>NC_059215.1:24136263-26576260 GCF_020615455.1 Coregonus clupeaformis
AACTTGTTTTGACATTGTATTTTTAGCTGTATAGATTATGTATTTTTGATGTTCTTTGTGTATTTGGAATGGTTTCAGACAATACAATAATCAAGACTTGAGTGCACAACAATGTACATGAGTTAACTGATTAACTCTGACAGCCCTAATTCAAAATCATCTCTTTGTGGAAAAGTATCTGTTAACATTAATTCCTAAAGCAAACACATTCACACATTTTCAAATTCCTTAAAATCCCTTTTAGGCCTGTGTATTAAATGTAACAAAAACCAATGGACCGCTAACAATAACAGAAGCTAAGAATAGCTAGCTAGGAGGAAATGGAAGGCTAGCTATCACCTATCAATAAGCTAGCTAGCGGTTAACAATTAGCATGTGACCATTAGATGCACATTTCATAAAAGGTAACCTTCTAAAATATATGTACACATGTAAATACACTCAATATGAGCCCTCGTTTGTAAAAATACAAAAGTGAGCATGTGAATGGAAAAATCTCCCTCGTTTTTCACTAGGTCAAAACAATACAATTATACTGTACATCAAAATGACCAGAAAACTAAACACAGTTTAGTTAAACATGTTTTCTCTAGATTTAAAAAAAAAAGTTGGCTTCTTCCAACTGTCACGGAGCAACACGTACGAAGAAGAGAGGCGCGTCCCTGCAGCAGTAACACTCCGAATGACTCTCCCTAGTGGTAGCGCTAAGTATACATATCAAACGCAACACCATGGAGGACTACAATAATAATGGAGTGGATGGCTCAGAAATAAGAAATCACTATTTTTAATGGACTTCAATTATTATACTAAGGTAGGCTAAGTAACATTTTTACAGAATGGTATTACAGAATTTGAGGAAACATTGCTACTGCAACATGTGAACACCCACATTTTCACCCCCACATGTGAACTTGCAATTTTCACGTGGAGTTTTCTTACTTGTGAAACTGCAAATGTGATTTTCACATGTGATTGTTTTTCACATGTGAACTTGCAATTCTACATGTGAAAGTGAGATTTACACGTGGAGTTTTCTTACATGTGAAACTGCAAATGTGATTTTCACGTGATCGTTTTTCACGTGAACTTGAAATTCTACATGTGAAAGTGAGATTTACACATGCAGAGTTTTCTTACATGTACAACAGCAAATGGATTGCCATATCTTAATTTTTTCAAATGTGAACTTGCAATTCACATGTGAGGTGAAGTCGCTATTCTCCTCACATGTTAAAATGTGGTGTTTACATGTGAACTCTAAATGTAATACATGTGAAAATATGGTGAAATTTAAGCTCAATATCTGAAAACAGCTATTTCACTTGTGAAAACGCGATTTTCACATGTGAAACAGCAAATTGTACATGTTTTTTTGTTGTTGTAAGGGATATCCAGGAAACTGTATAAACATCAGTACCCAACCCCACTAGTTTCCTGTCTGCTCTCAGGGTGATGGTGGGATACTGGTCCAAAGGGTAACAGAGGAATTCCAAGCCAAGGGCAGATGCTATGCACACTGTTACTGTTTTATGGGGGCTTCTTAATAAGCCACAAAATGACTGGTCGCAATTCAACGGCTCAGACACGAGACGTATGTGGCAGGGTCTACAGACAATCACGGACTACAAAAGGAAAACCAGCCACGTCGCCAACACCGACGTCTCGCTTCCAGACAAGCTAAACACCTTCTTCGCCCGCTTTGAGGATAACACAGTGCCACCGACGAGGCCCACTACCAAGGACTGTGGCCTCTCCTTCTCCGTGGCCGACGTGAGTAAGACATTTAAGCATGTTAACCCCCGCAAGGCTGCCGGCCCAGACGGCATCCCTAGCCGCGTCCTCAGAGCATGTGCAGACCAACTGGCTGGTGTGTTTACGGACATATTCAATCTCTCCCTTTCCCAGTCTGCTGTTCCCACATGCTTCAAGATGGCCACCATTGTTCCTGTATCCAAGAAAGCAAAGGTAACTGAACTAAATGACTATCGCCCGTAGCACTCACCTCTGTCATCATGAAGTGCTTTGAGAGACTAGTCAAGGATCATATCACCTCTACCTTACCTGTCACCCTAGACCCACTTCAATTTTCTTACCGCCCCAATAGATCCACAGACGATGCAATCACCATCACACTGCACACTGCCCTATCCCATCCCATGGACAAGAGGAATACCTATGTAAGAATGCTGTTCATTGACTATAGCTCAGCATTCAACACCATAGTACCCTCCAAGCTCATCATTAAGCTTGAGGTCCTGGGTCTGAACCCCGCCCTGTGCAACTGGGTCCTGGACTTCCTGACAGGCCGCCCTCAGTTGGTGAAGGTAGGAAACAACATCTCCACTTCGCTGATCCTCAACACTGGGGCCCCACAAGGGTGCGTGCTCAGCCCACTCCTGTACTCCCTGTTCACCCATGACTGCGTGGCCAAGCACGCCTCCAACTCAATCATCAAGTTTGAAGACGACACAACAGTAGTAGGCTTGATTACCAACAATGACGAGAACGCCTACAGGGAGGAGGTGAGGGCTCTGGGAGTGTGGTGCCAGGAAAATAACCTCTCACTCAACGTCAACAAAACAAAGGAGATGATCGTGGACTTCAGCAAACAGCAGAGGGTGCACCCCCCTATCCACATCGACGGGACCGCAGTGGAGAAGGTGGAAAGCTTCAAGTTCCTTGGCATACACATCACTGACAAACTGAAATGGTCCACCCACGCAGACAGTGTGGTGAAGAAGGTGCAACAGAGCCTCTTCAACCTCAGGAGGCTGAAGAAATTTGGCTTGGCACCTAAAATCTCACTGGTCATCCCCAAAGCCAACACCTCCTTTGGCCGCCATTCCTTCCAGTTCTCTGCTGCAAATGACTGGAACGAACTGCAAAAATCTCTGAAGCTGGAGACACTCACTAACTTTAAGCATCAGTTGTCAGAGCAGCTTACCGATCACTGCACCTGTACACAGCCCATCTGTAATTAGCCCACCCAACTACCTCATCCCCATATTGTTATTTACATTGTTATTTATTTTGCTAATTTGCACCCCAGTATCTCTATTTGCACATCATCTTCTGCACATCTATCACTCCAGTGTTAATACTAAATTGTAATTATTTTGCACTATGGCCTATTTATTGCCTTACCTCCACAACTTACTACATTTGCACACACTGTATATAGATTTTCTATTGTGTTATTGACTGTACGTTTTGTTTATTCCATATGTAACTCTGTGTTGTTGTTGTTTTTATTGCACTGCTTTGCTTTATCTTGGCCAGGTCGTAGTTGTAAATTAGAACTTGTTCTCAACTGGCTTACCTGGTTAAATAAAGGTGAAATAAATAAATAAATAATAAATAAAAACCTCACAAACTTTTACAGATGCACAATTGAGAGCATCCTGTCGGGCTGTATCACCGCCTGGTACGGCAACAGCACCGCCCGCAACCGCAGGGCTCTCCAGAGGGTGGTGCGGTCTGTCGAACGCATTCCCGGGGGCAAACTACCCGCCCTCCAAGACACCTACAGCACCCGATGTCACAGGAAGGCCAAAAAGATCATCAAGGACATCAACCACCCGAGCCACTGCCTGTTCACCCCGCTATCTTCCAGAAGGCGAGGTCAGTACAGGTGCATCAAAGCTGGGACCGAGAGAATGAAAAACAGCTTCTATCTCAAGGCCATCGGACTGTTAAATAGCCATCACTAGCACATTAGAGACTGCTGCTGCCTATTGAAATCACTGGCCACTTTAAGAAATGGAACACTAGTCACTTTAATAATGTTTACATATCTTGCATTACTCATCTCATATGTATATACTGCATTCTATTCTATAATATTCTACTGTATCTTAGTCCATGCCGCTCTGTCATTGCTTGTCCATATATGTATATATTCTTAAATTCCATTCCTTACTAGATTTGTGTGTATTGGGTATGTTGTGAAATTGTTAGATATTACTTGTTAGATATTACTGCACTGTCGGAGCTAGAAGCACAAACATTTCGCTACACCCGCAATAACATCTGCTAAACATGTGTATGTGACAAATACAATTTGATTTGATTTGCTCTTGTGGCTGAATGGAATTTTCACATGTAAATATTTCATGAGAGTCAGACACGTGGAAAGGTGGCATCCTATGACGGTGCTACGTTGAAAGTCACTGAGCTCTTCAGTAAGGCCATTCTACTGCCAATGTTTGTCTATGGAGATGGCATAGCTGTGTGCTCAATTTTATACACCTGTCAGCAACGGGTGTGGCTGAAATAGCCGAATCCTCTAATTTGAAGGGGTGTCCACATACTTTTGTAGTCGAATCCACTAATTCAAATTCAAATTGTATAAAATCGAGCACACCGCCATGCAATCTCCATAGACAAACATTGGCAGTAGAATTACCTTACTGAAGAGGTCAGTGACTTTCAATGTGGCACCGTCATAGGATGCCACCTTTCCACGTGTCTGACTCTTATGAAAAAACTAATTCACATGTGAAAAATGTACATGTGAAAATTCCATGTGAAACTTCAAACATGTCTGAAAACCACGTCTGACTCGTGAAAAAATATATAAATGTTTGTTTTTTAACATGTGATTTGTTCATACGTGTGTTCATACATGTGTCCAAAAACCACATGTGATTTTTTTCATGTTTTCTTTTGTAAGGGATCCCACCATGCTTTGGGAGCCAGTGGGCAAACTGCATCGAGCTCACAGGGAAACGATCCATCAAAAGACCTCATAAACAAATATGACAAGTTACATTAAACACAGCGTACCATATAGTGCATCGTACTTTTGACTTCGTTTTCATGGATATGTAAAACATTATGTATGTTGAATTTAGGGAGGAAAACATACTACACTCATCTGTGCACTGTCTTTGTGTGAATGAATGACAACTACTAGATTAATCTAGCAATGATAAACATGTGGTCCTCTGTAGCTCAGCTGGTAGAGCACGGCGCTTGTAACGCTAAGGTAGTGGGTTCGATCCCCGGGACCACCCATACACAAAAAAAAAAAAATAATAATGTATGCACGCATGACTGTAAGTCGCTTTGGATAAAAGCGTCTGCTAAATGGCATATTATTATTATTATTTTATCTGTGCTATAATCTGCATTGAGTCTTTCCCAAATTCTAGGGGCCCTCTATGCAACATTTCAAGATTCCATAGTGAAATATTACAGCTTCCCATATTGCCAAGTTAGACTCATGGAAGTTTTCTCTAAAGATGTGCTGGCTTCTCCAGAGGACTGGCCTGATAATGGCCTTATTGTGACAAGGACTGTTTATATTTAGAGTTGGGGTCCAATGTGGTCATGCTGATAAATAGCTCATTTGGAGAGAGAAACAGATGGGGGTAAGTCTTTCACAGTTTACACTGAAATGGAAATATCTAAATAGCCAGTTCAAGAGTCATGATAACTGGCTTTGTAATCCATTTACCTTTACAATTTGTTCAGACGTGGTTACAGTACTAATTATATTCTACAATTTGATGCATAAACAGAAAATCTGAATGATTTTCATACAACACTGTTAATAACTTTGTTAATAACATTTAATAGAAAATGTATCAGTACTGTGACTTGAACTTCCATTCAATAGCTTGTCCTTTGGTAAAAATATACAGCAAGTTCCTCATAAAAATGTTGACTACTAAAGCCCAGTTATTCAGTAGCCATGAACCAAGGTCAGTGTCATGAGTCATCGATGTCAGAGTTCCCCAAGCCAAGCTCTTACTCCCACGTTCTGTTATACAATCTGGAGGAAAAGACTGCCAAAATGTACCACAACGACAAGCGCTCACAAGCTGCCAGCTCTGTGCAGAAGTGTTTTTGTCACTGTTCACATTATAAGGATTCCTCCTCTCCAGCTCCAAGGCCACTCTCTTCTATCTCCCTCTCTCTCTTCTCCTCAGCCTAGGCCCCCCTTTATCCTTCATTCTCTCTCTTCTTCTCAAGCACCACTGAGATCATCTCGCTTAACCCTCTTAATTCTTTGTTTTCCTCCCATACTGTGTGAGTGTTTGTCTCCTTCTCTCAGTGTATTTCCCAGCACGTCTTGGCCTCGGCCGAATACAACTGCATTCTCCATTCCTTCCTCCCTTCGTGATATCATGACCTTACTCTTCATACGCCACACACTCCCTTTGTGTCACAGCTGCCTTCCGTCCTTAGTAACACTCATGTATACATACAAAGTGCCTTCAGAAAGTATTCACACCCCTTGACTTTTTCAAAATGTTGTTGTGTTACAGCCTGAATTTAAAATGGGTTAAATTCAGATTTTGTGTGACTGGCCTACACACAATACCCCATAATGTGAAAGTGAAATTATGTTTTTCAAATCTTTTACAAATTAATACAAAATGAAAAGCTGAAATGTCTTGAGTCAATAAGTATTCAATCCCTTTGTTATGGCAAGCCTAAATAGTTCAGGAGAAAAAATGTGCTTAACAAGTCACATAATAAGTTGCATGGACATGCTTTTTTAATGACTTCCTCATCTCTGTACCCCACATACAATTATCTGTAAGGTCCCTTAGTCGAGCAGTGAATTTCCAACACAGATTCAACCACAAAGACCAGGGAGGGTTTTCAAAGCCTCACAAAGAAGGGCACCTATTATTGGTAGGTGGGTAAAAAAAAAAAAAAAGCAGACATTGAATATCCCTTTGAGCATGGTGAAGTTATTCATTATACACTGCTCAAAAAAATAAAGGGAACACTTAAACAGCACAATGTAACTCCAAGTCAATCACACTTCTGTGAAATCAAACTGTCCACTTAGGAAGCAACACTGATTGACAATACGTTTCACATGCTGTTGTGCAAATGGAATAGACAACAGGTGGAAATTATAGGCAATTAGCAAGACACCCCCAATAAAGAAGTGGTTCTGCAGGTGGTGACCACAGACCACTTCTCAGTTCCTATACTTCCTGGCTGATATTTTGGTCACTTTTGAATGCTGGCGGTGCTTTCACTCTAGTGGTAGCATGAGACGGAGTCTACAACCCACACAAGTGGCTCAGGTAGTGCAGCTCATCCAGGATGGCACATCAATGCGAGCTGTGGCAAGAAGGTTTGCTGTGTCTGTCAGCGTAGTGTCCAGAGCATGGAGGTGCTACCAGGAGACAGGCCAGTACATCAGGAGACGTGGAGGAGGCCGTAGGAGGGCAACAACCCAGCAGCAGGACCGCTACCTCCGCCTTTGTGCAAGGAGGAGCAGGAGGAGCACTGCCTAGGCAGAGCTAAGCATATGCAGAATCCTAGAGGAAAATCTGGTTCTGTCTGCTTTCCAAAAGACACTGGGAGACAAATTCACCTTTCAGCAGGACAATAACCTAAAACACAAGGCCAAATATACAGTCGTGGTCAAAGGTTTTGAGAATGACACAAGTATTGGTCTTCACAAAGTTTGTTGCTTCAGTGTTTTTAGATATTTTTGTCAGATGTTACAATGGTATACTGAAGTATAATTACAAGCATTCCATAAGTGTCAAAGGCTTTTATTGACAATTACATTAAGTTTATGCAAAGAGTCAATATTTGCAGTGTTGACACTTCTTTTTCAAAACCTCTGCAATCCGCCCTGGCATGCTGTCAATTAACTTCTGGGCCACATCCTGACTGATGGCAGCCCATTCTTGCATAATCAATGCTTGGAGTTTGTCAGAATTTGTGGGTTTTTGTTTGTCCACCCGCCTCTTGAAGATAGACCACAAGTTCTCAATGGGATTAAGGTCTGGGGAGTTTCCTGGCCATGGACCCAAAATGTCGATGTTTTGTTCCCCGAGCCACTTAGTTATCACTTTTGCCTTATGGCAAGGTGCTCCATCATGGTGGAAAAGGCATTGTTCGTCATCAAACTGTTATTGGATGGTTGGGAGAAGTTGCTCTTGGAGGATGTGTTGGTTCCATTCTTTATTCATGGCTGTGTTCTTAGGCAAAATTGTGAGTGAGCCCACTCCCTTTGCTGAGAAGCAACCCCACACATGAATGGTTTCAGGATGCGTTACTGTTGGCATGAAACAGGACTGATGGTAGCACTCACCTTGTCTTCTCCGGACAAGCTTTTTTCCGGATGGCCCAAACAATCGGAAAGGGGATTCATCAGAGAAAAGGACTTTACCCCAGTCCTCAGCAGTCCAATCCCTGTACCTTTTGCAGAATATCAGTCTGTCCCTGATGTTTTTCCTGGAGAGAAGTGGCTTCCTCGCTGCCCTTCTTGACACCAGGCCATCCACCAAAAGTCTTCGCCTCACTGTGCGTGCAGATGCACTCACACCTGCCTGCTGCCATTCCTGAGCAAGCTCTGCACTGGTGGTGCCCCGATCCCACAGCTGAATCAAATTTAAGAGACGGTCCTGGTGCTTGCTGGACTTTCTTGGGCACCCTGAAGCCTTCTTCACAACAATTGAACCTCTCTCCTTGAAGTTCTTGATGATCCGATAAATGGTTGATTTAGGTGCAATCTTACTAGCAGCAATATCCTTGCCTGTGAAGCCATTTTTGTGCAAAGCAATGATGACAGCACGTGTTTCCTTGCAGGTAACCATGGTTAACAGAGGGAGAACAATGATTTCAAGCACCACCCCCCTTTTAAAGCTTCCAGTCTGTTATTCTAACTCAATCAGCATGACAGAGTGATCTCCAGCCTTGTCCTCGTCAACACTCTCACCTGTGTTAACGAGAGAATCACTGACATGATGTCAGCTGGTCCTTTTGTGGCAGGGCTGCAATGCAATGGAAATATTTTTGGGGGATTAAGTTCATTTTCATGGCAAAGAGGGACTTTGCAATTAATTGCAATTCATCTGATCACTCTTCATAACATTCTGGAGTATATGCAAATTGCCATAATAAAAACTGAGGCAGCAGACTTTGTGTACATGTATTTATTTGTGTCATTCTCAAAACTTTTGACCACGACTGTACACTGGAATTGCTTACCAAGACGACATTGAATGTTCCTGAGTGGCCTAGTTACAGTTTTGACTTAAATCGACTTGAAAATCTATGGCAAGACTTGAAAATGTCTTTCTAGGAATGATCAACAACCAACTTGACAGAGAATGTTTTTAAGAATAATGTGCAAATATTGTACAATCCAGGTGTGCAAAGCTCTTAGAGACTTACCCAGAAAGACTCATAGAAGTAATCACTGCCAAAGGTGATTCTAACATGTATTGACTCAGGGGTGTGAATACTTATGTACATTTCTGTATTTCATTTTCAATAAATTTGCTAACATTTCAAAAAATATGTTTTGACTTTGTCATTATGGGGTCTGTAGATTGGTGAGAAATGTATTTTTATGTAATCCATTTTTAATTCAGGCTATAACACAACAAAATGTGGAATAAATCAATGGGTATGAATACTTTCTGAAGGCACTGTTTACACACACACTACTTACATAAGTGCAAACCTTACTTTCCATTATATCTGGGGGACCTATGCACTTACTTGTCCTCTAAGCAAAGATCTGCTAAGAGTTGGCCATTGTGTTCTCCTGATCCAGGTACCATAGCTGGAGGTCATAGACTATATGAATGTGTTTGTGTGCATTCTTCTTATTTTTTCTTATTTTCTGGAGGGAGTAGATGCAAGTAAGGGTGGGTTTACTTTATGATACCTTTGATTGGTTGCCAAGTTCTCAAAATCTCTCTCTCTGAACCTGCCCTAACAGATTCCACTGCAGATGTACCCACAACTGCATATCTCAGTTTCTGTGAGCTAAACACAACACCAGTGTGTGTGTATGTGTGTTTGTGTGTATGTATCTGCGTGTAGATCTTGTGGAGACAGACAGCAGTGCAAACCTGCACTCATAGCTCTCACCAGATGTGTATGTGGTCTGTGGTGTGTAATGAGGAGCAACCAGAAGTTGCACTTGACGCCTTTATGAAATTGCTTATTCCAGTTACTAATAAGCATGCACCCATTAAGAAAATGACTGTAAAAACGGTTTAAAATGGTTGAGAGGGACGTGGCAAAAGGAATGGCAAATATGTCTGGCTGCACAGCTGATTGGCAAACATACTGTGTAAGGGTTGGTGTGAGATGTGACCCAGGTGCGGTGCAGGATAGACAGTAGGCAGTAGGCAGAGATGGTGAAACAAGGATCTTTACTGGTGGTCCCAAAACCAGGATACAAAATAACGGACTTGACATGATAAAATAAAGGATGAGCAAATTGGTTTCCAAAAACAGGCTGACAGCAAACATACGAAATACTAACTACGACTGAAAACAACAATGAAACAGGGAGAACACTTCTCAAGTACCTGTACATATGTCTCGCGTTCAGACACTGATTAGTACTGTTTGGCATCGAGAAACTAGCAGAGAAAACAGAGCAAGGGAACACAGGGAAGTGAGGGCTTAAGTGCACAGGTGAACAGGTAGACACAGGTGACACCAATAGGATAATGATTAGTCCAGACTGTGAGTAAGGAGGTGCCGAAGGTTGTCGGAGGATGACACCTAGTGGGTCGCTCCGGAACTGCGACCCCCTCCCGTAACAGTACTGTATATTGAGAGTTAATGTGACTAAACTAAACAAAAAGAAGAAGAAACTGTATTATGAAACAAAGATAAATTATATAAAGGATGATAGTAAAAGGCTTTAGAGCAACTTAAATGAAATTTTGGACAAAAATGCGAACTCTGTTCCATCCTTCATTGAATCAGATGGCTCAATCATCTGAAAACCAATGATATTGCCAACTACTTCAATTATTTTTTAATTGGCAAGATTAGCAAACTTAGGCATGACATCCCAACAACAAACTCTGAACCTACACATCCATGCATAACTGACCAAATTATAAAAGAAAAGCATTGTAATTTTGAATTCCGTAAAGTGAGTGTGGAAGAGGTAAGAAAAATGTTTGTCTATCAACAATGACAAACCACCTGGGACTGACAATTTGGTTGGACTATATTGCCACTCCTATTTGCCATCTCTTCAATCTAAGCCTACAGGAAAGTGTTTGTCCTCAGGCCTGGAGGGAAGCAAAAGTAATTCCGCTACTCAAGAATAGCAAAGCACCCTTTGCTGGTTCAAACAGACGACCAATCAGCCTGCTACCAAGCCTTAGTAAACTTTTCAAAAAAAATTTGGGGAATAATGTAGAAATTGAGCAAGTTGCGGAGACTAAACTGCTTGATGTAACCCTGGATTGTAAACTGTCATGGTCAAAACATAATGATTCAACGGTAGCTAAGATGTGTCACGCCCTGGCTCTGGGGACTCTTATATGTTGAGCCAGGGTGTGGATTTTCTATGTGTCATTTTCTATGTTTTGTTCTAGTTCATGTATTTCCATGTTGGCCAGGGTGGTTCCCAATCAGAGGCAGCTGTTGCTTGTTGTCTCTGATTGGGGACAATACTTAGGCAGCCTGTTTGGCACTGTTCATTGTGGGATCTTGTTTCCATAAGGGTTGTTTTGGTGTACTAACCTGTGTTATGCTGCCTGCCTTATTTTAATTTGTCAAGGAACGAGAGGGAGGCGAAAAGAGGCTTCACATTGTCCGTCAGTGATATGGTACCAGTGGGGTTGTGTTTGAACTTGTCTGCAAGAGCGTTGCTGTCTACCTATCTGCGGTCAAAGAGTAATCACTCCATCCTTTGCTTAAGGCTGAGCTCACACAGAATTGAAGCGTGTGTCACATAGCTCAGAGTAGACGCATGCGGAAATGTGTGTTTTACCTGGGAGGGATAGATAAAGGAGTGTAGTCAGGAGTGTTCCAAGGTTAAGGGATTGACAGCTACCTCCTACAAAATCAAGATAGGATCAGTGGGATATTTATCAAGGAATATAATTAATTGGCAAAAATATTTATGGTATATAATGTATAGCCAAAGTTGTTTCGCAAATGCAAACTTGATACATAGGCTACACATAACAATCACTTATAACTGTGATTATAACTTTTTTCACTGTGTCGCATGGCTTTCAGACTTTTATTTTTACCCACCAAGTAAACAAATGTTTTTTTTCTTGCAACACCCAAAAGTAATGGGGCTGCGACCCACCAGTGGGTCCAGTGGGTCCTGCCCCACCCTTTGGGAAACACTAACTTAATTTTGTCACCAGTGAACCACATCAGAGCATTTCTCTTTGCTGCCACATTGTAAGTCAATGCAATCCCTTTTTCCAGAGTCAAATTAATAACTTGTGAACAGGGCTATTTAACCAATCGCTGAATAGAAGCATTTGTTTTATTCAAAGCTGCCTTTTTCTCCTTTTATTCATTTCAATATCAGCTGCAGCTTGATGGCGTCTACTGGCAGCATTTACCTGCCAGATTCAGATGCTCGAAAACCCCATTAGCAAAAAAAGCTTGAAAACACCTTTTGATTTTTGCCCAAAGTTTAGAAGGAAAAACTCAAACTAAACATAATTTATGTTTATTTATTTTAGTTCGTTTTGAAGTCAAAGATAATAGTTTCAGTATAGCTTTAGTTTTTCAAATGTTTTTCGTTTAAATGTTTATGTCAGTTTACAAAATTGTTTTTCTAACTGTAGTTTTTATTTCAGATACAGATGAGAAGCACACAGTCAGACAAGATCATGGCAAGAGTAATACTATGGGATGAGTGAAAATACATACAATTTGTGTAGATCAGATGCATAATGGCTTATGCCACACATTCACACTCTGTTGCCCCTGAAAGCCAAAAGTATGTGTGCCCCCCCCCTTCTCTCTTTCTGACTCACTGTCTCACCAGTTCATGCTTGGCACCGTTTGTGGGCCGGCACATCTGTATAATGACAGGGTTCTGTGGAAAGACAGGAAAGTGTGTGTGTGTGGGTGGATTAAGAGCAAGGCCTTTATGCAGTGAAACTGTTAGTACAACCTGGGTACTCTGTCAAACTAATATCCTGCTGTGTCAGTGTGAAATCCCCAGCCTACATGCTGTATATTAAGGCTGCAGCATCCCAAACGGCACCATTTTCCCTATTTGGTGCACTACTTTTGACCAGACCCATTAGGGCCCTGGTCAAAAGTATTGCACTACATACGGAATAGGGTGCATTAGGGATGCAACCTAGGTCTCTGTAAAGCATCCTGCTTACACTGTCTTTCCATTCTTGAGTCTCTCTTGTATTATAAACATTGTGTTATTTAGTAGAGAAACAAATCATAAGTGGCCTATACAAATAAGAAAAGTAAAGTATAACAATTAAGAATAAGAGGCCTGTGAAATGTTTTCTAGTGAATCTGACTAGAATTGCTGTAATCTCGTCCACCCAGCCTGCTCTCATATGCGGTAGTGTCACGCTCTGGCTCCGGGACTGTGTGTTTGAGCCAGGGTGTATTCATTTGGTTGTGTTGGGTATAGGGTGTGTTCATTTGGTTGTGTTTGGTTTTGGTTGTAGTGTCTTGTCTCGTCATGTGACTCCCAATCGGAGGTAACGAGTGTCAGCTGTCGGCTCGTTGTCTCTGATTGGGAGCCATATTTAACCTGTCAGTGTTCACCTTAGGGTTGTGGGTTTTTGTTCCTTGTTTCAGTCTGTGTACTGAGGACTTCACTATCCGTCATTGTTTATTGTTTTCTCGTTCGTGCACTTTAACTTTAATAAAGTCATGTTCGCTACAAACGCTGCGCTTTGGTCCACTCCTTCCGTAGACGGTCGTGACAGAAAAACCCACCACAAAAGGACCAAGCAGCGTATACAGGAACACCCGCAGGAGAGAACGCTGGTGGATGTCCTCCTCGGCTGGGGACATATTACGCAGGAGGAGGCCGTCCGGTACCGGAGGGCGATGAAGGGGGAGAACCTGGCAGGAGAGGAGCAACGGCGTCAGCAGGGCCATCGTCGGAAGGACGAGAGGCACCCCCAATAATTTTTTAGGGGGGGGCACACGGCATGGGCGACTGGGCAGCAGGAGGCTGCCACAGGGAGATGTGGAGAGAAGGCTATCGGATTACGGGAGCCATTGGCGAGTAGAGGGAGGGAAGTTGTTGTGGCACGGCGTGAGAGACTGATGTGTGTTACCAGTCCGGTCCGGCCCGTTCCTGATCCCCAGTTAAGGCCAGTGGTGTGTGTTCCCGGCACGGACCGGCCTGTTCCTACTCCACGCACCAAGCCCACGGTGTGCGTCGCCAGTCCAGCCCGGCCTGTTCCTGCTCCACGCACTAAACCTACGGTGTGCGTCGCCAGCCCAGCCCGGCCGGTTCCTGCTCCACGCACTAAACCTACGGTGTGCGTCGCCAGCCCAGCCCGGCCTGTTCCTGCTCCACGCACCAAGCCTACGGTGTGCGTCGACAGCCCTGCCCGGCCTGTTCCTGCTCCACGCACTAAACCTACGGTGTGCGTCGCCAGCCCAGCCCGGCCTGTTCCTGCTCCACGCACTAAACCTACGGTGTGCGTCGCCAGCCCAGCCCGGCCTGTTCCTGCTCCACGCACTAAACCTACGGTGTGCATCGCCAGCCCTGCCCGGCCTGTTCCTGCTCCACGCACTAAACCTACGGTGTGCATCGCCAGCCCTGCCCGGCCTGTTCCTGCTCTACGCACCAAGCCTACGGTGTGCGTCGACAGCCCTGCCCGGCCTGTTCCTGCTCTACGCACCAAGTCTACGGTGTGCGTCGCCAGCCCGGTCCGGCCTGTTCCTGCTCTACGCACCAAGCCTACGGTGTGCGTCGACGGCCCTGCCCGGCCTGTTCCTGCTCTACGCACCAAGTCTACGGTGTGCGTCGCCAGCCCGGTCCGGCCTGTTCCTGCTCCACGCACCAAGTCTACGGTGTGCGTCGACAGCCCTGCCCGGCCTGTCCCTGCTCCACGCACTAAACCTACGGTGTGCGTCGCCAGCCCAGCCCGGCCGGTTCCTGCTCCACGCATCAGGCTCACGGTGTGCGTCGCCAGCCCAGCCCGGCCTGTTCCTGCTCCACGCACAGAACCTACGGTGTGCGTCGCCAGCCCGACCCGGCCTGTTCCTGCCACTCGCACCAAACCAGGGGTGCGAGTCGCCAGCCTGGTCCAGCCCGTTCCTGCTACTCGCACCAAGCCAGGGGTACCAGTCGTCGGCCTGGTCCAGCCCGTTCCTGCTACTCGCACCAAGCCAAGGGTGCGAGTCGTCAGCCTGGTTCAGCTCGTCCCTGCTACTCGCACCAAGCCAAGGGTGCGAGCCGTCCAGCCTGATCCAGCCCATTCCTGCTACTCGCACCAAGCCAGGGATGCGAGTCTTCAGCCTGGTGAGGCCTGTTCCGGCCCACGCACCAGGCAAAGGGTGCGTATCGTCTGCCAGGTCCGGTCCATTCCTACCTCACGCGCCAAGCCAGGGGTGCGCGTCGGAGGTCCTGATCCAGCAAGCGGGGTCAGATCGGACCGGGGCACTACGGGGGAGTGAAGTGGGGTGGTGGTCAAGCCCGGGCCGGAGCCGCCTCCGAGGAGCAACACCCACCCAGCCCTCCCCTATTTTGGGGTGTAGGCGCGGTCGAGTCCGCGCCTTTAGGGGGGGGTACTGTCACGCTCTGGCTCCGGGACTGTGTGTTTGAGCCAGGGTGTATTCATTTGGTTGTGTTGGGTATAGGGTGTGTTCATTTGGTTGGTTTTGGTTGTAGTGTCTTGTCTCGTCATGTGACTCCCAATCGGAGGTAACGAGTGTCAGCTGTCGGCTCGTTGTCTCTGATTGGGAGCCATATTTAACCTGTCAGTGTTCACCTTAGGGTTGTGGGTTTTTGTTCCTTGTTTCAGTCTGTGTACTGAGGACTTCACTATCCGTCATTGTTTATTGTTTTCTCGTTCGTGCACTTTAACTTTAATAAAGTCATGTTCGCTACAAACGCTGCGCTTTGGTCCACTCCTTCCGTAGACGGTCGTGACAGGTAGGTAGCAACTGAGCCTGGGGAAGAGGTTAGAGTTGGTGAAAATAAGTTATGGAGCAAGAAATCTAATGTTTGCCTTGCATTTATGTGCAGTGCTGTGAGGACAGACGCTGGGAGACGAGAAGCAAGTACAGGGAGTGAACATTTAATATAAATAAAATACATGGCACAAAACACGGACAGCGTCTGGACAGGGGAAACGAAACAACATCAATCCAGACACGGTGATCAAACTGGGGAACATACAGATATAGAAGGGGCAATCAACAACGTAAAGGAGTCCAGGTTAGTTCAATGAGCGCAGATGCGCCTAACGATGTTACAGGTGTGCGTAATGATGGGCAGCCTGGCGCCCTCGAGTGCCAGAGAGGTGGAGCGGGAGCAGGCGTGACACAGTGCAGTGTTCAATTCAATCTATGGCTTTGTTTCAAATAGGCCTAGATTGTCCATCACTATCACTAGCTATCAGGGAAGAAATCATGTTCGTTTTGGTTCACAAATATTTTTTTATCATAATGTTTTATTCAAACAGTAATGTGCAATTGACCAAAAATAAACCAACTTTCTGAAGAGGCAACAATTGCACGGGAATGCCCATGTCTGTGTGTGTCATGGCTCGACATATAGCCTATAGATGTCGGCAGCTGGTTGTTGTGTGAAGCAACTCACCGAAAAACGACAGTGGTAGGGGTAGGAAAGAGGTCGAAAATATGTTCCAAATCTACCAGTAAATGCTAAGGCAATAATGGGTATGCATACCAGGTTATTATTATTATATGTGCAATTCATTATTATATGTGCAATTCAGTCATCATGGAATAGCCTACCTTGAAAATCTGACATTTCCTCTAGGCTATTTGGTCCTTGAAAAGTCATGGTAGCCGATTTAGAAGTTCTAACTTACTGCTCCAATATAATTATTCTGTGATTTCATTTGTGATCAGTTTTTATGAGAGATGTAGCCGCTTTCGTTTGTTTCCCGCCGTTTCAATTGAAGGGTGTTGCACTAGTCTTTTGCTCTTGTTGCGGTAAAACCACGTGCAGTTATTATGAGCAAGACAACTGTTATGTATGGTACGACGTGCTGTACGTCGTACTGTACGTTGTTATGGTTTACGACAGTGTGCTGCGTTACGGATGAATGGGTTGTCAGAATGTGTGGCACATGTCATTAAACGACAGAGTGATGTACAATGTGAAACTGTGCAGATGTCCGTTCTTCTACAACTAGGCTAGATATAACATTGGCGACGAAGATGGCTGAATTCAGTTTACCACCGCCAGCACCATTCTTCGCCGTGCCTGGCGAACCTCCAGTCCCGTGGAATAACTGGCTTGATAGTTTTAACACTTATCTAGAAGCTATGGACTTTTCTACAATCTCCGACAAGCGGAGGACAGCACTGCTCCGTCACTGCCTTGGTACAGAGGGACAGAGGATTTTCAGAGCGCTTGGATCGGCTCCTACATTCACTGCTGCAGTCAGCCTCTTACGGAACCACTTCGCCGGGAAAGAGCGAGTGCTCCTCCGACGCTACCGGCTACGGAAGAGACACCAACGGCCGGGTGAGTCCATTCAAAGCTACGTGGCTAATCTGAGGGATTTGGCTAGCTCTTGTAACTACGGGACACTTCAGGACGAGATCATCAGGGATCAGTTGATAGAGGGGACGTTATGTGAAAAGACAAGGGAGAAACTGCTTTTGGAATCGGATAATTTACAACTAGATGGAGCTATTAAAATAGCACTCCAGGTTGAAGCGGCGTTGGAATGCTCTTCTATGCTAACAGACAGCTCTGCAGCATACACTCGGCCCCCAGCCATTCTCACACAGCAGCTTCAGCCCGAGCAGGCGCACTACAACGATCACGCGCTGCGCACGCCCTCCCACGTCGATAGCTGCATGGACACAGACACCGGCATGCCCGTGCAGCAGGCACACAGACAAACAAACAGAAGTAGCTGTGGCAACTGTGGGGCTAGCTCTCACAATTCAAGGGCTTCAAACTGCCCAGCCCGTGGGAAAATATGCAAGAACTGTTCAAAATACAATCACTTTGCGAAAGTGTGTCGTTCTGCCCATGCTACTAGCTCCACCCAGAACAGGCCCTTAGTTTCATCTCACTCTCAACATGAACACACGGAAATCCGAACCGTCTCCACCAACCATGTGTCATTCAGGACATGCACTGTGCAGCTGGGTGAGGTGGGTTTGCCTTTGCTGCTGGATACTGGCGCTGCGGTGTCGTTGCTCAACCTTGCCACTTACTACAAGTTTCTCAGTCACCTACCACTCCAACAGCCCTCCACTGCCCTGTGTGGGTACGGTAGATCCAAGATAGACATTGTAGGCACCCTCCAGGTCCCAGTACACTACGGCACCAAACATCTGCCATCATTCACATTTCATGTTGCAAAGCGGGGTGCCAACCTCCTGGGCCTCGACCTCTTCACAGGCTTGGGATTCACACTGAGAGATGACAGTGGGTCAGCTATCTACCAGGTTACCTGCACATGGCAACAGAACTGGCCGACTCTGTTTGATGGACTGGGCTGCCTCACAGCCTTTACTCACAGGCCCCTAGTGAATCCGGAAGTGACCCCAGTCATGCAGCCCCTGCGGCGCATTCCCTTTGCACTGCGTGATGACGTCACAAAAGATCTCCAGTCACAGTTGGATGCAGGCATCATTGAGCCAGTCAACGCTGCCCCCTGGATTTCAAACTTGGTCATTGCAACCAAAAAGTCAGGTGGAATCCAGACCTGTGTGGATCTCCGTGCTGTGAACAAGGCCGTTGTCCCGGATAAGTACCCCTTGCCTACAGCTGAGGAGCTGACCGCACAATTCCATGGCTCCACGATCTTCACGAAGCTTGACCTTCGTCAGGGTTATCTTCAGGTACCCCTCCATGCAGCTAGCAGAGACCTCACGGCCTTTGTCACACATGCTGGCGTGTTCAGATATACACGCATGCCTTTTGGACTTAGCTCCGCACCCAGCTGCTTCCAGAAGGTGATGAGCACCATCCTCGCTGGAATACCTGGGGTGGCGGTCTATCTGGATGACATCGTGGTCCACGGCCCTGACCTCCACATCCATGATTATCGACTCCACAGAGTATTCAGTGCTCTACTGCGGAACAACCTGACCCTTAACGGTGGAAAGTGCACCTTTGCAGCTCCAGCCGTCGAGCTTGTGGGCTTCCGCCTGTCGGCCAAAGGCATTGCCCCACTCATGTCGAACATTGAAGCCGCCCACCGGATCCCCGGAACCGACCTCAGCCTCTCAGGTGGCCTCATTCTTGGGCATGACAGCTTACTACCTCCGGTTTCTGCCCCACTACTCTCAGACCACAGCGCCCCTTCGCCAGCTCCTCAAGAAGGATGAGCCATGGGCCTGGACGGCAGCCTGCTCAGACGCGGTCCACTCACTGAAGAGCCAGCTCACCACAGCCCCAGTCTTGGCTCACTTTGACCCCGTCTGCCACACCATTGTCACATGTGACGCCTCAGCTGGAGCACTAGGAGCTGTCCTCTCACAGCTGCAGAATGGCATTGAGAGGCCCGTCGCCTTCGCCTCAAGGGGCCCTGAGCCCCACAGAACAACGGTACTCTGTGGGCGAACGAGAAGCACTGGCCTGTGTCTGGGCGTGCGAAAGGTGGCACCTCTACCTATATGGCCGTCTGTTCACACTCCGAACCGACCACCAGTCCCTCACAACGCTACTGTCAGCATCAGGAACTGGCCACAAGCCACTTCGGCTGCACAGATGGGCCGACCGCCTCAGACAGTATGACTATCAGCTGAAGTTCACTCCGGGGAGGGATAACGTGGTGGCAGACCTCCTCTCACGCTCCTTTGACGCTCCTACTCCGACCGTCTTGCCAGACGACAACGAAACAGAGCTTGTATAAATGCTATACGCTCCTCTTCAGTCAGTCGTCTCACTGGAGGAGCTGAAGCAAGCATCGGAACAGGATCCCACACTGTCTACCCTGCGCACCTACATACGCACTGGATGGCCAGCACATGTGCCGGAAGAGCTGGCGACTTTCGCCAGAGTGAAGCACCGAACTTTCTTGCTGGGAAGAAGTCTGTGTCTCTCGAGGGTTTTGCACTGTGGTCCCGAGTGGCCTGCGTGCGCGTGTTCTATCCATGGCGCACAAGGGTCACTTGGGCATAGTGAAGGTCAAACAGCGATGTCGAGACCTTGTGTGGTGGCCAGGCATCGACCACGACATTGAAGCCCTGGTCAGGGATTGTGCTGCATGCCTCCTCAGTGGGAAAACAGGACAGTCCGCCCCACCCCCCCTGCAGCCTCTCGCATGGCCGTCCCACCCCTGGGAGCACATCCAACTGGACATCTGTGGAGAGATCCATGGACACGCAGTCCCTCACCATCAGCGCTTCCTGGTGGTGGTGTATGACCTCCACTCTAAGTGGCCAGAAGTGGTTCCTGTCGGAACTGTCACAGCACAGGCCATCGTGGACATCCTAGACAGCCTGTTCACAAGGTGGGGCCTACCCCTCACCCTTACCACGGACAATGGGCCCCAGCTAACCTCTGCCGAGTTCTCCTCATATCTCAGCAACAAGGGAATCAAACACATCCGCACGGCCTACTACAACCCACAAGCTAACGGAGGGGTGGAACGCTTCAACCAAACGCTGAAGAACGGCATCAGAGCGCACCTGGTCCAGGGGTGCACGTTCCAAACTGCTTTGAATCAAACGCTAATGCACTACAGAGCAAGCAAACACACAACAACACAGGTCTCCCCGGCATCCCTCATGCTAGGTCGTGAGATGGAACTGCCACTGGACAGACTCAGAACACAGAGAGTAGCAGAACCGGCGACTAGGCGCACCCAAGAACAGCAGGCAGTGACCAGGCACCAAAGAGCAATGAAACAGCGTTTTGACAAGGCACACAGGGTGAAGAAGTCGATCATCCAAGTGTCAGACTGGGTCCGAGCCCGACGGCCTCAGCGGTGCAACAAAATGGCCTCATTCTGGTCGGACCCCTTGCAGGTCAGTCGACAACTGGGGCCCGCCACATTCATGATGAGCAATGGATCACGCTGGCACGCCAGCCGCCTCAGAAAAGTCCCTGCCCCTCAAGGAACACGAAGGCACACAAAACAGACATGCAGGCCAGAGACGCCACCGGATGGACCTCCTCCACCACTACCACCTGAGCCCCAGCCTCTGTGGGTTCCCCAAGGGCCAGAGCCACAAGCGGTGGCGGTTGAAGAAAGGCCTATGCGGGCACGAACTCGCCCTGCTTATCTGGTGGACTACTTAACCTCTTTTCATTCTTAGGCTTACCATGTATAGGCTACATCTTGAAAATCAGTTTTCAAGAACCGAATAAAAAAGTTCAATGTGTTTACATCGCATTTTCAACTCTACCGATATTTT
Organism: Coregonus clupeaformis; assembly: GCF_020615455.1. NCBI lineage: Eukaryota > Metazoa > Chordata > Actinopteri > Salmoniformes > Salmonidae > Coregonus > Coregonus clupeaformis. The sequence goes on from NC_059215.1 coordinate 24,157,549, forward strand.
TCTCACTAAAACTGTTGAGGCAAATAGCAAATGTGCCGACTCTAGTCTTGGCACGCGTGCTCTAGCCAACAGCTAGCAGATACAGTGCAGGTAGGATAGTCTACAATACATGATGAGATAATTAAGAGCGAGAATATTTGTATTTGTCAAACGGGAATGAAGCATCAATCATTATGTCACCAGAATAATTATTGGAAAGGAGCATCAAGATTACACTTGCACTTTCACTACCCTGTGAGGTTTATCATAAATTATTTCATCTGTAGCCTACCTAATAAACTGCATGGTTTACCGAGTAAGTGGGAGGACCACACACCATATCATCGTGTGACTCCAAGTTTAGTTTTATATGATGGTTATTAGGCTATATCCATACAAAAATACAAAAAGATCACACCATGTCAAATTAACAAATGTTCTGTCAGCATTTGTACAATTGCACCGAAACTTCCAGTTTCCATCACAGCTGTCATGGTTTTATTTAATATGGTAGGCCTATGACATTACTTGCATAAAAACTGTGGATGGAAACATGGTTAGTGGTGGGGAAATGCGCACATTTTGTTTATGCCGATTTTCGAATATTCGCATGAAAATCTGTTGTGAATTGGATGGAAACCTAGTTTGTGGTTTACAAATATATATTTGTGAGAGATTAACAAAGGTCCTCTTTGCTTGTTATCTCATTCGTTGTCTTCCCAATAAGTTATAACCTCTTGAGAGACATCAATCTTAATTCTGAGTTGAACAAATGGGAGCAGGACAGAACTAAAATAAGTGTATTGTATTATTATTCAATAAATATTTGTTCTTGATCTTTTTAAATAACCAGGTTTCCATTCAAACGTTTTATGCGAGTATAGTAGCCTACACGTTGGATAAAAAATGTCAGAACAGGCCTGATGGAAACACATTTTTTATCGCTAAACTTTCCAAATGTCCACAAAACAAAATACGGTAGACAAGGTGGGATATTTTTGTGTCAGTAAAATGAATTATGTGTTGTGTGGTCATCCTGCTACGACTCGGGAAAGCATGCAGTTTATTAGGCTACAGATGAAAAAGTTATGATGAACTTCACATGATGGTGAAAGTGCCCGTTGATGAGCTTGATACTCCTTTCCAATAAATATCGAGGGTCATATAATAATTTCCCCCCATCCATTTGCTCTTGCTGAATGAACGAACGAGGTGTTTCAGATCGTTACACGTATGTACAAGCTGTGTCTCAACGTTACAGTCTTGAACACGACCCTGTTTGGACGCGTCAGCTCTTTGGTCAGAAGTTGCAAAGAGTTCATTGAACTTTCAACCACAAGTTGATAACAACAACCAAGCTGAGCCACCATGCTAACAAAGTGAAATGGAGGAGGAAAGAACAAAACAACACTGTTTTAATCCAGTGTTGACTCCAGGTAATCAATAATGTTTTGCATTTGTAAAGAAACGTCTACGTGTCAACGTGGGTTATCTAGCTACCTAACATAAACTAGCTAACCTAAGCTAGCTATCCGCCAGCTGTTTCGAACAGTGAGTGTACGTTAGCTGGTTGTTAGCCACTGAACGTTATTAGCTAGCTAGAAAGTTAGCAAAAAACTTGTATCCTAGTCTAAATAGTCCCCTACTTATTTGGCAAGATAGCTAACTAGTTACGTAACTAGTTAGCTAACTAGAACACTTAGCTTATTTTGGTTGTCTAGCTACCTAGTTAGATAACGTACTAGTTTGAGTCAGTGCATGGAAGGTGCAAGTTGCTAAATACTTTTTGGGGGACTTATTGTTGCCTGGGTTCAGTGAGTTTCTCCGTGATGCAGGAACATTTGTTTTTCATGTAGCTACCTAGCACATTTGTAAACATATTTTTTGTTACCTTTCACTGACTGTTCTAGTGCAGCATCGTTGGAAAGATTTCAGATTTATCAAACCTTTATCAAGTTATGATACTGCTATTACACATTAACTAAATATATCTGTCAATCTCTACAGATCCAGGGCCGGGTGAGTCCATTCAAAGCTACGTGGCTAATCTGAGGGATTTGGCTAGCTCTTGTAACTACGGGACACTTCAGGACGAGATCATCAGGGATCAGTTGATAGAGGGGACGTTATGTGAAAAGACAAGGGAGAAACTGCTTTTGGAATCGGATAATTTACAACTAGATGGAGCTATTAAAATAGCACTCCAGGTTGAAGCGGCGTTGGAATGCTCTTCTATGCTAACAGACAGCTCTGCAGCATACACTCGGCCCCCAGCCATTCTCACACAGCAGCTTCAGCCCGAGCAGGCGCGCTACAACGATCACGCGCTGCGCACGCCCTCCCGCGTCGATAGCTGCATGGACACAGACACCGACATGCCCGTGCAGCAGGCACACAGACAAACAAACAGAAGTAGCTGTGGCAACTGTGGGGCTAGCTCTCACAATTCAAGGGCTTCAAACTGCCCAGCCCGTGGGAAAATATGCAAGAACTGTTCAAAATACAATCACTTTGCGAAAGTGTGTCGTTCTGCCCATGCTACTAGCTCCACCCAGAACAGGCCCTTAGTTTCATCTCACTCTCAACATGAACACACGGAAATCCGAACCGTCTCCACCAACCATGTGTCATTCAGGACATGCACTGTGCAGCTGGGTGAGGTGGGTTTGCCTTTGCTGCTGGATACTGGCGCTGCGGTGTCGTTGCTCAACCTTGCCACTTACTACAAGTTTCTCAGTCACCTACCACTCCAACAGCCCTCCACTGCCCTGTGTGGGTACGGTAGATCCAAGATAGACATTGTAGGCACCCTCCAGGTCCCAGTACACTACGGCACCAAACATCTGCCATCATTCACATTTCATGTTGCAAAGCGGGGTGCCAACCTCCTGGGCCTCGACCTCTTCACAGGCTTGGGATTCACACTGAGAGATGACAGTGGGTCAGCTATCTACCAGGTTACCTGCACATGGCAACAGAACTGGCCGACTCTGTTTGATGGACTGGGCTGCCTCACAGCCTTTACTCACAGGCAGTGGCGGCTCCTGAAAAAAATTCTCAGGAGGGGCAATTTTTCTGATGATTTAGGTGACCTACACACGTGCACGAGTCCGTGCACGCGATTCCAGATATCTTTACCTCTGAATAAACTGCCTTTATTATACCATATCCACCCTGTCCAAAGTCTCTACTTGGTCTCAGTTCTCCAGTAAACTTGTGATTATCAACAGTACACAACGGTAACAAACAATTGGGGGAACTCACGGGGCAGATAGTAACCACTTAAAAGGAAGCGATTCCCAAACCTTCCATAACAAAGCCATCACCTACAGAGAGATGAACTTGGAGAAGAGTCCCCTAAGTAAGCTTGTCCTGGGCCTCTGTTCACAAACACAAACAGACCCCACACAGCCCCAGGACAACAACAACAACAACAACAACAACACAATTAGACCCAACCAAATCATGAGAAAACAAAAAGAGAATTACTTGACACATTGGAAAGAACAAACAAAAAACAGAGCAAACTAGAATGCTATTTGGCCCTAAACAGAGAGTACACAGTGGCAGAATACCTGACCACTGTGACTGACCCAAACTTAATGAAAGCTTTGACTATGTACAGACTCAGTGACCATAGCCTTGCTATTGAGAAAGGCCGCCGTAGGCAGACCTGGCTCTCAAGAGAAGACAGGCTATGTGCACACTGCCCACAAAATGAGGTGGAAACTGAGCTGCACTTCCTAACCTCCTGCCAAATGTATGACCATATTAGAGACACATATTTCCCTCAGATTACAGCGATCCACAAAGAATTTGAAAACAAACCCAATTTTGATAAACTCCCTTATCTACTGGGTGAAAAACCACAGTGTGCCATCACAGCTGCAAGATTTGTGACCTGTTGCCACAAGAAAGGGCAACCAGTGAAGAACAAACACCATTGTAAATATAACCCATATTTATGTTTATTTATTTTCCCATTTGTACTTTAACTATTTGCACATTGTAACAACACTGTATATATACATAATATGACATTTGAAATGTCTTTATTCTTTTGAAACTTCTGAGTGTAATGTTTACTGTTAATATTTATTGTTTATTTCACTTTTGTTTACTATCTACTTCCCTTGCTTTGGCAATGTTAACACACGTTTCCCATGCCAATAAAGCCCTTAAATTGAATTGAATTGATAGTAAGGTCGCAATGACACAGAAAGCAGTTCAATGTCGGGGTACAGAGTCGCCTCTCTTACCAGGATCGCGGTCCGCTCTGACCAGGGTGAAGGTGGCCGGCTCCACTTCTCTGTCCGGGACTCATCCAGCCAAGTCTCCCAGCTGTATTGGGATTCAGCTGCCAGCAGCGTTTTCATTATTTAGTCCGTTCAGTAGCGGGTATGTACACCGATCAACAAGATCAGTCCAAAACCAACCACTGGAAATCCATGGTTGGCAGAATGTTTGTAAACTAAGTCTACAAATTAAAAACATAAAATAACGCCGCACTGCAGGTCGCAACAGAGACGCTTCTAGCCGCCATTGTCTTAGTTACGTTCAACGTTACGTCACGATGACGAAAGCGCGTAAGTGCAAGCCCACAGACACCCATAGAGAATGTATTGAAAGCTTTGAAATGTGAAAAAAATAGATTTTACATGACAGGCTATGAGAGACTTCTGGGCGATTTTCAACTTGACTGAAATCGCCCCAAAAACGGGCGGGGCCATTTGAAGCACGACTTTAGCCTGATTTGACATTTAGTGGCTGGCAGATCAGACGTGAACACTGATAACTGCTGTTGCCGTGATATAATTGATTAGAAAAAAAATCCCTTCCTTTTCCCGTTTGGCAGTGCGTCGCCCATATCGCCCTATTGAACAAGCCGTCCCTGCTCACAGGCCCCTAGTGAATCCGGAAGTGACCCCAGTCATGCAGCCCCTGCGGCGCATTCCCTTTGCACTGCGTGATGACGTCACAAAAGATCTCCAGTCACAGTTGGATGCAGGCATCATTGAGCCAGTCAACGCTGCCCCCTGGATTTCAAACTTGGTCATTGCAACCAAAAAGTCAGGTGGAATCCAGACCTGTGTGGATCTCCGTGCTGTGAACAAGGCCGTTGTCCCGGATAAGTACCCCTTGCCTACAGCTGAGGAGCTGACCGCACAATTCCATGGCTCCACGATCTTCACGAAGCTTGACCTTCGTCAGGGTTATCTTCAGGTACCCCTCCATGCAGCTAGCAGAGACCTCACGGCCTTTGTCACACATGCTGGCGTGTTCAGATATACACGCATGCCTTTTGGACTTAGCTCCGCACCCAGCTGCTTCCAGAAGGTGATGAGCACCATCCTCGCTGGAATACCTGGGGTGGCGGTCTATCTGGATGACATCGTGGTCCACGGCCCTGACCTCCACATCCATGATTATCGACTCCACAGAGTATTCAGTGCTCTACTGCGGAACAACCTGACCCTTAACGGTGGAAAGTGCACCTTTGCAGCTCCAGCCGTCGAGCTTGTGGGCTTCCGCCTGTCGGCCAAAGGCATTGCCCCACTCATGTCGAACATTGAAGCCGTCCACCGGATCCCGGAACCGACCTCAGCCTCTCAGGTGGCCTCATTCTTGGGCATGACAGCTTACTACCTCCGGTTTCTGCCCCACTACTCTCAGACCACAGCGCCCTTCGCCAGCTCCTCAAGAAGGATGAGCCATGGGCCTGGACGGCAGCCTGCTCAGACGCGGTCCACTCACTGAAGAGCCAGCTCACCACAGCCCCAGTCTTGGCTCACTTTGACCCCGTCTGCCACACCATTGTCACATGTGACGCCTCAGCTGGAGCACTAGGAGCTGTCCTCTCACAGCTGCAGAATGGCATTGAGAGGCCCGTCGCCTTCGCCTCAAGGGGCCCTGAGCCCCACAGAACAACGGTACTCTGTGGGCGAACGAGAAGCACTGGCCTGTGTCTGGGCGTGCGAAAGGTGGCACCTCTACCTATATGGCCGTCTGTTCACACTCCGAACCGACCACCAGTCCCTCACAACGCTACTGTCAGCATCAGGAACTGGCCACAAGCCACTTCGGCTGCACAGATGGGCCGACCGCCTCAGACAGTATGACTATCAGCTGAAGTTCACTCCGGGGAGGGATAACGTGGTGGCAGACCTCCTCTCACGCTCCTTTGACGCTCCTACTCCGACCGTCTTGCCAGACGACAACGAAACAGAGCTTGTATAAATGCTATACGCTCCTCTTCAGTCAGTCGTCTCACTGGAGGAGCTGAAGCAAGCATCGGAACAGGATCCCACACTGTCTACCCTGCGCACCTACATACGCACTGGATGGCCAGCACATGTGCCGGAAGAGCTGGCGACTTTCGCCAGAGTGAAGCACGAACTTTCTTGCTGGGAAGAAGTCTGTGTCTCTCGAGGGTTTTGCACTGTGGTCCCGAGTGGCCTGCGTGCGCGTGTTCTATCCATGGCGCACAAGGGTCACTTGGGCATAGTGAAGGTCAAACAGCGATGTCGAGACCTTGTGTGGTGGCCAGGCATCGACCACGACATTGAAGCCCTGGTCAGGGATTGTGCTGCATGCCTCCTCAGTGGGAAAACAGGACAGTCCGCCCCACCCCCCTGCAGCCTCTCGCATGGCCGTCCCACCCCTGGGAGCACATCCAACTGGACATCTGTGGAGAGATCCATGGACACGCAGTCCCCTCACCATCAGCGCTTCCTGGTGGTGGTGTATGACCTCCACTCTAAGTGGCCAGAAGTGGTTCCTGTCGGAACTGTCACAGCACAGGCCATCGTGGACATCCTAGACAGCCTGTTCACAAGGTGGGGCCTACCCCTCACCCTTACCACGGACAATGGGCCCCAGCTAACCTCTGCCGAGTTCTCCTCATATCTCAGCAACAAGGGAATCAAACACATCCGCACGGCCTACTACAACCCACAAGCTAACGGAGGGGTGGAACGCTTCAACCAAACGCTGAAGAACGGCATCAGAGCGCACCTGGTCCAGGGGTGCACGTTCCAAACTGCTTTGAATCAAACGCTAATGCACTACAGAGCAAGCAAACACACAACAACACAGGTCTCCCCGGCATCCCTCATGCTAGGTCGTGAGATGGAACTGCCACTGGACAGACTCAGAACACAGAGAGTAGCAGAACCGGCGACTAGGCGCACCCAAGAACAGCAGGCAGTGACCAGGCACCAAAGAGCAATGAAACAGCGTTTTGACAAGGCACACAGGGTGAAGAAGTCGATCATCCAAGTGTCAGACTGGGTCCGAGCCCGACGGCCTCAGCGGTGCAACAAAATGGCCTCATTCTGGTCGGACCCCTTGCAGGTCAGTCGACAACTGGGGCCCGCCACATTCATGATGAGCAATGGATCACGCTGGCACGCCAGCCGCCTCAGAAAAGTCCCTGCCCCTCAAGGAACACGAAGGCACACAAAACAGACATGCAGGCCAGAGACGCCACCGGATGGACCTCCTCCACCACTACCACCTGAGCCCCAGCCTCTGTGGGTTCCCCAAGGGCCAGAGCCACAAGCGGTGGCGGTTGAAGAAAGGCCTATGCGGGCACGAGCTCGCCCTGCTTATCTGGTGGACTACTTAACCTCTTTTCATTCTTAGGCTTACCATGTATAGGCTACATCTTGAAAATCAGTTTTCAAGAACCGAATAAAAAAGTTCAATGTGTTTACATCGCATTTTCAACTCTACCGATATTTTTTCTCACTAAAACTGTTGAGGCAAATAGCAAATGTGCCGACTCTAGTCTTGGCACGCGTGCTCTAGCCAACAGCTAGCAGATACAGTGCAGGTAGGATAGTCTACAATACATGATGAGATAATTAAGAGCGATAATATTTGTATTTGTCAAACGGGAATGAAGCATCAATCATTATGTCACCAGAATAATTATTGGAAAGGAGCATCAAGATTACACTTGCACTTTCACTACCCTGTGAGGTTTATCATAAATTATTTCATCTGTAGCCTACCTAATAAACTGCATGGTTTACCGAGTAAGTGGGAGGACCACACACCATATCATCGTGTGACTCCAAGTTTAGTTTTATATGATGGTTATTAGGCTATATCCATACAAAAAATACAAAAAGATCACACCATGTCAAATTAACAAATGTTCTGTCAGCATTTGTACAATTGCACCGAAACTTCCAGTTTCCATCACAGCTGTCATGGTTTTATTTAATATGGTAGGCCTATGACATTACTTGCATAAAAACTGTGGATGGAAACATGGTTAGTGGTGGGGGAAATGCGCACATTTTGTTTATGCCGATTTTCGAATATTCGCATGAAAATCTGTTGTGAATTGGATGGAAACCTAGTTTGTGGTTTACAAATATATATTTGTGAGAGATTAACAAAGGTCCTCTTTGCTTGTTATCTCATTCGTTGTCTTCCCAATAAGTTATAACCTCTTGAGAGACATCAATCTTAATTCTGAGTTGAACAAATGGGAGCAGGACAGAACTAAAATAAGTGTATTGTATTATTATTCAATAAATATTTGTTCTTGATCTTTTTAAATAACCAGGTTTCCATTCAAACGTTTTATGCGAGTATAGTAGCCTACACGTTGGATAAAAAATGTCAGAACAGGCCTGATGGAAACACATTTTTTATCGCTAAACTTTCCAAATGTCCACAAAACAAAATACGGTAGACAAGGTGGGAAATTTTTGTGTCAGTAAAATGAATTATGTGTTGTGTGGTCATCCTGCTACGACTCGGGAAAGCATGCAGTTTATTAGGCTACAGATGAAAAAGTTATGATGAACTTCACATGATGGTGAAAGTGCCCGTTGATGAGCTTGATACTCCTTTCCAATAAATATCGAGGGTCATATAATAATTTCCCCCCATCCATTTGCTCTTGCTGAATGAACGAACGAGGTGTTTCAGATCGTTACACGTATGTACAAGCTGTGTCTCAACGTTACAATCTTGAACACGACCCTGTTTGGACGCGTCAGCTCTTTGGTCAGAAGTTGCAAAGAGTTCATTGAACTTTCAACCACAAGTTGATAACAACAACCAAGCTGAGCCACCATGCTAACAAAGTGAAATGGAGGAGGAAAGAACAAAACAACACTGTTTTAATCCAGTGTTGACTCCAGGTAATCAATAATGTTTTGCATTTGTAAAGAAACGTCTACGTGTCAACGTGGGTTATCTAGCTACCTAACATAAACTAGCTAACCTAAGCTAGCTATCCGCCAGCTGTTTCGAACAGTGAGTGTACGTTAGCTGGTTGTTAGCCACTGAACGTTATTAGCTAGCTAGAAAGTTAGCAAGAAACTTGTATCCTAGTCTAAATAGTCCCCTACTTATTTGGCAAGATAGCTAACTAGTTAGCTAACTAGAACACTTAGCTTATTTTGGTTGTCTAGCTACCTAGTTAGATAACGTACTAGTTTGAGTCAGTGCATGGAAGGTGCAAGTTGCTAAATACTTTTTGGGGGACTTATTGTTGCCTGGGTTCAGTGAGTTTCTCCGTGATGCAGGAACATTTGTTTTTCATGTAGCTACCTAGCACATTTGTAAACATATTTTTTGTTACCTTTCACTGACTGTTCTAGTGCAGCATCGTTGGAAAGATTTCAGATTTATCAAACCTTTATCAAGTTATGATACTGCTATTACACATTAACTAAATATATCTGTCAATCTCTACAGATCCAGGGGGGGAGAAGCCCCGTCGAGATGGGCCGGATGAACCTATCGCTGTGGCGGTGATTGGCAGGCAGCTGACTGAACCAGGGCGCTTTGCCTACGCAGGGCTCTGTGGGGTCTCCTTGGGACAGCTGTTTCCTGGACCTGAGAACAGGTACAGTACTGCAGGGGTTCCCAAACGACCAGTGGCGGCTCCTGAAAAAATTCTCAGGGGGGGCAATTTTTCTGATGATTTAGGTGACCTACACACATTTTTAAAAAGATATGTCCAGCAACAACATGAAGACAGGGGCAGCATATAAGTCAATACCAGAAGCATTTATTGACTGATCTCAAAAGTGTTGGCTTACAAAATCAAAATAAGTTATCACAGTAAAAATAATCAAGGGTGTTCTTTCACATTCCTCAACACTGCATAAACAATATGCATTTCCATAAACAAATGAAATATCAGCTGAAAATACAGCATCTTGGTATTTGTTCAGATTGCAGGATCAACAAGAGCTTTTACCACATTTTTTGCCTCATGGTTGAATTGGAAATATGTGCACCTGAGCATAATTCACAACAAGCAAGCAGGAGCTTTTGATAGAGGCTACTGAAAACATTGATGCAAGTTATTGGTAATAAGACATTTTTATAGACTTCCATATTCTGCCCTCTTGTATAGATTTGTGAAAATGAACAGTGATAGACATTTTGCCTGAAAACAGAATTTGAAAGTAATTTCTAGAAAAGGTAAACACAGCTATCTGTATGGCTTTGTAAAAATGAACAACCATATTCTGGCCAATTGTATAGATTTGTAAATATGAACAACCATATTCTGGCCAATTGTATAGATTTGTAAAAATGAACATGAACAGATTATTTATTTTTTTTATTTTTTTAAATGAAAAATAACTATTTTAAACAACATCAACTGTGAACTGATTTGGGCGTGTGTGTGTTAAAGAGACAGACAGGGAGGGACAAAGAGAGAGAGGCTACATTACTTGTACTGAAACTGTTCTCTTCTCTGTTTCAATACAGCAAAGCGTTCAATGACTTTCTCATTGAAATCAGGCATGCTGAGGACTAGTTCCCTCTCCATGGAAAGCATGGCCAGTGCATTCAGACGTTCCTGGCCCATTGAATTTCGCAGGAATGTCTTAACTCGTGTCAAAGTTGAGAAACATCTCTCAGCTTCAGCTGTTGTCATGGGAGTAGTTATGAGGATGTTCAACAGAGTCACAGTCTCAGAGAACGTCTCCTGGAGGTTGTAGCTCATGAGAACCTGACCACAGCATCCCTTGAATTCAGGATTCTCATAGATCAGAGATAGTTCTGTCTTGAGCTTTGCCTTGCTCATCATGGGGTATGCATTCACAGTGGCATTCAGAGCCTCATCAGGAAATGAATGGCAGTACCTTTCAAACATGTCTGCTTGCAGTAAGGTAGCACTCACAAGGTGGCCAGAGAAAGAGAACCTTTCTTTGGTGTGATCCAGGATGGTGTTGCAGACCTCTTCAGACAGCCTCTGCTTCTCCTCTTCTCTCAAAGCTGTTCTGGGTCTTTTGGCTCCTGTTGCTTCTTGCAGCTGCTGTTGAGAGGAGTCCCTGAAGGCAAACAGACCAATGTGTTTGTTGGCTTTGTACAGTATTGTTGTCTATGTGATGCACAGGTATATGCAATGTATCCATGTATAGTACAAATACTTCAGTTCCACTTAAAATGGGCAGGGATGCATAAAGTCTTTAGTGTTTAAATTAGCCTTTGTGTCTCACATAGCCTGGATGTTCAGCACAGTATACAGTGGTGCTCATAAGCTTATGATCCCATGCTAAAGTTGACTAAAAAGAGGAATAAAAAAGAAAAGAAAATTGGTGTCCTTAAAGGTTGGATTTTACAACTTTTTTAATTAAGTCATTAAGATCAATTTCCAAAAGATGATTTTTTTATTTTTGTATTCCTCTTTTAGTCAACTTTAGAATGTGTTCATACACTTATGAGCACCACTGTACAGTACACATAGTATATAAAATAAGCTAGATTACACCACTGGCCATATATAATGAGAATAATGTAATTTCAAACACAAATGCAGTCTCCTTTCATGCATACATTTTCAAATAAAGCTCTGCTTTGAGAAAGATCGAATGATATTGTTTAATCTTACCTTATGGCCTGCACACTGCTTGTGAAGCTGTCGAGGGCACGTTTGATAAAGACAGCATCGATGTCCTTCTTCTGTAGCTTCTGGTACAGAATGTCGACGTGGGGCATGATTTTGTGAAAAAGCCGCAGGGAAAAAATAAAATCTTCATCATGTAGCATCCTCACGTAGCCAGATGCCTCTCTCACGGTGGGCTGGTCAAATGAACCCAATGAACCCGTCCGAATGGCTTCAAAACATTCTATGAGGTCGTCTCGATTCTCGTAGACAGTGTTCACGACTCTGCTTAGTAGAAACCTGTTGAATTATTAAATTTGGTCTGGGAGGTCCTAATTGTTTCGTTGCCAATTTATCTTGATTTGTTCGCCGACAAAAGGAACTTCTTTCAAAGAGACAATCGAGTTGCACTGAAGGCTAGCCATTTTGACAGTAGTAGTGAATTGATTGATGAGGCTACCCGCTCTTTTCTTAGTTACGTTCATGGTTGATGTTACGTATGACGAAAGCGCGTAAGTGCAAGCCCTCAGAAACCCATAGAGATTGTATTGAAAGCTCTGATATTTGAAAAAAATTGATTTTACATTAGAGGCTATGAGAGACTTCTGGGCGATTTTCAACCTGACTGAAATCGCCCCAAAACGGGCGGGGACATTTGAAGCACGACTTTAGCCTGATTGGACATTTAGTGGCAGATCAGACGTCTAGATTAGAACACTGATAACTACTGTTGCCGTGATATAATTGATTAGAAAAAAAATCCCTTCCTTTTCCCGTTTGGCAGTGCGTCGCCCATATCGCCCTAATGAACACACTGCAAACGACCCCTCACACGCCCCACAATTTGGCAACCACTGCTGTACTGTACCCTCAGAATAACTGTACCAAATATGTACAGTGCATTCGGAAAGTATTCAGACCCCTTGACTTTTTCCACATTTTGTGACATTACTGCCTTATTCTAAAATGGATTAAATTGTTTTTTTCCCCCTCATCAATCTACACACAATAACCCATAACTGTCCAAGATGGAGTAGCAGTGCGGTCGTGTATTCTGTTGTGTCCTCGTGTAAATAGCCTGTTTTTTTGTATTTTTTCGTATATATTTCTCGCTCACTTTCCATCCTTTAACTAAATATACTTTCCTGCAACCCGCCTCACCCAATGTGGAACGGATTCTATTATTTCTTTATTTTTATCAAGAACCTACGGCTGAAACTAGCCAGCTAGCCAGCTAACTAGCTACTTGCTATTAGCCACCGTTAGCGGTCTTCACCACTGTCCGTGGCCTGTACTACCTACCAGCCAGCTCTAGCCTGGACAATTATCAAATCAAATCAAATCAAATTGTATTGGTCACATGCGCCGAATACAACAGGTGCAGACATTACAGTGAAATGCTTACTTACAGCCCTTAACCAACAGTGCATTTATTTTTAACAAAAAAAGTAAAAATAAAACAACAACAAAAAAAGTGTTGAGAAAAAAAAGAGCAGAAGTAAAATAAAGTAACAGTAGGAAGGCTATATATACAGGGGGGTACCGTTGCAGAGTCAATGTGCGGGGGCACCGGCTAGTTGAGGTAGTTGAGGTAATATGTACATGTGGGTAGAGTTAAAGTGACTATGCATAAATAATTAACAGAGTAGCAGCAGCGTAAAAAGGATGGGGTGGGGGGGCAGTGCAAATAGTCCGGGTAGCCATGATTAGCTGTTCAGGAGTCTTTTGGCTTGGGGGTAGAAGCTGTTGAGAAGTCTTTTGGACCTAGACTTGGCACTCCGGTACAGCTTGCCGTGCGGTAGCAGAGAGAACAGTCTATGACTAGGGTGGTCTTTGACAATTTTGAGGGCCTTCCTCTGACACCACCTGGTATAGAGGTCCTGGATGGCAGGAAGCTTGGCCCCAGTGATGTACTGGGCCGTACGCACTACCCTCTGTAGTGCCTTACGGTCGGAGGCCAAGCAGTTGCCATACCAGGCGGTGATGCAACCAGTCAGGATGCTCTCGATGGTGCAGCTGTAGAATTTTTTGAGGATCTGAGGACCCATGCCAAATCTTTTCAGTCTCCTGAGGGGGAATAGGCTTTGTCGTGCCCTTTTCACGACTGTCTTGGTGTGTTTGGACCATGATAGTTCGTTGGTGATGTGGACACCAAGGAACTTGAAGCTCTCAACCTGTTCCACTACAGCCCCGTCGATGAGAATGGGGCGTGCTCAGTCCTCTTTTTTTTTCCTGTAGTCCACAATCATCTCCTTTGTCTTGGTCACGTTGAGGGAGAGGTTGTTGTCCTGGCACCACACGGCCAGGTCTCTGACCTCCTCCCTATAGGCTGTCTCATCGTTGTCGGTGATCAGGCCTACCACTGTTGTGTCATCGGCAAACTTAATGATGGTGTTGGAGTCGTGCCTGGCCATGCAGTCATGGGTGAACAGAGAGTACAGGAGGGGACTGAGCACGCACCCCTGAGGGGCCCTCGGGTTGAGGATCAGTGTGGCAGATGTGTTGTTACCTACCCTTACCACCTGGGGGCGGCCCGTCAGGAAGTCCAGGATCCAGTTGCAGAGGGAGGTGTTTAGTCCCAGGATCCTTAGCTTAGTGATGAGCTTAGAGGGCACTATGGTGTTGAATGCTGAGCTGTAGTCAATGAATAGCATTCTCACGTAGGTGTTCCTCTTGTCCAGGTGGGAAAGGGCAGTGTGGAGTGCAATAGAGATTGCATCATCTGTGGATCTGTTGGGGCGGTATGCAAATTGGAGTGGGTCTAGGGTTTCTGGGATAATGCTGTTGATGTGAGCCATGACCAGCCTTTCAAAGCACTTCATGGCTACAGACGTCAGTGCTACGGGTCGGTAGTCATTTAGGCAGGTTATCTTAGAGTCCTTGGGCACGGGGACTATGGTGGTCTGCTTGAAACATGTTGGTATTACAGACTCAGTCAGGGACATGTTGAAAATGTCAGTGAAGACACTTGCCAGTTGGTCAGCACATGCTCGGAGTACACGTCCTGATAATCCGTCTGGCCCTGCGGCCTTGTGAATGTTGACCTGCTTAAAAGTCTTACTCACATCGGCTACGGAGAGCGTGATCACATAGTCATCCGGAACAGCTGGTGCTCTCATGCATGCTTCAGTGTTGCTTGCCTCGAAGCGAGCATAGAAGTGGTTTAGCTCGTCTGGTAGGCTTGTGTCACTGGGCAGCTCGCGGCTGTGCTTCCCTTTGTAGTCTGTAATAGTTTTCAAGCCCTGCCACATCCGACGAGCGTCAGAGCCAGTGTAGTACGATTCAATCTTAGTCCTGTATTGACTCTTTGCCTGTTTGATGGTTCGTCGGAGGTCATAGCGGGATTTCTTATAAGCGTCCGGGTTAGAGTCCCGTTCCTTGAAAGCGGCAGCTCTACCCTTTAGCTCAGTGCGGATGTTTCCTGTAATCCATGGCTTCTGGTTGGGGTATGTACGTACGGTCACTGTGGGGACGACATCATCGATGCACTTATTGATGAAGCCAGTGACTGATGTGGTGTACTCCTCAATGCTGTCTGAAGAATCCCGGATAATGTTCCAGTCTGTGCTAGCAAAACAGTCCTGTAGCTTAGCATCTGCGTCATCTGACCACTTTTTTATTAACCGAGTCACTGGTGCTTCCTGCTTTAGTTTTTGCTTATAAGCAGGAATCAGGAGGATAGAGTTATGGTCAGATTTGCCAAATGGAGGGCGAGGGAGAGCTTTGTATGCGTCTCTGTGTGGAGTAAAGGTGGTCTAGAGTTTTTTTTCCTCTGGTTGCACATTTAACATGCTGGTAGAAATTAGGTAGAACGGATTTAAGTTTCCCTGCATTAAAGTCCCCGGCCACTAGGAGTGCTGCATCTGGATGAGCGTTTTCCTGTTGATTTATGGCCTTGTACAACTCATTCAGTGCAATCTTAATGCCAGCATTGGTTTGTGGTGGTAAATAGACAGCTATGAAAAATATAGATGAAAACTCTCTTGGTAAATAGTGTGGTCTACAGCTTATCATAAGATACTCTACCTCAGGCGAGCAAAACCTCGAGACTTCCTTAGTATTTGATTTTGTGCACCAGCTGTTGTTTACAAATATACACTGACCGCCACCCCTTGTCTTACCGAGTCAGCCGTTCTATCCTGCTGATGTAGCGTATAGCCCGCTAGCTGTATGATATCCATGTCGTCGTTCAGCCACGACTTTCGGTGAAACATAAGATATTACAGTTTTTAATGTCCCGTTGGTAGGATAACCGTAATCTTAGGTCATCCAATTTATTTTCAAATGATTGAACGTTGGCTAATAGGATTGATGGAAGAGGCAGTTTACTCGCTCGCCGTCGGATCCTTACAAGGCACCCCGATCTACGTCCACGATATCTCCGTCTCTTCCTCACGCGAATGACGGGGATTTGGGCCTTGTCGGGTGTCTGTATGATATCCTTCGCGGCCGCCTCGTTGAAGAAAAAATCTTCGTCCAATACGAGGTGAGTAATCGCTGTCCTGATATCCAGAAGCTCTTTTTGGTTATAAGAGACGATGGCAGAAACATTATGTACAAAATAAATTACAAATAACGCGGAAAAACACACATAATAGTACAATTGGTTAGAGGGCTGTAAAACGGCAGCCATCTTCTCCGGTGCCAGTCTGCACAGCGTGCTATCGACCCAGAGCATATCGGATTTTCTGCCGGAATCACAGAATCACTGGACCGTAACACCGGATCATCGCAACTAGCTAGCTGCAACCAAATGGCTGTTGTTGGCTAATTCACCACTGTCCCGACGCACCAGTTAGCCTTGAGCTAGCCTCGAGCCAGGCCCATCTCCCGGCTATCTACCTCTCTGTCAACCGGACGGGACCTCCTAGTTGTCGACACGGAGCCCCGCCAATCCATCACGACTGGTCTGCCGACGTAATCGTCTGATGTGATTTCAACAGGCTTCCCGTTGCGACGACCACAATGATCCATCTGCTAGCTCCGGCCCGCTAGCACGCGCAATCAACAGCCGTGCCTCCTGCTCGCCTGTGCTGTAGCAGCCTACGAACTGCTCCCGGACTTACCTATTGCTGTTCACTGGACCTTATGATCACTCAGCTACACAGCTGATGCCTGCTGTACTGTTCCTTTACACGGTACCCTATCCTGTTTATCTGTTTAGCCTCAGCCCAAACTTTCGTTGCCATTACCAGTTGTTGTCTTAGTCCTCTCGAATAACACCTGTGATTGCGTTATGCCTCTCTCCAATGTCAATATGCCTAGCCTATTGCTGTTTGGGCTAGTTCTTATTGTACTATTTCACTGTAGAGCCCCCAGTCCCGCTCAATCGGTACCTCCAGTGATCTCTTTCATCGTTACCCAATGCTTACAGTGGGGAAAAAAAGTATTTAGTCAGCCACCAATTGTGCAAGTTCTCCCACATAAAAAGATGAGAGAGGCCTGTAATTTTCTTCATAGGTACACGTCAACTATGACAGACAAATTGAGAATTTTTTTCTCCAGAAAATCACATTGTAGGATTTTGAATGAATTTATTTGCAAATTATGGTGGAAAATAAGTATTTGGTCACCTACAAACAAGCAAGATTTCTGGCTCTCACAGACCTGTAACTTCTTCTTTAAGAGGCTCCTCTGTCCTCCACTCGTTACCTGTATTAATGGCACCTGTTTGAACTTGTTATCAGTATAAAAGACACCTGTCCACAACCTCAAACAGTCACACTCCAAATTCCACTATGGCCAAGACCAAAGAGCTGTCAAAGGACACCAGAAACAAAATTGTAGACCTGCACCAGGCTGGGAAGACTGAATCTGCAATAGGTAAGCAGCTTGGTTTGAAGAAATCAACTGTGGGAGCAATTATTAGGAAATGGAAGACATACAAGACCCCTGATAATCTCCCTCGATCTGGGGCTCCACGCAAGATCTCACCCCGTGGGTTCAAAATGATCACAAGAACGGTGAGCAAAAATCCCAGAACCACACGGGGGGACCTAGTGAATGACCTGCAGAGAGCTGGGACCAAAGTAACAAAGCCTACCATCAGTAACACACTACGCCGCCAGGGACTCAAATCCTGCAGTGCGAGACGTGTCCCCCTGCTTAAACCAGTACATGTCCAGGCCCGTCTGAAGTTTGCTAGAGTGCATTTGGATGATCCAGAAGAGGATTGGGAGAATGTCATATGGTCAGATGAAACCAAAATATAACTTTTTGGTAGAAACTCAACTAAGTCGTGTTTGGAGGACAAAGAATGCTGAGTTGCATCCAAAGAACACCATACCTACTGTGAAGCATGTGGGTGGAAACATCATGCTTTGGGGCTGTTTTTCTGCAAAGGGACCAGGACGACTGATCTGTGTAAAGGAAAGAATGAATGGGGCCATGTATCGTGAGATTTTGAGTGAAAACCTCCTTCCATCAGCAAGGGCATTGAAGATGAAACGTGGCTGGGTCTTTCAGCATGACAATGATCCCAAACACACCGCCCGGGCAACGAAGGAGTGGCTTCGTAAGAAGCATTTCAAGGTCCTGGAGTGGCCTAGCCAGTCTCCAGATCTCAACCCCATAGAAAATCTTTGGAGGGAGTTGAAAGTCTGTGTTGCCCAGCGACAGCCCCAAAACATCACTGCTCTAGAGGAGATCTGCATGTAGGAATGGGCCAAAATACCAGCAACAGTGTGTGAAAACCTTGTGAAGACTTACAGAAAACGTTTGACCTGTGTCATTGCCAACAAAGGGTATATAACAAAGTATTGAGAAACTTTTGTTATTGACCAAATACTTATTTTCCACCATAATTTGCAAATACATTCATTAAATATCCTACAATGTGATTTTCTGGATTTTTTCCCCTCATTTTGTCTGTCATAGTTGACATGTACCTATGATGAAAATTACAGGCCTCTCTCATCTTTTTAAGTGGGAGAACTTGCACAATTGGTGGCTGACTAAATACTTTTTTCCCCCACTGTAGATGTACAGTGGGGAGAACAAGTATTTGATACACTGCCGATTTTGCAGGTTTTCCTACTTACAAAGCATGTAGAGGTCTGTAATTTTTATCATAGGTACACTTCAACTGTGAGAGACGGAAATCCAGAAAATCACATTGTAAGATTTTTAAGTAATTAATTTGCATTTTATTGCATGACATAAGTATTTGATCACCTACCAACCAGTAAGAATTCCGGCTCTCACAGACCTGTTAGTTTTTCTTTAAGAAGCCCTCCTGTTCTCCACTCATTACCTGTATTAACTCGTTACCTGTATAAAAGACACCTGTCCACACACTCAATCTAGCAGACTCCAACCTCTCCACAATGGCCAAGACCAGAGAGCTGTGTAAGGACATCAGGGATAAAATTGTAGACCTGCACAAGGCTGGGATGGGCTACAGGACAATAGGGAAGCAGCTTGGTGAGAAGGCAACAACTGTTGGCGCAATTATTAGAAAATGGAAGAAGTTCAAGATGACGGTCAATCACCCTCGGTCTGGGGCTCCATGCAAGATCTCACCTCGTGGGGCATCAATGATCATGAGGAAGGTGAGGGATCAGCCCAGAACTACACGGCAGGACCTGGTCAATGACCTGAAGAGAGCTGGGACCACAGTCTCAAAGAAAACCATTAGTAACACACTACGCCGTCATGGATTAAAATCCTGCAGCGCACGCAAGGTCCCCCTGCTCAAGCCAGCGCATGTTCAGGCCCGTCTGAAGTTTGCCAATGACCATCTGGATGATCCAGAGGAGGAATGGGAGAAAGTCATGTGGTCTGATGAGACAAAAATATAGCTTTTTGGTCTAAACTCCACTCGCTGTGTTTGGAGGAGGAAGAAGGATGAGTACAACCCCAAGAACACCATCCCAACTGTGAAGCATGGAGGTGGAAACATCATTCTTTGGGGACACACAGCCAGGGCAACTAAGGAGTGGCTCCATAAGAAGCATGTCAAGGTCCTGGAGTGGCCTAGCCAGTCTCCAGACCTGAACCCAATAGAAAATCTTTGGAGGGAGCTGAAAGTCCATCCCGAATTACAACATTTTCCATCTAGATAGAACTGCCAAAGGGGGGCGGAGTTGCAATCTGCTGTAGAGATATCATATCATACTATCCAGGTCTGTGCCCAAACAGTTTGAGCTTCTACTTCTAAAAATCCACCTTTCCAGAAATAAGTCTCTCACTGTTTCCGCTTGCTACAGACTCCCCTCAGCCCCCAGTTGTGCCCTGGACACCATATGTGAATTGCTTGCCCCCCATCTATCCTCAGAGTTCATACTGCTTGGTGACCTAAACTGGGATATGCTTAACACCCCGGCCGTCCTACAATCTAAACTAGATGCCCTCAATCTCACACAAATTATCAAGGAACCTACCAGGTACAACCCTAAATCTGTAAACATGGGCACCCTCATAGATATCATCCTGACTAATTTACCCTCTAAATACACCTCCGCTGTCTTCAACCAGGATCTCAGCGATCACTGCCTCATTGCCTGCGTCCGTAATGGGTCTGTGGTCAAACGACCACCCCTCATCACTGTGAAACGCTCCCTAAAACACTTCAGCGAGCAGGCCTTTCTAATTGACCTGGCCCGGGTATCCTGGATGGATATTGACCTCATTCCGTCAGTAGAGGATGCCTGGATGTTCTTCAAAAGTGCTTTCCTCTCCATCTTAAATAAGCATGCCCTATTAAAAAAATTCAGAACTAAGAACAGATATAGCCCCTGGTTCACCCCAGACTTGACTGCCCTTGACCAGCACAAAAACATCCTGTGGCGTACTGCATTAGCATCGAACAGCCCCCGCGATATGCAACTTTTCAGAGAAGTCAGGAACCAATATACACAATCAGTTAGGAAAGCAAAGGCTAGCTTTTTCAAACAGAAATGTGCATCCTGTAGCACTAACTCCAAAAAGTTTTGGGACACTGTAAAGTCCATGGAGAATAAGAGCACCTCCTCCCAGCTACCCACTGCACTGAGGCTAGTAAACACTGTCACCACCGATAAATCTACGATAATCGAGAATTTCCATGCTTTCCACCTGGCTACCGCTACCCCGGCCACCAGCTCTGCACCCTCCGCTGCAACTTGCCCATGCCCCCCCCGCTTCTCCTTCACCCAAATTCAGATAGCTGAGGCCCTGAAAGAACTGTAAAATCTGGACCCCTACATATCAGCTGGGCTAGACAATCTGGACCCTTTCTTTCTAAAATTAGCCGCCGAAATTGTCGCAACCTCTATAACTAGCCTGTTCAACCTCTCTTTTGTATCGTCTGAGATCCCCAGAGAATGGAAAGCTGCCGCGGTCATCTCCATCTTCAAAGGGGGTGACACACTAGATCCAAACTGTTACAGACCTATATCCATCCTGCCCTGCCTTTCGAAAGTATTTGAAAGCCAAGTTAACAAACAGATCACCGACCATTTCGAATCCCACCGTACCTTCTCCGCTATGCAATCTGGTTTCCGAGCTGGTCATGGGTGCACCTCAGCCACGCTCAAGGTCCTAAATGATATAATAACTGCGATCGATAAAAGACAGTACTGTGCAGGCGTCTTTATCGACCTGGCCAAGGCTTTTGACTCTGTCAATCACCACATTCTTATTGGCAGACTAAATAGGCTTGGTTTCTCATATGACTGCCTCGCCCGGATCACCAACTACTTCTCAGATAGAGTTCAATGTGTCAAACTGGAGGGCCTGTGGTCTGGACCTCTGGCAGTCTATGGGGGTGCCACAGGGTTCAATTCTCGGGCCGACTCTATTCTCTGTGTATATCAATGATGTTGCTCTTGCTGCTGGTGACTCTCAGATCCACCTCTACGCAGACGGCACCATTTTGTATACATATTTCCCTTCATTGGACACTGTGTTAACAAACCTCCAAACGAGCTTCAATGCCATACAACACTCCTTCCATGGCCTCCAACTGCTCTTAAACGCTAGTAAAACTAAATGCATACTCTTCAATCGAACGCTGCTGGCACCCGCCCGCCCGACTAGAATCACTACTCTCGGCGGGTCTGACTTAGAATATGTGGACAACTACAAATACCTAGGTGTCTGGTTAGACCATAAACTCTCCTTTCAGACTCATATTAAGCATCTCCAATCCAAAGTTAAATCTAGAATCGGCTTCCTATTTCGCAACAAAGCCTCCTTCACTCATGCTGCTAAACATGCCCTCGTAAAACTGACTATCCTACCGATCCTTGACTTCGGCGATGTCATTTACAAAATAGCTTCCAACACTCTACTCAGCAAATTGGATGTATTCTATCACAGTGCCTTCCGTTTTGTCACCAAAGCCCCATATACTACCCACCATTGTGACCTGTACGCTCTCGTTGGCTGGCCCTCACTACATATTCGTCACCAAACCCACTGGCTCCAGGTCATCTATAAATCACTTCTAGGCAAATCCCCGCCTTATTTTAGCTCATTGGTCACCATAGCAACACCCACCCGCAGTATGCGTTCCAGCAGGTATATCACTGGTCATCCCCAAAGCCAACACCTCCTTTGGCCACCATTCCTTCCAGTTCTCTGCTGGAAATGACTGGAACGAACTGCAAAAATCTCTGAAGCTGGAGACACTCACTAACTTTAAGCATCAGTTGTCAGAGCAGCTTACCGATCACTGCACCTGTACACAGACCATCTGTAATTAGCCCACCCAACTACCTCATCCCCATATTGTTATTTACATTGTTATTTATTTTGCTAATTTGCACCCCAGTATCTCTATTTGCACATCATCTTCTGCACATCTATCACTCCAGTGTTAATACTAAATTGTAATTATGTTGCACTATGGCCTATTTATTGCCTTACCTCCATAACTTACTACATTTGCACACACTGTATATAGATTTTCTATTGTGTTATTGACTGTACGTTCTGTTTATTCCATATGTAACTCTGTGTTGTTGTTTTTATCGCACTGCTTTGCTTAATCTTGGCCAGGTCGCAGTTGTAAATGAGAACTTGTTCTCAACTGGCTTACCTGGTTAAATAAAGGTGAAATAAAATAAAATTAATAAAATAAAAATAATGACAAAGCAAAACCACGTTTTTACAGCCTCGAGTCTTCTTGGGTATGACACTACAAGCTTGGTACACCTGTATTTGTGGAGTTTCTCCCATTCTTCTCTGCAGATCCTCTCAAGCTCTGTCAGGTTGGATGGGGAGCGTCGCTGCACAGCTATTTTCAGGTCTCTCCAGAGATGTTCGATCGGGTTCAAGTCCGGGCTCTGGCTGGGCCACTCAAGGACATTGAGACTATGTCCCAAAGCCACTTTTGCGTTGTCTTGGCTGTGTGCTTAGGGTCGTTGTCCTGTTGGAAGGTGAACCTTCGCCCCAGTCTGAGGTACTGAGCACTCTGGAGCAGGTTTTCATCAAGGATCTCTCTGTACTTTGCTCCATTCATCTTTCCCTCGATCCTGACTTGTCTCCCTGCCGCTGAAAAACATTCCCACAGCATGATGCTGCCACCACCATGCTTCACCGTAGGGATGGTGCCAGGTTTCCTCCAGACGTGACGCTTGGCATTCAGGCCAAAGAGTTCAATCTTGTTTTCATCAGACCAGAGAATCTTGTTTCTCATGGTCTGATAGTCCTTTAGATGACTTTTTTGCAAACGCCAAGTGGGCTGTCGTGCCTTTTATTGAGGAGTGGCTTCTATCTGGCTACTCTACAAAGGCCTGATTGGTGGAATGGTGCAGATATGGTTGTCTTTCTGTAAGGTTATTTTAATACATTTGTTGATATGAATATGAACAATATGAACATCTTGCTGGCTTTGCCTAAACTTAGTCCTCTAATCGTTGTACAGGTGTTTCCGGGAGCAGTACCTGGAGGGGCTGGTGCTATGGCTGGGGCTGGATGAGTCGGTGATGCCCGTCATGGGGGCCTTTCTGGCAGGCCTGGGATTCGAGGGCAGCGACACCTTCCTCTCCATCCTTCAGGCTGAGCCACTACTGTCTGCACGGGCCACTCCCATCACACAGGTGGGTTCGGTCACTGCCTTGCACATATCCAATCAAATGCTGGAATGATTAATCAGTGTATTGGTGATATGACCATGCTCTCTCTTTTTTGCACAAGTGACCTACATGTAACTTATTATATTTGTGGCCCAGCACTTCAAAACAAAGTAAGCTTTGGGCATACTGTCACTTCTAAGATCATTCACAAGTTCCTTGTGTCATTCTCTCTCACTCACAGGACCTTGTGTCTTTTTCCATCAAAGATGGTAAGTAGCTTACATTAATTAGTTAGTAGAGTTGGCCTTCATCAAAACTGGAAAGTTCATAAAGTACTAACAATGTCTCTGAATGTGACCAAAACATACTTTGATCCCAGGCCTGTACGACTCCAGATCACGAGTCCTAATTCGCCATGTCAGCTGTCTACTGCGAGTGTCCCCTCAGCAACTGGAGGAGTTTGAGGCGACGCTGGGTGAACGACTGAGAGAGGGAGTGGTGGAGAGCGCGTAAGTGAGGGAGAGAAGAATGAATAAAAACTAGTTTCCCTAGTCATGAAGATGTTTAAACTAGATAAAATGTTTATCTATGTTGGTGGCAGTGTGATTTTTGCATTGGTAATTACATTCAGTGTACTCTCTTTTATGTGTCATTGCTTTGCCTCAGGACTGACTACAACAGTAAGTTTGTTTATCCTTTATGGTCTACTTGGTTTGGTTTCAGTAGGGAATGACCCTGTGGTGAAACATGTATTCATAAACTGTAGTACTTCCGTCACATTGTAAACATTGTCGTTGAGTAGCCTATATGAATCCACCAATACATCTATTGTTTATAGACCATTATGCATCTCGCTGTATATTCAGATGCTCTTCTTTCTTTTATCTCTCAGAGAGGATTCATCTCGGCGACGGACAAAAGAGAGAGGACGTAAATTACGACGCTACCTCCTCATTGGCCTGGCCACTGTGGGTGGAGGAGCTGTGATTGGTCAGTGCCTTAACTTGGGCCAATCGCTAGTATTAGAGGCAGCATTGAGAAATTCAAATTTGTTGTATTACTCACTCATTAGCAAATTATGCCATTATTTAATGTAGGTGTGACGGGCGGGTTGGCGGCACCACTGGTGGCGGCGGGGGCATCGGCCGTACTAGGGGCAGGAGGGGCGGCTGCTCTGGGCTCAGCCACTGGCATCGCCATCATGGCCTCCCTGTTTGGAGCAGCAGGGGCTGGCTTAACTGGTGAGATCACTGGGAGATGAATGGGCTTTGGCAGTGTATGAAGATAGTTTGTCTCCTTTTTAATTTGAGATAGGTAGTCTCCTTTTTACATTTTTTGTTTGAGATCAGAATCTCTTTCCTGCTATCATTTACCTTATTGTCTCACTCGTTCTTTCTCTGTCTCTCTCTAGGCTATAAGATGAATAAGCGGGTGGGAGCAATAGAGGAGTTTGAGTTTCTGCCACTGAGCTCAGGGAAGCACCTACACCTGACTGTGGCTGTGACCGGCTGGCTGTGCACTGGCAAATACAGTGAGCAAGCATAACCTCTCACCAGTCTCACTGTAGAATCTACCATCAATACTAACATCAAACTGTGTCAACGTACACTGACGGCCACTTAAAGACTACCAAGGTCATCTACTGTACATACTTTACAAACCCATGGAGGCAAAAAGTAGGAGAATCTTGACTGAACAGAAAGTTGCAATGTTATTCATAACACTGATATGATAGCGAATTGAAAAAATGCAACTGATAAAGATTTTCCATATCGGTGTCCATCACTATTAAAATTAATAGTTTCATGGGACGTACATTATATCACTTACCGGTATCCACTTTGCTGAACTCACGTGTCCTGTCCTCTCTCCCACCCTCAGGTTCGTTCCAGGCTCCTTGGTGCAGTCTGGGTGCGTGCGGAGAGCAGTACTGTCTGGTGTGGGAGTCTCGTTTCCTCAGGGACCTGGGTTCCACCATGGCTGCTCTTCTCGACGGCCTGGTCAGCATGGTGGCCCAGGAGGCCCTCAAGTACACTGTGCTGTCAGGTAGGTCATCTGTTCTATCACACCAAGCCTCACCACTGGCTAGTTAAAAAATATATATTAAGGACAGTGGAATTCCACTAAATTGTTTTATTCAGACAGACATTGCATTGAAATGAGAGGGATGACATAGAGAGGGATACATTCAGAGTAGCTGGTTGAACAGATGATGCCTTCTGTTGATCTTGTCAAGGGGAGGCATATTTTTAGGGGTTACGATATCTTGTACTGAAAATGCCATCAATAGGGATGACGTCGTGATGCGGAGGCTTGTCTGATAGAACGTCGGCAACAGCTGTTAGAAAGAAGCCTTAGGGTTCCTTTGACATTTGTGTGGGTGGAAATAAGTGGCCATGTGAGCTTATATGCAAGCATTGTGACTGAGTTAAATGAGCCTTTTTTTAGATGAATGGGATTTTGTAGTAGGCTACACCATTGAGAATTCTTTCCAGTTTCACCAAGGAGTTCAAGGACAAACTTTGAACATGGCACTCACTCAATGTATCCTGTACTGTAGAAACAAAGTCTACATTAATTTTCATTTCAAGTTAAACTTTTCCATGAACATAGCAGGTTTGATTGATTGTTGATTTCCAACTAGCATCCTAAATTCTAAAGAGTGTTGTCCTCCAGTCTCATATATAGCCTAGTAACCCTCCACTACTGAACATTTCTTTCCCCTACTTGTCCCTGTCTAGGTATTGTGACTGCGCTTACATGGCCTGCCTCTCTACTTGCGGTGGCCAGTGTTATAGACAATCCCTGGTCTGTGTGTCTTAGTCGCTCAGCCGAGGTGGGAAAACACCTAGCGCAGGTGTTGAGGAGTAGGCAGCAGGTATGCTTCTCACTTCTGAGAACAGCTAACACCACACACCAGCATGACCACTCAGTAGGATTCAATCCTGTTGAAACAGGGATCTCTTGTTAATTACATTTCTAAATACTAATATGTTCAAGGTAGGTAGCTTAGTGCTTAAGAGCGTTGTGCCAGTAACCGAAAGGTCGCTGGTTCTAATCCCCGAGCCGACTAGGTGAAAAATCTGTCGATGTGCCCTTGAGCAAGGCACTTAACCCTAATTGCTCCTGTAAGTCGCTCTGGATAAGAGCGTCTGCTAAATGACTAAAAAATTAAATAAAATAAATAAAAATATACAGTGCCCTCCGTAATTATCGGGACAGTGAAGCATTTATTCCTCTTTTGGCTCTATACTTAAAAAGTTTGGATTTTAAATCAAACAATGACTATGAGGTTAAAGTGCAGACTGTCACCTTTAATTTGAGGGTATTTACATCTCTATCGGGTGAACTGTTTAGAAAGTACATAGTCACCCCATTTTAGGGGAGCAAAAGTATTGGGACAAATTCACTTATGTGTATTATTATTCACGATTCATTCAGGATTATCCATAATCATGGTAGCATCCACATTAATGTAGAAGTGTTTAGAAAAATATTTATTTACAATAAAAGTGACTCCAAAATGGCACAGTACATTATTTACCATTAATTTCGATTGGGCACAAAATAATCTGAAACAACCTAAACAAAGAGCAAATGCATCCAACTGTCACAAGCTTGATGTAGTCATTGCGTGCTATGAATATGGGAAGAAATACTTAACTTTGTACTACTTTAATATACATAAGTGAATTTGTCCCAGTACTTTTTCTTATGTACAAACACTGCTGTAATTTCTAAATGCTTCACCCGATATGGATGAAAATACCCTCAAATTAAAGCTGACTGTCTGTCTGCACTTTAACCTCATAGTTATTGTTTGATTTTTCATTATTGAGCCAAAAGAAAAATGCTTCACTGTCCGAATAATTACGGAGGACACTGTAGCTGTAATTAGGGCTGGGCGATATATCAAATTCATTTGAATTATGTTTGAGACGCATTTGGAATATTGTGCTATCGCAATAATGGAGTTTAATTAAATTTTTGTATGAACGTTTATGTCCACTTGTTCTCATGTCTTTTTTGTCTTGTCTCCTTCGCTCCTTCTGCTGTGACTGTGCACGTTCCCATTTACACACACACACACCAAGCCCCTGCCACTCACAACAACAAAGATGAGAGATCACTTCTTCCTCTCTGACAAGCGGTTTCAACTCGCTATTTGCATTTGAGGTTTGGTCCAACAGTTGAGACATTATTTTACTGTAATAGAATTTAACCTTTCTAACAATGCCCTTTTTATGTCTCAACTCCTCAAATTGCACTCAGAGCATACACTACTAAAACAGGAGTATCAACTAACATTGATTCTGGAAAATAAATGCTCAGTGTGTCGCGTGCGGCATTGAGGTACTACCGCTAGCAGCATTTTAGCCAAAGATTGTTATACTAGATGTCTAGTCTGTGTTTTATAAGTGTGCAATAAGCATAAAACACAATTATATAAGGAATTGCCAACTTGGTAGGTAGCCCACTTGATTTCAAGATCTGAACAAAGTGGACAGGCTAGCATGCTGTTCAAACAGTTGGAGATGGACAGAAGGGTGTGTTCACAACAGTTAAACTGTTCTACCTTGTTAGCTAGCAAACAGTGTTGGCAACTATTTTTCAGTGAGATCCGCTATTGGCTCCTTGATCTGTCGCTAGATTACGTTTTGCCGTGACGTCACAGCACCAATTTGCCTTGCTGCGGTCCCCGACGTAGATTTTCACCCACTCTCCTGCTGCACACCCCCTCCCCTTGTGCTTCTTTGCATGTGTGCGCAGTTGCTGTGACTTCTGTTGCACAGACAGCTTCTTCTAAATGCATTTCAAAACCATAGTAACCCTTGGTGTCAAAACTCCCCAAAGGCTGCCTGAAAAGTAACTGAATTTGTCGCTAGAATCTTTTACCAATACAAGTCGCTGGAGGGCTATGAAAACTGGCAAAATATATCGACAACGTCGCTAAATTGGCAACAAGTTGGCTAAACTTGAAATATAAAGATTAGCTGGCTACTCACTAGCACATGGGCTTGTGCTTGAGAGATTGTGTATGAGACCAGTGTTATGTTTTTAAATGCCTGCTACAAGAAGTTAGTCATTATTAGTGAATGTGCATTATGCATGGTTCTGGTAAAATTTGAGACAGAAAGGGCATTTTCATAGACTTGAAAGCCAGATCAGTGATTATTGCAGAAAAGCTGGTTAAACCATTTTGAGAAAATAATTAAATTATTAGTCGGTCTTATGGTTGCGGAAGGCTTATATTTATCCTAGGTATAATTTCACAAGCCCTGAATTCATTAGATTATTGCAGACTGTTTGAAATGCAGTGTACAACAAAACGTAAAAATATCGTGAAAATCCCGTAAATGAAAACAAAATCCATATATATGATTTTTATGCCATATCGCAGAGCCCTAGCTGTAATGGTCATTGGAGTTTCAACATCCACATTGAAGGTTTTACAATTAACATGTCTTTATACAACTAAAGTTAAATTTTATAGATTTGTTTGCTGTAGATGTGTTTACAATTATCTGAAAGCCTATGTCATGATGTTTGTTGTGTCAACAAATCAGCATTGGTGTTAACATTTTTAAAGGGGAAGCGTCCTGTCAGTCTCATTGGCTTCAGTCTTGGAGCGAGGGTTATCTACTTCTGCCTTCAGGAACTTGCCAAAGATCAAGGTATAACATGCACACTAAACCCTTGCCTGACTTTATACATACTATAGACTGTAACAAGCCTAACAATAGTCAAATTGTATTGTTGCATTTAACTGCAATGCCTACAGAGAATTTGCATATTCATCTAGGTATGCTTTTGATCTATTAATCAAAATATTCATTTTTGTGAGATATTTTTGCCAGATACATGTCACTGCTTCCACACACACACACAACTGCAATACAGAACTGTTCAAATTAACAATATGTCTCTCTTTCCATCCTTCTGTTGTACATGGTCTCAGGCTGTGAGGGCGTGGTGGAGGATGTTGTCCTATTGGGTGCCCCAGTAGATGGCACCGCCCAAGCCTGGGAGAGAATGGCCAAGGTTGTCGCTGGGAAGATAGTGAATGGATACTGCAGGTGAGAAAGAAATCCTATCCCATCTTACCTTGGGGGGCGAGATTGTTATCTGGGTGATGTAAAATATGTATACAGCAAGTTTTGAATTTGAGCTATTTTCAAACAGAAATGAATGTATATGACCATTTCGATATTAGATTATATTTTCATATGCACGCATTCTTTATCTATTAGGAATGGCATAAATAAGCATATAAATTATTTAGTCTCTTCATTGATAAAGGTAGCACATTCATGATACAAAGGTGCAGTGGTTTTTATTAATTGGTCCATCTACCTGTCAGAGGGGACTGGCTACTGGGATACGTGTACAGGGGTTCATCGGCACAGCTGTCTGTTGCAGGGCTTCAGCCAATCAGCTTGAATGATCGCCGCATATTCAACGTGGATCTATCTTCTGTGGTGAGTTAGACTATTGTACCTCAATTAGTCATTTCTAAATTAAAAGTGGTAGCTCGCTACATTTCAATGACTACCAGGTGTGAGCAGATGGAGAATTCACACAACTGTGCAGTACCAACTAGCCTGGTGATGCTTTCATCCTATAAACCGCCGTTGTAGCTTCATGATGCTACAGGCCTCAATGACTCCACAGCCTTGGGAATGGAATTAGAGGTCAAGCTATTGAGATCTGAAGACGTTTACTATTGAGCTGCTGGGAGGCATTGATTGCGTGAGTTTTTCAGCAGACAAGGTTGAGGGATGAGATTACTTCTAGCTACACAATGGCTGTGTGTTCAATAGTACTTTTTTTTTTTTTATCCAGTTATTTTTTTGTCATTTAGCAGACGCTCTTATCCAGAGCGACTTACAGTGAGTGCATACATGATTATTTTTTATTTTTCATACTGGCCCCCCTTGGGGCCATTTCAGTTGGTGTCAGGCAAACTTGTACTTTCTCTTTTTTGCCAATACTGTCTCTAAAACCTTTTATTACTACAACATAATAGACATGGATTCATAATGCACCATTTATTTAAAGTTGAAGGAAAAATATGTTAAGGTAACTGCAGGTTGTACTGTCAGTTCACAGCCAGGCTTAGGTATTCAGCCACCACCCATATGGACTTGTCATATGAAAAGACAACCTTTGACAGAAAATCATCATGGTAGATGCACAAAGGACATGTACAACTTGGAGATCATTACAATCTTGACGTGTTGAATAGGGTCGGGACGATACCAGTATCACGGCAAGAAAACAAAACACGAGGCATCATTACATCATTATGTTGTTATTACATCATTTATTTATTTTCCAAGCTATAGCACACAATGTTTTACATACAGCAGGTTTTTAGAGGACCAAAGAGTTTGGTCTGCTTCGTGTTTTCATTTTTGCCATGGAATAAATATTGCGATACTGGTATTGTCCCGGCCCTAGTGTTTGAATGGAAATTATGGAACTCTACAGCATTATGTTTTACATAATGTTGTTTGCTGTAAATAAAGTGGCCTATTCATGGCAAAACTTCAGTTGCACAATGTGAAATCTATAAAGTGTAAAGTAATGTCCAGTTATTAAAACAAGTCCACGGTATGTTTTGAATTTCCATCGGTAAAGGGGTGAAAATGTGTCCAGAAAGCCCACTTTTCCTTCTCCGAACATATTCAAATGCTTTTAACCCCCCCTCCCCATTCTTTTAGGTGAAAGGTCACTTGGACTACATGCGTCAGATGGATACCATCCTCGTAGCAGTGGGCGTGCCCACCAGAGAAGTTCCAGGAGCTGGGGGCGGACCTCTTCAGCCACTCACTATGACCGAGAGAGAACTGGACATAGCCATGGTCCAATCAGCACCAGGGGAAGTGGCTGAAGAGCAAAAACTGGTTGGTTCTTCGGCTGGAGCAGATGAGACTTGCATGGGTGAGGGAGGGCAGCTGGAGGAAAAAGAAGATATGGGAGACGGTTGGGATATCCCTGACATATCAGATCTGTTGGACTCGCTAAACGAGATCGATGTTGTTCCAACTGAAAACAGTGTTGAGGGTAACCTGCAACAGAGTTCTGAGGGGAATGCCACCCATAGGGACAACGGTGTATCTTCCCATCTAGAGTTTGATGGATGGGGAAAGGAGGAGGAGGAGGAGGAGGAATGGGGAGAGGGAGTAGAGGGGACAGAGTGTGACACTGAACACACGTCCTGGAGTTGGGAGGACACACGCTGGACTCCTGAGCACAAACACATGGGACCAAACAAGCGGACATAGGAGGTTACAGTACCAACTGCCTCACTGCAGTTTGTCTGCCTCTTCTCAACTTGAATTACCAACAACATCCCAATCGTGTGTGGAAAGACCTCCTTTACCTTCACAGCACACTCAGGTGCCAGAACACATATATATATATTTATTTTAATCGAACTAATCATGAACGTGAACTCCTTAAGGGCTTTTTAGATTTATTTAACTATGGCAATCTAAGTTTTGTCAATCATTTAATTTAGAAGTTAATCTGTGAAAAGAAAAGTGTTGCATAATGTATGCACTGTATAGTGTGTTAAAGTATTGTCGGTTTTATGTAGGCAGGATGTAAATTAAAAACATTTAATTACAAAACATTTAATCACAGACATCCCCCACTTTTATGGATATAAAGACAATGCAGCATGAATGAGTTCCAACTATATTCCTGTATTCCTCCGGTCGATTATTCCATCTGTTGGGGATTATGGTTATCACAGTGATGTCACCCAGTGATGCAGTCACCAAGTGATTCTCAGTGCTTAGCTCTTCCTCATCCACTCCTGTCCTGTATGCTAAATTACACCTTCTAGATTATTTTCCCATCTTGCTACCACCCACAGTGCCGCTTTGATGAGTTAAACAAGACACACCTTCCTCCAACCAACTTTTCCCATCAGCCAAGTTTCACATCCTGTACTCTTGGTGGTCATACATTACATTATGGAACACAGCATCTGTTCATGCGCTCTTCTTCATCCTCCCCTTCAGTCTAGCGTGTCCACCTGATTGGGCAGCAGCAGGGGCAGCTCAATCCCAGCATGCTCTGCGTCAAACAAGTTGACGGCGTCTGTGGCAGTGGCGGGGGGCTGTGGGGGGTCGGAGGCCAGGGAGGGGGGCTCTGTGGGCAGGTTGGGCTCACCAGAGTTGCAGAGGGAGAGCTCTGGCGAGGGTCTGCGGGGCGAGCGGGTGGAGCAGCAGGGCAGCAGCCGCCCCAGGGCCCGTTTGAAGTCGCGCATGAACAGCGGGTAGATAATGGGGTTCATGGTGCTGTTACAGTAGCCCAGCCAGGTGATGGCCTCGAAGAGTGCCGGGGGAACACACTCGCATACCGCCTGACAGGTGAGAGAGAGGGCAACAGACAGGCACTGGGGTTGTGTTCAGTATGTACACAACATTAAGATTTTGTGAAACAAACATTCAAATGAAAAGTATTCTTATCAGAAATATGTAGCTTGTCGGAAATACAGTGCCTATCGTAAGTATTCACCCCCCTTGGATTTCTTTTCACATTTTGTTGCATTACAAAGTGGGATCGAAATTGACTTAATTGTGATTTTGTTTTTGTCACCGATGACTTTACAAATTAATAAAACATGTATAACTAAAAGGTCTTGGTTGCATAAGTATTCACACACTTTGTTATGGCAAGCCTGATATACAGTGCATTCGGAAAGTATTCAGACCGTTACAGCCTTATTCTAAAATAAAATGTTTTCATCAATCTACACACAATACACAATACCTCATAATGATCAAACAAAAACAGGTTTTTCGACATTTTTGCAAATGTATAAAAAAAACGGATATCACATTTACATAAGTACATTGTTGAAGCACCTTTGGCAGCGATTACAGCCTTGAGTCTTCTTGGGTAGGACGCTACAAGTTTGGCACACCTGTATTTGGGGAGTTTCTCCCATTCTCCTCTGCAGATCCACTCAAGCTCTGTCAGGTTGTATGGGGAGCGTCGCTGCACAGCTATTTTGAGGTCTCCAAAGATGTTTGATCGGGTTCAAGTCCGGGCTCTGGCTGGGCCACTCAAGGACATTCAGAGACTTGACCCGAAGCCACTCCTGCGTTGTCTTGGCTGTGTGCTTAGGGTCGTTGTCCTGTTGGAAGATTAACCTTCGCCCCAGTCTGAGGTCCTGAGCACTCTGGAGCAGGTTTTCATCAAGGATCTCTCTGTACTTTGCTCCATTCATCATTTCCTTGATCCTGACTAGTCTCTCAGTCCCTGCTGCTGATAAACAACCACACAGCATGATGCTGCCACCACCATGCTTCACCGTAGGGATGGTGCCAGGTTTCCTCCAGACTTGACGCTTGGCATTCAGGCCAAAGAGTTCAATCTTGGTTTCATCAGACCAGAGAATCTTGTTTCTCATGGTCTGAGAGTCCTTTAGTAGGTGCCTTTTGGAAAACTCCAAGTGGGCTGTACTTTTACTGAGGAGTGGTTTCCATCTGGCCACTCTACCATAAAGGCCTGATTGGTGAAGTGCTGCAGAGATGGTTGTCCTTTTTATACAATGTTTTACTTTAGTTTATTTAGTAAATATTTTTCTTGAACTGCATTGTTGGTTAAGGGCTTGTAAGTAAGCATTTCACGAATACCTGTTGTATTCGGCGCATGTGACAAACAATTTGATTTGATTTGATTCCTGGAAGATTCTCCCATCTCCACATAGGAACTCTGGAGCTCTGTCAGAGTGACAATCGGGTTCTTGGTCACCTCCCTGACCAAGGCCCTTCTCCCCCGATTGCTCAGTTTGGCCGGGCGGCCAACACTAGGAAGAGTCTTGGTGGTTCCAAACTTCTTCCATTGAAGAATGATGGCCACTGTTCTTGGGGACCTTCAATGCTGCAGAACTTTTTTTGTACCCTTCCCCAGATCTGTGCCTTGACACAATCCTGTCTCGGAGCTTTATGGACAATTCCTTCGACCTCATGCCTTGGTTTTTGCTCTGACATGCACTGTCAACTGTGGGACCTTATATAGACAGGTGTGTGCCTTTCCAAATCATGCCCAATCAATGGACTTTACCACAGGTGGACTCCAATCAAGTTGTAGAGACATCTCAAGGATGATCAATGGAAACAGGATGCAACTGAGCTCAATTTCGAGTCTCATAGCAAAGGGTCTGAATACTTATGTAAATAAGGTATCTGGTTTTCATTTTTAATACATTTGCAAACATACATTATGGGGTATTGTGTGTAGATTGATGAGGGAAATGTTTTTTAAAATCAATTTTACAATAAGGGGGTAACGTAACAAAATGTGGAAAAAGGGAAGGGTCTGAATACTTTCCGAATGCACTGTATTTGCACTTCCCCAGAATTTGGTTGTTGATCATTGCTAGACAGCCATTTAGCAGTTATGTCCTTGAGCTGTTCTTGTCTATTAATGTTCTGTATTATTTCATGTTTTGTGTGGACCTCAGAAAGAGTAGCTGCTGCTTTTACAACAGCTAATGGGGATCTGAATAAAATACAAAATACCAACTTGACAGAGCTTGAAGAATTTAAAAAAGAATAATGGGCAAATATTGATCCAGGTGTGCAAAGCTTAGAGACTTACCCAAAAAAGGCTCAGCTGTAATCACTGCCAAAGGTGTTTCTGTATTGACATATCTATTCAATATGTATATACACTACCGTTCAAAAGTTTTAGAACACCTACTCATTCAAGGGTTTTTCTTTATTTTTACTATTTTCTACATTGTAGAATAATAGTGAAGACATCAAAACTATGAAATAACACATGGAATCATGTAGTAACCCAAAAAGTGTTAAACCAATCAAAATATATTTTATATTTGAGATTCTTCCAATAGCCACCCTTTGCCTTGATGACAGCTTTGCACACTTGGCATTGAATACTTATGATAGGCACTGTATGTAGCCAACAGAAAATGTAGCCAATAAGGTAAAACTGAAAATAATATTTCAAATGCTCTTTTCATCAGTGTACATCACCTACTGTAATTGGGCCTGAGTAGAACATATCAATGTAAATTAGGGACATTGGCTCACTATGGCATATCAGAGAGAGAGGGAGGAGACTGCTATTGGAGGAAAGTGTCCTATATTATCAAGATGAAGGAGGGAGGCAGGGAGTGAGGTGAGTGAGTGGGTGTTCACATACCACATGGAGTGTGAAGGGAGGGGGGAGGAAGCCAGACACACTGAGCCCTCTCTCTGCTATATTCTGGAGGAGTGAAGTAAGGGACACAGATGGGAAATGAAATGACTGGATCATTGAAAGCCTGAAAGCAGGACAACAATAATTACCAATTTAGATTAAATCCTTTTATGTTACACACTTAGCTGACACCTTTCCCAGTCAGAGGAATAAGGCAACCTCAGAGTTAAAGCACAGACAAAGGGGAGCTTAATTGCTATAAGACGATGCATCAGACATTGAATTGATATGGTCCAGGTTCTGTAATACAGGGAATTAATGTAAATGAATAGGCTGTACACAATGAACATAATGAGAATAGATAGACAAACATGTGGTTTGCAAGTTTTGATCCTGAGAATATGAGCAGCAACCAATTGAAAGATTTCTATTAGTCTCAGCTCAGAGCAGCTAGCTGATCCCATAGTGTTTTGGCTCATCGTTTTTCCTGAAAATCCCTCGATTTAAGATGTTAAGGGAGTCCTTTGAATCAAAAAGTTTACTGCAAACACTGCAACAAGGCACAACATCATTGATAAAGAAAAAATAATGGCCAGATTTGATTGCGCATCTTATAAGCCAATTTCATTTATTAATATGGACGTAAAGTGCAAGTTTGGAAATTGAGATTTCACTAGAATTTCAGGAGAACATGTATACTCTTCCAAGCTTGACATTAAAGGGATATATTGCTTAAATCACTGAACTATCCCTTTAATCCAGAGGCTGACCTAGTCTGAGTCACTGACCTGGGCCATGTTGGTGATGAAGAAGGGCAGCCAGGCGCTGAAGAAGAGGCCCAGCAGAACTCCCAGGGTCAGACTGGCCTTCACTGCCCTCCGGCCCTGCCTGTGGGCCAGCCGCCGCTCGCTGTTCACCGACAACTGAGGACAGAGGGACAGACAGGGCAGTCAGAGACAAGGACTGCGTCACAATGTGTCCAAAAACCTAGGTATTTATTTAAATGTACATGGTAGCTACAGGTCCACATTGTTATATGATTCTTAAAACTGTTACACACGTTTGCGGCATGAACATTTTCAAGGATTTTCAAATGAACTCAATGGAATTAAAACAATTCCAGGGTGAGTACAAATCTAATGCGTAGAAAGTTCATTGTGTAGAAACAGCAAACAGGTATAAATAGCTATAAGTACTACAGTGGCTTGCGAAAGTATTCACCCCCCTTGGCATTTTTCCTATTTTGTTGCCTTACAACCTGGAATTAAAATTGTTTTTTGGGGGGGTTTGTATCATTTGATTTACACAACATGCCTACCACTTTGAAGATGCAAAATATTTTTTATTGTGAAACAAACTAAACTTGAGCATGCATAACTATTCACCCCCCCGCCCCCCAAAAGTCAATACTTTGTAGAGCCACCTTTTGCAGCAATTACAGCTGCAGGTCTCTTGGGGTATGTCTCCACTGGGATTTTTTCCCATTCTTCAAGGCAAAACTGCTCCAGCTCCTTCAAGTTGGATGGGTTCCGCTGGTGTACAGCAATCTTTAAGTCATACCACCTGCTGGAAGGTGAACCTCCGTCCCAGTCTCAAATCTCTGGAAGACTGAAACAGGTTTTCCTCAAGAATTTCCCTGTATTTAGCGCCATCCATCATTCCTTCAATTCTGACCAGTTTCCCAGTCCCTGCCGATGAAAAGCATCCCCACAGCATGATGCTGCCACCACCATGCTTCACTGTGGGGATGGTGTTCTCGGGGTGATGAGAGGTGTTGGGTTTGCGCCAGACATAGCGTTTTCCTTGATGGCCAAAAAGCTCAATTTTAGTCTCATCTGACCAGAGTACCTTCTTCCATATGTTTGGGGAGTCTCCCACATGCCTTTTGGCGAACACCAAACGTGTTTGCTGATTTTTTTCTTTAAGCAATGGCTTTTTTCTGGCCACTTTTCCGTAAAGCCCAGCTCTGTGGAGTGTACGGTTTAAAGTGGTCCTATGGACAGATACTCCAATCTCAGCTGAGGAGCTTTGCAGCTCCTTCAGGGTTATCTTTGGTATCTTTGTTGCCTCTCTGATTAATGCCCTCCTTGCCTGGTCCGTGAGTTTTGGTGGGCGGCCCTCTCTTGGCAGGTTTGTTGTGGTGCCATATTCTTTTCATTTGTTAATAATAGATTTAATGGTGCTCCGTGGGATGTTCAAAGTTTCTGATAATTTTTTAAAACCCAACCCTGATCTGTACTTTTCCACAACTTTGTCCCTGACCTGTTTGGAGAGCTCCTTGGTCTTTATGGTGCCGCTTGCTTGGTTGTGCCCCTTGCTAAGTAGTGTTGCAGACTCTGGGGCCTTTCAGAACAGGTGTATATATACTGAGATCATGTGACACTTAAATTGCACACAGTTGGACTTTATTTAACTAATTATGTGACTTCTGAAGGTAATTGGTTGCACCAGATCTTTTTTAGGGGCTTCATAGCAAAGGGGGTGAATACATATGCACGCACCACTTTTCCGTTATTAATATTTGTTTATTTCACTAAATCAATTTGGACTATTTTGTATATGTCCATTACATGAAATCCAAATAAAAATCAATTTAAATTACAGGTTGTAATGCAACAAAATAGGAAAAACGCCAAAGGGCATGAATACTTTTGCAAGGAACTGTATGTAACAATGTGCACTTACACTGTCCTTAAGAGCTACCATGTAAATACTTAGGTTTTATAACTGTAGTGGCAACATAAAATAAACTATAGCTTCCACCACATTGCTTTCAAGAGAAGAAGACACACTTTAGATGCATCCTTGGCCTGATATTGTCGAAGAGTCTCTGAAAAAAGTTAACGCTTGCATTTCACAAGATGTAATCATCACATTGAAAGAGATGTGACATGTTGCTGAATACATTGAAAAGTCTCTGCGTGGAACAACATTGCTATGAATTACTGTCCTCGGCACTCAATCTCAGGAGTGTAGACGCAGGCCCTTGACTACATAAATACAATGCAAGGTCTGTGCCATTTATTCTAACTACCACTTCTCCTTCAACAGGCGCCATCGTCCCTCCCTCTGTCTCTTTCAGATGTTTTTTAATCATGTTTCATTTCTGAATTTCAAGCTCTTTCCCATCTTTCAACTTAAATGGTCTTTCACTTATTTCACTATTCAGTTTAATTTATTTTAGTGGATGAAAGACAATTTTGTATTCAGTGTGTCAATTCCTCAGCTGCCCACCTCACTTTAATAGAGTGGAGATCAACGAGTGCAGTGGCAAGGACAACTCTCACACACATAAACACTCGCTTACCTACAGTGCTTTCAGAAAGTATTCATACCCCTGAATGCCTGAATTCAAAATGGATTAAATATGTATTTTTTCTCACCCAATAGCCCATAATGACAAAGTAAAAACATGTTTTTTATAAATCTTTGCAAATGTATTTGAAAAAGAAATACAGAAATCTAATTTACGTATGTATTCACACCCCTTTGCTATGACACTTCAAACTGTGCTCAGGTGCATCCAATTTGCTTTCATCATCCTTGAGATGTCAGTACAACTTGATTGGAGTCCACCTGTGGCCAATTGTTAGGACATGATTTAGAAAGAAACACACCTGTCTATATATGGTCCCACAGTTGACAGTGTATGTCAGAGCAGAAACTATACCATGAAGTCCAAGGAACTGTCCGTAGATCTCTGACATAGAATTGTGATGAGGCATATATCTGGGGAAGGGTATAAAACAATTTCTAGAGTGTTGAACGTTTCTAAGAACAAAGTGTTCTCCATCATTGAGAAATTGAAAAAATATGGAACTATCCAGACTATCCAGAACCTGCCAGAAGGACAACAATCTCTAAACACTTCACCAATCTGGCCTTTATGGGAGAGTGGCCAGACGGAAGCCACTCCTGAGAAAAAGGCACATGACAGCACGCCTGGAGTTTGCAAAAAGGCACGTGAAAGACTCAGAGCCTAAGGCAAAAGATTCTATGGTATGATGAGACAAAAATGTTACGTTTTGGCCTGAATGCAAAGCAGTATGTCTGGAGAAAACCAGGCACAGCTCATCACCCGTCTAACACCATTCATACAGTGAAGCATGGTGGTGGCAGCATCATGCTATGCAGATGCTTTTCAGCAGCAGGGACTGGGACACTGGTAAGGATAGAGAGGAAAATGAATGGAGCCAAATAAAGGCAAATCCTTGATGAGAACCTGCTTCAGAGTGCAAACTACCTTAGACTGGGGGCGAAGATTTACATTCCAACAGGACAATGACCCCAAGCTTACAGCCAAGGCAATGCTGGAATGGCTTCTGAACAAGAATGTGAAAGTCCTTGAGTGGCCCAGCCAAAGCCCAGAATTGAATCCCATTGAAAATATGTGGAAAGACTTGAAGATTGCGGCAAAGGAAGAATGGTAGAACATCCCCAAATCCAGATGTGCAAAGCTGATAGACATTCCCAAGACAACTCAAAGCTGTCTTCTACAAAGTAATGACTCAGGGGTGTGAATACATACAGTGCTGCTTGAAAGTATGTGAACCCTACAGGGCTGGTCATTATTTTGCTATAAAATATTAAAATGAACATAAAATCCTTATCTAAACCCCAATTCGTAATAAAGACATTCCAAGTAAATGACAAATAAAATGATTTGATATTTTCATTTTTTATTTAACAAAAGTGGTTTATTTAACAGAAACTCAGATTTGATGTGTGCAAAAATGTGAACCCCTTCAGTCAATGGCTTGTGGCACCTCCATTAGCAGCAATAACTTGGACTAAATGTCTCCTATAGCCAGTAATCAGTCTCTGACATCTGTTTTGAGGGATTTTTGCCCACTCCTCCTTACAGAACTCAGCCAATTGAGTGAGGTTTGAGGGGTGTCTGGCATGAACTGCCTGCTTCAGGTCCTGCCACAGCATCTCGATTGGATTTAGGTCAGGACTTTGACTTGGCCAATCCAAAACACAAATATTCTTTCTCCTAAGCCATTCTTTGGTAGATTTGCTTGAATGCTTTGGGTCGTCTTGTTGGAAGACCCATTTTCAGCCTAGCTTTAGCTCCTTGACTGATTGCCTGACGTTCTGTTCAAGAATCTCCTGGTATACCTCAGAATTCATGGTTCCCTTAATGATGTGGACTCGTCCAGGTCCAGAGGAGGAAAAGCAGCCCCAGATCTTGACATTCCCATCTTGACTGTTGGGATAAGGTTATTTTGGTGGTAGGCAGTGTTGGGTTTTCGCCAAACATAGCGGTGTTGATTGTGACCAAAAAGGTCAATTTTGGACTCATAGGTCCAGAGAATGGACTTCCAGAAACCTTTAGGTTTGTCCAGATGGTCTATGGCAAAGTTAAGACGGCCAGTTTGGTTATTTTTTGACAGCAGAGGCTTTTTCCTAGCAACCCTCCCATGAATGGCATTTTGATTCAGTGTTCTTATTGTTGAAGCATGCACAGTCACCTGAGATGCAGCAAGGAAGTCTGCAAATCTCTAGATGTTATGTTTGGGTTGGCTTTTATCTGAATTATTATTGTTCTTGGGGATATTTTTGAAGGGCGTCCACTTCAAGCCGAGATGCTGTCATGTTAAATGCTCTCCATTTGTAAATGATTTACCTCACAGTGGACTGATGGAGCTCAAATCTTTTTGAGATTATTTTATAGCCTTCCCCAGACTGACATGCTCTCACAATCCTCGTCCTGATGTCCTCTGAGATCTCCTTTCCTCTCGGCATGTTGTGCTTTGCATTCACCTGGATGGGTAACACCAAACTGACCAGGTTTCTTATCTCTATTTATCAGAGTCCCGCCCAAACTCTTTCCTAACGATGTCTCCTTTGATTGGTTCATTTGGTAGCTAATTATTTACCCACCTGATTCTACTTACCTACTTGATTTAACCAATGCAATTTGGGGTTCACTTATTTTTGCACCTGCACTAATTCCTTTTTAATTTTGTTTTTCTACTACACACATTATTTCCTCTACACCAACATATGGTATTGGTAAATATAAACCTGTTATGTCAGATCAAAAAGACTGGTTCTGATTAAATGAAGATTTCATGGTAAAAACTGAAAAAAAATCGGTAATTGCACAAGGGGTTCACATACTTTCAAGCAGCACTGTATGTATTTCATTTTCAAAAATTATAAAACATTTCTTCATTTAGTCATTATGGGGTATTGTGTGTAGATGGGAGAAAGAAAACATGTAATC
Source organism: Coregonus clupeaformis (assembly GCF_020615455.1). Classification (NCBI taxonomy): domain Eukaryota; kingdom Metazoa; phylum Chordata; class Actinopteri; order Salmoniformes; family Salmonidae; genus Coregonus; species Coregonus clupeaformis. The sequence continues at coordinate 24,199,814 of NC_059215.1, forward strand.
AATTTTGAATTCAGGCTGTAACACAATAAAATGTGGAATAAGTCAAAGGGTATGCATACTTTCTGAAGGCACTGTAACCCACCCACTCCACCTTTAAAGAGCGACTGCCTTTAAAAAGCAACGAATCCCTTTGAAAACGGCCTACATGAGTCGAAATGAGTCAAACAGTTATTCTAGTGTCAAAATTGACTACAAGTGTAAATAGGATCATTTTGGTCATAAATTAAGTAGTTTAAAACGAAGTTTGGAACATCCGTGCATCACAACGGGTAAATGAAGGTTAGGTTTTGATTTGACGATGTCCATTTGCCCACTAACATGGGGTGAACAGCTGCGGTGATTGCTCTCTATCCACTAGCATATACAGTGAGACAGACCTGCCCCAGCAGCTCCGACTTTGTTTGCATAAGACAACACGTAGCACATTTTTTCACTTCAGAAATACTGCACCAAACACCTTAGATGTAAAATTGTGCAACTAAAACATCCTCTGCAAAAACGTCAAGATTTACTACAGATTTCTTGAGTTATTTTATATTAATTCTGGGGATTTTGAGGAAGTTAAATACGCTTCCACGTCTACAGTGTCCCATGGGGGACAAACATCATAACCAAATGCGGAATGGTCAGGAAACACTTGAAAAACGGAGATCTAGTTTTTCAAATGAGCAACAGAAAAACACACGTGCCAATAGGCGTGTTCAGTCGCTCTTTAATCTCACCTTCTTGATTAATCTCCCAAATCAATGGCCGTGTCCTAATTATTTTAGCTAGATCACCACATTTCTTTTCCTTCATGACAAGTGGGTCATTCCACCAATTTGGTACCTTTTAAGCAGTGTAACTTTGAAACCCCCCCATTTAATTTCACCTCATTTTAACATTCTATCATAAAGAGCACATGTTCAACTTCATTAAAAACATGTTTTCCCATCTCAAGTGGTTCAATCAAAATGTTTACTATAGTAAGTGCCTATTAAGTGCCAAATAAAGTAACAGGGTTGATCGAAAGAGTTGACGACTTCATCTTAAATCAACCATAAATCCCCTTGTGTGAAACAGGGAGTGGCATTTAATTTTATTTATTTATTGTTAAAACATTTCTAGCTTCTCTATCTATGGGTAACAGGGTTGACGCTTTATGCTCGACCAGGTCAGTTTTCCACCAGAAAACACCAGAAAATGGCCCAAAATTGTAGAATTAGCTCACACTATGATTTGACTATTATTTTATTTTTTTAAGCAATAGTTTCACCTTATTAAAATGAGAGTTCAGTTAACGTAACAGGGTTGACCTTAAAATGAGGCACAGACTTAAATGAATCACTAATCACATGAATAAATAATAATCTTCAGGAACGACTTTGTCAAAGCAACAAAATAACTATGGCTTTACAATGATGGTGAAAACTTGGGAGACATTTTGGGGTTAAGTGGGTTAAAATCTTCCAGAAGTCATAGAGAGTGCATGGAGGGACGTCAAAATGTAGAATATTAAAAATATCAGATTAATTGAATTCTCAATGTGGTCTACATTTAATATATAGGCTTTTTTACAATTCAATATTGGTGCACAATTGCTATTAAAATATCAAAGGGACGCAAAATGCACTCTTTTCGTGGAACGACCCAACTAATCTGAGAGGCAGAGAAGGCATCATGGTGGAAACCTATCCAGGCACACAGTGATCATGCAGTGACAGTTTACACAGCATTGGGATGTAGTCTCAATGTATCTCCCTTAATTTCCTCTACAACTCCCCTCTCCCTCTCACCGGTACTTGACGTGACATAGAGCGCTCCTGATGACTGTAGTCTTCTCTGTCATGCTGAGCATGTCCCATGGCGCCCCCACCTGGTGAGGGAGGCTGAGAAGGGCCCCTGGGCAAATGTTGCGGGTGCGGAGGGTGAGTTAGCGCCGCCACCCGCCTCGCCTGTCTCCTTGCCACCAGGAGAATTCGACAGTAGGTGAAGCAGATGGCGCTGGATGGCAGGAAGAAGGTTAGAACGGACGCCACCAGGGCGAAGGGCAGGGTGACCCGCAGACGACACTGGAAGGACAGGCCATCGGAGGGCGACAGCTGGAAGTAGGAGGCGGGGTACTGCAAACTTAGCTCTGGGTATGTGCTGATGTTGGCACTGCCAGCCCCGTGCATTGGGGAATGCCCACTCCGGTGACCCAAGCTGTGCCAGTTCATCTTGATGGGCAAGAAGGAGGCGAGGGCAGCCAGACCCCAGGTCCCTCCCACCAGAAGCAGGGCCCGGGGAAGGGTCATCCTCTGCTTGTAGCGCAGCGGCGAGATGATGAGGAGGTAGCGGTCCAGGCTGATCACACATAGGTTGAGAATGGAGGCACTGCAGCACATGACATCGAAGCAGAGCCACACAGGGCAAAAGCCCGGTGACAACACCCAGGCCCCGCACAGCACGTTGAGCATGGCTGGCGGCATCACCACCAGCGCCACCATCAGGTCCGACAGGAAGAGAGACACTAGGAAACAGTTGGAGGTGTTGCGTAAGGAGCGTTGGGCAAACACCAGAGCGATCAGCAGTGTGTTGCCACAAGCCGTCATCAGGATGATGAGGGTTAACAAGCACGCCAACAGCCACGGACCGCTGCCACTGATGCCCCAGGCACTGCTCGTGGACAAGCTGCCATTGGAGCTCCCTAAAGGGTTAACAGCATCCACACCTGCTGCCTCTAAGCCAGTTAAGGCAGAGTCACCCATAGCGGTGGTTGACATTGGTCAATGTGAGAGCTTCCCTGTTCCTCTCCCAGTCTGTGAAGACGAAAAGTTGCTGTGAAGCACAAAATGTATGTGACTTCTGGTGCTTGTTAGTGCTGCTGAAGCTTTCCTGACACTTGAGGAGAATAAAGTGAAGCCACTGAGGTCCTGTTTTGATCATCCATTCACCACTTCTTCCCAAGGTTAACAGAGAGGCCCGTGAGTCATTTCTCTCTCCTAAGTGTGAAAATCTCCTGTTGACACTGCGATCAGAAGTGAAGACACCGTTTTCATCTCTCCATCGTGTCAAATAGTCCTGCTTCTTCTCAGCGTTGGAGCCAGTGTGAGCAATTCAGAGGCTGTCAGTGCGTCACGATGACACTCGCTTGGGGAGGGGAAATTGAGAGGTGGGCTACAACATGGGAGCACAAATGCAGAGACGAAATGCGAGAAGAGGGAAAAATAAATTATCCAAGATATTCTTTACTACACACACAAGGTTAATGGTATTGCATTGTGTGTGTGTGTGTGTGTGTGTGAGAGAGAGAGAGTGAGTGAGTGAGCGGTGTGAAGTCTATTTGCTGCTCCCTGTGATGTGTGAATCTCAAGCCTTTTTCTTGAATAGAATAAACACCACTGTGAGGCTGTCATTTGTAAGCAAGGCTCTGGCCACAAGTGCACTACAGGTATCATGGTTGCTGTGGGGTTACCTCTGGCTCCCCGCTCCTGATAATCCCCATGCCGGCCACTCCAGCGCGCCTCCCAGCAAGAGCGTTCTGCTCCCGGGGAAGGAGCGTGTCTAAGCATTGAGCTGCTAATACATGCTGGTGCAAATTCACAGATAGGTGATGCAAATTCTGTATCACAGCAAATCAAATCAAATCACATTTTATTTGTCACATGCGACGAATACAACAGGTGTAGACCTTACAGTGAAATACTTAATTACAAGCCCTTAACCAACAATGCAGTTTTATGAAAGAATACCAACAACAACAAAAAATCACACAAAAAAATACAATAGAAAATAATACGAAATAAAAGTAACAAATAATTAAAGAGCAGCAGTAAAACTAACAATAGCGATGCTATATACAGGGGGTACCGGTACCTAGTCAATGTGCGGGGGCACCGGTTAGTCGATGTTATTGAGGTAATATGTACATGTAGGTAGAGTTATTAAAGTGACTTTGCATAGATAATAGACAGAGAGTAGCAGCAGCGTAAAAGAGGGGGGCAAAGCAAATAGTCTGGGTAGCCATTTGATTAGATGTTCAGGAGTCTTATGGCTTGGGGATAGAAGCTGTTTAGAAGCCTCTTGGACCTAGACTTGGCGCTCCGGTACCGCTTGCCGTGCGGTAGCAGAGAGAACAGTCTATAACTAGGGTGGCTGGAGGCAGTGTGGGCTTTATACACTGTACAATTTCATTTAATAACCAGTGCTTGATGTGACATTCTGCATTATCTCTGTGAAAAAAAGTTGGCTTGAGGCAGTGTGGGCTTTATACACTGTACATCTGTTGTACAATTTCATTTAATAGCCAGTGCTTGTTGTGACATTCTAAATTATCTCTGTGAAAAAAGTTGGAAATGTATTGACTCATATTTTCCTTGTAGCGCGTGAAAACAGTTTATGGTATATATAATTGTTAAATTGTGTTCTATTCAATGCTGTGGGTATATGTGGTTTATCATATTTATTTCACTTACTTATTGAATAATAGCATAAAGCTGCATTTTCCACAGAACTACTAATAGCTTTTTGTCCTTCAATGTTAACATCTTAACAATAGACTAAGTAAAAGTCAAGGATGTCAAGAACGTTGTGTTTCAGACAATTATGCAGATTCTCAGACACCGTTTATAATGGATTCTAAGACAAGGTAAATTAGTCGGCTTAGTCGGAGGGCACTTGAATGCTAATGAGTACAAAATGTGCTTCCATGGAAGTGTTTGTATCCGCACAAATTAATGCCGGTTTTGCATTGTTGATGTATCTTCTATTTCACTCTATGATATAACACACAACACATCTAATCAGCTGTTTTAAAGGTAGATTCAGCTATATGACGTAGATGCACAAAGTAAACAGCATAATGGGTCAATTTCCGCAACAATAAGAGCGTTGAAGCGCAAGGCTAAACTTCTCCGCTGTTATGGTCCCGTACCTACCATGTTGTAAGTGTGAAGCGAACCCCTGCACATACGCAGATACTGTGTGTGACTGTGTGAGAGCGAAGTCTTGCATCTCGCTATCGCAATATCTGCGGTGCTGCTCGTGGCAACGTAATTTTGTCTACCTTCAAAAACCTACATTTTCCTTATTTTACAATTATTTTATTGAATAAACACACACTGTCCTGTTCAGGCACGTAAAAATTATATGAATATGTATGGAAGGGTCGACCCACAGAAATAAATTAGTCTGGCTGGAGGTCAGTGCAAATGATGGGCATCCAAAAAAATACAGTTTGTCGCTGACGTGTGGCTACTGCTCCTGTGAGGAAAAGAGTGAAGATAAAATGGAGTCAGTTTTCATTTGGATTTACATCTCTGTACATTATGCAAGAACATTAATGCATGATATGATGTTGAATGTTGATCCAATATACTATGCATTTGTACCACATCCTCAATACGAAATGTGCAAGGATTCTTATACTGACCTTAATGTTTCTCTGAAGTAGATATGGTGCTCTCAGATCATTCCGACAGTTTGTGTATGCCATGCCAAGCACTGTTCCTAAGCCAAATGCAATTGGCCAGGTGTGTCCTGTGGACAGAAAAATATGTCCAAGGTATTTTCTCATGTATAGACATTTACTCACAGGTACCGTGCTGACCCAAACCATACTGTGCGCTGATATTTTCTTTTCACATCAGGGCTCGACATACAGGGCTGCCCGGTGGCCCGCGGAGGTTTTATAAACCCTCCGTGCCAGTCAACCATCCATGTCAGTGGCCTGCTTGGGCCAGTGAATTTTTTTTAAAATTAATGCTATACAGATTAATTCCCGATGCGGTTATTTGTTTTTTAATGTAGATTATTTATCACGTGCGACTTTGGGCAGCAGGAGTGCGCATCTCAAACAACTGGTTGTCTCGTGGAGCAGCTTACAGAGCGGAGGTGAGATTGACTTCATCACTACTTGTTTTTGTAAGAAGTGTTGACATGCTGATATTACGTCTTTTATACAGGGTTTGTTAATGTTTGATATTGTGAGCTGCATAGGATTTTGAGGATGAGGACATTCCATGTATTTATTTCTGTCACTGGTGCGTGCCAGAAGGTATGCGTGCCAAGATAGCTGGGGGGCCACTGGTGCTAATCTTAGAAGGAGTACGTGATGGAATATCCTGACTAGGGTGCAACACGATACCATATAGGGTGATACTATTGTGGTGAGGAGTGACACTCAATAATGGTTGACAACTGTTGGATAGAATTAGCTTGTAAAGCAGTATATAAACTGAGATATTTTGTATGCCTTTCATTCAGATAACGAGGGGCAACTCACGTGCCGTTCGTTAAGCTGAATCCAGTACCGTAATATTAAATACTTTGCATCAGCTCTCCATATAAGTGTTTAAGTATCTTCTTGCATACTGAATTACTTGATGCCAGATAAACTCATCATAACACATGCTGAATACACCGAGGTGTCTGTTTAAACTACTAGCACACAGCTCGGACACCAATGCATACCCAACAAGCCATGCCACCAAAGGTCTCTCCACAATCCCCAAGTCAAGAACAGACTATGGGAGGCGCACAGTACTACATAGAGCCATGGCTACACGGAACTCTATTCCACATCAGGTTAATAATAATAATATGCCATTTAGCAGACGCTTTTATCCAAAGCGACTTACAGTCATGTGTGCATACATTTTTACGTATGGGTGGTCCCGGGGATCGAACCCACTACCCTGGCGTTATAAGCGCCATGCTCTACCAATTGAGCTACAGAGGACAAGCAGTAGAATCATATTTTTTAAAACAGATAAAAATACACCTTATGGAACAGCGGGGACTGACGAGACACACACACAGGCACATTGCATATTATCACAAACAAAGTACTAGGGTAGTGAATGTTTAGCTGTCAGCTAGCAAGGAAAGTTGGAAGCTACCGGTATCTTCTTGCATTAAGTGTTCTAGCCTGTATGGACATTGTTTTGCGAACAGTAATGAACAGTTTCAAAATTTCTACATGGCGTGTCGAATTATTCAAGTGTGTTAACTTCTGTGCAGTATTGAAAAAGGTTTGGTATACTGTGCAACACTAGTACACTACAGTAGACTACAGAAACACAGCTAGCCAAATAACGGTCTCTTGCTAGGTGCACAATTTAATTAAAGGACCCCTCCCAATTAAAATATGTATTTTTCCCAGACCTCAAAAATGGTCTCCTGGTGTGGTTTAAAGGGTCCCGAACAGCCATTCTGATTCCCATGTAAAATAGCCTTTTGAGTGACTAAAACATTACCCATAATATGTTTTCCAGATAAAAATGCTAAAAATGTGAGAAAATTTACTTTTTCTCTCATGTTAAACTAACAGGAAGTCTGTAAAGACAAACTGAGTGGGCAGGGAGCAGTAGGCAGAGTGGGCGGGGAGCTCAACTTGACTGGCGGTTCTTTGAAGACGCCCATGTCAAGCAAAACCATGCTGGCAGCCGACCTAACTAGCCAGTTACTAGCTAACAACAGATACAGATGAAAGCGGAAACCTATAAGTATCTTTGCCTTAGATCAGTGGTCACCAACGATCTCCAAGGCATTCCTAGTCGATCACCAAACATTTCTGTAAAAAACCCAACGATAAAGCCTTGCATTCCTATTTTTTGTATTAGTTTCGCGCTGTTGGCGGTAGGTACACTTGATTCAGAAGCCCTAATGCCGGGAAGGCAGTGTTCCCATTTTGAACCATTTCTTGTGTCTGAAGGTAGAACTCCGCCTACCCAGCAGGCCCAGAGAGCAAATCAAGTGCACCTATGGCCTACTGCTGGCCAATCAGATAGCTCAGATCACTGTCTTCACAGCGCCATAGACTGTAAAAAGAAGCCTTGAACACACAGCAAAGTTGATACTGTGAGATTTCAAAACTGTTAAAACCATGACTAGAGAGAGACTCAACAAATACAGCAAAGAGCTGCTGTTTTTATGAGAAAGTTCATGTTAAAGTTGTTATTCAGCACTGTCAACACTTTGAACAACAACCTACATTAAAAACTGTAATATCCTATGTTTCACCGAGTCGTGGCTGAACGACGACAATGATAACATACAGCTAGCGGGCTATACGCTACATCGGCAGGATAGAACGGCTGACTCCGGTAAGACAAGGGGTGGCGGTCTGTGTATATTTGTAAACAACAGCTGGTGCACAAAATCAAATACTAAGGAAGTCTCGAGGTTTTGCTCGCCTGAGGTAGAGTATCTTATGATAAGCTGTAGACCACACTATTTACCAAGAGAGTTTTCATCTATATTTTTCATAGCTGTCTATTTACCACAACAAACCAATGCTGGCATTAAGATTGCACTGAATGAGTTGTACAAGGCCATAAATCAACAGGAAAACGCTCATCCAGATGCAGCGCTCCTAGTGGCCGGGGACTTTAATGCAGGGAAACTTAAATCCGTTCTACCTAATTTCTACCAGCATGTTAAATGTGCAACCAGAGGAAAAAAAACTCTTGACCACCTTTACTCCACACACAGAGACGCATACAAAACTCTCCCTCGCCCTCCATTTGGCAAATCTGACCATAACTCTATCCTCCTGATTCCTGCTTATAAGCAAAAACTAAAGCAGGAAGCACCAGTGACTTTCGGTTAATAAAAAAGTGGTCAGATGACGCAGATGCTAAGCTACAGGACTGTTTTGCTAGCACAGACTGGAACATGTTCGGGATTCTTCAGACAGCATTGAGGAGTACACCACATCAGTCACTGGCTTCATCAATAAGTGCATCGATGATGTCGTCCCCCACAGTGACCGTGACGTACATACCCCAACCAGAAGCCATGGATTACAGGGAAACATCCGCACTGAGCTAAAGGGTAGAGCTGCCGCTTTCAAGGAACGGGACTCTAACCCGGACGCTTATAAGAAATCCCGCTATGCCCTCCGACGAACCATCAAACAGGCAAAGAGTCAATACAGGACTAAGATTGAATCGTACTACACTGGCTCTGACGCTCGCCGGATGTGGCAGGGCTTGAAAACTGTTACAGACTACAAAGGGAAGCACAGCCGCGAGCTGCCCAGTGACACAAGCCTACCAGACGAGCTAAACCACTTCTATGCTCGGCTCGAGGCAAGCAACACTGAAGCATGCATGAGAGCACCAGCTGTTCCGGATGACTATGTGATCACGCTCTCCGTAGCCGATGTGAGTAAGACTTTTAAGCAGGTCAACATTCACAAGGCCGCAGGGCCAGACGGATTACCAGGACGTGTACTCCGAGCATGTGCTGACCAACTGGCAAGTGTCTTCACTGACATTTTCAACATGTCCCTGACTGAGTCTGTAATACCAACATGTTTCAAGCAGACCACCATAGTCCCCGTGCCCAAGGACTCTAAGATAACCTGCCTAAATGACTACCGACCCGTAGCACTGACGTCTGTAGCCATGAAGTGCTTTGAAAGGCTGGTCATGGCTCACATCAACAGCATTATCCCAGAAACCCTAGACCCACTCCAATTTGCATACCGCCCCAACAGATCCACAGATGATGCAATCTCTAATGCACTCCACACTGCCCTTTCCCACCTGGACAAGAGGAACACCTACGTGAGAATGCTATTCATTGACTACAGCTCAGCATTCAACACCATAGTGCCCTCTAAGCTCATCACTAAGCTAAGGATCCTGGGACTAAACACCTCCCTCTGCAACTGGATCCTGGACTTCCTGAAGGGCCGCCCCCAGGTGGTAAGGGTAGGTAACAACACATCTGCCACACTGATCCTCAACACGGGGGCCCCTCAGGGGTGCGTGCTCAGTCCCCTCCTGTACTCTCTGTTCACCCATGACTGCATGGCCAGGCACGACTCCAACACCATCATTAAGTTTGCCGACGACACAACAGTGGTAGGCCTGATCACCGACAATGATGAGAGACCTGGCAGTGTGGTGCCAGGACAACAACCTCTCCCTCAACGTGACCAAGACAAAGGAGATGATTGTGGACTACAGGAAAAAAAAGAGGACTGAGCACGCCCCCATTCTCATCGACGGGGCTGTAGTGGAACAGGTTGAGAGCTTCAAGTTCCTTGGTGTCCACATCACCAACGAACTATCATGGTCCAAACACACCAAGACAGTCGTGAAGAGGGCACGACAAAGCCTATTCCCCCTCAGGAGACTGAAAAGATTTGGCATGGGTCCTCAGATCCTCAAAAAAATTCTACAGCTGCACCATCGAGAGCATCCTGACTGGTTGCATCACCGCCTGGTATGGCAACTGCTTGGCCTCCGACCGCAAGGCACTACAGAGGGTAGTGCGTACGGCCCAGTACATCACTGGGGCCAAGCTTCCTGCCATCCAGGACCTCTATACCAGGCGGTGTCAGAGGAAGGCCCTCAAAATTGTCAAAGACTCCAGCCACCCTAGTCATAGACTGTTCTCTCTGCTACCGCACGGCAAACGGTACCAGAGTGCCAAGTCTAGGTCCAAAAGACTTCTCAACAGCTTCTACCCCCAAGCCATAAGACTCCTGAACAGCTAATCATGGCTACCCAGACTATTTGCACTGCCCCCCCACCCCATCCTTTTTACGCTGCTGCTACTGTTAATTATTTATGCATAGTCACTTTAACTCTACCCACATGTACATATTACCTCACTACCTCAACTAGCCGGTGCCCCCGCACATTGACTCTGCAACGGTACCCCCCTGTATATATAGCCTCCCTACTGTTATTTTATTTTACTTCTGCTCTTTTTTTTCTCAACACTTTTTTTGTTGTTTTATTTTTACTTTTTTTGTTAAAAATAAATGCACTGTTGGTTAAGGGCTGTAAGTAAGCATTTCACTGTAATGTTTGCACCTGTTGTATTCGGCGCATGTGACCAATAAAATTTGATTTGATTTGATTTGTTCAACACTTTTATAAGCCATAAAATGCGTGTTTATCCCTACTTCCACTCACACTACAACCAGCACTGCAGCTGCAATGAATGAGTATAGCAAAGTGTTCCGATAAGCTTGCGTTGTTATTATTAGCGGCTTGTGTCTTTTTTAATATTGAATATTTCACTTTCTCTGGTCATAGGTGTAACAACATGAATTGGTGCATGATGCAGAAATAATGCAGTGCGACTTGTTTTTCACAATGAACTGGAAGACTGTGTCCCCTTTTCTCAGCGGAGAGAGGGAGAGTGGAGGGACGGTGAATTGGGTGAGAGGCAGCCTCCCCTCAGACTGACCATCAGATGCAGGCCATCAGTCCCCCCCCCCCACAAAAAAAAGAAGCAAATTATGCTCACTCAGCTGTGCCTCACGAGTAATACAACAAATTATATATTACCAGTGTGATCATATACAGTGCATTCGGAAAGAATTCAGACCCCTTGACTTTTTCCACATTGTTACGTTACAGCCTTATTCTAAAATGGATTACATTTGTTTTTTTCCTCATCAACCCACACATAATGACAAAGCAAACTCCAAGCGGGCTGTCATGTGCCTTTTACTGAGGAGTGGCTTCCGTCTAGCCGCTCTACCATAAAGGCCTGATTGGTGGGGTGCTGCAGAGATGGTTGTCCTTCTGGAAGTTTCTCCCATTTCCACAGAGGAACTCTGGAGCTCTTTCAGAGTGACCATCGGGTTCTTGGTCACCTCCCTGACCAAGGCCCTTCTCCCCCGATTGCTCAGTTTGGCCGTGCGGCCAGCTCTAGGAAGAGTCTTGGTGGTTCCAAACTTCTTCCATTTAAGAATGATGGAGGCCACTGTGTTCTTGGGGACCTTCAATGATGCAGACATTTTTTCATACCCTTCCCCAGATCTGTGCCTCGACACAATCCTGTCTCAGAGCTCTACGGACAATTCCTTCGACCTCATGGCTTGATTTTTGCTCTGAAATGCACTGTCAACTATGGGATATACAGTGGGGAAAAAAAGTGAATGACCTGCAGAGAGCTGGGACCAAAGTAACAAAGCCTACCATCAGTAACACACTACGCCGCCAGGGACTCAAATCCTGCAGTGCCAGACGTGTCCCCCTGCTTAAGCCAGTACATGTCCAGGCCCGTCTGAAGTTTGCTAGAGTGCATTTGGATGATCCAGAAGAGGATTGGGAGAATATCATATGGTCAGATGAAACCAAAATATAACTTTTTGGTAAAAACTCAACTCGTCGTGTTTGGAGGACAAAGAATGCTGAGTTGCATCCAAAGAACACCATACCTACTGTGAAGCATGGGGGTGGAAACATCATGCTTTGGGGCTGTTTTTCTGCAAAGGGACCAGGACGACTGATCCGTGTAAAGGAAAGAATGAATGGGGCCATGGATCGTGAGATTTTGAGTGAAAACCTCCTTCCATCAGCAAGGGCATTGAAGATGAAACGTGGCTGGGTCTTTCAGCATGACAATGATCCCAAACACACCGACCGGGCAACGAAGGAGTGGCTTCGTAAGAAGCATTTCAAGGTCCTGGAGTGGCCTAGCCAGTCTCCAGATCTCAACCCCATAGAAAATCTTTGGAGGGGAGTTGAAAGTCCGTGTTGCCCAGCGACAGCCCCCAAAACATCACTGCTCTAGAGGAGATCTGCATGGAGGAATGGGCCAAAATACCAGCAACAGTGTGTGAAAACCTTGTGAAGACTTACAGAAAACGTTTGACCTGTGTCATTGCCAACAAAGGGTATATAACAAAGTATTGAGAAACTTTTGTTATTGACCAAATACTTATTTTCCACCATAATTTGCAAATAAATTCATTAAAAATCCTACAATGTGATTTTCTTGATTTTTTTTCCTCATTTTGTCTGTCATAGTTGACGTGTACCTATGATGAAAATTACAGGCCTCTCTCATCTTTTTAAGTGGGATAACTTGCACAATTGGTGGCTGACTAAATATTTTTTTCCCCCACTGTATATATAGACAGGTGTGTCTTTCCAAATCATGTCCAATCAATTGAATTTACAACAGGTAAATCAAGTTGTAGAAACATCTCAAGGATGATCAATGGAAACAGGATGCACTTAAGCTCAATTTCAAGTGTCATAGCAAAGGGTCTGAATACTTATGTAAATAAGGTTTTTCCTTTTTTTTTTTTATACATTTGCAAACATTTCTAAAAACCTGTTTTCACTTTGTCATTATGGGGTATTGTGTGTAGATTGATGAGGAAAATGTGTATTTAATCCATTTTCGAATAAGGCTGTAACGTTACAAAATGTGGTAAAAGGGAAGGGGTCTGAATACTTTCTGAATGCACTGTACCTACATTTTTTGTATATAATTTCAAAATGGTCTGAGAAGAACAACATGGGCAGGTCAATTCAAGCATAGCCAATATGCAGTTATTATGTATTGGGCCTTTAGCCTACTGCACAAACATCCTTGCTACAGAACTGTTTTTAATTGGTTAATGTTGCATAGGCTTACATTTTTTAAGTCATGTTAAAAAAAAATCTGAGCGGTAGATCTCAGCTTGCATTTTGACTCTACTGGTGACCACTGCCTTAGATGAATAGGGGAAACCGCTAATTACATAGTCAAATTTTGGCACCAGTAGACCACGCCCATCTGTGAACACGCCTTCTACGATGTTGGCTACAGGACAGTACTTATTTAAATTAGGTAAGAGAATAAGAAGTTACGCGTCCATCCCGCCTTCTGAATCCAAGTGTTTGAGATGGGGGAGGGGACCAGTAACTTTATGATCAAACTTTATCAATGTAGAAGCAACAGTCATTTTTCATACTTTGGTCTTTGGTTTTATCCAAACATAATCCAAATTTAATAAAAAACATGATTTTGACTATTCAGGACCTTTAAGCATTGTTGTGGAATTAAAATAACCAATTTTGTTGTTTTTATATAAAGAAAAGTGTGATTTTAATAGTGAAAACCTGAAAAAAACTAGGACAACTCAGAGACCTGGGAAAAGAAATCGGAAAATTATATTTAGCAAAATAATAATATAATAATTTAGCATTTAGCAGACGCTTTTATCCAAAGCGACTTACAGTCATGCGTGCATTCATTTTATTTTTTGTGTGTATGGGTGGTCCCAGGGATCGAACCCACTACCTTGGCGTTACAAGCGCCGTGCTCTACCAGCTGAGCTACAGAGGACCACAAAATAGATTTTTTTATTCCCCAATAGAGAACTGATTTTATATTACATTTACATTTTTGTCATTTAGCAGACGCTCTTATCCAGAGCGACTTACAGTTAGTGAGTTTTTTTTTTTCATACTGGCCCCCCGTTGGAATCACACCCACAACCCTGGCGTTGCAAACTCCATGCTCTACCAACTGAGCTACATCACTGCCGGCCATTCCCTCTCCTACCCTGGACGACGCTGGGCCATTATTATTATTATTATTATTAGTAGTAGTCGTTTTTTAAAGAATCCTTCCCCACCCCCCTTAATGTTAAAGGGATAGTTCACCCAAATTACTAAATTACATATTGGTTTCCTTACCCTGTAAGCCAGTGGTATTCAAACTTTTTCCACCTACATTTCTGGGTACTATTTAATGAAGCTGCCAGTTGAGGACCTGTGAGGCGTCTGTTTCTCAAACTAGACACTCTAATGTATTTACATGATCTGATTTGGCCAAAGTGGGGGCGGGGGATGGCTTTGTACACATCGTGGATGTTTGTGTATACATAGTCAAGCATGGCGGATCCTCTTGTGGGGAAGGATACATGTTGGTGATATTTTTTGAAAATTTGTTTTAGACGGGCTTGGTTAAAGTCACCTGCAACAATAAAGACTGCTTCTGAGTGAAATGATTATTGCATGCTAATGATCTTGTACAGTTCGCTGAGTGCCACCTTGGTGTTTGCTTGTGGCGTTATGTACACAGCTGTGATAATAACACACGTCAATCCCCCCGACTCTTACCAGAAGCCGCCATTTGATCCATTCAGAATATGGAGAAGCCATCTGGTTGAATAGAAGAGTCTAGTGTATTTTCTGTAAGCCACGTCTCAGTAAACAGAAAGACACAGCATTCCCTGATGTCCCTCTGTGATTGAAGCCTTGCTCTGAGTTCACAACGTTTATTTTCCAGCGATTGGATATTAGCCATCAGAATACTAGAGGAGGTCGTGTTGCTCATTTGTTCAGCCTATATAGTGGAATCATGCCACATTTGGACTAGATAATGGACAAGGTTGGAATGTTGTTATATAAATTCAACAAAAGACAATAATTAGTTAATTTGACAAAAATTGTACTGTGGATGTATTTGACTTCAGAATTGCATTGGGGGCATACTTATTTCACTGTACAGCCTTACCTATGGATTGCGGATCAATGAAATGGGGTATCAGTCTACTCAGTGACACCCACAGAACACAATTGTGAAGAGTTTACACAAATATTAGCGTCGTAGCTCTTATTGTGAGACTTTGACTGTGGGATCTCACCTCCCCAGTCAGCCTATTGTGCATATTGACATTCATATTGCACTGTACAGCCTTACCTAAGGATTGTGGATCAGTGAAATGGGGTATCAGTACCCAAGTGCTTTTTTCCCAATGTCCTCCTCAGAGTTATCAGACATGTATATTTTTTGACAAGCAAAGACCCAATCGGCGTTCCATAGATTGGTGGGGCAGTCCGCTAAGACAGTTGGCTCATAGTTCAATGGCTGTGATTTGAGCCGTATTTGCTCACGATGCACATCATTTTTATTATCAGAGTGTGCCAGTGGACTTTTGGTAAGTATGCTTTAGTAAGAAAGAGTTGGGATGAGGTACAACTACGGTTACCTACCCCCAAAATGAATATTTATAAGAAATTCCCCCCCACCCACAACTTCTCACCTGAATGCATATATATATATACTTTTTTTTAAGTGGTTGGGCAAAGGCAAAATTGGAGCTGAGAGTTAACTTTTAATGTCTCCACCAATGAACATCAAGTAGGTTACATAATGAAAGCATTGCATAGTGCCAGAGTATCCTACCTTCTTTTACACATTTAGCTAGAACATTTAAATGAATATCCAACGGCTTGAGAAATACAGCATTGGCCGTGAGACAAGTATTTGACACTCTTCTCACGCCACACACCTCTTATATCTCACGCATTGAAAAGTACTGTATTTATCTTTCTAAATAGTCCATTGTATAGTCAGTGCTTTAACATTTCAACAGTGCTCCAAATCGTTTTGAAATCGTAGCATCTGCGCCTGCAATTTAACATCACGAGCGGAACCTCTATCATTGTCCTGTCTTACCACAGCACTGTGAACCGCGGCACACTTAAGCATATGATTGGTCTAGTTATGTAAGGGATCAAGGGAATTGGATGCGCGTTTTAAAGAAACGTCCCTCAAGATTATGAGAGTGGAGTTGAATGGAGAGAGAGAACGTTTATAAAACTGTAAAAGAGCAGCGCGGTAGCGTTGTTTTATATACAATGTTGTCAACAAAATTAGGTTGCTGTTTCTCCCGTCCCTATTGCAGAATGCAACCTTTTGACAGCATGTACTAAAATCAATTTAATCCACACTTGCATTAGTCTCCTGGTTTGGTGATTTGCGTTTAGGCTGTGACAATGAAAAGGCAGCAAGCAGACAGTCCTACAGTATGTTTTAGCAGGCAGGTTTGGTAGGGTGACCTGATTTGTAACTATGAAAATAATTTTGTCAAACAGATTGTGAACCGAAAAGTGTACAAGAAAATAGAAAAATTATTTGGTTAGTGTGTAGGGGCAGATTTATGTAATCTTGTCTTGAGGAGATGTTCTTATCTATTTACTTTATTTAGTCTGATCAGTGGAACAATGGGCTAAAATATAGGGTAATTAGTGTGCTTGTCAGCAAGAATACTGCTGTTATTCTCCACACTTATTTTATTATTAAATTTCTTCCCAATTTTGCCAGTGTAATCACATATTTGAAATCTGATATGCCTACTTGAGTCTTAGAAAATTAATTATATGAGGCTATGTATTTTTGCAGCCATTCATGGACAGTTTTGAATAAGTCATACAAATAAGCATTGGATATTGAATACGCCAGGCCTCAAATATATATTTTTACATTATTGTGCACATGCTAGGCAGAGATGGTAGGAGGACTCACAACTCATAAATGCATCATATTTTGTCTATATAGAGTAAGATGATGGCAAGGACCTTCAACTAGTAGGCATACACCAAAAAGAAAGGAAGACCAAGGCACTCTTCATATAATTACAGTATCTCACAAAAGTGAGTACACCCCTCACATTTTTGTAAATATAAGAGTATATATTTTCATGTGACAACACTGAAGAAATGACACTTTGCTACAATATAAAGTAGTGAGAGTACAGCTTGTATAACAGTGTACATTTGCTGTCCCCTCAAAATAACACAACACACAGCCATTCATGTCTAAACAACTGGCAACAAAAGTGAGTACACCCCTAAGTGAAAATGTCCAAATTGGGCCCAAAGTGTCAATATTTTGTGTGGCCACCATCATTTTACAGCACTGCCTTAACCCTCTTGGGCATGGAGTTCACCAGAGCTTCACAGGTTGCCACTGGAGTCCTCTTCCACTCCTCCATGACGACATCACGGAGCTGGTGGATGTTAGAGACCTTGCACTCTTCCACCTTCCGTTTGAGGATGCCCCACAGATGCTCAATAGGGTTTAGGTCTGGAGACATGCTTGGCCAGTCCATCACCTTTACCCTCAGCTTCTTTAGCAAGGCAGTGGTCGTCTTGGAGGTGTGTTTGGGGTCGTTATCATGTTGGAATACTGCCCTGCGACCCAGTGTCCGAAGGGAGGGGATCATGCTCTGCTTCAGTATGTCACAGTACATGTTGGCATTCCTCAATGAACTGTAGCTCCCCAGTGCCGGCAGCACTCATGCAGCCCCAGACCATGACACTCCCACCACCATGCTTCACTGTAGCCAAGACACACTTGTCTTTGTACTCCTCACCTGGTTGCCGCCACACACGCTTGACACCATCTGAACCAAATAAGTTTATCTTGGTCTCATCAGACCACAGGACATGGTTCCAGTAATCCATGTCCTTAGTCTGCTTGTCTTCAGCAAACTGTTTGCGGGCTTTCTTGTGCATCATCTTTAGAAGAGGCTTCCTTCTGGGACGACAGACATGCAGACCAATTTGATGCAGTGCGGCGTATGGTCTGAGCACTGACAGGCTGACCCCCCCACCCCTTCAACCTCTGCAGCAATACTGGCAGCACTCATATGTCTATTTCCCAAAGACAAACTCTGGATATGACGCTGAACACGTGTACTCAACTTCTTTGGTCGACCATGGCGAGGCCTGTTCTAAGTGGAACCTGTCCTGTTAAACCGCTGTATGGTCTTGGCCACCGTGCTGCAGCTCAGTTTCAGGGTCTTGGCAATCTTCTTATAGCCCAGGCCATCTTTATGTAGAGCAACAATTCTTTTTTTCAGATTCTCAGAGAGTTCTTTGCCATGAGGTGCCATGTTGAACTTCCAGTGACCAGTATGAGGGAGTGTGAGAGCGATGACACCAAATTTAACACACCTACTCCCCATTCACACCTGAGACCTTGTAACACTAACGAGTCACATGACACCGAGGAGGGAAAATGGCTAATTGGGCCCAATTTGGACATTTTCACTTAGGGCTGTACTCACTTTTGTTGCCAGCGGTTTAGACATTAATGGCGGTGTGTTGAGTTATTTTGAGGGGACAGCAAATTTACACTGTTATACAAGCTGTACACTCACTACTTTACATTGTAGCAAAGTGTCATTTCTTCAGTGTTGTCACATGAAAAGATATACTCAAATATTTACAAAAATGTAAGGAGCGTACTCACTTTTGTGAGATACTGTAATTATACAACGGGTGGGTTTAATCCTGAATGCTGATTGGTTAAAACCACATTCCAGCCGGTGTCTATTCCACAAGTTACGACTGGCTAAATCTATTACATTAAAATGTATATTTACTCTGTTCCATCTGACTGCGCAATCCACTGTCTCATCAGCCCAGCCAGTCAATTTGTACATTTGATCTCCACTATAAAAAGCATCTAGACATTATCTCACATTTATTTTGGACTAACATTTAGTTTTCAACAGCGAAGATTTGTATCAACCTTGCTGTCTGTCTCTCCGACATTTGCAACATTGTTTCAATATTAATATTCTATCTCCAGCTGGCCCATAGTAATGAACGTGTCGGGAGTCTCGGGATGAGACAGACAGGCAGGCAGCTTTTCTCCGCCAGTCGAAATCATGAATCAGCATAATTTTTATGGATATATACAGTGCATTCGGAAAGTATTCAGAGCCCTGGACTTTTTCAAAAAAAAATTACATTACAGCCTTACTGACGAGGGAGCACTTTTTATATGCCAGGTGAAATCGCACATCATTAACTCATTGTTATGGATGTATCCAAATAAATGTAACTGGAAAACAAGCTTAAACAAATGCAGCTACTTTGTTGTTATTCTGGCTGCACTGTTTGGCGTGACTGTAAGTTAGCCGTAGTTGGCTAGCTAGCAAGCAAGGGATAAGAACGTTGTCAGGCAGTATGGCAATAGAACATTTACAACGAACGAATGACTGTGTCCATAGATACAGAAGAAAAATACTTAACGACTGGGTCGCGTCTCTGGCAACCGAACCAATAGAACAAACGACCAGCCGACTTGGGTAGCAACCCTAGATTTGTGTTGGGACTATATTTTGTGGGATGAAATAGTATGAATAAATTCATCAAAATAATGTTTTTAATTAAAATATGTAAATCCGTATTTTGAATATGTTGGTAACACGTTGTATAAAAGTGTTAATGCCCTCGAAGCCGGTGTTTGGAGGATATATTGGCACAATTTGCCGGCCCGAGAGAACAACACCCGTGCCAATATATCCTCCAAACACCAGCTTCTCGGGCATTATCACTTTATTAAAATGTATTTATTTGTATAAACTACCTGAATATTGATATTCATTCCATTTTTCTTGAAGGTTGGGTGATTTTGAGAAATTAATTGTTAGAAGAAGAACATTTTCAAACACCCAGCACTTGGGAAACATACATTATTTTACATTTTAGTCATTTAGCAGACGCTCTTATCCAGAGCGACTTACAGTTAGTGAGTGCATACATTTTTCATAGATCAGGGCAAGCAGGATTTTCTTCCAGACCTATTTTAAAGAGTTCACCCAAATTGCAAAAGGTTTGTGTCCTTACCTTGAAAACAATCTATGGACAAGGAGACTGCAATCTATGATTTGGTTACCCACTGCCATCAACCATTAATATTAGTATTTCCTGTGCAGAGCCTTGGTGTAGTGGTAACACTCCCCAACACCTGTCAAATACAACTTTCCACCTCAGAACAGGAATCAATCCCTGCTTCCAACCTGCCCACTGTTTCTCCCATTTGCGTGTGTCCCCATCTCATTTCATTACTGTCTGAATAAAGTGTCAAACAACCTAAAAATTATGTAAAATAAATAAATGTGTGCTTACTTTAAATTTCATCCCCCAAAAATCTAAAAGTAACAAAGTTATCAAATTGTGAGTGTTCATTTAATGTTCAAATCATCCTGAATACACCTGACCTGTATTCAGATCATAGGCGTAAACCATGTAAAAATACGTAGAATTACAGAAAATGAGCTTTAAAACAGTAACATTTTCAGACCCCCATCTAGGGGTTGTGCCAGGGAACAATACAATTTTCATAGCAAATCTCACTCCAGCACAGGAAATATTAGGCTACTCTTATGCAGCCCAACACCCTTTTGGACTGACACTGACAGGTAGGTAGCAGCAATATAGTGAGACATGTCATGAGATGTCTACTGCTAGCAAAATATATGGTTATGCACATCCTGCATACTAGCTATATGTAGTCATATGGACTGACAGTGAGCGTAAATTACTGTGTTACTATAATAGCTATATGATGACAATAGGCTGGCTGGCTAGCCAGCTAGTTAGCTACTACCAATGATGTATATATAAATCATTGAATGATGTATATATAAATCATTGGCTACCACTGTACTCATCCTTAGCAGACCTAGCTAGCAGTAAGTGACAGCTAGATAACTAGCCAGCTAATCCAGACATGCTCGTGCTTTTATTATTTGCCAAAGCATACTGTAGCTAACGTTCTGGAACAAATGGGGTTATTTACCAAGTTTGATGGCGCTATCTGCAAAGCTTTTTCCCCAACTCTTTTTCAGACATTATTAACTTTTTTTCTTGATAAAAATGTCAAACGCAATCCCTGGATTCTGGAGCCGTAATCTAAATCTCGCGATAGCTCGTTTTAATTGAAGACAAAGACCGAAAAGCTATGTAATGTCTCCATCTAGCGAGAGCCCAGAATTGAGGGCCGCAATCACACTTTTGATTGAATTGGGACATTCAAATATCATTTTCGTCATCCTGAGTAAAGGGACATTTTCACAAAATCTATCCATCAAGCAGGTGCTCCATATCTTGCAATGTCAGCATTTCCTTTTGCTGTAAAAAATAAAAAATAAAAAACTACCATATCTGTATAATGAGGCATTTGATTACTATTTATTTCACACATCAAATTCATAAATTCACTCATCAAAGCATTGAAGAAATTACAGCTCACTTTTGCAATAATGACAAGACAGTTTTCCTGAGATGACAATGTCATATACAATTTGACAACAGTCCGTCAAGCTGTTGGATTGTAAAGAATAAAAAAAAGAGAGCCTCAAATCAAAGTTATGGTCAAATGCTAAAGTCTAGAACATGTTACACTCACACACGGACTCAATATGTAAGTATTATACCAGACATTCATAATATTTTTACGCATGAATTACAGACATTGACAAAATATTTCAAATAGTTCTAAAGTAGCAGATAATTACATACAGATACAAACTTAATCTGCTACAAGCAAGTCAGACTGAAAATTGATTGACTTAATTTCTTACTTTTTTTTAAACTCTGCATTGTTGGTTAATGGCTCGTAAGTAAGCACGTGATAAATAAAATTTGATTTGAAACATTTGGAGATAAGAGGTCAGATCAGGCCCATGGCAATAAACATTAAGGCTTGCATTTTGACAGCACAACATCTGCTAAACCATGTGGGGAGAGTTGGCATTTGGTTTCCCGTGAATTGACCACATATGATTATTTCTACAATGCTGCAAGTACATTTGAACAGAGTTCCATAAAAAGCTAATGTGATTCTCTTTGGCCAATACAAAAGTTCACCCTCTATATTAAAACTGTTGTACAGGAGCTAATCTTTCCTGACAATAAACAGTATTCTCTCATCTCTGTGCCTTTACAGTGCTTCATTGGGCAGCAGGAGCACATTTGGAGATATCTATTAAATGGTAACTAACAACACAAAACATGGACTTTGTCTTAAAGGGAAGGGGTGACTGGAGATGAAAATGTTATCAACCCTGTCTTGTGCCCCTGGGGAACTGTTCTTCCCCATGCACAATCCAAACTCCTCTTTATGGGAAGTTTTCAATTGCATACTCCTCCTGTCCTCTCTCCTCAACCCATTGGAGGAGAACGTCAGAGGGGCGGGACCTCTGGCTTTCTCATCCAAT
Organism: Coregonus clupeaformis; assembly: GCF_020615455.1. Classification (NCBI taxonomy): domain Eukaryota; kingdom Metazoa; phylum Chordata; class Actinopteri; order Salmoniformes; family Salmonidae; genus Coregonus; species Coregonus clupeaformis. The sequence goes on from NC_059215.1 coordinate 24,222,327, forward strand.
GTGTTTTGAGAAGGAGACGAGGAGAGAGGAGACGAGGAGTATGCCATTGAGATTTTCTCTATGGATTCCATCACTGATTGGACCCCGGTTGGCCTTCTTCGTTTGTCACTGGTTGGCTGGAGTCTTCCTTCTGTGGCCTCACAGAACTCTTACTAATGGTCAGTAGATCTCGCAGCTCCTTGTTTTCAATCTAAATGCATTAGAATATTGGTCATGGGTTGATAAATAGTATTTTTATTTCTTTATTTACCCTGACCAGAGTCAGTCTTCGATAATAAAATTGTAATTTGCTTGATTTAACATTATTTTTTACCTCTAGTTGGGCCAGCCTCTCTCGCACAGAGCAGTAGTGTTGGTCGTCCACCTGAACAGCTCTTCTCATCACCTGACCCATCTCGCATATCCGCTCCAGTTGGCTTTGCACTTCCTTCATGATAATCCAAATTCAATCAAATAAAACATGACACATAGCTAATACATTTATCACATGAGAAAAGCAGAGTCCATGTCAAATAAAGTTTAATGTTATTACATTCATTTTGAGTAGACAGAAAGGGTGTGTACCTTGGCATGGTCCTCATGAAGGCTAAGAACAGGCTTTGTGTCCAGCTCCTTCTTTTCCATCATAAGCTGTAGCATTTGCTTGCGGTATCTACCCATGATCAATTCTAGAGCATACTGGTGCTCCTCCAAAGACAGCCACAGTTCTGTGGAGATAAAACACATTACCTGTCATATCTGTGCCTCAAATGTGACACCTACATTGGTGTAATAAATTAACTGATTATGTTGTTCTTGTCGTGCTGCAAACATTTATGACACCGAATGACGTATTTGACTGAGACAAAGTAAGGTAGAATAAAATATTACAGTGAGTAAAACATGATTTGTGTCTTGCCTCGGTTTTCTTGCTGTAGTTCCTTTATTTGGGTATTCTCTTGCGTTAACAGGACGTGAGGCTTGTATTTTGACAACTCCTGTATCTCAGAACTTTCCTCCATGTACTACGGGAACAGTGAACAGAGTCAGATAAATCCAAGGCTCTCATCTATATGCCATTTAAAAAAAATACTAGATACGTATTCAGCAAGCTCGAAAGATAGCAGCAACCTAATTTACCTTGTCTGGAATTGCATTCCCCACCTCTCTCATGCCCTGAACCTTCTGGCTGAGCGCTCCAGACTGCTCGATCAATCCTTCCGCCGCTGTGTCGTGCTCTTTGAGCCTCTCAAGCAGCGTGCGAGCATCGCCAAGAACCTTTTCCAAAGTGCACGCCATAGTCCTCTGCACTAGCTTGATTACAAACGGAAGACGCAGGTCCTTTTTACATTCAATTTGTTAGCTAAATTAGCTAACCTTAGCTGGCTAGCTACAGTGGCTAATCTTTTGTAGATTAGCGGACAGATTAAATCCTTGCTTTACTGAGATACGTCATAGATAAACATGAGTATCGTCAATTATTTAGTGAAAATTGACCAAAATATCAAGAAATACTTCAAAACCAAACTCTCTGACATGGAGACTGCTGTTTTCGCAACAAAATGTGACTCATTCGTTTTACATCATTTCCGGTCGTAGGCAGGGTTACGTTCAAGATATAAACACAGTTTTTAAACCGAGGCGCAACATCGCGAGACTTCCAGGAACGCTTGTGAAACAGACCAACCAGACCAGCCTGCGGTTTGAGGTTAGAGAAGTCACTGACCACGAATACATGCACACCAATATCCCGTTATTATTCGGGTACTGAAGTATTCTGTTTTTGAGTTCTCATATTAACATCATATCCCGTTTACAATAACCCTAAAAAGTTTGTATCCCAGTTATGAGAAACACGGATAAGATGCCTGGGATATCCTTAGACGGATACCGTGGCATGTAACCATCTTATCCGGTTTACCACAGATAGAACAATGAGGTTTAGTTATAAGAATCTTTGCCTCTACTGTTGTTTTTCGCGGTCTGCGCAGGCTTAGTTTCGCATATCATGGGTGTTGTGTGATGTCAAACAAATCACTTCAAAAATACTAAATTGTAATTATTGTAATGACCCAGCTGGGTCATAAAGTAAAAGAGAGACGGGCACCAGGTGTACAGGCAGAACACAGGTTTATTCCTGAATGAGCTATTGTTCAGGCCACAGCCCACGCCGCTAAACCTCGAACATACACAAATATAACATGTCAAGTCAAGGGTCCCAAAACAGAAGAGAGAGAGATGAGACCGTAAACCCTATTTAAGCATTCCAAAACCCCGCGGGATTACCCATCATACCCCCCAACCTTTCCATCTGTCCTGGCATATTTAACCCCTGCTAGCACCCATGAGAACGATAACACACCCACGAACACAGAACACAATACCGGGTCGTTACATTATTTTGCACTATGGCCTATTTATTGCCTTACCTCCATAACTTACTACATTTGCACACACTGTATATAGATTTCTATTGTGTTATTGACTGTATGTTTTTGTTTATACCATGTGTAACTCTGTGTTGTTGTTGTTTTTATCGCACTGCTTTGCTTTATCTTGGCCAGGTCGCAGTTGTAAATGAGAACTTGTTCTCAACTGGCCTACCTGGTTAAATAAAGGTTAAATAAAAAAATTAATAAAAAAAGTTGGCTACCTGCGCAGTTTGATCCACCATAATTCCATAATAATTTATTTTGCTGATACTCTGTACTGGACCTTGTAGCGGGGCCTACTGGGTACTTTAACCTCTAATTTAGACAAGTTTCTGCTTATAATTTACAACATTTGGTAGTCCATATTATAATTTCTGACATTTGGTAGGCTATTTGTTTGTCAACTATAGTTAGATACATGCAGCTTCTCTTCTGTCATAACTTGTTGCCCCAGAAGACTATAAAGTAGTTCTCACCAGAATAATGTCTTACATCGATAGAATGAATGCATTAGTAATCAAGTTAACAATGGTAAAGGTGTCTGTTTCGCTTAGGGACCGTGGATAAAATGCAATAACTCCAAAACAGTGGACAGATTGGTCCTGTACAAAATGTAAAAATGTCATCAGTTTGACTGGTTTTAAGGAAATAAAAAGCTGAGACAACAATAAAACACGTTTCTGATTAGACTTCATTCAGTTCCTCTTGGGTGCATATTTTTGTGGTTGAAATACTGTCTGCTTGCATAATAGTGTCAAAGATAACACATTACATGCGCATTCACATTTTCTCAAGAGATGCTGAAATAAATAAATCATATTTCTCCATTCCTGTTCCCAAGACAAAATTAACATTTGTTGTATCATTTTACTGCAAGAAATCCATAGTTCTGCAAGAGTTTATATTATATTACTACATGTGAGAGGTTATAGGCCTACCTACAGTCAGTGTCCACATTTCAGTTACTATTCCATTTAACCCATATGAACTTAAAATATTCTGTTTATTCATGGCTACAGGGATACTCATGAGCTGGATATAAAAGGTGCATGTAAACAGCTTATCCCGAATAAGACCTTAAGCGGGATATACAGTGGCTTGCGAAAGTATTCACCCCCTTGGCATTTTTCCTATTTTGTTGCCTTACAACCTGCAATTAAAATTGATTTTGGGGGGGTTTGTATTGTTTGATTTACACAACATGCATACCACTTTGAAGATGCAAAATATTTTTTTGGGTGAAACAAACAAGAAATAATACAAAAAACTGAAAACTTGAGCATGCAAGGTCAAAACTTTGTAGAGCCACCTTTTGCAGCAATTACAGCTGCAAGTCTCTTGGGGTATGTCTCTGTAAGCTTGGCACATCTAGCCACTGGGATTTTTGGCCATTCTTCAAGGCAAAACTGCTCCAGCTCCTTCAAGTTGGATGGGTTCCGCTGGTGTACGGCAATCTTTAAGTCATACCACAGATTCTCAATTGGATTGAGGTCTGGGCTTTGACTAGGCCGTTCCAAGACATTTAAATGTTTCCCCTTAAACCACTCAAGTGTTGTTTTAGCAGTATGCTTAGGGTCATTGTTATGCTGTACTCCCGAGTGGCGCAGTGGTCTAAGGCACTGCACCGCAGTGGTAGCTGTGCCACTAGAGATCCTGGTTCGAATCCAGGCTCTGTCATAGCCGGGAGACCCATGGGGCGGTGCACAATTGGCCCAGCGTTGTCCAGGGTAGGGGAGGGAATGGCCAGCAGGGATGTAGCTCAGTCGATTCCCACGGGGGGCCAGTATGAAAAATAAAATAATGTGGGTAGGGGAGGGAATGGCCGGCAGGGATGTAGCTCAGTTGGTAGAGCATGGCATTTGCAACGCCAGGGTTGTGGGTTCGATTCCCACGGGGGGCCAATATGAGAAATTAAATAATGTGGGCACTCACTAACTGTAAGTCGCTCTGGATAAGAGTGTCTGCTAAATGACAAAAAAATAAAAAAAGAAGGTGAACCTTCATCCCAGTCTCAAATCTCTGGAAGACTGAAACAGGTTTCCCTCAAGAAATTCCCTGTATTTAGCGCCATCCATCATTCCTTCAATTCTGACCAGTTTCCTAGTAACTGCCGATGAAAAACATCCCCACAGTGAAGCATGGTGGTGGCAGCATCATGCTGATGAGAGGTGTTGGGTTTGCGCCAGACATAGCGTTTTCCTTGATGGCCAAAAAGCTAAATTTTAGTCTCATCTGACCAAAGTACCTTCTTCCATATGTTGGGGAGTCTACCACATGCCTTTTGGCGAACACCAAACGTGTTTTCTTATTTTTTTCTTTAAGCAATGGCTTTTTTCTGGCCACTCTTCCTTAAAGCCCAGCTCTGTGGAGTGTACGGCTTAAAGTGGTCCTATGGACAGATACTCCAATCTCCGCTGTGGAGCTTTGCAGCTCCTTCAGGGTTATCTTTGGTCTCTTTGTTGCCTCTCTGATTAATGCCCTCCTTGCCTGGTCCGTGAGTTTTGGTGGGCGGCCCTCTCTTGACAGGTTTGTAGTGGTGTCATATTCTTTCCATTTTTTATAATGGATTTAATGGTGCTCCGTGGGATGTTAAAAGTTTCGTATATTTTTTTATAACCCAACCCTGATCTGTACTTCTCCACAACTTTGTCCCTCACCTGTTTGGAGAGCTCCTTGGTCTTCATGGTGCCGCTTGCTTGGTGGTGCCCCTTGCTTAGTGGTGTTGCAGACTCTGGGGCCTTTCAGAACAGGTGTATACAGTGGGGGAAGAAAGTATTTAGTCAGCCACCAATTGTGCAAGTTCTCCCACTTAAAAAGATGAGAGAGGCCTGTAATTTTCATCATAGGTACACGTCAACTATGACAGACAAATTGAGATTTTTTTTCTCCAGAAAATCACATTGTAGGATTTTTTATGAATTTATTTGCAAATTATGGTGGAAAATAAGTATTTGGTCACCTACAAACAAGCAAGATTTCTGTCTCTCACAGACCTGTAACTTCTTCTTTAAGAGGCTCCTCTGTCCTCCACTCGTTACCTGTATTAATGGCACCTGTTTGAACTTGTTATCAGTATAAAAGACACCTGTCCACAACCTCAAACAGTCACACTCCAAACTCCACTATGGCCAAGACCAAAGAGCTGTCAAAGGACACCAGAAACAAAATTGTAGACCTGCACCAGGCTGGGAAGACTGAATCTGCAATAGGTAAGCAGCTTGGTTTGAAGAAATCAACTGTGGGAGCAATTATTAGGAAATGGAAGACATACAAGACCACTGATAATCTCCCTCGATCTGGGGCTCCACGCAAGATCTCACCCCGTGGGGTCAAAATGATCACAAGAACGGTGAGCAAAAATCCCAGAACCACACGGGGGGAACTAGTGAATGACCTGCAGAGAGCTGGGACCAAAGTAACAAAGCCTACCATCAGTAACACACTACGCCGCCAGGGACTCAAATCCTGCAGTGCCAGACGTGTCCCCCTGCTTAAGCCAGTACATGTCCAGGCCCGTCTGAAGTTTGCTAGAGTGCATTTGGATGATCCAGAAGAGGATTGGGAGAATGTCATATGGTCAGATGAAACCAAAATAGAACTTTTTGGTAAAAACTCAACTCGTCGTGTTTGGAGGACAAATAATGCTGAGTTGCATCCAAAGAACACCATACCTACTGTGAAGCATGGGGGTGGAAACATCTTGCTTTGGGGCTGTTTTTCTGCAAAGGGACTAGGACGACTGATCCGTGTAAAGGAAAGAATGAATGGGGCCATGTATTGTGAGATTTTGAGTGAAAACCTCCTTCCATCAGCAAGGGCATTGAAGATGAAAAGTGGCTGGGTCTTTCAGCATGACAATGATCCCAAACACACCGACCGGGCAACGAAGGAGTGGCTTCGTAAGAAGCATTTCAAGGTCCTGGAGTGGCCTAGCCAGTCTCCAGATCTCAACCCCATAGAAAATCTTTGGAGGGAGTTGAAAGTCCGTGTTGCCCAGCGACAGCCCCAAAACATCACTGCTCTAGAGGAGATCTGCATGGAGGAATGGGCCAAAATACCAGCAACAGTGTGTGAAAACCTTGTGAAGACTTACAGAAAACGTTTGACCTGTGTCATTGCCAACAAAGGGTATATAACAAAGTATTGAGAAACTTTTGTTATTGACCAAATACTTATTTTCCACCATAATTTGCAAATAAATTCATAAAAAATCCTACAATGTGATTATCTGGACTTTTTTTTCTCATTTTGTCTGTCATAGTTGACGTGTACCTATGATGAAAATTACAGGCCTCTCTCATCTTTTTAAGTGGGAGAACTTGCACAATTGGTGGCTGACTAAATACTTTTTTCCCCCACTGTATGTTTCACCACTCATTCTTAATACCAATTTGAGTATTTTTGCTCTTTACTATTGTCAGTAGGCCATTCCCCTTATTATCAGGGGGACTAGTCAACGGCAAATAAATTAATGATGGGGATATCTGGTGCGTCTTGGATGTCTGGAATATCTTGGAGGTCTGGAATATCTTGGAGGTCTGGAAGGTCTTGGATGTCTGGCCCTCCCCAGAGGGAATCAGCAAGAGCACATAGCTCATTATTATCATTCCCATTGCCATCCTCTTGCCTCTCCTGATCCTCGCCAACTCCAGCATCCTCATGTCCTTCATCTCTAGATCGTTGGTTTCCTCGTGGTACCCTGGTACAGTGGTTCAGATGATACCAGGTCGCGCTCCCCTCTATCCGTACAGCCGTTGGTGTAACCTGGATGACGATGTATGGTCACTTTAGCTGTTAACCTTCTTCTGTCACTAGGGTCTCCGGATCAGCCAGAGTCCCTCTCAATCCATCGACATCGATCTGCAAAGAGTGTCCTTCTACCAGCCTACCCATAGGGAAGCTCGGAGTTACTGCTGCAAAGACACACAAGCACAGACGAACACAAAAGACAACAATGCTACCCAATGGCAGGACCATCTTCATTTCCTGGGGTTGGAACACTCCTGTAGTGGGACACATGTCTCTGCCACTTTTACCGTCATTGAGGTAGCCAACACCTCCTGGTACAGGCCCCTCCATATAGGTTCTTTCCGGCTCTTTCTTCTGTAGTCTTTTACCGCCACATAGTCTCCAGAGCGCAGAAAAATGCTCAGATTCTCCTGCTCAGTTGGGCAGAGTTGCCTTCACCTCATGGAAAGAAAGTCTTAAGAACATTGTTAGGTTAGGTGAGACACAGTATGCTACTTATGCTACTGTACCATGTCTTCTCATCAATCAGGCGAAGCCTTGAGATTAGGAAGCGCACCTCCTTGCAGCTTGTTGCAGTCCACTCGTTTCATAGACAGGCCTCCTCTACTCCCTGCCTCCTATCACAAAAAACATTGAACCTAACCCATAACACATTATTACTACTGCTCATATCCTTAATACAAGTTGCATATCTCCCCCAAAAAAACATTAAAACCCATGTAACCAATATTTCCCCCCTTTGGACACATGCCTCACATCGTGATTCATGTGTTCAAAAAACAAAATAACAACAATATTGTCTGTTGAACCAAAATAATAAATGAACTTAAAATGACAACCTTTGATAATATCTTAACCTAATTGTATCCTCATAAGATTATTTAAGGAATATCCCTCATTCAGGATTAACTCTCTCACTTCATCCTTGTCCTGTTTGGAATAATATATAGGATTATTGCCAAATTATAAACTTCTTCATAATTATCAGTATTATAAATGACCCTTAACTCGGTATAATAAATTACCTTAAACTCATCATCCTATGTCACTCGGTCTTCCAGTGTGGATGATCAAATCACACTAGAAAGTCAGGACAAAGGCAAGAGGTCATTCAAACCGTTCAAATAAGTGTTATAGTAGACTAATCATTAACAACCGTCAAAACATTTCCTAATTTTTGTATCCCAAGTGTACAGTAAGTCCTTAGTACAGCTCTTTTCAAAAGAAATCACATGTATTTACTTAAAACTCACTCAGTACATAAAACCTCAAATTACATGTTTGCCCTTTTAAGATATATCACTTCTATCCCGTGAAAAGAACCCTAAAATCAAAAATCAAAATCCTATATAGCTAACATTTCATACTAAGTGGGTTGTTTGTGGTTATTTGAAAAACATATAGTAAAACAACAAACAAACAAAAATGGCCAGGCCTTATTTATAGTCTCTGAAAATATTTCAAAGAAAATAGAAAATCACTCCCCCCTTTTTCCTGGAAGAAAAAGTACACATTTAGTTAGTTTCCATTTTGATACTTCTTAACCAGTCCAAACAATTTAAATTTGAAATTCTCACTCTCTATTGAATTTACCAGTCCACATCTCCTGATTCCCCCCACTCAGAAAACCCTCAAGAACATCACTCGTGACTGCTCCCTTCACCGGTGAATTTCACAATCTAGTGCACATAAAACGAAATAAAGTCCCATTAGATTTAAACCCCTAGGCTTTTCCCTAGTCGCACTGCTCCCACTCGATCACGCTTCGTGACTTCGAAAACTCAAATCCCCAAATATGCTATCTCTTGCCTCATTGGTTGCACCTTCCCACATGCCCTGTGGCCCCTCTTCTACCAAACCAGTTTACTAATGTGATGATGGTCTGGTCCATCATCTTCTGTGGACATACCCCTTCCTGAACTATTATTAGTCCCTCTCATATGTATTTAATTTGGACCCCCATTCTACACAGTGCATGTCTTCCTAATAGAATAACTGGAATTTGTTCTGATACTAATATAGGTATACATGTAGCTTTTTCCTGCTTCTTATTTTACTGGAACTGTCATATGTATTCAATGCGTTTGTCATGAAAATTCTACTGTTTGTGCATCTTTGCCTGATATGGGGAGGTGAGAGGCATAATTTGGACTTACCCATGAGGAAGTTGCTCCAGTATCTATCATCATTGGTGGGCCTCTATTATTCACCTGAACCTGCAGCATAGGTTCTTCATCAGCCTGCATAGTTACTGCCACTAGCTGACCCTCCCCTTTAGGATTCCCTGGGCATCCCTAGTATCCATGATTTGGTCCTCCCCACGGGTTCACTGGGCCCTGTGGAGCCTGTGTCTGAGACTGCTGCCATTCAGCTAAGCTGGGCCCATTTCCTTACCAATTACCCTGTTGTGGTTGCCTAGGCCACCACGGCTTGGTGGAACAATTCCTTCTTGTATGTCCTGATTGATTGCACCTCCAGCAGACACCTGGTCTTCTTGGTCCACCATTCCGGGGGTGTCTGCTGCTGTGGTCGGTACCATTGATTCCTTGGTCTGTTTCCATTTCCTCTGTTTTGCCACTTTTCAGGGGATTGTTGTGTGTACACGTTCACTACTGGTAAGGCAGGAGCTCTTTGGCCTTGCTGCTGAGGCGGTATTGGTTGACCTCCTTGGAGAACAGGTGCCATGGCGCCCTCCTCCGGCAATGCTGGAGTGATCACTGGGGCTTGTGTTTTCTTTTTGTCCTTTCTTGTCAGCTCTTCCAACTGCAACTGTGCCAGTTTTCTTTGAATGTCTTTCCCTTGCTCTGTCAGTTTCTGCTCGTCCTTCCTGTATTTCTCCACTGCGTAGATAACATGGTCGCAGAACTTTTTGTGTGATTTTGACATTAGTCCCACCACATCTTCTAGTCTGCTTCTGACAGGCGTTGGCATTGCTTCCATCAATGATGTCCTGAACAGTGTTGTCATCAGTGGATCCCCCTCTGGATCTCTTTCTGTTTCTTGTCGCCACCTCTTGAGCTGGTCCTCCAGGTAACCTGCCGGGTTTTCTTTATCCCCAATGGCTCCCCTCTTAGTGCTTTAGGGTCTATTTTGGCTGGATACTCTATTCTCAGAGTGTGCCATAGTCCTGGCCTATAATTGTCAAAGGCCACTCCATCCAGTATCCAGTATTGTTCTCTGCACCGCCGGTATGAGGCCATCCGCCTGCAACAAGTTCTCCATTTTGGCCACTCCCACTACCCTGTCCAGCAATGCCTTCAAGTCTCCCACCGCCAGTAGCTTCCCTATCGTTTGTTCTTCAAATGTTCTAATCCGTTTCCCTGCTCCTTCATGCAGGTTAGGCAGTCTAATCACCAGGCCTTCCAGGTCCTGCGATCCCCAGGGCACATAGTGAACCTGTGTCCCCTTCACCAAAATGGGATATTGGGCTCCATACTTTTCTGACTTTCTTATTGTCCTTCTGTTTCTTAAATTTTGTTTTTCCAGATGAGCGTATAGTGCCTTACCTAATTCTGTTACTATAGTTTTGCCTCCCGTGGCTCCTTGCTCTGATAGTCGTCCCTCTGTCTCACTCTGTTCTTGATCAGAGTCAGCATACTGTCTAAGTTCTTCACCTTCCTCATCCCGTGTATTCTCCACACCTTTTTTTCCCATCATACTCTTGTTCATCTATCCCATAATTTTCCAGATCCGCTAACATGCTTCTCAGTCCTCCATAACAGTCTATATCTAAATGTAACTTTTCTCCTCTTTTTGGCGTGGAAACCTGTTGCTTCCCTTTTTCTGCTTCTATCTCTACATTCCCTGTTATTGAGACTAGACCTGTGACCTGAGAATACTGCCCCCCTTCTGTGTATGGTGGTGATGTAGTTAAGCCAGCCTTTTTCAGTTTACTCTCCCTCTCCATTATTATCCTTCTAGCTTTGGCTATGCTGTCCCTCCAACTCTTTCCTTCCTCCCAAAATATTTTCAAGATTTCTCTCTCTTTCTCTTTCTCTCTCTTCTTTCTTTTCTCCACTCTCTCTCCTGTTTTATAGTTATTTATTAGGGTATCCATTTCCTCACACACCGTTACATCAAACGTTCCCTCCTTTGGCCATTTAGTTGCTATTTTCCTGGTCCTTTTTTCCCATTTATCAGAGATTTTACCAATCTCTTTACTATTTTCTGGGAACCTTCTCTTCATGATTGCTACTGGTGTTCCTGCCATCTCTACTTCCTGTGTTCTTGGTCTCCCTGTGTGGTTCAGTGTCTATATTAGGGTGCAAGGTAAATTATTCCTGTTAACTTTCTCAGCTAAACGTTTTTATATCCCTCAGTTAATGGTATTCTTCTTCCTAATATATCTTCATACTCTTCTTCTTTCCAAAAATGAGATTTTAACCCTTGCCTTTCTTTTAATATTCTTCTTATCCTTGTATCATTACTGGATCAATGACATATGTAATAATTGTTTCGCATTAGATTGTGCCTTTTTCTGATAATGTTATAATTGTAGCCTATTGCCTTAATTTAGTTGAAAATACAAACTTGTTGTTTAACAAATCTAGAACCTCCATAAAGTTGGTGCTATCCCATCAGCATAATAGTTAAAACTACCTACACTCCACTGGTCCACATAACGAAAACAAATTATCGTTCTAGAATTAATTAACTATTTGCATACCTCACTGGTGTTACGCAAACTATAGAGTAAAGTAATAACAATTAGAATTAGTCAAATAAATGTTTTCCATTCAACTATTCAGACTTCTGCTTCAAATGTCTCTTACAGCTCGATAAAGTCAAGCAAGTACTACTCTCTTTTACCCGTGAACTAAAACATGACATTAGTAAAGTCTATTCCCAAACCACCAATAACTAATAGTATATTTGCATTCATATTTACTAAAAGACATTACTTTCCTCTCAGTCTACCCAAACAATTCACAGTTGAAATTCTAACTTCCCTATTAAATTACTTTCCTTTCTTATCAATTCAAATCATGGCCACAGCTCTATCGCAATTGCCAGTCCGCTATTCAAATGTACAGTGAGGGAAAAAAGTATTTGATCCCCTGCTGATTTTGTACGTTTGCCCACTGACAAAGAAATGATCAGTCTATAATTTTAATGGTAGGTTTATTTGAACAGTGAGAGACAGAATAACAACAAAAAAATCCAGAAAAACACATGTCAAAAATGTTATACATTGATTTGCATTTTAATGAGGGAAATAAGTATTTGACCCCCTCTAAATCATAAAGATTTCTGGCTCCCAGGTGTCTTTTATACAGGTAACGAGCTGAGATTAGGAGTACACTCTTAAAGGGAGTGCTCCTAATCTCAGCTTGTTACCTGTATAAAAGACACCTGTCCACAGAAGCAATCAATCAATCAGATTCCAAACTCTCCACCATGGCCAAGACCAAAGAGCTCTCCAAGGATGTCAGGGACAAGATTGTAGACCTACATAAGGCTGGAATGGGCTACAAGACCATCGCCAAGCAGCTTGGTGAGAAGGTGACAACAGTTGGTGCGATTATTCGCAAATGGAAGAAACACAAAAGAACTGTCAATCTCCCTCGGCCTGGGGCTCCATGCAAGATCTCACCTCGTGGAGTTGCAATGATCATGAGAACGGTGAGGAATCAGCCCAGAACTACACGGGGAGGATCTTGTCAATGATTTCAAGGCAGCTGGGACCATAGTCACCAAGAAAACAATTGGTAACACACTACACCGTGAAGGACTGAAATCCTGCAGCGCCCGCAGTAAGGTCCCCCTGCTCAAGAAAGCACATATACAGGGCCGTCTGAACTTTGCCAATGAACATCTGAATGATTCAGAGGAGAACTGGGTGAAAGTGTTGTGATCAGATGAGACCAAAATTGAGCTCTTTGGCATCAACTCAACTCGCCGTGTTTGGAGGAGGAGGAATGCTGCCTATGACCCCAAGAACACCATCCCCATCGTCAAACATGGAGGTGGAAACATTATGCTTTGGGGGTGTTTTTCTGCTAAGGGGACAGGACAACTTCACCACATCAAAGGGACGATGGATGGGGCCATGTACCGTCAAATCTTGAGTGAGAACCTCCTTCCCTCAGCCAGGGCATTGAAAATGGGTCGTGGATGGGTATTCCATCATGACAATGACCCAAAACACACGGCCAAGGCAACAAAGGAGTGGCTCAAGAAGAAGCACATTAAGGTCCTGGAGTGGCCTAGCCAGTCTCCAGACCTTAATCCCATAGAAAATCTGTGGCGGGAGCTGAAGGTTTGAGTTGCCAAACGTCAGCCTCGAAACCTCAATGACTTGGAGAAGATCTGCAAAGAGGAGTGGAACAAAATCCCTCCTGAGATGTGTGCAAACCTGGTGGCCAACTACAAGAAACGTCTGACCTCTGTGATTGCCAACAAGGGTTTTGCCATCAAGTACTAAGTCATGTTTTGCAGAGGGGTCAAATACTTATTTCCCTCATTAAAATGCAAATCAATTTATAACATTACATTACATGTGTTTTTCTGGATTATTTTGTTGTTATTCTCTCTCAATGTTCAAATAAACCTACCATTAAAATTATAGACTGATCATGTCTTCGTCAGCGGGCAAACGTACAAAATCAGCAGGGGATCAAATACTTTTTTCCCTCACTGTATGTACCTGTCCTTCCTGATTAGACTATAATTGATAAAACAAACACTTGCTATAATTGACCCGCAGACATTCAATTCATATCCATATTCAATATTCCAAATTACACCCCCATTCATAGTAGTTTAAACTCCTAAATCATTAGACCATAGAAAAAATGACTCTCTCACTCCTCCCACTTTCCCGTTGAAGAAGGGAGTCTTTCAGTTCGAAAGATGCAGGCTGCCAAATCATCCAGTCTTATATCACAAAATCAACCCTGACTGTTCCGTCACTCTAAACAACCCACAACCATAGTTGAACTATAATCAGAAAATCTAGATTCCAGTCAGTAATGCAGAATCTATGCTTCATTGAAATGACAAGTAAATCCTCCTTTATTCCAATTATAATTGTCTGTTGTTTTAGTATCTGCTACATACCACACTTATCAGAAAATAGCTTTACCGGACAAATATCTCACAAGCTCAAAGGGAATGCCTTAGCAGTCAACGAGTCAAATCTACATTCATTGATTTGGAAACAGATCTAACGAATTTAATCAAATGGATTATGTTTTTTCCCCCTAATATACTAAATTCCTTTACTATATCACCTCTGCTCCGAAATGATAGATAGTTATTATAATGCTTAATCTTACAGTGGGGAGAACAAGTATTTGATACACTGCCGATTTTGCATGTTTTCCTACTTACAAAGCATGTAGAGGTCTGTAATTTTTATCATAGGTACACTTCAACTGTGAGAGACGGAATCTAAAACAAAAATCCAGAAAATCACATTGTATGATTTTTAAGTAATTCATTTGCATTTTATTGCATGACAAAAGTATTTGATACATCAGAAAAGCATAACTTTATATTTGGTACAGAAACCTTTGTTTGCAATTACAGAGATCATATGTTTCCTGTAGGTCTTGACCAGGTTTGCACACACTGCAGCAGGGATTTTGGCCCACTCCTCCATACAGACCTTCTCCAGATCCTTCAGGTTTCGGGGCTGTCGCTGGGCAATACGGACTTTCAGCTCCCTCCAAAGATTTTCTATTGGGTTCAGGTCTGGAGACTGGCTAGGCCACTCCAGGACCTTGAGATGCTTCTTACGGAGCCACTCCTGACTGTGTGTTTCGGGTCGTTGTCATGCTGGAAGACCCAGCCACGACCCATCTTCAATGCTCTTACTGAGGGAAGGAGGTTGTTGGCTCGCGATAAATGGCCCCATCCATTCTCCCTCAATACGGTGCAGTCGTCCTGTCCCCTTTGCAGAAAAGCATCCCCAAAGAATGATGTTTCCACCTCCATGCTTCACGGTTGGGATGGTGTTCTTAGGGTTGTACTCATCCTTCTTCTTCCTCCAAACACGGCGAGTGGAGTTTAGACCAAAAAGCTCTATTTTTGTCTCATCAGACCACATGACCTTCTCCCATTCCTCCTCTGGATCATCCAGATGGTCATTGGCAAACTTCAGACGGGCCTGGACATGCGCTGGCTTTAGCAGGGGGACCTTGTGTTCGCTGCAGGATTTTAATCCATGACGGCGTAGTGTGTTACTAATGGTTTTCTTTGAGACTGTGGTCCCAGCTCTCTTCAGGTCATTGACCAGGTCCTGCCGTGTAGTTCTGGGCTGATCCCTCACCTTCCTCATGATCATTGATGCCCCACGAGGTGAGATCTTGCATGGAGCCCCAGACTGAGGGTGATTGACCGTCATCTTGAACTTCTTCCATTTTCGAATAATTGCGCCAACAGTTGTTGCCTTCTCACCAAGCTGCTTGCCTATTGTCCTGTAGCCCATCCCAGCCTTGTGCAGGTCTACAATTTTATCCCTGATGTCCTTACACAGCTCTCTGGTCTTGGCCATTGTGGAGAGGTTGGAGTCTGTTTGATTGAGTGTGTGGACAGGTGTCTTTTATACAGGTAACGAGTTCAAACAGGTGCAGTTAATACAGGTAATGAGTGGAGAACAGGAGGGCTTCTTAAAGAAAAACGAACAGGTCTTTGAGAGCCGGAATTCTTACTGGTTGGTAGGTGATCAAATACTTATGTCATGCAATAAAATGCAAATGAATTACTTAAAAATCATACAATATGATTTTCTGGATTTTTGTTTTAGATTCCGTCTCTCACAGTTGAAGTGTAACTAGGATAACAATTACAGACCTCTACATGCTTTGTAAGTAGGAAAACCTGCAAAATCGGCAGTGTATCAAATACTTGTTCTCCCCACTGTATTTCTATCACATGATCTATGTACTGTCTCCAGTGGCGGCTCCTGAAAAAATTCTCAGGGGGGGCAATTTTTCTGATGATTTAGGTGACCTACACACATTTTAAAAAAGATATGTCCAGCAACAACATGAAGACAGGGGCAGCATATAAGTCAATACCAGAAGCATTTATTGACTGATCTCAAAAGTGTTGGCTTACCAGGGTTGGTGGAGCCCTCAGTTTCATCTTTGCCTCGCAAAGCTAACTCAAACACTCCGCAAAACTTCACACACTGGATTAGCCGGCTGAGGATGTGGCGGTTCTTGCTAATGTCGTAGTAAATATATTTGTTATAGTGAATATGGAATATGATATGTTGAGTAAAATGTTGTGCTAAGATCTATTTAGGTCAGGAGCTGGTTATAAGTTCTGTTCCTATCCAATAACAATGGACAAAAGGGTCCTATCTTGTCAGCCTTGTCAGTTTCAGTTCTCCAGTAAACTTGTGATTATCAACACTAACCTCATCGTTGTGGCGGCGGACAGCTAGCCTGTATCCCTCATCCAGTTGAGTGGGAATGTTCACTCTCCCCAAAGCAGACAATCTCAAACAGCTATCCATGTGGGTCTTTGACAGCTCATGTTTCTTAATCTTTCCTGAAAGATGGTGCATGTCCGTTACACACCAGTCGCAGTCCAAGCGGTGCTGTCTGCCGTGCCGCCTTCAGGGTGAAAGAGTAAGCAGGGGGTAGCAGAAGACTGCATTAGCTACATCGCAGCCTGCTAGCCAGGTTTTTCGTTCGTACCAATTTTTGGAAAATCCTCGGGTGTAGGACTTCCCCCTTTAGTAGAAACCTGTTGAATTATTAAATTTGGTCTGGGGAGGTCCTAATTGTTTCGTTGCCAATTTATCTTCATTTGTTCGCCGACAAAAAGGAACTTCTTTCAAAGACACAATCGAGTTGCACTGAAGCCTAGCCATTTTGATAGTAGTAGTGAATTGATTGACGAGGCTACCCGCTCTTTTCTTAGTTACGTTCATGGTTATGTTACGTATGACGAAAGCGCGTAAGTGCAAGCCCTCAGAAACCCATAGAGATTGTATTGAAAGCTCTGATATTTGAAAAAATAGATTTTACATGGGAGTCTATGACAGACTTCTGGGCGATTTTCAACCTGACTGAAATCGCCCCAAAAAGGGGGGCATTTGAAGCACGACTTTAGCCTGATTGGACATTTAGTGGCACTGTGGCAGATCAGACGTCTAGATTACAACACTGATAACTACTGTTGCCGTGATATAATTGATTAGAAAAAAAATCCCTTCCTTTTCCCGTTTGGCAGTGCGTCGCCCATATCGCCCTATTGAACACACCGCCCCTGACTGTCTCCCACCCCCCACGTACGTCTACGTGTTTGGGCGCGCAAGCCAAGACTTACATATTATTTCACTTTTATCCAATCTCTAATAATCCATTACCCGCACATAACATTCATCATATTTTAATATATGAATATCAACCAAACCATTCGTATTTCTAATGATTCTTTATTGCCACAGGTTAGTTTACCATAATCTAGTCCCAGCGGAACGTCAACTTTACTACCTAGACCCTGCCCCTCAGTCCTAAAATCCTCCCAGAATCTTATAAACTGGTCACTTATTCACTGATCTCACACTACTCTATGACAGGCAGTGTTGTACAAACCCAAGATATCATTATATCAACAGTTTATTCTCCAAACTTCAGATTAACTCATTCCCATATTCACACAACGCTCATATCACATTCACACAACGTTATTTCCCAACACATAATCAATATTCGTATAACCGGCAGGAATATTTTCCTCTATAAAAGTGCCCAGATTTAGAATGTTAACCCTAGCACATTTGACATTTCACTATGGTCAATTTTACCATAATCCTACATTACTTCTAAATTTCCCTCCGGGAAAAGACACACACACCTTCTGATTTTCTTCTCATCAGGACACACACATTCCTTCTGATTTTCTTCTCATCAGGACACACACACACACTTATTTTCTACTAGCCTGCGTGCCTGCTAGCCTGCTTGTCCACTAGCCTGCTCAAACTTATTTACACTTATAAACAACAACATTGCATGCATGCTTATTTCTTATTCCAACAAAAACTCTGTACTTTTCCTAAATGTAGTCCTTAATGCTGGAGAGACCCCATCCGTACCCCACCCTCGGATTCAGCTTGTTCGAATCACACAGTTCTATGCTAATAGTAAAAACGGCGCTTACCTTTGTTTAACAGTGGCCACTGTATCTGTGTGATTCGTCAAAACCTCCTCCGATGGCAAAGCACTCAACAATCTCTTTCCAGCCCCACGAGTTGAGCGCCAATTATGTTGTGGAAAATAATCACTATACTTTATTAAAAATCAAAGTTCTTCCAGAGTTTTTGTAGAATCAAGAATTACCTTATTACAATTTCAACAAAGCCAGGCTAAATCTGCAGACTAGCCTGGCTTTGTTGAAACTGTACGGCCAAAATTCACCCAACTTATTGTGGGAAGCTTGTGGAAGGCTACCCAAAACGTTTGACCCAAGTTAAACAATTTAAAGGCAATGCTACCAAATACTAATGGAGTGTATGTACATTTCTGACCCACTGGAAACGTGATTAAATAAATAAAAGCTGAAATAAATCATTCTCTCTACTATTATTCTGACATTTCACATTCTTAAAATAAAGTGGCGATCCTAACTGACATAAGACAAGGAATTTTTACTAGGATTAAATGTCAGGAATTGTGAAAAACTGAGTTTAAATGTATTTGGCTAAGGTGTATGTAAATTTCTGACTTCAACTGTACATATACACTACCGTTCAAAAGTTTGGGGTCACTTAGAAATGTCCTTGTTTTCCATGAAAACATACATGAAATGAGTTTGAATAGGAAATATAGCAAAATGAATAGGAAATGTAGTCATTGACAAGGTTAGAAATAATGATTTTCAATTGAAATAATAATTGTGTCCTTCAAACTTTGCTTTCGTCAAAGAATCCTCCATTTGCAGCAATTACAGCCTTGCAGACCTTTGGCATTCTGTCAATTTGTTGAGATAATCTGAAGAGATTTCACCCCATGCTTCCTGAAGCACCTCCCACAAGTTGGATTGGCTTGATGGGCACTTCTTACGTACCATACGGTCAAGCTGCTCCCACAACAGCTCAATAGGGTTGAGATCCGGTGACTGTGCTGGCCACTCCATTATAGACAGAATACCAGCTGACTGCTTCTTCCCTAAATAGTTATTGCATAGTTTGGAGCTGTGCTTTGGGTCATTGTCCTGTTGTAGGAGGAAATTATCTCCAATCAAGAGCCATCCATAGGGTATGGCATGGCATTGCAAAATATTTACATTTACATTTACATTTTAGTCATTTAGCAGACGCTCTTATCCAGAGCGACTTACAGGAGCAATTAGGGTTAAGTGCCTTGCTCAAGGGCACATCAACAGATTTTTCACCTAGTCGGCTCGGGGATTAGAACCAGCGACCTTTCGGTTACTGGCACTACGCTCTTAACCACTAAGCTACCTACCGCCCCAAATGGAGTGATAGCCTTCCTTCTTCAAGATCCCTGTACAAATCTCCCACTTTACCACCACCAAAGCACCCCCAGACCATCACATTGCCTCCACCATGCTTGACAGATGGCATCAAGCACTCCTCCAGCATCTTTTCATTTGGTCTGCGTCTCACAAATGTTCTTCTTTGTGATCCGAACACCTCAAACTTCGATTCGTCTGTCCATAACACTTTTTTCCAATCTTCCTCTGTCCAGTGTCTGTGTTCTTTTGCCCATCTTAATCTTTTATTTTCATTGGCCAGTCTGAGATATGGCTTTTTCTTTGCAACTCTGCCTAGAAGGTCAGCATCCCAGAGTCGCCTCTTCACTGTTGACGTTGAGACTGGTGTTTTGCGGGTACTATTTAATGAAGCTGCCAGTTGAGGACCTGTGAGGCATCTGTTTCTCAAACTAGACACTAATGTACTTGTCCTCTTGCTCAGTTGTGCACCCGGACCTCCCACTCCTCTTTCTATTCTGGTTAGAGTCAGTTTGCGCTGTTCTGTGAAGGGAGTAGTACACAGCGTTGTACGACATCTTCCATTTCTTGGTAATTTATCCCATGGAATAGCCTTCATTTCTCAGAACAAGAATAGACTGACGAGTTTCAGAAGAACGTTCTTTGTTTCTGGCCATTTTGAGCCTGTAATCGAACCCACAATTGCTGATGCTCCAGATACCCAACTAGTCTCAAGAAGGCCAGTTTTATTGCTTATTTAATCAGCACAACAGTTTTCAGCTGTGCTAACATAATTGCAAAATGGTTTTCTAATGATCAATTAGCCTTTTAAAATGATAAACTTGGATTAGCAAACACAACGTGCCATTGGAACACAGGACTGATGGTTGCTGATAATGGGCCTCTGTACGCCTATGTAGATATTCCATAAAAAATCAGCCGTTTCCAGCTACAATAGCCATTTACGACATTAGCAATGTCTACACTGTATTTCTGATCAATTTGGTGTTATTTTAATGGGCAAAACAATTGCTTTTCTTTCGAAAACAAGGACATTTCTAAGTGACCCCAAACTTTTGAACGGGAGTGTATATAGAGAGAGATATGAATGAGAGAAACAATGCCAAGAGTGTGCAAAGCTGTCATCAAGACAAAGGGTGGCTACTTTGAAAAATCTAAAATCTAAAATATATTTTGATTTGTTTAACACTTTTTTGGTTACTTCATGATTCCATATGTGTTATTTCATAGTGTTGATGTCTTCACTATTATTCTACAATGTAGAAAATAGTAAAAAATTAAGAAAACCCTTGAATGAGTAGGTGTGTCCAAACTTTTGACTGGTACTGTATATACATATCTTTAAAAAATATATTTCCCTTTATTATTTTCCACTAACGCTACCACCCCTCCACTAATTGGAGTAAACTAATGAACAACAACACTTAGGCTTCTACTTCCAGCTTATACATACTACATACATTTTATGGACACAATCTATTTTACAATAGTTATATTTTGTTTGTTTTTAGTCCTGTCCTTCCTCTACCCTCAACCTCTCCCATCTATTTTGATGTCCATCCAGTTTGATTTCTATTTGCCATATATTTTTAACTGTGCTGTTTCACAAAAGTTCTGAACCTATATACATTTTACGGACACGGTATATTTTACATAAGTTATCTTGTTGTTATTAGTCCCACCCTTCAGCTCCATTCAACCCCTCCCATCTATCTTTTAACACCATCCATATTGGATTTCTATTTGCCATATATTATTCAACTGTGCTGTGATGTTTCACAAAAGTTCTGAACCTTTATATTCTCATAGTTTCTACAGATTGTAAATTAAAGATAAGCATTTTCGCTAAAAGTATTATTATATTATTGATCAATCGACTATGACTTTTCAAATCAACCAGTAGTGCTATCTGCAGAGTTAGCTCCAGGTAAATGTTGCAATTCTTCAGCCATTCCTGGACCTGTGACCAAAAACAAGCTACGTATGGACAGTACCAAAATAAATTATCTAATGACTCTGTCTCTTCGCAGCAACATCTGCAGAGCTGGGAAGGTTGTATTCCCCATATACAGTTGAATTCGGAAGTTTACATACTCCTTAGCCAAATACATTTAAACTCAGTTTTTCACAATTCCTGACATTTAATCCTAGTAAAAAGTCCCTGTTTTAGGTCAGTTAGGATCACCACTTTATTCTAAGAATGTGAAATGTCAGAATAATAGTAGAGAGAATGATTTATTTCAGCTTGTATTTCTTTCATCACATTCCCAGTGGGTCAGAAGTTTACATACACTCAATTAGTATTTGGTAGCATTGCCTTTAAATTGTTTAACTTGGATCAAACATTTCGGGTAGCCTTCCACAAGCTTCCCACAATAAGTTGGGTGAATTTTGGCCCATTCCTCCTGACAGAGCTGGGGTAACTGAGTCAGGTTTGTAGGCCTCCTTGCTCGCACATGCTTTTTCAGTTCTGCCTTAACGGTTGGGATGGTGTTCTTCGGCTTGCAAGCGTCCCCCTTTTTCCTCCAAACATAACGATGGTCATTACATTTCTCCAAAAAGAACGATCATTGTCCCCATGTGCAGTTGCAAACTGTAGTCTGGCTTTTTTACGGCGGTTTTGGAGCAGTTGTTTCTTCCTTGCTGAGTGGCCTTTCAGGTTATGTCGATATAGGACTCATTTTACTGTGGATAAAGATACTTTTGTACCTGTTTCCTCCAGCATTTTCACAAGGTCCTTTGCTGTTGTTCTGGGATTGATTTGCACTTTTCCCACCAAAGTACATTCATCTCTAGGAGACAGAACGCGTCTCCTTCCTGAGCGATATGACGGCTGCGTGTTTATACTTGCGTACTATTGTTTATATAGATGAACGTGGTACCTTCAGGCTTTTGGAAATTGCTACCAAGGATGAACCAGACTTGTGGAGGTCTACCATTTTTTTCTGAGGTCTTGGCTGATTTCTTTGATTTTCCCATGATGTCAGGCAAAGAGGCACTGAGTTTGAAGGTAGGCCTTGAAATACATCCACAGGTACACCTCCAATTGACTCAAATGATGTCAATTAGCCTATCAGAAGCTTCTAAAGCCATGACATAATTTTCTGGAATTTTCCAAGCTGTTTAAAGGCACAGTCAACTTAGTGTATGTGAACTTCTGACCCACTGGAATTGTGATACAGTGAATTCTAAGTGAAATAATCTGTCTGTAAACAATTGTTGTTAAAATTACTTGTGTCATGCACAAAGTAGATGTCCTAACCAACTTGCCAAAACTATAGTTTGTTAAAAAGAAATGTGTGGAGTGGTTGAAAAACGAGTTTTAATGACTCCAACCTAAGTGTATGTAAACTTCCGACTTCAACTGTATATATATATATATATATATACAGTGGGGGAAAAAAGTATTTAGTCAGCCACCAATTGTGCAAGTTCTCCCACTTAAAAAGATGAGAGAGGCCTGTAATTTTCATCATAGGTACACGTCAACTATGACAGACAAATTGAGATTTTTTTTCTCCAGAAAATCACATTGTAGGATTTTTAATGAATTTATTTGCAAATTATGGTGGAAAATAAGTATTTGGTCACCTACAAACAAGCAAGATTTCTGTCTCTCACAGACCTGTAACTTCTTCTTTAAGAGGCTCCTCTGTCCTCCACTCGTTACCTGTATTAATGGCACCTGTTTGAACTTGTTATCAATATAAAAGACACCTGTCCACAACCTCAAACAGTCACACTCCAAACTCCACTATGGCCAAGACCAAAGAGCTGTCAAAGGACACCAGAAACAAAATTGTAGACCTGCACCAGGCTGGGAAGACTGAATCTGCAATAGGTAAGCAGCTTGGTTTGAAGAAATCAACTGTGGGAGCAATTATTAGGAAACGGAAGACATACAAGACCACTGATAATCTCCCTCGATCTGGGGCTCCACGCAAGATCTCACCCCGTGGGGTCAAAATGATCACAAGAACGGTGAGCAAAAATCCCAGAACCACACGGGGGGACCTAGTGAATGACCTGCAGAGAGCTGGGACCAAAGTAACAATGCCCACCATCAGTAACACACTACGCCGCCAGGGACTCAAATCCTGCAGTGCCAGACGTGTCCCCCTGCTTAAGCCAGTACATGTCCAGGCCCGTCTGAAGTTTGCTAGAGTGCATTTGGATGATCCAGAAGAGGACTGGGAGAATGCCATATGGTCAGATGAAACCAAAATATAACTTTTTGGTAAAAACTCAACTCGTCGTGTTTGGAGGACAAAGAATGCTGAGTTGCATCCAAAGAACACCATACCTACTGTGAAGCATGGGGGTGGAAACATCATGCTTTGGGGCTGTTTTTCTGCAAAGGGACCAGGACGACTGATCCGTGTAAAGGAAAGAATGAATGGGGCCATGTATCGTGAGATTTTGAGTGAAAACCTCCTTCCATCAGCAAGGGCATTGAAGATGAAACGTGGCTGGGTCTTTCAGCATGACAATGATCCCAAACCCACCGCCCGGGCAACGAAGGAGTGGCTTCGTAAGAAGCATTTCAAGGTCCTGGAGTGGCCTAGCCAGTCTCCAGATCTCAACCCCATAGAAAATCTTTGGAGGGGAGTTGAAAGTCTGTGTTGCCCAGCGACAGCCCCAAAACATCACTGCTCTAGAGGAGATATGCATGGAGGAATGGGCCAAAATACCAGCAACAGTGTGTGAAAACCTTGTGAAGACTTACAGAAAACGTTTGACCTGTGTCATTGCCAACAAAGGGTATATAACAAAGTATTGAGAAACTTTTGTTATTGACCAAATACTTATTTTCCACCATCATTTGCAAATAAATTCATTAAAAATCCTACAATGTGATCTTCTGGATTTTTCTTTCTCATTTTGTCTGTCATAGTTGACGTGTACCTATGATGAAAATTACAGGCCTCTCTCATCTTTTTAAGTGGGAGAACTTGCACAATTGGTGGCTGACTAAATACTTTTTTTCCCCACTGTATATATATATATATATATATATATATATATATATATATAACATTCTATTGGTTGCAAGAATTTAGTATAATAATTTAAATTGAAAAATTATACGTTTTGAATCCGGCGTCATTTTGCATTTCAGTTCATAAACCATGTGCCATGGAATCGGTACATCGAAAATCTCTTCCCAACTATTTTGCAATCTATATGGCACAGCTGTCAATTTTTTGGTCCTTAAATAAAACTGGTATACTTTTTTATTTATCACAATTTTCTTTAATCAATTTTGGTCTTTAATGCAGGGCCGACAGACAAGTTCCTTACTTTTTCCCCCTTCCACTTGCCTCTTCCATTTTTGCGGTAATGCTGCAATTAGTTGGTTGTAATTTTGGGTAGAGCAGACATTTCCATATATAATTTTCAAAGATTATACCTTTTTTTTTTTTATGTTATTGAAAAATTATGATTTTTTTAATCAATTAGTATATTTGAGTTTAACCACAATATTTGTTGTATTATTTGTTCTGTCTTTTCTGGTGGATTAAACTGAAATTGCAACCAACTTTCTATGGCTTGTTTTAAAAATAGCTATATTTTGGAGATTATTTCATTTTCAAATAACCGAAAGTGAGAGGTTGTAATCTGAATAAAGGGAAAAAGGCCATTCTTGAACATGGGGTGAGACATTCTTACTAATTTGCTAGAGAACCAAAGATGAGTACTAAATTGCATGGCCTCTAAAGGCACATTTAAAAGTGTCCCATACAATAAGGGGATCTGCTGTACCAATGTTATGTCAGAAAAGGTCAGTTATAAATTATTCTGTTCTAGTTAAAAACAAGTTATTGTCCAATAGGCTTTTATTACATTTCCAAACTCCTCACCCACATGGAAATTCTATGAGAGTAATATGCCAATTATTTGATGGTCCGACCGCATTCTGTCCCCTATCAACACTTTTGTAACTTTTGGTGCCAGAGGGAATTACATAAGAAAGTAGTCAAGATGACTTGCTTGATTGAGCCTCCGCCATGTATATCTCACTAGGTCAGAATATTTAAGCCTCCATATATCCACTAGTTCCAATATATCCATGACATTCATGATTTCCTTAAGTGCATCAGGGTGATAGTTTGTAGTGTGATTTCCTTTACGTTCCATAGAGGTATTTAAAACCATATTATAATCTCCCACCATAATAATAGAGTCTTGTATTGCTTGTAGGGTTGATAAATTATTATATATATTTTAAAAGAAGCGTGGATCATTATTATTTGGACCGTATAGGTTAATGAGCCATATCTGTTTATGTTCCAATAACATATTTAAAATCATCCATCTACCTTGAGGATCTGTTTGGACAATTTGCACATTCGGATCAAAAGAACTGTTCATTAATATCATCACCCTTTTTGAATTTCTTTGCCCATGGGACAAATGTATTTCGCCCCCCCAGTCCTTTTTCCACACAACTTCATCAAACATTTTTTAATGAGTTTCCTGTAAACAATAGATATTATATTCCTTCTCTTTTAGCCAGGTAAATACTGATCTTCTTTTCTTATTATCTGCTAAGTCATTACAATTATATCTGGCTATACTTATTTCACGATTTACCATAATGAGATACAAGTTTAAAATCTATTTATCATAATATATGTTTGTAAACTCACCATTAAAAAGTACCATAGTGATTGAGTGTCCATATAGCTATACCATAATATTTGCATTGCTACTAAGTAAACCTCCAATTGTTCCCCACTATTCCACCCTCTAAAACCCCTCCCCATCCCAAGTTGGGTTGTCATCCCAGTGACCTGCAGACCACCCCCGTCCCCCCGGATCCCAGGGCCCCCGAGAGACCGGGACCCATCCTTCGAAAAGAGCACACAGTGCCATCCACAGAACAGAAGCAGATCAACCGCCAAAAGCATTTCCATCGCCCTCACCTCGATTTGCATTATATATAGGTATATAAAAATATATATATATATATATATATATATAACAAATCCTGTGTATCTTAATTTCCATAATTAACAAATGATATGCGTAATAATGTAGGCAGTTCATGCTAAGGATTGTTACCTATAACCAGGATTGCCATTACAAAAATAACATTTTTTGCAAGCAATTATTATTTTAGCAAACAATTATTGTTATTCAACCTATATTGTCCCTAACATCATTACCCCCTTGCAACAGATGTGGAATATATACACACACACACACTCATACACACTCAACCCCTTTCCCCCACAAACAACCATAAGCTCAGATGCTCAACTGTTGTTCCATCCCTGAGCCTAGCTCAAGAAAGGACTTGATTTACGAATGCATATACAGCTGAGAAGGCATGCAAAATTGAGCAAAATTTGGCAAAAATGGGGAGATTTGATTAACCATTGTCAAGTCCTAGGTGATGGAGATCAGATACACCCCCTTCCCCTGAAACTCACAAACGATGGTGTCCCGTTGTGACCATTTCCCAAGCATCCCTGTGCAGTCAGACCTTTGCAAATAGTCCGGTTAGCCATTTGATTAGCTGTTAAGGAGTCTTATGGCTTGGGGATAGAAGCTGTTAAGAAGCCTTTTGGACCTAGACTTGGCGCTAATATTTAGTCTAACTTACAGATATTGAATATTACGTTTTTATCTTAAGGCGATCTGCACCGGTGTGTTCAGTCCGCCATCTTACCTCACACCCCTCTGTCTCTCTCATTGTTATGGCGAAGAGACAAGTATCTTGTCAGTATATCCATCATATTTTATTCAAATTTCAACTTAAATGTGTCTTCCGTATTTAACCCAAACCCTCTGAATCAGAGAGGTGCGGGGGGCTGCCTTAATCGACGTCCATGTCATCGGCGCCCGGGGAGAAGTTGTTGTTGGGCACACAAATGCTCCTAGAGAGAAATGGAAATACTGAAGCATACGTTGATGACAGTTCTACAGTCTCTATCAGAGGCCCAGGCTTTTGGCATAGACGGTAAAGCTCTAATTTCAGGACTGCAACATTTAAAGATTGTGCCCTCCACCGCACATGCTACACATTGATTGGTAGGTTAAACTATATTCAAATTCTGCCTGAGACACCTTTGCTATTTGTCTCTGTACTCAATAAATGGTGAAACACTATTTGTGATGTTGTTCTTTGTTCAAATGTATATGCATGAAACATACTTTATGGAAAACATGTCTCACACACAGTCATAGTTAGTAGAATAATGAATGGATTGGCAATATCTTGGCACCGTCAACTTGTAGAAGGATAGTAGAAGGTTAGTAGGAAAGTTAATCATTTAAACCGTGTAAATATATAATTTAGTACTCACATTCACAGAACATTTAGTATTTGAAACTCAAACATTCATTTCCCAACTGCTTTTTCTATAAATCCTACAGGCTCTTTATCCTTCTCCATACCTTATATTCCAATCCATCCAACATTATGCATGCCCACCATGGTATTGGGCAGCTGCTATTTGAGAACTAATCTGGTTTAGAAATAAAACTGATTATCTTATTGCAGAGCACATTGTATAACTGTTTTTAGAGAAGATTGTATTGCAAGGTATGCTATTTGTGTTGGCTCTGCCATATGTATTGGCATATGCAGCTGTTGTTTTTTTACTTTGGTCCTCCGTGTACATTTGAGGGCCAGACGTGCTGCTCTGTTCTGGGCCAGCTGTCGGCATAATATATGCACAAACTCTACTGAACTGTTTCGGATGGGAAGCATGCGGACACCTTTAAACGCGACCAAGATCCACCCCCCTTAGCCCTCCCTGCCCCTGATCCCACACAGCAGCAAACCAGCCAGCCTCAGTCCAGACCCACCAGACCCTCCGAACTGCCTTAACCCCTCCCAGCATCCCCCATTCTATCACCAAGTCAGTACAGTGGGCCACCAGGCAACTACACAAACGACCCGCTAGAGGCCCTCTGTAATGAAATTATCAAACCCGGACCTCGACCTCCTCCCCAATAACCCATCATCATGACCCTGACAACACACTCAGAACAGAAGGACTTTCTTCAGATGGCTGTTCATGGTTGCCTCCCCACGAGGGAATCCATCCATAGACGGCACAAGGTACGTACAGAAAACTGCCCCCACGGAGGGACTTACACTGAACACACGCACCAACTGTAGGTGAGTGCTCCGAGGCCAGCCTGGTCTGGGCCATGTTTGTTCCCTCTGTCCTCCAGCCTTCAGTGTCCAGCTTTGCCGCCTCATCACTGTTCCTCCAGCACCAGCCCAGGCCGATGGACATTTACTGAGAGCTGCCCGGGGAAGGATACCTGATCCGCGAACCTCTGAGGGACATGTCTTCTGAATTTCAGTAAGTCAATTTAAATGAATTTGTATACAAATAAATAAATAAAATACAAAAATCAATAAAACTACATAAAAAGGTAACCATAGTCTTGCAAGAAGGCTATTCACTAGTCTTAGAGAGAAGACTAGAGCGAGGGCAAAAGGCTCAGGGATTCGAACCAGAGACCTTTCGGTTACTGGCCCAAAACTCTTAACTGCTAGGCTACCTAATATAATTAATTTATAAGGATGTAGCAAGTGCAGATTGCCCCTTTAATGTCAGATGAACCGATGTGGATGTGGTGGAGGAGTCAGGCGCAGGACACAGAGGCTTCGTCCAACAGACTTTACTAGTCAAAAGTGCAAAATACAATACACGGCCTCGAAACAAACAGAGGCGAGTGAATACGTAAACCATGCGTAAACACTAAACAAACAAACAGAGCGTCAACACGCAGCTCCGAAATACAGGCAGACAACAATACACAATCTAACCAATACAAAACAGGGAACTTATAGGACACGTAATCAGAACACAAACAGACACAGGTGTACAAGACAGACCAAAGCAATCACACCACGAAACATTCAACGGTGGCAGCTAGTACTCCGGGGACGGCGAACGCCGAAGCCTGCCCGAACCAGGAGGAGGAGCAGCCTCGGCCGAAACCGTGACAGTACCCCCCTTGACGCGCGGCTCCAGCCGTGCGCCGACCCCGGCCTCGGGGACGGCCAGGAGGACGCGGACCCGGGCGCGTGGGATGCCCACGGTGGAACTCAGTCAGGAGGGATGGATCTAGGATGTCCCTCCTAGGCACCCAGCACCGTTCCTCCGGACCGCACCCCTCCCACTCCACGAGATACTGGAGACCACTCATTCGGCGCCTCGAGTCCAAGATGGTCCGGACCCTGTACGCCGGGGCCCCTCGATGTCCAAAGGGGGCGGAGGGGTCTCTCCTATCTCATCTTCTTGGAGTGGGCCAGCTACCACCGGCCTGAGAAGAGACACATGGAACGAGGGGTTAATATTCTTGTACTCAATAGGCAGTTGTAACCTGTAACACACCTCGTTCAATCTTCTCAGGACTTTAAAGGGCCCCACAAACCGCCGACCCAGCTTCCGGCAGGGCAGGCGGAGGGGCAGGTTTCGAGTCGAGAGCCAGACTCGATCTCCCGGTGCGTACACCGGTCCTCACTGCGGTGGCGATCGGCGCTCGCCCTTTGTTGACGGATGGCCCGCTGCAGATGGACATGGGCAGCGTCCCACGTCTCCTCCGAGCGCCGAATCCACTCGTCCACCGCAGGGGGCCTCGATCTGGCTCTCGTGCCACGGTGCCAGGACCGGCTGATACCCTAAAACACACTGGAAAGGTGTTAAATTGGTGGAGGAGTGGCGGAGAGAGTTCTGGGCCATCTCTGCCCAGGGGATATACCTAGACCACTCCTCCGGCCGGTCCCGGCAATAGGACCTCAGAAACCTACCCACATCCTGGTTGAC
Source organism: Coregonus clupeaformis (assembly GCF_020615455.1). Classification (NCBI taxonomy): domain Eukaryota; kingdom Metazoa; phylum Chordata; class Actinopteri; order Salmoniformes; family Salmonidae; genus Coregonus; species Coregonus clupeaformis. The sequence goes on from NC_059215.1 coordinate 24,252,718, forward strand.
TCGTTCAACCTGCCCATTGCTCTCTGGGTGGTACCCCGAGGTAAGGCTCACCGAGACCCCCAAGCGTTCCATGAACGCCCTCCAGACTCTGGAGGTGAACTGGGGACCTCGGTCAGACACAATATCCTCGGGGACCCCATAGTGCCGGAACACGTGGGTAAATAGGGCCTCGGCGGTCTGTAGGGCAGTAGGGAGACCCGGCATTGGGAGGAGACGACAGGCCTTGGAGAACCGATCCACAACGACCAAAATGGTGGTATTCCCCTGGGAAGGGGGTAGGTCAATTACAAAATCCACCGAGAGGTGGGACCATGGTTGTTGTGGAACGGGCAGGGGATGTAACTTACCCCTGGGCAAATGTCTAGGCGCCTTACACTGGGCGCACACCGAGCAGGAGGAGACATAAACCCTCACATCCTTTGCTAACGTTGGCCACCAGTATTTCACGCTAAGGCAGTGCACTGTCCGGCCAATACCTGGATGTCCAGAGGAGGGTGATGTATGAGCCCAATAAATAAGACGATCATGAACCTCGAGCGGAACGTACGTCCGCCCCACAGGACACTCGGGGGGAGTACGGTCGGTACGCAGTGCCCGCTCGATTTCCGCATCGACCTCCCATACCACCGGAGCCACCAGACAAGACTCCGGCAGTATGGAAGTAGGCTCAATGGCCCTCTCCTCTGTGTCATACCGCCGGGACAGGGTGTCTGCCTTACCGTTCTGGGACCCTGGGATGTATGTGATCTTAAAAACAAACCGGGTCAGGAACATGTTCCACCTAGCCTGACGAGGGTTCAATCTCCTAGCTGCCCGGATGTACTCCAGGTTACGGTGATCAGTCAGAATGAGGAAAGGGTGTTGAGCCCCCTCAAGCCAATGCCTCCACACCTTTAGGGCCTGGACTACAGCTAACAGCTCCCTGTCCCCAACGTCATAATTGCGCTCCGCCGAGCTGAGCTTCTTGGAGTAGAACGCACAGGGGCGGAGCTTAGGTGGCGTGCCGGACCGTTGTGACAGGACTGCCCCAATACCGGTCTCGGACGCGTCTACATCTACTTGGAATGGTAAAGAGGGATCCGGATGCGCCAGCACCGGGGCCGAGGTGAACAGGTTCTTCAGTTTGACAAATGCCCTGTCCGCCTCAGCTGACCACTGCAAACGAACCGGACCCCCCTTTAGCAGGGATGTAATGGGAGCTGCAACCTGTCCAAAGCCCCGGATAAACCTCCGGTAGTAATTAGCAAAACCCAAGAACTGCTGCAACTCTTTTACAGTGGTTGGAGTTTGCCAATTACGCACGGCCGACACACGGTCTACCTCTATCTCCACACCAGACGCAGACAACCGATAACCCAAAAAGGAGACGGACTCCTGGAAGAACAGGCATTTCTCTGCCTTGACATACAAGTCATGCTCCAACAGTCTTCTCAACACTCGGCGCACCAGGGCTACATGCTCGGCTCGTGTAGAAGAGTACACTAGGATGTCAGTCGATGTACACTACCACACCCTGCCCATGCATGTCCCGGAAAATCTCGTCAACAAAGGATTGGAAGACTGAAGGAGCATTCATTAACCCGTATGGCATGACGAGATACTCGTAATGACCCGAGGTGGTGCTAAATGCCGTTTTCCATTCATCCCCCTCCCTAATGCGCACCAGATTGTACGCGCTCCTGAGATCCAACTTTGTGAAGAACTGCGCTCCGCGTAATGATTCTGTCATAGTTGCAATCAGTGGAAGAGGGTAACTGTACTTAACCGTGATCTGATTGAGACTACGGTAATCAATACACGGGCGCAAACCCCCGTCCTTCTTCTTCACAAAGAAGAAACTCGAGGAAACCGGGGAAGTGGAGGACCGTATGTATCCCTGTGCCAAGGACTCGGCTATGTAAGTCTCCATAGCCGCAGTCTCCTCTTGAGACAGGGGATACACACGGCTCCGCGGAAGTGCCGCTCCTGTTTGGAGATTTATCGCACAGTCCCCCTGTCTATGAGGTGGTAGCCGTGTTGCCCTCGTTTTGCTGAACACAAGTGCTAAGTCCTCATACTCAGGGGGGAATGCGCATTGCGGGCACTTGGTTCGGACTCTCTACCGAGGTCGCCCCTAAGGAAACACCTAGACATTTCCCCTACACACTGGGCAGACCACTCCATAAGAGCCCTCTGTTGCCACGCAATGGTAGGATCATGGGCGCTTAACCAGGGAAGCCCCAGCACCACGGGTACGCAGGAGAGTCAATCAGATAAAACTGAATGATCTCCTCATGACCCCCCTGCGTCGTCATCTTAAGTGGTGCTGTGACTTCTCTGATCAGCCCCGACCCCAACGGCCGGCTGTCTAGGGCGTGGACAGGAAAGGGGGCTTCTACCGGCCGAAGGGGAATTCCTAACCTATAACAAAATGCACGATCAATAAAATTCCCAGCTGCGCCTGAATCTACTAGCGCCTTATGCTGGGAATGAGGTGCCATCTGTGGAAATCTCACAGGAATACTCATGTGACCAACAGAGAGCTCTGGGTAAGTGGGGCGCCTACTCACCTGAAATGACTCCACAGTGCGTGACCTGTTGTCCCCTCTCCCAGGAGACCCTCCCCAGCACCTGGCCGCGGTGTGTCCTCCACGGCCACAGTTGGTGCAGGGGATGGCCCCCCTCGGGTTCTCTCTCCTCCTCTCTCTAGCGCCAGCACCCCCGAGCTCCATGGGAATCGCCTCGGAGGTGCTGGAGGGTGGAATGGACGACCCCCACTCGGGACGTCCGCGGGTAGCCAGCAGGGTGTCGAGACGGATGGAGATGTCCACCAACTGGTCGAAGGATAGGTTGGTGTCCCTGCAGGCCAGCTCACGACGAACGTCCTCTCGTAGGCTACACCGGTAATGGTCGATGAGGGCCCTCTCATTCCACCCCGCATCCGCCGCTAAAGTCCGGAACTCCAGGGCGAACTCCTGTGCGCTCCTCTTCCCCTGTCGGAGGTGGAACAGACGCTCCCCCGCCGCCTTTCCCTCAGGTGGGTGATCGAAGACAGCCCTGAAGCGGCGGGAGAACTCCGCGTAGGTGATGGTAGCGGCGTCTATTCCCCCTCCATTCGGCGTTGGCCCACTCCAACGCCTTGCCGGATAGACAGGAGATGAGGGCGGAGACGCTCTCGTATCCCGAGGGCGCTGGGTGTAGGGTAGCCAGGTAAAGTTCCACCTGCAGGAGGAACCCCTGACACCCGGCTGCAGAACCGTCATATGCCCTCGGGAGCGAGAGCCGAATGCCCCTGGGTTCCGGTGCTGAGAGAGGAGGACTGGCCGTTGGTGATGGGATGGTGTGAGAAGACGTGGGCACCTCCCCAGTAACCAACCGGCGCAGAGTGTTGGACACCTCGTCCATGGCGGACCCAAGTTGCCGGATCATGGTGTCCTGATAGCTGATCCGTTCCTCCAGCGACTTGGGTGTCGCAGCTGCTCCTGCTGACTCCATGGTTGGTGTGTTGTTCTGTCAGATGAACCGATGTGGATGTGGTGGAGGAGTCAGGCGCAGGACACAGAGGCTTCGTCCAACAGACTTTACTAGTCAAAAGTGCAAAATACAATACATGGCCTCGAAACAAACAGAGGCGAGTGAATACGTAAACCATGCGTAAACACTAAACAAACAAACAGAGCGTCAACACGCAGCTCCGAAATACAGGCAGACAACAACACACAATCTAACCAATACAAAACAGGGAACTTATAGGACACGTAATCAGAACACAAACAGACACAGGTGTACAAGACAGACCAAAGCAATCACACCACGAAACATTCAACGGTGTCAGCTAGTACTCCGGGGACGGCGAACGCCGAAGCCTGCCCGAACCAGGAGGAGGAGCAGCCTCGGCCGAAACCGTGACATTTAATGTCTACATTCGTTTTGCCTAGTATATTCTCCAGTATTACAGACACCTTAATGCATACTTTTAAATTATAAATAAAAGGAAATATATAAACTTTTTTCTTAAAGTAAAATGTTTAGGCGGTACTAATGTTACTGTCCTTACTACAACAAATAAATACTTAAATGCATGTAATTTAGTCCTTGAAACATTTATTGAAATACTGTAGAATGTATGCACTCACTAATTGTAAGTCGCTCTGGATAAGAGCGTCTGCTAAATTACTAAAATGTAAATGTTTATGTACATTCATTCCTATGGAGGACTGTTCCTTCTGAAGAGTAACAATATAGTGGACGGTGGCTTCAGAGCCTCCCTCTGGCCAATATATAGCATCAGCAATCTATATACAGCATTGATCTGCACTAGAAATACTTAGCAAGTATTTACCCATTAAATCCCCTATGGAAAATGCTAAGGTGGGATCCTTGGGAAGTCCAATTCTGACGTCACCCTATTGAAGTTGACATTTAAAACGATTAAGGTAACGGTAGGGGTTAGGGTTAGGGTAGGGACATCCCAAGGATTCTACTTAGCATCTACTGAATTGCTATGACACATAGGCCTTCACTTATGTCAATGGGTTCACATACTACTTTATTGTAGCGACCTTAATCCCTACACCTAGCCTTCTCGTCAAGAGATTTTGGATACCTTGGCATAACAGCTAAGGTGTTGGGTTGACAGTCAAAGTTGTGGGTTCAAGCCCTGGTCTACCCTTGACTTTGCTATATTAGTGTCAGAAGTGGGATGGACCCCAGTTGTGGCCATCAAGAGTGTGTACCAAGTGTGCAAGTACATTTTACATTTACATTTGAGCCATTTAGCAGATGCTCTTATCCAGAGTGACAATTAGTGCATTAATCTTAACATAGCTAGATGAGACAATAACATATCATAATCGTAGAAAGTACATTTTCTCTCAAAGTAGTTACCTCAATTAGCAAAGAAATCCGTAGGTTGAAACTGTGTGGCATCATTTTCCCTAAATTTTCCCCCACGTGGGCCAGCCCCCTAGCAATTTAAGTTTCAGCCAATGAGCGTTAGCCCCTTGCCATTTGCGTGATAGCTAGCAAGATACACACACAGCAGAGAGAGACAGAGCGCAAAGACGTGGTGCACATACAGTGCATTCGGAAAGTATACAGACCCCTTCCCTTTTCCACATTTTGTTACGTTACAGCCTTATTCTAAAATGGATTAAATAAAAACATCTACACACAATATCTCATAGTGACAAAGTGAAAACAGGTTTTTAGAAACTTATTTACGTAAGTATTCAGACCCTTTGCTCTGAGACCCAAAATTGAGCTCTGGGGCTTCCTGTTTCCATTGATAATCCTTGAGATGTTTCTACAACTTGATTGGAGTCCACCTGTGGTAAATTCAATTGATTGGACATGATTTGGAAAGGCACACACCTGTCTATATTAGATCCCACAGTTGACAGTGCATGTCAGAACAAAAACCATGTAATGAGATCAAAGGAATTGTCCGTAGAGCTCCAAGACAGAATTGTGTCGAGGCACAGATCTGGGGAAGGGTATCAACAAATGTCTGCAGCATTGAAGGTCCTGTCGTGTATTAGGATTATGCCTTTGTTAAATGTTTTTAAGTGGAACTGAAAGAATGTTGATTTTAGTATCAAGAGGGAATGTTTTAGTGTAACGCCACATACAACAGACAGGAAGTGTGTTGTAGACAGGGGATTGGACAGTAGAGGGAGCCACCCACATCTTGGGGAGTTTATATATACTGGGGGAAAAACGAAGAAGGGTCAGAAGCATTCAGATTAAATTGGGACGGGGCTTCTCCAGACTCCGCGGGTCTGTAACTTACGCTGTAACCTCGTGATTTTAATAAAAGCCTTTGAACACGGTGCAGCCTAAGCGGACTCCTTGATTGACGGCAACAGCCACGAACAACAGACACGACAGAATGGGGGCTCGTCCGGGATATTGATTTCATCGTTCTTGGTTCCTTTCCTGGACTCGCGAGTTGACTACTGCCCAAGCCGGCTTTAAAGGTGAGATTACTCACAAAATTTGGGCATTAGTTATCCCGCTGATTCATGAGAGGGCTTTGAAGGTGTACAGTTAAAAGTACTTGGGTCGTTGTTGATGTGGGGTGTTGCGGTCGACTAGGAGTCTGGTAATAATTATTCTAAAATTGTACAGCAATTGAAGGCAGATATTAACGGCAGATATTGGCAGAATAAAGTAAGGTAGATACGTATATAATTTTAGAGCATTGCAGGATTTGGCAAGCCCTCAACGAGGCGACCGCATGGTGGGCCATAAAATCCTGGTAACGCGTTATGGGTTCAGGTCAGTCTTAGACTGGAGTTTGGTTGTAGATTTATTGGGGGTTGCTTGCCCATCTTCTGTCCGACGGGATATCTGCTTGGGGGGGACCGCTCATATAAATATCCATACTCACGGCAGAATAAAGTTAGAAACATAGAAAAATGAATTTAAGACGCAATGTGGGTTTTGTTACATGTTGTAGGCCGCAGTTAGCTAAAGGCTAATGCTAATGCTAAATGCTAATTGTGTTTCGTGCCACATTGTACCTAAAGGCTAATGCTAATGCTAAATGTGTTTCGTGCCACATTGTACCTAAAGGCTAATGCTAAATGCTAAATGCTAATTGTGTTGCATGCTACATGATAACCTTAACCTTAGAGGTCCACTGCGATGGATTAAAGCCTCTTAAACTTGTTTGTATGTGGGTGGAATTCAGAGTTCTACGCAAATGTGAGTTCTGTTATGTGTAATTGTCTGACTATAAGTGTAAAATAGAGAACCAGCACAGCTTCAACCAGAACAGTTCCAACCGCAATTGTACCAGCCACCCATGGCGGGACCAGTTGATTCATATCCACAGCCAATTTCTGGACAGACACAGAGTTGGAGAGGAAGAGGACGAGAAGGCTTCGGAGAAAGAGGAAGATTTAAGTCATCCTTCCAGCAACTTTCAGAAGCATGTTATAGTTGTGGACAGGTTGGTCACTTTGCCCGTGGGTGCAATAGGTCAGGAGGAAACATCAGAGGGAATTTCAGAGGAGGATACAGGGGCCAGTCAAGATCATCTGGAGGACCGGTGAACCCCTACAGGGGTCCGGAGCAAGGATTCTAGAGGTGCCTAGATGATCCGAAAGGGGGGTGTCAGCTGGTAGCATCAGGACCGGAAAAAGATCCAACAATTGAGGTGAAAATAAACAACCGACCATTGGAAGTGATGGCGGATAGCGGAGCTGCGTTCACCTGTGTTCGACCTGAAGATGCTACACATCTCCCTATGTCCAATCAACTCGTTAGGACAATCGGATTTGAGGGAGTAAAACAGCTGATTCCTCTTACGGAACCAATTGAGCTCTGCTATAAAGATCAGAAAATTACAATACCCATACTGGTATCAGAACATACACCTATTGCATTATTGGGAAGAGATGCATTGTGTAAGTTGAACTGTACAATAAGATGTACACCAGACGGCTGTCTGATAGAAATGCCAAAGGAAAAGGTTTACCAATTGTCGATGATGACGGAGATGGATTCGTCTTCAGTATTCTGGATTGGAAATCTCAGTGAAGATTTTATGAAGCAGGCTAAGATATGGGAAAGATTTAATGTTGCAAATATGCCGGATGCAAAGCTTCCGGAATATCCATTCCATTGTACGCTCAAGTATTTCAAGAAGGCTGCCCAACCACACTCAGAGGAATGGTTGAGTCATCAACCGAAGAATGTTCAACTTAGCTCAAGTTGCATTATTTTAGGACCACAAGGAGCAGCTATGAAGATAAACACAGACGACTATCTGAATAAAGAATTTGATATTGAGGAGAGTGTGCCACATGTTACCTTGTTGGTTTCGGAAGGCTATGAGCAAAAACAAATAGGAGAAATGATGACAGAAGCAGAGAAACTTAGTTTCAGACCAATGAAAGAGAATTTGGCGATCTGGAGAAGTGAAGATCAACGATTTCTTAAAATAATGATTTCGGCTCAAGGACAAGGAGAGCCACAGGCTGTAGGAATGACACATGAATCTATTTGCAATATGAAGATGGATTCAGACTCTATGAAAGAGGAGATGTTGCAACAAGTTCCAGAAGGGTTGTGGTCTCAACATAGTACTGATATTGGACTTGTGAAATCAGCCCAACCTGTGAAAGTTGAACTTCGACCAGGAGCCAGACCTCCATGGAAAAATCAGTATCCATTGAAAGATGAAGCAATCCAAGGGATCGAACCACAAATTGAAGGACTTTCGAAAGCAGGTGTTTTAAGGACAACAAAAAACCCTCGGAGTAACACGCCTTTGTGGCCTGTGGAAAAACCAGATGGAACTTATCGTGTAGTTCATGATTTGAGAGCAGTAAATGAGGTAGTGACTGACTTTCCAGCAGAAGTGCCAGACCCTCATACCTTGTTAGCCCAAGTTCCTCCTGATGCGACACATTTTACAGTACTAGACTTATGTGGAGCATTTTTCAGTGTTCCACTTAGTGTAGAGAGTCAGAATTTATTTGGGTTCACATATAAGGGACAGTTCTATGAGTACAGTAGAATGCCACAGGGGTACCGGCATTCGCCTCATATCTTCAATAAAGTACTGAAGGAGGATTTGGTAGGGATAGATCAGATATTGCAGAGCACTGTCATTCAGTACGTGGATGATATAATGGTTTGCTCACAAAATAAGGAAACATGTCATAGGGACTCAATTAAATTACTACAGGTATTGGCAGAAAAGGGGCATAAGGTTTCACAGAAAAAGCTGCAATATTGCCAGGAGAAAGTTGTATATTTAGGTCAAAACATAACTCATGGCCACAGAAACATTTCGGACAGGCAAGTGGAAACTATTCGTAAGGCTCCAAAACCTAGAACAGTCAGAGAAATGATGACATTTCTGGGTATTGCTGGTTATTCCTCAGCTTGGATAGAGGATTATACTAGTTTGATGGCACCTTTGAGAGCTATGGTTAGGGGTACTGAGAGTGGTCAACTCCATAGCAATCTTTCCTGGACACAGGAAGGCCATGTGGCATTTGAAACAATCAAACAGAGGTTGCAGGAGGCACCTGCACTTGCACTACCAGATTACTTGAATAACTTTTTGCTATATGTGTCTACTTCTACTGGAGGTAGATATGCGTGTGCGGTTCTTTGTCAACCGACAGGCACGGTGACGAATCCTCAGCCTATTTCCTACTACTCTACTGCTTATTCAGAGGTAGAACTAGGGTTACCACTGTGCTACAGAGCAATGGTGGGAGTATATTCAATGTATGACAAAGCATCATCGGTCACGATGGGCTACCCAGTAACAATTCTTACCCATCATAGTCTCAGAAATCTTCTGAACTATGGGAAATATACATTGACTATGCCTAGGCTCAGAGACTATCATAGGCTCTTAGAGCAGGAGGATGTCACCCTAGTGAGATGTGATACAGTAAATCCAGCCGAGAGTTTACCAACTTCAGAGGATGGTGAGCCACATGATTGTGTCCAAGAAGCAGAGAGATATTCGAGGCTTAGATCAGATTTACAAGCCTTTCCATTACGTGAGGCAGACCTGGAGTATTGGACTGATGGGTCTTGCTATCGGGTGGGAGATAAATTATGTGCTGGTTGTGCAGTAGTTAGAGGCAGAGGAACGGGATTTGTTGTGGAAAAGGCTGAAGTAATACCACAGCCTGCGTCTGCACAACTTGCTGAACTTGTGGGGCTAACAGAAGCATGTTTGTTAGCAGAAGGAAAGCGAGTAACCATATACACTGATTCAGCATATGCACATAGTGTATGTCATTTGTTTGGGGCAGTATGGAAAGGTCGAGGGTTTAAGAAAACGGATGGTTCTCCGATACAACATCATGCACAAATAATGAAACTGTTGCATGCTATGATGAAGCCTAAAGAGATAGCGATAGCTAAGTGTGCAGCTCACAAGACAGATATGTCAAGAGTGACACAAGGGAACAAAGCTGCTGATGAAGCTGCAAAAGCCGTCGCAGGAGCGGATAAATTGGGAAAAGTTTTGCTGGTCACTCATGTAGTGGACTTGGAAGACAAAATTACGCTCGGGATGTAATTTTGATGCAAGAAGCTGCTTCTATGATCGACAAACAGCTATGGCTAGACCGAGGAGCGGTCAAAGATGCTACTGGTCTGTGGAGAAACCATGAGGGGTTGATAGTAGCGCCTCTAGACCTCTTAGGTCTGATGATTCAAGAAGCACATGGGTTAGCTCATGTTGCGAGGGGGGAGGTTAACAGAAAGATCACAAAGGAATATGGTTTTTGGGCTCCATATTTGTTTGAACAAATTGATTATATGATAGGAAGGTGCACTATCTGTCTTAAAAATAATGTTCGAAGAGGGATACCTTTTCATCCAGGTTACATTCCTACACCAAGGGGTCCTATGCGTGAGTTGGTCATTGACTTTGTTGATATGATACAACCAGTTGATGGGAAAAGATACATGTTGGTGGTTGTAGATAGATTTTCACAACGGACGGAAGCTTGTCCAACCAAGCGTAAGGATGCTCAGTCGGTTGCCAAGTTCTTGTGTAAAGAAGTCATAAGCAGGTGGGGATTACCCGATCGAATATCCTCGGACAATGGAAGGGAATTTGTGGATAAATCAGTTAAATTGATGTTGCAAAAATTGGGAATTAAGCAACGTCTTGGAGCAGTTTATCACCCACAAAGTCAAGGGATGTGTGAAAGAATGAACGGTGTCTTGAAAAATCGCATTGTGAAAATTTGTCAACATACAGGTCTAAACTGGATAGCGGCGCTTCCTTTAGCACTAATGGTGTGTCGCTCAAGTGAGTTACGTGATCTACGTATGACACCCCATGAGTTGGTAACAGGAAGAAGGATGCCTACGCCTTGTTTGCGAACAAGCGGAAAGGGTCCAAGCTTGGCCCTGTTGGAAGATGAAATGAGAGCGCACGTTACATATATGGCCAATTTTCATAAAAAGTTGTCCACATATGTTTCTGACAGGCAAAGACAAGAAGAGGTGCAGAAGGCGCTTGAGGAGGATAAGAGGAATACAGTACAACCGGGAGACAAAGTATTCGTAAAGGTATTCAGAAGGAAGTGGTATAACGAACGTCGTGAAGGACCATTTGAAGTGGTTCGTAGTACTGGAACAGCTGTCCAGGTTAAGGGGTCTCCTACGTGGTATCATTTGTCACATTGTGTTAAAGCACCTACAGAAGAGGTGCCACGCGCAGAGAGAGAGGATGGAGATAGGGGAGAACAGGAAGAGGGAGAGATTGTCAATGTTGGGGTTAACGTTGATAATGGTGACACTTCTGATGATGCCAGAGATGACTATGCAGGGGATGGAAAGGAAAGGGGATTTGGGGAAATTGATTTTCAATACGTCCCAGAAGCAACAGGGAATATTTCAGTGGGATGTGAAGCAGCAGAGACCACCAAGGGCAACTCTGTTACAGGAGAAGCTAGTGATTCAGTTAGACAAAGTAGGCCTAGACCAGTTAGGAGAAAAGTCAGACCAAAACGTTACGAAAACTAGGGATGAAGTTACAACAATAAAACCAACACTTCAGTCTGTTATAACAACAGTGGGAAGCAATTTAACTCTTTCAACATTGACAGTTATTAAAGCCATAAATATATCGCATTCGATTACAAGGGAACCAATAGCTCCAGCACCAATTTTAGAAGAAAATACTGTTATTAAGGTTAGGAGGGGGGAGACAGCTCATCTTCCGTGTAGCTGTGAGAGATGGAGTGGGGGAGGGGACGTTCCTCCCACATGGAGAGATAATTATGGAGAAGAAGTATTGTTATCAGGACCAGATGTAGAAGCGGTGCCCCCTAGTGAAAGAAAGTATATTTTGTACAACAATAAGAGGGTTGTGAATGATTGTTCACTTATGTTGCGTAATGTTACAGAGAAAGATCAGGGAGAATATATGTGTACTTATCTAGTGCAAGCGTTAAAATTTGTTCCGGTTAAGAATTATTGGTTAAAAGGCTATGTAATTCGTAAAGTCACGATTATAATGGAAGAATTGAGGTCTGTTGTAGCCTCCACGGTCACCAAAGGAGTTCAGGATAAGTTTATCACAGTAGTCACTCCAACAATTAATAATACACAGAGAAAATCGGTAACTTTCCCACTAGAAATAATTAAGGTTAATACATCAACTAAATCAACTACTTTAATGGTAACTTTGGAAGGATTTAATGGTACGACGGCAATAACAAATGTAGGAAGTATGACACCGACACCGACAACAACTTTTCTGAAATTAAACGATGTAACAGGAATGACTCAGCAAATAGTGGTAGAGAACAATATAGGTTCATCTGAAATAGTACAAGATAATATCATGGAAGTACAGGATGAGGTCTTTGGGTTCAACTTAACATCAGAAGATACATCTGATCAATACCGCTCGTTAGGGAAAAGAGAAGCTAAATGGAAAGCATATGGATTTGATTCGTCTGTTTTGAAGATTAAAGATCAATGGGCAGGGAGAAATCTTTGGTTCCAGCAGTTAACTCATTCTGTAAGATCAGTGAGGAATCTTGAGGGTCCATATCTGTTGAGAATTCCAGCACCAGAGATGTGGGGTTCAATTTTAGAGACGGTCGCTCAACCGCTATCAAGTGGGTGTCAGTCCTATGCGTTGAGATGGTTGTTGTATCATCAACGAGCATTGACAGATAAAGTAATGTCGTTGTCACAACATTTGTTTAAGCCTAGGTATAAGTGTTCTTGGTTAAATGAATTACCCTATGTGAATATGTTGGATGGTAAAGAAAGTCAGGTAACAGCGATCCCTGAAGCATTTGAGGTGAAAGCAGTGAGGGCTAAAAGTTGTTTTTGTTCTAATAAAACAGATGATGTAAATGGTATGTTCATGGGAATATCAGATTGTGATGATTATATGATGACTTTGGATAAGCACGGACATAAGGTTAGAAAGGACAAATATAATGTAACTTTTTATGTACCAGGTAGTAAGAAGAGCAGGACTTTGATGGTGAAAGATCAGCTTTTGCCTGTCAATGTAACTATTGGGAATTTTAGAGATATTTGGTGGGTTTGTGGTGATAAAGCATATATATTCTTACCCTATGGATGGAAAGGATGTTGTTACATGTCAACGTTGAAGCTTCCATATGAGGTTTTTACCATTAGAAGAGGGGTAGCACCGAACACAGATCAATCTGAAACTACTGTTGAAAATAGGGTGAAAAGAGACATGGCTACATTTAATAATCTTGAAGCCTACCATTGGAGAATAAGTCTGGGAGAGAAGTGGGGACTTGGTCTTTTTCCATGGTATGGTGTAACATTTTTAGCAGATCATATTGATAATATTACATATACTTTGCAGGGGTTTGCGAATGAAACAATAAGAGGGTTTCACCTTCTGTCAAATACTCAAAGAAGTCACAGACTGACGCTGTTGAAACATGACATGGCTCTTGATTATATTTTGGCAAAACAAGGTGGCTTATGTTTGGCTATGAATCTGACGGGGGATGATTGTTATACTTTGATCCCAGATAGTTCCGATAATATCACAAGTGTTATAGAGGCGTTGAAGAATATAAGGGATGCATTTGGGAGATCTGAGGGAGCTGGATGGTCAGCGAAGTCTTGGTTGCAAGATCAGTTAGGCCCAATAGGAGCAGTGATGGTTCAGATTTTAGTTGCAGCTCTGATAGCGTTGTGTGTCATGTTTTGCTTTTGTACTTTGTTACTGACCTTTGCAAAAGCTATGATATTAAGATGGGTTGGTGTTGTGATGCCTGGAGACAACACTCAGATGCCGTTGTTGACTGTTCCTGATCTGGATGAAGATGGACAAGGGGGTCTGGATGGACTACTAATGGATAAATATCCTTTTTGATTATTTGATCATTTTTCAATTTTTTCAATATTAGTGTGATTTTTAGTATGATTTTATGAATCTAAGGGGGGGAAGAGGATAATGTGATTCATACATCATTTATATATCATTTTTATATTCTTAGTTGATATCATTTATATAGCATTTTTATATTCTTAGTTGATATCATTTATATAGCATTTTTATATTCTTAGTTGATATTGATGTTAAATTTGAAGTGTTGTTTTGCAAAAGATACTGTTTGGTTTTTTATTTTCTTCCAGAAGCATTTGGGGGAACATGTGGAGATTGAAATACTCAAACAGGGACAATATGACTGGAGGAGATGAAACAAGGAGGGTGTGGCCGATTCCATCATCAACAATCCATTGGAAGTCGAGACTACGGGGAGATGAAGTGTAGTGGACTACATTCCAGTGTCTGCAATGAAATATAGACATATTTGATGTGTAATACATAATTGTGTCATATTCTTAGGTATTAAGTTTTGTAGAGTGATGTTTGATGTTATTGAATACATGTGAGGATCTTAGATGTTTTTGTTTATTTCGGTGATGCTTAGGGACAGGGAGTCTAGGCAGGGAGAGGTCCACTGTAGGGTCCAATGGGTTGACCAGCCTTAGAGTGGATATTTTTTGGATAGGATTTTGTTTGCAGGGGCTTACATGAGTATTTAATTGCATCATAGTTTCAAATGCATTTACATTGTTTATGAGTTTATCTGGAGTACCGAGGTGGTTGCCTGGGGCAGAGGGACCGTGAGAGAATTTTACTGTCTTGATTGATGGATGGATATCTGAAAAGATGGCTGCCGGACAGTTTTTCGCTCTTACACTCCATAAAGATTTGTTCATATTTCATGGTAATGTATTCACACTTCATAAAGATAGTAATGTATTCACACTTCATAAACAGTTATTCATATTTCATAGAAAGGTATATACACTCTAGAGGAGAATGTTTTTGGTTTAATGTTAAAGATACTCAATAAGATAAATTGTTACTTGTCATAATCCTATTCTGTTTGTTTTCGAGACTTTTAGTTTGTCTCGAAGGGGGGAAATGTCGTGTATTAGGATTATGCCTTTGTTAAATGTTTTTAAGTGGAACTGAAAGAATGTTGATTTTAGTATCAAGAGGGAATGTTTTAGTGTAACGCCACATACAACAGACAGGAAGTGTGTTGTAGACAGGGGATTGGACAGTAGAGGGAGCCACCCACATCTTGGGGAGTTTATATATACTGGGGGAAAAACGAAGAAGGGTCAGAAGCATTCAGATTAAATTGGGACGGGGCTTCTCCAGACTCCGCGGGTCTGTAACTTACGCTGTAACCTCGTGATTTTAATAAAAGCCTTTGAACACGGTGCAGCCTAAGCGGACTCCTTGATTGACGGCAACAGCCACGAACAACAGACACGACAGTCCCCAAGAACACAGTGGCCTCCATCCTTCTTAAATGGAAGAAGTTTGGAATCACCAAGACTCTTCCTAGAGCTGGCCGCCCGGCCAAACTGAGCAATCGGGGGAGAAGGGTCTTGGTCAGGGAGGTGACCAAGAACCTGATGGTCACTCTGACAGAGCTCCAGAGTTCCTCTGTGGAGATGAGAGAACCTTCCAGAAGGACAACCATCTCTGCAGTACTCCACCAATCAGGCCTTTATGGTAGAGTGGTCAGACGGAAGCCATTCCTCAGTAAAAGGCACATGAAAGCTCGCTTGGAGTTTGCCAAAAGGCACCTAAAGACGCTTAGACCACAAGAAACAAGATTCTCTGGTCTGATGAAACCAAGATTGAACTATTTGGCCTGAATGCCAAGCGTGACATCTGGAGGAAACCTGGCACCATCACTACGGTGAAGCATGGTGGTGGTAGCATCATGCTGTGGGGATGTTTTTCAGCAGCAGGGACTGGGATACTAGTCAGGTTTGAGGGAAAGATGAACGGAGCAAAGTACAGTGAGATCCTTCATGAAAACCTGCTCCAGAGCACTCAGGACCTCAGACTGGGAAGAAGGTTCACCGTTCAACAGGACAACGAGCCTAAGCACACAGCCAAGACAATGCAGGAGTGGCTTCGGGACAAGTCTCTGAATGTCCTTGAGTGGCCCAGCCAGAGCCCGGACTTGAACCCTGTGGAACATCTCTGGAGAGACCTGAAAATAGCTGTGCAGTGATGCAACCTGAGTGGCGCAGTGGTCTAAGGCACTGCATCTCAGGGCTTGAGGCGTCACTACAGACCCCCTGGTTCGATTCCAGGATGTATCACAACCGGCCGTGATTGGGAGTCCCATAGGGCGGCGCACAATTGGCCCAGCGTCGTCCGGGTTTGGCCGGTGTAGGCCGTCATTGTAAATAAGAATTTGTTCTTAACTGACTTGCCTAGTTAAATAAAGGTAAAACAAAAAAATAAAATAAAAAACCTGACAGAGCTTGAGAGGATCTGCAGAAAAGAATGGGAGAAACTCTCCAAATACAGGTGTGCCAAGCATGTAGCGTCATACTCAAGAGGACTCATGGTTGTAATCGCTGCTAAAGGTGCTTCAACAAAGTACTGAGTAAAGGGTCTGAATACTTATGTAAATGTTATATTTCAGATATTTGCAAAAAATCGGTTTGTGTGCTGTGTGTGTGCGTTGAGGAGATGTACCGTTTAAGAACTTGTGTGTGCACCTTGCTCTTATTTGCTGTGTGATGACAATCCATTCTAAATTTCTACATTTGTTTGCGTTGTTCCCAACGCAAACAGGGGGGAGTGTCTATAGGAATTGTTAACACGGCACACGGATATTTGGCTTGAATAAAATTAAAAGGAGTGTCCAGGGATAGCATGAAGGAATAATGCCAGGAAATAAGGAAAAAGTATACTTTTAGGACGTCGCTGATTTAAGGAAGCCCTCAAACGAGGTGATCATTAGGATGGGCCGAAAATCCTGAAAACTCGCTAGGTTGATTTTTAAGGTCAGTTATGGGAACTGGAGTTTGTGGAAGATACATTCCATTGTAAGTTACCTCTCGACATATAGTTGACGAGGTATGTGTTCGAAGTAACCTCTCATTGAATATCTGCAACTCGAGGTAGCAGACATTTAGGAAGGAACAATGAGAAATAAGGAGCGACGGTAGCATGCTTAGTGTATTGTATGAACGGATGCATTCCTCTTGAATTGTGTGTGTGTGAGAGGAAGAGGGCCTAAAAGGGGAGGTCTCTGCTGTGTGTCGACTGAGGCTATGACAACAGGGGTTTTAGTTTTTTGTAAGTAAATATGTTAGTTAAGGTTAAAACCTTATATGAGTCTCTATAAAAGAGAACGTTTAATAATTGTTAAAAAACGATGAGCCCCTGGGAGGACGATTATTTGTAATGGATGAGAAAATAACTATAAAATCTGCAGATTAGAATAAGTGAAGATAAGAAACTTCGAAGTAGGATTTGTGTTCTATGTTCTGTGTTGGTTTGTGAGTTTTGTTAAGTGTTACTGTTTGTCTGTGTTGGAAATAACGGAGGGACAGCTGGTCTGTCTGCTTTCTGTTGTTTAGCATGGAGAGAGCTGCTTGGGAGAGCTCCTCTCGCTTTGAAATCGCACTGGTGAATGAGCTGCGCATGTGTGGGATTTTATGAGTTTAGAGTTACGTAGAGCAAATATGCCACTCCCCTGCCTGCACTGAGCTGCTGTGACACGCAGACTTAGTGCTGCAGGGATGTGAACAGGGGGGAGATTTTGAATACACACGGATAAAGTATTCTGTTTGATAAGTGGCTGTTGCTTAACTATGAAACTATATGATTGAGATCAATTGAATTTATAAATGAGAGATATGTTGACGGATTAAAAATAAAAATAATTAAATAAATAAAATGCATTGATAAAATGTTATTGCGCTATTTATAATATTCCTGAGTTAAGCTGTTTGCTTATTTCTTAGCGCGAATGTGAACATAGGTATGCATAAAATACTAAATTGTTGTCTGTTTCCTTTGTTCTCCTGTCATGTGCGAGACGAGAAGGAGGAGACAGAGAGAGAGAGGAGGTGCTGACCAGTGCGTCACGCGACAGTGTATGCTGCTCCAGATTCAGTCCAATCAAGGCCAGTACTGTTCTGTTCACAAACTTACTTTCCCATACAGGATATTGTGTGTGCCTAGCATATTTCATGTTGTGACAATTTAACAGGGACTTGGCAACAGACTGATCAATTGATGTAATTAAGAATTGCACATTGGAGTTTTTTGTGCATGGGTTGGTTTGATTAGAGTTGTGTTGGAAATCCAGCACTGACATTATTCTGTAAAATTAAGGTAATTGGGTGATTATTAAGCAATTGGTTTGTGAGTGCTGTAGTGTTGCTGGATTACAGGTCTTTCTATTTTGGATTGCTCTGAAGTTGACTACTTTCCTTTACTTTTCCTGATTGGATGTGGTAAGATTGCCACTAATCAATAATTTGGTCAAATAAAATAAAATAAAAATTAATAAATTTAAAAAGAAAAAAGAAAAAAGAAAAGGAGGGAAACATAAGCTACATAGTCTAAAGTATTTTTTGGTTTACAAATTAATTGGTTTAAAATACTACTAATAATAAAATAATTCACAATAAAGGAATATAAAATAGTTGTTACAATGGGGAAAAAGGACATCAAAACTACGAAAGTAATTACTCCTGTTGATGTAGTACAAAATAGTAATCCTCTAGTTAATGGTATTGCAAGGTTATCTGGAAAATTGAATAAACGTTGGCCTGACATTGAACAACCATGGCCAGTGGAAGGGACTCTTAACCCAGACGTCATCAAGATAATGAAAGTGCTTGTGGCCACATATAAGGCAGATCAAAAGAAGGGGAAAAAAAGGGGAACAACGTAAAGAAAAGAGACAAAGAGAGCTGGGTGTTCTTAAGCTGTTTGAAAATGAAGGACAAAAACTGATAAAAGATACAAAAGATAAAAGAGACAGAGGTATATAGAAAATGGCAAAAGAGGTGAAGGTGACAGAAAAACTAATGGCAGAAGTCAATACACCTTTCTCACATACGGATTCAGCAAAAAGACCCCCACCTTACGAGGAAGAAGTAGAGTTTAAGGACGTCTATCCTCAGCTTCCAGTGATCATTCAGGAGGGTGATTATTGCATCAGAGATGAAGATGAACGAATAATAGAGAGAGGACAAGCAGAAACGACCATAAAGATGAATCCAAACTCCAAAAGTAAGAAGAAAACGAGATGTCTGGAAACTAAGGGTGGAGTGAGGTTCAGGAGGATGGAACTTGAAGATGATGATGATGATGATCAGAGTGATTCAGAAGAGATCATGAGTGGATATGACCCTGTGATCAGATGGAGGTTGGCCAGAGCGGAAAGAAGGGGTGATGGAAGTTGGAAGGAGAAGAATACAAGAGATTCGAGTTCTGATGAAAGTGAAGATGAAGACAGCGATAAAGATTTGGAGATTAAAGGTGCTTCATATTCAAGAGGATTTTATCCTACAATGATTAGCACAGAAGAAATAGAAAAATATATAGATTGATGCATATCATGCCTGGATAAGGCCAATAATTTAGAAGAAGTAAGAGAACTGGAAGAACAACTCAAGAAGCTGAAGATACAGAAGAAGAAACTGCATAAAAAAGGATCCCAAGAATTGGAGAAGAGGTATACATTGAGGCCAAGACAAGGGGGCACAAGTAAGAAGATGATGCCAGTGATAATTCGAGGACAGAACCTGGAGTATAAGCCTTTGCAGAATACCGATATGTCAGATATACTTGAGAAGCTGCCTACTCTTCAAGATGGAGCATATCCTTGGATTTCAAAATTGGAAGAAATTACGGTGGGAACACAGTCTGCCATAGGAGACATTAAGAGACTTTTGGCTAATCTCCTTGGGATTCCAGGTATGGAAGACATTTTTCAGAGAGCTGGACTTCATCGATATGTGGGGACTGCGGTTAATGATCCTGAATTGTTGGCTGCAAGTAGAAATCGGCTGTGGAGAGCACTGAAAGATACGTTTCCAACAAATGTGCATCCTGACAACATTCTGATTGACCCACTAGGACAACAAGAAAATCCGAGAGCCTATGTGTCAAGAGTTCATCAAGTGTGGAGAAATATTACCGGAAATTATCCAGATGTGAGTCAAATTGAGCAGTCAATTTTGAGAGCTAAACTGCAGATGGGACTGCCCTCACCAGTAAGGAGCAAACTGGCAGAGGTGGTTGGACTTGGAAGCATGACAAAAGGTGTCTATACAGATCATATAGCCCATCAAGTGGATCTGTACCGGAAAAAGGAACACAACCAGAAAGAACAGGACCAAGAAACTCTCAGAAAACTCAATCAAATACAACTGGTGGAGAATAAGAAGGAGAAGAAACAAGCTTTGGTTATGCAGAATCAGTGTGCACCAAATCAACAATCACTGCCACAGCTTCAACCGAACCAGTTCCAACCGCAATTGTACCAGCCACCAATAGCGGTACCAGTTGTTTCATATCCACAGCCAGTTTCTGGACAGACACAGAATTGGAGAGGAAGAGGACGAGAAGGCTTAGGAAGAGGAAGAGGAGGAAGATTTAAGCCATACTTCCAGCAATCTTCAGAAGTGTGTTATAATTGTGGACAGGTTGGTCACTTTGTAATGAGTGTAATGGGCCAGGAGGAAACACCAGAGGGAATTTCAGAGGAAGATACAGGGGCCAGTCAAGATCATCTGGAGGACCGGTGAACCCTTATAGGGGCCCGGAGCAAGGATTCTAGAGGTGCCCAGAAGATCCGAAAGGGGGGTGTCAGCTGGTAACATCAGGACCGGAAAAAGATCCAACAATTGAGGTGAAAGTAAACAAACGACCATTGGAAGTGATGGCGGATAGCGGAGCTGCTTTTACCTGTGTTCGGCCTGAAGATGCTACACATCTCCCTATGTCCAATCAACTAATTAGGACAATCGGATTTGAGAGAGTGAAACAGCTGATTTCTCTTACGGAACCAATTGAGCTCTGCTATGAAAATCAGAAAATTACAATACCCATACTGGTATCAGAACATACACCTATTGCATTGTTGGGAAGAGATGCATTGTGTAAATTGAACTGTACAATAAAATGTACACCAGACGGCTGTCTGGTAGAAGTGCCAAAGGAAAAGGTTTACCAATTGTTGATGACGACAGAGATGGATTCTTCTTCAGTATTCTGGATTGGAAATCTCAGTGAATATTTTTTGAAGCAGGCTAAGATATGGGAGAAATTCATTGTGGCAAACATGCCAGATGCGAGGATTCCGGAATATCCATTTCATTGTACGCTCAAGTATTTCAAGAATGCTGCCCAATCGAACTCAGAGGAATGGTTGAGTCATCAACCAAAGAAAGTTCAACTCAGCTCATGTTGCATAATTTTAGGACCACAAGGAGCAGCTATGAAGATAAACACAGACGATTATCTGGATAAAGAATTTGAGATTGAGAAGAGTGTGCCACATGTGACCTTGTTGGTTTCTGAAGGCTATGAGCAGAAGCATATAGGAGAAATGATTACAGAAGCAGAGAAAGTTGTTTTTGCACCGATTAAAAAGAATTTGGAGGAGTGAAGATCAGCGATTTCTCAAAATCATGATTTTGGCTCAAGGACAAGGACAGCCACAAGCTGTACGGATGACACATGAATCTATTTGCAGTGCGAAGATGGATTCAGACCCTATGAAAGAGGAGATGTTGCAACAAGTTCCAGAATGTTTGTGGTCTCAACACAGTACCGATATTGGACTTGTGAAATCAGCCCAACCAGTGAAAGTTGAACTTCGACCAGGAGCCAGACCTCCTTGGAAGAATCAGTATCCATTGAAAGATGAAGCAATCCAAGGGATCGAACCACAAATTGAAGGACTTTCGAAAGCAGGTGTTTTGAAGACAATAAAAAATCCTCAGAGTAACAATCCTTTGTTCAATCAATCAATCAATTTTATTTTATATAGCCCTTCTTACATCAGCTAATATCTCGAAGTGCTGTACAGAAACCCAGCCTAAAACCCCAAACAGCTAGTAATGCAGGTGTAGAAGCACGGTGGCTAGGAAAAACTCCCTAGAAAGGCCAAAACCTAGGAAGAAACCTAGAGAGGAACCAGGCTATGAGGGGTGGCCAGTCCTCTTCTGGCTGTGCCGGGTGGAGATTATAACAGAACCATGCCAAGATGTTCAAAAATGTTCATAAGTGACAAGCATGGTCAAATAATAATCAGGAATAAATCTCAGTTGGCTTTTCATAGCCGATCATTAAGAGTTGAAAACAGCAGGTCTGGGACAGGTAGGGGTTCCATAACCGCAGGCAGAACAGTTGAAACTGGAATAGCAGCAAGGCCAGGCGGACTGGGGACAGCAAGGAGTCACCACGACCGGTAGTCCCGACGTATGGTCCTAGGGCTCAGGTCTCTCAGTTGGCTTTTCATAGCCGATCATTAAGAGTTGAAAACAGCAGGTCTGGGACAGGTAGGGGTTTCGTAACCGCAGGCAGAACAGTTGAAACTGGAATAGCAGCAAGGCCAGGCGGACTGGGGACAGCAAGGTGTCAGCATGCCCGGTAGTCCTGACGTATGGTCCTAGGGCTCAGGTTCTCAGAGAGAAAGAGAGAACGAGAGAATTAGAGAGAGCATACTTAAATTCACACAGGACACTGGATAAGACAGGAGAAGTACTCCAGGTATAACCAACTAACCCCAGCCCCCCGACACATAAACTACTGCAGCATAAATACTGGAGGCTGAGACAGGAGCAGTTAAGTGGTTAACTGATTTTTGTCCTCTGACGTCCTTGGGTAGGCAGAAGGAGTCTGGAAGGGCATCAAGGAATTTTTGTGTTGTCTGAGAATTTATAGCACGACTTTTGATGCTCCTTGGTTGGGGTCTGAGCAGATTATTTGTTGCGATTGCAAACGTAATAAAATGGTGGTCCGATAGTCCAGGATTTTGTGGAAAAACATTAAGATCTACAACATTTATTCCATGGGACAAAACTAGGTCCAGAGTATGACTGTGGCAGTGAGTAGGTCCAGAGACATGTTGGACAAAACCCACTGAGTCGATGATGGCTCCGAAAGACTTTTGGAGTGGGTCTGTGGACTTCTCCATGTGAATATTAAAATCACCAAAAATTAGAATATGATCTGCTATGACTACAAGGTCTGATAGGAATTCAGGAAACTCAGAGAGGAACGCTGTATATGGCCCAGGAGGCCTGTAAACAGTAGCTATAAAAAGTGATTGAGTAGGCTGCATAGATTTCATGACTAGAAGCTCAAAAGACGAAAACGCCATTTTTTTTTTGTAAATTGAAATTTGCTATCGTAAATGTTAGCAACACCTCCGCCTTTGCGGGATGCACGGGGAATATGGTCACTAGTGTAACCAGGAGGTGAGGCCTCATTTAACACAGCAAATTCATCAGGCTTAAGCCATGTTTCAGTCAGGCCAATCACATCAAGATTATGATCAGTGATTAGTTCATTGACTATGACTGCCTTTGAAGTGAGGGATCTAACATTAAGTAACCCTATTTTGAGATGTGAGGTATCACGATCTCTTTCAATAATGGCAGGAATGGAGGAGGTCTTTATCCTAATAAGATTGCTAAGGTGAACACCGCCATGTTTAGTTTTGCCCAACCTAGGTCGAGGCACAGACACAGTCTCAATGGGTATGGCTGAGCTGACTACACTGACTGTGCTATTGGCAGACTCCACTAAGCTGGCAGGTTGGCTAACAGCCTGCTGCCTGGCCTGCACCCTATTTCACTGTGGGGCTAGAGGAGTTAGAGCCCTATCTATGTTGGTAGATAAGATGAGAGCACCCCTCCAGCTAGGATGGAGTCCGTCCCTCATCAGCAGGTCAGGCTTGGTCCTGTTTGTGGGTGAGTCCCAGAAAGAGGGCCAATTATCTACAAATTCTATCTTTTGGGAGGGGCAGAAAACAGTTTTCAACCAGCGATTGAGTGCTGAGACTCTGCTGTAGAGCTCGTCACTCCCCCTAACTGGGAGGGGGCCAGAGACAATTACTCGATGCCGACACATCTTTCTAGCTAATTTACACGCTGAAGCTATGTTGCACTTGGTGACCTCTGACTGTTTCATCCTAACATCGTTGGTGCCGACGTGGATAACAATGTTGTCTTTGGAGAAACCATGAGGGGTTGATAGTAGCGCCTCTAGACCTATTAGGTCTGATGATTCAGGAAGCACATGGGTTAGCTCATGTTGCAAGGGGGGAGGTTAGGAGAAAGATCACAAAGGAGTATGGTTTTTGGACACCATATATGCTTGAACAGGTTGACTATGTCATAGGCAGGTGCACAATCTGTCTGAAAAATAATGTTCGCAGGGGTGTGACTGTTATTCCTGGTTACATTCCAACACCAAGAGGTGCATAATATGTCCAACTAGGTGAAAAGATGCTCAGTCGGTTGCTAAGTTCTTGTGTAAAGAAGTCATAAGCAGGTGAGGACTTCCCGATTTAATATCCTCAGAAAATGGGAAAGAGTTTTGTGGATAAATCAGTGAAATTGATTTTTCAAAAATTGAAAACAAATGTAAAATAAATAAAAAGTCTGACCAAAATGTTAGGAAAACTAGGGTTGAAGTAACTCTAGAACATTTGGAATATCTGATTGCGTGATAATTTTTCACGTCTTTACATATTATTGTGATATTTAGTATTTTCTCATGAATCAAAGGGGGGAAATGGAATGTGATTCATTTTATATATCATTTTATATATCATTTTTATATTATTGTTGATATTGATGTTTTAATTTGCATGTGTTGTTTTGCAAAAGATACTGGTTGGTGTTTTCTTTTCTTCCAGAAGTATATGGGGATGTGTAGAGTGGGATTCAAATACTCAAACATGGACAATATGAATGGACTGGAGGAAGTGGAACAAGGAAGGTGTGGAAATGTTCAGATTCCATCATCGACGTTGCATTGAAAGTCGACACTGCTGAGGAGATGCAGTGTAGTGGACTACATTCCAGTGTCTGCAATGATATATAGACATATTTGTATGTGTAATACATAATTTGTGTCATATTCTTTCTGTATACATTTTTTGAAGAATGATGTTTTCTGTTGTTGGGTACATGTGGGGACCTCAGATTTTTTTGTTTTTTTCGTGGATGCTTAGGGATATTGGGTCTAGGCATGGACAGAGAGAATCCACAGGAGGGTCCGATGGGTCGACCAGCCTGAATGTGGACATTTTTGATTGTATTTTGTTTTCTGAGGCTTTCATGTGTATTCAATTGCATCATAGCTTAAAATGCATTGATAAAGATTTATAAATTGATCTGGAGTACTTAGGTGGTCGCCTGGGGCAGAGGGGCCGTGAGAGAATTTTACTGTCTTGATTGATTGATGGATATTTGGAAAGAAAGCTGCCAGACAGGTTTTTCGCTCTTACACTCCATAACGATTTGTTTACACTTCATAAAAATTTGTTCACACTACATACATTTTGTTTTATTGTTAAAGTTACACAAGATTTGTCATAATCCTATTATTTTTGTTTTCGAGACTTAATTAGTCTCGAAGGGGGGAAATATTTAGTATCTGAACATTCCAGAACTTGGCTCTGCTTGCGGAAACATCTGGAAAACATTACTATAGGGGCCCCCTAAAACAGAGGAGAGTCTGCTATGTAAAGGCCAGGGATTGGTCTATTAAAATCACGCCATACCATGTTTTTGAACAAAGGACGGAGAGAATAACATATTTGAGATTGGGTCAGTTTCTGCAGGAGTCTGTAAATTCATACTGTAATCTTTGATGTAATAAACCATTATAATCAAGGACAGTGTCAGCAGGTTTCTTGTCATCACAGCATATCAGCATCATTGTCTCGACACCACACTACTTTCAGAAGTACTTGCAAAAAATTCTACAAAAGTACCGGAGAATCTCTTTAAAGAGGTAGGGTTTCAGACTTATCAGAAGTTGTGCAGGGACTCTGCTGTCCTGTCATTAGGGGGAAGCTTGTTCCACCATTGGGGTGTAAGGTAAGAGAAGAGCTAGGGGTGGGAGAGCCAAGAGACCAGAGTTGGCAGAATGGAGTACTCGGGTTGGGGTCTAGGGTTTTAGCATAGCCTGAAGGTAGGGGAGGCAGTTCCTCTTGCTGCTCCGTAGACAAACACCTGAGTCTTGAAGATGATGCAAGCTTCGACTGGAAGCCAGTGGAGTGTGCGGAGGAGCGGGGTGACATGGGGGAACTTAGGAAGGTTGAACACCAGGCGGGCTGCGGCGTTCTGGATAAGTTGCAGAGGTTTGATGGCACAAGTTGGGAGCCCAGCCAACAGAGAGTTGCAGTAGTCTAGACGGGAGATGCCAAGTGCCTGGATGAGGACTTGCACCGCTTCATGTGTGAGGAAAGGTCGTACATTACAGATGTTGTAGAGCATGAACCTGCAGGAGCAAGTCACTGCTTTGATGTTTGCAGAGAATGACAATCTCTCCTTGTCCCAGTCTGTAATCCCAACATGTTTCAAGTTGACCACCATTGTCCCTGTTCCCAAGAGCTCCAAAGGTAACCTGCCTAAATTACATCTGTAATTATGAAGTCCTTTGAAAGGCTGGTCATGACACACATCAACACCATCATCCCAGACAAGCTGGACCCACTCCAATTTGCATACCGCCCCAATAGATCCACAGATAATGCAATCTTAATTGCACTTCACATTGCCCTCTCCCACCTAGACAAAAGGGGAAATAAACTAGACTACAGCTCAGCGTTCAACACCATAGTCCCCTCCAAGCTCATCACCAAGCTGGGGACCCTGGGACTGAACACCTCCCTCTGCAACTGGATTCTGGACTTCCTGACGGGCCGGCCCCAGGTGGTGAGGGAAGGCAACAACATCTTCACCATGCTGACCCTCAACACGGGGGCCCCTCAGGGGAGTGTGTTGAGTCCCCTCCTGTACTCCCTGTTCACCCACAACTGCGTGGCCACACACGACTCAAACACCATCATCAAGTTTGCTGACGATACGACGTGGTAGGCCTGATCACCGACGGCGATGAGACAGCCTCCAGGGAGGTCAGATATTTAGCAGTGTGGTGCCAGGAGAATAGCCTCTCATTCAACATCAGTAAGACCAAGGAGCTGATCGTGGACTATAGGAGAAAGAGGGGAGAGCACACCTCCATCCACATTAATGGGGCTTTAGTGGAGCGGGTCAAGAGCTTCAAATTCTTTGGTGTCTACATCATTAAGGACTTAACATGGTTCCTCAAGCTAAATTGCCATAAATTGCTAAAAAGTTAAAGGTCCCGTACAGTCATCCTATTTCCCCAAGTAAAAATTGCCTTTGAATGACCAAAACATCACCCATAACATTTTTATGCTATTAAAATGCTCAGAATTGAAGAAATGTTACCTTTTCGCTCATCTCTAACTATCAGCAAGCCTGAAAGCATAAGCTGAGTGGGTGGGGAGCTTATAATCATGAGCTCGCCTTGACTGAAACGCCCTTGTGGTTGTTGCCAGGTAACAAAGTAAACAATGGACCACATGTCATTCCATGCCTAAATAGTATGCCTCAAGGTCAACAGAGCTGATCATGAACTTTTAGATGTCAGACTAACAGCAGCAATACACAATTTCATTGTAACTAATTACAGAAGACAGTTAGTTCACTGATACACTTCTTCACAATAATTAGTAAAGCCTGGGTCACCTTAGAAGCTTAGACATAAGGGAATATACATGAAAACAGCATACAATAAGTGTACTGGACAATTTATTGGTGCCTCTGCATTAGCATTATAAATGACTATATGTTCAGAATTGTCCAGTACACTTATTGTATGCTGTTTTCATGTATATTCCCTTATGTCATAGTCAAAATATTGATCAACATGAACACTTGTGATTCATTTGACATTTAAAAAAATGTATTAGAGCCATAAGCCTAATATAGGCATCCGGCCGCCCTACAGTGTGCAGGACCCATTGAGTCGGACAATTTGTAACAATACAAAGCAACAAAATGTGATTACATATCACATAAAAGTGAATTACTTAGGTTTTAGGAAATGCAAACAACTACAGAGATTGATGGGGAGGGGAGCGGGAGAGGGGGACCCATGTACCCCGCTTCAATCAAGCAGGCTTCAGTCACCCCAAGATTGAAGCGGGAGACAAATCCAGCTATGGCCTCCTCCTTGTCAGGCCTCTCACACTGGGCAGACAGGGGTCCTGGGATGGACAGCTCGCACAGCTTCCCCACTGGATCAATGGTGACCTCGTTGAAGAGGAGATCCAGGAGCCTATCTACATAGCCTGTAATGTTTTTGAAAAGGGAAATGTTTGTTAAATGGGTAGTGAATTAAATGTCCAGAGTTATGATACTATCAATTTCTTGATGTAATAAACTACTCATTCTACAATATGTTTTCTGGTGTTTTTTAAGTACTCAATTTGAAATATGAAATATTTGGTTGTGCACTTTTTTGTGAAACTTTTCAATGTTAGTATTTGGAAATGTTTGTATTTGAAATGAATAACCATGACTTATATTATGTTGGGTATGTCTTCACAGGCTTCACAGCATATCCCCTCTTCTTCGCCTTTGGGAAAGCTGATTTTGTATCACAGCATTCCTGCTGTGGTAGTTGCCTGGGAGGCTGTGTAGACAGAGTAGATGTTGAATTGTCTAAAATGTCTATCATTACTGCTTGATGATAGTGGGTTTGGAGCTGTTGTTTTTTTTCACACAAATTGTTAAATTATCATCGATGGTGGTCTTTATAAATGTATGTAGTGTTATTAACAAAGAAATGAACTTGCATTTCTTTAGTGGTCTGTCTTTTACTATGTTTCTCAAGAAAAACACAATGTCCCTATGGCGCTAGTCCAAGATGGACCTTTACTCCTTAAGGTCCAAGGACCGATATGCTATTTTCAGAGATAGACTGGCTCTGGCATCCAAAACAGCCAAATACTCCATCTAAACGTGAATTGACTCTCAATTGCAATACGGTTCTAGAAACATACAGCCCTTTACTTTTATATCACATCAAAATAATTTCACAAATGCTAAACATACACTTACTGTACACTGTTTAACCAGCTTTATCACAGCTGCAGCCGACAGTATTTTTCAGTGACTACACACTTCTGGCGGCCTTCTTCCGTTACACACAGGTGTTCGGAGCATGCTAGATAGCTAATTAGCACAGGTGGTCCCTCTGTCTTCCGTCTGTCTTCCGTAAACACGTGCTGTAACATGGAGATATGGCCGTGTGGAACACTAACCCTAACCCTATAAAGGTGTGTATCAATTGAATATTTTTTTAAATATGGAAGATAAGGTCCTTATGCTTCCAAACCCGTACTGCAAGCGATGCGTGTTAATGTTCAGACCGAGTGTCTGGGCTCTTAACAAAACTCTCCTGTACAGAAGACGCCTTCATCCAATGACTCTTATGTGTAATGTAATGGAACTGAGAGTCATGATCAAGGGCTAGGTCAGTGCTTGCGAGATCCACTGTCAATGACGGTACAGCACCCGTCTTATGGATTAACTTCCTGGCAAGACCTATCGTATGTTCTCCCCAATTGATAAAGCAACTTTGCTCGAAATGTGCACTGCACATGCTTGACATGATCTTAATTTTCAGTGCAGCCTGTCCACCCGAAATTAAAAGCAGCCACTGCTGTCTGATGTCTTCATTCTTCATTTACACTATGGCATCCAATCACAAGACAATGTGCTTTTGGCGGCATGCTGGTAAATAGCTTGCTAGCTAACGGTCACACCACGGATGAAATGTTACCAGTATCTTTAGTTGTACGTTCTGCTTGACTTACGGTTCGTAAACAGACGTAGCCGCACGTGATGATGGTTTTAAGGCAGTACATATTTAAATAGGTAAAGATGATAAGATGCTACCATTGGTGTATTAAAGTAAATCCTTGGTAATCCCTACCTCCTGAATCCAAGTTTGTTTGGCACGGGGGAGGCGACCAGTAACTTTATGATCAAACTTTTTCAATGTACCAGCTACAGTCATTCTTCATACTTGGGTCACCCTACTTTGAACTGGTTTCATCCAAATATCACCCAGTTTGCTGAAAAACATGATTTTCACTGTTCGGGTCCTTCAATTAAATGGTTACCTGGACTATCTGCATTGACTATGCACACTCACAAGACTACAGTGGAGGAAAAAAGTATTTAGTCAGCCACCAATTGTGCAAGTTCTCCCACTTAAAAAGATGAGAGAGGCCTGTAATTTTCATCATAGGTACACGTCAACTATGACAGACAAATTGAGATTTTGTTGTTATCAATATAAAAGACACCTGTCCACAACCTCAAACAGTCACACTCCAAACTCCACTATGGCCAAGACCAAAGAGCTGTCAAAGGACACCAGAAACAAAATTGTAGACCTGCACCAGGCTGGGAAGACTGAATCTGCAATAGGTAAGCAGCTTGGTTTGAAGAAATCAACTGTGGGAGCAATTATTAGGAAATGGAAGACATACAAGACCACTGATAATCTCCCTCGATCTGGGGCTCCACGCAAGATCTCACCACGTGGGGTCAAAATGATCACAAGCAAAAATCCCAGAACCACACGGGGGGACCTAGTGAATGACCTGCAGAGAGCTGGGACCAAAGTAACAAAGCCTACCATCAGTAACACACTACGCCGCCAGGGACTCAAATCCTGCAGTGCAAGACGTGTCCCCCTGCTTAAGCCAGTACATGTCCAGGCCCGTCTGAAGTTTGCTAGAGTGCATTTGGATGATCCAGAAGAGGATTGGGAGAATGTCATATGGTCAGATGAAACCAAAATAGAACATTTTGGTAAAAACTCAACTCGTCGTGTTTGGAGGACAAAGAATGCTGAGTTGCATCCAAAGAACACCATACCTACTGTGAAGCATGGGGGTGGAAACATCATGCTTTGGGGCTGTTCTTCTGCAAAGGGACCAGGACGACTGATCCGTGTAAAGGAAAGAATGAATGGGGCCATGTATCGTGAGATTTTGAGTGAAAACCTCCTTCCATCAGCAAGGGCATTGAAGATGAAACGTGGCTGGGTCTTTCAGCATGACAATGATCCCAAACACACCGCCCGGGCAACGAAGGAGTGGCTTCGTAAGAAGCATTTCAAGGTCCTGGAGTGGCCTAGCCAGTCTCCAGATCTCAACCCCATAGAAAATCTTTGGAGGGAGTTGAAAGTTTGTGTTGCCCAGCGACAGCCCCAAAACATCACTGCTCTAGAGGAGATCTGCATGGAGGAATGGGCCAAAATACCAGTAACAGTGTGTGAAAACCTTGTGAAGACTTACAAAAAACGTTTGACCTGTGTCATTGCCAACAAAGGGTATATAACAAAGTATTGAGAAACTTTTGTTATTGACCAAATACTTATTTTCCACCATAATTTGCAAATAAATTCATAAAAAATCCTACAATGTGATTTTCTGGATTTTTATTTCTCATTTTGTCTGTCATAGTTGACGTGTACGTATTATGAAAATTACAGGCCTCTCTCATCTTTTTAAGTGGGAGAACTTGCACAATTGGTGGCTGACTAAATACTTTTTTTCCCCACTGTATATATAAACACACACTTTTAAACTCATCATTCGCTGCTGCTACTCTGTTCTTTATTTTACTCTTATCATCTATCCTGATTCCTAGTCACTTTACCCTGCCTTCATGTGCATCTACCTCAAATACCTTGTACCCCTACAATTTGTATATGGCTTCATTTATTAGATTTGCTTATCCAGGAGCAATTAGGGTTAAGTGCCTTGCTGAAGGGCACATCAAGTGATTTTTCACCTAGTCAGCTCAGGGATTCGAACCAGGAACCTTTCGGTTACTGGCCCAACGCTCTTAACCGCTAGGCTACCTGCCGCCTAACACAGATCTGTTACTGGTACTCCTTGTATATGGCTTCATTCTTGTATATTTTACTTCTCTTGTGTTACTATTTGTCTTTTTATCATAATGTTTTTGCTCGTAAGCAAGCATTTTACGGTAAACGTCTAGCCCTGTTGTATTCGGCGCATGTGACAAATAACATTTGATTTTTTGGGTGTTGCCCAGGGTCACGAGAAAGTTATTTGCACTCAGAGAGGGGGAACAATGTGGAGTTGTCAAACATGATGAAGAGGTTTTGAAGCGTGCAGGCCTTCCCCGGGAGGAAAAGCAGCTCTGTCTTGTCGCGGTTGAGCTTGAGGTGGTGGGCCGACATCCAAGCTGAGATGTCTGCCAGGCCCGCAGACATGCGTGTCACCACCTGAGTGTCAGAAGGGGGGGAAGGAGAAAAGTAGTTGAGTGTCAAGTATCAAATCAAATCAAAGGCAGGAGCCTAGAAAGAAACCTAGAGAGGAACCAGGCTCTGAAGGGTGGCCAGTCCTCTTCTGGCTGTGCCGGGTGGAGATTAAAAGAGTACATGGCCATTAAGGCCAGATCGTTCTTCAAGATATTCAAACGTTCATAGATGACCAGCAAGGTCAAATAATGATCACTGTGGTTGGAGAGGGTGCAACAGGTCAGCACCTCCATAGTAAATGTCAGTTGGCTTTTCATAGCCAAGCATTTAGAGGACAAGACAGCAGTTGAGGTAGAGAGATCATAAAAATGATTAAAGGAGTAGTTCACTATTTTACAGCTTTATGTTAGAAGGTTCCCTGAAAGTAGTCTATGGGCTAAGATAAACTGTAATCAAGGGTTCAGTTCTCTTTAAACAGCCACTACAAACTTCAGGTAACCTTAGCCACCCCAAGCTAATAATCAATGGAAGTGATGGGGGCATCAAATAAAATAAAATATTATTCATCACATGCTTCGTAAACGACAGGTGTGGACTAACAGTGAAATGCTTACCTACGGGCCCTTCCCAACAATGCAGAGAGAAAGAAAATAGAGAAATAATAGAAAAGTAAAACATGTAATAATAAATGTAATAGTAGATACAGAATGAGTAACGATAACTTGGCTATATACAAGGGGTACCAGTATCGAGTCGATGTGCAGGGGTACGAGATAATTGAGGTACAGTTGAAGTCGGAAGTTTACATACACCTTAGCCAAATACATTTAAACTCAGTTTTTCACAATTCCTGACATTTAATCCTAGTAGGAATTCCCTGTCTTAGGTCAGTTAGGATCACCAATGTATTTTAAGAATGTAAAATGTCAGAATAATAGTAGAGAGAATGAATTATTTCAGCTTTTATTTATTTCATCACATTCCCAGTAGGTCAGAAGTTTACATACACTCAATTAGTATTTGGTAGCATTGCCTTTAAATTGTTTAACTTGGGTCAAACATTTCGGGTAGCCTTCCACAAGCTTCCCACAATAAGTTGGGTGAATTTTGGCCCATTCCTCCTGACAGAGCTGGTGTAACTGAGTCCGGTTTGTAGGCCTCCTTGCTCGCACACGCTTTTTCAGTTCTGCCCACAAATTTTGAGGTCAGGGCTTTGTGATGGCCACTCCAATACCTTGACTTTGTTGTCCTTAAGCCATTTTGCCACAACTTTGGAAGTATGCTTGGGATCATTGTCCATTTGGAAGACCCATTTGCGACCAAGCTTTAACTTCCTGACTGATGTCTTGAGATGTTACTTCAATATATCCACATAATTTTCCTTCCTCGTGATGCCATCTATTTTGTGAAGTGCACCAGTCCCTCCTGCAGCAAAGCACCCCCAAAGCATGATGCTGCCACCCCCGTGCTTCACGGTTGGGATGGTGTTCTTCGGCCTGCAAGCACCCCCGTTTTCCTCCAAACATAACGATGGTCATTATGGCCAAACAGTTCTATATTTGTTTCATCAGACCAGAGGACATTTCTCCAAAAAGTACGATCTTTGTCCCCATGTGCAGTTGCAAACCGTAGTCTTGTCTTTTTTATGGCGGTTTTGGAGCAGTGGCTTCTTCCTTGCTGAGCGGCCTTTCAGGTTATGTCGATATAGGACTCTTTTTACTGTGGATATAGATACTTTTGTACCTGTTTCCTCCAGCATCTTCACAAGGTCCTTTGCTGTTGTTCTGGGATTGATTTGCACTTTTCGCACCAAAGTACGTTCATCTCTAGGAGACAGAACAAGTCTCCTTCCCGATCGGTATGACGGCTGAGTGGTCCCATGGTGTTTATACTTGCATACTATTGTTTGTACAGATGAACGTGGTACCTTCAAGCGTTTGGAAATTGCACCCAAGGATGAACCAGACTTGTGGAGGTCTACAATTTTTTTTCTAAGGTCTTGGCTGATTTCTTTTGGTTTTCCAATGATGTCAACCAAAGAGGCACTGAGTTTGAAGGTAGGCCTTGAAATACATCCACAGGTACACCTCCAATTGACTCAAATGATGTCAATTAGCCTATCAGAAGCTTCTAAAGCCATGACATCATTTTCTGGAATTTTCCAAGCTGTTTAAAGGCACAGTCAACTTAGTGGATGTAAACTTCTGACCCACTGGAATTGTGATACAGTGAATTATAAGGGAAATAATCTGTCTGTAAACAATTGTTGGAAAAATTGTAAGTGTGACACACGTGACATCTGAGAAAAAACGGAGTTGTCCCTGTTCAAATTTTATGAGGTCTATGCATATTCATGAGGCAAGCATCTCACTCTCCATTGAATACAGGGGGTTGACGTCAACATCCCTCATCGAATATTCAAAAGAGTATTCAAATAACGAGATGTACACAGCCCACCGTTCCGCTCTTTGGATAACGAATCCCATTGTTAGGGCGGAGAGGGTGGTGCGATCAGCTCAACGCATCATCGGGGGCACACTGCCTGCCCTCCAGGACATCTACAGCATCCAGTGTCACAGGCCTTTATGGCAGAGTGGTCAGATGGAAGCCATTCCTCAGTAAAAGGCACATGACAGCCCGCTTGGAGTTTTCCAAAAGGCACCTAAAGACTCTCAGACCACGAGAAACAAGATTCTCTGGTCTGATGAAACCAAGATTGAACTCTTTGGCCGGAATGCCATACGTCACGTCTGGAGGAAACCTGGCACCATCCCTACGGTGAAGCATGGTGGTGGCAGTATCAGGCTGTGGGGATGTTTTTCAGCGGCAGGGACTGGGAGACTAGTCAAGATCGAGGGAAAGATAAATGGAGCAAAGTACAGAGAGATCCTTGATGAAAACCTGCTCCAGAGCGCTCAGGACCTCAGACTGGGGCGAAGGTTCAGATTCCAACAGGACAACGACCCTAAGCACACAGCCAAGACAATGCAGGAGTGGCTTCGGGACAAGTCTCTGAATGTCCTTGAGTGGACCAGCCAAAGCCCGGACTTGAATCCGATCGAACATCTCTGTAGAGACCTGAAAATAGCTGTGCAGCGACGCTCCCCATTTGACCTGACAGAGCTTGAGAGGATCTGCAGAGAAGAATGGGAGAAACTCCCCAAATACAGGTGTGCCAAGCTTGTAGCGACAAGAAGACTTGAGGCT
This sequence comes from Coregonus clupeaformis, assembly GCF_020615455.1. Lineage (NCBI taxonomy): Eukaryota > Metazoa > Chordata > Actinopteri > Salmoniformes > Salmonidae > Coregonus > Coregonus clupeaformis. Next base: position 24,288,059 of record NC_059215.1, read on the forward strand.
GTAATCGCTGCCAAAGGTGCTTCAACAAAGTACTGAGTAAAGGGTCTGAATACTTATGTAAATGTGATATTTCCGTTTTTAAATTTGCTAAAATGTCTGAAAACCTGTTTTTGCTTCGTCATTGTGGGGTATTGTGTGTAGATTGATGAGGGGAAAAATCGATTTAATCAATTTTAGAACAAGGCTGTAACGTAACAAAATGTGGAAAACGTCAAGGGGTCTGAATACTTTCCGAATGCACTGTACATGTAGGTAGGGGTAAAAGTGACTAGGCAATCAGGATAGAAAATAAACAGAGTATCAGCAGCATATGTGAAGAGTGTGAAAGAGTGTGTATGTGTGTCTATGTGTGACGTTAATATGCATGTGTTTGTTTTTAGTTTGTGTGTGTGTGTGTGTATGTGTGTGTGTGTGTGTGTGTGTGTGTGTGTGTGTGTGTGTGTGTGTGTGTGTGTGTGTGTGTGTGTGTGTGTGTGTGTGTGTGTGTGTGTGTGGACATGTTTAACTATACTTGTGGGGACCAGAAGTCCCCACAAGAATAGTAAACCACATTTTTTTAAACAATTGGGGACATTTTGTTGGTCCCCACAAGGTCAAATGCTATTTCTAGGGGGTTTAGGGTTAAGGTTAGAATTAGTGTTAGGGTTAGAATTAGGGTTAGGGTTAGGAGATAGGGTTAGTTTTAGGGTTAGGGTTTGGGTTAAGGTTATGTTATTGGGTTAGTGTTAGGGTAAGGGTACAGGTTAGGGTTAGGTTTAGGGCAGGGTTGCCCAACCCTGTTCTTGGAGAGCTACCCTCCTGTAGGTTTTCGTTCTAACCCCAGGTGTTACTAACCTGATTCATCTTATCAACCTGCTAATTATTAGAATCAGGTGTGCTAGATTAGTGTTGGAGCAAAAACCTACAGGACGGTAGCTTTCCAGGAACAGGGTTGGGCAGTACTGGTTTAGGGGTTAGTGAAAGAGGATTTTGAATGGGACTGAATTGTACAGTACCAGTCAAAAGTTTGGACACACCTACTCATTCAAGGCTTTTTCTTTATTTTTGCTATTTTCTACATTGTAGAATAATAGTGAAGACATCAAAACTATGAAATAACACATATGGAATCATGTAGTAACCACAAAAGTGTTAATCAAATCTAAATATATTTTATATTTGAGATTCTTCAAATAGCCACCCTTTGCCTTGATGACAGCTTTGCACGCTCTTGGCATTCTCTCAACCAGCTTCATGAGGTAGTCACCTGGAATGCATTTCAATTAACAGGTGTGCCTTCTTAAAAGTTAATTTGTGGAATTTATTTCCTTCTTAATGCGTTTGAGCCAATCAGTTGTGTTGTGACAAGGTAGTGGGGGTATACAGAAGATAGCCCTACTTGGTAAAAGACCAAGTCCATATTATGGCAAGAACAGCTCAAATAAGCAAAGAGAAACGACAGTCCATCATTACTTTAAGACATGAAGGTCAGTCAATACGGAACATTTCAAGAACTTTGAAAGTTTCTTCAAATTAAGTCGCAAAAACCATCAAGCGCTATGATGAAACTGGCTCTCATGAGGACCACCACAGGAATGGAAGACCCAGAATTTCATTAGAGTTACCAGCCTCCGAAATTGCAGCCCAAATAAATGATTTACAGAGTTCAAGTCACAGACACATCTCAACATCAACAGTTCAGAGGAGACTGTGTGAATCAGGCCTTCATGGTCAAATTGCTGCAAAGAAACCACTACTAAAGGACACCAATAAGAAGAAGAGACTTGCTTGGGCCAAGAAACATGAGCAATGGACATTAGACCGGTGGAAATGTGTCCTTTGGTCTGGAGTCCAAACTGGAGATTTTTGGTTCAAACCGCCGCATCTTTGTGAGACGCAGTGTGGGTGAACGGATGATCTCTGCATGTGTAGTTCCCACCGTAAAGCATGGAGGAGGAGGTGTTATGGTGTGGGGGTGCTTTGCTGGTGACACTGTCTGTGATTTACTTAGAATTCAAGGCACACTTAACCAGCATGGCTACCACATCATTCTGCAGCGATACGCCATCCCATCTGGTTTGGGCTTAGTGTGACTAGGACGTTCAACAGGACAATGACCCAACACACCTCCAGGCTGTGTAAGGGCTATTTGACCAAGAAGGAGAGTTATGGAGTGCTGCATCAGATGACCTGGCCTCCACAATCCCCGACCTCAACCAAATTGAGATGGTTTGGGATGAGTCGGATGGCAGAGTGAAGGAAAAGCAGTGCTCAGCATATGTGGGAACTCCTTCAAGACTGCTGGAAAAGCATTCCAGGTGAAGCTGGTTGAGAGAATGCCAAGAGTGTGCAAAGCTGTCATCAAGGCAAAGGGAGGCTATTTGAAGAATCTCAAATACAAAATATAGTTTGATTTGTTTAACACTTTTTTGGTTACTACATGATTCCATATGTGTTATTTCATAGTTTTGATGTTTTCACTATTATTCTACAATGTAGAAAATTGTAAAAATAAAGAAAAACCCTTGAATGAGTAGGTGTGTCCAAACTTTTGACTGGTACTGTATGTCCCCACAAGGTTAGCTGCGCAAGACTGTGTGTGTGTGTGTTGGAGTGTCAGTGTAGTATGTGTGATTGTGTGGGTAGAGTCCAGTGAGTTTGCATAGAGCCAGTGCAAGAAAGTCAGTGCCAAAAAAAAAACAATAATTGTAATATTGAGAGTAAAGAAGTCAGGAAAAAAATCCAAACCAGGAAAAGTTAAACAGAGAAAACAGAATTCAGGAAAATACAAAATATAATTTTATGGGGCCCCCTTAGAGTTGTTTATTAACCATTATTTTACCAGGTATATTGACAGAAAACACATATTTTGTACACCTAGAGTTGTTGTTTTTTTTGGGGGGGAGTAGATTGTAACTTCCATCAATGTAATTGTCTGCATCACTTCCAATCCCCCATGTTTTTTTTATATATATACAGTGCTATGAAAAAGTATTTGCCCCCTTTCTAATTTTCTCTACTTTTGCTAGAAAATGTTATAGACCCCTGGTCTATACACACCATTATATTTGTATTCCGGACTCTGACATTGCTCGTTCTGATATTTCTTTATTTCTTTATTTTTACTTTTTGGATTATGTGCGTATTGTTTTGTATTGATAGGTCTTATTATTGCACTGTTGAAGTTAGAAACAAGCATTTCGCTGCATATGGGATAACATCCGTAAATCTATGTACGCGACCAATAAACTTTGATTTGATTTGAGACCCAAGCATCTCGTCATTATATCCAAATCTCTGGTATAGCCTCTCATTACCGCTATCATATGAAATCTCGCGATAGGATCCCACTCAGATCAATACGTAATGTGCCGTGCTGCTTCTGGCGGCGCTGGTGATAGTGCTGAAAGCTGTTGGGGTGAGTTTTGTTTAATTTACTAATTGAAAATTACCGTTGGAACCCCATTAACATGATTATATTCAAGTTATATATATCTATACAAAATAATTTGAAACTTAGTTCTTATCCTTCAAAGCTTAGGCGGGGTAGTGTTATCCGTTGTTTTTACTCGTCCTACCGACACGTTACAGTACTGTAGCTAGCTATCTGGGGAGCTATTTTAGTAAACGTTTCGACGTAATTAATAAGAAGCTGTTTAAACATGATCAATGGTTGAATTGTTTAATGGCTACCGGTATCGTCGCGTTATGTTTGGTGTTAAACAAATTGAAGTGACAAACGAGCTGACTTATCTGGACTTGCACGAGTTTAGCAAACGTTTGCTAGGTAGCCACAAGCTAGCGAATTTATCTGTCGCAGTTCCTTTGTTGTCCGGTGCCACACTAACTACTGCGCCTGCCACTCTTAATGTTAACCCTTGAAGTAAATGGGTTGTTGATATTGGCACAATATATATTGTTCGTATTCACAAATCCATGAATTAGGAAGAAACTATTTAATGTATGATTACCTAGCCAAGTGTTCACAATAAGTAACGTATTATTTATTATTATTAGTATTATTATGTAGTTAGCTAGCGAAGTAAAGCTAACGGTAACGCGTTGTTGGCTAACTAGCTAACATCAGCTAGTTATCGTTTAACAAATATCGAACGTTAACTAGCCATTTGATTTGACAACTTGTTAACCCCTCCATTTGTTTTGTAGCTAGCTATTTAGTGTGCTTGTTAGCAAACCACGGCATGGTTAACCTTAGTCAGCTAGCTTGCAATGCAAACGAATGATGCGTTGGCTAGTAGGCCACGTTACTGCAATGCAAAGCGTGGCTGCTTGATAGCAAATCACATGGCTGTGCATAGTTATAGCTAACAGTAACCTATTTGCATGGTAATTAATTCATTGCTTGGTGTCAAACCTGTTTCAACCAACAGGGACATTTAGGTAACGTAATAACTAGTAATAATGAACGACCTAGCTAGGTTGCCATTATCCATGAACTTTACAGTTCTAGCCAGCTATCTAGCTGAGACGAGGCAGTATACGTATTAGGCTGGACAATAGAACGAGTCAAAATTCACCCAAGGCTGGAAAAACTGCAATAGAACGTTGGCTAAACTGGAACACTAGCGCGAGCCCATAGCAAACGAATTGAATCGAACGTTCGCAGAGTCTATTTTGACTGGGATTATGCTTAGAATTCCATTTCGCATAAATGGCACCAAAAAATGTATACCTTTTCATGTTACCACAACAATCTGTTCTTAGGACGAAACTGAAAAATATCAACTCGTGTAGAAAGTAAACGTCCACACCTCGATGGTGTCAACTGTGCTTATGTCTGCATAACGAGGAAGTAGGGGGGGAAATGTCCACTTCTGACTATTTCTGGTCTAGCGATCGATGACAACTGAGTACGCTGCCCAGCCTTACATAATTAGAAAGAGGAGATTGTCGTGATTAAAATGGTGTCCTACTTGAAAAAATCAAAATATACACATTGCGAGGTATTTGGCGAAATATACCAGGATGCCTCTCCATAGGAAAACAATGGGGGGAGCTCAGCGTTCCAAGGGAAAAAAGTATTTCGGGGCTAGCGTTTGACGACAACTGAGTACGGTGCCCATCATTATATAATTAGAAAGAGGAGATTCTCATGATTAAAATGGTGCCCGACTTGAAAAAGTCATAATGGTCACATTGCGAGATATTTGGCGAAATAGACAGACATACCTATATTTCCCCTATAGGAAACAATGGGACGACCGCAGAGTTCCATGAGTAATTTTTTGTTCACGTTTTAACTATCAGCAATTTGTTCAACCTTGGCAGGTCTCATTGCCAACAATAGCGAAGCAGGCATTGTGACGTAGAACAATGGGCTGGGATTAAAACATTTGGAAGGCGAGTTGGTCCTCAATAGAACTAATAGGAGCTGGCAGGTTGAAAATGCCTTAAAATAAGGCCTGTTTTTTCGTGATTACTTCAAAACTATGGCAAGCAGCTGGGACATATGGTAATATTATGGAGCTAGGCTCCACGGCTAATGCAATGAACTAGTTTTTATCTGAAAAAAGCGTTGTTAAAAATGTACTGTGTCCAATTCACTGACATGAATTCAGACTGGTGAAACATCAAAACAATATGTAACGTTAGCAAGTAAGATGACAAACAAGTTAGGGGCTTCTGAACTCAACAATGTTCGACCACCAGTTTTGGTAATCTGTGCGAAAAGGCCAATCATGGCCAGTGATTTTAGTGGGTGGGCACGGGTAGACAAATGTTGTTTTTATGGCTGCGTCATGAGCAGCTGAAAAGCACACGCTCCCAAGTTCCTGTTTTGTTTTAACCATGTTGATATTCTTCATTGGTTTAAGCAAGGGTTGTTGTCTGAGTGAATGTTTCCCCCACTCCTTTCAACCAACGTGACCCTATTACCAAGGGTGATGAGATTGCAGACCATTCTTCTGTTTGACAGTACAAGTGTTGTCTCAACTCACCTTGCTAAGTGGTAGTAGAGTTGTGCCAATCCGTTGACAGCCTAACCACACAATGACATGCTGTAACCAAACTCACTAATGAGTGTTATCAAGATGCATGTTAATGTAGATGTGAATTGAAATCATAGACTGGCAGGGCGTTACAATTTTTATTTATGTAGATAAGTGATCCATTATGATTGCATAATTTCTCTGAAACTTTGTTTTCAAAGAGATTAAACTGAGCGCTGCTGTCCATAAGCAGCTGTAGCCTGGATGCCAAGTATGAGCTTTAAAGACTCATCCACTCCTTGGAATTATATTTGACCCCTTTCACAACATTTAGTTTTTAGCCATGTGGTTTGGCGCTCATTGTGACACAGCCATGTCGGATTAGGTTTCATGTGGCCCTGTTCAGCCAATTTGTTTTCATACTGCTGCATTGAGGTCAATAATGCCAGCAATGCCCAGCTAAGGGGGTTGTCCCAAAAGCCAAACTTGGTGGATGTGTCCCTGCTTCTTGTTACTGTGCAAAGTCCTATACAGTTAAATGTTAGGATCAGTGTCTGAGCCTTTTGTCATGATCCACATAGCTCATGATTACACAGACCTCACTGGTTAGAAACGGCCATAAATATCAGAACAGCCAAAGGTATGCACAGGGACTTGTTTATCCACAGGACTTCTAGTATAGTATCTAGTCAGCTGGCACTGTGTGCAGGGGCAGCTGAGGAAGGTCTATATTTAGGCCTGGGAGTCTGGGGGCAACGAATCTGGAGTTCAATTCACATGTAAAGGAAGTGACCCAGGGCACTAGTCTACAGGTGGCTGTAACAGTTTTTCGTGGTACTCTTGAATCTGGAAAGTTGATTTAGAATGTTGTAATGGTAGCCCCTTAGTACTTTGTTGCAGTGTTTCCAACTCATGAGGTCCTAATTTATTGTCAACCTATGGGCTAATGGTACCACCACCACCATAAATGGTGACATATGTCTTTGATGGCACATTTATCAGGTGTCACCCAATTTGCTAGTTGCTTATTGAAATCGGTAGGCTATATGTACATTGAATATAGGCCTCCTGTAGCTCAGTTGGTAGAGCATGGTGCTTGCAATGCCAGGGTTGTGGGTTCGATTCCCACATGGGGCCAGTATGAAAAATGTATGCACTCACTAACTGTAAGTCGCTCTGGATAAGAGCGTCTGCTAAATGACTTAAATGTAATGATTGCAAAATCTGATTTATTTTAAACTAATAGTGAATCTCATTTTTTACTCAACAGTATGAAGTGAAACGGAACTGAATTTTTTGTACCATCCGCAACTGCTTCTTCAAGTTCAGATCACAACGAAGAAACAAATTCAAGAGAAACATCCCGAAACGAACAGTCGCAACAACTCAAGGAAAGGATCACTTCAAAGGAAAATCTAGAAGCAACCAAACGAAGAAAACACCAAAGACAAAAGATACACGGCTGCCCAATCGAAACGCACTCAAGAGAAGCAATCCTTTGCCAACATTGCAAAACCGAGAAGATAATAACTGATCTGAGACCAGAAGTTTGTGCCTACTCAACAGCTTTGACAAAGCACACGTCCCAACGCTACTCCCAGCCATCCTCACCTCACCACCGACTCACCCTGGGGTGCCTAGAGGGCTGCTATTTGCTTTTTTTTTTTTATTCTGTTCCTTTAACTATCTCCATCTCCTTCGTCTGTATCTCTTCTTGCTCTGTTTGTTGTTTTCAAGCACTGTTATTGCACCTGGGTTTGCCTTTTTAAAATAGTTTCCCCCCTTTTGCTTTATGCAACTCGTATCTAGAACTTGTGCCAGAAACCTGTAACAAATAAGTGTGTGTGCGAATGTGTGTGTGAAGATCTGCAAAGGCGTTAGCGTTCAAGGCTACCACAAGTTTCAAGACACCAAATCAAGGTAGGTCCATTAAAATATTTTTTAAAAACGTATTTCATAAATGTGTTGTCGTTTTGAATAACTGTTGTCTTTGTTTTTTTACGATACTTGTTTCAATGTGTCTAGAAAGGCATCCTTTATATGGGCCAGACATCTTGGCCATCTCCAAAGAAATTTGCACAAATGTCAAATGTATTTACACTGCATGAGGCTTTTACTTATCTACTCATCAAGGACTGATTTGATAGGACTCAATTAATAAATGCATTTGCAAAGTACTGTAATGGTGTATCACAGGGCATTTGATCTAGAAATTGATGCTCATGTTAATGTTACATTTGATGGTAAACCAATGAAGGGGAAAATGCAGGTTCCCAAGTACCAGTCTGGTTCCCTGCTGTGCTGACATGGCAGGATTGTAGATAATGTATTTGTTATGATAATGAACACAAATAATGCACTAAATGTCCCAATCTTGCCTGACTTAACAATATTCTGCTCTTGTAAATGTGCACATCCGCTACCATTTTAACTAGGATGGGGAATATTGCCCCTTACCTAAATGGTGGTGTTTGATATCATAGAAAAACTAGCTTTTCTTTGTGACATCAACATGCACAGCAGCTCCCCTAATTTGCTTGAGGGACTGACCTTTGCTTCTACTTGATAGGGATGAATCATTCTGCAACTTGTTTGGGTCAATTGTTAACAAGCTAAATTAATTGCACCAACTCTAGCAGAAAGATTTAGCACAGTTTTAAAGTGTTTTAGTGAGCCTATCTTTCTGCCATAGGCCTACTTCATTATGGAAGTTGTTTAGCTGTCTTTCCTCTGCCTCTGTATCCTGCCCCTCTACCTGGTCATATCTAGCCTTCTGTTCCCTTGTCTCCTCACGCCCACAGACCCTTTCCCATGATTGTGACACTTTGTTCACTGGCTGACCTTTTTGCCTTCCCCTTTATTTATTTATTTGTCCCTTTCCCATTTTCACCCTTGCAGACGTCCAGAGGTGTATCATTGGGTGGTTGAGGGGGAAAAAAGGAAAAAAATAACAAACAAAAGTGAAGTCTGGGCAGTCAAGCAAACCAGTAATCAAGTACAACAAAGGGGTGGAGTTTGGTTTGAGTTTATGGAAAAATATGGGAAGCCCCTGGAAAGGCTTTGTTGAGTTTACCTTGCCCACGTCCCCACCTGCCGCATTTATTAGCGCTGACCTGAGCAGCACCTCCCCCGTCGGACTCAGCCTGTCACCATACGGCCGATCCGTAAGTTCCATCTTCCCCACCACCTCCCTCCGTCTCCCCCATCGAACACCCATTCACCCACCTTGCCCTGCCTCTCTCTGCTCTGACTGGCCTTACCTTTCCATTCCACGGGGCTCAGAGACTAGCCTCTGCTCAGGTGCAGTCAAGCAGGTACAGGGCGGTCTAAAGGTTACTGGGGATTTGGGTTTGTTTCAAATTTGGTTTTACCCTCCACAATTTATTTAAATAAGGCTGTAAATGCGTTTTGCCATGCCCCACACCCCTGAGATTAATGGTGTGGGATATGATTAGTGCTGCAATTTGTCTCTTATGTAGCCAATATAAACAAACAGATTTAGAATTAGTACATTTAGCCTAGTACATGTTTAGGAAAACAATGTGAGTGTAATCTAAGACTAAGTGAGAGAGGGTGACTGTTTAGCAGACTACAAAGCAGTATGCAGAGGCTAAGAAGATATTACTATTGATTTTCTGGTTTATTACAAAAGCTAAACTTGTGTTTTTGGTTGAGTCAATTATACCATGCCCATTTCAAGCTTGTCTAAAAACAAAATATGTTTTTAAATGTCACTACTTTGTCAAGTTAGCTGGCTAACTTTGTAGTTCACCCCTCAGGTGGCGTTGATGCTCAAAATAATGTGCCCAGTAGGAACCTGACTGTTCTTGACAAAACTATTTAAACGATGTCAGTTTGAGTCTTAAAAAAAAAAAAAAAAAGAATATTTTATTTTTGTCCGTTTGACAGTCTTTCCCAAATAATTAGACTGAAATAAAGCTAATTTAACTAAGGTAGGTCCGTTTTTTGCTAGTTTGTAAGACAAGTTGATTTCGAACTGAATGGCACCAGCCATCGGAAACTGTCGCTTAGTCTGAAATCTTAGGTATCGAACCAGCAAATAAAAAATATAGATTTATATTCAAGATTATTCACCCCATCGAGGACAGACCACCCAATCCACTAACTACTAGGAATTTCAACTGTTAACATTGATGCTAGTAAGGGACCTAACAGATAAGGCTGCTCTGGGACCCTTCATGTACACACTATCATCTTACTGTGTTGACATGCTTCTGTCTAACCTGTCTTTCACATCAGCACTTTCTGATTCTGTCAACTCTTATTTTAACATTATTTCAGGCAATAACGATAACAGCTTTTCATGAGTCATGATCACTTAAGTTACATGACCACCTTTCTCAACGCTTTGTTCCATTCCTTCAAATGTTGAATGGCAAATGTTTATTTTAGTTTTACTGATCAGGCTGATTATTGTAGGGTGTCGCAGAGACTACCTCACAGGGACATTCACTAGAGATGCTAGGTCTCTGCTAATAATTTATGAGTTTCTCTTAAGGAATTATGATTCCCAGGGTCAGCATCGATCTGTGTTTATACTTGCCCCTCACTTTTACAATTTAAAGTGTAAGAAAATAACTTCAGAGACCTAGAACGCTGCGGTGTAATGGAATGAAAGCTCATGAGTAAAACCACAGCTCCAAGTATCTGAATGTCCAAATTACCTTTTGACCCCCCCCCCCCACAACAGTGTGTCCCAGTCCTGACCCCACTGTCGGATATGGAGAAGGTGCACTCTGAACCCCCTTTGGCACGTAATACTGCCCCTTCCACCTCTGCGGTGGCTATCCCCCGCTCCTTCTCTGTTTCCCACAAAAAACACAAGCGGACCCCCCTGTATCAGAGATCAGTAAGTGGGCATGTTGTGTGGGCATCACATCAGTTGCACCCACAGTGGTAATGACTGCCAGGGGGATGTTAGTTAACCGCATGGTGTGTTTTGCAGTGGCTTTTGATTACTTAGAGTGAGATGATCAATAAATTGATTTCTGGTTCTGTGTGAAGTCATATTGTAGCACCCAGTTCATGTGTTTTTTGTTTATTTATTTTAAGACGTTTATTTATTTTAAGACGCTCTTATCCAGAGCGACTTACAGTTAGTGAATACATATTTTCTTTATACTGGCCCCCCGTGGGAATTGAACCCACAACCCTGGTGTTGCAAATGCCATGCTCTATCAACTGAGCTACATCCCTGCCGGCCATTCCCTCCCCTACCCTGGACGACGCTGGGCCAATTGTGCGCCGCCCATGAGTCTCCCGGTCGCGGCCGGCTGTGACAGAGCCTGGATTCGAACCAGGATCTCTAGTGGCACAGTTGGCACCTTAGACCACTGCGCCACTCAGGAGTACATGTTGACTTAATGTGCTAGTCAATGTGAGACGGCAATGGTTTCCTAGTAGGTTTGGATAAAGATTAAGTTCTATAACCAACTCTCTTTGCATGTATAATGTTCCCAACTTTGTCAATTCAGGGGTGCTTGTTGTGATAGTGACTGAGTGAATAGAAATGCATGATTCTCTTGAGCCAACTAGAAATGTCTATACAGTATGGCCTTTATGGTAGTGAATGGTCTGAATCAACATGAAAACCCATCTGGGGTTGGCCAATTGTGCTCACCGGCATTCACAAGAGGAAAATGGTCAGAAACACCAGAAGGCTCTTTTGGTTAGTCTCTCCAAACTTTGGTGCACCCACCAGTCAGGAAACACATTTTAGGTAGCGGATTTTCTTTGTAGATGTGTGTAAATGCATGTTTGGGTGAATTAGATCCTATTGGCGTGTATGTGGGAGTTTCATTTGTCAAAGAGAGTCATGCATTTACACAATCCCACTCATAAACTCACATCTGCTCTCATTCAATGTTAAGAGCTGTGTTTTGACTGACTGTTTGATATTTTTCTTCAATAAGTAACATTGTCCGTTTCTTGTTCTGCTCAGATGAGTTTTGACCCTGGCATGCTCCACAACAACGGGCACACTGCGTTTGCCAACGGCACGGCGGCGGGCATCAGGGAGACAGGAGTGGTGGAGAAGCTGCTCACCTCCTACGGGTTCATCCAGTGCTCGGAGCGGCAGGCGCGCCTCTTCTTTCACTGCTCCCAGTACAACGGCAACCTGCAGGAGCTCAAGATAGGAGGTGAGAGTCCAGGGCTGCTTCTAGGCATTTAGTAGTCTAGTCTCATCCACCAGCCTAATACTGAACAACACAACCTTTTTAGGGGTGGTTTCCCAGACACAAATTAAGCCTAATCCTGGACTAAAAAGCATTTTCAAATGACATTCTCCTTGAGTCTAGGAATAATCTGTCTGGGGAAACTCCTCCTAGATGTTTATCTGTTCAAAAATGAGAATTTCTTTAAAAAATCCTTGGATCTAAGTGGTAACAATTGATTTCTTCCTTGGTCTCTTCACAAGCTACTGTGTGCAGCCTTTAAGTCGATCAACCTCCATGAATGTCCGGTCAGCATTTGGTGACAACCTGTTTTCTTCATCTCTCTGCCTCTCTAGATGATGTGGAGTTTGAAGTGTCCTCAGACAGGCGCACTGGCAAGCCCATAGCAGTGAAGCTGCTTAAGATCAAACCAGAGGTGCTTCCAGAGGAGCGCATCTCGGGCCAGGTGGGGCCAGACTCGCACGCCTCTCCCTTTACTGTGCTGCATGGTTATATTCATCCAGTTAAGGAACACCATTTTACTTTTGGTTCTGTTTTTGTCCCTGTCACCTCAATGTCGGTGTTTGTTCGTCTGTTGGGTGTATGTTCAAGCTCATTGTAAATCTTTAAACTCATTTTTGGTTATTAATAGTTTCATAGATTTGTACATTCTTAATATGAAACCTTTCCCACCACTGATTTTAATCTGATTTTAAATCCACATTTGTATGGCCGTTATTTATGTTGGCCTTGGTCTGTTTGTCTGAAACACTAGGAATATATAATCTATTTCCATGGAGATTTACAATGGGCTTGGCTGTCCTCGACATACATGTTGTGTGGTGATGGTGTTCAGGGGTAGAGGTGGGATTTGACGTTTAAACAAAATAGCCTAAATCTTTGTCCAGAAAGTTGTTCCTAAATGAAGTTGAAGGCTTATTTTCAAAGGAATGACAAAATATGAAGTCAGTAAATCAAATAGGTTTGATTGGATGTAATATTTTGATAGCCATTGACATATATATTTTTTATTAGCCTTCTCTTCAAATGGCATTTACTCATTCAAATGAAGAAATTTGGCATCTCAAGCGTTTCACATCTCATGCAGTAGTGTCTATAGTACATAACAGACTTCTATCCCTTCACTCTCTTGATATACTTTTGAAAATCAACCAGTTTTTGTTTCCCCAGAATGATTATTGTAATTTATGCAATGTCATTTCCTTATTTAAGTGCACTGATTTATATGAAGGTAATCATGTTTGTGTGTTGAATCACCCAAATGCCATTCTTAACCATCTCCCGCTGTGGTTCTTGCTGTCCTTTAGGTTGTCTCAGCGATTCCCACTCACCTGGATGGCAAGTCTGCTCCAGGGCAGGTGCCCACTGGCAGTGTGTGTTATGAGAGAAACGGGGTAAGACTGTCAAATGGCCTGTAGAAAGAGACTTGTCATGACAAGGCTGGTAGTCAATGTAATGTAAAGTATGGATTCCTTCCCACGCAGGAGGTGTTTTACCTGACCTACACCCCAGACGACATAGAGGGCAACATGCACCTGGACACGGGAGACAAAGTCAGCTTCTACATGGAGACCAACAAGCAGTGAGTTGTTTTTCAAAAGTGTCTTATTGTTTCCCAAACTTGAGTTTCCCAATTTAAAATGTTATGATTGCATACTACCATCGCCCTTTCCTCATGCTTATCTTCTGTGTGTTTCAGCACTGGTGCAGTCAGTGCTCACAACATCGTCCTGGTAAAGAAGAAACAGATGAGGTGCCAGGGAGTTGTCTGTGCCACCAAGGTAAAGCCACAGTACACCCTTGTGGATCCCTGGCTGGACATTGGCTACTGAATGTGCCTGATTATGATCTAATCTATAACCCTTTGTTGTCTGATAGGAGGCCTTTGGATTCATTGAGAGAGCTGACGTGGTGAAGGAGATCTTCTTCCACTACAGCGAGTTCAAGGGCGACTTGGAGGCCCTACAGGCCGGCGACGACGTGGAGTTCACCATCAAAGAGAGAAACGTAGGTGGCATCACAGGAACCGTTCTTCCTAGCCAACTCGAGTGATCCGTTCTAATGGATTGCAAAAGTATAGAATATGAGGCCAGTATTGGATCATTGGAATCAAGTTATTCTTAAGATGTTAGGGACTTAACTTGTCAAATCAAGCAATGACGGTTTAATGGCAGTGAGACTCTCAATAGGAAAAGCTGTTCAATAGAAATTGCTCATGTATACATTCTGAATACGTATTGATGCTATGAGCCTGTAAATATGCAAAATAATGGAGAGAAAAAAGCAACATTGAAGTAACTAAAGCATTTACGACGATACCGCCTCTGCAGAATTCAGGGCATTCATACTTCTTGCGTTTCGTGGAGCAGAGTTGTTGTGAAGGAAGTTGTCAAGGAAGTGAGTTTGTGTTTATACATGAACTCCCACCCCCACCTACGTCAACCAATCATGTCAATGCGGAGCTATACGGAGCCCTCTGTATTGTAACAACATTTGGGAGGTGCATGGCATTGCCGCAGGGAGCTCGATTTGACCTCCGGAGGCTCTGCAATTGAGCCTCTGGACCACTTTGCCTGATCAAGCATAAATCTGCTATAAAGCATTTTGTTTTCTCTCCTCTAGGGGAAAGAGGTGGCCACTGACGTGAGGCTGCTCGCCCAGGGAACGGTCATATTTGAGGATATCAGCATCGAGCAGTTTGAAGGCACTGTCGCCAAAGTCATCCCTAAAGTTCCAACCAAGAACCAGGTCTGCAACTTACACCATACCTTCATACTCAGGAGTAACCTGAGCTTGGTTTTTACTAAATCATCGATTGTTATTTTCTCATGATAATGACAAATATTTGTATTGTTCCTCCCCATCTTTTAGAATGATCCGCTCCCAGGTCGCATCTGTGCCAGGATCAGCTTCACGGACAAGGAGCTCCTGTTTGGTGAGAAGGACACCAAGTCCAAAGTGACCCTGCTGGAGGGTGACCATGTGCAGTTCAACATCTCAACAGACCGCAGGGACAAGCTGGAGCGGGCCACCAACATCGACATCCTGCCCGACACCTTCCACTTCACCAAGGAGTCCCGTGAGATGGTAAGGACCATGCAATCTATGGTACACTCTAGTTCATTTGAGGAAGCTTTGTGTGGAGTTGAATCAGTGAATGTCAACCTGAAATGTACATTCCTAAGAAGTTGTCTGTATTTCATACTGTTGTGTAGATCATATTAAATGGAAGAGCATAAACCTGCAGCCCTGAATGAAAGGGAAGGATTGGCACAGTTCAACATTTTATCTACAGTGCACTCTCTTTAATCTCGGTTAGAAGTAAAATCTTGTGTAATTTGGTCAGCTGCGTGATTAACTTCTGGGTCTATACATGCGTGTTAGCAAGTGAGATTTCTGGTGGTTAGCGAAGTCGCCACCTCTCCCCTCCGTGTGGGCACACAAAGCACTCAAAGTGAAGCGGTTTTTAAACACTGCCATCGCCCAATCCTGATACGTCCATATAACGAGTGACGAAAGCCCGAAGATCGGAACTACTGCAGCTCGTTATGTCACGCATCCCGTTCAGTCCCAGCAGATTATTCGGTCTACATGCAGAGTCGACGGCATCTCTGCTGTGTTAACGGCTCTCCCTGTCCTCTGTCCTATAGGGTGTGATCGCTGCAATGCGTGACGGCTTTGGCTTCATCAAGTGTGTGGACCGGGACGCCAGGATGTTCTTTCACTTTAGCGAGGTGCTGGAGGAGGGCCAGCTGCACATCTCTGATGAAGTCGAGTTCACCGTTGTGCCCGTGAGTCCAGAGAGAACATCCATGGTCCGTTTTTCAATATACAAATGCTGTCTTTTTAAAAATTCCTTTAATCTCTCCTTCCCACTTTTTCTCTGTCCATCATCCAAGGCTGTTAGTTTAGTAGGGAACTCTTGATTTTGAAATGAACATCCAGTAAATTGTTATAAATATTAGGGAATCTCACTCATTGAACCCATTCATGTTTCCTAGGCACATTGTCTTCCAAATGAATTTTGGTCTCTGGCTACCTCACAATATAATCCAGACAATCTCAATGAGCGCATTATCGAACACCAACACATTGGAACGGGTGTTTTCTCCCTCTCCTGTGCAGGACATGTTGTCTGCCCAGAGGAACCACGCGGTGCGCATCAAGAAGCTGCCCAAGGGCACAGTCTCCTTCCACATCCAGTCTGAGCAGCGCTTTGTGGGCATGGTGGAGAAGGAGGCCACAGCAGCCATCACCAACAACAAGAGCGCCAGCCCCAGCAAGGCAAAAGAGAAGGTACGAAAGCACCCAGGGCAGCACTTGGGAACCCACAGCGACATTGTCAACATGTACATTTTTAATTTTTTTTAACAGTATATGTTTCTTTCCTTCCCTGCTTGATGTTTCTTTTACTTTTCTTTCCTCTTCCCCTCTTCCTAGTCTGATCAGTATCGAAATTTAAAACCGCTCCGAGACCCACACGCACACATTTCCCCTTACAATCAGGCATTTTTCAGACCATTGATTTTTGACTCCTCTTTAGTTCTAATTCTCTGTTTGCTTTCTCCTTTCACCCTTTCCCCCCCATGCTCCTTCTCTCCATAGAAAAAAGACAAGGTAGGAGTTTTGTCTTTGCATGATGCCATCAAGTTGATCAACGCTAGATAGATAGATCTATCTAAATGTTTTCCTACCGGGTTGACACAAACTGAGGCAAAGTACTAACTACTAATTTTGTCTCAAATTGGCTAGATGATTTGCCAGACATTTTACATGGCAACTGTGACAAGTTCCCCTAGTTACCTTAAAATTCATAATGTATAGTTTTTTTGCCCAATTGCTTAAATCGGTTTCTCTCATTTCCTGACCTTTGCTCTTCACATTGCTGCAGACATACTGTAGTTGCCATGTACGCTCAAATAGGTAGACTAATTGTACATTTCTCTTATTTCTCAAGGGTAAAGTAGTAGAAAAGGTCAGTGGTGTGGTCTATGGCCTGCTGAATGTGCTCCTCACCCCATGGTTGACTGCATGTTTTCAGTCCTAATCAACCTCTAAATCAATTCCTCTGTAAAAACATTTCATTCTCACTTTTGTAGCCTTGTAATTTACTTTACTAGTTCCTAAGGAGATATGACATTAACTAAGGCTTACCCCATTAAGTCAACTCGTCAATTGTTTGGTCTATAGGCTTTTGGTCGACCAAGATTTATTTAGTTGAGCAGTAGCTAAAAATAAAAAGCGTTGTATAACCACCATCACGCTGTAGGCCTAAGAGCGCATCCTGTTAGGTCTTAATACCGTAACTTACTTATGCCTATATTTCAATTCTTATATTGACTACTGTATCAATCATTCGTTCATGTCATCACACAGCATACAAGTTATTCATGAAATGCAATCAAGCATTTTCGTTTTAAACAAAAATAAAGTGACCCTTGAATAATTAGTATTAACAATAAATAAACTGTTCCATTCACAAATGAATGTCACGGTCTTTGCTGTAATAAACACTTTACAACATACTCTGGTACGCGTGTTATTTAGTGTTTATGTTGTTCCCAACGGTCAGGAAAATTATATTGTAATATAACAGCACCTGTTTGGCACGCAGCGCTTGCGCCTTACCTTCTTCTTGCTCTCCGGTATTTTCCACAACTAGTCAAATTTATTCCGCACATCACTTCCCCTTTTACCTCCTGAGCAACCAGTAAACATTCCCCAATTTCGAGTTTGTCAAGTCCTCTGCATCCGTTCAGATGTTATGGGGTTCAGAGTTTATAACCAAATTATTGATGTGATTATGATATGCTTTAGGTCCTATTGGTCACATGCATTCGACACATACGTGTCACAAGTTGAGGGAATAGGGAATGTTTTTCCTAAACATTTACATTTACATCATTTAGCAGACGCTCTTATCCAGAGCGACTTACAGAATTGGCTGTAATTATGTTGCAGCTTCAGCAACAAAGAGAGCGCGATAAACACTGATGTTCTGTGGTCACTGCAGCAGGGAGGAGAGAGAGAATGGGTGCTAGTCAGTCACTGGCTGTCTTTAACACAGCACAGCAAGTCTGAGCCCTGCCCTGCACAATCAAATCAATTGCGGTTGTACTCCCTCGAGTCATTTGTCTTATTTCATCAAACAGTTTGCTTAAAGCATCAGACAAGCTCAGTGCAAATAGTTGATTTGATTAAAACATGGACACATCCTATCAAAATACATGTTTTAAAATTGACTGATCGATTGGTCAAAAGAACGGACAACTCCCGGTCAAGCAAGATTTTTTAAAGTCTGGGACAGCCCTACATTTAACACTGTTTGTACAAAGGTGTTGATTTCAAACACTAGTCAATGCTAACCGAAATCTAACGGGTGCTTTGGAATGTGTGCTATTGAACATCTTGGTGCCAGTCATCTGCACTCTTAGTTTTAACAAGGAGTTGCTACTGCTGTTCATCTGATATACTCCAAAGCTTTTAAGATGCATCATTCCTCCCTTCCTCCTTTTGAAGTAATTACTGATATGCACCGGCGTGGATGAAATAAAACATTATCCTACACTTTTACTTTCATCTATCCAGCCTCTTCAGATCAGTAATTACTTTATTTTTTAGCCAGGAGCAGTGCATTTTTCTAACATGTCCCAATGCTCAGAACCACAGCAGTGGTGTTATCCAGGTGTAACAGTTCAATGCCTGAGTTCTGGAGAGGAGTGCAGCAGCCTACCTCTGACTCTTTGACTGAAACTGCCAGTCTAATCAGTTTTATGGTGTCTGTGTCCTCTCATGTAGGAAGCAGAAGAGGGAATGATTTCTTATGAGGACTGTGGAGTGAAGCTGACTGTGTCTTACCACGTCAAAGATCTGGAGGGAGCTGCCCAGCCACAGGCAGGAGACAAGGTACTGAAAACCAAACAAGTTCACACTGGCTCAAATGGGTTTTGTTGAAATGGCGACTTACCAAACCCCAAAAGATTAATAATGGAGTTGGCTCTGTTTTCATGTGGTGTAAATTCAACCATGTCCTCTAGGTGGAGTTCTCCATCAATGAGGTAAAGAGGACGGGCCAGCAGAGCGCTGTCACCATCAAGATCCTCAACCGCACCGTCAACACCAAGAGGCTGCTGGGATACATCGCCACCCTGAAAGATAACTTTGGCTTCATAGAGACAGCCAATCACGATCAAGAGATCTTCTTTCACTACAGGTACAACTATTCAACACAGGCAAGCTACAGTGTAAAATATGTTTGTTGGTGTGACATAAGATCTGCCCTGGTTTTTCATGCTTCCTGTTTGTCTGTTCCAGTGAGCTGTGTGGAGACTTGGAGAACCTGGAGCTGGGCGACACTGTGGAATACACCCTGTCCAAGGGCAAAGGAAACAAAGTCAGCGCTGAGAAGGTTACTAAGGTGGCAGCAGGTAGGCAGTAAAATGCTCTAGTTATTGTTTGAGTTTGCACTACAGTCAGTTCTATAGTGAAGAGTTTATGTATCAACCATCCAAGTGAGTATGCTAATGGTGTTCTGTTATTGCAGTGAATGGTGTCGGGCAGGATGTTGGTGAGACAGTGATTTTGGGGAAGGTGGTGCGCCCTCTGCGCAGTGTGGATCCGTCCCAGACAGAGTACCAGGGGCTCATCGAGCTCTCGGAGGAAGGTAAGTCACCACTGGCAGTGGAGGGTTATGTTAATCAATTCAATGTTTTTACTAATGCACATACTCTATAATAACCAAATGGCTAAATTGACCATTCCTCTTCTCCCACCTGTCCTTCTACCCATTCAGATGGCACGAAGTGCCAGAATTACCCCTTTGGCATCGTGGGCATGGCGAACAAGGCAGACTGTCTGCAGAAAGGAGAGATGGTGAAGTTCCAGCTGTGCACAGTGGCCCAGACAGGACAGAAGATGGCCTGCAACGTTGTCCCCCAACGTAAAGCCCTGGTGGAGTGCGTCAAGGACCAGGTATCTGATCATGCTTGTCAAAATTGGTGGAGATGGACATGATTTTAAATTGCCTTTCAAAATTGAACTTAAATATTCTGCCATTTTTATTTATTTTCAAGTGTGGTAAGTAACCCAAACATGAAGTAATAAGAATGTATAATTTGTTTTGGGACTTTCTCACTATGCAAGGTATTGGTGTGGCTACCTATGAGCGCTATGCCTATTCAGTCTGTAATGTCTTGTCTCCCCAGTTTGGTTTTATCACATATGAAGTTGGCGAGAGTAAGAAGCTGTTTTTCCATGTCAAAGAGGTGCATGATGGCTTGGAGCTCCAGCCCGGGGATGAGGTGGAGTTCTCAGTCATCCTCAACCAACGCACAGGGAAATGTAGTGCCTGCAACGTGCGCAGAGTCAGGTAAATACTGCAGGGGGGGTGTACTAGTACCCATGTTCGGAAATGGAAGTATTACCTCAACTTAGCCAATAAGGATGCCCGTTTTCTTGATGGCAGGCAGTCAATGGAACTGAATAAGTGAAATTGGACCTCTAGCCTCCTGTAGCTCAGTTGGTAGAGCATGGCGCTTGCAACGCCAGGGTTGTGGGTTTGATTCCCACGGGGGGCCAGTATGAAAAATGTATGCACTAACTGTAAGTCGTTCTGTATAAGAGCGTCTGTTTAATGACTAAAATGTAAATGTAGCCCACACACTTGCTAGTCAGGTCTCACTTATGACCCAGTTATTCTAAACCTAGACAGTATATTGTTGGTAAAAAAATCCCTCTTGTTTCTCTACCCCCACAGTGAAGGGCCTAAACTGGTGGCAACCCCCCGTCCCGATCGCTTGGTCAACCGGCTCAAGAGCATCACCCTGGATGACGCTAGTGCCCCCCGCCTAGTCATTGTGAGACAGCCCCGCGGCCCTGACAACTCAAAGGTACACATATTTGAACACGTAATGCTGTATAATAAGTTCTGATGTTCACTTTTTGTTTTTGGTTAATCTATAAAGCGTGTTGATTTTATAATGACTGGTCTCCTTTGTTTTGTACCCAGGGCTTCAATGTGGAGAGGAAGACCAGTCAACCGGGTGTCATTGACTGAGCTGTATATAACCCATCCCGTCTGGAATAGGTGGGCCCTGATTTAAAAATGCAACCAGAGAATGGAGGACAACAATGGAAAGGGATTTTTGCTGTCTTGCAGACACATGCTCCTACACACATACTCTTGATACACACAGGCACACAGAGAAATAAGCATGTGTAACCCCTCTCCCTGTTCCATCACCTGCAAGGGAACCCTCATTCCATTTGTCCTCTGCTGCCCATGTATGATGTACTGCAGGATACAAGGCGGGATCTCTCTTCCGAGTGTGCGCGTGTGATTGTTGTGCACAAGGTGTTTTAGAAATGGTAGAAGTTACAGAGGAATTTGTTTTGAGGGTTTCTCTGCCCCTTAGAATCAGTGACGGTTGCGTGGCAGTGTCTTGTCCCCATCTGCCGAATCTGCCTAATTGTCTGGAATTCTGCACCTGCAACCTGACGTGTGTGTGTGTGTGTGGGCATGTATTAGAGCTCATCTGCTTATTTTCCTCCATTTTGTTCTCCCTCATTTAAGGAAACTAAATGATTCTCATTTGCCAATGGTTTCCACTATGCTTTCCTACAAAATGCATAAAGCAAAGTTCCCTCCATAAGGAGGATCATGTTTCTCATGTGTGGACTAAAACAGAGGCTACTTCTCTGCTCGGTTTTTTTGAGCAGTTTAAAAAGAAAATCTTTATCCAAGAACTGGAGTGAAAGCATGGTGTTGTATGTGAATGTTTTAAGTGGTATATGATTTGTATTTACTTTCACAGATCTGGGGCCTTTAGATACCTTTTCGTTATTCACGCGCTTTGTAAGCAATTTCCCCAGGTGCAGAATTCCTAATGGCATCTTATATCGAGCAGTTTCAGACAATGTACTTTTTTTTTGCACATCTTTGCTTTTTTGTTCCATTGATGTAAGAATACGGTGCCTAAACTACAAAAAAAAAAAAAAATGACATCCTCTGTCCCCAGCCCATCCGCCAAAATAGAAAAAACAATCTTAGGATGGCTTTTTTTGTAGAAATAATACTGATCTGCATCCCAAATACCTGTGGGTTGAAATATACTGTATGTAATGTGTCCTTTTTTTTTCTTAGTGAAAGATTCAAACATCACAATATAACAAAAATACATTTAACTTCAGTAAAGGGGGGGGAAGGAAGGGGAAGTGTAACAAAGCATTAGAATTAAGTTACGTCTTAAGGATCAGGATATCTATTGTGCTCTGGCGGTGTTGGTGTGGTCTGTTGTGCCTGTACGCACATACGGCAGTTGGAGACTAAATTAATTTAAACTCTGGAGATCACTGGGTTGATCCTGAACTGCACAGGCGCTCCTATGAACTTTTGTTAATGGTCTTGAATGAAGCAATTGAATTAAAGTTTTATGAAAATCATATTGCGTTTCTTTATTTGAAAGAAAATCCAGGCAGTTATTTATTTGTTCCTTTAAATTCCATAGAGTTTGTATAAACCATTTTATTCAATGGCAGCAAGACTAAAACATAAATGCTGTCCCTACTTTCAAACCAAAATGTGCCTGAACAGTGGAGCAAACTGAAGATGGAAAATATATTCCGCATCTCTTGGTAGGACAATAGAAGTTTGCTTAAAAAATGAATTTTATTGTTGCCACACTGAACCTTCATATAGAAATGTAAAACTGGGAACAAATCCCTGCACAGTTTGAATTATCACGCACATTATGAGAAGGCTATATTGTCTTTGTTTTAAACTGGAACGTTTCAGTTCTTGCTCTACCTCGTTCAAACTCTGGTGCTACCCAGATGTATCGTTATCGCGGCGCGATGCACAACCTTTGGTTTTGTTTCTGTATTTGGACTCGGGGCTTCAGACCAGTGTGTCCACAAGTCTCTAAGCTGATTTGGCCTTGAGGGCCGCAAGTCCTTGATCTGGTTTGGGGGAACTAGAGCATGCGGAAGATCTGAGTTCTCTCTGGGAGCAAACTTCCTGTCTGTATTTACCACGCTGACTGTAAGCGCTCTTGACTGATTCAAGGCCTCATTTGGCGTTGTCCACCCTGCAGCAGCAGGAGATGTGGCATCTTGGCTTGCAACATTCACTTTCTCCATTTGAACAGTTCTTCTGTCTCTTGAGGAATCAAGTCCTTGCATTTTCATTTTGTATTCTTCCAACTTGGCCTTACACGCCACAGCTTTTTCCTTAATCTCCAGGAACTGTTCCTCCAAGTCTTTTTGATATCCCTCTTCCGCCTTCAGCTCATTATCCCAAAATTCCAGCTGCTCTGCCTCCTCTATTACCTTCTGCTGGGCCTCTTGGTCAGTTTGCCTGGCCTTTTGTTGCTCCTCCAGCTCATGAATCTGACTATTCGTTGAGTTTATTTGAACCTGCAGCTCTTTCAGATTAGTCTGTTGGCGAGCAACTAGTCCTCTTAACCTCCTTTTCTCATCAACCATCTTAAGGGCACTGGTTGGATTCTGACAGCCCTCAGCATTTATCTTTGCTGTGCCAGCTTCTGGGTGTTTCTTAACATGTTGGTTATCCTTACCCTCATCAGAAATGTTACTCTTCTCTCTGTCCCTGCCCTGGTCTCCCATGCAGCAGGAGATTCGCTGGTGCTCAGTGGACTTGGCACTCTTTTCTCCTCTGACTTTGCTCTGCAAAACCCCAGGAGTGGAGGGATCCTTGGAAACAGTGACCGAAACATTCAGGGAATTACCATCCCTTTTGTCAGTGTCCTTGCTGTTTCCCTTTTCGTGGCTTGATTGGTTCGCTCCGCCTCTTCCTAGGCTCTCCAGCCATCCCCAAGCCTCCTCCATCAGGGTCAGGGACTTTCTTTTGGGCTTCTTCGGTTCTTCCGGTGGCTGTTTGGCTTGTTGCCGCAGGCGTGATAAGGGAGGTAGGCTTTGACGGTGTAAACTAAGACCACCATTACACCTTCGTACTTTGCCCCCAGCATCTGCTCTCCTCAGCTGAGGCCCAACTTGGTATCTGCTGCCTTTCCCTCTACTAGGCTCTTCGCAGAAGGATGGCCCGTTATGCAGCAGGGTGAGCTGGACCTCTCTGGCCTGCTGGCCGTACCTCTCAAGTGACTCCAGAAGCCGTTCATTGGGTGCCACATTCCGCTCAAACTCTTTGAATTTCTCTTTAAGTGTGTAGCGCCCAGGACGACCTAAGCAAAGGGAAATGATTGGGATGAATATATCACCTGAAAATATTGATTTGGATTGGACATTTCTAGTGAATTATACAGTAAAATTAAAACACTGCCAGACTTGTACTCACAAATGGATTGGGCCAAAGCTATGACTACTTCCTGGCATGTGGTTTTCTCAGTAACTCCACAGACAACTTGTGGGACTCCTTCCACTGATACCTTAACCTCCATTCTGTATTCAGAAAAGTTAAAGGATGAGAGCAAAATTCAGCATTACTGTAGGTTCTGAGGTCTCTGGGTATTACTGTACACACACATTGGAAGTGGTGGAGGCAGACAAATTACCCTCATGACCATTCTCTTATCAGTTTGTGCCCACCGTCTTGGCCAGGCTTGAGGGCAGTAAAAATTACATATTTGTAAGCTGAATGCAATCATCAAATTGCAATTTACAGTATTTTCAAATGAAGCCTAATGATACTCAAGGAGGTAAAAAAAAAAGCAACTTGTATATTGACGGTAACTTAAGTAAAAAAAAATAATTGTATCAAACAACTGCATTAATGCACAAAGCATCCAGTTCATGGCATAATCAGATTTGTGAAAACGGATACATTTTAGCTTCAAATCTACAGTATGTAGTTCCAAGTTTGGGAATTGCTCAAGATAATTGTAATAATCAGTTCTGTCAGAAAAGCACATGCATATACTGTTAAATTGTCCACCTACCTCTTAAGCCTTAAAGTTGATCCGATGCTGGGAGCCGTCCACTGTGCTGAAGGCACAATGCTCTGTAAGGGATGGAAAGGAGCACAGTGGAGTGATTACGGCCAATTTGAAGTCCCTTGGGTTTCTTCTACTGCAGCAAAGTTGAACCCACCCCTCTTGCAAATAAAAAGATTGAGGGCTGATCTATGTGAAAGATGTACAGATTAGATTTAAGGACAGTTTATCAGTATGTTTGCTATAATAATGTATAAATTAACATTTTGTTACAATACTTCTGAATACAGTCGATTCAAATACTGTTTTGTATGCATTGTGTGCTATATCCAGTTTGTGATGTTCAATGCCGCCATTCGATTTTAAAATTAAAATTGCCATTGTTCTGTCAAGACTAGTCTGGCGTTGCCATACCTCCAAAATCACGTTGTGGTTCGCGACTAGGCTACGTCAAGACTAATGCATTTACATTAATCTTACTCGGGTATAAATACAAATTCAAGTGGACATAATGCTTCGCTACTTATTTTATCCGATGACCCCAAATACTGTAAACATTGGTTCACTTGCGTCAGTAAACTGTCAGAGGTATTTTTGGCTCTGGGTGTATTTGTGTATCTTTCTGACAGGAAGGGTGATCTCTATCAGAATGGAATATATAAACATGCTGGTAAACTGTACAACTCCAGTAGGCATACACAAGATCTGGAACATTCCACAACTATTTCCTTTGATTTACCAAATACTTTCGGGTTTTTAGTCTCCGTCCTTGTCAAACAATACAGTAATCCCTCATTAGCTACTGACCCTTGTTCATCAAACTTGACCACAATATACTTGTAAACCTACTTCCACAGGACCCCTGACAAGTTGTCTGAACTAGTGCCCTTATGAGATGTTCTAGGGAATGGATACTCTAAAATAATGTTACTGCCAATAACACCTTCAACTGAAGAGGATGCTCATACTGTACAAATGAAACATGAACTCAAAATATGGAGTTTGAAACAAACCTAAGCCCACAAGGGGGAGCAAAGGTTTTGTAATTTTCCACTCACAATCTTGAGTCTAATTAGTCAACAGATGAGACGTTTTTACGCCCAATTAAAAATGGGTAGTTGTAGTTTATCATGTATCTAGTCTAGTGCACATTCTAGCCTAATTCACTCCTGTCCCAAAACTATTGGGACTGAGGTTGTGTATTGTGACAGACACCCTTGAAGAAATAAAGATATTGAATATAGTGTTGTGGAATTAAAGTATTTTTGTCCCAATGTTTTTTGCCACTTTATTTTAAGTAGGCTACATGTGTTTTTGTTTAGGGATGGGAGTGAATTAGGCTAGAATGTGCACCAGACTAGATACAGTGCCTTCAGAAAGTATTCACTCCCCTAGACTTTTTCCATATTTTGTTGTTACAAAGTGGGATTAAATTGGATTTAATGTACGTTTTTTGTCAATGATCTACACAATACTCTGTCAAATTTGACATTTGTAAAAAAGCAAAAACACAACAAAAAACATACCTTGATTTAGATAAGTATTCAACCCCCTGAGTCAATACATGTTAGAATCCCCCTTGGCAGCGATTACAGCTGTGAGTCCTGGGTAAGTCTCTAAGAGCTTTCTACACCTGGATGTGCAACATTATTATTTTCAAAATTCTTCAAGCTCTGTCAAATTGTTGATCATTGCTAGACAACAATTTTCAGGTCTTGCCATGGATTTTCAAGCAGATTTAAGTCAGAACTGTAACTCGGCCACTCAGGAACATTCACTGTCTTACTGGTAAGCAATTCCAGTGTAGATTTGGCCTTGTGTTTTAGGTTGTCCTGCTCAAAGGTGAATTAATCTCCCAGTGTCAAGTGGAAAACAGACTGAACCAGGTTTTCCTCTAGGATTTTGCCTGTGCTTAGCTCCATTCAGTTGTTGTTTTTTTATCCTGAAAAACTCCCCAGTCCTTAACAATTACAAGCATGCCCATAACATGATGCAGCCACTACTATGCTTGAAGATATAGAGAGTGGTACTCAGTAATGTGTTGTATTGGATTTGCCCCAAACATAACACTTTTGTTGTATTCCCCCCAAAAAAACAATTTGCTTTGCCACATTTTTTGCAGTATTACTTTAGTGCCTTCTTGCAAATAAGATGCATGTTTTGGAATATTTATATTCTGTACAGGCTTCCTCCTTTTCACTCTGTCAATTAGGTTAGTATTGTTGAGTAACTACAATGTTGTTGATCCATCTTCAGTTTAATCCTATCACAGCCATTAAACTCTAACTGTTTTAAAATCACCATTTGCCTCATGGTGAGTTTCCACGTTGACATTATGGGGTACAGTGTCAAAAATCTCAATTTAATAAAATTTTTATTCAGGCTGTAACACAAAATTTGGAACAATGTTATGGGGTGTGAATACTCTCTGAAGTCACTGTACATGATGGAAACTGCTGGAGTAAAAGGAAGTGAAACACCTGTTGTCAAACTTTCCTTCAGTCTGACAGTCCCTCCTCCCTAGATATGTTAATGGTAAGGGGAAATGTGAGATTTGAAACTTAGACACCAAGTGACCCGCTAGAGAAAAGGCTAGTGTGGCTCTTTGGTGCTATAGCTTTAAAATTGTATGGGAAATGTGAAATATAGATTTTTTTCAGGTACTCCTCTCCTATGGTAAGAATGTATAATTTTGGACAACATATTTCCAGGAAACCTTTGTTCATAAGGAGTCGATGAGGCTGTGCTCTCTTGTATAAAGTCTTATTTTTGCAATGTCATGCCATATTCCTTTGATAATGATCCTTCCTACATCTAGAAATTGATTTATTGTGTATGTCATCCGTGATTTATGATAATGACACAATAACATGTAGAGTGCAGTTTTATATCACTTTGGCAATAATGCGGAAAGAGCTCATGTATCGTTATTGGTAGTCTTCTGTAATATGACCAGTTGTGGTCAGAGGGCCAGGAATTAGTCCTTCAAATTATCTGGTATTCATTTTCAGAGTTTAGGGAAACTGCTGTGCCATTGCCCCCCACTGGCCACCTCCCTCCTCTCTACCCAATGCCCCCCACTGGCCACCTCCCTCCTCTCTACCCAATGCCCCCCACTGGCCACCTCCCTCCTCTCTACCCAATGCCCCCCACTGGCCACCTCCCTCCTCTCTACCCAATGCCCCCCACTGGCCACCTCCCTCCTCTCTACCCAATGCCCCCACTGGCCACCTCCCTCCTCTCTACCCAATGTCCCCCACTGGCCACCTCCCTCCTCTCTACCCAATGCCCCCACTGGCCACCTCCCTCCTCTCTACCCAATGCCCCCCACTGGCCACCTCCCTCCTCTCTACCCAATGCCCCCCACTGGCCACCTCCCTCCTCTCTACCCAATGCCCCCACTGGCCACCTCCCTCCTCTCTACCCAATGCCCCCCACTGGCCACCTCCCTCCTCTCTACCCAATGCCCCCCACTGGCCACCTCCCTCCTCTCTACCCAATGCCCCCCACTGGCCACCTCCCTCCTCTCTACCCAATGCCCCCCACTGGCCCCACCTCCCTCCTCTCTACCCAATGCCCCCACTGGCCACCTCCCTCCTCTCTACCCAATGCCCCCACTGGCCACCTCCCTCCTCTCTACCCAATGCCCCCCACTGGCCACCTCCCTCCTCTCTACCCAATGCCCCCACTGGCCACCTCCCTCCTCTCTACCCAATGCCCCCACTGGCCACCTCCCTCCTCTCTACCCAATGCCCCCCACTGGCCACCTCCCTCCTCTCTACCCAATGCCCCCCACTGGCCACCTCCCTCCTCTCTACCCAATGCCCCCCACTGGCCACCTCCCTCCTCTCTACCCAATGCCCCCCACTGGCCACCTCCCTCCTCTCTATCCATCTCTCTTACTTGATTTCCTTAATTGGCTGCACACTGAAATGAGCTTTGACATTTGGGATTGCATTCCCTAAATAGATTGGTTGTGTCTTCATGGCTGGTCTGAGCAAGCACGGGGGGACATTGGAGAATTGGGTATGAGGTTGGGGCATGGGCTTAGGTGTACAGTGTGTTCTTAGCTTCAAGTTTTATCCCAGTACCGTCTCAAAAGTGTACCAAAAGAAAGGTCATAGAAAAACTTCCATGAGCTTCCCCTCTTTGCCAAACTGGGAGTTATGTTGTATCTTGGCTGTTCAAGATTAATCAAAAGACATTTCAGAATGTTTTATTTATTATCAATACGTCCTTTATATATTCTTAAAGGATCTCAGTCAGATTGGCTTACTTTACTTTGGTTTATTTTCCTGAGCAAGCAGAAGTCCTATTAGCAAAATTGAGTTTGGCACCCTTTAGAGCATGAAAGTGGGAGAAAGGAGAAAATCTTATATTTGAGATTACAGTACCTATTTCTCAGTGAACATTTTCTTACATGTTTTAACCTTAGCCCTGTCAGGGAGTGGAGGACTTCAATTTTGCAGTGCAAGAAAAGCAGGAACATTGCATGATGGAAATGGATCCACACACACTTATAAGATCATGTGATCTCAAGTGGTTACTCTTTCATGGTTGTGACTAGATGGAGTAAGTAATTTGTCAGTGTTGTTGGAGACTCCACAGCCAAAATCCTTTTTTCTGGACCATGCAGATTTTCAGGCTTGGTTTGTCTGGTGTTCGTTCGTTTTTATACATTCTTACATTTCCAACCAGCAACCTGGCTATTCTTGGCTAATAAAAAGCTGCCCTTCCCTGTACACATGCTCAAAGGCCTTTGGAGCCTGATCTTTTGAGGGAGAAGTAGATTCCTTTGACAACGCAGGTTCTCTACTGTTGTTTCAGAAGCAGCTGGATATTTGATGCTCCTTTTGTGTTCAGCTGAACTATTTCACAGCTAACAATGACACCACAAATGAGTCTACTGTAGTAGCTTTTGCTGAATACATTTTGCAATGATTTGTGAACACTGCTAGATATTTAAGCAATAATGCCAGAGGGGGTGTGATATATGGCCAATATACCACGGCTAGGGCTGTTCTTAGAGACTAAGCAACACGGAGTGCCTGGACACAGCCCTTAGCCGTGGTATACTGGCCATATGTTATTTTAATTTTTTACTTATCAATTTGTTACTTAACACTTTTCTTAAAACTGCATTGTTGGTTAAGGGCTTGTAAGTAAGCATTTCACTAAGGTCTACACCTGTTGTATTCGGCGCATGTGGCGAATACAATTTTATTTGATTTACCACAAACCCCCGAGGTGCCTTATTGCTATTATAAACCGCTTACCATCATAATTAGGGCAGTAGAAATACCCGTTGTATACGGTGTGATATACCACGGCTGTCAGCCAATCAGCCTTCAGGGCTCGAACCCCCCAGTTTATAATTTATAATATAAAACATTGTTTAATTGTATACATGCATGTGTAGACTGTTCAGTGCCCATCTAGTTTTCCAGATAATTATTTTCCAGTCGTTGTCCCGCAGTTACCATGACCACCCTTCTGGAAACAGAAAAATAAGTGTGTGCTCTTGAACTTGACCAGCTATCAGACTTGTATAACACCAGACCCTCTCCCTCTATCCCTCTGTGTGTACTTGTCAGGGAGACCTGGCCTCATATTAAAACTTAAAATAGAGTGGGCACAGAGGATCCTCTTTTGCGTATCCAGTGTGGGCACAGCGGGCTCTGGTTACATGGTGCAGGCACAGCTTCATATTGCACTGGAGAGGCAGATGACTCTACACTTCCCTGCTACACCAGTCCTGTAGCTGACCTGCTTTGCTAGTCCTCAGGGAGCACGTTTGTGGAAGGGAACAGCCATCACCATGCCTAAAGTCAATATGCCAGGTGAGTCGTCTGGTGGGTGCCGCTGACTTTGTATAGACAGACTGCTGCCCCACTCAAGCCATGCCCAGCCCTGAGATTGTTAGTGGTTCTGTCATGCAGAACCATAGCCAATAAACCGTTTTTCAGATTGCAGTTTTTTATATATGAAAACGTAGCTCTTTGGTAATAGTCTTCTGTACAATGATTTGTCTATCCAATCTTAATCTTTCAGGGTTTATATTTATTTCACAGCTTGTTTTGTAATGGAACACCCATATTTAATTGTGAATGTCAGACAAATTATATGTTGGTGACTTTCTCACATTTGCAAGATTCAGTCACTTACCTCTGCTGATTTATCCCCTCACGTTTTGTTTTTATTTGAGAAAATCTGTTCATAAACGTTAATTTTAAGGATTTACACAGGATAACAGTAACAGTTTCTAATCTGTTCCTAATCTCAATTTGTCTTAATATCAGAGAGTTTTGGTATTTTGATTTACCGATGCAGTCACACCAGGTCTTGTGGCATGGGCACAGACCAGACCAACTGTTCAGGTGATACATACCCATTGAGGCATACCCATTTGGTTGTCTGTCTGCCAGCCAATGTCACTGACATTATTATTGATGGGCAGAGAATTTGCTTGACGTCTTTAGTGTCTAAACACCCAGTGCAATTCTACACTTTTTGTTTTGCTGTTTTATAGCTCATCTCATGCTTTTGTTCATATTTTGCCATGAGGCTGAGAGAAAATGTTGAAGTTTTAAAGCTAATTTACTGAAATTCTACACATTTTGCTATCTGGGGGTCTCCAGAACTCCAGTGGGCCCCAACGGGGTCAGGGATCCCTGGAGGTTGGGGACCCTGGGGCCCGTGCCCATGCGAACACCTTGCTGGCAAGATGCATACAGTTCCAATACGAAGTTGTTAAGGCATAATATGAACCTCCACTTATGAGCAAGCAGTCCACATGATCACATTCTCTGGTCTTCCCAGTTCCAGTATTTCTGTCCAAGACCTGTTATGTTACCTTGAACATGTGTGTGGATGTACTATAATACATGATGTTACGTGATGTCCTGTACTGGTGTTGCCTTTTAGATTGAGAGTAGAGGAGAAATTGAATGAGGCATATGCTGAGTGGTTGCGTCAGAGCAGTGAAATTGAGAGAGTTAGAGATTGATGGCTGTAGCTTGTCAGTAAACTCTGCTGGGTCAAGTGTCATTATGGAAGAACCCAGGACATTTGTGCAGGACTTATGTTGTATTTCATCAACATTTTTAGTGTTGGTCATTTTGTAATATGCTGAATGATGTTGTGTAAATGAAACACTAGACCCGTGTCACCATTCAGAAGGTTTATTTTTGTTTTGTTATGTTTCTACTAAGGCTAATGTTAGCCAAACAGCTGGCCCATGGCTTTCTTGTAATACTGGTACTGAATAGTACTGTATCATCTCTATCAGCTCCCGTATCACTATTGTAATGAGTTCCTGAGTGTAATTCCAATCATAAGAGGGCCCTGCTGTCTGGGGGGAGGGTTATCACTAACTGATGTCAGCAATCATTTTTTGAAGGGGTAGAAAATAGTTCGTTCAGACAGCTGCTCTCTAGGAGGCATTGGCTGGCTGGCTTGATAAGGGTGACAGTGGGTGCAGCGGTTGGAGAATGCACAGGGCCTAACGTAAACACAACACAGGAACATTCCCAGACTGTCTACAACTCCTATGCGGCCGTTGTCATAGTCGGTTGTGTTTAGGTCGAGTCATAATATATACAAAGGCCCTGCATAGTCAACATGGTTACAAAATGTATATGTTGAATTGTTGTGGATTGAAAAAAGGTAATATCACATGTCTCTGTACTCTAGCTAGCTAGGTATGTTACATTTAAAGGTTTTTGTATAAAAAAAATAATAATAATAATAATTTAGCCTGCAGCCAACCTGCTATCTTTTCATTAGCTCTCCCCCTCTGAGATAACCCACACATATTTTTGTTTGTTTCCTTCTACCTGGACTGTCCCTATGTGATTGGGACATTATGATAACTCCACAGAGGGAGAGGGTAAGTATGGAGAGAGACAGGGAAGTGGTATAGGAACACAGGAGTATCTCAAATGCATGGATCGCATTGGGATAGGTTGGCATAGTCCCCTTGATCACTGTGTTCCAATGCAGTGATTTCCCTGTAGGGAACACACCACAATGTGGTGGAATACAATGGACATGCAGACAAGAGGGTGCAATCTATTTATTTGTTTAGTGTTCACTTTACAATGTAGAACAATGGTCATTTTCTGGGTCGTCTTACTTATAGTAAAAGCAACTACAGTAGAGAAACATGTTATTCTTCATCCAAGGATAAGGTGAGAGTGAACACGTAAAGGAATAAATTAATAAAAGGTAGCCTGTCTCATTGAGTCACTGTAGACCTACATGAGAGTGCATGACAGTTGAAGTGACAATTGAACGAAATTACTACAGTAAGTCATTTCATGCTTGTTTGCATTGATGAATGTTTAACCTCAATACACATCCATCGATGCTCTAGTTGATTTTATGTCTGTCAGTCATGGTGCGATTCATTGTTAGTATTTTATCAACGCATTCATGAACTAACTCAATTGACTATCATTATGTTTAAGTCATCTCTAAATGGGAAAAGGGTTTTCTATTGTTTGATCAAATCAAACAGACCAGGGAGGGGTGGCTCATTCATTTTAATGTGTAATACCTTGGTAAGATCATCTAACTCATTAATTTAATTCCTAACATGACTTGTCTTTGTTTCTTTTGTTCCATTTTGGGTAATCCTCTGCTCCTGCTGCGGAATGCACGATCAGGTCAAAGTAAGTATAAAGGGTTAGAAGAAGATACCAAACGTACAGAAATCTGACCCTGCATATCATAAGTATTTACCCCCTTGTATTTTTTCACATTCTGTTGCATTACGAAGTGGGATTGAAATGGATATAATTGTGATCTACACAAAAAACCTCAATATCAAAGTGAAAATAAAATTCTATACATTTTTACAAATTAATAATAACAATTTTTTAATGTTTTGGTTTTATAAGTATTCACCCCTTTTGTTATGGCAAGCCTAAATACGTTCAGGAGTCATAATTTGCTTAAGAAATCATGTAATAAGTTGCATGGACTCTGTATGCAATATTAGGGGTTAACATGATTTTTGAATTACCACCCAATCTCTGCACCCCACACATACAAGGTCCCTCAGTCGAGTAGTGTATTTCAAGCACAGATTCAACCACAAAGACCAGGGGGCTTTTCCAGTGCCTCGCAAAGAAAGGCGCCGATTGGTAGCTGGGTAAAAAAAAAGCAGACACTGAATATACATTTGAGCATGGTAAAGTTATTAATTAGGCTTTAGATGGTATATAAATACAACCAGTCACTATAAAGATACAGGCGTCCTTCCTAACTGAGTTGCCAGCAGAAGAAGGAAACTGCTCAAGGATTTCACCATGAGGCCAATGGTGATTTTAAAACAGTAACAGAGTTTAATGGCTGTGATGAGAGAACTGAGGATGGATCAATAACATTATAGTTACTCCACAATACTAACCTAAATGACAGAGTGAAAATAAGGAATCCTGCACAGAATAAAAAATATTCAAAAACATGCATCATGTTTGCAACAAGGCACTAAACAAGTAATACTGCAAAAAAGGTGTTATGTTTGTGGCAAATCCAATGCAACACATCACTGACTACTACTTTACATATTTTCAAGCATGGTGGTGGCTGCAACATGTTATGAGTATGCTTGTCATTGGCAAGGACTAGGGAGTTTTTCAGGATAAAAATAAACAGAATGGAGCTAACCACAGGTAAAATCCTAGAGGAAAACCTGGTTCCATCTGCTTTCCACCAGACACTGAGAGACATTAATTCACCTTTCAGCAGGACAAGAACCTAAAACGCAAGGCCAAATATACACTGGAGTTGCTTACCAAGATGACATTGAATGTTCCTAAGTGGCCTAGTAACAGTTTTGACTTAAATCTGCTTGAAAATCTATGGCAAGACTTGAAAATGACTGTCTAGCAATGATCAACAACCAACTTGACAGTGCTTGAAGAATTTTGAAAAGAATAATGGGCAAATATTGTACAATCCAGGTGTGGAAAGCTCTAAGAGACTTACCCCAAAAGACTCGCAGCTGTGATTGCTGCCAAAGGTGTTTCTAACATGTATTGACTCAGGGGGGTGAATACTTATCTAATCAAGATATTTTAGTGTTTAATTGTTCATTAATTTATTATTTTTTGTTAAATTTTTCTTCCACTGTTACATTGCAGAGTTTTGTGTAGATGATCGACAAAAAAGGACAACATTAATTTTAATACCACTTTGAAACGCAATAATATGTGAAATAAATCCAAGGCGGTGAATGATATGCACTGTATGTCCCACCGTAGAAACTTGTGACTGTCAACATTAATTCAATCACTTATTTGTAATAGAATAAAGCAGTGTATGCTAGACAAAAAACATGAATCAATGAATTGATCAGTCCGATGGCGCTTGAGGTTTCTGGGCCTTGTGTCCATTGACATTATGACTCCAGGAACAAGATAGGCCAAGAGGTGCTGCAGTTGTACACTATCACAGCCTCCTTGTCTAGTTTGGCCCGAGAAGGCTGTCATGTTTGTACTATAGATATTTGATGTAAGTGCGGAGCAAGTTGTTGAGTGTTTATCTGAGTCGTCTTGCCCTAATCTTTGTGCTGGATTACTGTAGCTCTGTGTGCATGGAACCTTGTGTTCACAGCCCAGGCTAGTGGTGAGAGCTGTGAGTTGATGTTGGACCAAGTTCTGCTTGGTCTTATACACACAAAGCATGCGCTGCTGGAGAGTCTGTTTTCAACTGTTGCAGTAAGGTATGTCTAATGTTTCCCTTTGTGATAGTACCTTGTTGTTTACAAGATAATTTCAACCAATAATTTCAATCCTGATGAATCTGACCATCCTAGCTTGCTTTATCACACCTGTTGTATCTATGCTGCTGATAGCTTGTTCCATGTTCAGTGCTTGTTCCGGGTCAACGCTCCATGATGTCCATTTCATTGCATAATTTCCTGTTTAGTGCACTTTAATAGCTTTTGGGAAACAAAATGCAATGTAGAAAATGACATAAGAAAAGTGAAAATTTTCAACTTAGTAACTACCTTTGAAAAAGCAGGGTGGGTAACACCTATGTGTTTCTGCCAGAGACCGATGAGCACATGCTTGCCTTTGCGGAGGAAGTCTTTGCATCTGAGACCAAAGGTGAGGGCGTCCGCGATGAGATCTCCATGTTTGAAGTGCAAGATGACTGTCCCATCCTTCAACAGGAAATGGCCCACCATCTGCACACCGATGAAGATACTGACAAACGGTGGGTAGTAGTTCCTAGATCTTTTTTTTCTTAATGTGAACTGTCCACCAATGGTAGCATCCTTTGCCTTACCACTAAATCCACTGTTTGTCTGTCCCTCCTCCCCCTCTCCCTCTGCAGTAAGAAGAGACAGCAGAAGTGTCGCATCATGACTTTACCTTCGTCCATGAGCAACCAGGCCAGGAAGGTGCTGGCCCCTGTGGCGGAGGTGTTGTTGGACACCCCAACCTACCTAGAAGTGCCTGACTTCCAGAGAGTGGCCATCATTGGAGACTACGCCTCTGGGGTATTATATCTTAGCTATGTAGCCTACGTTTCTCTCTTATCCAGGTTAGTCTTATGGAGATCAAATCAAGAGAGACCTGGTCCAAGAAGTCAGCGGGGTCCAACAGGATGGACCTCGCTCATAAACTCATAAATAACACATTATGTATGTCTCCACTTCCCTCTCTCCTCCTCAAATAGCAGCATAATTAATTCAAGTCTCATTGACCATGTTTACATGTTGTGGAGCAGTGTCCTTATTGACAGGGGTTAAACTAAGATGGATGTTGGAGGAGTAGCATGGCTGCCCATGCCCCTGGGTGTGAACTTGACCGTTATGGCTAGTATGTGTCTCTGGGTCTGGGCATTGACCTCCTGTAGGGAAGCCTCTTCACAGGAATAGATCCATCTAGACTGGAAACTAGGAGCCCAGCAAAGGTTGTCTGGGTTTAAGTTTCAAGAATGTGGCTCTGACATTTACAGAGAGAAATCATAAGGAGGAGGTGGAGCTTGCTTATCAAACTGCTTGTAGCTCACTTTCCCAACTTAAGCACAACTACATAACCCACTTATCAATATTACATAATAATTTGGTCCGTTGTGAACGACTGACGACTTGCTGACAATTATCAATTTGTGTTAGATCAGTGATTACTTCAAGGAATGGAGGGATGGAAGGATGCATTGGAACAGGGCCCTTATTACATAATTCCCCTCTCTACTCTTAGGTGACCATGGATGACTTTGAGCTGTCCTGTAAGGGTGTGTACCGTGCTCTGACCATCAGAGAGAAGTACATGAGGCTGGCCTACCAGCGCTTCCCCCTCACCACATCCCAGTATCTGAGGGAAATTGAGGGAGAGCCCTTTAAGCCTGAACACACAGTGCAACCAGGTATGCAGACTAGGCTGACAAGTGTGAACATAATAGAGAGGGCATGTCTGGGATATGCATGCAGTAGTTTTCGTGACAGACTATTACAACCAAGAAAGTGTCTAACAGCTTCCTGTATAGCACTTTGTGACATCTGCTGATGTAAAAAGGGCTTTATAAATACATTTGATTGATTGATTGATTTTGTTTGCCAGTCTTCACATCGCCACCCAAGAAGGGTGAGGACCCCTTCAACACAAAGTGCTTGCCTGAGAACCTGAGCTGGGTAGCCCGTATGAAGGACGGTGTCATTTATGCATACAAAGACGCGGCAGCGGCCGACCAACACAAACCCATTGAGAACATGCCTGCCCCTGACTACATCACCTTCATCGACGACATGAACTTCCTCATCGCTCTGATTGCACAGGGCCCAACGTGAGTCTTACTGCACGACTAGCTACAGAATTGTTAACGGAATATGTGATGCTCCATACCCATTACAGCTTGGCTAATGGAAAGCCTCGAAAGGAATTTTTCAACTAACCTGCTCTTGGCGATACTTTCTTCGTTCTTGATTCAGTAAAAAGTGTATGTTATAAATGTCCGTGTCCAGTTGCAGGTGGTTCTCCAAAAAACAGAGACTATTCAGAAATATATTAAATCCACGTTTTGGATCGAGTGTGAAATGCCTCTTGGATGTGTGTAGATCTTTGTTTTGGTCACACTGTTTGACGCACTCATCTACTTCTACACGTGGCTGCAGCCGCATCACATTGAAATGACTAGTTCCTGCAAAGATGTTGGGAAATGCAAGATCTCTGGCAGCTAAAATGGCGAGGGAAATCCCCGCTCGGTGGAAACCGTCGATTTAATATCTTTCTGAATATTCTCTGGTTTTAGAGAACCAATTAGACACTGACATGTATAAGATACAGTTTTTACCGAATCAAGAACAAAGAAACTATTGCCAAGAACAGGTTAGTTGAAAAATTCCTTGCAAGGCTTTCCATTAGCCAAGCTGTAATGTGTATGGAGCATCACATATCCCGTTAACAATTCTGTAGCTACTGCACGACGGGAGATCAACTCCAACACAGCAGAGTCACAGCACTATGTATTTACAGGATGTACTGGCTTTTGATCCAACCCTGCTCTAACACACCTGATTCAACTAATTCTGATCTAAATTTAACACCATGATTATTTGAATCAAGTGAGTGAGGCTGCGTTTACACAGGCAGACCAATTTTGATTTTGATTTTCCACTAATTGGTCTTTTGACTAATCAGATCAGCTCTTTTGCCAATAATTGGGCAAAAGATCAGAATTGGGCTGCCGGTGTAAACACAGCCTTAGTGCTGGTCTGGAACAAATAATCAAACATATGGACTACATATCACACCACGAAATGTCTAACAACTTTACAAGTTCCACATTACATGTTTGCTTGTCCTTTTTGTCTCTCCTGGGTGGCAGTAAGACGTACACTCACCGTCGTCTGAAGTTCCTCATGTCCAAGTTCAATGTGCATGAGATGCTGAACGAGATGGAGGAGCTGAAGGAGCTGAAGCTGAACCCCCACAGGGACTTCTACAACTGCAGGAAGGTAGATAGCTACCGCCTTACAAAACATATTAGCATTAGCCTAGCTTATTAGCCTGTTATTAGCCTCTTAAGACCTCTTAAAGTGTTGGCTTGACAGTCACTGGACCCGGGTTCGAGTCCCGGTCAGGGTTACCCAACTAATTTTCTACAGTAGACTTCCATGGTTGATTTAATTGACTCTCCCCTTTAACTGCCCCTAATTGATACAACTTCTGAATCTGTTAGATAGGATCAGCTTGAGCAAAGTGAGTTGTATAATCACTGATCTACAAATAGGATTTAAGATTCATAGAGGTTCGCCTCCCATGGCTCAGGCAATCCCCCTGCCAAACACACACGCACAACCAGACATTGATTGATTGGAGACAGCTTGTGTCAATTACAGAGTATTTCATAGGATTTTCTACCTACAGCAACTAGTGGATAATGCTGGAAATACCGGTAAAAGCACAGTGCCTCTATTTACGCACAAAAGCAGGGCCCTAGACAATCAATCACAGAGCACATTTAACATGATAGCAACACTCAAAATAACTGCCTGTAATGGGCAATCCTCACCCTGTACACTAGTTTCATTTAATTGATAAAAATTACAGCTATGACAAAATGACAAAATAAAGTCTCTCCTTTCAACAAATACCTTATATTTGTGAATACAAAAGACGTCTATGGGCTTTAGATAAAATAGTACTTTATTACTAGAATAGACTAGCTTAACTTCCTACATCCAGGGTTGGACCTCCGCTCCCCC
Source organism: Coregonus clupeaformis (assembly GCF_020615455.1). NCBI lineage: Eukaryota > Metazoa > Chordata > Actinopteri > Salmoniformes > Salmonidae > Coregonus > Coregonus clupeaformis. The sequence continues at coordinate 24,327,810 of NC_059215.1, forward strand.
TGTTGTTCACTTTAGGGTCTGGCTCCGGATACCTTCTCACGCCACAGATGCTGTGAGACAAATTAGATGATACAGGATGTTGAATGGTGCCAGATTGGATGGTGCATTACCGCCACCAACAGAATGGGTGCTGGAATTACATTTATAATTAGAAGCTAGGTACTAGCTAGTGTGTACTAGCTAGCTAGTGTGTACTACCTAGCTACTGAGTACTGGATAGCTAGCTTAGCTAGTGTGTACTAGCTAGCTGCACAAGCAACAGTGGTTAACATAACGCCCTGGACCAGATCTAGTGCGCCGACTTGTATGAGCATAGCACACTGACACCATGGAACAAAGATACTGACTCAGGAGATCAACAAAAGTCTACAGGTCGCGTGTGCACATATAATTTGAGACACAAACATACCATCTGAGACGCATGGGCATGCGCTTTGAGGTTCGCAGAACACACGGAGTCAGCTGCCCTTATGAAAAAAGATTGCAGTCAGAGTGCAGTATAACTGCAGGACACTGCCGTATAACTGCAGTTAGAGTGCAGTATAGCTGCAGTATACTGCAAATACTGTGTCCAAAATAACACCGTTTTTTTTACTGCAGTAATTTTGCAGTGTAACTGCAGTTAGAGTGCAGTACTACTGTTATTCTGCAATTACTGCATCCAAAATACCACAGTTGACTGCAGTTACTGCACTTTTACTGCAGTTTCAAAACTGCAATCTTTTTTTGTAAGTGTGATGCTTCTCGTTGTTCCAGCACGGTCAGTACACCACGACGAGAACTCATAATAACTGCCTAGTAAGCAAATGTACTTATTTTCCAGAAGTTGACTACAGGTGCATTCTAAGTGCTGATTGAAAGGTGAAAATAAAACATTTTCGGACGTCAAAAATACGTATTCTCCGGACGTTGAAAATACATATTTTTCGGTCATTGATTCTATAGCCGAATTTCAACTGTACATACAGACTCAATGAAGTAAGCATTATATCACAATAATACTTTTTCAAGCCTCATACTATAGTAAAGTGGAACCAACTGAAGATTGCAACTTAACATGTAGTATCGCTCCTAGCTGTCACATGAACTTATGTTATCTTTTTCAAAAGCTTTAAAACTGGCAGCGAAGATATTCAAAGTACTCCAACCGACAGAATAAACCAACAGACCACTTCAGCTACAATAACATTCTCAGTAACGGTCACAGAATGTTTTCTTTCTTGCTATGACTGTGATATGTTGGTGCTTATCGACCTTAGTTGAATGCACTGACTGTAAGAGCATCTGCTGAATGACCTAAATGTAAAAAAACACACTCTTGCAAAGCATGTTGGGTATTATTCTGACTCATCCCAAACCATCTCAATTGGGTTGAGGTTGGGGGATTGTGGAGGCCAGGTCATCTGATGCAGCACTCTATCACTCTCCTTCTTGGTAAAATAGTCCTTACACAGCCTGGAGGTGTGTTGGGTCATTGTCCTGTTGAAAAACAAATGATAGTCCCACTAAACCCAAACCAGATGGGATGGCATATCACTGCAGAATGCTGTGGTAGCCATGCTGGTTAAGTTTGCCTTGAATTCTAAATAAATCACAGACAGTGTCACCAGCAAAGCACCCCCACACCATAACACCACTTCCTCCTTGCTTTACGGTGGGAAATACACATGCAGAGATCATCCGTTCACCCACACCGCGTCTCACAAAGCCACGGCGGTTGGAACCCAAAATTTCCAATTTGGATTCCAGACCAAAGGACACATTTTCACCGGTCTAATGTCCGTTGCTCATGTTTCTTGGCCCAAGCAGGTCTCTTCTTCTTATTGGTGTCCTTTAGTAGTGGTTTCTTTGCAGCAATTCGACCATGGCCTGATTCACACAGTCCCCTCTGAACAGTTAATGTTGAGATGTGTCTGTGACTTGAACTCCGTGAAGCATTTATTTGGGATGCAATTTCTGAGGCTAACTCTAATGAACTTTATCCTCTGCTGCAGAGGTAACTCTGGGTTTTCCATTCCTGTGGCGGTCCTCATGAGAGCCAGTTTCATCATAGTGCTTGATGGTTTTTGCGACTTAACTTGAAGAAACGTTCAAAGTTCTTGAAACTTTCCATATTGACTGACCTTCATGTCTTAAAGTAATGATGGACTGTCGTTTCTCTTTGCTTATTTGAGCTGTTCTTGCCATAATATGGACTTGGTCTTTTACCAAATAGGGCTATCTTCTATCTTCACCCCCCCCACCTCGTCACAACACAACTGATTGGCTCAAACGCATTAAGAAGGAAAGAAATTCCACAAATTAAACTTATAAGAAGGCACACCTGTTAATTGAAATGCATTCCAGGTGACTACCTCATGAAGCTGGTTGAGAGAATGCCAAGAGTGTGCAAAGCTGTCATCAAGGCAAGGGGTGGCTATTTGAAGAATCTCAAATATAAAATATATTTTGATTTGTTTAACACTTTTTTTTTTGGTACTGTACTGTATTGTGCTGTATTGTCCAAACATGTGAAACATATAGATATCTATGTTTGGGCCAAATCAAGGCCGGTCCGGACCAAATCTCAACCAACTAGAAAAGTATAGTTCCTGAAGAAAATGTGCTGTGCTGTGCCTTGTTTTAAAGTATTTATGGTTGTGACTAGGTGAAAAATCTGTCGATGTGCCCTTGAGCAAGACACTTAACCCTAATTGCTTATGTAAGTCTGCTAAATGACTAAAATGTAAATGTTGTAGTGACTGGTTATAGTTGAAAAAGTAGGTAGATGGAAAGATTGTTTTATTGATTGAATTATTGATTGATTGTATAGGATAAGACGGGATAGCCTGAACGTGTGAAAGTTGGTTTGGTGTCTCTAGCTTGAATGGTTCAAGAGTTACTGTTAGTGGGTAATGTTATGCTAATTTATGCAAATGTATATAGTTATAGTTTATAAAAGTTGCAGTGGAAATTCTTACACAGGGACACTCAAAGTCAATCTTAAATGAATCAATTTTTATTGTCAGCGCGCTGTAGAGGTTCCAACAAACGTAATGCACCAGAAGCTCTGCTAGGGCAGTCCCACCAGTTGTCTTATATACGGCTATACACAGACAAGTTATATCTGCATGATTTAGCATAAATAATTAATTATTACTGTTTTGTTTCATTCATGTGACCGACCAATACTGGTTCATAACATGTGACAGACCAATACCTCACGAGGCTTCTTCTCTCTAAGCTGAGACCTTGAAACTGAGATATCTTTCGTTCTCAAAACAAGGTCTGGGCATACTGCCAAATTGCAGATACTGATAAGTGAGGATTCGTCCAATCAGTCACTTGCATGAACACAGAAATTGGTTATTAGAACAGCACATGAATAGAACATAGAAATGTATAGAATAGAAAAGCACCAACATTAACATTTCCATCACAAAGTTTTTAAGAATTTGAAGTTAGGATAGCCTGAACATGTGAAAGTTGGTTGGGTGTCTAGCTTGAACAGTTCAAGAGTTACTGTTGGTGAGTTATTTTGTGTAAATGCATTTAATTAGAGTTTATAATGGTTTAAAATAACTTGGAAATTAGGATAGCCTGAATGTTTTAAAGTTGGTCTTATAGCTTAATTGGCAAAGGAGCAGGAACATTTTGAATAGCAACGTCTGTATTCCTATGGTTCTCATTCAAACCCATGTTAATTTATACATATTTTAAATGGTTATTGTTCAAAAAGCATAAATAGAACCAAAGAGTTGTATAAAAGCAATCTAAGTAGGGTCAGCCAACGTCGGTTTGGAGTTGATATCTTAAACGGTGAAAGAGGAGTAGCACAGCCGAATGTCCCCCATCTAAGTCTATGGCCCTTTTATTGCAATTTAAATGTATTGGGAGCTCATTTAAATATTGTTGTAGTACAAAAAGTATAAATGCTATCATAAATATTTTCTCAAGCAATCTAAGTTGGGGCCGTCCGTCCGTTCTAAAGTTGGTTTTGTGTTTATAGCTTATCAGTGGTGTAAAGCAATTAAGTAAATATACTTTAAAGTACTACTGAATTCTGTTTTTGGGTATCTGTACTTTACTTTACTATTTAAATTTTTGCCAACATTTACTTCACTACATTCCTAAAGAAAATAATGTACTTTTTACTCCATCCCTGACACCCAAAAGTATTTGTTACATTTCGACAGGAAAATAGTCAAATTCACGTAACTCTTCGCCCTAGTCTAAGGTCGTTTGCACTCTGAAGCAGGTTCTCATCAAGGATTTGCCTGTATTTGGCTCCCCATAGCATGATGCTGCCACCACCATGCTTCACAGGTGTAGGTACACCTTACCGTGTAATGCTTACTTACACGCCCTTAACCAACAATGCAGTTTGAAGAACAATAAGAGTCAAGAAAACATTTACTAAATAAACTAAAGTAAAAAAACGTAACACAATAAAATAACAATAACGAGGCTATATACAGGGGGTACCGGTACTGAGTCAATGTGCGGGGGTACAGGTTAGTCAAGCGTAAAAAAAAGGGGGGGGGTAAATGCAAATAGTCGGGGTAGCCATTTGATTAGCTGTTCAGCAGTCTTATGGCTTGGGGGTAGAAGTTATTAAGGAGCCTTTTGGACCTAGACCTTATGCTCTGCTACCGCTAGCTGTGCGGTAGCAGAGAGAATAGTCTATGACTAAGATGCCTGGAGTCTTTGACAATTTGTAGGGCCTTCCTCTGACACCGCCTGGTATAGAGGTCCTGGATGGCAGGAAGCTTGGCCTCAGTGATATACTGGGCCGTACGCACTACCCTCTGTAGTGCCTTGTGGTCGGAGGCCGAGCAGTTGCCATACCAGGCAGTGATGCAACCAGTCAGGATGCTCTCGATGGTGCAGCTGTATAATCTTTTGAGGATCTGAAGACCCATGCCAAATATTTTCAGTCTCCTGAGGGGGAACAGGCGTTGTCGTGCCCTCTTCATGACTGTCCTGGTGTGTTTGGACCATGATAGTTTGTTGGTGATGTGGACACCAAGGAACTTGAAGCTCTCGACCTGCTCCACTACAGCCCCGTCGATGTGGATGGGGGTGTGTTCGGCCCTTCTTTTCCTGTAGTCCACGATCATCTCCTTTGTCTTGATCACGTTGAGGGAGAGGTTGTTGTCCTGGCACCACATTGCCAGGTCTCTGACCTCCTCCCTATAGGCTGTCTCATCGTTGTCGGTGATCAGGCCTACCACTGTTGTGTCATCGGCAAACTTAATGATGGTGTTGGAGTCACTCAATAGTGGGTGAAAAGGGAGTACAGGAGGGGATTAAGCACGAACCCCTGAGGGGCCCCCATGTTGAGGATCAGCGTGGCAGGTTTTTTTTGTTGCCTACCCTTACCACCTGTGGGTGGCCCGTCAGGAAGTCCAGGATCCAGTTGCAGAGGGAGGTGTTTAGTCCCTAGCTTAGTAATGAGCTTTGAAGGCACTATGGTGTTGAACGCTGAGCTGTAGTCAATGAACAGCATTCTCACATAGGTGTTCATTTTGTCCAGGTGGGAAAGGGCAGTGTGGAGTGCAATAGAGATTGTGTGATCTGTTGGGGTGGTATGCGAATTGGAGTGGGTCTAGGGTTTCTGGGATGATGGTGTTGATGTGAGCCATGACTAGCCTTTCATAGTACTTCATGTCTACAGACGTGAGTGCTACGGGTCGGTAGTCATTTAGGCAGGTTACCTTGGCGTTCTTGGGCACAGGGGCTATGGTGGTCTGCTTGAAACATGTAGGTATTACAGACTCAGTCAGGGACAGGTTGAAAATGTCAGTGAAGACACAAGCCAGTTGGTCAGCACATGCTCGGAGTACACGTCCTGGTAAACCGTCTGGCCCTGCGGCCTTGTGAATGTTGACCTGTTTAAAGTTCTTACTCACATCGGCTACGGAGAGTGTGATCACACAGTTGTCCGGAACAGCAGGTGCTCTCATGCATGTTTCAGTGTTGCTTGCCTAGCGTGCATAGAAGTAATTTAGCTCATCTGGTAGGCTCGGTTCACTGGGCAGCTCGCGGTTGGGCTTCCCTTTGTAGTCCTTAATAGTTTGCAAGCCTTACCACATCCGACGAGCATCAGAGCCGGTGTAGTAGGATTCAATCTCAGTCCTGTATTGACGCTTTGCCTGTTTGATGGTTCGTCAGAGGTTATAGCAGGATTTCTTATAAGCGTCCGGGTTAGAGTCCCGCTCCTTGAAAGCGGCTGCTCAACCTTTTAGCTCAGTGCGGATTTTGCCTATAATCCATGCCTTCTGGTTGGGGTATGTACTGTGGTGACGACGTCATCGATGCACTTATTGATGAAGCTGGTGACTGATGTGGTATACTCCTCAATGCTATCGGATGTATCCCAGAACATATTCTAGTCTGTGCTAGCAAAACAGTCCTGTAGCTTAACATCTGCGTCATCTGACCACTTCCGTATTGAGCGAGTCACTGGTACTTCCTGCTTTAGTTTTTGCTTGTAAGCAGGAATCAGGAGGATAGAATTATGGTCATATTTTCCAAATGGAGGGCGAGGGAGAGCTTTGTATGCGTCTCTGTGTGTGGAGTAAAGGGGCTCTAGAGTTTGTTCTCCCTCTGGTTGCACATGTTACATGCTGGTAGAAATTAGGTAAAACGGATTTAAGTTTTCCTGCATTAAAGTCCCCGGCCACTAGGAGCACCACCTCTGGATGAGCATTTTCTTGTTTGCTTATGGTTCATACAGCTTTTTGAGTGTGGTCTTAGTGCCAGCATCGATTTGTGGTAGTAAATAGACAGCTACGAAAAAAATAGAAGAAAACTCTCTTGGTAAATAGTGTGGTCTACAGCTTATCATGAGGTACTCTACCTCAGGCGAGCAAAACCTTGAGACTTCTTTAATATTAGATTTCGCGCACCAGCTGTTATTGACAAATAGACACAGACCACCACCCCTCGTCTTACCGGAGGTAGCTGTTCTGCCTTGCCGATGCACGGAAAACCCAGCCAACTGTATATTATCCATGTCGTCGTTCAGCCACAACTCGGTGAAACATAAGATATTCCAGTTTTTAATGTCCCGTTGGTAGGATAGTCTCGAACGGAGCTCATCCAGTTTATTCTCCAATGATTGCACGTTGGCCATTAGGACGGATGGTAGAGGTGGGTTACCCACTCACCGAAGAATTCTCACAAGGTACCCGGATCTGCGTCTCCTGTATCGGCGTCTCCTATTCATGCGAATGACGGGGATTTGGGCCTGGTCTGGTAGCAGCAGTAAATCTTTCGCGTCCGACTCATTAAACAAAAAATCTTCATCCAGTTCGAGGTGAGTAATCGCTGTTCTGATATCCAGAAGCTCTTTTCGGTCATAAGAGACGGTGGCAGAAACATTATGTACAAAATAAGTTACAAACGTGAAAAAAACACACAAAATAGCACAATTGGTTAGGAGCCCGTAAAACGGCAGCCATCCCCTCCGGCGCCGTTCTGTATTGATAGGATATGCCACCTTTCCGACAAGTCAGTTCATCAAATTTCTGCCCTGCTAGAGCTGCCCCGGTCAACTGTAAGTCCTATAATTGTGAAGTGAAAACATCTAGGAGCAACAACGGCTCAGCCATGAAGTGGTATGCTACACAAGCTCACAGAATGGTAACGATGAGTGTTGAAGCGCGTAGCGCGCAAAAATCGTCTGTCCTCGGTTGCAACACTCACTACCGAGTTCCAAACTGACTCTGGGAGCAATGTCAGCACAATAACTGTTTGTCGGGAGCTTCATGAAATGGGTTTCCATGGCCGAGCAGACACACACAAGCCTAAGATCCCCATGCGCAATGCCAAGCGTTGGCTGAAGTGGTGTAAAGCTCGCCGCCATTGGACTCTGGAGCAGTGGAAACGCGTTCTCGGGAGTAATGAATCACGCTACACCATCTGGCAGTCTGACGGACGAATCTGGGTTTGGCGGATGCCAGGAAAACGCTACCTGCCCCAATGCATAGTGCCAACTGTAAAGTTTGGTGGATGAGGAATAATGGTCTGGGGTTGTTTTTGTTTTTCATGTTTCACAGTATAAAAAAAAAAAATTAGACTGATGGTTTTTGAACAAATTATTTTTAACAATGTTGCAATTGCGATTTGACTTTTGATTTAGAGCAAAACACTTGGGTGAACTGTTGGAATCAAATTCTATAGCTAGAATGTAATAGTGGGCACTTTGAATACAGTTTGACATGACAACAAATAAACATTTCAGGGAGGAGTTATTGTGATGGGGTAGGAACCAAAGTGTTGACAAGTGTTTCCTAGAGGACCCTATAATCTTTGGCTATATTGAATGTTTTCTCTTAGCTACTTCATGTAGCTGACATATTCTTCCTTCATGTATTTCTCTTTGTTTTAGAAGATACTGTTCTACAAATAACATGCAGATGTAGGTCTACAACAGGGTTGACCAACCCTGTTCCTGGAGAGCTACCCTCCTGTAGGTTTTCGCTCCAACCCCAGGTATTACTAACCTGATTCATTTTATCAACCTACTAATTATTAGAATCAGGTGTGCTAGATTAGGGTTGGAGCAAAAACCTACAGGACAGTAGCTCTCCAGGAACAGGGTTGGGCAGTCCTGGTCTACACCATCACTGATATTATCAGGCTGTATAGCTAGTTACGTTTGCTTTGACTCAGTATAACAAATTCTCTCCTTGACTGACGGGCAGGGCTAGGTCTGTGTGGAAAGCGGCATGGAGAGAGAGCGCGGAGAGAGATTACTCAAATAGCAAAGTAAACTATAAAAATTGATGTTACACACGGCGTATTGCACTATAGCCTATTTATTGCCTTACCTCCATAACTTGCTACATTTGCACACACTGTATATATATTTTCTGTTGTATTTTTTGACTTTATGTTTTGTTTTACCCCATATGTAACTCTGTGTTGTTGTTTTTATCGCACTGCTTTATTTTATCTTGGCCAGGTCGCAGCTGTAAATGAGAACTTGCTCTCAACTGGCTTACCTGGTTAAATAAAGGTGAAATAAAAAAATGTAAAAAAGTATCACATTTAACAAACCAAACATTCAAATAGTTTTATAGAAGGTAAAGTAAAAACCCAAACCGGTCCGTGCATCAATACCGGTATATCATAAAATATGGTATACCGCCCAGCCCTACGCTACAGCATACAATGACATTCTAGACGATTCTGTGCTTCCAACTTTGTGGCAACAGTTTGGGGAAGGCCCTTTCCTGTTTCAGCATGACAATACCCCCGTGCACAAAGCGAGGTCCATACAGAAATGGTTTGTCGAGATCAGTGTGGAAGAACTTGACTGGCCTGCAGAGAGCCCAGACCTCAACTCCATCGAACACCTTTGGGATGAATTGGAACGCCGACTGTGAGCCAGGCCTAATCACCCAACAGTGCCCGACCTCACTAATGCTCTTGTGGTTGAATGGAAGCAAGTACCCACAGCAATGTTCCAACATCTAGTAGAAAGCCTTCCCAGAAGAGTGGAGGCTGTTGTAGCAGCAAAGGGGGGACCAACTTCATATTAATGCCCATGATTTTGGAATGAGATGTTCGATGAGCAGGTGTCCACATACTTTTGGTCATGCAGCATAACTCTAAATTAACCATATAGGAGGACCTGTTTCTTTAACTTCTCAACGTACAAAATCAGCAGGAGATCAAATACTTTTTTCCCTCACTGTATGTATGTATGTATGTATGTATGTATGTATGTATGTATGTATGTGTGTATATATATATATATATATACAGTGAGGGAAAAAAGTATTTGATCCCCTGCTGATTTTGAACGTTTGCACACTGACAAAGATATGATCAGTCTATAATTTTAATGGTAGGTTTATTTGAACAGTGAGAGACAGAATAACAACAACAAAATCCAGAAAAAATGTCAAAAATGTTATAAATTGATTTGCATTTTAATGAGGGAAATAAGTATTTGACCCCTCTGCAAAACATGACTTAGTACTTGGTGGCAAAACCCTTGTTGGCAATCACAGAGGTCAGATGTTTCTTGTAGTTGGCCACCAGGTTTGCACACATCTCAGGAGGGATATTGTTCCACTCCTCTTTGCAGATCTTCTCCAAGTCATTAAGGTTACGAGGCTGACGTTTGGCAACTCAAACCTTCAGCTCCCTCCACAGATCTTCTATGGGATTAAGGCCTGGAGACTGGCTAGGCCACTCCAGGACCTTAATGTGCTACTTCTTGAGCCACTCCTTTGTTGCCTTGGCCATGTGTTTTGGGTCATTGTCATGCTGTTCTCACCCAAGATTTGACGGTACATGGCCCCGTCCATCGTCCCTTTGATGCGGTGAAGTTGTCCTGTCCCCTTAGCAGAAAAACACCCCCAAAGCATAATGTTTCCACCTCCATGTTTGACGGTGGGGATGGTGTTCTTGGGGTCATAGGCAGCATTACTCCTCCTCCAAACACGGCGAGTTGAGTTGATGCCAAAGAGCTCAATTTTGGTCTCATCTGACCACAACACTTTCACCCAGTTCTCCTCTGAATCATTCAGATGTTCATTGGCAAACTTCAGACGGCCCTGTATATGAGCAGGGGGACCTTGCGGGCGCTGCAGGATTTCAGTCCTTCACGGCGTAGTGTGTTATCAATTGTTTTCTTGGTGACTATGGTCCCAGCTGCCTTGAGATCATTGAGAAGATCCTCCCGTGTAGTTCTGGGCTGATTCCTCACCGTTCTCATGTTCATTGCAACTCCACGAGGTGAGATCTTGCATGGAATACTCAAATACTTATTTCCCTCATTAAAATGCAAATCAATTTATAACATTTTTGACATGCGTTTTTCTGGATTTTTTTGTTGTTATTCTGTCTCTCACTGTTCAAATAAACCTACCATTAAGATTATAGACTGATCATTTCTTTGTCAGTGGGCAAACGTACAAAATCAGCAGGGGATCAAATACTTTTTTCCCTCCCTGTGTGTGTGTGTGTGTATATATATATACACTGTAAGAATAACTTTTGTATGACTGAAGCTTTTAGTTATAGGTCTAATGCTTCAATATTTAATCATTTCTGTCCTCCGAATTCATGTTCATTATATAAATAGGCCCGTATAATTTTGTCTGGCTTGCCGTTCCAAATAAAATGGAATATTTTTTTCTCATATAATTTAAGAAACTGTTCGCTTGGCGTATGCAAGACCATAGGCAAATAGGTAAACTGGGATAATACTAAAGAGTTAATCAGGGTGATTTAACCACAAATAGACAGGTATTTACCGTTCCATGGTAGCAAGATCTTATCTATTTTTGCTAACTTTCTATTAGAATTTATTGGAGTGAGATCATTTATTTCATTTGGGATATGTATTCCGAGCATATCCACATCACCATCAGACCATTTTATTGGTAAACTACATGGTAATGTAAAAACTGTATTTTTTTGTTATCCAATACTAATATAGTCCATTTATCATAATTTGGTTGTAATCCAGAGAGGTTAGAAAATGTGTATATATATCCTCTGAGGCTGTGGAGGGATTAAAGTTGTGGATTTAAAATAAAACATCAGCGTACAATTACACCTTTGTTTTTAAGCCCTGGATTTCTAATCCCTTGATTTTATTGCTGGATCTGATTTTAATATCTAACATTTCGATGGCCATAATAAATAGATATGCCAATACTGCCCGCTCCGTTGTGTCCTCCTCCCAGAGTGCAAAGAACCTTGGCGTGACCCTGGACAACACCCTGTTGTTCTCCGCTAACATCAAAGCGGTGACCCGATCCTGTAGGTTCATGCTCTACAACATTCGCAGAGTACGACCCTACCTTACACAGGAAGCGGCACAGGTCCTAATCCAGGCACTTGTCATCTCCCGTCTGGATTACTGCAACTCGCTGTTGGCTGGGCTCCCTGCCTGTGCCATTAAACCCCTACAACTCATCCAGAACGCTGCAGCCCGTCTGGTGTTCAACCTTCCCAAGTTCTCTCACGTCACCCCGCTGCTCCGCACGCTCCACTGGCTTCCAGTTGAAGCCCGCATCTGCTACAAGACCATGGTGCTTGCCTACGGAGCTGTGAGGGGAACGGCACCTCCGTACCTTCAGGCTCTGATCAGTCTCTACACCCAAACGAGGGCAATGCGTTCATCCACCTCTGGCCTGCTGGCCCCCCTACCTCTGCGGAAGCACAGTTCTCGCTCAGCCCAGTCAAAACTGTTCGCTGCTCTGGCACCCCAATGGTGTTTTATTATTACAATCCCTACCATGGCTAGTATTGGGTGTTCCATTATTCGACTCCTCTATTAGAACTTTCAGAATAGCCATGGAGTATTATTTGTGTCGCGGAACATTTGGTTGTCAATATACAGTTTATCAACTACGAGAGCAACACGCTTCCCTTTTAATTTATATTCCTTGAAGATTGGGTACAGAACTTTGTGCCGTTCTGCAATCTCCCTCGGGAACTGATCATTCATGCCTATTTTCGTGCCAGCAAGTATTTTAGCTAGGCTTTTAACCATTACTTTATCCTTAAAGAAAGCAAATTTGGCAATGATTGGACGCTCATATCTCTGTCCTCTTTGTCTGAAACGGTGTACATGTTGGAGTTGGATTTTATCGACAGCATCGAGTGGGATTTGAAGCGCTGTAAGACAAAAGTCCTTCACAATTTTTTCGGTAACCTCTCCTTCTTTTTCTTGGATACCGTAGGTACTAGATTTCCTCTCATATATCTAGTCTGTATGTCTAGTAAGGCTTCTCTCAGAAAGTTGTTCTCCCTTTTAAGTTCCTTAACATCCGTTTCTATCTTAGTGACTGTCCCTTTTAGCGTTTTTGTATCTTTCTCCATTATCGCAGCTTTTTCGTCACTCATTTCAAGACTCGCCTTCAACTCTTTTAAATCCTTACTGACCAACTCTAGTATGCCATTTATCGACTTCAACAGATCACTTTCCACACTTACCAGTCCCAGTGGTGAAAAGCATAAATCATTTGTATCCGTCGAGGAGTTGCGTTTTCTCTTGTTTCTTTGGACCTGTCTAAAATTCACATTTACATTTACGTCATTTAGCTGACGCTCTTATCCAGAGCGACTTGCAGTTAGTGCATACATTATTATTTTCATACTGGCCCCCCGTGGGAAACGAACCCACAACCCTGGCATTGCAAACGCCATGCTCTATCAACTGAGCTACCTCCCTGCCTGCCATTCCCTCCCCTACCCTGGACAACGCTGGGCCAATTGTGCGCCGCCCCATTGGTCTCCCGGTTGCAGCCGGCTACAGCAGAGCCTGGATTTATTTAATGGATTTATTGTGAAGGTGTAGGCTATATTACATGGATTTATTAGACTTGTAGATGTTCCAAAGGTCTGCATTAGTGGCTTGTAGGCTATGCATGGAAGCCAGGAGATGCAACATTTAATGACCGCCACAGCCCTACTCCCTGACCAAGGTCGTTCTTGCCCAGTTGCTCAGTTTGGTCGGACGGCCAGCTCTAGGCCGAGTCTAGGTAGTTCCATATTTTTTCAATTTCCCAATTATGAAGACCACTGTGTTCTTGGAAACTTTCAACACTCTAGAAATTGTTTTATACCCTTCCCCAGATATATGCCTCATTACAATTATATCTTGGAGATCTACGGACAGTTCCGTGGACTTCATGGTATAGTTTCTGCTCTAACATGTACTGTCAACTGTGGGGCCTTATATAGACAGGTGTGTTTCTTTCTAAATCATATCCAAACAATTGAATTGGCCACAGGTGGACTCCAATCAAGTTGTAGTGGCATCTTAAGGATGACCAACGAAAATTGGAGTGTCATATACAAAGGGGTGTGAATACTTACGTAAATGTGATTTCAATTCCAAAAAATTTGCAAAAATGTGGGGTATTGTGTGTAGCTGGGTCAGAAAAAAAATCTGTTTAATCAATTTTGAATTCAGGCTGTAACACAAAATGTTGAATAAGTCAAGGAGTATGAATACTTTCTGAAGGCACTGTATTTATCTCTCATGGTCGCCATTGACTAATGTAAATATTGCACATTTTAAATCGTTATAATTCAAAAAGTATAAATAGTATCAAAAATCTGTATATAAGCAATCTAAGTAGGGTCAGTCTGAACATCTCAACGTTGGTTTGGTGTTGATAACTTAAATGGTGAAAGAGGAGATAGGTGTAGAATGTTAGATTATTTTACCATTGAAGTTTATGGCCCTTTTCTGCCATTGAATTGCATTGGGAGCTCATTTAAATATTATTGTAGTAAAAAAAGTATAAATGCTCTCAAAAATATTTTCTCAAGCAATCTAAATTGGGACAGTCTGCACATTTGGAAGTTGGTTTTGTGTTAATAGTGTACAACGTTTAAGCGCTAGGGTGACCCAAAGAAATCAAATAATAATAATAAGACTATGTAAGAAATCTAGAGTTGTGCTTGGCTTCAGCAAGCACACCTAATTATATATATTTTTGGGACAAATATAGGCCGGTCAGGACCGGACGCGTGTGGACGTTGAAATCGGGGTCGGTCCAGACCAGACAAAATCTGAACCAAACATAGATGTCTATGTTTGGGCCAAGTATTGCCGGGGCGGCAGGTAGCTTAGTGGTTAAGAGCGTTTTGCCAGTAACCGAAAGGTCGCTGGTTCTAATCCCCAAGCCAACTAGGTGAAAAATCTGTCGATGTGCCCTTGAGCAAGGCACTTAACCCTAATTGCTCCTGTAAGTCGCTCTGGATAAGAGCGTCTGCTAAATGACAAAACAAAAAAAAAATATATATTACGTCCGGTCCGGACCAAAACTGAACCAAATATAGATGTCTATGATTGGTTCAGATTTTGTCCGTTCTGGACCAAAAATAACTGTCCTAGGATGTTGAAATCAAGGCCGGTCCGGACTGCACCAAAAAAAGACAGCGGGTCCAGACAGGACCAAAAAAAGACGTCGCTGACGGTAAATGCTTAGTGGGTAGTAACTCATAACAATTTTTTCTCTCAACTCCTGTGTGTGCTGTTGTAGGTAGACACCCACATCCATGCAGCTGCCTGCATGAACCAGAAGCACCTCCTGCGTTTCATCAAGAAGTCTTACCAGGTGGACGCTGACCGTGTAGTGCAAAACGTCAAGGGCAAAGATGTGACCATGAAGGAGCTGTTCGCCAACCTCAACCTGCACCCCTATGACCTCACTGTCGATTCCCTGGATGTGCATGCTGTGAGTCACACCGCTAGCTAGTTTAGCAATCAAAGGGGGGAAAGCAGTCCTGTGGCCACAGGGCAAGTGCGCTACTATTTCCTGTGTCATAAAGGTCCAGACCTCTTGGCAGAAGCCGTAGAATGCTTACATAGTAAACTGCATATGGTGAAACTATATGCAGCTTTGTTATTTTGTTACTTTTTCCATTGCCAAAGTGTACATTCCTTGGTCTTACATGCTTCTCTCTCTTTCTTTTCTCTTAAGGGCAGACAAACCTTTCAGCGTTTTGACAAGTTCAATGCCAAGTACAACCCTGTGGGAGCCAGCGAGCTGCGTGACCTCTACATGAAGACAGAGAACCACATCGATGGAGAGTACTTCGCCAGGATCATTAAGGTTAGACTCAGCGATTGCTTAGCTAGTGTCACTTTTGTAAATACCGCTTGATTACAACCAGCTAATTCTATATTTTTCGCACCCAGGAAGTGGCCTCTGATCTGGAGGATGCCAGGTACCAATATGCAGAGCCCCGTCTGTCCATCTATGGCTGCAACCCTAACGAGTGGACCAAGCTCTCCGGCTGGTTCAACAAGCACAGAGTCTTCTCCCCTCAACTCAAGTGGATGATTCAAGTGCCCAGGATCTAGTAAGTTCTATCTCTCTGTTCTTCAGTGAATGTGCCCTACCCTTTTTGCACCCTTTGGCAAGTTTGGCAAACTCAGTATAAAATTATACTATTTTATGGGCGTCATGTTGGCCCTCCAAGTAAAAACAAACAAACAGAATCTCTTTTTAAATGGCTCTCTAAATAATGATATTCGTACATTTAGAATAATGTCTGAAGAACACATTTATTACAATGGCATGTCATGTTTGTAAACTACTAACCGCTCATTCTCTGTACTGCCACCTCAGTGACGTCTTCAGAGGCAGGAACTTTGTGCCCCACTTTGGAAAGATGCTGGAGAACATATTCCTGCCTGTTTTCCAGGCCACCATCGAACCCCACGCTAACCCTGAGCTCAGCATCTTCCTCAAGCATGTGAGTGAGACTGGAATGAGGGACCATGGATGAAGGAGGTTTACTTTTTAAAGTTGCAATATGCAACCTTTTGTGCGACCCGACCAAATTCACATAGAAATGTGTGTTATAGATCTGTCATTCTCATTTAAAGCAAGTCTAAGAAGTAGTAGATCTGTTCTATGTGAGCTATTTCTGTGCTTCCTGTTCTCAAGTTTTGTTTTTGCGTCTTTTACTTTCGGTTTTGTACATCAGCTTCAAACAGCTGAAAGTACAATATTTCTGGTTATGGAAAATATATTTCACAGCGTTTTAGATGTTACAATGATTTTCTACACTGTACTTGCTTGTTTTGTCACATCAACTGAAATTAGGCGAACTAGCAACCAGGAAAGGCAGAGTGATTTCTGCATAGTGCATCTTTAAATTGATACTTTCAAGGGGTAGTTCACTCAAATGTCATAATTCATGATTGTTCTCCAGCCTTGATGGAAATGTTATCAGAATGTTTTTTACATTTTCAATCACTTTTAAAAAAAGAATAGTTTGGTATGATATATGAAGAAAATGCATTGAATATCAAGGCAATCTCTTCGTTCTCCATCTTCCTCCGCTCTGTAGGTGACAGGTTTCGACAGTGTGGATGACGAGTCCAAGCACAGTGGTCACATGTTCTGCACCAAGAGCCCCAAACCAGAGGAGTGGGACATTGTCAAGAACCCCTCCTACACTTACTACATCTACTACATGTATGCCAACATCACTATGATCAACCATCTCCGCAAGTGAGTATCGCATGTCAAATCACAACCCACTGGGCACACACTGGTTGAACCAACGTGGAATAGACGTTGAATTGATGTCTGTGCCCAGTGGGAATCCACATGTCCTTCAAGAAATTGTTGCATGAAAAGTAAAATTCAAACATGATACACTCCTAAAATTGTTTGTTTTGTGTTTGCTTTCTAGGGCTAGGGGAATGAACACCTTCCAGTTCAGGCCCCACTGTGGAGAGGCTGGAGCCGTCACCCATCTGCTGGCCTCCTTCATGACCGCTGACAACATCTCTCACGGCCTCAATCTCAAGAAGGTCCGTAGCCTCTCCAAACAATGGCATCCTCTGTTTCTTTGGCACTATCAAAACCTAAACACATTACACAACTAACTCCTGTGGTCCTAATGTTGACGTTTGTATCTAACCCTCCCACTCAACAGAGCCCTGTGCTGCAGTACCTTTACTTCCTGGCCCAGATTCCCATTGCCATGTCTCCACTCAGCAACAACAGTCTCTTCCTGGAGTATGCCAAGAATCCTCTTCTGGAGTTCCTCAAGAAGGGCCTGATCGTCTCCCTGTCCACTGATGACCCCATGCAGTTCCACTACACCAGGGTGAGGCCAGACTGGGAGCCCGTCTGGTAGTGTGTGTGTTGTCTAGAAAGATATTTACCTGTTTTGGTGCTCTCTTGGTTAATGTTGGTGCATTATGCGGCAATCAACTGGCCCAAGGTTCCATTCAGTTCAAAATGGTAACGGCTAATGTTAAGCTGATCCTAAATCAGTTATAGAGAGTAAGCAAGACGCCAAGCTTACTCTGCTCTGGCTGTGTGTCCTCAGGAGCCCCTGATGGAGGAGTACGCCATTGCAGCCCAGGTGTTCAAGCTCAGCACCTGTGACATGTGTGAGATCTCCAGGAACAGTGTGCTGCAGAGCAGCCTGTCTGCTGAGGTAACAAACCCAACAGACGACAAACAGGATAGACAATATACTACCTCATAGACCCACAATTTAGCCACACTGTGTAAGGCCTGAAGCATTAATATTTTACACAAAGACAGGACAGATTATGATTCATGGCTAAACTCTTGCTTTTCTAACATTTTGATACATTACAATCTACATGAAAGTATGAGTTCAATCATAGTATAGACTAGTTGGATGACAGCACTGTAATAGACTTCCATGGCTAATTGCCATCATAATATCATCAGCACCAAAACGTGTTGCCTTGGTTTCTTTCTACAGGAGAAGACTCACTTCCTGGGTCCCGACTATCTGAAGGAGGGCCCTGAGGGCAATGACATACGCAAGACCAATGTCGCCCAGATCCGTATGGCTTATCGCTACGAGACACTGTGCTATGAGCTCAACCTTATCAAGGAGGGTCTGAAGACTGACTGAACAATCTGAGATGTTATGTTTTATGGTGATGGCCCCTGCTAAATGTAACGATTATTTAAGACAACCTTCTTGTGTACTGGTGTTCCCTCCATGGCAAACCACATGGTCTATTTATTTGAATGGGTGTTGCTAGTGTCATCTGGTGGTTGTGTGCAACTAATTTGAATTTAACACAGTTTGCATATTGTGATGGGGTCAGTGCTATCCGGAATCCTTGGGACGTCCATACCCTTAACAATTTCAACTTCAATGTGGTAGGGACATCACAAAGATACCGGATAGCACTGACCTATAGTGATCATCCTGTTTGTGTCTGTTGTATTCCATATTTTCATTTGATTGGTTTCACTGTCCTTGTACTTGTTTATGAATGTGTGAAAACAATTCATCTTTCTAGATGTGCCATAATATTACAAGAATGATTTGAAACAAATAAATGAAATGTTAAAATAAATATAATTTGATTTCTGTATTCATATTTTTGTCTAACCAAACCACGACAGAATTGATTTGCTGAAATGTATGCCCTTTCCCTGTCAGTTACTGATTTCTGAGTGGATAGAAATGACATCTTCCTGTGATTGTGTCAATCAACCTTCTCCTACAAATCAAGACATCCAGTCGTTGGATGAGACAGCAGGAGGTGGCGACGCCTTTTAGCTCACAGGATCAATATGGAGCCCCCTGAAAACTTTCTCACTTGCTTCCAGTTGTACCACTAGCAAATATTTCGGTGCCTGCTTAACGTTATTCCTTACTGTCCAAGACTGGTGAACGGTAGTTGGAAGTAAATAGACGTTTTTGCTCTAAAATAATACATTTTGGTGATAGCTAGCTACAGTTAGCTTTAGCGGCTAATCAGCTAACGGGGAATGTGTGGCTAACTAACTAGTGCGATGGAACGCCCGATTTGGAATTCGTCGTGATTTCCTACTGCGAGAAACACTTGTAATGAGTCAACTAGGACGAAGATTATAGCTAATATTGTTGTCTAAAACCAACCACTACACACAGGGAACAGGTCTAATTTGCTGTTTACGATACTTTTTGCTATTAAAGAAGTTGGGATTGCTGCAAGCGACCTCGAGAGAAACCAATTGGAGGTGGGTAATACATATTGCTATGATTCAGTGGATTAAAAGCAAATAATTTGCTGTCTGAGATTAGGCATTTTGCTTGGTGTCCCCCGTTGCCTGGTCTCACATCCCATTTACTGATTTAGCTACAAGTTATCAGTAACTTGTTATAACGTGTTGCATTGATTGCACATTTGTCACCTCGCAACCTCGTCATGCATGGCAGTATTTATTAATTTGTTTAGTTAATCTAGCCTACTACTTGCAAATTAATTACATCTGTTGATTAGGATAATCTTAATCAGATGTAAACAGGACAGCTAATCTCTAAGTATATTTACAGATACATTATGGCAAGGGTGAGATCAGCACCAGTGTAAGAATGAAAATACATTCCACATGACCTAATATAAACTGCATTGACTGTTTACTGAAACAACACTCCTTACCCCTTCTTTTGTATCCCACCTAGGGCAAGTTTTGTCATGCAGCAATTCTTGCAGAGGGCGGTTTATGGTTGTTTTGAACGTGCAATTAGGTTTAATTTATGTTGGTAGGTGATGACAGAGTATTTGGGTCTTGATGATCCCTGTTTGGATTCTACTGGAGTAACATTGGTGTTCGTGAGTTCCACTACAAGTTTAAAGTGGAATGATAAAATGACCATCCTACACACACAAATAAAGCAAGTGGGTAAGAGTGATAAGTGACAGTTTTCAGTGTAGGATGGGTCCTGGCTATGAGATTCCACTACATACATTGGATTTAGGTCAAACCAAACAAAAGCGTCATTTGCGGAGCCTGACTGACCTACTGTCTCTGGTCAAATTTATTCCCCCTGCCCCCTCCTAGCTGGAATGCAGCACATATAATCATTATTATCATGAGCATCACTGGAATTTCACCATGTCTCCCTTCTCTAAATGCTTTCAGCTTTCAACGTAATGTGCAATGTGTCTAAGTGCTTTGCTTCCAGCAAACAGAGTACAGTAACCAAATTAGAAAGGAAGCTGGAACAGGAGTTTGAATCTATTTAGGCAAGATTTCACATAAGGACTTGGGCCTCTCCATACAGTTTGGATGGTGCATACAATGAGGGGGCTGTGCAAGATCATACATATGAGTATTGCATGCCAAACTGTTCAGTTGTAGTTTTAGCACAAGCTAAATGCATTATGGAGTAATTCACTGTGAGGGACTCAAAATGTCAATGTTTCAATAGTCTGTTCCTATCAAATAGTCTACTAGGCCTAAATTAATTAAATTAGCTAAGAGTTTACGGCCATATAGAATATATTTTACAGTAATAAGACATCACTGTGGTTGTGATGGGGATTTACTGGAATCCTTCATAATTTATCTTAATTGTTTGTGCATGCGAATGCATGTGCTCCTATCTTCGGTTAATGTTTTTATGGCGCTTAGGCCTAGACATTCTGAAGTCAAGATAAAAATACTTGGAATACCCATCCTGGCATCTTTCCTGATCCACTGAAAGAGACCTTTTGAGATGAGAGTAAATTAGATGTAATGTTTTAATCTGTCATGGTGTTCTGTAATGGGACAGCTGTGGTTAAGGATGGGACAGGGGGACAGCCAACTCCCATGATATCACTCTGGCTGCACAAAGCTCCTGCCGTTCTCTTCTTTTCTCCTCCGGGTTTTATTTTTGGCTACTGACCTTGACATGAGCCTATCCTCTCCAGTTTCCTCCGGCCAAACACATCCCGTACGCCTTCCACTGCCTCAGGAGTGTGCTGTTGAAAGATACAGTGCCTTCAGAAAGTATTCATACCACTTGACCTATTCCACATTTTGTTGTGTTACAGCCTGAATTCAAAATTGATTAAATATAATTTTTTTCTCTCAACCATCTACACACACTACCCCATAATGACAAAGTGAAAACATGTTTTTAAAAATTGTTGCAAATTTATTGAAAATGAAATACAGAAATCTCATTTACACAGGTATTCACAGCCTTTTGCTATTACACTCCAAATTGAGCTCTAGTGCATCCAATTTTATTTGATCATCCTTGAGACGTCGCTACAACTTAATTGGAGTCCACCTGTGGCCAATTCAATTTTTTGGACATGGTTTAGAAAGAAACACACCTGTCTATACAGTTCACAGTGCATGTTGGAGCAGAAACTAAACCATGAAGTCCAATGAACTGTCTATAGATCACAGAGATAGAATTGTGATGAGGCATATGTCTTGGGGAAGGGTATAAAACAATTTCTAGAGTGTTGAACGTTTCCAAGAGCACAGTGGTCTTCATCATTGGGAAATCGAAAAAATAGGGAACTACCTAGACTCGGCCTAGACCTGGCCGTCCGACCAAACTGAGCAACTGGGCAAGAACGACCTTGGTCAGGGAGGTGACCAAGAACCCAATGACTACTCTGACAGGACTACAGAGTTCCTTGGCTGAGATGGAGGACCTGCCAGAAGGAAAACAGTCTATACCAGGGTTCTTCAATTCCGGTCCTGGAGGGCCGAAACACCTCTGTTTTTCATCCTCTCCTTCTAATCAGGGGCTAATTCAGACCTGGGACACCAGGTGAGTGCAATTAACTACCAGGTAGAAATAAAAAAACAGAAGTGTTTCGGCCCTCCAGGACCGGAATTGAAGAACCCTGCTCTATACAGCACTTCACCAATCAGGGCTTTATGGGAGAGAGTGGCCAGACAGAAGCCACTCCTGAAAAAAAGGCACATGAAAGACTGAGATCATAAGGCAAAAAAGTATGTGGTCTGATGAGACAAATCAAAATCTTTGGCCCAAATGCAAAGCTCTATATTTGATGAAAACCAGGCACAGCTCCTCACCCGTCTAACGCCATCCTTACCATGAAGCATGTGGCGGCAGCATCATGCTATGGGGATGCTTTTCAACGGCAGGGACTGGGAGACTGGTAAGGATAGAGGGAACAATGAATGGAGCCAAATACAGGCAAATCCTTGATGACAACCTGTTTCAGAGTGCAAACGACCTTAGACTGGGGGCGAAGATTGTCCATACAGCCAAAGCAACACTGGAATGGCTTCAGAACAAGAATGTGAAAGTCATTGAGTGGCCCAGCCAAAGCCCAGACTTGAATCCCATTGAAAATCTGTGGACAGACTTGAAGATTACTGTTCACCGCCGCTCCCCATCTAACTTAACAGAGCTTGAGAAAATCTGCAAGGAAGAATGGGAGAAAATCCCCAAATCCAGATGTGCAAAGCTAATACAGACATACCCAAGACGACTCAAAGCTGTAATCGCCGCCACAGGTACTTCTACAAACTATTGACTCGGGTGTGGATACTTATGTAAATGAGCTTTTCTGTATTTCATTTTCAATACATTCGCACACATTTCTAAAAGCATGTTTTCACTTTGTCATTATGGGGTATTGTGTGTAGATGTGTGAGATTTTTTTTATTTAAAAAATCCATTATGAATTCTGTCTGTAACACAAAATGTGGAATAAGTCAAGGGGTATGAATACTTTCTGAAGGCACTGTAATAGTGTCGTCATCTTCCTCACTAGATACTGCTTTCTCGTCAGAGTGTTGTCTTAACTTGTTTTGAAGTGCTGATGGGTGAGTAATAACTTTTGTGTCCATTGCTTTGCAGGTCCTTCTTTATGAGGAGAAGAGGGAAAAGAGCAGTCCCTGACCCTGTTTAACGGAAGAGGTTTAAAAGTAAAAAGGAAACGATAGAAGAAAGACCCCTGTGGATCTCCTTGCCTTCCATAGGCTACTGTGGTTATACCAGTCGTAGGACAGACTCACTGTTTTTAACAGTGTCTCTGTCTATACACCGGGAGGGTCCTCATGCCTCCACCAACTATGCAGTGAGGGTGAGCTGGCAGTGTGCCCCCTCTCACCATGCTGGCACTGGGCATAGAGCAGGGGAGAGGTGGAGGGGGACGGGGTCGGGCTACTGTGGCCTGGCAGGCCCCCTCCTCAGGGAAGCCTCTAACCCAGGACCCAGGGAGGCCTACTGTGGCCTGGCAGGCCCCCTCCTCAGGGAAGCCTCTAACCCAGGACCCAGGGAGGCCTACTGTGGCCTGGCAGGCCCCCTCCTCAGGGAAGCCTCTAACCCAGGACCCAGGGAGGCCTACTGTGGCCTGGCAGGCCCCCTCCTCAGGGAAGCCTCTAACCCAGGACCTAGGGAGGCCTTCAATCCACAAACCAGGCCTCAACATCATGCAGAAGATCTCCCAGTGGGAAGGGCTCTGTCAACCAGACATTAGTGGGCAAGCCAATAGGGTCAAAGCGCATGCACCAGTTGTATCCCGATCTCTTTCAGGGGATGTCCAGGGTAACGGAGTATGTAGCGACAGTCGGAGAGGCGGACCTCTCGGCAAAGCCAACCTCTCTAAAGCCAAAAGCCTGGGTTTGGATTTCAGGGAAAACCTACAAGCACGGGGCGGACACAAGGTCATTGGCAGAAAGTCGGATCCCCCTCAGAATCACTCCTGTTTCAGTAAGACTTCAACCACAATACCAGTGTCCAAGCCATTCACAGTGCCTTCGCAAACTCTTACAACAGACACTACAAACATCTTCCAAGTAGAAAGGATCATCCCCACCAATGGTGAACTGAAGGTGGGTAATGTGTTGAAAGTTAAGTGGACCAAACCCCAATGTCTGTCAGTGGATGACCATGGAGAAAGCCTGCCCCCAGGGAATTTCTACACCTCAAGGGGCTTCTGGCGGAGGCTGGAGGGAGATGTGTTGTTCTGGGAGAAGGGAAGAAATACCTCCGCAGAGCCTCAGAGTGCTGTGGGTCCAGTGACTCGCCCTCCACCAAAACCACAACGGACGTTTCAGTATCAGGGAGCGGACAGCACCCCAGCACACTGGGTCCAATGGGATAGCAGGACTCCATCTGCCAACCAATCCAACACCAAGTGCAGTGGCATAACCCACCCACCTAGCTTCCCACCACCCCTGTGTCCTGTCAGCCATGGCAATGGGTTTTCCAGACACAGAAAGAACAGGTGAGTTAATGATACTGACACCTCTAGGCTAAATCTACAAGACCAGTGGGCGTGCGTCATGCCAGAGTACCGGTAGTATAGAGAAAGTCTAGTTTACCATTTTAAAACAGAACATTTTGGGCATTTTCCTTTTGTAATGGCTTTAGTCAAGGGAAAACCTGGTTGTTCGAAATACAAAAACATATTCATTACTTGGTGAAAGTCTTTCTCTGTCCTGAGCTATTGTGCTCTCAAACAGTGTCCTTAGTTGTAAATTGTTTTATGTTAAGTTGGAGAATGAGAGTGTTTTAGAGGCAAAGTTTGAGTGAGAGAAGGGTCAGTCTAGCATTTGGGCGGCCTCCAGGTGTGATGTCACAATCTTTGGCAGCATTGCAGACTATTGTCTGGATATGGCCTACTTCCACAACAGCCAATGGTCCAGGGGTCACATTTGTTTGTTTTGACACGCATAAACACGCGAACACACACACCAGCTCTGACATTGAATTCCACTAATGTAGTCTCCTAATTTTTCTATCAGATTGTATTCTCTATGAGGGCAATTCCATATGAACACACAGTAAGGTTTCAAATGACACCAATACTGGCTTTGTAGCATCTACTGAAGGCCTGGGTAAATGTCACACATTATTTCTCAATAATCATTTTAGATAGACTTCAAAGGTATGCCAAAAATCCTACCCCCTAAGGACCTTTTCTATGGTTTTAATTTCAGGAAGATCCAAAAATCATATCTTTGGGTCAATCTCGTATGGGATTCCCCATGCGTCTTTAGCATAACCATCCAAATTGCTTTCTATTAGGTTTACTCTTGTAACACTCTTTCCTGCTCTCTCTCTTGCTCACACTCTCCGTATTGACCTTAACTCTTAGCCACATGTTCAATGTATTTTTCTCTAAGCTCTCCGTGCTTCTATTTTACAATTTTCTTTTTTTTCTCCCTGACTCTCCCTCCTATGATCTTTATCGCCATCACTAGCCGGCTACCACCCGGTTACTCAACCCTGCACCTTAGAGGCTGCAGCCCTATGTACATAGACATGGAATCACTGGTCACTTTAATAATGGAACACTAGGCACTTTAATAATGTTTTACATGCTGTTTTACTCATTTAATATGTATATACTGTATTCTACTGTATTTTAGTCAATGCCACTCCGACATTGCTCATCCTAATATTGATATATTTCTTAATTCCATTCTTTTACTTTTTGATTTGTGTGTATTGTTGTGAATTGTTAGATACTACTTCACTGTTGGAGCTAGGAACACAAGCATTTCGCTACACCCGCAATAACATCTGCTAAATATGTGTATGTGACCAATAAAATTAGATTTTATCAACTTGCGAAAACCCGTCCAATGCCGAGGCCCTTTGGCTGAACATAAGAGGACAATACATTGAACAACACCATGCTGACTGTGTTTAGAGTGACAGTGGCCCCTGTCTCACATCCCCCTCTCTCCCTCCATTTTTACAGGAAGTCCTTTGAGTTTGAGGATGTGGTGCGGTTGACAGCGCAGCAGGGCACACTGGGAAGTGGGGCCAGGCGCTCCGGCCTGTTCCACGCCTTCTCTGACGACAACATTTATGAGGACATTATCTGTGAGTTCACCCCTGACACAAAGTGAAAAAAGACACTTCACTAAGGCAGCCTGAGTCATCTTACAATCTCAGGAACATTTAGGAACCAATTATTTCCTAGTCTTACTTCCCATTGTCGTAACCACTGATAAAGAAAGGCTGGAATATACATTTTTCTCCATATTGTCACATATCAAGTCCTTTTTAGATCAGTGGTGGACATGAAAGGAGATAAAGGCAGCCATTTAAGACCATTAGGACTTAGTCATGGACTATTAGCGTATTATACTGTGTATCATCTGTCTCCCTCACCTTTGACCCTGGCCAGCTGGACCCCTGACCAGAGACAACCCATATGAGGATGTCAAGCTGTCTCCTACTATGTGTCTCCCCATCAGGCGTCCCCAACCCTGGACCATGGCACAGAGAGAGAGCCCTCACACCCCAAAGGTAGTAATGGCAACTGATTAACAGGATATTAGATTTCAATTGAGCCCAGTATGATATGGAAAAAAAAACATGCTTTAATCTTTAATTAACACGGTCCCCTTGTATCCTGTTTCGCAGCTCCCTCCCAAGCCTCTCACATTGCGGGTGGAGAGGAAGGAGACCCTGGCAGCGACACGATCCACCCCTACCTCCACTACTGAAGCCCCCCCCAGACCTGCCTTACCCAAGCGACCCACAACCACCCACAAAACATACAGACTGCCTCAGGTAAACACACACAATCATTTTATACACAGTGGAAAGTGTATTTACCACAAACTATTAGCTATTTTATTTTGTAATTTGGCGCTGAGCGGGAATAGCAGCCTATTATGTTAGGTGGATTGGTTTGTTTGCATGACTACACATAGAGATCAATCTGAGCTTCCTGTATGCTTGGCTCTGGATCCAGGTCACTCATTCCGCTGCTCAAGTTGAAACTTGACAGATGGCCCTATCCAGTCCAAACTGGTACCCATTAGGATCAATCAATCAATCACATTTATTTATAAAGCCATTTTTACATCAGCAGATGTCACAAAGTGCTATACAGAAACCCAGCCTAAAACCCCAAACAGCAAGCAATGCCGATGTAGAATCATGGTGGCTAGGAAAAACTCCCTAGAAAGGCAGAAACCTAGGAAGAAACCTAGAGAGGAACCAGGCTCTGAGGGGTGGCCAGTCCCCTTCTGGCTGTGCCGGGTGGAGATTATAACAGTACATGGCCATTAAGGCCAGATTTTTCTCCCAAGATATTCAAACGTTCATAGATGACCAGCAGGGTCAAATAATAATCACAGTGGTTGCAACAGGTCAGTACATCAGGAGTAAATGTCACTTGGCTTTTCATAGCCTGGCATTTAGAGGTTGAAATAGCAGGTGCGGTAGAGAGAGAGAGTTGAAAACAGCAGGTCTGGGACAATGTAGCACGTTCGGTGAACAGGTCAGGGTTCCATAGCCGCAGGCAGAAGAGTTGAAACTGGAGCAGCAGCACGACCAGGTGGACTGGGGTCAGCAAGGAGTCATCAGGCCAAGTAGTCCTGAGGCATGGTCCTAAAGCTCAGGTCCTCCGGGAGGGGAGGGAGAGAGGGAGAGTGAGATAATTAGAGGGAGCGTACATAAATTCACACAGGACACCGGATAAGACAGGAGAATAACACCAGATATAACAGTCTGACCCTAGCCCCCCGGCACATAGACTATTGCAGCAAAGGAAACCTTTTTCAGTGCAAAAAGGAAGTTGTGCTTGAATTACATTTATTGATTCGCTAACTTTTCTAAAAGGTTTGTGGCCAGATCACATGTATGTCAACAACATTGTGATGATATGTCACATGGATGTGATTTATTTGTATCAGATAAATATACTGAACAAAAATATGAATGCAACAATTTAAAAGATTTTACTGAGTTACAGTTCATATAAGGAAATCAGTCAATTGAAATAAATAAATTAGGCCCTAATCTATGTATTTCACATGACTGGGCAGGGGTGCAGCCATGGGTAGGCCCACCCATTTGGCAGCCAGCCCCACCCACTGCGGAGCCAGGCCCAGCCAATCAGAATCAGTTTTTCCCCTCAAAGGGCTTTATTTCAGACAGAAATACTCCTCAGCCCCCCCACCCCCTCTCAGACGATCCTGCAGGTGAAGAAGCCGGATGTGGGGGTCCTGGGCTGGCCTCGTTACACTTGGTCTGCGGTTTTGAGGCCGGGTGGACTTACTGCCAAATTCTCTAAAACAACGTTGGAGGCAGCTTATGGTAGACATTCAACTCTCTGGCAATAGCTTGGTGGACATTCCTGCAGTCAGCATGCCAATTGCACGCTCCCTCAAAACTTGAAACATCTGTGGCATTGTGTTGTGTGACAAAACTGCACATTTTGTGTGGCCTTTTATTGTCCCCAGCACAAGGTGCACCTGTGTAATGATCGTGCTGTTTAATCAGCTTCTTGATATGCCACACCTGTCAGGTGGATTGATTATCTTGGCAAAGGAGAAATACTCACTAACAGGGATGTAAACAAATTTGTGCACAACATTTTTGAGAAATAAGCTTTTTGTGTGTGATTTTTTAATTTTTAGCTCATAAAACATGGGACCAACACTTTACATGTTGCGTTTTTTATATTTTTGTTCAGTGTATATCTTTGTGTATGTGTTTGTTTGTGTGTGGTTTCTCTGACGCAGTATGTGAACAAGATTCATGTGATCTTTGACGCCAAGCGAGGGAGAAAGAGAGTGAAGAGCCAGGCACAGGGCGGTTCAGCTCGAGGTATGACTGTTTTTACCCTCGAACTTGTCTACAAGATGAAGATGTACTGCTCTCTGTAAATACCCAGCGTTTCATGAGATACGATACATCCCGTCACTGGTACAAATACAATACAAAGACACTGTCTTCTATAATGTCTCTTTCTTTCATCCTTTATTACTCGCTCTCTGCCTCTCTCTCATTTTCTCTTGCGTGCTCTCTCTCTCTCATGCTCTGAACAGAGGAGACCAGTGGAACTGAGAGTGACCCAGAGGACAACACTAAAGGTACTACTATAGGACTGACCTTCTGCTTGTCTAATTGTCATTCACATTTAAAGTAAAAGTCCATTCCAAAATCAATGTTTGGCAGATGTTTTTAGAATGTTGAGATCAGTCAATGTCCCACGCCTTCTACTACAGTTGTGTAGTTCCAGCCTCAATCCCAACATTTAATCAGATAAAATATCCTGTTCAACTAGATTCACCTTGTCAGGTTTTTTATTTTTAAAACTGTCTCCACCAGGAGGGTCCAGGCGCTCGGTCTATGTCCAGTCCACGCTGAAGCGGAGGCCAGGCTACCGCACCCTGGAGAGGGACCTGATCCAGCTCCAGCAACAGCAGCTCTTCCAGCTCTTCGTGGTTGTGTCACTCCGAAAGAGTTCCCCGGGAAACACCTACTCCCCTGAGATCACGCAACAGTTTCCCAACAAGGTTATTGTCAATTGAAATCAATTGAAGCCAACCTCTTTCAGGTGGGTGGGCAACAGAGCTAGGCGGCAGGACCCACTTATCCAATTTTTATAGGGGAAACCATGGATGGACTCAAAGGAACCCCAGAATGTTTTGAGTTGCCATCGTTTTTTGTTACCATTGTATTTCTCTTAACTTTTTTCTGTTTTACTGGCCAGGGAATAAAATGAGTCTATAAAATGAGTCTCTCCTTTCTTTATGGGTGTAGTTTGCGAAGTCTTCTCGTCACTCCCGTGAAGCTGAAGACCGGCTGAAGGCCATCCCCAAGTTCTGCTTCCCAGACTCTCAGGACTGGCGGCCATCTGGAGACCTGCCCAGGTAAGCTGCTGTCACGTTCACATTATGGTCACAGTATGTAGCAGTGGTGGATATTCATATAAGGGGGCTGAAACAACCACTTAATATAAGCATTGAAACAGGTCAAAACTTAAAAAGTAGTTGCTTTTTTGTAATCACTGTGCTAGAATTAAATATGATTAAGTGCAAGATATGTCAAATGAAAGGTTGAACATCTAGTGATTCAGACAAAGAAAAACATGATTGCAGTTCATATGCTATGCTTAGTTTTTTTCCCCAGGGAGTCTGCCCTAGAACACTGCTAAACTCTACTACAATGTGTATCCCTGTCATATTGTCTATGCTTCTGTCTCTATAGTGAAACGTTCTCTTTTGTCTTGACGGGAGAGGATGGCAGCCGTTGGTTTTGTTACTGTCGTAAGATCCTGGTGAGTGTGTGTGTGTGTGTGTGTGTGTGTGTGTGTGTCTGCCTGTGCATTTGTTTGTGAGGACTTGGCAGTAAAGTGCTTACTCAACATCTCTAAGGGATATACTCCATCTGAATCATAGGCCATAAAACGTCTGAATCAATTAGCCAAACTAAAAATAATTTCACATTTGTCTGCATGTTAAATCTATGACTGTACATGAATGTTAGATTTGTATGTTTTGAATGCATTGCTCAATGCATTGTTTCTGTTATCCCCCAGAAAGCCAGCGTTGATATAGCCTTTCAATAACATTGTTGATACTGAATGCCAGGGTTGGTTTTCACGCTCATCTCTGTGTTGATTTGTGCCATTTAGCCCTGTGGAAAGGGGAAGAGACTGCCTGAAGTTCACTGTATTGTAAGCAGACTGGGCTGCTTCAACCTGTTTGCTAAGGTAACCTGCAGTCTGATTAAACTCTTCATATAAAATGCATTTTAGCCTGCTTGTACACATTGAAAAGGGTTGAAACTAAATCCTGTGAAAATGTCCAAGCTAATCAGAAGGGTGTGTTTTGAGAAGGATCATTTATATATTTCACGATGTGTTATTATGTACCAGCCAATGTTTGAGTTGGTGCAGGTGAGAGGGGACAGGTGTGCATGCAGTGTAAATAAAAGGTGAAGAAAGCAGCCAGTATTTAATGGAGTCCTGGTGAATTCCCTTGTTGAGACTTGTCATCAGGATAGTCTTTGTGTTTAGGGGTGTAGTTATGGATTTATATACTGGGTGTGTCTTTGTGTGCGTGTGGGTGGGTGCGTTTTCAGATCTTGGAGGAGGTAGAGAGGCGTAGGGAGATCTGTCCTGCCCTGGTGTCCCCCTTCATGCGTAGCGTCATGGAGGCTCCTTTCCCCGCCCCTGGACGCACCATCACAGTCAAGAGCTTCCTCCCAGGCTCAGGAAATGAGGTAACACAATCACAACTAAGAGGAAGTCACCCTAGGACTATAGGTAAAGAGTCACTACAGGAAGTTAGAAGAAGTAACAAGAGGAAGTCACACTAGTTAAGTTCCTACCTACCTCTTTATTACAGACAATGTCAATAACAACTGCAATCATGTGCAATGTCTCTGCCCAGCAACCAACTGTTGTAAGAGCAATAGCCAACCGTGTGTCTCTGTGTGTGTGTGTCTCTCTGTGTGTGTGTGTCTCTGTGTGTGTGTGTGTGTCTCTGTGTGTGTGTGTGTGTCTCTGTGTGTGTCTCTGTGTGTGTCTCTGTGTGTGTCTCTGTGTGTGTGTGTGTGTCTCTGTGCGTGTGTCTCTGTGTGTGTGTGTGTGTCTCTGCGTGTGTGTGTGTGTGTGGTCAGGTGCTGACTCTGTGCCGGCCGGTGGACTCGAGGCTGGAGCATGTGGACTTTGAGAGCCTGCTGCAGTGCCTGAGCGTTGGGAGACTCCTGCAGGTGTTTGCCTCTCTGCTACTGGAGAGGAGGGTCATCTTTATCGCTGAGAAACTCAGGTGATGAGTTTCCTCTAGTACACACAGGTTCACTGGCATCTCCAGCTCGACTTGGGAGACAGTGGGAGGGCAGGTACAGCAGAGTACTGGTCCAGGATGGAATGTATTGTGCGCTTTGCTCTTCTGTTGGTCGGTGTGAAAAAGTGTGTACGTTTTCATAAGTAGTCCTAGTTAATTGTATTAAATAGACTGGATGAACTCCATATCTTTGACATGCCTTGTCTGTAAAGTGGGGGCCTCTTCTCTGGAATTTAACATCTCCATCCCTTTCTCCTCTCTTCAGTGTGCTGTCTCGTTGTGGCCATGCCGCGCTGGCGCTGCTCTACCCATTCACCTGGCAGCATACCTTTGTGCCTGTGCTACCTGCCAGCATGCTGGACATCAGCTGCTCTCCCACTCCCTTTCTCATGGGGGCGCTGGTGCCCTGCTTGCCCGAGCTGCTGGAGCTGCCCATAGAGGAGGTCAGTGACAAAGCTCACCATCTGATTCCCAGTGGCTAGTCACTAGATGGCCATGCTACAAAGGACAACATTGTCGATTTAATCAGAATTGATGAGGAAGTACAAGTGATTAGTTCCTTGAAAAGGTTTAGGGTTATTTAGCGTTCTGTCGCACACAGTGATTTATCAGACTTAATAAAGTATTGTAGTGCCACCTAGTGGTAGTTTTATAAATGTCATTACAGTAGAACTAACAAAAAACTGGAGTATCAAACTTCAAATAGTTACTAACAGTTAATGGTAGACAGTCCCTGATGTCTAATTTTGAAGCCCAATACTTGGACCTGCTTTCCTTTTGTCATTGATATGTTCTGTGTTCTGTCTCTGTTTGCATTCTAGGTGCTTATTGTAGATTTATGCGCAGACAAGTTTGTCAAACAGGTGTGTACATTTTACATTTTAGTCATTTAGCAGACGCTCTTATCCAGAGCGACTTACAGTATTCTTTCCTGTACTGGTCCCCCGTGGGAATCGAAGCCACAACTCTGGCGTTGCAAGCGCTATGCTCTACCAACTGAATTGTATTTAATTGCATTGTCTTTTGAAGTGACATTGTTTAATATCAATGTAAGTTGATGATTTCATACTACACTATGCCAGAGCTTGAATTTCTCTTGGATGTAGTCCAAATTCATATAGTGAGAATATTAAAGGGATAATCCACCCCCAGAAATAAAAATCATGGATCTCCTGTCAATTTGGTGAAAGCCTACATTCTATCAGTGGGTAAAATAACAATAACAAGTGGTCTGTCTGTGAAATCCGGAAAATGCATACCATACAGTGCATTCGGAAAGGATTCAGACCCCTTGACTTTTTCCACATTTTGTTAGGTTACAGCCTTATTCTAAAATGGATTAGATAGTTTTTTCCCCTCATCAATCTATACACAATATCCCATAATGACAAAGCAAAAACAGGTTTGTAGAAATGTTTGCAAATGTATAAAAAAATTAAAATACTGATTTACATAAGTATTCAGACCCTTTACTTAGTACTTTGTTGAAGCACCTTTGGCAGCGATTACAGCCTCAAGTCTTCCTGGGTATGACACTACAAGCTTTCTTGGGTATGATGCTACAAGCATTCAGAGACGTGTCCCGATGCCACTCCTGCGTTGTCTTGGCTGTGTGCTTAGGGTCGTTGTCCTGTTGGAAGGTAAACCTTCACCCCAGTTTGAGGTCCTGAGTGCTCTGGAGCAGGTTTTCATTAAGGGTTTCTCTGTACTTTGCTCCGTTCATCTTTCCCTCGATCCTAACTTGTCTCCCAGTCCCTGCCGCTGAAAAACATCCCCACAGCATGATGCTGCCACCACCATGCTTCACCGTAGGGATGGTGCCAGGTTTCCTCCAGACGTGATGCTTGGCATTCAGGTCAAAGAGTTCAATCTTGGTTTCATCAGACCAGAGAATCTTGTTTCTCATGGTCTGAGAGTCCTTTAGGTGCCTTTTGGCAAACTCCAAGCGGGCTGTCATGTGCCTTTTACTGAGGAGTGGCTTCCATCAGACATTTTTTTGGTACCATTCCCCAGATCTGTGCCTCGACACAATCCTGTCTTGGAGCTCTACGGACAATTACTTCGACCTCATGGCTTGGTTTTTGCTCTGACATGCACTGTCAACTGTGGGACCTTATATAGACAGGTATGTGCCTTTCCAAATCATGTCCAATCAATTGAATTTACCATAGGTGGACTCCAATCAAGTTGTAGAAATTTCAAGGATGATCAATGGAAACAGGATAAACCTGAGCTCAATTCTAGTCTCATAGCAAAGGGTCTGAATACTTATGTAAATAAGGTATTTTCGTTTTTAATTTTTAATAAATGCGCTAAAATGTCCTAAAACCTTTTTTTTTGCTTTGTCATTATGGGGTAATGTGTGTAGATTGAGGATTTTTATTTATTTAATCAATTTTAGAAGACTGTAACGTAACAAAATGTGGAAAAAGGGAAGGGGTCTGAATACTTTCCGAATGCACTGTAGCTACAGAACATGGTTCTCCTCACTGCAGATAGGGGATAACACACTATCACATTTCATAACGCTTTTAAAACTATTACCTGCACTCCAGATCACAAA
The DNA here is from genome assembly GCF_020615455.1 of Coregonus clupeaformis. NCBI lineage: Eukaryota > Metazoa > Chordata > Actinopteri > Salmoniformes > Salmonidae > Coregonus > Coregonus clupeaformis. The sequence goes on from NC_059215.1 coordinate 24,362,148, forward strand.
ATCAGCCAATAGATGGTATGGGCATGCTTGTCTAGAACACATCTATCCTTTCATATCGTCATGACAAAGTATACTGAACAGAAATAAAAACTCAACATCCAACAATTTCAACAATTTTACAGAGTTACAGTTCATATAAGGAAATCAGTCAATTGAAATAAATTAGGCCCTAATCTATGGATTTCACATGACTGGGCAGGGGTGCAGCCATGGGTAGGCCCACCCATTTGGCAGCCAGCCCCACCCACTGCGGAGCCAGGCCCAACCAATCAGAATCAGTATTTCCCCACAAAAGGGCTATATTACAGAAAGTTTCAGCCCAGTTTCATCAGCTGTCCGGGTGGCTGGTCTCAGATGATCCCGCAGGTGAAGAAGCTGGATGTGGAGGTCCTGGGCTGGCGTGGTTACACGTGGTCTGCGGTTGTGAGGCCGGCTGGATGTACTTCCAAATTCTCTAAAACGACGTTAGAAGCGACTTATGGTAGAGAAATTAACATTCAATTTTCTGGCAACAGCTCTGGCGGACATTCCTGCAGTCAGCATGCCAATTGCACGCTCCCTCAAAACTTGAGACATCTGTGGCATTGTGTTGACAAAACTGCACATTGTAGAGTGCCTGTGTAATGATCATGCTTTTTGATATGGCACACCTGTCAGGTGGATGGATTATCTTGGCAAAGGAGAAATGCTCACAGGGATGTAAACAAATTTGTGCACACAATTTGAGAGAAATACGTTTTTTGTGCATGTGGAACATTTCTGTGATCTTTTATTCTAGCTCATGAAACATGGGACCAACACTTTACATGTTGCATTTATATTTTTATTTAGTATAGAGTGGGGAGAACAAGTATTTGATACACTGCCGATTTTGCAGGTTTTCCTACTTACAAAGCATGTAGAGGTCTGTAATTTTTATCATAGGTACACTTCAACTGTGAGAGACGGAATCTAAAACAAAAATCCATAAAATCATATTGTATGATTTTTAAGTAATTAATTTGCATTTTATTGCATGACATAAGTATTTGATACATCAGAAAAGCAGAACTTAATATTTGGTACAGAAACCTTTGTTTGCAATTACAGAGATCAGACGTTTCCTGTAGGTCTTGACCAGGTTTGCACACACTGTAGCAGGGATTTTGGCCCACTCCTCCATACAGACCTTCTCCAGATCCTTCAGGTTTCGGGGCTGTCGCTGGGCAATACAGACTTTCAGCTCCCTCCAAAGATTTTCTATTGGGTTCAGGTCTGGAGACTGGCTAGGCCACTCCAGGACCTTGAGATGCTTCTTACGGAGCCACTCCTTAGTTGCCCTGGCTGTGTGTTTCGGGTCATTGTCATGCTGGAAGACCCAGCCACGACCCATCTTCAATGCTCTTACTGAGGGAAGGAGGTTGTTGGCCAAGATCTCGCGATACATGGCCCCATCCATCCTCCCCTAAATACGGTGCAGTCGTCCTGTCCCCTTTGCAGAAAAGCATCCCCAAAGAATGCTTCACGGTTGGTATGGTGTTCTTGGGGTTGTACTCATCCTTCTTCTTCCTCCAAACTCGGCGAGTGGAGTTTAGACCAAAAAGCTCTATTTTTGTCTCATCAGACCACATTACCTTCTCCCATTCCTCCTCTGAATCATCCAGATGATCATTGGCAAACTTCAGACGGGCCTGGACATGCGCTGGCTTGAGCAGGGGGACCTTGCGTGCGCTGCAGGATTTTAATCCATGACGGCGTAGTGTGTTACTAATGGTTTTCTTTGAGACTGTGGTCCCAGCTCTTTTCAGGTCATTGACCAGGTCCTGCCGTGTAGTTCTAGGCTGATCCCTCACCTTCCTCATGATCATTGATGCCCCACCAGGTGAGATCTTGCATGGAGCCCCAGACCGAGGGTGATTGACCGTCATCTTGAACTTCTTCAATTTTCTAATAATTGCGCCAACAGTTGTTGCCTTCTCACCAAGCTGCTTGCCTATTGTCCTGTAGCCCATCCCAGCCTTGTGTATGTCTACAATTTTATCCCTGATGTCCTTACACAGCTCTCTGGTCTTGGCCATTGTGGAGAGGTTGGAGTCTGTTTGATTGAGTGTGTGGACAGGTGTCTTTTATACAGGTAACGAGTTCAAACAGGTGCAGTTAATACAGGTGATGAGTGGAGAACAGGAGGGCTTCTTAAATAAAAACTAACAGGTCTGTGAGAGATGGAATTCTTACTGGTTGGTAGGTGATCAAATACTTATGTCATGCAATAAAATGCAAATTAATTACTTAAAAATCATACAGTGTGATTTTCTGGATTTTTAGATTCCATCTCTCACAGTTGAAGTGTACCTATGATAAAAATTACAGACCTCTACATGCTTTGTAAGTAGGAGAACCTGCAAAATCGGCAGTGTATCAAATACTTGTTCTCCCCACTGTATATATTCCGGTTAGAGGTTCTCAATCTAAACATTGTCTGTAGGAAACGTGGAAAAGGGCTGTTGTTGCCATAGCAACATACTCGGCATTTGCTCTGGGCATAGATTAACTGCAATTTGAACTCGTGAGAGACTCCTAAATTGATAGTGCAGTTTGTTTAGGCGATTTTTACAGCTAGCTAGTTCTTTCACATGCTGATATTGACCTTGGTATTACTGTGTGTAGATACGTAGCTAGCCAGTCAGCCCAGAGAGAGCATTGCGTTGTGGATTTTGTAGTTGACTTGAGCTGCAACACATTTCCAAAACGATTTTCACATATTGCTACCAACCTTGGGTGCGTTCGTAAATTCACTCTGGCTATCTACTCCGATTTCAGAGCACTCTCGTCTGAGTGTGCCAGAGCACAGAATAACTGATTAATTTACGAACGCTCAACACCTGTTGAATATGGCCGGTGTCAGTAAACGCCGGCAAAAAAGCGTAATTAAATTATTGCTAGCAGCACAGTTAGTCACCAACGCTCTGGATAACATGAAAACAGCCTTAACCAGCTCTGCTAGGGTGAGTAAAATGGTCAGAGTGAGGTGTTTGTATCTGGAAGTAGCTAGCAAGCTAGCCAACGTTAGCCAGTTAGCTTGGGTGCTTGACTGCTGTTGTGAGGTCAACGCTCGGATTGTGAGGTCAATACTCAGAGAGCGAAACGCTCTGAATTTACGAACGGACAATCTGACAACGCTCTAAATTTACGAACACCCAGAATGCACTCTGAGCACTCTGGCACTCCAGAGTGAATGTACGAATGCACCCCTTGTTATAACGACAAAAAATATTGTTTTCACATATTAGTGTTATTTAACACTGTTAATCATAGGAATTAATGGTTTGGGGTGGATTATCCCTTTACAGTGCATTCGGAAAGTATTCAGACCTTATCTTTCACATTTTGTTACATTACAGCCTTATTCTAAAATTGATTAAATTACTTTTTTTTTCATCAATCTACACACATTACCCCATAATGACAAAGCAAAAACGTGTTTTTATAATTTTTTGCAAATCTATAAAAAATATAAAACCGAAATACCTTATTTACATAAGTATTCAGACCCTTTGCTATGGGACTCGAAATTGAGCTCAGGTGCATCCTGTTTCTATTGCTCATCCTTGAGATGTTTCTACAACTTGATTGGAATCCACCTGTGGTAAATTCAATTGATTGGACATGATTTGGAAAGGCACACACCTGTCTATATAAGGTCCCACAGTTGACAGTGCATGTCAGAGCAAAAATCAAGCCATGAGGTCGAAGGAATTGTCCGTAGAGCTCTGAGACAGGATTATGTCGAGGAACAGATATGGGGAAGGGTACCAAAACATTTCTGCAGCATTGAAGGTCTTCTTAAATGGAAGAAGTTTGGAACCACCAAGACTCTTCCTAGAGCTGGCCGCCCGGCCAAACTGAGTAATCGGGGGAGAAGGGCCTTGGTAAGGGAAGTAACCTCTGTGGAGATGAGAGAACCTTCCAGAAGGACAACCATCTCTGCAGCACTCCACCAATCAGGCCTTTATGGTAGAGTGGCCAGATGGAAGCCACTCCTCAGTAAAAGGCACATGACAGCCCGCTTGGAGTTTGCCAAAAGGACTCTCAGACCATGAGAAACAAGATTCTCTGGTCTGATGAAACCAAGATTGAACTCTTTGGCCTGAATGCCAAGCGTCACATCTGGAGGAAACCTGGCACCATCCCTACGGTGAAGCATGGTGGTGGCAGCATCATGCTGTGGGGATGTTTTTAAGCGGCAGGGACTGGGAGACTAGTCAGGATCGAGGGAAAGATAAATGGAGCAAAGTACAGAGAGATCCTTGATGAAAACCTGCTCCAGAGCGCTCAGGACCTCAGACTGGGGTGAAGGTTCACCTTCCAACAGGACAACGACCCTAAGCACACAGCCAAGACAACGCAGGATTGGCTTCGGGACAAGTCTCTGAATGTCCTTTAGTGGCCCAGCCAGAACCCGGACTTGAACCTGATCGAACATCTCTGGAGAGACCTGAAAATAGCTGTGCAGCTACGCTCCCCATCCAACCTGACAGAGCTTGAGAGGATCTGCAGAAAAGAATGGGAGAAACCCCCAAAATACAGGTATGCCAAGCTTGTAGCGTCGTACCCAAGAAGACTCAAGGCTGTAGTCGCTGCCAAAGGTGCTTCAACAAAATGTGGAAAAGGTGAAGGGGTCGGAATACTTCCATGATTACATGAAAATAATTTTATAGTTACAGTAACCTCAATGTGGCTATGGATGTGTTACTCATTTTAAGGTTGAATGTTACATTAGTTTGTAAGATTGAATTGTGTTTGGTTGACAACCCAACCAAATACTGTATCAACATTTAAAGGAGATGTATCTACTGGCTTGGATAGTTCCATTTGAGCCACTGGCTTAATCCCATTCTTTAACTTGGAGATGTGAATCCGACAATTTCTTTTTTTTGACTTGTTGACAAGTTTATAGGCTTTTTATTTTAAATGTGATTTTGAATTGTTTGGTTGTCAACGCAACCAAATATCAACATTTGAAGGAGATGTATCCTCTGCTTGGATAGTTCCATCTGTGCCACTGATTAGTTTTAACTCCAGTTTGTCTACAAGTTAATGAATGTAAAAGTTAAAAGAGTAAGACTAAATCAAATCAAACTTTAAATAAAGTTTGATTTGATTTAGTCCTATTCTTTCACTTAGATTTTTGGTTGAGATGGAGACGTGAATCAACGTATAAATTATTAATTTGTAGACAAACAGGAATTAAAGCCACTAAGTCAGTGGCACCGATGTAACTGTCCAAACAGAAGATATATCTCCTTGAAATGTTGATATTTAGTTGCGTTGACAACCAAACACAATTCAATATCACTAAATATCATTACATTTTTAAATCAACCAGAGCTTGAAACCCTAGGCCTATTCTATTGTCTATTTTTAGTTGAATTCTGAGGTGAATTGAAACAATGGCTGTTGATGACTTTGCAAATGCTATAAAGGCCTAAATGGCATCATTGATGATATATGAGTGATAAAGTATGGTCACATTTAATTTGCTCTGATAAACCTACCCTTTGGAATGACTTCGATATCAACAGTGAATCTACAGTACACTGAACAAAAATATAAATGCAACATGTAAAGTCTTGGTTTCATGAGATGGAATAAAAGATCCCAGAAATGTTCCATATGCACAAAAAGCTTATTTTGCTCAAATGTATTTACTTCCCTGTTAGTGAGCATTTCTCCATTGCCAAGATAATCCATCCACCTGACAGGTGTGGCATATCAAGAAGCTGATTAAACAGCATGATCATTACACAGGTGCACCTTGTGCTGGAGACCGTAAAAGGCCACTCTAAAATGTAGTTTTGTCACACAACACAATTCCACAGATGTCTCAAGTTTTGAGGGGGTGTGCAATTGGCATGCTGACTGCAGGAATGTCCACCAACGCCTCCAACGTTGTTTTAGAGAATTTGACAGCACATCCAACTGGCCTCACAACCACACACCACGTGTAACCACGCCAGCCCAGGACCTCCACATCCGGCTTCTTCACCTGCGGGATCGTCTGAGACCAGCCACCCGGACAGCTGATGAAACTGGGTTTGCACAATCAAAGAATTTCTGCACAAACTGTCTGAAACCGTCTCAGGGAAGCTCATCTGCGTGCTCATCGTCCTCACCAGAGTCTTGACCTGACTGCAGTTCGGCATCGTAACCGACTTTAGTGGGCAAATGCTCACCTTCGATGGCCACTGGCACACTGGAGAAGTGTGCTCGTCATGGATGAATCCCGGTTTCAACTATAACAGTCAGATTGTAGACGATTGTATGGCGTTGTGTGGGTGAGCGGTTTGCTGATGTCAACATTGTGAACAGAGTTGCCCCATGGTGGGGTTATGGTAAGGGCAGGCATAAGCTACGGACAACTAACACAATTGCATTTTATTGTGATGAGATCCTGAGGCCCATTGTCGTGCCATTCATCCGCAGCCATCACCTCATGTTTCAGCATGATAATACACGGCCCCATGTTGCAAGGATCTGTACACAATTCATGGAAGCTGAAAATGTCCCAGTTCTTCCATGGCCTGCATACTCACTAGACATCACTCATTGAGCATGTTTGGGATGCTCTGGATCGACGTGCACGGCAGCGTGTTCCAGTTCCCGCCAATATCCAGCAACTTCGCACAGCCATTGAAGAAGAGTGGGACAGCATTCCACAGGCCACAATCAACAGCCTTATCAACTCTATGCGAAGGAGATGTCGCGCTGCATGAGGCAAATGGTCACACCAGATTCGGACTAGTTTTCTGATCCATGCCCCTACCTGTGACCAACATATGCATACCTGTATTCCCAGTCATGTGAAATCCATAGATTAGGGCCTAATGAATTTGTTTCTATTGATTTTATTTCCTTATTTGAACTGTAACTCTGTAAAATCTTTGAAATTGTTGCATTTTACATTTTTCGTCAGTATATTTAGTTAAGTGGAGATCTTTCGACAATCATTCTCACGATAGCACATTGGTAATCATTAGTGACACAGCTAAGCTGGGAAAGATTAAAACCCTGGATGGGAGACCAAAGGGTAGCTGTAGATAGATCAGTTCTCCAGTAGGAGGTGCTGTCCAGCATATTGTATTTTGTTTCTGATAGTGGATATAATGTTAAAGAGCTGACTTTGTTTTAAAGATACAAATTCAACCTATTTTATACAAGATTTGTCTATGTTGAAATTTGGTTACCATGATGACACAATCCTGTGGTTGAAATTTCACCCTCAAAACAGTTTACGTTGATAACTTTTTTTCAAATCCAATGTAGATTCCACATCCACATTGACAAATTATGTTGAAACATTGATTCAACCAGTTTGTGTCCAGTGGGAGGTTCTCTTGCATGATGTGAGTTGCCCTGACCTCTCCTGTTAACTACTCCTTTTTTCTCAGCTTGGTGATGAGGACTGTATCTTGCCCAGTAAGCTTCAGGCTGCACTGCAGCAGATCCTGGAGGAGAGAGGGCAGATACTGCGGCAAGACGGAGACTGCACAGGTTTGCACAGCCAGCTATTACTATATATCTGCCTTAAATGGCCTTGTCTCCCTGTCCATGTTGGATAATTTCTTAAAGCATTCTTCACTCACCTCTCCATTTTGACACCATCTACTTTTCTAACTGACTATCCCCCTCCCTACCATCTGTCCCTGCAGGCCAGCAGTGTGAGCTGAGCTCCCTGGTGTCGGAGGCCTTTGTGCATTTCTTCGTGGAGCTGGTGGGCCATTACTCCCTCCACATGGGTGCCAGCGGGGCCCGGGTGCTGCAGAGGGAGAGCTTCTGTAAGTCCCACCCCTCCCGTGGGGCCCGCCAGTTCCTGCAGCTCTTCATGGACACACAGATGTTCTCCGGCTTCATCCACGACAAGGAGTTGCGCAAAGGAGGGGGCAAAGGTCAGGGAGTGGCCTATCAGTGGCCCTGTTGTTGGAATACTTTGAGAATGCATTCTTCTTTCCTCTAAGTAATCACCTTTTACCTAAATGTATTTCCTTGTGGACCTTGTACTAAGCTCTTTTCTCCCACAGGGCTTTTTGAAGTTAGAGCTGCAGAATATTTGGCCTCAAACCCTGAGTCTGAATCTAGCGGATTCCTCAAGGGACTCAAGGGAATTGGTTAGTAGTGCTCCATTCATAACTTTCAATTAAACAAATATGACCTTTACTGTCAGAGTTAATTAATTGTGTCAATTTTATTTTCAGGGATGAAATTCCTACAGAAGAAGTGACAATGTCAGCAGTCTGGTTGAAAATGCTTCTGTAAGAGAGGATGAGAATCATCCGCCGGATTGGCCGAGACATGTGCTATGACGTTACAGCTATATAGATATGTACATGACTCGACCAGGACATAATGGTGTTGGGCACAGAGATCCACAGTCCTAGATAGAGGGCTCTCTGTTTGAGACAGGACCAGTCTCTTCGTATTGCCCTGAATGCACTCCAAGCCGGAGTGAAGTGCAATTGTAATTGGAGGAAAACTGGAAATGTGCATTTATGCGCAAACAACTTTTAAGATGTCAGAGGAAAGGCAGGAGCAAACACTATGTACTTGTGAAATCTACACAAACCATTTCAGCTACAAAACTCGGTATTAACTTAAGCAGATGTCGTGCCATCATAAACTAACCCACGCGTTTTTGTGTTTTTGCTAGTCATTTTTTAATGTTTGTTTTAGCCAAGTCTTTTGAGTGTTTGGTCTCCATATTATGGATATAGATGTTATTTTTAAGTTTAGTTTTGAACTTGTGTCTAGTTGGAAATGAATAAGGAAGGCTACTCTTGATACCCTTCAGCACTCTGCTACAGAACAATGTAAGAATAATTATTTTTATTATGTGCATGATTGTTACTTTAAATATTTTAAGTTTGTTTTTAAATTGAGGTTAATGTATGTTGTCCCTGACATTTTGTTGGCCTTGACAAAACATCCAAGTAATGTTTGGATCATTAGGATAATGCATTACAATTCACATTTTGAATGTTGTATAGGGCATTCTGTAACTAAATATTTTGTTTACAATGTTTTAGCTACTTTTATGCATTGTTTTGCATTGTGAACTTAAATTGAGATTGTATGAGTCTGTTTGGATACCCTTCCCTCAGTCATTTGATAGGATGGGTGAAAGCACATATTGAACTAGACCACCTTGACTAAGGATGTGATTTTAAATGATCAGAACTGGGTCTTAATCTCATGTATCCAACATTCCAATGCACAACGTTTGATAAAAACGTTTTTGATGTTCCCATGTGGGTTTAGAAAGTCATAACTAGAGACCAGAAATTAACTTGTCACACCGCCTTCCTATTGTGGTGTTGCTACCATATAAAATATTGACTGGAGTTGCATACTTAGTGCCTTCAGGAAGTATTCACACCCCTTGACATTTTCCACATTTTGTTGTGTTACAGCCTGAATTTAAAATGGATTAAACAAAGGGTTATTTTGTCAATGGCCTACACACAATACCCCATAATGTGGAAATATGTTTTTTGAATTTTTTTACAACTTGATGAAAAGCTGGAAATTTCAATAAGTATTCAACCCCTTTGTTATGGCAGGCCTATTAAGTTCACATAAAATGGTATTTGTCATGCGCGCTGAATACAACAGGTGTAAACCTTACCGTGAAATGCTTACTTACAAGCCCATAACCAACAATGCAGAGTTTTTTATTTATTTTAAGTAACAAAATATTTGCAAAAAAAAATGTGTACTATATTCAGTACCAGGCAAAAGTTTGGACACACCTACTCATTCAAGGGTTTTTCTTTATTTTGACTATTTTCTACATTGTAGAATAATAGTGAAGACATCAAAACTATGAAATAACACATATGGAATCATGTAGTAACCAGAAAAGTGTTAAACAAATCAAAATATATTTTATATTTGAGATTCTTCAAATAGCCACCCTTTGCCTTGATGACAGCTTTGCACACTATTGGCATTCTCTCAACCAGCTTCACCTGGAATGCTTTTCCAACAGTCTTGAAGGAGTTCCCACATAAACTGAGCACTTGTTGGCTGCTTTTCCTTCACTCTGCCGTCCGACTTATCCCAAACCATCTCAATTGGGTTGAGGATAGGGTGATTGTGGAGGCCAGGTCATCTGATGCAGCACTCCATCATTCTCCTTCTTGGTAAAATAGCCCTTACACAGCCTGGAGGTGTGTTGGGTCATTGTCCTGTTGAAAAACAAATAATAGTCCCACTAACCCCAAACCAGATGGGATGGCGTATCGCTGCAGAATGCTGTGGTAGCCATGCTGGTTAAGTGTTCCTTGAATTCTAAACAAATCACAGACCGTGTCACCAGCAAAGCACCCCCACACCATAACACCTCCTCCTCCATGCGTTACGATGGGAACTACACATGTGGAGATCATCCATTCACCCACACCGCGTCTCACAAAGATACGGCTGTTGGAACCAAAAATCTTCAATTTGGACTCCAGACCAAAGGACACATTTCCACCGGTCTAATGTCCATTGCTTGTGTTTCTTGACCCAAGCAGGTCTCTTCTTCTTATTGGTGTCCTTTAGTAGTGGTTTCTTTGCAGCAATTTGACCATGAAGGCCTGATTCACACAGTCCCCTCTGAACAGTTGATGTTGAGATGTCTGTTACTTGAACTCTGTGAAGCATTTATTTGGGCTGCAATTTCTGAGGCTGGTAACTCTAATGAACTTATCCTATGCAGCAGAGGTAACTATGGGCCTTCCATTCCTGTGGCGGTCCTTGCGCTTGATGGTTTTTGCGACTGCATTTCAAAGTTCTTGAAATGTTCTGTATTGACTGACCTTCATGTCTTGTAATGATGGACTGTCGTTTCTCTTTGCTTATTTGAGCTGTTCTTGACATAATATGGACTTGGTCTTTTACCAAATAGGGCTTTCTTCTGTATACCCCCCTACCTTGTCACAACAACTGATTAGCTCAAACACATTAAGAAGGAAATAAATTCCACGAATTAACTTTTAAGAAGGCACACCTGTTAATTGAAATGCATTCCAGGTGACTACCTCATGAAGCTGGTTGAGAGAATGCCAAGAGTGTGCAAAGCTGTCATCAAGGCAAAGGGTGGCTATTTGAAGAATATAAAATATAGTTTGATTTGTTTTACACTTTTTTTGGTTACTACATGATTCCATATGTGTTATTTCATAGTTTTGATGTCTTCACTATTATTCTACAATGTAAAAAATAGTAAAAATAAAGAAAAACCCTTGAATGAGTAGGTGTGTCCAAACTTTTGTAGTGTATATTATTCCTTTTTTAAGTAACACAAAATAACAAGAACGAGGCCATATATGGGGGTACCGAGTCAATGTGCGGGGGTACAGATTAGTCAAGGTAATTGAGGTAATATGTTCAGCAGGAAAAGTTTGCTTAACAAGTCACATAATAAGTTGCATGGACTCACTCTGTGTGCAATACGTGTTTAATATGATTTTTGCATGACTACCTCATTTCTGTACCCCACACATACAATTAATGATCTTTACGGTCCCTCAGTCGAGCAGTGAATTTCAAACACAGATTCAACCACAAAGACCAGGGAGGTTTTCCAATGCCTCGCAAAGAAGGGCACCTAGTGGTAGATGGGTACAAATAAAGAAAGCAGACACTGAATATCCCTTTGAGCATGGTGAAGTTATTAATTACACTTCGGATGGTGTATCAGTACACCCAGTCACTACAAAGATACAGGCGTCCTTCCTAACTCAGTTGCCGGAGAGGAAAGAAACAGCTCAGTGATTTCACAATGAGGCCAATGGTGTCTTTAAAACAGTTACAGAGTTTAATGGCTGTGATAGGAGAAAACTGAGGATGAATCAACAACATTCTAGTTGCTCCACAATACTTACCTAATTGAAAGGGAGAAAAGAAGGAAGCCTGTACAGAATAAAAACATTCAAAAACATGCATCCTATCAGCAACAAGGCACTAAAGTAATACTGCAAAAAATGTGGCAAAGCAATTCACTTTTTGTCCTGAATACAAAGCGTTATGTTTGGGGCAAATCCAATACAACACATTACTGAGTACCACTCTCCATATTTTCAAGCATAGTGGGGGCTGCATCATGTTATTGTCAGTAGGTGCTGTAGGTGGGTGTGGTGCTGGAATCAGGCGCAGGACGCAGAAAATAAGTCCAAAAGACTTTAGTGCAGGCACAAACAAATACACGAGCCAAAAGCCCTGAGGCGAGAAACTCCGCACGCAGGCGTAAACAAAAGGGCGCACTAAACATGTGCGATAAATACTCTCCTTAACAGAGGAGGAAAGCTACAAAGAGCAAACGGTATACTGTAGAGCACAAACACGACAGCGAAACAATCACACACAACACCTGACAAACACAACGAGAACTTATAGGACACTAATGACGCTAAACGACAACAGGTGTACAATACCAGACAAGACCAAACGAACATAGAAACATACAACGGTGGCAGCTAGTATTCCGGAGACGACGAACGCCGAAGCCTGCCCGAGCAAGGAAGAGAGGCAGCCTCCGCCGAAACCGTGACAGTTATGAGTATGCATGTAATCGTTAAGGACTGGGGAGTTTTTCAGGATAATAAAGAAATGGAATGGAGCTAAGCACAGGCAAAATCCTAGAGGAAAACCTGGTTCAGTCTGCTTTCCACCAGACACTGGGAGATTAATTCACCTTTCAGCAGGACAATAACCTAAAACACAAGGCCAAATCTACACTGGAGTTGCTTACTAAGAAGACCGTGAATGTTCCTGAGTGGCTGAGTTAGAGTTTAGACTTAAATCTACGGCAAGATCTGAAAATGGTTGTCTAGCAATGATCAAGAACCAATTTGACATATTGAAGAATTTTGAAAAGAATAATGGGCAAATGTTGCACAATCTAGGTGTGGAAAGCTCTTAGAGACTTACACAGAAAGACTCACAGCCGTAATCGCTGCCAAAGGTGTTTCTACAAAGTATTGACTCAGGTGTGAATACTTACGTAAATTAGATATTTCTGTATTTAATTCTCAATAAACTTGCTAAACTTTCTAAAAACATGTTCTCCTTTTGTCTTTCTGAGGTATTGTGTGAGATTTTTTTTATTTAATCCATTTTGAATTTAGGCTGTAACAAAATTTGGAATAAGTGAAGGTGTATGAAAACTTTCTGAAGGCACTGTAAAATGTGCATCTCAACAGATACAATTTTGAACTATTGTACGTTTTTTTTGTTATGTTTTTATAAACGTGAAATGTCCACCCTACATGTCAAAATTAATGTGAAATGTGAGTTTGGTATTCATTCATGACTCCACTACTTCAACAAGTTTGTCTCCCTGTGTCCGGTCAGGTAAGTTATGTATTTTCTGTCCTAATGGCATGCCATTTTTGTGGTAATTAGTCATAGGGACCTAAGCTATTACATGATTAACACCAAATTCAGGATGCAAATGGGATATGTTGAAAGATATAGTATTAGCTATGTTACATAAATATGAAATAGTAATGAGTTAAGAATCACTCCAGGGCGTAAGGGGCGCTATACAACCAAAGGCCATAAGACACCAAAGAAAAATACGTTTAGCTTCCGGGAAGACGGCAGGAGAGACCGGCTGCGTTGTTTTGCTGCCGAGACAACTAGCTAGCTATCCAGCGGTGCTAGCAAACAAACAAACAACTAAACTGAATATGGCTGGAACTTCATCAGTAGCTGGTGAAGTATTTGTCGATGCCCTACCGTATTTTGACCAGGGTTATGATGCAGCCGGCGTCAGAGAGGCGGTAAGTATCTACTCTATACATAGCTACCAGTTGCTAACTAGCTAGCATCAGACATGAGCTAGCTGAGAAACGCTCAACTCCGTTCTCTTAAAGCCATTCATAATACACAATATAGAAAAACAGAGTATACAACGGAGTATACAAACAGTCAGGGGAATACAGAGAAATGATAAAGACCATTATAGCAAGTTTTGATTGCTTTTTTGTTATGAGAAGAAAATATTTATATATTGTTCAATTTCATTCGCAAAAATAGTTTTCCAACTCAAATTTACATTTATGAATATAGAATTTATCTAAAATAACAGGTTGATTTAAGAAGAAAGGCTTTGCATAGTCTTTGCTATACTTTGTAAAACCTAATCACATTTACAGTATTGCGTGTGTTCTGGTAAGGAAACTGAGTCGGATGCACTCATGCACAGGTAGATGATAGCAACAAATCATTACAAGCAAACTGTTTTGAAGCACTTATTAAATCTTCCATAATCAAAATGATACCAAATCGTTTGTTTCATTTTCGTGTATTATAAAAAAATCAGTAGCCTTCATTAGCCTAATGGGGTGCTGTTCAGCAAATGTTAAAGCAAGATGTGTTTACAGTAATGACATACAAACACCATAGTTTGATCTAAGTGAGCTATAATTTTTTTTTTGTATTTCATTAAAGAAAGATTATACATTTAAAGTGTTAATTACATTGTATTGGTCTATCCCCACATTCTTTATCATTTTTAAAAAGTAGTTATATTACAGTGAACTTCGACCCCTAGACTTGTTTTTTTGTTTGTTGATGTGCTACTAGTAGATCATTAGTCCAGTGTGATGACCATTGCATACCGTAAGATGCCCATATTATGCCATCTTAAAATATGGGGTAAAATAATTGGTTGTTATACACAGTGTACAAAACATTAGGACCACCTTCCTAATATTGAGTTGCACCCCCTTTTGCCCTCAGAACAGCCTCAATTCGTTGGGGCATGGACTACAAGGTGTCGAAAGCGTTCCACAGGGATGCTTGCCCGTGTTGACCCCAATGCTTCCCACAGTTGTCAAGTTGGCTGAATGTCCTTTGGGTGGTGGACCATTCTTGATACACACAGGAAGCTGTTGATTGTGGAAAACCCAGCAGCGTTGCTGTTCTTGACAGACTCCAACCAGTGCGCCTGGCACCTACTACTACTACCCTGTTCAAAGGCACTTAACTTATGTCTTGCCCATTCACCCTCTGAATGGCACACATACACAATCCATGTCTCAAGGCTTAAAAATCATTTATTTAACATGTCTCCACCCCTTCATCTACACTGATTGAAGTGAATTTAATAGGTGACATCAATAAGGGATCATAGCTTTCACCTGGTTAGTCTGTCATGGAAAGAGCAGGTGTTCCTAATTTTTTGTGCACTCTGTGTATATTACAGTGAACTTTGAGGGTGCCCATATTATGCCAGCTTAAAGATGTTTTGTGACTTGTGCCACTAGTAGATTAATAATCCATTGCAAAGCATAACATGCCCATATTAAGCCAGCTACAATATTGGAACAATACTTGCTTGCTGTATATTACATTTAAACTTTCAGGAACCTACAGTTGATGTCTGAAGTTTCATACACCTTAGCCAAAGACATTTAAACTCAGTTTTTCACAATTCCTGACATTAAATCCTAGTAAAGATTCCCCGTCTTAGGTCAGTTAGGATCACCACTTTATTTTAAGAATGTGAAATGTCAGAATAATAGGAGTGATTTTATTTCAGCTTTTATTTCTTTCATCACATTCCCAGTGGGTCAGAAGTTTACATACACTCAATTAGTATTTGGTAGCATTGCCTTTAAATTGTTTAATTTGCGTCAAATGTTTCAGGTAGCCTTCCACAAGCTTCCCACAATAAGTTGGGTGACTTTTGGCCCATTCCTCCTGACAGAGCTGATGTAACTGAGTCAGGTTTGTAGGCCTCCTTGCTCGCACACGCTTTTTCAGTTCTGCCCACAAATTGTCTATAGGATTGAGGTCAGGGCTTTATGATGGCCACTCCAATACCTTGACTTTGTTGTCCTTAAGCCATTTTGCCACAACTTTGGAAGTATGCTTGGGGTCATTGTCCATTTGGAAGACCCATTTTGACCAAGCTTTAACATCCTGACTGATGTCTTGAGATGTTGCTTCAATATATCCACATAATTTTCCTTCCTCATGATGCCATCTATTTTGTGAAGTGCACCAGTCCCTCCTGCAGCAAAGCACCCCCACAGCATGATGCTGCCACCCCCGTGCTTCACGGTTGGGATGGTGTTCTTCGGCTTAATCTACCCCCTTTTTCCTCCAAACATAACGATGGTCATTATGGCCAAACAGTTCTATTTTTGTTTCATCAGACCAGAGGACATTTCTCCAAAAAGTACGATCTTTGTCCCCATGCGCAGTTGCAAACCGTAGTCTGGCTCTTTTTTATGGCGGTTTTGGAGCAGTGGCTTCTTCCTTGCTGAGCGGCCTTTCAGGTTATGTCGATATAGGACTAGTTTTACTGTTGATATAGATACGTTTGTACCCGTTTCCTCCAGCTTCTTCACATGGTCCTTTGCTGTTGTTCTGGGATTGATTTGCACTTTTCACACCATCTCTAGGAGACAGAACGCGTCTCCTTCCAGAGCGGTATGACGGCTGCGTGGTCCCATGGTGTTTATACTTGCGTACTATTTGTACAGATGAACGTGGTACCTTCAGGCGTTTGGAAATTGCTCCCAAGGATGAACCAGACTTGTGGAGGTCTACAATTAATTTTTCTGAGGTCTTGGCTGATTTCTTTTGATTTTCCCATGATGTCAAGCAAAGAGGCACTGAGTTTGAAGGTAGGCCTTGAAATACATCTACAGGTACACCACTAATTGACTCAAATGATGTCAATTAGCCTATCAGAAGCTTCTAAAGCCATGACACATTTTCTGGAATTTTCCAAGCTGTTTAAAGGCACAGTCAACTTAGTGTATGTAAACTTCTGACCCACTGTAATTGTGATACAGTGAATTATAAATGAAATAATCTGTCTGGAAACAATTGTTGGAAACATTACTTGTCATGCACAAAGTAGATGTCCTAACCGACTTGCCAAAACTATAGTTTGTTAACAATACATTTGTTGAGTGGTTGAAAAACGAGTTTTAATTACTCCAACCTAAGTGTGTGTAAACTTCTGACTTCAACTGTAATTCAATTTTAACCAGCGGTTGGAACAGGTTCAGGGAACAGAACAGAAAACCAGATAGATTTGAGGAACAGAACCCGAGAACGAAAGTAATCTAGACTGTTCTGAACAGAACTGTTATTTTAAAAAGCATGGGAACTGGCTAATAACGTTATTTTACGTTCCGGGCATTTTTTTCAAGTCCCACAAAAAAACGCAGCCAGGCGCCTATGCAAAGCCCTCACTGTCACTCAAACGTATTCCAGTGTCTGCCTGCCAGCTGAAAATCTTTGGCTGTGTGTGTAGGCTACCTACCCCGCCCCTCTCCCTCCAAAGCATAGTCTACTGTAGCTACTGACGTTACAGGTGTGATTTTGAAATTGGGGAGGGAGATTTTTAGAGAAGAATGGATTAACGTTTTCAATGCTAATTAAAGGATACTAGGCCCACACAGATCATATATGAAATTAATAGCGATTCTATGTAATTCTATTATTACACTTAGGCTATAAAAAATAAGTGTGTGCGCGCGCTTGGGTGTCCTGTTCCGGTAAAAAATGTAATCTACTTTCACCACTGGTTAGGTTTAGGGTAGGGATGTTCCAAGGATCCCGGATAGCACTGGCGGATTCCATTGGAGAACGGAGTTGAGCGTTCCTCATCTAGCCTGCCAGCTGAAAATCTTTGCCAGTGTGCATGTGTAGGCAATCTACCCCTCCGTAGCCTACTGACGTTACAAGCGTGATTCAGAAATTAGGGAGAGATTTTTAATTAACTTTTTCAATGCTAGTTACGAATACTATAGTTATCACGTTTCACATTGGATTTATTAACTACAAAAAGGTAAGACGTGTTTTTAATTCTGGTGCCGCTCTGCACACACAAGCTTGTTATCTCAGGCAACGTTAAGCCAACTCTCGGAAGTTCAAAGATTTTTCAAAGCCGCTCCTCCGTAGGTATAATTCTGTTGGCCTAATTCAGATAATACATGTCGTAACAAGATGCCCAGCGCGTCAAGCCAAACTTCCTCCTCCATCCTCTCTTGCTCTCTTCCCATCCGCAAAATTTCTGTCACATCTCGTGCCCTACACTTGTCTGTCCATCGCGCATGTAAACAACTATAGCTTGCCCGCACCATAGCAAGCGGATCTATCCGCACCGATTGGTGAAGTAATTTAATGTCGAGCTAATGTAAAAAAAAAAAATGATTTCAGAGGTTTAGAAAGGAAAGCTATAAACTGTTACTTTTGGGGGGTTCAAACCGGTTCAGAACTTTATTTTGTAGGTCAGAGCAGTGGAACTGAACGAAAAAAAATAATGGTTCAGAACAAACTATTGGAAAATAATTTAGGTTCCAACCCCTGCTTTTAGGTCACCTCAGTTACAAGTCTAGCTAGTCTACTGTACTAGTATGCTGTCTGTTAATCTGTTAAATGATGTAAATGTATTAATTTCCATACACAGGCTGCAGCCTTGGTAGAGGAGGAGACTCGCCGATACAGACCCACCAAGAACTACCTCAGTTATATGCCAACACCTGATTTCACTACATTTGAAGTAAGTACCACATACACAGTTCCTCATGCAATAAAAAAAGGCATAAATTAATATGTACACTAATGCCGTGCCATATGGCTGGCTTTTGACTGACTCATCACTGTCAACTGTGTAATCTACACTGCTCTACAATGACATTATGTGAAGCAAATACTAATGCTTATATCACCCATCAGACTGAAATCATGAGGAATGAGTTTGAGAGGCTAGCAGCCCGGCAGCCCCTTGAACTTCTCAGCATGAAGAGGTAAACCCAGTCTACTCTTTTGCTCAGAGCAAGAACAGTCATGTTAAAAAAAGCTTGCTAACTTTCAATCCCCCATTCAGTTCTAACTTGATGCATTCTCAGAGTGTACACAACTGTTTCTGTTTCACCTGTGCAGATATGAGCTTCCAGCTCCATCGTCAGGGCAGAAGAATGACATCACTGCATGGCAGGACTGTGTGAACAACTCCATGGCTCAGCTGGAGCATCAAGCAGTGCGCATTGAGAACCTGGAACTCATGGCACACTACGGCACCAATGCATGGAAGGTCTACAATGAGTGAGTCAGTGGCTGCTGCTTGTGCCCAGTAGAGCTCTTCATTTATTTTTGTTTCCAAGAAAGAGTCAGGGGGACAACCAAACTGATTTGAATTAAGCTAACAAATGGGGTTTGATAGTGATTTAATTTGATACTATAGGAGATCAGTCTTTTAGTCTTTTTACTTGTCAGTTTAGTCCTTTTTCAAATCAAATCATATTGTATTTGTCACATGTGCCGAATACAATAGGTGTAGACCTTACAGTGAAATGCTTACTTACAAGCACTTAACCAACAATGCAGTTTTAAGAAGAAAAAGTGTTAAGTAAAAAATAGATAACTAAAAAATTAAAATAACGAATAATTAAAGAGCAGCAGTAAAATAACAGTAGCGAGGCTATATACAGGGGGTACCGGTATAGAGTCAATGTGCGGGGGCACAGGTTAGTAGAGGTAATTGAGGTAATATGTACATGTAGGTAGAGTTAGTGACTATACATAGATAATAAACAGAGAGTAGCAGCAGCGTAAAAGAGGGGGTGGGGGGGGGAACAATGCAAATAGTCCGGGTAGCCATTTGATTAGCTGTTCAGGAGTCTTATGGCTTGGTGGTAGAAGCTGTTAAGAAGCCTTTTGGACCTACACTTGGCGCTCCGGTACTGCTTGCCGTGTGGTAGCAGAGAGAACAGTCTATGTATAACTAATGATGCAGTCTACCAGTCACTTGATTTCTTAACATATAGACAATATATATTTTTACACATGCTTGTCCTGAAGGGTAACGTATAGGTTCACAGGAATTTTGACGTTGCCTTCATCTTTGTCATTATTTCCACTCCACAGTAACCTGGCCTTTATGATTGAATTGGCTCAAAAAGAACTACAGAAATGTAGGTAAGTAAATGGTGTGAAAATGTTGCGTTACAATTTCCAGGTCGTGCATCACATTCCTCATGGTTAGCTTGTTTAGTAATAGTTTTGGACTGTGACACAAACTGTGTCAACAAGCTTCTGCCTATACAGTATATATTTTTAACAGCCTTTTCTGTTGTGTTTGTCATTTATACAGAAAGCAGATTCAGGACTTGAACTGGCAACGGAAGAATGATCAGCTTGCAGGCGGAGCCAAGCTGAGAGAGCTGGAGTCAAAGTCAGTTCTGTGAATGTTGTATTTTTCATTACTGTTCTCTCAAATGTGGTATGATTTCTAAACCCTTGCCATCTCTCTTGTAACAGTTGGGTGTCCCTCGTAAGTAAAAACTATGAGATTGAACGTGCCATCGTCCAGTTGGAGAATGAAGTTGGACAGCGCAAACAGCAGCATGGTGACGAGAACAAGGAAAACATTCGACAGGACTTCTAGAACCAGAACCTTGTACAAGAGACGTTCTACAAGAAAGGAAATGTTGAGCTTGCAGCTGAGAACAACGAAAACTAATGTGAAAAGAACAGGACTGTCACTCCAAACTTTAAGAACCTACTTGCCTTGGCTGCACAGCTTCTTATGAGAGAAAGTCTTTACATTAGTCTGACAGTGACCATTGAAAAACTATTGGCCCTGTGTAGAGCATATTCAGTGTACCTAGAGATCACTTCAGAGGTGAACTGTGAATTTTGGTGTATTTAAAATAAAAAAATAAAAAGATTGTCAATTTAAGTTCTAAAATGAGGTAGAGTTAAGAATAACTAATGATGCAGTCTACCAAAGTCACTTGATTTCTTAACATATAGACAAGTACCTGTGCACAAAAACATGCTAGCATGTGTTTAAGTGCATGTTATGATGAAGAAAATAATTTCCAAACTGATCAACTTCAACATAGCAAAGTTGTTTGAATTTTTTACTACTTTGTGATACAAAAGTTTTTGTGCATGTAGGCAATTATTATTATTTTTACACTATTATAATAAATGTGTCGAGACATTGTTTAAAGATTGGTTATGTGTCTACTGCCTTAACAGATACGCCCTTGTTCTTGCCTGTAAATAGATCTCCCTATCAGTGAATATGAAATATTGTGAAATGTTTAGTTGAAAAGGAGACGCTATTGCTGCTGTCATATGGCAATGAGTATTGCCTAATACTTTTTTTTATGAGGGAAATGCTACATTTCTTGTGGGTGAGATTTATAATTTTCAATCTTTCATATTATTTGGAAATGTAAATCATTACTTTTATATTATCCTATCATTTTTGGGTCCTACAAATTATTTGGGAATGTTTATACACAGTTATTGACAAACATGGACAAAGATGATGCATGAATCCATAGAGAGCCTATTAAATTAGTAGAAGGGCTATGTCATACACCCTCAAAGTTCCCAAATGGGTGAAAATGGCAGCCATATTAATCAGGGAGAAATCCAAACCAGTCTAATAATGGCAGTAGAGGTATAATCCTGATTTTACTAATGCAGGAAAATAAAAGGCATGTGATATCAGAAATTGTAATTGTCAACCTAAAATGTCATAAATATAGTTTATACGGGTTTTATACACATTCTGTATAAATAGCCTCATGTGAACAGACCATAAATGTCTAAAATATATATATATATATATATATATAGGAAAGCTGTGAGTTTTATTATATGATACAATATCATTACTTGTTGCATTTACAACTTGTCTATGTCCTATCATCAACTGATTTCAGTGTATAGATTGACACATTGTTTGAATGGAATGTTGGCAGTTAATTTGAAAAATTAATGGAATCATTCCTCAAACTGTGTGGCTAACAAACATACAGTGCAGATCAATTCTTCAAATTCATTATTTAACACAATATTTTAAACAATACAATCTTATCACAGCACTGGCAAACCATGGTTGACTAACTCCCTGACCAAAATGGCTGACCTTTATCCCATCATAAGAATGTTCATGGCCATTCAAGTATTCTAATTGTATTGTGTGTAATTTCTGTGTCAGGTCTCATCTGTAAAAGAAACCTTGGTCTCAGTATGACACCCTGATAAAATTATGGTTAAATAAACATTCCTAATTCTACGCATGAATCAATAGTCAAACGCAAGACCGTAAATCACGTAATGACGTAGGCAACACGTTTTTTTCATCGGTACGTAGGACGTTCAGGGTTGCGGTTCAAAACGGAGAGGCTATACGGACACGCCTGGTGTCCAAATTGATGACGTTTTCGCACAGAGAGAGTCGAGTGGAGACGAACGCATTCGGTTCAGTCATCCTGATGAGCGCTTCGACAGCTAGCTAGTTTATGATTACGGCTAGAAACTTCAGCGAGAATTTGTCTGCCGAAGTTGGGATTTGGGGGTGTTCAGACTCATTCCGTTTTTATAAGAGTAATTGTTCGTATTTTTACAATACATTTCAGTTGAAAATCACTACAATAAATGTGCTTTAGCTGTCATCCTGGCCTGATATTATCTACACACTATCTAGCTACTTCTCTCTCCTGCGGCAAACAGGAACGAAGGACACTGTGCC
Source organism: Coregonus clupeaformis (assembly GCF_020615455.1). NCBI lineage: Eukaryota > Metazoa > Chordata > Actinopteri > Salmoniformes > Salmonidae > Coregonus > Coregonus clupeaformis. The sequence goes on from NC_059215.1 coordinate 24,384,688, forward strand.
CGGTGTTGTGTTGCAGCGTATACTCTTCCGATTGAGCAGTGTATAATGTATTAGTGACATCCAAGTGGTTACTACCAATATTACAAGTTATTTATCCTGTAGGCTGCTATCCTACTCGAAATAAAATGAAGTGGGATGGAACAAATTGAAGATGGTGACCAATACTACAAGTTATTTCTCCCTCGCCCATCGAAATAAACCTCGCTTTCTTTAACAAGTTGTAACTTGCGCCATGCTGCTGTTGTTGCTAGCTAGCCAGCCAACATAAACTAGCTGGTAAGGGCTTATCAGGACGACTGACTGAACCGAATCCATTCGTCTCCACACTCGATTCTCAGCTGCGTCATCAATTTGGGCACCAGGCGTGTCCCTATAGCCTCTCCCGGTTCAAAGAGGAAGGAAGATGGCGGACAACAAAGGCGAAGAGGATATCGAGAGCGCTTCCAAATTAGATTCAGAACCTCGGGGAGAGGATAGCGGAGACCCCGAATTGAAAGATGTGAATTCGGTGATTGTCATAGAGCCCGATTCGAAAGAAGGAGAGGATTTACAATCCCAAGATAATGTTTCTCAGATGTCTACACACGCTAACGTTAGCGGAGGAGGGGACGCTAGCAGCAACAGCGCGGGCGCAGGGGGGGAAGGCAGCACTAGCAGCAGTCCAGTTGGGAACACCAATGGGGGTACAACCGAGTCCTCGGGTGCTGGGGACATTGCTGGAACCTCACTAGCATTCACAACAGAAATGTCTCCACCGCCGACGGTTCCACCAGCCAACCCCGTCACCCCAATAAACCTTATGGATACGTGCGCTGTGTGTAAACAAAGTCTCCAGACCCGTGACTGTGAACCCAAACTCTTACCGTGTCTTCATTCATTTTGCTTGAAATGTATCCCCCAGCCAGAGCGACAAGTTACCGTACAGGTGCCCGGGCCGAACGGACAGCCAGACACCCACATAGGTGAGTGTAGCCCTTGATCATGACTCTCAGTTCCATCACATTAGTCATTGGACGAAGGCTTCTTCTGTAGGGGGGAGTTTTGTCAGCCAGACACCCACATAGGTGAGTGTAGCCCTTGATCATGACTCTCAGTTCCATCACATTACAGTCATTGGACGAAGGCGTCTTCTGTAGTGGGGAGTTAGGTCAAGAGTCGCGACGATCGGTCTTAACATTAACACACATCACTTGCGACACGGTTTTGAAAGTATAAGGACTTTATCTTCCATATCGGCGATAAATAATAATAACACACCTTTTTATAGGGTTAGGGTTCCCACACGGCCATATTTCCATGTTACAGCGCTTGTTTACGGAAAACAGAGTGGACTGACTACCTGTGCTAATTATCTAGCTATCTGCATCTCCGAACACCTGTGTGTAAACGGAAGACGGATGCCACAAACGTGTTGTCACTGAAAAATACTGTCGGCTGCAACTGTGTTAAAACCGTGTACAGTAAGTGTGTATTTTGCATTTGTGAAAATATTTTATATGAAAGTAAAGAATGTTATGTTCCTAGAACCGTACCGCAATTGAGAATCGATGCACGTTAAGATTGAGTATTTGTCTGTTTTGGCTTCCAGATCAAATTCGCCCTTTAAACAGAACATGCAAGGTCCTTGGACTAAGGAGTAACGTTAGGCTCCTTTAGTCCAATATTGGGCAAAGGTGAGTGTAGCCTACTTGATTGAAGTGGTCATAGATTATTTGTACCAGCAATTGTGTATAACCATTGAGTACCAGGCAGCAGCCCAATGGTCAGCAAGCGTAATGACATGCAAATAAATCGACTTGATGGAAAGTTTCAGGATAATATTGTTTTTCACTAATTACTAGATGTCATATGGAGATAGATATATTACTCACATTGTGACTCATTACAATAATGATTCATTCACATTGGGCCTAACCTAGCTAATAATGGGAGTGCAACATAGCATACTGAATAGTCAACAGCCCCTGGGCCTGATAGGTCTATGCCAGAAGAGTATTCATATTGAATATCACGTGCCCCACGGTATAATTATTTTCAGTTTGTCTTATCTGTAAAGAGCCTTGGCCTAAGACCCAAAATTCAGTTTCTCCATCCTTCCTCAAGGTGGGAAGTTTGTCCATCCATAGAGCATTATCCTTGCATGACAATTACACCAGAACTACTATGCCCACATAAAGACAAGCCACATTCATATTTGGTAAGCCCCCAAAATTCTGTTATGGTGTGGCTTTGGGACCGGGTGACGTGATTGTTATAAGTTTGTGCATGTCTTCAGACAGAACACACATTTTGTTTTACTTCTGTTAGCAAGGCTTCCAGGAGTAAAAATGTTGGAAGATCGGTGGATATGGAAAAGAGCTTGTTTTCTGTCAAAGGACGTTCAAATGATAAATCTCAGATCTTCAAGTCTGAGGGGCTCTTTGAGCCCACCACTATGGCAACCAAATAACCTACCCGGCTATGGGTCTGTCTGCGGTTGATATGGGAAAGATGCAATGATCCATTTCTCAAATTGATCCATGTGGAGTAGGCCAAACAATGTGAGAGGACATCCATGTGAGATTGGACCTTAAAGATATAGGCCTATAACGCCATTGACAAATCAAATGACTGATGAAACATTGTGCTCTTGGTTGCTTGCTGGGAAGAAATCATATGTTTTCCAGCTATACTAATTCAAGTCATTTAGCAGATTTTTCCAGTTCAGATTTGATTCACATAGACAGTTATGTCCAAAGAAGTCAACCAACCAACTTTTTCCAGCTTGCAATAATGATTAGGCCCATTTCTGACTAGGCAAGACTTTGGATTACTATTTACTTTTACTCTATCAATGGTCAATTCTAGTAAACCCGTTCTTGATACATTAACCCTAGGCTAACTATTGACATTCAGAACTCATTTACAGACATTTTATGGGTAAGTTATTAAGGCCTAGGTTAAGATCATGGGCAACCAAGAACACATAATTCCAGCATTATTTCTGGCATGAAATCAAGGTAAAATGTTTCCCATTTTAGTTGTGACCTAGTTCTTCACCTTCTATTGGTGGACACTTGATAATGGCCCAGGAACACTACCCTTTCTGCTTGTCAGCACCCGTTGCGTTCTGGAAGATGCCATTATGACACTTCAGCCTCCACCTAGCCTAGTCTGGTCCTCCTAGATCTGTTTGTGCGTATTGCAGCCAACCCCTATGGTCATTGACGTACCAAAGTTTTGGCATTGACAATTACCATAGTGGTTGGCTATACACTCCCGAGTGGCGCAGCGGTCTAAGGCACTGCATCTCAGTGCTTGAGGCGTCACTACAGACCCCCTGGTTCGATTCCAGGCTGTATCACAACCGGTCGTGATTGGGAGTCCCATAGGGCAGCGCACAATTTGCCCAGCGTCGTCCGGGTTAGGCCGGTGTAGGCCGTCATTGTAAATAAGAATTTGTTCTTAACTGACTTGCCTAGTTAAATAAAGGTTAAATAAAATGTTTTTAAAAAATACACCCAAACTGAAATGGGACCAGGCTACGCCTTGCCTATTCAATGCCGATGGCATTTTGGGCACTGTGGTCAGAACTACCCAAGGGCTGTGCTTTTTATTTTTTTATTATTAAGACCCACTTTGTCTTATCAACATGGCTAAGATCGGATGAATTCAATGCAAAACATAAATACAGAAGCCTAAATAAGAGCAGTAGACTTAGGCCTAACTGTTTACAATGCCATCATATATTTATTTATGTGTGCAAAGTCTACAAAAAAGAACAAAATCGCCACTTGGTTTGGTATAGCCTACCTACAGCTGAGGGATTGGGTTGGGGGAAACTCAAATTCAACGATTGAACTATGGATGCAAGGAATTGCAGTTCATGAGATCGATATCATGGTTTTAAAAATATTTTGAAGCTATACATTGTTTATTTACAAATTAAGTGTTAGGCCAATCATACAACATTATATTTGGGGTTATTTGCCTTGCCCTCATAAATCGCTTATGTGAATGTGGCATTTGTGGTTTAGATTTCATGTAGACCAGTAAGCCTAACTGTAGCTGGAGGGCCTAACCATTGAATAAACAAACATGTGGACTAATGGTACAAAATTGTCAGTGTCATCCACATATAGGCTACTAAAACCGGTGCCACAAAATTAGGCTATGCCTATTTAATGTTGGCTGTCTTAGTTTTCCCCTAGTCTGATAGCCATGTTACAATTTCAGACATTCATGCATGAAATTCTGCCTCACCTGTTATTTAGGTCATATAAACAGTATAATGTAACAATAACCAACCATGAAATAGATTTTGCATTTGGATACAATGTTTGTGTGCACTGCAATGTCTGTGTGCATGCTCCCTGACTTGCCGCAGTTGAAAGTGTCACAGCTGCAGTGGCAGATCAGATCAGCCTTGGTGGTGTGGTCTCACAAACCCTCTCCAGCTGCACTCACAGCCAATCACTCACAGCCCCCTGCAGCTGGGGCTTACACAAACCGGCTGTGTGCAGCCCGAGCCAGTATATACTGGCTCAAACCGGTCTGAGCTGGTTTGTGCTGCATCCAGTGATGTACAGGGGATTTAATTGATGGGTTTAAGGGAGTTGAGAGGAGTTAAGTGTGGAGTAGTTAAGGATTATGTATTCAACATTTAGGGTTATGTATTTTCAACATGCATATCATTGCCCACTTATGATATAGCTCACTGATTTACATATCTTGCATGAGCATAGCTACCTCATTATTCAGAAAACTTGAAAATAATAGGAAATATTGGGGTGAATCAGAATAAATAATAATAATTTAATGGATTTATATAACTCTTTTCCCAACCCTCAAAGGGAAACTGCCTCATCAACCGGTCGGGATTGGGAGTCCCATAGGGCGGCGCGCAATTGGCCCAGCGTCGTCCGGGTTTGGCCGGTGTAGGCCGTCATTGTAATGAAGAATTTGTTCTTAACTGACTTGCCTAATTAAATACTTTTTTTTTTTAAATAAATATATATATATATATATATATATTTTTTTAATCTACCACCAATATGTAGCACCCACCTACTTAGGCCCTATAGGTCCTGTGTAGCTCAGTTGGGAGAGCATGGCGTTTGCAACGCCAGGGTTGTGGGTTCGATTCCCATGGGGGGCCAGTATAAAAATAAAAAAATAATAAACTCACTAACTGTAAGTCGCTCTGGATAAGAGCGTCTGCTAAATTACTAAAATGTAAAAATAATGTATTTCATAGTCCGCTATTCATATGGTACTTACCAATTCAATTGTAACATCTTTATTATTACTAAGTTTAAGTACCAACCAATGGTAAATGGTAAAAAACTGACATGGCTGACCTTTCTCAAACAAGGCTACCCAGAAACCAGTCTTTCCATACAGTTCAGACTGTAGATACAATCAAACTCATCTTCATAAAAAAAAATGCATTGTGTTTGTGACAAGCTGAGAACATGTGGAGGGACAAATGATCATTCAAAAATGTAGTTGAACCAGCTTGTGATGCCTAATCTGTTTGATGATTTGCATCCATCTCTTTTCTATATAGGCTTTTTGAATAGCCTCTGACCTATGTAGTATCTGTATGAAAACAATTAGTGAGAAAATGCTGTTTTTTTGCTGATTTCAAATGTTTTCTTTGGCAATTTCACCCCTTCTTAGGCTATAGGCCTAACCAGTGCTTCTCTCTCATATCTTTCCTCTGTCTACTCTAGTGAATGTGATGCGGTGCATAGTTTGTTGTCAAGACTGCAAACAGAGTGACATCATTGACAACTACTTTGTCAAGGACACTACCGAGGCCTCCAACACTTCAGATGAAAAATCTGCACAGGTATACCACAATTGATAACACAATCCAGTTACATTCAATTGGATGGTTGATTTATTACAAGCTCCCCTTTTATCAGCAGCATGTAGCCTAGCCTAAGTATGTGTCTAAGTGTAAGTGGGGACATGTGTTTTGTCTCATTCAGATGTGCACCAGTTGTGAGGACAACGCAGATACCATAGGGTTCTGTGCAGAATGTGGAGAGTGGTTGTGCAAGACCTGCATTGAGGCTCACCAGAGGGTCAAAATCACCAAGGACCACAAGATCCGCAAGAAAGAAGACGTCTCTGAGGGTAAACTGCCCTACAAACCTAAACACAATATGAAATGTGTACCCTGGAATATCAAGTGACAATTTGACATAGTTGCATGTGTAGGCCAGCGCTTTCTATTTGCAAGGAGGAGGCTCTGGGGTAGGCATTTGCTGTCTCATAGCACGGTGTAGTTTTTCCAGGCCTCCTAACTTCATAGCTGATTTGCTGTTGCCATGGCAACCGTGCTGCAGAATCACTGACATGCAGTACTATATTGTGGTTCTATCAGACTTTTCTGAAGCATTAATTTATGTATCTCTCTCTTGCTTCTATTCTTTCTCTCACACTTTCTTTCACTTTTTTTCCACTCACCATATTTCATATTCTTTCATTCTTTCGTTTGTTTCTCTCGGTCTCTGTAGAGTCTGTAGGTGCGTCGGGTCAGAGACCTGTGTTCTGTCCCGTCCACAAACAGGAGCCCCTGAAACTCTTTTGTGAAACCTGTGACACACTCACCTGTCGGGACTGCCAACTGCTGGAGCACAAGGAGCACAGGTAAGACATGCAGTGCATAGACAACACAGGAATGATCTTTAGAATAGGGCATCTAAATCTGTAGTGGATACTGGTCGGTGGTGGTGGATGGTAATGCATTTGGTTTTGTGTTACATTCACATACACTACCGTTAAAAAGTTAGGGGTCACTTAGAAATGTCCTTGTTTTTGAAAGAAAAGCAATTTTTTTGTCCATTAAAATAACATCAAATTGATCAGAAATACAGTGTAGACATTGTTAATGTTGTAAATTGCTATTTTAGCTGGAAACGGCTGTTTTTAATGGAATATCTTCATAGGCGTACAGAGGCCCATTATCAGCAACCATCAGTCCTGTGTTCCAATGGCACATTGTGTTTGCTAATCCAAGTTTATCATTTTAAAAGGCTAATTGATCATTAGAAAACCCTTTTGCAATTATGTTAGCACAGCTGAAAACTGTTGTGCTGATTTAAAGAAGCAATAAAACTGGCCTTCTTGAGACTAGTTGAGTATCTGGAGCATCAGCAATTGTGGGTTCGATTACAGGGTCAAAATGGCCAGAAACAAAGAACTTCCTTCTAAAACTCATCAGTCTATTCTTGTTCTGAGAAATGAAGGCTATTCCATGCGAGAAATTGCCAAACACCAGTCTCAACGTCAACAGTGAAGAGGCGACTCCGGGATGCCATATCTCAGACTGGCCAATAAAAAGAAAATATTAAGTCTGAGATATGTATTTTTCTTTGCAACTCTGCCTAGAAGGTCAGCATCCCGGAGTCGCCTCGGGTACTATTTTGTTTTGCGGGTACTATTTAATGAAGCTGCCTGTTGAGGACCTGTGAGGCGTCTGTTTCTCAAACTAGACACTAATGTATTTGTCCTCTTGCTCAGTTGTGCACCGGGGCCTCCCATTCCTCTTTCTATTCTGGTTAGAGCCAGTTTGCACTGTTCTGTGAAGGGAGTAGTACACAGCGTTGTACGAGATCTTCAGTTTCTTGGCAATTTCTCGCATGGAATAGCCTTCATTTCTCAGAACAAGAATAGACTGAGGAGTTTCTGAAGAAAGTTCTTTGTTTCTGGCCATTTTGAGCCTGTAATCGAACCCACAATTGCTGATGCTCCAGATACTCAACTAGTCTCAAGAAGGCCAGTTTTATTGCTTCTTTAATCAGCACAACAGTTTTCAGCTGTGCTAACATAATTGCAAAAGGGTTTTCTAATGATCAATTACCCCTTTGATAAACTTGGATTAGCAAACACAACGTGCCATTGGAACACAGGACTGATCGTTGCTGAAAATGGTCCTCTGTACGCCTATGTAGATATGCCATTCAAAATCAGCAATTTCCAGCTACAATAGCCATTTACAACATTAACAATGTCTACACTGTATTTCTGACCAATTTGGTGTTATTTTAATGGACAAAAAATTTGCTTTTCTTTTGAAAACAAGGACATTTCTAAGTGACCCCTAACTTTTTAACGGTAGTGTATCTCCAATGAGGATCGGCACAATGAGAAAAGCAGCAATCTCGTCCAGTGATCTAAGCCCTAGTGTTCTTTGCTGAACAAAGTTTCTCCTCTCTCAGGTACCAATTTCTGGAGGAGGCCTTCCAGAACCAGAAAGGCTTCATCGAGACACACATGGCCAAACTGCAGGAGAAAAAGACCTACGTCCACTACTCACACTCTCACGTGACAAGCAGGTACAGCAGCATTCCCATCTCTTCTGTGAAAGTCTTGTAATGCGACTTCATAGCTGCAGGGGGAACTTTCTTCTAGGTACAAATCTGGAACCAGCTTCCTGTCCCCCAATCCTAATCTTAACCACAGTGGGGCAAATGCTAAACTGACCCAAGATCAGTGTCTTGGGGCCATTTCACCCTACAGCGATTTCATACAGGTTTGTTAATGGGTTGAGGACAATGTCCCCTCAAGCTGCGCGCGGGTGCGCAGTAGCCCCGAGACTGCTGCGCAGCTCCCCCGGGACTGCCAGCCAACGGAGAGAAGCACGAGATTCAATTTCACTTAACTTTCTAGAGTTTTCCATGTTAGTTTCCCTTTACTGTGGAATTGTGAACGAATCAACGCAATATTAGCCACTTTCAATACAACATACCTAAATAAAACTAACTATGTTAGTATGCAAAACTAACTATGCAAGATATTTTGTTGTAGGCAGAACGCATCGGAGTAGGATTCTATTGCATTAACATGAACGACTCAGCCCGTACTCTACACAGACCGGTGTGGTATAACCGATCAGAGCTGCAGTAGGCCTATATGCAAATAGATCATTACCATAAATGGAGCTGTGCCATTTACTTTGAACTGAACTGTGTTTACAGCATGAGCGGTATGTAGGCCCGTGTGCACATTTTGTTCATGTCCTTTGCTAGTTAGTGAGTTATTAGCCCAGTTATAGATAATTTGTGGTCAGCAATAGGGGAGTTTTTGCTTCCTACAAGAGCACAAAACGTGTACATGTCTAGACATCTTTGAAAAGTGAGTCTGGTAAAGAGCTTTCTTTTGTCTTAAAGGGGTAGTGTTGTATTTTGAGGCAGGCTTGAAAAAGCTAAGTAGCCAATAGGCAGAGGATAGTATAATTTGTCTGATTCTCTGTAATAATGGTATGGGAATAATAATGCATTTTATTTTGTATAGTGGTTTCTTTCATCAAACAACACAACAAGATTTTCAGTCACCTCATTGTCTGAAAGACAAGTGGATAAACAGGTTGTCAAGCCTTGCATGTTTTTTTTCAAAAGTCTCATCCTCAGGGGAGCGTGCTCAGTCCCCTCCTGTCCTCCCTGTTCACCCATGACTGCATGGCCAGGCACGACTCCAACGCCATCATTATGTTTGCCGACGACACAACAGTGGTAGGCCTGATCACCGATAACGATGAGACAGCTTATAGGGAGGAGGTCAGACCTGGCCGTGTGGTGCCAGGATAACAACCTCTCCCTCAACGTGATCAAGACAAATGAGATGATTGTGGACTACAGGAAAAAGAAGAGGACCGAGCACGCCCCCATTCTCATCGACGGGGCTGTAGTGGAGCAGGTTGAGAGCTTCAAGTTCCTTGGTGTCTACATCACCAGCAAACTATCATGGTCCAAACACACCAAGACAGTCATGAAGAGGGCACGACAAAGCCTATTCCCCCTCAGGAGACTGAAAAGATTTGGCATGGGTCCTCAGATCCTCAAAAAGTAATACAGCTGCACCATCGAGAGCATCCTGACTGGTTGCATCACTGCCTGGTATGGCAACTGCTCTGCCTCCGACCGCAAAGCACTACAGAGGGTAGTGCGTACGGCCCAATACATCACTGTGGCCAAGCTTCCTGCCATCAAGGACCTCTATACCAGGCGGTGTCAGAGGAAGGCCCTAAACATTGTCAAAGACTCCAGCCACCCTAGTCATAGATTGTTCTCTCTGCTACCGCACGGCAAGCGGTACCGGAGCGCCAAGTCGAGGTCCAAAGGCTTCTTAATAGCTTCTACCCCCAAGCCTTAAGACTCCTGAACAGCTAATCAAATGGCTACCCCGACTATTTACATTGTTCCTCCCCCCACCCCCTTTTTTACGCTGCTGCTACTCTCTGTTCATTATCTATGCATAGTCACTTTAACTCTACCTACATGTACATATTACCTCGACTAACCTGTGCCCCCGCACATTGACTCTGTACCGGTACCCCCTGTATATAGCCTCTCTACTGTTATTTTACTGCAGCTCTTATGTTATTTTACTGCAGCTCTTATTTTTATTTTTTAGTTATCAATTTTCTACTTAACACTTATTTTTCTTAAAACTGCATTGTTGGTTAAGGGCTTGTAAGTAAGCATTTCACTGTAAGGTCTACACCTGTTGTATTCGGCGCATGTGACATAACATTTGATTTGATTGTAGGTCTACATTGAACATCACACATTGGCTGCTACTGTAGGCTGAATGATAGAACAGCTATATCCATGTTCAAATGTTATGAGATGCATTTTCTCCATTGTTTTTTATGGTAGGCCACTCTGGTAGGCCTACATTATGATCAAATAGCCACAGTAGCCTACTTGGCCACTATTAAAACTGTAACTTAAAGCGGGTACAGCCCCAGTGTTCACAGTAAACGTATGCTGGAAGTTGCACAATTTTCTCAAAGTGCTATTTTATTGTTTATTAGTGTGTTTGTAGTTTGAGTGACTGTGTGTCCCCGTTTCCATCCAGGCTAAAGGAAGTTACTGAGACCCATAGGAAGGTGGAGCATGAGATCAAGATAGCCGTGTTCACTCTTATCAACGAAATCAACAAGAAGGGCAAGTGTTTACTGCAGCAGCTTGAGGTAAGGCCATTATGAAACCTATGCAAGGAATGTATTTAAACTTCTCTTCAGAACCCTTTGAATTTAGAAGATTTATGCTCTCAGGCCCATTTTCCTAGAGCCAGATTATGCCTAGTCCTGGACTCAAACACACTTTCAATTAAGGTTTTTAATCTAGGGTTCGGGAAACAGGCCTTCAGTGTTTTTATCAGCATATACTAATGAACTGTATCTAGGCCTACAGTACCAGTCAAAAGTTTGGACAAACCTACTCATTCCAGGGTTTTTCTTTATTTTTACTATTTTCTATGTTGTAGAATAATAGTGAAGACATCAAAACTATGAAATAACACATATGGAATCATGTAGTAACCAAAAGTGTTAAACAAATCCAAATATATTTTATATTTTAGTTTCTTCAAAGTAGCCACCCTTTGCCTTGATAACAGCTTTGCACACTCTTGGCATTCTCTCAACCAGCTTCATGAGGTAGTCACCTGGAATGAATTTCAATTAACAGGTGTGCCTTGTTAAAAGTACATTTGTGGAATTAATGCGTTTTAGCCAATCATTTGTGTTGTGACAAGGTAGGGGTGGTATACAGAAGAGAGCCCTATTTGGTAAAAGAACAGCTCAAATAAGCAAAGAGAAACGACAGTCCATCATTACTTTAAGACATGAAGGTCAGTCAATACGGAAAATGTCAAGAACTTTGAACGTTTCTTCAAGTGCAGTCGCAAAAACCATCAAGCGCTGTGATGAAACTGGCTCTCATGAGGACCGCCACAGGAATGGAAGACCCAGAGTTACTTCTGCTGCAGAGGATAAGTTCATTAGAGTTACCAGACTCAGAAATTGCAGCCCAAATAAATGCTTCACAGAGTTCAAGTAACAGACATCTCAACATCAACTGTTCAGAGGAGTCTGCGTGAATCAGGCCTTCATTGTCGAATTGCTGCAAAGAAACCACTACTAAAGGACACCAATAAGAAGAAGAGACTTGCTTGGGCCAAGAAACACGAGCAATGGACATTAGACCGGTGGAAATCTGTCCTTTGGTCTGATGAGTCCAAATTTGAGATTTTTGGTTCCAACCGCTGTGTCTTTGTGAGACGCGGAGTAGGTGAATGGATGATTTCCGCATGTGTGGTTCCCACCGTGAAGCATGGAGGAGGTGGTGTGGGGGTGCTTTGCTGGTGACACTGTCAGTGATTTATTTAGAATTCAAGGCACAATTAACCAGCATGTGATACGCAATCTGCAGTGATACGCAATCCCGTCTGGTTTGGGCTTAGTGGGACTATCATTTTGTTTTTCAACAAGACAATGACCCAACACACCTCCAGGCTGTGTAAGGGCTATTTGACCAAGAAGGAGAGTAATGGAGTGCTGCATCAGATGACCTGGCCTCCACAATCATCCGACCTCAACCCAATTAAGATGGTTTGGGATGAGTTGGACCGCAGAGTGTTAAAGATCTGTGGGAACTCCTTCAAGACTGTTGGAAAAGCATTCCAGGTGAAGCTGGTTGAGAGAATGCCAAGAGTGTGCAAAGCTGTCAAGGCAAAGGGTGGCTACTTTGAAGAATCTCAAATATAAAATATATTTTGATTTGTTTAACACTTTTTTGGTTACTACATGATTCCATATGTGTTATTTCATAGTTTTGATGTCTTCACTATTATTCTACAATGTAGAACGTGGTCCTCTGTAGCTCAATTGGTAGAGCATGGCGCTTGTAACGCCAGGGTAGTGGGTTCGATCCCCGGGACCACCCATACGTAAAAATGTATGCACACATGACTGTAAGTCGCTTTGGATAAAAGCGTCTGCTAAATGGCATATTATATTATTATAGAAAATAGTAAAAATAAAGAAAAACCCTTGAATGAGTAGGTGCGTCCAAACTTTTGACTAGTACTGTATATATTGAGAAACATGAATACTAATAAATCACTATGAACTTAATCTCGCTCCTACATTGCCAGATGATGGGAAGTTTATTCTGTGATGTTACTTGGATACCGTTTTAATTGAATAAAAAAGGGGTTATGCTTGACCCTAATTACATAGTAATTACATAGGTGGTTGCCTGTTGGTAGTGGCAGGTAGCCTAGTGGGCTGCAGGTAGCCTAGCAGTAATGAGTTTTAGGCCCGTAACCGAAAGGTCACTGGTTCGAATCCCCGAACAGACTGAAATCAGTTGGTGCCCTTGTCCAAGGCACTTAAACATAATTGTTCCTGTAATTCGCTCTGGATAAGAGTGTCTGCTAATTGACTAAAATGTAAGGTTTCTCCCAACCGTTTGTCCCTTGGTCCTCCAGAGTGTGACTAAGGAGAGGAGCATGAAGCTGTTTTCCCAGCAGACAGACATCGCTAACCTGGCCAGGCAGATCCTCCACGTGCTCAACTTCACCCACTCTGCCATTAACAGCGGCAGCAGCACCGCGCTGCTTTACAGCAAGAGGCTGGTACGGAGTACAGATAAACACACACACACACTCAGGGAAAAGCTCTCCGCAACGAAAGGCTAAAGAGTGCACTATATTATATACGGAAGCTATGACGGTTGCCCTATCCTAAATCGATCCTCTGTATATAGTATATTGTCTATATAGTACCTACAAACGACATCCCAATATCTTCATTCTTCAGATCATCTACCAGCTGCGCAAGGTTCTGAAGGCTGGACTGGAACCAGTGCCTCAGGCTAATGGTTCTGTTCGCTTCTTCTGTGACCCCACATTCTGGGCCAAGAATGTGGTCAACCTAGGTGAGAGGACCCCCCTATGACTGTGATGGGGTTTTGGGGGTTTACTACTCTACATGCAGGGAAGTATGCAAGGACATCTGTTTCTGGTCACCGATGGTACAGTATAAAGCATTTAATAGAAAGGGAGATGGGGGACGGGGACGCACTCAATATACTTTGAAATGTCTAAATCCAATCGAAACTGTGTAGAAATGGTAATGAAATGAAATGATAACTACATTCATAGTTTCTTGACTGTGTCCAGCTTGTTAATAATCACCGAAATGAAAGCTAGACAGTCAGGGAGCATCGAATTTAAGAAACGATGGATAGAAGACAGTTTTTCTCTCTCAAATTCTGATAGTTAGAAAATATAACATATTTTCAGTGTGGCCCTCCTGACCTAATTCGGCCTCCAGGGCAAAATAAGTTTGACAGCCTTGGTCTAGGGGAATCTTCATACACTCAGTCACTTACTCTTAGCCTCCCCTCTCTCCCCCTCCCACTGTAGGGAACCTGGTAATCGAGAAGATGCCCCAGGCTCAGCACCCTCCCAACATTATGGTGGGACCCATCTCCCCGGGCCATGGCCACCCAGGCCACGGAAAACACCCGGGGCAGATCAATCTGGCTCAGCTCCGCCTGCAGCACATGCAGCAGCAAGCCTTCGCCCAGCAGAAACAACAGCAACAACAACAGCAGCAGCACCAACAACAGCACCAACAGCAGCACCAACAGAGGATCCAGGAGCAGATGCGTATCGCTTCCCAAATGTCCCAGCAGCACCCCAGGCAGGGTGGACCTCCGATGGTACAGCAACAGGTAGACTGAGGAGGACAGCATTTTTTGATTATTTTAGGGTACCGTTGTTCCCATCGATAGCAGTGGTGTAGTGAAGGGTAAACATACGTAAACACTGTTTACGCACCTTTTTTATTTTGCACAAGCGTTTACCCACCTATTGCGAAAAAATGCATTGAAAATATAGGTAGTGTTAATTTACTCACCAATCATTTTTTGACCATTACATCACTGATTGATGGAGTACATTTGTCAAGCCAGGTTCACTTTTTTATTTACAGAAAATAGTTATACAGTCATAACATAGTGGAACTATAATAGTAATCAATATTATCTGTTGCTCTAAGGATTTAGTTAATTACAATGCAATTTTATGTAAAAGTCTAACGGTCTCTCCCCAGCCCCCGCGCCTCATCAGCATGCAGGCCCAGCAGAGGGGCCCCATGAACGGCGGTCCCCTCATGTACCCCCCCCACCACCTGCGCCTCGCCCCGGGACAGGGCCGCATGCCCAGCCCCAGCGCCCAGCCACGCATGCCCAACGGTCAGCAGTACCCCCCAATGATGCAGCCCCAGCTGCAGAGACAGGTCAGACTACACCACTCACATTATGTCCCTGAGGGGATTAAAAAAATAGTTGTAATGAATTGAGGTATAGATACTTTATTACTCCCCAAAAGGGAAATTGATCAGAAAGACAATATCCTTAGAATAATAACAAATACAGTAAACAATAGATATGTTTAATGCAGAAACCGGTGTGAGTGATTGGCACTACTGTCGCCATTTTGTAGTAGGATTTTCACTGAGTGTGTATGTATGGGTACCTTTTTGTGTTTAGCTGACTATAGATTCTGAGATGAGCCACCACAGGTTTCGTTTGTTACATCTAACAGGGGTTTGGCACTTTTTCTACTTGTACTTAAATAGTAGTTGTGTTTTGTGTTGCATGGGCATGATTAGTGATTATGCTTCCAAAAGTTACCTTTCAGCACGTCGTAGACCTGGTAGAATTGAACAATAATGAATAGTCAATGCTGTTGTAAATCTCTAGTTTTTGACCTCCTCCCTCCCTCTCGCTCTCCCTGTAGCATTCTAACCCAGGTCATGCTGGACCCTTCCCAGTGGCCTCTCTCCACAATGTGACCCCAGCCAACCCCACCAGTCCCACCAGTGCCAGCATGGCCAGCGCCCATGCCCACCGTGGCCCCGCCAGCCCCATAGTGGGCGCCATCGAGCTCATCCCATCCGTCACCAACCCAGAGAACCTGCCCTGCCTACCAGACATCCCTCCCATTCAGGTACACACAGCCCTCAGGGAGCAGGCACATGTCACGTACCTCCAAATCTCACCAAACCTGCTTCCATTCTCATCCCGCTCCTTTTCTCCTGGCCCCCACCTCTTTGCTTTTTGTAGATCTGAGGGGATTGGATAGGTGTGAGTAATACAGTGCATTCGGAAAGGATTCAGACCCCTTGACTTTTTCCACTTTGTTACGTTACAGCCTTATTCTAAAATGGATTAAATTGTATTTTTCACCTCATAAATCTACACACAATAACCCAGACCCTTTACTCAATACTTTGTTGAAGCACCTTTGGCAGCAATTACAGCCTAGAGTCTTCTTGGGTATGATGCTACAAGCTTGGCACACCTGTATTTGGGGATTCTCCCATTCTTCTCTGCAGATCCTCTCAAGCTCTGTCAGGTTGGATGGGGAGCGTCACTGCACAGCTATTTTCAGGTCTCTCCAGAGATGTTTGATCGGGTTCAAGTCCGTGCTCTGGCTGGGCCACTCAAGGACATTCAGAGACTTGTCCCGAAGCCACTCCTGCATTGTCTTGGCTGTGTGCTTAGGGTCGTTGTCCTGTTGGAAGATTAACCTTCGCCCCAGTCTGAGGTCCTGAGCACTCTGGAGCAGGTTTTCATCAAGGATCTCTCTGTACTTTGCTCCGTTCATCTTTGCCTCGATCTTGACTAGTCTCCCAGTCCCTGCCGCTGAAAAACATCCCCACAGCATGATGCTGCCACCACCATGCTTCACCGTAGGGATGGTGCCACGTTTCCTCCAGACGTGACACTTGGAATTCAGGCCGAAGAGTTCAACTTTGGTTTCATCAGACCAGAGAATCTTGTTTCTCATGGTCTGAGAGTCCTTTAGGTGCCTTTTGGAAAACTCCAAGCGGGCGGTCATGTGCCTTTTACTGAGGAGTGGCTTCCGTCTGGTCACTCTATAATAAAGGCCTGATTGGTGGTGTGCTGCATAGATGGTTGTCCTTCTGGAAGGTTCTCCCATCTCCACAGAGGACCAAGGCCCTTCTTCCCGGATTGCTCAGTTTGGCCGGGCGGCCAGCTCTAGGAAGAGTCTTGTTGGTTCCAAACTTCTTCCATTTAAGAATAATGGAGGCCACTGTGTTCTTGGGGACCTTCAATGCTGCAGACATTTTTTGGTACACTTCCCCAGATCTGTGCCTTGACACAGTCCTGTCTCGGAGCTCTACGGCCAATTCCTTCGACCTCATGGCTTGGTTTTTGCTCTGACATGCACTGTCAACTGTGGGACCTTATATAGACAGGTGTGTGCCTTTCCAAATCATGTCCAATCAATTGAATTTACCACAGGTGGACTCCAATCATGTTGTAAAAACATCTCAAGGATGATAAATGGAAACAGGATGCACCTGAGCTCAATTTCGAGTCTCATAGCAAAGGGTCTGAATACCTATGTAAATAAGGTGTTTCTGTTTTTTATTTTTAATACATTTGCAAAAATAATTACAAAATCTGTTTTCGCTTTGTTATTATGGGCTATTGTGTGTAGATTGATGGGAAAATAATCATTTAATCCAGTTTAGAATAAGGCTGTAAGGTAACAAAATGTGGAAAAGGGAAGGGGTCTGAATACTTTCTAAATGCACTGTATGATTAATATTCAATGTAACTTCTGCCATATTGCTTTATACCCATCTGGTCCTTTCCTATTTTTGCTCATTGAAGGAGCTAGGGGTAGGGGAAGGGGGTAGGGAGCGGAATGGGAACCTGGCTCAACTCAGGTGAACTCAAATGTGGTGCCTAGTGAAAGTCTACACACCCTTTGCACTGTCACATTTTCTCCCTTAAATGAAAAAAAATAAAAATGAATTGGGATTTCCCCCTCCAATGATCTACACAACCTACTCCACACTTTCAAAGTAAAATAAAAATGATATACTTTTTTGGGGAAAAAATATATCTTGATTGCATAGGTCTACACAAAAATCACACAATTACTTTTAATTGGGTCCATCTGTGTGCAAAAGTAATGGTTTTCATAATTTTTGAATAACTTCTGTCTCTAAGGTACCTCAGATGTATAGTAAATGTCAAACAATGATTTAACCTCAAAGCCACGAAAGTGCTTTAAAAACTTGTCAGGGATGAATTTGTAGACTGGGACAGATCAGGGGAAGGTTATGAAATCATTCCAATGCACTGAATAACCCTTTGAGTATAGTAATTAAGCTGTTGATGGTGTATCGTATCACCTGGGTACTGAGAGGATCTGACCGTCCTTCATAACTGCGGTAAGGAAGAGAATGGAAACTACTAAGCTAACATATTGAATTGTTTTAAGATTGTCATACCAAGGATCATTTAGCTATTTGATTTTGAGTTTTAGGACCCCATAAGGTATAATTTGTTATTTATTTGACATAACATTGAATTTGGGCTTATTGCTGTTAGCCCATAGAAACACATTGAATAACAGCTTCTACAGTTGAAGTCGGAAGTTTACATACACCTTAGCCAAATACATTTAAACTCAGTTTTTCACAATTCCTGACATTTAATCCTAGTAAAAATTCCCTCTCTTAGGTCAGTTAGGAATGTGAAATGTCAGAATAATAGTAGAGAGAATTATTTATTTCAGATGTATTTCTTTCATCACATTCCCAGTGGGTCACAAGTTTACATACACTCAATTAGTATTTGGTAGCGTTGCCTTTAAATTGTTTAACTTGGGTCAAACTTTTCGGGTAGCCTTCCACAATAAGTTGGGTGAATTTTGGCCCATTCCTCCTGACAGAGCTGGTGTAACTGAGTCAGGTTTGTAGGCCTCCTTGCTCGCACACGCTTTTTCAGTTCTGCCCACACATTTTCTATAGAATTGAGGTCAGGGCTTTGTGATGGCCACTCCAATACCTTGACTTTGTTGTCCTTAAGCCATTTTGGCACAACTTTGGAAGTATGCTTGGGGTCATTGTCCATTTGGAAGACCTATTTGCGACCAAGCTTTAACTTCCTGACTGATGTCTTGAGATGTCGCTTCAATATATCCACATCATTTTCCTTCCTCATGATGCCATCTATTTTGTGAAGTGCACCAGTCCCTCCTGCAGCAAAGCACCCCCACAGCATGATGCTGCAACCCCCGTGCTTCACGGTTGGGATGGTGTTCTTCGGCTTGCTAGCGACCCCCTTTTTCCTCCAAACATAATGATGGTCATTATGGCCAAACAGTTCTATATTTGTTTCATCAGACCAGAGGACATTTCTCCAAAAAGTACGATCTTTGTCCCCATGTGCAGTTGCAAACCGTATTCTGGCTTTTATATGGCGGTTTTGGAGCAATGGCTTCTTCCTTGCTGAGCGGCCTTTCAGTTTATGTCGATATAGGACTCGTTTAACTGTGGATATAGATACTTTTGTACCTCTTTCCTCCAGCATCTTCACAAGGTCCTTTGCTGTTGTTCTGGGATTGACTTGCACTTTTCGCACCAACGTACATTAATCTCTAGGAGGAGAATCTCAAGGAGACATAACGCGTCTCCTTCCTGAGCGGTATGATGGCTGCGTGGTCCCATGGTGTTTATACTTGCGTACTATTGTTTGTACAGATTAACGTGGTACCTTCAGGCGTTTGGAAATTGCTCCCAAGGATGAAATAGACTTGTGAAGGTCTACAATTGTTTTTCTGAGGTCTTGGCTGATTTCTTTTGATTTTCCCATGATGTCAAGCAAAGAGGCACTGAGTTTGAAGGTAGGCCTTGAAATTCATCCACAGGTACACCTCCAATTGACTCAAATTATGTCAATTAGCCTATCAGAAGCTTCTAAAGCCATGACATCATTTTCTGGAATTTTCCAAGCTGTTTAAAGGCACAATCAATTTAGTGTATGTAAACTTCTGACCCACTGGAATTGTGATTAAGTGAAACAATCTGTCTTTAAACAATTGTTGGAAAAATTACTTGTGTCATGCACAAAGTAGATGTCCTAACCAACCTGCCAAAACTATAGTTTGTTAACAAGAAATTTGTGGAGTGGTTGAAAAACGAGTTTTAATGACTCCAACCTAAGTGTATGTAAATTTCCGACTTCAACTGTATCTCCATATATATATTAAAAAATAATAAAACATTATTGGTACCCGGCTACCTTCAGACTAGGCTTGTGGGCGTCCTAGAGCAAAACAACCAACATGTACGTGAGAGACATTTCCATAGAGGGGTCATATTAGTGTGTAGCCCAAACGGTTCAGACGCTACAGACCGAAGTTGGCAGATCGGATGTACCGACTTCAGACGAGTCCCATGATGCTTATGGGGGTCGTAGAGCAAAACGGAGAATAACACAGTGTTCATGAGTTATCTTTCCATAGAGCGGTCAAACCATTTGGATGCTACAGACGTTTTCGCGAGAATACAGATTTTCGGGATGTCTCATGGTCTGACAAACACAATCTAGCTCTGCCACCTTTCACAGCAGATGCGGAAGGGCGACATTGGCGGATGCAGTGGATTGAGATGCAGCCCATGCAAAACAACATATCTCTAGCTTAAACTGGCAGATTTTGATGGAGATTTTTTTATTATGCTAATTAGATTTCCATGTGGCCGCGTACATCGACTCTAGGGGGTTGTGGAAATCTGTGGATGGATCAACAACACTGCATTCATTCCACATCACTGGCCTGTATGTGGCATGTGCTAAAAAAATCCATTCCAAATCATCCTTCCTGTTTGCAAAAAGGCCATTAAGGAATACTGTAAGAGAATATGGCAAACAAATGTACTTTTTTTCATAAATGCAAAACTTTAGGTTTGGGGCAAATAAAAAAAACAACAACATCAGAGTGAACCTTTCATATATTTCATGAATTGTGTCGGCATCATCATGTTAATATGGGTATGCTTGTTACCGGCAGGGACTTGGGAGTTTTGTGAAAGGGGCAAAGCACAGATGAAAGCATGCCTTTAGTCTTCTGAAGACCTTACACTGGGATAGAGATGTATTTTTCAGGGTGACAATTATCCAAATTATAAGTCCAAAGATGCACCATAATGGCTTTCCACAAGGTGTTCAGTGTTTCTGAGTGGTGTAATCTCAGCCCTGACTTAGATCTGCATGACAATCAGAGACAATACTTTAATATTGCTGTCCATTAATGATCCCCAACCAACTTGACTGAGCTTGAGCAATTTTGCCAAGAACAATGGATAGATGTTGCCCCAAGAGTTGTGGAAAGTTGGTGGAGCCTTATCCAAAATTATTTACATTTACATTTTAGTCATTTAGCAGACGCTCTTATCCAGAGCGACTTACAGTTAAGTGAGTGCATACATAATTTTTTTCATACTGGCCCCCCGTGGGAATCGAACCCACAACCCTGGCGTTGCAAACGCCATGCTCTACCAACTGAGCTACATTGCTGGCAAAAGTATTAACTAAGGGGTGTGAAGACCTAATGCAATCAACAAGTCTTAATTTTTATAATTTTCATTTTGAAAGTGTGGACTAGTTTTGTGTAGATCAGTTGGGGGGAAAATCCCTCTTTTTTTTTTTCTTTTTTTTATCCATTGTTAGATTTTAATTTAAGCGAGCAAAATGTGACATGTGCGAAGGGTGTATAGGCTGTCACTAGGCACTGTACATGGTGATTCTTCATCAGAAATGGTCTCAAGGTGAACTGAAAATGACCACTAATTCTGTGTATTTTCCTGTGGTTGGATGCTTTGGCACAATCAGCTGGAAGACGCGGGCTCCAGCAGTCTGGACGCCCTCCTGAGTCGCTGGATCTCAGCCAGCACATACCCTCAGCTAGGCCTGTGGCCCCCCGTGGACATGAATCCCTCACCCGGACTCTCCACACACTCGCCTGGCTCCTCAGGTACTGGAGGACTACAACGCATACACACACACACACAGCTTCAATCCCATCTATGATTTTGAATCATTTGTCAAAAACAAGTGCTCATATCACTGTCACGTTTTACGAAGATAATCTTTTGTATTACATGACTTCTATATTACTGCTAGGGTTGAATACCGGTGTCCCTGGACTTCTCGACCATGCCCCTTTCCGTTTCCCGAGAAATATAGGTCCCGTGGACTAATAATATAAAAATGTTATGCCGCACTAATGCAAAAATACAAAATATGCATGTGCGAATAGCTGCATGAACCGGACTTATCATCTCTCTGCCTTCATTCATACATTAGACTAGTCATCACAACGCTAGCAGCCTTCCATATTAAGCCTACTTGACGTAAAGTCTCCAATAGAAAACATAACTTGGTCTACTTGCATGACTTTTATAATTGCATTGCCGACTATCATGCGATGTCTCAACGCAGTTACTGAAGGCAATCTCCACATTCACAAATCTCCACTACTATGGTGCTGCTGAATCTCCGCTACTAGGCCTATTTTCTTATGTTTGTTTAGCTGGAATTGGATATGTTCCCTGTGACAGTCTCCACAATAAGCGGGTTATCATTAAGTAAAAACAGCCACAACCCTTATGAAATTCCCCTGATAGCCAGGTGCAAGGGGAGAGAAAAGTGCCAACAAGTTGGCTGACATCTTTCAGTCAAAGGTAAGCTAAAATGAAATGTAATTTTCACCAGGTTGTTGGTTAATAACCTTGTAATATTGTAGGCCTAAATCAACAAAATAGCGTGGTGACTTTGACAGAACTTTGAGTTTATTCAATTTTGGCAAATACAACAAGAAACCGTTAGATTCAAATCCATATTTCTCCATTTACAGTGTTATAATCATGTCAGATCTTTTTTTCTGCTGGTATTATTTGCTTTAATTAGCATTTCCAGTTTGAACAGGAATACCGGTATGGTTGCAATTTTCTCAGGAAGGAAATTGTTTTTATTTTCAGGAAAATATTCAACCCTAAGTACTGCCTCATCCTTGCTCTCTGTCTGTCTCCCACCTGCAGGCTTATCAAACTCCCACACACCCGTACGGCCATCCAGTACATCCAGCACAGGAAGCAGGGGCAGGTAATGATGACACACAGGCTTAGCACTAGACCTCTGCGCGGAAAGTTCAAATGACGCTATTGCATAAAACTGTGGAACATCCATAGGATGGGCAGAAGGTAGCAATGCAGATATTGCACCATAGAGCAAGCTAGTCACTCCTGACCAATGAGTCCTTCTCTCACTGGTATACATGTAAAAGTATATGGATGACTGTAAGGGAGGTCTTGACTGTGTGTATACGTTTGTGTCCTCAGCTGTGGCTCTGCGGGGAGGCCAGTGCCAGCGAGCGCCCCAATGGAACAGCAGGTTAAAGTCAAGCAGGAGCCCGGAATCGAGAAGGAGTGTGGCTTCTCAGGAACCACCTCCTCCAATGTCAAAACTGAACGAGGGAAGGATGGAGGGAGGAGTGCGTGCATGGTAACACACCTCTAACTGCCCAGCTCTTTCACCTCCTTTTAGCCTGTCAGTACCTTGATCTTAATCTAGCAGGTATCTATGTACCTGAGGCTATGTACATTCTCCTCCGTATTTATTTGGACAGTGAAGCTAAAATGTTTAAATGTGACTCTATACTCCAGCATTTTGGATTTGAGATCAAATGTTTCATATGAGGTGACAGTACAGAATGTCACCAGGGTATTCTCTTACATATGTTTTACCATTTAGAAATGAATGCACGTTATATATCTAGTCCCCCCATTTGAAGAAGTCATAAGTATTTGGACAAATTCACTTATAGTGTATTAAAGTAGTCAAGTTTAGTATTTGGTCCCATATTCCTTGCACACAATGACTACCTCAAGCTTGTGACAAACATGTTGGATGCATTTGCAGTTTGTTTTGGTTGTTTCGGATTATGTTTTGCCCAATAGGAACTGAAAGGTGAATAATGTATTGTCATTTTGGAGTCACTTTTATTGTAAATAAGAATATAATATGTTTCTGAACACTTCTACATTTAATGTGGATGCTACCATGATTACAGATAATCATGAATAATAATGAGTGAGTTAGAGGCACAAAGATAAACCCCCACCAGAAAAATACTAACCTCCCCTGTTATTGGTAATGGTGAGAGGTTAACATTTTTTAGGACGTTTCGGCCTCACTTCTCACCAGAATTCTCAATGTACTTAACCCACTTGAATGCGTTCAGCTTTTTTTAACGTGTGTGTCTGTCTCACAGATGAGTAGTCCCGAGATCAGCCGGACTCCCCCTCTCCCCGTGCTGGGCTCCATGGCTTCCGCCTCCTCTGTCCAGGACGCCCTCAAGAAGTTGGGGGAGCACGTCAAAACTGAGCCCCAGGACCAGGAGGCCTGCAGCGGGGCCAACGGGCCTAGCAAAGCCCCTAGCACCAGCCCATCCACAAAGGCCTCAGACGCCCCACTGACCAACAGCAAGGGAGCTGCGTCTGCTGCCGTGCGCACTCCACGCACTGCACAGGGGACCAACCAGAGTGGGGCGGGAGGGAAGGATGACGACCCCAACGAGGACTGGTGCGCCGTGTGCAACAACGGGGGAGAGCTGCTTTGCTGTGACCGCTGCCCCAAAGTCTTCCACATCACCTGTCACATCCCTACCTTGAAGTGCTCTCCGAGGTGAGCCCCTGATACATCCACGCATGCATGCATACACACAGGCTGGCGTTGACTAGGTGTCAGAATGATAATTAATATTTCAACATATAAGCCCTTTAACATTGGATGCTGATAGCTTGCCACACATCGGCTATCTTTCTCCCATGTATATGCCTATATATCTAGGTTATTGCTTCACATTTTCTCTCTGGGTTTCCCCCCTCAGTGGAGAGTGGATGTGCACGTTCTGCCGGAGCCTGGCCAGCCCGGAGATGGAGTACCAGCCTGACGACGAGCCTCGTGGCGAGAAGGACAACAGTGAGCAGGGCCTGAGTCCTGAGGACCAGAGGGTCAGTGGAACCATCCACCTGTAATACCTAGAACATGGCATTCCCTGCTTACAGTTGAAAGGACTTTCCCATAGCATTAGTAGTTACTACTGCCACTGTCAATTCAATGCATTTCCCCACTACTTATATCAGTGAATTTCAGTTGACTTTAGATGCCGTCACATTTGAGGAGTAAATCAGTATGAATTAATTTAGTACACTTCTCTTAGTAAGGAGTATGTGAATTACGGACAACTTGTATTTAGTAAGCTTGAACTCATGAAGCCTGATGCGCTACTCTTTCATCTTTATGTGCTGCATTCAGACAGAGGGACACATGCCTCATCTCTCTCTCTCTCTCCTCTTTCTCTCTCTTACTCAATGTCTCTCGCGCTCTCTCTCTCTCTCTCTCTCTCTCTCTCTCTCTCTCTCTCTCTCTCTCTCTCTCTCTCTCTCTCTCTCTCTCTCTCTCTCTCTCTCTCTGTGTCCTAGCTGAGGAATGTTAAGCACTTGTGTAATGTTCTCCTGCTTAACCACCCCTCTCTCACCCCCTCCCTCTCTATCGCTCTATTTCTTTCTGTCTCTCTCTCTGCAGAGGTGTGAGCGCCTCCTGCTGTATGTTTTCTGCCATGAGCTCAGCGAGGGGTTCCAGGAGCCTGTCCCTCCCTCTGTAAGTATCACGAGCATGTAAAAGGCAATGCCACCTGTATTCTATCTGACCTTGATGGCCACATGTACTCAACACCTCTACAGAGTACAGCCTCTCTAGGTTTTTTCTTTCTAGGGACTTTTTCCTGGGCACTGTGTTCTTGATTCTGCCATTGCTTTCTTTGGGGTCTTGGCCAGATTTCTGTAAAAGCACTTAGTGTGAACTGCTGATTTAAAAAATACATTGTATTTATAAATAAATTAGATTGATTGGTTTATTGATCCTGCCCTATGCCCACAGCACAACTTTACTTCAGCATTGTGGCTATAACCATAATGTTCTGTATAATAAATGAATGATCCAATATGGCTCTCTAACCATGGTGTTCCCACCAGATCCCTAATTACCACAAGATCATCAAGAAGCCCATGGACTTGACCCTGGTAAAACAGAAACTACAGTTGAAGCATGTCCAGCACTACCAGAGCCCCATAGAGTTTGTCTCGGACGTGCGCCTGGTCTTCAGCAACTGTGCCAAATACAACGAGGTTAGTGGGCATGAATTCCATGCATGATGAGATGGGGCTGAGTGATAGTTTAATGGATGCAGGAGAACACATGCACACTAATCCTGTATGCGGGCAGTGGAAATGCACCATGCAGAATGTTGATATCCTTATCACACCATTTTGCATGAACTTGGGCACCCACAGGGATTAACACTGGATGACCGGATGCAGTTACTGTGTACTCACACTAGACTGTTTGTTTTGAGTGTGGTGTTGCAAAACTAATTTGCCTATGTGCTGATTTTCCAACCTAAATATTTTCATGGCCACTAATGTAATGTCTTCCTGGTCAGTTATTTTGTAAGCAGTGATATCGCCTGCTACCATAAGACTTCTTGATTTGTTTACTTATGAGTTAACAAAACAAGCACATCTATAAAGCATTGACTATTATTGTCATTATTGTCACAATATATTCAAGATTTTTGTCATTCTAAATAACTTGATGCTTTCTTGCAGCCAGATTACCTTTAAAATGCTAATACATTCTGTTTTGTCTGTATTCCTTATAGCTAACCGTTTCTATCAATGATAGATAGTTTGTCCTTGACTTGATAGTTTTTTGGGTGGAGTTTTCCTTTAATATCTTGGGCAAGCTATCTTTTGGTATTTGTTTCATTAGTCCATTGTTGATATAGTCCCAAAATAGAAATACAGCTGGTAAATGCATCATACGGCTGTATTTCTATATTTTGAAAGTTATATCTTGACAACTTGATTGCTGACATGCAAAACATTTTGGGACTATATCAACAATGGACTAATGAAACAAATACCAAAATATCGTTTTGAGGGTGGAATTTTCCTTTAACGTGTATATTTTCAATACATACTAACCCAAATACTTGGACTTTTCGAATGCAAAAGTTGTCCCGTGTGTGGGATCTTCATTGCATTGGACCTTTTGATATGGTGTCAATTTTTACTTTCTTAATTGAATCTCTCTGGACATGTTTTCGAGTGATGTGTTTAGGGGAAAGATGCTTTACAAGGAATTTGGTGATTTAGATTTTCAATAGTGATTTGAAATGGAAAATACCTTGCATTGAGAGAATCAATGAGGAACTGAGTTGTGGAGGTAACGTTAAAAGGTTTCCTACTGGTTGCAGTTGACGTAGTCAACGGTCCAGCTCAATGTGTTATATATGCTAATTTAAGATTTAAAGGGACACTTACTAGATATCAGTGAAGGGACCGTCAGTGTCAAGGCTAGTAAATCAAGCTAACCAATTTAGCAAGGAGAGAAATTGAAAGACGTCATTCCCAGGAATATGCCAGGATCCACAGCAAGGCCATGGATGCTGTTCAGAATTCTCTCAACAGGCTGAAGCAGCCAGGTAAAGACAGACCGTAGGTAAAGACACTAGACTAGTTGGGAAAAGTAATGGCAAGATTTACCCAAGGTCTGCAACTGCAACCTTCTTAAGTTAGACAGTAAGTGAAACAAAAGTTTATGGAGGGATGACACAAACCACATTTGGACACCAGTTCAATAAGGGGTATATTTTACTTAGGCCGTAGACCTAGGTTAGTGACAGTACACATGGTTGTTACCTATAACCTGTCTGTGCTGTGAAATCCCCCTGCCCCCCCCTTCTGCTTTTTGGTATTTTATTGTACTGTTATCACCCCTTTTTTAGATGTCTCGAATAATCCAGGTTTATGATGAGGAGAAACAGAGTAATGTGCAGGTAAGCTGTTTCTAATACACATGGAGGGGAAAGGTTTGGCTGCCCAACCTGCCACTTGGATTGTTAAAAACGTGGTTTTCCTGTGTTATATGTATTTCCACACTGAGGTTAGAATAATATTGTGAAAATTATGATAATGCCTTTTTAGTGTAAGAGCTGTTTGAAAAGACCGCCTGAAATTTCAGCCTGTTTTGGTGGGAAGGAGTTTTGGGGTAAATTTGTTTAGACCAATAAAGAGTTCCAAACCTCTCTGCCAATAACAGCTAGTTCTAGACAGTCCAAGCAAAATTCTTGCTTGAGAAATTGCTCTTTGCTTAAGAAGCTATTTTTTTCCTTCTTATTTTTTACCATTTTATTTGAAAAAAATCACAGTAAGGTACTTAATTGTTACCCAGAAATGATTTGATATTGAGATAAAACATTTTAAAAAACCAGCTGCATTGGACCTTTTAACCCACTCTAGTGTACTCCATCCCCTCCCCTCCCATTCCTTACCCATTCTTCCCTCCTGTTCAATGATGCTCTCACACCCCACCTTCCTCATACTCTCCCCCTCCTTCCCTCCTGGCAGGCGGACTCGGAGGTGGCACAGGCAGGGAAAGCAGTGAGTTTGTACTTTGAGGAGAGGCTGCTGGAGCTCTACCCAGAGGAGAGTTTTCCTGAGGTACCAGAGGAGCCCGAGGCCCCAGTTGGAGAGGGAGAGGAGGCAGATCTCACAGAAGACTCAGAGGATGAATTTGTGCAACCTAAACGCAAGCGGTTAAAAACAGATGAAAAGATGCTCCACATCAAGTGAGAATCAGTGTTAAAAAAAAGGAAAAGAAAAGGTCAAGAAGTGAAAGGATTTTGTCTTCCTTATCTGAAATGCAGGACCTATTGTACACATTTACACGTTTATTTCATCCTTTGCCTCTTTTAGTTATTGTAAAATAGAAATGAAATTAGTCTGTATCTGGCAAACTGGACTTTTTAAAGACATTGGAATTTCCACTCCTCCATTTCCTCTGGCAATTTATGGATGTTCAAAAAAATGCTTGTACAGATTTTAAGTATGATTTGTTTGCAGTAGTCATTTTTTTTCTATTATCATTTATGATAATATTTGTGAAACATGCTTTATAAAATATCCAAAACTCCCATTTCCTCTAATCTTAAAGTTTGACATGAATTACCTACCAAGTATTTGTATTGTGTTTGAAATATTTTACCGGCTGTAAATAAGAAAAACCAAATGAGGAAAAACCAGTGGCTTGTTTGGTCTTTCATCAATAAATAAAATATGTTCAAATAATTCCTGTCAATGTTGCAAGACTTAATTTCAGGCTCTGAGAAAAAACAGATTGAACAATGTTGTTTCTGTGATCTTTTGCTTTCCATGATCTAAACAGGTCTCTTTTGGGAAAGATGTGTAATCTCATGATCTGAATAAAGGATAAAATGACGTTTTTAAATTAATACCAGGTTGGCAAAGGGTTTTATAATCAATGACTCAAAGACTGGGTCACAATGGTTAATGAAATTGAAACATTTGCAACTCCAGATAATATGGTGCAGGTTTTCAAATGAAGTTACCAAACCTCAAATGAGGTTACGCAAATTGACTTCTCTTTTTACTTCTCTATTTTACATGAGTCAAAATGTGCCGCAATGAAGGACAAACCCGAGTCATCCCGACCCCTCCATCTCTCACATACCCAAGTACATAGGCTACCCAACCCTGAGAGACAATCTGCACTAAAAGGGGTTAATTCGTTTCTGTAAGTACATCACCCTTAGACAAAGTAGATAGGAAATGGCATTTCTAAATATCAATCCAATCAATCAACTAAAAGTACTGTATTGTCAAAGGTGTGAACGTTTTAATGGAACAGTCATTTTGTGACATCTCATTTAAAATCAGAGTCCGGGGCCTCCCGAGTGGCGCAGCGGTCAGACCCGGGTTAATTCCCGCGCTGTGCCACAACCGGCCATGGCCGGGAGTCCCATAGGACGGCGCACAATTGGCCCAGCGTCGTCCGGGTTAGGGGAGGGTTTGGCCGGGGGTGCTTTACTTGGCTCATCGCGCCCTAGTGACTCCTTGTGGCGGGCCGGGTGCCTGCAGGCTGATACCGGTCGCCAGTGCAACGGTGTTTCCTCCGACACATGTTTCCCCCCCCCACCTTTATTTAACCAGGTAAGCCAGTTGAGAACAGGTTCTCATTTACAACTGCGACCTGGCCAAGATAAAGCAAAGCAGTGCAATAAAAACAACACATTGGTGCGGCTGGCTTCCGTGTTAAGGAGCGCGGTTAGGCGGGTCATGTTTCGGAGGACGCGTGACCACCTTCGCTTCTCCCGAGCCGGTTGGGGAGTTGCAGCGATGAGAAAAGATCGTCAGATGCATGTCTGTGACAGAGTTGAACCCAGACCAAAATAGTACCTAGGGAAGGTATTTGGTGGAATAAACTGTGACATGAGATCAGAGCAGAGAGGAAGAGGCGAAGCGAGAGGGTTTGCTCCCGTCAAAATATGTCCCCGATAAGCAGATCGCCTGCCTTTCCCGCCTTTGGTACAACAACTCCCATTGTTAGGGAGGAGACAAGACGATCTCGTCATTATATACAGTTTCTCTGGATCAGCGTAGTTTTGTGCTGAGTCGTCAGTCAGGTGAGCAGTGTCAGCTGACAAATATGTTTCGATCGAAGACTCCCGCGAGCTGAGGACAAGAATAGTTTTTTTTTTTTTTTTTAGAGCTTGTGTGTTGAGGTAAGCCATACTGTTACGTCTTCATTGTCATTAGAATACTTTAGGGATAAATGCATAATTGGCTACCTGGCGAGTCATTTGCGCGCGATCGGTAGAATAGCTGGAAAATGGCATGTTTCAGGCAGAAATATGCGGCCGCTGCGAACATCAGATGTACATGATACGGTCTTAATTTTCACAGCTTTATGAAAAAATGCAAACGCCTGTAGATCTTCGAAGACTGTGGGGCCGTGATGGGGAGGGAGGCTGGCTGCGCACTAATGGCAGAATTACCACGCAGATGGATGAGGCCAAATAACGAGGGCTGTTGATATGTGATGCGAACATGTGAAATTTGGACACAGGTTGCCGCTGTTCTGTAAATTACAGGAACTTGAGGACAATATTCATCATGCCTGTATTTCAAGGTACAACCTAAATTCCAGAAACGTGCCCCACAAACGCAGTTAACTAGTTCGAGATTATTATTTTGTGCTGTGACTTGGACATTTTAAAATGCAGTTGATTTGTTTTTGACGGGAGGTAAACTACAGACAGAATTTCTACATTGTACACACAAAATTAAGAATTAGAATAGGTAAATGTAATAGGATCTCTATGGTCGTAGGTAAATCGGTCGTGTAACTCCGCCTTTTCTCTGACGTTGGAGATCATCTTCCAATCAGTTCAGTTTGAGCTAAATTGTTGACAAGCTACTGTATGTTTTCTCCCAAACCTATGCAAGCCAGTCAGCAAACAGACGTCTGAAAAGGGCATCGTTGTTCCTCCCTGGACACACTTCAATAACCGACCGAGAATCAGGTAAGATACATTTTTTTTTTAATGTTGGACCACCACCTTTGTCCTAGAAGACGTTTGAAGCAGAGCCAGCTGTGAAAAGTCAGCTGGCTAGCAAGCAAACAAAAGTTGTCAGCGAGCAACTTGTTTGTGCCCAACTGGAAAGTCTTTATCAGTACAAACCGATTTCACTCTGAATTCCATAGCAGATAGTACATTTTGAGACTGAGCTATGAACAAGTTTTGCAAATATAAAGAATAAGCGGTAGCTTGCTGTTTATTTAGCTAGCTACATTGTCTAGCTTGTTCGTTTAACGCTTTTCTCTCTGCTTAACATGAGCCTGAATATGGGGTCAGCTGATGGTGTCCTCATGCGGGGGTCCTTTGGATGGAACACTGATGGAAACTTCAGCTCTGTGTGCCCCAATGGGTCGGTATGGGTTTGGGAAGGGCTGGGGGAATGTGCCCAGGATGCCAGGGACATGGCCAGTGTCATCCTGGGTCTGCTGTCTATAGTGTGCTTCATGGTTTCTTCTCTGCCGTAAGTCTTGATTGGGAATACATTATTTCAGGCCATTTCCGATGTAAGGACAACACCTTTACTCTTCCTATTTTGTTGTGTTCATGAATACAGGCAGTACTACAGCTCTTGTAAGAGTGGGAATATGGACAGCGCCTTGTCCATTTGGTTTCTGTTACTGTGGCTGGGGGGCGACTCCTGCAATCTTGTAGGCTCATTCTTAGCTGACCAACTGCCGCTACAGGTAAGTGACAGCTATCTGGGTCAGTCAATATTACTGAAATGGTTTGAATAACAATATAAACGTTTGTCTGTCAAGCATGAAAATAGGGGGATAAACTGAAATTGTCAACTCCAAGATACTAATGAAAAGATAACGACATTTTAATGTTACAAAAAAGTGTAATGATATTCATTTAAACAAGTATTCCCCTTGTCCACCGCACTGACATGTCTCTCTCCCCCTTCTCATACAGGCATACACAGCAGTGTATTATGTCCTGGCTGACTTATTGATGCTGGGATTGTACTTTTACTACGTAGCTAAGCACAAGATGAATAACAGTGAGTTTGTGTTTTTGTCTGTTAATGTATTTGATCTCTGTTCCAAATTAGCTGCTGTGAGATTTGTCTTCTCAATAATAAATCAAGGCCATTGGTCAGTGCACATTCCACACATTTACTATTAATTGAGGCCTCTGTGTGTTACACCGGGACCACAGTTTGTAATATACAGTATAACGCATGACA
Source organism: Coregonus clupeaformis (assembly GCF_020615455.1). Classification (NCBI taxonomy): domain Eukaryota; kingdom Metazoa; phylum Chordata; class Actinopteri; order Salmoniformes; family Salmonidae; genus Coregonus; species Coregonus clupeaformis. The sequence continues at coordinate 24,417,056 of NC_059215.1, forward strand.
GAACAGGGTATGGCTTGTCCATGTTGTCCTATGTTCTGCCCATTCAGCAAATGTTCATTCCAAGACGCCTTCGTAAAAATGGCTCATTATGCCATAGAACACACTGCAAGGTTGTGTTTTATACATACAACTGTATACAGTTGTTATTTAACAGTTCAATGAACCTGACGGGTGTCAGATTAGACTGCTGTAGCCTATACACAGAGGGTCCCCAGGATTAGTTTTGAGAAACAGACATTCATTACACAGGAGGAAGAATCATACAAAACTAGTGTGATGTCAGCAATACTACTAGTGATGTCAGCAATACCTTGCATCACCACCACATTTTGTTCTTTCGTTCCTAATTGTTGTCGCAGCCATTGACACCATGACCCTTGGTTGGATGAATTTGCTGAGGTGGCGTCTACCAATATTGACGACTAATATCTTTATTTTTCCTTTACCCAGACAGGTCGGTTCTAAATGTAGTTGGTGTGGTCTATGTACTGGGCTTCTCTGCCAGCCTCGTTGCCTTACCTGGGTCAGGGTCCCAACAGGATGTGGTCCTCTCTGGGTTCAAGGGGCGGGCCTTGCTGTCAACCACTGTGGACGGTGTTAAGGTGAAATATGGGCTGGATGTTAATGTAATTGATTTGTTGATTTTTATTCTGGCCTCTGGCCAACCTTTTTATCTCTCTGAGTGACATGCAGACGCTTTGTCTTTGTGTGTCCAGGCTTTCAGCACCAAGGAGATCATTGGGTTTACCATTGGCTCCATATCCTCAGTGCTCTACCTCTGCTCCAGACTGCCACAGATGCACACTAATGTGAGTCTGAAAAGGGGGAGTGGGGAGGGGTTGTTAAGGGAGTGAACGAGTACTGGGTGGACAGATCATTTTAAAGTGGATGCGAAAACCTCCCTGTAAAAGTGTTGCATGGATCTTTTTCTTTCTCCTTATATTTAAAATGTTTCTTTCTCTGGTAGTACACAAGGAAGTCGACGGAGGGTGTGTCCTACTTCCTGTTTGCCCTGGTCATCCTGGGTAACACTACGTACGGCCTGAGCGTGCTGCTGAAGAACCCTGAGCAGGGCCAGGGAGAGGGAAGCTACGTCATCCACCACCTGCCCTGGCTCATAGGCAGCCTGGGCACCCTCTCTCTAGACGTCCTGGTATCCTTCTCATTATGAAAAATGTATGCACTCACTGACTGTAAGTCGCTCTGGATAAGAGCGTCTGCTAAATGACTAAAATGTAAATTACAATGCCTACTGGGCCTCAGGCCTCCCCAACAACACGTTTACTTGTAACATTTAGTGTGCTTTGACTTAACACTTAGCTTCTGCTTTTGACTTTGTATTACAATGACCCTAATGAACTTACCTAAATGCAACAGGTTCAGGTTGGTTTTTGACTAGTATTATCTAAGTACATTATCCTATATGCCAGCCTGCAGTTGTTGGAATGTGTTTCCTTTATAGTATCTAAAAGTTTGACCAGTTAAAAAAAAAAAAAAAAAACTTCATGAATTCCCTTGACTCGCTGCTTCAGATCTCCATACAGTTCCTGATATACCGCAATAACGCCCCTCTAGAGTTGGAATCGCAGCACGATGAGAGAGCTGCTCTGCTGGACAAATGAAACTGCTCCTTGGGTGCTGGATCTACAGTAGCAGTTCAGACACTTATCCCCACCCAATGGACTCTCATTCACATTCCTAAACACTAAATCATAACTTTTTGACACACAGGAAATCCCTTTCTTTTGACTATCGTTTTATTTATATGATTTGTGTTTTGAGAAAGATGCCACTGTTAATTGGGATGCAGCTGTAGTTTACTTTAATGAACTGTTCTTAATTCCTCTTAATCTTTAAGTGCTGGACCTTCCAACCGTTTGTCTAAATACTTATAGTATTTCAAATTTGTAACAAACCCGTCCTGACAATCATGACACTACTACTGGTCACTACGTGAAACCCTCTCATTGTCATATTAGAATAGTCTTGTTATTGTATTTCAGAAGTGATTGACTATAAATATTTTTTGCAGATCACTTCATGTCTTTTGAGTATAGAGACATGAATCTTAGTGTCTTGACATGTTCATGTGGATTTATTGTAACTTTTAATTAGTGTAAATGTCTGAAGTACTGTACTGAATTTATTTTATTGTTTACATAAATTGCCGTTAAGCATTTTGCATATGTGTACATTTGAGATTTATGTACTTTTTTGGGGGGTATGTCTTCAGATCTGGAGACTTGACCTCATGTTTGTTCAGTGTAAGCACACAGCAATGATGCTCCTGTTTCTTTTTTCTTAGTCTGTTCCCTAAACAAAAATGGTGTTACATCAGTCTACTGATATGCACAGGAAGGATTTAATGTTTTATCACATTGATAGTGTCTCATTCCCCACTTACTGCTACATTTAGGCAGTAAAAACAAAAAATTGTTAGAAATGAGTTGCGGGAATGTGTTTCTCATTTTGATAAATGTTTGTTCTGTTTCACTAATACGCTCAATAGGACACATCATGCTTTTAAACAAACTGAATTTGTATGGAGCCCTGATGTCATTTGGCCAGTGTACCTGATCTTTAGTGTGTTAAATACGCTGGCAACGTGATTTCATTTTCCACCTTACTTCCATATCCAGCCCATACTGTTTTTGACTGGACTTCAAGATTATATAATAAAATAATGAAAAGTCCTTTGGAAATTATTCAGACCCCTTCACTTTTTCCACATTTTGTTAGGTTACAGCCTTAGTCTAAAATTGATTAAATACAATTTCCTCAATCTACACACTACCCTATAATAACAAAGCAAAAACTGTTTTTTTGAATTTTTGCTAATTTATTTAAAATAAACTGATCACATTTACATAGTATTCAGACCCTTTACTCAGTACTTTGTTGAAGCACCTTTGGCAGTGATTACAGCCTCGAGTCTTCTTGGGTATGATGCTACAAGCTTGGCACACCTGTATTTGGGGAGTTTCTCCCATTCTTCTCTGCAGATCCTCTCAAGCGCTGTCAAGTTGGATGGGGAGCGATGCTGCACAGCTGTTTTCAGGTCTCTCCAGAGATGTTTGATCGGGTTCAAGACCGGGCTCTGACTGGGCCACTCAAGGACATTCAGAGACTTGTCCCAAAGCCACTCCTGCATTGTCTTGGCTGTGTGCTTAGGGTCGTTGTCCTGTTGGAAGGTGAACCTTCGTCCCAGTCTGAGATCCTGAGTGCTCTGTTTATCTTTGCCTCGATCCTGACTAGTCTCCCAGTCCCTGCCGCTGAAAAACATCCCCACAGCATGATGCTGCCACCATGCTTCACCGTAGGGATGGTGCCAGGTTTCCTCCAGAGTTGACACTTGGCATTCAGGCCAAAGAGTTCAATCCTGGTTTCATCAGACCAGAGAGTCTTTAGGTGCCTTTTGGCAAAATCCAAGCGGGCTGTCATGTGCCTTTTACTGAGGAGTGGCTTCCGTCTGGCCACTCTACCATAAAGGCCTGATTGGTGGAGTGCTGCAGAGATGGTTGTCCTTCTGGAAGGTTCTCCCATATCCACAGAGTAACTCTAGAGCTCTGTCACAGTGACCATCGGGTTATTGGTCACCTCTCTGACCAAGGCCCTTCTCCCCCGATTGCTTAGTTTGGCCGGGCAGCCAGCTCTAGGAAGAGTTTTGGTGGTTCCAAACTTCTTCCATTTAAGAATGATGGAGGTCACTGTGTTCTTGGGGACCTTCAATGCTGCAGAAATGTTTTGGTATCCTTGTGCCTCGACACAATCTTGTCTCGGAGCTCTACGGACAATTCCTTCGACCTCATGGCTTGGTTTTTGATCTGACATGCACTGTCAACTGTGGGACCTTATATAGATCGGTGTTTGCCTTTCCAGATCATGTCCAATCAATTGAATTTAACACAGGTGGACTCCAATCAAGTTGTAGAAAGATCTCAAGGATGATCAATGGAAACAGGATGCACCTGAGCTCAATTTTGAGTCTCATAGCAAAGGGTCGGGATACCTATGTAAATAAGGTGTTTCTGTTTTTTATTTGTAATACATTTGCGAAAATTTCTAAAAACCTGTTTTCACTTTGTCTTTATGGGGTATTGTGTGTAGATTGATGACACATTTTATTTATTTAATCAATTTTAGAAGAAGGCTAACTTAACAAAATGTGGAAAAAGTCAAGGGGTCCGAGTACTTTCTGAATGTACTGTATAGAGTTGGGCCAATGCGGTTTCTGTCTGAATGTTCAGAGAGCGTTGCTAAGTGATAATTAACACTTCCGCGTTGTACTGTTTATTTCTGATAGTTTTCAAAAACTATGAAGGTGTCCATTGAAAGCATATATGCAATTTGTTGACACCACAACACAGTAGAGACTTGGATACACATTATCCCGAATGCTAATCAATAAAAATGTCTGTTAAATTCGCTGCTCTGTTTTGCTTGTTTACAGCGAGTCATTTAATAGGGAACTGTCGGAGGTGCTCTCATATTGTTACATCACCAACATTTAGAGAATAAACGCACCAACATGGTCGACCTCTCTCTCTATATATGGCTCTGGTATTATGTATTTCACCATATTTATCCAACTGTAACCTTGACTTTATCCCATGTACACTACCAGTCAAAAGTTTTAGAACCCCTACTCATTCAAGGGTTTTTCTTTATTTTTTACTATTTTCTACATTGTAGAATAATAGTGAATATATCAAAACTATGAAATAACACATGGAATCATGAAGTAACCCAAAAAGTGTTAAACAAATCAAAATATATTTTATATTTGAGATTCTTCAAATAGTCACCCTTTGCCTTGATGACAGCTTTGCGCACTTGGCATTCTCTCAACCAGCTTCATGAGTTGGTAACCTGGAATGCATTTTAATTAACAGGTGTGCCTTGTTAAAAGTTAATTTGTGGAATTTCTTTCCTTCTTAATGCGTTTGAGCCAATCAGTTGTGTTGTGACAAGGTAGGGGGGTATACAGAAGATAGCCCTATTTGGTAAAAGACCAAGTCCATATTATGGCAAGAACAGATCAAATAAGCAAAGAGAAATGACAGTCCATCATTACTTTAAGACATGAAGATCAGTCAATACAGAACATTTCAAGAACTTTGAAAGTTTCTTCAAGTGCAGTTGCAAAAACCATCAAGCACTATGATGAAACTGGCTCTCATGAGGACCGCCACAGGAATGGAAGACCCAGAGTTACCTCTGCTGCAGAGGATAAGTTCATTAGAGTTACCAGCCTCAGAAATTGCAGCCCAAATAAATGCTTCACAGAGTTCAAGTAACAGACACATTTCAACATCAACTGTTCAGAGGAGACTGTGTGAATCAGGCCGTTATGGTCGAATTGCTGCAAAGAAACCACTACTAAAGGACAATACGAAGAAGAGACTTGCTTGAGCCAAGAAACACGAGCAATGGACATTAGACTGGTGGAAATATGTCCTTTGGTCTGGAGTCCAAATTTGAGATTTTTGGTTCCAACCGCTGTGTCTTTGTGGGACGCAGTGTGGGTGAACGGATGATCTCTGCATGTGTATTTCCCACCGTAAAGCATGGAGGAGGAGGTGTTATGGTGTGGGGGTGCTTTGCTGGTGACACTGTCTGTGATTTACTGTCTGTGATTTATTTACACTTAACCAGTATGGCTACCACAGCATTCTGCAGCGATACGCCATCCCATCTGGTTTGGGCTTAGTGGGACTATCATTTGTTTTTCAACAGGACAATGACCCAACACACCTCCAGGCTGTATAAGGGCTATTTTACCAAGAAGGAGAGTGATGGAGTTCTGCATCAGATGACCTGGCCTCCACAATCACCCGACCTCAACCAAATTGAGATGGTTTGGGATGGGTCGGACCGCAGTGTGACGGAAAAGCAGCCAACAAGTGCTCAGCATATGTCGGAACTCATTGGACTGTTGGAAAAGCATTCCAGGTTAAGCTGGTTGAGAGAATGCCAAGAGTGTGCAAAGCTGTCATCAAGGCAAAGGGTGGTTATTTGAAGAATCTCAAATATAAAATATATTTTAATTTGTTTAACACTTTTTTGGTTACTACATGATTCCATATGTGTTATTTCATAGTTTTGAGGTCTTCACTATTATTTTACAATGTAGAAAATAGTAAAAATTATGAAAAACCCTTGAATGAGTAAGTGTTCTAAAACCTTTGACCGGTAGTGTACACTCAACCTTAATTTATCATGTCACGTGCAGGTCAAGCCCTAGTCCTGACCTCTGACCTTTCCACTCCACTATCTGGTAGACCCTGAGGGTGCCTGGTAGACCTGGCGCTAATGTTTGTGGAATACACAGCTTTGTTGTTTCTCTTCATTAGTGGAGTTAGTCTTATACTGTCCTGTTAGTGAAGAAAACGAGCGATGGGATTCGGACCCCGGGAACCCTCCTCTCACTCACTCACACGCACACACACACATTATCCCTCAGACACACACACACACACACTCGTTTTCCCTCTCACACGCATACACACACATATAAGTGACATTGAGGGCCCACCCAGCGAGGAAGGAAAGGTCAGAACAAAACTATCACGATGGGTTCAATGAAGAGATGAACTGTGTGGGGGGCTGATCTCATACAGTGACAGTGAGGGAGAAGGAGTATGTGTGCGTGTAGTCGTCGTCGGTTGTGAAACTGAGGTTGTGCTCCTAGGCAGTCCCAGGGCTTCTTACGGAGGGCAGCAGGAAAAGCCAGCGATAGCGGGCCATCATCCATCACCAGGAGGAACAAGAAGCTGTTTATAAACACACAATGCTGGGAATGTCTTAATGAGCCTGCTCTCTCTCACTGCAGGGCCAGGGCCCACACCATCACATCCACATTCCCCTCCGTTCTTCATTGTGGTGCTCCACATACTTCATATACACTACCGTTCAAAAGTTTGGGGTCACTTAGAAATGTCCTTGTTTTCCATGAAAACATACATGAAATGAGTTTGAATAGGAAATATAGCAAAATGAATAGGAAATGTAGTCATTGACAAGGTGAGAAATAATGATTTTTATTTGAAATAATAATTGTGTCCTTCAAACTTTGCTTTCGTCAAAGAATTCTCCATGGGCAGCAATTACAGCCTTGCAGACCTTTGGCATTCTAGTTGTCAATTTGTTGATGTAATCTGAAGAGATTTCACCCCATGCTTCCTGAAGCACCTCCCACAAGTTGGATTGGCTTGATGGGCATTTCTTACGTACCATATGGTCAAGCTGCTCCCACAACAGCTCAATAGAATACCAGCTGACTGCTTCTTCCCTAAATAGTTATTGCATAGTTTGGAGCTGTGCTTTGGGTCATTGTCCTGTTGTAGGAGGAAATTGGCTCCAATCAAGCGCCGTCCACAGGGTATGGCATGGCGTTCCAAAATGGAGTGATAGCCTTCCTTCTTCAAGATCCCTTTTACCCTGTACAAATCTCCCACTTTACCACCACCAAAGCACCCCCAGACCATCACATTGCCTCCACCATGCTTGACAGGTGGCATTAAGCACTCCTCCAGCATCTTTTCATTTGGTCTGCGTCTCACAAATGTTATTTTTTGTGATCCGAACACCTCAAACTTCGATTCGTCTGTCCATAACACTTTTTTCCAATCTTCCTCTGTCCAGTGTCTGTGTTCTTTTGCCAATCTAATATTTTCTTTTTATTGGCCAGTCTGAGATATGGCTTTTTCTTTGCAACTCTGCCTAGAAGGTCAGCATCCCGGAGTCGCCTCTTCACTGTTGACGTTGAGACTGGTGTTTTGCGGGTACTATTTAATGAAGCTGCCTGTTGAGGACCTGTGAGGTGTCTGTTTCTCAAACTAGACACTCTAATGTATTTGTCCTCTTGCTCAGTTGTGCACCGGGGCCTCCCACTCCTCTTTCTATTCTGGTTAGAGCCAGTTTGCGCTGTTCTGTGAAGGGAGTAGTACACAGCGTTGTACGAGATCTTCAGTTTCTTGGCAATTTCTCGCATGGAATAGCCTTCATTTCTCAGAACAAGAATATACTGACGAGTTTCAGAAGAAAGTTATTTGTTTCTGGCCATTTTGAGCCTGTAATCGAACCCACAATTGCTGATGCTCCAGATACTCAACAAGTCTCAAGAAGGCCAGTTTTATTGCTTCTTTAATCATCATCAATCGTTTTCAGCTGTGCTAACATAATTGCAAAATGGTTTTCTAATGATCAATTAGCCTTTTAAAATGATAAACTTGGATTAGCAAACACAATGTGCCATTGGAACACAGCACTGATGGTTGCTGATAATGGGCCTCTGTACGCCTATGTAGATATTCCATTAAAAATCAGCCGTTTCCAGCTACAATAGCCATTTACAACATTAACAATGTCTACACCGTATTTCTGATCAATTTGATGTTATTTTAATGGACAAAAAAAAAGGCTTTTCTTTTGAAAACAAGGACATTTCTAAGTGACCCCAAACTTTTGAACGGTAGTGTACAGCCCTCAATGCTCTCTAGTTTTACACAATGCAATGAATTGAGGGAGGTATCAACTACTGTTTAAGATATCGCCTCATGAAGTAGGCCAAAGCAAGGTGTGCACACTCTCAGGAAAGATTTGTCAGTGCAATGATTTGACTTGAGCTAAATTATAAGGTTTGCCTACCGTGGCCTATGTATCACTGCATAGTTGTAGGTGCGTATATTTCTTTGCAGGCATTATTCATTTTTATAAATGACTGATCATGTTTGGGGAAGGAATCACATACATTACATTTCACAGACAATAACCTTGTACACTATAGTGACATCCTACTTACTGTATTGGATACAGTATCCAATACAGTGGTCCTCTGTAGCTCAGCTGGTAGAGCACGGCGCTTGTAACGCCAGGGTAGTGGGTTTGATCCCCGGGACCACCGTTACACAAAAATGTATGCACACATGACTGTAAGTCGCTTTGGATAAAAGCGTCTGCGAAATGGCATATTATTATTATTATATCTCTGCAAAATCTACTTTCAGAGCCCCTCTTCTTGAAAGAAATCCATGGTATCTAATACCCTAATCTATCTCATACAATGTTTCTGATATTGTGTCCTGTCTTTTGTTTGAGAGGGTAAGTTCTTGTTTGTACTTTGTGTGAGTGTGTGTTTGCGTGAGCGTGTGTAGCGTGTGTGCATGTTTGGCAAGTGTAGGATGTCAGAGGCTGGACTGCAGTCAACATTACAAATGTAAGGGGAGGAAAAATCAAGAGGCTATCAGAAGAGTCAACACATGAGGAAGAAGACCACCACTGGTGAGTTCATATCACAATTTTTAATACATTTTACTGGATGAAGAGTAATAGCCTTGTTTCAATATGAGCCTTTATTCAAACTCTGCTATGGACTGTACATTTGGAAATCGTAGTTTTACCATCATTTTCCCCAAAGCCACTAGAATGTGTCCTCTTGTTAATGTGAAGAAGCTCAGCGGTGTCCTACTTCTCTTGAGAAACTTGCTACCTGATAGAGGAAGTGCTAAGGAGCCATAGTGCATCTTACTGCCTTACAGAGAAACAGAGAGATTTAGAAGTTTTAACTGTGTGCTTTGGAAGGGTAAACAACTAAGTCTACAGTTTTTTTATTAGTTTTATGTTTATTTTTACACATTAGTGATGCAAGCAAGAAGGAACTGACATTGGACAGGTTAGAGAGGTTTGATGGTTACACTTGCACTTTAAAAAAGGTTTTTGCCACAATGTCGAGCCAGTGTTTTGACTTGATTCTGTGTCCGTTCTGTCCTGACAACAGTAGCCTAACACATTTATGAACTTTTTAAGACCTGCTGTTACAAGTAATGCATAAGGAACATTTAGTTGTTAAGCTTGCATCTACAGTATGTAGGGGGAAAAACCAAAATCTTGATTCTGTGGAATCCATTTGAGAGAGAAACATTTTCTGAAACCTGCAGTTGTACTAGACTAGCTCAAGCTTTCTAAAGCGACAACAGTGCCTTACAATTAGGTAAACTGTAATCAAATACTTTTATTGTGAATATTATGTTAGTATGTTCCGAATGTATTTCTAATAAACTGTTTGTTTCTAGTTAGGGCGATAACTTCAAGAGGTGAAATTAGTTCCTTTTCACATTTCACAACAACGGTATCAATGCACATTAACTGTGGTAAAAACAATGCTATTTACAAAACTGTAGTAACATTTTTAGTATTTACAAGTATTTGCAAAATACACACACACACACACACTGCCCCCTCAAATGTAGCACTGGACTTTACCCACAAATCCATCTACTGGCCCTCCCTGCAAGGCCACTCTAATCTAAGTGTACGTTTCCTGTTTGAATCAGTAAACACTGTGCTATCTGAATCAGGCTACCAGCAAACAGTGTGCAGCGATAAACAGACAACTGGGGAGACATGCTGAAGGAAAGAAAGAGAGAGAGATTTATTGTGTGCTTACTGCCTTCAGTCCACATTTTTTGTGAATCAAGGGTAAGGAGTTTAAGCCCACTCTTACCCTACCCTTCTCCTCCTCCTTCAACCTCCTCCTCCTCCTCCTTCACCTCCTCCTCCTCCTCCTTCTCCTCCAAAAAGCTTCCCTTGGGGATGTGCTACATGCTCAGGCCCTTGTCCAACAAGTGACAACTGGGCCAGACTAGAAGATCCATGGCCACATGTATACACTCCAATAAATTGTCCAAAAAATTAATGAATGCGCACCGACATCCACTCTTGTGCAGTCGTTCCCTTCGTTATTGTGCTCTCTCTCTCTCACAATCTCTTGGAGGTAGAGGACAGCATGAAGGATATCAAGGGCTTGTTTTGCCGGATATGTGAGGACATGACTAATGCAACAGTACAGTCGTGGTCAAATGTTTTGAGAATGACACAAGTATTGGTCTTCACAAAGTTCGCTGCTTCAGTGTTATGAGATATTTTTGTCAGATGTTACTATGGTATTCTGAAGTATAATTACAAGCATTCCATAAGTGTCAAAGGCTTTTATTGACAATTACATTAAGTTTATGCAAAGAGTCAATATTTGCAGTGTTGACCGTTCTTTTTCAAGACCTCTGCAATCCGCCCTGGCATGCTGTCAATTAACTTCTGGGCCACATCCTGACTGATGGCAGCCCATTCTTGCATAATCAATGCTTGGAGTTTGTCAGAATTTGTGGGTTTTTGTTTGTCCACCTGCCTCTTGAGGATCGACCACAAGTTCTCAATGGGATTAAGGTCTGGGGAGTTTCCTGGCCATGGACCTTAAATGTTGATGCTTTGTTCCCCGAGCCACTTAGTTATCACTTTTGCCTTATGGCAAGGTGCTCCATCATGCTGGAAAAGGCATTGGTCGTCACCAAACTGTTCTTGGATGGTTGGGAGAAGTTGCTCTCGGAGGATGTGTTGGTACCATTCTTTATTCATGGCTGTGTTCTTAGGCAAAATTGTGAGTGAGCCCACTCCCTTGGCTGAGAAGCAACCCCACACATGAATGGTCTCAGAATGCTTTACTGTTGGCATGACACAGGACTGATGGTAGCGCTCACCTTGTCTTCTCCTGTGTTTTCCGGATGCCCCAAACAATCGGTATTCATCAGAGAAAATGACTTTACCCCAGTCCTCAGCAGTCCAATCCCTGTACCTTTTGCAGAATATCAGTCTGTCCCTGATGTTTTTCCTGGAGAGAAGTAGCTTCTTTGCTGCCCTTCTTGACACCAGGCCATCCTCCAAAAGTCTTCGCCTCACTGTGCATACAGATGCACTCACACCTGCCTGCTGCTATTCCTGAGCAAGCTCTGCACTGGTGGCGCCCCGATCCCGCAGCTGAATCAACTTTAGGAGATGGTCCTGGCGCTTGCTGGACTTTCTTGGGCGCCCTGACGCCTTCTTCACAATAATTGAACCTCTCTCCTTGAAGTTCTTGATGATCCGAAAAATGGTTGATTTAGGTGCAATCTTACTAGCAGCAATATCCTTGCCTGTGAAGCCCTTTTTGTGCAAAGCAATGATGACAGCACGTGTTTCCTTGCAGGTAACCATGGTTAACAGAGGAAGAACAATGATTTAAAGCACCACCCTCCTTTTAAAGCTTCCAGTCTGTTATTCTAACTCAATCAGCATGACAGAGTGATCTCCAGCCTTGTCCTCGTCAACACTCTCACCTGTGTTATCGAGAGAATCACTGATATGATGGCAGCTGGTCCTTTTGTGGCAGGGCTGAAATGCAGTGGAAATGTTTTTTGGGGATTAAGTTCATTTTTATGGCAATTAATTGCAATTCATCTGATCACTCTTCATGACATTCTGGAGTATATAGTCCTGTGTAGCTCAGTTGGTAGAGCATGGCGCTTGCAACGCCAGGGTTGTGGGTTTGATTCCCACGGGGGGCCAGTATGAAGAAAAATACAAATGTATGCACTCACTAACTGTAAGTCGCTCTGGATAAGAGCGTCTGCTAAATGATTAAAATGTAAATGTATGCAAATTGCCATCATCAAAACGGAGGCAGCAGACTTTGTGAAAATTAGTATTTGTGTCATTCTCAAAATATTTGACCACGACTGTACAAATGACAGAGGAACATAACAACAGAAGCCTTTCCTGGGATTTGTTAATGTACTTTTACAATGACAAAGAGGAATCAGACAAACGTAATAATGACATAGTGTATTTGGGATTTGTCTCAATCTGGGACCTTAGTCAGTTATGGTATCAGGTGGAGTGATATAAGATGGATCCAAAGTTGACCCAATGTTAATGTGAGGTTGCTTTGTTGGGAGCTATGGAGAGAAATCGCAAGTTAACAGAGACGATCAATACAGAGGGTCTGTTTTTCTGCGCATCATCCAAGCTTGTATACGTAAATGTTCTTGAATCATCCAGAATCCACCAATAGTCAGGTTTACTTCCAGTTATATGTAACTAATTAGTCACCATAACTATTATTACTTTTATCACTTCATGTTATTTGTGTGTGCATATACTGTATGAATCCTACATACGGTGTACCTTCTCATTTGCACTGCTTGCTCAGCGCAGATGCTCAACACGTGGGATAGATAAAGTCTAATTAAATTAAATGCTGCTCGTTGCTCAGCTTAGTTCACACACAGGCCAGTGTAATGAGACAGTTGAGGAATGCGGTGAGGGTGGGAAGGACACCATAAGTTCTCTAGAGTCATGATGCATGTCAAACCCCATCAGCGAGAGGTAAGGGCAAATCTAGGGTCTCTCTCTCGCTCTCTCATCAGGGCTCAACTCGACCCAGTCAACTCCGAGTCTCCCAAACTCTAAATCTGCCCAGCGTCAAAAATTAACTGCAATACAAACAAAGCAGTGGCAAACATGTCCTTTAGGCTTCAAAGATGAGCTATCTGTCACACACACTCTTACAACACACACACTCACACACACACACACACACACACACACACACACACACACACACACACACACACACACACACACACACACACACACACACACACACACACACACACACACACACACACACACACACACACACACACACACACACACACACACACACACACACACACACACACACACACACAATCCCTAACCCTAACCCGTACTCTTACCCTTACCCTAACCTTAACCCTAATCTTAACCCAAAAACCTAACCTTAACCCTAACCCTAAACCTAACCCTAGCTCCTACCCTAACCCTAAAACTGACCCTAGCTCCTAACCCTAACCCTTAACGTAATTCTAACCCTACCACTAATTCTAACCTTAACCCTAACCCCCCTAGAAATAGCATTTGACCTCGTGGGGACTAACAAAATGTCCCCAGTTGGTCAAATTTTTGTTTGTTTACTATTCTTGTGGGGAATTCTGGTCCCCACAAGAATAGTTAAACACGTCCACTCACACACACACACACACACACACACACACACACACACACACACACACACACACACACACACACACACACACACACACACACGCACACACACACATACACACACACACACATAAACGCACACACACATACACGCACACACACATACATGCACACACACGTACATGCACACACACGCACACACACACACACACACACACAAACACATATTCACATACATTTTCTCTCAGACACGCACACACTCTTACAACACACACACATATTCACATACATTTACTCTCAGACACACACTCATACACACACACATATTCACATACATTTACTCTCAGGAGACTGAAAAGATTTGGTATGGGTCCACAGATCCTCAAAAAATTATACAGCTGCACCATTGAGAGCATCCTGACCGGTTGCATCACCGCCTGGTATGGCAACTGCTCGGCATCTGACCGTAAGGCGCTACAGAGGGTAGCGCCTTACATCACTGGGGCCAAGCTTCCAATCATCCAGGACCTACAGTGAGGGAAAAAAGTATTTGATCCCCTGCTGATTTTGTATGTTTGCCCACTGACAAAGACATGATCAGTCTATAATTTTAATGGTAGGTTTATTTGAACAGTGAGAGACAGAATAACAACAAAAAAATCCAGAAAAACGCATGTCAAAAATGTTGACATAAAGTCACATGTTTGCCATTTCAAAACACTGCCATTCAAAATGACACTACATGAGCTAATTGGCCAATACATGTGCCACCTGGTCAAACACCTCAATGGTTAATTGTTACCACTTCAATCAGGAAGTAAGCACTATGAAAAGACCACAGGTGAGCACCTTTTGTTTTACAACAACAATGGAAGACGTTGCAGAGAGAGGAAGAGGAAGAGGAAGAGGAAGAGGGAGGGTGAGAATGAGAGGGGGAGGAAGAGTGAGAGGTAGGGGTAGAGCTGGTAGAGGAGTTCATGGCCAAAGAAGACAACAACTTTCAAATGAAATCAGAGCAACCTTAGTTGATCATGTCATCAACCATGGGCTGACAATGCGAGAGGCTGGACAGAGAGTGCAGCCCAACTTGAGCCGTTTTACTGTCGCCTGTGTCATCCGGACATTTAGACTGGAGTACAGGTATGTAACCTAAATGTATTTCACACTATGTAGTACACCCCATGTCATAGTGTATCAGTTGGGTGACACCTGTTTACTTCATGAATGGCTGATGTCATACACTAACTGCACAAGTTTCCTGTACAATTTACTCTACTGTGGGGGAAATATCTTTAGGCTGCATTGTCCAAGCCCTATATTTTTGTTTTTTTGTTTTTCTAAAGGACTGAGAGACACTGTCAGTAGCTGAGTGTAGATGCGGTGAGGAAATCAAGCGCAGGAAACACGGGCGTTCGTCAACAGACTTTAGTTAACAAAATGCAGCACCAAACAGGCGAACAGCCAACCCAACCGGGAGGCAAAATACAAATTACGCACAACACACACAGTGCGTAAAATGAAGATAGCGCACACAGTGCGGACTCTCGGAAAACAACAAACACGAGAGTAATACAAAAGAGCAACAGCTTGACTATAAACAATACCACATAACACCTGCCCCCACACACGAAAACTAAATAGGCAACCAAATCAAACACTAACAAGGGACAGGTGTACAAACAGACAAAACCAAACAAACATGAAACATCGAACGGTGGCAGCTAGTACTCCGGGGACGACGACCGCCGAAGCCTGCCCGAACAAGGAGGAGGAGCAGCCTCAGCCGAAACCGTGACAGTACCCCCCCCTTGACGCGCGGCTCCAGCCGTGCGCCGATCCCGGCCTCGGGGACGACCAGGACGACGCGGAGCAGGGCGCGTAGGATGACCCCGATGGAACTCGGTCAGCAGGGACAGGTCTAATATGTCCCTCCTCGGCACCCAGCACCGCTCCTCCGGGCCGTACCCCTCCCACTCCACGAGATATTGGAGACCCCCATCCGGCGTCTCGAATCAAGGATGGACCTCACAGTGTGCGTCGGAGCCCCCTCGATGTCCAACGGGGGCGGAGGAGTCTCTTCTATCTCATAGTCCTGGAGTGGACCAGCTACCACCGGCCTGAGGAGAGACACATGGAACGAGGGGTTAATATTCCTGTAATCAATAGGCAGTTCTAACCTGTAACACACCTCGTTCAACCTCCTCAGGACTTTGAATGGCCCCACAAACCGCCGACCCAGCTTCCGACAGGGCAGGCGGAGGGGCAGGTTTCTGGTCGAGAGCCAGACTCGATCTCCAGGTGCGTACACAGGCCCCTCACTGCGGTGGAGATCGGCGCTCGTCTTATGCCGACGGATGGCCCGCTGCAGATGAACCTGGGCAGCGTTCCATGTCTCCTCCGAGCGCCGCACCCACTCATCCACCGCAGGGGCCTCGATCTGGCTCTCGTGCCAAGGTGCCAGAACCGGCTGGTACCCTAACACACACTGGAAAGGGGTTAGTTGGGTGGAGGAGTGGCGGAGAGAGTTCTGTGCCATCTCGGCCCACGGAACGTATCTCGCCCACTCCTCCGGCCGGCCCTGGCAATAAGACCTCAGAAACCTACCCACATCCTGGTTGACACGTTCAACCTGCCCATTACTCTCGGGTGGTAACCCGAGGTAAGGCTCACCGAAACCCCCAACCGTTCCATAAACGCTCTCCACACTCTGGAGGTGAACTGGGGGCCTCGATCAGACACTATATCCTCGGGTACCCCGTAATGCCGGAAGACATGGGTAAACAGAGCCTCAGCGGTCTGTAGGGCAGTAGGGAGACCCGGCATGGGAAGGAGACGACAGGCCTTCGAGAACCGATCCACAACGACCAGGATGGTAGTATTCCCCTGTGAGGGGGGAAGGTCTGTAACAAAATCCACCGAGAGGTGGGACCAGGGTCGTTGTGGAACGGGCAGGGGTTGTAGCTTACCCCTGGGCAAATGTCTGGGCGCCTTACACTGGGCACACACCGAACAGGAGGAGACATAAATCCTCACATCCCTGGCTAACGTTGGCCACCAGTACTTAGTGCTAAGGCAGTGAACTGTCTGGCCGATACCTGGATGTCCAGAGAAGGGGGACGTATGAGCCCAATAAATGAGGCGATCGCGTACCTCGAGCGGAACGTACGTCCGACCCACTGGACACTGTGGAGGACTTGGGTCGGTGCGTAACGCCCGCTCGATCTCTGCATCGACCTCCCATACCACCGGTGCAACCAGACAAGACTTTGGTAGTATGGGAGTGGGCTCAACGGACCTCTCCTCCGTGTCATACCGCCGAGACAGGGCATCTGCCTTCCCGTTCTGGGACCCAGGGATGTAAGTGATTTTAAACACAAACCGGGCTAGAAACATAGTCCAGCGGGCCTGGCGAGGATTCAGTCTCCTAGCTGCCCGGATGTATTCCAGGTTACGGTGGTCAGTCAAAATGAGGAAAGGGTGTTGAGCCCCCTCAAGCCAATGCCTCCACACCTTTAGGGCCTGTACCACGGCTAACAGCTCCCTGTCCCCTACGTCATAATTCCGCTCCGCCGGACTGAGCTTCTTAGAATAAAAAGCACAGGGGCGGAGTTTAGGTGGTGTGCCAGACCGTTGTGAGAGAATGGCCCCAATACCGGCCTCGGACGCGTCTACCTCTACCTGGAATGGTAAAGCGGGATCCGGATGCGCCAACACCGGCGCCGAGGTGAACAGGTCCTTCAGTCTCCCAAAAGCCCTGTCCGCCTCAGCTGACCACCGCAAGCGCACCGGACCCCCCTTCAACAGAGACGTTATGGGAGCTGCCACCTGTCCAAAACCCCGGATAAACCTCCGGTAGTAATTCGCAAAACCCAAGAACTGTTGCACCTCTTTCACAGTGGTTGGGGTTTGCCAATTACGCACAGCTGACACCCGGTCAACCTCCATCTTCACCCCTGACGCAGACAACTGATAACCCAAAAAGGAGACCGACTTCTGAAAGAACAGACATTTCTCTGCCTTGACATATAGGTCATGCTCCAACAGCCTCCTCAACACTCGGCGCACCAGGGCTACATGCTCTGCTCGGGTAGAACTGTACACCAGAATATCGTCTATGTACACGACTACTCCCTGCCCCTGCATGTCCCGGAAAATCTCATTGACGAAGGATTGGAAGACTGAGGGAGCATTCATTAACCCATATGGCATGACGAGATACTCGTAATGACCGGAGGTCGTTCTAAACGCTGTCTTCCATTCATCGCCCTCTCTAATGCGCACCAAGTTATATGCGCTCCTGAGATCCAATTTTGTGAAGAACTGAGCACCGTGTAATGATTCCATCATAGTCGCAATCAGAGGAAGTGGATAGCTGTACTTCACCGTAATCTGATTGAGACCGCGGTAATCAATACACGGGCGCAGACCTCCATCCTTTTTCTTCACAAAAAGAAGCTTGAGGAAGCGGGTGAAGTGGAGGCCCGTATGTATCCCTGTCTCAGAGACTCGGCGATGTAAGTTTCCATCGCCTTCCTCTCCTCTTGAGACAAGGGATACACATGGCTCCGCGGGAGGGCTGCTCCTAACTTGAGATCTATCGCACAATCCCCCTGTCTATGAGGCGGCAGCTGCGCCGCCCTAGTCTTACTAAACACCAGTGTCAAATCCTCATACTCGGGGGGGAATATGCAGTGCAGGCATTAGATTCGGACTTTCCACCGAGGTCGCCCCTATGGAAACACCCAGACACAGCCCCTCACACTGAGCAGACCACCCTTTAAGAGCCTTCTCTCGCCACGAAATAGTAGGGTCATGGGTAATCAACCAGGGAAGCCCCAGCACCACCGGATACGCAGGAGAGTCAATCAGATAGAGCTGAATCGTCTCCTCATGACCCCCCTGCGCCTCCATCTTAAGGGGCGCTGTGACCTCCCTAATCAACCCAGATCCTAACGGACGGCTATCTAGGGCATGTACAGGGAAAGGCTTATCAACGGGAAGGAGAGGAATCCCTAATTCTACACAGAACTGGCGATCTACAAAGTTCCCAGCTGCGCCTGAATCGACTAGCGCCTTATGCTGGGAACGAGGTGCTACCTGTGGAAAACAAACAGGCAAGGTTATGTGAATGACAGAAAGCTCTGGGTAAGTAGGGCGCCTACTCATCTGGGAGGACTCCCCAATGCGTGGCCTGCCTTCACCTCCACCGGGGGACCTTCCCCAACACCTAGCCGCAGTGTGCCCCCCACGGCCACAGTTGGTGCAGGGGACGGCCCCCCTCGGGTTCCTACTCCTCCTTTCTCTAGCGCCAGCACCTCCGAGCTCCATAGGGCTCGGCTCGGAGGTGCTGGAGGGTGAAATGGGCGACCCCCATCCGGGACGTCCACGGGTGGCGAGCAGGGTGTCCAACCGAATGGCCATGTCGACTAGTTGGTCAAACGTCAACATGGTATCCCTGCACGCCAACTCTCTTTGGACGTCCTCCCGGAGGCTACAACGGAAGTGGTCTATGAGGGCCCGCTCATTCCACCCTGCATCTGCCGCTAGAGTCCGGAACTCCAGGGCAAAATCCTGTGCGCTCCTCATCCCCTGTCGGAGGAAGAACAGACGCTCCCCCGCCGCCTTCCCTTCTGGTGGATGGTCGAACACGGCCCGGAAGCGGCGGGAGAACTCCGCATAGGTGATGGTAGCGGCGTCCATTCTCCTCCATTCGGCGTTGGCCCACTCCAACGCCTTGCCGGTGAGACAGGAGATGAGGGCGGAGACGCTCTCGTGTCCCAAGGGCGCCGGGTGTACGGTGGCGAGGTAGAGCTCCACCTGTAGCAGGAACCCTTGACACCCGGCAGCGGAGCCGTCGTACGCCCTCGGGAGCGAGAGCCGAATCCCACTGGGTTCGGAATGTGGACAGGAGGACTGACCGATGGGGATGGTCCGGTAGGTGGGGGCGTGGGTACCCCGCTGCTTTCCCATCGGTGGAGAGTGTTCATCACCCGATCCAAGGCGTGACCGATCTGGTTAATCCGGTCCTCCTGTCCACGAAGACGGTCCTCCATGACCTCTGTCGGCGCGGGTGCTCCTGCTGACTCCATGATGTGATGTGGTATTCTGTCAGTAGCTGAGTGTAGATGCGGTGAGGAAATCAAGCGCAGGGAAACACGGGCGTTCGTCAACAGACTTTAGTTAACAAAATGCAGCACCAAACAGGCGAACAGCCAACCCAACCGGGAGGCAAAATACAAATTACGCACAACACACACAGTGCGTAAAATGAAGATAGCGCACACAGTGCGGACTCTCGGAAAACAACAAACACGAGAGTAATACAAAAGAGCAACAGCTTGACAATAAACAATACCACATAACACCTGCCCCCACACACGAAAACTAAATAGGCAACCAAATCAAACACTAACAAGGGACAGGTGTACAAATAGACAAAACCAAACAAACATGAAACATCGAACGGTGGCAGCTAGTACTCCGGGGACGACGACCGCCGAAGCCTGCCCGAACAAGGAGGAGGAGCAGCCTCGGCCGAAACCGTGACAGACGCAACCATGGTGGAGGAAGGGGCCAAATGTTCACCGGGGTACAGGAAGCTGCCATTGTAAGCTTGGTTTTGGAAAATAATGAAATCAGATTACGAGAAATTCAAAGCCACATCATCCAAGACAACACCATATTTAACAACATTCAACGAGTCAGTCTGTCCACATTGGCTCGCATTCTCAAGCGAAACCAAATCAGAATGAAACAACTTTATAAGGTGCCGTTTGAGAGAAACTCTCAAAGAAACAAAGAGGTCAGACGAGCATATGTGGATGTAAGTACAATATTGACTGCAGTATACTACACACATTGTTTCCCAGTGTACTGGATAACACCATATTGACTGCTTTTGTTCTTTGTTTTCAGGGAGTACTGGAAATGGATGCTCATGCAATCCCACATGAGTTCATCTTTATAGATGAGGCTGGGTTCAACCTAGCAAATACCAGAAGAAGGGGGAGAAACGTCATTGGCCACAGAGCCATTATAGATGTTCCTGGCCAACGTGGTGGGAACATCACAATGTGTGCTGCCATCTCCAATACGCATGGTGTCCTCCACCGTCATGCCAACCTTGGACCATACAACACAGCCCATATTGTCACATTTCTGGACAGACTCCACAACATTCTCATACCACCAGAGCGTATGAATGATGCAGACCATCAAAGAACCCGGTACGTTGTAGTATGGGACAACGTGAGCTTTCATCGTGCAGCCCCAGTCCAAAACTGGTTTGCTAACCACCCACCATTTCTCGTGCAATACCTCCCACCATACTCACCATTTCTGAACTCCATAGAAGAGTTATTTTCGGCATGGCGGTGGAAGGTATACGACTGGCAGCCCTTTGTGCGCATGCCTCTTGTGCAGGCTATGGAAGAGGCATGTGATGAGATTGATGTGGGTGCGATTCAGGGATGGATAAGGCACTCAATGTGCTTCTTCCCTTGATGTCTGGCAAGGGAAGATATTGCCTGTGATGTGGACGAGGCGTTGTGGCCAGACCCAGCTGTGTGGCAAGATGCTGCCTAATTATATTTCTTGCCTTTTTTTTTATATATATTTTTTTCCTGCAATTTTCTTTTTCAGTTAACTGTTTTTTGTGAGCATATTTTTGTTCAGTCCGATGTAAATATATCTGCTGTGCAGATGTTGCACTGACTTGTTTGGTGAAAAATAAAGAAATAAATGTTTCAACAGCATGTGTGTGTATCTGCAAATATTTCTGTGCATGTGAACAATCTGAAGAATTTTCTACAATTTGAACTATTTTAGCATTATGGCAAAGCATACTTAAGATGAGAGTGCTTTTCATTATGCCCAACAGTGTGTAGTTGGTTAGACAAAAATCTGGTAATATGAATGAAGTGTGTGCCATTTCGTGCAAACGTTTGATTTTGATAATACTATATGTAGTTTTGGTTGCAGTGCTTCATTTTGCAGGATATATGAGGTATTTTGCAGTTTGGGTGTGTGGTTTTGTGAATTGTGTTAAGTATTTTGATAAAACCAGCCTAGTTTGCAAAATTGTGTTTTAGCAATTGGGAAAAACTGTAAATTGATTTGCATTTTAATGAGGGAAATAAGTATTTGACCCCTCTGCAAAACATGACTTAGTACTTGGTGGCAAAACCCTTATTGGCAATCACAGAGGTCAGACGTTTCTTGTAGTTGGCCACCAGGTTTGCACACATCTCAGGAGGGATTTTGTCCCACTCCTCTTTGCAGATCTTCTCCAAGTCATTAAGGTTTCGAGCCTGACGTTTAGCAACTCGAACCTTCAGCTCCCTCCACACATTTTCTATGGGATTAAGGTCTGGAGACTGGCTAGGCCACTCCAGGACCTTAATGTTCTTCTTCTTGAGCCACTCCTTTGTTGCCTTGGCCATGTGTTTTGGGTCATTGTCATGCTGGAATACCCATCCACGACCCATTTTCAATGCCCTGGCTGAGGGAAGGAGGTTCTCACCCAAGATTTGACGGTACATGGCCTCGTCCATCGTCCCTTTGATGCGGTGATGTTGTCCTGTCCCCTTAGCAGAAAAACACCCCCAAAGCATAATGTTTCCACCTCCATTTTGACGGTGGGGATGGTGTTCTTGGGGTCATAGGCAGCATTCCTCCTCCTCCAAACACGGCGAGTTGAGTTGATGCCAAAGACCTCGATTTTGACCACAACACTTTCACCCAGTTCTCCTCTGAATCATTCAGATGTTCATTGGCAAACTTCAGACGGGCCTGTAGGATTTGCGGGCGCTGCAGGATTTCAGTCCTTCACGGCGTAGTGTGTTACCAATTGTTTTCTTGGTGACTATGGTCCCAGCTGCCTTGAGATCATTGACTAGATCCTCCTGTGTAGTTCTGGGCTGATTCCTCACTGTTCTCATGATCATTGCAACTCCACGAGATGAGATCTTGCATGGAGCCCCAGGCCGAGGAAGATTGACAGTTATTTTGTGTTTCTTCCATTTGCGAATAATCGCACCAACTGTTGTCACCTTCTCACCAAGCTGCTTGGCGATGGTTTTGTAGCCCATCCCAGCCTTGTGTAGGTCTACAATCTTGTCCCTGACATCCTTGGAGAGCTCTTTGGTCTTGGCCATGGTGGAGAGTTTGGAATCTGATTGATTGCTTCTGTGGACAGGTGTCTTTTATACAGGTAACAAACTGAGATAAGGAGCACTCCCTTTAAGAGTGTGCTCCTAATCTCAGCTCGTTACCTGTATAAAAGACACCTGGGAGCCAGAAATCTTTCTGATTGAGAGGGGGTCAAATACTTATTTCCCTCCTTAAAATGCAAATCAATATATAACATTTTTGACATGCGTTTTTCTGGATTATTTTGTTGTTATTCTGTCTCTCACTGTTCAAATAAACCTACCATTAAAATTATAGACTGATAATTTCTTTGTCAGTGGGCAAACGTACAAAATCAGCAGGGGATCAAATACTTTTTTCCCTCACTATATATACTAGGTGGTGTCATAGGAAAGTCAAAAAAATTGTCAAAGAGTCCAGTCACCCAAGTCATAGACTGTTCTCTCTGTTACCGCACGGCAAGCGGTACCGGAGCGCCAAGTCTAGGACCAAAAGGCTCATTAACAGCTTCTACCTCCAAGCCATACAACTGCTGAACAATTCATCAAATGGCCACCCGGACTATTTACATTGACCCCCCTCCATTTGTTTTTACACTGCTGCTACCCGCTGTCTATTATCTATGCATAGTCACTTCACCCCTACCTACATGTACAAATTACCTCGACTAACCTGTATCCCCGCACATTGGCTCGGTACCGGTACCCCCTGTACTCCTGAGTGGCGCAGTGGTCTAAGGCACTGCATCGCAGTGCTAACTGTGCCACTAGAGATCCTGGTTCGAATCCAGTCTCTGTCACAGCCGGCCGCGACCGGGAGACTCATGGGCGGCGCACAATTGGCCCAGGGTAGGGGAGGGAATGGCCGGCAGGGATGTAGCTCAGTTGATAGAGCATGGCGTTTGCAACGCCAGGGTTGTGGGTTCGATTCCCACGGGGGGCCAGTATAAAAAAATATGTATTCACTAACTGTAAGTCGCTCTGGATAAGAGCGTCTGCTAAATGACAAAAAAAAAAAAAAATATATATATATATATATAGCCTCGTTATCTTATTGTGTTACTTTTTATTATTTTTAACTAGTTTATTTGGTAAATATTTTCTTAACTCTTTCTTGAACTGCATTGTGGGTTAAGGGCTTGTAAGTAAGCATTTCACGGCGCATGTATTTGGCGCATGTGACAAATAAAGTTTGATTTGTATTGATAGACACACACGCACACACTCATACACACACACACACACACACATACACACACATACACTAATACACATACACACTCATACAGACAAACATGCATATAAACAAGCAAACATGCATAAGCCCGCGCGTGCACGCGTGCACACACACACACACACACACGCACACACACACACACACACACACACACACACACACACACACACACACACACACACACACACACACACACACACACACACACACACACACACACACACACACACACACACACACACTACCCACCCAGGGAGAGTAACTACAGCATAGTAATAGTATACTGTGTAGATGGGGAAGAGTATTAAAGGTATCAGGATGTTTATGGATAATATAATACATAATACAAAGATTGATCACGGGTCATGTCAAGTTTTGTTGGTACAGAGACAAGATAGCAGTGAGTTACCAACTACGGCTAAATCATTGATCCCACTTTGTGAACTCCTCTCCCACGACACACACAGGCTCAGGTGGGTGATTATTGGGTCCCAGCTGCTCCGTGGTGGGGTGGGATCCACCCAGGCCAAACCTGAGCTCCCCACCAGGGACAGGCCCCCATACGACAGGACCTCTCTCTTCCCTCTGAATACTCAGCCAGAGCAGCTGTTTGGACATGAGTCCCATCTCTGTCTTCTTCTCACACTCTCCTCGCTGTCCCTCGTCTCCCCGTGATGCCTCTCAGAGGAGCAGAGATCCATCACACTGCCACAGACTTCAGCTGCACGCCTCCCCGGTGGACAACAGTAACCTTTAGTTTTGCATCATAGAGGGTATCTTAAAATAGGCAATGATATCACAGTTAGGAGACTGAGGAGACCTGTCGTCAGCGTGGATATAAACAAATGTTTGGAGAGTTGCAGATTCCTCAGATGTGTGGTTCCCGGTGTGTGTGTCAATAGATTAAGCGGGTGTTCCTAGGGACTGACTGTGGATCAGCTGTCCAGATGAGAGAGTGGAGCGAGTCGGAGATGACCATGTCTGCCGGTGGTTACCTCTCCACCTTTGATGGATACGGCATCACCGAGCCTCTGCAGTACTACGGTGAGCGACTCTTTTGATCTGGACTGTCTGCAATTATACTAAAATAATCTAGTCCGATTTTTGAGGGGTTATAAATTGTCTGCAATACTATGGTATGCTGATCCAAACACAATTTATCCTGATACATACCCTGTAATTGTATGGTGATGACCTAATCGAATCAAAATGTAATGATTAGACATTTATATTCCGCATGTTTATGCTTGCTTTGTTTTGCTTTAGTTTGTGTGTTGCTTTTTTGTTCAAATGTTTAGCGCCGTAGATTAGAAAAGGAGACTTGTAGGGATACACAATGTGGGTCTAACATTTAGAAAATAACTGTTTTTATTTGTATTTTTTCCAATACACAGGATGTTAGCTAACAAAAAATGTCATTGGAAAGAGGGGCTATTTATAATGGTTGCAGTGGAGAGTTATGACCTAATACGAACTATGAGGTTTCTTTCTTCAAATTGTTGTCCTCTCCTCTCCAAGCTGGACGGATGGATATGACAAGCTGCATGATGGGGGGTAGCGTTCGTGTTCGTGGGAAGGAGGGAGGCCCGGGTGTTTACACAGTGCTGAAACGGTTTACAAACAGAGCTCACCACAGCGTTGTCACACAAGCACAAGCTCAGTATTGGCCTCCATCCTCGCCAGGACAGGAAACATCTGGGAGACACAGAGGAGAGACGGAATGAGTTAGGAAAGTAGAGAGAGAGAGAGAGAGAGAGAGAGAGAGAGAGAGAGAGAGAGAGAGAGAGAGAGAGAGAGAGAGAGAGAGAGAGAGAGAGAGAGAGAGAGAGAGAGAGAGAGAGAGAGAGAGAGAGAGAGAGAGAGAGAGAGAGAGAGAGAGAGAGAGAGAGAGAGAGAGAGAGAGAGAGAGAGAGAGAGAGAGAGAGAGAGAGAGAGAGAGAGAGAGAGAGAGAGAGAGAGAGAGAGAGAGAGAGGAGGAAGGCTAGAGAGAGAGGAGGAAGGCGAGAGAGAGAGAGAGAGAGAGAGAGAGAGAGGAGGAAGGCTAGAGAGAGTCTAGGTTCTAGAAGAGGGGTGGGGAAGGTTGTGGTTGAGAATGGGGTGAGTGTTAGGGTTCAGAAATGAGGGGTCATAGGTCAGAGGTTGGATTCTAGAAGTCACTGTGGTATTCAGTCCATGTCAAGGCATCAGAGCTGTGGCTGAAAGAAGATACCTCTCACTATTTCAGTTGTTTTCTGAACTAATAAAACGCCAAGAGACTCAGGTTATGGAAGAGGATCTTTCTGATCAGAGTGACTGATTTAGGGCTGATCTGTGACCAGATCTTCTCCTTATAATGCAGATGTGCTTCAGAAGAGCTGCCAGGGGCGACACCAGTCTACACGGCCACAAAACACTGAATTAAACTCTATAAAAAATATCCAAATCATAAACAATGCTGTACCCTCTCAGCTGCATCCTGTTTCCACAGTCCAAACTGGTTCACAAGGTCTTGCTCAGATGTTTTTTTATTACCCCCCACAGCACCAATAAAAGACACGTAAGATTGTGGACAAGGAACACATTCTTGTGATGCACTTTGACTTAGAAACCAGTTTGACTGTGATAATAAAAATGCATTTATTTAGTCATACAGTGGGGAAAAAAAGTATTTAGTCAGCCACCAATTGTGCAAGTTCTCCCACTTAAAAAGATGAGAGAGGCCTGTAATTTTCATCATAGGTACACGTCAACTATGACAGACAAAATGAGAAAAAAACGACTGATCTGTGTAAAGGAAAGAATGAATGGGGCCATGTATCGTGAGATTTTGAGTGAAAACCTCCTTCCATCAGCAAGGGCATTGAAGATGAAACGTGGCTGGGTCTTTCAGCATGACAATGATCCCAAACACACCGCCCGGGCAACGAAGGAGTGGCTTCGTAAGAAGCATTTCAAGGTCCTGGAGTGGCCTAGCCAGTCTACAGATCTCAACCCCATAGAAAATCTTTGGAGGGAGTTGAAAGTCCGTGTTGCCCAGCGACAGCCCCAAAACATCCCTGCTCTAGAGGAGATCTGCATGGAGGAATGGGCCAAAATACCAGCAACAGTGTGTGAAAACCTTGTGAAGACTTACAGAAAACGTTTGACCTGTGTCATTGCCAACAAAGGGTATATAACAAAGTATTGAGAAACTTTTTTTTATTGACCAAATACTTATTTTCCACCATAATTTGCAAATAAATTCATAAAAAAACCTACAATGTGATTTTCTGGATTTGTTTTCCTCATTTTGTCTGTCATAGTTGACGTGTACCTATGATGAAAATTACAGGCCTCTCTCATCTTTTTAAGTGGGAGAACTTGCACAATTGGTGGCTGACTAAATACTTTTTTTCCCCACTGTATGTGCCGGTGGACCCTCTAGGCTAGCCACTAGATGTTCCCACATCCACTCCTGTGGTGCACGTAAACTTAACCGGTGTGACCAGGACCAAAACACTTCATTCATTTTGTGTTGTTATCCCATCATACAGATGTGCTGGGGGACCCTTTGGGCTACCCTTTCCAGGAGCCAGACCTACAGGTCCTAGCCTTCAGCCAGCAGCAGTACAGCCCCGTCAACGTGCAATTCTCTGTCTACGAACCACCTTCCTCGCAGCCCTGCCACCCACCCTACACCCACCCTTACAGCCCCCACTACCTGGAGGCTCCCTGCGAGCCCAGCCCGGAGCCCCAGTGTGGAGGCCTGGGGAAAGGGGGAGGCGGGGTAGGTCTGCCCCTGGTCAAGAGGACCAGGCTGGGCCCTGGAGGGAGGGTGAGGGGCCTGGATGAGCTTTGTGTGGTGTGTGGAGACAAAGCCTCTGGCTACCATTACAATGCCCTCACCTGTGAAGGCTGCAAAGGTAGGGGAGGCAGTGTTTTCATCAAAGTTTACAACAATATTTGGGGGGTCAATCTGAAAGTTTTGTCACAGAGCCCGCTACTTCTGATATCTGTCTGAATATGTGGTTAGAATTGAAATTGAAAAATCTTTATCTGGATGAACTTGAATTGAAATGGACCCCAACTAGAGGTGGTTGCTACTCCAACCCATGTCATAATCTCTATCGTTACTGTACTCCTGTGTTTCAGGTTTCTTCCGAAGGAGTGTGACGAAGAAAGCAGTGTACCGGTGTAAAAGTGGCGGAGGCTGTGAGATGGACATGTACATGCGGAGGAAGTGCCAGGACTGCCGCCTGCGGAAATGTCGTGCTGTGGGCATGCTAGACGAATGTGTGTGGAACATACTATATCAAAATGCCTGTAGGGATATTTGAACTATTTTGAACAGAAAGTCATGTGAATACTTTGAAGAGAGGTAAAGTCAGATAGCAATAAGATCAAGAATCGTGACATTTTACATTTATATTTTAGTCATTTAGCAGACGCTCTTATCCAGAGCGACTTACAGTTAGTGAGCAGTTAGTGAGTGCATACATTTTCATACTTTTTTCATACTGACCAGTGATCATATCTCCAATTTAAAGCCAGGCGGATATAAACATATTTCATTGCTAAGACAACTAAAATACATTGGACATGGATCCCTTGCAAAAATGTGTTATATCTCAATACATCTCCCCCAGTTAAATAAAGGATAAATGAATGAAAGATAATTGCCTATGTGAGTCTGACAGA
The DNA here is from genome assembly GCF_020615455.1 of Coregonus clupeaformis. NCBI lineage: Eukaryota > Metazoa > Chordata > Actinopteri > Salmoniformes > Salmonidae > Coregonus > Coregonus clupeaformis. The sequence goes on from NC_059215.1 coordinate 24,445,955, forward strand.
AGCAGTTGTGTTGCCAGGTCTGCTGACGGAGGTGCAGTGCCAGTCAAAGAGGCTGAGGAAGGGAGCCAAGCACAGAGGAGGAGGGCCTGAGGAGGAGGAAATCAGGGAGAGCAGGAGCGTCAGCTCCACCAGCAGGTTACCAGGACAGGTACATCCCTTTCTCCTCTCCTCCTCCATTCTAACTTTCTCATCTAGTTTTCTGACCTTAAGTATTTTGATTAACTTTCTTGAATATTATGAATGGGGAAGACATTGTAGCTTGCCGTTTCTGAAAGATACCCCAAGATCATATTATTTGTCCAAAGCAAATATCCAAGGGTCTAAATAGTTACAGACCGTTGGATGATCATCTTGTAGAATGGTTTGCACCACTGGAGTACCCGGATCTCTTCCTCAGACCCCAAGTTAACTTACTTTGATTCATAAGTGGCCCTCTCCCAGATTACTTTCTTGGACTTCCAGTTTAAGTTCTTGAACCATCACATTTTTGGACAATCAGATAATTTTATGCATAGGTCTTTGGAATGCTCCATCAGTAGCCTGTAACACTTGTGACTGATTTCTTATGGGGCCGCCCTGTAATACAAACCCTGCTTATACTCCAAGTCTGTGTCAGAATGGTAATTTCACTCAGCAATCAACTGATCTGTTTGTGATGCATTTTCTTCTGTGACAGGTGGTGTCTGCAAATTTGTCAAGAGAACAGAAGCATGTGCTGGACACGATGGTGGAGGCTCTTCGGCAGTACAGGGTGCAGGACGCAGGACACTGTAGGGTGGGTCGCTGATTAGAATAGTAATTCTGTTGTCAATGGATTGAGATTTGAAAGTTGTGTTATCATTTTTCTTCTCATCTCATTGAGAGCTTATTCAGGCAGTTTTTTTCTGCAGGTGTTTGAGGAGACTTGTACAGAGGATGGTGGAGACAGACTAACGGACATGGCCTCCCCTCCCTCTCAGAGGCTGCTGCAGTTTGCCAAGAGTGTACCTGGTGAGTTGGGCCTCATCTCGTACATCAGATTCCTCTCCTTTCTTGTTTCTGCACTGATATGAAAGAACCAGACAGGTCAAATGGAAAGCAAATACCTAGTAAGCATACACCATTTTGCTTTCACCTACCATATGTTTTCAGAACAAAAACACCCCTCTTTCGCTCTCTGTGGCCCCTCTGCTTCTGAACTACCTCCTGCAGTTTTAACTAATCTAGCGTCTGGTGTCCGTGTAGGCTTTGAGCTCCTGAACTGCTCGGACCAGAGCACCCTCCTCACTAGTTCCTCTGTGGAAGTCATGTTTCTGCTCTCAGCGCAGCAGTTCACCCAGAACCCTGCAGCTTCTAGTCCAGGTACTGACACCACTACACCACCATGAGGATTGTGGGTGTCTGAGTCATTTGGCCTGGCTCTATTTCAGCCTACCGAAGAGGTAGGGTATAGGGATGGAAATGGAACCGAGCCGAGCCGATTATGACATAGAGCTAATCGTTTTCTTTCTTCTTTTACAAGCACTACAGCCTTTCAACATCTCAACTCATCATTGGCTGAAAACCTTGGAGTCCAAGGAAAACATTCATAGTGGGACCGGCCCTGTAAACTCAGGTAAGGCACACTGTCCTATCTTATTAGATACAGTATATCCACCACCATTGTATCCCATCTTACGAGCTTTATTTACAATACTATTTGAAGAGAGGTTCAACGGATAAGGTAATTTTTTTGACGTTTTAGCTTATTTTCCACTAGCATTGCTACTGGCTAGCCAGGAGAATCTGAACATTGCTAAATAACCAGCTAAACAACTTAAAAACTGTTTGGATGAAACCAAAAAAAGGTACGTCGAAAATATGCTAAAACTTCTAAATAGTGAACTAAAACCTTTAAAGAAATTAGAATGAAGCATGCAGTGGGGCAATAAAGGAAAGGGGGTGTTTTTACTCTATCCTTCAATTGTGTGTCTTAGCTAGTGTGTCTGTGTGCAGGAGTCAATGAGGACCTGCTAGGACCCGTGATCAACTTCTTCCACAGCATGGCAGCACTGGGGGTGACCGAGGCTGAATATGCCCTGCTCACTGCTACAGCACTGCTATGCTCAGGTGATTGGCTCTCTATGCCTGACATATTACTGTATGAAAAGCAACATGTATTTAGGAATTAATTTTTAATACATATATCACCATACGTTTTTCTTAATAAAGACATACTTTTTATTGACTTATCATTTTCCTCCAAGAGTGTCTGAATATCTCCTCTAGCTTGGCCAGATAGTGACGAGCAACTCATGTATGTCGTTCTGTCATCTACTGTATCTCTGTTAGCAGACGAAGCGTCGCTGCGGGTGGTGGCGTGTGTGGAGAGCTTACAGGAGCTGATCTTGGAGTTGCTGTCCAGAGTGTGCGGAGCCTGGTGTGGAGCCCAGGGCCCTCAGGGAGCCCAGCGCTTCGCTCGCCTGTTGGGGAGACTCACGGAGCTGCGCACGCTACGACACAACCACCTCACCCTGCTCCGACAGCAGCCCTGGGACAGTCAGCCCTGAGACAGACACTGAGCACACAGAGACAGGGATACAAATAGTTAAAATAATATAGATTTAGACTTACTTTTGTATGTTTTATCGAATTTGTACCCCAAAAAATTAATTAACACTATTGGCCATATATGATTATGCAGTTTATCATGAAAAATACCATTATTTTCAGTGACTGGTTTTTACTGTAAAGTTTAAAGTGACAGACCAGTATTAAACCAATATGAGGTTTGTTATATGCAGTACACAGAGGTATTAAAAGTATTTTATCATACCTTGGCAGTCATCCTGTTTGTGTCAACTTGTTTTCAGGATGAAAATGAATCAACCACCATAGTAGGTCTGTTATACCTTGTTCTCTTGGAGTTTAAAGGGATAGTTAACAAAAAATATAAATGTATATTATTTTACACTTACCTGGAATGTTGTCGGTCGACAGTAGTAGCTTGGCAGTTTAGTGCAAAACAGTTTATTGATATCAATTGTGTCTAACATCAGAAAACATGGCAATACACCTTACAGATACCTCAGTCGTCCAACTTCTATTGCAACCATATCACTCCCACACTGTGATAAAAGGAATTCTTTCTCATGGTTGCTGAATTTCTTTTCTTCAGACAGCTTTAATAAGTGCTCCACAAAGCTGGGAGACATCCTATTTTCTACTTTCAAAAAACAAAATCACTCTTAAAACGCTATATGTGGAAATGTAAGTAAAACGTAAAAGAAAATATATATTCAATGGTTTTGTTCTGTTCTGATATCTAACTGTGCCACTGTAAAAGCTGTGACTAGTTATCACTGTTGATGGCAGTAAAGCATAGTTGGGTAGAAACACATAAAACATACAGTCTAATATTGTTTGATAGATTCTAAAGTACATCAAAAAGTCATTTTCATTTTGTGTTATGTGATCTACGCAAACTAAAAGACAAAAATGAAGAGAATACACATGGATTAATAAAATAATCATAAATTCCTTTAATCATTACGCACAACTTAATATTTTCAATACTCAGTTCAGTTGTTCCTTTTGTTCATGGAAGTGTCCAAATGAATAACTTCATTCAAGACATATCTATATGAAGAGAAGAACCAAAACTATGAGTAGTACTTTTTGTGACTTTTTTTTAATAGCATATCTACTATTTTCTTAACATTTTGTGTTTTTAAGTTGTTGTATATGTTTATAAATTTATTTGTATAGTTATATTTATTTTTTTATTTTTTAAGACATACACAACACATGTAAACACAGAAAAGGAAAAAAGGGGACATGACCAGAAGGAGTATATAAAAACAGAAAAACAAGGAGACAAATACAGCAGTTAAGCGAACAAACAATACATACAGACATACATACATACATGGAAAGATAAAGCTAATTAATGAAGCATCATTAACTGGAATATAATAATTGTAGTAGTAATTGTAGTAATTGCAGTAGTAATAACAATAGTAATAATCTGAACAATTATATTGTTAAAAAGCAGAATGAATTAACCCCATTTCACTTTCCATTGAGTCTTTCATATTTTCAATCAAAAGGGCAAGAATCAATTCCAGTTCATTCTTGTCTCTACTACACCAATCACTCCTCTATTGCGTGCCTAGATATACATTTCAAAAGTGTCAATCAGAGTCTGGTGGGGTTAGCATCGTTGGATTGTGGAGCTTTTTGAGAGGATATGTGAGTGTTTTGAAGCAGAGAGTGCAGGCTAAAAGCAGTGGCTGTGGGGGAAAGGTTGGGCAAGGAAACAATCCATAAAACCATTGGTCTATACAATGTCATTTCCAGGTAATACTTTCTCTTTCCATGTCCAGTTTTCCTCTTCATTCCCTCTTTGTTGGGTTACATCCATGTCCATCAAAGTCATTGGTGTTTCCTCTCCCTACTTGTCAACCATGTGCCCAGATCATAGTTATAAACAGGTCTCCAAGCTGTGCAATGGGCTGGCGGGGCGGCAGAGAGAAGCAGCTGGTATTCTTGCATCTTTTGGGTTCAGATTATCTCCATTCTCAGCATCAGCAGCAGCAGTGGCGTTGTTGTTGCAGTTGAGTGTAACGGGGAGGCTCTGCTGGCGGTAGGGGGCTGGGCGGGAGGCGGAGCGGCAGCGAAGGGGAGGCTGAGGGGGCTGGGCAGGGGGAGGAGCTTGATGAAAAGCCAGGCGAACATTGTTGCAGTCTGAGCGCTCTGATTCTTCGGTTTCAATGTCTGTCTCGTCAATCAAGGGGATGTTGTGGACCAAGTCACTGATGAGAAATTCTGGGTGTGCCATGAAGTCGTGGATGGAGTTCTTGGATTCCGGCTTCTCAATGCCATCATAAAGTGGGTTATGGAATGCTTTCACCACTCGGATCTATGTTGAATTTTGTATATAATGGTCAAACAAGGGGAAAAATGCAGAAAGGAAAAGGGAATAGATGGGACAAACAAGTGGAGAGAGATTTAGATTTAAGCATTTAAAAGCGTCACAGTGGCAGAATTCTTTGGCTGAACTGACCTGAAAAAGTTATGAAAATACAACTTTTGAGTCTTCTGAAAATTCCACTAAATGTTAGTTAAATTCTAAATTAAAGGTTTTATTGTACAGTAGTAGGTTTGCCTGGGCGTGGGGAGGTGTACCTCTTTCTGTCCAATAAGGTAATTCCTAGATATTATTTTTGTCCATTTAGGGGACCCCTTTTGCTCAAGAACTTGCCCAGAGGCAAAAGTTCTGTATAGCCTCTTTAAAGGCAATCAATTACCTATGAGTTTGAAATGCCTCACTGACCTGATAAAACCTACTGTATGTGTACAATATGTACATGTCCACTTGGGATTACTCTGTAACTTTAAAGAACATTAGGGAAAGTAAAACAAATGAAAACTGAAATAATGACTTAAATAAAAGTTACTGTTGTCAGTTCAATATAAGATATTTAAAATGAATCAAATATTCATTGATGGATGTACAACATTGTCTGACACGCACACACACACACACACACACACACACACACACACACACACACACACACACACACACACACACACACACAGAAACATTTTTGTACTGAACTCTGAACTTACATACGGGACAAGTGAAACAAGTGAGAGCATGGGATTCAGATCAGTTTGCAAACCAAACAACAACTGACATGCCAAGACTGATCATGTGACAGCCTCATTTACAGCCATGCTGTAAAAGAAAAACATTCAAGGTGGTCGTGCATGAGCTTGTCTTGATGCAAACGAAAATGGGTACAGCTGGATGACATATCATTTGAGTGTTGCAACGTCCAATGAGCCATAATGCAGCTACCAGTAAAGCTAAGGGAAAATCACCCACAATACAGACCAGTCACAGTAATCACAGGCTTCTGTTGACTTGATGAGTAATGTTGTTATATCACAGTAAAAGTTGTTCAAATTTACTCTGTAAATTCGGGGGCGGCTGTAAAAAAGGCAGGGCCTGTGAATGTGAATAATTTGTTCAACTTCAAAAAATAATTATTGTAAGTGAATTGTATATTTCTATTGAACATCTTGAACGTGTACTTTGTAAGTTGTCTAGGGTATATCTAAACTCAGATGTTTTACAGTACAAACAAATGTAAGGACATAAATACATTCATCCAGATCAGTACAAAAATGGCAATATAGTAGACAATGGTTGTATTTCATAAGGCACAATAGTCACCACACTGGAATTGCCAGAGTTGTACATCAAATCATTACCTTCAATGTCAGAACAATTGTTTTAAAAATTGTTCCTCAAAATCACATTATAAGCATGTGAAAATCTACATTTGAAACATTTATGATACACCACCAGTAGTTCTGTGTCCAGCCACAACATACCCATTTCCTTGTACAAAAATAATAATTAGTGATGGGTTATTCATCCACTCAAAGTCAGCACCCATTCACACAGAACTCAACACAAGTCTTAATAGGTAGGCATTATGGTGAATCTTGCTTTAATATTGTTAATGAGGAAAACAATACATTAATAAATAGGGTGTTTCTGTAATTACTATGGCTGGTCCTAGATGGTAAAGAGATGCACATATTGTGAAGTTTAATAAAATAAGAATAATACATTCATTCCCACAGAGCAAATAAGTGTGTGAACATGAATGCAATTATATTCCGTTGCGATGGGCACTACAGGCTGAATCCTAACTTGAGATACATGCAAGTAACTAAAACCTTTGTTTAAATCACGCGCTGATGTAAAAAGGGAGATTATGCTTAGGTCCTTATTCCTGTTTGCTCTGTGGACTGTACCTCAGCATGCACAAACAATATGATTTGTTTGTTCATTCCTGCAGCAAGCATAGCCACAAATACCAATTTCTTCAGCAAGCACATCCAAAAAGACCAACCTTTGTAGCAAGCATTCTAAATGTGAAAATGACCACAAAGATCTTGCACAAGAAGCGACATGACCCAATAACCATGTTGTGATGAGGGAGTCAGGCAACACAGAGACACTGTTAAGGTTGACTTGTGCTGATTTGTTTTTCCAAGGAGCTGTTTGTTCCCATAAAGTAAATTATTTAGAAAATAAATAATTATTATGTGCCCTCTGAATTAATGTCCCCTTGTGAAAATTGTAAACTTTCGAGTATAGTGCCCACAATGGTCAATATAACACCACAGCTGTTGAAAATGAACTATTACTCAAGTCAATGTATTCACTTGGTTTCTTTCAAATGGGCCACCTAACTTTCTCTCAAGGAGCTGGATGGAAAAACAGAAGAAAATGAGAAGGCCTGTTTTATTGGGGTAGAGGTTGAATCCCATGGTCGCTCCAGGCTTATTGAATTACACTAGACAAAGGAAGAGAGGATGCTGGAGGGGAGGACACAGGTGTTTATGATAATAATGCAAACAAATTATAAAAGTCAGGGTTAGGCTCAATTCATTTCCTCTCAGTCAATTCAGGGAATTAAATGGAAATTATATTCATGAATTGGTCAAACTATTCTCAGTGAAGATAATGGACCATCCATCAATGTACAAAGTATGATGATTGAACTCCATTCCTGAATTGAATTCAGTTGAAATGGAGTTGACCCCAACCCTGACACAACATTTCAGACTTTCTTCATGAATCCTTTTTTCTAAACAAAGACATTCTGCTAGAGATCAGTTCGTTTTGAGTGTGATTCATAGTCTTCACAAAGCCGTGAGAAATATAAAAACATAAAAAACTGAAACATATGACAGGGAAAACAGACATTGTTGAATAAACATATAGGACAGACTCCTAATTTGAGAAGTGCGTTTGGAGAGTTGCACACGCATGGACATGATCACTGAACTGACAACCACAAAGTCAGGAAAGGAAAGGACATTAAGGGGAAACAATGTGAAGTACATATAAAAGCTGAACAGCAAAATAATTAAGTAAAAGACATCGCTTGGAACAATGCAAATTTAGAATTAGAAGTTAGAGTTCCTACATTCAGATGTCTACTAATCGTCCTAATATACCAAACAATCTGTGGCTGTTTATAAAATAAATTAATAAACCAAAAAGTCCTCAAAGGAAATGATAATAGGCAAAGTGCACAACACTTGAGGGACTGTTTTTGAATATGGGTTGGATGAATGCCTGGGTATTGCGTTATACCAATTGCTGCAATGCAACCTCCAAAGGAAATGGAGACATTTGACATAACTGCAGGCAACAGAGATATGGCATGTCTTGCCCTTCAATTACGGTGTATTTTGCCATGTGTAAGTTGTCAGTCAAACTGAACAGAAGTTAGCTGTCAGTCAAACTGCGCAAAAGTGAAACCAAAACCTAAGTTAAGGCATTCATCCCGACTGGTTAAAAGGTTAGGGTTAAGGTTTGGGATAGGGTTAAAACAGAAAAACGATAATTATAAAACGAGTGCCTAGCACTAAGATTGAACCCGCAATGCTTGGAGCTGTAGCACGCAGTTTAAGCCCACCCTCAACCCATCATTGACTGATCTCAATGGAATAAGATAATCTGTATGTTTTATAAGAAAAGAAAACAACAACAAAAATGAACCATAATAATCAGTTAGAGTACGTTAGTACTACGTTAGGAAAAATAAAGGAAATACAACTATCTTCCTTCATGAGATGCAGAACCTACAATGAGAGAGAATGAAAGAGATCAAGTAAAATGAGGGTAGTTATTTGTACAAAGCAACACTGCATATCCTATTTTGGCAGTCTGATCGAACCTAGGGACAGAGAAAGATTTGTATTGGTAGGGTGACCAAACAGTAACATCTCAGAAATGTCACTGTTGCAGGCTAACACTCGAAGGTTTACAACTGTTCAGAAGTGCACACACCCAAAATACATGTTATTTTGTTTCTTATCTTTTGTGTCTTTTTTAACCTTGATTTGCCATTTAAGAAATTGTTTAAATTGGCATGGCTGCTTCATTGTAATGCTCTGAATACAATTCTGATCACATTGAAAATTAAACGTATGTATTGTCACAAATCTGATAAAACCATAGGAGCATACAGACAGTCTTCTCTGGGCAGTTTGAAACACGATTGATCACAGACTGCATCAAGCCAAACAAAGCAGCAAGATAAAGAAATAGATTAAGGCCAGGATGAAATCAGATCAGCAGCAACCCACATCAGCCAACAGGTATAACTACGCTATGAGCTGTCAAATTGGTGAGCTGCTGCTCTTGTGGACATTGACAAAAAAACATCCGTCCTTCCCTACAATGTTAGTAGTTCAAAACATCGATATGAAGTGTAGACTCTACTCGAATGTAAAATCGTTCAACGAAAAACAGTTTACAAAAGGCACCTGGCTACGTTCTCCTTATTTGTGCAGTCAAAAAGTATAAATGAGGAAACATTTTCAGAACTATGAAATTGTCATACATAAAGAATATTGGCTATAATAAAACAAAATATTATATAATCAATAAAAAAATAATACATAAATAATAATAAATACATATATTATTTATGGGTTCATTGAATACAGCTGGCCAGCTAATGATCATGCTTGAAGAAGCCAGGTAGCCTATACATAATTACGAAGACAAAAGAGTATGCAGCCTGACATCGCGGCACTCGAACAAGAGCTATGTGGTTGTCGGCTAGCGCAGATCTGATTGAATCCTGGCCTAAGATCATGAGGTAGTAGTGAAAAGGAGGTAGAGAAATATAATATTAAATTAACAAATAATACAACCACAAATATACACATAAACACACAGTCACTAAACTAATTTAAAAGATGATGGAGATAGAGATGGTAGATAAACCAGAAAAAAGGAGGAAAACTCAAATGAAAAGGTCAGTGGGTCAGGCGCCTCAGTGTTGACTCCCCCACCACACAACACACACACAGACAAACACACATATCTTTGATGCTTAATTGCATTTCTGGGCAGGCAAAGGTCCATTTTCTACATACAAGATGCTCATTTTGATGATGGTGAGTGGACTGTTTTTTGTTGTGTGCCGTTAATGGATGGCAGAAACTCACTCCCAGGCGCACCAGTTGCATTGGCAGTGGAGAGAACTACGTGAGTGGGAGTAGAAATATTGGTTACGTCATGGAGTTGGCTGAGAACTGAGGAGCGACGTCGCGCAGCACCCTGAAAGGAACCACTTCTCTTGAAGGTACTCACTACCTCCATCTGTTGGAGAGAAAGAGAGGATATTACAGAGAGGACATGACAATCTTGCAGTACCTCATGTCAGGTGGTAGGGGGCCCTGTGGGGCATATTGGAGGGCTATGAAACCAGCAGGCAGAATGAATCACGTTTAACGGGATGGTATAGTAGAACTTGTAGTTTTGTAGAGGTCATGTTCCAATATGAAGGTATCAAAAGCATGTATTAGATACAAAAATGCATTTAAAAAGAAATGACGTTACCCTCAAAACATGGACTGGTAATGTTAATTATTGTATTTAGCACTACGTCCGCATCATATGTCTCATAAAGATGCTGGTTTGAGTACGAGACAGACTACAATTGGAACTCTTGTAATATATTTAATATACTTGTTGTTAGGATTATTAGGTATGATCATTGAAGACTTTTCTGTGTCACAGTGACGAGGATTAAGGATACATAAAAAATAAAGACAGAATCTGTGATAATAGCAATGACATGAGGAAGAAGGATAAAAAGTATTTTAGTGAGAAATATGACCATGAGATGGAATCAAAATTACTCTGATAGGTTAAAATAGAGAGAATTATATTTCAATAAATATAGGAAAACAAAGTGTGGTGAAATAAATTAAGGCATCAAATGGTGAAGAGAGACACAAATTAACAGAGATAAGTCGGGCAAGTAGAAAAGACTCCTCTTCGTAGGACAGTACAGTACATACCAGAGCCCTTGTTAGGGAAAGACAAGGGACAGAGAATGGTGGAGCCCAATGCACTGTACCTGAGTCTGGATGCGATTGAGGCCCCGGAACCAGAGGATCTGCCCTCGACGCAGCTCCCTCTCAGCATGGTCAATCTCTTGCTCATCATCTGCCATGTCATCATCAATCATCTCCTCCTTACCCAGCGCATGACCCGCTTCCTTCAGACAGGGCAGGCGGCTGGTGGGCACCGTGGTGATGAGCTGTTGGGGTTAGGGGTCAGCGTTAGTTGACGAGCAGAAGAACACAACTTCCGTTTCGGTCTGGTTGGTCCTAGCTAGTCCTTGTGTCAAAGCCAACTGAAGACTGGGTTATGGATATGTGGGTTTGTCTATGTCAAAGGCCTTAGTTGTGTCTTGACACAAAACCACTGTAGAACCACATATTGGTTAACACATTCACACAACATTAACTCCAGCATAAGTACCTGTCCCCACAGTAGCTCTCCTACTCCCACGAGCAGACACCACAGCCACTGCTCCACATTGAGCGGTGTGCAGCTGAAAGGTTTCCCCCCAAACTGCACAATCACAAACTGTACAGAATAAGACACAAGACGAGAGAGATTTGATCACAAAAAGTGGTTGCCATTGGTTAGCCCAAATACATGTATCCTGTGCGACAATAATTAAGTAGTCAATATTATTAGGTATATGTCATGGTTGAATAACATTACTAGGATTGCTATAATGGAAATGGAAAATAACGTATAAGAAGTAAACGCTTGTGGTCCTGTCACCTGCATTAAAAAAGTCCCCAGCACGATACTGCAGAAAATAGGGTTGTGGAATATGCCGTCGAAAACATTCCTTTCACCGTGGATCTTGCGGGCATTGATCTCGTTGAACAGTTGCATGAGCACAAAGGTGTTGAAGATGATCGTGTAATGCTCGGAGGGGGGGGAGTGCAGAGGGGCGTTGCGTCCACTATCAATGTTGAAGATCTTTTCTCCTGAGATGGAGAGGAACACAAAAAGGATAAGCGGACAATAGAAAGAGACACATGTAGTCGAAGATATACTTCCTAGTTAAAGGGATAGTGCAAGATTCTGGAAATTAAGCTGTTTTTCTACTTACCCAGAGTCAGATGATACCATTTACTATGTCTCTGCGTGCAGTTTGAAAGAATTTGATGGTAGTTTCTACTTCCAGTCATTGCACTAACGCTAGTTAGCATTGGCTCGCGAATCTACCTCTAACCTCCTTCATACTGAATGCAGAGACATAAAAATGGTATCCATGAGTTTATCTGACTGGATAATTAGAAAAACACACTATCCCTTTAATGGCAAGCAAAGGTATACTAAATTATCATGTAAAATGCTATGAGCTAAATAGAGCACCATAGTTTCATGACTGTTTTACTTCAACCTTCTTGTTCCTCACCATTGCCTTTACCTACACCCCCCCTCCCCCTTTCCCTTTCCCCACCTCCAGACTCCGTCCTCCACCTCCACCTGCAGCCCCCCTCCACCTCCACCTGCAGCCCCCCTCCACCTCCTCCCCTTGTCTCCATTCTGCCCCCACTTCCAGTCTCTCTCCTCCTCCTCCTCCTCCTCCTCCCTTGTGTGTACCCGCGAACAGCAGGGTGAAGATGATGGTGAGCTGGTAGATGGCATGACCCAGGATGTTCTTCATCATGGTGCGGGAGATGAGGGGGTTGTTGCGGCCGTAAGGTTTCCTCAGGAGCAGGGACTCAGTGGGCGGCTCGGTGGCTAAGGCCAGGGAGGCAAAGGTGTCCATGATCAGGTTCACCCACAACATCTGGACAGCCTTCAGGGGAGAGTCCTGAAGGGAGGAGAGAGAGGGAGGGGGTAGGGAGAGGTAAGGAGAGAGGGAGAAAGAGGTAGCGAGAGGGGGAAGGTAAGGGGCAGAGAGAGGGGGAAGTAAGAAGAGAAGCAGCAAGAGAGAGAGGTAAGGAGAGAAGGAGAGAGAAAAAGAGGTAAGTAGATAGAATTTAGCTTCAAAGCTTGTTTGGAATGTCCATAGACCGTTACCTACATCTTTGACCATTTACTACAGTTACTTAAGTGGTCCATTTGGATTTTACACAACAGTGAATTGTGCTGTGGTGTGGTGTGCTGTGGTGTGCGAGAGTCAGAGATGGAGTGAGTACCTGTGTGATACAGGCGCCGGTGAAGGCCACAATGACAGCCACCACGTTGACAGTGAGCTGGAACTGGAGGAACTTGGAGATGCTGTCATAGACGTTACGTCCCCACATGACCGCCTTCACAATGCTTGAGAAGTTGTCATCAGTCAGGATGATGTCAGAGGCTTCCTTGGCTACGTCAGTACCAGCGATGCCCTACACAGAGCCACAGAGATAATCCACTTTAAATTCACACTGCTTTGAAAAGTATTCACCCCCCTGCTTGCACAGGTCTCACATTAAAAAAACATGTCACTAATACCTATATATGTGCATGATAGTTACATAGCCGTAAGTACTATGTAAGTACTAATGTAACAATACCACAGTACATACTATGCCTATGTAACTACAATGTAAATAGGTAGGGAAATGTATTGTTAAAGTGATGCTCCAAAGGTTTTGTATAATTTCAGAGAGTAGTTCTGAAAGCCAAAACTGGTCCCTGAAAATGGTGCACAATTGTGTACATTTTACATTACATTTACATCATTTAGCAGACGCTCTTATCCAGAGCGACTTACAGTTAGTGCATGCATTTTTATTTTTTTTCATACCCCCCGTGGGAAACGAATCCACAACTATGAACTGAGCTACATCCCCTGCCGGCCATTACCTCCCCTACCCTAGACGACGCTGGGCCAATTGTGCGCCGCCCCATGGGTCTCCCGGTCGCGGCCGGCTACGTCAACCATTTCGTATGATATGTTACGATATGTTATTTGTAAGTGCTTATGATCCCGGACTGCAACTTTAAGTCTGGGACTTAATATTTTCCCAAAGTTACTTAAATGACAAAAGATTTGTCATCATCATCATGATGTCTCACCATGGCAAAGCCAACATCGGCCTTCTTCAAGGCAGGTCCATCGTTTGTCCCGTCCCCTGTCACAGCCACTACCTGCCGCTGCTCCAGTACGGTGCTGTCTATGATGCCTGCAGGGAGATTAAGGTCTCATTGGAAATGCTGTAGCTGCATGGTTTACAAACTGTTTACAAAAGAGTACTGTAGCTTTGAGTGTAGAATCTCTGACCCACCTTTGACCAGTGTATGTTTGTCTGTAGGTGAGGACCTGGCCAGAACTCTCAGTTTGGGCCAAACCTTATCAATGCGCTCCTGCTCAACCTGTAAGAAAGAAAGATTGGATATACACAGAAAATGTTGAGTCACGTAACACTATGTAACACAAGCTAAGGAACTGAATCAGGGCACTTCTATTTTTTGTCAGTAAAAGAGTGTTAAACAGTTCATGAATGATGAATTCTACCTCTCCTTTCTCATTTCTGATTCGTCGGTTGAATTCCTTCCCGTCTATACACAGGAAGTCATCCCCTGGCTGGATGATGCCACACTTGGCAGCGATGGCGCGCGCTGTGTTGATGTTGTCACCTGTCACCATGCGTACCGTGATCCCTGCTCGCTGGCATTTCTTGATAGCATCTGGGACCTGGTTATAAAAGACACCTGGGTTTTGATAAAGCCTTGGCACCTCCTCTTACTTGCTAATGTGCATGAAACTACAGCTTTAATCACTGAATATTTACTACAATTATAACAATACCTATAATCTCGGAAACGCAGAACTAAAACCTTTTTTAATTGCTTCGGACACTCGATTCTGTTCTGGGGGCAGATGTGTTACTAGAACGAGGAGCGAAAGCAGGGCGGTAGCTCCACCCCCCTCTCTCTGTATGCTTTGGGCAAGTCTATGGTCCAAATGTCCGCTCCCCTTCCCAGTCTGTTGACAGATGCTACGATACCATTTATGTTATGTGTGAGATTACAATGCCTATACCTAACTATACCTTTACCTGCAGTATAACAATACCCGTTGTGTCATCCTACTGTTCCAGCCCTTCCATAGGTGCATGGGTCTCCCCACTCTAATCCTATGTATTAATAAATTCATATATATCTGACTTATTTAGACATATATCTGCAGAATAACCCACTTGAAATGAAGAGCAAGAAACAGGCAATTGTCATCCCTGTGGAAAAACTCCACTCCAAATCTCTACCTACATCTGTAAACAACTGCACCGCAATAGAGAGTCCCTCTGCGTAAGGTCTTGGTTACCTCTGGGCGGACAGGGTCCTCGATGCCCACCACGGTGATACAGATGAGGTCGCTGACGATGCCCGCCTCGTCCTCCCAGTCGGGCTCAGGGCTGGCCGGCAAGTCCTTGTAGGCCACGCAGATGGTGCGCAGGCCGTCGCAGGCCATGGGCTCGATCACCTTCTTCACCATCTCGTCCCTGTCCCGCGGGCGGAAACCCCGCGGATCTCCACCGCCAGCCATGATAGAGGAGCACCTGACAGACAGAGAGTCAGAACTATGGTTGCAAAGCTACAGGTAATTACCGGAAATGTATACTTGAATAACTTTTTTTTATTTTTTATCTGTGTCCATATTTTTTATATCTGTGTCCATATTGCCCATGAGCTTCTAGTGAATAGACCATATGATAGACCAAATGGTTCAAGAGAAAATAGCCGATTTAATGAAAAAACAAACATCTAATCAACAATAGCATTATTTTAAATTAACTATTCAACACCTCCAACTATTTATTTTTTTCAGAACTACCACCAGTTTGGCACCACAACATTTACAACAAAGACATATTGACATTGTGAAAAATATATATATAAAGAATATTTTATGTTGGCATGGCCCAGGATTAAACACCAATGGTATTCACTAAATTGATGGTTTATACTTAGGATGTTTTACAGCTTTGTCATTCTATTTCTAATTTGATTTAAAATCATATTTTTTGATTATGTTATATATTGTACATATGATAAGGCCACACAGAGGGCAGAGATAATTACAGACACCTGTGATCATCTGAAGTACCCAAAAAGGCCACGAGATGTCCAGTGATAAATTCCTTAAAATCCTTGAAAGTTACCAAAATTGTGTTAGATACTGCTACTTTCCAGTAATATACCCTTCCTTTGCTACCCTAGTCAGGACACAAGTCAGATGTTCTGTATGTTAGGGCACAATATTAATGTTAGTTGTTTTGTTTTGTTCATCAATCCTCATTCAAGGCTCACTTTATCTTGAGGCCACCACCACCTCATTCTCTATCAAACCTGTAGCCTCAAATCAAATCCAACTTTATTTGAAAAGCGTGATTAACAGAAAAATGACTTTTCCGACTTCTTCAGCTTCGGAGTCAGACTTACTTCTTGAGCAGGATCTCAGAGGCCCCCTTGCTGTAGAGGCGGAAGGATCCATCGGGCAGCTGCACCACTGTGCTCATGGACTTGCGCACCGAGTTGAAGGTGTAGACCTTGTAGAGCTTCTCCTCAGGGATCTGTTCCCTCACGGGGGCATAGTCCCTTTTCAGGTCCAGGACGAAGCCAAGTAGGGCACATTCTGTCTTGTTGCCCACCTGCTTGGGTAGGCCTCCCTCCTTATCTGGGGGCTAAGGGATAAAAGATGAAGTTACCATTCCCCCCCCGCTCAATAGATGTGGCTGTAAATAACAGACTGGGCAAAATGAGTCAAAGACAAGAAGGAAAAGAAAAGGTAAGGCGATATAATTTGTATGTAAATGTGTATGTAAATATGTAAATTCTGAATTCTATGAATTGTTTTAGCTACTGTATGTCGTGCTGACATGAACAAAATGAGTTTCCATCCAAATGGCCAATAAATATGTAAATGTCCAACTAAACTACACTGGATAAACAGAAAAAATCTAGCTGTGTCCCGTTAGCACTGCAGACATATGTAGGAGCATTCAACAGTGTGCAGGTATCTACAGTATCTGTCTTTCATAATCCACCCTCTCACCATAATCTTTGAGGTGTATGCGCTGTTGACAGCTATGGCGTTTACGAGCGTGTCCAGCACCATAGGATTCATCTGGTCAGGGTGTGGGACCATGTGGAAGTGCTGGTCGCCCGCGTAGGCCTGCACCACGGTCATGCGGTTGGTAGTGAGGGTGCCCGTCTTGTCAGAGCAGATGGCTGTGGCATTGCCCATGGTCTCACAGGCATCCAGGTGGCGCACCAAGTTATTGTCCTTCATCATTTTCTATAGGGAAGGAGGAGGAAACAGACGGAGAGGAATCTTACTGTTAGGCCTACACCTGAGAAACTACAATACAATTCAGCTGCATGCACAATATATAGTGTAATCGTGCCTTGATTTTGCCACATGGAGGATACTCGAGCAAAAATGTGATTTAACATGATTGTCACATAATGTCTGCAGCAACACACACACACACACACACACACGCACACACACACACACACACAGCTTATTCCCCTCACCTTGACAGAGTAGGCCAGTGATATAGTGACAGCCAGCGGCAGCCCTTCAGGCACAGCCACCACCAGCACTGTGACGCCGATGATGAAGAACTTGACAAAGTACTGCACATAGACGGGGGTACACTCAGTGAGCCACTCCCGGCCCTGAACCACAAAGGTCTCGATCACAAAGTACATCACCAGGATGATCACTGTGATGGCTGACATGACCAGACCTGCGAAAGCGGACAGACAGACACTCAGACACGACCATTTAGACATGGCCCTGTGTAGCTCAGTTGGTAGCTCAGTTGGTAGAGCATGGTGTTTGCAACGCCAGGGTTGTGGGTTCGAGTCCCACGGGGGGCCAGTATGGAAAAAAATTAATGTATGCACTCACTAACTGTAAGTCGCTCTGGATAAGAGCGTCTGCTAAAATGTAAAAAAAAATGGCTCCTTAGTTCAAAGGAAAATGTGAAGAGCTTGTCAGCAGTGTATACCTTGTGTATTCACAGGTCAAGTCAAAGTGAACAAGCAGGCCAGCAGAAAAGAGATGCTGAATGCTTTAGTCAGCCCTCACCTGCCTTCCCGATCTGCACGGCCAGTTTAGTGAGTTTGCCCTGGAGCACAGACTTCTCTTTTTTAGGCACGTTGCCCTTTTTCTTCTCCGCTTCCACCTCCCCTCCTTCAGCGCTCTTCAGGGGCTGCATCTCCATGGCAACAGCCTCATCCTGTTTCTTGGCTAAGGTTGGGGGTTGTCACAAAGTTAGGGAGTGGTTAGGACGGTTAGAGAAAAGACTAAAGGTGTGGTGAGCGTTGCGGCACAAAATGGCTGCCGTGCTTCCCCCAGGTTGGTGCTACAGTATGCAACTGTAACATGGAGTGCTTCCTATAGGATGTAAAGCCCTTTGAGACCTAATAGAAAGCTCTATATACATACAATCCATTATTATAACATTTACAGGTGCAGGTAAGATGTTTTCAACATAAATCAAGAGATTGCTTCCATCTTATTTGAGAAGTAAAAATGTTCTATATAAATATTTGGTATAAATTATTACCTCATACCATCAGTTGTTCGTATAGTTCCCCAAACTATTTATATATGGCAGCCTATTTGAAATGAGGGATGATTAATCTGCCTTGAAATCCCACTGTTTCTTACCTTTGTTCTGATTGTTTTCCAATGTCCCATCTTGCTTACCTGCGATTGAGTGAGAGAGAGATAAATATCTAGACTGATACAGCTGAATGTGACAGACATAATGCTGCATGGGAGGCAAACATTGCTCCCATTTTAACCCCCCGAAAGAAGTAAAAATCGAATGGGAAAATGAATAGACAAAATGAAAGTGACAGAAACATGTGAAGAAATCGCAATGACATATCAACATGTTAAACATACTTTTCAAAATATGTTTACAGTTTGTACTTTTTTTCCAATTACGTTAGGGGCCCACAATTTCCCATGGAAGTCCCATGAAATATCTCTAGCAAATCCCTTCATCAATCTAACTAGTCTAATAGGGGAAACACCTACCATTCGTGATGCTGATCTGTTTTGCTTCGACTGCAGGGGTATTATTGCCCTCTGACGGGATAGTGGTTTGGGATTTGAGATAGGGACAGGGACAATAAGAGATCTTATCAAATTAAGAGACAAAAACAATCAAATCACAAAAAAGGATGAGCAACAGAAACAACAGAAAAAAGGAATGGATCAAAATGAATGAATGAGACCTCAGGAGCAGTAAATAAGTCAACCATTGCATCATATCTTTCTGTGGTCTACATTGTGAAGCTTGGTCCTTACCAGAGGCTTCCCTGTCTGTGTAACCCCATCTCCTTCTTGCTCTCCCTCTTTCCATTCAATTATTGATCGCTCTGCAGACTGCTATGCTTTTACTGGATATAATTATTAAACAGCTAGCTAGCTACCGCTCTCTTCATATCAAGGAGAGGGAGACAGGGAGGAAAGTCTCTGCCCATGTACTGTAAATGTACACTGTACAGCTCAGAGACGCTCTGCTCTCTCTTTCTCAGCAGAAGTAACTTCAGGTCTTGAATGACTCACAGCTAAACGGAGGATCATTTCAACACACCTATTGAAAATGCCAATGCATGATTTATTTTCTTTTGTATTTATTTATTTGATACTTATACATGTCTGTCTTTGTATATACAGTATAAGAAACAGAGATTGTAAGTCAATCATACGTAAATACATCCATGTACAGTATTTATCCATATTAAGCATCCCTGCTATATGTACTGAGATTCAAATGTAGGCTACTATATTTGCTTTTATACCAATGATACCAACGTCTTAAGGTCTTTACAACTTAAGCTTGTCTTATTATCTTACCTTTCTTGTCTTTCTTCTCCTCCTCCCCCTCCCCCTCTCCAGCCCCCAGTAGAGTGAAGATGATTCCAGTTTGAGAGTTGATCCCCACAGCAGTAACCAGCATCTTTCCAGAGCCTTCCATCACATGAGTTCCTAAGGGGACACAAAGATTACATTCATAAATAGGCATGGAAATAACTCACAGTTATCAACACTATATTAAACAGAGTACCTTTATTTATATGGCACCTCAAACAGAAGAGAAAATGTCCATTAATAATGTTTGCAAAGATATGGTGTTCAAAGATTGTTATTGCAGAAAAATCATGTTTTCAAAAGTGTTTATTTCTATGATGTATACTGAACAAAAATATAAACGCAACATGCAACAATTTCAAAGATTTTACTGAGTTACAGTTCATATGAGGAAATCAGTCAATTGAAATAAATTAATTAGGCCCTAATCTATGGATTTCACATGACTGGGAATACAGATATGCATCTGTTGGTCACAGATACCTTCAAAAAAATGGGCCTCACATTGGGCCTCAGGATCTAGTCACGGTATTTCTGTGCATACCATAAGCCTACCACCACCATGGGGCACTGTTCACAACGTTGACATCAGCAAACCGCTCGCCCACACGACGCCATGGTCTGCGGTTGTGAGACCGGTTAGACGTACAGTGCCTTCAGAAAGTATTCACACTCATTGACTTTTTCCACATTTTGTTGTGTTACAGCCTGAATTTAAAATGGATTAAATTTAGATTTAGTGTCACTGGCCTGCACACAATACCCCATAATGTCAAAGTGGAATGATGTTTTTCAAATGTTTTAATTAATTAAAAATGAAAATCTAAAATGTCTTGAGTCAATAAGTATTCATCCCATTTGTTATGGCAAGCCTAAATAAGTTCAGGAGTAAAAATATGCTTAACAAGTCACATAATAAGTTGCATGGACTCACTCTGTGTGCAATAGTAGTGTTTAACAATATTTTTGAATGACTACCTCATCTCTGTACCCCACACATACAATTATCTGTAAGGTCCCTCAGTCGAGCAGTGAACTTCAAACACAAAGACCAGGGAGGTTTTCCAATGCCTCGCAAAGAAGGGCACCTATTGATGGATGAGTAAAAAAAAAAGAAGCTGATATTGAATATCCCTTTGAGCATGGTGAAGTTATTAATTACACTTTGGATGCTGTATCAATACACAGAGTCACTACAAAAACACAGGCTCAGTGATTTCACTATGAGGCCAATGGTGACTTTAAAACAGTTACAGAGTTTAATGGCTGCGATAGGAGAAAACTGAGGATTTTTTTTTTTTAATAATATGTTTATTATTTTCCAATAAAAATAAAGTAAAAGAGACAGCAATACAAACAATGACATTCATTGTACTGTTGGATGGGATGGCCAGTTTAGAGGACAAAACAAAAGTTAACTCACACATACACAAAATAAAACAAAATCCTATTAGGTGGTACGTGTATAAGAAGACAGCATATAGTCATTACAAGCAGTGTAGTTCAGCCAAAAATAAATATTGAGTGGAGTACAGCACAGAGTAGCAGCAGATCGTCAGCCCAGTTATGAAGCGGGACTAGACCATTTATCCAGTATCGGCTGCCATATTTTGTAAAACAATGGACTTCTATTGGAGGTGTTGTATCGAATCTTTTCCATATGGATTACATTCCCTAAATCCCGTAACCACATTTCAAAGGTAGGTACAGTCTCCAATTTCCAAAATTGCAATATGAGCCTTTTGGCTAATAGAGTACAAAGAGAGACAGCTTTCCCCTCCTGGTTATTCCCATCAACTGTACCAAACAGAGCGATCAATGGGTCTGGGGCTAGAACTCTATCAAAGGCCTTAGATAAGTAATCAAAAATGAGAGCCCAGTAAGCCTGTAATTTAGGGCATGTCCAGAATAAGTGGGACAACGTCCCCTCCTCCTGCTTGCACCTCTCACACAGTGGTGAGGTGTCCGGGAATATTTTATGCAGTTTTACTTTTGAGTAGTGTAACCTGTGTATCACCTTAAACTGTACAAGGTTGTGTCTGGCATTCACTGAACTGTGGTTTATATTCCTGAGAGCTTCTATCCAGTCCTCATTTGAGATTTCTGAACCAAGTTCTTGTTCCCAAGCCCTTTTAATGGTGTCTGTGGATACCTCTATGTGGGCCTGTAGCACATCATACAGTCTGGAGACCGACCCTTTTGAATGGGGTTTGACAAGGATCAAGCTATCTAATGTAGGACTATTTGGCTTCATGCCATACTGTGGGATGTGTGTCCTTAAGAAATTCCTGATTTGGAGGTATCTGAAAAAAATGTGTTGTTGGCATGTTGAACTTTGCCTGTAGTTGTTGAAATGAAGCTAACTGACCATCTATGTATAGATTACCAATTGTTGTGAGCCCCTTCTCCCTCCACTGTGAAAACACCACATCATCCATTGCAGGGTGGAAAGCATGATTCCGGCTAATCGGGCTGTCTATGTACACAGTGGGTATGTTAAGAAAATCCCTAATCTGTTTCCAGATCCTAAGAGTATGACAAATGACTGGATTGGAGTCATAAGTGGCTTTTTTCACATATGATGGGCTATTAACAAGTGCAGGGAGTGAGGAACGTTGACAGGAGGCCTGCTCAATCAAAAGCCATGAAGGCATATCCTTCCGTCTCATCTCAGGTAAACTTTCCCTCCAGAAAGACACAATGTTCAGATTAGCAGCCCAATAATACAGTTTGAAGTGAGGAAGGCCAAAGCCCCCTCTATCTTGTACTTGCATAAATGCTTCTTTGCAATTCTGGCTGCCTTGTTATCCCATAAAAATGGAGTTACTATTGAATCCAGTTTCTTAAAATAGCTTTGTGGTATGAAATTGGGTAGACATTGGAAGAGGTAAAGAAACCTGGGTAGGACAACCATTTTAATAGCGTTTATACGACCAACCAAGGAAATAGGCAGAGTTTTCCAGAAATCTATATTTTGTTTAAGCTGATATATTTTCATGTCCCAATTCACTTTCAATAGCTGGTCAAGGTCTCTTGTCACTACAATGCCAAGGCTTGTGAACTTGTCCCTCACTGTTCTAAGCGGGGTAGATTGCAGAAATTGCATATCCACAGGCCATGATATTGGCATCATCTCACTTTTTTGCCAGTTTATCTTGTAGCCAGAGAAGGAGCCGAATGTGTTTATCAAGTTAAGTAATGGTGGAATAGACGTTTTAGGCTTGGACAAAAACAAAAGAACATCGTCTGCATATAGGGAAATTTTGTGCTGTGTGTCTTTTATTTTAACAGAAGCTATATCGGCACATGCCCGAATGCGCGTAGCAAGGGGTTCTATGGCTATAGCGAAGAGAGCAGGCGAAATAGGGCACCCCTGTCGGCACCCCTTGAACAGGCGGAATGACTGCGACATTTCCTGATTGGTCACCACGGACGCCATTGGGTGTGCATAAATAAT
Source organism: Coregonus clupeaformis (assembly GCF_020615455.1). Classification (NCBI taxonomy): domain Eukaryota; kingdom Metazoa; phylum Chordata; class Actinopteri; order Salmoniformes; family Salmonidae; genus Coregonus; species Coregonus clupeaformis. The sequence continues at coordinate 24,469,124 of NC_059215.1, forward strand.
TCTTATCCAATTAATAAATTCCTTTCCAAATCCGAAATGCTCCAGAACCGACATCATATACTTCCACTCAATCTGATCAAACGCCTTCTCTGCATCAAGAGCTATTACCACTGCCTCAACTTTATGATCATGATACATTACGTTGAAAAGGCGTCTCAAATTGTAGTATATATGTCGGCCCGGGATAAAACCTGTCTGGTCAGGGTGTATGATGTCGGAAATATATTTTTTCAATCGGTTTGCCAATATCTTTGTCAACACCTTGTTTTCTATGGGGAGTAACGACACGGGGCGATACGACGACATCTCCATGGAATCTCTATCTTTTTTCAAGATCAGGGCTATTGTAGCCTCATACAGTGTTTGCGGGAGTTTGGTATTTTCTTTGGATTGTTGAAACATTCGCAGCATAAGTGGAGATAGACTAGCGCAGTACTTCTTATAGAATTCTATTACATATCCATCGGGCCCAGGGGCCTTGCTGTTTGGAAATTGTGCTATCGCTGTGTTAATTTCATCTAAGGTTATCCCTGCATCGAGTGCGGCAGCTGCCCCCTGTCTAGTTTAGGAAGTTCACAATCAGCGAGAAAGCGTTCCATAGTTTGTGGATCAGTAGCATCGCATTTTGATTGGTATAGCTCTGAGTAAAACTGTGCAAAGCATTTATTAATGTCCTGCGGATCTGTTACTATTTTACCCTTCTTGTCTTTAATTTTGTGAATAGCTCTAGATGCTTGTACATGCCTTAGCTGTCTTGCTAATAATTTATGTGGTTTGTCCCCCAGTTCAAAATAACTTTGTTGCGTTCTAGCAAGTAAAGAGCCCACCCGTTTCGAAAGGATGGTATTGTATTCATACTTTAACTTTGTGATCTTCTCAAGGACTGTATACGAGGAATTTGTCCTAAAACGTTCTCCTGTTCCCCTAACTCTCTTTCAATTTCTCTCAGCCTAGTATTGGCACGTTTCTTCCTCTCTGATGTATAAGAAATAATGTAACCTCTAATCACAGCCTTTAGAGATTCCCAAAGGGTGGAGTCGTCAACATCCCCCGTGTCGTTAGTACTGAGGAAAAAGGCAATCTGCTCCTCCAAATACTGACAAAAAGCCTCATCTTTCAACAGGTATGCGTCTAAGCGCCACGGTCGCCGACCTGTCGACATATTGTCGAGTTTCAGCACCATGGACAGAGGAGAGTGGTCCGTAATTAGAATGGGGTGATAGGTAACCGACTCAGCTGCTGAGATTAGTTTGGAGTCCAACAAAAAATAGTCAATTCTGGAATATGATTTATGAACTGATGAGAAGAAAGAATAATCCCTGTCTGTTGGGTGCGTCAGTCTCCAAATATCGACAATGTTAAGGTTTGTCATCAATGTATTTAGACAGACACTGGCATTTGATTGTTGAAGTGACCTTGATAGCTGTTTATCTAAAAGAGGGTCTAACGTACAGTTAAAGTCACCTCCAACAATAACACTTGTATCCGAGATATTTGGTATGGCCTTAAATACCCTTTGAAAAAATAATGGATCATCGAAGTTGGGTCCATATAAATTGACCAAGGTTATTGGTTTTGAATTCAGTGTACCAGCCACAATAATATACCGACCATTAGGATCTGAAATCGAGGTTGAGTAAACAAAAGGAATGTTCTTCCTTATCAGGATTGCTACCCCTCTCGCTTTTGCATCAAAGTTAGACTGGTATATCTGACCGATCCAGCCGACTCGTAGCTTGGCCTGCGCGGGGCGTTTAATATGAGTTTCTTGAAGAAGCACTATGTCAGCACCCAGTGATTTAAGATGAGAAAAAACCTTAGCTCGTTTCACGACATGCCCTAATTCATTACAGTTCCAGCTGACTATCTTTATTCCACCTGGTCTACTCTGTGCTCGGTCACTATGTGGCATTTCTTATTTTAAAGCAAATTGCTGCTGTCATACAAAACCCAGAAGAAAAACGTCCCCGCCGTGCGAAGCTTGTCATGCCACCTGTACTAATAAACGTGAACATAAAACACAGACCCCAACCCCCTCCCGTCCCTTTACTGAGTGACTTCCCCAAACGAAGCACTCCTTGGCTAACACACAAACGTTAGGGTGTCTAGACATAAAGCTTGAACTAACTCGTCGTCTATAGATGCTCCGCATATAAACTAATATTAAATAACACTTAACTTAACTCTCATGTTAGGGGGTAAGTGGCGCTAAAACATGACATGCCAAACAATGCTATATTAGCCACAACATCTCACCTATCCTATAAGTCCCAATTTCTGATCTTCTGATCGAAAAGACATAGGCCGGAAATTCAATTCACACACATTCCTGGCCTGTATTTGGCCATTTAGCCTGCTGGCACAGCCGTTCTGTATCCTCAGCCGGGAGCTTGCTTGTCAAGAACAGATCTGCCTCTTTTGCGTTGTCAAACGTACGTGTTGATCCCTCGACTGTCACCTTAAACCGGGCTGGGAAGAGGAATCCATATCGGATGTTGGCCGCCCTGCATTTGTTGCGTACCTCATCCTACTCTTTCCGTTGGTTCCTCACCTCCAAGGTAAGATCTGGGTATAAAGACACCCTGGCTCCGTTGTAGTTAAGGGGGAACTTTTGACTAGCCAGCTTGAGGATGAGATCCCTGGTGTGGGGATAGTGCAGCCTTACAATGAATGGCCTTGGTGGCCCGCCCTTGGCCGGCTTCGTTGCCTGTGCTCTGTGTGCGCGGTCGATCAGGATGGCCGTTTTGAAGTGTTCACTCCCCAGCAATGCCGGTATCAGCTCCGAGACAAATTCAGTGGGTTTCCCTTTCTCCGTGTCCTCCTGGATCCCACATATTCGGATGTTCTGGCGTCTTGAATGCGACTCGAGCATTTCCAGTCGGGCCTTCAGGGTTTTGTTGTCATTTTTGAACGTTGCGCACTGTTTCTCTATGTCCTGTAGCCTGGCCTCGTGATCGATTGTCGTCTGCTCAACCTCGTGCACCCTTCCCTTAGTTGCCTTCACAGTTTCGGCCAAAGTCCCAATACTCTTTGAGATATCAGCCAACCTTGTGTCCACCTTCTTGCTTAGTGCGTTTATGGCAGCCAGTATGTCACTTTGAGTAGGATCTGTGGGGAACTCTTGGAAGCTAGCCTCTTCAGCTAGCTCCTCGTGGGTCGGCGACGTTGAAATTGGTTCGTTGTCTATCTCATTCCAATTATCTTGTTTAGCGCCCCCTTTTTTGTTGCCTTTTCCCTTTGTCATATTTGTTTGAAGTTATAGGTTGTGAGAGGTTAAGATAAATATTAATTTGTTTCAAAATTGAGCGGAGCTCTAGCAATGCACGTCTACTCCATAGCACGCTCTCTAGCGCCCCCGAGAAAACTGAGGATTGATCAACAACATTATAGTTACTCCACAATACTAACCTAATTGACCGAATGAAAAGAAGGAAGCCTGTACAGAAGAAAATTATTCCAAAACATGCATCCTGTTTGCAACAAGGCACTAAAGTAATACTGCACATATGGCAAAGCCATGACTACAAAGTGTTATGTTGGGGACAAATCCAATACAACACATTACTGAGTACCACTCGCCATATTTTCAAGCTTAGTGGGGGCTGCATCATGTTTTGGGTATGCTTGTAATCGTTAAGGACAGGCAGAATCCTAGAGGAAAACCTGGTTCAGTATGCTTTCCACCAGACACTGGAAGATGAATTCACCTTTCAGCAGGACAATAACCTAAAACACAAGGCCAAATATACACTAGAGTTGCTTACCAAGATGACATTTAATGTTTCTGAGTGGCCTAGTTAAAGTTTGACTTAAATCGTCTTGAAAATCTATGGCAAGACTTGAAAATGTCAGTCTAGCAATGATCAACAACCAACTTGCCAGAGCTTGAAGAATTAAAACAATTATAATGTGCAAATATTGTACAATCCGGGTGTGCAAAGCTCTTAGAGACTTACCCAGAAAGACTCACATCTGTAATCACTACCAAAGGTGAATCTAACATGTATTGACTCAGGGGTGTGAATACTTATGTAAATGAGATGTTTCTGTATTTCATTTTCAATAAATGTGCAAACATTTCTAAAAACATGTTTTCACTTTGTCATTATGGGGTATTGTGTGTAGATGGGTGAGAAAAACAATATATTTAATCCATTTTGAATTCAAGCTGTAACACAACAAAATGTGGAATAAGTCAAGGGGTATGAATAATGTCTGAAGGCACTGTACTGCCAAATTCTCAAAAACAACGTTGGAGGCGGCTTATGGTAGAGAAATTAACATTCAGTTCTCTGGCAACAGCTCTGGTGGACATTCCTGCAGTCAGCATGCCAATTGCACGCTCCCTCAAAACATGAGACATCCGTGGCGTGTTGTGTGACAAAACTGCAAATTTTAGAGTGGCCTTTTTTTTGTCCCTAGCACAAGGGGCACATGTGTAATGATCATGCTGTTTAATCAGCTTCTTGATATGCCACACCTGTCAGGTGGATGGATTATCTTGGCAAAAGAGAAATGCTCACTAACAGGGATGTAAACAAATTTGTGCAAACATTTTGAGAGAAATAAGGTTTTTGTGCATATGGAAAATTCCTGGGATCTTTTATTTCAGCTCATGAAACATGGGACCAACACTTTACATGTTGCGTTTATATTTTTGTTCAGTGTAGATATAGTGGACGGCTAAGTTTACATTACACAATGACGTCATCTTCCCTAAGACCTAAAAGCCAAATCTCATTCCTGGAGTGACTAGCTAGCTTTCTTGCTCTAGAGTTTTGCATGGTTGGCTTGAGTGAGGTGTGCCATTGGGAACGCAGATTCAAATCCAGGGTCAATGCAGAATTACACTCACCAATCTGAAACTACTGTAGTTTGTCTTTTTTAATCACTTTCTAAGGTCACTTTCCTCTGTATTTCCTACTGACCGGTGATCTAATTACTTTTGTACAGCAGAGCTTCATTATGTTCCCATTAATTAAACTACTCTATCACAAGAGACCAGGGATTGTTCAATAACCAGGGAGTGGAATAGCTCTCTGTGAGAAAGAACAATCAGTAATGACACAGGTCAAACGTTTTCTGTAAGTCTTCACAAGGTTTTCACACACTGTTGCTGGTATTTTGGCCCATTCCTCCATGCAGATCTCCTCTAGAGCAGTGATGTTTTGGGGCTGTCACTGGGCAACACGGACTTTCAACTCCCTCCAAAGATTTTCTATGGGGTTGAGATCTGGAGACTGGCTAGGCCACTCCAGGACCTTGAAATGCTTCTTACGAAGCCACTCCTTCGTTGCCGTGGCGGTGTGTTTGGGATCATTGTCATGCTGAAAGACCCAGCCATATTTCATCTTCAATGCCCTTGCTGATGGAAGGAGGTTTTCACTCAAAATCTCACGATACATGGCCCCATTCATTCTTTCCTTTACAAGGATCAGTCGTCCTGGTCCCTTTGCAGAAAAACAGCCCCAAAGCATGATGTTTCCACCCCCATGCTTCACAGTAGGTATGGTGTTCTTTGGATGCAACTCAGCATTCTTTGTCCTCCAAACACGACGAGTTGAGTTTTTACCAAAAGTTCTATTTTGGTTTCATCTGACCATATGACATTCTCCCAATCCTCTTCTGGATCATCCAAATGCACTCTAGCAAACTTCAGACGGGCCTGGACATGTACTGGCTTAAGCAGGGGGACACGTCTGGCACTGCAGGATTTGAGTCCCTGGCGGCGTAGTGTGTTACTGATGGTAGGCTTTGTTACTTTGGTCCCAGCTCTCTGCAGGTCATTCACTAGGTCCCCCCGTGTGGTTCTGGGATTTTTGCTCACCGTTCTTGTGATCATTTTGACCCCACGGGGTGAGATCTTGCGTGGAGCCCCAGATCGAGGGAGATTATCAGTGGTCTTGTATGTCTTCCATTTCCTAATAATTGCTCCCACAGTTGATTTCTTCAAACCAAGCTGCTTACCTATTGCAGATTCAGTCTTCCCAGCCTGGTGCAGGTCTACAATTTTGTTTCTGGTGTCCTTTGACAGCTCTTTGGTCTTGGCCATAGTGGAGTTTGGAGTGTGACTGTTTGAAGTTGTGGACAGGTGTCTTTTATACTGATAACAAGTTCAAACAGGTGCCATTAATACAGGTAACGATTGGAGGACAGAGGAGCCTCTTAAAGAAGAAGTTACAGGTCTGTGAGAGCCAGAAATCTTGCTTGTTTGTAGGTGACCAAATACTTATTTTCCACCATAATTTGCAAATAAATTCATTAAAAATCCTACAATGTGATTTTCTGGAATTTCTTTTCTCAATTTGTCTGTCATAGTTGACGTGTACCTATGATGAAAATTACAGGCCTCTCTCATCTTTTTAAGTGGGAGAACTTGCACAATTGGTGGCTGACTAAATACTTTTTTCCCCCACTGTATATTGCTTGATGAAATAACTGACCAATTGTATCATACATATTTCTAAACCTGCATCTGAATACTTTCAATACTTGTTCTTCTGCGCCATCACAGCAATGTGGATGAGGCTGCTACACCATGATCACAATAGCATGCTCTTCTTTTAGATCTCTGCATAGGCCTAGCCAGTCAGTGGACCTATGGAGTTAGTAGCAGAGTCCAGTTCCGAGTATCATTATTGGGAAAAGGATGAGAGAGGGTGTCCTGTGGGTCTAATGGATCCATGACCCAGTGCTCAGGAAGCTGACCAGAGGCTACAATCCGATTAGCCTTGTCAGGCTCCAGGGAACAGGGAGGATTCACTCTCTTACTGGGAGAGGCAATGAGATTTCTCCTCTCGGCATTGCAGCTAGCATACTGACACATTAGACAGGCCATTCACTCAGGCAGCTCATCAGTCAGAAAAAAAAGTACACGCATAAGAACGCACTTAGAACACACACACACCGCACAGAGGCAAACACCCCTAGCATGGCCTCTGTCTCCCGACTGTAACATGACTACTGTATTATATGCAAACAACTCACCAGACAGCAACATAGGGTCCTTGTCAACAGACTTTTTTACATGGTCAGACTCTCCTGTCAGCGAGCTCTCATCGATCTTCAGGTCGTTTCCCTGTATCAGTATCCCATCAGCAGGCAGGAGATCGCCTGTGTAGGAGCAGGAGCAGGAGGAGACATGGGACCAGAGACTTATAAGGATCTATAAGGAATTATAAAGATCCAAACATAGTTATAACTGCTTAATAAAAGTCTACACAATACCAGATATGTTTAATGTATTATGTGGTTGCTGTTATAAGGACCAAGTGAGTTGTTATGAAAGTTTAATTCTTAATAGACCTTTTGTAAGATAGTAGCAACTACAAATGCATTTTACACAGGTAGCTACGTAGATAGTCTAACAAGGTATAATACATCAGGTGACCTTTCCTGAGCCTGGACTGACCATATTTGATTTGGGCCACGTCCCCAACCACCATTTCGGCCACGGGGATCTGGATGACGGTACCGTTCCGCACCACGGCGAATCGCTGCTCCTGCTCGATGCGGCTCTGCAGCCCCCGGAACTGTTTCTCCTTGCTCCAGTCATTGAAGGCCGTCACCAGCACCACACAGACTACAGACAGCAAGATGGCTGCGCCCTCGATCCAGCCAGCCTCCGCCTCGCCCTCGTCCTCCGCACCGGACGCCACGTTCCCACACGCTGCAGAGAGAGAGGGAGAGAAATAGAAAGAAAGATGACAGAGAGAGAGCGAAAGAAAGAGACGGCAGAGATAGAGAGAGAAAGAGAGGGGGCAGTAAAATTAGGGAAGATAGAACTCTGCTCATCTGATGAGTTACCTTAACTGATAGAACTGAAATCTTGTGTTTTGTATTTGTTTTTATTACGGATCCCCATTAGTGGCTGCCAAGGCAGCAGCTACTCTTCCTGGGGTCCAATCACAATACAAAATCAATAATACAGCAAAATAACAATATTAAAATGTGTGTGTGTAGAGTGCGTGTTAGCATGTGTTTGCAAATGCTGTGTGTGTGTGTGTGTGTGTGTGTCTCTTCACAGTCCGAGCTGTTCCATAAAGTGTAGTTGTATCTGTTTTTTAAATCTGATTTTACTGATTGACTGAGTTACATGATGTGGAATAGAGTTCCATTTAGTCATGGCTCTATGTAGTACTGTGCATTTCCCGTAGTCTGTTCTGGACTTGGGGACTGTGAAGAGACCTCTCCGGGTGGTGTTAGCTCCCAGAGGTAATGCCTAGGCATTAGCTCAGAGGGCTAATGCTTTCTTAAGGCATGCGGAAGGCCCAAGTTCGATACCTGGACAGTCAGTCACACCTACCTTCGCTCTCCTCTCCGGGTGGTTGGTAGAAGGACAGTGCGAGGGAGATGATGGCAGCTATCTCCAGGATGATGAGAGTGACATCCTGTAGGGCCTCCCAGACCAGCTCCAGGAACGACTTGGCCTTCTTAGGAGGGATAAAGTTCTGGCCAAACACCAGGCCACGCTTCTCCAGGTCTGACGGGTTGTCCGATAGGCCTAGAGAGGAGAGGGAATACTGCTACTGAACATGGTGCACGGCATCCCTTCATTTACCTCACTGGATTTAATGTAAAACGCTACTAAAGGGCATTAGAGTCTTGCGTGAATTCAGTAGGTAAGGGGGTAGTTCTGTCAGGATGCCTACATAAGACTAAACATTTGTCAAATTGCAGGTCTCTGCCTTGAGTTTCAGTGCATCATGCTTCACAAAGTCAGTGTGTAACACTTCATGATAGGTTCATATTAGAAACTGGCCTTGTGAAATACTGTTGTCATAAACAGTCATTACATTAATAATAATAATATAATATGCCATTTAGCAGACTCTTTTATCCAAAGCGACTTACAGTCATGTGTGCATACATTTTTACGTATGGGTAGTCCCGGGGATCGAACCCACTACCCTGGCGTTACAAGCGCCATGCTCTACCAATTGAGCTACAGAGGACCACATTACATTGGACGTGGTCATAATACTTGAGATCATGACAGTTTAGGCCATGTTTCTTATAGCCTTGTGTAGGCATTATGACAGAGCATTCAAATAAATTGCTATCACAATGTCTACATTAGAGCAGACAGAACACAGCCTAAGGCATCATACAATTATTTATGTAAATGTACATTTCAATAGACTCACTCGCTCACATGAATCCTATGACAGACATATAAATGTTTGAGTGCTGGGTGCTCTCTTGGTGAAGTGAGATAGATGGGGTGGGAACAGCACAGATGGCTAAGTCAGTGTGTCTGCTTCTCTGTGGGGTGTGTGCTCTGGCAAGCACACTCCTCATGTCCTCCCCTGCCAAACGTCACCTGCTGCTACTGGCAACCCAGTCATCACTCTCTCTGTATCTCTTTCTCTCCCTCTCTCTTTATCTGTTTCTTTTTCACACAATCCCATTTCGTGGTGTAGTCAAAATGTAGTCGCACTATAACCAGAGCTAGGCCTGCACTGCACACAGCACTCCATTTGACCTTGACCAAGTTCAGAAATTGTGTGAAACAGTCTGATGATAAAAAGACACGTGAGTAGGAACATCTCAGGTTGAGGAGATATGCACATTTTAATTCATCTGAAAGGAACCTATTTGTGAAAATACACCTTTTACTAATTCAGACAATATTCTTACCGTTTCTATGGTAATGAAAGGTTCATGAACAAATCTTCTTGATCTCCCTAACAAGATGGTGCCGACAGACACGATCGCTCTGTTTCTAGCTCCTATCCAACTTTGCAGTATTCACTATAGTTTTTTGTGTGTAATTTCTTATATTATTTGCTCAGAACGTTTATTTTATTATTACCTACACCTGGAAATAACTTTTGGATATTAGATGTACACTACCTTTCAAAAGTTTGGGGTCACTTAGAAATGTCCTTGATTTCTAAAGAAATGTCCATTAAAATAACATCAAATTGATTAGAAATACAGTGTAGACATTGTTAATGTTGTAAATGGCTATTGTAGCTGGAAACGGCTGATTATTAATGGAATATCTACATAGGCGTAAAGAGGCCCATTATCAGCAACCATCAGTCCTGTGTTCCAATGGCACGTTGTGTTTGCTAAATCAAATGTATCATTTTAAAAGGCGAATTGATCATTAGAAAACCCTTTTGTAATTATGTTAGCACAGCTGAAAACTGTTGTGCTGATTAAAGAAGCAATAAAACTGGCTTTCTTGAGACTAGTTGAGTATGTGGAGCATCGGCAATTGTGGGTTTGTTTACAGGATCAAAATGGCCAGAAACAAATAACTTTTTTCTGAAACTCGTCAGTCTATTCTTGTTCTGAGAAATGAAGGCTATACCATGCAAGAAATTGCCAAGAAACTGAAGATCTCGTACAACGCTGTGTACTACTCCCTTCACAGAACAGCGCAAACTGGCTCTAACCAGAATAGAAAGAGGAGTGGGAGGCCCCGGTGCACAACTGAGCAAGAGGACAAATACATTAGAGTGTCTAGTTTGAGAAACAGACGCCTCACAGGTCCTCAACTGGCAGCTTCATTAAATAGTACCCGCAAAACACCAGTCTCAACGTCAACAGTGAAGAGGCGACTCCGGGATGCTGACCTAGACAGGGTTGCAAAGAATGTGTCCCTGGTTCGCAAGGTACTGGTCCGACTGCTGGAAAATTATCTTTATGCCTAAGGCAGAGAAGTGTGAGTTTTTCCAGCAGTCAGTCTCCTTCCTTGGATATCGCATTACCACCACAGGTGTGGAGATGGAGGGAGACCGCATTGCAGCCGTGCGTAATTGGCCGACTCCAACCACAGTAAAGGAGGTGCAGCGCTTCCTTGGCTTTGCCAACTACTATCGAAGGTTTATTCGGGGCTTTGGCAAGGTCGCAGCTCCCATTATCTCCTTGTTGAAGGGTGGGCTGTCCCGGCTCCGCTGGTCTGCTGAGGCTGATTTGGCCTTCAGTAGATTGCAGGGTTTGTTCACCTCAGCCCCGGTACTGGCTCACCCCGATCCATCACTACCGTTCGTAGTGGAGGTGGATGCGTCCGAGGTAGGGATAGGAGCTGTCTTATCCCAACGCTCGGGCACGCCACCCAAGCTCCGCCCCTGTGCCTTCTTCTCTAAGAAGCTCAGCTTGGCGGAGCAGAACTACGGCGTTGGTGATCGGGAGCTGCTGGCTGTTGTCCGAGCTTTGACGGTGTGGAGACATTGCCTCGAAGGGGTGAAACACCCTTTCCTCGTCTGGACAGACCACGAGTACATTCGGGCAGCAAGGAGGCTGAATCCTCGCCAGGCCAGGTGGGCCCTCTTCTTTACCCGGTTTGATTTCACACTCTCATACATTCCGGGTACGAAGGACGTGAAGGCAGACGCACTGTCTCGGCTGTATGACACAGAGGAGAGGCCCAGAGACAACACCCCCATACTCCCGGCCTCATCTATTGTGGCGCCGGTAGTATGGGCGATGGACGCAGATATAGCACAGGCATTACGCACAGATTCATCTCCACCGCAGTGTCCAGCTGGGCTGCAGTATGTGCCTGTGCTTATCCGTGATCGTCTGATCTACTGGGCACACACGTCACCCTCCTCTGGTATCGGTCGTACAATGCGTTGCCTGACCGAGAAGTACTGGTGGCCTACCTTGGCTAAGGACGTGAGGGTGTATCTTTCCTCATGCTCAGTGTGCGCCCAGAGTAAGGCACCTAGGCACCTCCCAGCGGGTAAGCTACAACCTTTACCAGTTCCACAACGACCATGGTCTCATCTGAGTATTGATTTTCTCACTGATCTTCCCCTCTCCCAAGGTAACACCACTATCCTGCCGCCTCCTTCCTCTTCCCGGTCTCCCCACGGCCCTACAAACTGCGGAGGCTCTGTTTACTCACGTCTTCCGGCACTACGGGGTACCAGAGGATATAGTGTCCGACCGAGGTCCCCAGTTCACGTCTAGAGTCTGGAAGGCGTTCATGGAACGTCTGAGGGTCTTGGTCAGCCTGACCTCTGGATTTCACCCCGAGAGTAATGGGCAGGTGGAAAGGGTGAATCAAGATGTGGGTAGGTTCCTGCGGACCTACTGTCAGGACCGGCCGGGGGAGTGGTCGGTGTTCCTGCCACGGGCAGAATATGCTCAGAACTCTCTCCGCCACTCCTCCACTAACCTAACACCCTTCCAATGTGTTTTGGGTTACCAACCGGTCCTGGCACCATGGCACCAGAGCCAGACCGAGGCTCCTGCGGTGGATGACTGGTTTCGGCACGCAGAGGAGACTTGGGACGCTGCCCACATTCGCCTCCAGCGCGCCGTGCGTCGTCAGAAGGCCAACGCTAACCGCCACCGCAGGGAGGCCCCGGTGTAAGTACCGGGGGATCGGATCTGGCTCCCGACCCGGAATCTGCCCCTCCGCCTGCCCTGCCGGAAGCTGAGCCCGCGGTTTGTGGGGCCGTTTAAAGTCCTGAGGAGAATAAACGAGGTGACATTACTGTATTAACCCCTCGTTTCATGTGTCTCTCCTCAGGCCGGTGGTAGCTGGTCCGCTCCAGGAATCTGAGGTACGGGAGGTTACTCCACCTCCTCTGGACATTGAGGGGGCCCTGGCGTACTCGGTCCGATTCGAGGCGTCGGGTGGGGGGTCTTCAGTATCTCGTGGAGTGTGAGGTGTACGGTCCGGAGGAACGGTGCTGGGTCCCAAGGCGGGACATCCTCGATCTCTCCCTGTTGAGGGATTTCCATCCCTGAGGCCGGGGTCGGCGCACTGCTGGAGCCGCGCGTCCGTCGGGGGCGTTCGGCGTTCGTTGTCACCGGAGTACTAGCTACTGCCGATCCCATTCTCATCACCCCACTTGTCATGTCTTGTCAATCACACACACCTGGTGCTCATTCCCCTAATTAGTATGTGTATAAGTGTTCCCTCTGTTCCCCTTGTCTTTGTGAGTGATTGTTTGTTGTGAGAGCGTGTAGCTTGGTTGAGCTACTATTCACTGTGTTTATGCTAAGGTGGATGTTTTCCCTTGTAATAGTTTAGTTTGACGCTTGGGGCGTTTGATTTATGTAAACAGAATACTCTGGACTTCGGTATCTTACCTCCTGCGCCTGACTCCTTCATTCACACCTCGTCACAGGTAGTGTATATATATTTATAGTCCGGTAACTGACATTGCTCGTTCTGATATTTCTTAATTTCTAAATCTTTCTGGATTATGTGTGTATTGTTTTTTTTATTGCTAGGTATTGCTGCACTGTTGGAGCTACTAAGCATTTCACTGCACCTGCGATTACATCAGAAAATCTGTGTACGTGACAAATAAAATTTGATTTGATTATTGAAACAGCATACATGTATTTTTACTGAATTATAAAAAATCATTTTGTAATCATTATAAAAGTTTGCAGATATTAGAGGTGTGTTGAATTGTAAAAACAGGAATATTGAAAATTGTTCTTAAAAATGCAAATACAAATGAGACTCCTTTGCTCTTTACTTATTAATTTCCACTGATTCAAATTGAAACTGAAATCGACATTAATCGGAAAGTTCCCATTCCATACTCAACAGCATAAGCAAAAATCCCTGTTTAAGATGATATGGTGAAAAACAGTAAGGCACTTGTATAATTGAAGGTCATCTGATTTTTTTTTTTTTATTACATAATTTGAAACTATAATGTTGAACATAAAGCAATTATGCTGAAAACATGAAATGCTCTTATAGGTTTGAGCATCTCTCCTCAGGCCGATTTGATGTTTGCTGCAGGATGAATGAGAGGAGGTGTCTGTCTCTGCCTCACACCCACCAGATTGCTGATTCTTTTGTAGCTTAGCAACGACATGAAAGCATGTTCTGGCAGACTGGGTTGGGAATACAAAAATACAGATAGAAAACCAGGCGGATGAGGACAGTACAAATGATGATATTGAGTAAAGTAGAAACTGTCTATGCAAATGCGATGGCAGTGGCGCTATGGCATACAATATCATCAACTGGTTCTTCATAAAAAAAATCCAGTTGATTTGACCTATTGGTTTCAATTTGATTGGTAAGGTAGACTAATAAGGTGCATATTGTGTTACAAGTGAAGTATGTCACTCTGAGAGTGGTGTGTCTGAGTGAGACTCTCACCATCGGCTGGGGATGTCTTCAGTCTCTGACAGAGGCCCTCTGTGTCCGTGTAGTTCTCCTGAATCTTCTGAATGGCTTCTGCACCCCTCAGCTCCATAAGGTCCCGCAGGTCCTCCAGGGTAGCCCCGAAGTCCCCTGCATGGTTGACCTCCATTCCCCCTCCACTACCTCGCTTCTTGGGTTTGAACTCCACCGAGCTATTGGCTAAGTCCCCCATGATAATGTGTGGTTATAGAAGTGTATTGATTCTTCAAAAAACAATGATTCACTGATGGACTTCTTTAGTGCCTGAGCCAGGGTAGGATGTGGGGTATGCTTGACTATGTGATTTTTAGATTAATGTTCCCCCATGCCACTCCCTCCTCTGCCCCTTCTATGATTCTCCATATCAAGGCATGTGTGGAAGAACATATGGAAATGTTTTTGTCGTGTGATTTGACGGTGGTTTATTCCACCAGAGACCTTAATCTGGTGTGTCTCACAACCACAGAAGAGAAAAGGGCATCAAGCTAAATGATAGGGGGATACCAATCCATAGAGACAGATATTTGTAAGGAGATAAATAAAAAGAAGAGCTCAAGCGTTTGGGGGTAAAGAGTAAGATGCTTCAGAAGGTGGAGTGTTGGATTTACCTAGAGGCTGGAGAAGATGGAGAAAAGGGGTTTTGTAGAGAATATTCTTTCATCATTCAAATTGTGAACATTTGCCAACAGAGAAAAAAAATGATTAGTCCCCTTAAAAGACTATAAACCCATGTCTCAAAATAACTCTCAGATGTAAGGAATTCAGGGTCTTGGCAGGATGTCACTATGCCATGAAAATATGATCTATCATTTGCACCAAAGAGAATTCCTAATGAGCCAATAGGAGTTGCTTGAATCCCACCCCGCTTCACTGGGAGAAGAAACAAACAAAACAAAAAAACAGACACCATAACTTATTTATAAGAGGTCTATTGATTTGGAGTTTATTGATTTAGGAGGTTAAGGCCTCTCTGGCTTGAAACAGCTTAACAGTGGGTTGGCTCTCTGATCAGGGGGACATACATAACCATCCTGAATGCTCATACTAAAAATAGGAGGAGAAAGGCATTGGGATGAAAACCCATGCAAATATACAATATCTTTATAAGACTGATACTGTTATGTATCTATGAGTCAAAGTCACATCGTTGAATTGTGACTTGAAATTGTAATCGTTACAAAGAAATCTTTACATTTCCTTATGATTTTATACTTTATATTCAATGTTTTAAAGGCCTACGCAAATAATCAGATGGTGTGCATGGGATTTGCTTAATATTTTGGCCCTAATGAATTTGACAAGCTTTTAGCCTACTAATGCTACACTATTCTAAACTTTGTATAATTAATTAGCTTTGCATAATATTCTCCTTTCGTCATCATCTTCAAACAGTGAATTGTACTCCCTCGATGCTATTCCACCCATACATGACAAATTAGGCCTACTATATGCGCCCAGGAATCATCAAAATCTCAAGAACATTTTTTAAGGTTAAACACAAACAGTAAACACATTTCCAGAATATATTTGTTCTCACAGTACCGCCTTCTGAACGAGCGTCGTCACGCTCGTATGGAAATAGCCAATCCATGTCTAGAATGGGTTTCACGAAGGCGACGCGCACAGCCATGATGCTCAGCGATCTGGGATACAGAGGATACTCTCTTCCGAGTGATGCGCGGGTAAAAACACCTCCATCGTGGCACGAAGCATTATACTAAGATTTTCTTATATTTCCACAGTATCAAAGAGCGAATGGAAGCATTGTTTTTATATATCATATTTTTAAAATGCATCCCTTTCCCTTGCAACACGGAGCATGTGTTATTCTAGTACATTATCAAAATCCACCGTGCCCTTTACTTGTAACCTTCAGATATCAGTTGTTAACCTTGGTCTGCACAAAAATCTATTTTGTCAGCGATATCCTTCCATTACGATAGAAATGCACACCAAAGCATGGAATTATACACCTTTTCTTAAATTCATATTTTATTTTTAATTTCTAGAGGTGGAAGTGGGTATGATGGGCCTAACATGAATAAGAACACATTTTCGAGGCAACAGATTTCAGAGGAATTGCAGCACATAGAAAAATACGATTGGAACATATTGCGTTTCTTGATAGTGGGAAAACGATAACATTCTGGCCGCGTGAATGTGCTACATTTAATCTGTGAGCTGGTTTAGGCTACTGCAAGGTTATCACCGGATAGACACCGGCTATGGTTTCTTTGCAGAATAACTCTTCTCTGTGGATTCAGACATAAATCATAGAAGTGACCGGTAGGCCTATACCCTATTCCCAGAATACGCCACATTTTAGATATTCCAGATGCCAGTGCTGCCCTACTAATGAATCATAATCTATTCCTGTTGCCCACAACATTAATGTAGCCTACCTAGATCATTTATAGCATTTCATATTGATAAAGGTAATGTAGCCACTGTATGTTCAGTGTTGGATGCATGAGTAGGCTATATTTTATCTCATGGATTGTCAGTATTATATAGCCTACCAGTCCCATAATATATCAATAGCCTTCTAGCGAGAAAGGTATAATAATAATAATAATAATGATAAAATAAATAAATGGTGCACATCATCGCCATTTTCACAGATCATTCAAATATCACGAGGCATTTTGAGGCAATATTATCCTTAGCCTATCATAATAATACAAAAAACACCATTGAACGGAGTTAAAATACTCACCCGGCCATGTCCAAGGACGTCAACGGGGAGTTTAGAAAAACAGAAAATCCAATGTTCTTCACTTTCAAATTCACTTCAAATCCGACAGAGAAAAAACGTTTGAAGGATGTATACCGACGTGATGTCCCATCTGTTGTTTCTGGTCAGCAGATAAAAATGTAGAGCACAGAATTGTGCAGACGTCTAGGCCTATGTGAAATTCCTCTAATGCTGAAGAAAATTAAATGATGAGGGTAGATATTAGCGTGTTTGCATAAATGAATGGTTATGGACTGCAGGTAGCTATTTGATATTATTAGGCCTACTGTTCTTGTCGTTGTTCCCAATGTTTCTCGTTGCTGTTATTTTTTTTGTCTGATAATACAGCATAAGCTCCAATAGGTGAGCAAGAATTTGGGTCTACATGCTGAAAAGATACCTCGCTTACCGGACTCATCCTACGGTGATGGCAACATTAAAATGGGCTGTTCTATGCGATGGGTAGGAGGGGGAGGGGTGGATGGATGCTGCCACTGCCGAGTTTGATGCTCGTAGCTATCCCTCCTTGCAACCCCTCCCGTTGCTCACCCTGACTGTACAATTAGACAATAATATTGGTACTATATCCCTAGATAGACTGTCTGAGCCTTATTCTAAAATTGCTTAAATTGTTTTTTCCCTCATCAATCTACACACAATACCCCATAAAAACAAAGCAAAAACAGTTTTTTTTTTTTTTAATTTTGCAAATGTATTAAAAATAATAAACGGAAATATTACATTTACATAAGTATTCAGACCCATTACTCAGTAATTTGTTGAAGCACCTTTGGCAGCGATTACAGCCTCGAGTCTTCCTGGGTATAATGCTACAAGCTTGGCACACCTGTATTTGGGGAGTTTCTCCCATTCCTCTCTGCAGATCCTCTCAAGCTCTTTCAGGTTGGATGGGGAGCATTGCTGCACAGCTATGTTCAGGTCTCTCCAGAGATGTTTGATCGGGTTCAAGTCCAGGCTCTGGCTGGGCCATTCAAGGACATTCAGAGACTCGTCCCGAAGCCACTCCTGCGTTGTCTTGGCTGTGTGCTTAGGGTCGTTGTCCTGTTGGAAGGTGAACCTTCGCCCCAGTCTGATGTCCTGAGCGCTCTGGAGCAGGTTTTCATCAAGGATCTATCTGTACTTTGCTCCGTATTTTTTTATTCAACCTTTATTTAACTAGGCAAGTCAGTTAAGAACAAATTCTTATTTACAATGATGGCCTACCAAAAGGCAAAAGGCCTCCTGCGGGGACTGGGGCTGGGATTTAAAATAAAATGAAAATATAGGACAAAACACACATCACGACAAGAGAGACACCACAACACTACATAAAGAGAGACCTAAGACAATAACATAGCATGGCAGCAACACATGACAACACAGCATAGTAGCAACACAACATGACAACAACATGGTAGCAACGCAACATGGCAGCAGCACAACATGGTAGGAGCACAAAACATGGTATAAACATTATTGGGCACAGACAACAGCACAAAGGGCAAGAAGGTAGAGCCAACAATACATCACACGAAGCAGCCACAACTGTCTGTAAGAGTGTCCATGATTGAGTCTTTGAATGAAGAGATTGAGATAAAACTGTCCAGTTTGAGTGTTTTTTGCAGCTCGTTCCAGTCTCTAGCTGCAGCAAACTGAAAACAGGAGCGACCCTGGGATGTGTGTGCTTTGGGGACCTTTAACAGAATGTGACTGGCAGAATGGGTGTTGTATGTGGAGGATGAGGGCTGCAGTAGGTATCTCAGATAAAGGGGAGTGAGGCCTAATAGGGTTTTATAAATAAGCATCAACCAGTGGGTCTTGCGACGGGTATACAGAGATGACCAGTTTACAGAGGAGTATAGAGTGCAGTGATGTGTCCTATAAGGAGCATTGGTGGCAAATCTGATGGCCGAATGGTAAAGAACAATTTGCCTCGATCCTGACTAGTCTCCCAGTCTCTGCCCCTGAAAAACATCCCCACAGCATGATGCTGCCACAACCATGCTTCACCATAGGGATGGTGCCAGGTTTCCTCCAGACGTGACGCCTTGCATTCAGGCCAAAGTGTTAAATCTAACCCAGTCAAATTGGAGCACAACTCATGAGCCCACCTCCTGCACTGCTCACACCTAATCCAGTCCCCACCTGTGACTGAAAAAAAGGGGAGAGATGCCAATTGAAAAGCTCTCTCTTAAAAACGTAGCTAGCTATCTAGGTATATGACATAAAATGCTGTGTAAAATAGCTAAAAGGCTATAAAGAAACATGAACTGTAAAGCTACCAGTCACTAGCGGAAACATTTACAACTGCAATTAAGTTACGTTATCTTTTTATTGTATTTTACCTCAGACGATCTGGTAGTAAGGTTGCTCGCTAGCACTCCTAGTAGCTTATGCTAATTAGTTAGCTGGCTAGCATTTACTGCTAGTGAAGTTCCTAGCTAGCAAGTTAGCATAAACTCGCGCTAACTGGGCTAGTCATTGTCTAAATGACAGGTAGAAACACATTCATAACCATAAAGGGGTAACTAGCTCCCAGGGGCCAGTTATCCCCTAGTAGGGGGGCAAGTTGCCCCCAACACATTCATCCAACATATTACTACTTTACAAAAATATTATGTAAATTTTTCTCTCTAAACAAGTGGATTATTTATCTTAACGCTTTCCTACTTGTATATATATATAGAACAAAAATTATAGATCTAACTTCATTTGTTCATATTTTACAACTTTTTCAAAATTGTAAAAAATTAGTTCAATTTATCACAAAATCGTTTTGTTGAAATACCTCAGAAAGTTGTGATGACACAGAGGTCATTTTTTGTTGAGCAAGAGCAGTGGCAGCCAGGGGAAATAATTTGGTGACATCTTGTGGTCTTAATGTGAATTACGGGTGGGGGAGGGGGGGGGGGGGGGGGGGGTGCAGTTATCCCCTAGTACCCTACATGTTTTTATTATCTTCATAATAATTAGCTAAGCATTTAGGCTTCAGAACATTATTAATAGACAATCAGAGCATAATAGTGTTACATAGCCTACTAGACATTACAGGTTGTTTCTCTGGTCCCGTTGATATGCACTGATCATTCATCATAATCAGATTTCTCCTGTCCTTCTCCCCAGAACAAGTTGCCTTCTATCTGCAGGGTTAGCTCCAGGTAAATATTGCAATCCTTTAGCCCAGGGGTGTCAAACGTCCGGCCCGCGGGCCGGATCAGGCCCGCAAACGGGTTTAATCCGGCCCGCGAGATGATTTTGTAAAGTATAAAAATGAGCTGCAATTTTTCAATAAAAGAAACTGCTGTTCCAATTGTGTCCACTGGATAGCGCAATAGCAATTGTGTTAAGCAAGCAAACTGTTTATACCGGGGAAGAGCAAATAGGTCAAGCAAGTGCAGCCAGTCCGGATGAGCTACTTTGTTTTGCCCGCGATATTTATTACGGCTTCTACTTTTAACATTATGTGCTTTGCACCCTCATTGCCCCAATATGTCTCTGTCAAAAAAGAGAAAAGTGGACGCAGAGTGCAGAGTGTTCCAAGAAAAATTGTCATCCTTCTATTTATTCACGGAATTGAATGGGAAAGCTGTATGTTTGGTGTGTTCACAGCATGTTGCAGTGCTGAAAGAATATAACCTTCGTCGCCACTATGTGAGTCTTCATGCCGACAAATATGACAACTTTCAAGGACAGCGGAGAAGAGAGGAGGTGAATGAACTGTTGGCGGGTCTGAAGAAACAGCAGTCTGTGTTTACTCACAGCCGAGACATCAGTGACGCTGCAGTGAAAGCTAGCTACCTCATTGCTAATGAAATCGCAGTGGCTTCAAAACCATTTAGTGAGGGTGAATTTGTAAAAACATGCATGATGAAGGCAGCGGAGATTGTGTGCCCTGAAAAGCACCAGGCTTTTGCAAATATCAGCCTGACAAGAAACACAGTTGCAGACAGGATTTCCGATCTTTCAGTGGATTTGGACAGCCAGTTGAAGCAAAAAGTAAAGTAATTTATTGCGTTTTCGGTTGCAATTGATGAAAGCACGGACATTACAGATGTTGCACAACTGGCCATTTTCATCCGCAGAGTTGATGACACATTGACCGTGGAGTTGGTGCCGATGACAGATGATATTTTCACTGCACTCGTCAGCGCGCTGGACAGGGTCGGAGTGGACTGGTCCCGCGCTGTCAGCCTGGCTACAGATGGTGCGCCCTCAATGATCGGGAAAAAAGCAGGCGTTGTGACAAAGTTCAGAGAGAAAGTGCAATCTGCAAATGGAGGACGTGATTTTTGGACTTTTCACTGTATTTTGCACCAGGAGGCTTTGTGTTGCAAGTCATTAAAGATGGATAACGTCATGAAGGTGGTTATTATTTTTATTATATTATTATTATATTATTATATTATATTATTATTATATTATTATTATTATATTATCCAAACAGTTAATTTAATCCGATCCAGAAGCCTGAATCAACGTCAGTTTGACAGCCTTCTCAGAGAGAAAGACCACATCTATGGCCTGCCATACCACACTGAGGTAAGATGGTTAAGCCGAGGTGCTGTGCTGAGGCGTTTCTTTGATTTTCGAGAAGAAATTGAACAGTTCATGGAAGAAAAGGGCAAACCAGTGTTAGAATTTCATTCCGCAGAATGGATGCAGGACCTTGCATTTATGGTGGATGTTACAGAGCACCTGAATAACTTGAACAAACAGCTGCAAGGGTGCAACAAAGTTGCCACGCAGTATTATGACAGCATACGTTCTTTCAAGTTGAAGCTGTCATTGTGGGAGACGCAACTCGCCGGTGGTGATGCAGCTCACTTCCCCTGTCTGAAAAATGTGTGCGCGACCCAACATGTGGCAGACATGAAGCGGTTCAAAGATAAAATAACGGGACTGTTAAGGGAGTTTGAGCAACGCTTTCAGATTTTTGGTGAACTGGAGAAAGACTTCAACGTTTTTTGTTCGCCATTAACCGTGAATCCCTCTGATCTGCCCGTCAGCATCCAACTTGAAATAATAGACTTGCAGTGTGACTCGGATTTGAAGGGCAAATTTGCTGCAGCTGGCTTGGACACATTTTATCAGAATCTCTTGCCAGGTTACCCCAACTTGACAGCCCTCGCTGCAAAACTGTTGTGCATGTTTGGAACCACATATCTTTGTGAGCAAGTTCTCTGTAATGAGCATAAATAAAACAAAGCTGCGCTCAAGGCTCACGCACAAGCACTTGAATCACATCCTGAAGTTGGCTGCCACTCAGGATGTGACGCCTGATATTGATGCGCTGGTGAAAGCTAAAAGATGCCAGGTATCAGGAGTCAAATAAACTATGCAACCCCACTTAAAGTGCTGCATGAGACACCCTGATATAGTTCTGTGATCTGTGATATACTTCTGTGAATCACTGAGGCATTGTGTGTTTGTGTGTTGTTTGTCCTCAGAATTTCAAATAACTTGAGGTGTTTTATGATTAATAGTGATGTTGTGCTGTTGGACACACTGTCCTCAGGCTCCAGCTTTATGTTTATATGTTTTTATGTTTTTATGTTGATGTGCTATTGTTTTTAATTTATTTTAATTTATTTGTATATTTAACCTATTCTTGACTCTGTGGTTCTTGCACTTGTTTGGGGAACAGGATTTCATTATTTGTATCTACATTTCTGCCTGAGAAATGACACCCTGATATAGTTCTGTGATCTGTGAAACAGTTCTGTGAATCACTGAGGCATTGTGTGTTTGTGTGTTCTTTTTCTTTAGAATTTTCAAATAAACTTGAGGTGTTTTATGATTAATAGTGATGTTGTGCTTGTACTATTTTGGACACACTGTCCTCAGGCTCCAGCTTTATGTTTTATGTTGATAGTATTAAAACAAAGAAAACAATCTGAAGTTGTTGTTTTTAAGTTATATATACCATGATTTTACCGGTCCGGCCCACTTGGGAATAGATTTTCCTCCATGTGGCCCCTGAGCTAAAATGAGTTTGACACCCCTGCTTTAGCCATTCCTGGACCTGTGTCCAAAAACAAGCTACAAATGGACAGTACCAAAACAAATGATCTAATGATTCTGTCTCTTCACAGCTAAATCTGCAGATCTGGGAAGATTGTATCCCCCATATAAATAACATTCTATTGGTAGCAAGAATTTTATATAATCATTTAAATTGAAAAATTCTACGTTTTGAATCCGGCGTCGTTTTGCGTATCAGTTCATAAACACTATGCCATGGAATCGGTACGTCAAAAATCTCTTCGCAACTATTTTGCAATCTATATGGGACGGCTGTCAATCCTTTGGTCCTTAAATGAAACTGGTATACTTTTTTATTTATCGCAGTTTTCTTTAACCAATTATGTTCTTTAATGCAAGGCCGATAGACAAGTTCCTTACTTTTTCCCCCTTCCACTGTCATCTTCCATTTTTGTGGTAATGCTGCAATTATTTGGTTGTAATTTTGTGTAGAGCAGACATTTCCATATGTTTTTGTTAGCTGCATGTGCGACATAACTCCACCAGTCCTTCCGATAATATAATTTACGAAGATTATACCTTTTTTAAACATTTTATCAAATATGGTAAAGAACTTGGTCAGCCATGGTCAGCCAGTGCTGTGATAAAATATTGTGTAAGATTATCTGCACATTATGTTTATTAGCTAGCTAGTCAGGCAGTTTTAGTTGAATGATTCCATACATTTTTCAAATTAACTGTCAATATGCCAACATTCCATACAAACAATGCAGTCAATCCACAGCCATACACTGTCTGAAATCAGTTGATGATAGGATTTAGACAAGTTGTAAATGCAACAAGTAGGCTACTGATATTGTATCATATTGTAACACTCACAGCTTTCCAAGAAAACAAACACTGAGACATCTATGGTCTGTTTACATATATTTTAGAGGCTATTTATACAGAACACTGGTAGGCTATAAAACCTGTATAAATGTATTTATAATTATTTGACAATATTTTGGGGCGACAATATTTTATTACACAATTTCAGATAAACAATATCACTTGCCTTACTTTTATTTTCCTGAATAAGTAAAAGCAGGAAATGCATTACCTATTCTCTTACTGCCATTAATTCCAATTAGACTGGTTTGGATTTCCCCTGACCAAAATGGCTGCCATTATCATACCATTCTGGAACTTTGAGGGTTCATGGCATAGCCCCTTTAGTAATTAAATAGGATCTCTATGGTGAAACAATTGTAGTGATTGTGGGTGAGAAATAGGAGGACAGTAAATTAAAGTAGAAATGCTTTTGAAAAATGCATTCCTAATTGAGATTTGGGGGATATTCAAGTGTTCAAGATAGCCTAGGTGATAAAGCTTAATTAGATAACTTGATTATCTAACAACGACCTATTGTTGCTCTCTATTGATAGAGAAGATGGAGAGGAATTTAGCATGTGAACTTACTCTTCCTTGGAGAGGAACTTAGCATGTGAACTTACTCTTCCTTATGTGCAACTTGGTGAATATATGGGTAAAATCCCAAATAACTTTGAAGAACAATACAGTATTATTTGTTTTGATTTAATTACAGATAGAGTTAATGATAATAATTCACAATAGACTAGTTTGGGAATAGAACTCAAGGTCCTGTTACTTGTAGAATGCTAACTATGAAAGGAACATAATACAGTGTTTAGTATAACTAGAAAAATGTCAACACAAACAGTATCTATGGTTAACCATTGATACTCCTAGACTGTATGGATGAGAGATCTACATGCTTTCAGAAGCCTCCGGAACCAGAACCTAAAATTGAAAAACAGTCAAATATTGACACATAGGCTATGATTTGTTTCACACAGACTTTTACACAACGTCTAGGTATTTGCTAGCACAAACTTTTTGACAGATTTCTGCTTAAAGCCACTCACATCTGCTGATTACTTTTTTAAAGGATGAATGTTCTGTTGTGTGTATCGGGGGTTGGCATAAGTGTTAATATTCAACGACATTGCACACAATCAATCAAACATTTATTTTGGGGTACAATTAGGATTGAAGACCTCAAAAGTTGGATATGAATTGAATCTGACCCACTGGAATGATGAATAAGGATGTAACTTACCCTGGGTCCATGAAGAGGTGAATGGCTGGATGCCTCCAGAAGGACCTGAATATTCAGTTACATTTATTAGCTTGGAGTTACAGTGGTGATGTTAGTACTGTTACCAACATAGACAAATCATGATATCTAAACTTCATGTCAACAAACAGTAATCTTACCAGTGCAGGTAACTCCTGCATCTTCATGGTGGACACAGTTATGGTTCCCTAGTCCACTGTGGGGACACTGCAGCAAAGAGTCTTCAGAGCCAGAACAGGCCAGGTCATCCAGAGATATGGAGCCACTTCCTTCTCCAAACTCTGCAGATCTAAAGGCCTCTTGAGCTTCTCCACAGCCCAACTCTCTGCACACCACCTGGGCATCCATCTGATCCCACCAATCATCACACACTGTACCCCACTGGCCAAAGTGGAACACCTCCACTCTACCAGAGCAGTTGTTGGAGCCATTGACCAGACGCACTCTAGAAGTGCCATCTGTAAAAGACAAGAAAAACTGTGAAGATGGTGAAGATGAACCGATACTGGAATGGTTGTTGAGTTGAAAACTTTGTAGATGGAATATGTTTTTGTTAGCTGCATGTGCGACATAACTCCACCAGTCCTTCCGATAATATAATTTACGAAGATTATACCTTTTTTAAACATTTTGTCAAAAATGGTAAAGAACTTGGTCAGCCATGGTCAGCCAGTGCTGTGATAAAATATTGTGTAAGATTATCTGCACATTATGTTTATTAGCTAGCTAGTCAGGCAGTTTTAGTTGAATGATTCCATACATTTTTCAAATTAACTGTCAATATGCCAACATTCCATACAAACAATGCAGTCAATCCACAGCCATACACTGTCTGAAATCAGTTGATGATAGGATTTAGACAAGTTGTAAATGCAACAAGTAGGCTACTGATATTGTATCATATTGTAACACTCACAGCTTTCCAAGAAAACAAACACTGAGACATCTATGGTCTGTTTACATATATTTTAGAGGCTATTTATACAGAACACTGGTAGGCTATAAAACCTGTATAAATGTATTTATAATTATTTGACAATATTTTGGGGCGACAATATTTTATTACACAATTTCAGATAAACAGTATCACTTGCCTTACTTTTATTTTCCTGAATAAGTAAAAGCAGGAAATGCATTACCTATGCTCTTACTGCCATTAATTCCAATTAGACTGGTTTGGATTTCTCCCTGACCAAAATGGCTGCCATTATCATACCATTCTGGAACTTTGAGGGTTCATGGCATAGCCCCTTTAGTAATTAAATAGGATCTCTATGGTGAAACAATTGTAGTGATTGTGGGTGAGAAATAGGAGGACAGTAAATTAAAGTAGAAATGCTTTTGAAAAATGCATTCCTAATTGAGATTTGGGGGATATTCAAGTGTTCAAGATAGCCTAGGTGATAAAGCTTAATTAGATAACTTGATTATCTAACAACGACCTATTGTTGCTCTCTATTGATAGAGAAGATGGAGAGGAACTTAGCATGTGAACTTACTCTTCCTTGGAGAGGAACTTAGCATGTGAACTTACTCTTCCTTATGTGCAACTTGGTGAATATATGGGTAAAATCCCAAATAACTTTGAAGAACAATACAGTATTATTTGTTTTGATTTAATTACAGATAGAGTTAATGATAATAATTCACAATAGACTAGTTTGGGAATAGAACTCAAGGTCCTGTTACTTGTAGAATGCTAACTATGAAAGGAACATAATACAGTGTTTAGTATAACTAGAAAAATGTCAACACAAACAGTATCTATGGTTAACCATTGATACTCCTAGACTGTATGGATGAGAGATCTACATGCTTTCAGAAGCCTCCGGAACCAGAACCTAAAATTGAAAAACAGTCAAATATTGACACATAGGCTATGATTTGTTTCACACAGACTTTTACACAACGTCTAGGTATTTGCTAGCACAAACTTTTTGACAGATTTCTGCTTAAAGCCACTCACATCTGCTGATTACTTTTTTAAAGGATGAATGTTCTGTTGTGTGTATCGGGGGTTGGCATAAGTGTTAATATTCAACGACATTGCACACAATCAATCAAACATTTATTTTGGGGTACAATTAGGATTGAAGACCTCAAAAGTTGGATATGAATTGAATCTGACCCACTGGAATGAGGATGTAACTTACCCTGGGTCCATGAAGAGGTGAATGGCTGGATGCCTCCAGAAGGACCTGAATATTCAGTTACATTTATTAGCTTGGAGTTACAGTGGTGATGTTAGTACTGTTACCAACATAGACAAATCATGATATCTAAACTTCATGTCAACAAACAGTAATCTCACCAGTGCAGGTAACTCCTGCATCTTCATGGTGGACACAGTTATGGTTCCCTAGTCCACTGTGGGGACACTGCAGCAAAGAGTCTTCAGAGCCAGAACAGGCCAGGTCATCCAGAGATATGGAGCCACTTCCTTCTCCAAACTCTGCAGATCTAAAGGCCTCTTGAGCTTCTCCACAGCCCAACTCTCTGCACACCACCTGGGCATCCATCTGATCCCACCAATCATCACACACTGTACCCCACTGGCCAAAGTGGAACACCTCCACTCTACCAGAGCAGTTGTTGGAGCCATTGACCAGACGCACTCTAGAAGTGCCATCTGTAAAATACAAGAAAAACTGTGAAGATGAACCGATACTGGAATGGTTGTTGAGTTGAAAACTTTGTAGATGGAATATGAAGAGAATACATTACTGTAGGTCAATGTAGAGTTTGGCTGGATGTTTTCTGTAGGACCTGTAAACAAAGATAACTGTGAACTCCATTTACTAAGTGTTGTGATCAGAAATTAGGTGCTTCCCTGTTATGATTTATTTAGCAACAAACAGGTTAACGAACAACACTGAGGTGTGCGCATGTTTCATACATCTTACATTGGTTTTGCGTATAGCATAGCTCTATAAAAGCAAAGGCAAAAGTCGGCAACCTTGCCTGGTTCCTCTGCTCTGAAGGAATTGTTTTAATAGGACATCATTAGTGAATATGGCATTTGTTTTTTCATAAATGGTTTTGATCCAGTTAATAAAGTAAGACCCCATATTAGGACAACACTGAGTTAAATGGCTGGATGTCTCCAGAAGGACCTGTCATATAATTAGGGTTTCCATCTAGTACTGTTAACAACATAGACAATATCATGATGTCTAAGCTTCATTCCACCAAACATTTATCTGATCAGTGCAGGTGACTCCTGCATCTTCATAGTGGGCACAGTTATAGTTCCCCAGTCCACTGTGGGGACACTTCAGCAAAGAGTCTTCAGAGCCAGAACAGGCCAGGACATCCAGAGAGATGGAGCCACTGCCCTCTCTAAACCTGTCAGATCCAAAGGCCTCTAGAGCTTCTCCAAAGCCCAACTCTCTGCACACCACCTGGGCATCCATCTGATCCCAGTCATCATCACACACTGTACTCCATTTGCCAGAGTGGAACACCTCCACTCTACCAGAGCAGTTGTTGGGGCTGTTGACTAGATGCACTTCAAAGATGCCATCTTCATGGTAAAGGTAACACATATATTTACTTGTCTTTGACTACGTTTACATGCACACAATACTAAGATTCATATAATAGTTTGATTGAAATGTTTACATGCTTTGCAAGAAGAATGATCACCCTTACAATCCGGCTTATTTGGGTACATCTGATAATCAGGCTACCTGATGGGACTTTGGAAAATGCAGAAAATCGGCAATCAAAATAAAAGTTATATCACAGTGACCATATTATTTTTGATCTGAGTTTGGACATATAAAGTTTGTAAGTAAAAACTATTTCTAAGATGCATACTTTCATATTTTCTGAACTTACTTTACTCATGCCAAAGAGCGAGGCTGGCGCTGCTCGTGATAGCACATGCGCAGATCAAATACACCGCAGGTACCGTGACAACCTTATTTTCCCCAACCTTTCTTACCTGCACAGATTACTCCTGCATCCTCATTATGGTCACAGTTGTGTACCCCTGGTTCACTTCCGCTGCAGTTTTGTAATGATCTCTCTGTGCCCTCACATGACACGTCGTCCAGACTGATGGTCCTGAGCCCTGACCAAAACAGGCTCTACCTTGGGCTTCCTGGGCCATCCCACAAGCCAGTGCTTGACACACCACCTGGGCATCCCTCAGATCCCAGTCATCATCACACACTATATCCCAATGGCCAGAGTGGAACACCTCCACTCTACCAGAGCAGTTGTTGGAGCCAGCGGCCAAGCGAATTGGGCCAAGCGAATTGAAGGTCCAGCTTTGATAGGTAAATAATCTGTTTTAATGTTAACCAATTGACGCATCAGGCTGTGGAGATTATTGTGTAGTGTGCAGACATATTAATGTACTGTCACGGATTCTGCCGAGGCTGCTCCTCCTCCTGGTTCGGGCAGGCTTCGGCGTTCGTCGTCCCCGGAGTACTAGCTGCCACCGTTGAATGTTTCTATGTTTGATTGCTTTTGTCTGTCTGTTACACCTGTGTCCGTTTGTGTCTGATTACGTGTTCTATAAGTTGCCTGTGTTGTTCTGGTTAGGTTGTGTGTTGTTTTTCGCCTGTCCGTAGTGCTGCGTGTTTTTTCTCTGTTTTGTTGTTTTATTGTTTTACGCATGGTTTGCGTAATAGCTCGCCTCTGTTTTGTTTGAGGCCGATCGTTGTATCTTTGCCTTGAAGTTCACAAGTATACTTTGTTGGACTAAGCTTCGGTGTCCTGCGCCTGACTCCCACACCACATACACCTCAGCCTTGATAGAACAACACACCAGTATGGAGTCAGCAGGAGCAGCGGCGGCACCCAAGTCGCTGGAGGATCGGATCAGCGACCAAGACACCATGATCCGGCAACTTGGGGCCGCCATGAACGAGGTGTCCAACACTCTGCGCCGGTTGGTTACGGGAGAGGTGCCCACGCCTTCCCACACCATACCATCACCAACGGCCAGTCCTACTCTCCCAGCACCGGAACCCAGTGGCATTCGGCTCTCGCTCCCGAGGGCATATGATGGTTCTGCAGCCGGGTGTCGGGGGTTCCTCCTGCAGGTGGAACTCTACCTGGCCACCATACACCCAGCGCCCTCGGGATACGAGAGCGTCTCCGCCCTCATCTCCTGTCTATCCGGCAAGGCGTTGGAGTGGGCCAACGCCGAATGGAGGGGAATAGACACCGCTACCATCACCTACGCGGAGTTCTCCCGCCGCTTCAGGGCTGTCTTCGATCATCCACCTGAGGGGAAGGCGGCGGGGGAGCGTCTGTTCCACCTCCGACAGGGGAAGAGGAGCGCACAGGAGTTCGCCCTGGAGTTCCGGACTCTAGCGGCGGATGCGGGGTGGAATGAGAGGGCCCTCATCGACCATTACCGGTGAAGCCTACGAGAGGACGTTCGTCGTGAGCTGGCCTGCAGGGACA
Organism: Coregonus clupeaformis; assembly: GCF_020615455.1. Classification (NCBI taxonomy): domain Eukaryota; kingdom Metazoa; phylum Chordata; class Actinopteri; order Salmoniformes; family Salmonidae; genus Coregonus; species Coregonus clupeaformis. The sequence goes on from NC_059215.1 coordinate 24,499,520, forward strand.
CCAACCTATCCTTCGACCAGTTGGTGGACATCTCCATCCGTCTCGACACCCTGCTGGCTACCCGCGGACATCCCGAGTGGGGGTCGTCCATTCCACCCTCCAGCACCTCCGAGCCGATTCCCATGGAGCTCGGAGGTGCTGGCGCTAGAGAGAGGAGGAGAGAGAACCCGAGGGGGGCCATCCCCTGCACCAACTGTGGCCGTGGAGGACACACCGCGGCCAGGTGCTGGGGAGGGTCTCCTGGGAGAGGGGACAACAGGTCACGCACTGGGGAGTCATTTCAGGTGAGTAGGCGCCCCACTTACCCAGAGCTCTCTGTTGGTCACATGAGTATACCTGTGAGATTTCCACAGGTGGCACCTCATTCCCAGCATAAGGCGCTAGTAGATTCAGGCGCAGCTGGGAATTTTGTTGATCGTGCATTTTGTTATAGGTTAGGAATTCCCCCTTCGGCCGGTAGAAGCCCCCTTTCCTGTTCATGCCCTAGACAGCCGGCCGTTGGGGTCGGGGTTGATCATAGAAGTCACAGCACCACTTAAGATGACGACGCAGGGGGGTCATGAGGAGATCATTCAGTTTTATCTGATTGACTCTCCTGCGTATCCCATGGTGCTGGGGCTTCCCTGGTTAAGCACCCATGATCCTACCATTGCGTGGCAACAGAGGGCTCTTATGGAGTGGTCTGCCCAGTGTGTAGGGAGATGTCTAGGTGTTTCCTTAGGGGCGACCTCGGTAGAGAGTCCGAACCAAGTGCCCGCAATGCGCATTCCCCCTGAATATGAGGATTTAGCACTTGTGTTCAGCAAAACGAGGGCAACACGGCTACCACCTCATAGACAGGGGGATTGTGCGATAGATCTCCAAACAGGAGCGGCACTTCCACGGAGCCGTGTGTATCCCCTGTCTCAAGAGGAGACAGCGGCTATGGAGACTTACATAGCCGAGTCCCTTGGCACAGGGATACATACGGTCCTCCACTTCCCCGGTTTCCTCGAGTTTCTTCTTTGTGAAGAAGAAGGGACGGGGGTTTGCGCCCGTGTATTGATTACCGTAGTCTCAATCAGATCACGGTTAAGTACAGTTACCCTCTTCCACTGATTGCGACTATGACAGAATCATTACGCGGAGCGCGGTTCTTCACAAAGTTGGATCTCAGGAGCGCGTACAATCTGGTGCGCATTAGGGAGGGGGATGAATGGAAAACAGCATTTAGCACCACCTCGGGTCATTACGAGTATCTCGTCATGCCATACGGGTTAATGAATGCTCCTTCAGTCTTCCAATCCTTTGTTGACGAGATTTTCCGGGACATGCATGGGCAGGGTGTGGTAGTATACATCGACGACATCCTAGTGTACTCTTCTACACGAGCCGAGCATGTAGCCCTGGTGCGCCGAGTGTTGAGGAGACTGTTGGAGCATGACTTGTATGTCAAGGCAGAGAAATGCTTGTTCTTCCAGGAGTCCGTCTCCTTTTTGGGTTATCGGTTGTCCGAGTCTGGTGTGAAGATAGAGGTTGACCGTGTGTCGGCCGTGCGTAATTGGCAAACTCCAACCACTGTAAAAGAGGTGCAGCAGTTTTTGGGTTTTGCTAATTACTACCGGAGGTTTATCCGGGGCTTTGGACAGGTTGCAGCTCCCATTACGTCCCTGCTAAAGGGGGTCGGTTCGCTTGCAGTGGTCAGCTGAGGCGGACAGGGCATTTGTCAAACTGAAAAACCTGTTCACCTCGGCTCCGGTGATGGCGCATCCGGATCCCTCTTTACCATTCCAAGTAGAGGTAGACGCGTCCGAGGCCGGTATTGGGGCAGTCCTGTCGCAACGGTCCGGCACGCCACCTAAGCTCCGCCCCTGTGCGTTCTATTCTAAGAAGCTCAGCTCGGCGGAGCGTAATTATGACGTAGGGGACAGGGAGCTGTTAGCTGTAGTCCAGGCCCTAAAGGTGTGGAGGCATTGGCTTGAGGGGGCTCAACACCCTTTCCTCATTCTGACTGATCACCGTAACCTGGAGTACATCCGGGCAGCTAGGAGATTGAACCCTCGTCAGGCTAGGTGGAACATGTTCCTGACCCGGTTTATTTTTAAGATCACATACATCCCAGGGTCCCAGAACGGTAAGGCAGACGCCCTGTCCCGGCGGTATGACACAGAGGAGAGGTCCATTGAGCCTACTCCCATACTGCCGGAGTCTTGTCTGGTGGCTCCGGTGGTGTGGGAGGTCGATGCGGAGATCGAGCGGGCACTGCGTACCGACCCTACTCCCCCCGAGTGTCCTGTGGGGCAGACGTATGTTCCGCTCGAGATTCGTGATCGCCTTATTTATTGGGCTCATACATCACCCTCCTCTGGACATCCAGGTATTGGCCGGACAGTGCACTGCCTTAGCGTGAAATACTGGTGGCCAACGTTAGCTAGGGATGTGAGGGTTTATGTCTCCTCCTGCTCGGTGTGCGCCCAGTGTAAGGCGCCTAGACATTTGCCCAGGGGAAAGTTACATCCCCTGCCCGTTCCACAACGACCATGGTCCCACCTCTCAGTGGATTTTGTGACCGACCTACCCCCCTCCCAGGGGAATACCACCATTTTGGTCGTTGTGGATCGGTTTTCCAAGGCCTGTCGTCTCCTCCCGATGCCGGGTCTCCCTACTGCCCTACAGACCGCTGAGGCCCTATTTACCCACGTGTTCCGGCACTATGGGGTCCCCGTGGATATTGTGTCTGACCGAGGTCCCCAGTTCACCTCCAGAGTCTGGGGGGCGTTCATGGAACGCTTGGGGGTCTCGGTGAGCCTTACCTCGGGGTACCACCCAGAAAGCAATGGGCAGGTTGAACGAGTCAACCAGGATGTGGGTAGGTTTCTGAGGTCCTATTGCCAGGGCCGGCCGGAGGAGTGGTCTAGGTATATCCCCTGGGCAGAGATGGCCCAGAACTCTCTCCGCCACTCCTCCACCAATTTAACACCTTTCCAGTATGTTTTAGGTTATCAGCCGGTCCTGGCACCATGGCACGAGAGCCAGATCGAGGCCCCTGCGGTGGATGAGTGGATTCGGCGCTCGGAGGAGACGAGGGAGGCTGCCCATGTCCATCTGCAGCGGGCCATCAGTCAACAAAAGGCGAGCGCCGATCGCCACCGCAGTGAGGGACCGGTATACGCACCGGGAGATCGAGTCTGGCTCTCGACTCGAAACCTGCCCCTCCGCCTGCCCTGCCGGAAGCTGGGTCGGCGGTTTGTGGGGCCCTTTAAAGTCCTGAGAAGATTGAATGAGGTGTGTTACAGGTTACAACTGCCTATTGAGTACAAGAATATTAACCCCTCGTTCCATGTGTCTCTTCTCAGGCCGGTGGTAGCTGGCCCACTCCAAGAACATGAGATAGGAGAGACCCCTCCGCCCCCTTTGGACATCGAGGGGGCCCCGGCGTACAGGGTCCGGACCATCTTGGACTCGAGGCGCCGGATGAGTGGTCTCCAGTATCTCGTGGAGTGGGAGGGGTACGGTCCGGAGGAACGGTGCTGGGTGCCTAGGAGGGACATCCTAGATCCATCCCTCCTGATGGAGTTCCACCGTGGGCATCCCACGCGCCCGGGTCCGCGTCCTCCTGGCCGTCCCCGAGGCCGGGGTCGGCGCACGGCTGGAGCAGCGCGTCAAGGGGGGGGGGGGGGGGTACTGTCACGGATTCTGCCGAGGCTGCTCCTCCTCCTGGTTCGGGCAGGCTTCGGCGTTCGTCGTCCCCGGAGTACTAGCTGCCACCGTTGAATGTTTCTATGTTTGATTGCTTTTGTCTGTCTGTTACACCTGTGTCCGTTTGTGTCTGATTACGTGTTCTATAAGTTGCCTGTGTTGTTCTGGTTAGGTTGTGTGTTGTTTTTCGCCTGTCCGTAGTGCTGCGTGTTTTTTCTCTGTTTTGTTGTTTTATTGTTTTACGCATGGTTTGCGTAATAGCTCGCCTCTGTTTTGTTTGAGGCCGATCGTTGTATCTTTGCCTTGAAGTTCACAAGTATACTTTGTTGGACTAAGCTTCGGTGTCCTGCGCCTGACTCCCACACCACATACACCTCAGCCTTGATATGTACTCACTCTGATGTGAACCTGCAGTCCATTGGGAGGAACATGAAAAACAAAGAGTTGTTGCATATACTGTATGTTACCTTGAAAAGCGCTATTAATAAATAAAGCTAACTGTGCCTTAAATTAGCTGAAGTTCGTAGTGGCTGTTTAAATAAAACTCAACCGAGGATTACAGTTTCGCCCATAAAACTCAACATCTCCCTCAACGTGATCAAGACAAAGGAGATGATTGTGGACTACGGGAAAAAGAGGACCGAGCACTCCTGAGCAGCTAATCAAATGGCTACCCGGACTATTTGCATTGTCCCCCCCCCCCCCTTTACACTGCTGCTACTCTCTGTTTATTATCTATGCATAGTCACTTACATTAACTCTACCTACATGTACACTACCGTTCAAAAGTTTGGGGTCACTTAGAAATGTCCTTGTTTTCAAAATAAATGCAATTTTTTTGTCCATTAAAAATAACATCAAATTGATCAGAAATACAGTGTAGACATTGTTAATGTTGTAAATGGCTATTGTAGCTGGAAACGGCAGATTTTTAATGGAATATCTACATAGGCGTACAGAGGCCCATTATCAGCAACCATCAGTCCTGTGTTCCAATGGCACGTTGTGTTTGCTAATCCAAGTTTATCATTTTAAAAGGCTAATTTATCATTAGAAAACCCTTTTGCAATTGTGTTAGCACAGCTGAAAACTGTTGTGCTGATTAAAGAAGCAATAAAACTGGCCTTCTTGAGACTAGTTGAGTATCTGGAGCATCAGCAATTGTGGGTTTGATTACAGGCTCAAAATGGCCAGAAACAAAGAACTTTCTTCTGAAACTCGTCAGTCTATTCTTGTTCTGAGAAATGAAGGCTATATTGTTCTGAGAAACAGGCGCATCACAGGTCCTCAACTGGCAGCTTCATTAAATAGTACCCACAAAACACCAGTCTTGTCACGTCTCCTCCCGTTGCTCCCCTCAGGTGCTCTGATTCGCCGATCTACTGAGCCACCGATCTGAGCGCACCACCTCAGCAAGACTGGAATGGAAACCAAACACATCCTAATTACCTCCAGCGCACTGGCACCTCATCATCTCATCACCACCCCTATTTAGCCCTGGACTGTTCTGGATGATGTTGTGTGTGATTGTTTAGCTTCGTGTCGTTTACTCTATCTTTGTTATTTCTCTTTGTCATTGTTAAGTAAACCTTGACCTTGTTAATTCCTGCGTCTGTGTCCTGCCTCTTCGTATACTCAGTACTCGTCACAAGTCTTAACGTCAACAGTGAAGAGGCGTCTCCGGGATGCTGACCTTCTAGGCAGAGTTGCAAAGAAAAAGCCATATCTCAGACTGCCCATCTTAATCTTTTCTTTTTATTGGCCAGTCTGAGATATGGCTTTTTCTTTGCAACTCTGCCTAGAAGGTCAGCATCCCGGAGTTGCCTCTTCACTGTTGACGTTGAGCCTGTAATCGAACCCACAATTGCTGATGTTCCAGATACTCAACTAGTCTCAAGAAGGCCAGTTTTATTGCTTCTTTAATCAGCACAACAGTTTTCAGCTGTGCTAACATAATTGCAAAAGGGTTTTCTAATGATAAATTAGCCTTTTAAAATGATAAACTTGGATTAGCAAACACAATGTGCCATTGGAACACAGGACTGATGGTTGCTGATAATGGGCCTCTGTACGCCTAGGTAGAAATTCCATTAAAAATCAGCAGTTTCCAGCTACAATAGCCATTTACAACATTAACAATGTCTACACTGTATTTCTGATCAATTTGATGTTATTTTAATGGACAAAAAAATTGCTTTTCTTTCGAAAAACAAGGAAATTTCTAAGTGACATCAAACTTTTGAACGGTAGTGTACATATTACCTAAATTACCTCGACTAACCTGTGCCCACGCACATTGACTCTGTACCGGTACCCCCTGTATATAGCTTCACTACTGTTATTTTACTGATGCTCTTAAATTTTTTTATTTTTTTGTTATCTATTTTTTACTTAACACTTATTTAAAAATAAATAAAAATATTGTCATTTAGCAGACGCTCTTATCCAGAGCGACTTACAGTTAGTGAATGCATACGTTTTTTTAGTGTGTTTTTTTATATTTTTTATACTGGCCCCCCGTGGGAAACAAACCCACATCCCTGCCGGCCAAACCCTCCCCTACCTTGGACGACGCTGGACCAATTGTGCGCCGCCCATGGGTCTCCCGGTTGCGGCTGGCTGCGACAGAGCCTGGACTCGAACCAGGATCTCTAGTGGCACAGCTACCACTGCGATGCAGTGCCTTAGACCACTGCCCCACTCTGAATTTTTCTTAAAACTGCATTGTTGGTTAAGGGCTTGTAAGTAAGCATTTCACTGTAAGGTCTACACCTGTTGTTTTCGGCACATGTGACAAATACATTTGATTTGATAAACTACTTTCAGGGTCAGGAACCATCTAACAGTTAAATACATAACTTTCCCTTTAATCTCACCTGAGCAGACCACACTCGCATCCTCAGAATGAATGCAGTTATGCTGACCTATCGCATCAGAAGTGCAGTCAAAGAGAGAGCCTTCTGTGCCAACACAGGCTATGTTGTCCAGCAGAATGGGAATTCCAACTCCCATTCCAAACCAGGCCCGTCCGGGGGCATTCATAGCCCACCCACAGCTGAGCTGTCTGCAGACCACGTCAGCGTCGCTCACGTCCCAGTCATCATCACACACCGTACCCCACTGCCCCGCATAATACACTTCCACCCTCCCTGAACACTGATCAGGACCATCCACCAGCCGGATCAACGGGCCATCATCTGGGACCACTGGAGAGAAGAGTACATTATGTTACGTAGTCTCAAGGCTTGGTTCCTCAGTGCAGTATATGTTTGCTTTGTAAGGACCACTCATATTGTCAATTATTTGAATATAGTTTTATGGAATTTATCTTACTGTTTCTATCTGGGTCCTCTTGTTCTTGAATTGGACGTTAGGAAAATATTAAATAATGAAAAAGGGGAGTGAGATATTGTGAAAAACAGGTTTTCAATTCTCCTTAATCTGAACATAAACTATTTTAGTCAATTGAGCTTACTGTATTTGTAGGCTGAGGCTTACCCATCATGCAAGTTACACTGGCATCTTCATCATGGCCACAGTTATGGTTTCCTATCCCTCCTGATCTGCATTCCAGTAAAGATCCCTCACTTCCCATGCACGCCACATCGTCCAATAGGATTGAGCCACTCCCCTCACCAAAGTGAGCCTGGTGAGGAGCCTCTGTGGCTGGTCCACAGCTCAGCTCCCTACATACAATTTGGGCATCTAGCAAACACCAGTTATCATCACAGACTGTCCCCCAACTCCCATCCTGGTAGACCTCCACCCTGCCAGAGCAGCGATTGGGACCATCAACTAGGCGCACTGTCAAGTCAGCTGTTTGAGTTAAAAGGAAGGGAAAGGGCACTGACTTTTTGTTTTGCAAATACGTATTAAGACTCGTTCTGCAACTGAAACATCAAGTAAGGAATAATTGTTTTATTACTCACAATGGGAATCTGAAGGGGATTGACCTGAGAGAGAGAGAGAGAGAGAGAGAGAGAGAGAGAGAGAGAGAGAGAGAGAGAGAGAGAGAGAGAGAGAGAGAGAGAGAGAGAAGGGCGGGTAGACAGTGAGAGAGAGAAATGGTAGCATTACACAAGCCCCTAGTTGAAGTTGGTAGTTTAGATACATCTTTATAGCAAATTCAACCACTCACCTGACTGACCCTCACATATCACTCCTGCATCCTCAAAGTGTCCACAGTTGTGTGACCCCAGTCCATCTGAGCTGCAGCTAAGCAGTGACTCTTCATTCCCAGAACATTCCACATCATCTAGCCAGATCTCCCCCCTGCCCCAGCCAAAGTGGGCCTGGTCCGGGGCCTCCAGGGCCGCTCCACAGCCCAGTGCTCTACACACTACCTTGGCATCCAGCAGGTCCCAGTCATCATCACACACTGTACCCCACTGGCCTGCATAGTACACCTCCACCCTGCCAGAGCAGTTGTTTGGGCCACGCACTAAACGTACTCCTCCAGCACTGACTGAGGTGGCTGGAAAATAATTGTTTAGTTAAGTCCCACGTTAAGGGCTCTATTCAATCTGTATCGCTGAAGCGTTACAGATTGCGCACTAGAAATGTAAAGGTAATTTCCGATTGAGCTGACATATGCAGCGTTTACCGTGAATGCAGTCTCAGCTAACGCGGAAACACTGCCTTTTAATTTCAATCACGCTGTAATGCTGAACTACCGCAATACGGATTGAATAGAGCCCTATTTGGTGACTGAGTATTTATATGATAGTCACATAAAGAGGTACTTTAACTAAAGTGTATGACTGACATCATGGAATTAAATTTTTTTATGGAGATTAAACTTGCCAACAAACTCAATAACATAACTTATTAGAGGGTCTATGGTCTCAGCGCTTCACTGTTATACTTACGTGTGTCTAGAACTCGAGATGCTCCTTCATTGGAGCAAACAACTACATGAGAGGAACATAATGATAAAACATACAATAAGTTAAAGATGTTATATTGTATTGCCATGTCAAAGGTCCTGTGTGTGTGAGTTGATAGGAGGTGGACATGGATGTGTTTCAGTCCTCATTTGCTATTAGTTAACAGATAAATTGGAAAACAAATTAGACCATGATATTAGTAGTCATATACTTCACAGTGCTGTTTCTGAACTTTCGCAAATTAATATGGCATTTATACAATGAAAATGTTAGTGAGCAGAGTCGCCATTGTGGATTAACTCATTAATATTAAATAAATTATGATTTGCAGAGAACCTTGCACAAAACTACTATATGAAATCCTAGACCCTGTGTAGTACACAACATATTAATTGTGTATTAAGTATTTTGTAAAACACACTTTTTGTTCACATGGGACAAACATTTTCATAAATAGTTAACATAAATATTAAGGTATGGTATTGTTAAAATACAATTTGCTCACCTGCAATCACAAATGCTAGGTACCACTTGCGCTTGGGTGTAAGAGTCATGATCAAAGTTGAGAATGTCATGTATGAGCCTTTTTATAGCCAGGTTTTGTTACCTTTTGTTGTGTGTCACCTGATTTCTCCAAAGAGGAAAACTGATATCTAACAAAAGGTGGCATTTATTTATCACTGAATATATATTACATAACACCAGTGAAGATTACTATTTGAAAAGAAACCACACAAAGGCATCTTCACTGGGAATAAGAGTAACACACTGTTTATCAAAACAGAATACAAGCTTTATGTGCTGGTTGTTCTATTGATCTTAGGCTCCGATTAAAGGAGAGCTCAACCATGAGGTGACAGAATTTAACAGCTAAATGAAAGTTGTCGGGTTATTTAATAGCATGTGAGAATATCAGGCACGGGCTGACACCAGCTCCATGATAGAAAGTATTTTGAGAAAATAGAATGCATGTATTTGGGTGGTGGTTGTTTCAGAGCCATGGGCTTTCCTCTTCCCACTTTCAATTCCCTGGGGGGTAGGCCTGTTTCATGATAGGTAGTGGTGTGGGGTCAATTTTAACAAGCTAATTTAGAAACACAACATCTCCTGGGCTTAGGCTCTGACTAGTTTCCTAGTGACTTTGACAAGTTTGCTCTTCTCACACAGTAAACATTCAAAGATTTTGACAGAATTATTGTTCTATGGGAAATCAAATCAAATTTTATTTGTCAAATGCGCCGAATACAACAGGTGTAGACCTTACCGTGAAATGCTTACTTACAAGCCCTTAACCAACAATGCAGTTTTAAGAAAGAACACCAAATAAAATCACAAAAAAATACAATATAAAATAATACTAAATAAAAGTAACAAATAATTAAAGAGCAGCAGTAAAAATAACAATAGCGAGGCTATATACAGGGGGTACCGGTACCGAGTCAACATGCGGGGGGTTCAGGAGTCTTATGGCTTGGGGGTAGAAGCTGTTTAGAACCCTCTTGGACCTAGACTTGGCGCTCCGGTACCGCTTGCCGTGCGGTAGCAGAGAGAACAGTCTATGACTAGGGTGGCTGGATTCTTTGACAATTTTTATGGCCTTCCTCTGACACCGCCTGGTATAGAGGTCCTGGATGGCAGGAAGCTTGGCCCCAGTGATGTACTGGGCCGTACGCACTACCCTCTGTAGTGCCTTGCGGTCGGAGGCCGAGCAGTTGCCATACCAGGCAGTGTTGCAACCAGTCAGGATGCTCTCCATATAAATTGATGTAATAATGTGATGTAAGCCCCTCTCTTATTCGAAATGTTAACCTTGGACACGTAAACACAAGACAACATTAATTTAGCTCGTTACAAACTCCAAGGCTATCTTGACTAGTTAAACCCAGCCCGACAATCTTCTTTGACAGTGGAGGTAAATATCTAAAGTCCATGGTGTAAACGGATTCAACTCACAGCAACAAACCCAGTCTAACATTAAGCAAGGAAATAAGTCATTTCAGTGTGATGCATCAATATATCAATAGGTTACACATATAGGACACTCGCTATTCACTAAGGACCAAATCATAAATTGGGAAACAGGCACATGCATTATGTAAATGAGAAACTAAAGCAGGAAAATAAAAAATCTAGTTCTGAAAAAATGTATGTGGATTTGGCCTAGAAGACTCAGCCATGACCACAATACTAGAAATCCCCTTTAGATGTTATACAACTGCTAATGCTCTTACTATTGGTTTTCAAACAATATTTAGGCCTAATTATAATGAATGAATACGCTTGTATGGGAATAAATCTCAAATCTTGCACTTTTAAAGTGCACATTGTTTTTGGGTTATGAGAGGCTCAGTCAGTGTGAATGAATGTTACATAATTCCCTCTGCATAATCTGTTTTTGGAGCAGGCATTGAATTCCAGAACACGTGCTTCAGAAGCAGTACCCCTTCTCTCCCTCCACTATAGCACAGACCACGTCAGAAATCTGGGTCAAAGTTAATTTGTACTTTTCCTGCTGTGTGCCAAAGTGCAGCATATATGTTTGGTGTAGTAGTCTCTGAAAACCCTCGATAAGCAGAGAGAAATGCATGCACCCACGGAGAAGTGAAGAAACAGCCACTGCCAGGCTTTTATTTTCCATTGCCTTGGAAATATTCAACCTATTTTTACGAAGTGCTCTCATACCCAAAGGGGTTCTTTGGGGCCACTTACAACAAGGTACTCGTCATATCTTCAGACTCAAGGTAAATTGTGACGTGGAAACAACGTTGATTCAACCCGTTTTTGCTCAGTGGGATGTTTTTTTCTCCAAATGTCTTGTCTTATCATCCGTTGAATGATAATAGTAAGGACAAATAATCATCATTTTAAAAATGAATAGATTTGGTAGATGGTTTTTCATTATTTTCACCTTCCCACATTATAATTGGAAGAAGTGTAAACTCTAACATAGCCTATTAGCTAGGAAGGTAACTCCAAATTAGGGCTGTGACGATTATGGAATAGGGTAATGATTAATTGTCATGCAAATCGCCACAGTTATTGTCATAATTATGATTTTTTATTTATATTTTTTGCTTGTAATGCATCATAATGCATATTTGAAAAGCATACCTAATAAATACAACTACTACATACCTAATGTATACAACACAGCTTCGCTGACACCCCTGTCTCAAAAACGAATGGTTTTGACAGCTTAGATCTTTTTGAAATGAAGCTTTTAAAAGTGCCTTTTATAAACATTTCATGCAATTGTACATCATTTGACATATTAGCAGAATATTTTTTAATACCACACAAATTACCGAAATTACAGGCTAAGAATGGACAGAGAGATAGGCCTAACGTTATGTGTTCATCTTATCATATTTCTCCAATGCCAAATCGGTGTCTTGTTTGCAACGAAACTGTCCCTGTCTGCAAATAATTAAATCTGAGACATCATTAGGAATCTGAACATCATACTTTCCAAAGTTAGGCCTAGCAGAGTAGGTCTACCGAAGCAGAACAATTTAAGCTTTACTGCTGGCTACTCTACTTCCGTGGTTTAACCCAATGAGAGAAGGTCGCAGGTGTTTCCCTAAAAACTGTCTGGGTTTAAAAAATATTATATTGTACAAAGTGAATAGCTTAATCAATTGATATTGACGGAATTAGATTACTTCCCAAGCAAAGTCTATTTTTGTGTCTCCTCGGCTATAGAAGGTTGTAACTCAGCCTCTGAATGTCAAAGAAACGAAACAATGATATTCCCATATGCATCGGAGTCACGTCTTTCCCGGCTATTTTACAGCTTGATGCTAGCATAAAGCATCGTGGACCAAAGCACTGTTATAGATCACTTTATATAATCGGATCAGTTATTCCTCAGGCTATTTAAAGAATGCATGGTGGATGAAGGAATTGACAACAAATCTATGGATATACCAGCCTATAGCCTAATTTCGTCTGTCAAACAGGTAGGCCTACCTCTTATTTCTTAAATAGGAAGAAATAGGCTCCAACACAAAGCCCTCATGTTGTTAGTGAAGTATAGTTAAAATGAAGACGGTTAAAATTAATTATACCTACTTGAATTTGACTTCTTTCCACACCATGAGCTGTCCATTTCCGATTGATTGTGCCACAGCTGCTGGTTAAAATTTCAGCACCACAATGTAAATTACTTGAATTTGGATTATTGTGAGGTCAATAACTCTGATAAATACATCATGGGCAAGAAACATATTGTTTTAATAAAGTCAATTATAGTAGTAACAAGGTATCAAAGTTGACCTCCGGTCCTCCTCATCTTTGCTCTCTCCTTCTCAAACTGAACATAATATAGGTTATAGGCTAGTCCGCGCGCAAGATTGGACTAGGCCTAATCAACAACAACAAAAATCGGAAGAAGCCTTTGACTCTCCCCCTGAACTGCCACGGTAGGCCTACACAGCACAGCCATTGTTTAGGCAGCACACAAAAAAAGTTATTGATCAGCAAGAGCAGAGCAGGCCGGGGCTCAGAGTTCGAATATCCATTACAGTGTGTAATGCAGCCTAGTTGTATTTACACCAACCCAGCAGCTATCTTAGAAATATAACTTTGCTCTGTGCTTCTCCGAGCATGCACTTCGTTGCCTATGGGCAATAGATCATTTGATTGAGACCACACTAAATAGACCTATAGGCATACTTGATATTGCACGCCCAGCGGAGAATCAGAGATGAGGGCCGGCATGAGGCACACGATATATAGCCTAATAACAAACAAATTCTAAAACACTGAGAAATATTGAAATGTAATCAATTACAAATTACATGACTCTCCCCTGGACTAGATTTTTTTTTTTAAATACTAAACCCTCCCCTTGACCGAAATTGAAAAAGAAAGCCCCTCCCCCATTTTCTTACAGGTAACCATTCTGTACATTTCAATCCATCCCTTAGCAATGTGTTGGCAAAAATGAATGTCCAAGTCAAGAAAGCTTGCGCGCAGCCAGCGTCATTTTCCACGACTGGTACTCGCTGGTGCTTTTTCAAAGCCTATGTCATATACTCAAGTGAGTGTAATTAGCTCCAAAGAGTGTAATATACTCAATATTAGGAGTTGAGAAATGAAGTTGACATCATTAGAAAGAAGATATTCCCCTATTTTCTACTGTAGGCATGTCATTCAAAATTAGTTTAGTCTGTTATTGATAGTGATATTCATAAAAACCTTGAAATGAAACAAATATATTTCCACGTTAAAAAAATCTAAAATTGCGGACCCCCGGTTGAATACCCCTGGCATAGCCTATTGGTGTGTGTGTGTGTGCATGTGATATTGAACATAATAGCTACAGTGGCTTGCGAAAGTATTCACCCCCCTTGGCATTTTTCCTATTTTGTTGCCTTACAACCTGGAATTAAAATGGATTTTTTGGGGGTTTGTATCATTTGATTTACACAATATGCCTACCACTTTGAAGATGCTAAATGTTTTTTGGGGTGAAACAAACAAGAAATAAGACCAAAAAAAACAGAACTTGAGCGTGCATAACTATTCAACCCCCCCTCTATAAGAATGGCACATCTAGCCACTGGGATTTTTGCCCATTCTTCAAGGCAAAACTGTTCCAGCTCCTTCAAGTTGGATGGGTTCCGCTGGTGTACAGCAATCTTTAAGTCATACCACAGATTCTCAATTGGATTGAGGTCTGGGCTTTCACTAGGCCATTCCAAGACATTTAAATGTTTCCCCTTAAACCACTTGAGTGTTGCTTTAGCAGTATGCTTAGGGTCATTGTCCTGCTGGAAGGTGAACCTCCGTCCCAGTCTCAAATCTCTGGAAGACTGAAACAGGTTTCCCTCAAGAATTTCCCTGTTTTTAGTGCCATCCATCATTCCTTCAATTCTGACCAGTTTCCCAGTCCCTGCCGATGAAAAACATCCCCACATTTTTTTTTTTTTTTTTTTGTGTACGGCTTGTGTACGGCTTAAAGTGGTCCTATGGACAGATACTCCAATCTCCGCTGTGGAGCTTTGCAGCTCCTTCAGGGTTATCTTTGGTCTCTTTGTTGCCTCTCTGATTAATGCCCTCCTTGCCTGGTCCATGAGTTTTGGTGGGCAGCCCTCTCTTGGCAGGTTTGTTGTGGTGCCATATTCTTTCCATTTTTATTAATGGATTTAATGGTGCTCCGTGGGATGTTCAAAGTTTCAGATATTTTTGTATAACGCAACCCTGATCTGTACTTCTCCACAACTTTGTCCCTGACCTGTTTGGAGAGGTCCTTGGTCTTCATGGTGCTGCTTGCTTGGTGGTGCCCCTTGCCTAGTGGTGTTGCAGAATCTGGGGCCTTTCAGAACAGGTGTATATATACTGAGATCATGTGACAGATCATGTGACACTTAGATTGCACACAGGTGGACTTTATTTAACTAATTATGTGACTTCTGAAGGTAATTGGTTGCACCAGATCTTATTTAGGGGCTTCATAGCAAAGGGGGTGAATACATATGCACGCACCACTTTTCCGTTATTAATATTTTAGAATTTATTGAAACAAGTTATTTTTTTTCATTTCACTTCACCAATTTGGCCTATTTTGTGTATGTCCATTACATGAAATCCAAATAAAAATCAATTTAATTACAAGTTGTAATGCAACAAAATAGTAAAAACGCCAAGAGGGATAAATACTTTTGCAAGGCACTGTATATCTGGGTCGTTCCACGAATAGAGTGCTGTTGTGTCCCTTTGATATTTTAAGTAGAAACTGTGCACCAAAATTGAATTTTAAAAGCCTGTTATATTAAATTAAGTGCCCTTTAATATAAACCACATGGAATATTTAAATAATCCGATTTTTAATATAAATAAAGACTTGCGAAAGTGCCAGAAATGTTGAAATGTCCACATCTTTTTCTGACTTCTAGGAAGATTTTAACTCACTTTTCATTTTCCCAAGTTTTCACCATCATAAATTTAGTAAAACCCTAGTTATTTTGTTGCTTTGACAAAGTCATTTCTGAAGATTGTTTTATTTCATGTGATTAGTGTTTAATTTATGTTTGTCCTTCATTTTAAGGTCAACCTTGTTACGTGTAAAAGCAGGTGAGCTGGTTCTACTCTTTTTGGCAATTTTCTGGTGTTTTGTAGAGCATCAAGCATAACACGTCAACCATGTTACCAATAGTTACATGGGCTAGAAATGTTTTAACAAATGTTTTTGTTAAGCTTGCATTACATTTCCCTTCCATGTTGCCCACAACATTTCCCCTGCCACAACGGGAGTTATGGCTGATTTAAGATGAAATCGTCAACCCTGTTATGGTCAACCCTATTACGGTCAACCCTGTTACTTTAATGAGCACTTTTCCTGTTACTTTAATTGGCATTTTTCTTAATTTGACCTCTTGAAATACAATTTTAAATATATATATATAAAGTGGAACATGTGCTCTTTCTGACAGAATATTCAAATTAGGTGAAATAAAGTTGGTGTTTTTTGTGTGACATAATTACACTATCCAAAAAACACTTTTCATGGAATGACCCATGTGTAAGCTACATTATACACACACACTTTTGTATTCAGGGAAAGTTGATATGAGGTTGTGTTACACAAGAGATTGCAAAATGTTATGACTTTCTGTAAATGAGTAACAGAAAGTACCTGTACATACGATCCTCAAGCTTAATCACTAGCATGAACTTACTTGAACTGAGAATTGGTTCAATAGCACATTATGCTTTCAGTGACCTCCCAGTATCAGACATGTAATGTGCCTCCCTCTGATTACACTGAATGAGATCATATCTATGTGCAGTACATATCATCCATTATCTTGTCAAAACTTGTTTGACCATGTCCATTGTGGCTCTCACAAAGGTTGGTGTCGGGTAAAGGGAGGGACCCAACTTTGGTTAAAGTTTACAACATGACTACTCTCATCATTTTTAATCTAAGCACGAATTATTATCAATAATTGCCTCACCTACCCTCATATCTGCCTAGCCAGCTTCATATCCTCTTCTGCCGGCAAATCTTGAAGTTGCAGTAAGTCATCTCTTTATCAATGGCAGTCTGAAAATATGCAACCAATACACACACACACACTAAACATTATGTTATACTTGGTTAGATAGGCCATTATTTTGGCTACCATGGTTATGCCCCCATAGGATGACAATGCCCTCATCCACAGGGCATGAGTGGTCACTGAATGGTTTGATGAGCATGACAATAATGTAAACCATATGCCGTGCTGGTCTCATTCACCAGATCTCACCCACAATTTAACACTTATGGGAGATTCTAGAGCGGCGCAAGAGACAGCGTTTTCCACCACCATCAACAAAACACCAAATGATGGAATTTCTCGTGGAAGAATGGTGTCACATCCCTACAATAGAGTTCCAGACACTTGTAGAATCTATGCCAAGGTGTACTGAAGCTGTTCTGGCTCGTGCTGGACCAACGCCCTATTAAGACACTTAATGTTGGTGTTTCCTTTATTTTGGCAGTTACCTGTATGTTTGAGACTATAGTCACATGAATTAATGTGTGTGTGTGTGTGTGGTGAGACGGGGGTGGAAAGCAGTGGTCAATTAAAACACTTTCAACTATAGAAAGCAACCGTATTTGTTACGTTCTTTTTCCTCTCCAGACAAACCATGATAGTCACCGTGGCAGCCCCACCCTGCTTCCCTCCACATCCTGCTCTCCTCCTACTGACCTGTCTCCTGTGGGTGTTCCCAGCTCAGAGCCAGGCTGGCAACATCCTGGTGTACCCTGTGGACGGCAGCCATTGGCTCAACATGGACATCCTCCTGCGAGAGCTGCACCTGCGGGGGCACTCTTTAACAGTGGTCCGCTCATCCACTAGCTGGTACGTTCCTGAACACGCCCCCCACTACTCCTCAGTCACATTGCCCGTGCCCGGGGCCAATAGCCTGGAGGACCCGCAGTACATGGCATCCTTCCTGAAGAGGAGCCTAGAGATATGGACACGAGAGCGATCCATTTTGTCCTTCATCGAGCTACAGAAGGAGACTATTAATTTGCTGGAGGAGGCCCATCGCGGCAGTGCTGAAATGGCCCGCTTAGCCATGGAGGACAAACAGTTAATGGAGAAGCTGAAGGGAGCCAATTTTGATTTAATGTTGACAGATCCTGGATTTGCAGGAGGAGTTGTATTGGGGAGTTACTTGGGTCTTCCTATTGTGCTCAACGTTCGTTGGATCACCAATGCAGAGGGACACTTTGCGATTGCACCTTCGCCCCTTTCTTACATACCAACTATTGGGTCGCTGGTCACAGATAAAATGAGTTTTGTCAACAAACTAAAAAACGTCTTGCATTATGGAATCTCTCTTTATATTGATTACGGCATAACAAGACCTCTATACCAGGGTGTGATCAACGAATTCATCGATCCAAACACCAATATCTATTCTCTCATTCAGGGGGCTGACCTATGGCTGATGAGAGTGGACTTTGTGTTTGAGTTCCCACGCCCCACCATGCCCAACGTGGTCTACATGGGGGGCTTCCAGTGTAAGCCCTCTAAGCCTTTGCCCGCAGAGTTAGAGGCATTTGTGCAGAGCTCGGGGGAACATGGGGTCGTGGTCATGTCTTTGGGGAGTCTGCTGGGTAGCCTCCTCCCGGAGATCTCAGAGGTAATTGCAGCTGCCTTCGCCCGCCTGCCTCAGAAGGTGGTGTGGAGACATACAGGAGAGAAGCCCTCTACTCTAGGCAACAACACACTACTGGTGAACTGGCTGCCTCAGAACGACCTACTTGGCCATCCCAAAACAAGAGCCTTTGTGACACACGGGGGCACCAATGGGATCTATGAAGCCATCTACCATGGGGTTCCCATGTTAGGCCTTCCTCTCATCTTTGACCAGTTTGACAACATGCTTCGTCTACAGGCCAGGGGTGTGGCTAAGATTCTCGAGGTGACGGCCCTAGAGGTGGAACCTATGACACAGGCTCTGACAGACATCCTGGACAAGAGTAAGCCCTACGGAGAGAATATGCTCAGGATGTCAAAGCTCCACCACGATACACCTCTCAAACCAATGGACAACGCCATCTTCTGGCTAGAATTTGCTATGAGGCACAAGGGTGCAGCACACTTGCGCACCGAGTCCTACAAGATGCCCTGGTATGCTTACCACAATGTGGATATACTGGTACTTCTCC
The DNA here is from genome assembly GCF_020615455.1 of Coregonus clupeaformis. Lineage (NCBI taxonomy): Eukaryota > Metazoa > Chordata > Actinopteri > Salmoniformes > Salmonidae > Coregonus > Coregonus clupeaformis. The sequence goes on from NC_059215.1 coordinate 24,518,258, forward strand.
TGACTGTTGTTGTCTCTGTCCTGCTACTAACCCTAATGACTTGCAGGGTTCTAGGTAGGGCTCTTTGCCGAAAGAAAAAGGAAAAACTGCAGTAGTCTCTGAAGAATTCCAGTTTTACATACTACAGTACAGTATATACAACTACGCAACTACTATATTCTACTACAAGACAAATAGGCATGAAACATTGTCAAAATCACAAATGTTTATATTAGACTAGAGCCGGTTTCAGTCATTCTCAATTATTCTATTTCTTGTAATAAAATAGAAACAGCAGTAAAGCATTTAAAATCAATGCAATCTGCTCAAAATGTCACATTGTTTATACAACATTTTTATTGACTTTTAAACAACGTATTTTTGTATTTGTGCAGACAAATGTACCAGTCACATATCAATGTAAATATTCACGTAATACCACAATCTCTTTTTTGGTCCAAAAAAGAAAAAGAAAAAAACACAACATACGGCGAATATGGGCAAACAATGTGATGCATTTCTTGCTTTTATGTCCTTGGTTTCTGAGTAGAGGATTTGACTATGTTTGTGTGCTACAGGTGAATATTTAAAACAGATAAAAAATAAAGTGCTCCTTCCCATCTGCTGTATGGTATGTATTGACAATATCGCTCCAATTTATGAACAGTTCCATTTGCTTGCACTACGCAAGAAAAATGAATTTAAAAAAGTTCCAAAGAAAACTAAATATAGCCTATTGAATTATCTACAGGTTACAGAAGTTGTCTCATGTTTCTGGGGATCATAATCAGACATGCAATCTATTAAGACAGGTGCTTAAAAACAATAACATAGAAACTATATAGTAGATACCAGTTTGCAACTTTGTGTTATATTCCATTAGGGAAACATATGAACAGCTGTATTGCATTGTAATACTTGCTTTAATGTGTGGTATGGCAAACTTCTCTATAACTTCAGTTGGCTGAGGGGACTCGTTTTTCAAATCTATCTATCTATCTATAGATAATTGGTTACAATTCCTTTTAAATGTATTTTTCTCATCCAACAGCAAGAAAAAGTAGCAGTAAAACTGAAATAAAAGATGGCACGTGACATATTGCAAAACAATGTGAATTTAATTTCTGGTGTTCTTACTTAAAACAGAACCTTATGTACCAAGATTAGATTTTAGTACCAAATATGATTAGCTCTTTTATTTAACATATGGAAAGGTAAAGGGAAATGTCACTGATAATTTTAACAAGTTAAAAGCAAGAGTGAATTTTGAAAGCGGTTGGCAAAATCATTTAATCTTCCATAAAAAAGTATATTGATCCAGGAAAAGAGACTATAAGTAGCAGCGCTGAAATGCTAATCTTGTTGGCTATAACATTCATTTACCAACACAAATTAAAACATATTAGGGGAATACAAATATTACAGATACTTCACTCTGATTAACTATATTACCTTTTCATGTGGGAGGAATCGTATAGATATTGAACATCTGTTCAAAGTAACAGATGTACACATTATACACTCAACCTATAGAAAATGTTGCCTAGAAAACACCCTCATATGTCAGAGGTATAGCCAACTGTATTAAATAATCTATCAGATGGCAGTCTTTGCTCAATGTTATTGTCTGTGGGTCTGACTCTGTCCGTACGTTCGTCACACGCGATATCTCAGACAGCACTGGGCCGATTTTGACAAAACGTGATGCATCTTGCCGTACAGATCCAGCATTTAGAAAATTACACTGATTGGCCCAAGGCGGTACGACATGTTTACTGTTCCTTGTTTCCTAAAGCAAGTATCAGAGGCTCCTAACTTGGGTAGCACTACACTATGCTACATTGTCTGATTGATTCTAGGGTAATGAACTGTGGACAAAGATGTCCTGAAAATGTGGTCCAAAATAATCACCAACTACTCTGGTCTTGCACATTTGCATGAAACAAAATATACCTAATTATACCGTTGTAGTAAAATGTATGATGACTTGGAAAGCAGATCAAAGACAGTATTCCATCAATATTAAGAGAGTCTGCTAAAATTAAAAATTTAAAAATATTGATCAACTCAATAAAATACAATTGTTCTCTGTGTACTTCACTAACTAAATGGTTGATAAGTACTAAATGCAGTGTGTACAGTCGTGGTCAAAAGTTTTGAGAATGACACAAATACTAATTTTCACACTGCCTCAGTTTTGATGATGGCAATTTGCATATACTCCAGAATGTCATGAAGAGTGATCAGATGAATTGCAATTAATTGCAAAGTCCCTCTTTGCCATGAAAAATAAATTAATCCCCCAAAAACATTTCCACTGGATTTCAGCCCTGCCACAAAAGGACCAGCTGCCATCATGTCAGTGATTCTCTCGTTAACACAGGTGAGAGTGTTGACGAGGACAAGGCTGGAGATCACTCTGTCATGCTGATTGAGTTAGAATAACAGACTGGAAGCTTTAAAAGGAGGGTGGTGCTTGAAATCATTGTTCTTCCTCTGTTAACCATGGTTACCTGCAAGGAAACACGTGCCGTCATCATTGCTTTGCACAAAAGGGGCTTCACAGGCAAGGATATTGCTGCTAGTAAGATTGCACCTAAATCAACCATTTATCTGATCATCAAGAACTTCAAGGAGAAAGGTTCAATTGTTGTGAAGAAGGCGTCAGGGCGCCCAAGAAAGTCCAGCAAGCGCCAGGACCGTCTCCTAAAGTTGATTCAGCTGCGGGATCGGGGCACCACCAGTGCAGAGCTTGCTCAGGAATGGCAGCAGGCAGGTGTGAGTGCATCTGCACGCACAGTGAGGCGAAGACTTTTGGAGGATGGCCTGGTGTCAAGAAGGGCAGCGAGGAAGCCACTTCTCTCCAGGAAAAACATCAGGGACAGACTGATATTCTGCAAAAGGTACAGGGATTGGACTGCTGAGGACTGGGGTAAAGTCCTTTTCTCTGATGAATCCCCTTTCCGATTGTTTGGGGCATCTGGAAAACACCTTGTCCGGAGAAGACAAGGTGAGCGCTACCATCAGTCCTGTGTCATGCCAACAGTAAAGCATCCTGAGACCATTCATGTGTGGGGTTGCTTCTCAGCCAAGGGAGTGGGCTCACTCACAATTTTGCCTAAGAACACAGCCATGAATAAAGAATGGTACCAACACATCCTCTGAGAGCAACTTCCCCCAACCATCCAAGAACAGTTTGGTGATGACCAATGCCTTTACCAGCATAATGGAGCACCTTGCCATAAGGCAAAAGTGATAACTAAGTGGCTCAGGGAACAAAACATTGAAATGTTGGGTCCATGGCCAAACTCCCCAGACCTTAATCCCATTGAGAACTTGTGGCCGATCCTCAAGAGGCAGGTGGACAAACAAAAACCCACAAATTCTGACAAACTCCAAGCATTGATTATGCAAAAATGGGCTGCCATCAGTCAGGATGTGGCCCAGAAGTTAATTGACAGCATGCCAGGGCAGATTGCAGAGGTCTTGAAAAAGAAGGGTCAACACTGCAAATATTGACTCTTTGCATAAACGTAATGTAATTGTCAATAAAAGCTTGTAATTATACTTCAGTATACCATAGTAAAATCTGACAAAAATATCTCATAACACTGAAGCAGCGAACTTTGTGAAGACCAATACTTGTGTCATTCTCAAAACTTTTGACCACGACTGTAGAGCCTTTTCTCTTTACATGGAATGACCATTAAAAAGCAAAAATAAGGGGGGAACTATGTATGTTTGTTGTAACTCAAATATAATAAAACTACAAAACAATTGTTTAAAGTTGAGGTCCACATAAGGTGAAACAGGTTTTGTTTATGAAACAGCGCAGAGGAGCTTCGTGGTAAAAAAAAAACGTGTAGGACCTACTCTGCTGTTCTATCGCGCTTGCAATGATGTGAAATGATGTCCGAGGGAAAAAACAGGGTTTCTTGTTTGAAGTACTGTCTTTGTTGTTGTAATATCGCAAACAGACGTGGCAATTTCACTGCTAAGAATTCCAGCTTTAATGAATAAATGTGTATATTTTTTCTAATGAAATTCTAATATTGACAAGCAAATCAAGAAATAGAAATCTGAGCCATGGGTGAATACACATTTTCTAAAAGGTCATTAATATTTGAGATGGGAGGGTAGATACAGTATTTGGGGAGCAAAATTATTTCAAAATGACTTGCTGTTTTTTAAATACTTATTACTGCATTCTATGTTGTTGAATTTATGTTTGTGTTGCAATTTTCAAGCACATCTGAGACCACACAGTACGGTTAATCTTTTGAATCCTTGTTGAACCAAATCAACAAGAACGACCCGCACAAGATTTGTTCATTTGACAACGTACCAAAAGTGTTGGATAAAAATGTTTCTAAATTATTTACTACCAAATAATTGTATGATGGTATGTCTCTGGCTTACAATGATTCTGTCCTTGTCTGGCAGTAAACAAAATTCTAAATGTCCCAACAGGGACTTGCCTGTTTATAGCAATGTGTAGTAATAGTCTACTAGGGGCCATTTCAAGAACACTTTATGGCAAAGAGCTGTGTGATACCAAAATAAAATGTTAAATCAGATTTTATAGTCAATTCACAAGTTACAATATAAAATATTAGCATTGTCCTTCCAGCAGAAAAAAACAAAACCTTCAACATTCAAAACACTTATCTTATGTCTGTGTTCCATACATCTAACTCAACTTACTCTTGCTCACTTTTATTTCACATTCCCTTCATAGATGAAAGGGCAGGGCACCCAGCATACTTCTTTGTGAATCAGACCGTACTTTCCACTTTCCTTGCTTCTGTCAAGTCAAGTTCTCTTATTTGGGACACGGGTGCCCACTCAAAAAGAAGCAGACATGCGCTTCTAGGAGGATGGAGTCCCTCTGCTCCCTTCGGGTGCGGCTGCAGCCCCGGCCCCACCTCCAGTGACCAGGTTCCGGAGCAGCTTGCGGCGGCCGGCCTGATAGTCCTCCTCATCTACATTGACCAGCAGTTTGATGGCCTCATGGCCCACCGCCTGTTTGAGTGAGTCTGTGATGAAGACACCCTTCAGGGCCTCCAGCAGGGAGCCGTTGATGTAGTCCCGCCAGAAAGCATCTAGGTATGTGAGCTCTGAGAACTTGATGTCACAGATTATGGAGCCCAGGTCCCGGGACTTGAGAATAGTGTTTGCCTGGTTGAACCTCTCAAACTGCCTCTCCAGAGCCTCCTGCTTGTTGGAGAAGACGTTTCCCTGAAGCGCTGATTCATGCTGGCAATACTCGGCACGCACTCGTAAGCGGATGTCTGCAGGGGTGTGGGGTGAATAGGGAAGAGCAAGGGGAATGGTTACACAGAGGAAGAGTGTGCCGTCTAATGCCATGGAAACTATACAGTCAAGGAATTCTGGAGCAATTTAGACTTTTAATTCAGCATCTGTATAGTTTGGTCGCAGATATGTATGCATGTGCTTTAGCCAACTCTTTTGTCATTTATTGTCATGAAAGAACTGTCAAAAAGTAGATACACACATGCGGCCTCTGAAGGCATAAAGTTACTAAACAAGTTGCTTTTGAATTATTTTGAGGGGATATTTTTCATGCTTTCACAATAAACACCCAAAATTCCCTTACCACAGGTTTGCTTCTCCCTGCAGTCTCCTGTGGTGTGGGCCCTCTTCCTCTTGCGGCTGGGTAATGGGGGGCCTGGCTTGGTGCGGGGGGAGCCCACCTGGGGTCCCGATGGAGAACAGCATATTACTGGTTGGGGGCCTGTTAATGGAGTGGGAAAAAAATGCTAAGACATTTACAGATGTATTCATTTCACTATTTCCACACACACACACACATATACTGTATGTAGATGTATACATGCAGAGTCACACATTCACCTGTCCTCCTATGGGGTGCAGCCTCCCTGCTCTCTCCTCCTCTGGGGGACACATAACGCACCGACGTCTCTTCCAGGTACTTATCCACTGGGTCTGGGCACACTGAAAGGAATGCTTTTGGTTAGTGACTTAATATTAAAATGTAACGTAAATTGTAAATTATTAACTAAGAAAACACAGAAAGTGTGTTTTCAAGAGGATGGTGAAAAGGGGGAATTTTTTTTTGGAATAACATTTTGGAGATTGACAACCTAAGTTTTTCTGTCTTGACGCCAATACATTTTTTTTGCTCTTTCATTTTCAATAGAATTTTAGTGGGCCTGAGAAAGACAAAGGTTGAGAAGGAAACCACCACTCACCGGTCTGTCTCTTCCTGAGTGTGACGTAGGGCAGCAGGTCGTGGCGTGTGATGATGCGGAGCAGCTGCAGGACGTGTCTGAAGTTGGTCTCATCACAGCGCCCCTGGCGCTCCAGAGCTAGCAGGAAGTCCTGGCCGCTCCTGATGCCTCCGCGCTCATACTCGTCGATGACGTCCACGAACAGGAAGGAGAGCACTCGCACGTCGCGGTGCGTGAGCTGGGCTCCCACTATGTCAAACATGCGGTGTAGTGAGTACAAGCCGTAAGAGTTGTCTACGGCCTCCTCAGGCCAGTGTTCGAAGCGTCCCGACGAGTGCCTCCTGGGGGTGGCAGAGTTAGTGCAGGAGGCCGAGGCGCCCCTGTTCACTGCCACTCCACTGGAGGTCCCCACCGATGAGGACCCCACACCACCCATCAGACCTCTGTGGGGGGCAAGGTGCCCCGCAGCACTACTCTGAGTAGAGTCCAGCTGGTTTGGATTAATGTGAGGTCTACCGTGGTGAGCTGACGAGTTCTGGGGGACGAGGAGGGGAGGGTTGACGTTTGCATTGGGGAGGAGATGCTGCTGTGAGGTCATCACTTTGTGTTAGGGGTGGACGATGATGGGATGCAGAAATCCCAACAACTTCTATGTTGTGTCTGAATACTTTAACTACTTTCCTACAAAAAAAAGAGGGACAAAACACTTCACACCTGGCAAAACAGTAAAAGATCGGAACTGAAAGAGAGCATAAACTCAAACAATCTCAAACAAAGGAATGACTTTTAACATGAAATTAGGTTGATTATCTACACTTAAGTTTCAGCATCTAGATAGGTAACTAAGCTCTCTCTACTGTGTAGCTAAACTACTAACGTTAACGTTAGTGTCTACCAAGTCTATAGCTAGCAAGCTAACCAGACTGCAAGTTCCTAATGTAATGATAACAGCTAGCTTCTAGGCCAAATCATATTGCCCGGTTTATCCTTTTAAAATAAGAATAACACTTATTTGAGTAAGGGAAACAAATGTACACAACATCAGTGATGATATCAGTGACGTAACTCTCTAACTAAGTTTACTAAACATCAACATGGAAAATGGGCAATGATGACTGGCTTTCTAGGCTAGCTCAATGCACCAATCCAACAACAACGTAGCTACAGTAGGTAGCTAGCGCCATTCAGACAGGCAGAGGTCCAAGCTAGCTGGCTAGCTATATACAATAGCATAGCCAGTATATAGATCATCTTTGGTATAACTAGCTAACGTTAATCACAACAGTCAGGAAGCTAGCTAGGTAACGTTAGTTTCTGTTAACAACAATGACCATCTAACGTTACAGTCAGTACAGTAGCTACTAGTTAGTTAAGTTAGCTACATGAGGTCATTGTTCAATTTCCCTAACCCCAAATAACTAGCTAACGTTAGCTGGATAAACCACCCAGATAACTGGCTAACCACCAAGCTACAAGCAGCTTGTTATTGTGGAAATGTAGTTAACGTTAGCTAACTAGTAGCTGGTATGTAGCTAGCTAGCTAACGCGTTACATCAACTCGTTTAAATTTTAATTAACTAACGTTAGCTAGCTTGCTAAACGTTATTTAGTTACACACAACAACAAAAAAGTGGTCACAATAAATTAAACGACACTATCGGTAGCTAGCTAATGTTTGCTTAGGGACTGGTTTGCTTATGCTAGCTAGTTGGCTAACTTTAGCAATGTAGATAACTAGTGCTAACAATGTTTACCTTAGCTACGTTACCTTAAGTTAATAACGTTAGCTACATTGATTCAAAATAAATCAACTTGAAAGACCGTACCTACTTACTTAACGTTCTTTGTGGAATGCTAAGCTCCTTCAAGATCAGAAAACACAATGATGGTGGATAATGTCAATATTTCCAGAGGCTAACAATTAGCATGCCCATTTTCCTTTCTCAGCTAAAATGAAAGAATATCCGGTACACAGTAGGATTCACATCCAGGTTATTAATTCAGGCCCTGTTAGAATACTTGTAAACCAGACAGTCTTTGCTTGTAAAGTGCATCCTTCCTTCCTTCCTCTCTCTCTTGAACTAATCTTTCATGTAAACATGAAATTGATCCTTTGTTTATGACAACATAAACAGGAGTATGTTTTTGGGTTATGAAAGGTGATATGCAGCTCATAACGGAGGCATTTACAAATTAGGCTTCAAGATGCGTAGCCTATGACAGCAGGACATCTTTCTGATCGCACCTATACTATACATGTAATTCAATATAGCCTACACAGTATTCACAGTATATATGATGGGGATTTTAATCTTTGTTTATACAGGTACCGGTAAGTAAATTAAGAAACAATTATTGTTTACAATGACAACTTGTCCGTTGAAACAAGAACCTATTTGAAAAAGAAAGTAACAGGCTGACGTGGAGAGAATGAGCTGTACTTGGGCTCGATCCATGGATTCTGCGGTGCAGAGACGAGAGCTGTACTCCCTGCGCCACAAAAGCTTATGCCTAAGGGCTGAGGCAGAGCATCTTTCCATTCTCACCAAACCCCAAATGGCAACAGTTCCCTACAAAGGCCATCCCACAGCTACCACCAATGTAGCCTAATATGCACTATACTTTACTTGTGGTTATTATAAAATAATATAGACACAGGCTACTGATTGAGGATGAATCCACACTGGAAGCTTTACTTCTTAACACACACTACAGTTGCCCTGTAGGACACCTCATCCAAATACCACAAACATATCACAACAAAATCATCCACAACTCAAATGCCAAATGATTTCATATTGCTCTGCTCCATTGGCAACATTTAGCACATTAAGTCAAATAGATCCCGGTTTACTAAATAGATAGACACAATGTCTTGGAAAACATCTGTCCCGTCTTCACACTCCTTATCCTTAGTTCTTCCCGGAATAAAAAAACAAAACTCAAATGTGCTTCTCAAATGTATTTATTTTATGAGTACTTTGTGCCCAGAATGTCCTTGATATGCATCTCTAACTTTGGTCCCGGCAGCTATTGGATGTACATGTTTTTGTTCTAGCCCAGCACTTACACACCTGATTCAATTTCCAGAACTGGAGATGGAGACCCCAGTTCAACTGTATATGTATGTTTCAACTGACCTGGTTGCACACAGCTTCTCCATATCGTACAAATGAGGCAAAGTGTTCACAGTTGAGTGAGAATAGTCGGTATGGGAACTCTGTGTTCATCAGAGCATCACACCTCTGCCTCATATTTTCCTGTGATGAGGGCTGGTGGCCATGTTTGTTGTTGCTGATCATCACATGAACTCCTTTGGGCACGGTGACCTCCATCAGATGCATCCTGTGTATCTTGGTCTGCCCAAGAAGGAGGTCACCACACACAGGAAATGCTGCTTGCAGGTCATGGCGGATGGTACTCATCAGCCGCCCCTCATCTAGGATCAAAGCAGTTTGGGAATAAAGATGCACTTGAGGGTCATAAAATAGTAATTACATAAAAAGAGTTGTCAATTTGTTGACTCAAGACTTTATGGGTATCATTAACTCTAAATATCAATATATGAACTCTGTAACACACCAATCTTGCGTTACCCTGCTTTCACATTCATGTCTCACCTGCCACTGCAAAATGGATTATGTGTCCATCTTCATCATATACACCCCAATGTGAGTATCCAATAGGGTAAGATAATTCGATCAAGTCTCCAAACTTGGCAGCTGACACAATTTCATCAATCTGTACAGAACATACCATAAGCAATGCATTCAAAACTCCACCCTGTGACAGTTTACCTATCCGGTTTAGGAGCAGGTTTGACAACATTGTAGACGCAGGTGCAGGTTGGTAAATGATTTCACACAATAGTTCTTGCAATTTTCCAACATTCAATCAGTAGGCTTACTGTAGTTGAGTTATAGACTTGCAGTGCTGATTTTTTTTTTTTTTTAAGACACATCATACAGTGCCTTCAGAAAGTATTCACACCCCTCGACCTTTTCCACATTTTGTTGGTGTTACAGTCTGAAATTAAATTGCGATGTTTTGTCACTGGCCAACACACAATACCCCATAATGTCAAAGTGGAAATATGTTTTTAGACATTTTTACAAATAAATTAAAAATGAAAAGCTGAAATGTCTTGAGTCAATAAGTATTCAACCCCATTGTTATGGCATGCATAAATAAGGTCAGGAGTAAAAATGTGCTTAGCAAGTCACATAATAAGTTACATGGACTCACTCCGTGTGCAATAATAGTGTTTAGCATGATTTTTTAATGACTACCACATCTCTGTACCCCACTCATTTAATTATCTATATGGTCCGTCAGTTGAGCAGTGAATTTCAAACACAGATTCAACCACACAGACCAGGGAAGTTTTCCAATGCATCACAAAGAAGGCCACCTATTGGTAAATAAAAAAAATTATTAAAAAAATCATACATTGAATATCCCTTTGAGCATGGTGAAGTTATTAATTACACTTTGGGTGGTGTATCAATACACCCAGTCACTACAAATATACAGGCATCCTTCCTAATTCAGTTGCCGGAGGGGAAGGAAACCGGTCAGGAATTGCACCATAAGGCCAATGGTGACTTTAAAACAGTTACAGAGTTTAATGGCTGTGATAGTTGAAAACTTTGGATGGTTCAACGACATTGTAGTTACTCCACAATACTAACCTAATTGACAGAGTGAAGAAAAGGAAGCCTGTACAGAATAAAAATATTCCAAAACGTGCATCCTGTTTGCAATAAGGCACTAAAGTAAAACTGCAAAAAATGTGGCAAAGAAATTAACTTCATGTCCTAAATACAAAGCGTTTGTTTGGAGCAAATCCAACACAACACATCACTAAGTATCACTCTTCAAATGTTCAAGCATTGTGGTGGCTGCATCATGTTATGGGTATGCTTGTCATCGGCAAGGACTAGGGAGTTTTTTTTATGATACAAAAAACAGAATAGAGTTAAGCACGGGAAAAATCCTAGTGGGAAACCTGGTTCAGTCTGCTTTCCGACAGACACTGGAAGACGAATTCACCTTTCAGGAGGACAATAACTTAAAACACAAGGCCAAATATACACTGGAGTTGCTTACCAATACGACATTGAATGTTGCTGAGTGGACTAGTTACAGTTTTGACTTAAAATCGGCTTGAGAATCTATGGCAAGACTTGAAAATGGCTGTCTAGCAATGATCAACAACCAACTTGACAGAGCTTGAAGAATTTAAAAAAGAATCATGTGCAAATATTGTACAATCCAGGTGTGCAGAGCTCTTAGAGACTTAACCAGAAAGACTCACAGCTGTAATCGCTGCCAAAGGTGAATCTAACATTTATTGACTCAGGGGGTTGAATACTTATCTAATCAATATATATTAGTGGTTTATTATTCATTACTTTATTTTTTTACAAATGTTAGAATTCTTCTTCCACTTTGACATTACATAGTACTTTGTGTAGATCGATGACAAAAAATGACAATTCAATTAATTTTAATCCAACTTTGTAACACAAAACATTTAGGAAAAAGTCAAGGGGCGTGAATACTTTCTGAAGGCATTATACATTATACATTTACGTCATTTAGCAGACGCTCTTATCCAGAGCGACTTACAGTTAGTGAGTGCATATATTTTTATTTTTCATACTGGAATCAAACCCACAACCCTGGTGTTGCAAATGCCACACTCTACCAACTGAGCTACATCCCTGCCGGCCATTCCCTCCCCTACCCTGGACGACGCTGGGCCAATTGTGCGCCGCCCCTTGGGTCTCCCAGTCGCGGCCGGCTACGACAGAGCCTGGATATGAACCAGGATCTCTAGTGGCACAGCTAGCACTGCGATGCAGTGCCTTAGACCACTGCACCACTCGGGAGGACATTATAGGACATTATATTATAGGCCTACATCTCATCTGTCATTTAACGACACTGTAGGCTACATAGGCCCACTATTTTGTAAAGTTGGTAGTTGGTCAAGAAATAAACTATAAGAGTGATTTATTAATAACCTGCTTTCAAAACATAATACACACACAAGGAAGGATTTACCCAAGTTCTGGAGGTGCACATTCCTTACCCGCAGCAGAAAGATAGGCTACAGTCACAGAGTACAGTAAAGCTGACAGGTGTTCTCGCGCGTTAATTAAAATGCAAATTGGTCAAATGTAAATTACATTTACAAACGAATTTCATCATCACTGACTGCTGTAGAACGCAATATTTTCTTAGTACATTAGGCTATGGTAAAATATATTATAGCTTACCTGCTGCGTGTAGTCCATTCTTGTGTCAATAGTTTTGACAACTAAATCTTAGCAGGTTTGGTGGCAGGGCGTGTTTTTCGAGTTTAAGGGAAAGTCGTTTGTAAAATGTTTTAAGTGTCAGTGACTCATTAATGTTTGGCTAGTATTTATATTATTGTCAGGCTGAAGCCTATTAAAACATTAGCCAGTCTGCAAGAATATTGAGAATATTCTAATAGGTAGGATAAAGTAGTAGAATATTGAATTTGTTGAAAAAATCACAAGATTTCATAAAAAGGTAGGCAAAATGTATTCTAAATAATTTCCAATAAGCCTATTCAATGTTCAACTCCATACAAAATGCAAACACATCATGACAACAAAATGTTTTCCACAAATTTTATGAGTGATCAATTCTTCTGAAGGTGCTTAAAGCTTTCAGCTGACAGTTTCTTTTATATCCAAAACATGAGATCAGTTGTCAGATCAAAGGTCAGTTGAGATCAAACAAAAACAAACAAACAAAATTACAGAGAATCACAAATTGCTATGGACCAGCTTAATTGAAAGTAGGCCTGGGTCATTCCACAAAATGAGTCCCTTTTGAGTATGTTAACTTGGTGAAAAAAACAAAAACGTTTTATTTCAACTAATTTAAACAACAGATGTTCAACTTAATAAAAAACGTGTTTTCCCATCTCAAGAGGTTAAATAAAAAAATACTATAGTAAGTGCCTATTAAGTGCCAAATAAAGTAACAGGGTTGCATAACAGGGTTGATTATTTCATCTTAAATCAGCCATAAATCCCCTTGTGACAGGAAGCTTGTTGTGTGAAACAGGGAGGGGCAATTAAATGAAAGCATCACAAAAAATGTAAGTTGTAAAACATTTCCACTAGCCTGTCTATGAATGGGTAACAGGGTTGACGTGTTATGCTCGACCCATTCAGTTTTCCACCACAAAACTCCAGAAAATGGCAAAAAAAGTACCTGCTTTTATACTATGAGGATAGTTTCACCATATTAGAGCAAGAGTTCAGTTCACGTAACATGGTTGACCTTAAAATGAGGGGCAGGTTTTTTTCTTCCTTAAAATTATTCAATAATCACATGAAATAAATAATAATCTTCAGAAATGACTTTGTCAAGCAACGAAAATAACCAAGGCTATGATGGTGAAAACTATGGAAAATGTTGGGGTTAAGTGGGTTAAACTCTTCCTTCAAGTCACAGAGTGCACATAGGGACATGTCAAAATGCAGAATGTTGGCACTTTAGCAAGTCTTTATTCATAAAAATAAATAAAAATGTCCACGTGCTCTATATTAAAGGGCACTTAATTTAATATAACAGGCTATTAAAATGCAATATTGGTGTAGAATTTCTACTTAAAATATCAAAGGGACGCAAAAGGGACTCATTTTGTGAAACAACCCACCTAAGATTTTACAAAAAACAAAAGTGTTATCGAAATACATTTGATTGATTGATTGATTGAAATGATGAGGATGATCCATTTTTTTCCAATATACAATATCACCCACCCCATGCATGCAAAACAGACTTAAGTTATTTTAGTTATCTATCTTTTACGCTACGTCAGACTATTAATGAATTGTTTTTTAACTGTATAACAAAGTTATTTATTTTACATCTGAGTTGCATGTATTCCTCCCCAACTGGTGCCTCTCATGCACTACTTTTTGTGGTTGCCAAACTGTACAGCCATCCTGTTGCTGACACAGCGGAAGGTGGCCGGCTCCACCTCCCAGTAGTTGATTGGGTTATCAAAGAGACTGATCCCGTTGTAGTAAGTCTTCTTCACACCAAAGCCCTCAGGGCAGAAGTCATTCACCTCAACCTGGCTGATGTTGTTGGAGTGAAGGTAGACCACCTGTTTAAAAAACATTACATATATCGACTGTTATCAACATAACATATCAAGTGAAATCACCAATATTTATGTGATTGATGCTGCTTCACAACCTCCTCCACACTTTACCTGCAGATACTTCATTCCAGCAAGGCCTCCAGGGACATTGGGGATCCGGTTGTTCTCTAGATGCAGCTCTCTCAGGTTTTGCAGGTAATACAGGCTGCCGTGCTCAATGTGGCGAATATGATTGTAGCCTAGACCCAACCTAACACACACACACATGCATGCGGATACGCACACACACACACACACACATTGAAATCGAGTGATTGATGAGACAATGAAGGTCAGACCAACTAGAGAAGGGGTCCCTAATTACATTCAGCCGTGGGACGATTTTTCCTTGAGTGAATGGTCGGGCGGTCGAAACATAGTTATAAATAATTTGTACACAGCAGATTGACCACAATAATCCCAAACAGATATTGTATTTGACAAAAACAGAATCATTTCAAAATTGATGATTACATTGGGATACGATCACATATGCCTCTCTATTTATGCGTGGGAATACTTGGAATCAGATTTCCTAAATCAAAATCACTTTCAGCTAATTTCCTGGTGATTTTACAGTCTTTTATGTCCAAGAACAAAAATGATATATAAAAAAATCTCTCAGATGCTCACTTCTTATCTTCAAAGGAAAATATTTATAAAGAAATTTAAAAAGCATATAAGTAACAACAGCATAATAGAAGAGTAATTGTTCAAGTTGCACAACAGAAACGGAGTCGGGTATCATCATGATAGTGGCACCCTCTAGTGCAGGGTTCCCCAAATGCTGCCCTCAGGCCAAATTCGGCCCGCGGGTGATTTTATTTTGCTGAATCAAGTTTTCTGAGCAAAGAAAAAATTATATATAGATCTACAGCATTCATAAACTCCCCATAAATGCATTATGCGATGGACTTTTAGAAACTCTCAGACATTATTATATTATTATTATTATATTATTATTACATTGAACACCCTCTTGTAAAGCTACTTGTCCAGACCTACCTGTGCAAACCCTCATATTGCCTTAGGTCTTCTAGTTCAATGGCTTGAATTTGATTCTGATCCAAATGCAACTCATGTAGACCCTCAGGGAGATCTGGAAGTTGAAGGAAAACAGGTGACCAATAGATTCAAATGATTTTTCAGTGTAAATGTGTGGGAAGTTTCAATGAAACAAATATTGCCCTGCAGCTTCGCAGAGCACTCCAAATAACATTATTGTAAAGGTTATGCCATGCTTTCCACCTTTAGGGATGCCTGTGAGTTTTGCCTCAGAAATGCGAAGGAAGGTAAGTTTGAGTCCATCAAAGGCTCCAGGCTCCAAACCACTGTTCTGAATAGGATTCCTCCCCAACTCTGTGGAAGAAAAGTATGTGTTTAAGTCAATGCCAATACCTGCTCCAGTACTGAAGTGGCTAGATGTACACTTCGAAGACCTTTTCCACCCAAAAAAAGAAAAAAAAACTACCTTTGAATCTGGTGCTAACACAGTAAATCTGGCCTAAGTTCTAACTATAGCTTGTCATCTCACCAATGCAATTCATGCTGCCCAGGCCAGAGAAAGCCCCGGCCGCCACCCTCTTGATGCGGTTGTCATGGATGCGCAGCTCCACCAGGGAGGAGGGCAGGTTCTTGGGCACGGCTGTCAACTGGTTGTGGGAGAAGTAGAGCTTTTGCATCCTTTTTAGGGGCATGAAGGCCCGCGGGTGCACCCTGGAGATCTTGTTATTCACCAACACCAGAGCCTGAGAAAGGAGGGATAGGTCATGAGGAGACCAGCCACCCCGACCCAAAAGAAATATAGACCATCGCTTATAGAATAATACAAGCACTGTTTTCATTGTAATTCTAAACTATGATATATTCAAACACAGATACGAATCAACCCATTACCATTATAGAAAAAGTTATGTTTTATATATTGTACACAATATATTATTTGAAGAGACATCGTTAAAAGTGTGTATATTTTCAGTATGGACACTGAAAGGGGGCGCTACTATGAAAAAAGCAAAGACAGACAAGTGACGTTTCCTTCTATTGAAATGCCAGAACTCTCTTCCACCATTTGTATTTTGACTGTTAGTGCTCACATAGAGGTTGCTGAGTCCCTTGAAGTCATCCTCTCTTATCTCGGTGATCTGGTTGCTTTGAAGGTCCAGGAGCCTGGTCTCCGGGGGGATGTCATATGGCACATAGTGTAAACCTGCAGATCAAACTACAAGAGATGAACTTACCTGCTTGACTTTACACACTTTTCCACATTCTGTCAGTTCACAATCATTACAGTTCAGTTGTAATATAAACAATTGTTATTGTTGCTTAACAGTTTTTTTCAATCTATGAATCATGACAATATACCTCTTGGACATACACAGTATGTTCTCAATCTTAAAGTTATATCTGGATAAATCCACAAGTTAGAATTTATCTTCATACTGTAATTTGGTAAATGCTGAGTAATTCTCTAGGCTATGGTTTGTACGGACATGTTGCACTTTGTTGTTGTTTGTGTGTGTGCTGTCACCATATAATTAGGAAGAAACCAGATGGCCAAGACTCCACGTAGCACTAAAAAGTAGCATGCAGTTGTGCAGTGTGACTGCTGTCTACACATTAACAATTGTATATTTGGTGTGAAGAATCATTTGGAGAGAATATAATATTGTGACATTGTATCTCTTAACTCACCCAAGTCAGAGCACTGCACAACCTTCTGGTTACACTGACAGCCGAATGGGCAAGTAGGCTGTTCTGGTTTGTAATATTCTGGTTTGTAGTATTCCTCAACTGCTGAGCCCTCCTCTTCATCATTCATCATCATCATCATCAGCCCCTCTACGTCAATGCTCTTCCCAAAGTCCAAGAAGCCCTTCTGCTCAAAGGGCAGTGCCAGAGAGGGGGTGGGTAGAGGTGTAGCACACAGCAGGAGAAGGACAACAGAGAAGGGAAGCATGGCTGGGCCTTTTGTTGAAGAGAAATCACAAGAGGAAGACAAAAAAAGCACAAGGAAAATGAGCAACAGTCATTAAAGAGCCACAGTTATGAATCCAGCAACTATCTAACTAAATTCCTGTAGCCTACAATTGGAGAGTTGCTCCTCAATGTAAAAAATCGATTAACTACCAGTTAGAAAATAAAACAATACACACACAGAGGCAGTTGCTGGTTGTTTTATTCTTAGTGGATGCTGTATTTTCCCTTTAAGTGGCGGGATAGTACAAAATTGTTTATTTTGGGTATATATCTTAAATATAATTTGCTTAGCTCACCAGGAGTGGTTGGATTGTAATTGTATACACTGTAGATCTCAAATGTTGAATAAGAAGAAGTTTAAAATAACTAAAATCTCTCTCTCTGTTTGTCACACACACACACACACACACACAAACACACAACACACACACACACACACACACACACACACACACACACACACACACACACACACACACACACACACACACCAAACCTATAGCTAGCATTGTGTTACAGTTCACTCCTCCAGTCCAGAGTAATCTCATAGTCAACATTGCCACTCCAGAGCAAAAGTCAGTCTAAAACAAATAGTAACCAGCGACAAAGAGTGAAATACACCCTGGCTTTCATACATCTGTTTGTTAGGCTTCATCCTCAAGATTTGATCTATCATATATGTCACAGGCGTTCTCACTTAAAAGCCAGTCTTACTCTTCCCATCAATTTTGTGGTTGGCATAAGAGGCAGAAAATCATGAACCATGGATACTATGTTGTCTTAGGTCTGTAACTACTACAGTGTGTGCCATCTGTCAATATGCATTAGCAGGATTGTACTGCAAACTATCAATAGATGCCCTAAGGTAATTTGGGATAATCTCGGATAAGTCTTCAGTTCGAGGTTTCTTGTTGAAAATAAGAAAAGCATTGAATTGGTTTGTTCTTCAAAGTTATTTTTTCATATGAGCAAAGAGTCTTTACTCTGGAGTTTGACTTTCCCCTGCCTTTGCCACGTGTTGTGAAAGGCCTGCTTCCTCCCTGTCTCAGGAGTCAAACTCCCACACCCTTTACCACAGTAAGGCCCTAGAAGCCACATAACTGGCTGGTCTCAGGAAAGGTTTTTTATAGACAAAGAGCTGGATTCAATCCGTTTTGCAGAAGTATTGTGGAAGATCCGCATTATAGCTTGATTTAAATTTTGTTCCCACGTTTGTGGAGACTGCATTCACGGTAAAACACTGCATATGTCTGTTCATTTGGAAATTACCTTTACATTTTTATGTGGATCTTCTGCGATACTTCTGCGATACGGATTGAATCCAGCCCCCACTCTGTCACAGCCACTCTTTTCCCAAAACATAAGCTATTTCAGCATAGGGTCCAACCTGGACCCAGGGATAGACGTAACATAGTAAAAGTAAATGATTATGATATGTTATGTTTCGTATGGTATGTATTAATTTGTGGCTGTCCATCATCCATTTCGTATGATATGTTATGAATTACAATTTGTAGGATATGTTACGAATTGCAATTCATACAATATGTTACGAATTGCAATTCTTACAATATGTTACGAATTCCGATTTGTTGTGGCTAACGTTGCAAAGCTGTTAATTAGCTAAAATGTTTTTGCCTTAAGTAACCTTCTGTCTTATGTAACCAGACATTTACTATGTTACATTTAGTCTATGAGACCAGGCTGGAGGGTCAAATTTATAAATACAGTGAATGAGATGTATGACATACACAAAAATGACTTATTTGCTGTTAAATTAAATTCTTAGTCTATCATTTTGTAATAGACTTGTCTCCCTGCAGTGAGCACTTTAACTACAGTATGGGGTGGCTCGAAGTTTTGAATGTTAATGAAATTGTCCATGTTTGTTATGTCTCAAGGGGAATTGATCAACTATGGCCAAAGCTATAAAAGGAATATAGAATTTGTAGGCTAGGGAGGGTTGTGTCGACCCAGAAGGCTAAAACAAATAATTTAAAACGTAATAGTCAATTTCAAATGTTATATATTACTTTAACAATAAAAAATGTTTCAAATGCAGAATATTCAACCAACTGTGAAATAAAGTTGTAACATATAGTGTCCTCTTACTGTAAATGATACTGAATAAACGATCATCTTTAAGTCAAGAAGCTCAAATAAATGTACTATGTCAGTCATAATGAAACAGGAAGACACTTACCGTTTCAGTAAAAAAAAAAAAGTAAGTTTAGAGGTTTATTTTTTTTTAAATAAAGATGAATTAAACCTCATAAACTGATATGCAGGACAAGTGTTTTATTCCATGGGATGATCCTTTATCTGTGAGTCCATCTGCCAGCAGCGTCAGAGCTCTGCACAGTACCACGGAAGGAGTTACCAAAAGGAAAAAAACAAGTATTTTAAGCCATAACCAATAATTGGTCCAGTCCCCTTTTCATTGCTGTGTGTGTGTGTGTGTGACAAACAGAGAGAGAGACATTTTAGTTTGAGATCTACAGTATATACACCAATTACAATCCAACCACTCCTGGTGAGCTAAGCACATTTTATTTAAGATATATGCCCAAAATAAACCATTTTGAACTATGCCACCACTTAAAGGGCAAATACAGCATCCACTGTATCCAAGGATAAAACAACCAGCAACTGCCTCTACCCAGTGCTGCACATGTAGATTGTTAGAGTTACTAAGATCTACTCAGGCTATTTAAAGTAACTATAGACAATGAATAGCAATTATTTAACATGTTTTATTTTCAAAATGTTTCTTTACACAAGTTGGTCACAAAGTTGAAACAGTTGTTCATCAATTCATAAAAAACAACAGTGAGTGTAGTGTAGAGGGCACCTGGACATCTTTGGCTCTCACTACTGTCAAGTAGCTACCTTGATCTCCCTGGGTAACTGCACATTCTTTTTCTTTCGATACATGCTACTATCAAGCAAGATTAAAGTAAAACCTAACACTGCCTTACAGAGTGAATCTGTGAAACAGGTAAAAGACAAACACACAATCTTTCTTATTACTTGTGATAATGAAGCCCACTCACAAAGGGCTGGTTGCATAAACATTGCCCTAGACTTATGGTAAGACTTAGGATAGAAGTCTAAGTTCACCTGTTGCATACAGCGTGGGTATCATAAGTCTGAATAACCTAATCACAACTCATCAGAGAAGAAGATAATCAGAGACAGACTCAGAGGAAATGATGTAATGAGGCACGCCGACTAGGTCAAACCCAGGACAAACTGATTGGGTGGAAGAAAGGGGGGAAAAAGAAGGAGGGAGGGGAGGAAGGGGGATACTAGTAATCTTCATGGTGGTAATCTTCCTCGTGACTCTGGGGCCGTAGTATGATGCTGTGGTAGGTCTTGATGC
Organism: Coregonus clupeaformis; assembly: GCF_020615455.1. Lineage (NCBI taxonomy): Eukaryota > Metazoa > Chordata > Actinopteri > Salmoniformes > Salmonidae > Coregonus > Coregonus clupeaformis. The sequence continues at coordinate 24,539,004 of NC_059215.1, forward strand.
AGGAGAGGGCGGTGGGCGGGATGAGGCGCCGGTCAATCAGGTTGTACTCCAGGTGAATGGAAACTAGAGGCGAGTCTTCGCTCAGGCGCGTGTCACACAGAGAGTTCAGAGGAACGTACCTGCAGGGAAGAGAAAAAAACAGACATTTAGACAGATGATGGACACTTAGTGACCACCGACAGAAAGACATAATACTCAGACAAGACAGAAGGACCTTTGATCCGACTAAAGGAAATAACAACTGAGAGAGAAACAAAATTACACATTGAGATTCACAATAGATTTGGATGGGCCATTATGGTTAGACTGCATGTGGCTAACTGGCTATATCTATTTCGAAAAAAGAGTACAGTACTGTGCTCTTCAAAAAAGTTGGTTCATCTCCCAGTGGGAGGAAGAGGACAGAGAGAGGAACTTAGTTATGTTAGATAATGTTGTAGTTGAGCTACCAGATAACTTTGTGGTTGAGTTACCTGATAACGCTGAGGTTGACTTACCAGATAACATTGTGGTTGAGTAGTTTGTTAACGTTGTGGTTGAGTTACCTGATAACATTGTGGTTGAGGCGGAGGAGCTGCAGGCTCTTGAGCTTCAGTAGCCCCCTTGGGATGGAGCGAAGCTGGTTGTGGTCCAGCAGGAGTTCAGTCAGAGAGTTGTACAGACCCAGGAATGACACATTATCAATGCCGTCATTGCTCAGCCTGTTGTGGGACAGGTGAAGGAGGTCCAATCCCGGTTTCATGTGGCCAAACACGTAGCCAGGGATCCGCTCAATCTGGTTGTGGTGCAGGTGGAGCTGCTTTAGGCCCACAGGGAGGAAGGAGGGAACATGCACCAGCTTATTGTGCGACAGATCCAACGACTCCAACTTTCTGAAATGGTAGGGAAAATACAGGGAGATATTTTGCTCAATATATGACAAGACATGAAGAGATAGAAGGTAATGAATATACTGCATTATGTCTCCAATTGACTGAGATTAAAAGGGGACTTTTTCCATTTTAGGACTATATTACTAGTCCACCTTTCCTTTAGAAGGCTGGTTCAATGTTTCCCAATCTTTCACCAGAGGGTTCCATCTTATCCATCACATCTATGCCACGACTTTGTAGGAGTTTCAAACCACTAAGAGCCTTCATACAAAGGCAGATGGCCAGCAGTCCCTCCCTTTGGGCTTGACTCTCTCCACAACCTATCATAAAGCTGGACTGTTTCTGCTGATCCGCTGTGTAGCCAGCCACATCAGCACGTCCCAAAACAATATCTTCCGTTGCTTTTCCCTCTCTTCTCTTTTTTCCCCTTTCTCCTTTTCTTCAAATATGCAATTAAAATTGTGCCCTGAAAACATTATATTTTCCGCTCATTATTGCTACTCAAACTGGGAGATCAACACATGCACTGAGTGCCAGATGAATTACACCATTTAGAGTTTTGCTTAAGAATCATGTATGCAATCATGTTTATATTCATGCATTTCACTACATTGTTTGTAAAAAAAATTATATTCAATACATTCATAAAGTAAATACAGAGGTCACTTTTCTGCAAGATCTGAAATACTGTATGTTAGTATTAAAAGACAACAAGAATCTAGAATAGGAATAAAATGTGTTCCAATATTCCCCTCAAGGTGGCGATCAAAACCAGAGTAGCAGTAATCAGCAATCATTGCACTGAACAATAACCTCCTAAATGCTGCAAAAGTAAGAATGGAGAGCGGTTGGGTTGTTGGGACTTACAACAGGTTTATCCAGGCCCTTGGGGCTATGCGGTCCTCCCGGATCTTGTTATGACTGAGGTCCAGAAACCTGAGGTTGACGGTCTTGTTAAGGATCCTCTCATGCACCTCTTCTATTCTGTTATCCGACAGGTGAAGTGTCTGGAAATACAAGCAGCAAAACACCTTGAGTGTCCGTGTTGTTAGGGGTTCAGGGGGACCTACTGTGTTGTTAGGGGGGTGAGGGGGACCTACTGCGTTGTTAGGGGGATGAGGGGGACCTACTGTGTTGTTAGGGGGGTGAGGGGGACCTAATCAGTCTACACACTACAGATCGGGAGTTTGTGATATGTGTGGACCTAGCTCGCAATTACAAAAAAAACCTGCATGTTTAGTAAAACATCAGAAGCCTCTGTCATGTTACTACATTATTGAAGAGTCTGTGGACTATACCAAGACGTATTTCATTTATTATACATATTTTTACTTTATTCAGACAGTGGGGAAATTAGGTGTGGAGATAGGCAAGTGGGGAAAACTGTGGGAAGGCTGGATGCAAGGATTGAACCCTGGTCTCCAGTGGGGAGTTGTATATGTGACATGTGCCGGGGAGTGTTACCACGCCATCATCGCTCTGCACCCAAGACACATTTCAAATAAGGGAAAGTTTGATTGACCCACATGTCTCAGAAAGTCATGCCTCCCCAAGCTAAACTCCTCTGTTGGATTGAGGCTACTTACTGCATGTCATTGGCTCTTGCATGCTCACTACAATGGCATCACAGGCACCTTGTCCAATCACTGACCTGCAGGGTCGTAGGAAGCCCCGAGGGGATGGCCCGGAACTTGTTGTCCTCCAGTCGCAGATAGATTAGTTTCTTCAGGGGCCGGAAGGTCAAAGGTGACACATTCCCATCGTGGAAGTGGTTATCCTCAAGCTCCAGAGTCAGCAGTTTGGACAAACCTGAAGAGAGACACGTTTTCAAATCGCAACACGACAATATCAACATGTCAATAATATCCAATGTAGATACTTGACTTGTTTTACAGATATTTGTTGCCAAATGGGCTATGCCAACAATGCTAAAGAACTATTCTGCACATCCTATCAGAACAAAGCTTTGTACACATTCTCTCTCTCTCTCTCTCTCTCTCTCTCGCTCTCTCTCTCTCTCTCTCGCTCTCTCTCTCTCTCTCTCTCTCTCTCTCTCTCTCTCTCTCTCTCTCTCTCTCTCTCTCTCTCTCTCTCTCTCTCTCTCTCTCTCTCTCTCTCTCTCTCTCTCTCTCTCTCTCTCTCTCTCTCTTTCTCTGTAAATCTCACAATCATATACCTTTAAAGCTGCTAGGTGTGAGGCCCAGGATCTTGTTGTCATTGATCTTCAGCTCCACCAGGGACGGCGGTAGAAACGAGGGGACTTTGGTCAGATTGTTGCCATCTAGATTCAGCCTCCTCAGCTTGGTTAGGATCTGAAACAAGCCAGGAAGCCACCCACCTTAGAACAGAAGGCGTGCTAACTGTGATGTAACCAGTGTCCCTCTCTCTCTCTATTATGGCCAAGCACAAGAACTGCAATTTTACCTTAATTTTACCAAATGAAACACACATTTTTGGTATAAGGCATATGACATAGGCGCAGGAATAATAATAGTTCTCCCAGTGGGGATTTGATTGAATTCCACCCTATGTCTTATTTCTGATGTGTTTTTCATGATGTGTTTTGTTATCTAATCTTTGTCAACTCTGAGATGTACTGAAAGCAGAGTAGTTGATAAACACTAACGTTCTCTCTAGGGAGTTTTTAACACTGTGAGTTCTTGGCATCAAGGGACTCTGACAACTAAGTGGGAACAGGTGAATGTTAGGACACCTTGCCAAAAAATATTGTTCTGTTTTTAGTTGTGGCTTGTCTGTTGACTGACAATATTCCCAGATTTATTGCAACAGCTAAGTGAGATTCAACCCGATGGCACCAGATTCGACTTCTGCTCTTATGCGCTAACTGGGAGACAGCAGAAGTCCTAGCAGTCCAACTACAAGATGGATCGTCTTGTTGAAACATTAGGCGCTACCTATAACATAAATGACTGTAACATGCACATACCTGTACTATTCTATAACAGGGTTCCCAAACTCGGTCCTGGGGCCCACCATGGGTGCACGTTTTGGTTTTTGCCCTAGCACTACACAGCTGATTCAAATAACCAACTCATCATCAATCTTTGATTATTTGAATCAGCTTTGCTAGGACAAAAACCAAAACGTGCACCGGGGGGGCAGAACCGAGTTTGGAAAACCCTGTTCTATAACACTAGACTGTGACATATATTACATGTTTATATTCTATCATAACAGACTGAGAGGAATCCAGGTAATGCAGCATGAGAATGGTCAATAGAGCCCTTAGTAACATGAGGCTGAGATATGTAGGTGGTCTGGCGGCGCAGTAGAGGTCCAACTGGAACCAAAGCCAAATGTGTTGAGAAGAAATACGCTCCGAGACTCACCTGGAACAGGTCAGGGCTGATGGAGGAGTCGTCCAGCTTGTTCTTGCTCAGGTCCAGCCACTCCAGGTTGGGCAGCCCAGCCAGAGCCTGGGGAGGGATCTTACTGATCTTATTGTCTGATAAGAGAATAGAACACAAGCTGACCCAGACACCTCAAACAGAGAAAAACCTGGGCCCTCATGCCATTGGACCTGCATTAGTGTTTATGCAGTATCTTTGTGTACAAACTATGTTTATATGCAACTGTGTATGCACCGCAAAGCACATTTGATTGTATTGAAGCCATTATAGATAAATCCTTTGCCTTCACGAAATTCAAACTGATTAAACATAGCTACCCATCTTAATAAACCATATTATTGTCCCCCCTCTTGACTCTGCTAATTGTCCCTGTAAGGAACATTTGAGATCTCTGTATCTCCTCACCTGCCAGATAGAGGGTCTTGACCCCCTGGTCTGAGAGGATGGGGATGTGGGCCATGCCAGTGCTGCCACAGGTGATCAGAGACTCCAAGAGCAGGCAGCCAGCAGGGAGAGACTCCATGATGCTGTGTTTCCTGGGGAATGTGACCACAGGATGTTCCGGCCCCGGCGCCCTCGCCACGGGTTTCCTAGTGGTGGTCGTAGCCAGTCGGCCAGTCACCATGGTGACTGGTCTCCCCGTCGGTGCCACAGCCAGGTGCACGGTGGCCCTCATGGTGGATTTTCCCATGGCCCTGATGATGTAATTGTCATCGTCGTCATCATCATCATCATGCTCGTTGTGGTCGTGGTCATCGTGATCGTCATCATCATCGTCATCGTAGGGAAGGTATGGAAGGCTGACTTTGGTTATCTTCGGGCCACGCCTTTTGGCCACAGGGACCTCGGCCCTCCTGACCTCTGTCTTCACCACCACTTCCTGTTTTTTCACAGCTTCTTCTTGCTTCTTCTTCTGGGTGGCCACGGGTTTTACAACATAGACATCACACACAAAATATATACAATTATATATATATTTAAAATTATTATTCATTTGGTGACTCATTGCCCTCACAAATATCCCTGTCAATCAATACTTAGTCATAAACGCAGGTTAGTGTTTTTCGTCATGAATCTTGTTCTGTAGGCAGCTCTGCAAAGTGGTCACTAGCTGGCACAGCCACAAAGTCATAAAATCTGATTTTAAACCTAACCCTAACCTTAACCAGACTGCTAACCCTAATTCCTAACCCTAAATCGCCCAGTTCTGCCTCCAGGACAAGACTAATGACAATAAACGTCAACCTGCGTCATAAACATTTACATTTTAGTCATTTAGCAAACGCTCTTATGCAGAGCGACTTACAGTTAGTTAGTGAGTGCATACATTTTCATACTGGCCCCCTTGGCCCCCCGTGGGAATCAAACCCACAACCCTGGCGTTGCAAGCGCCATGCTCTACCAACTGAGCTACACGGGGCAAACAACATTTAAAGCATTGTTAGTTCATCTGCTGTGCAGGTCCTATAGCATTGCCCTCTTCATATTCCCGTGGGCACCCACCGCTTTCGCTGGAGTAACAGGCCGCTCCACCTTCTTCTGACTTCCTGCTCTTCTTTGGAGACTCTTCTTCCGCTTTGGGATCCCCTCTTTCTCCTCTGCATTAGGGGAGGGCTTCTTGGCTTTGGGAGCCACTGTCTGCTGGTTGTTTGAACCTGAGGGAAAGGGCAATATATGTTAAATTCACATTTATACAGTATATATGTACACATATATGTATGTTCAATTCCATGCCCTGATCAATTTGTACAATTTATGCAGCATGGACCATTTCAACTAGAAAGCTGCCATGAAATCTAATAACAACAAATAAGAGTATAATCGTTCAATAACAATCTACAACTTGAATGATGAACAATAGGAGTGAAGGCAGACGTACAAACTGGCTGCAGTGTAAATGTAGCTAGTAAACGTTTGTTATTTGAGCAGCTGCCAGCTTACCGGCGCAGGTGACAGAGTGACAGCTGACAGTTCCCATCTGACACTGACACACGAGGCAGGGCTGAGGCGACCACATGGCCCCGTCAAACAGGGACATCCCATTCACCGAGCACTGCCTGCTCCGTCCTGTAATAGACAGACAGACAGACAGACAGACAGACAGACAGACAGACAGACAGACAGACAGACAGACAGACACAGACACACACAGCATTACTCACCTGCACGACACATGATCCACAGGTAAAGTCCACATGAAACTGATACAAGCCCCACACTCCAATTCAGTCTTAGAAAACTGAATGCAGTTCTTTGTGAAGGATTGTGGACCACCCTTGACTTGGGTAAACACTCTATAATCACAAAAACTAGAAGCACTGGGAAGTATGCATGCATATTTCCTCCATCTAACTTTCCACCACCCTTTTCCAAGAGCATGTTGAAAACTTACCGAGGAGGAGAGCATCATCAGTATCATCCGGTTCAGATGAGTCAGTTACTACCAGGGGTTTGGACCTCCTGAGCTTCTCTGCTTTCCTGCTGGGCTTCCCATTGATTAGTGAGACTGCTGCACATAGGCAGAGACATAGGAGCGCTAATCTGTTCATGGTCAGCTCTGCCCTGGACTCTCCTGGTCAACCTTCCTTTGGACAGAAACCCTTTCAAAGTGAGTTCGAGGAATCTCAACTCCTGAAGGACCTTTATATACTCTCACCCCCAACAAATGATTTTTGGCCACACACCCCAGAAAAAACCCAAAGGTGAAAGGAGAGAGGAGTGGAGAGAGGAAGCAGGGGAGTGGGTGAAAAAATAAAAGGAAAACTTTTTCAGGACAAAGACCCTCTTTCATTCCTCTTTAAGAAACCACCTACCTCTCCTCTCCCCACCTCTCTCCTCTCCGCCCCCAGCCCCTGGTACACCAAACAAACCAATAGAGGAGGTCCAGTCAGAGAGTGCTTATTGGAGGGGTCAAATAATTACTGCGATGTCAACCAGCGGAGTGCTTTCTGACAGTTCCCATTCCCATTGGCCACGAGCCAGAAGAGGTATAGCCCACTGTACGGTATGGCCAGGAAGGAAGAAAAAAATAATCTCTCCAAGCTCTCCAATAGGAACCGAGCTGGAATGAAAGGCTGCTTTGAGTCCAACACCCCCCCAACCACCAACCACTACCAGCCAACAGGACAGGGGGACACAGAGACCACACTCCTGAGAAATTCTTGGATTTTCTTCCTCTGGTTTGCGACCCTGCTTGACCGCACGGTTTTCCCCCTGTAGTGTCCCAAGGGCCTTGCCTCTCCTCTGTTTACACACAATGCGTGTAACTAAGACAACCACAATGTATGTCGACAAAGTAGATTCATGTTTCCCGATATAGTAAGTTTAATATACACTTAACCTTATCTCTGGGAGTGGAGTGGGATATGGTTGCAGCAACACTCACTGCATTCTGGGCCAACTCTTTCACTGTCCCTCTGCCACTATTTCTCCCAGTATGACCCCTGGTTGCATTTCATGTCTAATTTCTTAAACATTTCTCAAAACCCCATCCAAATTTTCCATTGAGGTGTCCACATCCTGTTTGTGAGATTTAAAAAGGTGTGCCTGACACCAACCGCTCAGAGAGAGTAAATACCAAACACTCCTACATCATCCTGCTTTTAGAAACAGACACCTGCTGAACTGCTGCCTGGCCAACCAGGAACAAAACAGACTGAGTACGCAATCCTAATGAGTCATCTGAGCATACGCCATAGATACTTATAGGATCAGATTTACTCAACGATTGCACTAGTTCAAAGTTTGCACATGGGCCCATATTCATAAAGAATCTTAGGAGTTCTGATCTAGGATCAAGACCCCTCTCTAAAAGGCTAAACTGATCCTAGATCAGCGATATTACTCTGAGACGGTTTATGAATATGGGCCCCAATATCTACTGGTAAAGGTCATGTCACGCCCTGGCTCTGGGGACTCTTATATGTTGAGCCAGGGTGTGGATTGTCCATGTTGTATTTTCTATGTTATGTTCTAGATCATGTAGATCTATGTTGGCCAGGGTGGTTCCCAATCAGAGGCAGCTGATTCTCGTTGTCTCTGATTGGGAACCATACTTAGGCAGCCGTTTGGGCAGTTGTGTTTTGTGGGATCTTGTTCCGTGTTGGTTTGTTTGGTAACCGAGGACTTCACGTTTCGTTTTGTTGTTTTTGTTTGTGTGGTGAATATAATAAAAGATGTACGTATTCCACGCTGCGCCTTGGTCTACTCCTTTTGACGATCGTGACAGAAGATCCCACCAATACTGGACCAAGCAGCGTGTTTCGGAGCTAACGCCGGGTAAGGAGATGGAGAAGTTGGCGATGGCCCAGGTGGGCCAATGGTGGTCCTGGGAGGACATGTTCGAGGGCAGAGGACCATGGGCAAAGGTTAAAGCCTTGGCGAGAGAGGAGGTACGGCGCCATCAGTGTCGTCGTCGGACAGGCGAGAGGCAACCCCAAGAAATGTTTAGGGGGGGGCACATGGCATGGACGACGGGGCTGCTGGAGGCAGATAAGGGGCGAGTTTGTGGACGAGGAGAGAAGGCCACCGGGTTACGGGAGCCATTGGTGATTAGAGGGAGGGAAAGTGTAGAGGCACGGCGAGAGGTACTGAAGTGTGTTGCCAGTCCGGTCCGGCCCGTTCCTGATCCCCGTATAAGGCCAGTGGTGTGTGTTCCCAGTGCGGTCCGGCCTGTTCCTGTCCCTCGCACCAAGCCTGTGATGCGCGTCGCCAGCCCGGCCCGGCCTGTTCCTGCCCCTCGCACCAAGCCAATGGTGCGCGTTACCAGCCCGGCCCGGCCTGTTCCTGCTCCCCGCACCAAGCCAGTGGTGCGCGTCGTCAGCCCGGTCCGGCCCGTTCCTGCTCCCCGCACCAAGCCAGTGGTGCGGCGTCGTCAGCCCGGTCCGGCCCGTTCCTGCTCCCCGCACCAAGCCAGTGGTGCGCGTCGTCAGCCCGGTCCGGGCCCGTTCCGGTTCCCCGCACAAGCCAGTGGTGCACGTCGTCAGTCCGGCACGGCCCGTGCCTGTTCCACCGGTGCCTGGTCCGGCACCGGTCAGCTGCTCCACTGCGGAGCCAGAGCAATCCGCTCCACCGGTGTCCAGTCCAGCTCCGGCCAGCGGGACCAGACCAGGGGTGCTACGGGGGGGTAGCGAGAGGGTGGTGGTCACGCCCGGAGCCGGATCCGCCTCCGAGGCGGAATGCCCACCTGGTCCCTCCCCTGTTGGTTTTGGTTGGCGCGGTCGCAGTCCGCGCCTTTGGGGGGGGGGGGTACTGTCACGCCCTGGCTCTGGGGACTCTTATATGTTGAGCCAGGGTGTGGATTGTCTATGTTGTATTTTCTATGTTATGTTCTAGATCATGTAGATCTATGTTGGCCAGGGTGGTTCCCAATCAGAGGCAGCTGATTCTCGTTGTCTCTGATTGGGAACCATACTTAGGCAGCCGTTTGGGCAGTTGTGTTTTGTGGGATCTTGTTCCGTGTTGGTTTGTTTGGTAACCGAGGACTTCACGTTTCGTTTTGTTGTTTTGTTAGTTGTGTAAGTACTCTAATAAAAGATGTACGCATTCCACGCTGCGCCTTGGTCTACTCCTTTTGACGATCGTGACAGGTCAATAAAAGATTGTGAGAATTAACAGCCTTACAGCAAGTATACAAAACACAGGTGCAAACTTTGCACTGGTGCAAACGCTTAATAAATCTGTCCTTGTGCCTTTCAATGCACTGCATGGTCTGAGAATTCAGAAATCTTGAATATTTTCACAATGCCTTTTTACTAAGCAGGTGATTGGCTAAGAGGCTGACCTCAATTTACCCTTGACAGCGAACCATAGAAGGTTATTTGAGTCCATGTGAGAATCAAGTCTGGTTTGCTACACAATTAATTTACTATTGTTTTTACTTTGACTCTCACTGTTATAAAACATTTGTCTCAATATATACAGTTGAAGTCTGAAGTTTACATACACCTTAGCCAAATACATTTAAACTCAGTTTTTCACAATTCCTAACATTTAATCCTAGTAAATATTCCCTCTCTTAGGTCAGTTAGGATCACCACTTTATTTTAAGAATGTAAAATGTCATAATAATAGTAGAGAGAATGATTTATTTCAGCTTTTATTTCTTTCATCACATTCCCAGTGGGTCAGAAGTTTACATACACTCAATTAGTATTTGGTAGCATTGCCTTTAAATTGTTTAACTTGGGTCAAACGTTTCGGGTAGCCTTCCACAAGCTTCCCACAATAAGTTGGGTGAATTTTGGCCCATTCCTCCTGACAGAGCGGGTGTAACTGAGTCAGGTTTGTAGGCCTCCTTGCTCACACACGCTTTTTCAGTTCTGCCCACAAATGTTCTATAGGATTGAGGTCAGGGCTTTGTGATGGCCACTCCAATACCTTGACATTGTTGTCCTTAAGCCATTTTGCCACAACTTTGGAAGTATGCTTGGGGTCATTGTCCATTTGGAAGACCCATTTGCGACCAACCTTTAACTTCCTGACTGATGTCTTGAGATGTTGCTTCAATATATCCACATAATTTTTCTTCCTCATGATGCCATCTATTTTGTGAAGTGCACCAGACCCTCCTGCAGCAAAGCACCCCCACAGCATGATGCTGCCACCCCCGTGCTTCACGGTTGGGATGGTGTTCTTCGGCTTGCAAGCAACCCCCTTTTTCCTCCAAACATAACGATGGTCATTATGGCCAAACAGTTATATTTTTGTTTCATCAGACCAGAGGACATTTCTCAAAAAGTACGATCTCTATCCCCATGTGCAGATGCAAACCGTAGTCTCGCTTTTTTATGGCGTTTTTGGAGCAGTGGCTTCTTCCTTGCTGAGCGTCCTTTCAAGTTATGTCGATATAGGACTCGTTTTACTGTGGATATAGATACTTTTGTACATGTTTCCTCCAGCATCTTCACAAGGTCCTTTGCTGTTGTTCTGGGATTGATTTGCACTTTTCGCACCAAAGTACATTCATCTCTAGGAGACAGAACGCGTCTCCTTCCTGAGCGGTATGACGGCTGCGTGGTCCCATGGTGTTTATACTTGCGTACTATTGTTTGTACAGATGAAAGTGGTACCTTCAGGCGTTTGGAAATTGCTCCCAAGGATGAACCAGACCAGTGGAGGTCTACAAAAAAATGTCGGAGGTCTTGGCTGATTTCTTTTGATTTCAATTGACTCAAATGATGTCAATTATCCTATCAGAAGCTTCTGAAGCCATGACATCATTTTCTGGAATTTTCCAAGCTGTTTAAAGGCACAGTCAACTTAGTGTATGTAAACTTCTGACCCACTGGAATTGTGATACAGTGAATTATAAGTGAAATAATCTGTCTGTAAACAATTGTTGGAAAAATTACTTGTGTCATGCACAAAGTAGATGTCCTAACCGATTTGCCAAAACTATAGTTTGTTAACAAGAAATGTGTGGAGTGGTTGAAAAACAAGTTTTAATGACTCCAACCTAAGTGTATGTAAACTTCCGACTTCAACTGTATATTATGTTTGAATAAGTATCTAAACCTATGTGCAGTATCTGTTGCCACAATAAGGGAATTACATAATTCCAGACACAAAATAACATGTGGCTAAGTTAAGTGCTCAAAGTAACTGAATTCATCCATCCCCATTATAAGTCCTGACAAACCTCAGGTTATTCTAGAGAGCAGTGTGGTGTGAGAGGAAGTCACATTTGTCACACACGTTTCAAAATAGTATTTTTACTCAAGGCCTGGCATTTATGACAGCGTTACATATGAAGCTTATCTTTGCTCAATACACAAGGAAACCTGAAACCTCACTACATGCAAATAAATGATGTTCACATCAGACATATATTCACACTTCATGAGATGAAACACCTAACTGACATAACCAGAGTTTGCCACTGTGCAGATTGTGGTCACTTATCACCATAAAAATCAGACTATTATTTATGGTCTGTTTATTTTAGGTCCGCATAAGAGATTAGATCTTTGACCTGGGGCCTGTAATACAGCTGGCAGACAATGGCAGGTGCTGTCTGTGAAGAGGAAAGATTTATCATCTGCCATTTCACCAAACCATATTCTCTCTCTCTCTCTCTCTCTCTCTCTCTCTCTCTCTCTCTCTCTCTCTCTCTCTCTCTCTCTCTCTCTCTCTCTCTCTCTCTCTCTCTCTCTCTCTCTCTGACAGCTGAGATGTTGGTGCAGGCACACTATTTCCGGTTAAGGACACAAAGCATCCAAAATAGCTTTACTGTATCTACAGTTGAAGTCGGAAGTTTACATACACTTAGGTTGGAGTCATTAAAACTCGTTTTTCAACCACTCCACACATTTCTTGTTAACAAACTATAGTTTTGGCAAGTCGGTTAGGACATCTACTTTGTGCATTACACAAGTAATTTTTCCAACAATTGTTTACAGACAGATTATTTCACTTATATTTCACTGTATCACAATTCCAGTGGGTCAGAAGTTTACATACACTAGGTTGACTGTGCCTTTAAACAGCTTGGAGAATTCCAGAAAACGATGTCATGGCTTTAGAAGCTTCTGATAGGCTAATTGAAATCATTTGAGTCAATTGGAGGTGTACCTGTGGATGTATTTCAAGGCCTACCTTCATACTCAGTGCCTCTTTGCTTGACATCATGGGAAAATCAAAAGAAATCAGCCAAGACCTCAGAAAATTTTTTGTACACCTCCACAAGTCTGGTTCATCCTTGGGAGCAATTTCCAAACGCCTGAAGGTACCACGTTCATCGGTACAAACAATAGTACGCAAGTATAAACACCATGGGACCACGCAGCCGTCATACCGCTCAGGAAGGAGACGCGTTCTGTCTCCTAGAGATGAATGTACTTTGGTGCGAAAAGTGCAAATCAATCCCAGAACAACAACAAAGGACCTTGTGCAGATGCTGGAGGAAACAGGTACAAATGTATTTATATCCACAGTAAAACAAGTCCTATATCGACATAACCTGAAAGGCCGCTCAGCAAGGAAGAAGCCACTGCTCCAAAACAAGCCATAAAAAAGCCAGACTACGGTTTGCAACTGCACATGGGGACAAAGATCGTACTTTTTGGAGAAATGTCCTCTGGTCTGATGAAACAAAAATATAACTGTTTGGTCATAATGACCATCGTTACGTTTGAATGAAAAAGGGGGAGCTTGCAAGCTGAAGAACTCCATCCCAACCGTGAAGCACGGGGGTGGCAGCTTCATGCTGTGGGGGTGCTTTGCTGCAGGAGGGACTGGTGCAGCGTGTGCGAGCAAGGAGGCCTACAAACCTGACCCAGTTACACCAGCTCTGTCAGGAGGAATGGGCCAAAATTCACCCAACTTATTGTGGGAAACTTGTGGAAGGCTACCCGAAACGTTTGACCCAAGTTAAACAATTTAAAGGCAATGCTACCAAATACTAATTGAGTATATGTAAACTTCTGACCCACTGGGAATGTGATGAAAGAAATAAAAGCTGAAATAAATAATTCTCTCTACTATTATTCTGACATTTCACATTAAAGTGGTGATCCTAACTGACCTAAGAGAGGGAATTTTTACTAGGATTAAATGTCAGGAATTGTGAAAAACTGAGTTTAAATGTATTTGGCTAAGGTGTATGTAAACTTCCGACTTCAACTGTATTTATCTATTGTCATAATGACTTCCCGTGCCCATTTCACCCACCGATTGTCAGGGAATTCTCTTCCTCTTTCTTTGCTAATTTCAGAAGTTCGCTGTATAAAGTATATGTAGCTAAACATATTATACATTTATAGGCCTATCAAGAATATAGGGAACGTGCAGACCAATACATCTAGTGTTCATGTGATTGCTTTTGAATAATCCTTAAAAACTACAGAATATGAAGAGCTTAAACAATTAAAAAGAAATGTACATTTGATGCCTCTGTGTTGACTTCGTGTATTTTGAGGACATTCATACAGCTTATGATAGACAGGGCTTCACTTATGCAGCCCTCCACTTAGGCCCAACTGTAGTTTAAACCCCCTCTTAACACCATAAAGACTATTTGTACTGTATACACTTCATACACAGTGTTCGCTATTATCTCCATAGCCGACAACACATCAGAACTAATTTCTCTCCCCACAGACCAGTGTGGAGAGGCCACCAAATCCCCAACAAATCCCCAAATCTTGTTTGTGAAAGATCATTATTTTACTAAGAAATTGCTGTTATGTCCAAAACAACCACATTGGCATAAAACAAATGAGTGTACTGATTTGACAGCCTTAAAAAAATGTATTCCTACTTGGTATCACGTTCGCTCTAGATCTAGCTTGGAGACAATACATGTCACCAATTTAGGTGCCACTGCCTAGGCTCTCCTTTTGTTGGACCATCTCTGTTCTTCTTCTATTTATAGATATCTCTCTCTCGTGATGGGAACAGTAGGATGACGCAGAGAGGGGGTTCAGAAGTTTTTTTTAACACAACACACCCCTAACAATAATTGCTGGAGCAGGCTTTGTTGCTTCTATCCTTTGTCCTGTGTCTGAGGCATTTGTGGGAGCATCGTTGTGTTCCGGTGACTGAGACAGAGACAAAGGCAGGCCAGCAGCCATGGATGATGTATACAAAGCAGCGGTGAGTACAGATACAGGGACGAAACCTGCAGGGTGGTAGTTAGGTGACACAGGGGAATGCTAGATAGTTTATGTCGAGGACAGTTAGAATCGATTGACTGAGGTTAGCTAGGAGTCTTCATCTGATATACTAAGGAGGAAGGAGGGTCATGATCTCAAACTTCCCTCATTGGCGTACCTGGGTGTACTGTGGCTGGACAAGCCAAAAACAAGGCACTGTTATGAAATCACATGCTTTTTCTTTGGGGTTTGTTGGCTCAGGTTGTGGAGTGGGTAGCCTAGCAGTTAAGAGCATTGGGCCAGTAACTGAAAGATCGTGGTTCGAATCCCCCTAGCCGACTAGGTGAAAAATCAGTCGATGTGCCCTTGAGCAAGGCACTTAACCCTAATTGCTCCTGTAAGTCACTCTGGATAAGTGACTTACAGGAATATAACAGCCCGTCATGACTGTGGTGTTATGTTTAACACATTTCACACAATGGCTATATGCTCCAGTACACACTCTCTGGACACGAGCCAGAGGATAATAGAGGTTAATGGGCCCTGAGGAAAGCCATCTCTAGCTGTTTGACTGAATTAGACATTGATGACATCAAGAAGCCCTAATCCGCTTCCAAGAGCTGTGAAAAGCGAGAAATGGGTTTACCAGTCAAGCTCAATTCGAGAAATAATTCACGAGAGCTACCGGGTTGTAAATGATGATTTCGGTATCCCCAAGATACCTTTGACAAACCAAGAGGTCGTAAAAGGAAACGGATTGGTAGTCACATATAGACATGTTCCCACCTTAGCGTTGATTGGTCAAAAGTAAATGCAGTAATATTGAGTGTGAAGACCCAACTAAACATGGTCATGTGATGGGAAAGCACAACATTCATTCAACACTCTCTTTTTGTAGAGGAGAGTAATCGAGAAGGGCCAGCAGAGCTTTTCTGAATGTGTTGACCATTATTGTCCAATTGAGAAAAGGATATTGTCCTTCTAACATAATTGTTAGCAGAGCTCAGTGTATCAATAAATTATCTCACCACAAGAGTTGTAAAGTCAATAGAAATTCAACATTGTATCTTTTGAATGAGCAACTTACAAGTACCAGGACTCACCAAGGTTAAACACAAAGTTATTCATGTTTTATGAGCCCAGCTATTCTGAAAAAGTTAATTAAACTTGAATTATCCCTGTGCTAGCACAACAGAAAGCACATTGTCATGTCATTATGATCATTTGAGCTCATCATTAGCTTCTCTGAGGACCCAGATGACGTGCTGTGTGTTTAGATGGGATTTCTGGCATTTCTCTACCTGACAACAATAGAACAAAGGACGATTAGGAGGAAGAAAAGTGTAGAGAGCTGTCGGCTCAAACAAATGTCCGTCAGTGGAGTCGGTGCCAGAGCCCCCCCTCGCCACACGACAAGAATAGTAGGTGAAGAAAGCAGCGTGACATTTCAGTCAGACTGCACCAGGGGTAGGTGGCTGTGCTCGACAGGTTTTCAGTTCAAGGAGAGAGAGAAGGGGCTGGAGTACTAATGGAATGCATTACACACTGCGAGGGCTAGGGGCTGACTGCAGATAAAGGTGAAGAGAGACAAGATAATGGGGAAATGGCCACCAATGGCCTCCAGTGTGGTCCAACTATGAGTGGTTTGTCAAATAATAAATGACAAGAGGCCAACCAACCTGCAGAATTTAGGCACATAAAGTAGGCTAAGATGAGTTCAAAAGCACTATAACTGCATTTGTAACTTGCCCCATTGTTCCCTTCAGGTTGAGAACTTAACAGAAGAGCAGAGAAATGGTGAGTCTTGCTTTTTGGACACAATAATCTCTCTAACAACCCCATGACATTTCTTCTTTACTTTTGCATGATTCATATCTATGGAGAAATCAAATCAAATCAAATCAAATTGTATTTGTCACATGCGCCGAATTCAACAGGTGTAGACCTTACAGTGAAATGCTTACTTACAAGCCTTTAACCAACAATGCAGTTTTAAGAAAGAATACCAAAAAAAATCACACACAAAAATATAATATAAAATAATACGAAATAAAAGTAACATATATTTAAAGAGCAGCAATAAAAATAACAATAGCGAGGCTATATACAGGGGGTACCGCTACCAAGTCAATGTGCGGGGGTACTGGTTAGTCAAGGTAATTGAGGTAATATGTACATGTAGGTAGAGTTATTAAAGTGACTATGCATAGATAATAAACAGAGAGTAGCAGCAGCGTAAAAGAGTGGTGGGGGAGGCAATGCAAATATTCTGGGTAGCCATTTGATTAGATGTTCAGGAGTCTTATGGCTTGGGGGTAGAAGCTGTTTAGAAGCCTCTTGGACCTAGACTTGGCGCTCCGGCACTGTTTGCCATCCGGTAGCAGAGAGAAAAGTCTATGACTAGGGTGGCTGGAGTCTTTGACAATTTTTATGGCCTTCCTCTGGTATAGAGATCCTGGTTGGCAGGAAGCTTGACCCCAGTGATGTACTGGGCTGTACGCACTACCTTCTGTAGTGCCTTGCGGTCGGAGGCAGAGCAGTTGCCATACCAGGTGGTGATGCAACCGGTCAGGGTGCTCTTGATGGTGCAGCTGTAGAACTTTTTGAGGATCTGGGGGCCCAGGCCAAATCTTTTCAGTCTCCTTAGTCTTGGTGTGCTTGGACCATGTCAGTTTGTTGGTGATGTGGACACCAAGGAACTTGAAGCTCTCAACCTGCTCCATTACAGCCCCGTCGATGAGAATGGGGGTGTGCTGGGTCCTCTTCTTTTTCCTGTAGTCCACAATCATCTCCTTTGTCTTGATCACGTTGAGGGAGAGGTTGTTGTCCTGGCACCACACGGCTAGGTCTCTGACCTCCTCCCTATAGGCTGTCTCGTCGTTGTCGGTGATCAGGCCTACCACTGTTGTGTCATCGGCAAACTTAATGATGGTGTTGGAGTCGTGCCTGGCCATGCAGTCATGAGTGAACAGGGAGTACAGGCGGGGACTGAGCATGCACCCCTGAGGGGCCCCCGTGTTGAGGATCAGCATTGCGGATGTGTTGTTACCTACCCTTACCATCAGGAAGTCCAGGATCCAGTTGCAGAGGGAGGTGTTTAGTACCAGGGTCCTTAGCTTAGTGATGAGCTTTGAGGGCACTATGGTTTTGGACGCTGTGCTATACTCAATGAATAGCATTCTCACATAGGTGTTCCTTTTGTCCAGGTGTGAAAGGGCAGTGTGGAGCGCAATAAAGATTGCATCATCTGTGGATCTGTTGGGGCGGTGTGCAAATTACAGTGGGTCTAGGGTTTCTGGGATAATGGTGTTGATAGTGTTGATGTGAGCCATGACCAGCCTTTCAAAGCACTTCATGGCTACAGATGTGAGTGCTACGGGTCGGTAGTCATTTAGGCAGGTTAGCTTAGTGTTCTTGGGCACAGGGACTATGGTGGTCTGCTTGAAACATGTTGGTATTACAGACTCAGACAGGGAGAGGTTGAAGAGAGTGAAGACACTTGCCAGTTGGTGAGCTCATGCTCAGAATACACATCCTGGTAGTCCGTCTGGCCCTGCAGCCTTGTGAATGTTGACCTGTTTAAAGGTCTTACTCACATCGGCTACGGAGAGCGTGATCACACAGTCGTCCGGAACAGCTGATGCTCTCATGCATGTTTCAGTGTTACTTGCCTCGAAGCGAGCATAGAAATAATTTAGCTTGTCTGGTAGGCTCGATTTCTTATAAGCTTTCGGGTTAGAGTCCCGCTTCTTGAAAGCGGCAGCTCTACCCTTTAGCTCAGTGTGGATGTTGCCTGTAATCCATGGCTTCTGGTTGGGGTATGTACGTACAGTCACTGTGGGGAAGACGCAATCGATGCACTTATTGATGAAGCCAGTGACTGATGTGGTGTACTCCTCAATGCCATTGGAAGAATCCCGGAACATATTCCAGTCTGTGCTAGCAAAACAGTCCTGTAGCTTAGCATCTGCTTCATCTGACCACTTTTTTATTGACCGAATCACTGGTGCGTCCTGCTTTAGTTTTTGCTTGTAAGCAGGGATCAGGAGGATATAATTATGGTCAGATTTGCCAAATGGAGGGCGAGGGAGAGCTTTCTACACTAGTAATACCCATAAGCTCCACTAAATCTGCTTCTCACCACTATGTCCCAACAGAGTTCAAGGCAGCCTTCGACATTGCAACATTAAGACACCATGTTACAGCTGCTGTGTCTGTGTGTGTGTGTGTGTGTGTGTGTGTGTGTGTGTGTGTGTGTGTGTGTGTGTGTGTGTGTGTGTGTGTGTGTGTGTGTGTGTGTGTGTGTGTGTGTGTGAGTGAGTGAGTGAGTGAGTGAGTGAGTGAGTGAGTGAGTGAGTGAGTGAGTGAGTGAGTGAGTGAGTGAGTGAGTGAGTGAGTGAGTGAGTGTGTGTGTGCGTGCGTGCGTGCGTGCGTGCGTGCGTGCGTGCGTGCGTGTGTGTGAGCGTGTGTGTGTGTGTGTGTGTCTGTGTTTACAGGGAGCGGGACAGTAGACTTTGATGAGTTCCTAGTCATGATGGTGCGTTGCATGAAGGAGGAAAGCAAAGGAAAATCTGAGGAAGAGTTGGGCGAACTTTTCCGCGTGTTTGACAAGTAAGGCTAATATCAAACAAAGTGGTTGCCAAAAAACATTTGCTTTTACTCTAACAAGAACCTATAAAGACAAACATATAGACAACTAAAAAAGTCATGTCAATAAAAAAATTATATTGTTGACAGAGTAACTAGAGTACAGTACAGTACAGTGTTATCAGGGATATGTGTACTCATTGATGCTGCTTACAGAAATGGAGATGGCTACATTGATTTGGAGGAGCTGAAGACCATTCTGGAGTCGACTGGAGAGGCCATCACTGAGGATGACATTGAAGAACTCATGAAGGATGGAGACAAAAACAATGATGGAAAAATTGATTATGATGGTAAGACAAGAAGTCCAACAGTAATAGTTATGTTATGAAATACTGTGAATAGATTATTATTATTATTATTATTTAAAAAAATGTAGGGGGTAGATTAGCTTTAATATTGCAGATAGATTGTAAATTCCATCAACCCATATGTTGTTTTTTCTCGCAAATATATATACAGTTGAAGTCGGAAGTTTACATACACTTAGGTTGGATTCATTAAAACTTGTTTTTCAACACACAATTTCTTGTTAACAAACTATGGTTTTGGCAAGTCGTTTAGGACATCTACTTTGTTCATGACACAAGTCATTTTTCCAAAAATCGTTTACAGACAGATTATTTCACTTATAATTCACTCTATCACAATTCCAGTGGGTTAGAAGTTTTCATACACTAAGTTGACTGTGCCTTTAAACAGCTTTGAAAATTCCAGAAAATGATGTCATGGCTTTAGAAGCTTCTGATAGGCTAATTTACATCATTTGAGTCAATAAGAGGTGTACCTGAGGTGTACCTGTGGATGTATTTCAAGGCCTACCTTCATACTCAGTGCCTCTTTGCTTGACATCATGGGAAAATCAAAAGAAATCAGCCAAGACCTCAGAAAAAGACCTCCACAAGTCTGGTTCATCCTTGGGAGCAATTTCCAAATGCCTGAAGGTACCACGTTCATCTGTGCAAACAATAGTATGCAAGTATAAACAACATGGGACCACGCAGCCGTCATACCGCTCAGGAAGGAGACGCATTCTGTCTCCTAGAGATGAACGTACTTTGGTGTGAAAAGTGAAAATCAATCCCAGAAAAACAGCAAAGGACCTTGTGAAGATGCTGGAGGAAACAGGTACAAAAGTATCTACATCCACAGTAAAACGAGTCCTATATCAACATAACCTGAAAGGCCACAGCTCCAAAACCGCCATAAAAAGAAAAAGCGAGACTACGGTTTGCAACTGCACATGGGGACAAAGATCGTACTTTTTGGAGAAATGTCCTCTGGTCTGATGAAACAAAAATAGAACTGTTTGGCCATAATGACCATCGTTATGTTTGGAGGAAAAAGGGGGTTGCTTGCAAGCCGAAGAACACCATCCCAACCAAGAAGCACGGGGTGGCAGCATCATGCTGTGGGGGTGCTTTGCTGCAGGAGGGTCTGGTGCACTTCACAAAATAGATGGCATCATGAGGAAGGAAAATTATGTGGATATATTGAAGCAACATCTCAAGACATCAGTCAGGAAGTTAAAGGTTGGTCGCAAATGGGTCTTCCAAATGGACAATGACCCCAAGCATACTTCCAAAGTTGTGGCAAAATGGCTTAAGGACAACAAAATCAAGGTATTGGAGTGGCCATCACAAAGCCCTGACCTCAATCCTGTAGAAAATGTGTGGGCAGAACTGAAAAAGCGTGTGCGAGCAAGGAGGCCTACAAACCTGACTCAGTTACACCAGCTCTGTCAGGAGGAATGGGCCAAAATTCACCCAACTTATTGTGGGAAGCTTGAGGAAGGCTACCTGAAACGTTTGACCCAAGTTAAACAATTTAAAGGCAATGCTACCAAATACTAATTGAGTGTATGTAAACTTCTGACCCACTGGGAATGTGATGAAAGAAATAAAAGCTGAAATAAATAATTCTCTCTACTATTATTCTGACATTTCACATTCTTAAAATAAAGTGGTGATCCTAACTGACCTAAGAGAGGGAATTTTTACTAGGATTAAATGTAAGGAATTGTGAAAAACTGAGTTTAAATGTATTTGGCTAAGGTGTATGTAAACTTCCGACTTCAACTGTATATACATATACATACATACACATACATACATATAAATACATATACATACATATATATACATATCCTTTAAAAAATATATATTTCCCTTTATTACTTTCCAACCCCACCACCCCTTCCCTAGTTGGACTAAACTAGTGAACAACAATGGATAGGCCTCTACTTCCAGCTTATACATAGTATATTAATTTTATGGACACAGTCAATTTTACAATAATTCAATTTTGTTTGTTTTTACTCCTGAACTTCCTCTACCCTGAACCGCACCGATAATTTTCATGATGTCCATCCGGTTTGCTTCTACAGTGGGGAAAAAATGTATTTAGTCAGCCACCAATTGTGCAAGTTCTCCCACTTAAAAAGATGAGAGAGGCCTGTAATTTTCATCATAGGTACACGTCAACTATGACAGACAAATTAAGGGGGAAAAATCCAGAAAATCACATTGTAGGATTTTTTATGATTTTATTTGCAAATTATGGTGGAAAATAAGTATTTGGTCACCTACAAACAAGCAAGATTTCTGGCTCTCACAGACCTGTAACTTCTTCTTTAAGAGGCTCCTCTGTCCTCCACTCGTTACCTGTATTAATGGCACCTGTTTGAACTTGTTATCAGTATAAAAGACACCTGTCCACAACCTCAAACAGTCACACTCCAAACTCCACTATGGCCAAGACCAAAGAGCTGTCAAAGGACACCAGAAACAAAATTGTAGACCTGCACCAGGCTGGGAAGACTGAATCTGCAATAGGTAAGCAGCTTGGTTTGAAGAAATCAACTGTGGGAGCAATTATTAGGAAATGGAAGACATACAAGACCACTGATAATCTCCCTCGATCTGGGGCTCCACGCAAGATCTCACCCTGTGGGGTCAAAATGATCACAAGAACGGTGAGCAAAAATCCCAGAACCACACGGGGGGGACCTAGTGAATGACCTGCAGAGAGCTGGGACCAAAGTAACAAAGCCTACCATCAGTAACACACTATGCCGCCAGGGACTCAAATCCTGCAGTGCCAGACGTGTCCCCCTGCTTAAGCCAGTACATGTCCAGGCCCGTCTGAAGTTTGCTAGAGTGCATTTGGATGATCCAGAAGAGGATTGGGAGAATGTCATATGGTCAGATGAAACCAAAATATAACTTTTTGGTAAAAACTCAACTCGTCGTGTTTGGAGGACAAAGAATGCTGAGTTGCATCCAAAGAACACCATACCTACTGTGAAGCATGGGGGTGGAAACATCATGCTTTGGGGCTGTTTTTCTGCAAAGGGACCAGGACGACTGATCCGTGTAAAGGAAAGAATGAATGGGGCCATGTATCGTGAGATTTTGAGTGAAAACCTCCTTCCATCAGCAAGGGCATTGAAGATGAAACGTGGCTGGGTCTTTCAGCATGACAATGATCCCAAACACACCGCCCGGGCAACGAAGGAGTGCCTTCGTAAGATGCATTTCAAGGTCCTGGAGTGGCCTAGCCAGTCTCCAGATCTCAACCCCATAGAAAATCTTTGGAGGGAGTTGAAAGTCCGTGTTGCCCAGCGACAGCCCCAAAACATCACTGCTCTAGAGGAGATCTGCATGGAGGAATGGGCCAAAATACCAGCAACACTGTGTGAAAACCTTGTGAAGACTTACAGAAAACGTTTGACCTGTGTCATTGCCAACAAAGGGTATATAACAAAGTATTGAGAAACTTTTGTTAATGACCAAATACTTATTTTCCACCATAATTTGCAAATAAATTCATAGAAAATCCTACAATGTGATTTTCTGGATTTTCTTTTCTCATTTTGTCTGTCATAGTTGACGTGTACCTATGATGAAAATTACAGGCCTCTCTCATCTTTTTAAGTGGGAGAACTTGCACAATTGGTGTCTGACTAAATACTTTTTTCCCCACTGTATATGCCATATCTTTCTCACTGTGCTCTTTCACAAAAGCTCTCAACCTATAACCTATATACTTATTATGGACACAGTATACTTTACATTACTTATCTTGTTGTTATTAATTGTTGTTAGTAGCTATTAGTCCCATCCTTCAACTCCATTCAATACCTCCCATCTATCTCTTAACACCATCCATATTGGATTTCTATTTGCCATATATTTTTCAACTGTACTGTGATGTCTTACAAAGGTTCTGAACCCTTCTATTCTAATTGTTTCTGTGAATAGAAATTAATACTGCGGTCAATAATACATATCAAATATAAATGTGCTCAAATAAATTTGAGCCTATAGATCAGGCTGGCACTTCCAGAATGTGCTATTATTTAATTGTTTTGACACTCATCTAGGCTATCCATTCATGCCAAACCTTTCACAGTTCAAATCCAGGCCGTCAGTAAGACATTTTATTCCTGCTCCATCATGAGCTCTGTGTGTCATTCTCTTCCATAGAGTTCCTGGAATTTATGAAGGGGGTTGAGTAAAGGACTCAAAACTCATGGACCTTCAGACCGGGAAAATACTCATACCTCCTCTTAGCTCTGACACTCCGTCACACCATTGCCTGAACAAGTTGGAAAACATTGAAATAAAAGCCACTTTCTGCTCGGCTCCATCTACCACTAAACACATGCATCCATCCTCAATGTGTATCGGCCTTGGTTGACATCTTGTATGTGGTCCAGTTTTTATCCAAAGCACTATCATCCCCTTCATTTAGGGACCTTAAAGACAAGGGGTCTTGTTATGTCCTTCAAGTGAATTTCTTAAATATAAATGTATTTAATCCCCAATAATCCTAGATTATTCTATTCAAAATCTTAACAAATGGGAGTAAACACTATACTCCACAATACTGTATATTTTCAATAAAGAAAGATTTTCAGTAATCCGGATGTAAGTGTCTTCAATTCAATAAAACTGATATCAGCAGAATTGCTTATCAACATTGTATCGTAGCCTATTGTATTATATTGTAATGGGCCGAAGGAATAGCTCGCAGGGTTGATGCTGTATAAAGGGCACAATGTAGGCCTGGTGAGGCTCTTTAGATGAGTGAGAAAGTCCAAGGTATTGGCAAGGGTTAATGCCACGTTCAAAACAACTGAGAACTCAGAAATCTCCGACTTCCGACTTCAGTGCGTTCAAGACAACTGGGAACTCGTGAAAAAACGTGCTCCGACTGGGAAAAATTGTTTTGAATGGTCATCCAACTCAGAATTCCAAGTCAGAAACTCTAGAACTCCGACTTTCCAACCTGAAGATGACCTTCCTTCATGATTTGACCTAGTCTCTTTCCGAGTTCCCAGTTGTCTTGAAAGCACCATAACACCAGGCATCACTTTATCATTGTGTGAAACACACACACGCACACACTAATGGTGCTTTCAAGACAACTGGGAACTCAGAAAAAAACAAGGTCAACTCATGATGTCAGTGATCTTCAGGTCGGAAAGTCAGAGCTCTAGAAAGCTGCCCTAGTTTCCGACATGGAATTCCGAGTTGAAAGGCTGTTCAACTTGGAATGCCAAGTCGGAGCTTGTTTTTTTCAGAGTTCAAAGTTGTATTAAACGCACTGAAATCTGAGATTTCCGAGTTCCCAGTTGTTTTGAAAGCGGCAACACACGCATGCGTGCGCACACACACTCACACAGCCCTGTGAGTCCAAATATCGGTGTGCGTCAGACTCGTCTGCTGCAGCAGCTGGTTTCAACCAATGGAAATTTAGCAAATAATGTGGTCAGGGTAGTCATCTAATCTGACTCCTGTGCAGCACTGATGAGCTTAAATTCATGTGTGTCTCAGATCAGACAGGATGTATTGTATGAGGTTTTGCAGTGCTTGCATAGGGTGAAACAGATGTCAGTATTTGTTATGTTCCTCTGGGTACCAGCTCATGTGGGAGTAGAGGGAATGAGGAAGTGGATATTATTGCCAAGCAGGCTCTTAAACATCTTAATGTTGAGATAGAATTGTCAATCAGTAAAGCAGAAGCTAAGGGATTAATAAGAACAGTGGTTAAAAATAAGTGGCAAGAGTTGTGGAACAGGGAGAGTAAGGGAAGACACCTGTATAAGATCCAGGAAAAGGTGGGGGCAGGGAGGTCCTCAGGCCGAGAGAGAAGAAAGAAGAGAGGAAAGTGTTGTCACAAGGCTGAGACTGGGAAACACAAGTACATTGAAATTGGTGGGGAAACATCCGACTGGGAGGTGTGATCATTGTCAGGAGGAGATGGAGACAGTGGAACATGTTCTATTTCAGTGCCAGAAATATGTGAGAGAAAGGGAGCAATTGTTATTAGATTTGAGGAGTAATGGGGTTGAAGAGCCAGGATTAAGTGAACTGCTGGGGAAATCTTCAGGGGATGTAGTATTTAATTATGTATTTCGTTTCCTTAGGGAGACGAGATTATTGGGTAGGATTTAGACCTTCACTGTCTCTGGTCCACACTCCAGTCCAGTTGGTGGCGGTAATGCACCTTAAAGTTGGTTGCCAACCGCCATATAAAATCCACAGAAGAAGAACAATCATGTGGTCGATTTGTGCAGTGCGCATGCCGATTATATACGGCTGAAAGAAACGTGGCTTCGGCAACATAACCACAGTGAAAATATTGTGTAGCTAGCTAAATAAAACGTAACATATTGTTGTTTAATTTTTTACCCTTCATAAAAGCATTGGACTCATGCCAGAAACATAGGCTCGAAATCATGACTACTTGGTCGGAAAAAATGCTCCAGGTGCTTCGCCGAATGAATAACTTTTATTCGCCAGGTTAGAGTTAAAACTATTTGTGATGACTGGAAGTGAATGACAGCTGTAGCTAGCTATGTGTGTTTGATAGCGAAATTATTAGATGTTATGCCGCGTTCACGTGCTAGTCAGAACTAGGAAACTCTGAAATGTCTGACTTATAACTACAACTAGTTAGCAAGTCGGACATTTCCGAGTTTCCTAGTTCCGGCTAGCACGTGAACGCGGCATTATCGAGCCTATACTACAACACATCTCTCTCGCATCCATAAATATTGTTTGCGTCACCCAGGCTCCAGTCGCACTACATGCCTTCGGTTTGAGGTGGGAGGAGAGCAAGTTGGGTGGGTGCCTTCCAAAGTGGCGTCCATTTTGAGTAAATTTCCAGAGGTCTTCAATCCACCACAAGGCGGCGCTATTACTCTGTGCCAAAATCTTGACTCCTATGGGAGGAGGTCAGAGGCTGTAGATTCTGTTCTTCAGTCACTTAGGAGGGAAGGCTTATTGACTGTCTTGAAAGGATGGAGAGATGAGGTGAGAGTACTACAAAATACTGTAAAACTGAAAACAAACGTTTACTTTTTTTATTTTTTACAAATCCTTGAAATTATATATTTGTGCCTCTTCTATAGAAGTATGAAGTAATGCCCAGATTCTGCGACACTCCACTAATGTGTATGGAGAGATCGGCCACAAGTAAGTTGTGTCCTAAACAATAACAGTAGAAAATAATCCCAGTGTTCCCCCTGCCATTGCATGCCCCATTAACATTGTCTTTGTAGGCCTTTTTGGTGTGAAACGGTATGGAGTCCATATTAATGGGTACTGTCAGGATGAAAATGGGGAACTCAGGATGTGGGTGGGACGACGATCCATGACCAAGCAAACCTACCCTGGAAAACTGGACAACCTGGTCAGCACCTATTTAGAAAGAGAATACAGCCGATGACATATTACCTGTACATATTTTTAGTGAATGGCAAACTGTGGTTTGATAATGTTCTTCCACCATGTTTTCAGGCAGCTGGGGGTCTAGCAGCAGGTATCAGTGTGAAAAACACCCTGATCAAGGAGTGTGAGGAGGAGGCCTGCATCCCAGCAGACATAGCAGAGACTGCCCGCCCTGTGAGCACAGTGAGGTGATTGACAACTCAACAGGAGTAGCCTGCTCTCTCTGCAGTGTCTCATTGAGAATGTCTCTTTGCATGCTTTTACATAGGCCTACAATCTTATCCACATTATTTCAATCATCCCTGTGTCTTCTCTCATAGCTATACTTATGAGGATGAGGAGGGGGTGTTTCCAGAAAGCCAGTTTGTGTTCGACTTAGAGCTACCTCCTGAGTTCAAGCCTAGAATAGGGGATGGGGAGGTGCAAGATTTCTACCTCTACTCCATGGACAAGGTCAGGCACTCTACTTTTGAGCACCTCCAGTACTGCATGATAGTTTTTATGTCTGGCCCACGAATAATGAATTCAAGTAGGCCTACAATGTTGTTTTCAGTTGAAGGAAGTGCTGGTCAGTGACGACTTCAAGCCCAACTGTGCCATGGTGGTCCTAGACTTCCTCATCAGACACTCCTACATACAGCCTGACACAGGTTTGTATCAGTACATCAATCAATTACATGGGATAACATAGTTATAAAAACTAGGCAGAGGCTGGGGATCTGTCTTAACCACACTGTATATTTGTGATGATGTAGTCTAATCTTTATAGTTACGCTGCCATATCGTAGCTAAGAAATAACACTACGACTGCCACCTGTTTTGCCGATGCTTGCAATGATGGTGAACTCCCCACCTGAGTTTTGCATTGGGGCAAAACAATCTGCGTAACAGGTTACAACTGTTATTTTGCAAGTACCACAGGATGTGATTGAAATTTGCCAGAGTAGCTGTTCCACCTTTGAACGTTATAGGCAGCTGAAGTGTGTAGCTGGTAAGCAGTTTGACAATGACAACATGCCAATGAATTCCAGTGATCAGTCTGCCGCAAGGACAATTAAAAAATATTAAAATCGCTATTTAGACTGCCTGTGTCTTCCTTGTTTGATATGCCTAAATAGCTGCATGTACTCCCTCCTGAAAAAAGAACATGGAATCGCTTCTTAGACTGCCTGTTTGTGTCGTGCTTTTGTTTGCAATAGCCTACTGTTACAACAGACAGTGTTGTACAACACGTCAAAGTTTGTAGACTACACCACAAAGACGTCCGATCAGGAGGGGGAAGCGGCAGCAGTGTGAGCAGCAGCTATGTAAAAAAAAAAAAACATCTACAGTGGGGGAAAAAGTATTTAGTCAGCCACCAATTGTGCAAGTTCTCCCACTTAAAAAGATGAGAGGCCTGTAATTTTCATCATAGGTACACGTCAACTATGACAGACAAAATGAGATCTTTTTTCTCCAGAAAATCACATTGTAGGATTTTTAATGAATTTATTTGCAAATTATGGTGGAAAATAAGTATTTGGTCAATAAAAAGTTTCTCAATACTTTGTTATATACCCTTTGTTGGCAATGACACAGGTCAAACATTTTCTGTAAGTCTTCACAAGGTTTTCACACACTGTTGCTGGTATTTTGGCCCATTCCTCCATGCAGATCTCCTCTAGAGCAGTGATGTTTTGGGGCTGTCGCTGGGCAACACAGACTTTCAACTCCCCTCCAAAGATTTTCTATGGGGTTGAGATCTGGAGACTGGCTAGGCCACTCCAGGACCTTGAAATGCTTCTTACGAAGCCACTCCTTCGTTGCCCGGGCGGTGTGTTTGGGATCATTGTCATGCTGAAAGACCCAGCCACGTTTCATCTTCAATGCCCTTGCTGATGGAAGGAGGTTTTCACTCAAAATCTCACGATACATAGCCCCATTCATTCTTTCCTTTACACGGATCAGTCGTCCTGGTCCCTTTGCAGAAAAACAGCCCCAAAGCATGATGTTTCCACCCCCATGCTTCACAGTTTGGATGCAACTCAGCATTCGTTGTCCTCCCAACACGACGAGTTGAGTTTTTACCAAAAAGTTCTTTTTTGGTTTCAACTGACCATATGACATTCTCCCAATCCTCTTCTGGATCATCCAAATGCACTCTAGCAAACTTCAGACGGGCCTGGACATGTACTGGCTTAAGCAGGGGGACACGTCTGGCACTGCAGGATTTGAGTCCCTGGCGGCGTAGTGTGTTACTGATGGTAGGCTTTGTTACTTTGGTCCCAGCTCTCTGCAGGTCATTCACTAGGTCCCCCCGTGTGGTTCTGGGATTTTTGCTCACCGTTCTTGTGATCATTTTGACCCCACGGGGTGAGATCTTGCGTGGAGCCCCAGATCGAGGGAGATTATCAGTGGTCTTGTATGTCTTCCATTTCCTAATAATTGCTCCCAAAGTTGATTTCTTTAAACCAAGCTGCTTACCTATTGCAGATTCAGTCTTCCCAGCCTGGTGCAGGTCTACAATTTTGTTTCTGGTGTCCTTTGACAGCTCTTTGGTCTTGGCCATAGTGGAGTTTGGAGTGTGACTGTTTGAGGTTGTGGACAGGTGTCTTTTATACTGATAACAAGTTCAAACAGGTGCCATTAATACAGGTAACGAGTGGAGGACAGAGGAGCCTCTTAAAGAAGTTGTTACAGGTCTGTGAGAGCCAGAAATCTTGCTTGTTTGTAGGTGACCAAATACTTATTTTCCACCATAATTAGCAAATAAATTCATAAATCCTACAATGTGATTTTCTGGAATTTTTTTCTCTCGATTTGTCTGTCAGTTGACGTGTACCTATGATGAAAATTACAGGCCTCTCTCATCTTTTTAAGTGGGAGAAGTTGCACAATTGGTGGCTGACTAAATACTTTTTTCCCCCACTGTATGTAGAGTATCCCGCATGAGGCCCTCTCATACCTTAACTGTCGGGAAGAGAGGTCCAGTAAAAGTCGGATCCGCAGCCACACCATAAAAACTATGAACAGTAGTGCAATTGTCAATTCTTTAAACACCAACAACAGAAGATTCAAGACAAATCTCTTTTTTTCAGAGCCCTATTACCAGGAGTTTGTTGCCGGACTCCACCACACTTTGTAAATACTTAAGTGAGAAAGATGGAAGTTACATGAGGGATGGTAAGGAGATGCACTCCTTTCTAGATGCCTTGATCTATTCTGTCAAATGTTGAAGTTCTTGTAATGTTTTGTAACTGAGAATTGTGAATAAATTCCATTCACATCTTGGGATTTTGTGTTGAGAGGCATGAAGCATGAAAGAACGACAACCAATCATTCCCTATAACAATTTATTTTCTTGAGTACTTTTAAAAAGAGGACTGCGGACATGTGAGGATGCATTTGTATACAAAAGACCACCCCCCCACAAATGACTAAAATATTTTTTAAAGAAGTTACTTGCGTTTAATAGTATGACATCTTGTCATAATCTTTAATGAATTACTAAGCATTTTACATGTTATTTTAAAACTCTTTCATTCTAAAGTTACTTGTTTTTGCAAAATATGCACAACTGATACAGGATAAGCCAGTAGACTCTCACAAGGTTAAACATACAGTACAAGAGACAAAAAAAAAGGGAAGACATCAACAGTTTTAGAAAGACATGGAAGGAGTGAGAAATAGGTCAACATT
The DNA here is from genome assembly GCF_020615455.1 of Coregonus clupeaformis. NCBI lineage: Eukaryota > Metazoa > Chordata > Actinopteri > Salmoniformes > Salmonidae > Coregonus > Coregonus clupeaformis. Next base: position 24,569,903 of record NC_059215.1, read on the forward strand.
AAAAACCCACTCCCAATAACAGCCTGGCATGCAGGCAAAAACAATCTGCAAGAGGAAAATACAAAATTTGCAAAACCTTTATCACTTAATACAAAGTCATAACCCCCTTTCAAACCAGTGTCTGACAGGCCGCACCAAATGTATAATATCTGACTAGAGGCCAACTAATGATAAAATCAAATTCTAAAATCATTTTTTATTACAATACATGAACAGGCTTACAAAAATCAGTTAGTATCATTATTATTGTATGCATTTTAATATGAATTTTATAGTCAAAGGCAAATAAAAACATGTAGCTATTTAAAATCAAAATTGCTTTTATCAAATTAACTATACTATTTGACCAATGATATCATAGGAGGTGCTGGTCCACGCAAGATTATGATACCATAGAAGGAGATGCTGGTCCGCGCAAGGATGGGGTTAGTCTATCCATAGGGAGAACAAAGAAAATAAACACCTATGGTATGGCTGGACAGAAATGAAAGACAAGCGCAGACAGACACACTGCAAGCCAGGGAGGTCACAGAGTTGGGAGAACATGCACCATGATGCAATGAAACCCCCTTTTTCTCTGACGATGCTCAGCTCTATGAACCAGGGCAATAGCTCTGTGGTGAACACCCTATCATGAACACCAATCTTATCCCGTCCCTCAGAGATCATCACTCTGACAAGTTTACCGGAGAGATATTGTGTTTTTTCTTTACCTTCTACTCGTCCAAGACCCAATTTAAAAAATCTTAACCATACAATAATCTTACATTGAAAACCGATTGGCAATCACCTTGGCCTTAAATGTAAACTCCCTTTTTCATTACATTTAACCTTCATCTTCTCCATTTCCTTTGGCCTAGTTTAATTATGTTTTTCTCCCTCGCACCCCCCTTGAAACTCACCCACCCTTCCACAGAGGCAGACTTAGAAGAGGGGTGCAGCGTTTTCTTCGGCCCGATTTGTTTCCCCCTTCCTTCCCGCTCCCGTCTTTCCCCAGCTCTCTATAGCAGGAGGCAGGCATTCTTCTTTCCGCGTTTCTTGGCCTGCAGTGCGGCCCTGGTGGCCATCTCAAACACCTCCCTCACGCCGTCTTTCGTCTTGGCCGAGCACTCCAAGTAGCCAAACGCGTTGATGCGGTTAGCCATGTCCCGGGCCTCTTCTGGCTTCACTGGTTCCTGTTTATGTGTCAGAGGTGGAAAAGTGTTCAGAGGTATGCTATGGTTGGCATCCTGTGACATACTTAACCACCAATCATAACAAGCCAAACAAAAACGTAACTAGCATGTTGGATAACTGAACAAAACAAAAACCTCAACCTGTGTAGATTTAGACAATAGCAGACAATACATGAAGTGAAGGTAGCGGAGGCAACACAACCATATGAAAACAAATGTCAATGGTTTGTTTAGTTTCAATGCTACATTTCAGAAATATCCTGACTGGATCAGGACAATGAGTCAATTTGCTGAAATTAAATAATACATTTTTATGATGCATACTGTACCTGCTTCATTTTTGCTAGCTCCCGACGTGTGTGCTCGTCATTCCGCAGGTCCTTCTTATTACCCACAAGAATGATGGGCACATTTGGACAGAAGTGTTTTACTTCAGGGGTCCACTTCTCTGGGATATTCTCTGTTTCAGACACAGGGGATCATTTTAGGAAAATGCTGCAAGTGAAACGGGACGATTTGTTGCATTTACCACACATGACAAATTAACATTACAGTCCCCAATGTCTTACCCAAGCTGTCAGGGCTATCTATGGAAAAGCACATGAGGATGACATCAGTGTCGGGGTAGGAGAGAGGCCGTAGTCTGTCGTAGTCCTCCTGTCCAGCTGTGTCCCAGAGGGCCAGTTCCACCTAGAAGCCACATGGAGAGCAGAAATTCAGTTAAATTTTAATCATTTAGCAGACGCTCTTATTCAGAGCGACTTACAGTAGTGAGTGCATACACTGCTGTTTGGCCAAAAACTAACTTGTTCTGGAGAAAAGGTGAAAACTATAAGACTTCAACATAAAAATGGTGCTTTAAATTATGTCTTGATAGCATACTGTGTGACTAACAGTACAAACTCACCTGCTTACTGTCCACCTCAATATCTGCCACATAGTTCTCAAACACTGTAGGTACGTAGACCTCAGGGAACTGGTCTTTACTGAAGACTATGAGCAGACAGGTCTTTCCACAAGCACCATCACCAACAATCACCAGTTTCTTACGGATCGCAGCCATCTGCAAGAAAATTTCTCAGTTAAAGTGCAAATCCAGCAAAAGTGGCAACATTTTCTTAGAAAAACTATTTTGAGTTTTAGTGATAATATAGTACAACCAAGCGAATTAAAATGTGTAAACAAATGTGTTCATACAGTGTTAAACTGTTACTCTGACCCCCTCTGGTGGCATTTTCTAAACGACGCATAATATTGTATACTACCCTAAAAGTAAATTGTTTTCAAAACTAAGTCCTACAAAAACTGTTAGAAAGGTAAGAACTGTGGGACTCAGATAAAGGGGTCAGAAACAATGTAACTACTACTACAGAGCCCGAGATACAGCAGACCAAACAAAACTGACATTTACCGGGGGTTCTTTTTTAGGGGGTGGGGTCCCCCCAATTGTCCCCATGTTGGGGAATAAGAGATTTGAAAGTCTAGGTTTGAGAAAATGTCACCAATTACTGTTCCAAAAAAAAAAGATCAGATCTTTTACCTAATGATGGTCTAATCATGCGCAAATTCCCATTGGTACACAGACATTTTAAAAGTGCAGGGCTTTTGTAACGTGCTATACCGTCGTCTTACAGGAATGATATACTGTACATATGAGTAGAAAGCTGAAGTCTCTACCTATCCATTTATTTAAATATATCCTCCGTCTGATTCCCAGTTCTTCCACTAGATAGCAGTAGGAGATTACATGACATCTCTTGGCCACTTGAAACCAGTTGCGTCTGGTTTGGGTAGTGAGTCACTGTGCCAAAATGGCTCAATGGATTTTCAAGCCTGACATCTTAAAATTACCTTAGCAAATCAGGGCTTTCAAGTTATTGAGTTAGTAAAAAATAAAAAATAAATATACAGACAGGTGAAGAAACATAACTTATTTTCCCATTGTAAATGATTAGCTAGCTAAACGGCACATGTGGAGGATGCATACAAGGTAATGTGGATGGAGAAGGAAATGCATTGCTTGACCTACATTGCATACTCTATTAATATGTGGTCAGTGTTCTGGAACTCATCGGCACTGACTGAGTTGGCCTAACGTTTTCATCAGCCCATATTTCCAATAGACATTTAACCTTGGTTGCGTCCCAATTCTACCTCTTGCATTCCTCCCAACACATAAAAGCATTGGATTGTAGTAAGCCACCAGTGCTCTCCTTTTAAATCCATGAAGGCTATTGAATAAGTGCACACTTAAGGCAGAGGGTAGAAAATTGGAATGCAGCACTCATTTTGGCTCCAAGTAAGTCTGTGAGCCATTTTGTCGATTGCCCACTCAGTCTACAATCTATAATACTGTGCAAAGCATTTCCTGTGTCGGACTGGACTGCATTTTATCCAGCGGCCTTTGAATGTGAACCGAACCATGGTTCAATGGGACCACTACGGTGCCTGTTGCGTGCACCCCGAGTGCAGAAAGAGTGTTCCTACCAGGGTTTTCATTATGAAAATGTGGCTCTGGGCATTTGACTGGCAGCGTTTTAATTTACCGGACATTTGAGAAATTCACCGGACCCATATGCATTGGATGCGTAACTGGATTAGGGTGTCCACCCATGGAGCTCAGAATGACAGAAGTCACATTTAGATGATGGTAATTAATCTTAACAGAACATGCAAATTGAGCGTGTTCTTACCATGCACTTTGAAGATGTTAGAATAACTGTCCACATTTACCTTTCCTCAGCCAACAAGACGAGTAACGAACAGCAAAATAGCCTACTATTCGTAATGTGATGAGTAGATAGGATAGTCATAATTTAGGCTAATAATATAATTAAATCACTGTTCGCCAAAAATACCGTTCAATGCATGGCTGAGCGCGTAGAGGCCTGGGCTATAGGCTATATCAGATACGTTTCTTATTTCTTTACTAGGGAAAAATACATTTCATGCAATTCTACTACACTTTATATGACTGGAGACAGCAGATTTTTTTTAGGACATATTACAGGGTAGCCTACTCAACTGACAAACGGATCAATAAAAACGACATTGCCATATAATAGGCCTACGAGAATTGGAGACACAAATATAATATGACGTCCATCTAAACTGGAGGACGAAATTATTGTCCAAAAACAAACTTAAGTGGCACTGACCCAACAATGGTAGTGAATATACGCAGTGCGCACTCACCAGGGATATGGCCGATGCTCTCAGCTGGTGCCAATAAGATAGGCTATAGGCCTACTGTTTGCTCAATTAAGTTGAGAATTTTGATAACTAAAAAACAGATTGCTGTAAAGAGAAGACAATGAAAATACTCCAATAGCCTTTTCCGTTCCCGTGATTTAATTTTTTAATATTGCGATATGCCTGGCTGGGCCTCTACTTTTCACTGACAGTCACAACTCAACAACTATCTATTTGGTATTTGCTGCGCGCGCTGCCTTTCCTTTCGATTGTAGGCAATGCAATTTAAAACAATACACAACTTTTATTGTTTTTTAAGGCTAGGGGAAGCTAATGATCTGCTGTTGCCAAATCATGCTTTAGTAGCCTATTTTGAATGGTTTTATTTATTTTTGTATTGACAGTAGGCTAATTAGGCTATGTCATTTTGGCAATTTAATTCAATTTACCCAGGGAAAGCTTCCCCTAGCATTATGGACGCGCCGTCTGTGAGCCCATGTCAATCTACTATCTCCCATAGTAAAAAGTTGACCTATTCTATTGGTCAGCTTGTTGAGAAATAAATAGCCCAAACAGACTCTGGGACAGTTGTAGGATGATAGATCCCAAATTCTTACAAATCAGTAGGCCTAGGCAAAATAAAAAACAACAACATTAAAAAGCAATTAATCTGATGCAACAGATCAGAAAGTTTAGCTTAAAATGTTGATAAACTACTATGTCTTAACATTATTAGCACAGAAATGTGCACAAGGCAGTAGGCTTCATGCAAATGTACATTTGGCTACCGGAAAATGAAAAAAATGTTGAAAACCAATAGAACATGAGCGAAATAGGCTACTGGTTTCAATGGCCTATGGAAGTCTATAAAATAGTTTCCTCCACGGATATGGTCGGATTTTGCCTAGGCTACTTTGAAGCAAGGTATACTTTAAAGCATGCCTCATAATATGAAGTAAAACGTTCAGGTTTCAAACAATTAAGTAGCTATATGTTTTCAAAATGCATACTGCCTCCAGCTCATTGCAAAGCGGTGTGTGACGCGCTGATGAAGCTTGGCTTCTGTTGCCTATGATTTTGAATGGCGAATGGGAAGCGCGCTTCAATTACCAGTTGAGAAATAAACTATTGCATTTAGAATTGTTGCGCAATGATTGGGCTTATAAAAGCACTGTCTGACAGATCAATTGAAATTGTATTTGCCACATGCGGCGAATACAACAGGTGTAGACCTTCCAGTGAAATGCTTACTTACAAGCCCTTAACAATTTTTTTCTTAACTGCATTGTTGGTTAAGTAAAAAATAGATAAGTAAAAAATACAAATACAAAATAATTAAAGAGCAGCAGTAAAATAAAATAACAGTAGGGAGGCTATAAACAGGGGGTACCGGTACATAGTCAATGTGCAGGGGCACTGGTTAGTCAAGGTAATTTAGGTAATATGTACATGTCAAAGGCTCTGTATCGGTATGTTGTGCACGTGTGATAAATAAGATACATAACGAATATACACACGCCAATTTTTTCTTCTCACAGGCAATTGGCTGGTGCCAATTTTATTTATCGGCTTTCTATTATGGCTAATGGAAACCCTGGTTCCCTCCTGTTAATGAACTTAATTTGGGGCTAAGCCTCCTAAATGCATCAAACCCATACCCCCCACCAAAGAACCTATGAAAGCCAGCCACCAACCTCAGCTCCAGTGATTACAGAGTTAGGCTACAGATTCTGTGCATCTGGAATATTACTATAGTGCCAGTTTCCCCACACACAGATTTAGCCTAGTCCTCCTTGACTAAGAAGAGCATTCAATGAAGGATCTACATTGCACAGTGCTTTTCAGTCCAGGACTAGGGTTAATCTGAGTCCATGAAACCAGTCCATAGTGTTCAAGGCCTGTAACCCCATACATTTATAGTAACCAAACTTTGATTAATTATTTCTCAATAAGCCTACTGAATTTCAGGAAAATACATTCGTGGGAATGTTTATTCAATTTTCACATGGAATGACCCATAATACCTAAAAACATTGACACTATCATCACTAAACAAGGGCAGACTACCTGCAGAAGACCCTTTGATTGCCATCCAGCTAGCCACCACATGGACGCATGTCCTCAACAACAACACCTGCACCTTAACTATCTCAAAAACCCTTCTCCGTAGGATTTTCAGCGGTTAGCTTCGCCCACGCTGTTTTAACGTTTAGAAACGTCAAATCATCTCTTGCTAAACGGTTTTCGAAACATGCTGATTTGCCCCTATATTTCATATCATTTTAATTGTTTTAACAGTAAGTGAAGCAGTTTTGCACAGACCTATACTGTGTGTGCCTCCAGTTGACGAACTACACTTCCTACCCATTTACACACAGGTGTTCAGAGCACGCTAGATAGCACAGGTACAGCTTCCAAAACCTATACCGCAAGCGATGCGTTTTAACATTCAGAATGAGCGTTGGGGATCTTAACAAAACCCCCCAGGCCTGGCAGAAGATACTATCGTCAATAGGCGCTAAAGGTAGTTCGTCTATGACTGGGTTAGCCGCACCCAAGCTCTATTAGCTAGATGGCTAATTTCCCCCTCTTCACGTAAACTCAAATCAGTGCTAGATAACTACTGTAGCTAGTTGGACAAACAAATAACGTTAGTTAGTTACAATGATTCTAATTTAAAAACGCCCAGTATAGTAAGTGCGGATAGGTGGACGACGGTTATGAAACCGGCCAAGTCACTTGTCATGTCAGTGGTAGCTAGCGAGTTAGCTAGAAAGCTAGGATATATAGTTAACCTAGTTAGTTAGCTTAGAGAGCTTGTCCACTACTACAGGGCGAAGAATAGCTAGCTAGCTGACCAGGGATGTGTTACTAACTTCACAATGGTAATGATGGCACTATATACATGACTATGATGACCTGCTAGCTATCTAGCATTGGCCTGTCTAGCTCTGACTGGTGTTGTCTGAAACGAGTCTTTTCACTTCAATTGTTCGTTCGTTTCCGGCATCAACGTCGCTGGCTAATATGTTTCTCTGGCCTAATGTCATCTTGGCTACAGAAAACACGTTTAACGCCTCATTCAAACATTTAGTTTATAAATGGTCTCTTTTCAAGGTGATCAATAATAAAGATGTTAAAATAGGCTACATTTAGCTACTCGTTTTATTACCGTTTTCGTTACAGATGTCCTCGCCTTCTTTTTCTTTTCCTGTCCGACCCTTCAACCCACCCCCGACAGTGTGCCACGCTGATAACATCCGCCTATGCCCATGATCTCGCGCCAATAGGACGCCTCAAATTAATGAGTGACAGATATTTAAGTCAACAAATCGATACATGTATACCGGTTCAGGGACTAAAACGGAAGTCAAGAGTTGATATTTTCCTGTCCGTGCTATTCGGAATCCTTGGGACGTCCCTACCCCATTGAAGTTGAAATGTAAAATCAAAGGTGTTTATAACTAACCCAAGAACAAGCAAGGAGGTGGGCAGAGCCAAGCACAAGCTAGTGAGATCCTATTGGCGCGTTCTAGCATTTATATACATATTCTAGTTTTGGAAACACAAAACTGTATGGAGATCAAATGTTTGTTTAATCGATAAGACAATTAGCAGAATGTCAGCCAAAATCGATCTAGCTACATCTTCTCCCACTGCATGCCATTGGGCTTCCTCTCATCACCATATTTGTTAGTGAGTGGAAACACCAACCGGATGCTTCACATTTATAGATCCGGTGAAATATCTGGCTCATTGTTCTATTTGTTGGAAAATGGTTAGGGTTATGATAGGGTTTAGGGTACAAGTAGGCTGAGTCAACATGTTTTCTTTACTTGCACGAACGCGCACACACACACACAGAGAAATCAGAACCATGGACAGCTACATCATATTGAGGCTTACATTGATTGGACTGAATTGTTTTTTTGTATCTTTCAGTTGTCACTGTGTTAGACTAAGCATAGGTGATTTGATGATGTTGAACTGGTGCTGGAATAGCGGAGGCAGCTCCTGTTTTCTTTGCGACTTGCGGTTACTCTCCGTGGTTCTAAATCAATAGTTGTTTAGTAGTCCGAAAATGTCGGAAACATTAACTTGCTTGAACATGCTGTAGGTCATGTAACTGTTTGTTACATGCAATATGCTTTGTGGACTTCACTGGACAGAGGTTGCTCTCCGGTTTTGTGATGAAACAAAGGTTTGGTTGAATTTATTTTGCCACTGTGTCTTATTGTCTCGGCCTTAAGCCTATACATCACGGTCGCAAGGCATATGAACTAACAGGTTATAGAGCAATTATCACAACACATAGGTTGTAATATGGCTTTTTTTTCCTGGCTTGGCTTCCCCAGTGATTTTACCCACGCACTACTGCTGTTCGGGATACTAAAGTATTCTGTTTTTGAGTTGACGCATATAAACGTCATATCCCATTTACAATAACCCGAAAAAGCTTGTATCCTGGTTATGTGGAACCAGGATAAGATGCCTGGGATATCAACCTGGTCTCAGAGCATTTCGTATTATTCTGTATGTAAATCTGAGACGCACATTTAGTATGATATGTTATGTTTGGTATGGTTACATAAACAAATCAAATTAGAATTACAACTCTTGATAACTCCATGAGGAAATAATTTTATCCCATAAGGTAATGGTAAAATAGACTAGAGACAGGTGTCCCTCATTCAGGGGCAGCGCTCTCTCTCTGTCCTTCTCGTGGTCCGAATCACACATAGGACTATTGATAAATTATAAACTTCTTCTAATTATTAGTGTTTACATAGCCCATTTAAGTCTCACCGAATGTCTCCAGTCTTTCTAGTGAAGGTGATCAGGCCTCACCAGGAAGTCAGGTCAAAGGTCAGTCAGCCCTATTAAGTGTGTGTTTGTTTTCCTGTACCTCAGACATTATTTGTGTATTAGGTTTACATTGGGTTTTTCAGTATATTTCTTATCAAGAGAATTTACATGTGTGCAACTAGAATTCTGACAATAGAGACTTCCAAAAATGTCATTTGTGTACCCTTTAAGTTGCATCCTTTATAGCCCATGAAAAACCCACTAAAACCAAATAAAAAGACCCCACACCATGAATCAGTATTAACACCACTAACAAATATTCATTAACAGGTGGGTTGTGTGTGGGTGCTGGCGTGTATTTAGTAAAAATCATAGGGTAAAAACAATCAAAATGGCCAGGCCTTACTTAATTTGGGAGCTCCCTTAACATCTGGATCCGGGTACCTTTAACTGCTCTCCCAATGCACTTGCCGTAGGAAGCCTTTCAAAGGGGGAGATACAGAATCATTGATAAACATGAAAAAAAAACCTTGGTAGCGGACATTCCATCAGTTGTATACAGAATTATACTTCAGACACATCAGATGATAGTGTCTTGTCAAGCTGAATAGGCACCTTCTAAAGTAAACATTGTCAGTTTGACCTGTTGCATTGAAATACAATTCTGTACAAACTGTTCCAGGGACATAAACTTAGTCAAAATATAAAACCTGTTTAACAAATCTGCTAGGACCTTCAAAAAGTTGGTGCTGGCTTATCAGCTCAATATTTGGTACTAAAACATTTAATTGGATCTACTTCATTCTGGACACAGTTCCACGTAATGGAAACAGATTATTGTTTTAGATGACATTACCTTCTTACTTAAATCCCTGGTGCTACCCAAACTATAGAATTGAGAAATAAATTGTCAAAAACGTGTCTTATTCAATTATTCACCTCTGTCCCAAATTTCCCACTGTCTCTCTTACAGCCTGTTTGAGTTCAGTGTGTACTGGCGGCTATCTATTGTTCCACAGGAAGCTTATCTTAAATCACAAACAACAGATGACTTAAACACGAGAGCAGTGGACCAGGCCTTGAAGAGTGAGCGGCCTCTAATTGAAGTCGCAATGCTCAATCCCTCTGTCTTACTTCTTCAAATTACTAAGATATTGCATTATTGGATTGCTATCTGAAAGCCAATTACCATTCACTTTGTTACTTTCACTAGTCTCCATATCTGTTTCCCTCAACTTGGACTCCCTTCCCAATAGGAATACCTCAATCACTACTGCTTAAACACACAGATCACTCTCAAACAACATTCTGCTTTTCCCCCTATTGCAAGGTTTAAAACAAAACAAACATAACTTTCTCCATATTGGAAGGCATTGTTTTCATTTGAGTATACCTTCAAAAAATTACTCTATATTTTTATTACCAATCTCTGTTGGATATTCACTTTCTGCTTCAATATTTATTAAATGTCTATTATTTTAAGATTAATGTGTAATGCTTTGGAGGGATCAATATGTATTAACTGGGTTGGCACTGTCTCAGTCCCCAGTAGATGGTGCGCTCCGTCCATAATAAGTCTGGCACCTGAGACAGCATAGGCAGGGAAACAGATGCAGTCTCCATTTTGCCTACTCACGAATTGGTTTAGAACGTCATCATTTGGGATATCAACAAAAACTCCACCGGGAGTACAATAAATTGTAGCCTTACTTTTAGTTAGCAGAAAATAATTGGTTCTATTTATAGTTGTATTGGTTAGGGGTAAGTGAAGTCCCGTACAATGCTTGAACCTTATCATACCTCAAATGATCCATAAAGGGACCACTCTGAACATTTCTCAGAATACTTTTTACACAAGGGCCTCCCGAGTGGCGCAGTGGTCTAAGGCACTGCATCGCAGTGCTAGCTGTGCCACTAGAGATCCTGGTTCGAGTCCAGGCTCTATCGCAGCCGGCCGCGACCAGGAGACCCATGGGGCGGCGCACAATTAGTCCAGGGTAGGGGAGGGTTTGGCCGGCAGGGATGTTCTTGTCCCATCACGCACTAGCGACTCCTGTGGCGGGCCGGGCGCAGTGCACGCTGACTAGGTCGCCAGGTGTACAGTGTTTCCTCCGACACATTGGTGTGGCTTGCTTCCGGGTTAAGTGGGCACTGTGTCAAGAAGCAGTGCGGCTCGGTTGGGTTGTGTTTCGGAGGACGACCTTCGCCTCTACCGTGTCCTTACGATGGGACAAGACTGTAACTACCAATTGGATACCACGAAATTGGGGAGAAAAAGGGAAAAATTAAAGAATACTTTTTACACCACTTACGTACGTCTACGTGTGGGTGTGCAAGTTGTATATTTATTATTATTTTTCTATTGTTACTTCATCAGATCATCATCATAACCCATTATACTCAATATTATGTTACTTTATCTAGTAACCCATTATATATTTGTGTTACATCACAAATTCCTCCTTCAGACTAGTGTTCTATTCATACAGGGGTTTAGATATTTACAGTAGTTCTATTTAACAGCATATTCGGGAATAATACTCTTCATTCATATCGCCACACACATAATAACGTTATACATCAAACTCCACTGATGAGACATGTTATCCTCGTGTAATCACAAAAAATGAGTAATGTTACCCTCAGAGATATGTTATCCTCGTTATTGACGAGACATGTAATCTAAACATGTTATCCTCGTTACTAATCGAGACATCCTCTGAGACATGTTATCCTCTACCTGTACATAACGTAGATAATGGTATAAATCAGCACACAGAACTGGAAAACTCAGCTCACAGTCACTCCATATTCACACTGGAGCTAGTCCCCTAACAGCTCTCATTCACTCAGTCATTTATAGCTCATTTTCAATCTTATTATTCAATTTTCAATCAGCTTTTTATCCATATTTCAATGTTGTTATCCACATTTCTATCAGCTTAATATCCAAATGTCAATCTTATTATCTAAATTCCAATCTTAATAGTAATAATTTCAATCCATTTACTATCCAAATTTCAATCAGCTTAATATGTCATATCTCACAATCACACAACTTTCACATCCACATTCACTTAGTACTATTTCCAAACACAATCTGTAATCTCCCTTATTACCTCCTGTGCATCTTCAACGATTCTCTTGTCGTTACTTGCTATGCATCATATGTATCTTCAACGGTTCTCTTGCCCCTACTTGCTATACATATAAATAACACCCCGTATTCATTCCCTGTTATTTTGTAGTGGCTGCAGACCACGTAGATGTTTCTTAGAAATGCCTACAGACAGCTGTCAGCGGGGCATTCCATGGTACCGTTACGCCCTCACTCTAGTCTTCTCATAAAACTAGTGAATAGTCTTCTCTCTATAAGACTATGGGTACCTTTTTATGCGCTACTCCCTTTTATTAGATTTTTTATCATTATAATTTTTTAAAATACAGATTAATTTAAATTGACTTATTGAAATCAGTTGCCGTCACTCAATTGTTCGCAAATTATGTGTCTCCTCCTGGGCAGCTCACAGTAAGGGTCTGTCCTGGGCGGGTCTCGTCGTCTGTTGGTCAGACAGGAATTTCCCTCACGCTTCATAAAATGTGCCACCAGTTTTTCTCACAGACCCCCACTGGAAAGCTCCACAGGCAGAATCAATCAACTTGAACGTGATGCCAAATTGTAGTGGAAATTCTAACATAGGGACACTCGAAGCCAATCTTAAATGAAACATTATTTATTGTCAGCGCACTGGAGAAGTTCCAACAAACTTAATGCACCATAGTGAACGTCTGTCAGAAGCTCTCACGGGGCAGTCCCGTTAGTTATAAACTGACAAGTCATATTTGCATGATTTAGCTTATTCATAATTAACGTTTGCTTCACTCATGTGACTGACCAATACTGGGTCATGCATGTGACAGACCAATACCTCACGAGGCTTCTTCTCTCTAAGCTGAGACCTTGAAACTGAGATATCCCTTTCTCTAAACAAGGTTCTGGGCATACTGCCAAATTGCAGACACTGATAGTGAGGATTCGTTCAATCAGTCACTTGCATGAACACAGAAATTGGTAAATAGAAAAGCGGCAACATAAAATATTCCAACACAACCGCAAGTAGCCGAAACAGATACATTTGTATACGATCACATACTGTATCTCTCTATTATGCGTCAGAATACTTTGGAACAGATTTCCAAAATTAAAATTACTTGGAGCTGATTTGCTGGTGTTTTTACAGTCTTAATGTACAACAATAAATAAAAAAAACATTTAAAAAAACTTAGAAAAACATTTTTGGTGTCAGAAAACTTGGGGGGCCAAATAAAATTGCCCGCAGGCAACCAGTTGGGGAACCCTGTATAGGCCTACAGTCAGTGTCCATATTATATTTACTATTCCTTTTAACCCATATGAACTTCAATTAGGAATATTCTGTTTATTCGCGGATACAGGGATACTTGTGAACGGGATATCAAAGGTAATGTAAACAGCTTATCCGGAATAAGACCTTAAGCGGGATATGACCTACTGTGCGCATGTAAACATGGTCAATGAGAGAAGTGAAAAATCGTTCCTTAGTTGTTAATTACTCCAACCTTGTGAAAGTGACAAACTGACAAGTTTTCATTTTCGTCAAAAACTACTTTATATCGAAGGAATGCCTTTGATTTGACGGCCTGCACATGCGTAGGTCAGCGCGAGACGACCATTAGACACAATGATGTGTTTCTATGCATGAGCTTAGCTAGCCAATGTCACCATGACATTGCCTGCAAGTGTGATCAGGGATTTCTATTGGAGAAGCAGTTTCTGCAATACTAAGTCAAGAATGTTGGGTGGGTCAAACCCAAAATTGTATACAGCAGTAAATCAATAATTGGCCTTATAACATTGAGGGATTGTAATATAAATGTTAATGCTTGCTTGCTTTCTTATGCCAGAGAGGAAGAGGCGACGTGAGATGTTTTACTCTGCCCAAAATCTGTTCACGAAAAGAAACACACAAAGTGAGACATTTTTGTATGGAGGATGAGTGTCGAATTTGGTCAACAAAAAATGTAATTGCTAATTTTCTACGTGGGGCTTATTTGATCGAATATACGTTTCGTAATGGTTAGGTTGTTACGAATGCACTGATATAAATTGACGCACATGGCATTTCGGCAATTTTGAAAAAAACAAGTTTATATTGGAGTTGTTCCTGTTTTCATAGAGATATAGGACTCATCATGGATATTTAAGTAATAAGGCCCGAGGGGGTGTGGTATATGGCCAATATACCACTGCTAAGGCCTATTCTTACGCATGATGCAATGTGGAGTGCCTGGATACAGCCCTTAGCCGTGGTTTATTGGCCATATACCACAAACCCCTGAGGTGCCTTATTGCTATTATAAACTGGTAACCAATGTAATTAGAGCAGTAAAAATAAATGTTTTGTCATAACCGTTGTATACGGTCTGATATACCACAGCTGCTACCCAATCAGCATTCAGGGCTCGACCCACCCAGTTTATAAAACCCATTTTAGCATGGACATTGAGGACTTCCACCATTTTAAAGTAGTCAAATGGGTGGGTATTCCTGAGTTGGGAACAATCAGCCAATGAAGAAGAAAATGTATTACTTTAAAATGGAGATAACCTCAATTGCACTGCCCATGCTGTCACAGACGCAGGAGCGGTGCGTGGGTAAAATCACTGGGGAAGCCAAATGCGTTGTGTGTGTGTTCGTGCATGTAGAGAAACGCCAATGCCATCCTCTTCTCTTTCATGTTGACGAAACGGTCTATCACTCTGTCATACAGTACACTCTTATTTTTTTTGTTGTCCTAGGCTACCTGGCTAAAATGCTTGTTCACTAGCCTAACTTCCATTCATGGCCAACGTTAGCTAGTTAACATTGAACTTCCATCCTCAGGTCAGGGGCACAACAATGTATGAATTAATGGTTGGATTAAAATCGCCGTTATAATCATTGGCCAGTAAAGAGAATTAAGTAACACCACAAGTCCAAATCCCTATCTCCATCCGTGGCTAATTTAGGAAAGGGCCAATCTTAGCTAGCTGGCTAGCTAGCTACCTACCGGAGGACAACAAACAACACAACGAGATGCAGCAATTCAAGGTTTTCTATCAATGACGTATGCTCTCAATGGGATTTGATAGGAGTGATACCAAATCCAAGCTGGCTTCCCTTGACACTTTTTTTTGGTGCGCCAGGACCATTCACAGTTGAGCTTGCTCAGTTTAGCTCAACGCTGATTGGCACATTTTTTATACTTTTTTTGTCAAGGGAGGCCAGATGCTCTTTGGCTTCCCTTGCCTTCAATGCTACGGGCAGCAACATTGTCATACTCGTTTGGACCAGACAGCATCAGATACAGTGGGGAAAAAAATTATTTAGTCAGCCACCAATTGTTCAAGTTCTCCCACTTAAAAAGATGAGAGAGGCCTGTAATTTTCATCATAGGTTCATCATTTTTAATGAATTTATTTGCAAATTATGGTGGAAAATAAGTATTTGGTCAATAACAAAAGTTTCTCAATACTTTGTTGTATACCCTTTGTTGGCAATGACACAGGTCAAACGTTTTCTGTAAGTCTTCACAAGGTTTTCACACACTGTTGCTGGTATTTTGGCCCATTCCTCCATGCAGATCTCCTCTAGAGCAGTGATGTTTTGGGGCTGTCGCTGGGCAACACGGACTTTCAACTCCCTCCAAAGATTTTCTATGGGGTTGAGATCTGGAGACTGGCTAGGCCACTCCAGGACCTTGAAATGCTTCTTACGAAGCCACTCCTTCGTTGCCCGGGCGGTGTGTTTGGGATCATTGTCATGCTGAAAGACCCAGCCACGTTTCATCTTCAATGCCCTTGCTGATGGAAGGAGGTTTTCACTCAAAATCTCACGATACATGGCCCCATTCATTCTTTCCTTTACACGGATCAGTCGTCCTGGTCCCTTTGCAGAAAAACAGCCCCAAAGCATAATGTTTCCACCCCCATGCTTCACAGTATGTATGGTGTTCTTTGGATGCAACTCAGCATTCTTTGTCCTCCAAAAAGTTCTATTTTGGTTTCATCTGACCATATGCCATTCTCCCAATCCTCTTCTGGATCATCCAAAATCATAAAAACTCAACTCGTCGTTTTTGGAGGACAAAGAATGCTGAGTTGCATCCAAAGAACACCATACCTACTGTGAAGCATGGGGGTGGAAACCTCATGCTTTGGGGCTGTTTTTCTGCAAAGGGACCAGGACGACTGATCCGTAAAGGAAAGAATGAATGGGGCCATGTATCATGAGATTTTGAGTGAAAACCTCCTTCCATCAGCAAGGGCATTGAAGATGAAACGTGGCTGGGTCTTTCAGCATGACAATGATCCCAAACACACCGCCCGGGCAACAAAGGAGTGGCTTCGTAAGAAGCATTTCAAGGTCCTGGAGTGGCCTAGCCAGTCTCCAGATCTCAACCCCATAGAAAATCTTTGGAGGGAGTTGAAAGTCTGTGTTGCCCAGCGACAGCCCCAAAACATCGCTGCTCTAGAGGAGATCTGCATGGAGGAATGGGCCAAAATACCAGCAACAGTGTGTGAAAACCTTTTGAAGACTTAAAAAGTTTGACCTGTGTCATTGCCAACAAAGGGTATATAACAAAGTATTGAGAAACTTTTGTTATTGACCAAACACTTATTTTCCACCATAATTTGCAAATAAATTCATTAAAAATTAAATCTCATTTTGTCTGTCATAGTTGACGTGTACCTATGATGAAAATTACAGGCCTCTCTCATCTTTTTAAGTGGGAGAACTTGCACAATTGGTGGCTGACTAAATACTTTTTTTCCCCACGGTAGCTACCTCAATTACCTCGTACCCCTGCACATCGACTCGGTACTGGTACTCCCTGTATATAGCCGTGTTATTTTTACTTGTTATTGTTATTCACTGTGTATTTATTCCCTGTGTCACTATTTCAATTTTGTAAATCTTTAACATAGTTGGAAAATGACCTGTAAGTAAGCATTTCACTGTTAGTCTACATCTGTTGTTTACAAAGCATGTGACAAATAAAATTCAATTTATAATGGCACAGATACAAAGATGAGTCCTCTACGTATCTCTATGGCCTGTTGTTCACACACACATCTGCCCTCTCATTGGCTAGAATTGTCCCTCCTGATCTCACCTCCTCCGCCTGCCTTCCATCTTTGAGGACATGTATTTCCATTAGAGCTGCCACTCGAATATCTTGTAAATATAATAGACAATCTTTGCTTATGATTTGTAGAGATGGCATCATTAAGGGAAATGGCTATAATATGGTTCAATATGATGGTAATTCAGACCTGGGAAACCAGGTGAGTGCAATTTAACTACCAGGTAGAAACAAAACCAGAAATGTTGTTTCGGCCCTCTAGGATTGATCAAAAGGGGACCATCGTGCTCTCCCAGAAGTTTGGTTGGTGCGCAAAACCCATGAATTCAGATAAGCAAAAAGTTGTGATGGGGTCCGCACTCAAAATGATGCCACATAAAGGCCCCCCAGGACTGGAATTGAACAGCCCTGCTCTAAATTAAATTTCACCCAGCCACATTAAATGTTGTGGACCGGATTTAGCACCCGGGCCACTATTTGGGACCGGATTTAGCACCCGGGCCACTATTTGGGTATCGGGGCGGAACTATGTTTCATAATGAGATGTCATGGTTTGTTTTAGCGTTTCAGTTCATCTTTAACTGAAGCCTATTCCTGCACGCATTGTGATAAGGTGTTACCGGTAGGTACTTAAATCCTTATCTTCTTTCAGAATGGTCATTAGGCCACATTCAAGTTTGTCAATCACCAGCACTACTACTGTGTGCACTTGTGCATCCATGCCATCACTCAAAAGCTGCGTTTACACAGGCAGCCCAATTTGGATATTTTTTCCACTAATTGGTCTTTTGACCAATCACATCAGATATTTTTCAGAGCTCATCTGATTGGTCAAAAGTGAACAAAAATATCAGAATTGGGCTGCCCGTCTAAACGCAGCCTCTGTTGTCGATGTATGCCATAGACTTCCTGGAGATTGTCTGCTACTCTAATATTATTTGCGGGGGTGGTGCATGATAACAATGTCACACTTTCACAGCTGTGGTATCATCCATTGGAGATGTGATGGCATGGCTCGGGGCAACTACAAGGGGCTCACAGAGTATTGACTCCAGTAGTTTGACACTCTTGTACCATTTCATGATCACTGATACAGTCACAGTTGCTACTAAGGGCTATTCCGTTTGACCACTGGCTACAAAAGAATGATCAAGCAATGGTGTAGTAGAGTAGTATATTTTTTATAACATTATACTGAAGAGAAATGTACAGTCAGAAAAAACAAATGATCAATGTGCAGCTCCTTATAGTACATCCTACTCTTCTCCGGCTCCTGGTAGCACAATCTTGCTTGGGTCATAGTAGTTCTCCTCCATAAGAGGAAGACCTGCAGCCTCCCTCTGTGTGATCAACCTTTCTGCTTCCCTCCTGGCCCACTGTCTCATACTGGTGAGAAAAAGACAGGCCAAAAAGATTAATGATCAATTATTATGTTTGTGATGATCAACTAAATCAAGCACGTAAGATGTGTGTGTGTGTGTGTGTCTGTTGGATGCTTGTTTAGAGGTTCAAAGATGGAGACAACATAAGTGAATTTGTGGAGTCCAGAGGGGTATCCTACGAAGCAAGCTACATTCTACTCAGGGTTTTCTAAAGCTAACCAGCTTCACATTCCAGCTCAGGCTTCATCCGTACTACGACGGTGTATATTGCTCGTCCGCCTTCCAAATCAAGGAACATTTATTTTCTGTGAAATAGTCTCTCCTGTCTTATATTTGATGAGGTTGAAGCACTTCTGACACCATGTTATGATCTTAGTCAGATATGACTGTACTGCATAGCAGAGCACAAGTAAATGGCTCAGCTTCAAAATGATAGTGATCAATTTAGTGATACGCGAGCCCTGCCAGTACCCTAGTAATTGATTAAAAAAACAGGCCCTAACCCAATGTATAATGTCGGGCCCGTCTGGGTTGGGTAGCAGAGCTCTATTATCAATGTACAAGCACCTTTTTATCCCCCACTCCTATCGCTACAATACTTTTTTTAAGTCATACAAAAGTGTTATTGTGCGTGAAGTTTAAAATGCATTCTGTCATTACTAAATGTGTAATGTGATATATAAACATTACTATTTTTTTACACAAAAAAACATTTGATTAATAAAATATTGAATCAGTCGTCTTCGTCAAATGAAGGGGATGATGACACAACCTTTTGCACCATTATCCCAAAATAGTTTTCCAAAAACAAAAGACAAAATGAGTCTCCTCACGTCGCTGCCTTTAACTGAAAAAGACTGGTTTCCGATAGTTTGGTTGCCTTAAAGTAGTATCTGGTTGACAAGCTTGATAGAGATGTTTCAAGACATTCTTCATCAGTGTAGTTTGGTTGGCTTAAAAATCATTATTTAACCTGTCTCCTCCCCTTCATCTACACTGATTGAAGTGGATTTAACATGTGACATCAATAAGGGATCATAGCTTTCATTTGAATTCACCTGGTCAGTCTATCATGGAAAGAGCATGTGCTTTGTATGTTTTGTAGCTGGGCTTTTCAAACTCTTTGTGCACCTGCTCCAGCAAGTGACAGAGCAAGTAACAAAGAGGGATGTGCAGTGTGGCTTAAACATACCCATGGTCTGGCAAATAGTGGATGAAGGTACCCCCAACTACAATAGCCATAGAGATGCCAAAGAAGAAGGCCATCCTCATGTTCCACTCGTCAACGACAGGGTCCTGAGAGAACCCATGATAATCTCGATTCTGTCGAGATTTGAGAGAGATTGTTGTTATGGTTTCATGATACACTGCATTGTAAACAATGTGTTACCTAGCTAGCTACAGTAGCTAGCTAACGTTTCTAGCTAGTACTATCCCTGAGTGCAGATAGTAATGTAGCTAGCCACTATGTTTGACTGAAGGAATGTGTATCGTTATGTCAAAAACTACAATGGATGTGAAAAATGTAAATAATAACAGATGAGAACTAGAGAATGGTATTTCCGTTTCGATTCAGGACCAACTCACCTTTTCGAACGCGCTGACCTCTGCTTGTCCATGGCCTTCTTTGGCATGCGAGGGCTGCAAATCCGACACTGTGGCCGAACCAGCAGCACCCGAGGATTGAGATACGAACCGAGTCCCGCACGCCAGGTTAGGGCGAAAACGGGTCAAGGCAGGCCTAAACCGTGACAACCGGGCGAGCATTTTGTCAGGTCAACACTTCAAGTCCACGGAACCGGAATTGTTTCGCATTTTCTTCTTCAACTTGCGGGACCGCATCAGATAATTTCAAGATAGGGTATTGTCGCCACCTACAGAACGGGTGGGAAAAGGGAGGATTGCAGTCTGCTGTCCTGCTGCTGTCACCTACCACGAACACAGCCCAGTGGGCAAAACCTGGTTAGAAAGACGTCAGTATTACGTCTTTCTATGACATCTTATTTTGGTCACAAACTGGTTGAAAAATTGAAAACGTTTTTTTTACAACGTATTTTTACTGACCAGAATAAGACCAGTTGGTCATAATTGTGACCACTATATTATGTGCTATATTTTGTGCTGGTCAAAGTTAAGACCTCATCATAACCTGGTAATGACCACCTGTTATTACATTTACATTTTAAATGTGTCATTTAGCAGATTATTTTATCCAGAGCGATTTACAAGAGCAATCACTCATACAATACATGTTTTTCACCCGGCCTAAGAAATTACCAAAATTGCCCCTCATTAAATAACAAGCCCATACCCTACTTGCATTTGGCAAGGGAAATTAATTTAAGCATTGATAAAAAGTATTGCGGAGGATTAGGTTGGATATTGAAAACATTGTTCATTACATTTCTATTTGTTTCCATAGGCACCAATTAAAGTGTAATCTGCAACATATTCTTACAGTACATTTAAAATAGATCAAGTAACGGCAAAAACAAATCTAAATTACAATTTTGTTGCACATCTGCTTACAGTAATTGTTTCATAATTCACCCACAGACATTGCATACAGTATTGACAACAACATCGAGCCGGGTGTGAGGGCCATCACTGACCGAGAGGCTGCGGGCCCCGACGGTATTCCAGGGCGCATTCTCAGAGTATACGCAGAACAGCTGGCAGGCATATTCACGGTCATTTTTTACCTCTCCTTGTCCCAGTCTGTAATCCCCACATGTTTTAAGATGACCACAATCATTCCTGTTCCTAAGAACTCTAAGGCTTCATGCCTCAATGATTACCGCCCTGTAGCACTCAAGTGCTTTGAGAGGCTGGTTATGGCAGACATTAACTCCACCATCCCAGCCACCCTAGACCCATTCCAACTTGCATACCGCCCCAACAGATCCAAAGACGACGCAATTTCAATTGCTCTCCATACTGCCCTCACCCACC
This sequence comes from Coregonus clupeaformis, assembly GCF_020615455.1. Classification (NCBI taxonomy): domain Eukaryota; kingdom Metazoa; phylum Chordata; class Actinopteri; order Salmoniformes; family Salmonidae; genus Coregonus; species Coregonus clupeaformis. The sequence goes on from NC_059215.1 coordinate 24,591,575, forward strand.
TAGATAAGAGGAATACCTATGTGGGAATGCTGTTCATTGACTACAGCTAAGCGTTCAACACCATTATCCCCTCCAAGCTCGTCACCAAGCTTAGGACTCTGGGTCTGAACACCTCCCTCTGCAACTGGATCTTGGACTTCCTGACGGGCCGACCCCAGGTTGTGAGAGTAGGCAACAACACCTCCACCACGCTGACCCTTAACACAGAGGCCCCACAGAGGTGTGTGCTTAGTCCCCTCCTGTACTCCCTGTTCACCCATGACTGTATGGCCATGCACGACTCCAACACCATTATCAAGTTCGCTGACGACACAACGGTGGTAGGCCTGATCACCGGCGACGATGAGTCAGCCTGCAGGGAGGAGGTCAGTGACCTGGCAGTGTGGTGCCGGAGCAACAACCTCTCCCTAAGAGGAGTGAAACAAGGTTGTCCACTATCGGCATATCTATTTATTATTGCCATCGAGATGTTAGCTATTAAAATCAGATCCAACAATAATATCAAGGGATTATAAATCCAGGGCTTAAAAACAAACGTGTCATTGTACGCTGATGATTCATGTTTTCTTTTAAATCCACAACTTGAATTCCTCCACAGCCTCATAGAGGATCTAGATACATTTTCTAACCTCTCTGGATTACAACCAAATTATGATAAATGTACTATATTATGTATTGGATCACTAAAAAATACAATTTTTACATTACCATGTAGTTTACCAAACAAATGGTCTGATGGTGATGTGGATATACTCGGAATACATATCCCAAATGAAATAAATGATCTCACTCCAATACATTTTAATAGAAAGTTAGCAAAAATAGATTAGGTCCTCTGTAGCTCAGCTGGTAGAGCACGGTGCTTGTAACGCCAGGGTAGTGGGTTCGATCCCTGGTACCACCCCATACACAAAACAAAATGTATGCACGCATGACTGTAAGTCGCTTTGGATAAAAGCGTCTGCTAAATGGCATATTATTTATTTTTATAAGATCTTGCTACCATGGAAAGGTAAATACCTGTCAATTTGTGGAAAAATTACCCTGATTAACTCTTTAGTATTATCCCAGTTTACCTATTTGCTTATGGTCTTGCCTACGCCTAGCGAACAGTTTTTTAAATTATATGAGAAAAAAATATTCAATTTTATTTGGAATGGCAAGCCAGACAAAATTAAACAGGCCTATTTATATAATAAATATGAATTCGGAGGACAGAAATTATTAAATATGAAAGCATTAGACCTATCACTAAAGGCTTCAGTCATCCAAAAGCTATACTTAAATCCGAACTGGTTCTCTAGCAAATTAGTAAGATTATCTCACCCAATGTTCAAGAAAGGCCTTTTTCCCTTTATTCAGATTACAACCTCTCACTTTAAGTTATTTGAAAAGGAAATAATCTCCCAAATATCACTATTTCTAAAACAAGCCATAGAAAGTTGGTTGCAATTTCAATTTAATCCTCCAGAAACGACAGAACAAATAATGCAACAAATATTGTGGTTAAACTAAAATATACTAATTGATAAAAAACCTGTAATTTTTATCATAGGTACACTTCAACTTTAATTTGCATTTTATTGCATGACATAAGTATTTGATACATCAGAAAAGCAGAACTTAATATTTGGTACAGAAACCTTTGTTTGCAATTACAGAGATCATACGTTTCCTGTAGGTCTTGACCAGGTTTGCACACACTGCAGCAGGGATTTTGGCCCACTCCTCCATACAGACCTTCTCCAGATCCTTCAGGTTTCGGGGCTGTCGCTGGGCAATACGGACTTTCAGCTCCCTCCAAAGATTTTCTATTGGCTTCAGGTCTGGAGACTGGCTAGGCCACTCCAGGACCTTGAGATATTTCTTACGGAGCCACTCCTTAGTTGCCCTGGCTGTGTGTTTCGGAAGACCCAGCCATGACCCATCTTCAATGCTCTTACTGAGGGAAGGAGGTTGTTGGCCAAGATCTCGCGATACATGGCCCCATCCATCCTCCCCTCAATACGGTGCAGTCATCTTGTCCCCTTTGCAGAAAAGCATCCCCAAAGAATGATGTTTCCACCTCCATGCTTCACGGTTGGGGTGGTGTTCTTGGGGTTGTACTAATCCTTCTTCTTCCTCCAAACACGGCGAGTGGAGTTTAGACCAAAAAGTTCTATTTTTGTCTCATCAGACCACATGACCTTCTCCCATTCCTCCTCTGAATCATCCAGATGGTCATTGGCAAACTTCAGACGGGCCTGGACATGCGCTGGCTTGAGCAGGGGGACCTTGCGTGCGCTGCAGGATTTTAATCCATGACGGCGTAGTGTGTTACTAATGTTTTTTTTTGAGACTGTGGTCCCAGCTCTCTTCAGGTCATTGACCAGGTCCTGCTGTGTAGTTCTGGGCTGATCCCTCACCTTCCTCATGATCATTGATGCCCCACGAGGTGAGATCTTGCATGGAGCCCCAGACCGAGGGTGATTGACCGTCATCTTGAACTTCTTCCATTTTCAATAATTACACCAACAGTTATTTCCTTCTCACCAAGCTGTTTGCCTATTGTCCTGTAGCCCATCCCTGCCTTGTGCAGGTCTACAATTTTATCCCTGATGTCCTTACACAGCTCTCTGGTCTTGGCCATTGTGGAGAGGTTGGAGTCTGCTAGATTGAGTGTGTGGACAGGTGTCTTTTATACAGGTAACGAGTTCAAACAGGTGCAGTTAATACAGGTAATGAGTGGAGAACAGGAGGGCTTCTTAAAGAAAAACTAACAGGTCTGTGAGAGCCGGAATTCTTACTGGTTGGTAGGTGATCAAATACTTATGTCATGCAAAAAATGCAAATTAATTCCTTAAAAATCATACAATGTGATTTTCTGGATTTTTGTTTTAGATTCCGTATCTCACAGTTGAAGTGTATCTATGATCAAAATTACAGACCTCTACATGCTTTGTAAGTAGGAAAACCTGCAAAATCGGCAGTGTATCAAATACTTGTTCTCCCCACTGTTCTCCCCACTTATTTTCCATCATTATCGATTAATATGCGTAATAATGTTGGCAATTCATGCGTAGGATTTTAACCTATAACCCGGATTGCCATTATTTTACATGACATTTTTGACAAGCAATTATTATTTTAGCAAACAATTCTTGTGGTTCATCCTATATTCTCCCTAACATTCTTACCCCCTTGCAACAGATGTGGGATAAACATACACGCACATACTCTAACACACTCAGCCCCTTTCCTCCATAATCAACCATAAGATCAGATGCTCAACGGTTGTTACATCCCAGAGCCCAACTCAAGAAAGGACCTGATTTACGAATGCATATACAGTTACAGCTGTTTGAGAAAGCATGCAGATTTGAGATTTGATGAATCTATTTCATCTATGTCAAGTCCTAGGTGATGGAGATCAGATCCACCCTCTTCACCTGAAACACAAACACTCTGGTACCCCATTGTAACCATTTTTCCCAAGCATCTCCGTGCAGTCAGACCTTTGATTATTTTGTGCCACTTGGGCCACAATAATAAGCCCCCTCTCTGATTGTCCGAGTGTAACCCCCTCCCCATGGTTTACTGCAGCCAGTGTTGCCAGCACTGCCACTACCTGGGTGGCGGTACCCCACCGGAATCCCCACCGGCTAGGTACAAGGTCGTCAAGGTTCTCATTAGCAGCTTTGAGAATGTCCTTGTATATTATGCTCTCCCATCAGGGGGCTCTGGCTTTGTAGGACCAACCCTGCCAGGCAGACTCAGAATCTTGAGGGGGCGGTGCTGCTCAAGTACGTCTCTGACCGCATTAATTTTTCTGTTTAGGCTGCATATAGGCTCACAGTAGGTACATAAAACAGATGGGGACTTCTCTTTGGTGTATGGGTCACTCAGGTGGGTGTCTAGGATATAGGGTTGGGGATCGTTCCATCATGATAGGACAATAAAATAAAAAAATCGATGTATACTATATTTTAAAATGTATATCCCTCATCTGCACAAAATGTAAAGCTCTCTCTCACAACCCCTGCTCACAGACACACGTTGGTTCTGGGATATGCAACCATTTCCTTTCTCACTCACTTAACGCCACACTTATTCAAACACAAAAACGCACACCACACCTTCCATCACAATTCATCCACACATACCCACATACTGTGCCTTCTATGTCTTCTGTTCGCTATGTTTTTATCTCCACTATGTTGATGGAGTACATGTGTTCTAATTAGTTGTATTTGAAGATGTATTATTTTGCTTGTTATCTTTTCTTGTAATACCGTTTTATCCTTTTATAAAATACTATAAATACTATAAATGTTCTTTATTATTACAATCCCTACCATGGCTAGTATTGGGTGCTCCATTATTCGACTCCTCTATTAGAACTTTCAGAATAGCCATGGAGTAGTCTTTGTGTCGCGGTACATTTGGTGGTCAATATACAGTTTATTGACAACGAGAGCAACACGCTTCCCTTTTAATCTATTTTCCTTGAAGATTGGTTACAGAACTTTGCGCCGTTCTGCAATCTCACTCGGGAACTGATCATTAATTCCTATTTTGGTGCCAGCAAGTCTTTCACCTAGGCTTTAACCATTGCTTTATCCTTAAAAAAAGCACATTTGGCAACGATTGGACGCTCATATATCTGTCTCTGTTGCCTCTCTGATGAATCCCCTCCTTGCCTTGTCCATTAGATTGGGTGGGCGGCCCTGTCTTGGCATGTTTGTTGTAGTGCCATATTCTTTCAATTTTTTAATAATGGATTTAATGGTGCTCCGTGGGATGTTAAAAGTTTCTGATATTTTTTTATAACCCAACTCTGATCTGTACTTCTCCACAACTTGACCTGACCTGTTTGGAGAGCTCCTTGGTCTTCATGGTGCCGCTTGCTTGGTGGTGCCCCTTGCTTAGTGGTGTTGCAGACTCTGGGGCCTTTCAGAATAGGTGTATATATACTGAGCTCATGTGACAGATCATGTGACACTTAGATTGCACACAGGTGGACTTTACTTAACTAATTATGTGACTTCTGAAGGTAATTGGTTGCACCAGATCTTATTTAGGGGCTTCATAGCAAAGGGGATAAACACATATGCACGCGCAGGTTTTCCGTTATTTATTTTGTAGAATTTTTTTAAACAAGTTATTTTTTTCATTTCACATCACCAATTTGGTCTATTTTGTGTATGTCCATTACATGAAATCCAAATAAAAATCCAACAAAATAGGAAAAACGCCAAGGGGGATACTTTTGCAAGACACTGTATCCCCAAGCAATACGACTGATAAACAGCTAACAAAAAAGCAACATGGACTGAGTTTACCATGTATCTTTACTGACCTTTTATTTAAATATTTACACTGTCTGTATGCCCACTCACAGGGCCCTACACACTCACACACACTGTCACTCCAACACACACACAAACACTCACACCATCATTTTCTCACTCACAGATAATAGGCACATACATTTATACTGACTCTACACACCCGCACACCCACTCACATACAAGCTGCTGCTACTCTGTTTATCTTATATCCTGTTGCCTAGTCCCCTTACCCTTATACATATCTACCTCCATCACTCCAGTATCCCTGCACATGTAAATTTGGTATTGGAACTGACTTCTTAAATATTTCCTGTATATAGTGTGCTTACCTACTTACTTTGTGTATTTCATATTTCCTATTCTTATTTATTGTGTATTTTCTTCTAGTAATACATTGTTATATATTATTTAATTGTTTGGTTTTGAGTTTGCAAGATAGGCATTTCACTGTACACTGTGCATGTGACATTTAAACTTGAAACATAAAACATGCATATAAAGACTGGGACACAGAGTATATAAAGGCCCATTGTTTTATTTTATTAATGATTAATAAGAGTGGTGTCATGGGGTAGATCCTCATCAAGGACCACTGAGCACAGAATGAGATCTGGATCTTAGTGCCCCCCTTGAAAAGTGGTGTGATGGGTCAGATCTGCAGTGAAGAGAATCAGCGCATTACAACTTTATCAATTTAAGATTTTAAAAGAACTAAAAATGGACATTCCTGAATAAACTTTGTGGACTTAGCTGGCTAAAAGTATTTCCATGGTACTAGTTGAAGAAGTTTGTGGCAGTTACAGTGAGGGAAAAAAGTATTTGATCCCCTGCTGATTTTGTAAGTTTGCCCACTGACAAAGAAATGATCAGTCTATAATTTTAATGGTAGGTTTATTTGAACAGTTAGAGACAGAATAACAACAACAAAATCCAGGAAAACGCATGTCAAAAATTTTATACATTAATTTGCATTTTAATGAGGGAAATAAGTATTTGACCCCCTCTCAATCAGAAAGATTTCTGGCTCCCAGGTGTCTTTTATACAAGTAACGAGCTGAGATTAGGAGCACACTCTTAAAGGGAGTGCACCTAATCTCAGTTTGTATAAAAGACACCTGTCCACAGAAGCAATCAATCAATCAGATTCCAAACTCTCCACCATGGCCAAGACCAAAGAGCTCTCCAAGGATGTCAGGGACAAGATTGTAGACCTACACAAGGCTGGAATGGGCTACAAGACCATCGCCAAGCAGCTTGGTGAGAAGGTGACAACAGTTGGTGCGATTATTCGCAAATGGAAGAAACACAAAATAACTGTCAATCTCCCTCGGCCTGGGGCTCCATGCAAGATCTCACCTCGTGGAGTTGCAATGATCATGAGAACGGTGAGGAATCAGCCCAGAACTACACGGGAGGGTCTTGTCAATGATCTCAAGGCAGCTGGGACCATAGTCACCAAGAAAACAATTGGTAACACACTACGCCGTGAAGGACTGAAATCCTGCAGCGCCCGCAAGGTCCCCCTGCTCAAGAAAGCACATATACAGGCCCGTCTGAAGTTTGCCAATGAACATCTGAATGATTCAGAGGAGAACTGGGTGAAGGTGTTGTGGTCAGATGAGACCAAAATGGAGCTCTTTGGCATCAACTCAACTCGCCGTGTTTGGAGGAGGAGGATTGCTGCCTATGACCCCAAGAACACCATCCCCACCGTCAAACATGGATGTGGAAACATTATGCTTTGGGGGTGTTTTTCTGCTAAGGGGACAGGACAACTTCACTGCATCAAAGGGACGATGGACGGGGCCATTACCGTCAAATCTTGGGTGAGAACCTCCTTCCCTCAGCCAGGGCATTGAAAATGGGTTGTGGATGGGTATTCCAGCATGACAATGACCCAAAACACACGGCCAAGGCAACAAAGGAGTGGCTCAAGAAGAAGAACATTAAGGTCCTGGAGTGGCCTAGCCAGTCTCCAGACCTTAATCCCATAGAAAATCTGTGGCGAGAGCTGAAGCTTCGAGTTGCCAAACGTCAGGCTCGAAACCTTAATGACTTGGAGAAGATCTGCAAAGAGGAGTGGGACAAAATCCCTCCTGAGATGTGTGCAAACCTGGTGGCCAACTACAAGAAATGTCTGACCTCTGTGATTGCCAACAAGGGTTTTGCCACCAAGAACTAAGTCATGTTTTGCAAAGGGGTCAAATACTTATTTCCCTCATTAAAATGCAAATCAATTTATAACATTTTTGACATGCGTTTTTCAGGATTTTGTTGTTGTTATTCTGTCTCTCACTGTTCAAATAAACCTACCATTAAAATTATAGACTGATCATGTCTTTGTCAGTGGGCAAACATACAAAATCAGCAGGGGATCAAATACTTTTTTCCCTCACTGTTTAGCTTAGAGATGTCTTCAAAAAATATAAACTTGCTCATATACTTTTATTTGGGCAAATTGACAAAATTGCTTAATATATTTCCAAATTGATTCATACCATGATTAAAATGACTGTCCTCAAGCATCCAAAATCTAAAACTGGATCTCTAACACGCTGCCCAGAAACAGTCAGTTCTGGGCCACACACATGGATCTCTCTCTATCGCTTTTTGTGTACTACTTTTGTTTTGCCTATACAGTCTGTAAGTCTGGCAGGGTTAAACTGGGTGCATTTGGCAGTTTGTGCAACACTGTATAACAATTGAGCAACAATGCTGCAAAAACAGTCAAGATGGTCAGGGGGAGGTATGACCCAGTGAGCAAAATGACATCCGGACGTTTGAAAATATGTCTTATATGAACGTTGAAAATACATCTTCTTCAGACGCTGAAAATACATTTCTATGGCCAAATTTCAACCGTACATAATTCACTTATATCTACATGCCAATGAAGAAAGCATATCACATTCAACATTTTTATTCCAATTAAAATAGGAAAATGGAGCTAACTGAAGATTGCAGTATGGAATATGTATTATTCCTCCCATCTGTCACATGCACTTATGTTAGCTTTTTCTGGCAGTGATCATGGTCAAACCTTTCAGACCAAAATAAAAACCAACAGAACACTTAAACTACAATAACATTCTCAGTAACGGTTACAGAAAAGTTGTTTATCTACCTTAGTTGAATGCATTGACTGTAAGCCGCTCTGGATAAGAGTGTCTGCTAAAAGCCCAACATGTAAATGTAAAAAGGAACACTGCATCTATGTCTCACAAGTTTGGACAGCACAGCACAGTACAACAGAGCACAGTAGAGTTTAGTTCAGTACAGTTCAGTACAGTAGAGCACAGTAGAGTTTAGTACAGTACAGTACAATAGTACATTATACTGTACTTTACTGTACTGCACTCTACTGTATTGTACTGTTGTTATGATGTCATTTCATAGTGTTGTGGGAACCAGGTTAAATTTAGTAGATAAGTGATTCTGGGTGCCGCACAGTCTGAATACCAATGATTCCAGTATGTCGAGGGAGCTTACTAAGGTATATCTTAGAATTATTGATGGACATGATATTCTGACTTGGGGTACAAGGTAATAACATCAAAGAAGGGAGTGCCCACTGATGGTTAACAGATGGTGTTGAAGAAACGTGCAACATAACGTATATAAACTGAGAGGTGTTCTTTGTCTAGTAGTTTGAATGGCAAGAGGCGAAGCACGTGCATTTTGTTAGATGAACCCGGTACCGATTCTATTAAATATTTGTATGAACTCTCCATCTAAGTGTTAAATATCTTCTTGCATCATGAATTACTTGATACCCGAGAAACTCATCATAACAACTGTACTCTGATGTACTGTTGTCAAGGTAGATGTAGGTGGGTGTGGGTGGAATCAGGCGCAGGACGCAGTACGTTAGTCCAACAGACTTTAGTGAGGCACAGCAAAACAAACACGAAATAAATGCCCTGAGGCAAAAGCTCCGCACGTAGGCCTAAACACAAGCGCACAAACAGGTGCGACAAAATACTCCAAAACTAAGGAGCAAACTAGCTCAACCGAGCAAACAGTAAATATCCAGCCTACCGGCACGACAGTAAAACAATCACACACAACACCTGACAAACACAACGAGAACTAAATAGGACACTAATGACACTAAATGATAACAGGTGTGACAACAATCAGACAAAAGCAAACGAACATAGAAACATGCAACGGTGGCAGCTAGTATTCCGGAGACGACGAACGCCGAAGCCTGCCCGAGCAAGGAAGAGAGGCAGCCTCGGCCGAAACCGTGACAACTGTACTGTACTGTGTGCTGTACTGTCCAAACTTGTGAAACATAGACATCTATGATTGACCAAATCTGAACCAATCAAAGACATTTTTACATTTTAGTAATTTAGCAGACGCTCTTATCCAGAGCGACTTACAGTTAGTGAGTGCATACATTTTTCATACAAAGACGTTTATTTTTGGGCCAAATCGAGGCCGGTCTGGACCGGAAGTCTGTGTACGTTGAACTCAAGGCTGGTCCGTACCGGACCAAATCTGAACCAAACATGGACATCTATGTTTGGGCAAAATCAAGGCCGGACCAGAGCGGACCAAAAATATACATCCATGGACGTTGAAATCAAGGCCGGTCCGGATCACAAAAGAAAAATAGAAAAAAAAGAGGGTCCGGACCAAAACAAAGACGTCCAAAAGACACCGGCGTCGGTCCATGCTTACTGGGGAGTTTATTAACCTTACGGGAATGGGATGCACATCTTTCTGGGGTTTTTTTCCTATAAAGTGAAACATTAACCAGATAAGCCTGCTAGAGAGAGTGGACAGAGAGCTACAGTAAGAAGTACTAGGCATAGACAAAGACAGAGAAATGGCGCAGTTGTTGTGGACTTCATTAGTGTTGCTGATGACTGTAAGGGAATCAGGTCAGTGCCTTTACTATTGTTGTTTTCAACAAATATTTACAACCTACTCATAACACTAGAATTAATGTGATATTAAAAAATATTGATTTGTGAACACTTCACTATAATGCTAGACACCACGTTACTTTTAAATTCTGACTCTGGCATCATAACTGAGAAGAATGGGATAAGTGATGCTTTTAATCATTTTATCTCGGCAGGCTTTTTATTTGAGAGAAACTGTGGTTTAATTGACCCTGGTCAGTCAATTGACTGCTCTTCCTTCTGCCAGCCTCTAGCTAACATGACGGTTAACCTGTCAACTTCTAGTGAATCTTTGTTTTCATTTCAACAATTTACTACCTGTGATGGGCTAGATGCCTTGATGTAAAAAATAATCCACTGGGGCTGATATGCTTTATCCATTTTTGCTGCAGTTCTCGGCCACCCTGATTGCTGAATCATTAACCAATATTTTTAATCTGACGATTACATCTGGTACTATCCCCAAGGTTTGGAAGGCAGCCCATGTACTACCCCTTCACAAAGGTGGTGATCCTTGTGACCTAAATAATTATCGCCCAATTTATAAACTTTCTTGCCTAGCTAAAATATTAGAATCCTTGATTAATTCTCAGCTAAGATCTTTCTTATCTTTGAAATGTGTTCTAAATGTACATCAGTTGGGTTTTAGACCAGGTCATAGCACTATCTCTGCTGCATCCCTAGTTATAAATGATGTGGTTCACTGAATGGATAAAAGGCAACATTGTGCTGCCCTCTTCACTGACCTGTCAAAGGCTTTCGATACTGCTGATCACTCACTGCTAATTCAGAGGCTTTCCTCAATTGGCCTAGACCAGGCTGCATGTATCTGGTTTAAAAATGACTTGACAGATAGAACTCAATATGTATCATCATGGGTCAATTCTGGGTCCTGTACGTTTTACTATTTACATGAACAATATTGACATGTCTGTAAAAAAAACATGTAACCTGCACTTGTATGCCGATGATACTGTTGTGTATGCTATTGCCCCCACGGTTGACTAGGCTCTATCTGAACCAGTGGCAATTTTAGCATGTAAATCTTGGTGGGGCAAACTCCCCAATTTTTTTCTTTTAGATGCATGCCAGCAAATCCACTACACAACAAAACACTAAACAATACATTAATTGCATTATAATGGTGACAAACGGTGCCCACAAACGTTTAGGGCCTACACAAAGCTGTCCCAACAGCAGAGCTTTCTTTTCAGCACCATGGAGTGAATCCTTACCACCGCTACACCTGGCTATCAGCGGAGCCTTATCTGGCAGCGAAACAGTTAATTCAGCCTAATTTACTGCCTTTTTAAAAAACATAGCTGATATGTCTGACTTGCTTAAACAAATGTGGTTTCTACTGACAATTGAGATGTACAAACTATGGCATGAAGGAACGATGAGCAGATAAGAGGCAATCCGTCAATTCGATTAAGACATTAATGAGTGAGCTAGGACGGACGTAGTCAATATAACTATTTGCTCAGCACTTTTGAAATGTACAGCGACAGAATTCAGAACATGGACCGTTCTTACAGTATTCTCCCTGTACACTAAGTCAGAACCATAGGATAAATAAAGGGGGCATATAAGCAGACAATGAAAGCTCTTACAATATTTGATGATTACATTTCTATAAAACAGGCTATAGGCTACATGTGCACCACTAGTCAGAACAGTAGGCTAAGTTAAGAGGGGGAAAGGGACCAAGTTATTAAGGTGAGGCACATGGGCTTCTAACAGCTTACTACACAACATACACTTAGTATTACTTTCTTAGCTACAGTATACATATCTCCCTGGCATATTACATCATTATGCAGCAGCATACAATACATTTTTGGACTAACCTTGTTGTTCTGTGCTCACTTGAACAGGAAGGTGGCGCGGCAGTCCTTCTTGTGGGCAAATTTTGTCATCAAACTTTGTCATCAAAGTCTGGCATTCTCTGGATTTATGGTGCTTCAAGACAACTGGGAACTCTGAAAAAAACAAGGTCTAATCATGACGTCAGTGATCTTCAGGTCGGAGCTCTAGAAAGAGGCCCGAGTTCCCGACTTGGAATTCCGAGTTGGATGACCATTCAAATCGTATTTTCCCAGTCTGAGTTCATTCTTTTCAGAGTTCCCAGTTGTCTTGAACTCACTGAAGTCTGAGATTTCCCAGTTCTGAGTTTCCAGTTGTTTTGAACGCGGCAGAAATCATGCTGGATTAACAGCATAGCCAATGTATTCAACCTTTTCTGGCCCATAGTGTTGTATGTGAATGTTTATACTTTTAAGCTTGGAAAAGAGACCCTTAAACCCAGACTTGGACCACATACCCACTCCACTGAATAGCAGGCTAGTGATTGCTTTGCAACGCTTGCAGTTAGCCACTGATTCTTTCCAAACCACTCATTGTTGAATTTGCGATTTCCAACTTGTTGTGTAATATTTATGTCCAATGGCCGATGAGCACCGATACGTTTAATCTATAATTTATCTTCGTATGACAAGGTTTGAAAAGGATTTGCCAGTAGATTGTCGACTTGATTCATGATGATGACTGCTTATTAGCTAAGCAATTGAAAGATTTTGAAAGTATGATGTTGACATGATCAGTCCAATCAAAGCTACTGTAGATATAACATGATTTGACGTCATTATATCTGTGGCCAATGACCTTGAGCCTTCTTCGATGGGCACTTCTAATGTAAATCTATGGCAGCACCTAAGGGGCTTGAATTTTCGAGCTCTCCCTGTAGATTTTGTGATGACATAGTGTCCCCATGAGTGACAGAACACTGAGCCAATCACGGCGCAACTAGAGAACATTATCAACCCCTACGCTCCGTATTTTCTGCTGGCTGCCCCACCACCACAGAAACCACTGAGCTAGGCTGAAACACCTGCATTTTGGAGCTGCCTTACTCAAGAAAGCAAAAAAGAGACCATGTTTGAATGCGGCTTTATTAACTCAATGATTTTTCTTTTTACATTGTTTGCAAACTGATATGTGACACGTATTAATGCCAAAATAACATGCAACACAGGCAAAAAAATAAATATATACTGTTTATATATGTATATATATATACACAGGTGGGGCTCAAAACAGGTTGGGCTCTGCCCCACCTGCCCTGAATGACAGGTTGTCACTGATCTGAACTACAGTCTCCCTTCACTGTATTACAGAAAAACCTTATTGACCTGAAATTAGTATTGAATACAGGTAAAACTAAGTATATGTTGTTCTCTAGAGCGCATACAAATAACTTAAACATATGTACTTTGGAGGGTGTCCATATTGATCGTGTCCCTGCTTACAAATATCTGGGCATCTGGACAGATGAAAAGCTGTCTTTTAAAATGCATAATGATGAGTTAGTTAAGAAGCTGAGAGTAAAAATGTATTCTATAGAAATAGGTCATGCCTCTTGCAAAATAGTAGAAGTAGAAGGCAGATTATTCAGTTGACATTCCTATCAGTCCTAGACTATGGCGACATCATCTGTATTAATGCAGCTGCCACTTTATTAAAGCCGTTAGATGCAGTTTATCAAGGGTGCTTTATTATGGGTGACAGTTTCGGTACTCATTACTGCATTCTCTACCAGAAATGTCCTTGGCCCTCTTTGATGTCACGTAGGTTGATACATTGATATGTTTTCATGTATAAAGCCCTTTTACAAATACTCCCACTGTACCTAACATCATTACTAAACTTTAGACTTACCCGGTCTAAGGGGTGACTAACTCTGGAAATTCCTTTGGTCTCTGAGTTAGGTAAATCAGATTTTAGTTTTCTAGCACCTTATTTGTGGAACAATCTTCAAAATGTTCTTAAATTTGATGTTTTGGTGCCTCTAGGGCAATTCAGAAAGCTGATTGAGGACCTTATTACTGATGAATGTTTTTTATAATGACCTTTTTTTTTTTTGCTTGCATTTTGTATTTATATTTTGATGTGTGTATTTTCTGTAATTTCTGTAATTCAGGGCTCATCTGTAAAAGAGACCTTGGAGTCAGTATGACTCCCTGATAAAATGAAGGTTAAGTAAAAAATGAATAATATGGTGAAATGCTAGAAAAATTATTGAAGCAGTGATTAGAATCTATGAATGTTCTATATGATTCCAGTATCACCGGAGGTGAAATGTTACACCAGGTTTGATGGGGATTCGGGAAATTGTGACGATCTCTGGCTACTAGGAGAAGTGACAATGGATGACTGTTGTCTTAACCCTCACTACGGATACATTGGATCAGATGGAAAATGCAAGTCTTGTGGGTGAGTACAGAATAATACGAAATGCTCTGAGACCAGGCTGGTGTCAATGAGTTTCAGATTTGAACATCCAACGTCCCAGTGCAGGATGTGATTTGTTGTGTTTTATGACACCTGTAGGCCACCTTTATGGTCTGAATGGACTGCTTGGGGCCGCTGCTCTGTCCCCTGTGAGGAGGGAGTTTCGCAGAGACGACGAGAATGCCAGGGACAGGGAAAATGTGCTCAGACGACTAGCCCAAGAGAGATTCAGAAACTCACGTTAGAGACCAAAGTCTGCATTGATTCAAACTGTTGTCCAGGTACATACCCTCTCTAACAGACAGTCAATGTATTTTGTGCCTCTTTTGATGATCTTGCCCAACATTTTTCAGAACAAGGCCAATGGAGTAAGTGGGGTCAGTGGCAGCCCTGCTCAGTGACTTGTGATAAGGGCGTAAGAAACAGAGTGAGGACATGCACCGAACCACAACCTAGATGTGGAGGCAGCTGTGATGGTCCAAGTGAAGAGTTGGAACCCTGCGTGGTTGATCGCGTCTGTCCAAGTAAAGACCATCATGATTTAGACAATACACTCTATTCCTTCACGTGCAATAACCATCACCATACATGATACAAGTTTGGCATGTCTTTTCACTGGAGTAAGTCCGCTCTCCTCCTCTTTTGATTGTAGCTCATGGTGGTTGGTCGAACTGGGAGAACTGGCAGCCATGCTCAGGCACTTGTGTGGGGGAGAATTTACCCAGACCTACACAGCAGCGCAACAGAGCATGCACCAAACCACCACCGTCCTCAGTGCCCCCTGGTGATGAATGCCCTGGGTTAGGGAGCAACACTAGGACCTGTGATGAGCTTCCTTTCTGTCCTGGTAAGTGGCATGGCAAAGCAATCCTATTTTCCTCTGAGGTTCTGACTGATAACCTAAAGTTGTTGTACTCATATTGTATGTAAAACAAACTCCCCTCTTTATCCTCGACAGTGAATGGTAACTGGGGGCCGTGGGGCCCCCCCAGCTCCTGCTCCGTTACCTGTGGGTTGGGGATTTCTGAAATGCTCAGACAGTGTAACAACCCAGCCCCTGAACATGGAGGTCTGCCCTGCTCTGGATCAAATAAAGACAAAAAAATCTGCAATACCAAAAACCATTGCCCAGGTAAAGTACTGACAGCCGGAGAAGAACCCATTCCCTCTGCTCATTTCATCAATTATTTACCTCTGAGCAAATATTGTTTTTAGCAGATGAGTCATTTGATCAAATGTAGTCTCTCTTGAGAGGATTATAGCTTTCACACAGCTGATGTTCAGTTTAGATTTGTATTTTGTCACTGTAATTAGAATAATATTATACACTTTTATAGTAATACTATTACTGTATATGGTACTCTGTAGTGAAAACATTGTATCCTTCAAGTCCTCCTAACAACTGAAAGACTTCCCATGAGGATAATGGTTATTTCTTTGTCCCACAGTGGATGGTCAGTGGTCACAGTGGGGGAGATGGGAAGAATGTAAATCTAATAGAGGAAAGATTCGTTGTCGAAAAATTGGTGGACAGCAAAGACGGCAAAGATGGTGTGAACACACAGGTTTTGATGGGAAGGCGTGTGAAGGAAAGATTACAGACTACAGGGCCTGCTATGACATAAAATCATGCTACTGTGAGTTAAACAAGATTTAGCTTCCATTGATTAAGCTGTGTTGTTTGCTTTCTTTCATGACATTTTATTCAGTCCAAGTGTTATATGTTTTTGCAGTGATAATTGGATAATACAAATTCTCATTATGCATTTCATATGCAGTAGGCTAAAGGCATCCACATACATAGGTTTGGTTTGCTCCTTGCAGAACTCGGCTAGGCGAAGTGAACATCTGTGCTCGCATCCTCCCTTAAAATACCTTCGCTTGAAAAACGAGAAAAAACTGCAATATTACTGTTTGTCCCACTTGAGACGCCGTAGCAACAAGTACATTTCCTGAAAATAGTCAGAATGTGAGAGTGTGATTTGAAGGAGTCAGGCGCAGGAGGGTAAATCACTGAATACAGAGTTTATTCCGTAGTACACAGTTACGCTGGATAGCGTCAACAGCACGGTGCGTAATACAGGCGCACTGGAACACATTACAGGCACACAGGGATAAATAACCCCGGCAAAACAAAGTACAGGGAGCTCAACCGAGCTACACTCATCTTCACATAAAACAATCACCCACAAGGACAAGGGGGCAGAGGGAACACTTATACATGTACTAATGAGGGGAATATGAACCAAGTGTGTGTAATTGACAAGACAAGACAAATGGAATGATGATATATGGAGCGGCAGTAGCTAGTAAGCCGGTGACGACGAACGCCGAAACCTGCCCGAACAAGGAGGGGAGGCAGCCTCGGCGGAAGTCGTGATCTAAGATAACGTTTTCACGTTTTTGCAGAGGAGGTCTTAGTCACGCAATTAGACATTTAACTAAGATGTTTGGTGCAGTATTTCTCAAGTGAGAAAATGTGCATGAAAACTAGTCATCTGTTGTTGAATGACAAACTTCATAGAATAATCCCTACTGTTGACAAATCACTGATGAAGAGACTTCAGCTACCAAACTCCGACAAGCCTAAAAAAAAAAAATGTGTGTGCTCGAACAGCCGGGAAAAAACAGCCTAATGCTGTCTAACACCAAAATGAACAAAAACGTCACAAAATGTTTTCATAATATATGTGTGAACTGTTTAGACTGGGAAACATATGGTAAACTTAAGAAGTAATGTTCCTCACATAATGCTTCACTTGTGTTTAGTTGATGGTAAGTGGAGTGAATGGAGTGAGTGGAGTCAGTGTGAGCCCCCCTGTGGAGAAGGAGCCAAAACGACCAGAGAACAAAAGTGCATACCTGATCTGTCAGAATACAGGTAAGGAGACTGTATAAAATACTATTCACTGATTAACCAAGTAGTTTGTGTGTATCTGCTCCTATGTATCTGGTCTCTGTGGCACATTCAGGATTATTTGGTGCAGTGTGAAATATGTGCACTCTGCTGTGTTTTGGTGTGTCAAGTGTAAATTAGGTGAATCTAACTCTTTTTATTTGCTATTTGTTTCCTTGCCAGTGAGACAGTAGGGTTTCCTATTAAGGTTAAAGCATACTTTGAAGGGACGCCATTTGCGAACTGCACACTGTTGAAGGACCCAAAACAGAGTCTGGCCTGTATGAATGTTCCTCCATGTGACACATAGGTAATATATTATTATTAACACTGCTTTCATAGTTACAATATCAATTTCAAATGGACTTTGGTCAGCTCTAATGCTTTCTCTAAATTTCAGAGTTTTTGCAGAATCTTTTGACTGCTTTGAGGAGGACTTAAGACAACTCAATGTTCAACAACCTGCCTTTGGTTACGTGTCTGTGCCGCCTTCATGAACCATCAGTAACACAAAGTAGTTTATTATGACTACACTTTTCATAATAATGTAATTTCCTGAAGAAATAAAAACATTGTTCACTTCCTTTCAGCTTATTACTTTAGTCTATGAGAAAGGAAAAAAAATTGCCGGAGCGATTATGGGAAACTTAATTAATGCATACAAATTTGGTGAAGTGTTTGAATTTAGGCATTTTAGACCAATTATATGAATATTACTACTTAAAACCAAAATGTAACATTATGCAATATTTACTGTAGCTAGACTGGTGTGATGAGCAATGCAGTGAAATGGATTGGTGCAGTGTGAATGATAATGTGCTGAAAGTGCAGTCTACGCCTCTGGTAGTTTTTATTATTCCTATGTATTCTTCAAACATGTTAGGGAACTCCTGTCTTATTTGGGACACCATACAGGAAAGTATCATATTTGCACGTTGTTTATTAGCAGAACACTGCTTCTACAGTATTATGTGAAGTATGGTTTATTCTACATGGAACTGTTACACTGGAAAGTTATCAAAACACTTTGTTTAGAATATCTACATAAGTTCAGCAATTGCACTCTTCTCATATTACTCTGTAGGCTACTTACCTCTGTAGGCTGGAGGAAGCATTTAATTGGTCAGTAGGCAGTAGCCTACAGAGAGGTATGAGAAGAGTGCCATCCTCCAGCATCTCACATCTGCCTGTTGTTATTGAACTCTGCCTGCTGGACACATGGGTTGAGGCAAACTCTCATCCAGGATGAAGTGTCATGCACTCCACCCATCCTGCCACCTGACTGCACCTGTCTATAACCTGTAATACATGACATACTATAGATTGAGGGGACTTCATCACCCACTGGAGACTTGAAGACAGAACCTCACCCAGCCTCACAATTGGCCCAGCGTCGCCCGGGTTTGGCCGGTGTAGGCCGTCATTGTAAATAAAAATTTGTTCTTAACTGACTTGCCTAGTTAGACAAATACAATGCCATTCTAGTTCTGGTTAGACAGCTGAAGTTGTACTCTACACACAACTTATTTTTATTTTCTATCTAAGTGTAGGCATACTGTCTTTATAAGCACACCAATATGATACTTAAAGCATAACATGTTTTGTCTTTGTAACATGAACACACATCGATTTTTAGTCAATGTTGTAGGGAGATTAGTAGTTCTGGGCTTTGTCCCACGGGAAAGATCTAACAGCACACATAAGGAGAGACGAGACGAGATGAGACAAAACTAGCCAGTTATAGAATATTGTGTTGTAGGACAGCTGAGCTTACTCAAGACTGGGAATTCAACTCACAGTTGATACCTTTTCCACGGTAACATATATTTACATGATGCGATGAAACGTTTAAACTAATGTAGTGTATCTTGTCGCTGCTGGTGCTCATTACTGTCAAACAAAGGAGTCCGCTCATACTGAACCCTTGATCATAAGTTTATTCATATCACAAGATTTCAGCATAAGTGACGGATGTCATGACCACCCGGAGAGCAGTGTCCTCAAATTGTAATGTCTGCTCTAACCCCCTCTCCCTCCAGCATATACTTATAAACAATGCAGAAATATGGGTTGCTCCCTCTGCTGTCCAATCACCTGTCTCCCCTGGGGCGTCACCCTACAAATGGCTACTTTTGAACTAAGATAAACATCCCCTCTTTGTTCCTCTAGAATAGTCATAATCTTCATATACGACACTAAGTTGCAAGTTACTTTTGTAGCAAGGTGTTGTAGAAAGAGCGTCTTAAGAAACACATTCTTGACACTGGCTCTTGCTATCTTGCCATAACTGATTTGACAGAGAAATATCAGCTAAATAGGATTGCCAGCTGCAGTTATCAGCAAGCTATGCTAGCTAGCTGCTGTCAGCTTGGCTAAACACAAGGTCAGTGCAGGCTTTAGCCTACACATACTGTAGAACTGAATTAGCTGAGCATCTTGAGAGATGGCGAGTCAGTCAGGAGGGGAGAAGTCCTCAACTTCAAAACGTAGTTATCTCCATAGCAAAGCTAACTTCGCTTACCTCGCTGTACTCACTACTGGCGTAGATAGAACAATGAGCCAGATATTTTACCGGATCTATAAATGTGAAGCATCCGATCGGCATTTCCACTCACTACCAAATATACCAAATATGGTGATGAGACGAAGCCCAGTGGCCGGCAGTGGTAGAAGATGGAGCGAGATCGATTTTGGCCGACATTGTGCAAATGTTCTCACTGATTAAACATTTGTTCTCCATACAGTTTTCTGTTTCCAAAATTAAAATCTATAACAAACAGAGTGGACTGCGTTTTGTAGACTTGTGGTGAGTGATTTTGGAGGAGTCAGGCGCAGGAGGGTAAATCACAGAATAAAAGGTTTATTCCGAAAACACAGCGGTACTCAGCAATGCGTAAAACACTCCAGTGCGGAAATCAGGTGCACTGGAAAACAACAAGGCACACAGGTGAAATATCCTGGCGATACAAAATACAAAGAGCTCCACCGAGCTAATCTAACCTCCACAATAAACAATCTCACATAAAGACAAGGGGGCAGAGGGAACACTTATACAGGTACTGATGAGGGCATATGAACCAGGTGTGTGTAATAAACACAAAACAAATGGAATGATGAGATGAGGAGCGGCAGTGGCTAGAAGGCCGGTGACGACAAACGCCGAAGCCTGCCCGAACAAGGAGGGGAGGCAGCTTCTGAGGAAGTTGTGACAAGACTTTACCCTTTGCCAAAGATTATAATTGTTTTGTTTGTTTATAAGGAGTGCGAGGGCGAATTGATTTATTGCACACGCACGCTTCACAGACTAGGCGTTCCTTAACGGGAAGAGGTCTCGCTTTATGTAGTGTTTATCTCTCTTGTCGTGAGTGTTTTGTCCTACATTTTTTATCCCAGCCCCCTGTCCCCGCAGGAGGCCTTTTGCCTTTTGGTAGGCCGTCATTGTAAATAAGAATTTGTTCTTAACTGATTTGCCTAGTTAAATAAAAGTTAAATAAATAAAATAAATAAATATGCAAATAAATGCTAGAACGCACCAATATGATCTCACTAGCTCGTGCTTGGCTCTGCCCACCTCCTTGCTTGTTCTGCCCACAATGATTAATTTGCTCCCATTGGAAACGACAGGCTCTGGTCTAGCTTGGGATAGTTATAAAAAATATTTGCTACTGGCCTTGTTTGTTGTGATTGAATGGCAAAGACACACCCAAGAAACACACACATTAAACCACACCCCCAAGACAATGAAGGTTACGTATGTAATCACAGTTATGTGAACTATTGGATCACTCCAAAATGGTATCTTTCCACGAGCAGGCACTACTTCCACCTCGTGTCATTTTCGAGGCGCCGTAGATAACTGACAAAGAGGATTGGAGTGACAGAGAGCAAAGTCCCGTAGGACTGAGCTCAGGGCAGTCATAGTTGCTCTAGTAGAATGTGCCACTACAGCAGACGGCAGAGGCTGGCTGGCCAGCCGACATGCTGTAGTACTAGTGTCCACCATCCAATGTGAGAGTATTTGTATCGATAGGCTCTGGCCCAGAACTCTCTCACAATAGCAAACGAATAGCCGATCAGACTGTTGCATTGCCTGTGTCTGTGTAATGTAAGTGTCCAAGGCCCTGACCCGGGCAGAGCACACCTGGGGAAAAAAACACACAGCTCACCCACAGCCGCGGGAGGAGCATATGCGGACAAATGTAAGGACCGGTGCAGGTCTGTCAAACAGGACCTTCGGCAAGAATGAGGGGTTAAGACGGAGGGTGACACTTCTCTTGTCTGGACCCATTCGGAAAAACATTCAGTGCTCACTGAAAAGGCATTCACCCTCTTAGTGGAGGTAATAGCCGACAGGAATGCCACGTTCATGGATAGGCGCTTCAAAGTCATCAACTCTAGGGGCTCGAGGGCAGCTTAGCAATCGCTGACAGCACCACGTCAACGTTCCAGTTTGGCACCAAGCGGGCCGTTGCTGGACACAGACGTCGAACTCCCTTCATAAATCTGGAGAGCAATGGTTAGCCAGCCATGGGTCCCTCTTGGCCTTCGTCATGGCATGCCGAGGTAGTGGCTAAATACACTCTCAATGTGGATGCCGCTCAGCCCGCATTGAGCAGTGACTGTGAAAACTGTAAAACCGCTCTCAAACCAGGTACAGAATATGCCCCCCCCATTTGACATGACGCATTGGTGGAAGAAACCGCAACGTGTTCACCCCATTGTCCTGAAGGCCTAGACTGGTCCACTAATGTCTCTCAGAGGCCAAGCCAAAAGCTGGAGGCTCTGCGGGTCCGGATGCCACAGTATCCCCCCAGCCTGAAGAATATGTTGGGCCTCAGGCGCAGCTAACATGGGGTCCCCGAAAGGAGAGACAACAGAAGGCTGAACCATGGTGGTCTCAGCCAGCATGGAGTTATCACGAGCAGCTGGTGGCCAATCAAGATGACCCTGTCTAGCGTAGCTGTGATCAGGGGAAATGGTAGGGCTGGAACTGTTGAAGAGCTAGGCGAACTATCCTGAGCTCCAGCACATTGATGTGTTGATCACTCCATGGGAGGCTCCAGCGGCCAGCTGCCTCTGAACATGGCACCTCAACCCGTCAGAGAGGCTTCAGCTCTCTGTGGTGGACTCTGATCAGGCTCATCCCCTTTAACAGGAAGGAGCGGGATAGCCACTTCAATAGGGTCCTCAAACATGCACTCAAAACTATTTAATCAATTTTAGAATAAGACTGTAACTGTGGAAAAAGTCAAGGAGTCTGAATACTTTCCAAATGCACTGTACTATGTCTATAGTAAACACTGCGCAATACTGTATAATAGTAAAAATTACTACGGGCCTACAGTATCAGCCTTTGTCTCATACACTATCTGAAGGTAGGAGAGGAGACATGAATGGCTGTAGCTTTTCCATGTGGAAAAATAATTAAGCCAACAGTATAAACTGCCTGACCGTGAAGGGGCAGGGCATTCTACCTCACACACGTTTATAACTTATTTCTTGCTTTATACGTGTGGGTCGGCTGTAACTCACGCCACGTTTATAGCTTATCTCTTGCTATATAAGTGGGGGTGGAGGTTGGCAGGACTTAAGGGAAAGTGTGTTTATAACCGTGCTTAGTCCTGCAAATGTCACCTCTCGTTAAGCTAGCTACTTTGCATAGCTTGTTATCTAGCTCACTCTCAGGGGAGAACTGCAAGCCCGCCAGAGCGAAACATACACAGTCTCCCGATCTTGCGGGTAGGCGCGGTCCCCGAACCCAAAGGCTATAACCGGGAGGGTTCCGGTGGACAGACAAGTCACACAGACAACTAAGACGAAATCAAATCAAATAAAATGTTATTGGTCACATACACATTGTGATGTCACGAGAGGCTGTGTCCTGGAGGGACGTTACATCCCCCTGAGGTGGCTGCAAACCCAGACAGCTATGGCTCCATCTGCTGGTATGGTCGGGAACTCCAACCCTCTGTGGCCAATCTTCCCACGGAGCTGAAACCAATCAGGGGCTGATAGGCAGGGGTTGTTTTGGAAGGGAAGAGACACGGTCTGGAAGGTGGGCTCGGGGAAGAAGAGAATTGTGTTATAATTTCGTTAGTTGCCGAAGACCTTTAATAAAAATCCTTGTTTTGGTTGAACCTGGACTCCTTGCACTACTTGGGCAACCCCGCTGGAAGCGGTAGCCTCTCGTGGCATCACAACATATTTAGCAGATATTATTGAGGGTGTAGCGAAATGCTTGTGTGTAGCGAAATGCTTGTGTTCCTAGCTCCAACAGTACAGTAGTATCTAACAATGCACAACAATACACACAAATCTAAAAGGAAACGAATGGAATTAAGTAATATATAAATATTAGGATGAGCAATGTCAGAGTGGCATTGACTAAAATATAGTAGAATACAGTATATACATAGAAATTAGTAAAACTGTATGTGAACATTATTAAAGTGACTAGTGGGCCATTATTAAAGTGACCAGTGATTCCATGTCTACTGTATGTACATAGGGCAGCAGCCTCTAAGGTGCAGGGTTGAGTAAGCGGATGGTAGCCGGCTAGTGATGACTACTTAACAGTCTGATGGCCTTGAGATAGAAGCAGTTTTTCAGTCTCTCGGTCCCAGCTTTGATGCACCTGTACTGACCTCGCCTTCTGGATGATAGCGGGGTGAACAGGCCGTGGCTCAGGTGGTTGATGTCCTTGATGAACTTTTTGGCATTCCTGTGACATCGGGTGCTATAGGTGTCCTGGAGGGCAGGCAGTGTGCACCCGGTGATACATTGGGCAGACCGCACCATCCTCTGGAGAGCCCTGCGGTTGCGGGCGGTGCAGTTGCCGAACCAGGCGGTGATACAGCCCGACAGGATGCTCTCAATTGTGCATCTGTAAAAGTTTGTGATGGTCTTAGGGGCCAAGCCGAATTTCTTCAGCCTCCTGAGATTGAAGAGGCGCTGTTGCGCCTTCTTTTCCACACTGTCTGTGTGGGTGGACCATTTCAGATTGTCAGTGATGTGTACACAGAGGGAACTTGAAGCTTTTCACCTTCTCCACTGCGGTTCCGTCGATGTGGATAGGGGTGTGCTCCCTCTGCTGTCTCCTGAAGTCCACGATCAGCTCCTTCATTTTGTCGACGTTGAGGGAGAGGTTATTTTCCTGGCACCACTCCGCCAGGGCCCTCACCTCCTCCCTGTAGGCTGTCTCGTCATTGTTGGTAATCAGGCCTACTACTGTTGTGTCGTCTGAAAACTTGATGATTGAGTTGGAGGCGTGCTTGGCCAGGCAGTCATGGGTGAACAGGGAGTACAGGAGGGAGCTGAGCTGAGCACGCACCCTTGTGGGGCCCCTGTGTTGAGGATCAGTGGAGGTGTTGTTTCCTACCTTCACCACCTGGGGGTGGCCCGTCAGGAAGTCCAGGACCCAGTTGCATAGGGCGGGGCTCAGACCAAGGGCCCCAAGCTTAATGATGAGCTTGGAGGGTACTATGGTGTTGAAGGCTGAGCTATATTCAATGAAGAGCATTCTTACATAGGTATTCCTCTTGTCCAGATGGGATAGGGCAGTGTGCAGTACGATGGCGATTGCATCATCTGTGGAGCTATTGGGGCGATATGCAAATTGAAGTGGGTCTAGGGTGTCAGGTAAGGTGGAGGTGATATGATCCTTAACTAGCCTCTCAAAGCACTTCATGATTACAGATGTGAGTGCTACAGGACAATAGTCATTTAGTTCAGTTACCTTTGTTTTCTTGGGTACAGGAACAATGGTGGACATATTGAAGCAAGTGGGGACAGCAGACTGGGATAGGGAGAGATTGAATATGTCCATAAGCACTCCATGCAGCTGGTCTGCGCATGCTCTGAGGACGCGGCTAGGGATGCCGTCTGGGCCGGCAGCCTTTCGAGGGTTAACACGCTTAAATGTCTTACTCACATCGGCCATGGAGAACAAGAGCCCACAGTCCTTGGGAGCGGGTCGAGTCGGTGGCACGGTGTTATCCTCAAAGCGGGCGCAGAAGGTGTTTAGCTTGTCCGGGAGCAAAAGAACGGTGTCCGCGACGTGGCTGGGATTCCCTTTGCAATCCGTGATTGTCTGTAGACCCTGCCACATACGTCTCATGTCTGAGGCACTGATGTTTTGCCTGTTTGATTGCCTTACAGAGGGAATAACTAAACTGTTTGTATTCAACCATATTCCCAGGCACCTTGCCGTGGTTAAATGCGTGATTCGCGCTTTCAGTTTTGCGCGAATGCTGCCATCTATCCACGGTTTTTGGTTTGGGTAGTTTTTAATAGTGGAAACAACATCCCCTATACACTTCCTGATGAACTCAGTCACCGTGTCCGTGTATACGTCAATGTTATTCTCAGAGGCAACCCGGAACATATCCCAGTCCGCGTGATCAAAACAATCTTGAAGCATGGATTCCGATTGGTCAGACCAGCGTTGAATAGACCTTAGCATGGGTACTTCCTGTTTCAGTTTCTGCCTATAGGAAGGGAGGAGCAGAATGGAGTCATGATACTACAGGCAATGTGTTGATAGATCTTCAGTAGCGTTTTCCTCAAATTTGCTTTGTAAAAATCCCCAGCTACAATTAATGCAGCCTCAGGATATGTGGTTTCCAGTTTGCACAGTCCAGTGTAGTTCCTTGAGGGCCGTCGTGGTATCGGCTTGAGGGGGAATATACACGGCTGTGACTATAACCAAAGATAATTATCTTGGGAGGTAATACGGTCGGCATTTGATTGCGAGGTATTCTAGGTCAGTGAACAAAAGAACTTGAGTTCCTGTACATTATCACAATCACACTATGAGTAGTTAATCATGAAACATACACCACCGCCTTTCTTCTTCCCGGAGAGTTCTTTATTCCTGTCTGCACGATATACTGAGAACCCAGCTGGCTGAATGGACGGGAACAGTAGAGAGAGCCATGATTCCATGAAACAGAGTATGTTACAGTCCCTGATGTCTCTCTGGAAGGAGACCCTCACCCTGAGCTCATCTACTTTATTGTCCAGGGACTGAACATTAGCAAGTAATATACTTGGAAGCGGTGGATGGTGTGCACGCCTCCTGAGTCGGACTAGAAGTCCACTCCAAATACCTCTTCTCCACCGGCGGCGTCTTGGAACAGCCCTGGGATAAGTTAAATTGCCCTGGGGGGTACGAACAAAGGATCCAATTTGGGAAAGTCGTATTTCTGGTCGTAATGCTGGTGAGTTACCGCCGCTCTGATATTCAAAAGTTATTTCCGGCTGTATGTAATAACACAAATAAGTTCTGGGCTAATAATGTAAGAAATAACACACAAAAATACTAAATACTGCAAAGTTACTTAGGAGCTAGAAACAGAACTGCCATGTCTGTCGGCGCCATTTTGAAAAAGCCCAAACCCTCAGCGCCGCAATACTGGTAGACCAAACCGAGTATGGCCCAGGTTGGTACACTGTCACAAGTAATAAAAACAAGGACGAAACCCAAACGAGATAGCACAAGCCAAACGGAGTGGGGGGACCCTGATGGAGAGGCTAGCTAGCTAGCTAGCTGCTCTAAGCTATTGAATAGCTGTGGGTATACTTCTGAGCTTATACACTCTAACATAGAGCTCTTACCAAGCGAATCCTCTCTGGAATGGAAGAGGTGGAAGTAGTGTGGCGGCAGCTATTTAAGGGGGTCAGCCGTAGCACTACCCCAGTACATGAGACTAATCTGAAATTCTTACTCAGAATGTATCCTGCTGCACGGAAGGATACCATATTGGAATGATCCAATATAGTGCTACATAACTCTCGTTTGCCTTCAGTCATGGCTGCTAGCATTTCTTAATGAGCATTGATGAAAAACAAGGCCAAATTAGGAGGTGCAGTTGTCCTTTTAACACAGAGTTTCTCGGTTCAAATATTTTTTGTTGAACACACACAAGAATGGTGTACAGGTACTTTGTAGAAAAGACAAGTATGCAATTCTTATATAAACATAAAAGAGCAGACAGATACAAAAAGACCCAGAGTTACTGCTCGGGTGACGTGGAAAGCACATGCCGCCCAAGGGTAGATTAAAATATCACAAGTGAGAGTGGATTAAAATGTACAAATTCACAGCGCTGAATGGTCCAAAAAAGAGAGGAGAAGTTGCCAGATTTGATAAAATGTTGATAATTTATTGCTCAGAAGATATCGAATTCTTTCTAAGTGTCTAGAGTGTTTGCCAAATCACTGAGCCATAATTTGGTAGAGGGAACTTCCTTCCTTTTCCAAAACAACAAGATTATTTTTTTTGCCAAAATGAGACTGTAAGAGATTAGTTGTTCTGGGGGGTTGGTTAATCTGTTTAGGGTTTCTGACACTCCCAGGATGATCAGAAGCGGGTCTGGGTCAATTGAAATCTCCAGAACTTCAGAGAGGATCCAAACGATTCCACACCAATAACCATGCAAGTTAGAGCATAGGGCAAAGCAGTGGAGTAGTGAACCCTCCGCAGCATGACATTTATCACACATTGGGGAGGTATCAGGAAATATCCTATGCAGCTCAGTTTTGGAATAGTGTAATCATCCAGCCAAAACGTAACAGCACGGAGGATAGCGGCCCAATAGTAAAATATAAAATTTGGGAGAGACAATCCTCCTTCCATCTTGGATTTACAGAGGTGGTTTTTACCTATCCTATGTGTTTTATAATCCCAGATGAATGGATTGATAATTGAGTCCAGTTGTTTATGAAAGGACTTAGGGATGAATACTGGGTGTCACACCCTGGCTCTGGGGACTCTTAAATGTTGAGCCAGGGTGTGGAGTTTCTATGTCATATTTTCTATGTTGTGTTTTCTAGATCCTTTAGATCTATGTTGGCCAGGGTGGTTCCCAATCAGAGGCAGCGGTATCTCGTTGTCTCTGATTGGGGACCATTCTTAGGCAGCCTGTTTGGCACTAGTCGGTGTGGGATCTTGTTCCGTTAAGGTTTGTTTTGTGTAACCTAGGACTTCACGTTTCGTTTGTTTGTTGTTTTGTCGTGAGTTTAGTACTTACTAAAATGTATGCTTACCACGCTGCGCCTTGGTCCGTCTCGTTAATTAACGTTCGTGACAGAAGATCCCACCAAAAGAGGACCAAGCAGCGTGTCCAGGAACAGACAGCCTGGACCTGGGAGGAGATCCTGGACGGGAAGGGATCCTGGACTTGGGAGGAGATTCAGGCCGGAATGGATCGCCATCCTTGGGAGGAGACTGTGGAGGCGCGCTATAGAGAGGAGCAGCGGCAACGCAGAGGGTACCGGCCGAGGAGGAAGCCCGAGAGACAGCCCCAATAAAAAAAATTTGGGGGGCTAAAAGGGTGGTTGGCGGAGCCTAGGGTTAGAGCAGAGCCAACTGCCCGTACTCAGGCTAGGATGCGTGTGAGTGGGCAGGCTCCGTGTTATGCGGAGCCACGTACTGTGCCGCGAGTGTTCTGGCACAGTCCTGTACGTCCTGTGCTAGCACCACGCACGTGTCGTGCAAAGATGGGCATTCAGCCAGGACGGGGTGTGCCGGCTCAACGCTCGTGGTCTCCAGTACGCCTCCTCGGTCCCGTATATCCTGCGCCAGTGCCACGTGCTGTAGCGCCAGTACGAGTGCACAGCCCCGTACGTCCTGTGCTGATGCCTCACACGTATTGTGTGGAAGTAGGCATTCAGCCAGGATGGGTTGTGTCAGCTCTTCGCTCCAGACCTCCAGTCCGCCTCCACAGTCCGGCCCGGCCCGTTCCGGCTCCCCGCACCAAGCCAGTGGTGCGTGTTCCCAGTCCAGCCCGGCCTGTTCCTGCTCCCCGCACCAAGCCAGTGGTGCGTGTTCCCAGTCCAGCCCGGCCTGTTCCTGTCCCTCGCACCAAGCCAGTGGTGCGCGTCGCCAGCCCGGTCCAGCCTGTTCCTGCCCCTCGCACCAAGCCAGTGGTGCGCGTCGCCAGCCCGGTCCGGCCTGTTCCTGCTCCCCGCACCAAGACAGTGGTGCGTGTTCCCAGTCCAGCCCGGCCTGTTCCTGTCCCTCGCGCCAAGGCAGTGGTGCGCGTCGCCAGCCCGGTCCGGCCCGTTCCTGCTCCCCGCACCAAGCCAGTGGTGCGCGTCGTCAGCCCGGTCCGGCCCATTCCTGCTCCCCGCACCAAGCCAGTGGTGCGCGTCGTCAGCCCGGTCCGGCCCGCTCCTGCTCCCCGCACCAAGCCAGTGGTGCGTGTGTCCAGTCCGGCACGGCCCGTGCCTGTTCCACCGGTGCCTGAGCACCGGTCAGCTGCTCCACTCCGGAGCCAGAGCAATCCGCTCCACCGGGGTCCGGTCCAACTCCTGTCAGCGGATCCACTCCGGAGCCAGAGCAATCCGCTCCACCGGTGCCCAGTCCAGCTCCGGCCAGCGGCTCCAGTCCGGAGCCTGTACAGATCGATCCACCGTCGTCGGGTCCAGCTCCAGTCAGCGGTGCCAGACCAGACCAGGGGCGCAACGGGGAGGTGGAGAGAAAGTGGTGGTCACGCCCGGAGCCGGATCCACCTCCGAGGCGGAATGCCCGCCCGGCCCCTACCCTGTTGTGTTTGTGTGGCACGGTCGCAGTCCGCGCCTTTGGGGGGGGGGGTACTGTCACGCCCTGGCTCTGGGGACTCTTAAATGTTGAGCCAGGGTGTGGAGTTTCTATGTCATATTTTCTATGTTGTGTTTTCTAGATCGTTTAGATCTATGTTGGCCAGGGTGGTTCCCAATCAGAGGCAGCGGTATCTCGTTGTCTCTGATTGGGGACCATACTTAGGCAGCCTGTTTGGCACTAGTCGGTGTGGGATCTTGTTCCGTTAAGGTTTGTTTTGTGTAACCTAGGACTTCACGTTTCGTTTGTTTGTTGTTTTGTCGTGAGTTTAGTACTTAATAAAAATGTACGCTTACCACGCTGCGCCTTGGTCCGTCTCGTTAATTAACGTTTGTGACACTGGGATGTTCTGGAATAGGTAAAGCAGTTGTGGGAGGAAGACCATTTAAATGGCATTAATTCTTCCGAGCAGGGAAATTGGGAGAGTTCTCCAAAATTGTATGTTTGCCTTGAGTTTTTGCATCAGAGAGGGGAAATTCTCTTTAAATAGAGAGGAGTATTGTTTGGTAACTACAATTCCTAGATAGGTAAATGTATCTGAAGATACCTTAAATGGAAGAATTTCTAACCAAGAGGGGTTATGCAACCGTATGGGCATTAATTCGCTCTTGTTTCAATTTATTCTGTATCCCAAGAAGGTACCAAACAGGTTAATCAAATCAAGAATAGCTGGAATACTAGATTGGGGTTCCGTTACATAGAGGAGAATGTCATCTGCGTATAGAGAAATCTTATTTAGAGTATCTTTAGTATTATAGCCGTGTATTGTTGCGTGAGATCTGATCGCTTGAGCGAGAGGGTCAATGGCTAGAGCAAAAAGCAGAGGCGACAGCGCACAACCCTGCCTTGTCCCTCTATAAAGGTTAAATCAGGGCAACAATGATTGGTTAGTGAGTATTCTCGCACAGAGGTTCCTATATAGAAGCTGGATCCATTTTATGAACCCATCTCCAATATACAATTTCTGTAGGACCTTAAATAGATAGGACCACTCAACTTGGTCAAAGGCCTTTTCGGCGTCAATTGATATAACGGCAAGGTCCACGTTGGGTAACCTCTGAGAATACATAATGTTGGAGAGGTGCCTGAGATTGAAGAATGAGTTTCTGTTAGGGATAAAGCTGATCTGGTCCGAATGGATCAATTTGCCCACTAAAGTGCTAAGCCTGTTAGCCAGAGTATTTGCTAAGATCTTTTGGTCTGTATTGAGGAGAGATATTGGTCTGTATGACCCTACTTCTTCCGGATCTTTACCCTTTTTATGTATAACTGTAATAACCGCCTCATCCAAATTAGTACACAGCATTGTACGAGATCTTCAGTTTCTTGGCAATTTCTCGCATGGAATAGCCTTCATTTCTCAGAACAAGAATAGACTGTCGAGTTTCAGAAGAAAGTTCTTTGTTTCTGGCCATTTTGATCCTGTAATCGAACCCACAATTGCTGATGCTCCAGATGCTCAACTAGTCTCAAGAAGGCCAGTTTTATTGCTTCTTTAATCAGCACAACAGTTTTCAGCTGTGCTAACATAATTGCAAAAGGGTTTTCTAATGATCAATTAGCCTTTTAAAATGATAAACTTGGATTAGCAAACACAACGTGCCATTGGAACACAGGACTGATGGTTGCTGATAATGGGCCTCTGTACGCCTATGTAGATATTCCATTACAAATCAGCCGTTTCCAGCTCCAATGGCCATTTACAACATTAACAATGTCTACACTGTATTTCTGATCGATTTGATGTTATTTTAATGGACATTTTTTAAAAATGTCTTTCGAAAACAAGGACATTTCTCATTCAAATATTTTTTTTTGAACACACACAACAATGGTGTATAGGTATGAAAGACACGTGTACAGTTCTTATCTAAACATAAGAGAACAGATATGAACAACAAGACCCAGAGTTCTGGGCACAAAACAAATATTACAAAACACGACATACAGAACAGGGACAGGTAGAAAGAAAAGGGTAGATGTAACCCCCCCACTTATACTTATACCCCCCTTTATCCCCCCCATATTCCACCCTATTCCCCTCCCGACTGCTCGGGTGGCGGGGCCAGCACACGCTGCCCAAAGGTAGATTACAATATGACAATTGAGAGTGCGTTAAAAAGTACAAAGTCACAGTGCCGACTGGTCCAAGTAAGAGAGGAAAGGCTGCCAGATTTGATCAAATGTTGATAATTTATTGTTCAGAATATATCTAATTCTTTCTAAGTGTACAGAAAACAAGGACATTTCTAAGTGACCCCAAACTTTTGAACGGTAGTGTACGTTGTAAACTTTCATTCATAGGCTAGGTTGTAGCACCCTCATGATGGTTATAGGGAAAATTTGAGTATCATGTAGTATCCTAAATCTATCGATGTTACATTGAGCAGGGTGAATGGAATATGAATGACAGTCATCCAATATGCTGTAATAGAAATAAGGTCATGCTAATTAAAAAAATAATCCTCCCTTATTTTAAACGTCACAGTCTGCCACTGGTGTTCATGTAATATAGACAATTTTGTTTTGCATTTGTTTCTTTTTTTGTGTCCTGTCTCTCACACTGGCTGTGTGTGTCCATCTGTCTGTCCTGTCTGCCTGCCTGCCTGTTTGTCTGTTTGTCTGTCTGTCTGTCTGTCTGTCTGTCTGTCTGTCTGTCTGTCTGTCTGTCTGTCTGTCTGTCTGTCTGTTTAAGACTTCCAGATGTGGAGGGCATCTAGTAGTGAGCACATGTAGGAGCTCATCCTCATGGAGTTCATCTATACCAGCTGATACAAGTAGGTATCCTATATTAGGTAGGCCTACTACTACTTGTCGACAGTATCTAACTTTATGGTTTCAAGTCATTACAAGTCATTACTTGGCACTGATTCTCTTCATATGCAGTACCAATAAGAGTTTGACCTAAAAGTCATGTTACTGTGTGAGTAGCATCCCGATCCTCCACCCTTCTTCCAAAGTGTGCACTTACACACTTTCTTGGATGGATTTAGCAATGCTGGAAACTCCCTCCTGCCAATGCTTACAAACCTATCCTATGCTTTTAAATACATGACAAGGAGTTTGCAAGTGCACACTTCAGGAGAATGGTGGAGAAGTAGGACGTAGCCCTTGTGTGCTCTCTCAACCACCTCTACACCATGCCCTGTAGCTGAAGCCTACAGCAATATTCAATTTTAAGTGCTACTCTACGGCATGGTAGTGTTCACGGTAGAGTTCAAATGTCATTATATTCTTATTGTAGTCCTATCCTCCACCACTGAGGTCTTGTAAGTTACATTCTGTTTGTTGAATGTCAAGTTTCTGTTTGCATACAGTAGTAAATATTGACAATTGTCAACGCTACAGTAGTGAGGTATTATATCCCGCAGGGGACAGTACCAGAGACTCTGTAAGGGGCCTGATTATCTATGATATAGAGTAGAATCGATCTGATTCTTCTGAGTTGCTGTTGCCGAAAGGTACAAACAAAAGGTCGGAACGCAATCATGGTTACATTACAACACCTTGGAGCTGGCGCAAGATAAGGGTCGGAAAACGTACCTCAATGCAGGGATGGGATATGCCACTGTACTCCAAATTTTACCTTTATCCACACTGCTCCATCGAGAAGATTTAAATACTAAATTTTTCATCCTCATGTTAGCTAGCAGTAGCCACATCAGTCATTATGGAATGGCACGTCCCATTGAAACAACAAAGGAGCTGATTGGCTTACACTGCCATTCCAAAATGGCTGCGGTGGCTACTGCTAGCTAGCATGTGGATGAAAAGGGATGTTTTCCCTGAAAACTAGCAGTATTTCAATCTTCTCGATGTATCAGAGTGGATATAGGTCAAATTTGGAGTACAGTGGCATATCCCATCCCTGCATTGAGGTACGTTTTCCAACTGATATCTTCTCTGTTTGACTGTGATCCTGACTCAGTTGACATGCCGGTAAGTGAAATCAAACAACTGATTGAGCTGTCATGTGACCGAATGCTGCAGACAACTGATTCACAGATCTGCATTAAAAACAAATATCGATCCAGGTTGGGATGTGACAGGAGAGATGAGGCGCGCACTGTCGACCACGCCCCCTGACTTTGAAAACCTTCGACGAGAGACATGCATCAAGCACACCCATCTCATTAGTGGTGGTGAGATAACTTATGTCAGACTCATTTGCAATTGACTGTCATAGCCCCACATTAAAAGTATATGATGGTGAGTTGATAATACAATCAGAAATATGGTTAGAATGTTTTGCAATTGACTGCCAAAGCCCCCAATTAAAAAAAGTGAACATTGGCTGTTAATTACATGTTTATTTGTTTCACATGGTTGGGGTTGGAAGAATTTTCAGATATCAAAATGGGGTTGTGGGCCAGAAAAGTTTTGGAACCCCTGTGTTACACCCTCCATTCCCAAGAAGCGTTCAATTGCAGATACAATGGTATCGATCTTTCTTGAGTTCTTATCCACTCCTGCAGTGCAGTTCTACCCCAGGAATTTTAATCTTGATTTTCTCAGCCCCAACTTCCAAAGAGACTCCAGAAATCAAGCCCTTGACAGTTATGAATTTCTCCTGGATTCTGTTAAGGCGCAACGCGTGCTCCTTTTGTTCTGCCGACACACAAAACATATGCTGATCACCCTCATAGATTCCACAGTACCCAACACTTTCTTCACCATCATGGCAACATCAAACGGATCTCCCAGGTACTTCTTATCCTCAAACCGCACTCCTACTACAAACTGTGAAGTACCATGAGCAGTAGGCTTACTAGACGCCTTTTTAAATGTGATTTTAGCTCACTTTACCCCTCCTTTAGCGACTGTAATTCATCCAGTATTCTCATCACCTTCATTCTCATTCTCATCTTTGCTAGCGCCATCAGATTCATACTATGTGTCAGCTTCCGCCATTCGTTTACCAATAGAGACACATCATCTTAGGCTCCCTCTTAACCCTTCCTACATGGAATGAATGCGTCAAAAATGTGCAACCCCAAAAAAAGGCAGCAAAAGCAAAGGGCGGGGTAACGTAACCAAAGATAGAAAAGATTGCAGGCAAAGAGAGTAGCGTTTCATCGAATTTGCGCTCTCAATACTTTTGGGTTAACTTTTGCTTTCAATATCATTATTTTTGTTTGCAATACTAAGAATGTTGTTCTCGAATTCAAAAGGTTCGCTTGATATGAAAGGCACAAAAGTAATTCTATAGTATATAACATGGTTGACGTGTTATGCTCGACGCCTCTTGTCCACCACAACAAAACAGCAGAAAATGGCAGAAAAGAGTAGAACCAGCTCACCTGCTTTTACACTATGACATATATATATATATATATATATATATATATATATATATATAAAGGTAACACTACATTTGAATGGGGCCTTATTACAGTATCATTAGATATGTAATGACACTGTAACAAGTATTGTAATTAATTGTAATAATTAATAGTTACACTGTAATAACAACATGTAACTGGTGGTAATTGCAGTCTGTAATTACAGAAGTGTAACAACGAATGCTTGTTACCATGCTTGTTAGAAATGTTAAAGTTTCCGATAGCATCCCAACGCTCCATATTGGTCAGTGTTATCCGGGATCCTTGGGACATCCCTACCCTAAACCCTAACCCTAACCTTATCCCCTACCCTTACCCTTACCCTAACCCTAACCTTAACCCTTACCTTAACTATTTTAAATGTCAACTTCAATGGGATAGGGTCGTCCCAAGGATCCCAGATAGCACGGACAACACCATATTTTAGTCTGCACAAACAAGGTGATAAGTTTTAGCCAATTGAAAACCGACCACCTCATTGGCATAACTCTGCAATAAAGGGCTCTGGAGTCGGATGCCCAGGCTCAATAGCAAAAATGGGTTCACAAACAGTTCACATAAAAAAATACTTTATATTGTTAAATCATTTAACGGTGCATTTGACAATGGGTCAATGACATTTTTAGACACATTAATAAACAGTTTTGGTTAAAATTGTGATAGAGTAATTTGTGCTTACCGAATTGTAAGCCTATTAAGCTTGGTTGAATAATGGTTTATAAATGCACTTAAAATGATCATAAGACAAACTCTTATTCCATCATGTAACCTTGCAAGGGTTTCACTGTTGAGGAACATTCTAACTTTTGGAAGGGATGCATTGGTGCAATTATTTATTTATCCCAGGAGTTAAGGAATCATGTCAAGATCTGCCCATCTGCTAACACGCTCAAAATAAGGATGATCTTGAACTTGCCCACATGTGTTGACACTGACATCATGTGACAGTGCGCAAAGAACGGGGTTGAGAAGGTCAGTGTGCAAAATCCAGACATGAAAGATTGTCATGAAAGAAACAAAGTGTTGTAGGTCAAAAACATAAACACAGAAGAAGTAAGTTTTCCATTCAATTTGTTTAGCTTTTTTGGATACATGGATTCAAGGAAAGAAAAATACAATCCAGTTTTTCTAAGTTAGCTATCTAGGCCAGTGTTTCCCAACTCCTGTCCTAGAGTACCCCAACAGTACACATTTTTATTGAAGCCCCGGACAAACACACCTGTTTAACTCATAGAGGGCTTGATGATTAGTTGACATGTTGAATCAGGTCCGGGGCTACAACAAACATGTGTACTGTTGGAGATACTCCAGGACTGGAGTTGGGAAACAGTGATCTAGGCCAGAGGTTCCAAACTTTTTTGCTTCGTGACCCACCAATTGACGTGTCTTGAGTTGCGACCCACCATAAGAGTTGAGCGGTGAAAAAACATACATAGACCAAAGTATAAGTAAAAAATATAATCTTGGCAGCCAATATAAAATGTTGTAGCTTTAAAGCTAATTTTCTGCAATTCTATACATTTTGCCATGGCTAATGCTGTGTTCTTATGCTCAAACATTATAACAAAAGCAATGGGGGCTTGATTGTCTAGCTTTTATTTAGTTGATTGTAAATTCTCAAAGATTATAGGCTATTATTTAAAAAAATATATTAAGTTCACACTGAAAGCATTTTTCCATTCCAAAAAATCATCCCAAGACCCACGTGGACCCCTGCCGCAACTCACAAGTGGGTCCCAACCCACAGTTTGGGATCCACTGATCTAGGCTACTCACCATACTGTAGGCTTTATGTTATTGAGTAGGCCTATATCTTTATTTAATGTAATTAATCAATTTATTAACAATAAAAATCCTTATTATTTTGTAATAAATGTAAGGTATTTTTAGATGTTGCAATAAAGTTGTATATAAGTACACATTAATTACAAGTAAGTGCTCCTCAAGATACATTTCATTTTAACTAGCTAAATCCTGTGTAACACCTTGTAATTACATTGTACATTGAGCTGTGGCTGGATCAGGTGAAGCTGTGCTGTCAGCAGCTTGTGATAGCGGTTGCTGAAGAAGGTTCACTGGGTAGCTTTGGCTGGTGATGATCTGGTGAGGGCACTCGTGGCCCCCGGACAGGCTGGGCTTCTGGTGGAGTTGGCGGCTGGAGTACCATCTCTCTCAGTGGCTGGGGTGTTGGCTGGAGCACCGACGGCGACCGGACTGGCTGTAGTCCCAGGGGTCGTTGGACTGGCTTGGGTGCTGCCAACAGGGACCGTTGCAGAGGAGCTAGTACTGGTGCTGGCTGAGATGGCTCCCACACAGGTGAACACTGGACTGCAGGCTAGCAGTAGACCTGCAGGGCCACCTGTGAAACTGTGCGAGGTGGAAGAGCATGCTGCTCTGCAATGTAACGCCTGAGTGGCTGCAGAACCTCTCTGCGGGTTGCCACTGGCTCCTCCAATGCCTTTTGTATTCCCAGGATAAAATAGTCCAGCCACTCAGGGTATTGCTGATGCAGGAACGACGGGAATAACCCCTGCATCAACCACACAATGTCTGATGCCTGTAGTCCATGTAGTGGAGGAGTGGAGCCATATAGTCCATGCTGCGCCGTCGGCAGGCGTGGGGTTCCCATAGGCTCCAGAGAGGGGGCATAATCCAAGCAGTGGTAATCCACTGCATACCCCAGAGCCATTCTCCACTGGACCGCAGGTGGGCAGTGTGGAAAGCACCCTGTGCGCATTCTGTAGACCGCCATAGCGTAGTGGTGTCAGGAAAGTCACAAATCCGGCGATAAAAAGGACCATGAAAGAGTACGACTCTCTGATTGGGCTGATCTGTGACCCGCTAGTACCTCCCCCGGTCAAAGGGGAATGAGGCAACCTCACAGAGTTACACACAGGGATACTTTATTGACATACAACACAGACATTGAATAGAAATGGGAATAGGAATGGTAGTGGTTCTGAAACAGGAGAAAATAGGTAATGAAAACACTGTACACACATTAGCACAAGATCAATGATAATGGTAATAAAGGACTGTATAAATGAACATACTACTTGTACATATAACAACTCAGGTATATACTGTACAGAATAGGCAATATTAGCAAATAACTATGAAGAACATTATACAAGTGTTTTAGTTGTTTAAGACAGACATGGTGCCGACAGACATGGCAGCTCTGCTCCTAAGCAACTTTGCAGTATTTTTTATTTTGTGTGTGTTATTTCTTACATTATTAGCCGGGAAATAACTTTTGGATTTCAGAGCGGAGGTAACTCACCAGCATTCTGTTTTTTTTTACAATCATTTCGCTACACACGCAATAACGTCTGCTAAATATGTGTATGTGACCAATAAAATGTGATTTGATTTGATTTGAAATGTCACACAACTCACTTTGCGCACGCACAAAATCCCAAGTTCAGAGTTATGAGTCCAGAAGTTTCTATGCAGGATAGAGGTGAGCTTGCTGCTCTCTCTACCACTGCAAGGAGGAGACTAAAACATTTGTGACCTGGAGAGTCAGAAGGGTGTCCCGCCCCCTACAAACTGCTCTAGCAACTGCCCTAGCAACCAATCAGAGTTTGAGAGG
Organism: Coregonus clupeaformis; assembly: GCF_020615455.1. Lineage (NCBI taxonomy): Eukaryota > Metazoa > Chordata > Actinopteri > Salmoniformes > Salmonidae > Coregonus > Coregonus clupeaformis. The sequence goes on from NC_059215.1 coordinate 24,630,545, forward strand.
CCGGTTTAAGGTACCCCTAGTCTCTCAGGTACCACTCCTGGGGGATGGGGAGTGGAGTGGAGTGGAGTGTGCAACTTGGAAGGGTTGTGAGGTGCTGATGAGTGTCACCGGCAGGGAATTCGTAGCAGCCACCCCGAAATATGAGCGGCATATTTACAAAGAAAATAATTCCCTGCCGGAATGTAAGTCTAGAGCCCGCTGGGCAACCCCATCAGTGGCAGGCAAGGAGCAGCCAGGGGACAGAGTGCTGAAGGTGTCCAGGAGGATGGCATGTAACCAGTCAGGTGCTGTTGGAGGCTCCCCCACAGTGGCAGGCCAGGTCCCAGCAGAGGCGAGAGACACACCTACTTATTCAAGGGTTTTTCTTTATTTTTTAAAAACTATTTTCCACATTGTAGAATAATAGTGAAGACATCAAAACTAGGATATAACACATATGGAATCATGTAGTAACCAAAAAAGTGTTAAACAAATCAAAATATATTTTATATTTTACATTCTTCAAAGTAGCCACCCTTTGCCTTGATGACAGCTTTGCACACACTTGGCATTCTCTCAACCAGCTTCACCTGGAATGCTTTCCCAACAGTCTCTTGAAGGAGTTCCCACATATGCTGAGCACTTGTTGGCTGCTTTTCCTCACTCTGCCGTCCGACTCATCCCAAACCATCTCAATTGGGTTGAGGTCGGGTGATTGTGGATGCCAGGTCATCTGATAAAGCACTCCATCACCCTCCTTCTTGGTAAAATAGCCCTTACACAGCCTGGAGGTGTGTTGGGTCATTGTCCTGTTGAAAGAAGGAAAGAAATTCCACAAATTAACTTTTAACAAGGCACACCTGCTAATTGAAATGCATTCCAGGTGACGACCTCATGAAGCTGGTTGAGAGAATGCCAAGAATGTGCAAAGCTGTCACCAAGGCAAAGGGTGGCTACTTTGAAGAATCTCAAATATAAAATATATTTTGATTGGTTAAACACTTTTTTGGCTATTACATGATTCCATATGTGTTATTTCATAGTTTTGATGTCTTCAGTATTATTCTACAATGTAGAAAATAGTCTAAATAAAGAAAAACCCTGGAATGAGTAGGTGTGTCCAAGTTTTTGACTGGTACTGTATATATACTTTATATTATCGTCTTTGTCTCTCAAAATCGAAATTTAAATTATTCAAATCTAAAAGTAAAAATTTAACCAGGGAGCGCCCTTAGATCGTGATCGGGAAAAGGCTGCACTTGACCGTTGCACTTGAATCATTCCCACGGTGAATGGCTTAGCCCACTATGCTATGAAACCACACACTATTGCAGAGAATTTGATATTTCCGGCCGCAATTGATATGGTGAAAACAATGTGTGGGGAGGCAGAGGCACAGAAACTCACATCAATGCCTTTGTCAGATAACACTGTGAAACTAGGAATTGATGCTATAGCTAGCAATCAAGAGGAAACTCTGACCGAACGACTCAAAAACTCCCCACCATATGCTCTCTAAATGGACGTTAGCTGTGAGGGCCGAGATGCATTGACTTTTGATCGCTACATGTTGGGGGATGCTATTCACGAGGACATATTGTTCTGTCTCACGATTCCCAAGCATGAAACGGCACAGTGTGCTGTGTGGCTATATTGACGAAAAACAGATTCCATGGGATCGAATGGTGGGCTTTTGCACAGATGGGGCTCCATCTATCACGGGACAGCGCTGCGGGCAGGCCTCTGCACTTTGGTTATGAATGTGTCTCCCTCTGCCATATGGAAGCATTGTGTGGTACACCCACTGAGCTATAATGGATAAATCGAGAGCAACTCGCAGCAAAAGAGCGGAGCGCAGAACTCGGAGATATGCAGCAGGTAACTTCGATTGTAAACTATATTGTGCACGCTTGTTCGCTAAACTATGTGGAGATATGGGATCAGAGCATGACAATGTTCTATTTCACACCGAGGCTTGGTGGTTATCGAAGGGGAGTGTTAAAAAGATTTATCGATTTGAGAGCGGAACTGTTGTCATTGGCAATTGATGTAAAAAACAGACTTTGTTGACTTTCTGCGTACTGAAAAGAAAATGTGTCTCCTTGCCTATGTAACATACATATTGAACGCAAGCATCAAGGGGAAATACAAAAAAATCTACAGATGAGTGACTGAATCAGCAAAATCCGTTTGACTGTGATCCTGGCTCAGTTGACATGCGGTAAGTGAAATCGTACAGCTGATCAAGCTGTGATGTGACCGAATGCTGCAGACAACGTATTCACGGGTCACTATGGAGGAGATTTGGTTCCTGACTCAAAGGGAATACTGTGCTGTGTCCCTCTGAGTAGTCCCCTGTAGCTCAGTTGGTTGGTAGAGCCTGGCGCTTGCAACGCCAGGGTTGTAGGTTCGTTTCCCACGGGGGGCCAGTATGAAAATGTATGCACTCACTAACTGTAAGTCGCTCTGGATAAGAGCATCTGCTAAATGACTAAAATGACTAAATGAGTATTCAAACTCATGGTACGCTGATTCAGTGCTCTTCTCTGCATTGGATGTGACAGGAGAGATGAGGTGTGCACTGTCGACCATGCCCCCTAACTTTGAGAAGATCTGACGTGACATGCATCAAGCACACCCATCTCATTAGTGGTGGTGAGATAAGATAAAAGATGTCAGACTCATTTGCAATTGACTGTCATAGACCCACATTAAAGGTATATGATCAGAAATACTGTTAGAATGTTTTGCAATTGACTGCCATAGCCCCAATTAAGAAAATAAACATTGGCTGTTGAATTACATTTAAAAAATTCACATGGTTGAGGTCGCGAGAATCTTCAGATATCAAAATGGGGAACCCCTGGCCTATGACATTGTACATTGAACTCGTCATTACATCTGGTTGCATGCATGTGAATGGTTTGTGTCCGGAGTGTAAGGTTGATGAAATGGTGGAGCATGTGTGGTTGTATTGTTGTTAGTATGTGGAAGAGAGGGAAAGATTGATGTGTAAGGTTATTGAGGTTGGATGGGGGTTGGGGGGTTGGGAGGGATTTGGGGGATAGGGGAGGGTGTGTAGAAGTTAGTAAGGCTCTTTTTTCATTTTTTTTTTACCTTTGTTTTCTTTGTCTGTAAACTGATTGACCACACACTCCAGTACAGTAGGTGGCGGCATGCACATATGTTTGTTTGGAGACCGCCATTATATCATAGAAGAAGAAGAATTGCATTGCATTGCATTCCATTGGGGAACGTTTCTCCGTGGCTGTATCCAAAACCAAGTGTAGATGTGGACATGATTGAGGGCAGGAGAGAATGGGAAGAGGATGTGAGACGGTGTGTGGAGAGATATATAGATAATAGTTTTTTTAAGGATATATACAGGTGGTTCAATGGATCCAGTCAGTGGTAGGGTGGGGGCAGGGGTGTATATCCCAGATTTCAATGTTGGAGTATGTAAGCAGTTACACTGACACATAATCAGCTATGTGGCCGAGTTGATGGCCATGATTATAGGTTTGAGATGGGTTGAGGAGGTGATTATCTGCTCTGATTCTGCTGCTGTGTTGAGTAGTGTGAAGATGGGCCGGTCGGATAGGGGAGACTTGTTTGTGGAGATGATGGTGCTGTTAATGGGATTGGAGAGGATGGGAGTGGTGGTAAGCTTGCTGGGTTCCCGCCCATGTGGGTGTGGAGGGTAATGAGAAGGCCAATGTGGTGGCTAAGAGTGCTGGGAGGAGAGAAGGGGTAGATATTCAGGTAAACTGGGAAGTCAAGTCCTTGATCCGGGAAAAAGGGATCGATCATTGGCAAAGGGAGTGGGTTGCTAGTAGTAAGGGGAGGCAATTTTATCGCGTGCGTCGGTCAGTAAAGGAAGAGGTAGGGAGGATGGGATGTAGGAGAGAGGAAGTTGTGTGGAGTAGACTACGGTTTGGGCACACAGGTTTGAATGCCACATTGTGGATGATATGGAGACATGAAACAGATCTGTGTGATGAGTGTTTAGTGGAGGAAGGTGGAGCAAGTGTTGATATTTTGTGAAATGAATGACGTAGATAGGGAGAGATTGTGTGAAAGGGTTAGAGAGGCTGGAGGGGGTTTGGGTGGTGTAGTGGGGGGAAGAAAGTGGTGTCTAGGGCTCTATTTCACTTTCTTAGAGGAACAGGACTAATTAAGAGAATTTTATGTATGTAGGCTGCGACTGGCCTTACACTCCAGTACAGTAGGTGGCGTTGTCTGCACTTTAAACGTTGGATGCGATCCGCCAACCCAATCCCAAGGAAAAAGAAGATGAAGAGGCGGGCTAACCTCTTTCCTTTCTGAAAGAGGTCAATTAGGAGTTTGCGGCGTGCATGCTCGATACATGTCTAGAAAAATAAACACTAGCTGCTATACACTTCTGTTTTAGCTAACTTGCTGCCAAACACTGGGAAGAAATGGAGGCGTTCAACCAGCTGCTCTTGGAATATCCTCAATTCATGTACGGAGGAGCCGGAGCAACGGTCTTTATGGCTGGGGGAGCTCTGATTTACAAAATTGCAACAAGGTATGTAGTAAACTAGCTAGTCTGCCATGTTTGCTTATCATATTTCAAGCAGCTAATGAGCCAACTAGCACGTCATCATACACTACTAACATTAGTTGCAGCCATCTAAAACGATTAATATAAGATACTATGACCAAATAATGTTCCTGTAAATCGCCTTTCAGCTGGTAATGAAGTAGCTAGAAAGCTACTAGCTAACATTGTCCCTGGCGAGTGGGCCCCCGTGCGCGCCTCTCACTACGTGATAGTATGTCTGCCTCGAATGTGTCACGTTTCTTTTGAACACATCCGGCAGTTCGCTAGCCTTAACCTAGTCTGATTAATTAGGCTATGATACAATGAATTGGTATCTACAGCTTGAAACGAACGACTGCAAAATCGAGTAAATGTTCCTTACAATCCAGAAGGTTGAATAAAATTACATTTAAACTTAACGTACTCCACCGGTTGTCTGTGCGGTCTCAATTTTAGACAAAATCTGCTCTCCCAATACTAGCTATTGAACCAAGCACGCCTTGAAAATGGTATATTCTGAATCTGGAGGATGGAGAACAATCCACAACCTTGGTTTTGTTTAAGATTGAAATCTGAATAAAAAAAGTATGTTTCATGGAATACTTGGTTCAATAGTTTTAACGTTTAAATTGGATATTCGGTTTTCTATTGAACCAAGCATGCCATGATATTTCATCACCATTCATACATGGAACAATAATTGATGTTATTCAACCTACTGACTCCAAAGAGTGGTGCGCAGGTCACGTAGCCTATTTCTATGTGCACTGAGGCACGCGCGCTCCTATTATGCACAACCAGAATGACAAAGACCTAGGACACAGACACACACAACTCAGACATAACCTGGGAAATATGAACAAAGGAAGCCATACATTGAATAAAATAAACAGAACTTCTACCTCCAGGAGTCTTGTGAACGTTAATGTGCACAATAAACATTGCGCCCACTCAGAGAGTTAGAAATGGTAGGCCTAAATGAAAATTTACGGTATGAAACAAATGTCTAAGTGTTGCAATAAAAGGTATGGGGATGGAATGATGAAACACAAGCAATTATTGTAGCATTAGATGAAATATAGATTTACCACATACATTTAAATGTGTGAAAGCATCAGCAAACAAGAGAACAAAACACTCTCCTCCACTAGCGGGAGTTTGGAGATCACAAGTGGAAAGATGCGGCTATGGTGCGTCTTCGCCACAGTAGTAATTCATTTTAAGAAATTCAAAATGAAAGCTTCATAAGTAAATGTATACATTTCAACAATTTTGGGATAGCCTACTAAATTACCAGTAGGCCTATGCTATTAATTGTTGCTTGATGCCCCATTGCTGTTGAGTTTGCAAAATAAACAGTTAATATTATTGATCACCAATTGTTTTGGGAGTGTCCTATTTATCATGGCAATCCTCTCACCCTACAATTTGATGTTTGCGCTGCACCCAATCCTATAGCTGTACAGCAAATCAGCAATCTGTTCACTAGCTTACCCGTCCTCTCTCCAATCAGAGGACCGAGTGTGCGTTTCACTAGCCAATCTGTTGCACTTTTTTTTGCAAGGGCGATGCTGCGGCTACTGTCTCTGGCTGCGTGGAGAGTAATCCATGGAGGCTGTGCGACAAAATGATTGACAAAACGTTACAAAACCTAACCAGATAATTTCAAGTCAAAGTCGAGCCCAGAGTCTTGAGGCTCCAACTCTGCATCTAGCTATATACCTGGATCAGCATTGTCACCTTTAGACTGTGTATCTAAAGTAAAACACTTCTCTTCCCTATACAGAAAGAAACCCACACATGTCAACGTGAATTGCTGGTTCTGCAACCAGGACTCAGTGGTCCCATATGGAAACAGAAACTGCTGGGATTGCCCCAACTGTGAGCAGTACAATGGCTTCCAGGAGGTACTGCAATGCATCTTACTGCACACACAATGAGATCCATACTACTGATTGTCAATGCAGCTGATTATTGCCTGTCATAGATGGTGGACCATGTCAACATGATGGATCTTGCTTTGTCAAAACAATAGCCGGGCTTGACTAACTTTTTTAGGCACTTGTCCTTTGGACAAGTAGGACAGATTATATGTATATAGACTACCAGTCAAACGTTTGGACACACCTACTCATTCAAGGGTTTTTCTTTATTTGTACTGTTTTTTTACATTGTAGAATAATAGTGAAGACATCAAAACTATGAAATAACACATAGAATCATGTAGTAACCAAAAAAGTGTTAAACAAATCAAAATATATTTTATATTTGAGATTCTTCAAAGTAGCCACCCTTTGCCTTGATGACAGCTTTGCACACTCTTGGCATTCTCTCAACCAGCTTCATGAGGTAGTCACCTGGAATGCATTTCAATTAACAGATGTGCCTTCTTAAAAGTTTAATTTGTGGAATTTATTTATTTCTTAATGCGTTTAAGCCAATCAGTTGTGTTGTGACAAGGTAGGGGGGGTATACAGAATATAGCCCTATTTGGTAAAAGACCAAGTCCATATTATTGCAAGAACAGCTCAAATAAACAAAGAGAAATGACACAACAGTCCATCATTACTTTAAGACATGAAGGTCAGTCAATACGGAACATTTCAAGAACTTTGAAAGTTTCTTCAAGTGCAGTCGCAAAAACCATCAAGCGCTATGATGAAACTGACTCTCATGAGGACCACCACAGGAATGGAAGACCCAGAGTTACCTCTGCTGCAGAGGATAAGTTCATTAAAGTTACCAGCCTCAGAAATTGCAGCCCAAATAAATGCTTCAGAGAGTTAAAGTCACAGACACATCTCAACATCAACTGTTCAGAGGGGACTGTGTGAATCAGGTCTTCATGGTCGAATTGCTGCAAAGAAACCACTACTAAAGGACACCAATAACAAGAAGAGACCTGCTTGGGCCAAGAAACACGAGCAATGGACATTAGACCGTTGGAAATTTGTCCTTTGGTCTGGAGTCCAAATTGTGAGATGTGGTCTGGGTGAACGGATGATCTCTGCATGTGTAGTTCCCACCATAAAGCATGGAGGAGGAGGTGTTATGGTGTGGGGGTGCTTTGCTGGAGACACTGTCTGTGATTTTATTTAGAATTCACTTAACCAGCATGGCTACCACTGCATTCTGCAGCGATACGCCATCCCATCTGGTTTGCGCTTAGTGGGACTATCATTTGTTTTTCAATAGGACAATGACCCAACACACCTCCAGGCTGTGTACGGGCTATTTGACCAAGAAGGAGAGTGATGGAGTGCTGCATCAGATGACCTGGCCTCGACAATCACCCGACCTCAACCCAATTGAGATTGTTTGGGATGAGTTGGACTGCAGAGTGAAGGAAAAGCAGGCAACAAGTGCTCAGCATATGTAGGAACTCCTTCAAGACTGCTGGAAAAGCATTCCAGGTGAAGCTGGTTGAGAGAATGCCAAGAGTGTGCAAAGCTGTCATCAAGGCAAAGGGTGGCTACTTTGAAGAACCTCAAATATGAAATATATTTTGATTTGTTTAACACTTTTTTGGTTACTACATGATTCTATGTGTTATTTCATAAGTTTGATGTTTTCGCTATTATTCTACAACGTAGAATTTTTTTAAAAAAATAAAGAAAAACCCTTGATTGAGTAGGTGTCCAAACTTTTGACTGCTACTACAGTGGGGAGAACAAGTATTTGATACACTGCCGATTTTGCAGGTTTTCCTACTTACAAAGCATGTAGAGGTCTGTAATTTTTATCATAGGTACACTTCAACTGTGAGAGACGGAATCTAAAACAAAAATCCAGAAAATCACAGTGTATGATTTTTAAGTAATTAATTTGCATTTTATTGCATGACATAAGTATTTGATACATCAGAAAAGCAGAACTTAATATTTGGTACAGAAACCTTTGTCTGCAATTACAGAGATCATACGTTTCCTGTAGGTCTTGACCAGGTTTGCACACACTGCAGCAGGGATTTTGGCCCACTCCTCCATACAGACCTTCTCCAGATCCTTCAGGTTTCGGGGCTGTCGCTGGGCAATATGGACTTTCAGCTCCCTCCAAAGATTTTCTATTGGGTTCAGGTCTGGAGACTGGCTAGTGGCTAGGCCACTCCAGGACCTTGAGATGCTTCTTACGGAGCCACTCCTTAGTTGCCCTGGCTGTGTGTTTCGGGTTGTTGTCATGCTGGAAGACCCAGCCACGACCCATCTTCAATGCTTACTGAGGGAAGGAGGTTGTTGGCCAAGATCTCGCGATACATGGCCCCATCCATCCTCCCCTCAATACGGTGCAGTTGTCCTGTCCCCTTTGCAGAAAAGCATCCCCAAATAATGATGTTTCCACCTCCATGCTTCACGGTTGGGATGGTGTTCTTGGGGTTGTACTCATTCTTCTTCTTCCCCCAAACACGGCGAGTGGAGTTTAGACCAAAAAGCTCTATTTTTGTCTCATCAGACCACATGTCCTTCTCCCATTCCTCCTCTGGATCATCCAGGTGGTCATTGGCAAACTTCAGACGGGCCTGGACATGCGCTGGCTTGAGCAGGGGGACCTTGCGTGCGCTGCAGGATTTTAATCCATGACGGCATAGTGTGTTACTAAAGGTTTTCTTTGAGACTGTGGTCCCAGCTCTCTTCAGGTCATTGACCAGGTCCTGCCGTGTAGTTCTGGGCTGAACCCTCACCTTCCTCATGATCATTGATGCCCCACGAGGTGAGATCTTGCATGGAGCCCCAGACCGAGGGTGATTGACCGTCATCTTGAACTTCTCCCATTTTCTAATAATTGCGCCAACAGTTGTTGCCTTCTCACCAAGCTGCTTGCCTATTGTCCTGTAGCCCATCCCAGCCTTGTGCAGGTCTACAGTTTTATCCCTGATGTCCTTACACAGCTCTCTGGTCTTGGCCATTGTGGAGAGGTTGGAGTCTGTTTGATTGAGTGTGTGGACAGGTGTCTTTTATACAGGTAACAAGTTCAAACAGGTGCAGTTAATACAGGTAATGAGTGGAGAACAGGAGGGCTTCTTAAAGAAAAACTAACAGGTCTGTGAGAGCCGGAATTCTTACTGGTTGGTAGGTGATCAAATACTTATGTCATGCAACAAAATACAAATTAATTACTTAAAAATCATACAATGTGATTTTCTGGATTTTTATTTTAGATTCCGTCTCTCACAGTTGAAGTGTACCTATGATAAAAATTACAGACCTCTACATGCTTTGTAAGTAAGAAAACCTGCAAAATCGGCAGTGTATCAAATACTTGTTCTCCCCACTGTATATACAGTTGAAGTCGGAAGTTTACATACACTTAGGTTGGAGTCATTAAAACTCGTTTTTCAACCACTCCACAAGTTTCTTGTGAACAAACTATAGTTTTCGCAAGTCGGTTAGGACATCTACTTTGTGCATGACACAAGTAATTTTTCCAACAATTGTTTACAGACAGATTATTTCACTTATAATTCACTGTATCACAATTCCAGTGGGTCAGAAGTTTACATGCACTAAGTTGACTGTGCCTTTAACCAGCTTGGAAATTCCAGAAGATGATGTCATTGCTTTAGAATCTTCTGATAGCCTAATTGACATCCTTTGAGTCAATTGGAGGTGTACCTGTGGATGTATTTCAAGGCCTACCTTCAAACTCAGTGCCTCTTTGCTTGACATCCTGGGAAAATCAAAAGAAATCAGCCAAATCCTCAGCAAAAAATTGTAGACCTCCACAAGTCTGGTTCATCCTTGGGAGCAATTTCCAAATGCCTGAAGGTACCACGTTCATCTGTACAAACAATACTACGCAAGTATAAACACCATGGGACCACGCAGCCGTCATACCGCTCAGGAAGGAGACGCGTTCTGTCTCCTAGAGATGAACGTACTTTGGTGCGGAAAGTGCAAATCAATCCCAGAACAACAGCAAAGGACCTTGTGAAGATGCTGGAGGAAACAGGTACAAAAGTATCTATATCCACAGTAAAATGAGTCCTATATCGACATAACCTGAAAGGCCGCTCAACAAGGAAGAAGCCACTGCTCCAAAACCACCATCAAAAACTAGACTACGGTTTGCAACTGCACATGGGGACAAAGATCATACTTTTTGGAGAAATATCCTCTGGTCTGATGAAACAAAATAACTGTTTGGCCATAATGACCATCGTTATGTTTGGAGGAAAAAGGGGGTGCTTGCAAGCCGAACAACACCATCCCAACCGTGAAGCATGGGGGTGGCAGCATCATGCTGTGGGGGTGCTTTGCTGCAGGAGGGACTGGTGCACTTCACAAAATAGATGGCATCATTAGGAAGGAAAATGATTTGGATATATTGAAGCAACATCTCAAGACATCAGTCAGGAAGTTAAAGCTTGGTCGCAAATGGGTCTTCCAAAGGCCTACAAACCTGACTCAGTTACACCAGCTCTGTCAGGAGGAATGGGCCAACATTCACCCAACTTATTGTGGGAAGCTTGTGAAAGGCTACCCGAAACGTTTGACCCAAGTTAAACATTTTAAAGGCAATGCTACCAAATACTAATTGAGTGTATGTAAACTTCTGACCCACTGGGAATGTGATGAAAGAAATAAAAGCTGAAATAAATCATTCTCTCTACTAATATTCTGACATTTCACATTCCAAAAATAAAGTGGTGATCCTAAATGACCTAAGAGAGGGAATTTTTACTAGGATTAAATGTCAGGAATTGTGAAAAACTGACTTTAAATGTATTTGGCTTAGGTGTATGTAAACTTCCGACATCAACTGTATACACTACAGTTCAAAAGTTTGGGGTCACTTAGAAATGTCCTTGTTTTTGTCCATTAAAATAACATCAAATTGATCAGAAATACAGTGTAGACATTGTTAATGTTTTAGATGGCTATTGTAGCTGGAAACGGCTGATATTTAAAAACGGAATATCTACATAGGCGTACAGAGGCCCATTATCAGCAACCATCAGTCCTGTGTTCCAATGGTATGTTGTGTTTGCTAATCCAAGTTTATCATTTTAAAAGGCGAATTGATAATTGGAACACCCTTTTACAATTATGTTACCACAGCTGAAAATTGTTGTGCTGATTTAAAGAAGCAATGGCCTTCTTGAGACTAGTTGAGTATCTGGAGCATTAGAAATTGTGGGTTCGATTACTGGCTCAAAATGGCCAGAAACAAAGAACTTTCTTCTGAAACTCGACAGTCTATTCTTGTTCTGAGAAATGAAGGCTATTCCATGCAAGAAATTGCCAAGAAACTGAAGATCTCGTACAACGCTGTGTACTACTCCCTTCACAGAACAGTGCAAACTGGCTCTAACCAGAATAGAAAGAGGAGTGGGAGGCCCCGGTGCACAACTGAGCAAGAGGACAAATACATTAGTGTCAAGTTTGAGAAACAGACACCTCACAGGTCCTCAACTGGCAGCTGCATTAAATAGTACCCGCAAAACACCAGTCTCAACTGGCCAATGAAAATAAAAGATTAAGATGGGCAAAAGAACACAGACACTGGACAGAGGAAGATTGGAAAAAAATCTTAATCTTTTCTTTTTATTGGCCTGTCTGGGATATGGCTTTTTCTTTGCAACTCTGCCTAGAAGGTATATGATTCAAAACAGACTCTGGGACAGTTCTGGGATGACGGATCCCAAATTTATACAACCACTGCACATTAAAATAATTTTAAAAAGCAATGAGGCTGATGCAACAGATCAGAAGTTTATCTTAAAATGTTGATCTAGTTTTATTTGTTCATATTATAAACTCAACAATGCGCACATGGCTGTAGGCTATGAGCGGATGTTCCAAAATGCAATTAGCGGGAAAACACGTTCTCAAAAGCGCACCGCATGACAATATCTGTTACAAATTAAGAGGGGAGATCGAAAGATGCAACAACTAGCATAGGTTACTTATATGACTAGGATTATGCCTTTGGCTGCTGGACAATAAAATAACGTTGATTTGAAAACCAATAGAACATGAGAAATGCTGGTTTCAATGGCACTAAGTGTTTATAAAATAATTCCCTCAACATTTCTATGGTTGTATTTTAGGTAAGCTAGGCTACTTTGAAACAAGATAATACATCTTTATTTTAACAGGGAATAAGAGGCTGAGACCTGGATCTCTTTTACGGCTGTGCCCTGTGTAAACATGTTGACATGTACAGTTTTAGACATACAGACAAGAACATTTCAAACATATAAAACAAAAAAAACAATTCAACAGAAACAATCACAGACAACATCATATTGATCCTCCATAACATTTTTAAAATGGGCAAGGGACACCAGAGTGTCTAACTTAAGTTGGATCTGCAGTTTGTTCCATAAATAAGGTGCAAAGGAACTGAAGGCAGTCCTACCCAACTCTGTGGAGACCACAGAAGTCTCTAATGTAATCCACATCTGTGATCTGGTTTTAAAATTAGTATATCTAGTGGAAATGAATGATGATATATATGGAGGTAGTTTTAAAAGAAGTGCTTTATAAATAAACAAGAGAGCATGTTGCTCTCGCCTCACAGATAGAGAGGCCCAACCCACATGTTGATATAGGATACAGTGATGAGTTTTGTAACTATCACCCGTGATAAACCTGAGTGCACAATGGTAAATAGCATCCAGTGGTTTTAATGTGTTTGCCGATGCATGCATATAGATAATATCACCATAATCTAAAACGGACATAAAAGTAGCCTGCACAATTTGTTTTCTATTTACGGAGGACAGACAAGCCCTGTTTCTGTAAAGGAACCCTATCTTGAATTTGAGCTTTTTTCCCAATTCAGTAACATGTTTTTTAAAAGAAAGCCTATCATCTAAGTATTTATATGCAGAGACCTGTATGATTTGAGTACCATCCAAGCTAGTGATTACAAAAGTGTTTCTAATTGAGAGTTTAGACCTAGAAAAAAACTTTGTTTTCTTAGCGTTTAAGCTGTTAAAGAGACCCCTGTAGTATCCTAAAATCAGACTCCAACTGCATTAAAGCTTGGTCCGCTGTTGGAGCAATAGAGTACATCACTGTGTCATCTGCATATAAATGGAATTTACAATATCTGACATCATCACCAATGTTGTTTATATAAAGTGAGAACAATAGTGGGCCAATTATTGAACCCTGAGGGACCCCTTTAAGTAACTGTAAGGGGTCAGTCTTGACCATGACGGCCTGAGTTCTATCTTTAAAATAGTCATAAAACCATCGACAGGCATCAGTGCCCAGTCCTATAGATGACAGCTTATTCAAAAGGATAGCATGGTCTACAGTGTCAAAAGCTTTTGACAAATCTACAAACAACGCAGCACAGTGCTTTCTATCATCTAAGGCATTTGCAATATCATTTACAACAAGTATAGTGGCCGATGTGGTACTGTGTTTAGATCTAAAACCAGATTGATTGGGGCTAAAAATACTGTTAAGATTGTAACTGTTTGTTTGCTATAGATTCTAGGATCTTTGCCAGACAAGGGAGCCTAGAGATGGGTCGATAGTTATCCAAATCACTACCGTCACCTCCCTTATGTAATGGCAGAACAAAAGCTGCTTTCCACACCTTAGGGATATTTCCTGTGCTTAATGTTAGATAAAAAATGTGTGTCACTGAACCAGCAATGATAGGTCTGTAAAAGCTGAAAAGTTATCCACAAAAGGAATTCCCATCGTGCAGCAGTATCCCTTAAGCCAGGTGTGTAATTGGCGTATACGACTAAAAACCATATCCGTGTAGCGTGGGGATGGAAAAGGACCGGAAACAACACACTGCTTCCCAGATTCCAGCAGCGTATTTATCAATGTTTTAAAATCGTCTCTCAATTTCTCTGACTGCTGGAGTTTAATGTAATTTGACCCAACATGGACAATGACAGTTGAAGCGGCGGAGTGCTTGCTAATAAGTAGCGGTAGCATGGAATTTAGGTCAGGGATCCTAGCGCCAGGGTAGCAGAAAGTCTCAGCTTTCCGGATTGAAACGTTTCGGACCATGGATGAACCCACCACGAGAACGGAAGGACTACAGATGGGTTTATTGGGTAAATGACGGGGCCTCTCCCGGGTGATCTGCCTCCTAGCAGGTTGAGGGGGGCTAGCAGCTGAGACTGACGACCTAGCGGTAGGCAAGGAGCGCAGATGAGTGTGCTTGGGCACTTCCACCTGAGAGTGAGACGGCAGCAGTAGAGATGTAGCGGAGGGACCCTGTACAGTATGATTGGAATGCACTTCCAGGTCTTCCAGGACCTTGAATCTCCTCCCCAAATGTAGCACTTCCGAAACATTTGATGGATTCCGTTTCCTGGAGTGCTTTACTCCCCGGACAGCAATCTAGGCATCCTAAGGCGGAGCAGAAGGGGTGGAACAGACCGGGCCCTTCGGTTTAGCTCCTAGCCTGGGCCATGGCTCATTTAAGGGAAGTGGAGGTGCCGAGCCAGGGGCAGGTGACGTCGTCGATTTTGGAGGTGGTTTGTGCAACCATGGAGTCCAGGAGTTCCTCGTCCTCCTTGATCTGGCGCAAGACAGATACTCTCCCCTCCAGCTCAGCGACTCTCTGGCTCAGGTACTGGCAGGTGGTACATCCAGGGGTGAGCGAAGCCATGAGAGACATTCAACTTTCAGCTAGGCTACTTTGAAACAAGATAAGACGTGCAACATAAAATTACATGAAACGTCCAGGTTAAATGGTTTTAAACTGCTGACCGCCTCCGCTCAGAATCAAGGTGGGTGATGTGCGGTGCGCCACAGTCGTTGTCCTTTTTTTTTGTCATTTAGCAGACACTCTTATCCAGAGCGACTTACAGTTAGTGAGTGCATACATTTTTTATATATTTTTCTTTCATACTGGCCCCCCATGGGAAACAAACCCACAACCCTGGCGTTGCAAGCGCCGTGCTCTACCAACTGAGCTACAGGGTCCTTCACTCTCCGGTCTTGTGATCATTTTGATCTGAATGAACCGTGCCCCGAGTATGTCGATAGAATCATGCCTTTAGACGTTAATGTTAAGTATCCTTCATTGTATTTGTCAAACATGACTGGTGTTTTAGCCTGTGTGTGTGTGGGGGGGGCCTAATTACGTCTCATTAAAGTTTGGCAACATTTTCTGGCATTTCATGTCAGCATCGGTTTGGACATGAGGCTGTAGCCAATCACCTACACTTTGACATGTAGGCTTTTTTTATTTATGTATATGAAAAATAGATCTGAATATTATTCCAACATTGGCATCTTATCCAATTCTGTTCGGAGTAATTGTTTGATATTTTGATTTGTGTGATTATTATTCTTCCATTCAGACAACTTAAATCAATTTTTCTTATCAGACAATTTTGTCCAGGACTTGAGGACAAGCGTTAATGTCAAGCCCTGAATAGTACTTGCACTTTTTTATTTATCCTTGTCCGGCAGGGACATTTCATTTTTATAGTTGAAAAAAGTGCATTTTTGTTTCATTATTTGGTTAAAAAAATTGCTTCAGGGGTTATTTTATAAGGGATAAGATTTGTTTTTGTTATTTTCCATGTTATTCATTTCCATGTCTATCTGCCACGAAATTACCTTGTCCTGAGCAAAGGATCAATATTTCAAACTCAGGAATGAGCAGGGTCAGCTATAGAGTACCAGTGTTGTCATAAAACCTAGCAGTCAAACACGGAAATGGTTCCAATCTTATTTTCACCATTCATTTTGCCCAGTAGGGATTTTTTAACCACTTCTTCACAAAAAGGTGTGTGTTTCATTTAGGCTTTCCCTGGCGTGAAGTTTGATAACCGTGTAAATCTCTCACAGACAAGGTGACATTTATCAATATATTTGGCTCTGTTTAATCTGATTTGAAAATGCTAATTAGCAACAAAGTAGACGTCATGCAAGACTACAAATCCCTGCAAGCTCTTGGACTTCATCTCTAGCCAACACCTTTGCTGTCAGCTAGCTACTAGCTGCCTTGATCCAAAAACTAAATACACTGCTCAAAAAAATAAAGAAAACACTTAAACAACACAATGTAACTCCAAGTCAATCACACTTCTGTGAAATCAAACTGTCCACTTAGGAAGCAACACTGATTGACAATACATTTCACATGCTGTTGTGCAAATGGAATAGACAACAGGTGGAAATTATAGGCAATTAGCAAGACACCCCCAATAAAGAAGTGTTTCTGCAGGTGGTGACCACAGACCACTTCTCAGTTCCTATGCTTCCTGGCTGATGTTTTGGTCACCTTTGAATGCTGGCAGTGCTTTCACTCTAGTGGTAGCATGAGACGGAGTCTACAACCCACACAAGTGGCTCAGGTAGTGCAGCTCGTCCAGGATGGCACATCAATGCGAGCTGTGGCAAGAAGGTTTGCTGTGTCTGTCAGCGTAGTGTCCAGAGCATGGAGGCGCTACCAGGAGACAGGCCAGTACATCAGGAGACGTGGAGGAGGCCGTAGTAGGTCACTTGATGTCATCCTACGGTTGTTGAGTGACATTTGAATGAGTTGGCGGTCATCCCAGTCAGTAGGGTGTCGTTTTCGCCCTCTGCCGGTCTGTAGCTTTGTTGTCCCCAATGTCTGCTGCTTGACCTTGTTCTTATGAAAAGCCGTCTTTGAAATGTTAAGGATGGAAGCAACCTGACGCTCACTGTATCCCTCTGCCAGTAAAGCCAGAATTGAACACTTCTTTCCCTCACTCAAAACTTTCCTTTTCAACACTTTTTGCATGGTCAATGGTTATTTTTTGATTAATATTACTTTTGAGGTACTATTAGCACTGTTTTTGCCATCCAGCTGGTCCTATTGCAAGGGGATAGTGATGACCACAGCAGTGGTTTTTATACTTTTCCTCGTTAAATAGGATTTGGTTCATGTGATCACCTAATTCAGTAGAATGAGGTGTGCCTGTGTTGGAATTCAACAGACACTGGAATGGAATGGCTGTCATACATGTAGAGATGCTGATTTAAGAAACATTTGAAGTGGTCTCTTAATTTTTTCCACAACTGTGTATATAAATATAGATAGATTAAAAATATATATGTCAGACACTCAGATTTTTTACCTGCCAAAATGTTTTTTTTGCCATAATTAGACTTTCAAGTAAATTAGACCAACCTTTTAAGCCTGTGTTTCTAAAAATGAATCTTCAGCACTTCTATCACAGTGCGCACAGCTCCCCAGCCAGGCAGTGTTGCTGCGCGAGGTGAGATTGTAGTCAGGGAGAATCTAAAATGCCAAAACGGAGTATTTTTGTCATGCCATTGATTTTCACTGCGGCAAACAGGAGGGCCTCTAAAATGTTTGGTCGCCCATGCCCACAGCCACGCCCCCTCCACGCCCACCACCAAAGCCCCATTTTGACCCAGAAAAAAACCTGCATTGTGCCATGAATAGGCTAATTTTCTTCAAAGGGGCTAGCTATCTTGATGATTGCACCTTGTGTATTCTAACTCTCAACAGTAAGTGGAGAGCCCAACGGGGTGTTTTATGTTTGTGGAAATTGATCCACAGGCCTACAACAGGTCAGTTGCCTATCCCTGAGCTAGACCAACTTGGTCACCAGCATCACCAGCTTGGCCAGAGTAACCAGCTAGACCATGCTGGACAGACCAGTTTGAAATTTAGGCTGGTCTATGCTTTTTTTTCAGCAGGGAGGCACATACAGTACCAACCAATACTACTCACCCGATAGATAGGGCAGGTGTGGACCAGTGCTGCCTTGGCTGCAGTCGTCTGGTCTGCCACTGCTCCCTTAGCAGCTGCCGCCTTGGCATAAGTCAACAAGTTCAACTTCAAATAAAGAGTGGAGCATGAGTTATAGATCAATACCATCAATTGTACCCATTGTGCAAAGTAATGACTTAAGGCAGAGTAATGACAGAGGGCTGATATAAATACTATGAATGCCAGTCTCTCTTGGCTAAGAGTTGAGGAGAGATTGACTGCATCACTTCTTTTTATAAGAAACATTGTGTTGAAAATCCCAAATTGTTTGCACAGTCAACTTACACACAGCTCTGACACACTTACCCCACCAGACATGCCACCAGGGGTATTTTCACAGTCCCCAAATCCAGAACAAATTCAAGAAAGTGTACAGTATTATATAGAGCCATTATTGCATGGAACTCCGTTCCATCTCATATTGCTCAAATAAACAGCAAACCTCGTTTAAAAAAAAACAGATAAAGCAACACCTCACGGCACAACGCCTCTCCCCTATTTGACCTAGATAGTTTGTATGTATTGATATGTAGGCTACGTGCCTTTTGTAAAAATATATATTTATTTATCTAGTTCTGTCCTTGAGCTGTTGTCTATTAATGTTCTGTATTATGTCATGTTTCATGTTTTGTGTGGACCCCAGGAAGAGTAGCTGCTGCTTTTGCAACAGTACTGGGGATCCTAATATAAAATACCAAAAAAAGGGTGCACAGCTCCAAATCTGGTAGGCAGGAGTGTGTGCAAGCTTTTGTTCCAGCCCAGCTCATAACTGATTACAAATCATAGCCTATCGCAGTGATTATTTAAGTCAGGTGTTAACGCTGGGCTGGGACAAAACCCTTCACACACTCCTGCTCATCAGGACTTGCAATGACTGAAACATACCAAAGCAGGAGAATAGTGTTCAGGCTGAAACAGCTTACCCAATTGAGAGATTGGCTTGTGAGTGCTGCTTTCAAAACTACTGGCTGAAATTATACAAAACAAGTTCTAGCATCACTTTAAAATAGATTATTTTATGCTTAATTTATTGAAGTATTTGCTGTGCTAGACATAAGGGATAATGTTTGCTTTATAAATCTTGTTTTATGTTCTGAATCTAGAAAGACATGCCAAAATGCTAATGAAATCTGCCCTCCCCCCGGAGCATTATACAGTGGCATAAAACAAAACAAAAATAAATGTACAAATTGTTATTAAATATTTGAGTAATGTTGGAATGAAACAATCAAGGCCTTTAAACACTTGTTGGACAATGAAAATAGAATGTATTTTATGGTGTCTGACGGAGTTGACATAAATACAGTTAGGTGCATTTAATGAAAAAAGGTTTTAATTAGGTTGTTCCTTTACATGCGATGATAGCTGAAACTTTGGTCAATGAAAAAATATGCATTAAAAAATATATTGTAATATCGTTAATATTAAGAGAACTGATAGAAATGGTCCAATCTTTCAAGAATCTCTGAGCCTCACTTTGGTCCTTGTACTTGTCTTGCTTCTAGAATGGAGACTACAACAAACCTATTCCTGCTCAATTCTCGGAGCATCTGAACCATGGCGTGTCTGCCGGCGTGCCCTTGCCTGAGACACCAAAAACGCTGCAGTGGGTCAACTGTCAGATGCTGTTGTGTAAAAAATGCAACAACAACCAGACCGTCAAGATCAAGCAGTTGGCCTCATTCACCCCAAGGGAAGATGTATGTATTTTTTATTTATTTTTTATTTTACTCTTTGATTTGTGGAAAACTGCAGTATGTGTGATCCAGGGTGAGTTTGTATAAAGCCAATGTGGTCACAGGAAAAACAACAATGATATTTTGGTTTCCCTACCCTAGGAGAACTATGATGAGGAGATTGAGGTGTATAAGCACCACGTGGAGCAGACCTACAAGTTGTGCAGACCCTGTCAGACGGCCGTGGAGTACTACATCAAGCACCAGAACCGCCAGCTCCGGGCCGTGCTCTTCAGCCACCAGCTCAGACGCAGCAGAGACTGTGACAAAGCCTTCGTAAAGGTCACTTTCAATGGAAACAAGTCCATCTGATAAGACTGTTGAGCAAGCATCAGCACTAGACTTATAGTAGAAAATGATCTAAGAAATAGAAATGCATTTACCACTGCCAGGTCTTTCGATGCGTTTCAGCTGAAGCTATCAGTAAGAAATGATTTAAGTGCATAAATTGATTACTCCGCAGAAATTGGTGTGCACATTTGATTAACATTCACAAGGGGTCTAGACGTGGCATTATAGGAATTCACATCTATCCTTACGCTCTAAACTTTTTTTTCACAGAGCTCCTACTCCTTCAGCACACCAGTTGGAGTGATATTGCTTCGTGTCCTGGCGTTTTTCACCTGTGCCTTCCTAGTTGCAACAGCACTGTATGGCTCTGGGGACCAAACTGCACCCGCTGGTGCACCCCAAACACTAAGCGGAGGGATCATCCCTCCAAAGCCTGCTCCCTGCAATGAATCGACTCCCAAAAACGGCAGCAGCGAGGCTGGACAGGTGTGGAAAGACCTGCTGGAGCTGCTTCCAGTGGAGGCCGTAGAGAATGCAAAGCTTGTCTGGCAGTATGGAAGGAACCACCAGATGGCTGTGGTCTCCATTGGCCTGCTGACCTGTATCACTGGTGTCTGTCTAGGAGGACAGGTCAGGTAATTCATGGAACTCCTCTTAACTCATTGTTTCTATAATGAAGAATTCCGGGTATGCACTGGTGCCTGAACCTGGAGTTTTGGCTACTTAAATTGAAAATAATCTTTGTGAATTTTGACCTTTTGGGCATGAAGAGAAGGTCCAAGAGGCCCTGAAAAATGCCTTTTTAGTTTTTTAAATTCCAGACAGTAGTTATATACTTTGTTCCTGGGTTTTCAGATTGAGGCGAATTGATGCCGTGGCCTCTGTCCTGTGGTTCCTGGTCTTGTGCCTGTACTTGGTGGAGAGATACCTGAAAGCTGATGTCTCAAGCTGGCTGGATACAGTCAAACTCGGCACCACCTCCTTATGTTGCCTGGTTGGCTTTGCCGCTGCCGTGGCAACACGCAAATCCATGGGCCCTAGAAGAGCGAGAGGTCGAAGGTCAGAATCTGAACAGTGACACTTAAATATACTTATAAGACCCACCGAATACACTAGGACCCACATGTGAACACATAGGATATGTTTCTCTAACGCATATGACTTTCCCGTCTTTTCTCATCTCTCCTTTGCTGATATTAACCAACTAATTGATGCACATGTTATTAGCCTAATCTGAAGATTTCTTACTTGGCATTGGTTGTCTAATGCAACTTTCTGATTTATCCTATTTATTTAGAAAGTCATTTTATCAACAACCCTATCTAAACAACACAGGGACTCCCATTAAGCATGGATGCATAGCTAACACTTAAATTGTAGCTGTGTTTTCGGAGTATTGAAACTCAGAAATCAATTGGCTGTGTAGCGGATATGAACAGATCGATGTGCTGCCTTTTTCTTTGACATTAGCATGGCTCAAGCCTCGATCTTGTTAGGAATTCCTTTTTATAACCCTGATGGCTAATACTTTGACAGGGCAAACCACGCCTATCACATTTTATGGAAGGGTTAGGCCAAAGAGTGAGTCCTTTTTATTTCAAAACCTGATTATTGTGACGAATCCTGGGGTGGTGCTTGTAGTGGGAATGTGATTTTAATCTGTAAATTCTATAGTAACACTGCTAGCCGGCGAAAAAGTTTGACAATATCGTCCGATGCCTCCCATTGTGTGCTGTGCGATTTGTATTTGGTGGACTAATAAACGTTTTGGAAGGAGAGAGTCTGGGGACAGGCTTTGGCAGAGAACTAGTCAGTTTAGATGGAGAAAAAAAACCTGCTCCCAAAACCAAATCGAGTAGCTGGCCAGCATGCACACAATATTTTGGTTCTAGGTGCTGAGATTATTCCAAACCCAGGATTGCTTGCCGTCCAGTATACTTTGCTCACTGGCTGGGCTGCACTACGCATGTAAAATGGAGCCCATAGTCTTTTTCATGCCCATGTCCCATGTGCGGGTTTCTCTTTGAAGTTATGTATTTTTCCCATGCACCTGCAACAAGATATCTTCTATGTGCTTTTTTAAATGTTGAATGCCCGTCCAGTTGTGCTGAATTCAGGCATTCATCCAACAAGTTTTGCACTGTAAAAACAGTATGGTTTGTTTGACCTATTTCACAATAATTATGGAAACCGAGCCACTCTGATAAGCTTGTTGTGACAAGGTGTCAAATTGTTATACCGCTAGGCTAAATATTGTTACATCACTGCTTTTTACCTAAACAAATTTGCCTTTTTGTTTTGCAACTATAAAGACCACACTAATATAATGGTGTTGGTTGGCTTTCCTGGTATACTGAATTTATTCTTGAAGTTTCGAATGAAACGACAGTTGGGTAGGTGTTTTGAAGAAAGGTTTTGTTCACACAAATCTTTACCAATAAGACTGACTACTCTTGGTATTGAAACTCAAAAGTGCCACTGCTTTTGACCTGTATTTCTCTACGGTTGTGTAAAGAAGACAAACAAGCTTATGATTAAGTGGAAGCTGTATACAGTTCACTTGTAGTTTCCCCAGGTACAGGGTGTTCTCCTGAAGATTTTTTAAAATCTTTTTCATATTTTGTGTACACCACAGTACTTTTTTGTCCCCCAGAGTGGTACATTTTTGTGGCAGTCTTTCTGTTTTCTGTCTTTGCATGTTAGGTTCTGATTGTAGAATCGAGTATCCTCTTGTAAAGCATATGCTAATCCATATTTTAGAGGAAATAATAGGCCTAACTATACTGCTATGTGCCTCCACTTTCCCTTCCTAATTTTGTATTAATCCACAGCACCATATTTATAGTATGTAGGCTATTAAAATCCACTGACAGCTCCCCAGCCCTCAAGCATGCACTAATATTGGGTTTGATGATACTTTGTGTTTAATGTAGCTTTTGTTTGTGATTTAAAATTAGACAGGAATGCTACACATAACATGCTATACCTATTCATGTGTATCTTCTTTTTTTGAGTGAATATTACTGTATTTAAATGATAGATGTGAAGAACGTCTGTAGATTGTACTCGAGGTTAACATTACTGCACCAACTCATGTATGTTGTATTCTCAACTTTTTGGTTTATGTACCCAGCATCTGTAACCAGGTTTCCATCTAACCATTTCATTTGGATGAATTACCTGACGCATGAAAAAAGTCACGACTGGGCTGATGGAAACAGGAAATGCCAGTACAATTTTATAAATGTCGACAGACTATTTGTTCGTTCGGTCAAATTAATTATGCGAGAAATGGCGGTGGAAACGCCTTTGTGCAAATATTGATATAAAAACGATCATATTGAATATAAACTTGGACTTACGCGATATGTTGTGTGGTCCTCCCACTACGATTCGGGAAAGCATGCAGTTTATTAGGCTCTGATGAACTTCACAGGGTGGTGAAAGTGCACAGTGATGAGTTTCTCCTTTCCAATAAATATCGAGGGTCTTATTCTGGTGACATGATCATCGATGCTTGGCTGCTGTTTTGACAAAAATAATTTTGCTCTTATCCATAATAATCTCATCATGTATGTAGCCTACCCACACTGTATCTGCCAGCTGTTGCAAAAGCGCGCATATGCCAAGACCATAGTGTTATATAACGCAACAGTTTTTGACAAAACCATCAGAGTTGAAAATGCGATGGAAACTCATTTAACTTGTATTTTTTGTTCAGTACATGGAAATGTAACCGCAGAAGTTATTTTTGTGTAGTAAGTCAGTTTGATGGAAACGCATCTTGTGGGAAAATGTGCATATTGTTTTATGCAGATTTTAGAATATCATAAATCTTTCGCTAATTGGATGGAAACCTAGCTTGAGACAATACCCACAGTCAGTTTTGTGAAAATCTGGATTTCTGTGATACAGATGCTGTTACATTGTTTTGACAGTTTTCAGTCTGCAAAACTATTATTTGAGTATGTAGCCAATTTGTATGTAATATGCGTTACAATGCCAAATGTATTTAACTGGTTCTAGCACATTTCCCTCTGTTACTAGTTTGGCATTTGCCCATGAAAGCGTACGTGACTCTTCATGTTTTACATCATATGAGTATGCTAGTATACCTGATTTTAATGGATACTAACAACTATTGTTTATCTCAACCAATGTTTTTAGCAAAAAAAAATTGCCTAACCTTATTATTTTAACTATGTTGTGAGCATACATCTATTAGTGTCACTTAGTGGGGAGAACAAGTATTTGATACACTGCCGATTTTGCAGGTTTTCCTACTTACAAAGCATGTAGAGGTCTGTAATTTTTATCGTAGGTACACTTCAACTGTGAGAGACGGAATCTAAAACAAAAATCCAGAAAATCACATTGTATGATTTTTAAGTAATTAATTTGCATTTTATTGCATGACATAAGTATTTGATACATCAGAAAAGCAGAACTTAAAATTTGGTACAGAAACCTTTGTTTGCAATTACAGAGATCATACGTTTCCTGTAGGTCTTGACCAGGTTTGCACACACTGCAGCAGGGATTTTGGCCCACTCCTCCATACAGACCTTCTCCAGATCCTTCAGGTTTCGGGGCTGTCGCTGGGCAATACGGACTTTCAGCTCCCTCCAAAGATTTTCTATTGGGTTCAGGTCTGGAGACTGGCTAGGCCACTCCAGGACCTTGAGATATTTCTTACGGAGCCACTCCTTAGTTGCCCTGGCTGTGTGTTTCGGGTCGTTGTCATGCTGGAAGACCCAGCCACGACCCATCTTCAATGCTCTTACTGAGGGAAGGAGGTTGTTGGCCAAGATCTCGCGATACATGGCCCCATCCATCCTCCCCTCAATACGGTGCAGTCGTCCTGTCCCCTTTGCAGAAAAGCATCCCCAAAGAATGATGTTTCCATCTCCATGCTTCACGGTTGGGATGGTGTTCTTGGGTTGTACTCATCCTTCTTCTTTCTCCAAACACGGCGAGTGGAGTTTAGACCAAAAAGCTATATTTTTGTCTCATCAGACCACATGACCTTCTCCCATTCCTCCTCTGGATCATCCAGATGGTCATTGGCAAACTTCAGACGGGCCTGGACATGCGCTGGCTTGAGCAGGGGGACCTTGCGTGCACTGCAGGATTTTAATCCATGACGGCGTAGTGTGTTACTAATGGTTTTCTTTGAGACTGGTCCCAGCTCTCTTCAGGTCATTGACCAGGTCCTGCCGTGTAGTTCTGGGCTGATCCCTCACCTTGCTCATGATCATTGATGCCCCACGAGGTGAGATCTTGCATGGAGCCCCAGACCGAGGTTGATTGACCGTCATCTTGAACTTCTTCCATTTTCTAATAATTGTGCCAACAGTTGTTGCCTTCTCACCAAGCTGCTTGCCTATTGTCCTGTAGCCCATCCCAGCCTTGTGCATGTCTACAATTTTATCCATGATGTCCTTACACAGCTCTCTGGTCTTGGCCATTGTGGAGAGGTTGGAGTCTGTTTGAGTGTGTGGACAGGTGTCTTTTATACAGGTAACGAGTTCAAACAGGTGCAGTTAATACATGTAATGAGTGGAGAACAGGAGGGCTTCTTAAAGAAAAACTAACAGGTCTGTGAGATCCGGAATTCTTACTGGTTGGTAGGTGATCAAATACTTATGTCATGCAATCAAATGCAAATTAATTACTTAAAAATCATACAATGTGATTTTCTGGATTTTTGTTTTAGATTCCGTCTCTCACAGTTGAAGTGTACCTATGATAAAAATTACAGACCTCTACATGCTTTGTAAGTAGGAAAACCTGCAAAATCGGCAGTGTATCAAATACTTGTTCTCCCCACTGTATGTGTATGTTATGTGTATTTTTAAAAAATGGTTATTGCTTTGTGTATTTCTATTCACCATAGAAACAAGGGATTACTTGATAGTTATTTTGGTTTATGCCAAATTGGCGAATGTAGGTTATGCAACTTTTTTAAACTAATTTATTTGTGCCCATTATTTAAGTGTGTAGCTAACAATGTGATAGTAAGAACTCATTAGTTTGTGAATCTAGTGCATTTTTGCTTACCTTTATACTGTATATGTGTTGCAATGCTGAAACACTTAAAGATTCAGTACCCTGAAGGGAGATTGAGGTGTGCCCCATTTTTCTAAGATTAAAGCGATTGTTCAGACAAATCACACAAAAAACAAACGTAATCCATTTGTTTCCTTACCTTGAAACAAGGTTTCCTTACCTCTCCTTGTCCAAAGACTGCTTCACAGGTAAGGAAACAAATATATAAATATGCAGTTTGGCTGAACTATCCCTTTGATACACCAAATAAATTATGGTACTTTATCTTATCATTAATGTATGAGTATGGAACGATTAATGCGTATTCCAAAACATACAATATAAGCTTTCATGTAATATCCAATGCTCATTTATGTGAAGTTCCTATATTTTTGTTAAAGCAACTATTTAAGCAATTCCGTCCATTCTAAAAAATAAACTGCAGCATATTCCAAGTGAAACACTTTCTCTTTTGGGAACTGCATCTTGAATATTGTAGGTTGTCACTACCCTTCATATAGCCTATTGGGGTTATTTTGTATTAGTAAACCATGTATGATTGATCACTGTAAATCGAATTAAATAAATGACTGAAATGTTATGCCTTTTCTATTTATCCCATTATTTTGTGAGAAAAATGCATGGCCTGCTCTTAACCCTTATCTTAAAAGAATGTTATACCTCAGAGACACCGCAAAGACGAATGGCTAAAAGCAGCGGGTAGCTATTGTGTGTTTACAATCACCTGCTCTTAGTGGTCACTGACAAACGGTGGGCATTGAACAAGTGCAATTGTCCGAAAATGACGTCTGATGTTCCGGTCACTGTTCGTTGTGTGTTTTGACCTTTACAAAATACACTTCTGTGGTTTTCACCTTGACCAGTATAGTCCAGCTTACTTTTTTTAATGTGCTTAGGAAGAGAGAGCACTACATTCTGTCAGCGCCAAGTAGCCTAGATTAGAAGGGGGTATAGTGTACTGCAGGGTTTCCCAAACTCTGTCCTCGGGATCCCAAGGGGTGCACATTTTGGTTTTTGCCCTAGCACTACACAGCTGATTCAAATAATTAACTAATCATCAAGCTTTAATCAGCTGTGTAGTGTTAGGGCAAAAACCAAAACGTGCACCCCTTGGGGTCCCGAGGATTGAGTTTGGAAAACGCTAGTGTACTGTATGTTATACAACATTGTTTATATGTATATAAACGTTGTGTGTAATGAATGTAAGAATGCTACTAAATGGACTTGGCAGTTGTATGTGTACTCTTGACTAAGATCTTTTATGAATTGTTCTGTGTTTGCCACTAGCGTCACTAGTATAACCGGTACTGTCAGCTGGTTCATGTTTGTCAGACAGCTGGGATAGACTGTCAATGGCACCCATTTACATGTAGCCTCATCACTCCCGTGTCTAATAACATTCACTGCTGGATAGAAGGGTTGTTTGACCTTGTCTGACCATTGCCTTCTATGTACACTTGAATAAGTATTGGCAGGGTGGATTGAGGTATACTCTGAGTCACCAATTGTTGGACAAAGAGTTACTGTCATCGACCTCAACCAGGCTTGAATAGGCCTACCTTCATTAATGATGTCGAGTTGCCTTCACTCAAGTGCAATCTGCAGTTAACACAACATAGCGGTCATCCCGCAACGGTTTTGGTTAACAGCTGAGGGATGGGGCTGGAGAAATGTCACCACTCAAATGTATAAACAAAGCTATGGATGCAAGGACTAACGTTAATCCACTGTTAAATACAATGTGATCCTTCTCGATTTTTCCCACCTTTTTATAAATTATGTACGGGGGGCAATGCAGGTATCGTTGTAGCTAATTTTCAATGGGCTGTTTCTGCGGAAATTGTTTGCGCTAACCTGCAATTTGACTAATTGGACCTTTACAAATAAAATTATTAATATCACATCTGTAAAATAATACAATAAAATTATTTTATTTAATGATTGTATTTGTAAAGCACATTTCTCGCACCAAAAATAGATTTTACAGTATTAAAAATAACTAAAGGCACAATGCCGCCGTTTTTATATCGACATTTAAGTCATTTCTGGGTAACAATTAAGTACCTTACTGTAATAGATTTCCATTAAAATGGCCAAAATTGCTTTTATTTGCAATTATTTCTCAAGCAAGAATTCTGCTAGGACTGTCTGGGAGTGGACTGAGTCAAGAGGGGAAAACTAGCTGTTATTGGCAGAGGTGTGGAACTCTCTTTATTGGTCTATTAACCAATTTACCGCATGGTGATGTCACCATGAAGGTCCTATGTAGATTGTATTTTCAACCAGCAACTATCAGGAAATAACACTGATCACATGTTTTCACACTTTCAGTGTTAGTTTCATCAGTTGTTGTACAATATGATATAAAACATAGGAAAAACTGAATTTTGACTGCACTGGGCCTTTTAAGAAATACTGGAGGGCTATACAGAGAATTTGATTTTGAATTTTCGCCCCTATTGTTACCATAATTGGCTATATTAAAATCCCCCAAACCACCTCTACCTGCAAAGTCTCTTCTCCATTTTGAGTAATGTATTTACAAAAGGGGAAGGAAAACCCTTTTATAAAAAAAAACCTGATTCAATTCACATAGCTAAATGCAGAGGTGTCGAGTTCAGTGGTGGATCGATTGTGCTCTTCTTCTGTTACAGGTACCTTTCAGGTAGCTCTGTGGACTCGCTGTACGGTGGCCAGGCTCCCCTGCTCTCTCCCATCTCCCCTGGCTCCTCCTCTACCTTCATCCCCACTCCACCCCCAAACCTCTCCCAGCTCATCAATCGACAGCAGAGCCCCCGAGAACGCAAAGCCTCTCCCTCTTCCCTGCCCGGTCGCCTCAACCGAGCCCTGTACCTCGGCACCATCCCATCCCTCGCCAGAACAGGTAAGATGGCCGGCGCCTCAGGTTGTCTTTCGGGTTCTGTACATGACTGTTCTGCCTTTCATTCTATGCACTGTGATTCAGCGCCACCCGGTGGTCATATTTAACTGTGTAGCTTGCACTTCTATGGTACTTTCTTGGCTGCTATCAATTACATACACCATAAGGAGGACAGTACAATGACATAAGGCAGTAACAGGGTTATGTGGCGCGGTTATTACATGCTTCACAACATTGGTAACTAGCTAGTAGAATTCTAAAACATGGCTACAGAGATCACAGAATGACTTACTTTGTTTTGATCATATGTGTTGTATGCATGTTGTTGCATGGAGGTTTATTTGACCGGGAAATGTTCTAATTCAGGGTTTCCCAAAGTCGGTCCTGGTGCACGTTCTGGTTTTTGCCCTAGCATTACAAAGCTGATTCAAATAATCAGAGCTTGATGAGGAGTTGGTTATTTGAATCAGCTGTGTAGTGCTAGGGCAAAAACCAAATCGTGCCCCCAGGACCAAGTTCGGGAAACCCTATTCTAATTGATAGTGTGCTCATGTCTTTTAGATTCCGGCTACCTGTTCAGTGGAAGTAGGCCACCTTCACAGTGCAAAGACTCCCCACCTTCAGGTAACGTTGAGCAGTGGCTAAATGTTGCAATTTAGAGTTTCTACAACTCTCCCTGTTTTTTTTCTTGCTCAGGGACCCCCGCCCAGGCAAACCGGTGACCCAGGGACCCCCATCATGTTAGCAAAAACGTTTTTTGTCTTATCAGGTGAATGATAGTCCCCTGTAGCTCAGTTGGTAGAACATGGCGCTTGCAACGCCAGGGTTGTGGGTTCGTTTTCCACGGGGGGCCAGTATGAAAAATGTATGCACTCACTAACTGTAAGTGGCTCTGGATAAGAGCGTCTGCTAAATGACTAAAATGTAAATGATAATGGCAAGAAGAAGTAATAAATATTTTTAGATTTTTTAGGTTTGTTAGAGGTTTATTTTGACCCTACATAATTGGAAGATGAAGTTTAAACTCTAACAGCCAATTAGTTAGAAAGGTAACTCTAAACACATTTTGCTAATAGCATCTGTTTAAACAGAGGTGAGCCATGTTAGCCAAAATGAATGTCTTAAGTCAAGAAAGCTTACCAACAGCCAGTGGCACTTGCCGTGAATGGTACTCACAGGTGCTTTTTCAAAGCCTGGTTCACATTGGCAGTTTGAAGGGACTCAAATCCTATTTATTTGCATATCTGATTCGAATCAGTTATTTTTACTGCAGTCTGAACAGCCAAAAAGCACATGTCATCAGATATTTCAAGCCACATTTGAAGTCCGATACAAATCTGATTCCTGGCCATGTGGCTTGTCTCAATGGTCAAATTATTGATTTGCCCTCAAGTGGTTTTTAGACTGTTATACAAATCTTGATGCTTTCGCGCTACTCTGTTGACAGTTTGACAAGAACATGTGGTAGCTAACTAGCTTGTTAATTGTTTACAAACAAATTAGTGAATGTGCTAGAAAGCTAAACAGCTAGCTAGTTGACTGTTGTGGCTAGCCAAAAAGGACTCATTTTGAAAGTTGGATCATGTTATCCTTTGAGGCTTTAAGTGTTCTTACCCTATGATTTCGAACATTCAAAGCAACTGGGAAACATCCATGGCAGGCATTGTTGGCACCTTAGCATGCTACATAACTTCTGAGTGATAGGAAGCGCAAGCACCACCACCGATCAGCCTACACCACTGCACACACACCCGTCGTTACTATGACAACTAGCGTAGCCTTGTCAGCAAATGACTGCTGTCTGAACACACACATCCGATTTGGTCACTTGTAACTTGCTGTTTGGACAGTCTGTGGTCTAAAATGGATTTGAAAAACAAAACTAATTTGAGCATTAAGGCTTGCAGTGTGAACAAGGCTTTAGATACTCCAGTCAGTGTACTTCGCTCCAATTAGTGTAATTTGCTCAATATTAGAGTTGAGATAAAGTTGACACCAAATAATATATTATGTTTTCTACTGTAGGCATGCAATTCCAAAAATGTGTTTATTCTGTTGTTGCTAGCGATATTCATAAAAACATATTTTGTCCACTTTTTTGTTTAATTTATATATAGTTTATTTATATTTTCGCGGAACCCCCTGCAGTACCTCTACAGACCCCAGGTTGAATATCCCGGATCTGAAGTATCAAATTTAGCATCGTTTTGATTTTCTCTCAAAATATTCGATGTAACATGTTAAAATCTACTATGAATAACATAGAACAGGACAATGAGTTTTGCAGTTGTTCCACAGATTTGACTAAAACAACTTCCACCTTTTCTTTTGGAGCAGATTATTTCTCCCTGAAGTCTGGGAGCCGTCCGTCATCCCCAGGCCCCTCCCCGACCCCCTCGGTGGCCGGCTCAGTCACGTCGAGCTCCAGCTCTCGCCACCGCCGCCCACTCATCAGCCCAGCAAGACTCAACATCAGTGGACAGAAACTCCGCCTCTTCTCATCTGACACAGAGCCCCAGCCCCCACCAACCCCGACGCTGCCAAACCACTTCTCAGCAGAGCCCGCCCCTTTTCACAGCGGAAGCTTCCATCTGCCAGACGTATCCCCGTACCACAGTAGTAATGGTACGAACCACTGGGTGTAGATATGCGTTTATGAATGTATTTTTTTTAAGCATGAACACGTATTCAGAGATCGTACACTAAATGTGATATTTCAAGTTTTATTATTTGTATGTGCAGGATACACATGGTACAGTTGAAGTCGGAAGTTTACATACACAGGTTGGAATCATTAAAACTCGTTTTTCAACCACTCCACAAATTTCTTGTTAACAAACTATAGTTTTGGCAAGTTGTTTAGGACATCTACTTTGTGCATGACACACGTAGTTTTTCCAACAATTGTTTACAGACAGATTATTTCACTTATAATTCACTGTATCACAATTCCAGTGGGTCAGAAGTGTACATGCACTAAGTTGACTGTGCCTTTAACCAGCTTGGAAAATTCCAGAAAATGATGTCATGGCTTTAGAAGCTTCTGATAGGCTAATTGACATCATTTGAGTCAATTGGAGGTGTATCTGTGGATGTATTTCAAGGCCTACCTTCAAACTCAATGCCTCTTTGCTTGACATCATGGGAAAATCAAAAGAAATCAGCCAAGACCTCAGAAAAATAATTGTAGACCTCCACAAGTCTGGTTCATCCTTGGGAGCAATTTCCAAACGCCTGAAGGTACTACGTTCATCTGTACAAACAATAGTACGCAAGTATAAACACCATGGGACCACGCAGCCGTCATACCGCTCAGGAAGGAGACGCGTTCTGTCTCCTAGAGATGAACGTACTTTGGTGCGAAAAGTGCAAATCTATCCCACAACAACAGCAAAGGACCTTGTGAAGATGCTGGAGGAAACAGGTACAAAAGTATCTATATCCACAGTAAAACGAGTCCTATATCGACATAACCTGAAAGGCTGCTCAGCAAGGAAGAAGCCACTGCTCCAAAACCGCCATAAAAAAGCCAGACTACGGTTTGCAACTGCACATGGGTATAAAGATCGTACTTTTTGGAGAAATGTCCTCTGGTATGATTTTTTAAAAATATATAGAACTGTTAAGAGGAAAAGGGGGGCGCTTGCAAGCCGAAGAACACCATCCCAACCGTGAAGCATGGGGGTGGTAGCATCATGCTGTGGGGGTGCTTTGCTGCAGGAGGGACTGGTGCACTTCACAAAATAGATGGCATCATGAGGAAGGAAAATGATGTGGATATATTGAAGCAACATCTCAAGACATCAGTCAGGAAGTTAAAGCTTGGTCGCAAATGAGTCTTCCAAATGGACAATGACCCCAAGCATACTTCCAAAGTTGTGGCAAAATGGCTTAAGGACAACAAAGTCAAGGTATTGGAGTGGCCATCAAAAAGCCCTGACCTCAATCCTATAGAAGATTTGTGGGCAGAACTGAAAAAGCATGTGTGAGCAAGGAGGCCTACAAACTTGACTCAGTTACACCAGGTCTGTCAGGAGGAATGGGCCAAAATT
Source organism: Coregonus clupeaformis (assembly GCF_020615455.1). Taxonomy (NCBI): domain Eukaryota; kingdom Metazoa; phylum Chordata; class Actinopteri; order Salmoniformes; family Salmonidae; genus Coregonus; species Coregonus clupeaformis. The sequence goes on from NC_059215.1 coordinate 24,663,812, forward strand.
CACCCACTTATTGTGGGAAGATTGTGGAAGGCTACCCAAAACGTTTGACTCAAGTTAAACAATTTAAAGGCAATGCTACCAAATACTAATTCGGAATGTGATGAAAGAAACAAAAGCTGAAATAAATCATTCTCTCTACTATTATTCTGATATTTCACATTCTTAAAATAAAGTGGTGATCCTAACTGACCTAAGACAGGGAATTTTTACTAGGATTAAATGTCAGGAATTGTGAAAAACTGAGTTTAAATGTATTTGGCTAAAGTGTATGTAAACTTCTGACTTCAACTGTATACACCATCCAATGAAATGCTTACTTGCAGGTTCCTTCTCGCCAATGCAACAACAATAAGAAATTATAAGAAATAAGAATACGAACATAAAGTAAATGGCTCAGTAGTATAGAATAAACATTTTTGCATAAGTATAATAAAGGAAGGTACAATTTATAGGCTAATATTTACGTGTTTTGCAGAGGGAGGCGGGACTACACTGATTCTCAGGGTTTTTATGCTTTGTTAATTACTGGTGTTAGCCTCTATCCATTTCATCTCTTTTTAGTCAAATGTATTCATCGATGACTCACTTAACATAGTCCGATGTGAAAGCTTTGAGAAAGGAATGACTTTGGGTGCATGTGTGTTTGACTGACGCATGGCTCCACTGTGATGTGATTCCAGACTTGAGCTCCTTGCTGATGGAAGGCAGTGTAATCTCAGAAGAGCACGAGAAGAGACGGGGCAGCTCCTCGGGCTCCTCAGCCTGTATGGTGGACACCACCACAGGAGGCATGGACAGCACCCCCGGATGGAAAGGTGAGCACTGATATCTAGTAATGATCTAATAGAGAGAGAAATATAATAATCAGATCTAACCAAAGACTGTCATTATTCAATTGCTTGGTTGGTCATGGATGATGGTTGACAAATATAAGAAAGATTGGCAGGCAATTTACCCAATCTACTTTTCAATTAATTCAGTAGTATAAATTAAAGGTGGTTCGGAACCAAGGTCTTGTGACAAGTAACCTTGCCTGATAGGCCTACCTTCCTAGTTACCTGAGCAAATGCCTAGGCTTTAGCTCAGAGGGATAACACACTTGTGGCACACAGGCAACCCAGGTTCGAACCCAGGTCGGTCACACTGACACTTTTCTTTTTTTTTTCCCCCTCTGTTGTGGTTTACAGGTCTCTTGGATCGCTCTCTTTGGCCGGGCCTCCTCCTTGCGAGCCTGAGCGCCAACTTGTTCTTCACCTCCCTCTACCTGTATCGCAACTGGTGAGCCACACCTGGGTCCTTCACAACCTGTATAAAAATGTATAATGTCGCACTCTATATATGCTCCCAACCATTTAATGGGAGTATGATATGTGCAAGCTAATAAGCTGTGGACAGAATATGTTCATCAGCGTTTTAAGATAAGAAATCCAGTGGGCATCCCTCTGTAGCTGTAGGGTCTCGATGTTACCTCTTCCTTGTTAGAGTAAGCTGCTCGATACGATGTATTTGAGGGGGCGATAGGATGGTTAGCTTCAACAAAGTGAGCCGCTACTGGGTAGCGAGTGTTCTTACACCTGATTGAGCTGTGGTGTTCAGCTATTTGTTGTTTTAATTTTCTGCAGGAACAACATTTGTATGTCACATTTGGAATGGGTTATTTTGTCCAACGTAAGCTTTCCCACACGAACAGGGGATGAGATGACACCACTAACAGAAATGTTCCAGCCTGTATGTGGGTGAAGGATGTTTATGTAGTGCTGTTGCATTGTCTGCAGGAACAACATTTGAATGTCCCATTTGGAATGGGTGCCAAGAATGTTTGAGTGCGCTTAGGGGCAGGTCAGATCTCATAAGGCTCTCGACAATGTTGCGGCCACGCTTGTAGACCACCGGGAGGGTTCCTTCACAACCTGTGACATCACTCGACATGGTCCTAAGACAGACAGCAGTACAGGGTGAGTCATCCTTTCCCCTCTCTGGCTATTTGTGTTCGCAGCTCAGCCAAAGACACTCGCAAATGCATCTTGCCATATGTCCAAGCTAGGGCTGGGAATTGCCAGGGACCTCACGATATGATATTATCACAATACTATGTATTGCGACTCTCAATTATATATGTATTGCAATTCGATATTGCGATTCGATGTTCCAAACATATTGCTCACCATGTCTGCTGCAGAGGGACAAGAGCCATGAGAAAATGAGTTTTGATCAGTCATGGAAATAAAAGTGCTGAAAACATGTTGGCTCACCATTTAAAAAGATGGATAACAAGCTAGAGAAGGAGAAATAATGTTAATTATAATAATATATATTTTAGAATTGATACTTAGTCATAGAATCAATACAATATTGTAAAAAATAACATTGTGATACTACTGTATCTATTTTTACCCCACACCATCATTTATTTTCGTCTATAGAGTTACGCTACGCATAGACAACAATGCCATCTTACTTGACCTGGCCTCGTAATGTAATATTTAAGGTAGTTCCAGCTGGTATAAATATCTAACTCCTTAAAATGTATCAACATGAACAACTGAGCATGTTAAAGTAACTCTTAAATTGAAAAAAGTTCAACTTGCTTGGCACTGTTGTATTTATTTAGGGAATTATGATTGTATTTTAATTTTTTTACACTTTGGTCATGCTGTGAAATGTGCAATAGACATGTATTGTTGATACACGCATGTTATACACACGTCTCATTTATGTTTCCGAAAATGTCAGACAGGGTCTGAATGGTGACGGGATGGGTTTGAGAAACTCATAGAATGTGTGTTCACTGAAGGACTAGGCCTATACATCTTAATGATAACAAATGGAAAATGTTCATATTTTCTTTCCACTTTGAGCCGATTCATGCTGGGGTGATACAGTACACAGTTTGATAAGGACGTATGATATCTATACCATTGGATTGCGGCGGCGTATAATTTCTATAAAGGCAATGTCCACTGTTGCTCTATGTCTTTATACGAGTGAGCACACTTGATTGGTGGGTTCGTCTTAGGTTATTTTGTATTAATATGATTTAGAGCTTGATTGACTGTCCTTTAAGACAACAGAATGCATAAACACTACCTTGACTTTCAAATCATAACTATTGTAATTAAGGACTAATAAGTGCATCTAATTATCCATGTTGCGTGATGAATGGTTCTGTGCTTTGCAATGAATGTTTTATATTTGTGCAGATTACAATGGATTGGTACTTACTTGCTTGTCAAGATCAGCTATCAAAGATTTCCATTTTGTTACACAAAAATGTCAAATGGAAGGATTGTTTTTTTTTTACATTCTCCATAACTGAATTGTTATCTTGACTGTAGAAAAACACTTTCTGAAAAAACAAATACACGTCTGGCTAACTGCATAGTGTTGTAAGTTTGTAGGGAAAAGTGTTTATCATGTAATATAATGTACGGTAATTTGTATCTCTGAAAAAGCCATAGTCAAAAATAAAGCATTTGGAGTGCTTGTTTGGACTTAGACTCAGAAAAGTGCTCGCCCTGCTCTCGTTTATAAACCAAAAGCACTGATATTGATATAATTGTAAGAATATATATTTTTGTCAGAAAAATAGTTTACATGATTATTGAGATGTCAAGTCCTTACAAATACTTATTCTGCCTCCAAGCTAAAAAGGATGTTGACATGTCATGAACACCTCATCTTGGAATTGTGGTTGCACTCAATATTTAATTTAATGACATTGAATTATGTTGCTATTTGTATAGCATAAAAGTTATTGGTCTAAAATGACCAAAATGAACAATTGTACATGCTAAATCATCTGTTCCTTGTTATTTTAGTCTGTCAAGTTGATCAATATTTGCCATTTCTTCCCATTCTTAGTTTGGAAGGAACTATGGACTATTATTCAATTTTCTTACATCTTAAGGTGTAACTTTAACTTACTAATGTGTTTGATTTTACAGTGTGACAGTAACAATGCAATGTCGGGTTGTTGAATTTTTCACTTAGTTATCTATTGTCAGTATTTGGACTCTACACATCAGTGTGTTTGACTTTTGCTGTTTTGCTGTGATGCCTAGGATTCACTTCAATAAATTATTTGTCTAGTAAAATGTTGACTTGGTGTGCTCTGTTGAACCATTTACAGAAATCCATGTTTTAGGATGAAGTCCAAGACAAAGGAAATCAGCTCAATTGACTGAAATTGAAGATCAATTGTAATTTCATTTGGTTACTTGATACCGCTTTCTAATCTTCCACAAGTGCGCCCACGTGGTAGAGAAAGCACCTTTTACTCACAATAATACTCCATAATACTTACCATTGCTTTCGCCAAATTAGGTCCACATTTGCTTGTTGCTGCTGAGTGTTAATGTGGTGTATATCAATTTATATCAATCTGTATTTCTACTTGACAACTTTCTTACAATTGTTTTAATTCTGTCAGATAATAATCAGCTAAAGGAATATCAAATCTCTTGGAGAATCTCTGTATTTCCTTAATTGTTACATGATTTACAGTGACAAACTCATGAATTTAGCTTTGTAGTTTCATTATGACCATCTCTAAGACATTACATGTTTACAATGCATTTTCTATGTTCAGTGAATTATGAATACATTTGGATTTCTGTGTATGAAGCAATACACACTCCCCTCATTTACTTGGACAGTGAAGCTGAAACTTTTAATTTGGCTCTATAGGACAGCATTTTGGATTTGAGATCTAAAGTGGGTGATTCCTCGCAAAACTAGAACCAAAAAAATAAAATTTTTGTGATCTTTACGTTATTTAATCGATAGTAGGGTCCTTTGGAGGAAGGATTGTTTACATATTTGACATTTTAAAGCATGATTGAGAAATAATAAAAGGAAGTTGGCATATTACCCAGGACTCTTACAACTCCATGTTTAATCTGTAGGTGCTACAAAGCAAACTGTGGTGTCTATATGATGCTTTACTGCTTGCTCTGTAATATTAGTATTTTGATTTCAATGACACATTTCTTACATTTATGAATATTGAAAAATATAAACTTAAATATTGAAAATATAACATCATATTTGACTCATTGTTCAATATTGTTGAACATAATAAACTCTACGGGCATATCAAAGTATATATATATATATATATATATAAACATTTGCTAAATCTAATTGTGTATATTCTTCAATATTCCGAAATTTCTGAAATGTGATTCATGAATGAATTGTGAATAATGAGAATGTTAAAGGCATAAATGTCAAACCCCCCCAAAAACATGCTAACCTCCCCTGTTATTGGTAATGGTGAGAGGTTAGCATTTTTTGGGGGGTTTGATATTTATGCCTCTTAACTTTCTTACTCATCATTATTCACGATTCATTCATGATTATCTATAATCTGGTAGCGTCCACATTTAATGGAGAAGTGTTCAGAAACATGCTTATTCTTATTTACAATAAAAGTGACTCCATTCATTTGTATTGGGCACATAAGGGTATTTCAATAAATATTGGGGCCAATGTGTGCCATTGGGATCAAAATTAAAACAAAAAGAAAGATTCATGTGTTAGAGGAATAAAAGTGAATACAGTGGGGGAAAAAAGTATTTAGTCAGCCACCAATTGTGCAAGTTCTCCCACTTAAAAAGATTAGAGAGGCCTGTAATTTTCATCATAGGTACACGTCAACTATGACAGACAAAATTAGAAGAAAAAAAATCCAGAAAATCACATTGTAGGATTTTTTATGAATTTATTTGCAAATTATGGTGGAAAATAAGTATTTGGTCAATAACAAAAGTTTCTCAATACTTTGTTATATACCCTTTGTTGGCATTGACACAGGTCAAACGTTTTCTGTAAGTCTTCACAAGGTTTTCACACACTGTTGCTGGTATTTTGGCCCATTCCTCCATGCAGATCTCCTCTAGAGCAGTGATGTTTTGGGGCTGTCGCTGGGCAACACGGCTAGGCCACTCCAGGACCTTGAAATGCTTCTTACGAAGGCACTCCTTCGTTGCCCGGGCGGTGTGTTTGGGATCATTGTCATGCTGAAAGACCCAGCCACGTTTCATCTTCAATGCCCTTGCTGATGGAAGGAGGTTTTCACTCAAAATCTCACGATACATGGCCCCATTCATTCTTTCCTTTACACGGATCAGTCGTCCTGGTCCCTTTGCAGAAAAACAGCCCCAAAGCATGATGTTTCCACCCCCATGCTTCACAGTAGGTATGGTGTTCTTTGGATGCAACTCAGCATTCTTTGTCCTCCAAACACGACGAGTTGAGTTTTTACCAAAAAGTTATATTTTGGTTTCATCTGACCATATGATATTCTCCCAATCCTCTTCTGGATCATCCAAATGCACTCTAGCAAACTTCAGACGGGCCTGGACATGTACTGGCTTAAGCAGGGGGACACGTCTGGCACTGCAGGATGTGTGTCCCTGGCGGCGTAGTGTGTTACTGATGGTAGGCTTTGTTACTTTGGTCCCAGCTCTCTGCAGGTCATTCACTAGGTCCCCCCGTGTGGTTCTGGGATTTTTGCTCACCGTTTTTGTGATCATTTTGACCCCACGGGGTGAGATCTTGCGTGGAGCCCCAGATCGAGGGAGATTATCAGTGGTCTTGTATGTCTTCCATTTCCTAATAATTGCTCCCACAGTTGATTTCTTCAAACCAAGCTGCTTACCTATTGCAGATTCAGTCTTCCCAGCCTGGTGCAGGTCTACAATTTTGTTTCTGGTGTCCTTTGACAGCTCTTTGGTCTTGGCCATAGTGGAGTTTGGAGTGTGACTGTTTGAGGTTGTGGACAGGTGTCTTTTATACTGATAACAAGTTCAAACAGGTGCCATTAATACAGGTAACGAGTGGAGGACAGAGGAGCCTCTTAAAGAAGAAGTTACAGGTCTGTGAGAGCCAGAAATCTTGCTTGTTTGTAGGTGACCAAATACTTATTTTCCACCATAATTAGCAAATAAATTCATAAAAAATCCTACAATGTGATTTTCTGGAGAAAAAAATTCTCAATTTGTCTGTGTACCTTCTCATTGACGTGTACCTATGATGAAAATTACAGGCCTCTCTCGTCTTTTTAAGTGGGAGAACTTGCACAATTGGTGGCTGACTAAATACTTTTTTCCCCCACTGTATATCCAAATTGACCCATAACTCCACCTATACAACAATATACAGTGCATTTGGAAAGGACTTTTAGGGACTTTTTCCAAGCACTTAATTGTAATTTTCAAGGACCTCAATGTTATACAATTGTATAATTTATATAAATGTACATACAGGGCCTAATATAGAACATGCATAAAGTGCCAAAGTAGGCCATTACCACTTTAAGAATAATGCATTTTGTAGGTCTTGTGAGAATAATGTGGACATTGCCTGACTAAATAGATTGGATGTATGCATGCTGATTTTTCTGTAGCCTAATAATGAAGCTATGAATAGTGGTAGAATTAATCTCACCATTTCAATCTCACCATCGCTGTTTTCATAATGAGAAAGTGACCAAAAACCAGGTTCCTTTTTTAATGGAAGGATTTGTATGGGAAGCCAACATTAGATGTTGTCGTCCTCATAATCAGTGGTTCCCAAACTGTGGGGCCCTCAGGGGGCGCGAGGGGTCGGCAGGGGTGGGTGTTTTATTTATTTTGTATTTTAAACAAATAATTTAAGTAACTAAGTCTGGCTTTAAACTTACTCTTGAAAGTTTTAATAGTAGAATGCATAAGGTGCAATTTCGAAATTTGGTAGTGCATCATCAGTTCCTCTTGTCATGTTAGTCATTTCATACCTTAGAGAGCTATTTATAAATTGTCCGAAATGTCTAGATCAGCTAGCCCATGTCAGCTAATGTTTTTTTATTTAGCCCATAGATATTGTTGTAATTTTTTAGTCACTCAAATATCACATGAATACACATTAGACATGGCAAAATGTATAGAATTACAAGAAAATGAGCTTTAAAACGGCAACATTTTCTTTGCACCCCATGTCAATGTGTAGAATTACAGGAAATAAGCTTTCAACCTGCAAAGTTTTTATTTTTTTATTTTTTTTATTTATCCAGGTAAGCCAGTAGAGAACAAGTTCTCATTTACAACTGCGACCTGGCCAAAATAAAGCAAAGCAGTGCAATAAAAACAACAACAACACAGAGTTACTTATGGAATAAACAAAACGTACAGTCAGTAACATAATTGAAAATCTATATACAGTGTGTGCAAATGTAGTAAGTTATGGAGGTAAGGCAATAAATAGGCCATAGTGCAAAATAATTACAATTTAGTATTAACACTGGAGTGATAGATGTGCAGAAGATGATGTGCAAATAGAGATACTGGGGTGCAAATGAGCAAAATAAATAACAATATGGGGATGAGGTAGTTGGGTGGACTAATTATAGATGTGTACAGGTGCAGTGATCGGTAAGCTGCTCTGACAACTGATGCATAAAGATAGTGAGGGAGGTAAGTGTCTCCAGCTTCAGAGATTTTTGCAGTTCGTTCCAGTCATTTGCAGCAGAGAACTGGAAGTAATGGCGGCCAAAGGAGGTATTGGCTTTGGGGTTGACCAGTGAGATATATCTGCTGGAACGCATACTATGGGTGGGTGTTGCTATGGTGACCAATGAGCTAAGATAAGGCAGGGATTTGCCTAGAAGGGATTTATAGATGACCTGGAGCCAGTGGGTTTGGCGACGAATATGTAGTGAGGGCCAGCCAACAAGAGCGTACAGGTCACAATGGTGGGTAGTATATGGGGCTTTGGTGACAAAACGGATGGCACTGTGATAGACTACATCCAATTTGCTGAGTAGAGTGTTGGAAGCTATTTTGTAAATGACATCGCCGAAGTCAAGGATCGGTAGGATAGTCCGTTTTACGAGGGCATGTTTAGCAGTATGAGTGAAGGAGGCTTTGTTGTGAAATAGGAAGCCGATTCTAGATTTAACTTTGGATTGGAGATGCTTAATGTGAGTCTGGAAGGAGAGTTTACGGTCTAACCAGACACCTAGGTATTTGTAGTTGTCCACATATTCTAAGTCAGACCCGCCGAGAGTAGTGATTCTAGTCGGGCGGGCGGGTGCAAGCAGTGTTCGATTGAAGAGCATGCATTTAGTTTTACTAGCGTTTAAGAGCAGTTGGAGGCCACGGAAGGAGTGTTGTATGGCATTGAAGCTCGTTTGGAGGTTTGTTAACACAGTGTCCAATGAAGGGCCAGATGTATACAAAATGGTGTCGTCTGCGTAGAGGTGGATCTGAGAGTCACCAGCAGCAAGAGCGACATCATTAATATACACAAAGAATAGAGTCGGCCCGAGAATTGAACCCTGTGGCACCCCCATAGAGACTGCCAGAGGTCCAGACAACAGGCCTTCCAACGAGGGATGTGAACAGTTTGTGTCATGAAAAGTGCTTGTGCCCATAGAAATAGATGTGGCGGTCATGCGGAAGGGGTCCCAGAGTGAAAAAGTTTGGGAACCCCCGCTCATAATAACCACGCATGGTTTTACCGCAACACCCTTCAATTGAACAAATGAAAGTGGCCACATCTTTCACAAAAACTGATAAAAAATCAGTCACAGAAAATTATAAGGCAGCAGGAACTTATAAATTGGCTACAATAATTACAAGGACTTTTCAAGCACCAAATTGAAGAAATGTCTGATTTTCAAGGTAGGTGTAACCAGTACTTGAATTTCTGAGCTCCAAGTTCAAGTAGGCTAGGCTACTTCAAGCCTCTTTTATTGTTTAAAATTGAAAGTGTAACATGGAAAACAAAATATTTGTCATGTTATTTCATTACCAGATCATATTGTGAGTAAGATCACTAGGCTATGTGATTTGTTGTCATTATATCCAGAAGAGCGTCTGCTAAATGACTAAAATGCAAAATGTAATAATTAATAGGAATAGCGTTGGGTGTTGGGTGTTGCGCAATAGTCTATCCTACACAATTGCACACAGTAGACTGTGTCCAAACCAAGGCACGAAAACATGAACACATTACCTTGATGCTTTCTCTGTTAAATCTAACTATACCCTGCTGTAAATCAAGCAGACAACGACAGATGATCAACATCAGGCACAACTGTCTTCACCGGCATAACGAATGCAAGACACAAATATTCTGGACATTGTTCACAAACACCTTTTTTCCAGCACTTGGGCTGTTGCATCACATGCGCTATCACAACAGCTGTTTGTCACTTGACTGTCATACGGAAAATTCCTTCCTAGATCAGATGTGAAAATATCACGGCGTAACTAATCAGCTGGACACCAAATGGGCATCCAACAAGTATTACATAATTATTGAAGAAAACCACGTTAATGACAGTATTTAAGTTTTAAGTATCAAGGTAAGGTGACTTTTGGTTAGAAGCATTCAATTTTGCAATGGCATTTATTATTTTGGATTGGTGTGACCATAAACTGTTTTCAGACACTAAATGTTATGTAGTTACACTACATTTCTGAGATCTCTATTCAAAAAACTGTCCGACAGCTAGATCTAGGATTCTTACAGGGTTCAAGTTCAATTATAATAATTGAACTGATTAAAGCTTAATATATGATATAACGACAACTTAAACTGCCATAAATGCAAGGATGGAAAAGTAATGTTTTGTCACACGATTTTGGACAAATCCGTCAAGACAAAACCATGATAAAGGATTAAACAGGTTATAAATAAACTCGTGAATTTTATTGAGTATAGCTATGATCCCCCTTATATTTTAATGTAATGACATGGAACAAATTGGCAGATTATTATTAATGACTTATCAACAGCTGTAACAAGTTGTCAAGTGTTGGAAATCTTCACTGGTACCCTAGTTTATAGAAAGACCCATAATTCGAAACGCAACCAAAACAAACTGCAAATGTATCCAACAAGTTTGTAGAGTCACAAGCTTCATGTAGTCATTGCGTTCTAGGAATATGTGACCAAATACTAAGCTTTTGACTGCTTTAATACACTCCAAGATGGCGCATTTCCAAAAGGCTCAGACTTTTCTGTTTCCATCTACGCTGGCCGGCACCCGTGTCTTACAGGGCCATGGCTCCGGCGGACCTGCTTTAGCTTGGGGCCAAAGCCAGGCCACTGGTACTAACCATCTGTCATTTACATAACAATGGCTAACTGAACATCAACACCTTCTCACAAAGCAAAAGTTTTGATTATTTTAGTCATTTAACGGACGCTCTTATCCAGAACGACTTACAGGAGCAATTAGGGTTAAGTGCCTTACTCAAGGGCACATCGACAGATTTTTCACCTAGTCGGCTTTGGGATTAGAACCAGCGACCTTTCGGTTACTGGCACTACGCTCTTAACCACTAAGCTACCTGCCGCCCTATGATGCAGAGGTTGTTGATGCTGCTCCTCACAAGTCTCAATGTCAGCCCTAGCTATGGAAACACAATTTCCCTAGTGTAACACTGGTGTTACAGTCGAAAAAGTGAATTTGTCCAAATACTTATGACACCTTCAAATTGGGGGACTAGATACATAGTGCTTTCATTTGTAAACTGTAAAACTGATATTTATGACAATACCCTCATATGAAACATTTGATGTCAAATCTAAAATGCTGGACTATGGAGCCGAATTAATTGTATGCTTCACTATCCAAATAAATATGTAGGGGAGTGTATTTAGTTTATCTCCCCAGCAGTACAAATAGACATGATAAGTTGTAAAGACATTGAACAAGACTGACACAAATAGCAACCGAACGGAGGTTGAAGACTGTACTACATAGAGCCATGGCTATATTGAACTTTAGTCCACATCAGGTAACTGATGTAAGCAGTAGAATCAGATTTTAAAAAACACATACAAATACACCTTATGGAACAGCAGGGACTGTGAAGAGACACACAGGCACAGACACACATACACATGATAAGACACGCACTCTACACACATGTACACATGGATTTTGTATTGTAGATATGTGATAGTAGAGTAGTGGCCTGAAGGAACACAATGTGTTGTGAAAGTGTTATGAAATGTAATGTCATGTAATATTTTTAATTGAATATAATTACCTTAATGTTGCTGGACCCCAGGAAGAGTAGCTTCTGCCTAAATACAAATACTGGGTGGCATAGAAGCAAACCGGATGGACATCATGAAAATGATCGGAGAGGTTGAGAGTAGAAGAAGTTCAGGAGCAAAAAAAAAATATATATATATATATATAATATAATTATTGTAAAATTAACTCTGTCCATAAGGTGTAGATAGTAAGTATAGACCGGAAGTAGAGGCCTGGGCATTGTTGTTCACTAATTTACTCCAAGTAGGGAAAGGATGGTGGGGTTGAAAAGTAATAAAGGGGAGTGTATATATATATAAAAAAAAAAAAAAAAAATTAATGGGGGATTGGAAGTGATGCAGACAATTACATTGATAGAAGATACAATCTATCTGCAATATTAAGCTGATCCATTCCCCCAATAAAAAAAAAAAAAAAAAAAGGCCACTCCAGGACCTTGAAATGCTTCTTACGAAGGCACTCCTTCGTTGCCCGGGCGGTGTGTTTGGGATCATTGTCATGCTGAAAGACCCAGCCATGTTTAATCTTCAATGCCCTTGCTGATGGAAGGAGGTTTTCACTCAAAATCTCACGTTACATGGCCCCATTCATTCTTTCCTTTACACGGATCAGTCGTCCTGGTCCCTTTGCAGAAAAACAGCCCCAAAGCATGATGTTTCCACCCCCATGCTTCACAGTAGGTATGGTGTTCTTTGGATGCAACTCAGCATTCTTTGTCCTCCAAACACGACGAGTTGAGTTTTTACCAAAAAGTTATATTTTGGTTTCATCTAACCAAATGACATTCTCCCAATCCTCTTCTGGATCATCCAAATGCACTCTAGCAAACTTCAGACGGGCCTGGACATGTACTGGCTTAAGCAGGGGGACACGTCTGGCACTGCAGGATTTGAGTCCCTGGCGGCGTAGTGTGTTACTGATGGTAGGCTTTGTTACTTTGGTCCCAGCTCTCTGCAGGTCATTCACTAGGTCCCCCCGTGTGGTTCTGGGATTTTTACTCACCGTTCTTGTGATCATTTTGACCCCACGGGGTGAGATCCTGCGTGGAGCCCCAGATCGAGGGAGATTATCAGTGGTCTTGTATGTCTTCCATTTCCTAATAATTGCTCCCACAGTTGATTTCTTCAAATCAAGCTGCTTACCTATTGCAGATTCAGTCTTCCCAGCCTGGTGCAGGTCTACAATTTTGTTTCTGGTGTCCTTTGACAGCTCTTTGGTCTTGGCCATAGTGGAGTTTGGAGTGTGACTGTTTGAGGTTGTGGACAGGTGTCTTTTATACTGATAACAAGTTCAAACAGGTGCCATTAATACAGGTAACGAGTGGAGGACTGAGGAGCCTCTTAAAGAAGAAGTTACAGGTCTGTGAGAGCCAGAAATCTTGCTTGTTTGTAGGTGACCAAATACTTATTTTCCACCATAATTTGCAAATAAATTCATAAAAAATCCTACAATGTGATTTTCTGGAGAAAAAAAATCTCAATTTGTCTATCATAGTTGACGTGTACCTATGATGAAAATTACAGGCCTCTCTCATCTTTTTAAGTGGGAGAACTTGCACAATTGGTGGCTGACTAAATACTTTTTTCCCCCACTGTATGTCAGTCACTCAATTAGCCCATGTCAGATAACATTTTTTACATTGCTAGGTAAGGTAGTCTAGCCAGCTATCAAAACCTTGTGGTAGGCCTAGTCATCACCAATTTACCGACTGGGCACGCAACGCATGTGCTCAGGAGCCCTGACCTCCAGGGGGCCCCCATTGATTTTGTTAGTCACTCTCACACAGATCTCATATGAACATGGTATAAGTCATAGCAAAATGTGTAGAATTGCAGAACATTAGCTTTTAAATCTCAAAATGTTCTATGCCCCATAGCAAATTGTTAGGAATTGAGGACAATGTACTTTAACGCTGCAAAAAAAAGAAGTCTATGGGCATGCAATATTTTGAAACCCCACTCAGCTGTGTGTAACATCCGTTTTTATGGTTCCTTCTCCTCGCTGTTAGATTCACTATAAGTTTGCATGCTGTTCCAAACAAGAATGATGTTGCTTTCCATATTGTGTCTTAATATAAATCATTCTATTTCTATGATTCCAACAGTTCACCCAAGTGTTTTGATCTATACTATATCGCAAATCAAATCACAATTGCAATAGTTGCAGAGAAAAAAACGCATTTAGATTTTTGGGCCCATATCGTGCAGCCCTAACACTTAGGGACAGTTTCCCAAACACAGTTCAATTGAGATTCCAAAACTAGGCTAGACCTGTTTCTGGGAAACCAGATCATAGTGTGGTACTAAAATGAATTAGAATGGTAGTAATTTCAACTTCCCACAGGGGAACATGGAAACACGTGACTGGGGGCAGAAATTGTGTATATGATATCATATTCATTACCATTATTCCCTGTTTGACCACTAGGTTTTATGGATATTATGACTCATACTGAGGTACTCAATAGACCCTTTTTGCACTAACTTTTTTGACTCATCACATACTCGGCTGCTACTGTTTATTATCTTTCACTTTATTATATGTACATACTGTATCTACCTCAATTACATCGTACCCCTGCACATCGACTCGGTACTGGTATCCTTTATATATAGCCAAGTTATCGTTACTACGTGTTTTACTTTTCTATTATTTCTCTATTTTATTTCTCTGCGTTATTGGGAAGGGCCCGTAAGTAAACATTTCACTGTTAGTCTACACCTGTTGTTTACGACGCATGTGACGAATAAAATTTGATTCGATTTTGTCATGCATTGTCTTGCGCTATGGTGACTGCTCAGTGATGGTGGATGGGTAAGGGCTATGGGGTCTGTAACTTTATATGGCCTGCAGTTTCTCTTCTGCACACTAACTTCCTGTTTTCACCAGCTGGTTGTAAGTGCACTCTTGTTACACATTGGTGTGTTTTTAGACTCTGATCCAAGTCCTCCTGCTGTTCACATTGATTGTAAAATGCTATACCTAAGCCCCTCTATCTAATGGCTTCCGAGGTAAGATAATAAAGCACCCCTATTGAGGTGTGTGCATTTTGGATTCACATATATTTTTGGTATTCTTAGTACAATCCATGTTTTCGTCTAATATTTGTTTATTCTAATTTGGTATCTTATTTCTTAATGCTATATTGTCAGAACAATTTTTATTTACACTATATCATAATACATGTTTATATACGTTAAACTTCAATATTTTCTTGACAGTGGACTTGGGAATGTGTAAATAAGGAAAAGATTCTTATGGACATTTCAGATCACGCAGTTCATTGACTTGAGTCTGACGGTTTCCATTTCCTTCAGTAGTACTATTGTTGGAGCCAAATTCCCTTACTTTCTGTCTCATGATAAATGTTTGTTTTGCCTAATTAGAATCATGAAATGTTGACTAATCAAATATAAATATGAATATTGAATTATGGAGTGTGGATGATGAAATCATGTTTTTGGTTTTCTATTATGGTTATCATGGGAAAGCACTATGGAGCCTCACCTGGGCACACCCCTTTTCCCCATGTTCCCCTTCCCTATACACTGAGTGTACAAACCATTAAGAACACCTTCCTAATATTGAGTTGCACTCCCCCATTTTTCCCTCAACAGCTTCAATTCGTCGGGGCATGGACTCTACAAGGTGTCGAAAGCGTTCTACAGGGATGCTGGCCCATGTTGACGCCAATGCTTCCCACAGTTGTGTCAAGTTGGCTGGATGTCCTTTGGGTGGTGGAACATTCTTGATACACCCGGGAATCTGCTGAGCATGAAAAATTCAGCAGCGTTGCAGTTCTTGACACAAACCGGTGTGCCTGGCACCTACTACAATACCCTGTTCAAAGGCACATCAATATTTTGTCTTGCCCATTCACCCTCTGAATGGCACACATACACAATCCATGTCTCAAGGCTTAAAAATCCTTCATTAACCTGTTTCCTCCCCTTCATCTACACTGATTGAAGTAGATTAAATAAGTGACGTCAATAAGGGATCATAGCTTTCATCTGGTCAGTCTATGTCATGGAAAGAGCAGGTCTTCATAATGTTTTGTACACTCAGTGTACCTATTTAGTGGTTTGGCATTATGGCTCAGCTAGGCCTCAGGTATGGTGTTACCATACAGTTTTGAACTAAGAACGCTGCTACTATACCCTTTTGTTTTCCTTTGAATCCGATCGCTTTTTGCTTTGATCATGGATAGACTATAACCTTTGAAATTACCTGTGTTTGGAAACGTGGAGCCTTTTTCTGGCAAATACATTTTGCTTGTATTTATGAATTGTATTACGAATTGCCTTCATAACTATTCTGGTTTAAGTTCTGCTTTCCATGGTAATGGAGTCATTGTATGATAAGTCAGTGTGGATTTAGTGGTAGTGTGTGTGCATGCGTGTTTCTGGGGTCTAGTAGGCCCCAGGTGAATGTTGCTTATTCATCCTTTACTGTTTCTACTATTTCTGTGTATCTTGTGGGTTTTCCTTCACTGAAAGCAGGAAACTGTTGGCTAACGGTTAGAGAGAGAGAGAAGTTTACTGGAATTGTACCACATGATGAAAAATGGACATCCGTGTTTTCTGAATGGCTAAAATCATTTAACCCTTTCCTAATTATATTAATGTGCCGAACTGATCTAGTTGGTGATTTAGTTGTAACATGGATGGCAGCTGCACAGTGCACATCTATTTGGCAGTTTCACCCTAGAAAAACGGATCGTCATTGAATAGAAACATAAGGCATTTACATGCTGGGTAACCTATTTAGGAAGTAATTACAATGTTTTTTTCCTTGTCCTTATTTTGAATATTGAAAATCGATTGTGTTGGTTGGTTGGGGACTGCATGATGTTTGATCTGTATCAGCTTAGTCTTTTATGAGTAGACAATGTATACGGTTTGTTGATGATATACCTACACTCAGGATAGCCTTCAATCCCTATTTGATTAAGCCTAAACCACACTGAATCAATCTACATGTTGGTATGAATTGTAGCAAACTGGACTTAATCAGTGGCCAATCTTTAAGGAATCGTTTCCTGAGGAGGGTTATGGTATATGGAGGAGTCCGTTTAAACAGATTTTTGTTTCGAGAAGGGTTGAGTTTAATTTCACATGTATTTTTATGTGGATTCTTTATTTATTTATAGATTTTTAACACCTTTTGGTTTGAATCCTTTGCCTCACAGTTGTGTTGCAAATGCTTTGTCCTGATAGGCTATGCAGGAATATTATTTTACACACAAACACACCTCCTAGTCTAAACAAACTTTGTAGACGTTCCCTTGGCGTGTTCGGGGATGATGAGGCGAAGCGCATTGTCGTTCAGTGAGCGCACCTCGCCGCTCCTTTAGAATAGACTGACTACGCACTGAAGGAGCTCCTCTCGCTTAGGAGCCTTAAAGATATTCAGCAAATTGCGAAAATTATCTTGTGTGGGGGAACAGGGATAACGACGGCGAATCATAAGAATATTTTTTTTTGGCACGCCATTTAGCAATGGATGAGAAGCATTGCCAGCGCTTGTAGAAGATGAAGAGATGAGCAACCGGCTTGTAGCAGATAAAGTGACTGAACCATAATACAGTAGCTATGTTGACTTGTCTTTTGTGTGAAACATACATTTGTTTTATATATTTCGTTTTTGGGCATGGGACCTTATTTTAATCATAATAGAAAAGGTGTAACCTACGTTATTAGAGAATTTTGATGCAAGACCATACATTTTAACTCCTGTAGTTACAGGTATTTTGTTCTTCAATCTTCCTGATGTTTTGTGCTATGGGCTAGTTTACTGAATGTGCACTGTTGTAGGGTACATTACTTTCACAGTTAGCCTACGTATAGTGCTACGTAAAAGAACGGATAAAATGTTTAACAGAACGTCAGCCTCGGTCTTTGTAACACATTCACGTGCTTGGTTATACGTAGGCAATGCAGGCTGCACTTAAGTAGGTTTAATCATTTAATTAGCACAGAATTGACATTTCTTGAATAGATTTAGATTTTCTGTTTACAGAAATTGAAAACCACATGCAAATTATGTTTTTGAAATTCTAATTTTACATCTGCATAACCCCAATGTTCTGCTAGTTTGGTATAATGATTTACTGCCATAATAAGTATTTCTATGCCCCACTGGTGACTGGCACTACTAGACTCTGAAACAGGGCTGTATGCTTGAAGGGATCTGGTTCATTGTAGTAGGCCTTCACCAAGACTTACTATTCAGTAGGCTACCGTGTCTTTTTTGACAACAATGTTCATCATATTTTTTATATTCTAATATTAATCTTATTATTGATAATATTTTCAGCCATGGAGCTGTTGTCCCCCATTTCAGATTCCTAGAAAAATAAGCCTTCCTGTGATATCAAACTTGAGATACACTGTATAAAGTTGGCCTACACATAGGCCTACAAGTGAGCCTACAAAGTTAGCAGCATGCCTACTAACAACATAGCAGGGTTGGGGTCAATTCTATTTCATTTCACGAAGTAAACAGAAATTCCAGGCGACCATTCAGACATCATAGCAGGCGCAGCACACAACGGGTTATCCATGTACCAGGGGGTCAATTCTATTTATATTCAGTCTATTCAGGATGTAAACAAAGTCACATTTTCTTTGCTTTGGAATTGGAATTCAAGTTTACTGCCCAATTAGACTGAATTGAAGTGGAATTGACCCCAACCCTGCTATGGTGTTAGTAGGCATACTGCTAACTTCGTAGGCTCACATGTAGGCCTATGGTAGCTACATAGATAACACGTTGTCATATTGATCATTAACTAAGGCTGCTGCATTGTCTTTGTGTCCTGCTTTGCTTGTCTGAATGGCTGGCTGGGTTTCCTTTTCCGTGATACAGCAGTGGAGCTGACGGTAAATGAGAGACCGTCACCATGCCCCCGGGGGAGTATGGGATGTTGGGCGAGTGGGAGAAGGAGGGGGACCATGACATCATGATGGACTTCCTGCTGCCCACCGGGATCTTCCTGAAATTCCCTGTGTCTCGCAATGACACCATCGGGTCCATCAAAAAAGTAAGTCCTCATTTCCCGGTCTGTGGCTGCATGACCCACATTCAGCTGAATGTATGTGAATGTACAAATGTGCACATGTGAACGTGTATCAAGAGAGACCCGTATATTGTCATATTTTTCAGTACATTCCAGATATTTTTAATTTGCTTGAACATGGGACCAAATCATATGGAATCGATACAAATGTATGAGCAAATGACAAGAAAGCTCTAAAAATGCATGTGCAAAAGGTTGGGTCATGCAGTATATTGTCATAAATTGAAATTGTTCTATGTCTGCTCCCAGTTCCAAGGGAGCACTCTGTATTGCATTTACTGTTGAGTGACTTGAGTGTTATTTTGTGGAGAGTCAGATGGAGTTGAGCCAGCTCAGTGCAGTAAAGCAGATCTGATTCCTTTAGTACCAAAATGGAACTGGTATTTTATTGCCAAATGGTACGTAATACCGCATTCTCAATGAATCTCAAAGAAACAGTCATATTTAGGAAATATTGGGTGACTTTCAGATTCTACTTGTAATGAAAAGCGCTACATAAAATACATCTATTTATTATTATTATTGTTACAATCTTATTTTGAAGAAAAAACGAAGTATAGCCAGGTCATTATAATAAAATGTTGTTCTCAATTACCTACCTCTTTAGATAAAGGTTGGATTAATACATTAACTTCACTGCCTATTGAATTGTAGCCTGTTATGGAAGTGCATGTTTGGATGTGATGGTACAGTGGTAGAGAGAGTCTCTACCTCTCTAATACAAATCTGTCTGACAATTTGCTGTAGCAGTCAGAACTTCTCTCAAATCCATTGAATGTGCCTGTTTCTATGCCAACAGTCCTGCCTCTTCATACTGTTTGATTTATATATGTTAAATAATGATACTGTTGGCAGCTTGCTTCAGAGATTTTACTACCCTTTGAGTGGTTTTATTTACAGGCCTTTACAGACTTTCCCCTGTAAATGACTCAATCGGGGAGATCACTTATTGTTTTATAATTAAATACATTTTTTGTTATTTTGATTAATTTAAGATAGAGATTTAAAAACCCTAGCGGAGTGACCACTTTTTTGTTGTTTGAATCCCAGATTGCCCCTTTAAAATATGCAATACTTAATTATATATATATTACACCTGATTTGAATGCAGTACCAGTGGTGTTATAGACAGTTGACCTGCATGTTTCTGTTAATTTTAAATGGTGTGGTTTCTTGCTCTAGTGTGTGTGCAGTCAGCTTCCTCTTTTTCAGTGTGTGATCAGTTGATTTGTGTGTTTGGGTATGGTCAGCTACTCTGTGTATTTGCCAGTCAGAATGTGACTGGGTGTGTAAATGGTCAGCATTGGTCATATTGGTTATGAACCCTGTGTTTGTACGTGCGTGTCCATGTGTGCGTGCATCTGTGTGTTTGTTTGGATAGATGGTGTGGAGGAACGCTAGTAGCGAGCCCCTGTATGGAGCGCTGAGCGACGCGGACGCTTACGTGTTCACCTGCATCAACTCGACGGCAGAGCGTGAGGAGCTAGAAGACGAGACCCGTCGTCTGTGTGATGTCCGGCCCTTCATGTCCGTCCTGAGGCTGGTGGCCCGGGAGGGTGACCGTGTGGAGAAGCTCACCAACACCCAGATCAGCCTGCTGATTGGCAAAGGTCTGCATCACCTCTCAGAGACATGCAGCAATCAGCACAAAGCAATGCTACTAGTAAATAGTCGTAGCTTAAGTAGTACGTATTTTCTCTCCACAACTCAGCCGCACAGCCACGAGAGAATAACAATTATGACGTTTGACGGCAAATCTTCTATACACTAGCTAATGAAAATCGACAAATGAAGCATTTTTCTGGTCTACGAGTGCCGTGAGTGTTGGTTGTCGAGATAAATAATGTACTACTTTAGCTACGAAAGCTTTGGGAAACCCACCTAGCCCTGTTTGATCTTGGGTAGAGGTAGCACAAAGTTTGTGGAAAACATCTTAGGACTAGCTTTTTGAAAATGGCACCTATCAAACATAGATGTGAATTGGTGTAATTGGTTATTAGGTCATTGTCACTGAATCACCAAATGCACTGTATCCTGCTAGTTTCCAACACCAGACCTTGTGTCCACTCCTGTTCATGTCTCTCAGGTCTGCACGAATTTGACTCCCAGAAGAACCATGAGGTGAACGAGTTCCGGGCCAAGATGCGGTCCTTCTGTGAAGAGAGGGCCCAGGACCGCCAGCGGTTGCCATGGTACCAGTGGATGGAGTACAGCTTCTCGTGTGACCTAGAGCCATGTGTTTCCCTGGCAGAGCCCGGGGGCATCAAGACAAAAGGCACTAAGAAGATCTTTGTCAACGTCAAGTTTGAGGCCAGCGATGTAAGTGCCTTGTTCCTCTGGCATTTTTTACTCTAATTCTCAATATTTTTCCTAGTAAATCAATCAGTTACTTTTTGTGAATGTATTGGGAAGGGACATGGGATCTTGTGATTGGATTGGTCAGCAATGATAGATCTGTCAGCAATGATATCTTTGACTGGAAAATTCAGAATTTGTACCAATGCGTAGACCAAGTTAAGATCTGGAGGATGACTTTAGTAAAAAAAAAAAAAAGAACTTTGGGAAATTCCCCCTCCCCCTCCCACACACCACAAACACCACTCACTGTCACTTTACAAGTCTTCAAAACAACAGTTCGGAATCACTATGAATGTAGAAAGAAAAAACTAACAGTTGAAACAGAAAATTATTAAGATGTGACGTTTGTCAGCGTGCACAAAAACAGCCTTAGTGACGATGGAAAGAATACAATTGTTATAAAATAAAATGCGCTTTCCTATGGAGAGAATTTGACATTATAACTACTACATGATATACTTACCAAGCCTAGGGTCTAATTTATTATTTTATAGAGTATCCTTCATACCAAACGTAACTACAAAATGTACTGTAAAAACAGCACTCATAAAGGACTTAACTAAAAGCTGTCTTTTCAAGCTTTCTTTTTTTCTCAAGCTACTGCCTTTTCGAATTGCCTATCATCTGAAGCTATGGAAGACCATCGTTCAAGAATTACCAGATCCATATTTTTTTAAGCGACTTTGAGATTCTGATTGTAATGAAAACTGCTATATAAAATGAATCTATTATTTTCTGTAGGAAAGCTTTATGCTTCAGCAGGAGCCCCAGGACCTGCCGGTGACCTTAATGCGGAGTGCCCTAAAGAAGAAGGCCACTGTGTTTCGCTCAGTGCGACAGGAGAAGCCAGAGGACTACACTTTACAGGTCAACGGGAGGTGGGAATTCATATACGGGAAATACCCCCTGTGCCAGTTCAAAGTGAGTAAGCACAATAATACAAGCTTACTTCACTTCGAGTTTACCCATTTTCTCCATTGATGTTAACAGTTTTTTCAATATGTTGTGTCTGGTATGTTTAGTCTGAGTTGGTCTGTATTTGTTTCTTATTTTGTCTGCATGTTGCCTCTGTCTGCTCTGTGCATGTGGTCTATTTTGTCTGTATATGCGAGGTATGTAATGAGAGCCTTTGGCTCTCTGGTCTCTAGTGGAATGACTCAATGTTTCGGTGGCAGGAGACTCCGTTGTTGGTTTTGAAACTCCTGCTACCTTCAGACCAGGGATGACTCATATCTCTCTAGCAGCCCTCAGAAGGGAACTGCATTACACGAAATGAGATTTCAGCTGCATTATTAAGCTTCAGTAAATGAACAGCCTCCAGTTCTTGTACATGAGTACACCAGTGAATATCTGGACAGAGTAGCGTGAAGTCGCCCCTAGACGCTGGTCTTGCATTTTCCCCACTAATTGAATTAGGATTAGGGGAGGTGAAGCTGATCCTAGATCTGTACCTAGGGGAAACTTCACCCCGGAGCGTGTGGGTGATCTGTGTGGTTGACATCCAACCAACCCTTCTTCTTCCTCTCTTCCCTTCTTCCTTTCCCTACTCTTTCCTCAGTACATCTTCTCCTGTTTGAGAGGGGGTCAAACCCCCCACCTGACCATGGTTCATTACTCCACCATTGTCAAATACCAGGAGGAGCAGGGCTGCCTGGGCAGCCAGGTGTCCAAGAGTCGCTCCTTGTCCAAGCCCCCCCCTCTACCTGTGAAGAAGGTGAGAGGTCAGCCTCTTGGGACCACAGTAATTTTTTATTAACAGAATGTCACCCTTTTTTTGTACCTCTTACTGTTGTTCCTCAACCAGTGTTATGGACTTTGACATGCCCAAAACATACTGGGGCGGTCTGCCTGAAATCATTTACTTTTTACACTTTTACGTGCATGAACTTTGCTGATTTGAACTCACTTTGAGTTTTTTTGTCTCCATGAAAAGGAAAAGGTATACATTTCCAATGTATTGTTAATGGATTTTACTGTCTGCCTTAGTTGTATGATCTTCAGTGTAGCTTTGAAATGGTAGCACCTATCTCTCCCAATTATCACACACAATGGTGCTAAATGACAATAAATGAGTGTGTGTAGTTTTGTTTAGGTTCGGTTCAAACTCTACTTCCCATAACTGATACCAACACAGAAGGGAAGAACCAACTTAGCCTTATATCAGCTTCAGCTTTTGGAAGCTTTAGTTCCTCTTCTCTTTCTTTATCATGTTTTGTTGTTGTTGAAGGTAAAACAAGTTCACATTTTGGGCCTTGCAAAATTAACTGTTTCAATGTTAACCAAAGCAAATGTCCTCTTTTTTTTCTTACTATCAGCAGAACACTTCCTCTTTGTGGTCCATTGAGGAGCCTTTCCACATTCACCTGCTACAAGGCTACCGAGTCAACGCAGATGAAGGAATGAAGGTTGGTGTGGTTTCATGTGAGCTTTCGCGCTCTGACTGTTGCTCAATGAAGTGCAGCATAGAGTTGTTTACCAATATCTCACTTTTGGGTGTACGAAGGAGAGGTGAAGTGTAAACGATGGGGTCATATGACCCTTACCGCACATTTCCCATAATTCATCAGAGGCAGTTGGTTGAAACTCTACAAAACAGGAAGTGGGGAGGGCCTATCTGGCTTTCACGTCGCACTCTGGTACCTAGATTCTTAGAAAAGGACAGGCTTTGTGCTCTCGCTCGCCACTTTAACTTTTTTTTGTTGACAGGAGAGATGGTTGTCGTTACTGTTGCAGATAGGTCAGAGCCGTCATCATGCCCTATCTTGAAAGTTGTTGAATTTCTCTGCCCTCTAATTACTACATAGAATTGTGATACTGTACTGTTGATACTGCGTTGAACAACTGGGCAATATTATGTAGAAATGGTCTGTGCTGCAAATATTTTCATATACATCTCTTATTTTCATTATAGAAAGGTTGTTTAACTTGGATGCTGTGAATTGGATGTAAAAGAACAATCAAGAAAGACACGTGGGGAATTGGCTTAATGTTTTGTCTGTGTGTTTGATTCAGCTTTTTGCTTACTGTTACTGTTTAGATTGGTTGTTGTGTAAGTGCACTTCCGGCCTCTTACCTCAGAGCCGAGCATGACTCACTGTAAATTATTTGTCCTGTCACATTGTTGGCAGGCAGAAATTTGCCAAGATACCTTAGGGGAAAATATCCACTCATATAGGGTGAGTCCCAAATTGCACCCTATTCCCTATGTAGTGCTCTACTTTTGACCAGAGCTCAATGGGACCTGGTCAAATGTAGTGCCCTATGTAGGGAATAGGGTGCCATTTGGGTCATATGCACACAGTACTTTGCTAATCTGGCTTCAACACAGCCTGGTTTGAATATATCCAAGGTAGGCAGTACACCGAGCCTTGAGGAATTGACTGCTTGATATTGAATTAATCACATTGGAAAAATAGAGTCATTCATTCACTTCATTCATGATTTTTAATTTACTGTAGACATTTATTGATGTTATGAACGCAGTATGCATTGCTTATGAAGGAACAGATTCAGACACCTTACTTACCTTACCAAAAGCAATTTTATTCGTTTTGTGAAAAAACAGTTAACACAGTTAAAATCAGTTAACACAAGGATGTCCAACTCAGTCTCTCATGTGGGTTCTCATTATTCGTGTGTGTATACGTGCGTGTGCATGCATTTATGCACGTGTGTGTGTCTCCCAGCTGGTGGTCCAGGCGGGTCTGTTCCACGGCAGTGAGCTGCTGTGTAAGGTGGTGACTAGCGGGGAGGTTAACGTGTGCTCCGAGCCCCTGTGGGACCAGAAGCTGGTGTTTGACATCAGCGTGAGCGACCTGCCTCGTATGAGCCGCCTGTGCTTTGCTCTCTACGCCATCATCGAGAAGGCCAAGAAGCCCCGCTCCACCAAGAAGAAGAACAAGAAAGCTGTAAGTCTGCAGCTGTAAGAGATGTTACGCCTTGATCACACCGATAGCGTCATTGCGCAAAATAGTAGGCAGCATCATCTGGATATAAAGTTCAACATTCACCTTCTGCTACCATTTCTGTTAAGCCGTCTACGCATACAGTTTGACACATACGTTCAATAAATCCAATGTATGCACCACACAGAACGCACTGCAACTGCCTCTGCAAAGCAATGCTGCAAGGCAAACGCAGCGTTCCATTGGAAATGAATGTACTTCTGGTGTGCCAAAATGCAATGACCCTGTTGGTGTGATAGAGGTGTAAGAGCTCAAGAAAAATAAATATTGTGTATGAATTTGACAAGTTTTATTGACAGAGAGAGACAGTTAAAAATGTAGATGGGGATACTGTATAGAAAGTGAGTGGCAGAACGGGGGTTTCGTACCGCTGCAGCCAGGGGTACTTGTGGTCTGGGGGAGGCAGCACTACCACTAGACCAGCCCCAGAGCACAAGAAAGCAGAGTTTTGTTTCGGCACTGTAGCTGTTAAAGTGATGCTCTACAGCTTTTGTATAATTTCAGCCAGTAATTTTGAAAGTAGTGCTCACGAGCCAAAACGAGTCTCCGAAAATGTATATTTTGTAAGTGCGTAACCCTTTACACTCGTACCTGTATACGGGTTGAAAATTGCAGGATTTGGGCACTGATAAGCGCCTAAATTGGAACTCTAACACTAACATACTAGAAATGACGTCAGAGCTCAGGCTCTGCACTTCACAGTGCTGTATGTGTTTTGACTGACAGCCGTTCTGAACTTGAGCACCGCACGCGACAAGAAGTTGTCCCCATCCCTCCTGCATCCCATTGTTTGTTCTCTGAGTGAGGGAAATGCTGTAAATTAAGGGGACTCTATGTATTTTGAAAGATGAAACACTGACAATTATAATAAACACCGCTTTGATGTCATACAAGCAAGCCAAACACCCATGAGTCCAAATGTGCACTTCACCTTTCCATATCATAAAACTCATGTCATATACAGTGTCAATGTTTATGATCACTATGTTTGATGTACAGTTACAAGATGACATGGCATCATACCCTGAGTTGTTCTGAACAGAATGAGCCTATGTTTGTCTATTGTGAAGAACATTTGCCGTGGGACACGCACCTGAATGCACGCATGACTCCTTTCTATACGCGCCGAAATTATGATCTGTTTCTCTGAATTGCCCTGTGAAAGCCTAACAATAAGATCGTATTTTATACAGTGCCTTCAGAAAGTATTCAAACCCCTTGACTTTTTCCACATTTTGTTGTGTTACAGCCTGAATTAAACATTTATTAAATTGAGATTTTGTGTCACTGGCCTACACACAATACCCCATAATGTCAAAGTGGAATTATGTTTTTAGAAATTAATTTAAAATGAAATGCTGAAATTTCTTGAGTCAATACGTATTCAACCGCTTTGTTATGGCAAGCCTAAATATGTTCAGGAGTAAAATTGTGCTTAACAAGTCACATAATTAGTTGCATGGACTCATGCTGTGTGCAAGAATAGTGTTTACCATGATTTCTGAATGACTACCTCATCTCTGTACCCCACACATACAATGATCTGTAAGGTCCCTCAGTCGAGCAGTGAATTTCAAACGACAAAGACCAGGGAGGTTTTCCAATGCCTCGCAAAGAAGGGCACCTATTGGTAGATTTTTTTTTTTTTTTTTTTCACCTTTATTTAACCAGGTAAACCAGTTGAGAACAAGTTCTCATTTACAACTGCGACCTGGCCAAGATAAAGCAAAGCAGTGCGATAAAAAAACAACAACACAGAGTTACATATGGGGTAAAACAAAACAGTCAAAAATACAACAGAAATACATATAATATACAGTGTGCAAATTTAGCAAGTTATGGAGGTAAGGCAATAAAATAGGCTATAGTGCAAAATAATTACAATTTAGTATTAACACTGGAATGATGTGCAAGAGATGATGTGCAAATAGAGATACTGGGGTACAAATGAGCAAAATAAATAACAATATAGGGATGAGGTAGTTGGGCGGGCTAATTTCAGATGGGCTGTGTACAGGTGCAGTGATCGGTAAGGTGCTCTGACAACTGATGCTTAAAGTTAGTGAGGGAGATAAGTGTCTCCAGCTTCAGAGATTTTTGCAATTTGTTCCAGTCATTGGCAGCAGAGAACTGGAAGGAATTGCGGCCAAAGGAGGTGTTGGCTTTGGGGATGACCAGTGAGATATACCCGCTGGAGCGCAGACTACGGGTGGGTGTTGCTATGGTGACCAATGAGCTAAGATAAGGCGGGGATTTGCCTAGCAGTGATTTATAGATGGCCTGGAGCCAGTGGGTTTGGCGACGAATATGTAGTGAGGACCAGCCAACAAGAGCGTACAGGTCACAGTGGTGGGTATTATATGGGGCTTTGGAGACAAAACGGATGGCACTGTGATAGACAACATCCAATTTGCTGAGTAGAGTGTTGGAGGCTATTTTGTAAATGACATCGCCGAAGTCAAGGATCGGTAGGATAGTCAGTTTTACGAGGGCATGTTTGGCAGCATGAGTGAAGGGAGGCTTTGTTGCGAAATAGGAAACCGATTCTAGATTTAACTTTGGATTGGAGATTCTTAATGTGAGTCTGGAAGGAGAGTTTACAGTCTAACCAGACACCTAGATATTTGTAGTTGTCCACATACTCTAGGTCAGACCCGTCTAGAGTAGTGATTCTAGTCGGGTGGGCGGGTGCAAGCAGCGTTCGGTTGAAGAGCATGCATTTAGTTTTACTAGTGTTTAGGAGCAGTTGGAGGCTACTAAAGGAGTGTTGTATGGAATTGAAGCTCGTTTGGAGGTTTGTTAACACAGTGTCCAATGAAGGGCCAGATGTATACAAAATGGTGTCGTCTGCGTAGAGGTGGATCTGAGAGTCACCAGCAGCAAGAGCGACGTCATTGATATACACAGAGAAAAGAGTTGGCCCAAGAATTGAACCCTGTGGCACCCCCATAGAGACTGCCATAGGTCCAGACAACAGGCCCTCCGATTTGACACATTGAACTCTATCTGAGAAGTAGTTGGTGAACCAGGCGAGGCAGTCATTTGAGAAACCAAGGCTATTTAGTCTGCCAATAAGAATGCGGTGGTTGACAGAGTCGAAAGCCTTGGCCAGGTCAATGAAAACGGCTGCACAGTACTGTCTATTATCGATCGCGGTTATAATATCGTTTAGGACCTTGAGCGTGGCTGAAGTGCACCCATGACCAGCTCGAAACCGGATTGCATAGCGGAGAAGGTACGGTGGGATTCGAAATGGTCGGTGATCTGTTTGTTGACTTGGCTTTCAAAAACTTTTGAAAGGCAGGGCAGGATGGATATGGGTCTGTAACAGTTTGGGTCTAGAGTGTCACCCCCTTTGAAGAGGGGGATGACCGCGGCAGCTTTCCAGTCTCTGGGGATCTCAGACGTTACGAAAGAGAGGTTGAACAGGCTAGTAATAGGGGTTGCAACAATTTCGGCGGCTAGTTTTAGAAAGAAAGGGTCCAGATTGTCTAGCCCAGATGATTTGTAGGGGGTCCAGATTTTGCAGCTCTTTTAGAACATCAGCTGTCTGGATTTGTGTGAAGGAGAAGCGGGGGGGCATGGGCAAGTTGCAGTGGAGGGTGCAGAGCTGGTGGCCGGGGTAGTGGTAGCCAGGTGGAAAGCATGGCCAGCCGTAGCAAAATGCTTGTTGAAATTCTCGATTATTGTAGATTTATCGGTGGTGATAGTGTTTCCTAGCCTCAGTGCAGTGGGCAGCTGGGAGGAAGTGCTCTTATTTTCAATGGACTTTACAGTGTCCCAAAACTTTTTGGAGTTAGTGCTACAGGATGCAAATTTCTGTTTGAAAAAGTTAGCCTTTGCTTTCCTAACTGCTTGTGTATATTGGTTCCTAACTTCCCTGAAAAGTTGCATATCGCGGGGGCTATTTGATGCTAATGCAGTACGCCACAGGATGTTTTTGTGCTGGTCAAGGGCAGTCAAGTCTGAGGAGAACCAGGGGCTATATCTGTTCTTAGTTCTGTATTTTTTGAATGGGGCATGTCTATTTAAGATTGAGAGGAAATTACTTTTAAAGAACAACCAGGCATCCTCTACTGACGGAATGAGATCTATATCCATCCAGGATACCTGGGCCAGGTCAATTAGGAAGGCCTGCTCGCTGAAGTGTTTTTGGGAGCGTTTGACAGTGATGAGGGGTGGTCGTTTGACCGCGGACCCGTTACGGACGCAGGCAATAAGGCAGTGATCGCTGAGATCCTGGTTGAAGACAGCGGAGGTGTATTTAGAGGGTAAGTTAGTCAGGATGATATCTATGAGGGTACCCATGTTTACGGATTTAGGGTTGTACCTGGTAGGTTCGTTGATAATTTGTGTGAGATTGAGGGCATCTAGTTTAGATTGTAGGATGGCCGGGGTGTTAAGCATATCCCAATTTAGGTCACCAAGCAGTACGAACTCTGAGGATAGATGGGGGGCAATCAATTCACATATGGTGTCCAGGGCACAGCTGGGGGCTGAGGGGGGTCTGTAGCAAGCGGCAACAGTGAGAGATTTATTTCTGGAAAGGTGGATTTTTAGAAGTAGAAGCTCAAACTGTTTGGGCACAGACCTGGATAGTATGATGGAGCTCTGCAGGCTATCTCTACAGTAGATTGCAACTCCACCCCCTTTGGCAGTTCTATCTAGACGGAAAATGTTATAGTTGGGGATGGAAATTTCAGAATTTTTGGTGGCCTTCCTAAGCCAGGATTCAGACACTGCTAGAACATCAGGGTTGGCGGAGTGTGCTAACGCAGTGAATAACTCAAACTTAGGAAGGAGGCTTCTGATATTTATGTGCAGAAAACCAAGACTTTTACGGTTACAGAAGTCAACAAATGATAGCTCCTGGGAAGTAGGAGTGATACTGGGGGCTGCAGGGCCTGGGTTAGCCTCTACATCACCAGAGGAACAGAGGAGGACTAGAATAAGGATACGACTAAAGGCTTTAAGAACTGGTCTTCTAGTGCGTTGGGTACATAGAATAAAGGGGGCAGTTCTCCGGGCGTTGTAGAAAAGATTCAGGGCATTATGTACAGAAAAGGATATGGAAGGATATGAGTACAGTTCAGGTAACCCTAAGCGTTGGGTAACAATGAAAGAGATAGCGTCATTGGAGGCATCGATGGGTAGATGGGTAAAAAAAAAGAAGTAGACATTGAATAGCCCTTTGAGCATGGTGAAGTTATGAATTACACTTTGGATGGTGTATTAATGCACCCAGTCACTACAAAGGTAACGGCGTCCTTCCCAACTCAGTTGCCGGAGAGGAAAGAAACCGCTCAAGGATTTCACCATGAGGCCAATGGTGACTTTAAAACAGTTGCAGAGTTTAATGGCTGTGATAGGAGAAAACTGAGGATGGATAAACAACATTGTAGTTACTCTACAATACTAACTTAAATGACAAAGTGAAAAGAAGGAAGCCTGTACAGAATACAAATATTCCAAAACATGCATCCTGTTTGCAATAAGGCACTAAAGTAAAACTGCAAATTATTTTTATGTCCTGAATACAAAGCTTTATGTTTGGGGCAAATCCAACACATCACTGAGTACCACTCTTCATATGTTCAAGCATGGTGGTGGCACATCATGTTATGAGTATGCTTGTCATCGGTAAGGATTAGGGAGTTTTTAAAGATACAAATAAACGGAATAGAGCGGAGCACAGGCAAAATCCTAGAGGAAAACCTGGTTCAGTCTGCTTTCCAACAGACACTGGGAGACATTCACCTTTCAGCAGGACAATAACCTAAAACACAAGGCCAAATATACACTGGAGCTGCTTACCAAGAAGATAGTAAATGTTCCAGTTTTGACTTAAATCGGTTTGAAAATCTATGGCAAGACTTGAAAATGGCAGTCTAGCAATGATGAATATTTGTTTTCAAGAATAATGGGCAAATGTTGTACAATCCAGGTGTGCAAAGCTCTTAGACTTACCCAGAAAGACTCACAGCTGTAATCGCTGCCAAAGGTGATTCTAACATGTATTGACTCAGGGGTGTGAATACTTATGTAAATTACATATTTCTGTATTTATTTTTCAATACATTTGCAAACGTTTCTAAAAACATGTTTTCACTTTGTTATTATGGGGTATTGTGTGTAGATGGGTGAGAAAATTCAATTTTGAATTCAGGCTGTAACACAACAAAATTTGGAATAAGTCAAGGGGTATGAATACCTTCTGAAGGCACTGTAACTGGCAGTAGAGCAAGCTTTCAAATGATGCCCACCTGAACCAGATTGCGATTTAAAATGGGCTGTTTTTGAATTGCGTAAACAACTACAGCAATTGTGTGATGGCGGGATTGCAGTGTTGTGTTCCAAACAAAACAACTACAAGTGTGCTTGCTCTAGTTCGTCAACGGCACAGCTAGAAGAGCTCAAAAAGCAACCTTATAGTTGAAGACTCTTCTTTGAGTCATAAGTGCATTGAAATTACTTAGGAACTATGCACACTTTGGAGAGGTGTGTGTGGTCACTTGGAGACACCAGTTAGTCCTCTCACTCAAACACAATTTTTTTGTCTTATGTAGACCTACAGGAATATTCTTATCATGTTACTGAATGTATCCAGAGTATTTTCAGAGTTCATTATCAACAAATGCAGCGAAAAGTACAGTAAATGTAAAAGCACAAAAAATCAACAGTGTAATGTTTGGATTCAGTCTTGTGTTAGGTGAACTGTTGTGTCCTTAACTTTGGTCTAATCATTTTCCGATCATCTCCAAACTGTTCCCTTTTAATTCCTACAATGCTTATGCATATACTTTTCATATTTCTTCTGTAAGAAACATTTCGATTTAGCCCTATCCATATAGACCAATTCCCACAAGTGTTAAGGGTTAAGATCCCTTTAAGAAAACTGACTGAGAATTGAGTATAATGGGGGGAAACACCGTTTTAGTTGAAGAACATATGTCACTGTACATTAAATCCCTATCTGAATTCTGAGGAAATTTTGGCACGTAAAACTGCTTTACAGTGAACTCAAAGTATTGGGACAATGACACATTTTTTGTTGTTTTAGCTCTACTCCAGCACTTTGGATTTGAAATGATACAATGAGTAAGAAAGTTGGAGGCATAAATATCATACCCCCCCAAAAAATGCTAACCTCCCCTGTTATTGTAATGGTGAGAGGTTAGCATGTCTTGGGGTTTGATATTTGTGCGTCAGTAACTTTCTCATCATTATTCACGATTCATTCAGGATTATCCGTAATGATGGTAACATCCACATTAATGTAGAAGGTTTTAGAAACATTCTATTCTTATTTACAATAAAGGTGATTCCAAAATGGAACAATACATTATTTACCATTAATTTCCATTGGGCACAAAATCTGAAACACAACTAAAACAAACCGCAAATGCATCTAACAAATGTGTAGCATCACAAGCTTGATGTAGTCATTACGTGCTATGAATATGGGACCAAATACTTAACTTTTTACTACTTTTAATACACATATAAATGAATTTGTCCCAATACTTCTGGTCCCCTAAAATGGGGGGACTATGTACCAAAAGGGCTGTAATTTCTAAACGGTTCACCCAATATGGATGAAAATACCCTCAAATTAAAGCTGACCGTCTGCACTTTAATCATTGTATCATTTCAAATCCAAAGTGCTGGAGTACAGAGCCAAAACAAAACACAATTTGTCACTGTCCCAATACTTTTGGAGCTCAATGTATTTCCAAATATTGGGCACCTTGAAGGGAAATATGTAAAACCTTGGGTGTGTGTGTGCTATTTTTGCAGCTACAACCATGTTGCTATTTCAACGTGCTCTGACACACTTTGTGTTTCTGTGGTTGCATGGGTGTCTGTGTGGGTGAGTGTCAGTGTGTGAATTTGTTTGCCTGCACAAAACATGTATTTTTGAGTGAGTAGTGTGTGTGTGGTGGAGGGGTGTATGTTTTGCTGTTGTCGGATTGTGCAAGCGTGTTCAGCGGCAACTCTGTGTTTTAATGTCTTATCCGCTTCTACTCTTATCTGCTACACTATCACTCCAAGGAAGATTAGAGCGTCAATTTCATGGAATTCTATATTCAGTTTCTAAGCCAACCCACAGATATTCAAGTACTTCCACTTTCACTGCAAAGACAACTTCCTTCAAGTGGAACTGACAGCGTGTTAACTACTTTGCAGATATGAAACAAACATACAATCATTATATCAGTTTAAAAAAATATCAGATTCCCACATTTATAATGGGTTTTAACAATAGATTATATTTGACTCAAAATGTCATGACGTACAGTAAGACATTGTTGGCAGAATAGATGGATGCAGTTACAGTGGGGAAAAAAAGTATTTAGTCAGCCACCAATTGTGCAAGTTCTCCTACTTAAAAAGATGAGAGAGGCCTGTAATTTTCATCATAGGTACACGTCAACTATGACAGACAAAATGAGGGAAAAAAATCCTGAAAATCACATTGTAGGATTTCTTATGAATTTATTTGCAAATTATGGTGGAAAATAAGTAGTTGGTCAATAACAAAAGTTTCTCAATACTTTGTTATATACTCTTTGTTGGCAATGACACAGGTCAAACATTTTCTGTAAGTCTTCACAAGATTTTCACACACTGTTACTGGTATTTTGGCCCATTCCTCCTTTCAGATCTCCTCTAGGGCAGTGATGTTTTGGGGCTGTCGCTGGGCAACACGGACTTTCAACTCCCTCCAAAGATTTTCTATGGGGTTGAGATCTGGAGACTGGCTAGGCCACACCAGGACCTTGAAATGCTTCTTACGAAGCCACTCCTTCGTTGCCTGGGCGGTGTGTTTGGGATCATTGTCATGCTGAAAGACCCAGCCACGTTTCATCTTCAATGCCCTTGCTGATGGAAGGAGGTTTTCACTCAAAATCTCACGATACATGGCCCCATTCATTCTTTCCTTTACACGGATCAGTCGTCCTGGTCCCTTTGCAGAAAAACAGCCCCAAAGCATGATGTTTCCACCCCCATGCTTCACAGTAGGTATGGTGTTCTTTGGATGCAACTCAGCATTCTTTGTCCTCCAAACACGACGAGTTGAGTTTTTACCAAAAAGTTATATTTTGGTTTCATCTGACCATATGACATTCTCCCAATCCTCTTCTGGATCATCCAAATGCACTCTAGCAAACTTCAGACGGGCCTGGACATGTACTGGCTTAAGCAGGGGGACACGTCTGGCACTGCAGGATTTGAGTCCCTGGCGGCGTAGTGTGTTACTGATGGTAGGCTTTGTTACTTTGGTCCCAGCTCTCTGCAGGTCATTCACTAGGTCCCCCCGTGTGGTTCTGGGATTTTTGCTCACCGTTCTTGTGATCATTTTGACCCCACGGGGTGAGATCTTGCGTGGAGCCCCAGATCGAGGGAGATTATCAGTGGTCTTGTATGTCTTCCATTTCCTAATAATTGCTCCCACAGTTGATTTCTTCAAACCAAGCTGCTTACCTATTGCAGATTCAGTCTTCCCAGCCTGGTGCAGGTCTACAATTTTG
This sequence comes from Coregonus clupeaformis, assembly GCF_020615455.1. Classification (NCBI taxonomy): domain Eukaryota; kingdom Metazoa; phylum Chordata; class Actinopteri; order Salmoniformes; family Salmonidae; genus Coregonus; species Coregonus clupeaformis. The sequence continues at coordinate 24,698,804 of NC_059215.1, forward strand.
TTTCTGGTGTCCTTTGACAGCTCTTTGGTCTTGGCCATAGTGGAGTTCGGAGTGTGACTGTTTGAGGTTGTGGACAGGTGTCTTTTATACTGATAACAAGTTCAAACAGGTGCCATTAATACAGGTAACGAGTGGAGGACAGAGGAGCTTCTTAAAGAAGAAGTTACAGGTCTGTGAGAGCCAGAAATATTGCTTGTTTGTAGGTGACCAAATATTATTTACCACCATCATTTGCAAATAAATTCATAAAAAATCCTACAATGTGATTTTCTGGAGAAAAACATTTCTCAATTTGTCTGTCATAGTTGACGTGTACCTATGATGAAAATTACAGGCCTCTCTCATCTTTTTAAGTGGGAGAACTTGCACAATTGGTGGCTGACTAAATACTTTTTTTCCCCACTGTAAATGCATGATTAAAATAATTCACCAAGACATTTCTTGGTAGTCCCAGAAATACTGCTATCAGGTTGCAAATCACAGCTTGTTTGCTGCCTCCACCCATTCGGGATGCACTGTTTCAGTTTCAATTACTCAATATTTTGGACAAAAACTGACTAATGTAACTAAGGCTGGGAATGTCAATACAATCAAACTAGCAAGGGCAATGATCACAAGTCAGCGTGGCTAATAGGCTAGCGTATCTATTTCTGTAGCTATTTATTTAGCAAGCTAAAAACACAGCCTAACGTTAGCTAGCTAGCTGCTGGGAGGATGTCATGTAATTGGAGGAGTGAGTGACTGACTTTTCCCCCTTATCTTGTTTTTCATTGGCTACACAGCTAGAGATGCAGGTGTCATTTGATTAGCTAGCAGGAAATGTCAATCGCTTTGCTAGCTAGATAGCTACAGTGCCTTGCAAAAGTATTCATCCCCCTTGGCGTTTTTCCTATTTTGTTGCATTACAACCTGTAATTTAAATGGATTTTTGTTTGGATTTCATGTAATGGACATACACAAAATATTCCAAATTGGTGAAGTGAAATGAAAAAAAATAACTTGTTTCAGAAAATTATAAAAAATAAATAACGGAAAAGTGGTGCGTGCATATGTATTCAGCCCTTTGCTATGAAGCCCCTAAATAAGATCTGGTGCAACCAATTACCTTCAAAAGTCACATAATTAGTTAAATAAAGTCCACCTGTGTGCAATCTAAGTGTCACATGATCTGTCACATGATCTCAGTATATATACACCTGTTCTGAAAGGCCCCAGAGTCTGCAACGCCACTAAGTAAGGGGCACCATGAAGACCAAGGGGCTCTCCAAACAGGTCAGGGACAAAGTTGTGGAGAAGTACAGATCAGGGTTGGGTTATAAAAAAATATCCAAAACTTTGAACATCCCACGGAGCACCATTAAATCCATTATTAACAAATGGAAAGAATATGGCACCACAACAAACCTGCCAAGAGAGGGCCGCCCACCAAAACTCACAGCCCAGGCAAGGAGGGCATTAATCAGAGAGGCAACAAAGAGACCAAAGATAACCCTGAAGGAGCTGCAAAGCTCCACAGCGGAGATTGGAGTATCTGTCCATAGGACCACTTTAAGCCGTACACTCCACAGAGCTGGGCTTTACGGAAGAGTGGCCAGAAAAAAGCCATTGCTTGAAGAAAAAAATAAGTAAACACGTTTGGTGTTCACCAAAAGGCATGTGAGAGACTCCCCAAACATATGGAAGAAGGTACTCTGGTCAGATGAGACTAAAATTGAGCTTTTTGGCCATCAAGGAAAATGTCTGGCGCAAACCCAACACCTCTCATCACCCCGAGAACACCATCCCCACAGTGAAGCATGGTGGTGGCCTGTAACAATGTATATTTGCTCATAAACATTACCCAAAGATTTGTTCATTTATTATCTTTTCATCCTTCCGACCCCATTGTCAGTTTATTTAAAAATGTAGCTACTAAACAGTTTGCATGTGTCATACGGGTGTTTATAAGGACATACAGAAAAAAGTCATGTTTGTGTTCTGAAGTGTTTTTGTTTCGATCAAGTCAGGAATATCTCTTATGTTCTCCCCTTTTTGCGAAATGCCATAAGAATGGTTTCACTTCGATACATGAACACACAGTTAGCAACACCACCTCTTTGAATCCCCATGCCATTGGTTACTATGGACTTGTTTGCTGTTGCTTTCAGGAAGTGGAGCGTGTATGTAGTTGTGTAGAGAGGGCATGGGTCGTAGCCGGCCGCGACCGGGAGACCCATGGGGCGGCGCACAATTGGCTCAGCGTCGTCCAGGGTAGGGGAGGGAATGACCGGCAGGGATGTAGCTCAGTTGGTAGAGCATGGCGTTTGCAACGCCAGGGTTGTGGGTTCGATTCCCATGGGGGGCCAGTATAAAAAATGATGTATGCACTCACTAACTGTAAGTCGCTCTGGATAAGAGCGTCTGCTAAATGACTAAAAATGTAAAAATGTAAACAATTTGTAGAATAGTACAGTACACTGAGGCCTGGGCCCAATTTCACCTTTTCACTTTGGCTCTTGGCACAGTCCTGGGTGTATTCATTAGTGCACACTATAGAAAAAACCTTTTGCAATGGAAAATGTTTTGCTACAAAAACAAGGCTACTCCCTCCTAGTTTTGCCCCGTTTGCTTCCTAGTAAATACGCCCTGATTTAAAAGAGGCAAGGTGTGAGGAAAGGCCCCATGTGTGTGCTGTGGGGAGCTAGGCCTCAGCGACTCCACTTCTGCTTTCTGGGCCACTTCTCTCTTCCGTCACCCAGAGGAGAAGGCAGGCCAGACAGCGGGCCTGCATCCCATATGCCACCCTATTCCCTGTATAATGCACTACTTTTGACCAAGGGCTATGGTCAAAAGTAGTGCACTATGTAGAGAATACGGTGCCATTTGGAACACAAAACAGGAAGCGAGAAGTTGTTATTTTGGCTAGCCATGGCCACTCGCATCGCCTTATTTTAGCTTGTTTTTTTTGCAAGTTCGCAGCTGAGAGATGCATTAGACTATATTGGTTTTCCCACCTTAGCTTGAGAAGCTAACCATTTACCATAAGTAATTTACAAGTCATTCTCATTAAACCTTGTGCCAGGAAGGGAGATTTGGACATGGGCACATTTGTCATATTTATGATTCAATACAATCATTCAATACTTACAATACAATGAGATACAATACAATGAGAACCCAATGAACCTTTATTTTATAACTCTAATATCAAGTATTTAACAGTTTCTAAGGTTAATTGAAATCCTTGTGATGGCCAATTAAATATTGTGGCTTGTATTGTTTTATGTATACTGTATATTGAAATGCAATCATTTCAAGCGATTAAAGGAACCATAGAGGCCTACATCACAAATGGCTTGTGAGACATAATGATATCAGTTATTATACGAAGACCTGTTTGTTAACCTAAGTGGAAACTTTCGCAAAGTGACTGTGCATTTTGGTGGTGCAAGAATGAGTCGGTTGTTGTTCATTGCACCATTGCCATTCTCAGTCATTCATTTAAAGACTGGAGGCTCCATTTAATAAATCTGTAAGTTTCCAGTTTATGGCAACACATCATTCCTCCCATGCAGCTAGATATCCAGTTTGAATTGAATATCAAGTTGTATTTTTATACATTTTTTACACCGTGTGGGGCTTCAACTTAGTTAAACTGTGGTATTGAGAGCCTGGGGCCACATACTGATTTGGATTGAATGAAGCCCAAGATGTGCTCACACATTTGGGTTCTTCTAAACAGATGTAAACGAAAACAGGTTAGAAAGTTTGAATTTGTAAATAGTGTGCTAATGACTATCAACCTTGGTCGTGTTCAGTAGGGCACACCGTAGCAAAACATTTCGGGATGAGAAAAACAATATTGTTCTTATTGGACAAGTTATGGTAGTACCTCCCGTTCCACTTTTTTTTCTCCCTTACTGGACATGACCACTGTGTTTCTCCCATAGAATTAGAATGAATAGAATGGACGTCCCCATTCAAGTCATGATGCTATAATGGATGGACTGGGGCCATTTTGAGGGTCCCGATTGGAGCAAAACTAGGTTGAGGATATCCAGGTTAGGACAACGTCCAACGTCCCTCACATGCGGAAGCTTTCGAAAATAAACAGATTCATGGGACCAGCACTATTGCTAACTAGCATCGCTGGTCCCTTAGTTTTAGAATTCTTCCACATGAATGCAAAGAGTTATGGGATATTAGAATCCTCTTGCCTTAACCTTTGTTATCCTCAACCGAGGAGCAAAGCAGGAAGTAAAAGCATGGAAGTTCGGCATTCAATCTGTGCTTTATTAACAGTCACCTCATTCTATGGTTTCTCCCACAAGGATTGTCCACTAGCCTGGGTAAACACCATGGTGTTTGACTACAAGGATCAGCTGAAGACTGGGGAGTTCCTTCTCTCCACCTGGCCTTCAGTCCCTGGTACAGTAGAACTACACACACACACACACACACACACACTGGAACCACTGCACGTCTTCAAAAGGATTGAAGTATACCACCCAGAGTAACACACACTGCTACATAGTATCGCAAATTGCTATTGTACTAAGTAGTTGCTTCACAAGCTAGTTGTTTTCTGAACTGCAAAATGTACACCATTGTTCCGATACAATTTTAATCATTGTACTATTTACCTATAGTTGTTTGTCATTAAATTGCTGCAAATTACTGGGTAATAGGTAGTAATAATACATTTAAAAATGAATTAAATATAGCTGCAAGCAGCAACAAAGGCTCCTAGCCACACATTTTTTTAATTTGAATTACAACACATTTGCAACTTGTTTTTTATATATCTGGGATAAGGAATGACATTTAAATGCTACAAAAATAAAGGCTTTTCCTTGTTTTAAAAAATGTTGTTACTGATATACTAAAAAAAGGAGTGAGGCTGGTCAAAATCTGTTTCACTTTTGTTCAAATTACACAATTTAGACAACCTACAATAATAATACTAGATACGATACCTCTGTAGTGCACGCATACCAATTCAAAACACTTTACCACTACATTTACTGAAAAGATGCACGTAAAGGTTTTATAGTGCCATCGACTGGTTTGGAGTGGCTATGTTTGATGTAGTCATTATTCCTTTGCAAAAGTGGTCGTGATGATTTTGGAAATATCAATACGTGCTTCAGAGTGGACCTTTCTTGTAGTGTCCTTAAGCCACTCAATCAGTATCATGTTGATGAATCAAAGAACAGTTGAATAGTTTTGAGTTTCGTTGGGTTTGCGGTGGGGACAAATTTGACATTTTCTTGGTCATCTGTTGATTACATTTCTTGCTTTTTGCAAACTCAGTAGAGACAGGGATTGTTACCATATTTTCATAGTTTTGAGTGAATCAGATTTTTGGTTCATGAAATGTTTCAATGTTTGTTCAAACATCCAAGATGGAATAAAATCAGATATGGTGGAGGTCCATAGGTCCTTGAGGCAAAACATTTTCCTTATGCTGAGAAACACTTTTGTACAGACTTTCGAAGCTCTACGTCAAACGAAATTGTGGGGCTGCACTTTGGACTTTTAATCATCATCATATCATCACCTACGGGCCATTCAGTTCGGGATTTGGCCCCATAATAACTCCCTCTGTGTTCTATTTGTATTCCCTTTTTTTTTTTTTTTATCTGGCCTTTAGACATTGGCCCCATGCAAGGAGAATCACACAAAAAGAATAAGGCTTCCAGCCGCTAAGTGGCTTGGAGCCTTAAAAGGGCAATCAACAGTTGCTATATCCATTTAGCAGTTGTTACATCCAAATTATTGATATGTTCCTATTGATTCTTGAAGAATTTGAGCTTAGTTCAACTGTGGTACCCCTACAGAACCCCAAAAATGTTTGTAAACAAAGTATATGTAAACAAACACTATATAGCCTCAAAACATGGTTAAAACTATAATGTTAATATCATGGATGGTCAGTCCTTGCGTTCATAGCTCTGTCTATGAATTTGAGAATGGTTACATTTCTTCAGCCCCATCCCACAGTGGCGGGGAGAAAGCTTTATTGTTTCTCCTGCTGATTGCAGCTTTTACACATTGATTTTTCTCTAATAGCTGAATATGTTTATTTCGGTTAAATTTGGCATCACAGATGATAAAGGCGACCTCTTGAATCCAATGGGCACAGTGGAGAAAAATCCCAACATTGATAGTGCAGCAGGACTCCTTATTCGCTTCCCCAATATCCGACCTCACCCTCTCTACTACCCCCATTTCGACAAGGTACACCTTTTACTGCACACATGTTTCAATAGTTGACATTGTACATTTGTAACCAATCTCGTATATTTGTAACCATTACACTTGTAACCATCTTGTACTGTACATGTAAAAAATATATATATATTAGATCTTACTATAGCTTTTATGAAATTAGACATTGGAATTATATTTTTAGTGCTATATTAAGATATCTACACATTTGTATGCACCTCCTATTTTCAGTTGAGGGACCTAGAAAAAAATGGAGGGAAGGTTATAGCCACTAAGGTGGAGGTAAGGGACTCTCTATTGTTTGTTTGAAATGTATAAGATTACATTAAAGTAATCCTTTGAAAACCACATTCAACTTTTTAAAACGCATAAACCATTTATTATTATTTATATTATATCTTATTGTATGTTTGAACTTTGAATTCATTATCAATACCATTACTTATCAATTATGTTCCTCAAAATTACCAGTGTTTTTTAAAACTACTTTTACATCAAAGTATACATTAATTGCTAAGAAATTACCATGCTAGTACCTACAGATCTACAGTAGGTTCACTCAACCCCTTCCCTGTTATCTTTGTATTGTGCTGCCCAGCATATGAAGCTAAAGGAAATAGTAGACAATAAGAACTACACAGAGTTCTTTGAGGACGAGAAAGAGCTTCTGTGGAAGCTACGCGGTGTGGTGCGGGAGCGCTACCCAGAGAGTCTGTCCAAACTTCTCCTCATCACAAAATGGAATAAGCACGAGGATGTAGCACAGGTAGGACACTATGGGCAACATTTTCCTCTCGCAAAGACAACTGAGCTGTGAGTTAAGGCACTGCAAGGGAAATTATCATCTGCATCTTTGACTTAAAGGTAACTGCCAAAATAAAGGACACACCAACATAAAGCGTCTTAATAGGGCGTTAGGCCACCACAAACCAGAACAGCTTCACCTTGGCATAAATTCTACAAGAGACGGTCATGGCATATGGTTTACATCGTTTTCATGCTCATCAAACCATTCAGTGACCACTCGTGCCCTGTGGATGGGGGCATTGTCATCCTATTGGGGTATAGCCATGGTAACCAAAATAACGGCCAAAATAATGACCTGCCCAGCATTTTTTTACATGACCCTAAGCATGAAGGGATGTTAATTGCTTCATTAACTCAGGAACCACACCTGTGTGGAAGAACCTGCTTTCAATATACTTTGTATCCCTCATTTACGAAAGTGTTTCCATTATTTTGGCAGTTACCTGTATGTTGTAACTTTTCTTAAAACATTTCAGTGAGGAGGAACTTTGTTTGAACCAGAGATTTAGTTACGATGTGATAGACATGCAGTGCATTAGTTCATAGTGCAGCTGTTTTTGCGATTATTAAATAAGTAATTATTTTCCATTATCATGTTAAAATTGATTCCTGCTTTCAGTATGCATTAGCAATGCGCATGTATACTGAAAAGGAATTTATAGTTCCAGTAGGTTCAATGTCAAAAGACAAGGTCTGACCTGTGCCATTGTGTCCAGATGGTGGGTTTTCTGCAGAAATGGCCGGATCTCCCTGCTCTCCATGCCCTGGAGCTGCTGGACTACAGTTTCCCTGACCCAATGGTCCGCTCCTTCACCATCAGATGCCTAAGGAAGCTGAGGTACTGTAACCTTAGGGGTAGTTTCCCGGACACAGATTAAAGATGCACTATGCAGAAATCGCTCCGCCATTTCCTGGTTGCTAAAATTCTAATAGTTTGCCTAATTTCAGTTTTTGTGACAAAACAAGCATAGTGTAGAGAATCATTGTACCATCTAAACCGCTGTGAAATATATTTTACATAACCAAAACTATTGTATTTTCATCTGTTTGAAGCTGTTGTACAAAACCGAAAGTAAAAGACGCAAAAACTAAACTTAAGCACGAGAAGTATAGAAATAGCACACATAGAACAGATCTACCGCTTCTTACACTTGCTTTCAATGAGAATGATAAAAATATAAAACACATTTCTATGTGAATTTCGTCAGGTCCCCAAAAAAGTTTTATATTGCAGCTTTAAGCCTTGACTAAAAATTATGTTAAATGGAGAATTCTCATTGAAAGTGCTTTTTAGTTCAGGACTAGGCTCAATCCATGTCTGGGAAACATTTGGCTCTTGCCATTACCTCTTTTATGCTTTTCGTTTTTGATAGGTTCTCAACAAAAAAATATCTCCTGAAATAGAAACAAGTGGTACAAATAACAAATAAAAACAAGTGGTACCACTTTAACAATGGTGTGAAATTAATGTTAAGAATTTGAAACAAGTGGAAAATTGGTTTTTAGAAGTGTCAACAAGTTCCAACCATACTGGATGCCCGTCAATAACTTGGTTGCTCAAAGACTATATACAGCTGGCAAAAAATTATCGTTTTTACAATGTTGTGAAAATGTTGCTGTAAATGACCCCATTTAATCTACCTCCCAGCAGAGATGAGGAGCTGCTCCAGTACTTGCTGCAGTTGGTTCAGGTTCTGAAGTATGAGTCTTACCTGGACTGTGACCTGGCTACTTTCCTGCTAGAGAGAGCCCTCTCCAACAAGAGGATAGGCCACTTCCTCTTCTGGCATCTCAGGTAAGGCTGTGTGCATGTGCGCATGCGTGTGCGAACAAACAACATATCCTAAAAACAGGACAGATCAAAGTAAAATGGACAATATGGAATGGACAATCAGGCTACTCACAACTGCTGTCCATGAGTTTAATCCAGTGGTCATGATCAGTGGTTTCAAGTTTGTATCCATTAATTTTTGACGAGCTGATCATAGCGAAAAAGAAAATACTTCTGCATTTCCCGCTCTGTAAACACCTTGCAAATAGGCTCAGGATAACTCCTCCTGATAAAGTTGGGTATGTGGTATTCAGAGCTTAAATAGCCTAATTGATTAGTCACAGGAAGTGTCGACCCACTGTTCACCGTCTTGGAATACCTGATGGTCAAATACCAACCATTCAACCTCCCGAGGGAGTTTTCAGCTGTTATCGTGACAAGAAAAATAGCAAGCTGGCAATTAACTAACTATACAAAGCTATAAACAAGCAAGAAAACCTACATCCAGAGGCTGCTTTTCTGGTTTTAATTTCGCGTCACTAAGACACGTGATACCCAACTTCCATCAACACGTCTCCAACTCCACTAGGGGCGATAAAGTCATAGACCACTGTTATTCTACCCACAAGCAAGCATACAAGGCCCTCCCTCGTCCGCCATTCGGCAAATCAGATCATGACTCCGTAGTCCTGCTCCTGTTTACAAGCAGAAACTCAAACAGGAAGTACCCGTGACTCGCTCTGTTGAGAAATGGTCACCAGAATCATAGATTATGCTACAGGACTGCTTTGCCTAGCGCTGATTGGAATATGTTTAGATACTCCTCCGATAACATTGACGAGCTAACTACCTCCGTCACTGGCTTCATTAGAAAATGCATCGGCGACGTTGTCCCCACGGTGAGGGTTCACTGCTTCCCCAATCAAAAGCCCTGGATTAACACCAAGGTTGGCTCTAAACTAAAGGACAGAGATACCGCACACAGAGCCTTCACAGACAACCCTGATGCTACGGCCGAAGACAGGAATAAGTACAAGAAGTCCCGCTATGACCTCTGCAGAGTCATCAAATGAGCAAAAGGACAATATAGGAATAAGGTGGAATCATATTACACAGTCTGTAATCCCCACATGGTTTAAGATGACCACCTTCATTCCTGTCCCCAAGAACATGCCACAATGACTACCGCCCTGTAGCACTCACTTCAGTAATCATGAAGTGCTTTGAAAGGCTGGTTATGGCACACATTAACTTCACCATCCCAGACACCCTTGACCCACTCCAATTTGCCTACCGCCCCAACCGATCCATAGAAGATGCAATCTCAATTGCTCTCCACACTGCCCTCACCCACCTAGATAATAATACCTATGTGAGAATGCTGTTCATTTACTACAGCTCAGCGTTCAAAACCATTGTCCCCTCCAAGCTTGTCACCAAGCTTAGGGCTCTGGGTCTGAACACCTCCCTCTGCAGCTAGATACTGGACTTACTGACGGGCCGACCCCAGGTGGTGAGGGTAGCCAACATCACCTCCGCCACGCTGACCCTCAACACGGGGCCCCACAGGGGTGTGTGCTTAGTGCCCTCCTGTACTCCCTGTTGACCCACGATGGCGTGGCCACGCACGACTCCAACACCATCATCAAGTTTGCTGACGGCACGACGGTGGTAGGCCTGATCACCGGCGACGTTGAGTCAGCCTACAGGGAGGAGGTCAGTGATTTGGCAGTGTGGTGCCAGAGCAACAACCTCTCCCTCAACGTCAGTAAGACCAAGGAGCTGATCGTATACTACAGGAAACGAAGGGGCGAGCACGCTCCCATCCACATCGACGGGGCTGCAGTGGAGCATGCTCTTGAACAGCTTCGATCCCCAAGCAATAAGACTGATAAATAGCAAACAAAATAGCTACACAGACTATCTGAGTTAACCTTGTATCTTTATTTACCTTTTATTTACATTTTTGCACTGTCTCTATGCACACTCACAGGGCCCTACACACGCACACACACACTCCATCTGCTCACTCACACATAATATGCACATACATTTATACTGACTCTACACACCCGCACACCCACTCACATACAAGCTGCTGCTACTCTGTTTATCTTATATCCTGTTGCCTAGTCACCTTACCCCTATACATATCTACCTCCATCACTCCAGTATACATGCACATGTAAATATGGTATTGGAACTGACACTTTATATAGTATGCTTACTTACTTATTGTGTTCTTCATATTTATTTGTATTTCTCATATGTCTTTTCTAGTATTACATTGTGTGTGCGCGCCTGGCTATGTGCACGTGTGTGCGCTTTCGTGTGGAACAAGCACTATAACTCTGTATATGAATTGAACACTAAGGTGGTGTTGTCGGGTGGTGTTGGTAGAAGTTGTGACAGAAGCCTTTGTCCTCACTCCAGGTCAGAAATGCATGTATCCTCAGTCAGTCTGCGTTTCGGACTGATTCTAGAGGCTTACTGCAGGGGCAACATCTATCACATCAAGAGCTTATGGAAACAGGTGAGCACACCTTGAGACTATATACTTGGTCATTCTTAGACATTCCTTAGAAATAGCATGTATAGAGGAGTAGGGGAGACTGGGGGCAATTGTAACATGTTTTGTATTTGACTCTATTGCTCAGGGACCACTCGAACTAGGCCAGTAATGTTTTTATATAAGAAACGTACATCTGTCTCCTAATCATTCATACCATTTAAAGGTCTGTATATAAGACGGTCGTATCACAATATTGATTTTAATCCGAAAAGTCCGGACGTTACATTTGCTGCCGTGCCAGGGGAAATTGTAACAGTAGCTGGGGTCAAATGTAACACCTAAAAAATAAACAAAATAAATTACCTTAATTTTTAAATAATTAATGTTTATGAATTATCATATCATAGACATATGTAATAATTTTGCAAGAAATATAAGTATTTCTATGTACGTAACAAATATTTACAGTAACACCCCTGTTTGTGCATGGCCATTCGGTACCTCTTAAAACATCTGAATAGTCTGATGGTGCCCAGAATATATCTGTTTACAACTTATTTGGCACTGTACAGGACCCCAAGGCTATTTAAAGTTAGTATTTGTATATTTCATGTAAAATTCATACAATCTTAAAGTTAAAATCACTTGTTTTCATAATGTGGCTGCTTGGCTCAGGGTCATTTTAATTACCCCCAAGCCATGACAAAACTTAATGTGCTAGGCCTCCCGAGTGGCGCATCACTACAGACCCGGGTTCGATCCCGGGCTGTATCACAACCGGCCGTGATCGGGAGTCCCATAGGGCGGCGCACAATTGGCCCAGCATCGTCCGGGTTAGGGGGGGTATTTGCGCTCTAGCAACTCCTTGTGGCAGCACCTGAAGGCTGACCTCGGTCATCAGGTGAACTGTGTTTCCTCCGACACATTGGTGCGGCTGGCTGTATAACTCATGTGCCTACCAATAGACAACAATAGTGACACGTCAATCATGCCAATGTTTAGCCAACATATAGTGATGAAAATTATGCTAGTTTGAATTCTTGGACATTAATGCTCAGGACAGTATAAGAACAATACAACCGGTGGAAAAAACTACATTCACCACTAAAAAAACAAACATTCGCTCATAAAACGTGCAAATAGTGAGATATTTTGCGGGAAACCTTTCAAGCAGGGAGGGAACCTAAATGAGAATGTACTGTGTGACTTTCATCACTAGCTTTCCCCCCAGACCCAACCCCACCAACACACACACACACACAACGCTACTAGTCTCACCTCGGCCTCTGCTGTCTTTGCCCTTACATTTCCTCAGAGTGTGCCCCTCTTTATATCCCTTCTCCCGATCTACTATATCTCACTGTACTATCCCAAAACTTTATCAATACAGTGGCTTGCGAAAGTATTCACCCCACTTGGACTTTTTCCTATTTTGTTGCCTTACAACCTGGAATTAAAATGGATCTTTTGGGGCTTTGTATCATTTGATTTACACAACATGCCTACCACTTTGAAGATGCAAAATATTTTTTGTGTGTGAAACAAACAAGAAATAAGACACAAAAAAACAGAAAACTTGAGCGTGCATAACTATTCACCCCCCCAAAGTCAATACTTTGTATAGCCACCTTTGCAGCAATTACAGCTGCAAGTCTCTTGGGGTACAGTGAGGGGAAAAAAGTATTTGATCCCCTGCTTATTTTGTCCACTGACAAAGAAATGATCAGTCTATAATTTTAATGGTAGGTTTATTTGAACAGCGAGAGACAGAATAACAACAAATAAATCCAGAAAAACGCATGTCAAAAATGTTATAAATTGATTTGCATTTTAATGAGGGAAATAAGTATTTGACCCCCTCTCAATCAGAAATATTTCTGGCTCCCAGGTGTCTTTTATACAGGTAACGAGCTGAGATTAGGAGCACACTCTTAAAGGGAGTGCTCCTAATCTCAGCTTGTTACCTGTATAAAAGACACCTGTCCACAGAAGCAATCAATCAATCAGATTCCAAACTCTCCACCATGGCCAAGACCAAAGAGCTCTCCAAGGATGTCAGGGACAAGATTGTAGACCTACACAAGGCTGGAATGGGCTACAAGACCATCGCCAAGCAGCTTGGTGAGAAGGTGACAACAGTTGGTGCGATTATTCACAAATGGAAGAAACACAAAGAAACTGTCAATCTCCCTCGGCCTGGGGTTCCATGCAAGATCTCACCTCGTGGAGTTGCAATGATCATGAGAACAGTGAGGAATCAGCCCAGAACTACACGGGAGGATCTTGTCAATGATCTCAAGGCAGCTGGGACCATAGTCACCAAGAAAACAATTGGTAACACACTACGCCGTGAAGGACTGAAATCCTGCAGCGCCCGCATGGGCCCCCTGCTCAAGAAAGCACATATACAGGCCCGTCTGAAGTTTGCCAATGAACATCTGAATGATTCAGAGGAGAACTTGGTGAAAGTGTTGTGGTCAGATGAGACCAAAATCGAGCTCTTTGGCATCAACTCAACTCGCTGTGTTTGGAGGAGGAGGAATGCTGCCTATGACCCCAAGAACACCATCCCCACCGTCAAACATGGAGGTGGAAACATTATGCTTTGGGGGTGTTTTTCTGCTAAGGGGACAGGACAACTTCACCGCATCAAAGGGACGATGGACGGGGCCATGTACCGTCAAATCTTGGGTGAGAACTTCCTTCCCTCAGCCAGGGCATTGAAAATGGGTCGTGGATGGGTATTCCAGCATGACAATGACCCAAAACACACAGCCAAGGCAACAAAGGAGTGGCTTAAGAAGAAGCACATTAAGGTCCTGGAGTGGCCTAGCCAGTCTCCAGACCTTAATCCCATAGAAAATCTGTGGAGGGAGCTGAAGGTTCGAGTTGTCAAAGGTCAGCCTCGAAACCTTAATGACTTGGAGAAGATCTGCAAAGAGGAGTGGGACAAAATCCCTCCTGAGATGTGTGCAAACCTGGTGGCCAACTACAAGAAACGTCTGACCTCTGTGATTGCCAACAATGGTTTTGCCACCAAATACTAACTCATGTTTTGCAGAGGAGTCAAATACTTATTTCCCTCATTAAAATGCAAATCAATTTATAACATTTTTGACATGCGTTTTTCTGGATTTTTTTGTTGTTATTCTGTCTCTCACTGTTCAAATAAACCTACCATTATAGACTGATCGTGTCTTTGTCAGTGGTCAAACGTACAAAATCAGCAGGGGATCAAATACTTTTTTCCCTCACTGTATGTCTCTATAAGCTTGGCACATCTATCCACTGGGATTCTTTCCCATTCTTCAAGGCAAAACTGCTCCAGCTCCTTCAAGTTGGATGGGTTCCGCTGGTGTACAGCAATCTTTAAGTCATACCACAGATTGTGGGGATGGTGTTCTCGGGGTGATGAGAGTTGTTGGGTTTACGCCAGACATAGCGTTTTCCTTGATGGCCAAAAAGCTCAATTTGTCTCATCTGACCAGAGTACCTTCTTCCATATGTTTGGGGAGTCTCCCACATGCCTTTTGGCGAACACCAAACGTGTTTGCTTATTTTTTTCTTTAAGCAATGGCTTTTTTCTGGCCACTCTTCCGTAAAGCCCAGCTCTGTGGAGTGTACGGCTTAAAGTGGTCCTATGGACAGATACTCCAATCTCCGCTGTGGAGCTTTGCAGCTCCTTCAGGGTTATCTGTGGTCTCTTTGTTGCCTCTCTGATTAATGCCCTCCTTGCCTGGTCCGTGAGTTTTGGTGGGCGGCCCTCTCTTGGCAGGTTTGTTGTGGTGCCATATTCTTTCAATGTTTTAATAATGGATTTAATGGTGCTCCATGGGATGTTAAACGTTTCAGATATCTGTTTATAACCCAACCCTGATCTGTACTTCTCCACAACTTTGTCCCTGACCTGTTTGGAGAGCTCCTTGGTCTTCATGGTGCAGCTTTCTTGGTGGTGCCCCTTGCTTAGTGGTGTTGCAGATTCTGGGGCCTTTCAGAACAGGTGTAATATACTGAGATATCATGTGACACTTAGATTGCACACAGGTGGACTTTATTTAACTAATTATGTGACTTCTGAAGGTAATTGGTTGCACCAGATCTTATTTAGGGGCTTCATAGCAAAGGGGGTGAATACCACTTTTCCGTTATTTATTTATTCGAATTTTTTTAAACAAGTTATTTTTTTCCTTTCACTTCACCAATTTGGACTATTTTATATGTCCATTACATGAAATCCAAATAAAAATCCATTTAAATTACAGGTTGTAATGCAACAAAATAGGAAAAACGCCAAGGTGGATGAATACTTTTGCAAGGCACTGTACTCCCTCCTCCTCTTCTCTCTGTGCAGAATGAGGCTCTGAACAAGATGAAGGCTCTGAATGACTTTGTGAAGTCGGGCTGGCAGAAGACGTCGCGCCAGCAGATGACAGACGACATGAAGCTGTGTATCAAACAGGAGGCATACATTGAGGCCCTCTCATACCTGCTGTCCCCGCTCAACCCCAGCATCATGCTCTCTGAGATTTGGTGGGTACCTGGCACACACACACAGATACAGGCACGCAGACACAGACGCACACAAATATGCACAGACAGACCTACGCAGACAGACATCCAGGAATGCACACACACACACACACACACACACACACACACACATACAGAAGCATCATGCACCTCCATGTTTTGAGGGCACTGATAGCCACCTTCAGCATCTTTTAATTAATTCTGTGTTAGAAATTACTATGTTGTATATTTATTTATCCTACAAATGGGTAGAAATTATATTACAGTTGAAGTCGGAAGTTTACATACACTTAGGTTGGAGTTATTAAAACTCGTTTTTCAACCAATCCACAAATTTCTTGTTAACAAACTATAGTTTTGGCAAGTCGGTTAGGACACCTACTTTGTGCATGACACAAGTAATTTTTCCAACAATTGTTTACAGACAGATTATTTCACTTATAATTCACTGTATCACAATTCCAGTGGGTCAGAAGTTTACATACACTAAGTTGACTGTGCCTTTAAACAGCTTTGAAAATTCCAGAAAATTATGTCATGGCTTTAGAAGCTTCTGAATGGCTAATTGACATCATTTGAGTCAATTGGAGGTGTACCTGTGATGTATTTCAAGGCCTACCTTCAAACTCAGGGCCTCTGAGTTGTAGACCTCCACAAGTCTGGTTCATCCTTGGGAGCAATTTCCAAATGCATGAAGGTACCACGTTTATCTGTACAAACAATAGTACGCAAGTATAAACACCATGGGACAACGCAGCCATCATACCGCTCAGGAAGGAGACACGTTCTGTCTCCTAGAGAAGAACGTACTATGGTGCGAAAAGTGAATATCAATCCCAGAACAACAGCAAAGGACCTTGTGAAGATGCTGGAGGAAACAGGTACAAAGGTATCTATATCCACAGTAAAACGAGTCCTATATCGACATAACCTGAAAGGCCACTCAGCAAGGAAGAAGCTACTGCTCCAAAACCGCCATACAAAAGCCAGACTATGATTTGCAACTGCACATGGGGACAAAGATTGTACTTTTTTGAGAAATGTCCTCTTGTCTGATGAAACAAAAGTATAACTTTTTGGCCATAATGACCATCGTTATGTTTGTAGGAAAAAGGGGGTTACTTGCAAGCTGAAGAACACCATCCCAACCGTGAGGGACGGGGGTAGCAGCATCATGCTGTGGGGGTGTTTTGCTGCAGGAGGGACTGGTGCACTTCACAAAATAGATGGCATCATGAGGAAGGAAAATTATGTGGATAAATTGAAGCAACATCTCAAGACATCAGTCAGGAAGTTAAAGCTTGGTCGCAAATGGGTCTTCCAAATGGACAATGACCCCAAGCATACTTCCAAAGTTGTGGCAAAATGGCTTAAGGACAACAAAGTCAAGGTATTGGAGTGGCCATCACAAAGCCGTGACCTCAATCCTATAGAAAATGTGTGGGCAGAACTGAAAAAGTGTGTGCGAGCAAGGTGGCCTACAAACCTGACTCAGTTACACCAGCTCTGTCAGGAGCAATGGGCCAAAAATTAACCCAACTTATTGTGGGAAGCTTGTGGAAGGCTACCCGAAACGTTTGACCCAAGTTAAACAATTTAAAGGCAATGCTACCAAATACTAATTGAGTGTATGTAAACTTCTGACCCACTGGGAATGTGATGAAAGAAATAAAAGCTGAAATAAATCATTCTCTCTACTATTATTCTGACATTTCACATTCTTAAAATAAAGTGGTGATCATAACTGACCTAAGACAGGGCATTTTTACTAGGATTAAATGTCAGGAATTGTGAAAAACTGAGTTTAAATGTATTTGGCTAAGGTGTATGTAAACTTCCGACTTCAACTGTATATAGGGAAAAGTCTTCTCCCAGTGTTAACAGATTTGCTTGATGTTGCAGTGCGGACAGATGCAAGTTCATGGACTCCAAGATGAAGCCCCTGTGGCTCATGTACAAGAACAAATGGGTGCAGGGGGACACTGTCGGCATAATTTTCAAGAATGGAGATGGTGAGAGATTCAAAGAACACAGGGGATTCCAAATGATACATTTTGAAAATGTATTTATTTATTTATTTTTGTATTTGTATTTTTTGGGGGGCACTGTAATGGCGACCGGTGGTGTTGGTTCTGTATGTCACCTGTCTTGACTATTTTCATTTATTTTTGTGTGTCCTGTTGTCATATTATATCTATGTATGACTCTTCGTGGGAGTGTATTAGTCAACTAATGGACACACATATGTGTCTTTTGGAGGCCTTTTAGCGCTGTTTTAGTGCTGTTTTGGTAGCTTTGTTTGCATATCTCAAGTGCATCCTTGGTGGTATCCATGGAGATGCAGGATGCAAGCAGTATCCAGATCGAGAGAGCCAGGGGCATCGGGACTACAGTCGAGGCTGGAGAAGAACCACTGCTGGCTTCATGGGCAAGTCCATAGGACTGGAGAACAGGAGAACTAAAGAGACTCACTCCGGACCCTCCAGATGATCTCCAAGCTCCGTCAATGTAGCTAGCTAGGTTAATTAGCTGCGAATATGCTAGCCTGTTGTAGCCTAGGCTACGCACAGCCCACTGCTCTGTACAGTATATCAGATATCCTCCTCATCAAAGATCAGAGAAACGGCCAGCCAACACCATAGAGTAGCACTATTTTTAAAGTTTATTTTTTTATATTGTGTTATCGTCATCCTGTCAGCCTAGTAGCTAGGTCTACTGTGTGTATCCCCAAGCTACTATGTTTGTTATTTCTTTATTTTCTGAACCACTCCAAAAAGAAGATCCCTTGCAGGAAATTCAAGTTATTCTGTTCTTACACCGGTTAGAAAATATACCCTTTTACTACTGTATTTACCTAATTTATGGCCATGCAGATATTGGAAGAGATGCAACAAAAAGACACTTGTTCATAGATTAATAATTTGCAGTGTTTTCCCCAACTCCATGGCCCATCGATTTGTGTGTATTGAGTAATGTCGCATTTATATTGGTCCGATGCGGGACTATTAGGTACAGTCACTTGTAAATTAAAGTTATGAACAATTCCTCTGCAGACCAACCTTTTATCATGCTACTTTTGCACGCATGCCATCGGGAGCATTAATCATACTAGTCTAAATTGCTAGTCTGGCCGCCTGGGGAGTCTGGATCTGTGATTCTCATCCCGTCTCGGTTGGATATAAGTGTACCTTTTGCCTGACATAACCTCTAACCTTTCAGATCTCCGACAAGACATGTTGACCCTCCAAATGATCCAGCTGATGGAAATCCTTTGGAAGAAAGAGGGACTGGATCTAAGGTATGTGTTAGCAGCAGGGGTTGGAACCTAAAAGTTTCACTGTTCCGACAAGCAAAATAAAGTTCTGAACCGGTTCAAACCAAAAATAAGTACTGTTTTTTATCATTCCTTTCTGTTCCTTTTTAAACCTCTGAAATCATATATTTATTTTCATTTAGCTCGACATTAAATTACTTAGTGGATAGAAAAGCTTGCTATGGAGTGGGCAAGCTATAGCTCAGTGAGTTATTTACATGTGTGATTGAAAGACAAGCCAGAGAGAGTAGAGGAGGCTTGGCTTGAAGCGCTGGGCATCTTGTGATAACATGCATTATCTAAATTAGGCCCACAGAATTATACCTTCGGAGGAACGGCTTCTATGGAGGGTGAGGGGCAGGTAGCCTACACACATACACTGACAAAGATTTTCAGCTGTCAGGCAGAGACTGGAAAAAGTTTCTGATTGACAGAGGGAGGGCTTTGCATAGGTACATTGTTGCGTTTTTTGTGGGACTGGGAAAAAATCCTGGAAAGTAAAATAACGTTATTAACCGGTTCCCATGCTTTTAAAATAACGGTTCTGTTGCGGAACAGTATAGACCACTTTTGTTCATGGTTCTGATTCTGTTCCTTGAAAAATTGCATTCTTTTTCTGTTTTCGGTTCTGTTCCCTGAACTGGTTCCAACCCCTGCTTAGCAGTGGACCTAGTTGTATAACAGAGCTGGGTTCGGTGAACCACACTTGCAGGATGAGTAACCTTGCTTGAGACCCAGTGAAGACCTGCATTAGCCCCGTAAGCTAATACCTAGGGTTTTGCTTGTGGCGCGCAGGAAACCTGGATTTGAAATAAGTAGGTGACATTGCAGTCAAACGGTTCTACATACATACTGGGAACAGGTTTGGGGAAAACTGATATGATGGTTTTGTAACAATGTACTTAGGGCATACAGTTATAATGCGTTATTACTTGTTATAAGCATATAATAGGCCTTATAATGCTTTATGAATGAACTTTCTCTACTGTCTCTGTAAGGATGATCCCCTACGGCTGCCTCTCCACCGGGAACAAGACAGGCCTCATCGAGGTGGTGAAAAACTCAGACACCATCGCCAACATCCAGCGCAACAACAGCAACAGTGCCGCGACCGCAGCCTTCAACAAAGACGCCCTGCTCAACTGGCTTAAATCCAAGAACCCAGAGTAAGTGTGACAGAGACACAGGTCTAGCGGTCATCTCTACAGTGACGGCATGGGTTTGTATCCAGCCTACTGCCCTTTGACACAACCTCTCTCTATCTTTCCCAACTGTCATCCGCTATCTCTATCTGGTCAATATACACTGAGTATACAAAACATTAAGAACACCTACTCTTTCCATGACATAGACTGACCAGGTGAATCCAGGTGAAAGCTATGATCCCTTATTGATGTCACTTGTTAAATCCACTTTAATCAGTGTAAATGAAGGGGAGGAGACCGGTTAAAGAAGGATTTTTAAGCCTTGAGACAATTGAGACATGAATTGTGTATGTGTGCCATTCAGAGGGTGAATGGGCAAGACAAAAGATTTAAGTGCTTTGAACGGGTTATGGTAGTGTTTTTCACACTCAACAGTTTCCCGTGTGTATCAAGAATTGTCCACCACCCAAAGGACATCCAGCCAAATTGACACAACTGTGGGAAGCATTGGAGTCAACATGGGCCAGCACCCCTGTCCATGTCCAGACGAATTATTGAGGCTGTTCTGAGGGCAAAATATATACACTGAGTATACCAAATATTAAGAACACCTGCTCTTTCCATTATATAGACTGACAAGGTGAATCCAGGTGAAAGCTATGATCCCATATTGATGTCATGTGTTAAATCTACTTCAATCAGTGTAGATGAAGGGGAGGATTTTAGGGGGAGGGGAATATTAGGAAGGTCTTCCTAATGTTTGGTATACTTAGTGTAATCTGAAAATACCTTAAACTATATCTTAGAAAAAATTAATTACAGATAGGCTAGCTCTCAAACATACTAAACTGGACCTATGATTTGACCTTACAGTGCCTTGCAAAAGTATTCATCCCACTTGGCGTTTTTCCTATTTTGTTGCATTACAACCTGTAATGTAAATGGATTTTTATTTGGATTTCATGTAATGGACATACACAAAATAGTCGAAATTGGTGAAGTGAAATAACTTGTTTCAAAAAATTCAAAAAATTAAATAACGGAAAAGTGGTGCGTGCATATGTATTCACCCCCTTTGCTATGAATCCCCTAAATAAGATCTGGTGCAACCAATTACCTTCAGAAGTCACATAATTAGTTAAATAAAGTCCACTTGTGTGCAATATAAGTGCCACATGATCTCAGTATATATACACCTGTTCTGAAAGGCCCCAGAGTCTGCAACACCACTAAGCAAGGGGCACCACCAAGAAAGTGGCACCATGAAAACCAAGGAGCTCTCCAAACAGGTCAGGGACAAAGTTGTGGATCAGGGTTGGGTTATAAAAAAATATCAGAAACTTTGAACATCCCATGGAGCACCATTAAACCCATTAATAAAAAATGGAAAGAATATGGCACCACAACAAACCTGCCAAGAGAGAGCCGCCCACCAAAACTCACGGACCAGGCAAGGAGGGCATTAATCAGAGAGGCAACAAAGAGACCAAAGATAACCCTGAAGGAGCTGCAAAGCTCCACAGCAGAGATTGGAGCATGGAGAGGGATGTAATGCATGGGTTTACACCCTGGCTAGATGGATTGTGAGATGTGAAGGCTCTGGGGTGAAGTTTCCCCTAGGTACAGATTGAGGACCATCTTCCCCTCCCTCAATCCTAATCTCTCATGGACAGACGCACGTAACATAGGATGGTATCAATGCGTCTGTCAACAGACTGTGGGATGCGACGACTAACAAGGAACTTTTTTCCGTCACGCAGGTGTATGCATCTTTTGAATTTCAGAAGGGAAGGGGACATTTGGCCCAATTCTTTGGCTCATAGTTTCCGTTTAGGGGGGTGGAGACTTCGTTAGTCTCGTTAGTGTCTTTTCTCATACATTTCCCCCAAGAAACGAATCGAGCATCTGACGCAATCACGCAAAAAAAAAAGAACATTCCTGCTTTGCAAGATTACCTCAATCCTAACCTGGGGAAAATGCCAAACTGATCCAAGATCAGCGTCTAGGGGCAACCTTCCCTACACCTGCCTAAATATTCCCATTGACAGCTAGGGTCATGTGATTTGACAGCCCTGAATGTCTTGGAAAAGTATTTTAAAAACAGGAAACCTTGAAATAATGAATAAACAAATGAATACTATTGGCATCATACAAGTAATGTTCGGTGGGTGCAGTGCAAGGGCTGGCAAAACAGCTCCATATCACACAGAAGCTCTTGGTTACAATGAAATGGGGGATAGATGTAATAGTTTAACATAGTGAACCCAATAGACGTCTAGACAGGACCGTGGTGTAACATGGCTGTCAATCATCTGTCGCCCTCCGAATCTTCTCTGCAAATATTTAATAGAGCTGTGAGAAAAAACTGCCTCAAATATATTGAGAGAGGGGGAAGAGCGTGCGTGCCCCACTGTTTCCACTTGACTTGGGAAAGAGAATGAGAGAGAGAAAGGTGAAGAGAGAGAACATTCAAAGGAGGAAGGGATAAAGGAAAGGGCAGAGAAAGCAAACTGATCCCATGTCGTCTCTCCTCTCTCTCTCTCATCTATTTTGTCAGCAGGGATAAACTTGACCAGGCCATTGAGGAGTTCACACTATCATGTGCTGGTTACTGTGTAGCCACTTACGTGTTGGGAATCGGAGATCGCCACAACGACAATATCATGATCAAGGAGACTGGGCAGGTGAGATGCACAGCATTTCCTTTTGTTAATATGATTTTTTTAAATGTGTAGAATCTTGATAATTTGTATACGTCTGATTAGAGTGGGTATTCCTAGTAGGAATAGAACTCATTGTTTATATCTAAGAAACTATTATTTTTTTATCTTACACAATTTATCATTCATAAAGTAACCGGATAAACACTTATTCTTAGACAGACAATGGAAATGCCAGTAAGTCAAATTAATCACATTTGGCCTCTCAAAAACGATGATACTGTGTCTACTACATGAGATTGATAGATAGATGCTTCCATTCAGCCACAAGAGCATTAGTGAGGTCGGGCCCTGATGTTGGGCAATTAGGCCTGGCTCACAGTCGGCATTCCAATTCGTCCCAAAGGTGTTCGATGGGGTTGAGGTCAGGGCTCTGTGCAGGCCAGTCGAGTTCTTCCACACTGATCTCGAAAAACAATTTCTGTATGGACCTCGCTTTGTATACAGGGGCATTGCCATGCTGAAACAGGAAAGGGCCATCCCCAAGCTGTTGCCACAAAGTTGGAATGTCATTGTATGCTGTAGCGTTAAGATTTCCCTCCACTGGAACTAAGGAGCCTAGCCTGAACCATGAAAAATTGCCCCAGACCATTATTTCTCCTCCACCAAACTTTACAGTTGGCACCATGCATTTGGGCAGGTAGCATTCTCCTGGCATCTGCCAAACCCAGATTTGTCCGTCGGACTGCCAGATGGTGATGCGCGTGATCACTCCAGAGAACAGCACTTACAGTTGACCAGGGCAGCCCTAGCAGGGCAGAAATTTGACATACTGACTTGTTGGAAAGGTGGCATCCTATGACGGTGCCACGTTGAAAGTCACTGAGCTCTTCAGTAAGGCCATTCTACTGCCAATGGTTGGCTATGGAGATTGCATGGCTGTGTGCTTGATTTTATACACCTGTCAGCAACAGGTGTGGCTGAAATAGCCGAATCCACTCATTTGAAGGGGTGTCCGCATACTTTTTGATAGATAGATGGATAGATATATAGATAGATGGATAGATATATAGATAGATGGATGTGCATAGTAGTTAGTTCTACCACAAGGTGACACATGTCTTACTACACACAGCAATGCTAATTGTCTTGAAAACCCAACCCTAGGCAACAGCAGTGACTAGGGTCTGGTAACTTCGAAAAGGAAATCAGATATGCCATAACGTCGTGATTCAAAACAAAGTTTGAAGGCAAAACCTTTGGTTTTAGTGAAGACAAACTAGCCACTTAATAAATAAGTATTAGAATATTTGTGTATATTTATAAACATTACAAGCATTACAAATGAGCATTTATTTCATTCATAATAATGTGTAAAGCATTTTGTAAACATCTATAAGCATTTCAAATCAAATCAAATGTTATTTGTCACATGCGCCGAATACAACAGGTAACCTTACCGTGAAATGCTTACTTACAAGCCCTTAACCAACAATGAGTTCAAGAAATAGAGTTAAGAAAATGTTTACTAAATAAAATAAAGTTAAAATACAATAAAATAACAATACCTTGACTATATACAGGGGGTACTGGTACCAAGTCAATGTGCGGGTGTACAGGTTAGTTGATGTAATTTGTACATGTAGGTAGGGGTAAAGTGACTATGCATAGATGATAAACAGCGAGTAGCAGCAGTGTAAAAACAAAGGGGGGGTCAATGTAAATAGTCCGGGTGTCCATTTGATTAATTGTTCAGCAGTCTTATGGCTTGGAGGTAGAAGCTGTTAAGGAGCCTTTTGAACCTAGACTTGGCGCTGCGGTACCACTTGCCGTGCGGTAGCAGAGAGAACAGTCTATGACTTGGATGACAGGAGTCACCTTTTTTTGTGCCTTCCTCTGACACCGCCTAGTATATAAGTCCTGGATGGCAGGAAGCTTGGCCCCACTGATGTACTGGGCTGTACGCACTACCCTCTGTAGTGCCTTGATGCTGAGCAGTTGCCATACCAGGCGGTGATGCGCCCGGTCAGGGTGCTCTCGATGGTGCAGCTGT
Organism: Coregonus clupeaformis; assembly: GCF_020615455.1. NCBI lineage: Eukaryota > Metazoa > Chordata > Actinopteri > Salmoniformes > Salmonidae > Coregonus > Coregonus clupeaformis. The sequence continues at coordinate 24,723,805 of NC_059215.1, forward strand.
ATTACTTTTTGAGGATCTGGGGACCCATGCCAAATCTTTTCAGTCCCCTGAGGGGGAAAAGGTGTTGTCGTGCCCTCTTCACGACTGTCTTGGTGTGTTTGGACCATGATAGTTTGTTGATGTGGACACCAAAGAACTCTTGACCCGCTCCACTACAACCCCGTCGAGTTGAATGGGGGCGTGTTCGGCCCCTTCTTTTCCTGTAGTCCACGATCATCTCCTTTGTCTTGCTCACGTTGAGGGAGAGGTTGTTGTCCTGGCACCACACTGTCAGGTCTCTGACGACCTCCCTACAGGCTGTCTCATCGTTGTCGGTAATCAGGCCTACCACTGTTGTGTCGTCAGCAAACGTAATGATGGTGTTGGAGTTGTCCTTGGCCACGCAGTCGTGGGTGAACAGGGAGTACAGGAGGGGACTAAGCACGCACCCCTGAGGGGCCCCCGTGTTGAGGATCCGCGTGGCAGATGTGTTGTTGCCTACCCTTACCACCTGGGGGCGGCCCGTCAGGAAGTCCAGGATCCAGTTGCAGAGGGAGGTGTTTAGTCCCAGGGTCCTTAGCTTAGTGATGAGCTTTGTTGGCACTATGATGTTGAACGCTGAGCTGTAGTCAATGAACAGCATTCTCACATAGGTGTTCCTTTTGTCCAGGTGGGAAAGGGCAGTGTGGAGTGCAATTGAGATTGCGTCATATGTGGATCTGTTGGGGCGGAATGCGAATAGGAGTGGGTCTAGGGTTTCCGGGTTGAGGGTGTTGATGTGAGCCATGACCAGCCTTTCAAAGCACTTCATGGCTACTGACGTGAGTGCTACGGGGCGGTACTGATTTAGGCAGGTTACCTTCGCTTTCTTGGGCACAGGGACTATGGTGGTCTGCTTGAAAAATGTAGTTATTTCAGACTCGGTCAGGGACATGTTGAAAATGTCAGTGAAAACACTTGCCAGTTGGTCCACGCATGCTCTGAGTACACGTCCTGGTAATCCGTCTGGCCCTGCGGCCTTGTGAATGTTGACCTGTTTAAAGGTCTTGCTCACATCGGCTACGGAGAGCGTATCACATAGTCGTCCGGAACAGCTGGTGCTCTCATGCATGCTTCAGTGTTGCTTGCCTTGAGCATAAAAGGCATTTGGCTCATCTGGTAGGCTCTCGTCACTGGGCAGCTCGCGGCTGGGTTTCCCTTTGTAGTCCGTAATAGTTTGCAAGCTCTTCCACATCTGACGAGCGTCAGAGCCGGTGTAGTAGGATTCAATCTTAGTCCTGTATTGATGCTTTGCCTGTTTGATGGTTCGTCTGAGGGCATAGCAGGATTTCTTGAAAGCGTCCGGATTAGTGTCCCACTCCTTGAAAGCGGCAGCTCTAGCCTTTAGCTCGGTGTGGATGTTGCCTGTAATCAATGGCTTCTGGTTGGGATATGTATGTACGGTCACTGTGGGGACGACGTCGTCGATGCACTTATTGGTGAAGCCGGTGACTGAGGTGGTATACTCTTCAATGCCATTGGATGAATCCCGGAACATATTCCAGTCTGTGCTAGCAAAACAGTCCTGTAGCGTAGCATCCACATCATCTGACCACTTCCATATTGAGCGAGTCACTGGTACTTCCTGCTTTAGTTTTTGCTTGTAAGAAGGAATCAGGAGGATATAATTATGGTCAGATTTGCTAAATGGAGGGCGAGGGAGAGATTTTTATGCGTCTCTGTGTGTGGAGTAAAGGTGGTCTAGAGTTTTTTTTCCACTGGTTGCATATGTGACATGCTGGTAGAAATGAGGTAAAAGAGATTTAAGTTTGCCTGCCTTAAAGTCTCCCGGCCACTAGGAGCGCCGCTTCTGGATGAGCATTTTCTTGTTTGCTTATGGCATACAGCTCGTTGAGTGCGGTCTTAGTAGCAGCATCGGTTTGTGGTGGTAAATAGACGGCTAGGAAAAATATAGATGAAAACTCTCTTGGTAGATAGTGTGGTCTACAGTTTATCATGAGGTACTCTACCTCAGGCGAGCAATACCTCGAGACCTCCTTAATATTAGACATCGCACACCAGCTGTTATTGACAAATAGACACACACCACCACCCCTTGTCTTACCATACGTAGCTGTTCTGTCCTGCCGATACACGGAAAACCCAGCCAACTGAATATTATCCGCGTCGTCAATCAGCCACGACTCGGTGAAACATAAGATATTACAGTTTTTAATGTCCTGTTGGTCGGATAGTCTCGAGCTGAGATTATCCAGTTTATTTTCCATTTAATGGCTTGTTCATGAGTTATTAAATTAGTTATTTTGATTGTGTTACCAACATATTTAATCTGATCCATTTTTAAGACCTCATTTGCCTGCAGCAACAATGGTTATCTCGAATAATGATGTCTAATAATAATGTTTGGATGGTGTGGAAAGCTTCTGTTAAAGTCCTGCTTGACTTCCCTGTATCTCTTTTAGCTGTTCCACATTGACTTTGGGCACTTTCTGGGAAACTTCAAGAGCAAATTTGGGATCAACAGGGAACGTGTGCCTTTTATTCTGACGTACGACTTTGTCCACGTCATCCAACAAGGGAGGACCAACAACAGTGAGAAGTTTGAAAGGTAAAACATGAAATCTATCTTACCTCCTATCATGTGTTCAATTCCCGCTAGGGCCAACCATACGAAAAATTTATGCACGCATGACTGTAAGGCTCTTTGGATAAAAGCGTCTGCTAAATGGCATATATTATGTTATATAGTATTATATTGTATTGTATTTATATTGTATTAAATACTGTTCATTTCCAACACTGTATTGTCTCTGTTAATATAGAGTTGTGCCAAGATAAAAAGAAAAGAGAAAGAAACATAATGTAATAGGAATCTGTCACCGTATTCATATAATTCAATTACTGTTGTTTTTTTAAACTCCAAATCAGGGACTATAGGGGGCACATCCAGTCATCTTAATGTATTTATCAATCTCATATGGTGATTTGTAGCACCCAACTGTGAATACTTTTACTTATACCTATACTTATTTATATAACCATGCATACTGATTTTACGGTGATCCTGAAGCTCCATGATAATGGTGTGGTACCTCTCTTATTGCGCCACCACCAGGTTCAGAGAGTGCTGTGAGCAGGCTTATAAGATCTTGTGTCGCAACGGGACTCTGTTTGTGAACCTGTTTGCCATGATGAAGGCAGCCGGACTGCCTGAGCTGAGCTCCTTCAAGGACATCCAGTACCTAAAGGTGAGAGGAGTGCCTCCTTTTATTGCCAGATATGTTGAACGGAGCATGATGTGTACTGTAGTACATCATTCAATTATTTATGTTATTTTACACTTGTTAGTTCCTCTAGTTTTAGCCACAGTAGTCAGATAACGTCTATGCAAGGTCCTACACGTGAGCTCAGTGTCCTTTTCAAAATAGGGTTATGATTTGGTGATGGTTACAAGGATACGTCTGCAGCTACTGATGGTGATGATGACGATGACTAGTGCGATGGTGATGATGGTGGTGATGTTGTTTGCAGGGACCTCAATGATAGTGAAGATGATCATGTTGATGGTGGTGGTGGCAGGGACCTTGATAACAATGATGATGATAATCTAATGATCATGATATTAATATTGATGATGATTACCAATATAGTAATGAGAGTTGTTTTAAATGGTAAAGGCACATCTGTCATCCTTCTGATATTGTTGCTCTTGTCTCACCCTTTTCTCAGGACTCATTGGCTTTGGGGAAATCGGAGGAAGAAGCGCTGAAGAATTTCAAAGTGAAGTTTAACGAAGCTCTGAGAGAGAGCTGGAAGACCAAGGTGAACTGGATGATGCACTCTCTAGCCAAAGATAGCAGACTTTGAATAAAAGGCACTGCCCGGAGAAGCGTTCTGAACCTTAATACCCCTGATTTGTCTATCTGATCAGGGTTTTCAGCTTATGGAGCCAAATGGAATGAAAATGCACTGAAGTCTTTGTCGTAAATAGAAGCATTTGGCAATGTTTTACAGATGTTTACACCTGACTGGCAGTCATGCTTATGGTTTATGAACTGATGACAAACTACAACTACTTGTTGACAGTCACATTTCATCGGGAGTAATAGCCATTGTTACTATATCATACAGACAGTACAGCGTTGAAAATCATTTGCACGCGGCACGACCCGCGTCAACCAGAACTATCACCACATGAACAGCGCCCTGAAAGTGACAATGATCACAAACCAAATTGGGAGCAAACAACGTAATAATGATGCCTAATGAAACAATGTATCAACAATTTGTCAGGAGAGTAATACGAGAGAGAAGTTAAATAGTAGGTGAAATACTGTAATAGGAGATTGATTAATGATGATGCCATTGATTAAATGACTTGATAAGTTGTTTGCATTGATTATACTTAAATGACCAGGCCAGAGAGAGGTATGTAGGACCTCAAGTGTTTCATGCGGTTTACATTCATGGTTCTATGACTTTTCTACTTTTTAATTTAATTATTTTCATTGAAATATATCCTCTGTTGTACAGTGAGCTCCAAAAGTATTGGGACAGTGACACGTTGTTTTGCTGTTTTGGCACTGTACTCCAGCGCTTTGGATTTGAAATGATACAATGACTATGAGGTTAAAGTACAGACTGTCAGCTTTCATTTGAGGGTATCTTCATCCATATTGGGTGAGCCGTTTAGAAATTACAGCACTTTTTGTACAAAGTCCCCCCATTTTAGGGGACCCAAAAGTATTGGGACAAATTCACTTACACTACCTTTCAAAAGTTTGGGGTCACTTAGAAATGTCCTTGTTTTTGAAAGAAAATCATTTTTTTTGTCCATTACAATAACATCAAATTGATCAGAAATACAGTGTAGACATTGTTAATGTTGTAAATGGCTATTGTAGCTGAAAACGGCTGATTTTTTATGGAATATCTACATAGGCGTACAGAGGCCCATTATCAGCAACCATCAGTCCTGTGTTCCAATGGCACGTTGTGTTTGCTAATCCAAGTTTATCATTTTAAAAGGCTAATTGATCATTAGAAAATCATTTTGCAATTATGTTAGCACAGCTGAAAACTGTTGTGCTGATTAAAGAAGCAATAAAACAGGCCTTCTTGAGACTAGTTGAGTATCTGGAGCATCAGCAATTGTGGGTTCGATTACAGGCTCAAAATGGCCAGAAACAAAGAACTTTCTTCTGAAAGGCTATTCCATGCGAAACATTGCCAAGAAACTGAAGATCTCGTTCAACACTGTGTACTACTCCCTTCACAGAACAGCGCAAACTGGCTCTAACCAGAATAGAAAGAGGAGTGGGAGGCCCCGGTGCACAACTGAGCAAGAGGACAAATACATTTGAGTGTCTAGTTTGAGAAACAGGCGCCTCACAGGTCCTCAACTAGCAGCTTCATTAAATTGTACCCGCAAAACACCAGTCTCAACGTCAACAGTGAAGAGGCGACTCCGAGATGCTGACCTTCTAGGCAGAGTTGCAAAGAAAAAGCCATATGTCAGACTGCCCATCTTAATCTTTTATTTTTATTGGCCAGTCTGAGATATTGCTTTTTCTTTGAAACTCTGCCTAGGTCTAAACAGTTAACCCAATATGGATGGAAAAACCCTCAAATTAAAGCTTATAGTCTGCACTTTAACCTCAGTCTTTGTATCATCCAAAGTGCTGGAGTACAGAGCCAAAACAACAACAAAATGTCACTGTCCCAATACTTTCGGTGCTCACTGTATTTAAAATGTTGGTTTTTGTGCAAAGAATCAAGCTTTCTTTGTAAAGGTACTTTGTGAGGTTTTGCCATGATAATGTTGTGGAATACTGCCTTATTTGTCTATTGTGTATGTATGAGATTTTGCCGTCTGGGATGTGTTATACCTTGTGTAATGAGATACCCCAGTCTGTAACAGACATGGAGTCAAGACAATATTTCCTTCAACTCCATTGCATTACAGCCCTGCTCCCACATACGTAAAGCAAGACATTTTGGCGGCCAGGATTTTGAGTCACTGCTACTTGGCCATTTAACTCAGGAGTTGATATTCATACGGTCTTGTCAGAGACCATTACGCGAGACCCAGACCCATACACTGATGCCAGGACTGAAGCCGAAAACTTGGACAGTGATCCCCAGACCAAGTGATCTTGAGCGGTCTTCAGACCAAGACCACAAGTTTTAGTCTATAATAAGCCATAGCTCTTTATCTCAATTGTCGCTCTTAAATGTCTATGTGGTGTCATTAAACATAAGCTACCTGCTACATGCTGTGAAATGATATAGGGTAGATTCTCATGATAGATCAGTTGAATTGATCTACAATATCTCGAAGAAAATGCAGGGACGGTTCTGTATGTTTTGGCTTTCAGATATGCACTGTATATTGTCCCCAGTGGCAGTCCTGACCTATGTGCCTATCTATGCCTTTTACTTTTATGCTTGAGAAAATGATTCTAGAAAAGAATACTGTACATACCTAGCCGGCTTTAGCATCTCTGTCATCTCAAAATACTGTGTCAGTACTGTGCCCAATGCTGTGTAGAGTGACTGATGTTCTGTGAAAACAAACCATGATATTACTGTATTAACGTATATTTGTCATTGAATTATGCATTCTGTATCTATACTCTCCTGATCAGAGTCTACTGTGGACAGAATCCACCAATGATTGTGTTAAACATAGGATGTGTGTGTGTGGGGAGGAAGAGTTGCTATTGAACACTGGTACCTATTTAATTGATTTAATGTATTTTCTGTTGTTGCAGATTGCAAACAAGGGTGAATTGTAAAACATAGGGCATTGCTGTGTGGAACACTGAATGGCGTGAATTGAAGAATAGCTTTAATATGCATTCCATTGTTGACAATATGCTTAACCTGCTCAGTGATATCTGCATTGATTGGTGTTGATATAGCCAGTTAAATGGTACTTTACTAAATTACTATGTTTTAGTATTTTGTTCATTAGTCCACAATCCCACCTTTTGTATTTGCATATCAGCAGTCAAGTTTTCAAGATGGAGCACTTTCAGTACAGAGCAAAAACTGTGATGCGTTTATCTTGAAAACTTGACTGCTGACACACACAATTTCTTTTTTGGGGTGGGGGGGATTGCATTAAAGGCCCAGTGAAGTCAAAAACAAGATTTTATATATATTTTCACACTGTGAGGTTGGAATAATACTGTGAAATTGTGAAAATGCCCTTTTAGTGTAAGAGCTGTTTGAAAAGACCACCTGAAATGTCAGACTGTTATGGTGGGATGGAGTTTTGGCCTACCTCACCAGGCAGTTAATTCGTTTACAGACCAATAAGGAGTTCCACATTTCTCTGCCAATAACATCTAGTTTTCAGTTTTTCCCTCCCCATTCCCAGACAGTCCTAACAAAATTCCTGCTTGAGAAATTGCACTTTGCTAAGAAGCTATTTTTGTTTCTGTTTGACCACTTTAATTGAAATTAATCACAGTAAGGTATTTAATTGTTACCCAGAAAGGATTTGATATTGCGATATAAACGTCTGCATTGGACCTTTAACAGTGGAATAATGAACAAATGACCAATAGTTTTTGAGTAAAGTGATCTTTTAAGGCAGAGCTCTCCAACCCTGTCCCTGGAGAGCTACCGTCCTATAGTTTTTTGCTCCAACCCTAATCTACCGCAACTGGGGTTGGATTGAAAACCTACAGGAGTGTAGCTCTCCAGGAACAGGGTTGGAGAGCCCTGTTCCTGGAGAGCTACAGAATACCCTTATATTTTTAATGGCCAGTGAAGAGCAAGGCTTCTTTGTTAGGCATATGTTTCTTTGTGATTTTCGCTATTGATAATCTTTATGTGGTGTAAAATACATGACACTGTGTCTTTATTATTATTACGGCCATCATTATCATCAATATTATTGTCATCATTATCATTTCAAGCTTTTTTAAATTATGGTGAACAGCCTCTGTTCATTTCATTGCAGCATATTTTTATGAAAATATATATTTGTATTTATGACAAAGGCTCTGAACATGTGCATAGACTGATTATGGAAAAAAAAAAAAGAGGAATTTGAGAACCATAGTTAACTACATTTCCCATTAACCTTGTGCTCGCAAGTATACTGGATTGGCTGGAAATGTATCCCTGCTTTTGAACTACCTGAATCAATTACCTGAATGTGTAATACTATTTATCAATGTTTTACCATCATGAAGTTCAAGTGATACACTCAAACATACTGTGTTATACCTATTCAAGTTAATGCGCTTTATGGCTCTTTCAACTCTTACAACAAATACACTGTAGACTTGGAAGTAGGGAAGGCCTTTGTTTTGTATTTGGCATTTGCTAATTTGTTTCAACCATGCACACTTATCTGTGGAATCAAGTTTGTGAAATAAATGGGGACACTGTACCTTGTGTAGGACAATTACTATTATTGACCTCTATAATAATCCTCATCCATTCTTCAGAAATAAGCAGTCCTTAAACAAATCCACATCCCTATAGACGGGTTGGTTGTTTAGCAACAAAACCGACGTGTGCACAACTATGGGGCAAAACCGACAGGGTTGGCTTAGATTGTTGACATGTAAACTATATTTTGTCTGCAATGTTTATTGAATACAGAAATACATTTGCACTAAGAGCACTTGTCTCTCACATACATCGTTACAGTTGTTGGTTACCTAGTTTGCTAATTTTTGCCATATTAGCATAGACGTGACATCAGTCAAAACACATCAAAACAAGACATGGTATCTAATCAAGAACAAGATATAAAATAAAGCTGCAAGCAGCAATTCTGGGGTTCATCTGTGGGCCTACTGTGCCACCATCAGGACAAATTGGACACATCACCCTAGGATGAGCTACGTCTGTACTGCTTGCCAAATATCAGAACTCAAAATCAAACTGATCATGCAATATGCTTTTGATGTATTTTTGACTATTTTTTATGATATTGACTACTTTAAACGTCTTCTCCAGAACCGCTGGACTGATCGACACCAAATTTGGTACATAGCATCGATGGATGCTCCATCTTAAAAACACAATATTTTCCAAGACTAGCTGAAACAATATGGCCACTATAAGCCAATGAGCTTGCACAAATGTTTTTTCCTGTCCAACTGCGCCACCATGCAGCCAAACTGAACTATATTTTACAGGTTAGCTAGACACATCTCCCTGAGCATGTGTGCCAAATTTCATCCTGAGTCAAATTGATCAAGAGATATAAACATGTGCCCGTTATAGCGCCACCATGTGGTCCATCTGAATGTGCCTGCATATGTTGTCTTCACAGTGTTTGGAACTTGTGTACCAAGTTTTGTTACAATACAAAAATCCATGTCTGATTTATATGCATTTATGTACCAGACCACGCCCACGTGAATGTTTATTGGTCAGTAGCGGTCATATTGTTTGAGATGTTAGCCTGGAAAATATTGCATTATGAAACCTTGGTCTATAGATGCTATATATCACGTTCTGTGTAGATCGGTCATTCAGTGCCAGAGGAATAGCGTTTTGAATGTTTTTCACAAAATCCTTCATGGCGGACCTTATTGGTCCTATAGGCTAATGTGTTCCTTGTGAGCAGATGGACCTATGTACCGAATTTCATGACTCTAGGTTACACAGCACTTTCAAAGTTTGGATTTTCAATTGTTTGTTATAGCACCACCATGTGGCCAATTGGCATGGCATCGCATGAGAGGGTGTGGGCCATGGTCCTTTACCATCATGCAAAATTCACGGGAATTTGAAATTTTTTCACCAAATTGACGGAACCAGTATAATAATATTAATAAACGCCAACAACTACAATAGGGTTTCACCAGCTTTGCTGCTGAACCCCCAACTAGCTGAAATGAGCCACCTAAGCTTCCCGCTATCTATCTTGCAATCCAGAAGCACAACACACGGCCTTCTTCCCATTGAAACTTGCGCATAGTTTTCGTGACGTCAGCTAACTTGTATATAAATGACTGAAATGTAAGTAACAAAATATAGCACACAAAGAAAGTGTAATAGGCACTAAATTCCATTCTGGGCGGACGGCTCCCCTAGTGGTCGCCTGGAACTAAAACAACAGCGGGAGCCAGCTCCACCACGCAGCTCCAACTGGAGGGTTTACACTTGATTCTCAACTGGAGGGATGTGACCCCGGAACAGGACGCCTTCGTAAAACAACACACCATTAACATAAAACACAGAAGAAAGGAAAACTGGACCAGGAGGGGTAAGCTCAAATGTAAAATGTTCTGATCTCGGGTAATTCTCCGAGTTTGGGGAACGTTGTATTGTCAGATATTGCATTTACTCCGTTGAATACTTACAATCGGCTAGCGGTACCTGGATGGAATTGCACCCCCCATAGCATAGGAACTTCATTCACAAGGCTTTTGTCTCGAGCCTAGTGCTGCTAGCATTATTTGGTGGCAAAGGGAAGCTCAGTTGTTACAGACATAATATGTCAAGTTTGCACGTTAATAAGTAGTGTGGGTTTCGCAATATATTTCCAATGCTTTCAGTCCCGGTTTGCATGAGGAGATTTGCAATTATCCACGAGTTCGTCAGTTAATAGCAACCGGCCAAGCTATCCTGGGAGACAGGAAACGGCGTTGTATGATTGCTGGCTAGTTAGCGAGCTAGCTAGCTAGCTACAATGTAACACTTGGAATGCTGCAACAGTAACAACAAAGTAACTAATAGCTAGCTATAACCATTGTATTGTTCGTTTTACACTCAATACCATGAGTGTAATAAAAATGTACGTTATCCCTGTCAGGAAAATGGAACTTAGGCGTTTTCTGTGATTTCCTCTTCACATTCTTATAGGCAAATATTATCTATTATATTGAGAAGATGGTCTATTCTATCAAATAATCCTCACGTACCAAATTAGCAATTACATTTTTTGTTGACTCATCAACTCACTATGTGGTCTTATTTTCGTGGACAGATTTTGGGCAGAGTTAACCCTCTCGCTTCGCCTCGCGTCGTCCTCTCTGTTGTAGCTTATTGTTTGAACGTTTCAACATTCCGGACGTAAGGTTATCAGTGATATACGTCCTGATATCAAACAAGGGGTCTTGAATCGAACAAAAACTAGGGATGTGTAGTGTTGGGTATGAGTTGTTTATATTGTCAACAGAATACAAATAATAACAGCTACTGACTTAAATGCTCAACCTATTTGTATTTACAGTCAAACCCCTTGTTGTCATTGTGAAATTGTCCTTTTCCTCTTTCCTACATTATTTCCAATATTATAATAATCAACAGTAAGAATGTTTTGTTGGTGCATTTCAAAATAAAGCTCTCTACCTAGCTAGGCTACCTCTTCTACTTCTCAAACCTCATCACATTGACTTCTGTAGGCTATTTTAGGGTCTCTCCACACCCATGAGTGCATTGTGCTCAGCCTTGCAAGGTCTGATTTCCCCAACTGGCAGATGGCTGACAACACATTCAGCTGTGAAGCTGGCATATTGCCTGCAGTGGAGCATTGACGAGTGGTGTAGGGAGTGGGTGTTAGGGCAGGCTACAGACAGGGGCTTGAGATTCTCCTGGCAATGTGTGAACTTGGTTGAACCGTATGGCTCTCTTAGTCTGCACATTCCCCTGGGTGGCTGGGGTTTGGAACCAGATTAGGACCCTTGCCCTACCCTCCCTCTCTACCCTACCCCCCTCTCCTCATTATGCCAGGGCAGGTGCTGTTATCAAGTAGAAATAGGCTACTCGTACATACAGCACCAGACCTAGTGTAAAATGAACAGTGGCCTCAGTCCACCACCACAAGGTGTTGGACTTGCTGAAAGTACTGAACCAGGAGGATGATGCTTCGACCTAGTAGACTGTATGCAGCAGATGCCTTTTCAGTGTAACTGGGTGGTTGGTTGAAATTGGCCTGTTGCTGTCATTTCCCCCTAAAATGTATTCTCTAATACTGGTAGTATTACCCCAGATCTTACCATGGCAGCAATAGCCTATGCCGTTCCTTTTGTAGAGATGAAACTGATTACAGAAATGTTATTATTTGTATATATATATATTTTTTTATTTTATTTAACTAGGCAAATATATCATTGTTTAATAGGTGCCAGACGTCTTAGCCTATGCCGTTCCTTTTGTAGAGATGAAACTGATTACAGAAATGTTATTATTTGTATATATATATTTTTATTTAACTAGGCAAATATATCATTGTTTAATAGGTGCCAGACGTCTTTGGCTCTTTCAGATCTCACAGCCTTGTCGCTGTGGGACCAGATTACTGCTGCCACTTCTGTCTCAATTCCTTAGAGGCTGTGTAGAGCAAGAGGAGAAAGCTTTGGATTGTATTTCGTAATGCAGTAGGCCTATTTCGTCTCTGAAATTCTTTATTTGATAAAGACCAACTTGTTGTGTGTATGTACTGACATGTACACTACCAGTCAAAAGTTTGGACACACCTACTCATTCAAGTTTTTTTTATTTTTTATAAATGTTTTACATTGTAGAATAATAGTGAAGACATCAAAACTATGAAATAACACGTATGGAATCATGTAGTAACCAAAAAAGTGTTAAACAAATTAAAATATATTTTATATTTGAGATTCTTCAAAAAGCCACCCTTTGCCTTGATGACAGCTTTACACGCTCTTGGCATTCTCTCAACCAGCTTCATGAGGTAGTCACCTGGAATGCATTTCAATTAACAGTTGTGCCTTCTTAAAAGTGAATTTGTGGAATGTCTTTCCTTCTTAATGCGTTTGAGCCAATAAGTTGTGTTGTGACAAGGTAGATGGGGTATACAGAAGATAGCCCTATTTGGTAAAAGACCAAGTCCATATTATGGCAAGAACAGCTCAAATAAGCAAAGAGAAACGACAGTCCATCATTACTTTAAGACATAAAGTCAGTCAATACGGAACATTTCAAGTCGCAAAAACCATCAAGCGCTATGATGAAACTGTCTCTCATGAGGACTGCCACAGGAATGGAAGACCCAGAGTTACCTCTGCTGCAGAGAATACGTTCATTAGAGTACCAGCCTCATAAATTGCAGCCCCCCCAAAAAAAGTCACAGACACATCTCAACATCAACTGTTCAGAGGGGACTGTGTGAATCAGGCCTTCATGGTTGAATTGCTGCAAAGAAACCACTACTAAAGGACATCAATAATAAGAAGAGACCTGCTTGGGCCAAGAAACATGAGCAATGGACATTAGACAGGTGAAAATTTGTCCTTTGGTCTGAAGTCCAAATTTGAGATTTTTGGTTCCAACCGCCGTGACTTTGTGAGAAGCGGTGTTTGTGAACGGGTGATCTCCGCATGTGTAGTTCCCACCGTAAAGCATAGAGGAGGTGTTTTCCTATTTCACAACAAAGCCTCCTTCACTCATGCTGCTAAACATGCCCTCGTAAAACTGACTATCCTACCGATCCTTGACTTCGGCGATGTTATTTACAAAATAGCCTCCAACACTCTACTCAGCAAATTGGATGTAGTCTATCACAGTGCCATCTGTTTTGTCACCAATGCCCCATATACTACCCACCATTGTGACCTGTACGCTCTCGTTGGCTGGCCCTCAATACATATTCATTGCCAATCCCACTGGATACAGGTCATCGATAAATCTCTGCTAGGCAAATCCCTGCCTTATCTTAGCTCATTGGTCACCATAGCAACACCCACCAGTAGTATGCGCTCCAGCAGGTATGTCTCACTGGTCATCCCCAAAGCCAACACCTCCTTTGGCCGCCATTCCTTCCAGTTCTCAGCTGATAATGACTGTAACGAACTGCAAAAATCTCTGAAGCTGGATACTCTTATCTCCCTCACTAACTTTAAGCATCAGTTGTCAGAGCAGCTTACCGATCACTGCACCTGTACACAGCCCATCTGTAATTAGCCCACCCAACTACCTCATCTCCATATTGTTCTTTATTTTGCTCATTTGCACCCCAGTATCTCTATTTGCACATCATATTCTGCACATCTATCATTCCAGTGTTAATACTAAATTGTAATTATTTTGCACTATGGCCTATTTATTGCCTCACCTCCATAACTTACTACATTTGCACACACTGTATATAGATTTTTCTATTGTGTAATTGACTGTATGTTTTGTTTATCCCATATGTAACTCTGTGTTGTTGTTTTTATCGCACTGCTTTGTTTTATCTTGGCCAGGTCGCAGTTGTAAATGAGAACTTGCTCTCAACTGGCCTACCTGGTTAAATAAAATACAAATAAAATCAAATGGTGTGGGGGGTGTTTTGCTGGTGACACTGTCTGTGATTAATTTAGAATTCAAGGCACACTTAACCAGCATGGCTACCACAGCATTCTGCAGCGATACACCATCCCATCTGGTTTGGGCTTAGTGGGACTATAATTTGTTTTTCAACACACCTCCAGGCTGTATAAGGGCTATTTGACCAAGAAGGAGAGTGATGGAGTGCTGCGTCAGATGACCTGGCCTCCACAATCCCCCGACCTCAACCCAATTGAGATGGTTTGGGATGAGTTGGACGGCAGAGTGAAGGAAAAGCAGCCAACATGTGCTCCTTCAAGACTGTTGGAAAAGCATTCCAGGTGAAGCTGGTTGAGAGAATGCCAAGAGTGTGCAAAGCTGTCATCAAGGCAAAGGGTGGCTATTTCAAGAATCTCAAATATAAAATATATTTTAATTTGTTTAACACTTTTTTGGTTACTACATGATTCTATATGTGTTATTTCATAGTTTTGATGTCTTCACTATTATTCTACAATGTAGAAAATAGTAAAAATAAAGAAAAACCCTTGAATGAGTAGGTGTGTCCAAACTTTTGACAGGTACTGTATGTGTAACTGATAGATACACACACACTACATGTTGATGTTTTTAAATGTACGGAAATTGTAAAGTATTTTGTCTATAATGTATTTTTCGTTATTTGTCGGACCCCAGTAAGACTAGCTGTCGCTAATGGGGCATCTTAAATCAAATCAAAAACCAATAAGGGAAAAAGGGCAGGCAAATCTTTACTTAGGCTAGGCTAATTGACACAGTCACATTAATTAGTCAAGTTGACACACAATATTTCTAGGTTGCTGCTATTTGTAGTTCTTTCCACTTATTCAACTGAAATTGGCACAGACATGGCATAGCCTAGCTTATCAACACAGAGAGACTGTCATAATGATATAGTTTTGGAGAATTATATGAATTCATGCCTCACGTGGCGATAACAAGACATGACCTACTTATCAATCATATTTTCGCAATCCAGTTCATCACCATTGTCTTCAAATACTGTGGCCATTGTTGTGGGACTGAAAATGTGAAGAGGTAGCCTAGCCAGTAGCCACAAAAGCAGCCTGCTGCAGATAACAGTAGCACCCAGCAGGATATACTGTAGCCTAGATCAGGGATGGGCAACTGGCGGCCCTTTTGTGGGCCCACAGACCAATTTCACCAAACAAATTATAAAGATGTATATATGGTGTGTGATGGAGTGCTGCATCAGATGACCTGGCCTCCACAATCCCCCGACCTCAACCCAATTGAGATGGTTTGGGATGAGTCGGACAGCAAGTCAAATTCTATATATTTTTTGGGGGAACTCAGTCGGGGTCTCCACTTACTGTTGAGAGTTAGAATAATAGAATACACAAGGTGCAATTTCGAAATTTGGTTGTGTATCAGCAGTCACTCAATTAGCCCATGTCAAGCATTTTTTTTTTAGATTGGTAAGTTAGTCTAACGGCCAGCTATCTAAACAAGTAGCATGGTCAAATTACCAACCGGGTAATTTGCGTTAAAATGGCAACATTTTCTCTACGCCCCATGGCTAAATGTGCAGAATTGCTGGAAATGTACTTTAAAACAAAAAATTTGCTCGCGGGGGGGAGAAGTGGGTACGCAGACCCACGCCACTGCTGCCTCTCATGATGAGTTCAGTTTTTTTGTAGCCCCCACCACCAACAAAGTTGCCCATCCCTGGCCTAGATGGAGCCCTCCACAGCCTGGGCCTTCTTGGCCGATATCGTATGACCCTCTCCAGTTGAGGTCCTTTTTCAAAACAAGCCTGCATTTTATGTAAGTACTTTCCTTGATGTGCTATATAGGGCTTGTTTTCACAACCATAGAAGGGATTGTTACAGCTAGCAGGAGGTGGTAGTCAAGTGCTTATTTTAAGAGAATGTTTTCATGAGAAGTTGTCTGATCAATTGGAATTGACCCCCAGCTCTGTTCACTTCCCAAATGGAAGAGAGGCCCGTAGGGCCTAGGCCCTATGTGAATGTGTTTCTGGTCCATGTCTGGACCTGCTCGGCCGCAGAGAACGGCCTAGTTGTTGGGAATCAAGCTGCCAGTGTGCATACAGGACTTTGGTTTCTGAAGATTGCTTATGAGATGGACTTAGGCCTAGGATAACTCAGAAAATGCAAGCTAAGCCATTTCTGCCCATCAACCATCTTGCACCTTGAGGTGTCTGACCACAAGAATGGAAACAAGCACTGAAATGTCCTGCCTACAACAGGATTTGGTCTTTACTCCCGTGTAGCTCAGTTGGTAGAGCATGGCATTTGCAACGGCAGGGTTGTGGGTTCGATTCCCACGGGTGGCCAGTATGGAAAAAAAATTATGCACTCACTAAGTCGCTCTGGATAAGAGCGTCTGCTAAATGACTAAAATGTAAAATGCCAATTCCCAAGTCAAATTCTATCAAAGCCTATTTGGCTTCTTTCCCAGGCCCACTGTACAAGCATACTATTTCTGAACAATCAGACATTGTGAGTTGTGAGTGATTTAATAACAGGTTAAATGGACAGACGTGTGGAAAGGGCTCCAATTTGTCATCATTGGGTTGGTGCACCGTGAAGGCCTGTGGCCTTCCTGACCCCGTCACATGCGAAGGCCTATCGTATTGCACACTGTAATCCCTGGCTGTAGTCCCTAGCTGTAGTCCCTAGAAGCACAGGGTTGAGTGTAAGGGGAGTAGGCAGTGTCAGAATGCTCCTGAGTAGCCGTGTTGTTGTTTCTCTCACACACAAACTCAGTCACGCATGCATGCAGAAGATGCTTGGTGGATAATCGCAAATGGATCTCGAAGCAATTCCTCTGTTTTTATGACGCATTTAGGCTACTCTGCTTGTAGCGATTTATTTCAAATGTCACATCTCTGTTCTATAGATAGTCCAGACTTCAGATGGCACTGGTTGTGTCTCAAATGCCACCCTATTCCCTACATAGTGCACTACTTTTGACCAGAGCCCTATGGGCCCTGGCCGAAAGTAGTGCACTATATAGGAAATAAGGTGCCATTTGAGATGCAACTACTGTTATTGTTGTGAGGATCCCTGATATTATGTTGAGATTTAACAGCGCTGCCCAGTAAGGCTCAGACAGCTAGCCTCCTGGAGTGCCTGCCTGCTCCGTGCTGCAAAACATGGCAACACTGACGAGCCCAAACAGAGGCTGAGACGAGGATTAGATCGGGCCTTAAGAAGCGTTTGATTGCGTCTGGCTGGGTTATTAACCCCGTTGCTCTGAGCACTTCTTGTGGATCAGTGTTCAGATACCACAGAATTAGCCTGTTCATTAAAGGGATGCTTCGGGATTTTCGCTATGAGGCCCTTTCTCTACTTCCCAGAGTCAGATGAACTCGTGGATACCATTTTTATGTCTCTGTATCCAGTATTAAGGAAGTTAGAGAAAGTTTTCCAAGCCAATGCTAATTAGCGTTACCGCAATGACTGGAAGTCTATGGGTATCTGCTAGCAGAGATTTTCTTGTTGTGTTCTTCCCATTTGTGGTAAAAGCAAAGAAGAATCACGTTTAAAACATCACCACTGGCCTCCCGAGTGGGGTAGCGGTCAAAGGCACTGCATCACAGTGCTGGAGGTGTTACTACAGACCCGGGTTCGATCCCGGGCTGTGTCACAACCAGCCTTGATCGGGAGTCCCATAGGGCGGCGCACAATAGGCCCAGCGTCGTCCGGGTTAGGGGAGGGTTTGGCCGGGGGGGCTTTTCTTGGCACATCGCACTCTAGTGACTCCTTGTGGCGGGCCTGGCGCCTGCAGGCTGACCTCAGTCGTCAGTTGAAGGTGTTTCCTCCGACATATTGGTGCGGCTGGCTTCCGGGTTAAGCGGGCGGATGTTAAGAAACGCGGTTTGGCGGGTCATGTTTCGGAGGACGCATGACTCGACCTTCGCCTCCTGAGCCCGTTGGGGAATTGCAGCGATGAGACAAGATCGAAATTGGGGAGAAAAGGGGGGTGAAATACAAAAAGAAACACACAAAAAAACATCACCACTGTTAGCTCATTTCAATGAAAACCAACTGCATATTTGAATAATATACTGAACAACAATATAAACGCAACATGTAAAGTGTTGGTCCCATGTTTCATGAGCTGAAATAAAAGCTTATTTCTCTCCAATGTTGTGCACAAATTTGTTTACATCCCTGTTAGTGAACATTTATCGTTTGCCAAGATAATCCATCCACCTGACACACGTGGCACATCAAGAAGCTGATTAAACAGCATGATCATTACACAGGTGCAACTTGTGCTGGGGACAATAAAAGGGCACTCTAAAATGTGCAGTTTTGTCACACAACACAATGCCACAGATGTCTCAAGTTTTGAGGGAGAGTGCAATTCGCATGCTGACTGCAGGAATGTCCACCAGAGCTGTTGCCAGAATTTAATGTTCATTTCTCTACCATAAGCCATTTTAGAGAATTTGGCAGTACGTCCAACCGGCCTCACAACCGCAGACCATGTGTAACCACGCCAGCCCAGGACCTCCACATCCGGCTTCTTCACCTGCTGGATTGTCTGAGACCAGCCACCCGGACAGTTGATGAAACTGTGGGTTTGCACAACCGAATAATTTCTGCACAAACTGTCAGAAACCATCTCAGGGTAGCTCATCTGCGTGCGTCGTCCTCACCGGAGTCTTGACCTGACTGCAGTTCAGCGTCGCAACCGACTTCAGTGGGCAAATGCTCACCTTCGATGGCCACTGGCTTGCTGGAGAAGTGTGTTCTTCACAGATGAATCCCGGTTTCAACTGTACCGGGTAGATAGCAGACAGCTTGTATGGTGTCGTGTGGGCGAGCGGTTTGCTGATGTTGACGTTGTGAACAGAGTGCCCCATGGTGGGGTTATGGTAATGGTAGGCATAAGCTACGGATAATGAACACAATTGCATTTTATCGATGGCAATTTGAAGGCACAGAGATACCGTGACGAGATCCTGGGGCCCATTGTCGTGCCATTCATCCACCGCCATCACCTCATGTTTCAGCATGATAATGCATGGCCCCATGTCGCAAGGATCTGTACACAATTCTGGAAAATGTCCCAGTTCTTCCATGGCCTGCATACTCACCAGACAAGTTGCTCTGGATAAGAGCGTCTGCTAAATGACTAAAATGTAAATGTCACCCATTGAGCATGTTTGGGATGCTCTGGATCGATGTGTACAACAGCGTGTTCCAGTTCCCGCCAATATCCAGCAACTTCGCACAGCCTTTGAAGAGGAGTGGGACAACATTCCACAGGCCACAATCAACAGCCTGATCAACTCTATGCTGCATGAGACAAATGGTGGTCACACCAGACACTGACTGGTTTTCTGATCCACGCCCTTACCTGTTCTTTTAAGGTATCTGTGACCAACAGATGTGTATCTGTATTCCCAGTCATGTGAAATCCATAGATTAGGGCGTAATGAATTAATTTATTTCAATTTATAATTGTAACTCAGTAAAATCTTAGAAATTGTTGCATGTTGCGTTAATTTTTTTGTTCAGTGTAGCTACATGTAATGAAAATTTGTTTGTTTTACATTGCCTTGTTTTTGTGCCTGACAGTTTGCTGTAGGCTACACTGCTAGCAGCTTGCTAGCTGGCTAAAATCAGCAAGCAAGCTAGCCTTTTAGCTTCCCACATCTCCCCCATGTGAAATGATCAGATTTATAATTAATATTATTTACTTGCCTGTGTAACCTACAATGTTATCCCAGTTTAATATGCTGAATGTCATCATGTTTTGGTCGCGTAGAAAAAGCATATCTCGCAGCTGCTTTTACCAATAGCCTGGAATCACTAGTTAATTCTAATAAGGCTACAATGTTTGGTTTATTGTTTGAACAGTCGCTGAGATTATTTTTGCTTATCAATGCAATATAGGCTACTTTAAAGCATAGCCTATAGATCAGATCAAGGAACCAAGCACGCTTCAAACACCTACACGACACTCCCCCCACGGCTATGCAAGGAATGATACGACACATTACAATTTTCATGTGGCACGGGAGTACGTCGGATGTCGGAGCCGCCCCTTTTGTGACTAAAAACGACATTGAGAGTGACACTGCGCTACGCTCCGTAAAGTCTGTCTCCATAGGGCAGTGATCACCAACCTTTTCTGAGTCAATATCACTTTCTGAGTCAAAATGCAAGCCGATAGCTACCGCTCAGATTTTTTTAAACATTACTTAAGAAACGTAAGCTTGTGGGTCTAAAGTTAGTGACCTATGTCAAGCTTTGGTGCATTTATAATATTGGTGTTAGGAGAACCCACAAGCTACCTTACAGCATACTGTATATTATCTCCCGAGTAAACGCAACCCCATTTCTTTGTAGGGCATGTGTTGTTAACATAAGGTCTCTGGCAAAATGGGACCTCGTTTTTGTCAAAGGAGCAAATGAACGCAGCACGTGACCGAAGAGTTTGTGTCTATAAAAATAGTTCTGGGTTTTGTATCTCCCCTAGAGAATTTGATTAAAACTCCACCACTCTATTCTATCTGCATGGGAAAGGTTAGCCTAGCAGTCAGTCAGTCAAGAGTTAACATTAAACAAAAAACACTATTTTCCCCATCCCTTTTTAAAGAGGCTTATAAACATGACTTTACAACCACAGAACATCAGTGAGAGTTTTCTCTCTGGAATTGTTTCTTCCTTCCTCGGTCTGTGCTTTATCTCTTACATGAGTTATTATTGTAGAAACCCAGTAAGATTAAAGAATTCATTGGGATGGTAAAAACTAAAATGTTTACATCAAAAACAGTCAGGGGCCTTAACAGGAAAATATCTAAATATGACCAATTTTTATTTACTTCAAAAGGAAATTTGTGGAAGTTGTCATTGTAAAGATGCTATGTAGGGCATATTACTTGCTCTTCTTTTTAGTCCCTGTCAGACTTCAGAAATGAGGTCATCGAAGACAAAATCTCCAAATGGTCATTAAATACAGATGGCAATTAGTTTAAAGGGATACTTCGAGAATTTGGCAATGACCTTCATCTACATCTCCAGAGTCCGATGAACTTGTGGATACCATTTGTATGTCTCTGCATGCAGTTTGAAGGAAGTTGCTGACTAGATTAAGCGCAATTGCTAACTAGCATTAGCGCAATGACTGGAAGACTATGGGAACAGCGCTAAAGTTAGTTTGCATTTGCTCGCAAAACTACCTTGAACTTCCATCATACTGAACGCAGAGACATATAAATGGGATCCACAAGTTCATCTGACTTGGGAAGTATATAAAACATCTCGAAGCATCCCTTTTAAGACAACTCTCTTTTATGGAGCATAATCACGACGTGTCCATCCTCCTCCCCCTCATCATCATCAGGGTGGCCATTTTGCACCCTGTGTGCGTCTGAGGCAGACCAAGATGGCGCTGACAGACAGGTTCGCCCTGTTTCTAGCTCCTAATCACCACGACGACTCTCAAGGAACTACACTGGACTGTGTGCAATTTGGAAACCGCATATCCTGAGGCCGCATTTATTGTAGCTGGGGACTTTAATAATGGAATTCTGAGGAAAACACTACAGAGATTCTATCAACAGATCTCCTGACACTAGACGTATGTGGCAGACTCCAGACAATCACAGATTATAAAGGGAAAGACAGCCACGTCGCGTTAACCCTCGCAAGGCTGCCGGCTCAGACGGAGCATGTGCAGACCAGCTGGCTGGAGTGGTTACGGACATATTCAATCTCTCCATATCCCACTTGCTTCAAGATTTCCACCATTATTCCTGTACCGAAGGAAGCGAAGGTAACTGAATTAAATGACTATCGCCCTGTAGTACTCACTTCTGTCCTCATGAGGTGCTTTTAAAGGCTAGTTAAGGACAATATCACCTCCACCTTACCCAACACCCTAGACCCACTACAATTATTATATCGCCCCAGATCAACGGACGACGCAATTGCCATTGCACTGCACAATGCCCTATCCCATCTGAAGAAGAGAAATGCGTATGTAAGAATGCTCTTCATCAACTACAGCTCAGCCTTCAACACCAAAGTGCCCTCCAAGCTCCCTGTGCAACTGGGTCCTGGACTTCTTGACGGGCCGACCCCATGTGGTGAAGGTAGTCAACAACAACACCTCCGCCATGCTGATCCTCAACACGGTGGCCCCACAGGGGTGTGTACTCAGCCCACTCCTGTACTCTGTGTTCTCCCATAACTGCGTGGCCATGCACGTCTCCAACTCAATCATCAAGTTTGCTGACGACACAACAGTGGTAGGCCTGATTACCAACAACGATGAGACAGCCTACAGGGAGGAGGTGAGAGCCCTGGCGGGGTGGTGCCAGGAAAATAACCTCAATGTCAACAAAACGAAGGAGCTGATTATGGACTACAGGACACAGCAGAGAGAGCACGCCCCCATCGACGGGGCCGCTGTGGAAAGGGTCAAAAGCTTCAAGGTCCTCGGCGTGCACATCACTGACAACCTGAAATGGTCCCTTCACACAGACCGCGTGGCACAACAGCGCCTCAGGCTGAAAAAAATTGGTTTGGCCCCCAAGACCCTCACAAACTTCTACAGATGCACCATCCTGTCGGTCTGCAACCGCAGGGCTCTCCAGAGGCTGTTGCGGTCAGCCCACCCTCTGCCCTCCAGGACATCTACAGCACCTTAGTCACGGTTCTAGCCGGCTACCACCCGGTTCTCTACCCTGCACCTTAAATCAAATCAAATTGTATTTGTCACATGTGCCGAATACAGCAGCTGTAGACCTTACCATGAAATGCTTACTTACAAGCCCTTAACCAGCAATGCAGTTCAATAGAGTTAAGAAAATATTTGCTAAATAAAATAAAAAATGTAATAAAAAGTAACACAATACAATTTCATAACAATAACGAGGCTATATACAGGGGGTACCGGTACCGAGTCAATGTGCGGGGGTACAGGTTAGTCGAGGTAATTTGTACCTGTAGGTAGGGGTAAAGTGACTGCATAGATAATAAACTGCAAGTAGCAGTAGTGTATAAACAAGGGGGGGTCAATGCAAATAGTCCGGGTGGCCATTTTGATTAATTGTTCAGCAGTCTTACAGCTTGGGGGTAGAAGCTTTTAAGGAGCCTTTTGGACCTAGACTTGGCTCCGGTACCGCTTGCCATGCAGTAGCAGAGAGAACAGTCTATGACTTGGGTGACTGGAGTCTTTGACAATTTTTTTGGACCTTCCTCTGACACCGCCTAGTATATAGGTCCTGGATGGCAGGAAGCTTGGCCCCAGTGATGTATTGGGCCGTACGCACTACCCTCTGTAGTGCCTTACGGTCGGATGCAGAGCAGTTGCCGTACCAGTCGGTGATGCAAACGGTCAGGATCCTCTCAATGATGCAGCTGTATAACATTTGGAGGATCTGGGGACCCATGCCAAATCTTTTCAGTCTCCTGAGGGGGGAAAGGTGTTGTCGTTCCCTCTTCACAACTGTCTTGGTGTGTTTGGACCATAGTTTGTCAAGGAACTTGAAACTCTCGACTCGCTCCTCTTAGAGACTGCTGCCCTATGTATACATAGTAATTGAACACTGGTCAGTAATAATGTTTACATACTATTTCTCTCACTTTATATGTATGCTGAACAAAAATATAAATGCAACATGTAACGTGTTGGTCCCGTGTTTCATGAGATGAAAAAAATTATCCCCAAAATGTTGCATACGCAGAGAAAGCTTATAAAGAAAATACAAATAAAAAATAATTTTGTTTACATCCCTGTTAGTGAGCATTTGTCCTTTACTGAAATAATCCATCCGCCTGACAGGTGTGGCATATCAAGAAGCTGATTTAAACAGTGCGATCATTACACAGGTGCACCTTGTGCTGGGGACAATTAAAGGCCACTCTAAATGTGCAGTTTTGTCACACAACACAATGCCACAGACGTCTCAAGTTTTGAGGGAGTGTGCAATTGGCATGCTGACTGTAGGATTGTCCAACAGAGTTGTTGCCCGATAATTTAATGTTCATTTCTCTACCATAAGCCGCCTCCAACGTTGTTTTAGAGAATATGGCAGTACGTGTAACCATGCCAGCCCAGGACCTCCACATCTAGTGAAATCCATAGATTAGGGCCTAATTTATTTATTTCAACTGACTGATTTCCTTCTATTAACTGTAACTCAGTAAAATCTTTGAAATTGTTGCATGTTGGGCATTTATATTTTTGTTCAGTGTATATACTGTATTCTATTCATGGCTCATCCTATATAACTTATTTATTTTTCTGGATTATGTTGTTTTTTTGCTAGATATTACTGCACTGTTGTAGCTACTGTATATAAAGTCTGCGTACGCGACCAATAAACTTTGATTTGATTTGACAAATTGCTCTGTGTTTTTATCATGCATTGTGCGTCGTCTGTTAGGTCTCTGCCTGCCCAGAGTCCTGGCTGACCCATTTGTCTGAAATGGGGAGGGGGGACAGGGAGGGACATTTGATCAAATGTGTCACCACTAAGGCTCTGAGCCACCATTACACTGCCTCCCATCCCAACCCCCTTTTGCCCAAATGTGTACGTCTTTAATGTCCCTCTCACTTTGAGTCCTCGCTCGCTCTCCACTCGGAGGTAAAGTAAAAAAGCAGGCACTCAGTCTATCCATCTCTGTCTGTCAATATGGAGAGCTTCTATTGACACTGTTGGTTTAAGTTTCTTATGTTGGACTGCATCATAGATATCTTGGGTTTTTAGTGTGTAGTCAACAGCTAAGGGAGGATAAAATCAACCCATGTGTAGAAATTATCCACATACAACTATGGTCAGTTGAGCAAGTTTTTTTTTTATGTGCTCAGCTAATGTCTGTCTGTTCCCTCAGTGACACTCAAACTCGAGCTAACGGCAGCCACAGCATCCTTCTAAAAAAAGGGGGATGATCCAGCTTTTCGATTAAATCCAAACCCACATCAAACAGCCTGTCAACATGTGTTAGCAGCCCTTTGTACAGGAAGAGGCCCAACAAACGTGAAAGAAATCCTATCAGACTCAGTGTCTCCCATAGGATTCTTCTGTGATACCCCACCCCGGGGGAATTTATTTGTAAAGGATTAATCTTCCTCTTCTTGGTTATCCCACTTTTTACTTTCCTTTTCAGTGTTCCACTTTGTAGAAAACCGCTTTAGGCTTTTTTGGAGAAAAAAAATGAATTATTTGTTGGTGCACCACGAGAAATAAATCAAATTCGACACCAACAAATCTTGTGATCGGCAGCACCCTGTCACGAAGGAACCTATCCCTTCTGTCATTTGCATTAGCAATGGAAGGGCTTTTTTATCGCCTCTGTTTTCCTTCCCTTTTTTCCTTCTATCCTTCCCATCTCTCCACAGATTGACTGCGAAAATAGGTCATTAGTAACGGAGGAAGCAAGCAGGGGCGAGAAAGAGAGCTCTGTGAAAACACCCATGCAATATTAATGAGAGCTGTTTATACTGTGACGTACCAACCTGCACTGACTTAGGATGCATCCCAAATGGAACCCTATTCCCTACATAGACTATGTAGGGCATAGGGTGCCATTTGGGACGCAATGTTAGCCCAGGATAGGCCTTGACTTCCCGCATCATCATTGCCCCGCTCTCAGTGGTTTTAAATAGGGGGGTCGGCATCACATCAGACCACCAGACCAACTCCTTGAATGCCCTACTCCTTGTAGTTTGTAGCTTTCTAAACAACACTATTTTGCTCAAAACATATTTTTTTACCCTTAAGTGTGTGTACATTACTCTAGTTATACTTGAGATATCGCTTTTCAACAGGAAAAGTAAAGAAATTGCTGGAGGACGCCTTTCACTTTCTGAAAATGTACTTTGTGTCTCAGAGCTACAGGAGCAGGGGGGATGAACCGCGAGGAGGCCCCGGGGAAGTCTCCTGAAGAGATGTACGTCCAGCAAAAGGTGCGGGTCCTGCTCATGCTGAAGAAGATGGGATCAAATGTACGTATACCCATATTGTATTAGTAGCATAGATATTTGGTGCATTATCAATTTCAAAGCTCTTGCGGTTATAAATAATTTATTCATTTTTATTAATTAATTAATTGTGCGGCGTCACTACAGCCTAGGGTTCGATCCCAGGCTGTCATTACCTGCCATGACCGGGAGTCCCATAGGGCGGTGCACAATTGGCCCAGCGTCGTCTGTGTTAGGGGAGGGTTTGGCCGGGGGAGCTTTACTTGACTCATCGTGCTCTAGCGACTCCTTGTGGCGGGCCGGGCGCCTGCAGGCTGACTTCGGTCGTCAGTTGAACAGTGTTTCCTCTGACACATTGGTGCAGCTGGCTTCCGGGTTAAGCGAGCGGGTGTTAAGAAGCGTGGTTAGGCGGGTCATGTTTCGGAGGACGCATGACTCGACCTTTGCCTCTCCCGAGCCCGTTGGGGAGTTGCAGTGATGAGACAAGATAGTAATCACAAAATTGGGGAGAAACGGGGGGAAAACATTTTTAAAAAAGAATAATACATTTTTTATGAATTTATTGTTTCTCAGCTGACGCCGAGTGAGGAGGCGTTTCTACGGAATTATGCAGGCGTGGTCAACGCTCAGATGAGTCAGCTACCACAGCACAACATAGACCAGGGTAAGGGCCATACACATACACACAGCAGATGGAAAAGCATTGTGTAGAACAGATTTTATTGTCTGCCATGTGGAACTGGAATTTCTGTTTGGTTACATTTCTACCTGCAATGTTGTAAACGTTTCACCTTAGTGAACACACCCCTGTTCTCTGGTCTACCAGCCCTGAGGGATTACTCACCAGACCAACAGGCTGTCTGGGTGGAGCTGTCAGTGACTCAGAGGTGTCATTATTCCCTGTCCCTGCCAAGCACTCATTTTTCCTATTTTGTTGCCTTACAACCTGGAATTAAAAATGATTTTTTGGGGGTTTGTATCATTTGATTTACACAACATGCCTACCACTTTGAAGATGTAAAATATTTTTTATTGTGAAACAAACAAGAAACAAGACAAAAAAACGGAAGACTTGAGCGTGCATAACTATTCACTCCCCACAAAGTCAATAATTTGTAGAGCCACCTTTTGCAGCAATTACAGCTGCAAGTCTCTTGGCACATCTAGCCGCTGGGATTTTTGCCCATTCTTCAAGGCAAAACTGCTCCAGCTCCTTCAAGTTAGATTTGTTCCGCTGGTGTACAGCAATCTTTAAGTCATACCAAAGATTCTCAATTGGATTGAGGTCTCGGCTTTGACTAGGTCATTCCAAGACATTTAAATGTTTCCCCTTAAACCACTCAAGTTGTTGCTTTAGCAGTATGCTTAGGGTCATTGTCCTGCTGGAAGGTGAACCTCTGTCCCAGTCTCAAATCTCTGGAAGACTGAAACAGGTTTCCCTCAAGAATTTCCCTGTATTTAGCGCCATCCATCATTCCTTCAATTCTGACTAGTTTCCCAGTCCCTGCCAATGAAAAACATCCCCACAGCATGATGATGCCACCACCATGCTTCACTGTGGGGTTGGTGTTTCTCGGGGTGATGAGAGGTGTTGGGTTTGCGCCAGACATAGCGTTTTCCTTGATGGCCAAAAAGCTCAATTTTAGTCTCATCTGACCAGAGTACCTTCTTCCATATGTTTGGGGAGTCTCCCACATGCCTTTTGGTGAACACCAAACGTGTTTGCAATTTTTTTTCTTTAAGCAATGGCATTTTTCTGGCTACTCTTCCGTAAAGCCCAGCTCTGTGTAGTGTACGACTTAGTGGTCCTATGGACAGATACTCCAATCTCCGCTATGGAGCTTTGCAGGTCCTTCAGGGTTATCTTTGGTCTCTTTGTTGCCTCTCTGATTAATGCCCTCCTTGCCTGGTCTGTGAGTTTTGGTGAGTGGCCCTCTCTTGGCAGGTTTGTTGTGGTGCCATATTCTTTCCATTTTTTAATAATGGATTTAATGGTGCTCTGTGGGATGTTCAAAGTTTCTGATATTTTTTTATAATGTACTTCTCCACAACTTTGTCCCTGAACTGTTTGGAGAGCTCCTTGGTCTTCATGGTGCCGCTTGCTTGGTGGTGCCCCTGTCACGCCCTGGCTCTGGGACTCTTATGTTGAGCCAGGGTGTGTGGTTTCTATGTGTTTTGTGTGCTAGGGTAATTATCTAGTTAATTTGTTTCTATGTTGGCCGGTGTGGTTCTCAATCAGAGGCAACGTGTATCAGCTGTTGCTTGTTGTCTCTGATTGGGAACCATACTTAGGCAGCCTGTTTTCCACAGTGTGTTGTGGGATCTTGTTCCGTGTTTGGTTAGTGTCTTTTGCCAAGGACGTCACGTATCGTTTTGTTCGTGTGATTCTAAAAATAAAAGTATGTTCGCATTCCACGCTGCGCCTTGGTCCTCTCTGTTCGACGATCGTGACAGCCCCTTGCTTAGTGGTGTTGCAGACTGGGGCCTTTCATAACAGGTGTATATATATACTGAGATCATGTGACAGATCATGTGACACTTAGATTGCACACAGGTGGACTTTATTTAACTAATTACAGTGAGGGAAAAAAGTATTTGATCCCTTGCTGATTTTGAATGTCTGACAAAGAAATGATCAGTCTATAATTTTAATGGTAGGTTTATTTGAACAGTGAGAGACAGAATAACAACAAAAAAATCAAGAAAAACATTATAAATTAATTTGCATTTTAATGAGGGAAATAAGTATTTGACCCCCTCTCAATCAGAAAGATTTCTGGCTCCCAGGTGTCTTTTATACAGGTAACGAGCTGAGATTAGGAGCACACTCTTAAAGGGAGTGCTCCTAATCTCAGCTCGTTACCTGTATAAAAGACACCTGTCCACAGAAGCAATCAATCAATCAGATTCCAAACTCTCCACCATGGCCAAGACCAAAGAGCTCTCCAAGGATGTCAGGGACAAGATTGTAGACCTACACAAGGCTGGAATGGGCTACAAGACCATCGCCAAGCAGCTTGGTGAGAAGGTGACAACAGTTGGTGCGAAGAAACACAAAATAACTGTCAATCTCCCTCAGCCTGGGGCTCCAATGCAAGATCTCCCCTCGTAGAGTTGCAATGATCATGAGAACTGTGAGGAAT
Source organism: Coregonus clupeaformis (assembly GCF_020615455.1). Classification (NCBI taxonomy): domain Eukaryota; kingdom Metazoa; phylum Chordata; class Actinopteri; order Salmoniformes; family Salmonidae; genus Coregonus; species Coregonus clupeaformis. The sequence continues at coordinate 24,753,153 of NC_059215.1, forward strand.
CAGCCCAGAACTACACGGGAGGATCTTGTCAATGATCTCAAGGCAGCTGATCATTTCAAATAAACCTACCAAATTATAGACTAATACTTTCTTTGTCAGTGGGCAAACGTACAAAATCAGCAGGGGATCAAATACTTTTTTCCCTCACTGTAGATACTTTTGTACCTGTTTCCTCTAGCATCTTCACGAGGTCCTTTGCTGTTGTTCTGGGATTGATTTGCACTTTTCGCACCAAAGTACATTAATCTCTAGGAGACAGAACACGTCTCCTTCCTGAGCGGTATGATGGCTGCATGGTCCCATGGTGTTTATACTTGCGTACTATTGTTTGTACAGATGAACGTGGTATATTCAGGCATTTGGAAATTGCTCTCAAGGATGAACCATACTTGTGGAGGTCTACAATTTTATTTCTGAGGTCTTTCTGATTTATTTTGATTTTCCCATGATGTCAAGCAAAGAGGCACTGAGTTTGAAGGTAGGCCTTGAAATACATCCACAGGTACACCTCCAATTGACTCAAATGATGTCAATTAGCCTATCAGTGTTTCCTCCGACACATTGGTGCAGCTGGCCTCCGGGTTAAGCGAGCGGGTGTAAAGAAGTGAAGAGGCGACTCCGGGATGCTGACCTTCTAGGCAGAGTTGCAAAGAAAAAGTCCAGTGTCTGTGTTCTTTTGCCCATCTTAATCTTTTCTTTTATTGGCCTGTCTGAGATATGGCTTTTTCTTTGCAACTCTGCCTAGAAGGTCAGCATCCTGGAGTCGCCTCTTCACTGTTGACGTTGAGACTGGTGTTTTGCGGGTACTATTTAATGAAGCTGCCAGTTGAGGACCTGTGAGGCGCCTGTTTCTCAAACTAGACACTAATGTATTTGTCCTCTTGCTCAGTTGTGCACTGGTGCCTCCCACTCCTCTTTCTATTCTGGTTAGAGCCAGTTTGGGCTGTTCTTTGAAGGGAGTAGTACACAGCATTGTACGAGATGTTCAGTTTCTTGGCAATTTCTCGCATGGAATAGCCTTCATTTCTCAGAACAAGAATAGACTGACGAGTTTCAGAAGAAAGTTATTTGTTTCTGGCCATTTTGAGCCTGTAATCGAACTTACAATTGCTGATGCTCCAGATACTCAACTAGTCTCAAGAAGGCCAGTTTTATTGCTTCTTTAATCAGCACAACAGTTTTCAGCTGTGCTAACATAATTGCAAAAGGGTTTTCTAATGATCAATTAGCCTTTTAAAATGATAAACTTGGATTAGCAAACACAACGTGCCATTGGAACACAGGACTGATGGTTGCTGATAATGGGCCTCTGTACGCCTATGTAGATACTCCATTAAAAATCAGCCGTTTCCAGCTACAATAGCCATTTACAACATTAACAATGTCTACACTGTATTTCTGATCAATTTGATGTTATTTTAATGGACAAAAAAATTGATTTTCTTTCGAAAACAATGACATTTCTAGGTGACCCCAAACTTTTGAACGGTAGTGTATATTTTACGGGCACAGTCAATTTTACAATAATTATTTTTTGTTTGTTTTTACTCCTGAACTTTCTCTACCCTCAGCCTCTCCGATCATTTTCATGATGTCCATCCGGTTTGCTTCTATATTCCATATCTCTCTCTCCCTCTTGCCGGTACACATATCCAACACAAGAGGGCGCCAAGTCAATAGCAATCAGAATTTGGTTGGGTGATGGAAGTCACTGCCTGCTATACCTGTACTACAAGGAGCAAAATAATGCATGGATGAGGTCCTCTTGATTCGACCAGATTTAACAGTTGCCTTCCAGGCTCAATCCCAAAACGGGCTGTGACGGGAGCCTTGAAAGCCCCCGCTGTCCTTCTTCCGTGACCCTGCTGGGTCTTGGGTCTAGTTTATCCATATATTTTATTATTGCCTCAGGCCAGCAGCGGCAAGCAGAGAAAATTGCCTGTAACACCGTACCTGAAATAATACAATCTTATCTCCCTCTCTCTGGGTGGTTGCTGTTTTCTGGAGAAAAGTGATCTTATGGGCTGGGCTATTGTGAAAAGATAAGCTGGTTTATATGAAATATTGTGAAGCAGCGTTGTACTAGGCCAGTGGTATTCAAAGTCGGGGTCAACTGCAGTGGTGTCGCCAAAATTAAACAAATATATACACTTAGTGCACAAAACATTAGAAACACCTGCTCTTTCCTTGACATGCAAAAAGCAAGCCATGAGGTTGAAGGAATTGTTCGTAGAGCTTCGAGACAGGATTGTGTCGAGGCACAGGCACCCGGTACAGTGCCTTCGGAAAGTATTCAGACCCCTCGACTTTTTCCACATTTTGTTACGTTACAGCCTTATTCTAAAATGGATTTTTTTTTAATCCTCAGCATTCTACACACAATACCCCATAATGACAAAGTGAAAACAGGTTTTTAGAAGTTTTTGCAAATGTATTAAAAATAAAAAACAGAAATAGCTTATTTACATAGGTATTCAGACCCTTTGCTATGAGACTCGAAATTGAACTCAGGTGCATCCTGTTTACATTGATCATCCTTGAGATGTTTCTACAACTTGAATGGAGTCCACCTGTGGTAAATTCAATTGATTGGATATGATTTGGAAAGGCACACACCTGTCTATATAAGGTCCCACAGTTGACAGTGCATGTCAGAGCAAAAACCAAGCCAAGAGGTCGAAAGAGTTGTCCGTAGAGCTCCGAGACAAGATTGTGTCACAGCACAGATCTGGGGAAGGGTACCAAAACATTTTTGCAGCATTGAAGGTCCCAAGAACACAGTGGCCTCCATCATTCTGGAAGAAGTTTGGAACCACCAAGACTCTTCCTAGAGCTGGCCACCCGGCCGAACTGAGCAATCGGGGGAGAAGGGCCTTGGTCAGGGAGGTGACCAAGAACCCGATGGTCACTCTGGCAGAGCTCTAGAGTTCCTCTGTGGAGATGGGAGAACCTTCCAGAAGGACAACCATCTCTGCAGCACTCCCTTCAATCAGGCCTTTATGGTAGAGTGGCCATCCCTACGGTGAAGCATGGTGGAGGCAGCATCATGCTGTGGGGATGTTTTTCAGTGGCAGGGACTTGGAGACTAGTCAGAATCGCGGGAAAGATGAACAGAGCAAAGTACAGAGAGATCCTTGATGAAAACCTTCACCAGAGTGCTCAGGACAACAGACTGGGGTGAATGACCCTAAGCACACAGCCAAGACATCACAGGAGTGGCTTCATGACAAGTCTTTGAATGTCCTTGAGTGGCCCAGCCAGAGCCCGGACTTGAACCCGATCGAGCATCTCTGGAGAGACCTGAAAATAGCTGTGCAGCGATGCTTCCCATCCAACCTGACAGTGCTTGAGAGGATCTGCAGAGAAGAATGTGAGAAACTCCCCAAATACAGGTGTGCCAAGCTTGTAGCATCATACCTAAGACTCGTTGCCAAAGGTGCTTCAACAAAGTACTGAGTAAAGGGTCTGAATACTTGTGTAAATGTGATATTTCCGTTTTTAATCTTTAATAAAATTGCAAAAAAATCAAAAAACCAGTTTTTGCTTCGTCACTATTGGGTACTGTGTGTTACAGCTTTATTCTAAAATGGGTTATAAAAAAAAAATCCCTCATCGATCTACACACAATACCCCATAATGACAAAGCAAAAACAGGAATAAGGCAGTAACGTAACAAAATGCGGAAAAAGTCAAGGGTTCTGAATACTTTCCGAATGCACTGTAAATCGCAATCTGGGTCAGGTGGGCATAATTTGAAAGCTTGTTCTATTGGCAACATTTCTAGCTAAATTTTAAAATACCATCTTACAGTGTTAGGCTTTCACAAGGCAATTCAGAGAAGCAGAATGTGATTTTGGTGTGCATAGAATGGAGTCATGAGTGCATTCAGATGCGTGGTCTGCGACAAATTTTCTTCACAATACAACAAACGTAGGTTAATTCTGTTCACCTTCAAACATAGTGATCATAAATGTTGACACTGTGTATTAGATTTGTTTTACGATGTGGAAATGCACTCACTCAAGCACTTGTCATTTTTTTGTCTTATGTTTCACCTACCCCAAATTTACCATGAATATTATGTTATAATATGTTATTGAATGTATCCAGAGTATTTTCAGATTTCGTTGTAAACAAATGCTGCGAAAAGTACAGCAAATTTAAAATGCAAATAAAATCAACTGTGTAATGTTCCCATAATCTCCAAACTGTTCCCTTTTAATTGCTACCATGGTCAGTGTAGCCCTATCCATATAGGCTAATTCCCGGGAGTGTTAGCGGTTAAAATGCTTTTTTTGTTGAAGGACAATGCTCGTTGTTCCCAACACACTCATGCAGTTTATTTTTCGATTACTCTCTGCGTCCTTGCATCATCTGCCTTCTGTTTGTGATGAGGTGATGAGGAAGAACATAGTAAATTGCATCATAAGTTGCAGAGTAGAAGGTGCCTGCTTAAAAATAAAAAATTACCGATTTTGTGAGATGGAGGACATAATAAGCCTATGTATGAAGCCTTACTGTACAATATGTCCCTTTTTGCCCTTGAATATACAGCTTGCAGAGCTCAGTCTGGGAGCCGTACGGTGTCCATAATGCACTCCTCGTTCAGGGAAGAGCCGAGCCTCATCAATTATACACTAGTATGACTCGTCAAAGGTGCACACGAGAAATATGTAGGCTGAGTCCCAAATGGCACCCTATTCCCTACATAGTGCACAACTTTTGACCAGGGCCAATAGTGCTCTGGTGAAAAATAGTGCACTATATAGGAAATAGGATGCCATTTGGGATTCAGAGTTAGTCAATTGGCAGCATGCCACCCACTCAGTATGATGAATTATTAGTCATTTAGGAGTTGTTTTAAGGACTGGGATTAGGAAGAGCGGAGATAACAACTAAGAATAGTGGCTCAATCACTTTTACGAATTTCCCCCTGAGCCCAAAGATAACACTAGATAAACGCTACAGTGCTACAAGGCTGCTTTCATGTGCGGCAGCCCCAATATATCATTTTAAGAAGAAAGTCCAGAGTTGTATGGACAAATGGAATTATGCACCAAATCATTCCTCATAAAGGAAACGCTTGTTGCTATCAATAACTAGGAGAGCCAGGGTAAGGAAACCAACATGTACTTTGGGTGAACTATCCCTTTAACAAGTAGTTTGATGCACTATGTAAAGGCTATTTTCCTCCAGAACTGCTGATGCTACAGTGAGGGAAAAAGGTATTTGATCCCCTGCTGATTTTGTACGTTTGCCCACTGACAAAGAAATGATCAGTCTATAATTTTAATGGTAGGTTTATTTGAACAGTGAGAGACAGAATAACAACAACAAAATCCAGAAAAACGCATGTCAAAAATGTTATAAATTGATTTACATTTTAATGAGGGAAATAAGTATTTGATCCCCTCTCAATCAGAAATATTTCTGGCTCCCAGGTGTCTTTTATACAGGTAACGAGCTGAGATTAGGAGCACACTCTTAAAGGGAGTGCTCCTAATCTCAGTTTGTTACCTGTATAAAAGACACCTGTCCACAGAAGCAATCAATCAATCAGATTCCAAACTCTCCACCATGGCCAAGACCAAAGAGCTCTCCAAGGATGTCAGGGACAAGATTGTAGACCTACACAAGGCTGGAATGGGCTACAAGACCATCGCCTAGCAGCTTGGTGAGAAGGTGACAACAGTTGGTGTGATTATTCGCAAATGGAAGAAATACAAAATAACTGTCAATCTCCCTCGGCCTGGGGCTCCATGCAAGATCTCACCTCATGGAGTTGCAATGATCATGAGAACGGTGAGGAATCAGCCCAGAACTACACAGGAGGATCTTGTCAATGATCTCAAGGCAGCTGGGACCATAGTCACCAAGAAAACAATTGGTAACACACTACGCCGTGAACGATTGAAATCCTGCAGCGCCCGCAAGGTCCCCCTGCTCAAGAAAACACATATACATGCCCGTCTGAAGTTTGCCAATGAACATCTGAATGATTCAGAGGAGAACTGGGTGAAAGTGTTGTGGTCAGATGAGACCAAAATGGAGCTCTTTGGCATCAACTCAACTCGCCGTGTTTGGAGGAGGAGGAATGCTGCCTATGACCCCAAGAACACCATCCCCACCGTCAAACATGGAGGTGGAAACATTATGCTTTGGGGGTGTTTTCTGCTAAGGGGACAGGACAACTTCACCGCATCAAAGGGACGATGGACGGGGCCATGTACCGTCAAATCTTGGGTGAGAACCTCCTTCCCTCAGCCAGGGCATTGAAAATGGGTCATGGCTGGGTATTCCAGCATGACAATGACCCAAAACACACGGCCAAGGCATCAAAGGAGTGGCTCAAGAAGAAGCACATTAAGGTCCTGGAGTGGCCTAGCCAGTCTCCAGACCTTAATCCCATAGAAAATATGTGGAGGGAGCTGAAGGTTCGAGTTGCCAAACGTCAGCCTCGAAACCTTAATGACTTGGAGAAGATCTGCAAAGAGGAGTGGGACAAAATCCCTCCTGAGATGTGTGCAAACCTGGTGGCCAACTACAAGAAACGTCTGACCTCTGTGATTGCCAACAAGGGTTTTGCCACCAAGTACTAAGTCATGTTTTGCAGAGGGGTCAAATACTTATTTCCCTCATTAAAATGCTAATAAATTGATAACATTTTTGCGTTTTTCTGGATTTTTTGGTTGTTATTCTGTCTCTCACTGTTCAAATAAACCTACCATTAAAATTATAGACTGATCATTTCTTTGTCAGTGGGCAAATGTACAAAATCAGCAGGGGATCAAATACTTTTTTCCCTCACTGTATGTGAAGGTTCTACTATGTCATAACTGTCCTACCAAGCTTTGACCTACTTACCAATAGAGTACATTACAATACAGAGACGGGCCATATGTGACAACATCTCCAAGAGGGAGGTTGTTTCTGTCTGTCTAATCACCCAGTTATAGTTCAGGCCAAAGCCCCACTGGGAGCCATTACTACATTGGTAGATGTGTAGCAGAGAATGTCCTCGTACATTAATGGTGCAGATGTTTTGCCCAGGCTAAGGAGGGATAGCTATATCATTTTGGCAAAAAATAAAACATTAATGACTCTTTCTTGGCATGCTTGGTTTGGTGGACGAGTGCCATTTATATACGGTACATCTTCTAGCTATCTTTGTTTCATCCCACCACATATAGGCCTATATAGCTACAGGAGTTACTAGGTTACCATAAGAATGATGGATAATCCACTATCCTAGATTTCTCTGTACCACTGAGCCAATGTAAAACTGCATAGGACTACATACAGCTAGATTACTTGTAGAGGTCATAGCTATGAGGTCAGGTGGGCTTCATCCAAAGAGCTAAAGGTGTCTTACTGACTGCATAGTGAAACCGAATCCATCTGCCCAGCTACTAAAAGATGCAGCTGAAAAAGGATGAGGTCCTTGGTGCTGGTCTGAAACCTGCTGACTGCAGGGGGTTTGGTATGAACTCTCAGGGGGGAGTCTAGGCCTGTCCTGCAGTGACGGTGTCATATGTCAGTCATGGACTCATTGATCCAAAGAGAGCTCGGAAAGTTGAGTTAGACTCCAGAGGACATGATGGATACCTTATGAGCCAAATTAGCATCAAAACATTTTGTGAGTTATTAGCATTTAGTACTGTAGTTTGCTGTTGTAGGTACATAATGTTTTGGGTTTGGTGATATAAAGGGGTATTGGTAGGAAAATGTTCCGCCTTGGTCCTTCTTTATAAAGAGATGCTCAATCTTGACATAGCCTGTAGCCAGCTTGATGTATAAAGTGTAGCTTTGTGTTTACCATGAAACACATTTTCTGTTTGGAGATTGTGTGATTTTATATTGATGACTGGTCTTTTCAGTATGAAAATGTATGCACTCACTAACTGTAAGTCGCTCTGGATAAGAGCGTCTGATAAAATGACTAAAATGTAAATCTTACCACCCCAAGCAGTTGTATCATGAACACTATTCAGTTTCTATACTGCTACAGATTCAGCATAGGGACTGTGAGATTATTGTTGTGTAGTACTGAAGTGTTTCTCCCAAAGACTGAAATGGTTCTGCTGTTAGCGTTAATGAGAACGACATAAAGGAAAAGCAAGTTTTGAACAGGCAACAGTGAACTGTTTGTGCATGGAGGTCAGTGGTAGCAGAATAGGACACTGTCACAGAGTGAGGCCTCTGTTTGCCTGATACAGTCAATGCTCCCCCCTTGCTCTTTCTCGCTCTGTCTCTCTCTGTCCCCTCATCCTTTTGATGTGTTTCAAGCAAGCTTGTATGTGAGAATTTTCTAGACTAGAGCACTGGAATGCATTTGTGAGTGTCTCGGGCATCGTAATGCTTGTCACTCTTTGTCATGCTCGGTTTGGAAATATTGCCTAAACACAGAGATATCTTGATTAGAAATCATCACATTTATTTCAGAGCATGCACTGTCAGAGGTAAGAGGGAACTGGTGCATATGCTGCAAGTCATGTTTCTTTCAGCGTATGGGTCAATGAATTTGCATTTCAGATGGTTTTAATTGGCAGATTAGCATAAATGAAAAATAGGATGTTATGCTATTTTAATCAGGCCTGAGAGGAACATTGCGCCCAACGCTGATGCTCTGAATTTATTTAGGATGAAACACTGATGATATTCTGTCTCAGAGCGGGATCTGGTGGGTGAAGACTGTGTGCTGTGTGTAAATGTAGTTATTTTGTCCTGAGTCAACGCTTTAAGGGCTAACTCATTAAAATCAGGCCTAGGGCTTAAAGAACCCTGCTGCTGGACACACCCTTCATTTTGCATAATTATCTTGAATAAACACGACCATTAACCTAGAAAGTAACAATAATTTGGAGCCAGATTCACGCTCATTTGACGCAAAAGGCTGAAAATACTTTTAGACAGGAATGGAGCATTTTTATTAGATAGGTTCAGGTAGTAAACCTACCTCCTCAGTTTCCATACTTTTTTACCGTTTGGCTCTACTGAACGCAACGCATGCAGTCTTAACGAGCAGCTAAGTTCGTTATTTAGAGTTATAGTTCTTTACCGTGACAGTAGTCCATGGACCATGATGAACTGTAATCCAGTAGCCAATGGCAAGAAGGCTATTCTTTATCTTGGTCTTCAGACCAATTTATAAAATTTTTATGAAGTAAGCTTCATGCAACATCTTTTTGAGTGCGGACACATCACACCTTTTTGCTGGTATTAAAATGTTAGGATTTTCACTTATTGTGAGCCACCACCAAATGACTGCCCTTAATGATACAAATTACTTAAGGGAGTTTCCTCAATATTGCAATAAATCTGGTCTCCATTTTATTTATTTTATATTACCTTTATTTAACTAGGCAAGTCAGTTAAGAACAAATTCTTATTTACAATGACGGCCTACACCAGCCATCACCAAGTATGGTGAGCATTCTGACACAAAATTGTCAGCCTTGGGGAAGTAAATTACCCCAGGGAGTTGCCCCATTCAATATTGCAATAAATAACAACTCTATAATCCTTTATAAACTGGGTAGTTTGGGTCCTGGATGGTGATTGGCTGAAAGCTGTGGTATATCAGACAATATACCACGAGTATGACAAACAATTACCTTTTACTGTTCTAATTACGTTGGTAACCAGTTTATGATAGCAATAAGGCACCTTGGGGTTTTTGTGGTATATGGCAAATATACCACGGCTAAGGGCTGTATCCAGGCACTCCGCGTTGCGTCGTACATAAGAGCAGCCCTTGACTGTGGTATATTGGCCATATATCACACCTCCTCGGGCCTTCTTGCTTAATTATACACTACTGTTCAAAAGTTTGGTGTCACTTAGAAATGTCTTTGTTTTTGAAAGAAAAGCATTTTTTTGTCCATTAAAATAACATCAAATTGATCAGAAATACAGTGTAGACATTGTTAATGTTGTAAATGGCTATTGTAGCTGGAAACGGCTGATTTTTTTAAATGGAATATCTACATAGGCATACAGAGGTCCATTATCAGCAACCATCAGTCCTGTGTTCCAATGGCACATTGTGTTTGCTAATCCAAGTTTATCATTTTAAAAGGCTAATTGATCATTAGACAACCCTTTTGCAATTATGTTAGCACAGCTGAAAACGGTTGTGCTGATTTAAAGAAGCAATAAAACTGGCCTTCTTGAGACTAGTTGAGTATCTGGAGAATCAGCAATTGTGGGTTCGATTACAGGCTCAAAATGGCCAGAAACAAATAACTTTCTTCTGAAACTCGTCAGTCTATTCTTGTTCTGAGAAATGAAGGCTATTCCATGCGAGAAATTGCCAAGAAACTGAACATCTCGTACAATGCTGTGTACTACTCCCTTCACAGAACAGCACAAACTGGCTCTAACCAGAATAGAAAGAGGAGTCGGAGGCCCCGGAGCACAACTGAGCAAGAGGACAAATACATTAGTGTCTAGTTTGAGAAACAGACGCCTCACAGGTCCTCAACTGGCAGCTTCATTAAATAGTACCCAAAAAACACCAGTCTCAACGTCAACAGTGAAGAGGCGACTCTGGGATGCTGACCTTCTAGGCAGAGTTGCAAAGGAAAAGCCATATCTCAGACTGGCCAATAAAAAGAAAATATTAAGATGGGCAGTCTGAGATATTCAATCGATATTACTTTAGTACATTTGGTTAAAAAGTATGTTTTTATTTGTTCATGCTCTGGGCTATAATAATATTTTGATGTGTGGCGCTTTGTTTTGTCTCTGACAAATGTTGACGTATGTTGGGAGAGGAGAGGTGAAGGAGGTCATAGCCTGCAGGTGCTGTCAGAACAGGCCCGTTTCCAAGGACGGACCCAGTGGGGATGGTAATCTAGTAGCTAGCATTGAACACCTGACACTGGGCGGATGCTAGCTGATGAGAGAGAAAGACTGTCCCTCCATTCGCTGATCATAACTCTACATTTAACTTTACATTTAGAAACATGTAATATCTTTATTATTTTGTTAGATAAATCAATGTAAGATGTATATAAATATAACAAATCGATTAGCCTACACCTTATCCAATCCTTTCCCATTCTTTCTTAGTCTTGAGAGCAAGTACACTACATTACACACCAATCTCGACAAACCATTTCTGTATGGACCTCGCTTTGTGTACGGGGGCATTGTCATGCTGAAACATGAAAGGGCCTTCCCCAAACTGTTGCCACAAAGTTGGAAGCACAGAGTCGTCTAGAATGTCATTGTATGCTGTAGCGTTAAGATTTCCCTTCACTGGAACTAAGGGGCCTAGCCCGAACCATGAAAAACAGCCCCAGACCATTATTCCTCCTCCACCAAACTTTACAGTTGGCACTATGCATTCGGGCAGGTAGCGTTCTCCTGGCATCCGCCAAACCCAGATTTGTCCGTAGGACTGCCAGATGGTGAAGTGTGACACATCACTCAAGAGAACATGTTTCCACTGCTACAGAGTCCAATGGCGGCGAGCTTTACACCACTCCTGCCGACGCTTGGCATTGCGCATGGTGATCTTAGGCTTGTGTGCGGCTGCTCGGCCATGGAAACCCATTACATGACGCTCCCGACGAACATTTATTGTGCTGACGTTGTTTCCGGAGGCAGTTTGGAACTCGGTAGTGAGTGTTGCAACCAAGGACAGACACTTTACACGCTTCAGCACTTAGCAGTCCAGTTCTGTGAGCTTGTGTGGCCTACCACTTCGTGGCTGAGCTGTTGTTGCTCCTAGACGTTTCCACTTCACAATAACAGCACTTACAGTTGACCGGGGCAGCTCTAGCAGGGCACAAATGTTACAAACTGACTTGTTGGAAAGGTGACATCCTATGATGATGGCACGTTGAAAGTCACTGAGCTCTTCAGTACGGGCTATCCAACTGCCAATGTTTGTCTGTGGAGATTGCATGGCTGGTTGCTCGGTTTTATACACCTGTCAGCAACGGGTGTGGCTGAAATAGCCGAATCCACTAATTTGAAGGGGTGTCCACATACGTTTGTGTATATATTGTGTATATCTATCCTAACCCTATATAAGTCTAGTGTATGAATAGTTAGCCACCATACACATTTGTATGTATTTATTACAGGTAAATCAGATGGCTCGGTTGCTGTTATTTACATGTATTAGAATATGATGAACAGAACTATTCCCAGGTGCTTCTTTGGCAGATGAGGAGAGAGAACAGGCTGACGAGGGGATCAGTGAGAGAGGAGGAGGGAGGGAGGGAGGGAGCGAGCAGGATTGGAGCGAACGTTAGCCAGCAGCTGTTTACTCATAGGCGGTAACAGCCTGCCGGGCAGTGATGCAATCTGATTTGGCTCGGTCGCTAGGCAACGGCTCCTAGGGCCTGACGTTTCTATCCTGTCGGCTGGCGCTTGTGTGACACTGCGAGGGAGCGTGTGTGTTGACTGTGCAGCAGGGTGCGGCCCACACGTAATGACTGCGAAACAGAGGGCTCCTATAAAGCAGATCCATCCTGCTTCAGTTCATCAGTAGTCCAGTGGTGTATTCCACTCTAATGGCCGTCGGCCCTGTATCTCTGTCGGTTTATTCTGAGCCCTTCTGCTGGTCAGCCTGCTCGAGTCCTTGTGCTAGACACATGCTCGGTCTGAGCTGCCTGTTACGCAAGGGCGAGCTCCCTTATGCAACCACAAGATCAGGGATTTTTCTGTATCAAAATGGGGCTTAGGTGGTGGGCGTGGCGGAGTCATGGGGTGTGGCCAATGGTGCGGTCACTGACCAAGTATTTTAGAGGCCCTCCTGTTGGCCGCAGTGACAAAATGTAGCTGTTTTAAAGCACATTTTCTGCAATTCTACACATTTTGCCATGTGTCAGAGAGAAAATGTTGCAGTTTTAAGCTAATTCCCTTAAATTCTACTAGGGCTGTCCCCGACTAAAAATATATCTTGGTCGACCAAGAGTCGTCTGTTCTTTCGACCAATCTATTGACATTTTCAGTTGAAGTCGAAAGTTTACATACACTTAGGTTGGAGTCATTAAAACTTGTTTTTCAGCCACTAGTTTTGGCAAGTCGGTTAGGACATCTACTTTGTGCATGACACAAGTAATTTTTCCAACAATTGTTTACAGACAGATTATTTCACTTATAATTCACTGTATCACAATTCCAGTGGGTCAGAAGTTTACATACACTAAGTTGACTGTGCCTTTAAACCGCTTGGAAAATTCCAGAAAATTATGTCATGGCTTTAGAAGCTTCTGATAGCCTAATCGACATAATTTGAGTCAATTGGAGGTGTACCTGTGGATGTATTTCAAGGCCTACCTTCAAACTCAGTGCCTCTTTGCTTGACATCATGGGAAAAATTAAAAGAAAGTAGACCTCCACAAGTCTGGTTCATCCTTGGGAGCAATTTCCAAACGCCTGAAGGTACCACGTTCATCTGTACAAACAATAGTACGCAAGTATAAACACCATGGGACCACGCAGCCGTCATACCGCTCAGGAAGGAGACGCGTTCTGTCTCCTAGAGATGAATGTACTTTGGTGCGAAAAGTGCAAATCAATCCCAGAACAACAGCAAAGGACCTTGTGAAGATGCTGGAGGAAACATGTACAAAAGTATCTATATCCACAGTAAAACGAGTCCTATATCGACATGAAAGGCCGCTCAGCAAGGAAGAAGCCACTGCTCCAAAACAAAGCCAGACGGTTTGCAACTGCACATGGGGAAAAATATTGTACTTTTTGGAGACATGTCCTTTGGTATGATGAAACAAAAATAGAACTGTTTGGCCAGAATGACCATCGTTATGTTTGGAGGAAAAAGGGGCAGGCTTGCAAGCCGAAGAACACCATCCCAACTGTGAAGCACAGGGGTGGCAGCATCATGCTGTGGGGGTGCTTTGCTGCAGGAGGGACTGGTGCACTTCACAAAATAGATGGCATCATGAGGAAGGAAAATTATGTGGATATATTGAAGCAACATCTCAAGACATCAGTCAGGAAGTTAAAGCTTGGCCGCAAATGGGTCTTCCAAATGGACAATGACCCCAAGCATACTTCCAAAGTTGTGGCAAAATGGCTTAAGGACAACAAAGTCAAGGTATTGGAGTGGCCATCACAAAGCTCTGACCTCAATTCTATAGAGAATTTCTGGGCAGAACTGAAAAAGCGTGTGCGAGCAAGGAGGCTTACAAACCTGACTCAGTTACACCAGCTCTGTCAGGAGGAATGGGCCAAAATTCACCCAACTTATTTTGGGAAGCTTGTGGAAGGCTACCCGAAACGTTTGACCCTAGTTAAACAATTTTAAGGCAATGCTACCAAATACTAATTGGGTGTATGTAAACTTCGGACCCACTGGGAATGTGAAGAAATAAATTAAAGCTGAAATAAATCATTCTCTCTACTATTATTCTGACATTTCACATTCTTAAAATAAAGTAACTGACCTAAGACAGGACATTTTTACTAGGATTAAGGTAATTTAAGGTGTATATAAACTTCCGACTTCATCTGTATACACACCCTATGTGTTTTAATAAAATCAACTATGTGCACTGAGCTTGTCTGATGCTTTAAGCACACTGTTTGATGAAATAATTAAGACACACAAATGATTCAAAAGGGAGCCAGAGATCAAGATGGCCTAACCATAAGAACAAAACTATTCCCGACCCACCACTTCCCCCCCTCAATTTCTGCCGATCTGCATGCCAGTTATGATTTTCATATGCACATTTTTATGGAACAGTTTCAGTCTTCGTATCGCAAAATTATTGTCATCTGGTTAATCTAAACTATAGAAATCTAAATTGAAATGATGCAAATCTAAAAGTAACAACTATGTAAAAATAGCCTACATAAAGCCAACAAATAAAATCATGTATTTTATGTCATTCTCAATGGATGTAAAAACAGACTTTGTTTACTTGCTGTTTGAGGTGAAAAAAAGTACTTTGAGAAGCTCCAAAGCTCATTAGTGTTGGTGAGTTAAGACAATCAGAAATACTATCAGACATCCCCAAATGGGCACATTTATAGGCCTACATTTGCACGCAGGTCAGGTAGCCTAGGCCAACTTCTACACGTAATCAGTTGCACGTCCTTACTTCCTTAAAAGACAATGAATAAATTGACAACTCGTAAATAGAATGAAATATACCAAAACTGTGTAGCATAGGTTGTGAGCTCTGCAAACAGTGTCCACTCCGACAATAAGAACGGTAAATGATTGGAATAATAATATATTAAATGCGTTAACAGAACTTACTGTAACCAAAAAAACATTGTAGATTCGAAATTATGTGGATTAACAGTAAATATACTACTGGTGCTATATGTAATGGGGAATTGATAGACACTAACAATCAAAGGGCAAACAATTCACACAATGAAGTTATGAAACAATGAATGCGCACAAAATGGCGGGAGAGAGCTCATTCTGGAGAGAGAAGTGTCTTGTGCATCTTAGCCACATTCCCCTTATTGGACTGTGCCATCCCCGCGGCCTCCGCAATGGATTAGTCCACTGAGACAGGGGAGAATCAGACGGGTGTCTCCTGTGCCATGAAATAAAATAATATATTTGTTTCTGCTTGACAAAGAAAATCTCAGTCGACCAACAGCCTATCGACCAAACAATCGACCAGCCGACTAAATGGGGTCAGCCCTACATTTGACCAACAGAAATGATCCCCCGAAATGTATTTAAAAAGAATAAGAATAATAATAACACTTAAATATTACCTTCTCTGTGGTCTTCTCCCTGCACCTTATCATTTGTATTGTATTATTACATTTATTCGATCCTTGTATGTTTACTGTGTATGCCATTTTTATGAGCTTTTTTAAATGTTATTTGAATTTGACCATTTTATGGGCCAAGTCCATTTCAGGTGAAGTGGAGAAGCATGTCAGTTCAATTATATTTTAATGAAATTGGTCAGGATGTGTGCCACATTCAAATTCGGTCAGAATTTGTGCCATTTATTTCCTCTGATGTGCCGTGTCTCGTTCTCCTTCCCTGGCAGGGCCATTTTGTAGCATAGGGCTGTTCTTTTCCACATCCTCATTGGATGAGATCTCTAGGGGACTGGGAACCTGAAAGGAAGAGCAAGTCCACATTAAAAAGATCCCTCCCCAGTCTCTCACTTATTTAGATTATGCAGACTCAAGAGCACCATAGAAACATCCTAATTATCTCCCCTTTAGAAACCACCAAACTGAACACAGTCGCTCTACTCATGGTTGTGTCTGCGCACTATCTTCTGAAAAGGGTCCGCCCTATGAGCCAAATAGATATGGAAGCACAGTCTGTGTGGCCTACTTTCATTTCCCCCTGTAATAATTCAATCTAACAAGCAACGATGTACTGTGGAAGCGAGATACTTTTTATAGCAAAGTTGTGAAAAAAGAAACCGCTGTTACAAGTGCACCTCTCCACTTTCCAAAACGTGTTA
This sequence comes from Coregonus clupeaformis, assembly GCF_020615455.1. NCBI lineage: Eukaryota > Metazoa > Chordata > Actinopteri > Salmoniformes > Salmonidae > Coregonus > Coregonus clupeaformis. Next base: position 24,769,589 of record NC_059215.1, read on the forward strand.
AAATGGGTGTTGATGATATTTGCATCCTGATAGCACTTGACAAATCGGTTTGAGGGAGCAAAAAAAGGCTTGGTAAAACCTGAAACAAGACCAGCATTTACTGGCAATTCAAACCATTTACCATCAATTGAAAAGTGCTTACCATCCATCAGTTGCAAGTATGGCAGCTCTGCCTCCTCTGATGTTGGCATTCAAGTATGACTGTGCAATATTCATTTTGTTACCATCAAACCTATTCAGCCTACCTATAGGAAAGTTTAACCTTTAGGAAATAAATGAAAAAATACAGTGCTATGAAAAAGTATTTGCCCCCTTTCTAATTTTCTCTACTTTTGCATATTTGTGATACTGAATGTTATCAGATCTTCAACCAAAACCTAATATTAGATAAAGGGAACATAAGTGAACAAATAACACAATAATTACATATTTATTTCATAAACAAAGTTATGCAACACCCAATTCCCCTGTGTGAAAAAGTAATTGCCCCCTTACACTCAATAACTGGTTGTGCCACCTTTAGCTGCAATGACTCCAACCAAATGCTTCCTGTAGTTGTTGATCAGTCTCTCACGTCGCTGTGGGGGAATTTTGGCCCACTCTTCCATGCAGAACTGCTTTAACTCAGTGATGTGTGGGTTTTCAAGCATGAACTGCTCATTTCAAGTCCTGCCACAACATCTCAATTGGGATTAGGTCTGGACTTTGACTAGGCCATTCCAAAACTTCCAATTTGTTGCTTTTTAGCAATTTTCATGTAGACTTGATTGTGTGTTTTGGATCATTGTCTTGCTGCATGACGCAGCTGCGCTTCACCTTCAGCTCACAGACGGATGGTCTGACATTCTCCTGTAGAATTCTCTGATACAGAGCAGAATTCATGGTTCCTTCTATTAAGGCAAGTCGTCCAGGTCTTGAGGCAGCAAAGCATCCCCAAACCATCACACCACCACCACCATGCTTGACCTTTGGTATGATGTTCTTACTGTGGAATGCAGAGTTTGGTTTTCGCCAGGCATTACTGGAACCATGTCGTCCAAAAAGTTATACTTTTAAATCATCTGTCCATAGAATGTTCTTCCAAGAGTCTTGATGATCATCCAGGTGCTTTTTGGCAAACTTGAGTCAACTTTTTGGACGAGATGGGTCCCATAACTCTCAGCGGAAAAAGGGCAGGGCGGTCTGAAGGTGCCCAGACTGAGGTTTTGGTGTAGAGTTTGGTTTTCAGTCGTTTTCTCCCAATTCCACACCCTGGCATGTTCTTGTTGACTTTGGCATGGCAGAACTTGTAATCTGGGATTGGTATTGATTAACCCTCAACTTGTTAGAAGTAAATAGAATGCAAAAGGAAGACAAGCCGGACCTCCCAATATACAGCAGCGATCACTGCATTTGTCTGCCTTTTGGTACCTATACAGCACAGCATTGCTTTTCTTTTTTCGCAATGATTTATCATGGCTTAGTGAGATTGGCTACACCAGCTGGACTCGAGCGTTAGCTCTCCACAGGTATTCCATGCCTCCCGCAGTTTGGATTGGAATAGAAATGTGGATCGAAGGGTCGTTTAAGACCTCAGATGTATTGCTTATCAGGGCAGGACGCAGGACTGGATTATGTCTGCAGCTGGGTACTCCTATGGAGACCTTGATTTTGGGTTGTGTGATTGAGAAGACTGTGTCTTTGGACTGTAGGGAACATAACAGTAGTTTGGAATACCTAGGTACAGTACCTATCCCTAAACCAAGTGGTGTCGAGAGACTTTCCTATTCCATGTGCGATGTGGAAGTCTTGTGGCACGGTTATATAGTGTAGTGTGTGCTGCTCTTAGTTTATCTGAAAATGTCGCTTTGGTGATTCACCTTATTTAACCTCACCACACTCAGTCATGATGACATCAGTTATGTCAAGGACACACCCAGCATGAGCTCAAAGTCAGAAAGTAAACAATAAGAATAGATGTACTATTCATTCATACAAGCAAAGATTTCAAGAAATTCCACCTAAAAACAGAGTTTATTCAAATGTAATGTAGATTCAGTTATGTTACTCATGCTCATGATTAGAAAGTGTTTTATTCACATATCTAATAGGACTTGTATAGGTGTAAGGAATATCTAGATTGTTTGTTGTTGTTGTGTTGTTTATCTCCTGACCTCTGATTGTGGTTGTGGGTCACCAGGTGCGGAGGATGTGGTGATGGCTTTTTCACGACAAGAAACCGAAGACCGGCGGCAGTGACCCTGGGCCACTCCCCCATCGTCCACGGCAACCCAAACTCCACCGACCAACACAACACTGTTGAGTTTCTGGAGAGCGGATGGGCACCTGTGATGGATGGAAGGTGGGAGGGAGCACTGGGTGTTGGTTACCTTTTCTCTCCCCCTCCCTTTCATTCAGCCTCCTACCCATACAAACGGATACACCATTGCCCCAGACACAGTAGGTATGCATTACCATGGGTTAGGGCCTTGGTGTCGAGCAAGTCGATGAAAACACTTACAAATTGTGTGAATGCAAAACCTTGTTGTTTTTTTGTCTTTCTTTTCTTTTTTTCTTATCGTGCAGTGTTGTTTCGTATCTGCTCTGCTCAATGGTAGAACTGACCAAGGACATCATTTTTCGGTCAAATGAAAGAGAGAAGCGTGAGTGTTTTAACTAATGACCTTGCAGGAAGATAATTCATTATTTTTGTTTACTTTCTTTGGTTTAATTTTTTACTTTTTTTAACTGTACACAGGGTCCCTGGAGGTGGAAAGGTTGAATTGTTTTCATATTCTTTCAAACCGATTGTACTTCATCCTGCTTATTGTTGATTTGAACAATAGGCTGTCGAGATGGCAACTTGGCTTCCCATTCGGTTCATTAGAATCAATGACACTAGCACACACACAAACACACATACAGTATACATAGGTGCATGGCCTTTCCCCAAGCAGACAAGGTCTTGGGATTATTGCCAAATTATACAACCTTTTTTATTGTACAGATATTAGAGGGAAAATACAATAATAATGAATTGATTGTGCCAATTATTATTTTATTTTTTTATCTGTCAAATAAATGTAACATTATGATTTTTAAAAGGTGTCTGACGAGGGACATACTGTAGTTCTAATTTATTATTGATAGAATTTACTCTCTCCCAAACTGTCATTAGAACAAATCTTCATTAGAAGAAAATCTACACGGATTGAAACGCGTAACGTTATCAAAAGTATCCAAGAGCATAATCTTGTCACTCTTTAGATTGGACCAAGGTTACTCTTGACTTACACTAATGTAATTATATAAACTCTAACCACATCCATGGAGCTACTAGAAACATGGTGAATACTCGCAAAATAAACTACAGTGTTTTTACTGCCTTCTCATACCCTTCAGCAATTGACGTGCTGGGAACAAAATTGATCTGTTTTCTGTGTTCGTCGATTGCAACTGGAATCTTTCAATTCAATTGAATATTTTTTGTGAGTTTTTTCAATCCGACTCAGTTTTTTTTTGTAGTAACATGCTCTATATTTAATGTGTGTAAGTACATTTTCTTAACTCGCTTAACTTAAACAATTGTGACTTAATGTTTTGAAACCAAGCATGCCTGCCTTGTGGTTAACAGTGTACATTTAAGTAGATCTGGGAGGGTCTTGAAAGCTGTGCCACAATGACCATTGCTTGTACATTCTCTAAGTTTATGGAAGCTACTAGCGCTTTAAAAAACATTTTAGAAAAATAGCCATCTATTTAAAAAAATGTCATCCATGTTATCCTGTTGGCAATAATTTCAGGATCAAATGTCCTCAGCGATCATGGTTACATACATCGCCAACAAACGGTTACAGTGTCCGCCTATGACGAAAGTTTGTCCTTTAATGTTTACTCTTGTTTTAAAACTTTCTTAAACCTAATTTCTCTATGCATTGTTTTGCTTTCATCTTAAAGACAACAATGCAAAGGTGTCTTAGTGGATACTATACCTGTCATAGTTGACCTACAGCCTTCATTTTTAATCTTTGTGTGTGTGTGCGTGCGTGTGTGAGCGCGTGCATGTGTGTGATTTCCTCTGTTCAAAATTCTACAAATTCGATTTTTCAGCATGCTGTTCAGTATGACTAGAGCTGTGTATCTTTCAATGTGATGACCTGTCTTTGCCTAGTTGTCGTTTGAGTTATTTTGTGTTGCCTTTGTATTTCTCTGTTGACATTGATTAGTTGGTTCTTGCTGAATGGCTGCTGACTAAATGCTTCCAAATCCTATACCAATTGAACCATTAAAGGAACTTTAAAACACTAAGACTATTCTTTCATTTCATCATTGCAGACATTGTTTTGTGAACACTACCTTTAGTCGTGCTCTGCCCACATATAAACCTTTCAGTTTATGAAATTAGGCAGAAGATTGACCTGATTCCTTTTGGTGATGAGAAAGGGGGAGTATGGTGAAGTTGTCCCTAGACACTGATCTTGGGGCAGTTTTATATTTTTCCCACTAATGTTTATGGTTAGGATTGGGGGAGGTGAAGCTGATCCTAGATCTGTACCTAGGGGAAACTACACCCCAGAGTGAGAAAGGGACACTAAAAACAAGTACAAGTAAACAAAGAAGAGAACAATCGGCTTATCACACTCAATAGAGCCATAGTAAGGGTTAAAGCTTCTTGTCTTTTGAACTCTTCCTTTACAGTTGCGGTCAGATAAGTAGAATGATGCTGTTCAATCTGATACAACATTTTTACATTTTAGTCATTTAGCAGACACTCTTATCCAGAGCGACTTACAGGAGCAATTAGGGTTAAGTGCCTTGCTCAAGAGCACATCAGCAGATTCTTCACCTACAGTTGAAGTCGGAAGTTTACATACACCTTAGCCAAATACATTTAAACTCAGTTTTTCACAATTCCTGACATTTAATCCTAGTAAAAATTCCCTGTCTTAGGTCAGTTAGGATCACCACTTTATTTTAAGAATGTGAAATGTCAGAATAATAGTAGAGAGAATGATTTCTTTCAGCTTTTATTTCTTTCATCACATTCCCAGTGGGTCAGAAGTTTACATACACTCAATTAGTATTTGGTAGCATTGCCTTTAAATTGTTTAACTTGGGTCAAACATTTCGGGTATCCTTCCACAAGCTTCCCACAATTAGTTGGGTGAATTTTGGCCCATTCCTCCTGACAGAGCTGGTGTAACTGAGTCAGGTTTGTAGGCCACCTTGCTCGCACACACTTTCTCAGTTCTGCCCACACATTTTCTATTGGATTGAGGTCAGGGCTTTGTGATGGCCACTCCAATACCTTGACTTTGTTGTCCTTAAGCCATTTTGGCACAACTTTGGAAGTATGCTTGGGGTCATTGTCCATTTGGAAGACTCATTTGCGACCAAGCTTTAACTTCCTGACTGATGTCTTGAGACTGCAGCAAAGCACCCCCACAGCATGATGCTGCCACCCCCGTGCTTCACGGTTGGGATGGTGCTTGCAAGCCTGCCCCTTTTTCCTCCAAACATAACGATGGTCATTATGGCCAAACAGTTCTATTTTTTTTTCATCAGACCAGAGGACATTTCTCCAAAAAGTACGATCTTTGTCCCCATGCGCAGTTGCAAACCGTAGTCTGGCTTTTTTATGGCAGTTTTGGATCAGTGGCTTCTTCCTTGCTGAGCAGCCTTTCAGGTTATGTAAATGTAGGACTCGTTTTACTGTGGATCTAGATAATTTTGTACCTGTTTCCTCCAGCATCTTCACAAGGTCCTTTGCTGTTGTTCTGGGATTGATTTGCAATTTTCGCACCAAAGTACGTTCGTCTCTAGGAGACAGAACGCGTCTCCTTCCTGAGCGGTATGACGGCTGCGTGGTCCCATGGTGTTTATACTTGCATACAATTGTTTGTACAGATGAACGTAGTACCTTCAGGCGTTTGGAAATTGCTCCCAAGGATGAACCAGATTTGTGAAGGTCTACACTTTATTTTTTCTGAGGTCTTGGCTGATTTCTTTTAATTTTCCCATGATGTCAAGCAAAGAGGCACTGAGTTTGAAGGTAGGCCTTGAAATACATCCACAGGTACACCTCCAATTGACTCAAATGATGTCAATTAGCCTATCAGAAGCTTCTAAAGCCATGACATCATTTTCTGGAATTTTCCAAGCTGTTTAAAGGCACAGTCAACTTAGTGTATGTAAACTTCTGATCCACTGGAATTGTGATACAGTGAATTATAAGTGAAATAATCTGTCTGTAAACAATTGTTGGAAAAATAACTTGTGTCATGCACAAAGTAGATGTCCTAACTGACTTGCCAAAACTATAGTTTGTTAACAAGAAATGTGTGGAGTGGTTGAAAAACGAATTTTAATGACTCCAACCTAAGTGTATGTAAACTTCCGACTTCAACTGTAGTCGGCTCGGGGATTTGAACCAGCAACATTTTGGTTACTGGCCCAACACTCTTAACCACTAGGTTACCTGCCGCCCCATACAAGAATGTGGTTTGTATACAGATACAGGTATGCATACTTCATGAACCATGATAAACGTTATAAATCGTTCCCCTCGCTGGCTCTATGTAAGTAATTATGCAATACCGTCTCAAATTGTTCCTCAGTTTCCTTACCATGAACATTTGGCACTCGTTTCTCATAATTTAGTCTGGCAGTCTATTTACATGCATTGTTATTCACAAGAGGCCATATCAGTTAAGGGCACACCTGTTTGCCACAATTTAGCGAAAAGCACCTCCGTTTCATATCATTCTCTCTTTGGTCTACTCACTTTATGTAAAACAAGAATGACTCCTCAATGTGCAGCAAGTCCCTTTGGTACGGTTTCGTGAAATACACCTGGAATAATCACAACAGTAATGGCTTCCCTCTACTTCAATCCAGAGTTAGCGCTCTAAATAGTCACAGCCTCTTAAGGGTAGCTATCAGGTGGTAATTGCCGAAGCTGTTTGAGGATCGGTGGGATGTTTTTCCTCTGCTAATGACAAACATCTGTTCACTGTTCCTGTGCTATCTTTCACAGATGTATCAAAATCCTGCGATTTCAAGAGAATTGATTCTGGGAATAAAACGGCAGCTGTTGGTGAATATTAAATGCTGAACTGAGTGGCGCGCGCTACCTTTTGGAGATAGCAGTCGAAACGTGACAAGTTCACAAGTTTACATTGCAGTAATATGTGTAGGCAAAGGTATTAATGCGAAAAGTCTACGTGTGAAGACCAATTATTTATATATACACTATATGACTGGCGGGGTGCTGTTTTGAAGCCACCACGCCTCCATCTTGGCACCCCCACCGTCATAAATATTTGGGAAGGTATAGAAATTACTACCCCACTACAAAGAAAATACTTAAATGCATGTCATTTTGCCCTTGCAACATTTATTTGAAATACTGTAGAATTCCATTCATTCCTCTGGAGGACTGCTTCATCTGAGGTGTGCCAATATATATGGCTGACCGGTGGCTTCAAAGCCTCTCATTGGCCAATACATGGCAGCAGCAATCCAGGGTTTACTATATATACTGTGGATAATTGGTGAAGAACCTCTAATAGGCCCACTAGCTGAGACTAAGTCAAACCTCTGACTCTACTTATGACAATGGACCACTTGTTATAGATCAGACAAGGCATAAATGCATTTGTGACCATGTCAAAAATACAGTGCATTCGGAAAGTATTCAGACCCCTTGACTTTTTCCACATTTTGTTACGTTACAGCCTTATTCTGAAATGTATTAAATACATTTTTCCTCATCACTCTACACACAATACCCCATAATGACAAAGCGAAAACAGTTTTTAGAAAATGTTGCATATTTATTAATAATAAAAAACTGAAATACCTTATTTACATAATTATTCAGACTGTTTGCTATGAGACTCGAAATTGAGCTCCGGTGCGTCCCGTTTCCATTGACCATCCTTGAGATGTTTCTACAACCTGATTGGAGTCCATCTGTGGTAAATTCAATTGATTGGACATGATTTGGGAAGGCACACGCCTGTCTATATAAGGTCCCACAGTTGACAAGCCATGAGGTCGAAGGAATTATCCGTAGAGCTCCGAGACAGGATTGTGTCGAGGCACAGATCTGGGGAAGGGTTCAGAAATTTCTGCAGCATTGAAGGTCCCCAAAACCACAGTGGCCTCCATCCTTCTTAAATAGAAGAGGTTTGGAACCACAAAGACTCTTCCTAGAGCTGGCCTCCCGGCCAAACTGAGCAATCGGGGGAGAAGTGCCTTGGGCAGGGAGGTGACCAAGAACCCGATGGTCACTCTGACGGAGCTCCAGAGTTCCTCTGTGGAGATGGGAGAACCTTCCAGAAGGACAACCATCTCTGCAGCACTCCACCAATCAGGCCTTTATGGTGAGGCACATGACAACCCGCTTGGAGTTTGCCAAAAGGCACCTAAAGGACTCTCAGACCATGAGAAACAAGATTCTCTGGTGTGATGAAACCAAGATTGAACTCTTTGACCTGAATGCCAAGCATCGCATCTGTAGGAAACCTGGTACCATCCCTACGGTGAAGGATGGTTGTGGCAGCATCATGCTGTGGGGATGTTTTTCAGCGGCAGGGACTGGGAGACTAGTCAGGATCGAGGGAAAGATGAACGGAGCAAAGTACAGAGCGATCCTTGATGAAAACCTGCTCCAGAGCACTCAGGACCTCAGACTGGGGCGAAGGTTCACCTGCCAACAGGACAACGACCCTAAGCACACAGCCAAGACAACGCAGGAGTGGCTTCGGGACAAGTCTCTGAATGTCCTTGAGTGGCCCAGCCAGAGCCCGGACTTGAACCCGATCGAACATCTCTGGAGAGACCTGAAACTAGCTGTGCAGCGATGTCCCCATCCAACCTGACAGAGCTTGAGAGGATCTGCAGAGAAGAATAGGAGAAACTCCCCAAAAACAGGTGTACCAAGTTTGTAGCATCATACCCAAGAAGACTTGAGGCTGTAATCACTGCCAAAGGTGCTTCAACAAAGTACTGCGTAAAGGGTCTGAATACCTATGTAAATGTGATTTTTAACATTACTAAAAACCTGTTTTTGCTTTGGTATTGTGTGTAGATTGATGAGGGGGAAAAAACATTTGAATCAATTTTAGAATAAGGCTGTAACGTAACAAAATGTGGAAAAGTCAAGGGGTCTGAATACTTTCCGAAAGCACTGTACAAGCTTTTATTTTATATTGATCGTCACTAGGACTAAACTACGAAGAACACAGTTTCTGTTGTTACATTATCATGGAAGATCGACCAAATTCAAGGACGGTTCCATCAAAATGTTAGAAGAAACTTACCATGATTCACAAGAATGTAGACTGGATTCTAATGTAATTCTAGGAACTTCAAATGCTTTTCATTAGTGGGTTATTTGGAATAGCAATAAGGCACCTTGAGGGTTTGTGGCATATGCTCAATACACCACGGCTAAGGGCTGTATCCAGAACAGTAAACAAGTATTTTTGCGTCATACCCGAGGCATATTGTCTGATATACCCATGGTTGAAAGTGTTTTAGCTAATCAGCATCCAGGACCCAAACTACCCAGTTTATAATGGCCAATATGCCACACACAACCCCTCAGGCCTTATTGCTTAAGTAGTCTACCTTTGGAATTAAAGGGTTTATTTATATTTAACAGCCAAAGTCACGCCTACTCAATATATATTAAGAACTTCGTCACCCTTCCTCCTCAGACCTCAACCCTCACTCAAGGATCACCCCTCCGCCTCACCTCTCCCACCCTTCCACCTGTGCATCACCACTGCATCCTGGTGACACTTAACTAGTGCAGGGATGAGACATGACTAGGGGAGGGGTGAGTTCTTAGGAGGAATGACAAAGTTCTTACTGTGTATTCTGTAAATGTTGTACTCTTGACACATCCGCAAAGAGAAATCCCACCACCCCTGGAATTTGAGAGGAAGCTCTGGATATCAATTAGAGATTAAATGGAAAAGACTCACTCTTCTTTCATCTTAAAAGCAGAGGGAGCTCAAAACAGAGGCGCTGCACTTGAAGAAGTAAGTGAGTGAGGCTAGCCTCCCACCCACGTATGACTCAACATTATTAAAATAAGCCAGGAGTTAGATAGGTACTGTATACACCAGAGACAAAGAAGAGGCGTGTTGGTAGAGGACATGCTGAGAAGTAATGTAACACTGCAAAATTATACTCACGCCTCTCTCACAAAGCACTGCAGATACACTTGAGTCCACCCTGAGCCTCATGCTTTATAGATGAGACTCTCTCTTCTCTCTCTGTCTTTCCCTATCTGTCTCTCTCTCTTTTGCGGAGACAAGTTTGGCCTCTTTTTACATCACTAAGCCACAACCCTCTTTTGTCCGTCTTAAAGCCACAAGATTCTGTAGTTCAGCCTAATGGCCACCTTAACCTAACCCTGCCACTTGATTTGGAACAGAACAAGCTTATATTGTCACATAATCACTCTCAAATTCATAAGAGTTTATTGTGGATAGTTTTAAAACTATTTTGCTACATCTAAACCTATTAAAGAAGAATTGTCCTAATTCTGAAGTAAATCTCTATTGATGTAAAATGGCATTTTATTGAAGGGTCCAGACACTGTTTTTGTGATTTGGCTTGTTTTTGAGAAACTTAACCCAGCCGCGATTCACTTCGTCATTGCTCGATGTGCAGTATCAGGGCATGCAAAAGACATGAACAAAAGCGCCAAAAACACCCAAATAAGCCTAAACAAAACAAAAAGTGTCTGGACCCTTCTATACGATGCCGTTTACATCAAAAATAGAGATTTACTTCAGAAATAGGAAAATTATACATAATCAATGCATATGTCATTAATTTAAATAACCCTTTAACAGATATACACTACCGGTCAAAAGTTTAAGAACACCTATTCATTCAAGGGTTTTTCTTAGTGGTAGCTTAGTAGCTTAGTGGTTAAGAGCGTTGTGCCAGTAACTGAAAGGTCGCTGGTTGTAATCCCCGAGCCGACTAGGTGAAAAATATGTCGATGTGCCCTTGAGCAAGGCACTTAACCCTAATTGCTCCTGTAAGTCGCTCTGGATAAGAGCGTCTGCTAAATGACTAAAATGTAAATGTACTATTTTCTACATTGTAGAATAATAGTGAAGACATCAAAACTATGAAATAACACATATGGAATCATGTAGTAACCAAAAAAGTGTTAAACAAATCAAAATATATTTTATATTTGAGATTCTTCAAAGTAGCCACCCTTTGCTTTGATGACAGCTTTGCACACTCTTGGCATTCTCTCAACCAGCTTCACCTGGAATGCTTTTCCAACAGTCTTGAAGGAGTTCCCACATATGCTGAGCACTTGTTGGCTGCTTTTCCTTCACTCTGCGGTCCGACTCATCCCAAAGCATCTCAAGGTGACAGGTGTGGCATATCCAGAAGCTGATTAAACAGCATGATCATTACACAGCTGCACCTTGTGCTGGGGACAATAAAAGGCCAATTTAAAATGTGCAGTTTTGTCGCACAACACAATGCCACAGACATCTCAAGTTTTGAGGGAGCGTGCAATTGGCATGCTGACTGCAGGAATGTCCATCAGAGCTGTTGCCAGATAATTTAATGTTAATTTCGATACCATAAGCTGCCTCCAACGTTGTTTTAGAGAATTTGGCAGCATGTCCAACTGGCCTCACAACTGCAGACCATATGTAACAACGCCAGCCCAGAACCTCCACATCCGGCTTCTTCACCTGTGGGATTGTATTGTATTTCAATTGACTGATTTCCTTATATGAACTGTAACTCAGTAAAATCTTTGAAATTGTTGCACGTTGTGTTTATATTTTTGTTCAGTATATTATGGATTATGCCTCTACCCAACTATTTTACATGAGCATGGTGTACGTAACAGGAGGTTGGTGGCAGCTTAATTGGGGAGAACGGGCTCATGGTAATGACTGGAGCGGAATTAGTGAAATGGTATTAAATACATCAAACACATGGTTTCCAGGTGTTTGATGTCATTCCATTTGCGCCGTTCCAGCCATTATTATGAGCCGTTCTCCCCTCAGCAGCTTCCTGTGGTGTACGGATACCTCAGCATGCTGTAGGAATATGTCCCCCTCTCAATATTCAATAATTAATTTAATTAATGACTATCCATTAGTTTTTGCTCTAAAATATATGTTTAGATGCATTTAATTATCTACAGTGCTGCAGCTACGGATATCGGTTTAGATTGAATAAGGGCCTACATTTCAGTTCAACAGTATCGTTATCAGTGTGTTCATATGTAAAGTAAGGACAGAGCTCAACTGCTGCTGATGGACCCTCGTTCGAGCACTATGTCATGCTTCAAACACAATCTATTTAACAGTTTTATTAAGTGGAGTAATTGTAGCATGCAGGCCTGCAGGTTCTCCATACAAAAGAGGTTTCTGTGTCTGCCAGTGAACATGTGGCAGCATTAACTGTTGCCTCGGCACAGTTAACATTCTCATTCCTTGGGGTTAAATTATAACAGGTTAAGATGGGAACCACTACAGTCCATGTGTGTTTTAGCTATTGAGGTGACTTTGTAAGGAATATTTATAAAGAATTTATTCTGCAGTTTAAAAAATAGTGAGGTGTTCATATGTGTGGTAGCTCCCAGTATCCCCCAGTCAACATGTGGCAGCATTAACTGTTGCCTCTCTGGGTAGTTGACATTCGATGTGGGTGTTCACTTTATCGTACCCTGACAGTTACTGTTGTTTGTCCCTCTTGAGTCACGATATCAACAACATAGCCCACTATCAATTCCTCAAAATACTGTAAATCAAGAAATCTGGTGTTAGGTGTACAATTTTACATCTAGCTAAGGTGTTTGGTGCAGTATTGCAGACAGACAGTACAGTACAATCAGCTGCTGCTGGATGCGCTCAGGACTGATTTTGAGAACATGTCTACAACTTCATCATCAGCAAGCTGTCAAACTATCGTAAATAAAGCACAAGCTGCTACACGCTGTTTATCAGTGCTCAAAATCACTAGATAGCCAGCTAAGTTCCATCTCTGTGTTTGTCAATGAAGCTAGCTAATAGTAGCTAGCAGGCACATTGAGCAGGCAGGTCACGTTAGCTAAATCAGCTTATCAAGTCACTGGCGACGTGTGCTTCGGTGCTGTTTAGTTTTTTACAACTTTCTCATTATCTACTGTATTACCAGAGTGTACTTCTGTCTGGCAGTGTTTCAAAATGAATCATGTTACAAAACAGGATGCGGTGGGACAAAATATGCTCGCGAATGGGTTTTGAATTTTGGATATTGACACGTGGCAGTTGGGTTGCAAGTGCGCATCGTCACAATTCTAATTTTGCCGAAAACTGTAGCAGACTTGAGTGATCACTATCAAACAGATCAGCAAGTGGCCACTTGATAAAGGGCTTAGGGGCCAAGTGTTCTTTCAATATGACATTGGCAACATGTTGTCTTGTAAACAAGTCTGAGGCGCTGCGTAATGTGGGCAGGTCTCACTGCCAGGTTCTGCGGTACGATTGGATAAAGCACAATCAGCGTGGGCATGATTGTAATCAAACCTAACCTTTGTGGAAATCAGTATATTCCAAAACAGAGTTTTGTGAGATTTGTGTAACTGAGGTCGATGACAAATCTCACAAAACGTTGTTTTGGAATATACTGACTTTATGACCAAAATTGTCCTACTTACATTTTTTTGTCAATTTTGGCACTGTAATAAATGTGTCTGACTAATATCGATGCCATATAGACCATTTTCAACCAGGGAAGTTCTTTTTTGCGTTCTGTTGCGCTTTAAATAGGACACCCATTACCCAGAATGCATCACAAACATACCAATTACATAATTGACAATCAACTTCAATAAAGGTATGAAAAGGAATACAAACACATTCAGGTAATATATTCCACATGGTCAATATCCACACCTCGATAACAGTGCTAGACCATGTTTTAAGCTTCAATAGAACACTGGGATATAATCATGTACGTTCCCCCGGGATAAGCTACTTCTGCTATACCCACAACTCTCAATAAATCTTGAACGCATCCCATTTGCCTGTCAAAACTCAGTCCAGGAAATAGACAGATAGCCCTCTTCAATTAAGGAGGAAACAAGGTAAACAGTTACATTTCTTTAGTTTAACCTTCACATTTTCATTGTTAAACATTATAGAGGTACCTTCTGATCATTACATAAATGTTAAGACAGTCCTGGCAAAAAGTCTTGCTTGAGAAATAGTTTTTTTGCTAACATTTTTTGTTTCTTTTCAACCATTTTAATGGAAAACTATTACAGTAAGGTACTTAATTGTTACCCAGAAATGATTTGATATTGATATAAAAGTGGCTGCATTGGGCCTTTACACACACCTTTAATTCCGCTACTGTAATGTCATATAATTAGGTGGAAAGATGTCATGTCATCTAAAAGGCAATGTAATTTATGTCGTCTCTGAGTACCACCTCACCCCTAGTATCAGAAGCATCACTGTTATAGAGGTGCCAGCATGCTATTTAGCACTTTCTGAAAACTGCTGATGTAAAAAGGGCTTTATAAAATAATGTGATTGATTGATTGATATTTCTACAGGTTATTGAACAATACAGACATCTGGCTAACCACATACAGTAAGCTCTTACAATACCACTATCATTTTACCAGGCTTTGACAGACTATCATATGATACAGTTTGTGTGGGAGAAAGGCTGTATGGAGATGCCATCTGTAGTTTAGTTGGAGTTCACATAGTGGTCTGCCTTACTGTGAGGAGGTGGATATCTACAGTGAGGGAAAAAAGTATTTGATCCCCTGCTGATTTTGTACGTTTGCCCACTGACAAAGAAATGATCAGTCTATAATTTTAATGGTAGGTTTATTTGAACAGTGAGAGACAGAATAACAACAACAAAAATCCAGAAAAACGCATGTAAATTTTTTTATAAATTGATTTGCATTTTAATGAGGGAAATAAGTATTTGACCCCCTCTCTTAAAGGGAGTGCTCCTAATCTCAGTTTGTTACCTGTATAAAAGACACCTGTCCACAGAAGCAATCAATCAATCAGATTCTCCACCATGGCCAAGACCAAAGAGCTCTCCAAGGATGTCAGGGACAAGATTGTAGACCTACACAAGGCTGGAATGGGCTACAAGACCATCGCCAAGCAGCTTGGTGAGAAAGTGACAACAGTTGGTGCGATTATTCGCAAATGGAAGAAACACAAAATAACTGTTAATCTCCATCGGCCTGGGGCTCCATGCAAGAGCTCACCTCGTGGAGTTGCAATGATCATGAGAACGGTGAGGAATCAGCCCAGAACTACACGGGAGGATCTTGTCAATGATCTCAAGGCAGCTGGGACCATAGTCACCAAGAAAACAATTGGTAACGCACTACGCCGTGAAGAACTGAAATCCTGCAGCGCCCGCAATGTCCCCCTGCTCAAGAAAGCACATATACAGGCCCGTCTGAAGTTTGCCAATGAACATCTGAATGATTCAGAGGAGAACTGGGTGAAAGTGTTGTGGTCAGATGAGACCAAAATGGAGGTATTTTGCATCAACTCAACTCGCCGTGTTTGGAGGAGGAGGAATGCTGCCTATGACCCCAAGAACACCATCCCCACCGTCAAACATGGAGGTGGAAACATTATGCTTTGGGGGTGTTTTTCTGCTAAGGGGACAGGACAACTTCACCGCATCAAAGGGACGATGGACGGGGCCATGTACCATCAAATCTTGAGTGAGAACCTCCTTCCCTCAGCCAGAGCATTGAAAATGGGTCGTGGATGGGTATTCCAGCATGACAATGACCCGAAACACACGGCCAAGGCAACAAAGGAGTGGCTCAAGAAGTAGCACATTAAGGTCCTGGAGTGGCCTAGCCAGTCTCCAGACCTTAATCCCATAGAAAATCTGTGGAGGGAGCTGAAGGTTCGAGTTGCCAAACGTCAGCCTCAAAACCTTAATGACTTGGAGAAGATCTGCAAAGAGGAGTGGGACAAAATCCCTCCTGAGATGTGTGCAAACCTGGTGGCCAACTACAAGAAACGTCTGACCTCTGTGATTGCCAACAAGGGTTTTTCCACGAAGTACTAAGTCATGTTTTGCAGAGGGGTCAAATACTTATTTCCCTCATTAAAATGCAAATCAATTTATAAAATTTATGACATTAGTTTTTCTGGATTTTTTTGTTGTTATTCTGTCTCTCACTGTTCAAATAAACCTACCATTAAAATTATAGACTGATCATGTCTTTGTCAGTGGGCAAACGTACAAAATCAGCAGGGGATCAAATACTTTTTTCCCTCACTGTAGACATAAATTGAACCTCTGGGTCAACATCTGTTGCTTTGGTGCTGCTTAACTTATATTTGTAAAGGAAAGGCATGAGAAAATATTCTAGACTGATTCTAGCAAGTTGAGCAAGTTGATCTCATCCATCGCTCTGTTAAGATGGAAACATTATTTTGGCATCTTTGTCAAATATATTGATTAATTTTCATGTTTAATGCATTAGAATATGTTTGATACCATTTTCACCTTCTGAGTGAGCATAGGCTGCATTTAGAGAGGCAGCCCAATTCTGATATTTTTTCCACTAATTGGTCTGTTGACCAATCACATCAGATCTTTTCACATCAGATCTTTTTCAGAGCTGATCTGATTGGTCAAACGCAGCCATAGTGTAACTGACTTTGTTCAAACCCAGGTCTCCTGCGCCTCTGTGCGCCACAATACTGTGTTGAGCTAAAGCCTAGAGATCAACAAGAGTGGCAGAAATGTAATGTTTGACTAGTGCAGGGATGAGACGTGACTAGCGGAGGGGTGAGGGTTGAGGAGGAAGAATGACAAAGTATGTATTCATATGTATCCTAATATGTACAGTATATTGCGTTCAAGGGTTAAAATAAACCCTTTGTTTAAATCCAAAGGTAGACTATTTACAAGATACCCACTACTCTTGTCTGTTGGTCAGCATGGGCTGCTGCTCAGGATCAGTGTCAGTGGACTTGCAAATGGATGCATCAGAGAAGCTTGGTGTTGGACAGGAGAAGCAGAAGGGAGCTGAGTGGGTGACAGAAACCACTTCAGATGCTGAAACCGCTCCAATGTTGCTAACCTTGTTGCTTTACCAAGAAGGGGAGGCACTTGTCAAAGAAGTGGAGGCACTGAATAAGATATCATTGATAATTAATTTGCATTAGAAATATTTCAATAGCATTGTTGTTCACAAAAAACTATTTAGTTAAGCTATTGTTCATTATACATGTTGCCTGAGAGAGATTTTTATTTAACTTACCTCTCAGTTTTAACATCTGGTTTTGTGTAGGTTTCTGACTTTCTAGACTATCGCTTACAGCCTTGAACTTTGGTATGCAGTTTTTTTTATTTTTGTCTACTTCTATGCTGAGACAACAAAGAGAGCCACAGTGGATGAGATCATGCAAGTACTATCCTTCAAGTTGACTGATTTCAGCAGGAGAGACTGTTGTTATTAGTCAGGATCGACATACAGGGAAAAAAGTATTTGATCCCCTGCTGATTTTGTACGTTTGCCCACTGACAAAGAAATGATCAGTCTATTATTTTAATGGTAGGTTTATTTGAACAGTGAGAGACAGAATAACAACAAAAAAATCCAGAAAAACGCATGTAAAAAATTTTATGAATTGATTTGCATTTTAATGAGGGAAATAAGTATTTGACCCCCTCTCAATCAGAAAGATTTCTGGCTCCCAGGTGTCTTTTATACAGGTAACGAGCTGAGATTAGGAGCACACTCTTAAAGGGAGTGCTCCTAATCTCAGTTTGTTACCTGTATAAAAGACACCTGTCCACAGAAGCAATCAATCAATCAGATTCCAAACTCTCCACCATGGCCAAGACCAAAGAGCTCTCCAAGAATGTCAGGGACATGATTGTAAACCTACACAAGGCTGGAATGGGCTACAAGACCATCGCCAAGCAGCTTGGTGAGAAGGTGACAACAGTTGGTGCAATTATTCGCAAATGGAAGAAACACAAAAGAACTGTCAATCTCCCTCGGCCTGGGGCTCCATGCAAGATATCACCTCATGGAGTTGCAATGATCATGAGAACAGTGAGGAATCAGCCCAGAACTACACGGGAGGATCTTGTCAATGATCTCAAGGCAGCTGGGACCATAGTCACCAAGAAAACAATTGGTAACACACTACGCTGTGAAGGACTGAAATCCTGCAGCGCCCGCAAGGTCCCTCTGCTCAAGAAAGCACATATACATGCCTGTCTAAAGTTTGCCATTGAACATCTGAATGATTCAGAGGAGAACTGGGTGAAAGTGTTGTGGTTAGATGAGACCAAAATTTAACTATTTGGCATCAACTCAACTCGCCGTGTTTGGAGGAGGAGGAATGCTACCTATGACCCCAAGAACCTCATCCCCACTGTCAAACATGGAGGTGGAAACATTATGCTTTGGGGGTGTTTTTCTGCTAAGGGGACAGGACAACTTCACCGCATCAAAGGGACGATGGACGGGGCCATATACCGTCAAATCTTGGGTGAGAACCTCCTTCCCTAAGCCAGGGCATTGAAAATGGGTCGTGGATGGGTATTCCAGCATGACAATGACCCAAAACACACGGCCAAGGCAACAAAGGAGTGGCTCAAAAAAAGCACATTAAGGTCCTGGAGTGGCCTAGCCAGTCTCCAGACCTTAATCCCATAGAAAATCTGTGGAGGGAGCTTAAGGTTCGAGTTGCCAAACGTCAGCCTCGAAACCTTAATGACTTGGAGAAGATCTGCAAAGAGGAGTGGGACAAAATCCCTCCTGAGATATGTGCAAACCTGGTGGCCAACTACAAGAAAAGTCATGTTTTGCAGAGGGGTCAAATACTTATTTCCCTCATTAAAATGCAAATCAATTTATAACATTTTTGACATGGTTTTTCTGGATTTTTTTGTTGTTATTCTGTCTCTCACTGTTCAAATAAACCTACCATTAAAATTATAGACTGATAATTTCTTTGTCAGTGGGCAAACGTACAAAATCAGCAGGGGATCAAATATTTTTCTCCCTCACTGTAACTGATGGTTACGGTTTGTATTTGTATTTATTAAGTATCCCTGTTAGCTGCCAAGGCAGCAGCTACTCTTCCTGGGGTCCAGCAACATTAAGGCAGTTATATACAATAAAATATATTATGTGACATTGCATTTCATAACACTTTTCAGAACACATTAAGTGTGTGCCTTCAGGCAACTACTCTACTACCACATATCTACAATACAAAATCCATGTGTACGTGTGTGTAGAGTGCGTGTGTTACCATGTGTATGTGTATGCGTGTGTCTGTGCCTGTGTGCGTGTCTCTTCACAGTCCCTGCTCTTCCATAAGGTGTATTTGTATCTATTTTTAAAATCTGATTCTACTGCTTGCATCAGCTACGTGATGTGGAATAGAGTTCCATGTAGCCATGGCTCTATGTAGTACTGTGCGCCTCCCATAGTCTGTTCTGGACTTGGGGATTGTGAAGAGACCTCTGGTGGCATGTCTTGTGGGGTATGCATGGATGTCCGAGCAGTGTGCTAGTAGTTTAAACCGACAGCTTGGTGCATTCAGCATGTCAATACTTCTTACAAAAACAAGTAGTGATGAAGTCAATCTCTCCTCTACTTTGAGCCATGAGAGATTGACATGCACATTATTAATGTTAGCTCTCTGTGTACATTTAAGGGCCAGCCTGCTGCCCTGTTCTGAGCCAATTGTAATTTTCCTAAATCCTTCTTTGTGGCACCTGACCACACGACTGGACAGTAGTCCAGGTGCGACAAAACTAGGGCCTGTGGGACCTGCCTTGTTGATAGTGCTGTTAAGAAGGCAGAGTAACACTTTATTATGGACAGACTTCTCCCCATCTTAGCTACTGTTGCATCTTATCAACATGTTTTGACCATGACAGTTTACAATCCAGGGTTATTCCATGAAGTTTTTGTCACCTCAACTTGCTCAATTTCCACATTATTCATTACAATATTTATTTGAGGTTTAGGGTTTAGTGAATGATTTGTCCCAAATACAATTATTTTAGTTTTTTCAATATTTAGGACTAACATTTCTTGCCACCCATTCTGAAATTGACCACAGCTCTTTTTTAAGTGTTGCAGTAATTTCACTCGCTGTAGTAGCTGACGTGTATAGTGGCATGTCATTAGTAGTAAAGATTGAAAAAGTAAGGGGCCTAGACAGCTGCCCTGGGGAATTCCTGATTCTACCTGGATTATGTTGGATAGGCTTCCATTAAAGAACACCCTCTGTCTTCTGTTAGACAGGTCGCAAACGCGCTTGGCAGTGGCCAAGGTGAGTAACAGGGTCATTTTATAAGACAGTCTTAAGATCCACCGTCTCCAAGTCCCATGATGGGGCAAGTGGCTTGGAGACCAGACTGAGAGGGCACTCTCCCTTCATAAAACGACGAACCAGGGGGTGAGCCCCAATCGACATCTCCCCTAGTCCTACATGGCAGGCTGAAATCGCCGCCAAGTAGATCTTAACAGTGGAAGATGCCTTGCCGTTGTCGAGCAATTCCTGTAGGAAGGAGAGAATGGCAGGGATGGAACACTGAAAGGGGACCAACTCGCATCTCTCACACCACCTCTCGAATACCCTCCACTTCAGGTCGTAAAGACCTCTTGTAGAAGGGTCTCTGGCACTCTGAATTGTGGAAACCATGTTCAGAGGCAAGCCCACCGAGTCTAAGTTGGACATCTCACGGGCCAGACCCAGAGATCCATCAGCTTAGGATAAGGGTAGAATATTTTGCCCTGCGCTTGGGATAGCAGATCCCTGCACTGTGGGAGGCACCATTGTTGCACGCACAGGAGAGGTACAATCTCCACCCACCATGGCTTCCTTGGCCAATGCAGGGCTATCAGGATGAGGGATAGACTGTTTGCTCTCACTGTCCAGAGTAGGGGGATCAGGCCCACGGGAGGGAAGGCTTACAGAACCACGTCTGGCCACTTGTGGGCCAGCACGTCCACACCTAGTGGAGCGTTTTCCTGCGACGCGTACAGATTGACAGCACCCCTGCCGTAACGCCCCCACACCTCCTCTACGACTTGGGATGAAGTCGCCACTCCCCTGGTGGTGGTTCCCCTGTAACAGTAAATCCGCACCTGAGTTTAGTCTGCCTGGCACATGTTGCTCTGAGAGGCAACAGATGTTCGCTGCGCCATAGCAAGATTTCTCTCACCAGAGAGTGAAGTTGACAGGAGTGTGTTCCTCCTTCACAGTTGATATATGCCACCGTAGTAATATTGTCCTTGTAGGAATGGACAGAAGTGCCTGAGGGCTAGTAACACAGTGTAGAGCTCAAGAACGTTGTTATGGGCTATACTCATAGTCTGACCATATGCCGTTCACCGTACACCCTCCGTCGTCACTACTTTGCGCGTCATAACTCTCACAGTAGGGCAGCCCCGCGTCAACAGGGATGGGTCTCTCCAGCATTGAAGTGCCAGTAGATACTTTGTAGAGAGAGGCACGCTCCTGTGCCGGTGGAGAGACGGGTCCAAGTGGAGTGAGGTCATCCAACACTGGAAGTCTTTCATGAGGAAGAGACAACGTGGAACTACCACAATCATGAAGGCCATGAGCCCAAGAAGCCTCAGACACATACAGTTTGTGATTGATGTTGCTGGGAGAAACACTGAGAGGCAGTGGCAAAAAGCTGTCGCTCTCCACAGTGAGGGCTGCTCGACAGGCTACAGTTTTTGTTTTACAAGAGTTTCTGCTGGGTTGGTAAGAGCAAGCTTTTGGCATGATTTATCCTGAAGCCTAGAGCGAGCAGGTGCGATAACAGCTGGGCTGTGTGCTCCGTTGCCTCTAGCCCGAGTGTTCACGCAGATCAACCAGTCATCGATGTACGTCAGGACTCTTAAGCCTCTCTCTGGTAGGGCAGCTTCGGTACACTTCGTGAATGTCCGAATGATAAGGTGAGATATTCGTAGGCTATGTCCTCAAAGGCAAACCTCATATCTCCTGTGCAGGATAAACTCCGATGTAGAAATAAGCCTCCTTTAGGTCTACTGTGGTGAACTACTCGTTCGGCTGAATCGAATCTAACAGCATGCGATGTGTTAGCATACGAAATCTGTAGACCCAGCCTGGTCTCATAGACTAGATTTAACATAGTTAAGGTAAATACGGGACACTCAAATTAGTATGATATGTTACGCTTGGTATGGTTACATAACACAGATGGTTACGTAAGGCAAAAACAAAATGTAGAGTGGTTGGTTGGGGTGGATGAGTAGGTGTATAATGTGAACGTTTAGCAACCCAAAGGTTGTGAGTTCGAATCTCATCACGGGCAACTTTAACATTTTAGCTAATTAGCAACTTTTCAACTACTTACTACTTTTGAGCTACTTTGCAACTATTTAGCATGTTAGCTAACACTACCCCTAACCTTAACCCTAACCCCTAACCCCTAACCCTTAGCCTAGTTAGCCACCTAGCTAGAATTCGTAACATATCATACGTTTAGTAAATTCGTAACATATTGTACATTTGCAAATTTGTAACATATTGCATGTTTTGCGAATTCGTAACATATAAATCGAATTGTAATTCATAACATATCATACAAAATGGGTGATGGACATCCACAAATTAATACATACCATACGAAACGTAATATATCATACTAAATGGAATGTTGCGGATTTACTTACAGAATAGTACGAAATGCTCTGAGACCAGGTTGGTAGACCAGTGGTGTCAAACTCAATCCAAGGAGTGCCGAGTGTCTGCGTGTTTTTGTTTTTTCCTTTCAATTAAGACCTAGACAACCAGGTGAGGGGAGTTCTTTACTAATTAGTGACCTTAATTCATCAATCAAGTACCAACCTGCTGTAGATCTCAGATGCCTGTTGTGGTGCCATAAATCCCAGATGGGCCCCCCTGGGTGAGCTTCCTTTGGGCGACCTGACCAAATTCACAAAGAAATGTTATAGATCTTTCATTCTCATTGAAAAAAATCTAAGAAGCGGTATATCCGTTCTATGTGTGCTATTTCTATGCTTCCCATTCTTAAGTTTTGTTTTTGCGTCTTTTACTTTCGGTTTTGTACACCAGCTTCAAACAGCTGAAAATGCTATATTTTTGGTTATGGAAAATAAATTTCACAGCGGTTTTGATGGTACAATGATTCTCTACACTATAATTGCTTGTTTTGTTACATAAACTGAAATTAGGAAACTGGTAGAATTTTAGCAACCAGGAAATTTCTGCATAGTGCACCTTTAAAAAATCTGATATTGTCAAGATCAGAGATGTACTGTATGTTACAAATGCTTCCCCTAAACAAAATGAAGTTGCTGGGGTTTCACAATTGCATTGGCTAATACAGTACTGTAATACCGTAATATACTAGTGATGGCTATTCAGAAGCCTGATGGTCTGGGGGTAGAAGCTCTTGGCCAGTCTTTCAGTTTTTGCCATGATGCTCCTGTACTGCCCGCATCTAAGTGATGGAAGCAGGAAGAACAGGCCATTGCTCGGGTGGCTGTGGTCCCTGATTATCTTCTTGGCCTTCCTGCTACACCTGGTGTTACATGTGTCCTGGAGGACAGTCAGTGTGCACCCAATGGTGCGTTTGGCTGAGTGTACCACCCTCTGTAGCACCTTCCGGTCCGTGGCGGTGGAGTTGCCGTACCAGGCTGTGATGCAGCCCGACAGTATGCTCTCCATAGTGCTCCTGTAGAACACTGTGGGGGCCCTCTGGGACAGGTTGAAGAGTCACTGTCGTGCCTTCTTTACCACAGTGTCTGTGTGGCTTGACCATTTCAGCTGCTCTGAGATGTGTACGCCGAGGAACTAGACGTTTTTGTCCGTCTCCATGGCGGCCCTGTTGATGAGGATGGGGGCGTGCCCAGCCTGGTTCCTCCTGAAGTCCACAATCAGCTCCTTTGTTTTGCTGACGTTGAGGGAGAGGTTGTTTATCTGGCACCATGCCATCAGAGTGCCTACCTCCTCCCCGTTGGCCGCCTCGTCGTTGTTGGTAATCAGACCTACTACTGTCGTGTCGTCAGCGAACTTGATGATGGAGTTGGAACTGTGTGAGGCCACGCAGTCGTGGGTATACAGAGAGTACAGGAGTGAACTGAGGACGCACCCTTGTGGGGCCCCCGTGTTGAGAATCAGTGTTGAGGAGGTAATGTTGCCTACCTTCACCACCTGGGGGCGGCCTGTCAGGAAGTCCAGGATCCAGTTGCATAGGAACCCAGGGCCGTGAGCTTTGTGGTGAGCTTAGATTGCTCTGTGGTATTGAAGGCCAAGCTGTAGTCGATGAACAGGATCCTCACATGCATTCCTTTTGTCCAGGTGGGTGTGTGCAGTGCAATGGCGATTGCGTGGTCAGTGGATCTGTCAGGGTGGTAGGTGAATTGGAGAGGGTCGAGTGTGTTGATGAGGGAGGAGGAGGTGTGATCTTTGACTAGCCTCTCAAAGTACTTCATGATGACTGAGGTGAGTGCTACGGGTCGGTAGTCATTCAGTTCAGTTACTTTTCCTTTCTTGGGCACTGGGATGATAGTGGACATTTTGAAGCAGGTGGGGATAGTGGCCTGAGCTAGAGAGAGCCTGCTGGTCTGCACATGCTCTGAGTGGTGTGGCTAGGGATGCTGTCTGGGCCAGCAGCCTTGCAAGGGTTAACACGTTTGAATGACTTACATACGTCCTCCGTGGAGATCGTAAGTACGTAGCCCTCATTGTCCTCAGAGGACTCTCCTCGGCAGCTCAGAGTAGTCGTTGTGCTTGAAGTGTGAGGAAAAAGGTGTTTAGCTCATCTGCTAGGGCGGCGTTGGTGTCCGCGACGTGGCTGTCTTTCTTTTTGTAATACATGATCGTTAGGAGCCCCTGCCACATACACCTCGTGTCCAAACCCGCTGAATTGCTCCTCCATGTTTCGCCATCTTGATCGATCTGTGTAGGTCGTATTTGTGCTATTTAACCATACTATTGTCCCTGGTCACCTTGCCGTGTTTATGATCAGCATCTCTCTCCTTCAGTTTCCCTACAAGGCTGCAATCAATCCACGGTTTTTGATAGACACTATCGGTATCACATCATCTATGCATTTTTTTAATGAGTGTGGTGACTGAGTCGGCATATTCATTGATGTTATCCCCAGAGGCGACCCGGAACATATTCCAGTCTATGTGATCAAAACAGTCTTGGAGCGTGGATTCTGATTGGTCTGATCAACGCTGTACAGACCTGACCATCGGAACTTCCCTCTTGAGTCTGTTTTGTAGGTGGGGAGAAGCAAAATGGAGTCGTGGTCAGATTTTCCAAAGGAGGGCGAGAGCGGGCCTTATACCCGTGTCGAAAAGGTGTGTAGCAGTGGTCAAGCATCGCATTTCCGTGAGTTGGACAGTCAATGAGTTGGTAATAATTCAGGAGCACGGACTTACTGTGTCGATGAGAACTTATGGCCAAATGCTCAAGACAGGCTTGATGCAAACTAGTGCCTGCTAAACGTAATGTTTATTTAATCCAATTCATTTAATTACAGTACAACTATAGTGTAATTATATCTGAACAATATATTCATATTTTGTATCAATGATTGTGAAAGATGTCTTCTTTGGACACAGCTTTGATCACACATGGGATAGAAATTATGGAAATGTGATTTTCAGTCAATTTTGATGGGTAATGCAAGTGTGTAGCCTAATGTGAACAGCAGTGTAATGTACATTATTGTAGCATATTACTTTCAGCACATTAAAGGGCAATTTCGAAACATGCATCTTGCATTTTTTGCTATTGGATTAACTGGTTGTTAAAACAGCTAAATTGAGAAGATATCATTAAGTTGTGTTTTGGTGATTTAAACCAATGTACTCATTATATTTCACAGTAAACTTTTATATATTTTAGATAAATGGTTATGTGGTGAAAGATGTCTACAAACAAAATGAATGCACAATGAAAGGTTTTGAATGTAAGACTGGCTGCGTTATAAGTGTTGCCAGTTTGGAGTTTTGTACTAAGAGTTTAGAAAATTCACCACAATCTGAAAATAGTACCAAACTGTAATGCACTTAACTTGAAGGAGGAGCCTCTAAGACCTTGATAGGACTTCAAAAAAGAAAACCTTAGTTATCCAATTCTTCCTGTGAGGAAATTGGCATGGGAAAAAGAAGATGCATAGCCAGCAGTTGCTCTGGCATTGAATAATGAAAGTGACTGCAAGCTGGAGAGTTCAAAGCTGCATTTATTACTCTCTGTTATATCCCCTCTGTGTGAGATGAAGGCTAAACAGCCCAATAGAGCCACTTCAGTGCAGGCCGAAGCAAGAGCTTAGAGCTTGGCACTTCCGACATTACCTCAATAAACTTGATTTATCCAGGACATGAGAACCCCAAGCCGTATCTATGACTTGCTTTCAGATAAAACTCGCAAGACACATTTTACAATCGTGTCAGACTGTTAAAACAGGATAAGGTAAGGTGCTGTGACCCAGAGAAGATTACAGTAGAGCTAATTGTGGACCATAGATAAATAATTGGGGCATGCAGCAAGGCCTGAGAAGTCTCCTGCTGAATGCTGGGAATGCTCTGAATGACTCAGCGTTCTCAGGTGGACCTGGCTGGGCATCATCTATCACAGTGAGAGCCATTGACTGTACAAGACTATTGCTGCTTCCAAGCTCTGGGGTAAGGTTTCCCCTAAGTACAGATCTAGGATCAGCTTCCCCTCCCCCAATTATTACCTTAACCATTAGTGGGGAAATGCAAAACTACAAGGTTTGATTACATTTAACAGACACCCTTATCCAGAGCGAGTTACAGGAGCAATTAGGGTTAAGTGCCTTGCTCAAGGGCACGCAAACAGATTTTTCACCTAGTCGGTTCAAGGATTCAAAACAGCAACCTTTCAGTTACTGGCCCAACGCTGTTAACTGCTAGGCTATCATACATGTTGTCTTGGATGAACAGCACAAACAAATGAAACGGTTATGTAACTGTATCATAATGGGCAATTCAAACGGACATACTGCAGGATATGTCTATGTTTAGTTAATGATTAATTTAATGAAAAACAACAATGTTTGGTGTGTTAAATCATCATTAATATTACTATTCTCACAGTGTGAGGGGGCAAATACCGTTCTTTGTATTGGATTGCAGTTTTGCCTGAATAAAAGCACAGTGCATAAGCATTTGTTAGAATACCCTATTATGGCCCAACATGATGATTATTTAAAGAGGGATTTTGACGGCAGCATTCTAATGGCAGATTAAAGCATTAGTGTTGAAGTCGTCTATCTACTCTTGTTATTGTTGCCCCTTTAAGGACAACATTCCAGCATGCTCCTGTTAGCAACAGCAGCCTCTCTCTCTTTATCATTCTCTCTCTTTCTCTCTCTCTCCACATGACCTTTTAATTATTGATCCTCAGCTAGCGGTAGCTCATCTCTCCCTCACTCCCTCCCTCCCCACCTCTCTCTGTATCTATCTCACCTCTTTCTTTCTCTCGTTCTAATCCCCCCTCCCACCCACCCTCATTCCCCACCTCTCTGTATCTCTATATCTGTATCTCTCTCCCATCACCCCTTTCTCAATTCAATTTAAGGGCTTTATTGAAATGGGAAACATATGTTAACATTGCCAAAGCAAGTGAAGTAGATAGTAAACAAAAGTGAAATAAACAATAACAATTAACAGTAAACATTACACTCAGAAGTTCCAAAATAATAAATACATCTCAAATGTCATATTATGTACAGTGGGGAAAAAAGTATTTAGTCAGCCACCAATTGTGCAAGTTCTCCCACTTAAAAAGATGAGATAGGCCTGTAATTGTCATCATAGGTACACGTCAACTATGACAGACAAATTGAGGAAAAAAATCCAGAAAATCACATTTTGAATTTATTTGCAAATTATGGTGGAAAATAAGTATTTGGTCACCTACAAACAAGCAAGATATCTGGCTCTCACAGACCTGTAACTTCTTCTTTAAGAGGCTCCTCTGTCCTCCACTCGTTACCTGTATTAATGGCACTTGTTTGAACTTGTTATCAGTATAAAAGACACCTGTCCACAACCTCAAACAGTCACACTCCAAACTCCACTATGGCCAAGACCAAAGAGCTGTCAAAGGACACCAGAAACAAAATCGTAGACCTGCACAGGCTGGGAAGACTGAATCTGCAATAGGTAAGCAGCTTGGTTTGAAGAAATCAACTGTGGGAGCAATTATTAGGAAATGGAAGACATACAAGACCACTGATAATCTCCCTCGATCTGGGGCTCCACGCAAGATCTCACCCCGTGTGGTCAAAATGATCACAAGAACGGTGAGCAAAAATCCCAGAACCACACGGGGGGACCTAGTGAATGACCTGCAGAGAGCTGGGACCAAAGTAACAAAGCCTACCATCAGTAACACACTACGCCGCCAGGGACTCAAATCCTGCAGTGCTAGATGTGTCCCCCTGCTTAAGCCAGTACATGTCCAGGCCCGTCTGAAGTTTGCTAGAGTGCATTTGGATGATCCAGAAGAGGATTGGGAGAATGTCATATGGTCAGATGAAACCAAAATAGAACTTTTTGGTGAAAACTCAACTCGTCGTATTTGGAGGACAAAGAATGCTGAGTTGCATCCAAAGAACACCATACCTACTGTAAAGCATGGGGGTGGACACATTATGCTTTGGGGCTGTTTTTCTGCAAAGGGACCAGGACGACTGATCCGTGTAAAGGAAAGAATGAATGGGGCCATGTATCGTGAGATTGAGTGAAAACCTCCTTCCATCAGCAAGGGCATTGAAGATGAAACGTGGCTGGGTCTTTCAGCATGACAATGATCCCAAACACACCGCCCGGGCAACGAAGGAGTGGCTTCGTAAGAAGCATTTCAAGGTCCTGGAGTGGCCTAGCCAGTCTCCAGATCTCAACCCCATAGAAAATCTTTGGAGGGAGTTGAAAGTCTGTGTTGCCCAGCGACAGCCCCAAAACATCACTGCTCTAGAGGAGATCTGCATGGAGGAATGGGCCAGAATACCAGCAACAGTGTGTGAAAACCTTGTGAAGACTTACAGAAAACATTTGACCTGTGTCATTGCCAACAAAGGGTATATAACAAAGTATTGAGAAACTTTTGTTATTGACCAAATACTTATTTTCCACCATAATTTGCAAATAAATTCATAAAAAATCCCACAATGTGATTTTCAGGAAAAAAAATTCTCATTTTGTCTGTCATAGTTCACGTGTACCTATGATGAAAATTACAGGCCTCTCTCATCTTTTTAAGTGGGAGAACTTGCACAATTGGTGGCTGACTAAATACTTTTTCTCCCCACTGTATATAAGGTCCCACAGTTGACAGTGCATGTCAGAGCAAAAACTAAGCCATGAGGTCGAAGGAATTGTCCGTAGTGCTCCGAGACAGAATTGTGTCGAGGCACAGATCTGGGGAAGGGTACCAAAACATTTCTGCAGCATTGAAGGTCCCCAAGAACACAGTGGCCATACATCATTCTTAAATGGAAGAAGTTTGGAACCACCAAGACTCTTCCTAGAGCTGGCCGCCCGGCCAAACTGAGCAATTGGGGGAGAAGGGCCTTGGTCAGGGAGGTGACCAAGAACCCGATGGTCACTCCGACAGAGCTCCAGAGTTCCTCTGTGGAGATGGGTACAAAGTACAGAGAGATCCTTGATGAAACCTGCTCCAGAGCGCTCAAGACCTCAGACTGGAACAAAGGTTCACCTTCCAACAGGACAACGACCCTAAGCACACAGCCAACGCAGGAGTGGCTTCGGGACAAGTCTCTGAATGTCCTTGAGTGGCCCAGCCAGAGCCCGGACTTGAACCCGATCTAACATCTCTTGAGAGACCTGAAAATAGCTGTGCTGCGACACTCCCCATCCAACCTGACAGAGCTTGAGAGGTACTGCAGAGAAGAATGGGAGAAACTCCCCAAATACAGGTGTGCCAAGCTTGTAGCGTCATACCCAAGAAGACTCAAGGCTGTAATCGCTGCCAAAGGTGCTTCAACAAAGTACTGAGTAAAGTGTCTGAATACTTTTGTGATATCAGTTTTTTATTTTTAATACCTTTGCAAAAATGTCAACAAACCTGTTTTTGCTTCGTCATTTTTACATTTTAGCAATTTAGCAGACGCTCTTGTCCAGAGCGACTTATAGTGGTGAGTGCATACATTTTCATATTTGTTCATACTGGTCCCCCGTGGGAATAAAACCCACAACCCTGGCGTTGTAAGTGCCATGCTCTACCAACTGAGCCACACGGGACCACTTTTATGGGGCATTGTGTGTAGATTGATGAGGAAAAATTAGGATTGATGAGGGAAAAAAACAATTTAATCAATTTTAGAATAAGGCAGTAACATAGCAAAATGTGGAAAAAGTGAAGGGGTCTGAATACTTTCCGAATGCACTGTATGGGAGTTTATCAAAATGTGATTTGTTTTCAAATTCTTTGTGGGTCTGTGTATTCTGAGGGAAATATGTGTCTCTAATATGGTCATACATTTGGCAGGAGTTTAGGAAGTGCAGCTCAGTTTCCACCTCATTTTTCGGACAGTGTGCACATAGCCTGTCTTCTCTTGAGAGCCAGGTCTGCCTACGGCGGACTCTCAATAGCAAGGCTATGCTCACTGATTCTGTACATAGTCAAAGCTTTCTTAATTTTGGGTCAGTCACAGTGGTCAGGTATTCTGCCACTGTGTACTCTCTGTTTTGGGCCAAATAGCATTCTAATTTCCCCTGTTTTTTTTGTTAATTCTCTCGCTCTCTCTCTTTCTGACTGTGTGCATAGTCAACTCCTAAGGCTGTCAGCCAGGCTGTAGGTGAGTGAGTGTTTCCATTCCCCTGTGGAGACAGAGAAATGAGCTCAGTGAAGGAGCTAGCACATATCAATAATACAACATATCTCCCCGAACACAAGGTCACTCTCATTAAAAACACACTGACGTTCCACAAATAGTCTTTGCTCAGTCACATTTTTACAGCACTTGCCCAGTGTTGAAAATTAGATCAAAATGAATGAGGATGTCAATGCGCAGAGACTCACTAGAATAGGATATGATTGTTTGAAAATGACAAAATGTATTGAAGGAAATGTATAACCATGTAATGAAATATAAGTCTATGGAATGGGTGGCAGAGTTGTTCCACAGTGGTTGTTTGTAGAATACCCATGTCACTTTCACACCCACAGGAGGGTAAAAGTGTGTGTGTTTCTCTGTGTGTTTTCCATCCAGCCCAGTGTGTTTTTCATCCAGCCCAGAAATAGGTTGCTTGTTCAGGGCTGCCGTAAATCTCTCTGTCAGGGGACCTCGTAGAAATGACACACACAAACACATCCACACACACACTTACCTTCCACCACCACCATGTCACCATGCTGGGCTCCTCACAGTTCAAAATAGGCATTTACTCACCCACTTCCCAAAATGCTTCCAGCTTCATTCCTCCTCTCTGCGTTGCCCCCCAGATAATTCTGGATGGGTATTTTAGGAATCTGTCTCAGAATACAATAATCCTGGAACAGCTGCTGTCTAATTTTAAGTGGAGGGCCTGAGAATATGGGTGTCGTTTAAGGTCCAGGGGGAAGTTTACCCTAGGTACACATCTAGGATCAGCTTCCCTTCTACCTATCCTAACCTTAGCCATTACTGGGGAAAATGCTCAACTGACCCAAGGTCAGTCTAGTTGCAACTTCACTCTACTCAGTCATTTAGGGTCCAAGAGCCAGTGAACTTTGTTGTAAAAACCCTTTTTCACACTGTGTTCCTCCAGGTGCAGCGATGACCCCCAACCGGTCAAGAATAGACTTGAGAATAAAAGGAAATAGAATTAGAGTTACGACTTCACCCCACATTACTATAGCAGATGAATGGATAACTGTGACACGTCTTGATGCCTGTGTGAATGAAATATGGACATTATTGCCCTATATTATTCCTCAGTTTGCAGAAGACTTGAGCATGAGCATCTGCTTAAACATTAATTTTATTTTATTTCACCTTTATTTAACCAGGTAAGCCAGTTGAGAACAAGTTCTCATTTACAAACTTGATATCAATGCACATGACATGCGATATTACAGCATTGAGAGAATGTTTGTAGTCGTGCAATAATCTGTGATTTACAAAGTTAGTGGTATGTAGATTCAATCCCACACCAATATAGGGGCCGTATCAAGTGTCTCAGAGTAGCAGTGCTGATCTAAGATCAGTTCCCCCCGTCCATGAAATATCATGCTCTGTGATCTAAAAGGCAGAACTGATCCAGATTCGGAGAAACTGTGAACTTCTTCTCACTGTGTTGGCCATATGGCTGCCTCTCTCTCATGGGCTCCTGTGAGCATTGCCACTGCTATGTGTTATGCCAAGGTGTTAGTTTGTCCCTGTTATTATGACTATTATTATTATTATTAGAGCAGCGTGTCACGTTTCTTCTGTGAAAATTAGTCACTGATATAGCACATCTGCTAAATGCCATGCATGTTGAGTCAACTTTTGAGATATAAAACATGCATTAGCATTGTCGTTTAGTATGTGATTCATATGATAATGTGTAGGATAATGAGTATGATAATGAGAATTTTACATTTTTGTTACAGGCAAGATAGCACCTAAGAATCTTAATTTTACTTATGGCTCTCTATCATGTTGAATCAGATTTTTGGATACTGTAAATAGCTGACTATCTTTTGCCCCATTATTCCAGTAAGGATGCTTTGTTCTAATATTGTGTTAGTAATGAATATATATATAGTGATTAGGTGCACAGGTAGACAGTACACTTCCACTAGTTGGTTTCGTAACAATCATTTTTTAACATTTAATTTCTCTATAATCGCCTGTGGAAGTTACATAACTGATTATTGACCAGACCGGCTGACCATGAGCTGACCACGAGGGCAGGTTTGACCAGTGACTAGCCGAGTGGAAACTAACTACATAGGTACTCAGCACTTCATCCTGACCTGGTGGACAGAGAAAACCCTGGGTTGTGTTCATTAGGCATGCAGGAGAAAATGGTCTGAAACAGGGAGGGACTGCCTGGACGTAAGAAATAATAAGAAATGCTCATGAGCATTTTCCGTTTTGCAGCTCACCAGCCCTGAGGTTTGGTTCAGCGCTCTCTCTCTCTCTCTCTTCTCCACACACCCACCTCACACAGGAAGGAGGAGGAAGCTGGCCTCACTCCAATACTTTTTTTTATTTTTTCTCCTCCTTTTTAATATCACCCACTCGCCATATGAGCCTTGGTTCAAGGGTAATGAGGGAGCAGATTGCTCACTTCCCCTGTCTGGACAGCAGTTTTACTCATAAATACACCAACACATAGAAGCAGATCTCAATCACAGATGAAATGCCGGAACTCTGGGACTGTTAGCCTTGGGTGGCCAGATCTCTTGTGTGTGTGTGTGTGTGTGTGTGTCATGCATCCATGCTTGAGTGTGTGCGTGTAGTGTAGACATGTCTGTGTATATACATAAAAGTGTGCACATGGGGTGGATGACTTATGTGATTTTTGTTTGTTTTTGTGAGTCGCCTTGTTTTTTCACCACATGTTCTTCCGTGACGATTCCAGCCATTGAGCAGCCATCCCCGAGCCCTAATCTTTAAAAGGAAAAGTTTGAAAAGGGGTCCCGAAAGGTCACCAATCACAGATGAATGATGGGAAACAGGGTGACAGCGATGTCAGAATTCCCACCCCCACATCCTCAATGTAATAAAGCGAAGGAGGTGAGCTTTTGACCTAATGAGTGTGAACTCTCCCCACTACGTGTCAGAGTTGTCTTTCTGTGAAGGTCAGGGTTCAATGTCTTTAAATGGGACGATCAAAAACATGGCACCCACACACCAACACAACATGGTGCCAATCTGCGGGAATTCCCACTTCGTACTACAGAGAGAAACAAAGGCGAGTTCCCCCTCCTGCCAAAGTTATTTAGACAGGAAATTAATCTAAGAAATGTGCTCTTACTGTGCTTTAAAACCTAAATGTGGTAGCTGATACCAACATGGTGCCCATCTGCGGGAATTCCCACTTCAGATTACAGAGAGATACACAAAGGCAAGTTTCCCCTCTTCCCAATGTCATTTCTAAATGAATCAAATAACTATGTGTTCTAACAGTATTAAACCTATATGTGAGGTAACTTTTACACCAATATCAGAAAGACTAGTCCAAATGTACATGAGTGATTAAATACAGCTAAACATACATTTTCTTCATGAATTTTCATGTAGTTGGATGGATTGATTGGATTGAAAGCCACAGCTAGCCCCATCTGTCAGGTTCGCACTCATGCCATGTGTTTTAGTGCTCAGACCTCATATGAGTAACAAAAGGACCTGTAGGCTGCTGAAACAAGATGGCTGCCATTGAGTTGTTTCACTCAGAATTCAAGGGTTTTTCCTCTGCCAAGCAACATACTGTATATTCAGCGTCACATAATAGAGGCACTATAACATAAGAGGCACACTTCTGTTTAAGCAAAACCTCTCAGTTAAACCATTCTAAACCAAAGACAATATGGCCACTTTATTTAGAATGAACCCACATGGGTATAAAGCATGATACCACACAACATTGCACAACAACATTGCACATCGCACAACAATCATACATTGCTTCCCTCTCTCTTGAAACAAACTGCAAAGGTCTTTGTTTTAACAAGCATCAGAATTCATTGGTATCTGACCTTTGGCGTTGAAGATTTCCATAGAAACACACAGGCTCTTTCAGAGTGGGCTGAAGAAGAGAAGGGTGCAGTTAAGCTATAGGAGTTGGAATCTCAATGGTTATATACACTGCTCAAAAAAATTAAGGGAACACTTAAACAACACAATGTAACTCCAAGTCAATCACACTTCTGTGAAATCAAACTGTCCACTTAGGAAGCAACACTGATTGACAATACATTTCACATGCTGTTGTGCAAATGGAATAGACAACAGGTGGAAATTATAGGCAATTAGCAAGACACCCCCAATAAAGGACTGGTTTTGCAGGTGGTGACCACAGACCACTTCTCAGTTCCTATGCTTCCTGGCTGATGCTTTGGTCACTTTTGAATGCTGGCGGTGCTTTCACTCTAGTGGTAGCATGAGACGGAGTCTACAACCCACACAAGTGGCTCAGGTAGTGCAGCTCATCCAGGATGGCACATCAATGCGAGCTGTGGCAAGAAGGTTTGCTGTGTCTGTCAGCGTAGTGTCCAGAGCATGGAGGCGCTACCAGGAGACAGGCCAGTACATCAGGAGACGTGGAGGAGGCCGTAGGAGGGCAACAACCCAGCAGCAGGACTGCTACCTCCGCCTTTGTGCAAGGAGGAGCAGGAGGAGCACTGCCAGAGCCCTGCAAAATGACCTCCAGCAGGCCACAAATGTGCATGTGTCTGCTCAAACGGTCAGAAACAGACTCCATGAGGGTGGTATGAGGGCCCGACGTCCACAGGTGGGGGTTGTGCTTACAGCCCAACACCGTGCAGGACGTTGGCATTTGCCAGAGAACACCAAGATTGGCAAATTCGCCACTGGCGCCCTGTGCTCTTCACAGATGAAAGCAGGTTCACACTGAGCACGTGACAGACGTGACAGAGTCTGGAGACGCCGTGGAGAACGTTCTGCTGCCTGCAACATCCTCCAGCATGACCAGTTTGGCGGTGGGTCAGTCATGGTGTGGGGTGGCATTTCTTTGGGGGCCGCACAGCCCTCAATGTGCTCGCCAGAGGTAGCCTGACTGCCATTAGGTACCGAGATGAGATCCTCAGACCCCTTGTGAGACCATATGCTGGTGCGGTTGGCCCTGGGTTCCTCCTAATGCAAGACAATGCTAGACCTCATGTGGCTGGAGTGTGTCAGCAGTTCCTGCAAGAGGAAGGCATTGATGCTATGGACCGCCCGTTCCCCAGACCTGAATCCAATTGAGCACATCTGGGACATCATGTCTCGCTCCATCCACCAACGCCACGTTGCACCACAGACTGTCCAGGAGTTGGCGGATGCTTTAGTCCAGGTCTGGGAGGAGATCCCTCAGGAGACCATCCGCCACCTCATCAGGAGCATGCCCAGGCGTTGTAGGGAGGTCATACAGGCACATGGAGGCCACACACACTACTGAGCCTCATTTTGACTTGTTTTAAGGACATTACATCTACAGTGGGGAAAAAAAGTATTTAGTCAGCCACCAATTGAGCAAGTTCTCCCACTTAAAAAGATGAGAGAGGCCTGTAATTTTCATCATAGGTACACGTCAACTATGACAGACAAAATGAGGAAAAAAAATCCAGAAAATCACATTGTAGGATTTTTAATGAATTTATATGCAAATTATGGTGGAAAATAAGTATTTGGTCAATAACAAAAGTTTCTCAATACTTTGTTATATACCCTTTGTTGGCAATGACACAGGTCAAACATTTTCTGTAAGTCTTCACAAGGTTTTCACACACTGTTGCTGGTATTTTGGCCCATTCCTCCATGCAGATCTCCTCTAGAGCAGTGATGTTTTGGGGCTGTCGCTGGGCAACACAGACTTTCAACTCCCTCCAAAGATTTTCTATGGGGTTGAGATCTGGAGACTGGCTAGGCCACTCCAGGACCTTGAAATGCTTCTTACGAAGCCACTCCATCGTTGCCGGGCAGTGTGTTTGGGATCATTGTCATGCTGAAAGACCCAGCCACGTTTCATCTTCAATGCCCTTGCTGATGGAAGGAGGTTTTAACTCAAAATCTCACGATACATGGCCCCATTCATTCTTTCCTTTACACGGATTAGTCGTCCTGGTCCCTTTGCAGAAAAACAGCCCCAAAGCATGATGTTTCCACCCCCATGCTTCACAGTAGGTATGGTGTTCTTTGGATGCAGCTCAGCATTCTTTGTCCTCCAAACACGACGAGTTGAGTTTTTACCAAAAAGTTCTATTTTGGTTTCATCTGACCATATGACATTCTCCCAATCCTCTTCTGGATCATCCAAATGCACTCTAGCAAACTTCAGACGGGCCTGGACATGTACTGGCTTAAGCAGGGGGACACGTCTGGCACTGCAGGATTTTAGTCCCTGGCGGCGTAGTGTGTTACTGATGGTAGGCTTTGTTACTTTGGTCCCAGCTTTCTGCAGGTCATTCACTAGGTCCCCCCGTGTGGTTCTGGGATTTTTGCTCACCGTTCTTGTGATCATTTTGACCACACGGGGTGAGATCTTGCGTGGAGCCCCAGATCGAGGGAGTTACAGGTCTGTGAGAGCCAGAAATCTTGCTTGTTTGTAGGTGACCAAATACTTATTTTCCACCATAATTTGCAAATAAATTCATTAAAAATCCTACAATGTGATTTTCTGGAATTTCTTTTCACAATTTGTCTGTCATAGTTGACGTGTACCTATGATGAAAATTACAGGCCTCTCTCATCTTTTTAAGTGGGAGAACTTGCACAATTGGTGGCTGACTAAATACTTTTTTTCCCCACTGTAAGTTGGATCAGCCTGTAGTGTAGTTTTCCACTTTAATTTTGAGGGGGACTCCAAATCCAGACCTCCATGGGTTGATACATTTGATTTCCATTGATAATTTTTGTGTGATTTTGTTGTCAGCACATTCAACTATGTAAAGAAAAAAGTATTTAATAAGATTATTTCATTCATTCAGATCTAGGATGTGTTATTTTAGTGTTCCCTTAATTTTTTTGAGCAGTGTATATATATACAGTTGAAGTCGGAAGTTTACATACACTTAGGTTGGAGTCATTAAAACTTGTTTTTCAACCTACTCCACTAATTTCTTGTTAACAAACATCATGGGAAAATCAAAAGAAATCAGCGAAGACCTCAGAAAAGAAATTGTAGACCTCCACAAGTCTGGTTCATCCCTGGGAGCAATTTCCAAATGCCTGAAGGTACCACGTTCATCTGTACAAACAATAGTATGCAAGTATAAACACCATGGGACCACGCAGCCGTCATACCGCTCAGGAAGGAGACGCGTTCTGTCTCCTAGAGATGAACGTACTTTGGTGCGAAAATTGCAAATCAATCCCAGAACAACAGCAAAGGACCTTGTGAAGATGCTGGAGGAAACAGGTACAAAAGTATCTATATCCACAGTAAAACGAGTCCTATATCGACATAACCTGAAAGGCCGCTCAGCAAGGAAGAAGCCACTGCTCCAAAATCGCCATAAAAAAGCCAGACTACGGTTTGCAACTGCACATGGGGACAAAGATCGTACTTTTTGGAGAAATGTCCTCTAGTCTGATGAAACAAAAATAGAAATGTTTGGCCATAATGACCATCGTCATGTTTGGAGGAAAAAGGGGGTACTTGCAAGCCGAAGAACACCATCCCAACCGTGAAGCACGGGGGTGGCAGCATCATGCTGTGGGGGTGCTTTGCTGCAGGAGGGACTGGTGCACTTCACAAAATAGATGGCATCATGAGGAAGGAAATTATGTGGATATATTGAAGCAACATCTCAAGACATCAGTCAGGAAGTTAAAGCTTGGTCACAAATGGGTCTTCCAAATGGACAATGACCCCAAGCATACTTCCAAAGTTGTGCCAAAATGGCTTAAGGACAACAAAATCAAGGTATTGGAGTGGCCATCACAAAGCCCTGACCTCAATCCTATAGAAAATTTGTGGGCAGAACTGAAAAAGCGTGTGCCAGCAAGGGGGTCTACAAACCTGACTCAGTTACACCAGCTCTGTCAGGAGGAATGGGCCAAAATTCACCCAATTTATTGTGGGAAGCTTGTGGAAGGCTACCCGAAACGTTTGACCCAAGTTAAACAATTTAAAGGCAATGCTACCAAATACTAATTGAGTGTATGTAAACTTCTGACCCACTGGGAATGTGATGATAGAAATAAAAGCTGAAAGAAATAATTCTCTATACTATTATTCTGACATTTCACATTCTTAAAATAGAGTGGTGATCCTAACTGTCCTAAGACAGGGAATCTTTACTATGATTAAATGTCAGGAATTGTGAGAAACTGAGTTTAAATGTATTTGGCTAAGGTGTATGTAAACTTCCGACTTCAACTGCATATATATAGATATATTTTTAAACAACAGATTAAACACATTTTGGCCAAGGGATCCATGGAATAAGTTTAGAGGGTGTAATACAAAAAACTACAATACAAAATAATATTATTAATCTGTATGTTCTTAATCCAGGGCAACATATGGCCTGGGACGCTCACAGGGATATTGGTATCCACAGTATCAATTTTTCAACTATTTTTCAATATTTTTCAGTTGGTTGGTCATAGTAAAACTCCTTGTATGCTATTTTATCTCACTCGAGTTGTGTTCTAAGTATGATGGGGTCCCTGATAAATTTGCTATCACAAAAGGGGTGTCCCTTTCCCCAAAATGTTTGAGAACCCCTTGGTTAAACGACCTTCAGCGACAGCACAGGTTGAAAGATAATTGAAAGGTAGGTTTAAAAAGTGGAGTCAATCACAAGGGATAGGTTTTAAACGCCTTCTGTAGAGTAGGCTATGCATGAATAAGACTGCCAGCAAAGCTACTGAAAAGTGCTCGCTCAGCTTCAACTGTCTGTTTGATCTGTTTCCAGGCAGGTTCCCGTACGTCTAACTCAAGGACTTAAATATTTAATTTGAGGGAAATGAATAACATCCAGGATTCCTAAAATGAATTTTAACTCTGTCAGTGAAAGAATTATGAAAATGTATTCATGGAGCCAAAGTTAAAGGGAAA
Organism: Coregonus clupeaformis; assembly: GCF_020615455.1. Classification (NCBI taxonomy): domain Eukaryota; kingdom Metazoa; phylum Chordata; class Actinopteri; order Salmoniformes; family Salmonidae; genus Coregonus; species Coregonus clupeaformis. The sequence goes on from NC_059215.1 coordinate 24,809,361, forward strand.
TTAGAAATATTTTGAAATAATGACAATACATTGATACATTTTTATTTATCAAGATAGATATGCTTTTGTGCAACGAATTCTTATATCCATTATAAGGATCAATAGTTTTTTATGTTCAAGCTAGATATGAAATAAGTACCAACACTAAAAACTAGTTTTTTTTCTTACGTTACTTTTATATAAGCCAACAATATGCAATTCCTTAGGGTAAAGAGCCGCTGACCAATTGCCGCTGACAAATTGTAAATTCATCTTTTTGGCATTAAAATTCCATCAAGCACTCAGGAAAGTAAAGCTTTCCCAATCCCAAGACAAGCTTCAAGCGATTGTTATCAATGACTCATACTCTCATTATACATACCCCATTAATGACCATAGAGAAAAGAACTGGAACAAATAATTAGGCTCCTCACAGACATCCAGTAGATCCATTTAATGCAGTATTTTCCATGTAATGTAGGATGTTGTGAGTAGACATAAGCAATATAACCCACAGAGAAAAGATAGTAAAGGCAGTGTTGTCTATTGGTCACAAATGCTTTGATTCCTGTGATAACACAAAGCTTCCCATGCTGTGTCTGTTGCCAACCACCCACTCTGATTGCTGCCCAGCAGCCTGCAGTGATGTTTCAAATACACTCATTACTGGCTGACTCAGATGGTGACGATAACACGCAACAATATAATGTTTCTAACATCCTGTTATATGTATTATCTATCTATGAAAATATCAAATTAATAAGTATCGCTCCTCTCCCAGCCCAAGTCACAGTACGATCTTCAATCGCAATTATCTTTTGACAGACATGAATATTATTGGCCTATGGCTGGGTGTGAAAATTGAAGCAGAGAGAGGAGAGGCAAATAGACTGAGGTGGCATTTGACATGTGAAATGAGGGGAGCAGCTAGGACGGGTATGTGAGTGACCTCCATTCACCCTAATGACTTTATAAATCTAATCCTTAAATCCATGTCTGTGGCCTTCAGTAAGTTAATTCAGTCTGTGGGGCCTAGCAGCCTTACACAGTCCTCTCTCTTCCATGAGGGGTGAATTCCAAAGTCATATTTGAGGAGTTGTGTTAGGAAATAATTAATCTTTGAAAAACAGAGCTTCTACTAATAACAACAATGAATTTCACCCAATCATCAAAAAAGTTGCCTCAAACATGATCATGAGGAGTCCCAAATCATAGAGAAATATTGTTCTTAATTAAAAGGGCAATCTGCAGTTCAATCAATAACAAAGCGGGAACCCCACCACTGTTTAATGTTCTGATGGGGTACTACAGTTGAACTAAGCTCATGAGGTATTATATTCTTGAAGAATCAATGGGTCTACGTCATTGAATTAAAAGTACAAAAATGGAGGTACCTAACGCAGGTGTACCTTTTATTTAATTATATGTCTAAAATGGGCCTCAAGATCTCTTAAAGAGAGATAGATTAGCGGTGTGTTTTGTCTACAAAGCTAGGCTAATATGGGTGGACGTTCTGATGTCATTTCGTCACTACCAAAGAGAGATTAAGAGTGCCAGACCTGCGCCAACGAGCTTGAAAAATTCCCAAGCAAGGCATCATAGCAGTAGGTGTGGAGGACTGAAGGAAGTGACACCTCTGTGTGGTTTCACTGCTGTCTCACACATATTGGCGAAATCCTCATATTGCCTTCCATTGTCCAACCAGAGCGTTCACAATGACCATTCTGTGGGGGGCTTCCACTTTCTCCCAGCCAGTTCATGTCTTGCCAAAGGGGAAACAAACAGCCATTGTACTGAGGTTCTGCTGCTGGCTATAGACAGACCCTGTTTATAGACCCATCAGTTAATTGTGGTTTTGCCACAAGTATGACCTTACTCTTGAGTTCTGTTGAGATGATTGCCACTTTTCACAGAAAGGGACCATCACAACACATAGTTGTATCTTTGCTTAGCTGACATTTTGATTTAGGCTAATTGTATTGTGGTATTATTGATGTCCTGCTACAATATGTTAGGATACAGCAGTCTCAAACGGCTACTCTACTCCTGAAAGAGTAACCATGACTAACATAGTCATTAACCATTAACTTAAGCTCAGGTTCATTCAAACACATTACATCATTAAATGTATCCGGCTCCACAAGCCCTGTTGACACCTGATATCAATTCAAATGTGTATGTGACAGAGGGTGGCCTGTCCTTTTGTCTCCCATTCTAGTTTGTTAACCCTGTGATGATTACATGTTGAAATGTGTATGTGTCTTGTATATATTTTATAGCATTTGTATCTTATGTGTGAATTTTGCTGTGAAATGTTTGTCTTATCCGACTTGCCACAACTGAAGTTCAATCTGGGAAAAATAAAGTTACTCTATTCTATTCGTAGTCAGCAAAAGCAATTGGAGCACTGAGACGCCTTATCTTAGTGCTCATTCCGCTGTCTTTTGTCTGACTTATCTGATTGCACCACATCCTCTTAGCCTGTAGGGTGTTACCTTAATATGAGAGAAAGTGTTGATTAAATAGAGCACACACAACCCCCTTTGTCATTTGGAACCTATTCTCACACCATGTCATGCATGTTATAATTAAAAATCTACACCAGTCATGTGGGGTGAGGTGGTGACAATGAGGGCCAGGCAGGCAATCAGAGTAGGTTTGTGTCTTAAATGGCATTCTATTCCCTTTATAGTGCACTACTTTTGACCAGAGCCTATGGGCTCTGGTCAAAAGTAATGCACTATAATGGGAATAGAGTGCCATTTGTGATGCATCCCTAGTTGGCTCCTGGATGAAATGGATCAATGTTGTGTCTTTGATGAAGGTTGTGCAGTGTGAGAGTCAGCTCTCTCTCTCTCTTTCTTTCTATAGTGGGGGAAACTCAAATAGAAAACCATCTTTGTATTGGTCTGTATTAGTAACATGAACAAAGGATATTGGGCCAGATCCTGCTGATAGATGTGTTCACCTGCTGTGTTCTGAAGCGAACAAAACATCAAAGGTTGAACACAAAGGTAAAAGAAAGGTTATGAGAAGGAATATGGCCTCTCAGTAAATCATTAGTGAAGACAGGTGTGTGTGTGTATTTATTTAGGCCTGCTTTACTTACACAGATATTGTAACAGCTGCCCTATTCAGTTGTTTCATTTGATTTATCATAAACATTAGAGCTTCCTAGAACATTGCTTCTACATCTGCATTGCTTGCCATTTGGGGTTTTAGGCTGGGTTTCTGTGTAAGCATTTTGTGACCTGCTGATGTAAAAAAGGGCTTTATAAATACATTTGATTGATTGATTAGGAACTAGGCTATAAGCAAGTCTTATTGTAGGCCTAATAAAAAAAAACAAGCATATCATTCCCAACAATGCATCCCCTCCTCGCTGTGGTCCTAGTCATGACTGTGTCACCAGCCTGGGTGTCACTCATCCTACCAATAGAAGTCATTTGGCCCTCGCCCTCTGTCTGAGCTAAACTAGCTGCGAGCACTCCCACAACAACAGTATTGACGTCACTAGCCATCGGTCCAGTTGGATATGGCTGCAAAACTGCAAGAGAGAGCGAGCGGTGATAGAAGGGAATAGCAAAGCGGCGCTGGGGGCGGCCATTTTAGGAGTATCACGGTTGCCGAATACATCTTCTGAAATTGTTTTTCTTGAGAGAGCTATATATTTTATTATAGGCGAGGATATAAGAAGGTTGTTTTTATTGTCCCTTGTTGTCAATCGAATTTGGGATGCAGATCAGAAGGTATAAACATTTTGCATCCGTTGTCGGATTGGTCCTCGGACTATTATGTGCGGTGGAGGCAGCTAAAGGTAAGCCAAAGACGAGGGTTTATCTCTGTATTGTCTGTCTATATGTTCGGGCGAACGAACTCCTTCCATGTAAGGAAAATTAAGGCCAATGCTCTGTCTTGCCTACACATTGTTTACTATAAAAGGCTACAATTAAAAACTCAGATGATATGGCATTCCTAAAGGATGTATCTGGTCAACCTACTGATTGCCATAGCGGATGGATGTCGCTCACTACAAAGTAGGCTTTTCGTCTGTGTCAATGCATCACGCGACACTGTAGCTATTTGATCAAAAATGCAATCAAAACCAACTTAAATTGTTTCCATTTAGTATCGTCACTGTAATTTCAATTAGTATCATGAAATCATGAGGGGGCATTATATCTGTATGGATGAACGAGGTTGTTTTCCCCCTCTGCCTGACATCAATGCTATTTTGGGTGCCCAGCCATTGTAGGCTTATCTGCATAAAAACAATTCAATTTGCAAACACACACTTTGGCATTACATTTCATATAGCCCATAACTAAAAATGTTTTTTAAAAACTTATCAGAGACCATACTATGGTTATCCTCTAGAGCAGGGTTCTTCAATCCTGGTCCTGGAGGGCCGAAACACTTCTGTTTTTCATCCTCTCCTTCTAATCAGGGGCTAATTCAGACCTGGGAAAACCAGGTGAGTGCAATTAACTACCAGGTAGAAATAAAAAACAGAGGTGTTTCGGCCCTCCAGGACCAGGATTGAAGAACCCTGCTCTAGAGGCTTCCCCTTGTCTGCTTCTTTCACCTGTTTTTATTGTTCAGGGCCCGGTTTCACAAAAGCATCTTAAGGCTAAATTCATCGTGAACTTAGCCTTAAAATGCTTTTGGGAAACCGGGTGCAGAAGGCTACGTAGCACTTGTGTAACATGGATAATGTTTTTTTTAAATCTACTTTACCCCAAAGCCCTGAATTTAAGTGCTTGTTTAAATGCTTCAAACACATTGTTAGGCCTATTTAATTTTATTTAACCAGACAGATTTATTTGATTCGGTAGCCTAATAGTTTATCTACGCTGCAGGCGCACAAAGTCTGATCGTTGCTTGTTAACTACGCATTGCAGATCCTCCTCACAAGCACCATTTGTAGCTGGGTTTAAAAATGAATGTGTTATCATCACAGGCTTAGCAAAATCCCTATTATACTAATAGTACAATGCTGCAGGTGCATCAGCGGTCCTCACTGAAATGCCAAAGATATGATGGATGGATTAGACACAAGAAGAAATAGTTTGCCAACACTGAATGCCTTTGCTGCAGGGCAGTCCACGTCGCTCCAGTAGTTCAATATTGAAAGATGAAGACCTCTCAGTATCAATGTATAGGCTACATATCGACCTTTTTCCAGTGACCTCTCAATGTGAACGCTCCAAATGTAGCCTACTTTTCATGTTAAGGCACGTGCGCATCAGAACAGTACACAACATGCGCTGTTAGGCGCAACACTGGAGATGGAAATGTATCATTTTTTCCCACGGCACACCCATTTTCAAGCTCAAAACGACAGGCTCTGAGTAATAGGAAAACGTTCATATTCGTCTTCATTCTTTTAGCAAGGGTCATATCAATTTAAGATCCGAAGATGTCGTATAGTGAAGGCTCCACCAGCGACTCTTGTTCTTTGTGATAACTGTGTTGCCATGTCAGGTAGCTGAGGATGCATGACAAGAGGCCACCATTGAAAAGCAATAACGTCCTTTTCCGTGATTGCATCAAATTGTAGCCTATCCATGTGGTGACTAAGTAATTTAATTACACAGTCTAGACATGATTTGAATACCATGCAAATAACGGAGTAGCCTATTCAGTATTTGAGACAATAATGGATACATTTAGCTAAAGGCTAGTTTGTGCTTTACAATTTACAATTAGAAAATACAAAAGGTAGGCTATGCTTTTTCTTCCATGATTATTGATTGATTAGCCTATGTCATCATTGTAAATACTGATAAAAAATGTTTCTTTGGATTATGCTGTATGGATTAAGGTCAAGTGCCTTGCAAAAGTATACATCCCCCTTGGCGTTTTTCCTATTTTTTTGCATTACAACCTGTAATTTAAATTGATTTTTATTTGGATTTCATGTAATGGACACACAAAATAGTCCAAAGTGGTGAAGTGAAATGAAAAAAATAACTTGTTTCAAAAAATAAATAATGGAAAAGTGGTGCGTGCATATGCTATGAAGCCCCTAAATAAGATCTGGTGCAACCAATTACCTTCAGAAGTCACATAATTAGTTAAATAAAGTCCACCTGTGTGCAATCTAAGTGTCACATGATCTCAGTGTATATATACACCTGTTCTGAAAGGCCCCAGAGTCTGCAACACCACTAAGCAAGGGGCACCACCAAGCAAGTGACACCATGAAGACCAAGGAGCTCTCCAAACAGTTCAGGGACAAAGTTGTGGAGAAGTACAGATCAGGGTTGGGTTATAAAAAAAAATATCAGGCACTTTGAACATCCCACGGAGCACCATTTTAAATCCATTATTAAAAAATTGAAAGAATATGGCACCACCACAAACCAGCCAAGAGAGGGCCGCCCACCAAAACTCACGGACCAGGCAAGGAGGGCATTAATCAGAGAGGCAACAAAGAGACCAAAGATAACCCTGAAGGAGCTGCAAAGCTCCACAGCGGAGATTGGAGTAACTGTCCATAGGACCACTTTAAACCATACACTCCACAGAGCTGGGCTTTACTGAAGAGTGGCCAGAAAAAAGCCATTGCTTAAAGAAAAAAATAAGCAAACATGTTTGGTGTTCGCCAAAAGCCATGTGGGAGACTCCCCAAACATATGGAAGAAGGTACTCTTGTCAGATGAGACTAAAATTGAGCTTTTTGGCCATCAAGGAAAATGCTATGTCTGGCGCAAACCCAACATCTCTCATCACCCCGAGAACACCATCCCCAGGGTGAAGCATGGTGGTGGCAGCATCATGCTGTAGGGATGTTTTTCATCGGTAGGGACTGGGAAACTGGTCAGAATTGAAGGAATGATGGATGGCGCTAAATACACATAATTCACAAGCATTTCGCTACACCCGCTACAACATCTGATAAACACGTGTATGTGACAAATAACATTTGATTTGATTTACAGGGAAATTCTTGAGGGGAAACCAGTTTCAGTCTTCCAGAGATTTGAGACTGGGACAGAGGTTCACCTTCCAGCAGGACAATGACCCTAAGCATACTGCTAAAGCAACACTCGAGTGGTTTAAGGGGAAACATTTAAATATCTTGGAATGGCCTAGTCAAAGCCCAGACCTCAATCCAATTGAGAATCTGTGGTATGACTTAAAGATTGCTGTACACCAGCGGAACCCATCCAACTTGAAGGAGCTGGAGCAGTTTTGCCTTGAAGAATGGGCAAATCCCAGTGGCTAAATGTGCCAAGCTTATAGAGACATACCCCAAGAGACTTGCAGCTGTAATTGCTGCAAAAGGTGGCTCTACAAAGTATTTACTTTTGGGGGGTGAATAGTTTTGCACGCTCAAGTTTTCAGTTTTTTTGTCTTATTTCTTGTTTGTTTCACCAGAAAAAATATTTTGCATCTTCAAAGTAGTAGGCATGTTGTATAAATCAAATGATACAACCCCCCCCAAAATCAATTTTAATTCCAGGTTGTAAGGCAACAAAATAGGAAAAATGCCAAGGGTGGTGAATACTTTCGCAAGCCACTGTAACGTTAGCCTATAGAGGACCTTCAGCCCAGTACCAGGCAGTGTATGACTCTCTTTTGGCATTCTGTGTTTGGATAGTGCACCTGCCTACTTCCCAGCTCTTATCAGGAAAGCGACCTGTGAAATCCACATCTTGCTGTGAGCTTCTCTTTGTCTAAAGGTCAATTGCCTCGATGCAATGCATCAACAATAATTGTGTTCTGTTGCATGCTTGTGTGAAAAGACCATTTAAACAATTCGCATTGCTCATTCAATCAATAGATTTGTGTTTTTAACACTGTGTTGTTTCAAAGGTGTTTCTATTGTGTCCACTGGAAGGTCCTTTCTTGACTTATATAAATATCCTCAGAGTGTATGGGTATGATGCATTGGCATGATATGGCAAGCGTAGAGATCCAATGATGGCAGGCCTGGTACTGTCTCCTAGTAACCAGTTATGTTATTAATAAAGTAGGTTCACACATTCAAACGTGTCACTACTGTATGCAAAGAGAACACAAAGTACTGGCTTTTAAGGTCATCATTCCTAAGATTATATGGACAGGGGGAACCTGATCCTACATCAGCACTCCTACTCAGGCTGTTATTGAATAGGGGCCCAGACACCACTCTATCTGCAAGCATCTCTTGGTCTATCCTAATTTTAGGCGCATCCTTATTTTAAGTGGCCAAAATTACGTTTGCATAAGCCAAGCATAGCCAGTCTGTCAGCCTGGGGGACAACATGTGCCTCTTCCGCAAAAATATACTCTGTTCAAATTTCTGAGGCACTGGTCTTTCCTCAATCATTTGACTCACGGGGAGAAACATAGTTTATTGAAGGAGTTGTACACTTACATGATTGGAATGAATCCTGCTTGGATGGGTTTAGATTATGATTGATAATGGCACATTCATACTGTGGGATGTTTTCTAGCTTTCTGATGTTACCACACAAAGTGTATCCAGCCAATCGCTCCCCATATGCCTCCCAGTCAAATGCTTGGCCTGCCTGAGCAGAGCTCTGCATGATGATGCATGGGCCTCAGCCTCTATACACAGACAAAGAAGGCCGGCTGCTAGGATATCTCGGCAGCTCATTCATCATCCAATTAACAAATTGGGTTCCCAGCTTTCTGTTCAGTGGAGTTAACAAATGCACATATCATTATTATATTAAAGATCATGTGCGAGTGTTCCCAGGCCTGCTACTTGCTTTGCCTGCCATTCATTAGGGAGACATGTTGTTTTAACTTATTGATGCCTGTGGATTGTAGTCTACAGACCTAGCACTGATACAGAAGGTTGGTTTGATTACAAAGGGTAAGAGTGAAGACAAATTCCATGTTTTGTAAACGTGACAAATGCAAACCCTTAAAATGCATTTTCTATATTTTTTGAAGTTGTGTTTGAAATCGGTGGACAGGTGCACCTCAGAGGCCACAGGTTGTTTTAAACACCAAGGCCGGTTAGCCCGCATGGTCTAAGTGTGCTAATAGTAGTGGTCTTCTTATCACAAAATAGTAAGCAAAAAAGTCTGTGACGAATGAATGCATGATACACCAGGAATCTGTTGTCGTAAACTAAACATTTTGTGGATACTCGTATAGATAACAATACCCACATTTCCCCCCTATGATATTGTTACATTTAGTTGCGTACCATTGTTCAGCACTGAAACCAGGATTACAGGTTTGTTTTCCTAGCAAACCAAATTTGGCTGGTATCGATGGCATTATAGGTCAAATATGAAATATAAAGGAGAGAGATATTTACTGTTATTCTACTCTATTAATGAGCACAGCTCTTTGTTCCTGTACTAGGCCTAGGCTGTAAGGTTCGTTGAATGTCATTGCTTTCAGCTGGGAACTGGTGAAGAAAATGCCACCTACCACCAAGTGATTTTGTTTGGTATATTTTGTGATTTTCTTCAAACATCTATCCCCGTGACACAATTTCTTGTAAAGCCATCTATTATCAAACTACATTGCTGGAAGAAGCCCTGTATTAGCCTACAGTTTAAAGTGCATGTTCATTGTATGTAGGCTATACAGATGGTGTATCGAATATGGTCACTACTCACCAATTCCTGTGATTTCCCTCACAGGAATATCACCTATCTCCCTCAGATCACAACAAAACATTAGCCTTTTTTCCGTAAGATAATGATAATGCCTTGAATGGATTTCTCACCCCCTTCCTGCAAAACTATTCTTGCCATATAATGAGGCCCCTGTCTCAAAGTTAACTCTTGAATCGTTGCCTCATTTATTCATAGAATTCACAGTGGAACAAAGAGCTTTTGGGCCCAGAGTTGGAATTGGAACGTCACAATGCGGTCACTGTTAAAAGCCCCCCAAGAATACGCGAATGAGATCATCTTCAGAAAGTGCATAGTTTGAGCATTTCGATTTTCTTCAGTGTGCCATTTTTTTGCCAGAGAAAAAGACAACCAGTGACAACCAGCTTTAAGTAGGCCTGGTGGTGACTTTCTTTCGACTGGTCCCTTTGGCAGCTGAATCGAGTCAGTGACCTGTTAAGAATGGGTCATTCAATTGTGAATATTAAATCATTCTTCGTCACACTCGGTCAGCTGGCCGTGTTGTTGTGTCTACATTCACAGAACATACAGCGGAACAGCTGATGCATAGATTAACATAAATATGGCAGTCTGGGAATGTATGAAATTTAGATTTCATTCAAATAATTTATTTGCCATGGTAAAGTCACAATCTGTAGCTTTGTCTACAAATGTGAGTGTTTACATTTCCCCATTCCCATCCCTCAGCTTTCCAAACGAAGTGACAGGATCAGGCTGTTGAAATTGCAGATGGTGCGTTCAAGAAATTTCGGTTCAGTTACAACACTTTTAGGCTACATCAGCATGACATTTGATCATGGTGAACAGTACAGGAAATGTAGGGTTTTGGAATAAAACAAGCCAACAGAAACTCCTATGAAAGCTATGGTATTGAAGAATATAATCAATGGATTTTCAGAATGAATTGCTGAATGGAAAGCCTAAGGCGTCAAATATATTGACCGTAATGAAAAGAAAAAATGACGCCTCCTGATCTTGTCACTAACAATCCTTAACAGTGTCCTAATGATGAAACATTTACAGTGCTTGGTAATGGTGAAACCACAAGTTGCCATTTGTGGCCCTTGTAACATAAGCAGAGGTGTTTGGTTGTAATTTGAGCCATAAAGCAGAGGCACTGCCTTATCTGGTGTGGCATCTCTCGCCCTTCCCAGAGCTTCTTTGTTACTAGGGAGAAATATAGCCCTCTGGAGCTTTGTGTTTGAACACATGAATACCAGAAGCCGTCCTGGGAAACGGGTAACCAGAGAACCCATTTACCTGCTGCAGTCACACATCCACAGGTCTCACCGGCCTCCGCCCCAGTCCCTGCACATGACTGCAGACTCCTGCAAACTTTCACTCCCTCACTCTCACTGCATGGTCTCTTGTGTGTCTCTCTTTCTCACAGAGAGGTGATTGAGTTACATTCAAGCCCTCAATGCCCCCACCCTCCACCACCCACCTTCTCAGAGAATAATGGCCTTGTTGTAGCGGTGGATGGTGGTAGGGTTGATTGGTGGAGGGATGGGGGGGTGATTGTGATTGCTCGGTGGACAAACAAACGTTGTTGCCTGGTTAGGGTGCTTGATGAGAGGCTCTCCTGTGTTTTGTGTGAGCAGGGATATTTAGGGAGTGGGGCCCTGAGGCCTGGGTTTGCCCAGAGGGCTCTAGTGAAGACTACGACGGCTTCCCCAGAACAGTTCACGCTCTGTGGCGGAGGCGGCTTCTGTCAATAAGCACAGCAAACACAGAAGTGTGCCCCCAATGTTTTGGACTGTGGACAGATTGAGTCCATTGATTACCCCATGTCAATAGAATTCAAAGGTCCACCACTCCTCCGTGTTGTAGGTTAAGTCATGCCTCGACTTGAATTTGGATTAATCGAATACCATCACGTTTTGTCAACCTTGTCTGACTGGTGTTTCCACTAGATCATTTTACCTTAGACATAACACTAAAGGCGTCAGCATGCTTCAGTTTGGTGAACCGAACGAGTGTGCTCGCATACTCCCTTAAAATACCTTCGCATGAAAAACAAGAAAAAAGCGGCAATAGTACTTTTTGTCCATTTTGAGACGTCGTAGCCAGTCCCTAAAAATAGTCATAATTAATCTATGATAACTCAAGTGTCATTCTTTTAGATTTTTTTGCGGAGGAGATCTAAAGTCGCGCAATTTTGCATCTGACTAGGATGTTTGGTGCAGAATTCTCAAGTGAAACAATGTGCATGAGGACAAGTCGTCTTCTCGTTGAATGACTACAGGCACTTCATTGAAGAATGCCTACTGTTGACCAATTGGCAACGATGCGGCGTAGACTTTGACTACCGACTTCCGCTTGCCTTGAGAGAAAAAAATGTGTGCCCGAACCGCCGAAAAAAAACCTTGCCGAAGTCCAAAACATCATAATATATGCACAAACTGTTTTGGCTGGGAAGCATGCAGACGCCTTTAGTCTTTGAAGCAACACACACAGGAGTCAGGGCTGGTGCAAAGGGGGTTATGTGTTTTGTTTTTCTGAACATGCACCTGATTGCATCATCTCTATAAGCGTTCAACACATACAGTGTTTATAGAACCACTTGAGTCAAATACCGTGGAGTGTTCTAAAGTTGTGGGGAGAGCTGTTGGTTTCAATTGAGCTGGAATGCAATGGAACTCCATTTCCTTTTAGATGGGGAAAAATAAAATCTGTTAGCCATTAGATTGCAGCATGCACTGTATAGCTCCACCAACAACTACAACAGCCTAATTCAACTCCTGCCTGTTTCATTAGTACACAACAACCACTGAGGCTCCCATTACCATCTGATATGAGTTAATCTGATCATCACAGATTGATCATCTGATATGGTGATGCCGCAGTCAGGAGCACAGTGCTGTACTTCTCCTCTTAGCCCGCGGTGGCCCAGCGTTATTTTATCTGCTTAGGCCTGTTGCTGGGCCAATAGTAAAGGCTATGGACAATAGGCTAATGGACACGTGCAGAGCAGAGCGCTTCAGCAGTGAGACAGGGAGATAATGGGAGTGCATCAGCTCCCTGTTTAGAGGTAGAGATGTCACAGTGGTAGCTAGCATGGGGATACTACTTTGTGTAGTGTGTGTGGGCGTCCCATTGTAATGCGGGATTACCAGGGCCTATTGTGGGCCTGTAATTCTCACAGGAAGTATTTGAGCACAGTTAAGAGGTCAAACCATACTGGGATCTTTTCAATAAAGAGAATGCTGCTTAACAGGTCTGTGGTTTGTTGTGGTCCTTTTGAGTAGCCTACATTTTACTGCCCTGCCTCTTTTTGTACAGTACTTCTGTATTGGGAACTACTACCTGTATACACATTTGGAGCAGCAACTGATGCCATTTTCCCCAATGTTATCATACCATAGGATCAGAAGCTATCATTTTACTGTAAAAACAGTAGCACTCATTCTAAACAAACTGTGTGATTGTCAGCATGGTTGTAACAAATGTGCTGAGAACTATGTTGCTTGACAAAGACTTGCGAGGTCTGTGACCTGCTTCCGCCTAGAAGAATGCTCTGGTTGGACACCCCTTCAAATTAGTGGACTCTGCTATTTCAGCTACACCCGCTGCTGATAAGTTTATAAAAATGAGCACACTGCCATGCAATCTCCATAGACATTGGCAGTAGAATGGCGCCACCTTTCCAACAAGTCAGTTCGTCAGATTTCTGCCCTGCTAGAGCTGCCCCGGTCAACTATAAGTGCTGTTATTGTGAAGTGGAAACGTCTAAGAGCAACAACGCCTCAGCCGTGAAGTGGTAGGCCACGCAAGCTCACAGAATGGGACCGCCGAGTGCTGAAGCGCGCAGCGTGTAAAAATCACCTGTCCTCGGTTGCGACACTCACTACCGAGTTCCAAACTGCCTCTGGAAGCAACATCAGCACAAGAACTGTTCGTCGGGAGCTTCATGAAATTGGTTTCCATGGCCGAGCAGCCGCACACAAGCATAAGATCACCATGCGCAATGCCAAGCGTTAGCTGGAGTGGTGTAAAGCTTGCCGCCATTGGACTCTGGAGCAGTGGAAATGCGTTCTCTGGAGTGATGAATCATTCTACACCATCTGGCAGTCTGATGGACGAATCTGGTTTGGCGGATACCAGAAGAATGCTACCTGCCCGAATGCATAGTGCCAAGTTTGGTGGGGGAGGAATAATGGTCTGGGGCTGTTTTTCATGGTTCAGGCTAGGCCCCTTAGTGCCAGTGAAGGGAAATCTTAACGCTGCAGCATACATACATTCTATACTATTTTGTGCTTCCAACATAGTGGCAACAGTTTGGGGAAGGCTCTTTCCTGTTTCAGCATGACAATGCCCTCATACACAAAGCGAGGTCCATACAGAAATGATTTGTCGAGATCAGTATGGAAGAACTTGATTGGCCTGCACAAAGCCCTGACCTCAACCCAATCGAACACTTTTGGGATGAATTGGAACGCCAACTGCGACCCAGGCCTAATCGCCTGACCTCACTAATGTTCTGGTGGCTGAATGGAAGCAAGTCCCTGCAGCAAGGTTCCAACATCTAGTGGAAACCTTGACTGGTACTGTGTATAGACTCGGGAGAGGCGAAGGTTGATAGCCATGTGTCAGAGGATACACCGTACAACTGGCAACCCAAGTCAGCATGCATGCGCCCGGCCCGCCACAAGGAGTCGCTAGAATGCAATGGGACAAGGACATCTCGGCCAGCCTAACCCTCCCCTAACCCGGAAGACTCTGGGCCAATTGTGCGCCGCCTCATGGGTCTCCCAGTCGCGGCCGGCTGCAACACAGCATGGGATCGAACCGGGGTCTGTAGTGATGCCTCTAGCACTGCGATGCAGTGACTTAGACCGCTGCGCCACTCGGGAGGCCCAAGGATATTTTATCAGGATATTATCAGGCTACAATGTTTTTATTTGTTGGCTTTATGTAGGCTATTTTTACATAGTTGGCAATAGAAGTTACTTTGAGATTTGTATAATTTTTCATTTCAATTTAGGTACAATTTAGATTAACCACATGACAATGATTTTGGGATACGAATACCTTATTATAAATTAAACTGTTCCATGAAAATGTGCATATGAAAATCATAACTGGCATGCAGATCGGCAGAAATGGTAAGATAAATTGGCACTCGACATGAAAAAGGTTTAGACAGTAGCCAATAAGCTATTGTGGCTATTTGAGCATAATGTAGGCCTACCAACAAAACCAATGGAACAAATCCCATAACATTTTCACATGGAAATAGCTTTTGATTTCTATGATATAGCCGACAGTAGCCTATATGTGGTGTTCAATGCAGGCCTACATTGCATGAGACTTTTAAAAACTTAACTCCACATTGCTGACCTATACTTATCTATAACTGGGCTAATAACTCGCTAATTAGCAAAGAATATCAACAAATGTGCACACGCGGCTCTGCGCTCTGATCTGAACTAATCTGCAAAGCGCATTCACTCGCAGGTGATTGAAAGACCGCTCATGGGCTACCCCCGCCAATAGAATTCTACTTCATTGCGCTACAACAATATCACAGACTCAATCTTACAAAGTTAGATTTGTTTTGGTTTGTTGCATTGAAAAGGGGCTGATATAATGTTGATTCGATCACAGAAAAAACTTTGATCTATATAGTGCAAACTAATGGGGTGAACTCAGTGAAGTTCAATCTCTTGCTTCTCTGCGCGGCATGGCATTTCTTCTGCGCGACAGTCCTGGAGGATGTGCGCAGTTTAGAGAGAACATTACTTGTCAGAACACACAATGAAACCTGCATAGGAAGGGAAAGGCCTCAGCTCCCTAGCGTAGAGCCTTCACTCCTTTATTTAGGGGTCTTGCTAGTCGCTGAACTTGTGAGTGAATGAAGCAGGGCTCTTTGTCAATTCATCTCTCCTTGATTCCTCGCATAATCTCACCTCATCTCTCCTCGACTCCTTCTAAAAACACATTGGAGAAGAACGCATTAGGCGAGGGACCTTCTCCTCCAATATGGTTGGGTAGGAGCCGAGGAGATAGGATGCAAGAAATCGCAAGAAGACCAATTGAGATTAGCCCAGGAGCATCCCATTATAGGATTAGGCCTAGATGTCTGTAGGTTTACTGTACATGATGGGTAACAGGATTGCATACCAGGTACAGTACAGTGTCCTGTGCACTGCACATGCAAGTGTGTATGTCCACTGCAGGCTTTACATATTGTTGATATCACACATAACAGGTGAGTTAGTGGTGGGCTGGGGGGGCTTTAAAGTGGATTCATCCTAAGGGCCCTCTATGTCCACAGGGACAAGCCCGCATTTGCTCACAGAATGCTCTAGGGTTAGTGGACTGTTGTCCCACTGTTATTGCCTTGTCTGGAAGTGACTGTGCTATTTTAAAATCAAAGTTTATTGGTCGCGTACACAGATTTTCAGATGTTATCGAAGGTGCAGTGAAATGCTTTCTAGGGCAAATACGTTGTGCTCCAGTGTGCACTGGAATGCTGAAGCAAGCAAATGCATTTGTCTTTGTGAGACAGTGGGCCACATCAAGCCGTTTGGGATCTGAATTCCTCCTCGCTCTTGGCTTCGAGATAGTTAACCCCTACACATGCACATCATACACATTATTCTAAGCCATCCACATCTCCCTACCCCCATTTTATTATCTTATCTGTCTGGCTCCATGATTAGGGCCTAGACCCATTAGTTGGAGTTAATTAGCCTCAGTTGCATTGTCTATGTCTTGCAAAGCACTTAGAGAAGTCTGACTAACAGTAAGACAATTTGTTTTGGTCATGGGGTCTGCTAGTGCTCAGTATTTTTTTGGGGACAGCAGATTTAGAAAAATGCTGAGTAGATCATGTGTTAAAGCTTTTATACCAGTGGAGGCTCCTCAGAGGAGGAAGCTAGTGTGTGTGTGTGTATATATATATATATATATATATATATATATATATATATATATATATATATATATATATATACTACCAGTCAAGTTTGGACACACCTACTCATTCAAGGGTTTTTCTTTATTTAGTACATTATAGAATAATAGTGAAGACAGCAACTATGAAATAACACATATGGAATTATGTATTAACCAAAAAAGTGTTAAACAAATCAAAATATATTTTATATTTGAGATTCTTCAAATAGCCACCCTTGGCCTTGATGACAGCTTTGCACACTTTTGGCATTCTCTCAACCAGCTTCATGAGGTAGTCACCTGGAATGCATTTAAATTAACAGGTGTGCCTTCTTAAAAGTGAATTTGTTTAACACTTTTTTGGTTACTACATGATTCCATATGTGTTATTTCATCTTTTTTGTCTTCACTATTATTCTACAATGTAGAAAATAGTAAAAATAAAGAAAAACCATTGAATGAGTAGGTGTTTCAACTTGATATACACACAGTGCATTTGGAAAGTATTGAGACCCCTTGACGTTTTCCACATTTTGTTACGTTACAGCCTGAATCTAAAATGGATTAAATAAAAAATGTCCTCATCAATCTACACACGATATACCATAATGACAAAGAGAACAGGTTTTTAGAATTGTTTTCCCAATTTTATATAAAAAAACAGAAATACCTTATTTACATATGTCACGCCCTGACCTAGAGAACTCTTGTTGGTTGGGTCAGGGTGTGAGTTTCAGTTTGAGATCTATGTGGTTATATTCTATGTTGGAGATCTAGTATGTGTATGTCTAGTTTTGGCCGGGTGTGATTCCCAATCAGAGGCAGCTGTCGCTCGTTGTCTCTGATTGGGGATCATACTTAGGTAGCCTGGTTGCCTACCTTAGTTGTGGGATCTTGACTCTGGTTTGGCTTGTTTGTGTGTAGCCATTGTGAGCTTCACGTTACGTTGCTTTTGTTGTTTCTGTTGAGTGTTTTTATTTGTTCTAATAAACATGTACGCATACCACGCTGCACCTTGGTCTGACCCGTCTCTCAACGACCGTGACAACATAAGTATTCAGACCCTTTGCTATGAGACTAGAAATTGAGCTCCATTGACTCCTGTTTCCATTGATCATCCTTGAGATGTTTCTAAAACTTGATTGGAGTCCACCTGTGGTAAATTCAATTGATTGGACATGATTTGGAAAGGCACACACCTGTCTATATAAGGTCCCATAGTTGACAGTGCATGTCAGAGCAAAAACCAAGCCATGAAGTCGAAGGAATTGTCCGTAGTGCTCCGAGACAGGATTGTGTCGAGGCACAGATCTGGGGTAGAGGACCAAAAAATGTCTGCAGCATTGAAGGTCCCCAAGAACACAGTGG
This sequence comes from Coregonus clupeaformis, assembly GCF_020615455.1. Taxonomy (NCBI): domain Eukaryota; kingdom Metazoa; phylum Chordata; class Actinopteri; order Salmoniformes; family Salmonidae; genus Coregonus; species Coregonus clupeaformis. Next base: position 24,827,216 of record NC_059215.1, read on the forward strand.
CCTCCATCATTCTTAAATGGAAGAAGTATGAAACTACAAAGGCTCTTCCTAGAGCTGGGCGCCCAGCCAAACTGAGAAATCGGGGGAGAAGGGCCTTGGTCAGGGAGGTGACCAAGAACCCGATGATCACTCTGACAGAGCTTCGGAGTGCCTCTGTGGAGATGGGAGAACCTTGAAGAAGGACAACCATCTCTGCAGCACTCCACCGATCAGGCCTTTATGGTAGAGTGACCAGACAGAAGCCACTCCTCAGTGAAAGGCACACGACAGCTCGCTTGGAGTTTGCCAAAAGGCACTTAAAGGACTCTCAGACCATAAGAAACAAGATTCTCTGGTCTGATGAAACCAAGATTGAACTCTTTGGCCTGAATGCCAAGCGTCACGTCTGGAGGAAACCTGGCTCCATCCCTACGGTGAAGCATGGTGGTGGCAGCATCATACTGTGGGGATGTTTTTCAGCGGCAGGGACTGGGAGACTAGTCAGGATTGCTGGAAAGATCAATGGAGCAAAGTACAGAGAGATCCTTGATGAAAACCTGCTCCAGGGTGCTAAGGATCTCAGACTGGGGCGAAGGTTCACCTTCCAACAGGACAACGACCCTAAGCACACAGCCAAGACAATGCAGGAGTGGCTTCGGGACAAGTCTCTGAATGTCCTTGAGTGGCCCAGCCAGAGCCCGGACTTGAACCCGATCGAATATCTCTGGTGAGACCTGAAAATAGCTGTGCAGCGACACTCCCATTCCAACCTGACAGAGTTTGAGAGGATCTGCAGAGAAGAATGGGAGAAACTCCCCAAATACATTTGTGCCAAGCTTGTAGCGTCATACCCAAGAAGACTCGAGGCTATAATCGCTGCCAAAGGTGCTTCAACAAAGTACTGCGTAAAGGGTCTGAGTGCTTATGTAAATGTGATATTTCAGTTTTTTATTTCTTATAAATTTGCAAAAAAATTCTGAAAACCTGTTTTTGCTTTGTCATTATGGGATATTGTTTGTAGATTGATGAGAGGAAAAAACAATTTAATCAATTTTAGAATAAGGCTGTAACGTAACAAAATGTGGAAAAAGTCAAGGGGTCTGTATACTTTTCGAATGCACTGTATGTGTGTGTGTGTGTGTGTGTGTGTGTGTGTGTGTATGTATGTGTGTGTATACATACACAAACAAAAAAACAAGAGTATGTGGACACCCCTTCAAATTAGTTGATTCTGCATAATAAAATTGGTTCATAGAGGCATTTTCGATATGTTCCCCCTTTTCTTAACTCTGGCTGACGTGGGTGATGTAGACAAGGATCACATGCGTAAATTGATGGGGTTATATCTGAGCCAAACTCTGCTCAAATTTGAGGATTACTTCCCTTCACAATGTGATCCACGCTCGGGAAAGCAGTGGATGTGTAATCCATCCACCAGCACTGAAGAGACTCACATCTTGTCACTGGTTCTTGAGGATAAACTATTGGAGCTACCTGTGACCAAGGCTTGCGCGCTCGTTTTAATGAGATGCCTTTCCACATTCTGGCTGTTCAGCAGTGGAGAATACCTGCTACTCAGTGAGATGGCAGTGAAGACGTTCATCCCCTTTCATTCTACCTACTTATGTGAGACCGGCTTCTCCTCTCTTGCTTCAACAAAATCTAAGTATTGCTGCACACTGGCTATTAAAAACACCTTGAGTGTCCCTCCTCCTTCTGTCCGAGGTTTGACCTGTTGGTGTCAGAGACAGGCACACCCGTCTCAATGATTAGGTGAGTCAAACATCTTGTACTATTATTTGTTTATAAAGATTGTTGTTACATTGTTTTTATTGACAGCCCAGGTAATGTGATATGACTAAATTATGTTTTTGTTTTGTCATTTATAGACAGACAGCCCCTGAAGACAGCCCATACAGACAGACAAACTAGACAGCCCTTGAAGACAGCCCATGAAGAAAGCACAGAGAGAGACACTGCCCATGAGTACAACACAGACAGACAGGCAGGCAGGCAGGCAAACAGATAGACAGACAAACCATGAACGAAGCAAAGTAAATAAATGATTCATTAATTTAGTGTAAAGTAAAAGAATCAATGAAAGAAAATGTTTTTATAAAGAAAATGTATATATTTCTTACCAAAGCGGTCCCCAGAGGAAGGCCATGCCTTGCTGGTCCCTGGCACAACAAAGTTTTGAGAAAGGCTGGTATAGACAACAGTACGACGTCAACGCTTAGGAAGGATGGGAGGTATTACCTGAGCGGGGCTGGGTCTGTCTATGAGTCAATATCTTACTGCGGCCTTGAAATATCAAGAGAGGGTCCAGGCTCCTAGATGGAGTCCATCATCTCTGTAGAGCATCTTTTGTTTCCAAAAAGTGTTGAAATTGTCAATAAAAGTTAAGCCAAAAGCGTGGCAGTACTCTTTAAGCCAGATTTGAAGTGCTAAGAGGCTACTCAACCTTTCGCAGCCGCTACCCAGCAACGGCACGGGGCCAGAGATAATCGGTGGCTTTTCAGAGCCTTTCAGGGTGTAGATCAGCTCAATAAAATCCTGTTTCAATTCACTTATATATTTGTCCTTATCAACTCATATCTGAATAAAAATGCAATAGGCTTTCTTTCCACACTCCAGAGTATCAGAGCGGTCTTGTGATCTGCTTTAACCGGTTAGCTGTCTGTAGAAAGTACCGAAGTTGAAATTAACCTATTTTTGTTTTTTATTAACAATTTATTCCTTAGTTGTTAGTAAAAAACAAAAATAGGTTAATCAAACTTCCATTTGATTTTCCAAACCCAAAACCCCACTCTGGTCTGTCGAGGCTGCCTCGCAAGGCTTTCCCGGAAGTATTGGCCAGTTGGAACTGGGTTTGAAAACTCTGTGGTAATAACAAACCATTAGCACTTGCAGGCACAAATAATTTGAAATGGTCCAATTAGTAGCTAATGTCAGGAAGTGAAATAACTGCCTCATTTGTGCAAATTGGGGCTCAATTTGGATGTTGTTCTTGCTGTCACGTGGCATCAATCTTCGCAGCCACTGCACAACAGATTTAAACACTCCTGCGATTTTAAAATGTTTCCTTTTTTTAAAACAATATCCCAAGTATACAGTAATTTACACACACTTAAAGCGCAGCTGAAACGAAAAGCCAACATCTCTGGTTGAAAACGGCCTATGTGACATCGATATGGGTCTGAAACATTTATTCTAGTGTCAAAAGTGTAAATAGGATGGGCTATCCAAAGTCTATCCAACTTTGCCACAGTCGCACACCAGTGGGATGAAGCTAATTGGCGAAAGAAGTTGTCTGGCTTGCTAGCCTAGGCTACTTTCAGACACATTACCTGGTTAGACTGTTTCAAGTTATCTAGAAGGGTGAACTGTGTACTGTTTTGTCAGAGTGAATGTGCAAACGCTTCCCATGTGCGAACACAAGAGACGCCCACATCAAAGCACGCCCCCAAGACCCAAATCTCATTCTCTGTCGCATTTCCTAATAAGGAGGAAGGAAACCGAGGCTAAATCAGTCAGTTCAGCCCCCCTTTAAGCGGGAAAAAAAGTTTTCAATTAAATTACGTTTTTAAGACAAATGCAAACTTCAAGGAGTAGGCCATTCAAGGAGTTGGTCTGATGGTCTAATGTGATGTCATCGACCTCCCCCCCTTGCTTGCACGAACAATGGAGGAGGAAGAGTAAAGGCCCATCCCCCACATGTGCCATGTCATGTCATACCTGGATGTGCCTTTTGTTAAGTAAATTAGGTGATAAATAAGGTGAAAAGGAGTGCCATTTTAACTGTGAGCGGATGATAAAGCTGTCTTAAGGGGCTCAACATCAATTTCACACGGCGCACTCTAAACGATGTGTTGAATTTCACACTTTAAATGGGATCGTTTTAGCTTAAGCACATTTTATAGAAGATGGGGGTGTGTGTGCGTGCGTGTGTGTGTGATTGAAACTAGTTTTCAATGACATACAGTGGCTTGCGAAAGTATTCACCCCCCTTGGCATTTTTCCTATTTTTCCTATTTTGTTGCCTTACAACCTGGAATTAAAATTGATTTTTGGGGGTTTGTATCATTTGATTTACACAACATGCCTACCACTTTGAAGATGCACATTTCTTTTTTTTGTGAGACAAATAAGAAATAAGACAAAAAAATAGAACTTAAGCGTGCATACTTTCACCCCCCAAAAGTCAATACTTTGTAGAGCCACCTTTTGCAGCAATTACAGCTGCAAGTCTATTGGGGTATGTCTCTATAAGCTTGGCACATTTAGCCACTGGGATTTGCCCATTCTTCAAGGCAAAACTGCTCCAGCTCCTTCAAGTTGGATGGGTTCCGCTGGTGTACAGCAATCTAAGTCATACCACAGATTCTCAATTGGATTGAGGTCTGGGCTTTGACTAGGCCATTCCAAGACATTTAAATGTTTCCCCTTAAACCACTCGAGTGTTGCTTTAGCAGTATGCTTAGGGTCATTGTCTTGCTGGAAGGTGAACCTTTGTCCCAGTCTCAAATCTCTGGAAGACTGAAACAGGTTTCCCTCAAGAATTTCCCTGTATTTAGCGCCATCCATCATTCCTTCAATTCTGACCAGTTTCCCAGTCCCTGCCGATGGGGAAAAACATCCCCACAGCATGATGCTGCCACCACCATGCTTCACTGTGGGGATGGTGTTCTCAGGGTGATGAGAGGTGTTGGGTTTGCGTCAGACATTTTCCTTGATAGCCAAAAAGCTCAATTTGTTTGGAAAGCTCAATTGTTTGGAGAGCTCCTTGGTCTTCATGGTGCCGCTTGCTTGGTGGTGCCCCTTGCTTAGTGGTGTTGCAGACTCTGGGGCCTTTCAGAACTGGTGTATATATATACTGAGATCATGTGACACTTAGATTGCACACAGGTGGACTTTATTTAACTAATTATGTGACTTCTGAAGGTAATTGGTTGCACCAGATTTTATTTAGGGGCTTCATAGCAAAGGGGGTGAATACATATGCACGCACCACTTTTCCATTATTTATTTTGTAGATTTTTTTTGAAATAAGTTTTTTTTTTCATTTCACTTCACCAATTTGGACTATTTTGTTTTTGTCCATTACATGAAATCCAAATAAAAATCAATTGAAATTACAGGTTGTAATGCAACAAATAGGAAAAACGCCAAGGGGGGATGAATACTTTTGCAAGGCACTGTAGCTTGGGGAGTCATGGCCCGTTTCCACATTTTAGGTTGCCACTTGTTTAGTTGGGAAAGAGTCTCCTTTGACCTTCTCACTCTCGGCTGCAAGAGTAACTAACAACTCCTTCTGAATATAACATCTCTTTTTACTCCCATCTAGCTGCAGGATGGATTGTGAGCAATGCTCAATTAGTATTTTATTGTTCTTTATTCAGGCAATTACTATCTCATCTCACTGTAAGTCACCACACGCCCCTTTCACATGTATGACTCATGTCTCTCACACATTGCAGAGCAACTTGATACAAGGTTCAGTAACACTGCCAGAGATGGTTAGCTCGTGAATGACCATGTTCTGCGGTGTCTGTACCAGTGGGCTGGCAAATAGGGTAGATTGCTTGCTGGTTTGAACATTCTGGACCAGCTAATGAAGTGAAATTATGTTACATGAAGTGAAAAATACATTTACCCACTAAGTTTCCATAGAATAAACACTATAGTTGTTTACACAAGACATCTATAATGCATTTGATAACAGTAGTGCTTCACATACTAGAAATAATGGCGTAGTGCTGTGATATAAAACAAATATAAGGCTATCCCATCTAGTTAGGACGCCCAAAAGTTAGGCTGTTCCAAATTATGGTGTGGTTGAGCAGCATGCCCACATGTGACCTAACTTATCCCTCTGTTGGGTTGTGATTCTGTGGAGACTAAAGCAGCTTATCTAGGTAGTCTGGTCTTGCAATCTGTCTATAGACAACCACCACACTTCAGGTCATGTGAGACATGCTGTTAAGGCGATTTCAGAGCTCCATCCATTCTGATTCACAGAAAGAGCCCAGCACTGCCAGCCTTTAAAAACCCCATTAGGTCTCCCTGAGCCATATATTTAGATTACACATTGAGGATACAAAACATTAAGAACACCTGCTCTTTCCATGACATAGACTGACCAGGTGAATCCAGGTGAAAGCTGTGATCCCTTACTGATGTCACTTGTTAAATCCACTTCAATCAGTGTAGATGAAGGGGAGGAGACGGGTTAACATCAACCCCATCGAACATCTTTGGGATGAATTGGAAAGCCGACTGTGAGACAGGCCTAATCTCCCAACATCAGGGCCCGACCTCACTAATGCTCTTGTGGCTGAATGGAAGCTAGTACCTGCAGCAATGTTCCAACATCTAGTGAAAAGCCTTCCCAGAAGAGTGGAAGCTGTTATAGCAGCAAAGGGGGGGACCAACTCCATATTAATTGCCATGATTTTGGAATGAGATGTTCAACATACACTACATGGACAAAAGCATGTATCTCTTGAACAGGACACCATTCAGTATTTCAGTGCGGTCTCATTCAGGTGCCTAAGGTTGAATAGCTCGTTCTCCAATGATTTGGTGGGGTGACATAACAAACAAATACCACAGGAATTTATAACCCTAAAATTGTATGGAAGAATGTAAAGAATATACATCACCAAGAGCCGGGCGTCATGTAATTTGATATTTTTTATGTGTTATATAAAGGGAAGACATATTTTTGTTGTCTCTCAGCTCTTTACAATATGAGTTCCTTGAGGGTGAGTTGTTAGTAATAGAAAAATGTAATGGTTGTTTCCCATTCCACCAATTACTATGCGCAACCAAATGTTTGCACAGAAGAAAATGTAAAAGCTAAATTGTGTTACATTTTAGATGGGTAATGGGATTTGCCAGTCTAGGCCACATGCAAAATGTAGGTAGGCACATTTTCACTAGGCATAGATACACTGCTACTTTGAACTACCTTGAAAAGAAGCATAGTGTTTGGTTTGTTTATATGTTATGGGCAACCTATGATTTGGTACTTTTGATTAAGCTGTTACTATACACAGAATGTAGCCACAACAAGACCGGGTCATTCTTACAGTGAGGGAAAAAAGTATTTGATCCCCTGCTGATTTTGTACGTTTGCCCACTGACAAAGACATGATCAGTCTATAATTTTAATGGTAGGTTTATTTGAACAGTGAGAGATAGAATAACAACAAAGAAATCCAGAAAAACGCATGTCAGAAATTTTATAAACTGATTTGCATTTTAATGAGGGAAATAAGTATTTGACCCCTCTGCAAAACATGACTTAGTACTTGGTGGCAAAACCCTTGTTGGCAATCACAGAGGTCAGACGTTTCTTGTAGTTGGCCACCAGGTTTGCACACATCTCAGGAGGGATTTTGTCCCACTCCTCTTTGCAGATCTTCTCCAAGTCATTAAGGTTTCGAGGCTGACGTTTGGCAACTCGAACCTTCAGCTCCCTCCACATATTTTCTATGGGATTAAGGTCTGGAGACTGGCTAGGCCACTCCAGGACCTTAATGTGCTTCTTCTTGAGCCACTCCTTTGATGCCTTGGCCGTGTGTTTTGGGTCATTGTCATGCTGGAATACCCAGCCATGACCCATTTTCAATGCCCTGGCTGAGGGAAGGAGGTTCTCACCCAAGATTTGACGGTACATGGCCCCGTCCATCGTCCCTTTGATGCGGTGAAGTTGTCCTGTCCCCTTAGCAGAAAACACCCCCAAAGCATAATGTTTCCACCTCCATGTTTGACGGTGGGGATGGTGTTCTTGGGGTCATAGGCAGCATTCCTCCTCCTCCAAACACGGCGAGTTGAGTTCTCCTCTGAATCATTCAGATGTTCATTGGCAAACTTCAGACGGGCATGTATATGTGCTTTCTTGAGCAGGGGGACCTTGCGGGCGCTGCAGGATTTCAGTCGTTCACGGCGTAGTGTGTTACCAATTGTTTTCTTGGTGACTATGGTCCCAGCTGCCTTGAGATCATTGACAAGATCCTCCTGTGTAGTTCTGGGCTGATTCCTCACCGTTCTCATGATCATTGCAACTCCATGAGGTGAGATCTTGCATGGAGCCCCAGGCCGAGGGAGATTGACAGTTATTTTGTATTTCTTCCATTTGCGAATAATCACACCAACTGTTGTCACTTTCTCACTAAGCTGCTTGGCGATGGTCTTGTAGCCCATTCCAGCCTTGTGTAGGTCTACAATCTTGTACCTGACATCCTTGGAGAGCTCTTTGGTCTTGGCCATGGTGGAGAGTTTGGAATCTGATTGATTGATTGATTGCATCTGTGGACAGGGGTCTTTTATACAGGTAACAAGCTGAGAGTAGGAGCACTCCCTTTAAGAGTGTGCTCCTAATCTCAGCTCGTTACCTGTATAAAAGACACCTGGGAGCCAGAAATCTTTCTGATTGAGAGTTGGTCAAATACTTATTTCCCTCATTAAAATGCAAATCAATTTATAACATTTTTGACATGCGTTTTTCTGGATTTTTTTGTTATTCTGTCTCTCACTCTTCAAATAAACCTACCATTAAAATTATAGACTGATCATTTCTTTGTCAGTGGGCAAACTTACTAAATCAGCAGGGGATCAAATACTTTTTTCCCTCACTGTAGGTCAGGACACTTGAACTTTAGTTCAACATTTGTTGAGTTCCTTATTTTGCAGTCTTCCTGTCAGATCAATTAATCTATTACCTCTCTGTCAGGAATTTCCTATCATGCCCCATGCCCGTCTCTGTCAGAGTCGGCCACAGTCATCGTGTCAGTGATGACATCACCAACACCGAGCTAGTCACTCTGCTGATTCCTGAGTGGCTCCATATTTACTTTAAGAGAGTGCGATCCCAGTATCCCTTGCTCGAATCAACGCAGGTTTCTAATCCAGCCCAAATGTGTCACTCGCTGCAGCTTTTTCTGCAGCTGCCAGCTAAAAGTGAATCCTGTCTGCAGCTGGGGCCGTGTCCCGGGCCAACAGACTAGAGCACAAAGCTCTAATGAGCCAGACTGCTGGTCCACACAGTTTCTGCTGGGACTCAAGCTGCAGGAGTCATTGGCCCGATGACAATGCTGTCAATCCTCATCCACTTACAGTCTGGCTAAGTCAATGTTTCCCCTACCATCACTTGGCATAAGCGGGCACTGAGCGATGCACCCCCACCTGGCTTTGGTGCTCTTTGCCGAAGAATTTGGCTTCAATTGGTAGAAACTGTGTCAGCACCTCTAGATTTGCTGCAAGGGCCTTTGCACAATTGTGTATGTATGCGTTGATGTCTTTTAGAAAAATACATGAGTTGTGTAGCAAAAGCACGGGCAGGCTTTGTTTACGGGACCATGACGGAGGTGTAGGTGGGTGGTAGAAACTCCCAGGAGGCAAGGTCCAGCCTAAAACTAGTCACAAGTTAAAGTACATTGTTTGAGCCCCATGTGCTCTCTCTCGCTCTCTTAATTCAAAGGACATGGGAAACAGGTTTACATTTCCAAAGCAAGTTGAATAGTTAATAACAAAAGTGGCATAAACAATCAGAAATTAAAAGTAAATATTACATTCACAAAAGTTTCAAAAGAAGAGACATTTCAAATGTTTATTACTGGCTATGTACAAATAGTTGAAGTACGAAAGGGAAATAAATAGACAGATATAGTTTGTATTTACATTTTTACATTTACATTTTTAGTCATTTAGCAGATGCTCTTATCCAGAGCGACTTAGTGCATACATTTTCATACCGGCCCCCCGTGTGAATCGAACCCACAACCCTGGCGTTGCAAACGCCTTGCTCTACCAACTGAGCTACACAGGGAGCAATGATGTTTGTTCTTCACTGGTTTCCCTTTTCTTGTGGCAACAGGTCACAAATCTTGCTGCTGTGATGGCACACTGTGGTACTTCACCTACCTAGTAGATGTGGGAGTTTATCAAAATGTGATTTTGTTTTCAAATTCTTTGTGGGTCTGTGTAATCTGAGGGAAATCGGTCTCTCTCAGTATCTCTGCCGAACTGAAGGTGTGTAGAGAATCCTGTGCCTGAAGGCTGGCTGATTACTGGAATGTCTTCAGGTGTGCCAGTTCAGGACTAGATGATTGGGAGAACGGCCCACAGTAGCCCTATAGTTTCAACTTTCGGGTCAGGCCGCGCTACTTTTAATTTGCCCTAAGGCTTTTACCTCTGTCCCTGAATCAGGTGCTTCAAAACCCTGTATGATTTTCTTCTAAAAATGCATTGCAGCTAATTTTCTCTCTTTCTCTCCTCTATAGTTAATAAGCACAAACCATGGATCGAGACGACTTATCATGGCATCGTAACAGAAAATGACGACAAAGTACTTCTGGACCCTCCACTTATCGCCCTGGACAAAGACGCCCCACTGCGCTACGCAGGTGAGAGAGGAGCGTTTTCTTCTACTCTATCCTGATAGGTCCTTTTCTCTGAACCCCTTGATTCATGGATTCTGTTTTTTATGTACCATAAAAGGCGAAGATAACAAATATAACCATTACAGATTCATTAGATTTAATCATTTGTCAATATCCTAAGTGTACAATGCTGCAAGTCAGAAGTTTGCTAGCGAGCAGATGTTGTAATTTATCGTTTTTCATTGGTTACTCATGCTTCTTTGCTCTTCATAAACTTTTCAGTAGCGAATTGGGGATGCAGTAGCTACACATGATACAATGTTAGGATTCATAGGGAATCTATTTACTTGACATTTCTATATGATCTTAAACCCAATTTGACCTCTGCAATATGTTAGTATGTGAAGAAGCATCAAGTTAATCTCTTTATTTTACGGCCGAGCTATGTCATCTGTGCTGCTTCTGCAAAGTCCAGTCATACACTCTACGTTAATCTACGTTAAGTGCACCACCCAGTTTATGTTCCAAATCTTGCCAGCGGAGAAATTGCATATTAGATTTGTTTTTACCACACAGTGGTACGCAGCTGGTCGCCATATCCACCATAAGGATCCTTTCATATCCAGATCAATCAGAAGTTTCCCTTTAATGTTTATCACAGACGAGAGGCACAATTAAACTGAGATGTGCCAAGGCAGCATTAGGGCACTTTTTTTAATCACACAAGAGATTGACTTTGGCTGCGGTTCAAAGCGCTGTGGCATTGGGAATAGCTTTTTTCCCCTCCATCCCATTCATTCTGTGATCTTCAGTACTCCCTACACAACTCTCCCATGTCCCTTGTTGTGCCCTTGCCCCTTTCTTTTTATCACACATTAAGTGAATTTACTGTACTTAATCAACTGAGATGGGTGTGCCGTTTTTCCTCAGAGAAAACAACTAAAGAATTCCACAAATTCTATTCCTGTTATATTCTAGACTAGAACTTGACCACAATGAAATGGTCTGTCTACGCCAAATTGTTAATGTATTTGATTTGAACGGCAGGGTGCACAACACAGCCCAATGCAAGGGTGGACCAGCCCAATAGAGAACTCAACGTGAAGAGGAATCAAAATGCCCATTCACTGCACAACGATGGGTTCCTCTTACAGTAGTAAATTGGAGTTCAATGGAGCGCTCTACGCTGTCCTTTCTTCTTTGTACGCCACTCACCACTTTGATGAGGAGGGCAGGGAAAGTGGACAGCGTGTCCCAGCAAACTGGCCCTCCCAGGAACCGACAATCTGGCCTCACGTGGCAGCCGGGGTGACTATCAGTGGCTTGCCAAACCTCGTTCTGCCAATCCCCCTCTGTGTACAAAGTACAAACAAGGCTCACTGCAGAGTGTCACGAACCGGCTCAAGTTCGTAACAAAAGGGAGACACGTGGAGACAAGGAATACTCAAAGTATATATTTATTAACTAAAGTAAACTAAATCAAATAACAATGGTGTGTGTAATCAGTAGTGTAAGTGAGTGTTTGCATGCATAAATGTAATATGGAAAAGTATCTGCCTGGAGAGAGTCTCCTCAATGAATGTGGAAGAGGTCCATTTATGCTGGGACACACCCGGCCCAGGTGTTTCCCATGTAGCTGACGACCCTCCCAACTCCGCCCACCGGCATCCTAATAAGGAAACAAGAGCAAAGAGAGAATACGGCAGACAGAGTGGGAGGGTCGTCACACCCCCCCATAAGACCGGGGACCAACAAGGACCCCGGACCAACGTACTCAGCCCCGCGTCCCAAACCGACAAATTGTACATGTTCACACCTCCACTTGCCCCACCCATCATCCTCCTCTCCAGACCTCAGCAACCTTTACACAGGAAGCAACCTTTAAGAGGAAAGAAGAACCCAAGACTAGGAGGGGACAAACAGGAAAGATAGAACATGACAAAATCAAACAATGGTCGGTCACATCAATATTCATGAACAGGGCGCACGAGAGAGCGCATCAGCAATCACGTTCGAAAGCCTGTTGACAATGAGAAGACCATACGTACACAGCCTTAGCTTTCAGCAAATCTGTCAAGGGAGCGACCACAGTAGAGAAGTTCATACAAAAACCACTATAATACCCAATCATTCCCAAGAAACGCATCAGTTCCTTTTTAGTAGTTGGTAGTGGAAAAGCATCAATAGCTACCACTTTGGCCGAACAGGACGCACTTCACCCTGCCCAACCACCTTTCCAAGGTATGTAACAGTCGCCTGAGCAAACTCACATTTAGCCAAATTTATCGTGAGGCGACCCGCAGTCAGACGTCCGAACAAGGCTTGAATACGGGACAGATGTTCCTCCCAAGTATCTGCATATATCACTACATCGTCCAGATAAACAGCGCACCCGGCCAGACCAGAGACAACCCTGTTCATAAGTCGCTGAAAAGTGGCAGGCGCATTACGCAGTCCGAAACTCATAACCGAATACGAGTACAGACCAAAGGATGTAATAAAGGCAGAGATTTCACGTGCCCTACTCGTCAGTGGCACCTGCCAATACCCCTTTAACATGTCAAATTTGCTCACAAACTTAGCTGCGCCGACTTGATCAACGCAGTCCTCCATCCGAGGAAGAGGAAATGAATCCGGCTTAGTGACATCGTTTACCTTACGGTAGTCCGTACAAAATCTATTTGTTCCATCCGATTTACTGACCAAGATACAGGGAGAAGCCCAACTGGAGAAAGAAGGCTCCGCTACCCTACTCTCCAGCATGCACCCGACCTCAGCATCCAGACAACGCAGTCTCTCTGAAGAAACTCCACAGAACCGTTGACGAATGGGGTCAGCATCTCCAATGTCAACATCATGTTCTATTAAGTTTGTACGTGTAGGTGTATCAGAAAACAACCCTGGAAATCTCTGAATCAAACCAACCATATCTTTCCGCTCATCAACAGGTAGATGAGTAAGAAGGCTATCTAAAATCTCCAGTGTCTCTGAATTTTTCAATCTACCCTGCAGTATGCAATCGTCAGGACCAGAAACATCTTCCTGCTCCTGCACAGACCTAGCATGACCAGCACTCAGGGAATAAACAGTATCAGCCAAAAGAACAGCCTTACCGTCCTCTGTAGACTCCCCCTGTTCAGTCTGAGGAACGTGCATAATAGGGTTTTAACAAATTTACATGGCACAGTTGGTTTGCTTTCCTCCGTTCTGGAGTGGCAACTAGATAATTTTGCTCAGTGTACTGGCGCACCACTGTATATGGACCTTGAAGCTTGGCTTGAAAAGGAGAACCAACAATTGGCAGCAGAGCCAGAACCTGATAACCTGGACTAAAGTGACGAGGCTCAGCTCGGCGATCATATATGCTCTTCATCCTGTCCTGTGAAGATGATAGCTTCTCTTTAGCCATTTCACCAGCGGCATACAAGCGTCGCCGAAAATCACCCACATATGATAACAGGGACTGAGGAGGCTCGGGGAGACTTCCAGTCATCCTGGAGAACAGATAAAAGCCCACGCACCCGATGTCCAAACACTAGGTCATTTGGGCTAAAACCCGTGCTCTCCTGTGAAACCTCCCTAGCTGCTAACAATAACCAAGGCAACCCCTCCTCCCAATCCTTTTCCATCTCAGTACAATAAGCTCTCAACAACGACTTAAGTGTTTGATGGAAACGTTCCAGTGCTCCTTGACTTTGGGCATGATAGGCGCTAGACAAGTTGTGTTTAATATGGAGTTGTTGGAGAACCTGACCAAAGAGATTAGAGGTGAAATTAGATCCTTGATCACTTTGAATGACCTTAGGGATTCCAAACAGTGAGAGAAACTGAGTCGAAGCTTTTAACACAGCCTTAGTCGTGATAGACCGGAGAGGATAGGCAGCAGGAAACCTAGTGGTCTGACACATCACAGTCAACAAATAATTACTACCCTTTCTAGAACGAGGCAGAGGACCAACACAGTCAATAATCAAATACTCAAAAGGTTTACTGAGTACAGGAATAGGGAACAGTGGTACCGGCTTAATAGCTTGATTAGGTTTACCAGTTAATTGACAGGTGTGACAAGTTTTGATGAAATCAGAAACATCCCTCTTTAATCTTGGCCAAAAGAAATGTCGTAATATACGATTGTAGGTTTTTCTCACACCCATATGCCCAGCAACGTCATTGTGAGAAGTTGTTAGCACCAACTCACGAAGCTTAACTGGTACCACCACCTGACTAATCGCCTCCCCCAGAAAACAACTACCATGAGACATCCACTTTCTCATCAGGACCTCCTCTTGGAGAAAATAGCCCTGTGCGACATCTCCCAACTGTTCCACAGGCACAATTTGGTCCCGCAACTCTTCAAATGTAGGGTCAGTCCGTTGCGCCTCGATTAAATCGGAGCGGGATATAGATAACGGGATAACAGGGAAAACAGTAACCGACTTCTTTGTGGTATTCTCGTTAGCCAGTTCCGTGACCAGGTCGTCATGGATCATAGAACGCGTCACTGCACACGCAGAAAACACCTCTGGGAAATTCTGCGCACTCTCATTAGGAATCCCTACAATTGACGGCTTAGTGGAAACCGCTAAAGATGGAAACGCGATAGGCCACACACGCTCCCCAGCCAAGTTATTTCCAAGGATCACGTCAATACCCTCAATAGGCAATGAAGGACGCACCCCCACAACAACCTCACCTTTCACCAGTCCACAATCCAACATCAGTTTATGCAATGGAACTGACAGTGTTCAAACCTATTCCCCTAATTAGAACACTATTCCCCGAATCAGTCTCCGCAGAGAAGGGTAACACAGATTCCAACACAAATGATTCAGAGGCACCTGTGTCTCTTAGGATCTTTACTGGCACTAGGTTCTTACTTCCTACCATAGACACAAAACCCTCCGTAACGAAAGGTAAATAGTCGGGATCAATGTAGCCCTTCACATGGCTCTGGGCATGAGACAATGCGTCAGGAGTGAACTGATGTGGAACAGGCGCTGCTAACGCTGCAGGCCTCGATTTACCATAAGCACCTGTACTGAATTTACCCCTAGACCTAAGAATCGGACATTCATTTTTCCAATGACCTAATTCTTGACAGTAGTGACACTCTTGACCAAAGTCAGTTTTACCACGGGTATCAGGCTCAACCCTAGTTGAATGAAACTCTGCCCGGGAACCGAAGTATCTCGGCGAGCGAGGCCCAAATCTCTGCGAACGCCCCCACTCACTCCGAATACGGGGTTCTTCAAAAACATTTTTGTGAGTCAACACATATTCATCTGCCAAAACCGCAGCTTCAGCGACAGTCTTTATTTTTCGTTCGTTAATGTACGTCGCTATACGATCAGGGATTGTGTCCTTAAATTGTTCTAACATAATCAGATCACACAGCCCTTGGAAAGTCATAACTGCAGAGGCAGAACACCAGCGATTGAACTGTGAAGATAATATTCGCGCAAACTCAACATGAGTCTGCTGATCATCCCTTTTTAAAGTTCTAAATCGTTGGCGGTAAGCCTCAGGGACCAATTCGTAACTCTGTAACACAGCCGTTTTAACCTTCTCATAACTAACACGGTCTGCTACACTAAGAGCTGAATATGCTTCTTGCGCTTTACCAGTCAGCACACACTGCAACATCAAAGTGCGATCAGAATCAGGCCAACTCCTAGCGTCAGCAACACGCTCAAACAACGAAAAGAATGTCTCCGGGTCCTTTTCATTAAACTGGGGCAACAACCGTAAATTCCCAACAATATCAAATGTGTCTGGATTACGACCAAAAGAGGAACGACCCCTAGGTAACTCTGGATCCCCTTCCCAGAGCAAACTCTCCCCTGAGAGCTTTCCTTCCCTAACCAACTCTAGTCGCTCTTGTTGCAGCTTGATTTTAGCACGCTCCATATCCTGTTTAAATTCCAATTCCCTTTCATATTTTACCCGATCATGCCCTAGCTGTAACAGAAGCAGTTCTTTCTGCTGTTCAAAAAGAAGACTACTATGACTAACCGATGGAGCGGTCATTGTAACATATCGGGGAGACAACTTGTCCTCAGCAGAGACTGCCCCAGTGGTAACATCCAGAATACCACTCTCCATCAAATTGGCCTTCAATATTAACCTAATATAATTTTTTAGACGTTTATCACTAATTTTAACCTTGTAGTGTTCAGCAACCTTCAACAGCTGTTCTTTAGTACATAATTCTAACAGTTCTTCTGATGGAAAGCGAATGAACTCGGCTACATTAGACGCCATAATCAGGAAAATAAATAAATATATATATATCATAATAATCTTGCTCAACCCCTCTGCTGAGCACACCAGACACAAGAGAAATGACAATCACACCGAGTACCACAGAAGAGAGCTGGGATATGGAGCTTCCCCAAAACCTACAATAACTCAACCCTAGTCTTCGTGCAGATTCGCGGTGGGTAATTACGCACTGTAGCCCGCTGGCAAGGAATTAAACCCCCCAGCACGCTGGTAGATTCCCCCAAGCCACGGATGTGCCCCCGAGACAACTGCTCAGTCCACAGACACCACACAAAAATAACAAACATTTAACCATGCCCAACGTATCCCAAAACAAAACACGTCGCTAAGCCTATCAGGGGAAAAAGCTATAGCTCCGGGTAGAAAATGTCACTACCCTACCCAATCTCCCACTGAGGTACACAGCCGATTGTACTCACCTCCTCAGACCGATGTCCCAACAGCGAGTCGAGCAAGAGTTTCCAGGCTGGGCTGGGACTGGAAACTAACCAATGTACTCTCTCCAACGCAGTACACAACCCAAAGGCAACCAATACTTGGCCTATCAAACGCAAACAAACTAACAAAATTTACAAAGAAAGACCCTACAGAATTGGACATTAACTCCACGTTCTCCCAAACACAACCAGTTCAAGATCCCGGACGAGCCCCCACTTGTCACGAACCGGCTCAAGTTCGTAACAAAAGGGAGACACGTGGAGACAAGGAATACTCAAAGTATATATTTATTAACTAAAGTAAACTAAATCAAATAACAATGGTGTGTGTAATCAGTAATCAGTAGTGTAAGTGAGTGTTTGCATGCATAAATGTAATATGGAAAAGTGTTGAGAGGTGCCAAAGCAAACAACCAAAAAGGCCACAAAAATACCACAACCAAAGTCAAAGTATCTGCCTGGAGAGAGTCTCCTCAATGAATGTGGAAGAGGTCCATTTATGCTGGGACACACCCGGCCCAGGTGTTTCCCATGTAGCTGACGACCCTCCCAACTCCGCCCACCGGCATCCTAATAAGGAAACAAGAGCAAAGAGAGAATACGGCAGACAGAGTGGGAGGGTCGTCACAAGAGCCACTGTACTCGATGGGCAGGACGCTGGATCCAGGGCTTGAATGTCTGTGTGAGAATGGTATGGTGCTATACGTCATTGGTGTGTGCATGCTTCGTTGTGTCAGTCTGTCCATATGTGTACATGTACGTGTGGGTGTGTTCACTGGTGCAGCGATGGTAGGTTTTTAAGCTGCAGGAAGCTTGAAAATGAGCACAGCAGCCATAGAAATAGCCAAGCCCGGAACTACATTACAGGGACACAATCAAGGACTCCTGTAGCATTTAGCCACAACAACATTTGGGTTACTTATTCCCTGATGTGACTGAGTAGTAGGGACATCTGTACTGGACATTGGAGTATGATGCAGTATGGACATTTTGCCTTAAGATGAGATCAATTCCTAATTTTATTCCAAGACAATGAGTTTATGACAGTTTAATTGATCTGGTTTGTTTGTCTGCTTAGTGTACCATTGATACCATTACCAATATCCCCCTGTTATTTTGTATGATTCCTCTTCCTTGAAATGTGATTAGTCTTGACAGGAACTCCTGCTGCTGAAGGGGGAGATGAGCTAGCCGAGCTCTCTGAAATCTGTGTCTACATCAGAAAAGGGGGCTGTAGCATAACACGCAGCAGTGCAGTCAGAACAGCTGCTGTAAGAGCCTCTGTCTTTGCCATTTAGGAAAACATTGGGTGAAACATATATTTGCGAAAAATCCTTTGACTCCCCCTTTGTGAATTTCATATTCTCACATATCCCTAAAACATAGAATTTGTGTTACCACAGAACCAATTAAGTCACAGATTGATCTGCTAAACATCCTTTGACTACCCCATTGTGGAGTTCACGTTGTCACATATCCCTCAGTTCAGATGTCAGCCTATTCTTACGAAATCCGCCATCGATGCCCTTTGTATTGCCGGTCAAGGGGCCTAGAATCAATACACATTGTGCTGGGATGAGGTCTTGTAGAAAATGTTGGGGGCTTGTAGCCAGAGCCGAGGGCCAAGGCACACAGGGTAGGCTGTGGGTGGAATTTCCCGCACCCCAGCTATGTTGTCATTAGGGCTGGGGAGAGCATGGGGTGGGGGAGGCCCAAAGCTTCCACCGCATGATTGGTCCTAAACAGCAGCCCCTAATGGGAAATCCATTTCTAATTGTCTAGGTGAAAAATAAACAGACAGCTCACCGCACGAGAGGCCAGGAACAGGTTGTAAACAATCAACCAAGCAGAACCGGCCCAATGTTAGCTGACCCAGGAGTAAGCTGTGAAGTTGTATCTCAATGCTCAGTGTGAAATACTGTACGTTAGCTTTTGGTTTTCAAGTAGCACATTTTCTGTGAATACAGTCTAATGCCGATGACATAAGATAGTTTTGATGAACTACGTTTTTATTCAGACTACAAAGTAATGAGTAAGTAGTAAGGTAACATAACTGCCTAACATGTCTGCTGAGATGAATGCTGTATTGTTATTACTGTGTCCAAACCTTCGGACATAGGCTAGTAAGCTACAGTATCATCCTAAATTATTTTGTTTTCTCTGGCATTCATCAGGAAATAGGGTTGGGCAGTATCCAGATTTTCATACCGTCATACTGTTTCTGTACCATACCGGCGTATACGGTATTATCAAATGTGCACACAAGGGGTGCTATTTAAAATTTTTATAATAATAATAATTGTTATTCTAATTATTTTTGACGCACAAAACAATTTAGGCAACATGGATCTTGATCCAGGAGGGGATTGAATGTCTCTGCTGTAACCAAGAAGCTTGATCTTGACATCTAGCAACTTAGCTAGCATGTTAGCAAACCAAATGCATAGCTGGAGCCCTGAGCTGGATATACAAAATGTGTGTATATATATATATATATATATATATATATATATATATATATATTTTACGGTATTGAAAGTCATATCGTAGATATTTCGAAAATACCCCGCTATACGGTATAAACAGTATATCGCCCAAGCCTACCAGGAAATGCAGAAATATTTTTCAGGTTATTGTTGCCTCTAAGCATGTCATGAGAAAAATTGTAAATCTTTGGGCAGTATAACCTTTTTCTGTAATGTTTCTTTGTAACCTCCTTACTTTTCCCCTAAGGAAGAGGGCTTTTTGGGCTGTGTATTGATTTGCACGTCAAATTTGAATCCAAATTCTCAATGTGAATGTGTATCCATATATGGCAAAAGTATGTATCTTGCCCTCTCTAACCTCTGAACTTCAACTTTTCTTCTGACTGACCTGGGTTGATCTTCTCTCCCTTCTTGTAGAAAGTTTTGAGGTGACCTTCACCAAAGAAGGTGATGATGGGCTCTTTCTCCTGCCTTGTGCTCAGTTTTTTATTATTAACCCACTAACGCAAACTAGCATCCACAGAAACTCCTGCCATGCTCTTTAATCTCCTCCCCATTTGTTATTGTTCAACTTTTACTTTTCTCTCACCCCAAATTTTTGGAAAATACAACAACTGGATGAAAAGTGTGATGTGGGGCTGCGTGTACTTAGAAATATCTGTGCATGAGACATCCATTGTAGTTTGCAGACCCTAACAGTATTTCAGCCACAATCAGGGAAAAGCTGCTAAAGTCAGGAGTTGGTCTCAAAGATGTCTAAATCATTTTGGCAAATTCATCATTAACAGTCAGCCAAGACAGATATCAAAACCAATTTGAGACAATTACTTTAAATGAAAAATTCTGCCTTAAGTTGACTATTTATTAAGAAAATACAACCTGGTGAA
This sequence comes from Coregonus clupeaformis, assembly GCF_020615455.1. NCBI lineage: Eukaryota > Metazoa > Chordata > Actinopteri > Salmoniformes > Salmonidae > Coregonus > Coregonus clupeaformis. Next base: position 24,847,675 of record NC_059215.1, read on the forward strand.
ACCCATGCTAAATATTGGGAAATTAAATTGGCATTTGAATTTAGGTAACCCTTTTTTGATAATGACATTTTTGTCATAGTGTAGTATTATGTATGGACAATAAACAGCATGCCAATATTGTCTTCATCATTGGTGCTTCTTGAAAAAGAACCAAATTGAAAGAAATGTGCAGGTATGACTTTTCTTTTATATTAAAGATGATTTTCACATAATAACCAGGACTTATGATCATGATTTTGACCCACTGGCAATTTGTAATTTCTAGATTTTTTTCAAAGCAAAGTCGCTGAGATTGTTCATTTAAACTCTCGGTGCTGTGAGGTTTCTGTTGTTGCATCTTTTCCTTAGTGGAATACTTTTTTCCACCACTAATCTCTTCCATTAGCATGGCTGCAGTTGTCATTTGATGTGGATGTCAAGCAAGTTGATATTTCTAACCCCAGTTCTCATCCAGTACTTTTGTTTGACTACTGCTATTGTACTGGTTTGATCCTCTATGATTTCATTTTGTATTCATTTCTAAATAGTTTGGGGCGCGAGGCAAAATTGCACAGGAAGACTTCCTTCACTCCAAAATGAACTTTTAATGGATTATTTTAATTTGTTAATTTTGTTTTTCTTCACTGTATTAGGTTTAGTGCCATTTGATACCGGACCACTTTATCATAATCGTTTCACATTACTTCTACTGTAAACGTTTAATATTTTGATTTGGGTTTCCTTTTCTTTTTCCTCTGTTCACTCCTTCTGTTCTTCTGAATTATCCCTGTAATTTATAGCCTGACAGTGAAATACGCTGATTTGAGATCTTACTCCGATATTTGCACTCCCTCTCCGTTTTGGTTTGATTAGTTTAATTGCTGTGATGTAAAGTACTCCTGTGAAATGCCTGTCTACATCTTTCTTGGTTTCAACCTGCATGACTGAATGCGATGTGATCAGTCAGCCCACTATTATGCTAAATGTCCCCCCTCCCCCTCCATCCCTCTCCCCTCCCCTCAAGTACTCACCCATACAGCAGTGCTTCTGGCTTCCTCCACAGACACCCCCTGCCCCCAAATGTACAAATCCCTGGCTGCCAAAACCTTTGGCTGTTCGTTATTTAAGTGTGTGTATACATAGTGTTTTATTACTAATATGACTTTAGACTTCAAGAAGGAACTTTCCCCTTCTAAACAAACACTTTTTCGATTCTTGACCTGTTCAGGTGAGATTTGTGGCTTCAGGATCCATGGGCAGAATGTCCCTTTTGAGGCAGTGGTCCTGGACAAGTCCACAGGCGAGGGGGTCATTCGGGCCAAGGACAAGCTGGACTGCGAACTCCAGAAGGAGCACACCTTCACCATCCAGGCCTACGACTGTGGAGAGGGCCCTGACGGAGCCAACATGAAGAAATCCCACAAGTATGTCTGACTCTTGCCCCGTGGTGCCTCAGGGCCTCGTACTGGGACTAATTTGCAAAGTCAACACTTGAGTGCCATAGTGTGTGCAATTTCTTCCCACCTTGACTCGATTTTGTTCAATTGATCTGATCTTAGCGTAATTATGTGGGCAGGACATTATGTTGCTGGTGCCAGCAGTCCTTTCAAAATTCTATTGATGCGATGAGTCCATCAATCAAAATTCACCTTGCAGTCTATGAATTTGATCATTGCCAACATATTAAATCAAGTAAAGGTTGGAAGGAAAATGTGCACACTCATGGGGCATTTCCATACAGGATTTACCCAAGTGTTTTATCCAAAAGGCTCAGACTTTTCTGTTTCCATCTACGCTGGCCTGCACCCATGTCTCACTGGAACATGGCTCCGGCAGACCTGCTCTCACTTGGGGCCAGAGCCAGGCCACTGGTACTTTTCAGCTGGCATTTATACTGAACAGAAATATAAACACAACATGTAAAGTGTTGGTCCCATGTTTGTTGAGCTGAAATAAAAGATCCCAGAAATGTTCCATATGCACAAACATTTCTTTCATGTTTTGTGCACAAATTTGTTTACATCCCTGTTAGTGAGAATGTATCCTTTGCCAAGATAATCCATCCACCTGACAGGTGTGGCATATCAAGAAGCTGATTAAACAGCATGATCATTACACGGGTGCACCTTGTGCTGGGGACAATAAAAGGCCACTCTAAAATGTGCAGTTTTGTCACACAACACAATGCCACAGATGTCTCAAGTTTTGAGAGAGCGTGCAATTGGCATGCTGACTGCAGGAATGTCCACCAGAACTGTTGCCAGAGAATTGAATGTTAATTTCTCTACCATAAGCCGCCTCAACGTCGTTTTAGATAATTTGGCAGTACGTCCAACCACCCTCACAACCGCAGACCACGTGTAACCACGCCAGCCCAGCACCTCCACATCCGGCTTCTTCACCTGTGGGATCGTCTGAGACCAGCCACCCAGATAGATGATGAAACTGAGGAGTATTTCTGTCTGTAATAAAGCCCTTTTGTGGGGGAAAACTCATTCTGATTGGCTGGGCCTGGCTCCCCAGTGTGAACACTGTGAACTTTAACTCCTTCTCACAGAGCAACTGTTTTGATTATGTAGAGGTTGTTGATTCTGCTCTTCACAAGTCCTCACTGTCAGCCCTAGCTATGGAAACACAATATCCCTAGTATAACATAAGCGTGTATACAATAGTGTAACACGTTGTTACATTTGAGACAAGAAGATGAGTACTGTCGCCAATTTTAGAGGTCTCCCTTGCCCACATTGAGCTATCCTTCCTTACTATCCTTGAGTATGTTAGTATAATCAAAGTTATCCAGCTGTAATGCGACGATATGATAAATTGTGATCGGCTGCAATACAGCCATCCTAAAATGGATTATTGCACATATTACTTAGTTAACTAAGCAGAGACTAATGTAATTCACAGAAGCTTGTGTGATGGCTGTATCTTTTTGGTCAGTCAGTCTGTCGTCACCAGTTTAATTTTGACCCCACCAGGGCCACTGTCCACATCCAAGTGAACGACATCAACGAGTATTCCCCAGTGTTCACGGAGAAGTCCTACAAAGCCACGGTCATCGAGGGTAAGAAGTACGACAGCATCCTGAAGGTGGAGGCAGTGGACGCCGACTGCTCGTTCCAGTTTAGCCAGATCTGCAACTATGAGATCGTCACCCCAGATGTGCCTTTCACCGTCGACAAGGACGGTAAGGACCCCCACGTAGCTGCCCGACCCTGCCGCCTGCCAAAAAACGAACGGCTTAAAAATAGATCACAGAGCTGCGATTCTTATTGACCTAGACCACATTTTTTATTGATCTCGGCAAACAGTATGTCTGCCATTTTTAATTCAGCACTTTGCCTTTGAAGTGTAGGCTTGTACGTTGAAATGCCAATCTCTGTATTATGATAATCCCCTGCGTGTCTATATCCGATTTTAGCACTGTTTACTTTTTTTCTTAGCGCACCTGTAGCCTGTTTGCATTCCATCAACGAAAAGCTCAAATCAGCTCAATTCTTCTTCTTTTTTCTACACTCAGGCTTCATCAAGAACACAGAGAAGCTGAACTACAGCAAAGAGCGCATGTACAAACTGACGGTGACTGCCTACGACTGTGGGAAGAACCGCGCCTCAGAAGATGTGCTGGTCAAGATCAATATTAAGCCCACCTGCAAGCCCGGCTGGCAAGGTATCAAAGGCCCTGCTCTATCAGTAACTCTCGAACGGCTTCAGGAACTGTTTGTGTGTGGGACTCTGCAAGGCTAAAGTTTACAGTATGCCATTGGGAAGAGGTCATTCAACCCTCAAGCTTATCCTCTCTTAGCTAGCTTCAGAATCACTGCCTAATCAATGAACAGAGCATTGACTGCAAATGTCTTATACCATTATTAGTGGTGTTGCGTCTAAACATGTAGCTAATTTCTCTTCTCTCTCTCACGTTATGTTTCTCTTCTCTCTATCTCTCTCTCAGGCTTCAACAAGAGGATTGAGTACGAGCCTGGCACAGGCAGTCTGGCCCTTTTCCCTAGCATGCACTTGGAGACCTGCGAGGAGCCAATCACCTCCATCCAGGCCAACATCGAGCTGGAGACCAATCACATCGGAAAGGGCTGCGACCGAGACACCTACTCTGAGAAGTCCCTGCACAAGCTATGTGGTGAGAAACCCTAAATCTACAACGACAACAAAAACAACCATGATATACTGTAGCTCAGAGCATGTATCTCTGCCAACCAAGCAGTGTGCCAAACAACATCCATTCCTCGTAATGCAGTCCCATTCCAAAATAACCTACCCTCAGTGAAAAAAGTTGATTTGATTTGTTGACATTATGTAATTGTTAGCCGGGGAAAACAAGTCATCGCTTTTACCATCTATAGCATTGTGTATTTGTGTCTAAACCTGGCATTCGCTGTGTGTGATTGTCTCTCTCAGGCGCCAGCGCTGGCGCGGTGGAATTACTGCCTGCACCAAGCAGCTCTGCCAACTGGACGGTGGGTCTGCCCACGGACAATGGGCATGACAGCGACCAGGTGTTTGAGTTCAACGGCACGCAGGCCATCAAGGTGCCCGAGGGCGTGGTGAGCACCAACCTGAAGGAGCCCTTCACCGTCTCTGTGTGGATGAGGCACGGCCCCGGGGCCAGGGAGAAGGAGACCATCCTCTGTAACTCGGACAAGACCGGTACGCTACCCTCTACTTACTGTAATATATACCCCATAATGTGTGTTCAATTGAGCCTGTCTGGAGTGCCAGATCGATGGGGTTTGCACTTTTGGGACTAGCGCAGTTTAGGAATGTGAAAGAAAACAATTAGGCTTATGATTCGAACCCAGGTCTGATACCCCATCAATATACAGTATTTGTCCTCTCGTGATAGGACTTCAAACGTACTCCCAGTCCGAAATTCTGGCAACTTTACCAAAATTCTAGATTTTATTGAAGTCAGGGTTGGAGGATTCCAGATTTTCTGCTTATTCCATTTGGATACTGTGAATCTTCCATCCGGGATTTTTGGAAAACGTAGGACTATTGGAACGTTACCAGAGTCTAAGGCAAGCCTACCTTTTAACCCTGATCTGGTGCCCGTCCCACAGAGATGAACAGACACCACTACTCCCTCTACGTCCACAACTGTCACCTCATCCTGCTGCTGCGTCAGGACCCCGCCGAGACGGAAAACTACAAACCAGCAGAGTTCCACTGGAAACTGGACCAGGTGAGCTGCCACGCTTTTAATTTAATTTGTGTTAAAACGAATACATACACCAAGATGCGTTTGCATTTGATCGCAGAGGATAACACTTCAAAGCATTAATTAAAACACTTATTTTCGTGGTCTGCTTGGTCACCAGGACACAACAAAGACTGCCCCTTTTTCGACACCACACCTCAGGACAGTTTGACTGATGGAAATAGTAGTAGTAGTAGTTACTTTATTGTCGCAGATGGGAAATTTACTAGTGAGAATGTCCCAGAACCCAACAACAACCAATGATTTTCAGCTGCCTCTCAAAATCATAGCAAAAGTCCAAATGGTTTGACCATTAGCACAATCAGTTTGTCATTGCCATAACAAAGACGTTTATGAGGACTGTAGAACGAGAGCTTTGTAGAGTAGTAGGAACATATGCAGAATGAGCTCTTTGCCATGTCTACCTCATCATGGCCTCAACTAGGACATGGCTCCAACACAGTTAATATTTCATTGATTTCTTGCATCCTCTCTCCTTGCCTCATTCTCAAAATGTATTGGAGAAGAAAGTCCGAAGGGAGGGACCTTGGCCAATAAGGTTGAGAAGGAGGTGAGGAAAGACTAATTTGGTTGACTTTGACCTCCTGCCCCCCCTCCTCTCTCTCGCCCTCCAGGTGTGTGACAAAGAGTGGCACCACTACGTGCTGAACGTGGAGTTCCCCTCCGTGGCTCTCTTTGTGGACGGGACCACCTTCAAGCCCTTCCTGGTCACCGAAGACTACCCCCTGCACTCCTCCAAGATCGACATGCAGCTCACCATCGGGGCCTGCTGGCAAGGTAAACTAGCCACAAAGTAGCCTGGTCCCAGATCTGTTTGTGCTATCATGTCAACTCATTATCATGCCAAACATTTGGAGTTGACATGATAACTCAAACAGATCTGGGACCAGGCAAGACACAGCGGGAATGTTGGTGAAAATATATTATCTTAACAACAAAAATATATCCCTCATCAGGATGTTTTAAGATGTAATCCTTTAGCTACATGGCAATAAATACATGTATCAGCTAAGACACCAGTATTGATCTTTGAGTGGTTTATATGGTTTCAGAGGGTCTACTATATTGATAGTTACTAAGGAAAGAATGCTAGAAAAAGGCTTTCTGTTTGAGAATGAGTTTCTTTATTGCCAGTTTTTTTCATTGATAGACAATGGTAGTTCTTATGTTTATGCCTAAGGCGTATATGTAATTGTTCTGATATACTGTACATACAGTATTAACTCTTTCCCTGCTACCAGGATGATGCACTATGAGTATATGTGTAACATCAAACCAACCTCTCCTGATTCTCAACGCCTCCCCCTGCTCTCTTTCCCCCTGCTCTCTTTCCCCCTGCTCTCTTTCCCCCTGCTCTCTTTCCCCCTGCTCTCTTTCCCCCTGCTCTCTTTCCCCCTGCTCTCTTTCCCCCTGCTCTCTTTCCCCCTGCTCTCTTTTTCCCTGCTCTCTTTTTCCCTGCTCTCTTTTTCCCTGCTCTCTTTCCCTGAACTCTTTCCCTGAACTCTTTCCCTGAACTCTACAGACAACTCAGGACATGACAATGACAACGAGACAGTCTCTGAGCCTTCCACAGGTTGCTCAAGTCTTTCCCTTACTCCTTAATATGTGCCATTTGTCCATTTTGTTAACTGCATCATCATCATCGTCAACCCCGACTAGAATGTCTTCCACATTCTAGCTGCACGAGGACTGATTCTCTAACTACATTTCTAGCATGAGACAGTCTGCGTAAGACTGGAGGCAACATACTCCTGGACGCCTTTCTTTCTGTATCACCTTCATATTTGTATGATCTTTTCCCTCTTTCCTTCATAAGCCAATGCAGTATTCTCTAAATATCGCCTTCAGACAGTGCTCTCTATTACCCGATGCAGTATTTGGAGATGTTTACAGTTTCGGTGCATGACCTTGCGTAAGGAGCTGCGGCTCCAGAGTATCTGATGACAACAATGCACAGCGTGCGACACACCGATTCTGCTGCTGGCTGCAGGACAATGTGACCTTGAGAGAGGCGAGGCCAGATTTTTCGTCTGCGTTGCAGTGACGCAGCAGACCCATCCTCATGCACTACCAGGCGCATCAAGTCCCTGCACAATTCTCACCTCGCGCTTATGATTTTCACCTCAAGAAATGCGCCAGTATATTGCAATATGTTAACAATAAATCAAGAACCATAACTGATAGGATACATCCCAGCTAGGATACATCCCAGCTAGCACAAAACGATCTGAGAACCCGATGTTTCTTAGAGCTTGGGGAGAGCGTGGTTGTCCTATAGTTATTTTGCATACAACCTTCCCACAACTTTCTGGGAATAGTGCAGAATAGTTGCTTGGCTTTGGAACATTCTCAGCACATTTAAGGAACTTGACAAAAACACATTTATTTTCTTGGTAATTCGTTACTTTAACAGAACGTTTCCTAAAAGTTCAAACATGGTTACATTTAATATCAATTTTGGTAATATTCTAGGAATGTTTTCCAACTGGTTTGACATTGGGAACATTCTCAGATAGTTCAGAAAATGTTAAGAAACAATGTTCTTCTGTGGGAATTTCAGTCCTTCAGCATAACGTTCCCAACAGGTTTCCTCATGGTTGTATTTAAAGTCATGTTCTCAAATTATTCAGAGAATGTTAAGAAAATGTTCCATAAAAACCAAAAGAAAACCTTTGTAACGTTCAGAGAACGTTCTAAGAATGTTTTAAAAAAAAACGTACATTCTGTTCTCTGCGTCAACCAAACACACTCTATCTTCTATCTTGTTAAGTGTGTTGATCTTAATGAGTGCTTGCTTCCTTTGAAATGGGGCATGTTTGTATAGACTAAAATGAACAGCTTTGTATGAGTTTAAAAAACATGGTATGCTAGCCCCATGCTGGTGGCACAGTGGACTAATTCCATGGATAAAAAACAGAAGATCATAGGTTTGAATCTCACTGACAGCGTGCAATAAAACAAGAAATGTGTTTGCATGATTAATTCCTAAGCAAATTAATTTCCATGTGTCCTATCTGTGCTTGGAGTTCAGAACAGTTAACCCAAACTAAGCTAGCAGTGTTATTAAAAGTCTTATTGAAACATTCAGTGAAAGTTTTAAGGAAGTTATTGAAAAACTTTTACATTTCATTCAAAACATTTAGAGAATGTTCTCAGAATGTTATTTAATTACCTTAAAATAACCTATAATTTCCATTCTCAGAACGTTAATAAAACATCCCAGGAAAACTTTCAGGGAATCATAGTAAACCGTTCACAGAACCTCCCTGCAACCTAAAAATGAATGTTCCCAGAACAGGCAAAGAATTTTCTTCCGTTCTCAGAACGTAAAAAAAAAACGTTCAGTTTTACTGGTCAGGAAACGTATGGCTTCGTTCCCAAAACCAATGGGAAGGCAAAATCTTACGTTCCCTCAGCTTCCAAGGAACCAAATGTGCTAACTGGGATGTAAGTAAAATTTTAAAGATGTTCCTCACAACCGATTGTAGCAAAAGTATATTGAAAAACATAAATTATATTGAAATATCAAGAATCACCATAGCATTGTAGGATACATATTGGTCACATTATGAAAATGTATGTAAGATTATAACATGATCATTTGCAGTGAAGACATTGAACTGATTCCATGACAGCATGCTACCCCCCAATCCATTGTTTTTTGCACCATTAAATTGCAGATGTATGCATGTATGGCTGGAGGCCTGTATCAGCTCATCCGTCATCCATTCTCAGGCCTTTTAAGGGCACATATACTAACTTGCATGAGAGCGCCAGTCACGCGGCCTTCGCTGCACATTCAGATGGCATGCTTCAAACCGCCGGCCCAGAAAAGGTCAGTCTGCAGACTTATACGCCTGGCTGACTGTGTGTGTTCTGCTCCGCTCTTTGCTGGGTCCAGGCGGCAACGCTCGCATGTCCCAGTTTTTCCGGGGGAATCTGGCCGGCCTGATGATCCGGTCGGGAAAGCTGGAGAACAAGAAGGTGATCGACTGCCTGTACACCTGCAAGGAGGGCCTGGATGTGCAGCTGCCTGAGGAGGTGGCCTCAGCCGTCAAGGTGAGACGTCTAGCTATAGCCTGGGGGGCTGGAGGGGCTCTGGGGGGAAGTTTCCCCTATGTACAGATCTAGGATCAGCTTTCCCTCCCCCAATCCTAACCTTAAAGGGATAGTTCACAAAAATTACAAAATTACACATTGGTTTAATACCGTGTAAGCAGTCTATGTACAAGTTATGATTGCAATTCATGCTTTTAGTTTCCCTGGCAGTGTCTGGCACGTTTTGACTTTCGTTAGCTTCACAATCTATTTCTGATACTTTTTGATGATTTTGACATAATGCGTGAAAAATGCTAATATCGGTCCCATGACTTGAATGGGATTTCTGCCACAAATGCTAAAACGTTAGAATTGGTAAACTGCCAGGGAAACGAAACCAAAGCAGTGAACTACCCCTTTAACTGGGCTACAAAGTCCAGTGAATTTGGTATACCTCTACTACAGTCACATTTAGAACAATAAAACTTGCATGAAGTTATGGGACTAAGTGCCCAAAAGAGAGTACATTGAACATGAGTACAGCCCTAAGTCAAGAGGGGCTTCAGTCTTCTTGCAATGACTTTGATATGTGGCTGTTTTTCCCTTCTAAACTGAATGACTGTAACTTGCTCTGGATAAGAGCGTCTGCTAAATGACTAAAATGGAAAATCAACAGTTGGGGCTCACTCTGCCGCCATCACCTCTTCTCTCTCAGGTGGCGTTCAACCCCAACCAGTCGTCTCTGACCGTGGAAGGCGACGACATTGAGGCTTTCGACAAGGTCATGCAGCACATCTCCTACCTGAACTCACGCCAGTTCCCCACCCCCGGCATTCGACACCTCCGCATCTCCACCACCGTCAAGTGAGTGTCCCGTGCCATCAATAAACACTGGCCCAATATACGCTTTGGGCCAGTTTCCTGGACACAGATTAAGCTCTGGACTAAAACATGTATAGAGATTCTCCTTTAAGCATGCTTTTTAGTCCAGGACTAGGCTTGATCTGTGTCCGGGAAACCAGCCCTGAATGATATAATACATTGTCTGCGCGCCAGACCACTTGGTACAATAAGATAGCAATATGGCTACTGAGTTTGGCTGGTTAGCCAGGCTTACCAATATATGCTTTATGATATTATACATTTTGTGTCAGTGAAAGATGATAATATTTAAATGGTAAATCACTGACGTGTTTAAAAGGTGTTGCTTTACACTCAAATAGAGATTCAAAAGGTTATTTATTCAAAGGGAATTGAATAAAAAAAGGTAAAATGGAGGTTAGTGTGTACCTGTCTTTTCCAAAGTGAATTCAACATGAAAGGTAAGATAGTGGTGAAAAGAATGAAAGACAGCTTCAAGTGAACTGCAAACTGTTAAATCCTAGTTTCACAGTATAGCCAATCAAATGGTCCCCTGCCCTATTTGCATGCACTTAGAAAGAAAGAGGATATTTTTCTCGCATATTGCATGCAAACTGAACAAATGTTTATACTTAAAGATAAAAAGGCCAATTTGAATGTCATGGCTAATGTACTGCTTACATTTGACTGAAATGGACAAATCCACTGAAATATCAACTGAAATGGACCTAATCTGAAACCGTTGGCTCGCTAGGTGCTTCAATGAGGAGACGTGCATCTCGGTACCGGAAGCAGTGGGATATGTGATGGTGCTGCAGCCCGAGGAGCCCAAGATCAGCCTGAGTGGCATCGACCACTTTGCCCGCGGCGCTGCAGAGTTTGAGAGCCCTGAGGGCGTGACTCTGTTCCCCGAGCTGCGCATCGTCAGCACCATCACCCGCGAGGTTGAGGCTGAAACCGAGCCAGAGGCCACCGAGGCCACAGAGGGGGCAGAGGACGACCCCACAGGTACTAAGCCGTACCACCCTACTGTAGATCATACCTCCTTACTTTAAATAGTACCACCTTACTGTAGATCAGGGGTAGGCAGCTAGATTCTGCCGTGGGCCGATTTTTGTCGGAGCAAATGGTCAGGGGGACAGGGAATAATTATAATTTATACACTGCAAATTGACCACAACTAAGCCCAAAAAGAGATTGTATTTGAAAATAACAATAATTTCATACCTCAATTACATTGAGACACAATCTTTTTTATTTGTGGGAATACTTGGGAACAGATTTCCTAAATTAAACATTTTTTTGCTAAATTCCTGATGATTTTAGTCTTTTTTGACCCAAAACTAAAATGCAAAAAAAAAACTAAAAAAACCAAATGGAACTTGGGGGAGCCAAAACAAATAAAATAATCACTCTGTAGATTGTACCACCTTACTGTAGATTGTACCACCTTACTGTAGATTGTACACCCTTACTGTAGATTGTACCACCTTACTCTAGATCGTGTACCACCTTAGAGTTAAGGAGTGTTTCTAAACCTTTTAAGGTTTCTCAACCAGCAAGCTATGGTCCCTCTTCTTTGAAGTATCTCCTTAAATTAAAACTAGCACTTGAGAACTGACAAACTGTCAGTCAGCCAACCATCTCAGGGACCTGTTGGTATCATCCCAGGGACCGGTGGCAGTCTACGGATCAGAGGTTGGCTGTAGATACAGTGCCTTCGGAAAGTATTCAGACCCCTTGACTTTTTCCACATTTTGTTACGTTACAGCCTTATTCTAAAATGGATTAAATAAATAAAAATCCTCAGCAATCTAAACGCAATACCCCATAATGACAAAGCAAACACAGGTTTTTAAAAATGACAAATGTATTAAAAATAAAAAACATATTTACGTAAGTATTCAGAATCTTTGCTATGAGACACGAAATTGAGCTCAGGTGCATCCTGTTTCCATTGATCATCCTTGAGATGTTTCTAAAACTTGATTGGAGTCCACCTGTGGTAGATTCAATTGATTGGACATCATTTGTCTATATAAGGTCCCACAGTTGACAGTGCATGTCAGAGCAAAAACCAAGCCATGAGGTCGAAGGAATTGTCCAACGAGCTCAGGATTGTGTCGAGGCACAGATCTGGGGAAGGGAACCCAAAAATGTCTGCAGCATTGAAGTTTCCCAAGAACACAGTGGCCTCCATCATTCTTAAATGGGAGAAGTTTGGAACCTCCAAGACTCTTCCTAGAGCTGTCCGCCCGGCCAAACTGAGCAATCGGGGGAGAAGGGCCTTGGTCAGGGAGGTGACCAAGAACCCGATAGTCACTCTGACAGAGCTCTAGAGTTCCTCTGTGGAGAAGGGAGAACCTTCCAGAAGGACATCCATCTCTGTAGCACTCCACCAATCAGGCCTTTATGGTAGAGTGGCCCGACGGAAGCCACTCCTCAGTGAAAGGCACATGACAGCCCACTTGGAGTTTGCCAAAAGGCACCTAAAGGACTCTGACCATGAGAAACAAGATTCTCTGGTCTGATGAAACCAAGATTGAACTCTTTGGCCTGAATGCCAAGCGTCACGTCTGGAGGAAACCTGGCTCTATCCCTACGGTGAAGCATGGTGGTGGCAGCATCATGCTGTGGGGATAATTTTCAGCGGCAGGGACTGGGAGACTAGTCAGGATCAAGGGAAAGATGAACGGAGCAAAGTACAGAGAGATCCTTGATGAAAACCTGCTCGAGAGCGCTGGGGCAAAGGTTCACCTTCCAACAGGACAACGAACCTAAGCACACAGCCAAGGCAATGCAGGAGTGGCTTCGGGACAAGTCTCTGAATGTCCTTGAGTGGGCCAGCCAGAGCCCGGATTTGAACCCGATCGAACATCTCTGGAGAGACCTGAAAATAGCTTTGCAGCAACGCTCCCCATCCAACCTGACAGAGCTTGAGAGGATCTGCAGAGAAGAATGGGAGAAACTCCCCAAATACTGGTGTGCTAATCTTGTAGCGTCATACCCAAGACTCAATGCTGTAATCGCTGCCAAATGTTCTTCAACTTAGTACTGAGTAAAGGGTCTGAATACTTATGTACATTTTGATATTTACTTTTTAATTTTTTCAAATAAATGAGCAGAAATGTCTAAACCTGTTTTTGCTTCGTCATTATGGGGTATTGTGTGTGTGGATTGATGAGGGGAAAAAAAACTATTTAATACATTTTAGAATAAGGCTGTAACATAACAAAATGTGGAGAAAGTCAAGGGGTCTGAATACTTTCCGAAGGTACTGTAGATACTATGCCGTATATAAAGATACTATGGTACAATAGAATGGAATAGAATAATATTGTCCATCTCCAGAGATGGAAATTCCTCTTTTGCTCTGCTCCCAACACCCCCGAACAACACACCACAAACACACAGCACACATTTGGGAGGAGCACAGAGTCATCCACAGGAAATACCGCAGCCAAGATCATGGTTCAGGGCATTTCATTTGAACTCATAAAGTGGTTCTCCTTCCCTACAATTGCAGAGAGGGCAGATCCCAATTGCTTTCAATCAGAAATAATGGTTTAGGCAGGCCTGGATGCTCATGTAGATGCCCTTGTGTCCCTAAGGGCAAATCTGGAGGAGACCCCAATGCACTGGGATTAATTTTACTGGCTGAATTGAATTGGGTTGATATTGGCCAGACCCTTGTATATATCACGGTAGAAACAAGTAGATAACACACAGAGGATTAGGCCACCACTGGCAAGCTGTGGGAGGGATTGGAGGGAGAGGGAGGGGTTGTTTACTACACAAGCTTTATGGGAGGGGGCACTTGACGAGCCACGCCATCTGTTCATCTATTTGGGCTGATAAAGAACAAGGGAGGGAGTGCAAGAGAGAAGAGGAGGGGAAAAAATTTAAACAGAAGAGGGAGAGCGAGAGAGGGAAGGAACTAGGGAGAGAGAAGGAGGGAGGGTGAGAGAGATGTGGAAAGGGGAGAAAGGGAATGCAAGAAAGGAGGGGTAGCGATCTAGAGATTGAGAGAGATAAAGTGCCCTTGTGAAAAACAAGCCATATGGGATAAAAGGGCTTAGAGGTCAACTACCACTGTTACCTACCAGTACTGCTGTTCTCATTACCTCTGGTTGATTAACAATGTACAGGACATCATGGGCTGGTTTCCTAGACACAGATTAAGTTTTGCCCTGGACTGAAAAGCTTCATAGTAACCTTTTTATTTTCCTGATATTAAGCAGGTGGTTTCTTTTGAAATTACTATTATCCATTGTTACCACATAGTTTCTTAGTAAATACCATGTAAATACCACCTGTAAAATAAAACGTAACCAGCATCTTCAGTGGAGAATTGAAAGTATGTTTTAGTCTAGGACTAGGCTTAATCTGATTCTGGGTAACAAGCCCCAAAAGCTTTTTTAAGAAGCCCCACATGATAAGATCCGTTTCTATGAAAAGGACAAAAATACCTGCACATGTGTACCACATTTGAATAGTGACAAAATTCTCTCAAAATTCAAAATTCTTTATTGGCATGGAAGTGTTACTACATACATTTCCACTGCAAACATATAGAAACATTTTGAATCAATCTTCTTCCACCCTCTTTTCTCAGTTCAAGAGACGGTAGTGTCGGAGGAGATCATGCACAACCTGGACACATGTGAGGTGACGGCGCTGGGCGATGAGCTGGACGGAGAGCATGAGACCTTGGAGGTGGACCAGGCCCAGGTCCAGCAGCGCGGCCTGGAGATGACCTCCTCCAACCTGGGCCTCGTCCTGACAGGTTGGTCTAGGATGGCTAGGCTAAGCTAGACTAGGCTGTTTGGCTATGGTAGACTAGGCTATGCTATGCTAACCACGTAGCATTCAGTCACAGCCACACAGACGCAATGCATACTCTATGTATAATGGATATGCAAAGCATGCATTCATACATGTACAAACATATAGCTGCGCACGTGCACCAGGTGTGCATGCACACACATAGATGTACAGTGGGGAAAAAAATTATTTAGTCAGCCACCAATTGTGCAAGTTCTCCCACTTAAAAAGATGAAAGAGGCATGTAATTTACATCATAGATACACGTCAACTATGACAGACAAATTGAGAAATTTTTTTCCAGAAAATCACATTGTAGGATTTTTAATGAATTTATTTGCAAATTATGGTGGAAAATAAGTATTTGGTCACCTACAAAGAAGCAAGATTTCTGGCTCTCACAGACCTGTAACTTCTTCTTTAAGAGGCTCCTCTGTCCTCCACTCGTTACCTGTATTAATGGCACCTGTTTGAACTTGTTATCAGTATAAAAGACACCTGTCCACAATCTCAAACAGTCACACTCCAAACTCCACTATGGCCAAGACCAAAGAGCTGTCAAAGGACACCAGAAACAAAATTGTAGACCTGCACCAGGCTGGGAAGACTGAATCTGCAATAGGTAAGCAGCTTGGTTTGAAGAAATCAACTGTGGGAGCAATTATTAGGAAATGGAAGACATACAAGACCACTGATAATCTCCCTTGATCTGGGGCTCCACGCAAGATCTCACCCAGTGGGGTCAAAATGATCACAAGAACGGTGAGCAAAAATCCCAGAACCACACGGGAGGACCTAGTGAATGACCTGCAGAGAGCTGGGACCAAAGTAACAAAGCCTACCATCAGTAACACACTACGCCGCCAGGGACTCAAATCCTGCAGTGCCAGACGTGTCCCCCTGCTTAAGCCAGTACATGTCCAGGCCCGTCTGAAGTTTGCTAGAGTGCATTTGGATGATCCAGAAGAGGATTGGGAGAATGTCATATGGTCAGATGAAACCAAAATATAACTTTTTGGTAAAAACTCAACTCGTCGTGTTTGGAGGACAAAGAATGCTGAGTTGCATCCAAAGAACACCATACCTACTGTGAAGCATGGGGGTGGAAACATCATGCTTTGGGGCTGTTTTCTGCAAAGGGACCAGGACGACTGATCTGTGTAAAGGAAAGAATGAATGGGGCCATGTATCGTGAGATTGAGTGAAAACCTCCTTCCATCAGCAAGGGCATTGAAGATGAAACGTGGCTGGTTCT
This sequence comes from Coregonus clupeaformis, assembly GCF_020615455.1. Taxonomy (NCBI): domain Eukaryota; kingdom Metazoa; phylum Chordata; class Actinopteri; order Salmoniformes; family Salmonidae; genus Coregonus; species Coregonus clupeaformis. The sequence continues at coordinate 24,863,871 of NC_059215.1, forward strand.
TTCAGCATGACAATGATCCCAAACACACCGCCCGGGCAACGAAGGAGTGGCTTCGTAAGAAGCATTTCAAGGTCCTGGAGTGGCCTAGCCAGTCTCCAGATCTCAACCCCATAGAACATCTTTGGAGGGAGTTGAAAGTCCGTGTTGCCCAGCGACAGCCCCAAAACATCACTGCTCTAGAGGAAATCTGCATGGAGGAATGGGCCAAAATACCAGCAACAGTGTGTGAAAACCTTGTGAAGACTTACAGAAAACATTTGACCTGTGTCATTGCCAACAAAGGGTATATAACAAAGTATTGAGAAACTTTTGTTCTTGACCAAATACTTATTTTCCACCATCATTTGCAAATAAATTCATTAAAAATCCTACAATGTGATTTTCTGGAATTGTTTTTCTCATTTTGTCTGTCATAGTTGACGTGTACCTATGATGAAAATTACAGGCCTCTCTCATCTTTTTAAGTGGGAGAACTTGCACAATTGGTGGCTGACTAAATACTTTTTTCCCCTACTGTATATACACATATTGTCGCTGTCTGATGAAAACCTCTTATCTTCAAAACAGAAACTTTTCAGGAAATTGAAAAAATGACCATATTGTCCACATACTTTTGTATATACAGTGGGGAAAAAAAGTATTTAGTCAGCCACCAATTGTGCAAGTTCTCCCACTTAAAAAGATGAGAGACCTGTAATTTTCATCATAGGTACACGTCAACTATGACAGACAAAATTAGAATTTTCTTTCCAGAAAATCACATTGTAGGATTCTTAATGAATTTATTTGCAAATGATGGTGGAAAATAAGTATTTGGTCAATAACAAAAGTTTCTCAATACTTTGTTATATACCCTTTGTTGGCAATGACACAGGTCAAATGTTTTCTCTACGTCTTCACAAGGTTTTCACACACTGTTGCTGGTATTTTGGCCCATTCCTCCATGCAGATCTCCTCTAGAGCAGTGATGTTTTGGGGCTGTCGCTGGGCAACACGGACTTTCAACTCCCTCCAAAGATTTTCTATGGGGTTGAGATCTGGAGACTGGCTAGGCCACTCCAGGACCTTGAAATGCTTCTTACGAAGCCACTCCTTCGTTGCCTGGGCGGTGTGTTTGGGATCATTGTCATGCTGAAAGACCCAGCCATGTTTCATCTTCAATGCCCTTGCTGATGGAAGGAGGTTTTCACTCAAAATCTCACGATACATGGCCCCATTCATTCTTTACTTTACACGGATCAGTCGTCCTGGTCCCTTTGCAGAAAAACGGCCCCAAAGCATGATGTTTCCACCCCCATGCTTCACAGTAGGTATGGTGTTCTTTGGATGCAACTCAGCATTCTTTGTCCTCCAAACACGACGAGTTGAGTTTTTACCAAAAAGTTATATTTTGGTTTCATCTGACCATATGACATTCTCCCAATCCTCTTCTGGATCATCCAAATGCACTCTAGCAAACTTCAGACGGGCCTGGACATGTACTGGCTTAAGCAGGGGGACACGTCTGGCACTGCAGGATTTGAGTCCCTGGCGGCGTAGTGTGTTACTGATGGTAGGCTTTGTTACTTTGGTCCCAGCTCTCTGCAGGTCATTCACTAGGTCCCCCGTGTGGTTCTGGGATTTTTGCTCACCGTTCTTGTGATCATTTTGACCCCACTGGGTGAGATCTTGCGTGGAGCCCCAGATCGAGGGAGATTATCAGTGGTCTTGTATGTCTTCCATTTCCTAATAATTGCTCCCACAGTTGATTTCTTCAAACCAAGCTGCTTACCTACTGCAGATTCAGTCTTCCCAGCCTGGTGCAGGTCTACAATTTTGTTTCTGGTGTCCTTTGACAGCTCTTTGGTCTTGACCATAGTGGAGTTTGGAGTGTGACTGTTTGAGGTTGTGGACAGGTGTCTTTTATACTGATAACAAGTTCAAACAGGTGCCATTAATACAGGTAACGAGTGGAGGACAGAGGAGCCTCTTAAAGAAGTTACAGGTCTGTGAGAGCCAGAAATCTTGCTTGTTTGTAGTTGACCAAATACTTATTTTCCACCATAATTTGCAAATAAATTCATTAAAAATCCTACAATGTGATTTTCCAGATTATTTTTTTTTTTCTCAATTTGTCTGTCATAGTTGACGTGTTCCTATGATGAAAATTACAGGCCTCTCTCATCTTTTTAAGTGGGAGAACTTGCACAATTGGTGGCTGACTAAATACTTTTTTTCCCCACTGTATAGTGTATGAGATTTTCATCAGACAGCGACAATATGCTACTTCTATAGGCTACTAGCAAAAATACACACAGTAGGCATACATGCACTTACACTATATATACAAAAGTATGTGGACATTCCTTCAAATTAGTGGATTCGGCTATTTCAGCCACACCCGTTGCTGACCGGTGTATAAAATCGAGCACACAGGCATGCAATCTCCATAGACAAACATTGGCAGTAGAATGGCCTTAATAATAATATAATAATAATATAATATGCCATTTAGCAGACGCTTTTATCCAAAGCGACTTACAGTCATGCGTGCATACATTTTTGTGTATGGGTGGTCCCGGGGATCGAACCCACTACCTTGGCGTTACAAGTGCCGTGCTCTACCAGCTGAGCTACAGAGGACCGTGACTTTCAACGTGGCATAGGATGCCACCTTTCCAACTAGTCAGTTCATCACATTTCTGCCCTGCTAGAGCTGCCCTGGTCAACTGTAAGTGCTGTTATTGTGAATTGGAAACGTCTAGGAGCAACAAAGGCTCAGCCGCGAAGTGGTAGGCCACACAAGCTCACAGAACGGGATTGCTGAAGCGCATTGCGCGTAAAAATCGTCTGTCCTCGGTTGCAACACTCACTACCGAGTTCCAAACTGCCTCTGGAAGCAACATCAGCACAAGAGCTGTTCGTCAGGAGCTTAATGAAATGGGTTTCCGTGGCCGAGCAGCCGCACACAAGCCTAAGATCACCATGCGCAATGCCAAGCATTGGCTGGAGTGGTGTAAAGCTCGCTGGACTCTGGAGCAGTGTAAACGCGTTCTCTGAGTTTGGCCGATGCCATGAGAATGTTACCTGCCCGAATGCATAGTGCCAACTGTAAAGTTTGGTGGAGCATGACAATGTTTCAGCATGACAATGCCCCCGTACACAAAGCGAGGTCCATAGAGAAATGTATTGTCAAGATCGGTGCGGAAGAACTTGACTGGCCTGCACAGAGCCCTGACCTCAACTCCATCGAACACCTTTGGGATGAATTGGAACACCGACTGCGAGCCAGGCCTAATCGCCCAACATCAGTGCCCGACCTCATTAATGCTCTTGTGGTTGAATGGAAGCAAGTCCCCACAGCAGTGTTCCAACATCTAGTGGAAAGCCTTCCAAGAAGTGTGGAGGCTATAGCAGCAAAGGGGGGACCAACTCCATATTAATGCCCATGATTTTGGAATTAGATGTTTGACGAGCAGGTGTCCACATACTTTTGGCCTTGTTGTGTATATGCTACATGCAAACCGTATACATTTTTCACCATTATGCATAAAAACATATCCTTCCTCAACCCTCCTGTCTGCGTTGTGCTTACAATGAGTGCCGGACCTGCCTTTAGCTACATTTTCCCTCCCTAATGCTGTACTTGACGAGCCTCCTCTCCCTGTCCCAGGCGTCAACACCATGGCCAACTATGAGCAGGTCCTGCACCTGATTCGCTACAAGAACTGGCACACAGAGGCTCTCTTTGACAGGAAGTTCAAGCTGGTCTGCTCCGAACTCAACGGCCGCTACATCAGCAACGACTTCAAGGTCGAGGTATGACTGAGCATTTACTGTCCATACCTCACCCATACGGCAACTGCTGTCACTTCTTCAGTATAGAGACTGATGGAAAAGAATCCCTAGTCACTGTGTTGGGGATATTAACCATTTTGTGAAGTAAACAACAATTATAAACAACAATTGGTGAAGTGAACAAGAATATGTTTGTTTTTTCCATGGAAAAGCTTCAGTAATACTTAATCAACCCTCAAACACACTTTGTGAATCTGTGATCTGTCTGTAACTCTGGACTCTTTCTTTGTTTCTCTCTCTCGCTTTTCTTGTGCGTGCATGTGCCTACCCCCAGGTCAATGTGATCCACACAGCCAACCCCATGGACCATGCTAACAATGCCATGGTGCAGCCCAATTTCATCAATCCAGTGCACCACGCCTCTGTGGACCTGTCCGGACACAACCTGGTCAACGCTCACCAGGCTTCAGGTACACTACTAATGCTAATCCCACTCATTAGCCTGTCTGTGCTAGTGAGGCCAGCGAGCGTATAAAAATGGTATATATGAAAAGATTAAGTAAAATTTCAACCACTTGTAAAAAATACTAAACAACCTTAGTACAGCTAGTGACCTTACCAAGAAATGTTTCCCTTCTGGTATAATGGTTTTGGAATGACAGTCACAGGGACCACATTTTGAGTCCTGGTCAGGGTACCCCCTTAACTACATTGGTGTCAGGAGTAGGATAACACCATTGAAGCCTGTCCTGGCTGAGTTTTAGGCACAGTTAATTTCTCAGAGGCATAGTTGTGCTATTTTTTAAAATAATTTGTGTAATAATAATAATGTGTTAGCTGAAATATATAGCAGTCTACTAAAGTAATCAGACCTATTCTTACTATAACAAACTGCTTCAGCTTCTATTCAGCTTTAATTTTACATTTAACAAATCTCCCACTACCATACAAATATTTGTATATAGCTGATATAACTTTCCTTTTCCATTTTTGTGGTAATGCTGCAATTATTTGGTTGTAATTTTGGGTAGAGCAGACATTTCCATATGTTTTTGTTAGCTGCATGTGCGACAACTCCACCAGTCCTACCGATGATATCATTTACGAAGATTATACCTTTTTTACATTTTACATTTTAGTCATTTAGCAGACGCTATTATCCAGAGCGACTTACAGTTAGTGAGTGCATACATGTTTCATACTGCCCCCCCGTGGGAATCGAACCCACAACCCTGGCGTTGCAAGCGCCATGCTCTACCAACTGAGCTGGTTGCATCACCGCCTGGTATGGCAACTGCAAGGCACTGCAGAGCACACATTTTCTTCATGAATTGTACTTTTTCTAGTTTAGTCATATTTATCTTACCTTAGTGTTTACTTTGCAGGCTGACAAGCATCTATTGAGATGCAATGTCCCATAAAGTATCCACAAAACAAGTTTTGCAGTCACATAATCAAAAAGGAAGGCTACAGCTAATCTTTTTTCCAAAAATTACTGTTTGTGATTCACAAATGAAACTTTTGATTCACATGATTCTATTCACCGTGATTGAACAGAATCCCAACTACTACAATGGCGAAGTGAGCTGTTGGTTTCGTCAAAACTAATAGATTAAAATAATCGATTCACATTAATCAAATAAATCATTAGAAAATGTAAAACAAAACAATAATTTAATGTGAGGCGGGGCATCCGTTAAACAGTAAATCAACTTTGTTAGGCTTTAGCATAATTAGCCTCTTTGGGCTAGCTGCCCTATATGTATCATAAGCACACAATCTACACAAGCCCTCTATTTAATAAAAACCGCAAAACGTAAGCGGGCGTGCTGTGCCAACAGTCTGTCTCAGTCCACACTGAGAGATACACAGCTTGAATTCAAATAAATATAGATGTAGTTTATATTTATTTAAATAATACAAACCTCCCTTTTCCCTATACGTGGAGAATGCGGTTTTGTGGCAATCCGAAAAGGCCTGGACACTGTTTTGGATTGAATAGTTATCCATAGATTTAGAATACCAGAAACACCAAAACTCTGTCTTTTTATTTCTATTATACACCTATCTTAGATTGGACAATTACAGATCCCCCATTTCCTCCCACAATATTTGCGGTAGATTATTTTACTAATCTCTTGTTAAAATTAATCCCAACCTCGTAATCAAACAACTAATCTGTTAAATGTTTTGCTCTGGAATAATACAAAATCCCTCTTGTAAAGGCCGGGCTAGCTTTTCCCATAGTTTTAAGTAAATTAACCAAAAGTAGGGCACATATGAAATATTTATCGGTTGCCTGGTTTTTAATTTTGGGATTACATTTGAGTGCCGTCAGTCCATCCGCGACATCTGGACGGCCAGGAATCTGAGTGTTGTAATCTCCAGTGCTGAGAGGGCTTAATAAACCATGTAGCCTACATGACAGGGCTAGTACATACTTACTAGTACATACCTATGTACTCGTGACCAGATAAGAGTGGAGAAGGTTGGCAGAGGACACTCAAAATCGAAGAGGAAATATACATCGTTATTAGCCAGGCGTAGACTGAAGAAACAATGCCAAAGTCAGGAAGGGTAATCGTACAACCTGGCTCCAATGCATAGTAATACCCTACTAAAAACCCATCAAGACTGTGAGATTACACCAGGGCCCGTATTTATCAAGTATCTCAAAGTTGGGAGTGCTGATCTAGGATGTCTATAATAATGGGATTCATGATGATCTTAAAAGGCTAAACTGATCGTAGATCAGCACTTCTACTCTGTGACACTTAATAGATGGATCCAGGGCCGACGGTCCTTCATTATGATCACACAATGTGACAGCGCAACTAAAGACCAAAAGGGGTTTACACCCAAACCCTCATGTGTTTGTCGTCCCCACAGTGTGTGTGTGTGTGTGTGTGTGTGTGTGTAAAAGCGGCTTTTGATTCTTTACAATGTGTAGATCCTTTTCTTCTTTCAACCTAACAATGATGGAAATCCCCATACAGTTTTTCAATCATAAAATCTCTTTATTTTACAATGTAAAATACATGAATACAGACAAACATAATGGTACATTACATTTAGCAGAAACAGAATACAAAGATGCTGAATTGAATTGTAGTGTACAAACATCAACAACAGCATAAAAACAGTTAAACTACACACTAAATATCTGAGATCATGTCCAGTTGATGAGGTAGTCCTCATATTTTATCATACAATTGATATACTTGGTGAAAGAGACAGAAGCATAGAGAGGGAGAAGGGATGCCTGATTTAGTTGCTGCTACTCTTCTAACCGACGCTGGGAGACTGGTTGAATTTTCATAGAGATGGACTTGAGGGAATCGCTGCTACTTTTCCAGTTGTACCTGGTGGAACCCTGGCTGTGCACATACCTCCACATATAGATACCATTTGGGTTGGCATAATGGCAGGCATTGTATCAAAATCCACCCATGAAGGTTACCACACAATTTGAAGAATGACCATCCTGGTCTTGGTCAAAGTGGAGAACTTTGATCCGCTGTGGTAGGTTAAGGAATCGCCTAAGAAAAAATGTGGAAACTGAGTTGAGTAAAATACTCATAGATTTTCCTCCTGAACCGCTTACTTGATTGACATACGTCTGTTTAATAAATCCTCTTAAGCGCACAGTCCCCGAGATCGGACACTAGAATTACTTTAAAAAATATGTTTACATGACTTATTTTATTGGTTTCCCACCATTTTATAAATCAGAAGACAGACATCCAGACCTTCCTAGGACCATGTAAATGTCCTCTGTCGAATACGCTTGTATTTGCCTCCCTCTGGTGGGAGGCTGCATCATTACACGATTTATATAACTTCACTGCAACGTTACGTCAAAGGGGCGGTCCTTAGGAAAACATTTATCCAGCTCGACTTCTTCACGGCACAGACATGGCAAAGCAATTGCTGAATTTGTATCGAGCAGGTGGATCTAAATACATTACTTTCATAGCTCTATGATAAAGAATGCAACCTACACACTTCCTTAAACCTAAAATAAGTAAAGAAGTAATTTTATGTGGAAGTCAAACATTTCTTTTACATCAGATGCAGACACATTGCATATGCTCAGAATGACAAAATCGAGCCCTTTACATAGCCCTTCTCCCCTTGTCTATAGGAGGGATGCACGCTGTTTAAATGGCCCAAATGTTGATTTAGACATTCACAAATTTAACAGATTTGGACTATCACTAATGTCATGATATGTTTGGTAAAGTAATAAAGAAGGTGAAATATTTTGGGTAGATGTTCCTAAAACAGATTATAACTATACTGACAAAAAATATAAACGCAACATGTGAAGTGCTGGTCCAATGTTTCATGAGCGGAAAAAAAAAAGATCCCGAAAATGTTCCATATGCACAAAAAACGTATTTCTCTCAAATTATGCGCACAAATTCTGAATGGCTGGGCCAGGCCCACCCTTGGCTGCGCCCCTGCTCTGTCATGTGAAATCCATAGATTAGGGCCTAATTAATTTATTTCCTTATATGAACTGTAACTCAGTAAAATCGTTGAAATTGTTTCATGTTGCATTTACATTTTTGTTCAGTGTAGTATGGTGCAGTTTCAGTAAGTAGCAGGTAAGAAAGATTTCAGACACGGCCATTGAAATGTGGCCTGTGGAACGTGTGGGGAAAAAATCGAACTTTCCAAAAACAACAACAACCATCCCATTTAAACCCAACAGCTCTCGCCAACTCTTCTATCCATGCACCATAAATCAAATCAATCTTTATTTAAAGTGCATTTAAATTCACAACACTCTTCACAGTAAAAGAGAGAACTAAAACAAGCGGGAAGAATAACATTGATAAACATGGGAACATAAAACAAACAACAACAATATAAAAGATATTGATTTAAAGACCAAGCTAAATAACAGTAAAGTCATTGATTAAAGGACAGGCTAAAAAGGCGGGTTATCAAATGTGATTTTAACCTCGACTGTGCCTTTTTGTTAAGTAAATCAGGTGATAAATGAGCTGAAAAGGAGACTGGAGTAGGACTTTAGGTCTTACCCTGCCCTAGAAGTGAATATAGTGTGTGCATGCGTGCATACGTGCGTGTGTGTGAGCGTGCATACGTACGTTTGTCCTTATACACACTGTGTGTATTGTCCCCAGTGGTCCCCAGCGCCGCCACCATCGTCATTGTGGTGTGCGTCAGCTTCCTGGTGTTCATGATCATCCTGGGCGTGTTCCGGATCCGGTCGGCCCACCAGCGCACCATGAGGGACACGGAGGGCGGCAAGGAGAATGAGATGGACTGGGACGACTCTGCCCTCACCATCACAGTCAACCCCATGGAGGTAATACCATATAATATAAATCATTTAGCAGACACTTTTTATCCAATAGTAGTACAAAAAATTATATACAGTAGTGCGTGCATTTTTATCCAAAGCGACGTGCAGATGTGCATGAGAATTGAACCCACAATCCTGACGTTGCAAGCGCAATGCTCTACCAACTGAGCCACACAAGACCAACAGAGATGGAGCTACAGATCATTAAAAAACAAATAGATACCACGGGCACACTTGTAATGCTCCAAGAAGGTTTCCTTCTGGTCAAAGCCTTGCACTGAAAGGGCCAATCCGAAGTTGAAACAATAACAAAGTGGCCACCCCGTCTTTGTTTTGGTAAAAAACTGAGGGATGGGCCTGGAGAAATGTAACCACACTCAAATGCATAGACAGAGCTATGGATGCAAGGACTGACCATCCATGGTATCAAAATGATAGATTTAACTACACTGAAAAAAAATATAAAAGCAACATGTAAAGGTATGGTCCCATATTTTGTTTAGTTTTTTTGTTTGTTAGTATTTTACCCCCTTTTTCTCCCCAATTTCAATTTTGTCTCATCGCTGCAACTCCCCAACGGGCTCGGGAGGCGAAGGTCGAGTCATGCTTCCTCCGAAACATGACCCGCCTAACCGCGCTTCTTAACACCAGCCCGCTTAACCCGGAAGCCAGCCGCACCAATGTGTCGGAGGAAACACTGTTCAACTGACGACCAAGGTCAGCCTGCAGGCGCCCGGCCCGCCACAAGGAGTCGCTAGAGCGCGATAAGCCACGTAAAGCCCCCCCAGCCCAACCCTCCACTAACCCGGACGACGCTGGGCCAATTGTGAGCCACCCTATGGGGTTCCTGATCACGGCCGGTTGTGACACATCCCGGGATCAAACCCGGGTCTGTAGTGACACCTTAGACCGCTGTGCCACTCGGGAGGCCCTTTGGTCCCATGTTTTATGAGCTGAAATAAAAGATCCCCGAAATTTTCCATACGCACAAAAAGTATATTTCTTGCAAATTTGGTGCACAAATTTGTTTACATCCCTGTTAGTGAGCATTTGTCCTTTGCCAAGATAATCCATCCACCTGACAGGTGTGGCATATCGAGAAGCTGATTAAACAGCATGATCATTACACATGTGCACCTTGTGCTGGGGACAACAAAAGACCACTTTAAAATGTGCAGTTTTGTCACACAACACAGTGCCACATATGTCTCAAGTTTTGAGGTAGCATGCAATTGCATTGCTGACTGCAGGAATGTCCACCAGAGCTGTTGCCAGAGAATTGAATGTTGATTTCTCTACCATAAGCCAACTCTGACGTCGTTTTAGAGAATTTGGCAGTACGTCCAACCGGCCTCAGAACCGCAGACCATGTGTATGGTGTCGTGTGGGGACGAGTAGTTTGCTGATGTCAACGTTGTGAATAGAGTGCCCCATGGTGGCGGTGGGGCTATTTATTTTATTTTATTTTATTTTATTTTTAGGGGGTAGATCAGCTTTAATATTGCAGATAGATTGTAACTTCCATCAATGTAATTGTCTGCATCACTTCCAATCCCCCATATGTTTTTCCCCCGCATATATATATATATATATTGTGACGTCACGAGAGGCTACACAGCTTTCAGCGGGATTGCTCAAGTAGTGCAAGGAGACAAGGTTCAAACAAAACAAGGATTTTATTATAGGTCTTGGGAAATTAACGAAAATATAACAAAATTCTGTTCTCTTGTGGCTCTTTAAGGGTTAACAGTTCAGGGATGTCTCTTCCACATCCAAAATCATAATTCTCACTCGCTCAGATAACTTTTCCCCAGCCTTACTGTAGTCCACGTTGCAGCTAGTGGCCAACCCAGCAAAAAGTCCTTCCAAATGTCTCTCCTGTATTTCCACAGGTGCATATATCCAAAGGTGAGTATTTCCCAAAGGTAAGTATCTCCAAATCCTTATATTCCTCATGGAAGTGGACGTGCAGCACTCTTGTCCTCCAGAGAGCCCAGGTTGGAGACTGTGTCTCTTCCCTTCCCAAACCTTCAGCTCATCAGCTCCTCATTTGTTTCAGCTGCGTGGGAAGATTGGCCATAGAGGGTTGGAGTTCCCGACCATACCAGCAGATGGAGCCATAGCTGTCTGGGTTTGCAGCCACCTCAGGGGGATGTAACGTCCCTCCAGGACACAGCCTCTCGTGACATCACACATCCCCCTCCTCGGGACCGACGTCCTCGTCGGGGTAAAGGCAGCGAAGAAGGCATCACGCCGGGAGAGGGCGTCCGCATTGCCGTGGTGCTTGCCAGACTGCTCTCTCTTCAACTCCTCCAACTCTAGGACCAGGGACTCAGCCTCCTGTTGTCTTTCCTTGAGTTTCTTACTGAACGCATCAGCCTTGGTTTTAGCAGAGTTTAGCTCCTGTTGAGCAGCTTTCAGTTCCTTCTCTCTCTCTGCCTCCGCATTCTTCATCTTGTTCTCCAACACCTTGTACTTCTCCGCTGCCTTCTTCTGGACCTCCTTACTACTGCGCAGGGTCTCCTCACACTCTCGATGGTCCTGCGCAGCCTCTCCAGCTCCTCCTGTTGCTTAGGAAGGAGCTCTGTTGGAGTTTAGCCTGGAGGATATCTAACTCTTCTGTCTTCATGTCTAACTGTTGCTTTAACAAACGATACCTCTCAGCGGTCCCCTTCAGACCAGACAGTTCTTTGTCCAGATTCTGTAGCTCCGTCTCTGTGTCGGTCTGGGCACCTGCCATCCCTATCAGAGCCCGGGCGGGAGTGAGTAATTCGGAGGATTGCACCGGAGCCTTCCCAGGATGAGTCTTGCCTCTCCGTTTCCGAGGTACTCGGGTTATCCTCTCCTGAGACTCTCTCCAGAGTGGGTAAAAGGCTGGGCAGTCTCGTCCAATTAGGACAGGGACGGGGAGGGAATCAACCACCCCCGCCGTCGTGTGTATGGTTCCCCGTGTGCTGGTCATTGTAAGTTCAGTAATGGGGTATTCTCTGGTGTCCCCATGGACACAGGAAACTGGGAGGACTTTCCCCGGGGGTCAGACACGTTGGGCCCACCAAATCCTTACGCACCAGGGTGGCCCGGCTACCAGAATCCAGTAAGGCCTCCACATCATGGTGATTCACAGTTACCGGGCAGGTGGGGGGGTCGATCTGGGCCGCCATCTACGACTCCCAAGAGCGAGGCAAAACGGTGTGTGGGTGCTGAGCTGGAGGACTCCGCAGTGGGCATAGGTTCATCGGCTGGTTTCCCACACTGCCAGGAGATATGTCCCATCTCCCCACACCGGTAACACTGTCGAGTTTCCCCCTCCTGGTGTACTCTTCTTGGACCCGCCTGGTTTCTGGCTCCCCCTGGAGCCGGGATAAGTCCTGACGTGGCTGGGTTCGAGACCTTGGGGTCCTTTGGACGGGTTCTTCCCATTTGTGGTGGGGCCGCACTCCTGGGGTCTTTTCGGGAAGCATTCAGCATCTCCGCTGTGGCCTGGTACTTTTCCACAGCTTCCACGGTCAGATCAGCCGTGGTCAAGGCCTGTTGACTGATGAACCGTTTTGCCTCATAAGGCAGGGCGCGTAGGTAACGATCCACCACAACGGCCTCCACCACCGCCGCTGCTGTATTCCTCTGCGGATCCAGCCATTTCCTTGCGATTCGGACAAGTTCATGCATCTGCGCCCGAGGAGGTTGGTCTGGTTGGAAGGTCCAGCCGTGAAAGCGCTGGGCCATACCAAACTTTGTGAGTCCATATCTGCTGAGGATCTCAGACTTCAGGGCATCATAGTCAGTAACCTGGTCAGGGCCCAGGTCCCGGACAGCATTCAGCGATTCCCCGGTTAGAAAGGGGGCTAACAGACCAACCCACTGTTGCTTGGGCCAGGCTTCCCTAGTGGCCGTGGCCTCAAATGCATGCAGGTATGCCTCAATGTCATCGGTAGCTCCCATCTTAGATATAAAGTCACTTGCCTTTATTGGGCGGGTATTTTGGACAACCCTCTGTCTCTGCAACTGCAATTCCTCTGCCTTCAGAAGGTTGGCTTTCTTTTGCTCCTCCAAGAGAGCCACATTTGCTTGCATCTGGGCTTGCTGGCCAGCAACAAGGGCTTTCAATATGTCCTCCATTTCAGTCGGGCGGGGAGCCTACGGCCAACTTGGAAAACTGGGTGATCAAACCTTCGGTATCCTCCTCTGACATGCACTATTAACGCTTGAGCGTGCCCGTATTCTCCACCATCTGTGACGTCACGAGAGGCTACACAGCTTTCAGCGGGATTGCTCAAGTAGTGCAAGGAGACAAGGTTCAAACAAAACAAGGATTTTATTATAGGTCTTGGGAAATTAACGAAAATATAACAAAATTCTGTTCTCTTGTGGCTCTTTAAGGGTTAACAGTTCAGGGATGTCTCTTCCACATCCAAAATCATAATTCTCACTCGCTCAGATAACTTTTCCCCAGCCTTACTGTAGTCCACGTTGCAGCTAGTGGCCAACCCAGCAAAAAGTCCTTCCAAATGTCTCTCCTGTATTTCCACAGGTGCATATATCCAAAGGTGAGTATTTCCCAAAGGTAAGTATCTCCAAATCCTTATATTCCTCATGGAAGTGGACGTGCAGCACTCTTGTCCTCCAGAGAGCCCAGGTTGGAGACTGTGTCTCTTCCCTTCCCAAACCTTCAGCTCATCAGCTCCTCATTTGTTTCAGCTGCGTGGGAAGATTGGCCATAGAGGGTTGGAGTTCCCGACCATACCAGCAGATGGAGCCATAGCTGTCTGGGTTTGCAGCCACCTCAGGGGGATGTAACGTCCCTCCAGGACACAGCCTCTCGTGACATCACAATATATACACACAGTGAGGGGGAAAAAAGTTTTTGATCCCCTGCTGATTTTGTACGTTTGCCCACTGACAAAGAAATGATCAGTCTATAATTTTAATGGTAGGTTTATTTGAACAGTGAGAGACAGAATAACAAACCAGAAATCCTGAAAAACGCATGTCAAAAATGTTATAAATTGATTTAATGCATTAATGAGGGAAATAAGTATTTGACCCCTCAGCAAAACATGACTTAGTACTTGTTGGCAAAACCCTTGTTGGCAATCACAGAGGTCAGACGTTTCTTGTAGTTGGCCACCAGGTTTGCACACATCTCAGGAGGGATTTTGTCCCACTCCTCTTTGCAGATCTTCTCCAAGTCATTAAGGTTTCTAGGCTGACGTTTGGCAACTCGAACCTTCAGCTCCCTCCACAGATCTTCTATGGGATTAAGGTCTGGAGACTGGCTAGGCCACTCCAGGACCTTAATGTGCTTCTTCTTGAGCCACTCCTTTGTTGCCTTGGCCGTGTGTTTTGGGTCGTCATGCTGGAATACCCATCCACAACCCATTTTCAATGCTCTGGCTGAGGGAAGGAGGTTCTCACCCAAGATTTGATGGTACATGGCCCCGTCCATTGTCCCTTTGATGCGGTGAAGTTGTCCTGTGCCCTTAGCAGAAAAACACCCCCAAAGCATAATGTTTCCACCTCCATGTTTGACGGTGGGGATGGTGTTCTTGGGGTCATAGGCAGCATTCCTCCTCCTCCAAACACGGCGAGTTGAGTTGATGCCAAAGAGCTCCATTTTGGTCTCATCTGACCTCAACACTTTCACCCAGTTCTCCTCTGAATCATTCAGATGTTCATTGGCAAACTTCAGACGGCCCTGTATATGTGCTTTCTTGAGCAGGGGTACCTTGCGGGCGCTGCAGGATTTCAGTCATTCACGGCGTAGTGTGTTACCAATTGTTTTCTTGGTGACTATGGTCCCAGCTGCCTTGAGATCATTGACAAGATCCTCCCGTGTAGTTCTGGGCTGATTCCTCACTGTTCTCATGATCATTGCAACTCCACGAGGTGAGATCTTGCATGGAGACCCAGGCCGAGGGAGATTGACAGTTCTTTTGTGTTTCTTCCATTTGCGAATAATCGCACCAACTGTTGTCACCTTCTCACCAAGCTGCTTGGCGATGGTCTTGTAGCCCATTCCAGCCTTGTGTAGGTCTACAATCTTGTCTCTGACATCCTTGGAGAGCTCTTTGATCTTGGCCATGGTGGAGAGTTTGGAATGATTGATTGCTTCTGTGGACAGGTGTCTTTTATACAGGTAACAAGCTGAGATTAGGAGCACTCCCTTTAAGAGTGTGCTCCTAATCTCAGCTCGTTACCTGTATAAAAGACACCTGGGAGCTAGAAATCTTTCTGATTGAGAGGGGGTCAAATACTTATTTCCCTAATTAAAATGCAAATCAATTTATAACATTTTTGACATGCGTTTTTCTGTATTTTGTTGTTGTTATTCTGTCTCTCACTGTTCAAATAAACCTACCATAAAAATTTATAGACTGATCATTTCTTTGTCAGTGGGCAAACGTACAAAATCAGCAGGGGATCAAATACTTTTTTCCCTCACTGTGTGTGTGTGTGTATATATATATATATATATATATATATACATACATACTACATACATACATACATACATACATACATACATACATACATACATACATACATATACAGTGCCTTGCAAAAGTATTCATCCCCCTTGGCGTTTTTCCTATTTTGTTGCATTACAACCAGTCATTTAATGTAATGGACATACACAAAATAGTCCAAATTGGTGAAGTGAAATAAAAAAAATTACTTGTTTCAAAACATTATTAAAAACAAGAAATTAATAACGGAAAAGTGGTGCGTGCATATGTATTCACCCCCTTTGCTATGAAGCCCCTAAATAAGATCTGGTGCAACCAATTACCTTCAGAAGTCACATAATTAGTTAAATAAAGTCCACCTGTGTGCAATCTAAGTGTCACATTACATTTTACATTTTAGTCATTTAGCAGACGCTCTTATCCAGTGCGACTTACAGTTAGTGAATACATATATTTTTTTTATACTGGCCCCCGTGGGAAACGAACCCACAACCCTGGCATTGCAAACGCCATGCTCTATCAACTGAGCTACATCCCTGCCGGCCATTCCCTCCCCTACCCTGGACGACGCTGGGCCAATTGTGCGCCGCCCATGAGTCTCCCGGTCGCGGCCGGCTGTGACAGAGCCTGAAGGACATGTTAGCCTCTAGTGGCACAGTTAACACTGCGATGCAGTGCCTTAGACCACTGCGCCACTCAGGAGACATGATCTGTCACATGATCTCAGTATATATACACCTGTTCTGAAAGGCCACAGTCTGCAACACCACCAAGTAAGCGGCACCATGAAGACCAAGGATCTCTCCAAACAGGTCAGGGACAAAGTTGTGGAGAAGTACAGATCAGGGTTGGGTTTTTAAAAAAATATCAGAAACTTTGAACATCCCACGGAGCACCATTAAATCCATTATTTAAAAAATTGAAAGAATATGGCACCACAACAAACCTGCCAAGAGAGGGCCGCCCACCAAAACTCACGGACCAGGCAAGGAGGGCATTAATCAGAGAGGCAACAAAGAGACCAAAGATAACCCTGAAGGAGCTGCAAAGCTCCACAGCGGAGATTGAAGTATCTGTCCATAGGACCACTTTAAGCCGTACACTCCACAGAGCTGGGCTTTACGGAAGAGTGGCCAGAAAAAAGCCATTGCTTAAAGAAAAAAATAAGCAAACACGTTTGGTGTTCGCCAAAAGGCATGTGGGAGACTCTCCAAACATATGGAAGAAGGTACTCTGGTCAGATGAGACTAAAATTGAGCTTTTTGGCCATCAAGGAAAACACTATGTTTGGCGCAAACCCAACACCTCTCATCACCTCGAGAACACCCTCCCTACAGTGAAGCATGGTGGTGGCAGCATCATGCTGTGGGGATGTTTTTCCATCGGCAGGGACTGGGAAACTGGTCAGAATTGAAGTAATGATGGATGGCGCTAAATACAGGGAAATTCTTGCGGGAAACCTGTTTCAGTCTTCCAGAGATTTGAGACTGGGACGGAGGTTCACCTTCCAGCAGGACAATGACCCTAAGCATACCACTAAAGCAACATGCAAGTGGTTTAAGGGGAAACATTTAAATGTCTTGGAATGGCCTAGTGAAAGGCCAGACCTCAATCCAATTGAGAATCTGTGGTATGACTTAGATTGCTGTACACCAGCGGAACCCATCCAACTTGAAGGAGCTGGAGCAGTTTTGCATTGAAGAATGGGCAAAAATCCCAGTGGCTAGATGTGCCAAGCTTATAGAGACATACCCCAAGAGACTTGCAGCTGTAATTGCTGCAAAAGGTGGCTCTACAAAGGATTGACTTTTGGGGGGTGAATAGTTATGCACGCTTAAGTTCTATTTTTTTGTCTTATTTCTTATTTGTCTCACAAAAAAAAAAATTTGCATCTTCAAAGTGGTAGGCATGTTGTGTAAATCAAATGATACAAACCCCCCAAAATCCATTTTAATTCCAGGTTGTAAGGCAACAAAATAGGAAAAATGCCAAGGGGGGTGAATACTTTCGCAAGCCACTGTACATATCATAAAAAAAAAAAAAACATTCCTTTATTACTTTCCAACCCCACCACCCCTCCCCTAATTGGATTAAACTAGTGAACAACAACGCTTAGGCCTCTACTTCCAGCTTATACATACTATATACATTTTAATGGACACAGTCAATTTTACAGTAATTATATTTTGTTTGTTTTTACTCCTGAACTTCCTCTACCCTCAACCTCTCCTATCATTTTCATGATGTCCATCCGGTTTGCCTCCACATGCCATATCCCCCAAACTATGCTATTTTCCACAAAAGTTCTCAACCTATATACTTATTATGGATATACACAGTATGTTTTACATTAGTTATTTTGTTATTAGTTGTTATTAGTTCCAACCTTAAAGTCCATTAAACCCCTCCCATCTATCTCTTAACACCACCCATATTGGATTTCTACTTGCCATATATTTTTCAACTGTACTGTGATGTTTCACAAAAGTTCTGAACCCTTCTATTCTCATTGTTTCTACAGATTGTAAATTGAAAATAAACATTTTTGCTAAAAGTATTATTATATTATTGATCAATCGACTATGACTTTTCAGATCACCCAGTAGTGCTATCTGCAGGGTTAGCTCCAGGTAAATATTGCAATCATTCAGCCATTCCTGGACCTGTGACCAAAAACAAGCTACAAATGGACAGTACCAAAACAAAAGATCTAATGATTCTGTCTCTTCGCAGCAAAATCTGCAGAGCTGGGAAGATTGTATCCCTCATATACATAACATTCTATTGGTTGCAAGAATTTTGTATAATAATTTAAATTGAAAAATTCAACGTTTTGAATCCGGCGTCGTTTTGCGTATCAGTTCATAAACCATCTGCCATGGAATCGGTACGTCAAAAATCTCTTCCCAACTATTTTGCAATATATATAGGTGTGACGCGTACTGAGTATACGAAGAGGCAGGACGCAGATGCAGGAATTAACAAGGTCAAGGTTTACTTAACAATGAGCAAGAAAATAACAAAGATAGAGTAAACGACACGAAGCTAAACAATCATTCACAACATCATCCAGAACAGTCCAGGGCTAAATAGAGGTGGTGATGAGATGATGAGGTGCAGGTGCGCTGGAGGTGATTAGGGTGCATTGGGTTTCCATTCCGGTGTTGCAGAGGTGGTGCGCTCAGACAGGTGGCTCAGTAGACCGGCGAATCAGAGCAACAGGAGGAGACGTGACAGTAACCTCTCCTGGACGCGTGGCTCCAGCCGCTGGACGTCGCCGGCCAGGAGGACGACCCCGAGGATGAGGAACAGGGCGGCAACGGTGGAAGTCCCGAATTAGGTTGGGGTCCAGAATGTCCCCAGCCGGAACCCAGCTCCTCTCCTCAGGACCATACCCCTCCCAGTCCACCAGGTAATGGACCCGTCCCCCACGGAACCTGGAGTCTAACATGTCCTTCACCGCATACGCCGGACTACCGACAACATCCAGGGGCGGAGGAGGCGTACCCCGGGGGACGGCATCCGCCAGAGGACCAGGAACGACTGGTCTGAGGAGAAATACATGAAAAGTGGATGAGACACGGTAGTGAGGGGGAAGGAGCAGCCGGTATGATACCTCATTTATCCGCCGGAGGACCTTAAATGGCCCCACAAACCGGGGGCTCAGCTTCTTGCAGGGCAGGCGGAGAGTGAGGTTTTTTGTGGACAGCTAGACACGATCCCCAGGCTGGAATACAGGGGCCTCACTGCGGTGGCGGTCGGCTTGGTCCTTCTGCCGACGAATGGCCCTCTGGAGATGGACATGGGCGGCATCCCAGACCTGTCCGGCCCTGTGGAACCACTCGTCGACAGCAGGCGCATCGGTCTGGCTGGGTGTCCAAGGGGCCAGGCCGGCTGTTACCCCAGGACGCACTGGAAGGGAGTGAGCCCCGTGAAGGAGTGAACGAGGGAGTTCTGGGCATATTCTGCCCAGGGAAGAAAACTTGCCCACTCACCCTGCCGGCCCTGACAGTGGCAACGAAGAAACTTCCCCAACTCCTGGTTCATGCGCTCCACCTGCCCATTCGACTGAGGCCTATACCTGGAAGTGAGGCTGGCTGTGGCCCCAATCTTCCCCAGGAAAGCCTTCCACACTCGGGAGGTGAATTGGGGGCCACGGTCCGAGACGATGTCCTCCGGAAGTCCATAATGCCGGAAGACCTGTTGGAACAGGACCTCAGCAACCTGGAGAGCAGAAGGAAGACCAGTTAGTCGCAAAAAACGTCATGATTTGGAGAACCGATCTACAACCACCATGACTGTGGTGAAGCCGTCAAAACGTGGAAGGTTGGTGACAAAGTCTATGGAGAGGTGTGACCAAGGTCGCTGAGGCACTGGGAGAGGAACTAGTTTGCCTGCCGGGGAGTTCCAAGGTGTCTTCGTTTGGGCACATACGGAACATGAGTTGACGTAGCAGGAGACATCAGAAGCCAAGGTGGGCCACCAGTATTTTTGGGCAAGAGAATGCAGGGTGCGCGTAATACCAGAGTGCCCTGCCGTAAGGGTGGTGTGCGCCCAGATCAGCAGGCGGTCACGGACACTGGTGGGTACATACACGCGCCCCGGAGGGGCGTTGGCAGGCGCTGGGTCCTCCTGAGCCGCCAGGCGGATGTCTTCGTCAACATCCCAAATGACAGGAAACGTGACAATAGGACAGCTGTCAATCCTTTGGTCCTTAAATGAAACTGGTATACTTTTATATTTATCACTATTTTCTTTAACCAATTATGGTCTTTAACGCAGGGCCGACAGACAAGTTCCTTACTTTTTCCCCCTTCCACTTTCCTTTTCCATTTTTGCGGTAATGCTGCAATTATTTGGTTGTAATTTTGGGTAGAGCAGACATTTCCATTCCAGTTTTTGTTAGCTGCATGTGTGACAACTCTACCAGTTCTACCTATGATATCATTTACAAAGATTATACCTTTTTTACATTTACATTTTAGTCATTTAGCAGACGCTCTTATCCAGAGCGACTTACAGTTAGTGAGTGCATACATTTTCATACTGGCCCCCCGTGGGAAACGAACCCACAACCCTGCCGTTGCAAGCGTCATGCTCTACCAACTGAGCTACAGGTGACCCGGCAAAAAAATTGTTTTTTATCAATTAGTATATTTGAGTTTAACCACGATATTTGTTGCATTATTTGTTCTGTCGTTTCTGGAGGATTAATTTGAAATTGGTGTGGCTATTGTATGGGCAGGCATAAGCTACGGACAACGAACACAATTGCATTTTATCGATGGCAATTTGAATGCACAGATATACCGTGACAAGAACCTGAGGCCCATTGTCGTGCCATTCATCCGCTGCCATCACCTCATGTTTCAGCATAATGCACTGCCCCATGTCGCAAGGATCCGTACACAATTCCTGGAAGCTGAAAATGTACCAGTTCTTCAGTGGCCTGCAGACATGTCACCCATTGAGTGTGTTAGGGATGCTCTGGATTGATTTGTACGACAGCATGTTCCAGTTCCCGCCAATATCCAGCAACTTCACACAGCCATTGAAGAGGAGTGGGAGAACATTCCACAGGCCACAATGAACAGCCTGATCAACTCTCTGCGAAGGAGATGTCGCGCTGCATGAGGCAAATGATGGTCACACCAGATACTGACTGGTTTTCTGATCAATTTTTTAAAGGTACAGTGGGGGGAAAAAATATTTAGTCAGCCACCAATTGTGCAAGTTCTCCCACTTAAAAAGATGAGAGAGGCCTGTAATTTTCATCATAGGTACACGTCAACTATGACAGACAAATTGAGGGAAAAAAATCAGGAAAATCACATTGTAGGATTTTTAATGAATTTATTTGCAAATTATGGTGGAAAATAAGTATTTGGTCACCTACAAACGAGCAAGATTTCTGGCTCTCACAGACCTGTAACTTCTTCTTTAAGAGGCTCCTCTGTCCTCCACTCGTTACCTGTATTAATGGCACCTGTTTGAACTTGTTATCAGTATAAAAGACACCTGTCCACAACCTCAAACAGTCACACTCCAAACTCCACTATGGCCAAGACCAAAGAGCTGTCAAAGGAC
Source organism: Coregonus clupeaformis (assembly GCF_020615455.1). Classification (NCBI taxonomy): domain Eukaryota; kingdom Metazoa; phylum Chordata; class Actinopteri; order Salmoniformes; family Salmonidae; genus Coregonus; species Coregonus clupeaformis. Next base: position 24,885,534 of record NC_059215.1, read on the forward strand.
ACCAGAAACAAAATTGTAGACCTGCACCAGGCTGGGAAGACTGAATCTGCAATAGGTAAGCAGCTTGGTTTGAAGAAATCAACTGTGGGAGCAATTATTAGGAAATGGAAGACATACAAGACCACTGATAATCTCCCTCGATCTGGGGCTCCACGCAAGATCTCACCCAGTGGGGTCAAAATGATGACAAGAACGGTGAGCAAAAATCCCAGAACCACACGGGGGGACCTAGTGAATGACCTGCAGAGAGCTGGGACCAAAGTAACAAAGCCTACCATCAGTAACACACTACGCCGCCAGGGACTCAAATCCTGCAGTGACAGACGTGTCCCCCTGCTTAAGCCAGTACATGTCCATGGCCCGTCTGAAATTTGCTAGAGTGCATTTGGATGATCCAGAAGAGGATTGGGAGAATGTCATATGGTCAGATGAAACCAAAAATATAACTTTTTGGTAAAAACTCAACTCGTCGTGTTTGGAGGACAAAGAATGCTGAGTTGCATCCAAAGAACACCATACCTACTGTGAAGCATGGGGGTGGAAACATCATGCTTTGGGGCTGTTTTTCTGCAAAGGGACCAGGACGACTGATCCGTGTAAAGGAAAGAATGAATGGGGCCATGTATCGTGAGATTTTGAGTGAAAACCTCCTTCCATCAGCAAGGGCATTGAAGATGAAACATGGCTGGGTCTTTCAGCATGACAATGATCCCAAACACACCGCCCGGGCAACGAAGGAGTGGCTTCGTAAGAAGCATTTCAAGGTCCTGGAGTGGCCTAGCCAGTCTCCAGATCTCAACCCCATAGAAAATCTTTGGAGGGAGTTGAAAGTCCTGTGTTGCCCAGCAACATGCCCCAAAACATCACTGCTCTAGAGGAGATCTGCATGGAGGAATGGGCCAAAATACCAGCAACAGTGTGTGAAAACCTTGTGAAGACTTACTGAAAACGTTTGACCTGTGTCATTGCCAACAAAGGGTATATAACAAAGTATTGAGAAACTTTTGTTATTGACCAAATACTTATTTTCCACCATAATTAGCAAATAAATTCATTAAAAATCCTACAATGTGATTTTCTGGATTTTTTTTTCTAATTTTGTCTGTCATAGTTGACGTGTACCTATGATGAAAATTACAGGCCTCTCTCATCTTTTTAAGTGGGAGAACTTGTACAATTGGTGGCTGACTAAATACTTTTTTCCCCCACTGTATATATATATATATATATGTGTGTATATATATATATATATACACTTACATTCATTCATACATACATACATACATACATATCCTTTTTAAAATAAAAATATATTCCCCTTTATTACTTTCCAACCCCACTACCCTTTCCCTAATTGGAGTAAACTAGTGAACAACAATGCTTAGACCTCTATTTGTGCATGACACAAGTCATTTTTCCAACAATTGTTTACAGACAGGTTATTTAACTTATAATTCACTGTATCACAATTCCAGTGGGTCAGAAGTTTACATACATTAAGTTGACTGTACCTTTAAACAGAAAAAAAATTGCAGACCTGGTTCATCCTTGGGAGCAATTTCCAAACGCCTGAAGGTACCACGTTCATCTGAACAAACAATAGTACGCAAGTATAAACACCATGGGACTACGTAGCCGTCATACCGCTCAGGAAGGAGACGCGTTCTGTCTCCTAGAGATTAACATACTTTGGTGTGAAAAGTGCAAATAAATCCCAGAACAACAGCAAAGGACCTTGTGTAGATGCTGGAGGAAACAGGTACAAAAGTATCTATATCCACAGTAAAACTAGTCCTATATCGACATAACCTGAAAGGCCGCTCAGCAAGGAAGAAGCCTTTGCTCCAAAACCGCCATAAAAAAGCCAGACTACGGTTTGCAACTGCACATGGGGACAAAGATCGTACTTTTTGGAGAAATGATCTCTGGTCTGAACTGTTTGGCCATAATGACCATCGTTATGTTTGGAGGAAAAAGGGAAAAGCTTGCAAGCCGAAGAACACCATCCCAACCGTGAAGCATGGGGGTGGCAGCATCATGCTGTGGTGGTGCTTTGCTGCAGGAGGGACTGGTGCACTTCACAAAATAGATGGCATCATTGAAGCAACATCTCAAGACATCAGTCAGGAAGTTAAAGCTTGGTCGCAAATGGGTCTTCCAAATGGACCCCAAGCATACTTCCAAAGTTGTGGCAAAATGGCTTAAGGACAACAAAGTCAAGGTATTGGAGTGGCCATCACAAAGCCCTGACCTCAATCCTATAGAAAATTTGTGGGCAGAACTGAAAAAGCGTGTGCCAGCAAAGAGGCCTACAAACCTGACTCAGTTACACCAGCTCTGTCAGGAGGAATAGGCCAAGATTCACCCAACTTATTGTGGAAGGCTACCCGAAACGTTTGACCCAAGTTAAACAATTTAAAGGCAATGCTACCAAATACTAATTGAGTGTATGTAAACTTCTGACCCACTGGGAATGTGATGAAAGAAATAAAAGCTGAAATAAATCATTCTCTCTACTATTATTCTGACATTACACATTCTTAAAATAAAGTGGTGATCCTAACTGACCTAAGATAGGGAATATTTACTAGGATTAAATGTCAGGAATGAGTTTAAATGTATATGGCTAAGGTGTATGTAAACTTCCGACTTCAACTGTATGTACGGTACCAGTCAAAAGTTTGGACACACCTACTCATTCAAGGGTTTTTCTTTATTTGTGCTATTTTCTACATTGTAGAATAATAGTGAAGACATCAAAACTATGAAATAACACATATGGAATCATGTAGTAACCAAAAAAGTGTTAAACAAATCAAAATATATTTTATATTTGAGATTCTTCAAAGTAGCCACCCTTTGCCTTGATGACAGCTTTGCACACTCTTTGCATTCTCTCAACCAGGTTCACCTCGAATGCTTGTCCAACAATCTTGAAGGAGTTCCCACAAATGCTGAGCACTTGTTGGCTGCTTTTCCTCCACTCTGCGGTCCAACTCATCCCAAACCATCTCAATTGGGTTGAGGTCGGGTGATTGTGGAGGCCAGGTCATCTGATGCAGCACTCCATCACTCTCCTTCTTGGTCAAATAGCTCTTACACAGCCTGGAGGTGTGTTGGGTCATTGTCCTGTTGAAAAACAAATGATAGTCCCACTAAGCGCAAACCAGATGGGATGGCGTATCGCTGCAGAATGCTGTGGTAGCCATGCTGGTTAAGTGTGCCTTGAATTCTAAATAAATCACAGACAGTGTCACCAGCAAAGCACACCCACACCATCACACCACCTCCTCCGTGCTTCACGGTGGGAACCACACATGCAGAGATCATCCGTTCACCTACTCTGCGTCTAACATAGACACGGTGGTTGGAACAAAAAATCTCACATTTGGACTCATCAGACCAAAGGACAGATTTCCACCGGTCTAATGTCCATTGCTTGTGTTTCTTGGCCCAAGCAAGTCTCTTCTTATTATTGGTGTCCTTTAGTAGTGGTTTCTTTGCAGCAATTCGACCATGAAGGCCTGGTTCACGAGGTCTCCTCTGAACAGTTGATGTTGATATGTGTCTGTTACTTGAACTCTGTGAATAATTTTTTTGGGCTGCAATTTCTGAGTCTGGTAACTCTAATTAACTTATCCTCTGCAGCAGAGGTAACTCTGGGTCTTCCTTTCCTGTGGCGGTCCTCATGAGAGCCAGTTTCATCATAGCGCTTGATGGTTTTTGCGACTGCACTTGAAGACATTTTCAAAGTTCTTGAAATGTTCCGTATTGACTGATCTTCATGTTAAAGTAATGAGGGACTGTCATTTCTCTTTGCTTATTTGAGCTGTTCCTGCCAAAATATGTACTTGGTCTTTTACCAAATAGGGCTATGTTCTGTATACCACCCCTACCTTGTCACAACACAACTGATTGGCTCAAACGCATTAAGAAGGAAAGAAATTCCACAAATTAACTTTTAACATGGCACACCTGTTAATTGAAATGCATTCCAGGTGACTACCTCATGAAGCTGGTTGAGAGAATGCCACGAGTGTGCAAAGCTGTCATCAAGGCAAAGGGTGGCTACTTTGAAGAATCTAAAATATATTAAATACATTTTGATTTGTTTAACACTTTTTTGGTTACTACATGATTCCATATGTGTTATTTCATAGGTTTGATGTCTTCACTATTATTCTACAATGTAGAAAATAGTAAAAATAAAGAAAGATCCTTGAATGAGTAGGCGTGTCCAAACTTTTGACTGGTACTGTATATATTTGTTTCCTTGTCTGTAAACTGCTTTCAAGGTTAGCAAAGGAACATCGAATTAATATGTAAAATTGCTGAACTATTCATTTAACAAAATAATGGGTGTATTCAACAGCGTGCAGGTATTTATTTGCTGTTTACGACCAGAGCTCTAAAGTGCAACAATTTTGGTCACCTATGCTTATACATTTTTGCTGTGCGACTTAGAATGTTTATTTGGGAGCACCAGTACAGTTAGAAAAATAATTGGTGTAATGATTCCCTTGAATGAGTAGGTGTTCTTAAACTTTTGACCGGTAGTGAGTGTCTGTCTGTCTGTCTACTACCACCACCGTTCAAACGTTTGGGGTCACTTAGAAATGTCCTTGTTTTCCATGAAAACATACATGAAATGAGTTTGAATAGGAAATATAGCAAAATGAATAGGAAATGTAGTAATTGACAAGATTAGAAAATGATTTTTAATTGAAATAATAATTGTGTCCTTTCGTCAAAGAATCCACCATTTGCAGCAATTACAGCCTTGCAGACCTTTGGCATTCTAGTTGTCAATTTGTTGAGGTAATCTGAAGAGATTTCACCCCATGCTACTACCTGAAGCACCTCCCACAAGTTGGATTGGCTTAATGGGCACTTCTTACGTACCATACAGTCAAGCTGCTCCCACAACAGCTCAATAGGGTTGAGATCCGGTGACTGTGCTGGCCACTCCATTATAGACAGAATACCAGCTGACTGCTTCTCCCCTAAATAGTTATTGCATAGTTTGGAGCTGTGGTTTGGGTCCTGTTGTAGGAGGAAATTGGCTCCAATCAAGCACCGTCCACAGGGTATGGCATGGTGTTGCAAAATAGCCTTCCTTCTTCAAGATCCCTTTTACCCTGTACAAATCTCCCACTTTACCACCACCAAAGAACCCCCAGACCATCACATTGCCTCCACCATGCTTGACAGATGGCATCAAGTACTCCTTCAGCATCTTTTCATTTGGTCTGCGTCTCACAAATGTTCTTCTTTGTGATCCGAACACCTCAAACTTCGATTCGTCTGTCCATAACACTTTTTTCCAATCTTCCTCTGTCCAGTGTCTGTGTTCTTTTGCCCATCTTAATCTTTTATTTTTATTGGCCAGTCTGAGATATGGCTTTTTCTTTGCAACTCTGCCTAGAAGGTCAGCATCCCGGAGTCGCCTCTTCACTGTTGATGTTGAGACTGGTGTTTTGCGGGTACTATTTAATGAAGCTGCCAGTTGTCCGTTTCTCAAACTAGACACTCTAATGTATTTGTGCTCTTGCTCAGTTGTGCACCGGGGCCTCCCACTCCTCTTTCCTCTGTGAAGGGAGTAGTACACAGCGTTGTACGAGTTCTTCAGTTTCTTGGCAATTTCTCGCATGGAATAGCCTTCATTTCTCAGAACAAGAATAGACTGAGTTTCAGAAGAAAGTTATTTGTTTATGGCCATTTTGATCCTGTAATCGAACCCACAATTGCTGATGCTCCAGATACTCAACTAGTCTCAAGAAGGCCAGTTTTATTGCTTCTTTAATCAGCACAACAGTTTTCAGCTGTGCTAACATAATTGCAAAAGGGTTTTCTAATGATCAATTAGCCTTTTAAAATGATAAACGTGGATTAGCAAACACAATGTGCCATTGGAAGACAGGACTGATGGTTGCTGATAATGGACTCTGTACGCCTATGTAGATGTTCCATTAAAAATCAGCCATTTCCAGCTACAATAGCCATTTACAACATTAACAATGTCTACACTGTATTTCTGATCAATTTGATGTCATTTTAATGGACAGAAATTTATTTTCTTTTGAAAATAAGGACATTTCTAAGTGACCCCAAACTTTTGAACGGTTGTGTGTGTGTATATGTGTATATATATATATATATTAGTGCATTCAGGCCCCTTGACTTTTTCCACATTTTGTTACGTTACAGCCTTATTCTAAAATTGATTAAATTGTTATTTTCCCTTATCAATCTACATACAATACCCCATAAAGACAGGAAAACAGGTTTTTAGACATTTATGCACATTTATTACAAATAAAATACTGAAATATCACAATTACATAAGTATTCAGACCCTTTACTCAGTACTTTGTTGAAGCACCTTTGGCAGCGATTACAGCCTCAAGTCTTCTTGGTTATGGCACTACAAGCTTGGCACTCCTGTATTTGGGGAGTTTCTCCTATTCTTCTCTGCAGATCCTCTCCAGCTCTGTCAGGTTGGATGGGAAGCATTGCTGCACAGCTAGTTTCAGGTCTCTCCAGAGATGTTCGATCGGGTTCAAGTCCAGGCTCTGGCTGGGCCACTCAAGGACATTCAGAGACTTATCCCGAAGCCACTCCTGGGTTGTCTTGGCTGTGTGCTTAGGGTCGTTGTCCTGTTGGAAGGTGAACCTTTGCCCCAGTCTGAGGTCCTGAGCTCTCTGGAGCAGGTTTTCATCAACGATCTCTCTGTACTTTTCTCCGTTCATCTTTGCCTTGATCCTGACTAGTCTCCCAGTCCCTGCTGCTGAAAACATCCCCACTGCATGATGCTGCCACCACCATGCTTAACTGTAGGGATGGAGCCAGGTTTCCTCCAGACGTGACGCTTGGCATTCAGGCCAAAGAGTTCAATTTTGGTTTCATCAGACCAGAGAATCTTGTTTCTCAAGGTCTGAGAGTCTTTAGGTATCTTTTGACAAACTCCAAGTGGGCTGTTGTGTCTTTTACTGAGGAGTGGCTTCCGTATGGTCACTCGTACCATAAAGGCCTGATTGGTGGAGTGCTACAGAGATGGATGTCCTTCTGGAAGGTTCTCCCATCTCCACAGAGGAACTCTAGAGCTCTGTCAGAGTGACCATCGGGTTCTTGGTCACCTCCCTGACCAAGGCCCTTCTCCCCCGATTGCTCAGTTTGGCCAGGCAGCCAGCTCTAGGAAGAGTCTTGGTGGTTCCAAACTTCTTCCATTTAAGAATGATGGAGACCACTGTGTTCTTGGGGATAATTAATGCTGCTCCTGCCTCAACACAATCTTGTCTCGGAGCTCTACGGACAATTCCTTCGACCTCATGGCTTGGTTTTTGCTCTGACATGCACTGTCAACTGTGGGACCTTATATAGACAGGTGTGTGCCTTTCCAAATCATGTCCAATCAATTGAATTTACCACAGGTGGACTCCAATCAAGTTGTAGAAACATCAAGGATGATCAATGGAAACAGGATGCACCTGAGCTCAATTTCTAGTCCCATAGCAAAGGGTCTGAATACTTATGTAAATAAGATATTTATGTTTTTTTCTTTTAATACGTTTCTAAAATTTTCACATGCACACGAAAACTCGCTTTGTCATTATGGGGTATTATGTGTAGATTGCTGAGGATTTTTTAAAATCCATTTTAGAATAAGGCTGTAACGTAACAAAGTGTGGAAAAAGTCAAGGGGTCTGAATACTTTCCGAAGGCACTGTATAATAAAGAAAACACAGAAATAAGAGAGGAAGCTACATACAGGGTCAGTGCCAATACCAAATATACAATGTGCAGGGATACTGGAGTATTTGAGGTAGATGTGTACATGTAGGAGGGGATTAGGAGAAAGTGACTGGTATCAAGATAAATAATAATAGTAAACAGTATGGCAGCAGCATAAGTGTTGGGTACAGCCTACGCATCTGCTCATCAGGTTCCTCCACTTCTTTCAGATCTTTCTCACAATCACTTAATAATGTGTGAAAGACTGACCCTCTCCCTCTTTCCTCTGGTAGACTTACGAGGACCAACACAGCAGTGAGGAGGAGGAGGAAGAGGAGGAGGAGAGCGAGGAAGGTGAGGAGGAAGACGACATCACAAGTGCCGAGTCGGAGAGCAGCGAGGATGAGGAGGCTGGAGAGCCAGAGGACCAGCAGGGTGCCAGCAGACAGCAGCAGCTGGAGTGGGACGACTCCACACTCACCTACTAACAGACACGCACATATACACACACTCATACATTTTCACATGAACACGCAAACACACAATTCTCACACACACATGCAAACACACACTTCTGACACACACTCGTATATACACACACACATACACACCACAGGAGGTTGGTGGCACATGAATTGGGGAGAACAGGCTCGTGGTAATGACTGGAGCAGAAGGAGTGGAATGGTATCAAATACAACAAAACACATGGTTTCCAGGTGTTTGATGCCATTCTATTTGCTCTGTTCCTGCCATTATTATGAGCGGTTCTCCCCTCAGCAGCCTCCTGTGATAGACACTTCTCACACACACTCATATACATACACACGCTAACACACGACTCACACAAGTTCTCATCCTCACTACCCCTCCTAACCAGTGGGGGCACACCCTTACAGATTCCTTACCGAGGAGCCATGATGTAAAAACAAAACAAAAATCTCCCTTAAAAGCGATATATTGTCAAGGTTTCCCTGTCGTCATCTTAGTGGTGGTACTCAGTGTAGTATAGTAATCACCGGATCGCTGATTTCTTACTTTTTTAATTTATAATGTTTTATTCCCGGGAAAACTTGGCCTACATTTGCATTTTGTTTTGAGTTACCGTGAGGAAACAACCTTGCACTTTTGTTTAGTTTCTTTACTGATGTAAGGCTTTCAAAATGGATACTTTTTTAAATGTATATTCCTTACACATCCGTTTTCGATTTGTTTGCCGCTAAACGAGAGAAGCTTTGACTTTCTGTTCTTTTTTCTTTGTGTGCTTGAGTTGTAGTCCGAAGAGTGAAACGAGATGATGCTTCAGACACGTAGACCGCATATTTACATTTTTCTCCTTTTAGTGCATGAGGATATTTGAACAAGTCATATGTGTAGATCAATAAATTGCTTTTTAATATTTTGTAAATATGAAGAAACCATGTAATTAGTCAATGTGTTAGTGAAGGCCTAAACAAAGGGGTCCAATATCTAAAAAGACGCAGTACGTTGTGTAGAATATTTGTGTCACAAAGGCTATAGCATGTTGCACATTTTTTGGCAAAGCTGTTCCGTCGTACTTGTACAAAATGTCCGCTTCAAGAAGAGAAACCCAGACCCAGAACTGTACACAGATGTTTCTATGGCAAAGTGTTGCTCATTTTGTATTTTCATTTGCAAGGAAGTAGTTATTTCTTTGCTTAGTGGGGACAGGACTGGTCGATTTTGCGTTCGGCTCCTCACATGCTACACATACACAAGGGCGGGAGGTAGCCTAGCGGTTAGAGCGTTGGGCCAGTAACCGAAAGATAGCTAGTTCGAATCCCAGAGCCGACAAGGTGATCTATATTGTCGATGTGCCCTTGAGCAAGGCACTTAACCTTAATTGCTCCAGGGTCGCCGTTGATAATGGCAGACCATGGCCCCGAGACCCCACTCTCCGAGGGTGTTTCAGGGAGAGTTGGGATATGCAAAAAACAAATTTCCAATTCACACATATGAAAAGAGACAAATATAAGCACCCACCAAATTATTATTACTTTGCTTGACTTGCACAGGTGGCAATGCTGTACTCAAGGCGACAATGTATTTAATTCCCATTCTAGTCTGTTATTGTACAGAAGGTAATTTGAGGTCAAGATGATCACGTTCAGTAAACCACAGTCCGATGTAGCTAAAGGTACTAAGAAAACAGCCAGCTTCTGCAGTTTCGCAACCAATTGACGTTGAGTGTAGATGTTAATATTTCTAGGACCAGCAGAGAACTACACTCCATCTGCAGCTTCAAAAAGTCCTGCCATATTCCAGTCCTGCCGTGGCATCAAAAATATTAGAACAAAAACACGAACGAATCTCAACATACAGACGGAGCTGAGGCATGTGGGTAGTCTAGTTTAAGGAGGGCTCAGTTCAATACCACGGCTGTTGTCATTCTTTGGAAGAGAAATGAAATGCGAGAACATTTCAAAATATTTTTTCAATGATTTTTTTCATGGCATGGCTATTTAACCTGAAATAATAATAATATATTAGATGCATTTTTTAAAGGTTTTCTCATTACAGTTAAGCATAGTTACAGGATTTTGAAACCTTCAAATAAGTAATAACAAATGTGAATACATTTAAGTGACTGCTGACACATTGTTGTGATATGAGAACTCTTTAAAATTGAATCTTCTTTGTTGTTAGAATCTTTCAAATTAAATATTTTTTTGCAGTAGGCCACTAGATTTTATTGTACATGGAACTGTACTGTAGAGTTGTTCTAAGATATTTGTTTACATTTGGTAAACTTTTTTTCCCTCTGGTATTAGTATAAAACTTATACAATTAATTGAAACGATGTCAGATGTTAACCTCTATCACCTCTCAGAAATCACTGCTTGTTCATCTCTCAATACCTTTAAAAGAAACATGTGGTAAAGGATTTGTACCCCTCAAACAGGTTAACGTTTTCCACCGTTTTAGGAATCCAAATGAATGATGTACATTCTGCAAAACTTTCATAAGTATGTTTAATGGCATGACTTTGGGAATATTTGTCAAATTGCAAAGTAAAGGTGAGGCATGACAAAGTTGGAAAACTGTTGGAAAGGTTTATAAAGGAAGTCTTATACTTTGCATGTTAATCTATTTTTAGAGGCCAAATTACATAATGGCTCAAGTAACACAAATGTACCTTTTCATATAAAGTCATTTTTTGGAGACAGTTCCAAGTAACTTTTGAGGGTTTGAACAAAACCATATGTCTGAGCGGAACAAAACCATATGTCTGGAGTCGCTCAATCGCATTTCTGTTAGGTCCAATGTATTTATTATTATTGGTCATCCGTCAAAATGTGGTGAACCGTCTCCCCTTCAAAATGACTAGGGCCCAATAAGGGGGTCATGTTCGAGCTGGCCCAAGTTGGGAGTGCCTTTTGCCGATCACAGCGCATTAATTAACACAACTAACAAAACACTCATCCAAGCTCTTTTAGTTGTGGCAACTTTATTTTGTAACTATTTAATGCTAGATTTCTTACGGAGCTGGGGGAAGTGATTTAATTTAATTTTGTTGTAATAGTCCACTGCTAGTTTTATTAAAAGTTCATGTTTTACATAGGTGTCATGTGTTTATGTGTAGCGAAAGTAGGACCATATTGTATCCTCTATAGATATTGTACTGAATCATATTGAGGAAATCCACTTCTAAAAATATGTACAATATTAAAATGCTCTAGCCGGCATATGTGGGTATAAAGTTACCTATTTGTGTATAGTGAATGGTAAATTTGAACAGTGTATTATTGCCTGATTTTCAGACAAAGTTGTTGAGGGCAGCATGAAATTCACCAGAACAAGAGTATAATCCTATTCTCTCCAAATTTCTCACGCTCATTTTGTCACAGTCCATTGTCAATTTAACATTCTATCTGAACATCTCATCTCCCTCTAAAACATTTTTTTTATTGAAAAGTACAAATCAAACATACTACTGAACGGCCACCATTCCAAGGAGCCGGAGTTTACAACTGTTTGCGCCAGTCAGTTGAGCTTGGGCCTCTCAAGTCAAGTTCTGTGATACTTTTGATCAGCCCCTTGGACATTTTCCTTTGCATTGAATTGAATTAATGTCACTGTCCATCCAGCAGACATATAGGAGCTTTGGGATTCAAGGGGTGTTTATGTTGCATGAATCACTTCAACTGAAAACAACAATTTTGTGTATATTACATGTGGAACTGTGCGATTTGAGTGGGAGAGGGGACATGTATACTACTGATTCTCAGATTGTCTGTTTTCACAAGTCTACACCACTCAACCATTTTTGGTTTATTTTTTATCTTTGCTCAAAAATGGAAGGTGACAATATTTTCAGAACTGTTGAACGCTTCCTTTTGTGCTTGTTGGGGCTGCTCTCACTTTTCTACCAATTGAAAGGCAAATTGTAGTGAAGTTAATGCTTGCTCGTGAACAAAATAAAGGATGATGAGATGGAGTACAAATGTGTCTGGATTATGTTCTGTTCTATATTATGAGTTTACACTTTTAAGACTGGTGTCATTCTCTGTACTTGAGGTATGCTGTATCTAAATGCCCTTGCCTTTTCCCTAAGTGTGCACTTGCACACCTCAACATGGTGGAAACGTTCTCTAGCCAATGATTACACCAATACAATGGTTGTACATAAGAGGAAGTGTGCAAGTACACTCTTATGGAAAAGGATGCAGCCTGGCTCATTTTGAACTCTGTGAAACCATGACTGCTGCTTCAGCCAAAGGTTAGCTGCTGCTTCAGCCACGTGGAGTAATGAGTATGATTGCGTGTTTTCACATGCAAAAGTGATTACTTTTGATAAAAACGCTTTATCTGCCTTCCCAATGAAAATTCAAACATACATTTTATGGAAAAGAGATGTTTTGAAAGATGCACCATGCTGCATTGTTGACAATATTACCGGTCCATTTGAGCAGGGCTTGCCTCCCCCACCGGCTTTGCCCGGTTCAAATCCACTCAGTTACAAGAATGTCGGGGAATCAGAGCACTGGTATTGCTTACAAATATGATTATTTGGTCATGGTGCCCCCTGGTGCTGAAAGAACAGAACTACTGTATAGAATCCCACCGACTATATTTAATGAGACAGAAGATTGAGAAATTGAACTTTATATTAGGAATACAAAAATCATAAAGAGATCCAACTTAAACCACTTATGATTACATTTTTTGAAAGTATTTTGTAGTCAGATGTCAAGCAAACTACACAATACATCCAAAATGATGCATGTAAACTGACTTTAGATTGACATTTTCGGCCTCCTATGAATTAATTATCAGAGCTGGTTCAGGTTGGTGTGTTATGCAATTACATTTAAGCCCAGCTTTGCATCTTTAAACACTGCAATGGTTCATTTATTTATTTTGACATGAACAGTTATGCAGGAAAAATAATTCAACCCAAGAGCTGAAACAAAATGATTTAGCCATGAAGACAATCAGCATGAAAACGGAATTTAAACCCTTCAAAAAATGTCTGAGCCACACTTAACAAAAAGGATGACCCATGGACTGTCAGTGCAACTGTTCAAATTCTAAATCGGCTACTCTACTCAAAACCTCTAGTACCAAATGCATACCAAGTTTTACAATCATCTGAAAAAGAAAATAAATGTACAAAAGTTTAACTTGACTCTTTAAAAGCAAGTATGGTCTGAGTGCATGATTGGTTAAATTATCAATGATATATGGCCCTTTGTTATTGGGTGGAAACACTTGATGTTAAAACACAATCGTAGACATTGGACAACACCTGATTACCCTCTATACCTTGGTTTTCTCCACACCAGAACTAGCTAAAGCCATTATCTTGTCTTCTGATCCTGAAAAGAGTGAGATGCTGGTTAAGTAGTTTACATTGTTGAGGTTGGATCTCATGGTATAGTAACACGTAAAATAAATGAGAAGTGCAGTAGAGTTAAAGCTCACCGAGGTCTGCAGTGATTCTTTCAAATTGGCTGAGAGTTGCGGTCACATTTTCAGCCAGAAAAGTGTCGTCTTCGACTGTAAGCTGCAGGAAGAACAAAGAGAAATGAAGAGTGAAACTGAGGAAAGAACATTAATCCACACCATAGTCATAAGACACCTGTTATATTATGTCACTAAATGAAATGACAGTTAATGACATATATAGCATAAAATGTATTGAATTCCAGATGGTTACATTTCATTACATGTTATACCAATTACCATTCCATCATAGCAGGTTATCAAAATATTCAATGCCGCTTTCTCTTACAGTATTCATCATAAGTTTAAGTTAAATTAAGAAGGGATCACAGTACACTAGTACAATGGGCCTTTTACCTTCTCGCCCAGTTTTCTCAAGGCAGTGAGAATCTCAACCTTCTGCTGAGTGTACACGTCCCTCAAAAGTTTTCCCACCATGACATCACGGTCCATCTACAGAGAATTTCACACCATTAGGCTAAACCTTCAGGGGCGGTTTACCAGTAACAGATTAATCTTAGTCCTGGACTAAAAAGCTATTTCCATAGAGATTATCCATTGACCATGCTTTTTAGTCCACGACTAGGCTTAATATGTGTCAGGGAATCCAGCCCTCAAAGCATTCCATGAACTGAACAGGTTTTAGAATGTAAAGCTTACTTTTTATATTACGGTAAATGTATCAAATAATGTACAAACAATAATGTACATAAAATACATGGATGAACAGTGCTTCCAACCAACCTCTGCTAATCTGGTTCTCAACTGCCCCGGCTGCTTCTTGGCAAACATTCGGATCACCTCGGGGGTCTTGAAAGCTTGGCTGATGGCAGCCTGGATTGCCTAATGAAGAAAAATACAGTTCTACCATGTCATGCATCATGACAACATTATGGTTTGTCATTACCGTTATGATGTTATGTCACTCTTATGATATGACAGTGTTATGGCCCACAGAAATACATTAGATCAGGGGTGTCAAACTCATTCCCTGGAGGGCAGTGTCTGCAGGTTTTCACTCCTTCCTTTTTATATTTTATTTTATTATTATTATTGTAAAGAAAATTAGGGGGTAGATCAGCTTTAATATTGCAGATAGATTGTAACTTCCATCAATGTAATTGTCTGCATCACTTCCAATCCCCCTAATGTTTTTATTCCCCTCAAGAAATATATATATATATATATATATATATATATATATATATATATATATATATATATATATATATATATATACAGTGAGGGAAAAAAAGTATTTGATCCCCTGCTGATTTTGTACGTTTGCCCACTGACAAAGACATGATCAGTCTATAATTTTAATGGTAGGTTTATTTGAACAGTGAGAGACAGAATAACAACAACAAAATTCAGAAAAACATATGTAAAAAATGTTACAAACTGATTTGCATTTTAATGAGGGAAATAAGTATTTGACCCCTCTGCAAAACATGACTTAGTACTTGGTGGCAAAACCCTTGTTGGAAATCACAGAGGTCAGACGTTTCTTATAGTTGGCCACCAGGTTTGCACACATCTCAGGAGGGATTTTGTTCCACTCCTCTTTGCAGATCTTCTCCAAGTCATTAAGGTTTCGAGGCTGACGTTTGGCTACTCGAACCTTCAGCTCCCTCCACAGATTTTCTATGGGATTAAGGTCTGGAGACTGGCTAGGCCACTCCAGGACCTTAATGTACTTCTTCTTGAGCCACTCCTTTGTTGCCTTGGCCGTGTGTTTTGGGTCATTGTCATGCTGGAATACCCATCCACGACCCATTTTCAATGCCCTGGCTGAGGGAAGGAGGTTCTCACCCAAGATTTGACGGTACATGGCCCTGTCCATCATCCCTATGATGCGGTGAAGTTGTCCTGTGCCCTTAGCAGAAAAACACCCCCAAAGCATAATGTTTCCACCTCCATGTTTGTCGGTGGGGATGGTGTTCTTAGGGTCATAGGCAGCATTCCTCCTCCTCCAAAGAGCTCGATTTTGGTCTCATCTGACCACAACACTGTCACCCAGTTCTCCTCTGAATCATTCAGATGTTCATTGGCAAACTTCAGACGGCCCTGTATGTGCTTTCTTGAGCAGGGGGACCTTGAGGGCGCTGCAGGATTTCAGTCCTTCACGGCGTAGTGTGTTACCAATTGTTTTCTTGGTAACTATGGTCCCAGCTGCCTTGAGATCATTGACAAGATCCTCCCGTGTAGTTCTGGGCTGATTCCTCACCGTTCTTATGATCATTGCAACTCCACGAGGGGAGAACTTGCATGAAGCCCCAGGCCGAGGGAGATTGACAGTTATTTTGTGTATCTTCCATTTGCAAATAATCGCACCAACTGTTGTCACCTTCTCACCAAGCTGCTTGGCGATGGTCTTGTAGCCCAGGTCTACAATCTTGTCCCTGACATCCTTGGAGAGCTCTTTGGTCTTGGCCATGGTGGAGAGTTTGGAATCTGATTGATTGATTGCTTCTGTGGACAGGTGTCTTTTATACAGGTAACAAACTGAGATTAGGAGCACTCCCTGTAAGAGTGTGCTCCTAATCTCAGCTCGTTACCTGTATAAAAGACACCTGGGAGCCAGAAATCTTTCTGATTGAGAGGGGGTCAAACACTTATTTCCCTCATTAAAATGCAAATCAATTTATAAAATTTTTGACATGGGTTTTTCTGGATTTTGTTGTTGTTATTCTGTCTCTCACTGTTCAAATAAACCTACCATTAAAATTTTAGACTGATCATTTCTTTGTCAGTGGGCAAACGTACAAAATCAGCATGGGATCAAATACTTTTTTTCCCCTCACTGTACATACATACAGTGGGGAGAACAAGTATTTGATACACTGCTGATTTTGCAGGTTTTCCTACTTACAAAGCATGTAGAGGTTATCATAGGTACACTTCAACTGTGAGAGACGGAATCTAAAACAAAAATCCAGAAAATCACATTGTATGATTTAAGTGATTAATTTGCATTTTATTGCATGACATAAGTATTTGATCACCTACCAACCAGTAAGAATTCGGCTCTCACAGACCTGTTAGTTTTTCTTTAAGAAGCCCTCCTGTTCTCCACTCATTACCTGTATTAACTGCACCTGTTTGAACTCAGGTACCTGTATAAAAGACACCTGTTCACACACTCAATCAAACAGACTCCAACCTCTCCACAATGGCCAAGACCAGAGAGCTGTGTAAGGACATCAGGGATAAAATTGTAGACCTGCACAAGGCTGGGATGGGCTGCAGGACAATAGGCAAGCAGCTTGGTGAGAAGGCAACAACTGTTGGCGCAATTATTAGAAAATTGAAGAAGTTCAAGATGACGGTCAATCACCCTCGGTCTGGGGCTCCATGCAAGATCTCACCTCGTGGGGCATCAATGATCATGAGGAAGGTGAGGGATCAGCCCAGAACTACACGGCAGGACCTGGTCAATGACCTGAAGAGAGCTGGGACCACATTCTCAAAGAAAACCATTAGTAACACACTACGCCGTCATGGATTAAAATCCTGCAGCGCACGCAAGGTCCCCCTGCTCAAGCCAGCGCATGTCCAGGCCCGTCTGAAGTTTGCCAATGACCATCTGGATGATCCAGAGGAGGAATGGGAGAAGGTCATGTGGTCTGATGAGACAAAAATAGAGCTTTTTGGTCTAAACTCCACTCGCCGTGTTTGGAGGAAGAAGAAGGATGAGTACAACCCCAAGAACACCATCCCAACCGTGAAGCATGGAGGTGGAAACATCATTATTTGGGGATGCTTTTCTGCAAAGGGGACAGGACGACAGCACCGTATTGAGGGGAGGATGGATGGGGCCATGTATCGCGAGATCTTGGCCAACAACCTCCTTCCCTCAGTAAGAGCATTGAAGATGGGTCGTGGCTGGGTCTTCCAGCATGACAAAGACCCGAAACACACAGCCAGGGCAACTAAGGAGTGGCTCCGTAAGAAGCATCTCAAGGTCCTGGAGTGGCCTAGCCAGTCTCCAGACCTGAACCCAATAGAAAATCTTTGGAGGGAGCTGAAAGTCCGTATTGCCCAGCAACAGCCCCGAAACCTGAAGGATCTGGAGAAGGCCTGTATGGAGGAGTGGGCCAAAATCCCTGCTGCAGTGTGTGCAAACCTGGTCAAGATCTACAGGAAACGTATGATCTCTGTAATTGCAAACAAAGGTTTCTGTACCAAATATTAAGTTCTGCTTTTCTGATGTATCAAATACGTTTGTCATGCAATAAAATGCAAATTAATTACTTAAAAATCATACAATGTGATTTTCTGGATTTTTGTTTTAGATTCCGTCTCTCACAGTTGAACTGTACTTATGATAAAAAAATTACAGACCTCTA
The DNA here is from genome assembly GCF_020615455.1 of Coregonus clupeaformis. Lineage (NCBI taxonomy): Eukaryota > Metazoa > Chordata > Actinopteri > Salmoniformes > Salmonidae > Coregonus > Coregonus clupeaformis. The sequence goes on from NC_059215.1 coordinate 24,903,578, forward strand.
CATGCTTTGTAAGTAGGAAAACCTGCAAAATCGGCAGTGTATCAAATACTTGTTCTCCCCACTGTACATACATACATACACATCCTTTAAAAAAATATATTTCCCTTTATTATCTTCCAACCCCACCACCCCTTCCCTAATTGGAGTAAACTAGTGAACAACAACGCTTAGGCCTCTACTTCCAGCTTATACATACTATATACATTTTATGGAAACAGTCAATTTTACAATAATTCTATTTTGTTTGTTTTTACTGTTGAACTTCCTCTACCCTCAACCTCTCCGATCATTTTCATGATGTCCATCCGGTTTGCTTCTATATGCCATATCTTGTGCTCTTTCACAAAAGCTCTCAACCTATAACCTATATACTTATTATGCTCATTATGGACACAGTATGCTTACATTATTAGTTATCTTGTTGTTATTGCTTGTTGTTAGATGTTATTAGTCCCATCCTTCAACTCCATTCAACACCACCCATCTATCTCTTAATACCATCCATATTGGATTTCTATTTGCCATATATTTTTCAACTGTACTGTGATGTTTTACAAAAATTCTGAACCTTTCTATTCTCATTGTTGCTACAGATTGTAAATGGAAAATAAACATTTTTGCTAAAAGTATTATTATATTATTGATCGATTGACTATGACTTTTCAGATCACCCAGTACTGCTATCTGCAGGGTTAGCTCCAGGTAAATATTGCAATCCTTTAGCCATTCCTGTCCCAAAACAAGCTACAAATGGACAGTCCCAAAACAAATGATCTAATGATTCTGTCTCTTCGCAGCAAAATCTGCAGAGCTGGGAAGATTGTATCCCTCATATACATAGCATTCTATTGGTTGCAAGAATTTTATATAATAATTTAAATTGAAAAATTATACGTTTTGAATCCGGCGTCGTTTTGCGTATCAGTTGATAAACACTATGCCATGGAATTGGTACGTCAAAAATCTCTTCCCAACTATTTTGCAATCTATATGGGACGGCTGTCAATCTTTTGGTCCTTAAATGAAACTGGTATACTTTTTTATTTATCACAGTTTTCTTTAACCAATTATGTTCTTTAATGTAAGTGCTCCTTCCTTACACTTTATTGATAATTGATTATTTAGGAACTGCCATCACCTAGTTGTCTAGGTTTTAATTGGACACACATTTAAAGGAATTAACAAAAACCAGCAGACCCTAGAACCTCCATGGAATGAGTTTGATACCCCTGAAGTATATTATTTATATTCATAGTATTCTACTTAATTCTAAGGTCTGGTCATCCAAAGTCCCTACCAGTTGCATTCCTCCAAGCTCATCCACCAGTGTCATGTTGCCTGTCACCATCTTCTTCAGAGACTCATTGAACTCACTCAACTGCTCCAGGGTTTCCTTCTTGGTCTCCTCATACTCTTCCTCATCTAGGTCTTCTCTAGAATAAACAGAGAGCCCTGGTAATGGAGGAACAATATCTATGGGTGTACAGAGATGTGCTCTAAATTCCATTAATGCTACATGTACAGTGGGGGGAAAAAAAGTATTTAGTCAGCCACCAATTGTGCAAGTTCTCCCACTTAAAAAGATGAGAGAGGCCTGTAATTTTCATCATATGTACACGTCAACTATGACAGACAAAATGAGGAAACAAAATCCAGAAAATCACATTGTAGGATCTTTTATGAATTTATTTGCAAATTATGGTGGAAAATAAGTATTTGGTCAATAACAAAAGTTTCTCAATACTTTGTTATATACCCTTTGTTGGCAATGACACAGGTCAAACGTTTTTTGTAAGTCTTCACAAGGTTTTCACACACTGTTGCTGGTATTTTGGCCCATTCCTCCATGCAGATCTCCTCTAGAGCAGTGATGTTTTGGGGCTGTCGCTGGGCAACACGGACTTTCAACTCCCTCCAAAGATTTTCTATGGGGTTGAGATCTGGAGACTGGCTAGGCCACTCCAGGACCTTGAAATGCTTCTTACGAAGCCACTCCTTCGTTGCCGGGCGGTGTGTTTGGGATCATTGTCATGCTGAAAGACCCAGCCACGTTTCATCTTCAATGCCCTTGCTGATGGAAGGAGGTTTTCACTCAAAATCTCACGATACATGGCCCCATTCATTCTTTCCTTTACACGGATCAGTCGTCCTGGTCCCTTTGCAGAAAATCAGCCCCAAAGCATGATGTTTCCACCCCCATGCTTCACAGTAGGTATGGTGTTCTTTGGATGCAACTCAGCATTCTTTGTCCTCCAAACACGACGGAGTTGAGTTTTAACCAAAAAGTTATATTTTGGTTTCATCTGACCATATGACATTCTCCCAATCCTCTTCTGGATCATCCAAATGCACTCTAGCAAACTTCAGACGGGCCTGGACATGTACTGGCTTAAGCAGGGGGGACACGTCTGGCACTGCAGGATTTGAGTCCCTCTGGCGTAGTGTGTTACTGATGGTAGGCTTTGTTACTTTGGTCCCAGCTCTCTGCAGGTCATTCACTAGGTCCCCCCGTGTGGTTCTGGGATTTTTGCTCACCATTCTTGTGATCATTTTGACCCCACGGGGTGAGATCTTGCGTGGAGCCCCAGATCGAGGGAGATTATCAGTGGTCTTGTATGTCTTCCATTTCCTAATAATTGCTCCCACAGTTGATTTCTTCAAACCAAGCGGCTTACCTATTGCAGATTCAGTCTTCCCAGCCTGGTGCAGGTCTACAATTTTGTTTCTGGTGTCCTTTGACAGCTCTTTGGTCTTGGCCATAGTGGAGTTTGGAGTGTGACTGTTTGAGGTTGTGGACAGGTGTCTTTTATACTGATAACAAGTTCAAACAGGTGCCATTAATACAGGTAACGAGTGGAGGACAGAGGAGCCTCTTAAAGAAGAAGTTACAGGTCTGTGAGAGCCAGAAATCTTGCTTGTTTGTAGGTGACCAAATACTTATTTTCCACCATAATTTGCAAATACATTTATTAAAAATCCTACAATGTGATTTTCTGGATTTTTTTTTCTCAATTTGTCTGTCATAGTTGATGTGTACCTATGATGAAAATTACAGGCCTCTCTCATCTTTTTAAGTGGGAGAACTTGCACAATTGGTGGCTGACTAAATACTTTTTTTCCCCACTGTATCACTTTGAGGAATCATATAAATATAATACATTGAATGAATCATTCTAGTTCTGTGCGTGGAACATCCAGACAACCCACATGATGTTCACAGTTAGAAATGACTGATGATGAGGGTACCTGCACTCTTCCAAATCTTGGAGCTGTTGCATCAATCTGTCTAGTTGCTCCTCCATGTTTTGTTTTAGTTTCCCAGTTTCTGATTTGCCACGAGAAGCCATGCTGCCACCCTGCAAATATCACATTTAGTGAGAAAACAGTTCAATTTCATGTATCACTTGTGGATTAACTAGCTAGTTACAAACACAACGGAGCTGTCTATCATTTGACAAGAACATTCGCTATTAGCTAGCTACTGTAGTTAGCTACCTTGTTACCACTGGCCACCAGATACATCTGTCTGGGCCAGGTTGTTTGTTTAGTGTAGTAGATTAGAAACACATTTAGAATAGAATATTCAAAATATATTGTCCTGTGGTTGTAGTTGGCTAGCTGCTGGCCTGGAAAAAAAAATCAAATAAATCCTCCTCACCTGATCGTTACAACAATAGAAATCGTCTCAACACAATCAACTTAGGGAAGAGGTGAACATATCTTTGAATACTTCTCCATGAAATGTGTTAAAAAATTCCTGTAAAAACGTTTGGGAGTGTGTGTGGGAGTTGTGAACGTAGCTCTTGTCCGTAGTCATGGATAGAAGGGATCCAGAATTTGTCCGAATTGACTTTTCGTAGCAGGTTTATGAGAAATGATGCAGTAGGTTAAATGTTGCAGGTTAGAAGAATTGGGTTAAAATTAGGAAAAGGGTTAGGGTTAGATAAAATGCAACAAAAATATATATTTTAACATAAATGTGACAAAAGCTGGATCCCATCTACACTTGACCCTTATTCCGTGGGTGCGGCCTTTTCCTTTCCGGTTATTTTTGTCTAATCAGATGTCTCTATTTTAATCCTGTCCAATCGAAGACCGAATAGTGATACGGGAAGTGCATTACATTTTAAAGGGTCGTTTTAGGTTCCTTATATCTTGGGAAAATCAAGCGAATGTTTTCAAGGATGTTTTATTGTCTATTGCCATGGCTTGTTAGTCAAAATAGGCTAATATTTTAGCTAGACGAACGAAATAGCCTTCAATTTCTATGTCGTATTGAAGACTTCCCGTTAAACCCCACCGAAGAAGAAGAAGAAGGTAGGGGTAGGGTTAGGTTTAGGTTTCTGAGTCAAGACGAAGTAGACGAAGTCTACGCCCCTTCGTCGGTGATTGGTCAACAGCAGGGATTCTTCAATGAAGTGTTTGTTGTCATTCAACGACAGAATACTATTTTTCATGCACATTTTTTCACTTGAGAAATACTGGACCAAACGTCTTAGTGAAATGTAAAACTAAGACCTCGTCGTCAAAATTAATGACAGATTTAACTTTGATTCTGACTATTTTGACGAAGTGTTGCTATATTTTGTTGTGTACAGTGTCTCTAGAGGGACAAATTGCCGTTTTTTGGGTCGGGTTTCAAGCTAATGTATTTTTAAGGGAGTAAACGAGGCACAGACGTTTGCTTCGGCTAGGAGCAAACCGAACCTTTTAGTTTGATCTTACGTATGGTATGTATTAATTTGTGGATGTCCATCACCCATTTCGTATGTTATGTTACGAATTACAGTTCGTATTATATTTAACTAATTGAAAACGTACAATGTGTTAAGAATTGCTTAACGTATGATATGTTACGAATTCTAGCTAGGCTAGGATTACAGTTAGGGTTAAGTTTAGGAGTTAAGCGTAAGAGTTAAGGTTAGGGGAGGGTTAGCTAAACGGGTTAGGGTTAGCTAACATGGTAAGTAGTTGAAAAGTTCCTGTTGCAACCTGGTCTCAGAGCATTTCGTATTGTTCTGTATGTACATTCGGCGAACTTTAATTACCGTAGTATGATATGTTTGCTATGGTTACATAAGACAGATTGTTACTTAAGGCATCAACGAAAGTAGGGTGGTTGGTTGAGGTGACTGGATGAGTGCATATAGCGAATGCCTAGCAACCCAAAGGTTGTGAGTTTGAACCTCATCACGGACAATTTAGCATTTTAGCTAATTAGCCACCACTGGGGCATTCCAAGGATAAAGTTACATGGTGCAGCTCTTAAAGCTCTTTCAGTTCCACACTTTCACTTTTGCAAGTCAAAAGTCCATACGCATACAGCCTCTTATACTTTGTAAGTCTTAAGTCCATAAGATTGATATCGTTATGCAGTAGGCTAACACAGTAATGAACACATAGACCTATGCTACCAACGTTCTATTTGCTCCATTCATAAGTCATATTTGTATTTATTATGGATCCTCATTGGCAGCAGCTACTCTTCCTGGGGTCCAGCAAAATTAAGGCAGTTCATGCCATTTTAAAAACATTACAATACATTCACATATTTCACAACACACTGTGTGCCCTTAGGCCCCTACTCCACCACTACCACCTATCTACAGGACAAAATCCATGTGTACGTGTGTGTGTGTGTTATCGTGTGTGTGTGTATGCATGTGTCTGTGTCTATGTTTGTGTTGCTTCACAGTCCCCGCTCTTCCATAAGGTGCTTTTTTAAATGTTTTTTAAATCTAATTTTACTACTTGCATCAGTTACTTGATATGGAATAGAGTTCCATGTAGTCATGGCTCTATGTAGTAGGGCGGCAGGTAGCTTAGTGGGTAAGAGCGTTGTGCCAGTAACCGAAAGGTCGCTGGTTCTAATCCCCGAGCCGACTAGGTGAAAAATCTGTCTGTGCCCTTAAGCAAGGCACTTAACCCTAATTGCTCCTGTAAGTCGCGCTGGATAAGAGCGTCTGCTAAATGACTAAAAATAAATAATAAAATACTGTGCGCCTCCCATAGTCTGTTCTGGACTTGGGGACTGTGAAGTGCCCTCTGGTGGCATGTCTTGTGGGGTATGCATGGGTGTCCGAGCTGTGCATTCAACATGTCAATACCTCTCATAAATACAAGTAGTGATGAAGTCAATCTCTCCTCCACTTTGAGCCAGGAGAGATTGACATGCATATTATTAATATTAGCTCTCTGTGTACATCCAAGGGCCAGCCGTGCTGCCCTGTTCTGAGCCAATTGCAATTTTCCTAAGTCCATTTTTGTGGCACCTGACCACACGACTGAACAGTAGTCCATGTGTGACAAAACTAGGGCCTGTAGGACCTGCCTTGTTGATAGTGCTGTTAATAAGATAGAGCAGCCTATCACATTTAAAGTAATGTAAAATGGAATAGTCACTGAATTGTTCACAAAGCTTTACAAAGGGCCTTGAAAAAGTATTCACCCCTTTACACAGTTTTTATTTAATTATATTGTCTGAAATACTATAAAATATAATAAATAAATTGTGCCAAAGGCAACAAAAAGTTGCAACGTATACAACATATACACATTCAGTAAAGAGTTTTGAAATCTAAACCCTTCCTGTCACAAATGTTTGTCAACATCTCTTTGTATTTTTCTCTTTCAGTGCTGAGACTGTCCTTAGTGAATAGCTCATATGTACAGTAATCAATGGAGCCTCAAGATCTAACCAAAGTGGTGCTGCTGGCTTGTGGGTCTTTCAACCCCATAACCAATATGCACCTGCGTATGTTTGAACTGGCACGGGATTTCCTGGAGGATACAGGTATGTCTATTGATAATCTGTCGTCTGTAACAGATTATGAATTTGTAAATCATCACTTTATTGTATTTTGTGAGTTTAGGACCTAATTCCTTAGACATTTGCATTGCTTCCCAATTATGAGAAGTAGGCCTAGACCTAGTCAAATAAGAGTGGTAGTATTTTGTATTTAACTGAATTTGTTTTGTCATCATGTGCTCTACTGTAGGCCCTATGTAGCTCAGTTGGTAGAGCATGGCGTTTGCAATGCCAGGGTTGTGGGTTCGTTTCCCGCGGGGGGCCAGTATGAAAATATATGCACTCACTAACTGTAAAAATGACTAAAATCTAAAAATCTACAAAATTAGCTGGCCCAACTCCTCTTTCTTTATGTCTCAGGAAAGTACATAGTTGTGAGGGGCATCATCTCTGCAGTGGGTGACGGCTATAAGAAGAAGGGTCTGATTGAGGCCTGTCACCGTGTAGATATGGCCAGGCTGGCCACAGACACCTCTGACTGGATCAAGGTAGACGCATGGGAGAGCCAGCAGCCTGAATGGGTGGAGACAGCTAAAGTGATGCGGTGAGTGCTGATCATTTGTGTGTGGAGACTGTAGCTCAGTTATTGAGAGGGGTTGTCAAATCTATTTTGATTTAGTGAGTTTGTGTGATACAAAAATAAAAAAAAAGCATTACTTGCACTGCGCAGAAAGACTCCGGCGTAACCGAGCCCAAGATGTGCTCTTAAGGAGCCTACCGTGACTACTTAAGGTCCAAGGACCTTATGTTATTTTCAGAGGTAGAGGGGCACTGGCAGCCAAAAACTAACATCTAAATTTGAATCCATTCTCAATTGCGATACGGTTCTAGAAACATAAAGCCCTTTAATTTCATATAATGTCAAAATAATTTCACAAATGCAAATGTAATTTACATTTTCGTCATTTAGCAGACACTCTTATCCAGAGCGACTTACAAATTGGTGCATTCAGCTTATGATAGCCAGTGGGACAACCACTTTACAATAAACATTTTTGGGGTGGGGTAAGGGGGGGTAGATGATTACTTTATCCTATCCCAGGTATTCCTTAAAGAGGTGGGGTTTCAAGTGTCTCCGGAAGGTGGTGAGTGACTCCGCTGTCCTGGCGTCGTGAGGGAGCTTGTTCCACCATTGGGGTGCCAGAGCAGCGAACAGTTTTGACTGGGCTGAGCGGGAACTGTGCTTCCGCAGAGGTAGGGGGCCAGCAGGCCAGAGGTGGATGAACGCAATGCTCTTCGTTTGGGTATAGGGACTGATCAGAGCCTGAAGGTACGGAGGTGCCGTTCCCCTCACAGCTCCGTAGGCAAGCACTATGGTCTTGTAGCAGATGCGAGCTTCAACTGGAAGCCAGTGGAGTGTGCGGAGGAGCGGGGTGACGTGAGAGAACTTGGGAAGGTTGAACACCAGACGGGCTGCGGCGTTCTGGATGAGTTGTAGGGGTTTAATGGCACAGGCAGGGAGCCCAGCCAACAGCGAGTTGCAGTAATCCAGACGGGAGATGACAAGTGCCTGGATTAGGACCTGTGCCGCTTCCTGTGTAAGGCCAGGTCGTACTCTGCGAATGTTGTAGAGCATGAACCTACAGGATCGGGTCACCGCCTTGATGTTAGCGGAGAACAACAGGGTGTTGTCCAGGTCACGCCAAGGCTCTTTGCACTCTGGGAGGAGGACACAACGGAGTTGTCAACCGTGATGGCGAGATCATGGAACGGGCAGTCCTTCCCCGGGAGGAAGAGCAGCTCCGTCTTGCCGAGGTTCAGCTTGAGGTGGTGATCCGTCATCCACACTGATATGTCTGCCAGACATGCAGAGATGCGATTTGCCACCTGGTTATCAGAAGGGGGAAAGGAGAAGATTAATTGTGTGTCGTCTGCGTAGCAATGATAGGAGAGGCCATGTGAGGATATGACAGAGCCAAGTGACTTGGTGTATAGCGAGAATAGGAGAGGGCCTAGAACTGAGCCCTGGGGGACACCAGTGGTGAGAGCACGTGGTGCGGAGACAGATTCTCGCCACGCCACCTGGTAGGAGCGACCTGTCAGGTAGGACGCAATACAAGAGTGAGCCGCGCCGGAGATGCCCAACTCGGAGAGGGTGGAGAGGAGGATCTGATGGTTCACAGTATCAAAGGCAGCAGATAGGTCTAGAAGGACGAGAGCAGAGGAGAGAGAGTTAGCTTTAGCAGTGCGGAGAGCCTCCGTGACACAGAGAAGAGCAGTCTCAGTTGAATGACCAGTCTTGAAACCTGACTGGTTTGGATCAAGAAGGTCATTCTGAGAGAGATAGCAAGAGAGTTGGCTAAAGACGGCACGCTCAAGTAGGTTTTTTGAGAAGGGGTGCAACTCTCGCTCTCTTGAAGACGGAAGGGACATAGCCAGCGGTCAAGGATGAGTTGATGAGCGAGGTGAGGTAAGGGAGAAGGTCTCCGGAAATGGTCTGGAGAAGAGAGGAGGGGATAGGGTCAAGCGGGTAGGTTGTTGGGCGGCCGGCCGTCACAAGTCGCAAGATTTCATCTGGAGAGAGAGGGGTGAAAGAAGTCAAAGCATAGGGTAGGGCAGTGTGAGCAGGACCAGCGGTGTCATTTGACGTAACAAACGAGGATCGGATGTCATCAACCTTCTTTTCAAAATGATTGACGAAGTCATCCACAGAGAGGGAGGAGGGGGGGAGGGGGAGGAGGATTCAACAGGGAGGAGAAGGTGGCAAAGAGCTTCCTAGGGTTAGAGGCAGATGCTTGGAATTTAGAGTGGTAGAAAGTGGCTTTAGCAGCAGAAACAGAGGAAGAAATTGTAGAGAGGAGGGAGCGAAAAGATGCCAGGTCCGCAGGGAGTCTAGTTTTCCTCCATTTCCGCTCGGCTGCCCGGAGCCCTGTTCTGTGAGCTCGCAATGAGTCGTCAAGCCACGGAGCAGGAGGGGAGGACCGAGCCGGCCGGGAGGATAGGGGACATAGATAGTCAAAGGATGCAGAAAGGGAGGAGAGGAGGGTTGAGGAGGCAGAATCAGGAGATTGGAGGGAAGAGGAGAGAGTAGCGGGAGAGAGAGGGCGAAGGTTGCGACGGCGCATTACCATCTGAGTAGGGGCAGAGTGAGTAGTGTTGGAGGAGAGCGAGAGAGAAAAGGATACAAAGTAGTGGTCGGAGACTTGGAGGGGAGTTGCAGTGAGATTAGTAGAAGAACAAATGTAGCCCTCTCTTCTGAGGGACCTGAGTTCATATCAATTTGTACCCTGTACCAGGGTTTAACACCTCATAGATACTTTAAAATGGGGATCCCCTCCCTTCAACATAATAAAATAAACAAGAAAAATGCTCAGTCCCATATAAACTCACGGTCCTGTGTCTAAGAATCCGTTCCAAGCTTTACTGGTGCGTGACCGAGGCGAAGCACGCGAATGGAAACCACTAGTCAACTGACCTGTGGCTGGCCCAATAAAACACCCTGGAACGGCCCGACACAGTTTCTTTTGTGAAACAAAAACAAAACAGTCCTCTTCAATTAAAACGGGACCGCTCAAACTATGAACTCCTCTCTCTTTTACCACGACCAGTGGCAACTCAGGACCATGTTAACACTGTCTCGCGGTTGAGAGACAGAAAGAGTAGCCTGTTGATGACAGTTGATCCTCTCAGTCCGAGAAAGTGCAAGCAACAAATCCCTCACAGTGATCGGGGATCCTCAACTAAATATTCATAATATTTACTACTTTTATTTTCACTGGTGAGCGAGTTACACAACTTTAAACTGCTTGAAACAACTAGCAAATGTTGATTGCTTGTATTTTTTGTGAGTCTTCCCTCGCACACTGTTCCCTAGCAACCGGTCTGTCTCCCAAATATGTCCCACAAGCAACAATGTCGGTACACAGTAAGTAATACAGTCTGTGCTAAAAAAACAAAACAGAAGTAACCAGGGGTTACATACACCCCCTCACAAATGGAACTTGGCCTCCCGACAAGTCCCAACATCTTTGACCTCAAAATCATGCAATCCGTTGATACACACACAGCATCGTCAATGTGTCATAGCTTGACATCATAAAAGTACACAGATAAACGTACATAATGTTTCATCCAAGAAAATAAAAAATACCTCCAATGAAAGGGATGCTTCTCAAAACATCAGCAGTACTTATAACCTTGTTACCCTTTTTATACAAAATACCCGTATACCTCGGGGTACTACAGTAGTGTTGTGAGGTGTACCTAACTCATCATAAGACAGCCTAACTACTGGTTTCACCACTCTCTTGCTTGGTGCTACTAGCCTTGCCAGTTCTGAGTGTCCACTGTGGATCTGGAGGGCTGAACAGCTTCCTCCTCAGGGTCCTTCTCCAGTCCATCTTCTGTGGCTCCTTCGGGTTCTGGGTTAACTGTGGCAGGTGCAGTCGGGGTGAACACTGTAGCCTCTGGATTTAGAAACTGCCAGGTGAGGTTTCTGAACTCCAAGGAGAGTATTGGCATCTGGGGATAATCAAATCCTTCCTCTGATTTGCTTTCCTCTGCCTCAGATCCATCCAACAGCAAGGGAGTGGAGACTGGCTCCTGGATAGCTGCGCTCCCGGTGGGCTGTTCGGTTCTCCTTCTCTGACTCTGTGTTTGGACTGGCCTGGCTGGCAGAGGCTCCATTAACTGGCAAATGGGCAGCAGGTGGTTTCGGTGAAGGGTTTTCACTGGTCCATGGCCATTTTACGGCTTCACCTGGTAGATGGGTAGGCCTGGGAGCTTCTTTGAAATGATGTACGGCTCCGGCTTCTATTGGCTATCTTGTGCTTTGGCTGGAGGTCATGGTGTGTCACCTTCTTGTCCACATGAGCCATCTTTGCAGCATTGTTCTGCCTTGCAGCACTTGGCTCAAGGTTGTAGGCCTCTCGGAGCTGGTCTTGGAGCTTGACTGTGTACTGAAGGTAGTTGCTTGGAGGGCTTCCATCAGGTCTCACTCAGAAACACAGGTTGACTGGTAGCCTGGCCTCTCTCCCAAACATGAGGTGGCATGGGGAGAAACCAGTGGAGTCGTTCTTCGTGCAGTTGTAGGCGTGCACAAGGTGAGCTATATGCGGGCTCCAGGTGGATTTCTGCTTGGAAACCAGAGTGCCAAGCATGTTCAGCAGCATGCGGTGAAGCGTTCCACCTGTGCGTTCCCTTGAGGATGACAGGGAGAGGTTATTGACTTCTTCACCCCACAAGGGTTAGCATTTGGTGGATCAGTCGGCTCTCAGTCTCTTCCTTGATCGGAGTGGACTCTTGTTGGAAGTCCATAGTGCACAAAGAACTTCTCCCACAAGACTTTGACCACTGTGCATGCAAGCTGGTCCTTGGTAGGGTATGCCTGGACATAGCGGGTGAAGTGGTCTGTAATTTTGAGGATGTTTCTGCTGTCGTTCTCCACTATCAGGAAGTTGATGCAGACCAGCTCCATGGGTGCATCAGATGTGATACATAAATGTATGCACGCATGACTGTAAGTCGCTTTGGATAAAAGCGTCTGCTAAATGGCATATTATGTGATGTTGACTAGCTCAGCGGCCCGTGGGGGTAGGATTTCTCAGTGCCCCGATGTCCCATATCGTCATGCAGTGACTTCATGACAGCATGGTGGTACTCTCGGGGAAGGACCAGCTGTCGCTGTCCAACAGAACTAGAGTTCTTGGGGTTCCTGTACAGCACTCCATCTCTCTGTGTGAGCATGTCCCATGACCTCACGAGAATGGCCTCTTCTGGGTTTGTGTTTCTGCTTAGGAAAGGTTTTCTTCTTGACCCCAGGGTCTGACTGACAGTGGTTATTACTGGGTCCCGGAGCTGTGCATGTTGCAGATCCTCAGGCAGGATAGGTCATCCATCTTTAGAGCAGTGAATGCTTCCGGGACAGCCTCGGCGGGGCCCTATGTTCATAGATGCACACTCTGAGATACTGTCTGAAGAGTCTTTGGCAGGCATCGCTTGGCAAGTGGCTCTGACTCGTGGTGAGGGGATTTCAACCCAGTCTCCATCCTCTTCAGCACTGATGTGTGGACGTCTTGACAGGGTGTTTATGTTCACTCGCCCTTGCCTGTACTATAACTTGAACTCGTAGTTGGAGAGAGCGGCCGTCCACCTCTGGCCTGTAGCATCCAGCTTGGCGGTGGTTTGCACATAGGTGAGGGGGTTATTGTCCGTGCGCACCAGGAACTTTGCTCCATACAGATAATCATGAAACTTGTCCGCCACTGCCCACTTTAGCCCCAGGAACTCAAACTTGTGAGCTGGATAGTTATTCTCTGTCCTGGAAAAGCTCATGCTTTGCATAAGCCACTGGTCTCCATCCCTCAGGGTACTCCTGGTACAGCACTCCACCCAGGCCACTCAGACGGGCGTCAATGTGGAGGACGTAGAGCTTGTCAGGTTCAGCGGAGGCGAGCACAAGTGAGCTGGTGAGGCCTTCGATGATGTTCTGGAAGGCTCTCTCACACTCTGCTGTCCATTGTTCTCCAAACAGCTCCTTCTCCTTCAGGTAGGGGAGGGGGAGGACTGGTGGTCTTGCCATTTTTCCTCTTGGGGGTGTAATCTCTGGTCATCTCATGGAGGGGTCTGATGACCGAAGCTTATTCTTTTCACTAACCTCCGGTAGTATCCACAGAACCCAAGAAACGACTGGAGGTCCTTGAGGTTTTCTGATCTGGGCAATGAGGTGAGTGCAACGATACCCTGGTCGGAGACGATGTGGCCCAGGTATTTCACTGAGGTCGGGCAGAACTGGCACTTGTTGATGGAAAGCTTCAGGCTTCCAGACAGTCCAGGACCTTCATCAGCCTTTCCTCATGTTCCTTCAAGGTTTTCCCAAACATGATGAGGTTATCCAGGTAGACCAGCCCTGCAAGGATGTTCATGTCGCTGACAGCCTTCTACATTAAGCGTTGACAGCCTTCTACATTAAGCGTTGAAAAGTAGCTGGGGATCCAGTGACTCCTTGAGGCATCCTCTGACAGTCCAAAGCGTCGTCCACCCTTGGCACAGCGTACTGGTCTGGAACGGTTCTTCTGTTCAGAGTGCGATAGTCAACCCACAGTCTGACCTGACCATTTTTCTTGCGGACGACGACGGGGGAGGCATATGGGCTGCGTGACTCAGATGATTCCCGCTGCCATCAGCTCTCAAGTGTTTCCAGACATCTTCATCAGCGGGCACCATTCTTCTGCACCACTCTAAATGGTTGTTCATCGATGAGTTTGAGAGTGTGTTCCACTCCACTTGCACAGCCCACACCCCATTAGTGTAAAGAAAACACTTTGTCCCGTTCCTTCAGTCTCCTTTTCAACCTTTCTTTCCATTGTGGGGGAACGGGGAAGTTGCCAAAGTCAAGGAGGTCAGGGTCGAGGGTTTCTTTACTGGTGACTTCTGTGTGGGCTATGTGAGCTACTGGATGTAATTCGGCCATCTTGAGTTCGGGTTGAAGTGTGACTGCCTGAGTGCTTTCATTCTTCACCCTTAGAGTTATGCTGCTGCCATCTTCAGTACAGAAGCTGGCAGCTCACTCCTCTCAGCTGGTTCCACTAAACCAGTGCAGGGCCTCTCAGCAGAGTTGAACTTCATGTAAGCCTCTGTTGCCTTCAGTCAGAGGGGGTAGAGTGAATAACTTCCCTGACACTCGTCTCACATATCCGATGGATCCATCCCTTTTGAGAATTTCTCTGTTGCTCGTGGTTTTCATAAGCTTGGATGAGCATAGGGTTAATTGGGGACTGTTCGTGGACACTGGAGCTCCTAAGCTTCTCACACAGCTTTCCCAAGACGGCAAACATGCTCAAGTTGGTCCCAATGAGCATGGAGGGGTTCCCCTGCATGGGGGGCTCAGGACACACAAGGGCAAGGGTTTCAATAGGCTGCTGGACGCCTACAGCTTCAAGGGAGAACTCAATGGTGATGCTGATGTAGCGTCATAGGGTAGTTGCTCTCACTTAGGCCCCACAAGGTTATCCCTTCTAAAGGCTGGAGAGGGAGGTGTTGTAGGTGTCTTTTTGTAGAACTGCCGGTGGATGATTGCCACTGTCTAGGATGACATGAAAGGGTTTTCCATTCACTTTCACATTAATGTTCGTCTCAGGTCCAAGGATACTAGGAGGAGAGAAAAATATCCCTGGTAGGGCCCTGGGCAGAGCGAGCCCATCCTGTACAACTAGAGCTCATCTGCACGGGGGACACGGTAGGCTCCTCTACTGTCCCCCTCTGCCGTTTCCCGACCTCCCTTGAGCATGGATGAAGCGTCTGTTGAATTCCACTACATTCTTTCCTCTTCTGACAGTTCCTGGAAGAGTGGCCATCTTCACCACAGTTATAGCAAAAGTTGTTTTTATTCCTCTTCGGCCCTGGACAGAAAGCTGGTCTCTCTGGACGTGGAGCTGGTCTATCTGAGTTAGATGAAGCACCCGGGGTCACCTTCATTGCAGCTATGGCATACTTCAGTTCTTCCACCTGTTTGCGGAGAGCTTTGATTTTGTCCCCAGCATCTGATGTTGGCTCTTTCTGAGGCTGGACTTGGGATTCTGTGAGAGTGTTTCTCTGCTTCTCTCTCCTCTTCTTCCCTCAGCTCTTGCAGTAGAACTGGAAATGTGGGCGGCCTCTCTTCTTTTTCTCAGTCGAAGATGCACCAGGATTTCAGTGTTGTACAGCACTCCTTTGATGATCTGGTCAACTCGTGCAATGTTGACCCTGGACTCATCGATGCCTCTCTTCACTTTGACCTTCTGAAAATACCTCTTTAGTCGAAGGAGGAAATCTGAGATCTTCCCTCCTGGTTTCTGTTGCAGGCCCTTGAACTTGTAGTAGAGGTCCTCCCCTGAGTCTGCTGTGCCGTATGTGTGCTCCAGTATGTTCAAGTAGTCTTCAACCAATGCATCTTTGTGGTTAGTTCTTAGCGCTGTAGCCACACTCAGGGCAGGGGCCTTCAAACTCTCGATGAGTCTCTTTCTCTTCTCCGGGTCGGAGCGGTGCCACTCTGGCAACATCTGGTTTACTTGTTCCATCCAGGAGTCGAAGTCCTCTTGCCCAAGGGGCATTTGGAACCGTCCCACTGAAAGTTGGCAGTCTTCTGTACGGACTGGTCTCGTAGTGATGCGTCATAGCTTCCTTCAGAACCTTCCCCATGGCTTCAATGATGTCTTAAGGCTATGGCTTGGGGTGTGACAAGGTTCTTCAGCTCGCTATCTGAGATCCCTTCTCTCATCATGAAGGCCTGTAGTTTCTGTTACTTCACTATGGGGCGCTGACATAGGAGAGAAAGTGGTGGTGGGTATTTGCTCAGGAGAGGGAGGAGCTACATTTCCTAGACCGATCAACTGCCACTTTATGCCCTATTCCTCATCTTCAACCACACAATGCAGTGAGATCCACAGGTCGTCTCAACTAGAACACTGGCCCGCTTGGTTTGAGGATGTTGCACACAGTTTAACTTTAAGCAGTCCAAACAACTCGAAGGCATCCAAAGCCCCTTCAATGTCGCATGCTCCTTTTCCACTCCCAAAACCACTAATGTCCTCCCACTTGCTCCACTGTATCAGCTTCTCCATATTCATCTCCATTCTCTTTCCCTCTGTGCTATTGGAACTAGCTGTTAAAATGAGAGGGTGCTCAATGGCATGATATCACCACTACAAGCGGTCATATTTACAACTTTTATTTTCACTGGTGAGCGAGTTACACAACTTTTAAACTGCTTGAAACAACTAATTAGCTAACGTTAATGGCTTGTAGCTTTCATGAATCTTCTCTCGCGCTTCACACTGTTCCCTAGCAACCGGTCTGTCTCCCAAAGATGTCCCACATGCAACAATGTCAGTACACAATAAGTAATACAGTCTGTGCTAAAAAAAAAAAAAGTAACCAGGGGTTACACAAAATATACACTTACTGTACACTGTTTTAACTGGCTTTATCACAGTTGCAGCTGACAGTATTTTTCAGTGACAACACGTTTCTGTCTGCCTTCTTCCATTACACACAGGTGTTCAGAGCATGCTAGATGGCTAATTAGCACAGGTGGTCCCTCTGTCTTCCGTCTGTCTTCCGTAAACACGTGCTGTAACATGGAGATATGGCCAAGTGGGAACACTAACTCTAACCCTATAAAGGTGTGTATCAATTAACTTTTTAGTTTTTAGAAAAATATTTCTCGCTGATATGAAAGATAAGTTCCTTATGCTTCCAAAACCGTACCGCAAGCGATGAGTGTTAATGTTCAGACTGAGCGTCGGGGCTCATAACAAAATCACCCATGTACAGAAGACGCCTTCGTCCAGTGACGTGTAATGTAATGGAACTGAGAGTCATGATCAAGGGCTATCAATGAGAATGACCGATGGAATTTTTTTTATAATTTTTTTTGTAAAGTGTATTTAAGTCAAATGCATCTTCAAAGGTCTCATTTCTCGATGGCCATACCTATTAGTCTGAGTACCAGTCTCTTTCATTCTACTCCTGGCTTTCCGCAAACGCAATGTTCAATATGCGCTGGATTTACAGCAGAGTTGCTAATTGGTTGTTGGAAATAACATTAATATTTTCCATGTGGAGCCTTGAAAATAGAACTATAATTTATAACGAAGTCAAAAACAAACATTTAGCTGTTAGCTAGGCAAGTTGTATTTTGAGGCGTTTTGTGGTTGGAATTGCAGTATGTATTATATATTATTATTATTTAGTTTGAGAATTTAGATGTGAGCTAGGAACTTTTGACAGACTGGTTTCATATATACAAATAAACGGTTGCTTCGCAAACGATACAAACGTGTTCTGTGGAGAAAAAAAGTGATATAGTTGCAATATTTGCATAATCATTGTGATTGGAGGATAGCTGTGAGGGTGATAATCCTCTGTCCTCCTCGAGTTCATTAATGATAGAATGGTCATAATTGAAGATGGCAGAAAGGCCAGTCACTTTGGCATGAAGTACAGGGAGTGGATTAGCAAAAAAGACTGGTACCCAGGCTACATACCTGTCACTTTAGTGTCAGAATGGTCATTCCATTTGATTTCAATCACTTTTTGAACGCACCCCTTTTGATTTGAACGAAACTACATACATATTTCCATGGTAGAAGTGGTCAGAAAGTGACTTTATGGACCTGAATGCCAAAACATTTACGAGATCGAGCTTCTCAAAGTTGACCCGTTTTGCATACCCCACCCTACCATGACACACCCATGTCTTCATCACTCGAAAAGATAGGCTAAACGGTTGAGTTTTATATTATTTAAAAGCTTACTATTTTATAATTTATTTTAAAAGATAACTTTTTTACTACCTTAAATGTCAATTATCTAAAACGTGTAAATTACTATTTTTACCCCGCATATACTGGAGCTTAGACCTTATTTTACATCACCTTAGGTGTTTGCGTTGTGCCCGCCATCGGTTGAGACACAGCATACTCTTGAATACAAGGTGGGTGTAATTTTAATCATAGAAATATAATTAATAGAATGAACAAATCCCTTCAGACCACTGCAATTTAGTATCATTGATACATTTTATTGACATTTTTACTTCCAAGTACTAGCACAAAGATCAGGTTTCCTATGGAAGATTGACATTCAAATTTAAAACAACTCATATATTTCCATTTAAGTCAACATTCACTGTGTGGACCTCCAATCATCTTTGTGCTACCATTTCGAAGTACAAATTTAAATTGTATTCCCATGTATTTAGTACATTTATCACCCAAAACATGACACCCACCCTGTGTTCAAGAGCATGTTGTCTCAACCAATGGCGGGCACAACACAAACACCTCAGATGTTAAATAGGGTCTAATCTACAACATATGCAAAAATGGAAAAAATCTGAGTTGACGTTTTTAGATAATTAACGTTTAAGGTTAAATTGTTTGACAACCCTGTTTGCAAGCTTTTAAATTATATCAAACTCAACCATTTATTTTCCAGTGATGAAGACATATACAGTGAGGGGAAAAAAGTATTTGATCCCCTGCTGATTTTGTACGTTTGCCCACTGACAAAGAAATTATCAGTCTATAATTTTAATGGTAGGTTTATTTGAACAATGAGAGACAGAATAACAACAAAAAAATCCAGAAAAACACATGTCAAAAATGTTATAAATTGATTTGCATTTTAATGAGGGAAATAAGTATTTGACCCCCTCTCAATCAGAAAGATTTCTGGCTCCCAGGTGTCTTTTTATACAGGTAACGAGCTGAGATTAGGAGCACACTCTTACAGGGAGTGCTCCTAATCTCAGTTTGTTACCTGTTAAAAAGACACCCGTCCACAGAAGCAATCAATCAATCAGATTCCAAACTCTCCACCATGGCCAAGACCAAAGAGCTCTCCAAGGATGTCAGGGACAAGATTGTAGACCTACACAAGGCTGGAATGGGCTACAAGACCATCGCCAAGCAGCTTGGTGAGAAGGTGACAACAGTTGGTGTGATTATTCGCAAATGGAAGAAACACAAAAGAACTGTCAATCTCCCTCGGCCTGGGGCTCCATGCAAGATCTCACCTCGTGGAGTTGCAATGATCATGAGAATGGTGAGGAATCAGCCCAGAACTACACGGGAGGATCTTGTCAATGATCTCAAGGCAGCTGGGACCATAGTCACCAAGAAAACAATTGGTAACACACTACTAAATGAAATCCTGCAGCGCCCGCAAGGTCCCCCTGCTCAAGAAAGCACATATACATGCCCGTCTGAAGTTTGCCAATGAACATCTGAATGATTCAGAGGAGAACTGGGTGAAAGTGTTGTGGTCAGATGAGACCAAAATGGAGCTCTTTGGCATCAATTCAACTCGCCGTGTTTGGAGGAGGAGGAATGCTGCCTATGACCCCAAGAACACCATCCCCACTGTCAAACATGGAGGTGGAAACATTATGCTTTGGGGGTGTTTTTCTGCTAAGGGGACAGGACAACTTCACCGCATCAAAGGGACGATGGGCGGGGCCATGTACCGTCAAATCTTGGGTGAGAACTTCCTTCCCTCAGCCAGGTCATTGAAAATGGGTTGTGGATGCGTATTCCAGCATGACAATGACCCAAAACACACGGCCAAGGCAACAAAGGAGTGGCTCAAGAAGAAGCACATTAAGGTCCTGGAGTGGCCTAGCCAGTCTCCAGACCTTAATCCCATAGAAAATCTGTGGATGGAGCTGAAGGTTCGAGTTGCCAAACGTCAGCCTCGAACCCTTAATGACTTGGAGAAGATCTGCAAAGAGGAGTGGGACAAAATCCCTCCTGAGATGTGTGCAAACCTGGTGGCCAACTACAAGAAACATCTGACCTCTGTGATTGCCAACAAGGGTTTTGCCACCAAGTACTAAGTCATGTTTTGCAGAGGGGTCAAATACTTATTTCCCTCACTGTATGTCTCTCATGGTAGGGTGGGGTACAGTGGGGAAAAAAGTATTTAGTCAGCCACCAATTGTGCAAGTTCTCCCACTTAAAAAGATGAGAGAGGCCTGTAATTTTCATCATAGGTACACGTCAACTATGACAGACAAATTGCGAAAAGAATCCAGAAAATCACATTGTAGGATTTTTAATGAATTTATTTGCAAATTATGGTGGAAAATAAGTATTTGGTCACCTACAAACAAGCAAGATTTCTGGCTCTCACAGACCTGTAACTTCTTCTTTAAGAGGCTCCTCTGTCCTCCACTCGTTACCTGTATTAATGGCACCTGTTTGAACTTGTTATCAGTATAAAAGACACCTGTCCACAACCTCAAACAGTCACACTCCAAACTCCACTATGGCCAAGACCAAAGAGCTGTCAAAGGACACCAGAAACAAAATTGTAGACCTGCACCAGGCTGGGAAGACTGAATCTGCAATAGGTAAGCAGCTTGGTTTGAAGAAATCAACTGTGGGAGCAATTATTAGGAAATGGAAGACATACAAGACCACTGATAATCTCCCTTGATCTGGGGCTCCACGCAAGATCTCACCCCGTGGGGTCAAAATGATCACAAGAACGGTGAGCAAAAATCCCAGAACCACACGGGGGGACCTAGTGAATGACCTGCAGAGAGCTGGGACCAAAGTAACAAAGCCTACCATCAGTAACACACTACGCCGCCAGGGACTCAAATCCTGCAGTGCCAGACGTGTCCCCCTGCTTAAGCCAGTACATGTCCAGGCCCGTCTGAATTTTGCTAGAGTGCATTTGGATGATCCAGAAGAGGATTGGGAGAGTGTCATATGGTCAGATGAAACCAAAATAGAAATTTTTGGTAAAAAATCAACTCGTCGTGTTTGGAGGACAAAGAATGCTGAGTTGTATCCAAAGAACACCATACCTACTGTGAAGCATGGGGGTGGAAACATCATGCTTTGGGGCTGTTTTTCTGCAAAGGGACCAGGACGACTGATCCGTGTAAAGGAAAGAATGAATGGGGCCATGTATCGTGAGATTTTGAGTGAAAACCTCCTTCCATCAGCAAGGGCATTGAAGATGAAACGTGGCTGGGTCTTTCAGCATGACAATGATCCCAAACACACCGCCCGGGCAACGAAGGAGTGGCTTCGTAAGAAGAATTTCAAGGTCCTGGAGTGGCCTAGCCAGTCTCCAGATCTCAACCCCATAGAAAATCTTTGGAGGGGAGTTGAAAGTCCGTGTTGCCCAGCGACAGCCCCAAAACATCACTGCTCTAGAGGAGATCTGCATGGAGGAATGGGCCAAAATACCAGCAACAGTGTGTGAAAATCTTGTGAAGACTTACAGAAAACGTTTGACCTGTGTCATTGCCAACAAAGGGTATATAACAAAGTATTGAGAAACTTTTGTTATTGACCAAATACTTATTTTCCACCATAATTTGCAAATAAATTCATAAAAAATCCTACAATGTGATTTTCTGGAATTTTTTTTCTCATTTTGTCTGTCATATGATGAAAATTACAGGCCTCTCATCTTTTTAAGTGGGAGAACTTGCACAATTGGTGGCTGACTAAATACTTTTTTCCCCCACTGTATGCAAAATGTCAACTTTGAGCACCTCTATCTTCTAAATGTTTTAGCATTCAGGTCTCATAAAGTTACTTTCTGACCACTTCTGCCATGGGCATATACAGTATGTACAGCAAGTTTTGTTCAAATCAAAAGGGGTGCTGTCAAAAAGTTATTGAAATCAAATGGAACGACCCAAAAGTAATTTAGTTGTGTGACATTTTGTAACCATAATAACAAGTTAATCTACTTTGCCATGATCCTTGCTTAGTTCCATTGGGCTTTATCTCCCTCGTGTCAATTGTATTGTCGTCTCTGTGCGCTTTAGGCATCATTATAAAGAACTGGTGACAGCGGAACAGAACAATGACGATGTGGACACTGCAAAGAAGAGGAGGATTGAGGAGACAAAGCACGCTTTTGAGGAGCCATCCTCTTATCACACAAGGAGAGGTAAAAACAGAGACATTCTCAACGAGCATTCCGAGACCACAAACAAATGCACACATTTCTTACTACCCAGATGTTACACTAGCTCTGCTTTGGAGAGGAGGATGCTGTGCTACACCCAGGGCAGGTAACACAACGGATTCATTGCTGCTATATTGTTTCGTACTATCAATTCCACTCAGATTAGTAATGACAATTTAGTAATTTGGTAGACACTTTTATGCGAAGTGACTTACAGAACCATTGACATTGGTAGTGACACATACTCATTATTTGGCCCATTTGGAAATTAAACCCACAACCCTATTGTTGCCAGCACCATGCTCTAACTCATTGAGCCGGCAATTGTTGAATACTACTGTCCGTCTGGGACATTACCAGCCACATAGGGTTTGGTGACACCTAGTGACACTTAGTCACACCGATGGGTATGGTGGAACAGCAGGTGATCTGCCCTGAGGTAATAAAAAGGAAAGGTACATGGTGCTGGTTACATGTTTTACCGGCACAGGCTGTCTCTGTAGTAGTCAGAACATTGTTGCCAACTTTTTGACATTGTCTGGCAACATTCCCTGATACCTGTCGCTTAAGTGTAAGTGAACCCTAAGATGCAAAAGTCCTTCTCAGAATTCAGGAAATTCACACAGATTTTTACTTAAGCCCACTGCTTCAGACTTTCTAGCTTAATGTGTATTTGTGTGTGTTTATATTGGAGGTCCGGTACAGCAGAAGACACATTTCAGTCTTGTATGGATTAATAAACTATTCTTCATCTGTCCGTGAACCCTTTAGACGACGGCCCTCAGCTGAAGCTCCTGTGCGGCGCGGACGTCCTGGAGTCCTTCGGCGTTCCCAACCTGTGGAAGCACGAGGATATCGCAGAGATCGTGGGCCGCTATGGCCTGGTGTGCATCACCCGCAACGGCTGTGACGCCCACAAGTTCATCCACCAATCGGAGGTGCTGTGGAAGCACCGCAAGAACATCCACGTGGTCCGCGAGTGGGTGACCAACGAGATCTCGGCCACGCACGTGCGCCGGGCCCTGCGCAGGGGCCAGACCGTCCGCTACTTACTGCCGGACCCGGTGGTGAGCTACATCCGGGAGCACGGCCTGTACAGTGCCGAGAGTGAGCAGAAGAACGCTGACGTCATCCTCGCCCCGCTTCAGAGACACACCGGCCCCTCCTCCAGCTGAGGTGGCCAGCCATATTGCCTGCTGCCGACCTGAATGCCTTGAGACCAGTGGAGGCTGGTGGGAGGAGTTATAGGAGTACTGGCTCATTGTAATGGCTGGAATGGAATTGATGGAATGGAGTCAAACGTGGTTTCTGGGGCCTCCCGAGTGGCGCAGCGGTCTAAGGCACTGCATCGCAGTGCTAACTGTGCCACTAGAGATCCAGGTTAGAGTCCAGGCTTTGTCGCAGCCGGCCGTGACCGGGAGACCCATGGGGCGGCGCACAATTGGCCCAGCGTCGTCCAGGTTAGGGGAGGGTGTTGCCGGCAGGGATGTTCTTGTCCCATCGCGCACTAGCGACTCCTGTGGCAGGCCGGGTGCACGCTGACACGGTCGCCAGGTGTTCGGTGTTTCCTCCGACTCATTGGTGCGGCTGGCTTCCGGGTTAAGCGGGCATTGTGTCAAGAAGCAGTGCGGCTTGGTTGGGTTGTTTCTGAGGACGCACGGCTCTCGACCTTCGCCTCTCCCGAGTCCGTACGGGAGTTGCAGCGATGGGACAAGACTGTAACTACCAATTGGATACCACAAAATTGGGGGTAAAAAACAAGAAAACATTTAGGTTTCCATATGTTTGATACCTTTACAATTATTCCATTCTAGCCATTACAATTAGCCCATCTTCCTACTGCTCCTCCCACCCGACTCCTCTACTTGAGACTGCACTGTGCTTAGTAGAAGCATTTATCTTTTACTGGTTTGAGATAAGATTTGTGAATGCACAGATATTTTTGTATATTTTTGTAACAGTTGAAGTAGACTGCTCATTAGTGCCAGAATGAGTGTGCACCAGAATAGCCTCATGTGGCATCTCCTCAGAGATAGGGTGAATCTGCTTTAGATTAAATTGATCACTGTGTTTTATAGAATATTATAAGAACCCAAGGTGAGTGGCAGTCCAAGCACCAGAATGTAAACCCTTGATCTATCACTAACAGTCAACCTGGTCCGTAGAGCACTTTGTCTGTATAGTAGCACAGAAAGAAACCCACAATCTGTTGTGTATATGGGAAGTCACCGGGCATTGATTATTTGTATGTACAAAATAATTATTTGATTACAATGAGCCTGATCCATAACAACAGAAATGTTGATATTTCGAAATGTAATGCAGCGATTAACATGCTCATCCATGCTTAAGAGTACCTTCGTGTTTTTTTTTCATGCTGGACTGTGTTTTAGATGCCTGTGGTGTTTGACTAATTCCCTCAGGCAAAGGCAGTTGGTATGTATGGAATTAGTTTGCAGATATAGTAGAATAGAGTAACATAGAAACGGCATGGTGTGTATTGACAAAAATAAAATGCCTCTTTGTTTTGCAGCTTGTGAACACTGTCATTGCTGTCTCTTAAAAAAACAGTATGCATCCATCTTATAATGAGAATTCCAACAATTTTACACCTATTCTATTTACATCATATGCAGGTTATTAGTAAAAATAAGTAGCCCTTTTGTATCGCCTTTCCTGATCAGATAACCATTGTTCTGATAATAGCGTGACACTTGTCCATGGGTGCAGCCTTTTTCTTCCAATTATTTTTGTCCAATCAGATGTCTCTATTTTAATCCTGTCCAATCAAAGACCGAATAGTGAAACTGGACGTGCATGACATTTAAGGGTCAATATCGCTAGAACACGAGCGTTTCTACTGGTGTAGTAAGTATGGAAATGTAGTTTAGTTTTAGTTTCCTTATATCTTGGGGAAACCAAGATAATGTTTTCAGGGATGTTTTATTGTATATTGCCATGGCTTGTTAGTCAAAATAGGGGAATATTTTAGCTAGACTTCCAAAGCTGCCCCAGTTTCTGTGCCTTAAGTTTCCTGGATGCTTCCCAGTCGAAACAGTTAACGCATATATTATGACGACATTTTGTGACGTATTTGTGTATGTTCATAAATTTCCTCTGGCTATCCGATTTCAGAGCATTCTCATCTGAGTGTGCCAGTGCACAGAGTAACTGATGCATTTACGAACGCTCAACACTGGTTGAATATGGCCGGTCTCAGTAAACGTCAGCAAAAAAGCGTAATTAAATTGTTGCCAGCAGCACAGTTACAGTCAACAACGCTCTGGATAACATGAAAACAGCCTAACCAGCTCTGCTAGGGCGAGTAAAATGGTCAGAGTGAGGTGTTCTCTCATTTGTGTCTGGAAGTAGCTAGCAAGCTAGCCAACGTTAGCTTGGGTGCTTGACTGCCGTCGTGAGATCAGCGTCCAGTGAGCGTTCCGAGAGTTTAACGTTCAATTTACGAACGTCCAGAGCGCACACTGGCACTCCAGATTGAATTTACCAACAAACCTATTGGGGATTTATTATTCTCCTAAATTGATGGGATGACTAACTTAGAAAGAATGCATTCTTGACTGGGCTAATGTAGGTTGTGACACCTGGCAAGGCTGTGATTGATGTGAAGAGCTGTTTTAGGGGGTAAAATGAGATAAGGATGTGTCTTCAAATGCTAGACTATACTGGTTCTTTGTGATCTGTGAGCCTTCCTTGGACGTAGGAATGATGTCTAAGGGAGCTGGCTCTTCTCACTATGATAGGTTGTTATGATAATATTGTGCCTGGCTGAAGTGTGCAACAAATGGCGCCGAGGAGATGAGACCAACCCCTGAACCAACGGATTGGCTGAGAAAGTTTAAACCACGCTCAAGTCTTTACTCTAATTGGCCAGCAGAGAAGTGGGAAACTTTCTCTGTCAGAGTATTTGGGTATTGTTTCTGAAACAATGTTGTTAGTTCTCTGAAGTGCCCTGTGAGGTATTTCAGAGAGCCCGTATATACGAAACATCATATTTACCATTGTAGGTTTTTGCATTAATTAAAATAACTAGTATATCTTAGAAGTCGTGTTGACCTCTTTTGTTCCTAATACCAGATTTGAATTGACGCGACTTTGACAATTGGTGACCCCGACGCGGTCTGGTAGAAGGGACTTTGCTGGGTAATGTCCGGCACATTTGGTCACCTCTTTCATCGAACCGTATGTTTCACAAAATGCCCGGGCTTCTAAAAAGGTAAGCAGATACCTATTGTTAAATAACTGAAGATCTGCACATTGGCTTTATCCAAATTAATTTTGTGAAACAACTGTCTGATGTAAGTGAACTAAATTATGAAACTATTATGAGTAGATAAGCACAATATTGTGACATGCAAACCTTTGCTAAATGTAGGATTTGTGGTTACTTAAACCATATAACCCGTTAAAAACAATTGGGAACATAAAACTAAAGTGATGAATGAGTGTGACTGAACTAGAACGTTTGAATTGATATATTTTGAAATATAACATTTGGTGTTTGACATAGTATAATACTGCTTTTGAATAGTTGTGTCGAAGCAATTCGGTTTAGTATTTGATTTGACGTTTGATGTTTGACCGTGCAAAATACTGGTTAAACAATTAGACCGAAATAATTCGGTTTATAAACGTGCACCAACTTTAACTAATTAGGTGGGAATTATTTGATTTAAATAAATGGACTGGAGTGCTTTGAGTAACGGCGGAATATTGGAGGCGCGCTGGGACGAGAAACAGCTCCTCACAGCTCCTCAAAAAGCCTGTTCCCCCTGGACAAAAAAGGTAGAGTTGCGAGGGTAGGGGCTGGAGAGAGCGAAAGTGTGGCTTTTGGAGCCAGAAAAGACTGGCAGTTGGCTGGGAACGCATGTGGGTATCTGACGAGAGAATGTTCTAAACTTGCTCACCCGAGCGTCATGGGTGAGAAAGTAGAGAATGTTTACATTTGCATTTTTGGTAATTTGGCAGACGCTCTTGTCCAGAGCGATTTATGGAAGCAATTGGGGTTGAGTGCCTTGCTCGAGGGCACATCGGCAGATTTTTCGCCTGGTCGGCTCGGGGATTGGAACCGGCGACCTCTCGGTTGTTGGCGCGGCGCTATTGGTCACTAAACTGCCAGCCGCCCCATATGAGTTTAAGATTGTGGCGTTGTTGGACAATGTGATTGGAATAAACTGACCATAAGTAATGTTGTTTTAGACGTAATGTATAATATAGTACAAAGCAAATAGAGGGTTAAATTGAACTAATTATCATGGTAGAGCTAACGTAGTACAGTGAGGGAACTTCATTTTGTGTCAGAGGGTAAGATGAGATCATTAATGGTACTATTGGTGGAAATCTATTTATCATTTCAAGGCATGTAGTAACAATCTGCATTTATGAGTGTAAATTCCACGGCTGATGTGTTGATTGAATGAGTATGATGGAGTATTTAGTTTGGTAATGTTGACTATTTGTAGAGTGTTTAGGGGTTAAATAGAAAAACTCACGTATTCAATAGGGAAGGGGTAAGAGAGAGAGAGTTGTTTTTGCTGAGGTGAAAGGTACTGCGATTTTCATTTGGTGACGTCACTTGCTCTATGAACTGGGAGTAGTTACTTTGAGAGCATCGCAGATGGTGTGGAGTGACTGGCGATGTCCCTGGTTCGAACACAGGTAGGGACAGTAGACAAAGCTTTCGCAGTGGGGCTATATACCTAGATTACTATGTGGATTGAGAAATGTGAAAGGTTGAATTAGATAGCTTAAATAGAAGTATTCTAGAAAAGTCTATGAAAATATGTTATAAGGTTACCATGCGCTCTCCCCGAAGGAGCAAGGGGAGGGTGAGAGACAGTATAGTTCAGATGGTAGGAATGTCATTAAGCGTATGCTGACCAACGATAGCAAGTATTTGTTTTATTAATTAGGGCATAATCAGAGAGAGCAGTTAAATAAATTGAATAGCGAACTGAAATGGGTTAGCGGGAAAATACAAAATAATTGGACGATTTTAAAACGCTAAGTTATTTTGGTTAGGATGAAAGTATGCATTGGCTGTTGTGCTGGGAAATAGCGCCAGCCTGTGGTGGGTTATGGATTTGTTGCATGAACTTATATTTTGAATTAAGGTGATGGAATGGGCTACAATTATAACATTATCAGAAAAAAGACACAATTTAATGTGAAATAGTTATTACAATTATTATTGATAGTTATTACAGTTATTGTCATTGATCCAGTAATGATATAAGGATAGTAGAGGAAGGCAGGGGATTTAATCTCATTTAGGGAAGTTATATTAGGAAGAAAATACCATTAAATGAGGGAACATTTGATGTAACCGTGATTGTATTGGCTAATAACTCAAATATGACATTTACAGGGGAGACAGGAACAATAGAAGGGGAGACAGATTTTCCTAGGGCGTTGAACAAATAATTGATAAATGGATCATTTGAGATGAGATCACATGTAGCAGAGTTAGGGTAATCAATTAAATAATCATTGTATACTCGAGGAATTTTGAGTGGTTTAATGAATTAGATATGAGGAATTAGAATGATACAAACAATTATTGATGGGTTAAGACTGGGAATATCTATCATGTTTTGTGTGTACTACCATCTTTAGATTATAAATAGGAGAAAGAGATTAGCTCATCTCAGTTAGGCAGTATTTAGGTCATAAAAGTGAGCTATCAAATTGAGTGAGGCCTGGCTATTTGTGATTGTTGTTTTTTCAAATTGGGTTAAAATGGGTTCACAGAGCCAGAGGCTGTACAGAGAAAGGTGGAGCCCCCATGTTGCCCTAGTGAAAGAACATTCAGAGGAATGGTTATCACTAGGTAAATGGATAAAACAGGGGAAAAGCATTACTGACTGGCAGAATACACCAAATGGGGATCAGTATGGCCACTCCACTGGGAGATATAGAAGAAAGTTAAATTGGAGAGCAAAAAACCCAGCCCAGTGTCCATCTGGAGATAAGTTTTAACGGATGACAGGAATAGATTTTCTTAACTCAGGAACAGGAGGCTGAGTTAGCAGCAATTCCGTTCAAATTATGGTCACAAGGACAATAGATGTAGGACTAATTAAGGGGGAAGCTCCAGTACAAGTGATTCCTCGATTCGATAATAGACCATACCAAAAGCAATATACTATGAAACCAGAAGCAATAAAAGGGATAACACCTACATTTGAGCATTTACTTAAGGGAGGGGTGAAAATTCCTGGAGATGAGGTACAATGAAACTCTCCAGTATTTCCTGTTAGAAAGGAGGCACCTAGCGCTGACTGGAGGATGGTCATGGACTTGCAGGGGGTTAATAGAAATATCATTCCCAGAGTTCCATGTGTACCAGATCCACATACATTGCTGAACCAATTGAAACCAGAGAACTCCTATTTTACAGTGATAGATTTAGCTAATGCTTTCTTTAGTATCCAAGTTCATCCGGATAGTCAGGGGTGGTTTGGCTTTACTTTTCAGGGAAGGAAATGGACTTAGGCTAGGATGCCTCAAGGCTACTCGGAAAGTCTTACAATCTTAGCCCAGGCTATAACTAAGAATTTGGGAAAGTTTGAACATAGGGAAGGAAGCAAATGTTAGTTTATGTAGATGTTATTCTATTGGCTAATCCCACTCAGGAGGGATGTAAGAGGGATACAATCCAATTGTTAACCTTCCTTGGCAGAGCGAGGTCATTTACCTAGGATACACTATAACACAGGAGGGGCGAATGTTAAACTCATCCAGGAAAACTGCTATATTTGAAGCGCCAAAACCGTTAAAACAAAAAACAAATGATGAGCTTTTTGGTAATGATAAAGTGCTGTAAAGTTTGGATACTCCATTATGTACTGCATACGGGTAAATTAAGTGATCTTATCTATGGGAAGGCAATGGTAGCCCATGGTAAAGTAATTTGGAACTCTAAGGAGGTATACATACATCAGGGATGTTATCCAAATGGTAGAGAGTAACGAGGGATATGACATTGGTAGTGATTTAAAGATGATGAGGTTTTTTGGTGGGCTATTAGATATAACTGGGTTAATCATGAACATAGAGATTTGTATTCTTTGTTGCTAGACAGAAGACTTAGGTGACCTAAAAAATAGACTTGTCATGTCCAACATTTAGTCTTCAGGTCAAGCCCGGGAGAGCCTGGGTAGAACAGAGTTTGAACTAAACATAAGTGTTTTTACAAGATAAGAGATTGATTGATTGGATTACTAATTGATTCTGAACTGGATGAAAGTTGAATTTAGCTGCCATAAAAGACAAAGGAAGTGGGAGGAGCAATAAAGAAGCAAAAGATAATCCCAAAAATGAAAGGCATGGCAATAGGATGATAAATTATATAAGGAATGGTTTAGAAAGGTGGTAATATTGACACATGGGCAAATCATGTGTCAAAAAGGGGGAGTGATAGGATTAAATAATAGTGATAGGATTAAATAATAATGATAGGATTAAATAAAAAAAATAAAAAAAAAATAGAAATTGAGAGCTCAACATGTATGTGTGAAGATAGTTTATTAACCACACCCGTATGTCAGAGGTTTTGTGCCCCACAGGTGAACTAAAGGAGAAGGTGACCCACTCTATCTCACCAGGAGACTGGGTGTGGATCCAGTCCCTAAAAGAAGAAAAACTGGAAGCAGGCCTGTTGGGAAGGGCCCTATCAAGTCCTATTAGATCCATATGGGTGCATGTCACACACTGCAAAAAGGTAAACCCAGTTACACCTGATGAACAAACACAGAGTTAGGAGAAAGAACCGATCACCACTAGGGCTCGGGGGTTGGCTCCTTAACGAAGATTCCCTTACCCTGTCTGATCATCCCTGTGTGAGTTTGGTAGAAGGTGAAGCAATGGGTTGGCGTCTGACATGTTCTCAGGGCAAGGGTGGGGATTCACAGGTCTCCTGACGGTAGGTAGCTGTCTGATAGTGGGGGCCATATTCCTAACACACTCAAACCCTTCTGATCAGCCAAAAGTAGTAGTTAACCTAAAACAAGTTGATAAAATAATACCTGAGCACAGTCTACGAAGGCATAGGAGACAGCTAGACGTAGGGAAAGGGGAAGTTTAGGGACTTTAGGGGAGGACATCACTATATGTATGTCACCATGTACATCCTGGGACTATGTAGTTGCTCATATCGAGAGCGTGGGGGATATGTAAATCTCCATACACAGTTTAGGGACAGGTGTAGTATTGTGAAAGTATGGAATTATCAGAAATGGCAGTGCGACCCATATGAGGGTAGGTACTGTCTGAAAGTCTGAATTATGCTAAAACAGATTACAGACCTGACAAGTGAGATATCTTCTTCAACTGGGGCAGCCTATAGAGTAAACCTCTGAGGGAGGTAGTGAGACAGTGCAAACTATAGACCTGAAGGAAGTAGTACAGATGGAGACGGAGTAAATAGATTTTAACCTGTGGTTGGAATGGATTCAGTATACGGTCTAAAGAGGACTGTTATGCCTGTAGGACAGCCAAACCAAGGTTAACAACTACTCCGTTCACCTTGACAGGCTTTAACTCTGTGTCAGGTTTATCCTCCATGCAAGCCACCTGGGAATGTGGTGAAAGAGTCTTGTAGTAACTTGAACTATCTGTATCCCCCGATAACCAAGTCATTCCGACCTAGGTTGCCTACGTTTGAAGTCTCAGGGGATTCTAATTGTTTTTCTAGGACTAGTAAGATAGGATACAGAGTAGGGCATCTTAGCTCTGCTCCTACACAGAGAATATCACAACTGAAAGAGAACATGACTAATCTCTCCTCTTTGTTGCAGCCAGAGGATTGTAGGAACCAAAATCAGGCCCGTGCTGACATCTGATGGTTGTGTGGTGATAACTGATTGTGAACTCAACTACATATGTAAACAATCAAACGTGTCAGAGACTGGTGAGTTGTCACGTAGAAAGTAAGACCTCCTCCCGGGATCCTTTGATGAAAGGATCCTTTGATGGGATAGGAGTACCTCGAGAGGTTCCAGAAAAACTCAAAGCTAGGAATCAGATCGCAGCTGAGTTTGAATTAAGTATTATTTGGTAGTCAACAATTAATAAAAACGTAGATTGGATAAATTATATTTACTATAACCAGCAAAGATTTATAAACCACACTTGTGATGCAATAAAGGGATTAGATGAGCAGACAGCGGCAACTAGCTTAATGACATGGCAGAATAGAATAGCTTTAGATATGCTTTTGGCTGAGCGGGGCGGAGTTTGTGTTCTGTTTGGATCTATGTGCTGTATTTTCATCCTCAAACAATATAGCACCGGACGGGTCAGTGACAAAAGAGCTTCAGGGGAGTAACTACACTGACGAACAAACTGGCTGAGAACTCTGGTATTGATAGCTCCATAAACGGTTGGTTTGATAACATATTTGGTAAATGGAAAACTATTGTTGTAACTATTCTGGGTGAAGTTATAGCCTCTATGGGTATACTTGTTCTTTGTGGATGTTGTCTTATTTCCTGTGTCTGAGGTTTGGTGAGAAAGGAGATGGGGAAGGTGATTTCCCAACAGATGGTGAGATACGGCCCAATCCTGGACTCCAACCTAGGAATGGAGGATATGACCTACCAGGCTTGGTGGAGTGACACTAGAGGGTGTCTAAAGGGGGCCAAAATATACTTCTCTGTTTGTGTTTTATGTTTTAATAGTCTTATGTTTTGTGTTCTATTAATCCTGTGTTTTATGCTTTATTAATCAAGTTAATCATGTGAATGTTTGTCTTTCCTTATGTGATGGTTTGAAGTTCTTTGATGACTGGTAACAATTTGCAAGTGGGGTGTAGATGAACTGAGGGTTTGAATTTTTTTGTGTCATTATGGCCTATTAATAAAAGTGTGATTTTTTGTTTTATATTGTATTATAATGAATGACAATCTATGTTTTCTTATTTTTGAATCACACCTTATTAGGTGTGAAAAGGGGGATTATTGGGGATTTATTATTCTCCTAAATTGATGGGATGACTAATTTAGAAAGAATGCATTCTTGACTGGGCTAATGTAGCTTGTGACACCTGGCAAGGCTGTGATTGATGTTAAGAGCTGTTTTAGGGGGTAAAATGAGATAAGGATGCGTCTTCAAATGCTAGACTATACTGGTTCTTTGTGATCTGTGAGCCTTCCTTGGACGTAGGAATGATGTCTAAGGGAGCTGGCTCTTCTCACTATGATAGGTTGTTATGATAATCTTGTGCCTGGCTGAAGTGTGCAACAAATGGCGCCGAGGAGATGAGACCAACCCCTGAACCAACGGATTGGCTGAGAAAGTTTAAACCACGCTCAAGTCTTTACTTTAATTGGCCAGCAGAGAAGTGGGAAACTTTCTCTGTCAGAGTATTTGGGTATTGTTTCTGAAACAATGTTGTTAGTTCTCTGAAGCGCCCTGTGAGGTATTTCAGAGAGCCCGTATATACGAAACATCATATTTACCATTGAAAGTTTTTGCATTAATTAAAATAACTAGTATATCTTAGAAGTTGTGTTGACCTCTTTTGTTCCTAATACCAGATTTGAATTGACGCGACTTTGACAAACCCTTTGTTATTCTTTTTTTTTCGGCTGTTCGAGCACACTACATTTTTTTCATGCTCTCTGGATCCTTGGAACGGCCCTACCGTTGAAGTATAATGGATTTATTATCCGGTCCAGTAGGCGGCAGGAATGCAACGTTATATTGGATGCCAACCGCCGTTAAACCCCACCGAAGAAGAAGGACACATAACAATGAGACCGATATTTCAATGGATGTATAAATGTGAAGTATCCGCTTGGCGTTTCCACTCACTTGGTAGTGAGAGGAAGCACAGTGGCCGGTAGTGGGAGAAGATGGAACAAGATGGATTTTTGCCGACATTCTGCTAATTTTTTCATCACTGAAACATTTGATATCAATACAGTTTTCTGTTTCCAAATCTACAATCTGTTACGAACAGAGTAGACAGTTTTTTTCCTCTTTATGTTGACACTAGGCTTAGATTTTTGTATTTTCACATCTCGAAAACAAACAACTGGGCAATGGTCACTAATATCTTGGGCAAGGACACCAGTATAAACATATATCTGGTGTATTCATTAAAATAAGATCAGAGTTGACTTTGAAGGATCTTTAGGGTTGGGCCATGTAGGCTTAGTCACCAGCTGGGTTAGGTTTAAATCGTTACACATGTATTTTAGATTGTATGAAGCCTGCATTTCCCAATCATAATTTAGGTCACCCAGGATAACTTCTGATTTAGTAAATGAAGACAAACGAGTTAACTCCTCGAGTGCACAAAGGTTAGCCGAGGGAGGACAGTAGACCCTAACAGATATGGATAAATTTTTCCTCAGACAAAGGCTGAAAGATAGCTCAAATCTTTGGCAAGGGAAATGGATTTCAGCAAGGGCCACTCCACCACCTCTACCCTGTCTGTCAGCTCTGAACACATAACCCTCAATATTAATATCAGAGTCCAGAATTTCCCCAAAGATCCAAGTTTCAGTCAATACTAGAGTGTCTGGATTCGTCTGCATAGCCCAGATCTTGATGTATTCCAGTTAAGGACGTAAGCTCCTACTGTTCCGATACATCAACCCAAGTCCTTTACGATTTCTAAAGTCACATGGAGTCTCCAACTCAAAGAAGCTACAGTGGGGAGAACAAGTATTTGATACACTGCCGATTTTGCAGGTTTTCCTACTTACAAAGCATGTAGAGGTCTGTAATTTCTATCATATGTACACTTCAACTGTGAGAGACGGAATCTAAAACAAAAATCCAGAAAATCACATTGTATGATTTTTAAGTAATTAATTAGCTTTTTATTGCATGACATAAGTATATCATCTGACCTGTGGCTTTCTCACACAATGGATTTTGAGAAGGTCGAGCGGACACGAGCAATTGAGATTCTCCCATTGACTGAGTAGCCTTCCATCAGGCATTTAACACCATTTGGCATTTTTACCATCTATTTTCCCAACATCAATTAGTTAAATCACATTGTTAAAATGTTTTAATTCAGTTACAAAAGTAACAGTCTTGGCTGAGCCCAATATACAGTGGGGAGAACAAGTATTTGAGACACTGCCTACTTACAAAGCATGTAGAGGTCTGTAATTTTTATCATAGGTACACTTCAACTGTGAGAGATGGAATCTAAAACAAAAATCCAGAAAATCACATTGTATGATTTTTAAGTAATTAATTAGCTTTTTATTGCATGACATAAGTATTTCATACATCAGAAAAGCAGAACTTAATATTTGGTACAGAAACCTTTGTTTCCAATTACAGAGATCATACGTTTCCTGTAGGTCTTGACCAGGTTTGCACACACTGCAGCAGGGATTTTGTCCCACTCCTCCATACAGACCATCTCCAGATCCTTCAGGTTTCGGGTCTGTCGCTGGGCAATACGGACTTTCAGCTCCCTCCAAAGATGTTCTATTGGGTTCAGGTCCGGAGACTGGCTAGGCCACTCCAGGACCTTGAGATGCTTTAATGGAGCCACTCCTTAGTTGCCCTGGCTGTGTGTTACGGTTGGGATGGTGTTCTTGGGGTTGTACTCATCCTTCTTCTTCCTCCAAACACAGCGAGTGGAGTTTAGACCAAAAAGCTCTATTTTTGTCTCATCAGACCACATGACCTTCTCCCATTCCTCCTCTGGATCATCCAGATGGTCATTGGTCCTCTGTAGCTCAGCTGGTAGGGCACGGCGCTTGTAACGCCAAGGTAGTGGGTTCGATCCCCAGGACCACCCATACACAAAAATGTATGCACGCATGACTGTAAGTCGCTTTGGATAAAAGCGTCTGCTAAATGGCATATTATTATTTATTATTATTATTGGCAAACTTCAGACGGGCCTGGACATGCGCTGGCTTGAGCAGGGGGACCTTCCGTGCGCTGCAGGATTTTAATCCATGACGGCGTAGGTTGTTACTAATGGTTTTCTTTGAGACTGTGGTCCCAGCTCTCTTCAGGTCATTGACCAGGTCCTGCTGTGTAGTTTTGGGCTGATCCCTCACCTTCCTCATGATCATTGATGCCCCACGAGGTGAGATCTTGCATGGAGCCCCAGACCGAGGGTGATTGACCGTCATCTTGAACTTCTTCCTTTTTCTACTAATTGCGCCAACAGTTGTTGCCTTCTCACCAAGCTGCTTGCCTATTGTCCTGTAGCCCATCCCAGCCTTGTGCAGGTCTACAATTTTATCCCTGATGTCCTTACACAGCTTTCTGGTCTTGGCCATTGTGGAGAGGTTGGAGTCTGTTTGATTGAGTGTGTGGACAGGTGTATTTTATACAGGTAACGAGTTTAAACAGGTGCAGTTAATACAGGTAATGAGTGGAGAACAGGAGGGCTTCTTAAAGAAAAACTAACAGGTCTGTGAGAGCCGGAATTCTTACTGGTTGGTAGGTGATCAAATACTTATGTCATGCAATAAAATGCAAATTAATTACTTAAAAATCATACAATGTGATTTTCTGGATTTTTGTTTTAGATTCCGTCTCTCACAGTTGAAGTGTACCTATGATAAAAATTACAGACCTCTACATGCTTTGTAAGTAGGAAAACCTGCAAAATCGGCAGTGTATCAAATACTTGTTCTCCCCACTGTATGTTCAATAGGCGGTTGCAGACCCTGTCTGATGGTTGATATTGATATAGTTGGTATGGCTATAAGATTGCATAGAACTGCACCATTTGGTCTAACCCTATTAGTAATAGAGGAAACAGTAGAAATTGTAATTACTTTTCCAAGGTTAGCACCACAGGGCCTGAGGCCGCAGCCAATGTCAATATGAGGAACTCTCAGAGTAATGGAATGTTATAAACTGACTTACATGGACTTTAGTTGCTATCGTACAACAGCTCAAGCCCTCTATGTGATTTGAAAACTGAGGGGGTATTCAAGTTGATGGAATTCACATTTGAACTAATAGCACTGGATGAGCAGACAGCAGGGGGGTTCTCTTTTGCACTAACAATAGCAGATCTAAGAGTGGAGTTCAAACGAAATGGTATAAGATTACAACTGACAACACCCCTGGCAGTATAGACAACAGCATGACGATAATGCTTAGAATGGATGGGAGGTATTACCTGAGTGGGGCTTGGTCTGTCATAAGATTGATATCATTATGTAGTAGGCTTACACAGAAACGCACACTGCATAAAAGGTCAAGGTTTTTTCAGATGTAGACCTATGCTGCCAACACTCCATCTATGAGCTCCATTCATAACAGTCATAAGATGTAATATGTAGCCTATCAAATTTAAAGTAACGCTAAATGAAATAGTCATTGAATTGTTCACACAGCTGTAGGGTGGCCCAGCCCCCAAGTGACTTATCAACACAATGCAAAAGGTTTTATTGTCTTCTCAGGAATTCAGCGTTCTCTGTGTTGCTCTTGCCAACTCCCATTGTCAAACCTCTGAGAAGCAAAGGTTATGTTGTCTTTACAGGTGTAGGTCTGATATCTGATTGAAGGTTAACTTTACAGTAATGCTATTGGTCAACAACTCATATTTTGAATCCAAACAACTCAGATGTTATAAAAGGTCTTAGATTCATTGTCTCTTTCTTTTTTGTTCCTGACATGCTGTGGTGAGATACTCTCTTTCTCCCTCTCCCATGAGCTGTGAGCCATGGCACAAGCCATGGTTTCTTTGTTCTCTCTCTTGTCCTGTATCCAGTCCATGAAATGCATTCCAGGTGACTACCTCATGAAGCTGGTTGAGAGAATGCCAAGAGTGTGCAAAGCTTTCATCAAGGCGTGGCTATTTGAAGAATCTCAAATATAAAATATATTTTGATTTGTTTAACACTTTTTTGGTTACTACATGATTCCATATGTGTTATTTAATAGTTTTGATGTCTTCACAATTTTTCTACAATGTAAAGAAAATAGTAAAGTAAAGAAAAACCCTTGAATGAGTAGGTGTCCAAACTTTTGACTGGGAGTGTATATATATTATGACTGTAAGTCGCTTTGGATAAAAGCGTCTGCTAAATGGCATATTATTATTATTATTATTATTATTAATCCAGTCGGATAAACACTCCAAACAGCCTACCCGACCACTCGGAGGCGTCCGCATGGTCCTAAAGCACACCGTTGCCTTGTTTTGTATCACATTCCAATGATAAAACTGTTTCTACAATCAAGTTGTAGAAACATCTCAAGGATGATCAATGGAAACAGGATGCACCTGAGCTCAATTTCGAGTCTCATAACAAAGGATCTGAATACAATAACCTGTTTTCTCTCTTTGTCATTATGGGGTATTGTGTGAAGATTGATGAGGACATATTTTTATTTAATCAATTTTAGAATAAGGCTGTAACTTAACAAAATGTGGAAAAAGTGAAGGGGTCTGATTACTTTCCGAATGCACTGTAATACTGGTTTAACTATTTACATTTACGTCATTTAGCAGACGCTCTTATCCAGAGCGACTTACAGTTAGTGCATACATTTTTTCATACTGGCCCCCCGTGGGAATCGAACCCACAACCCTGGCGTTGCAAGCGCCATGCTCTACTAATTGAGCTACAGGAGGTTAACTATAGTCTCTTGCATACTGCTATTTATCTTATGGAGTCAGATAATTAATTTAATGGGCTAATTGCTTAGTCTTATTTTACGAGTTGCATATGAGGTGTATACTGTATATAATATATGCATATTATTATTATTATCCCACTACACAGACATACAAAGGGCCTTGAAAACGTGTTCACCCCTTCACATAGTTTTCATTTAATTATCTTGTCTGAAATATAAGAAAATATAAGATAAATAAAATGTGTCAAACTGTGCAATGGGCAAGACGCATTCACACAACATACACATTCAGTACAGGTTTTGAATTCTAAACCATCTTCCTGTCACACAGGTTTGTCAACATATCTTTGTATGTTTCTCTCTTTCAGTGCCTAGACTGTCCTTATAGCTCCTATGTACTGTAATCAATGGAGCCTCAAGATCTAACCAAAGTGGTGCTGCTGGCTTGTGGGTCTTTCAACCCCATAACCAATATGCACCTGCGTATGTTTGAATTGGCACGGGATTTCCTGGAGGATACAGGTATGTCTATTGATAATTTGTGGTCTGTCAACAGACTATGAATTTGTAAATCATCACTTTGTTGTATTTTGTGAGTTTAGGACCTACTTCCTCAGACATTTGCATTGCTTCCCAATTATGAGAAGTAGGCCTAGACCAAGTCAAATGAGTGGTAGTATTTTGTATTTGACTGAATTTGTATTGTCATCGTGTGCTCTACAAAATTAGCTGGCCCAACTCCTCTTTCTTTATGTCTCAGGACAGTACATAGTTGTGAGGGGCATCATCTCTGCAGTGGGTGACGGCTATAAGAAGAAGGGTCTGATTGAGGCCTGTCACCGTGTAGATATGGCCAGGCTGGCCACAGACACCTCTGACTGGATCAAGGTAGACGCATGGGAGAGCCAGCAGCCTGAATGGGTGGAGACAGCTAAAGTGATGCGGTGAGTGCTGATCATTTGTGTGTGGAGACTGTAGCTCAGTTATTGAGAGGGGTTGTCAAATCTATTTTGATTCAGTATATGTGTGATACAAAAAGAAAAAAAGCATTACTTGCACTGCGCTGAAATAATCTTGTATTACATTTATCCGGGGTAACCTAGCCCAAGATGTACTCTCAAGGAGCCTAACGTTACTCAAGGTCCAAGGATCTTATATTTTGTTTTCAGATGTAGACCAGTACTGACAGCCAAATACTCCATCTAAACGTGAATCGATTCCCAATTGTGATGCGATTCTAGAAACATAAAGCTCTTTACTTTCATATCTCATCAAAATAATTTCACAAGTGCAAAATATACACTACTGTACACTGTTTTAACCGGCTTTATCACAGTTGCAGCCGACAGTATTTTTCAGTGACAACACGTTTCTGGTGGCCTGCTAGGTTTTCGGCACTTGCTAGATGGCTAATTAGCACAGGTCTGTCTTCCGTAAACACGCGCTGTAACATGGAGATATGGCCGTGTGGGAACACTAACCCTAACCCTATAAAGGTGTGTATCAATTAACATTTAAAAAAAAAAATATATATATATATATATATATATATATATACAGTGAGGAGAACAAGTATTTGATACACTGCCGATTTTGCAGGTTTTCCTACATACAAAGCATGTAGAGGTCTGTAATTTTTATCATAGCTACACTTCAACTGTGAGAGACGGAATCTAAAACAAAAATCCAGAAAATCACATTGTATGATTTTTAAGTAATTCATTTGCATTTTATTGCATGACATAAGTATTTGATCACATACCAACCAGTAAGAATTCCGGCTCTCACAGACCTGTTAGTTTTTCTTTAAGAAGCCCTCCTGTTCTCCACTCATTACCTGTATTAACTGCACCTGTTTGAACTCGTTACCTGTATAAAAGACACCTGTCCACACACTCAATCAAACAGACTCCAAGCTCTCCACAATGGCCAAGACCAGAGAGCTGTGTAAGGACATCAGGGATAAAATTGTAGACCTGCACAAGGCTGGGATGGGCTACAGGACAATAGGCAAGCAGCTTGGTGAGAAGGCAACAACTGTTGGCGCAATTATTAGAAAATGGAAGAAGTTCAAGATGACGGTCAATCACCCTCGGTCTGGGGCTCCATGCAAGATCTCACCTCGTGGGGCATCAATGATCATGAGGAAGGTGAGGGATCAGCCCAGAACTACACGGCAGGACCTGGTCAATGACCTGAAAAGAGCTGGGACCACAGTCTCAAAGAAAACCATTAGTAACACACTATGCCGTCATGGCTTAAAATCCTGCAGCGCACGCAAGGTCCCCCTGCTCAAGCCAGCGCATGTCCAGGCCCGTCTGAAGTTTGCCAATGACCATCTGGATGATCCAGAGGAGGAATGGGAGAAGGTCATGTGATCTGATGAGACAAAAATAGAGTGTTTTGGTCTAAACTCAACTCGCCGTGTTTGGAGGAAGAAGAAGGATGAGTACAACCCCAAGAACACCATCCCAACCATGAAGCATGGAGGTGGAAACATCATTCTTTGGGGATGCTTTTCTGCAAAGGGGACAGGACGACTGCACCGTATTGAGGGGAGGATGGATGGGGCCATGTATCGCGAGATCTTGGTCAACAACCTCTTTCCCTCAGTAAGAGCATTGAAGATGGGTCGTGGCTGGGTCTTCCAACATGACAATGACCCGAAACACACAGCCAGGGCAACTAAGGAGTGGCTCCGTAAGAAGCATCTCAAGGTCCTGGAGTGGCCTAGCCAGTCTCCAGACCTGAACCCAATAGAAAATCTTTGGAGGGAGCTGAAAGTCCGTATTGCCCAGCGACAGCCCCGAAACCTGAAGGATCTGGAGAAGGTCTGTATGGAGGAGTGGGCCAAAAACCCTGCTGCAGTGTGTGCAAACCTGGTCAAGACCTACAGGAAACGTATGATCTCTGTAATTGCAAACAAAGGTTTCTGTCCCAAATATTAAGTTCTGCTTTTCTGATGTATCAAATACTTATGTCATGCAAAAAATGCAAATTAATTACTTAAAAATCATACAATGTGATTTTCTGGATTTTTGTTTTAGATTCCGTCTCTCACAGTTGAAGTGTACCTATGATAAAAATTACAGACCTCTACATGCTTTGTAAGTAGGAAAACCTGCAAAATTGGCAGTGTATCAAATACTTGTTCTCCCCACTGTATATTTCTCGCTGATCTGAAAGATAAGTTCCTTATGCTTTCAAAACCGTACCGCAAGCGATGCGTGTTAATGATCAGACCGATCTTCGGGGCTCTTAACAAAACTCCCCCATACAGAAGACGCCGTCGTCTAGTGACTTATGTGTAATGTAATGGAACTGAGTCATGATCAAGGGATAGGGGTAACCCAGCTTTTCGCTTTGATTGAATAGTGTCGACTGAGAATGACAGATGGGAAAAATAAACAATATGTACAGTGCCTTGCAAAAGTATTCATCCCCCTTGGTGTTTTTCCTATTTTGTTGCATTACAACCTGTAATTTAAATGGATTTTTATTTGGATTTCATGTAATGGACATACACAAAATAGTCCAAATTGGTGAAGTGAAATGAAAAAAAATAACTTGTTTCAAAAGTTCTCACAGACCAGGCAAGAAGGGCATTCATCAGAGAGGCAACAAAGAGACCAAAGATAAGTATGTAGGTAGTCCCCTGTAGCTCAGTTGGTAGAGCATGGCGCTTGCATCGCAAGGGTTGTGGGTTCGTTTCCCACGGGGGGCCGGTATGAAAATGTATGCACTCACTAACTGTAAGTCGCTTTGGATAAGAGCATCTGCTAAATGACTAAAATGTAAATAACCCTGAAGGAGCTGCAAAGCTCCACCGCGGAGATTGGAGTATCTGTCCATAGGACCACTTTAAGCCCTACACTCCACAGAAGAGTGGCCAGAGAAAAGCCATTGCTTAAAGAAAAAAATAAGCAAACATGTTTGGTGTTTGCCAAAATCCATGTGGGAGACTCCCCAAACATATGGAAGAAGGTACTCTGGTCAGATGAGGCTAAAATTGAGCCCCGAGAACACCATCCCCACAGTGAAGCATGGTTGTGGCAGCATCATGCTGTGGGGATGTTTTTCATCGGCAGGGACTGGGAAACTGTTCAGAATTGAAGGAATGATGGATGGCACTAAATACAGGGAAATTCTTGAGGGAAACCTGTTTCAGTCTTCCAGAGATTTGAGACTGGGACAGAGGTTCACCTTCCAGCAGGACAATGACCCTAAGCATACTGCTAAAACAACACTTGAGTGGTTTAAGGGGAAACATTTAAATGTCTTGGAATGGCCTAGTCAAAGCCCAGACCTCAATCCAATTGAGAATCTGTAGTATGACTTAAAGAATGAATAGTTATGCACGTTCAAGTTCTTTAAAAAAAAAAATTCACCAATCTCAATGTTCAATATGCGCTGGATTTACAGTGGAGTTGTTGGAAATAATATTAATATTTTGACAACCCTGTTTGTATGCTTTTAAATGATATCAAACTATTTTCCAGTGATGAAGAGATGGATGTCTCATGGTAGGGTGGGGTATGCAAAATGTCAACTTTGAGCACCTCTATCTTCTAAATGTTTTATCAATCAGGTCTCATAAAGTTACTTTCTGACCACTTATGCCATGGGCAAATACAGTATGTACAGCAAGTTTTGTTCAAATCAAAATCATTATTTGGCCCATTTGGAAATTAAACCCACAACCCTATTGTTGCCAGCACCATGCTCTAACTCATTGAGCCGGCAACTGTTGAATACTACTGTCCGTCTGGGACGTTACCAGCCACATAGGGTTTGGTGACACCTAGTGACACTTAGTCACACCACCTGAAGATGGGTATGGTGGAACAGCAGGTGATCTGCCCTGAGGTAATAAAAAGGAAAGGTACATGGTGCTGGTTACATGTTTTACCGGCACAGGCTGTCTCTGTAGTAGTCAGAACATTGTTGCCAACTTTTTGACATTGAACCCTAAGATGCAAAAATCCTTCTCAGAATTTAGGAAATTCACACACTTTTACTTAAGCCCATTGCTTCAGACTTTCTAGCTTAATGT
The DNA here is from genome assembly GCF_020615455.1 of Coregonus clupeaformis. Taxonomy (NCBI): domain Eukaryota; kingdom Metazoa; phylum Chordata; class Actinopteri; order Salmoniformes; family Salmonidae; genus Coregonus; species Coregonus clupeaformis. The sequence continues at coordinate 24,947,455 of NC_059215.1, forward strand.
GTATTTGTGTGTGTTTATATTGGAGGTTCGGTAAATTTTTTACGTTGACATTTTAGTCATTTAGCAGACGCTCTTATCCAGAGCGACTTACAGTTAGTGAGTGCATACATTTTCATACTGGCCCCCCGTGGGAAACGAACCCACAACCCTGGCGTTGCAAGCGCCATGCTCTACCAACTGAGCTACAGGGTACAACAGAAGACACATTTCAGTCTCGTATGGATTAATAAAGTATTCTTCATCTCTCCGTGAACCCTTTAGACGACGGCCCTCAGCTGAAGCTCCTGTGCGGCGCGGACGTCCTGGAGTCCTTCGGCGTTCCCAACCTGTGGAAGCACGAGGATATCGCAGAGATCGTGGGCCGCTACGGCCTGGTGTGCATCACCCGCAACGGCTGTGACGCCTGTTGAATACTACCATCCGTCTGGGACATTACCAGCCACATAGGGTTTGGTGTTAGAGAAACCAGTGACACTTAGTCACACCACCTGAAGACGGGTATGGTGGAACAGCAGGTGATCTGCCCTGAGGTAATAAAAAGGAAAGGTACATGGTGCTGGTTACATGTTTTACCGGCACAGGCTGTCTCTGTAGTAGTAAGAAGATTGTTGCCAACTTTTTGACATTGTCTGGCAACATTCTCTGATACCTGTCGCTTAAGTGTAAGTGAACCCTAAGATGCAAAAATCCTTCTCAGAATTCAGGAAATTCACACAGATTTTTACTTAAGCCCACTGCTTCAGACTTTCTAGCTTAATGTGTATTTGTGTGTGTTTATATTGGAGGTCCAGTACAGCAGAAGACACATTTCAGTCTTGTATGGATTAATAAACTATTCTTCATCTGTCCGTGAACCCTTTAGACGATGGCCCTCAGCTGAAGCTCCTGTGCGGCGCGGACGTCCTGGAGTCCTTCGGCGTTCCCAACCTGTGGGAGCACGAGGATATCGCAGAGATCGTGGGCCGCTATTTTACATTTTTTTTTACATTTTTGTCATTTAGCAGACGCTCTTATCCAGAGCGACTTACAGGAGCAATTAGGGTTAAGTGCCTTGCTCAAGGGCACATCGACAGATTTTTCACCTAGTCGGCTCGGGGATTAGAACCAGCGACCTTTCGGTTACTGGCACAACGCTCTTAACCACTAAGCTACCTGCCGCCCCGCTATGGCCTGGTGTGCATCACCCGCAACGGCTGTGACGCCCACAAGTTCATCCACCAATCGGAGGTGCTGTGGAAGCACCGCAAGAACATCCACGTGGTCCGCGAGTGGGTGACCAACGAGATCTCGGCCACGCACGTGTGCCGGGCCCTGCGCCGGGGCCAGACCGTCCGCTACTTACTGCCGGACCCGGTGGTGAGCTACATCTGGGAGCACGGCCTGTACAGTGCCGAGAGTGAGCAGAAGAACGCTGACGTCATCCTTGCCCCGCTTCAGAGACACACCGGCCCCTCCTCCAGCTGAGGTGGCCAGCCATATTGCCTGCTGCCAACTTGAATGCCTTGAGACCAGTGGAGGCTGGTGGGAGGAGATATAGGAGGACTGGCTCATTGTAATGGCTGGAATGGAATTGATGGAACGGAGTCAAATGTGGTTTCTATATGATTGATACTGTTCCAAATATTCCATTCCAGCCATTATAATTAGCCCGTCCTCTTATAGCTCTTCCCACCAGCCTCCTCTGCTTGAGACTGCACTGTGTGTAGTAGGAGCTAGGGAGCATTTATCTTCTACTGGTTTGAGAGAAGACTTGTGACTTCACTGATGCTCACCAGTGCCAGAATGAGTGTGCACCAGAATAGCCTCTCTTGTGTGGCATCTCCTCAGAGATAGGGTGAATCTGCTGAAGATTAAATGTATCACTGTGTTTTATAGAATATTATAAGCACCCAAGTAGTGGCAGTCCCAAGGAGCAGAATGTAAATCCTTGATCTGTCACTAACAGTCAATCTGGTCCGTAGAGCGCTTTATCTGTATATAGCACAGATACCCATCAGAAACCCACAATCTGTTGTGTATATGTGAAGTCACACCGGGCATGAAACATAGTAGCTTGTTCATGAGCATTGATTATTTGTGTACAAATGAGAATTATTTGATTACAATGAGCCTGATGCAGAACTACAGAATTTTTTTATTTCGAAATGCAATGTGGTGATTAATATGCTCGTCCACCCTTAAGAGTACCTTCATTTTTTTAAAATGCTGGCCTTTAGATGTGTGTGTGTTTTTGAATAATTCCCTCAGGCAAAGGCAGTTGGTATGTATGGGATCCGTTTACAGATATAGTAGAATAGAGTAACATACAAACAGCATGGTGTGTATTGAGAAAAATTAAACGCTGTCTTTGTTTTGCAGCTTGTGAACACTTCTCTGTCAAAGTGTCATTGCTGTCTCCAAGAAAAATCAGTACATCGCAACTACATCCATCTTATAATGAGGAAATCCCAACCGTTCACACCTATTCTGTTTGCTTCAAATGCAGGTTATTAGTAAAAGGAAGTAGCCTTTTTGTTAGTCTATCACCTTTCCTGATCAGATAAGCATTTTTCTGATAATAACATGACATTTAAGGTTTATATGTATTACAATAGTTGAATGAAGTGTAGATACAAACCCCACTCAGTGGTTGCATTCGTAGTGGCACTGTATGGAATCACTGAGTTGATTGGAACTGCAGACTGTCCCTTCATTCGTTTTTTTAGTTTGGCAACAAAGGCAATGCAGCCAAACGCTTCCAATCTTGACTTCCTTGTCTTATTTCTAAAATTAACTTGTGTTTCTTGATCAATGATCGAAACCCCTAGCCTAGTGGTGCTCAATTTAGCAGAAACTGAATGAAAGCTCAGGCCATACTCTCATCTCATATGTTCGCAAACAAAACAGGCGAAATGGTTATTCCTTTTCAATTATGTACGATTTATCATCTCTGACATCATACAAGCAATCACTGTATCGACTCTAGTCATGTTCATACTAATATGTTTGGTAGTAGCAGCAGGCATCTTCAAGCCTGTGTCAGGGTGCAACTCAATAATAGGAAGGTGTTCCTAATGTTTAGTGTACTCAGTGTATGTCTGTGAGCATGTATTCTCACACTCTGTCCCTCCCCAGGTATTGACCCCACAGTTTGTAAAATCGCCCAGATGCTGTAACTGGGGAAGGTGATCGAGTAACAGGGTGACCTGTACACAATCAGAATCCTCAGCCCCTTCTGCAACTACACTTTCTCTTTCAGATTGGACCAGGAGTTCACCAATGGGCTAGACAGAAAGCACCGCAAGGTACGATCCAGGCAACCTGTTTAAGTCTCGCAAGCCAGACTTCCAAGTCTTGCACTGGCTCAGCTAGCTCTGGTCCAGGTCATTAGTGAGCGTTCCTTCACAAACAGTCTGCAGTTCAAGTTAGTGAAGGAATGCACCCTAATGACCTGGACCAGCCTTCTAGTCAGGTCGTGCGAGACTAACCTGACATTAACCACTTCGGTCAAAGATTAGATCATCCATCTTATATTCCTATTCTCTTTTCTCAGGAGTTATACTGTGAAGGCCAGGTCTGCAAGCAAGTTTTCAAGAATAATGTGTGAAGGAATGCACTTGAAGGTTTCAAGTTTTAATGTCACGTGCACAGGTACAGTGACATGCCTTGATTACAAGCTCCAAACCCAACAATGCAGTAATCAATATCAATATAGCACTAAAAATAACATAAGGTAGAACAAAAACACATGAGTAAGTAAGAAGCTATACAGTGGGGGAAAAAAGTATTTAGTCAGCCACCAATTGTGCAAGTTCTCCCACTTATAAAGATGAGAAAGGCCTGTAATTTTCATCATAGGTACACGTCAACTATGACAGACAAATTGAGGAAAAAAAATCCAGAAAATCACATTGTAGGATTTTTTATGAATTTATTTGCAAATTATGGTGGAAAATAAGTATTTGGTCACCTACAAACAAGCAAGATTTCTGGCTCTCACAGACCTGTAACTTCTTCTTTAAGAGGCTCCTCTGTCCTCCACTCGTTTCCTGTATTAATGGCACCTGTTTGAACTTGTTATCAGTATAAAAGACACCTGTCCACAACCTCAAACAGTCACACTCCAAACTACACTATGGCCAAGACCAAAGAGCTGTCAAAGGACACCAGAAACAAAATTGTAGACCTGCACCAGGCTGGGAAGACTGAATCTGCAATAGGTAAGCAGCTTGGTTTGAAGAAATCAACTGTGGGAGCAATTATTAGGAAATGGAAGACATACAAGACCACTGATAATCTCCCTCGATCTGGGGCTCCACGCAAGATCTCACCCCGTGGGGTCAAAATGATCACAAGAACGGTGAGCAAAAATCCCAGAACCACACGGGGGACCTAGTGAATGACCTGCAGAGAGCTGGGACCAAAGTAACAAAGCCTACCATCAGTAACACACTACGCCGCCAGGGACTCAAATCCTGCAGTGCCAGACGTGTCCCCCTGCTTAAGCCAGTACATGTCCAGGCCCGTCTGAAGTTTGCTAGAGTGCATTTGGATGATCCAGAAGAGGATTGGGAGAATGTCATATGGTCAGATGAAACCAAAATAGAACTTTTTGGTAAAAACTCAACTCGTCGTGTTTGGAGGACAAAGAATGCTAAGTTGCATCCAAAGAACACCATACCTACTGTGAAGCATGGGGGTGGAAACATCATGCTTTGGGGCTGTTTTTCTGCAAAGGGACCAGGACGACTGATCCGTGTAAAGGAAAGAATGAATGGGGCCATGTATCGTGAGATTGAGTGAAAACCTCCTTCCATCAGCAAGGGCATTGAAGATGAAACGTGGCTGGGTCTTTCAGCATGACAATGATCCCAAACACACCGCCCGGGCAATGAAGGAGTGGCTTCGTAAGAAGCATTTCAAGGTCCTGGAGTGGCCTAGCCAGTCTCCAGATCTCAACCCCATAGAAAATCTTTGGAGGGAGTTGAAAGTCCGTGTTGCCCAGCGACAGCCCCAAAACATCACTGCTCTAGAGGAGATCTGCATGGAGGAATGGGCCAAAATACCAGCAACAGTGTGTGAAAACCTTGTGAAGACTTACAGAAAACGTTTGACCTGTGTCATTGCCAACAAAGGGTATATAACAAAGTATTGAGAAACTTTTGTTATTGACCAAATACTTATTTTCCACCATAATTTGCAAATAAATTCATTAAAAATCCTACAATGTGATTTTCTGGAGAAAAAAAATCTCATTTTGTCTGTCATAGTTGACGTGTACCTATGATGAAAATTACAGGCCTCTCTCATCTTTTTAAGTGGGAGAACTTGCACAATTGGTGGCTGACTAAATACTTTTTTCCCCCACTGTATACAGGGTAAGTTCCAGTACCATATTTACAATGTGCAGGAATACTGGAGTGATAGAGGTAGATATGTACAAGGGTATATAAGCTGTTCAGGAGCCTGTTGGTGTCAGACTTGATGCACCGGTACCGCTTGCCGTGCGGAAGCAGAGAGAACAGTCTATGGCTTGGGTGGCTGGAGTCTTTAACAATTTTCCGGCCCTTCCTTTCACACAGCCTGATATAGAAGTCCTGGATGGCAGGGAGCTCGGCCCCAGTGATGTACTGGGCTGTCCACACCACCCTCTTTCCACACCACCCTCTGTAGCGCCATATGATCAAGGGCGATGCTGTTGCCATACCAAGCAGTGATACAGGCAGTACTGATGCTCTCAATGGTGCAGCTATATAACTTTTTGAGGATTTGAGGGTCGGCCCGTCAGGAAGTCCAGGATCCAGTTGCAGAGCGAGGAGTTCAGTCCCAGGGTCCTGAGCTTGGAAGGCACAGTGGCGTTGAACGCTGAGCTGTAGTCAATGAACAACATTCTCACATAGGTATTCCTCTTATCTAGGTGGGTGAGGGCAGTGTGGAGTGCAACTTGAGATTGCGTTGTCTATGAATCTGTTGGGGTGGTATGCAAATAGGAGTGGATCTAGGGTGTCTGGGATGATGGAGTTGATGTGTCATAACCAGCCTTTCAAAACATTTCATGATTACAGATGTGAGTGCTACAGGGTGGTAGTCATTGTGGCATGAAGCCTTAGAGTTCTTGGCAACAGTAATGATGGTGGTCATTTTAAGACATGTGGAGATTACAGACTGGGACAAGGAGAGGTTGAAAATTACCGTGAATATGCCGGTCAGCTGATCTGCGCATGCTCTGAGAACGCGTCCTGGAATACCGTCTGGCCCCACAGCCTTTCAAGTGTTGACCTGATTAAAGACCTTACTCATGTCGGCCATCTTCTTGAGAAGAAGATAAGATGTTCCATGATGTAAACCAATTGTGTTTACTGCTAGACTGAACCCTAAGCATAGGGGAAAGAAACCCAGGTCCAAGAGCTGTACATTTTCTGTGTCTTGGGCAATATGACTTGACTGTTCATTTGATAGTCCCAAATGAAAAACGTTATACTGTTTGACCATTAGAGGGCACCATTGGATTATTGTTATAAAATTGTGTATGGTACATAATGTGAAAAGAACACAGAAGGGCTTGGTCGACATTTTTAAGAGGAGAATTCTCACCTGAATTAATAAAGGTCTATAACCCTCAAACTCAACTCTGGACCTCGAAGCCAGTTCCACTGCATTTTTTTATTGTTCCCCTCTAATCAGGGACTGATTTAGACCTGAGATACCAGGTGTGTGCAATTAATTATCAGGTAGAAGAAAAAAAACAGCAGGCTCCCGACCTCGTAGGGTAAGAGTTGAGTACCCCTGGTCTATAATATGGATGTTTAAGAAAATTATATTCCACATTGTAAAGGTTTAGGAAATCTTAGCAGATATCAGTCAGTAACTGGAGAAAACTTCTGCAGTATTACCGGTACACAAAATCAAATTGTGTTCTTTGTGGTCCTCTGTTCTGTCTTGCCATGAGGCAAGGTGGGGAGCTGAGAATAATCTAAACTCAACTGGATTTGATTTGCCCAAAGTCATTAGCCTTTCTGCAAAAATCAGTTTTAAGAGAAATTCTAAAGACTTCAAATCAGATTTTATTGGACACATACACATATTTAGCAGATGTTATTGCGGGTGTAGCGAAATGCTTGTGTTACTAGCGCCAATGGACTTGCCACCAACTTGTCAATAAAATATCAATCATAGACTGTATAATATGGAATATGCATTTTTACATTACGAAAAATAGAAATGTGAAAATTGTTCACGGTCAATTAGTTTTGACTCTCCGTAGATCATACAGCCTTTATGATACTCTTATAAAACTATATTTTCACTGCATTTTGAGCATGAGCTCATGTGTAGACTATCATCAAAAGCAGCAGCCAAAGGTTTCAGTGTCTATGTTTTAAGTGTAGATTTACATATTCTCTGAAGATGTTCTTCTTCTGCAGGTGATCAGTGCTTCCTGAAGCTGACATGTCTAGGCCAGGACTCTCCAACCGTGTTCCTGGAGAGCTACCGTCTTGTAGGTTTTCGCTCCAACCCTAATCTAGCGCATCCAATTCTAATTATTAGCTGGTTGATGAGCTTAATCAGGTCAGATAAAACTGGTGTTGGAGCAAAAATCTACAGTAGGGTAGCTCTCCAGGAACAGGGTTGGAGAGCCCTGGTCTAGGCTATCACTTTTGTCTCCAAAACCCCTGTACCAGTGAACATAGCGTGAGAGGACTGGTTGTTGTATTAGCAGCAGTCAAAGATTTGGCAATAAGAGGCTGTGTTACCAGTAAATATATAGTCTCGTTTGTAGATCATGTGGGAATAGGATACCCACCGGTTGCAAGACCAGATTTGGGATTTGAACTGGCGACCGAGGTTGCTGGACTCTACCCCTAGGCTACCTGCCCCCCAAATATAATTAGCTAAATGTAATTTAACCACTATAATAACATGCATACAAAGTTATCACAGTTTAGTGTAAACAAGTATTATTTTGACACATACACTACTTGACCAAAATTATGTGGACACCTGCTCGTCGAACATCTCATTCCAAAATCATGGGCATTAATATGGAGTTGGTCCCCCCCTTTGCTGCTATAACAGCCTCCACTCTTCTGGGAAGGCTTTCCAATAGATGTTGGAACATTGCTGCGGGGAATTGCTTCCATTCAGCCACAAGAGCATTAGTGAGGACGGGCACAAATGTTGGGAGATTAGGCCTGGCTCGCAGTTGGCTTTCCAATTCATCCCAAAAGTGTTAGATGGTGTTGAGGTCAGGGCTCTGTGTAGGCCAGTCAAGTTCTTCCACACCAATCTCAACAAACCATTTCTGTATGGACCTCGCTTTGTGCACGAAGGCATTGTCATGTTGAAACCGGAAAGGGCCTTCCCCAAACTGTTGCCACAAAGTTGGAAGCACAGAATCGTCTAGAATGTCATTGTATGCTGTAGCGTTAAGAACAGCCCCAGATCATTATTCCTCCTCCACCAAACTTTACAGTTGGCACCATGCAGTCGGGCAGGTAGCGTTCTCCTGGCATCTGCCAAACCCAGATTCGTCCGTCAGACTGCCAGATGGTGAAGCATGATTAATCACTCCAGAGAACACGTTTCCACTGAGTCTAATGGCGGCGAGCTTTACACCACTCCAGCTGACGCTTGGCATTGCGCATGGGGATTTTAGGCTTGTGTGCGGCTGCTCGGCCATGGAAACCCATTTCATGAAGCTCCTAACAAACAGTTATTGTATTGGTGTTGCTTCCAGAGGCAGTTTGGAATTCGGTAGTGAGTGTTGCAACCGAGGACAGATGATTCAGCACTCGGCGGTCCTGTTCTGTGAGCTTGTGTGGCCTACCACTTTGCGGCTGAGCCGTTGCTCCTAGACGTTTCCACTTCACAATAACAGCACTTACAGTTGACCGGGGAAGCACTAGCAGGGCAGAAATTTGACACACTGACTTGTTGGAAAGGTGGCATCCTATGACGGTGCCACATTGAAAGGCACTGAGCTCTTCAGTAAGGCCACTCTACTGCCAATGTTTGTCTATGGAGATCGCATGGCTGTTTGCTCGATTTTATACATTTACATTTACATTTTAGTCATTTAGCAGACGCTCTTATCCAGAGCGACTTACAGGAGCAATTAGGGTTAAGTGCCTTGCTCAAGGGCACATTTACGTCATTTAGCAGACGCTCTTATCCAGAGCGACTACAAATTGGTGCATTCACCCTATAGCCAGTGGGATAACCACTTTACAATTATACTATTTTTTAAATATATTTTTTTATATTTTTTTTTGGGGGGGTAGAAGGATTACTTTATCCTATCCCAGGTGTTCCTTAAAGAGGTGGGGTTTCAAATGTCTCCGGAAGGTGGTGAGTGACTCCGCTGTCCTGGCGTCGTGAGGGAGCTTGTTCCACCATTGGGGTGCCAGAGCAGCGAACAGCTTTGACTGGGCTGAGCGGGAACTATGCTTCCGCAGAGGAAGGGGAGCCAGCAGGCCAGAGGTGGATGACCGCAATGCCCTCGCCTGGGTGTAGGGACTGATCAGAGCCTGAAGGTACGGAGGTGCCGTTCCCCTCACTGCTCCATAGGCAAGCACCATGGTCTTGTAACGGATGCGAGCTTCAACTGGAAGCCAGTGGAGTGTGCGGAGGAGGGGGGTGACGTGAGAGAACTTGGGAAGGTTGAACACCAGACGGGCTGCGGCATTCTGGATGAGTTGTAGGGGTTTAATGGCACAGGCAGGGAGCCCTGCCAACAGCGAGTTGCAGTAATCCAGACGGGAGATGACAAGTGCCTGGATTAGGACCTGTGCCGCTTCCTGTGTAAGGCAGGGTCGTACTCTCCGAATGTTGTAGAGCATGAACCTGCAGGATCGGGTCACCGCCTTGATGTTAGCGGAGAACGACAGGGTGTTGTCCAGGGTCACGCCAAGGCTCTTTGCACTCTGGGAGGAGGACACAACGGAGTTGTCAACCGTGATGGCGAGATCATGGAACGGGCAGTCCTTCCCCGGGAGGAAGAGCAGCTCCGTCTTGCCAGGGTTCAGCTTGAGGTGGTGATCCGTCATCCATACTGATATGTCGGCCAGACATGCAGAGATGCGATTCGCGATTCGCCACCTGTCAGCAACGGGTGTGGCTGAAAGAGCCGATTCCACTAATTTGAAGGGGTGTCCACATACTTTTGTAGATGTAGTGTAAGACCTCCCCTGCATTGGGACCTCCCTTTGTAAAGTGTCAGTCCCCAGTCACATGACACATGATCCAAAATGGCAACCTTCGTGTTTTGATCATACCTCAGTGGTTTTTATGAATAATACTTTTGTGTTTGTTTCATTCTTTGTATAATACTAATACATAGCACACATTTGAGGAAACGCACGCATCCTCTGCTTTTTAACTTCGAGACAATCAAGACAAACTGCTATTTGTTTCACGAGTTAGACTATGCACATTTGGTCCTATTAAACAGATAGCTAGCTGGCTGACACAATTAGTAAGCTAAAGCTAGCTGAAAATAAAGGGAAAACGATGGAGGAGTTGAGTGCCGACGAGGTAAGATAACGACGTAGTGTTGCTAAATCTACTATTAGTTTTATCCAATATGTGTCGACAAATGTTACTGCGTTTGGTCGTGATTATCTGTGGAAGTCTATGACGTTAACGTTACCTTTTTCAAAGGCTAACGTAGCTAGCTAGTCAGTGACACTACAGTAACGCGTTAAGCATAAAGCCGGAGATCTAACTACAGTAGTTAGCTAACAACACATATAATCTTATGACGCTGGTCTTTTCGATAATAAAGGTTCGGATACCTTGACGTCCATTAATGGGTATGTTTTGATACGTTAGTACTGGCTATTTAGCCCACAATCTATCGAACTAGCTAGCTAGCCTACTAACTAAAGGTAGGTAGGTAGCTACGTTAGCTAGCTAGCTAGGCGACTCAGCATAACACAGTAGGCCACCATGGCATTGTGCAACCAATCAGGGCACGGGTTCCAAAAAGCATCTTAATGTTAAATTCATCGTTTTAACCTTAGTATGAGCATCGTTAAATCGGTTGTTTCCCAAAACTATCGGTATTAACTTTGCACTTGAAAACGCTCGTAATCTAACGCCTGCCTCAGACCACTCGTAGAACAGCCAAGTGTGTCGTTAGATGCTTTTTTTGCCCTCCCGCGTCGCTTTATACACAGACGATCTTGTAGCTGTCATTTTATTATTCCCAGAGATCGTCGTCGAACGCAGTGGTGGCTAAATTTGTTTGACCGTTGTTTCAACTGCTAGCTAGCTAGTTACACAATGACGATTCAGTCTACCTACCGGTATAACAGACCAACATGAGACACTGATTTTGGCATTAAAGCCCTTTGTCTACTTCCCCAGAGTCAGATGAACTCATGTATACCATATTTATGTTTCTGCGTGCAGTATGAAGGTAGTTTCGTGAGCCAATTGCTAACTAGCGTTAGCGCAATGACTGGAAGTCTATGGTAACTGCTAGCATGCTAATAGATACCATATACTTCCAGTCATTAAGCTAACTAGCAAGCTTTCTTCTGTTCATTACAGATCCGCAGAAGGAGACTGGCCAGACTTGCAGGAGGACAAACATCCCAGCCCAGCACCCCCCTCAGCACACCCCTGACGTCCCCACAGAGAGAGACCCCCCCTTGGCCCCTTCCTGGGACCTCAGGGGCCACACCCCAGCCCCTACCACCAGCCGCCTCACATTCACTTGGGCTCAATGTCCAGAGTGTCACCCCCGCCACCTCTCCTATTGGCGCCTCTGGTATGAGCACATCTTAGACAGCACGTTTAAAGATTACAATTGACCAAAACATTCAGCAAAGCCTCAATCTTTTGTTTGCATTTCTATAGTGTGTTCTGTAGCTAGCTTTCACAAAATCTCCTACATTGGGAGCTAAACAAGTTTTGTCAGATTGCTAGCTGACTGTTGCCTGCTATAAAGGCATTGATGTAGGCTAAATAGCTACATAGTGAATGAAATGGACTCACTTCAATAAATAGCACTCAAAAGGCTCACATCAATAACATTTCTTTAACTGCCCTGCATGGATGCATTTCAGCCTCACCATTCATGCTGAGAATGACAACAACAAAAACACAGGTGGCCATAATTAGGCTAATAGGTCAAATTCACAGACATTACTGGCTAGTTAGAAGCACCAGTAGGCTAAAATACTCCGCCTCTTATCCGTGTTGTATTGAGTGAACATGCTTATGTACAAATGTGTACTTTCCACTCAGTCAGGTTTAAAAGAGCCAAAGTTAAGAAACTTTGGTAGGCAATCTGAATTTAAGTAGTTCCAGGACTCTTGCTTTGAGCAGATGCAAAGTAGGCCTAGTTGTAAGTTGGAGTAGGCTTGTTTGTTATTAAGTTGACCTTGAGTAGTTTGGAAAACCTGGTAGCCTAGAGCTAATAGCGACCAGCTGTGGAATCCCCATGAACAAACTTGGTCTCAAAGCAAAACAAAAAGTCTCCCGGACCTGCCATCGTGCCCTTTACCAGAAAAGTGCACAGTCACTGTGCCGTTCATGCACGAGCTTTGGCCTGAGTTCAGCTAAGGGCACATAGATGAGAGTGATAACATTCTCAGCCAGCGGTTCGTAGAGGTCAGCGTGAAAAGCAGTGTGGCATTCTATAGGCTATTCCCAGATTGTGGATTTATTCTTGAACATTTCATTCCTGCTGCCTCCGTTTGCAGTTAGATGGCCTATCCTATGATTTGGCTCTGAAGTCCATGGGAGATATAAACTGTGTCCGCATGTGGCATCGGTGTGAGAAATGCTGCTTTCACAAACACATACAGTACTCTAGAACCTACACTATTGAGTCATAGATATGGATCAATACTGTCTCTCCCCTATTGTTTGTAATGGTTAGACTACTCCGGCAAAGAAAGCTACCTTAATGACTGACTGACTGATTGCTTTACAATGGGATTTACAATATGTGTAATGATGTTGTTCTCAACTTCAAGTGTTTCACTTTCATTTGTATGTTTTTTTAAAAACATGATAGACCCAAATCCTTTGTTTAAGTAGCCAAAATGTGAAATAATTTGATATAGGCTATCGATATCAATAAACATAAACCAATTTCCATTAATTGTTAAACTGATTTCCACAAATTTGGTATTCTACCTTCAAACACAAGGGACATATCTTATCTCAACATGACCTTAGCTAGCAAATATAAATGCAATAGGGCTTAACATTTACATTTACATTTATGTCATTTAGCAGACGCTCTTATCCAGAGCGACTTACAGGAGCAATTAGGGTTAAGTGCCTTGCTTAAGGGCACATCGACAGATTTTTCACCTAGTCGGCTCGGGGATTAGAACCAGCGACCTTTCGGTTACTGGCACAACGCTCTTACCCACTAAGTTACCTGCCGCCCCTACCTTTGTGGAAAATGCTGTTAGTTTACAGATGTTCAGCCCAATTGAACACAACTAAGGTCGTGTTCAGGAGGGTGCAACGTACAGCACTGGCATCAGGCTTTAACAATAACACCATGTGTCCATGAACTGCTTTGATATATTTTCCGGTCAGGCAGAATACATTCATTTTCAATGGAGGCAGTCCGCACCATTGCGGTCCAGCTGCCACAATTTTCAACTTGTCACAGGGGCATGTCTGTTCTACACAATGTATTTCTATCCATCTAAATTATGCCCTGCTGAACAAGGCCCAGGTTTTCCACATTATGTGAGTGTTTCTGTAGTCCGGTGGTAATTCCTGCTCTTACTTTAGCCATTGGATATGGGCCTTAATCAGCTTTGTTCTTAGCTGTCGAGTAGACAGGCTTTCCGATTCACACACTCACACAGCTGTGTGTTCAAGTTCACCTCTGGTGGCCTAACTTGGCTAGCTGACAAAAAAATGCTTGTCGCCAATGGACATACTGTACATACGCAGAGAAAAGCCATGGGGGTCTAGTCAAATATACTGTATTCCTCTCACACTGAACTCTTTGGGTGTGTCCCAAATGGCACCCTACTTCCTATGTAGTGTACTACTTTTGACCAGGGCCATGGGTAGTACTATATAGGGAATATGGTGCAATTTGGGAAAGTATTTTTGTCTCTTTCTGTGTCCCTTGCTTATTTGTTTTCTTCCTTTCCTACCTGTCCCAGGGGTTGCGTACTGTAGTCAGAGCAGTGAGGGCGTGAGCTCCCTCTCCAGCTCTCCCTCCAACAGCCTGGAGACCCAGTCCCAGAGTCTTTCCCGATCCCAGAGCATGGACATCGACACAGCCTCCTGTGAAAAGAGGTGAGCAACTCGGACCGGTCGATTCAAAACCGACCCTTAGCCCAGTTCTGAGAGGTTTGGCTAGGAGGTGTAAGCGATATGGAGACTCAGAAGGTAAGTTGAATCTATTGCCATGATGTTTATCTACCCCAATCCTCTCAGATCTATAGGACAGGCGTGCCCAGAGTTTAGGGGTAAGAGGTCAAATTAGATGACCACACTGGAAATGCAGTGGTGAGAGAGTTTGTGAACACTTTATGATTTTCTTTATTTCTGCATACATTTGGCCTAAAATGTGATCAGATCTTCATCTAAGTCCTAATAATAGATAAAGTGAACCAGATTAAACAAATAACACAACCTTTTCATTTCGTTATTGAGCAAATTGATGTCAGAAAAAGTATGTGAACCTCTAGATTAATCATCTCAATTAAGTGTATTAAAGTAGTCAAAAATTTAGTATTTAGTCCTACCACTCAATGACTGCATCAAGTTTGTGACTCTACAAACTCTACAAAATGTTATTTTTGCCTCTGTAACCTCACTCATCATTATTCATGATCTATTTAAGCAATAAGGCACCTCAGGGGTTTGTGATATATGGCCAATATACCACGGCTAAGGGCTGTGTCCAGGCACTCCGCGTTGCGTCGTCTCTAAGAACAGCCCTAGCCGTGTAATATTGGCCATATACCACACCCCCTCTGGCATTATTGCTTAATTATCCATAATCATGGAAGCATCCACATGAATGTAGAAGTGTTCAGAAACATCTTCTATTCTTAATAACAATAAAAGTGACTCCAAACTGCAAATGCATCCAATGAGTTTGTAGAGTCACAAGCTCGATGTATTCATTTCGTGCTAGGAATATGGGACCAAATAAACTTTTGACTACTTTAATACACTTAATTGAGCTGATTAATCAAGTTGTTCACATACTTTTTCCAACAAATACATTACATTTAAGATACATTTGCTCAAAAAAGAAATGAAAAAGTACAATTAGTTTTTATTTGTTTAATCAGGTTCACTTTATGTATTGTTAGGATTTAGATGACGATCTGATCACATTTTAGGTCAACCTTATGTAGGAATGCAGAAAATCCTAAAGGGTTAAAAGTTTCTCTCACCACTAAGTCTTCTGACTATTTTGTGTGTTCCTCAATTATTTTATTTACATTTTCGTCATTTAGCAGACCCTCTTATCCAGAGCGACAGATGTAATCATTTTATTTATGTTGTCTTTTGAGGTGTTTTTAAAATGGTCAAATAAACTAAACAAAGTGGATAGGGGGAAGAGGCTAGGATGACAATCATCACATTTCAGCCCTGTTCAGTTGTTATGGCCCCGGGGTCAGTCTGATCTCGTGCTAAGTGTATGCCTTCACCTCCTATCAACTCCTTACCCAAAGCTTTAATGGATGTTACATGCATCCCTTCATTCCTACTCTAGTTAGAAAGTTTAAAGCTAGATACAATGTGTGCAATGGGTTGTACAAAGATATATGTGTGTTAAAGCTGAGATCCGCGATAGGCGAAACGGTGCCACTGGCCACCCCAGGCACATTTGTTTTTGTCTTGAGGAAATGAGCATCCAGCATTGTGTAAAAAAGAATCTGCTGTTCTATCGCATGTGCAATGATGTGCAATGGCGTCCGAGGGGAAAAAAACTCTTTGTTGTTGTAATATCGCAAATAAACGTGACAGTTTCAACGCTAAGGGTTGCAGCTTTAAGGTAAGAGGAATAACACAAAACATGAAATCACTTAAATGCAAAACAGAGGTTTAAGGATTTTAGCTGTTCTGAATTGACCTTGAATGCTAATTGCACATCTTAAGGACAAAACCGTGCCGACAAACAGTTAAAAGCAGTGGATGGCCACATAAGCAGCGTAAGTGTAAGCGATCAACTGCTGGGTATCAACGAATGGTGGCGATTCAACATGTAGAATCGTCCAGAAATGAACAGAAAATAACGTCCGGTGCTCTGGTCATAGGCAGTAGGACGGCCACCCTCTGATTTTAACTGTTCATCGCCACAGTGCGTTTTGTCCTTTTGAGTTAATAGAGTAGTTGATAGGCTGTTTGTGGGATCTGGTGGAGGGGATAAATTGGTTGACCCAATGTTGCTCCTCTCTCCCTCTCTGTCTCTGTGCGTGTGGCCCAGCAGCATGTCCCAGGTGGATGTGGACTCAGGGATAGAGAACATGGAGGTGGAGGACAGTGACCGCAGGGAGAAGAGGGACCTGGCAGAAAAGGTAGGCAGGGCTCCCATTCCACCCCTTACTTTTACTGTGTGCACTTGCTGTACTTTAATCAGTCACTCTTTGGCTGTGTCTGTAAAGGCACCATCTATTCCCATGCCTGAAGACTCAAACTGAATTATTCCGCTGCTCTATCGTTCTCTACATACTTCAGTCTGAATCTGCCATCATTGAAAGTAATTTGTGATGAAAAGAAAGTCATCTGATTGGATTGTGTCTAACCAATCAGAGTATCAAAGCCAATTCTGTACTTTGAATATGCCGCTTCATCCACGTGTGTTATGGCTCTGGCCCAACCCATCGGTTACTGGGTCAAATCAGACGGTCTGAATGTGTTCGCATTCTAGAGGGGTCGGGGATGGAGTCAAATCCAGACTCATTGCAGAGAAGAAATGTTTGTGGGCGTGGAGTGGCATTTGGCTGGAGCGATGAGTCTGGGTAGCCAGGCAATCTATTCCCTATATAGCGCGCTACTTTTGACCAGAGTTTTGAAGTAGTGCACTATACAGTATAGGGGATGGGGGGCTATTTCAGACACAATCTCTGTCATGAAAAGGGTCTGCCAAATGAATGGAAGTCAATGGAACTCTTTTTCTGTTGGAGACTTTGTACATCAATACTTTTCACCAAATGAGCAGTGGATTCATGTACTTCAGTGGTTTCATGGTGTACGTGAAAATAAATGACCTTTTGAAACTCCTGTCATTGTAGAAAAGGAAATAAATTGCTCACTTTCAAAGAAAAATATATCTTCATTTCGGTCATAATAAGTAGGTCATTTTGGATGGTCAGAGAGCCATTTTCAACTTTGATAATATAAAGACCTTGCTCCTGGTTGATAAAACAACTTTGGTTTTGAGTCGCCTACTTTTAGTTCTATTAAAAAGTCTCGCCATGATCTAATCCCTAAATTCAAAATAGTTAAAGGCCTGCTAATTCAGATGTTGCCTTGCAATTAATGAGTGGAAGGTCCTTCATGGATGATGCAGAATAGATCTCTTTACGATTGCACAATAGCGACGAGTAAAACATCAGCAGTTTTTTGGAATAAAATAACCTATAGCTGATGACTCTGGCATTGAAGATTCTTGATATCTGTATGCCCTGTTTTGCCTCAGTGATCAAGTTGTAGAATCCTTCACCACCCATCTCCACATGGCTGTAGAACTGAAATGCTCTGAACTGATACATTTGTCTATGCCAATGGTCTTCGAAAGCCCTCTGAAAACACCCGTCTGCTTACGTGGTACAGCCCGTGTTTTCTCTCTAACCCTCACCCGAAGACTTTGGTGTTATGGATTCTACCATCTAGCTAAAGGAGTCTTTTGAAAGGGGTGTTGTGGCTTGGCTAATTGTTACCAATAAAGGGCAGCTAGCAGCAGCAGTTATTATTAGCTCTTAGTTATTGTATAGCCATTGCAACAGAAAATCTATCAATTTCCATTAGAAAATGAATAGTAAAAAAAGTACCTAGTATGTGTATCCTACTGTTTTCTCTAGCTCATCTAAAATCAGAGGTGTAATTTGCAGACAGTGGTAAGGAGGCAATTCCAGCGTACATTTTTTTTCTCAACATTTGAGTCGAGGCTACTCTTTTGGGGTGGACATTGAATCCTGAAGTCTCTGCTTTTACCCAAGGAAATTTAAATTGAATTATTTTGCCGCCTATCGGTACACAACATGGCCACCTGGTAACCAGTCTCTTGAACGGCAATGACCGCTCTAGCTAGTAATTCGAACTATTGGTGTCTCTGTCCCAGGAATCCGCTGAAAACTCTGTCTCTGAAGAGCAGGCTCTGCAGCTCATCTGTAAGATCCTGCGCGTCTCCTGGATGGAGCAGGACAGAGACGTCATCTTTCTCCCCTCGCTTGCCGCCGAGTTCCACCAGAGCAGCCCCAAAGATGGTATGGCAAAGATGCATGATATTTGTAGCTATCTTCTTTTTGAATTGTATAGCTTTTTGCAAAAGAGTCATAGATTAGTGGTTTAGGATATCATCATCTGAATGCAATAGCAATGTAAAAAAAAATGTTTTATCCTCCAACCCAATGTTTCTGTTGAAATTTGAACAAAATATTTGTATTAAATGAAATACAAATTGGTTTGTAGTCAGTTTTTATCTGTCATGTATACCATTTTAGAATTAGTCACAAATTAAGTGTATGTTTATAGGATTTCTCTTTCTCCTCCCAGTCTTCTCTGACTTCAAAGACCTGATTGGCCAGATCCTGATGGAGGTGCTCCTGATGTCCACCCAGTCGCACGTCCACAACCCCTTCGCCAGCCTGACCGCCACGTCCCAGCCAATCGCTGCTGCCAAATCTCTTGACCACCACCTGACACTGGTCCAGCCCTCCAGCCAGGGCGGCAGTCCCATGGCCCCCTGTGCAGGCTCGTTTGGGGCCAGCTCTCTGTCAAGGCAAGTACCCCTCAGTGGCCCCACGACTAGCCCCCAGTCCTGGGTACATATAGTAGGGTTGTGTCCCAAATGGCACTCTCTTCAATATATAGTGCACTGCTTTTGACTAGGTCCCATAGGGCTCTGGTCAAAAGTAGTGCACTATATAGGGAATAGGCTGCTATTTGGAGCTCAGCCAAAAACTCCCATTAGCATAGATGGGTGTTTAAATTCAACTAGTGCTGTTTCATTCATTGTCTGATTAGGAATTGTACTGGACGTCCTATTTGAATCCATCCAAGAGAGTGTCCAATGGAATCCCTACATTGAAATTGACAGAAATGGAATTGTTCCCTTTTGTGTGATTTAGGCCTAGTCAATGGGAAGTGTTGTCTTTTTTAAACTGGTACTGTCATGGTATCGTTCTGTCTTTTTTATTCAGTTTTATATACCTAGTTATTTGACAGAGTTGATAAGATTGTAAAAGAGGAAGATGTAACTCATTTGTCAACCCATTTGTTTTGCGATGTTGTTCACAGCCTGTACGGGTGTAGTCCGCACTCACTGGCTTTGAATGCAGCCAGGATGACCTCTCCACCTCTCCCCACCCCCACCACCCCATCCCTGCATCCAATGGTAGCCCCAAGTCCCCCTACCATGGCCAACCCCCCTAGGCTCTCTCTCAACCCCCCCTCCGCCCCCCTGCCCATCTCCCAGCGCTACCGGCCCTACTCTGTCACCTCTCCCTGGGGGGTCTCCACCCCCCCTAGCCCCAGCCCCAGACTGGCTAGCCTCCCTGGGTTTTCCCGCGTCACTGAAGGTCTCCCAGTACCGCCCATCATTTTGGCCCAGGCCCCAGCCCCACCACTACCTACTAGCCCCCAGTCGGTTCCTCTCCCCTCCCCTAGTCCTCGCCCCCCCACCTCCATGCCCCTCCCTCTGGTGCCCCCCTCGCCCAGATCAGCCGCCCGACGAGCTGCCCTCGCCACCGGGATCCCATCTAGGTACCTCCTCAACCACGTGTGACAATGAGTGACTCGCAACAAGCTACTTTACTAAAACATTAACCCTGCCCCAGCCTTAGCTCCATGGCAAAATATGTAGAATCGCAGGAAATTAACTTTAAAACTGCAACATTTTCTCTCCGCTGCATGGCAAAATTAGTAGAATTGCAGGAAATTAGCTTTAAAACTGCAAAAATGTTGCTCAGCTCCATTGAAAAATGTGTAGAATTGCAAGAAATTCCCCTATACCGCTAAGATGGGGTCCTAAAAAATGTAGCTGTGCTGATGGGCTGACCACGCTCATTGACATGCCCTGCGTCACGCCCACCACCTAAGCCCCTTTTTATCCAGAAAAACCCCTGCACATTTGGCCTACATGATGGGCTACTTATGTAGGCCGATTTCTTGAATTATTATGGACATACTGTATATGGGTGGTTTCCCAGACACCGATTAAGCCTACTGTAGTCATGGACTAAAAATGATTTTCTATGGTTCTCCATTGAGCTGCATTTAGTCCAGGACTAGGCTTAATCTGTGTCTGGGAAACCATCCCGGAGTTTTGCACATAATTCCTAACCACAAACCAACTCTAATGCTCTGATGATTTGCACAATTTACAATCATCCTCATTTAAAATAAATAAATAATAATAAAAAATAAATATATATATATATATATGCTGAAGAAATGACACTTTGCTACAATGTAAAGTAGTGAGTGTACAGCTTGTATAACAGTGTACATTTGCTGTCCCCTCAAAATAACACCACACACAGCCATTAATGTCTAAACCGCTGGCAACAAAAGTGAGTACACCCCTAAGTGAAAATGTCCAAATTGGGCCCAATTAGCCATTTCCCCTCCCCGGTGTCATGTGACTCGTTAGTGTTACAAGGTCTCAGGTGTGAATGGGGAGCAGGTGTGTTAAATTTGGTGTCATCGCTCTCACACTCTCTCATACTGCTCACTGGAAGTTCAACATGGCACCTCATGGCAAAGAACTCTCTGAGGATCTGAAAAAAAGAATTGTTGCTTTACATAAAGATGGCCTGGGCTATAAGAAGATTGCCAAGACCCTGAAACTGAGCTGCAATACAGTGGCCAAGACCATACAGCGGTTTAACAGGACAGGTTCCACTCAGAACAGGCCTCGCCATGGTCGACCAAAGAAGTTGAGTGCACGTGCTCAGCGTCATATCCAGAGGTTGTCTTTGGGAAATAGACGTATGAGTGCTGCCAGCATTGCTGCAGAGGTTGAAGGGGTGGGAGGTCAGCCTGTCAGTGCTCAGACCATATGCCGCACACAGCATCAAATTGGTCTGCATGGCTGTCGTCCCAGAAGGAAGCCTCTTCTAAAGATGATGCACAAGAAAGCCCGCAAACAGTTTGCTGAAGACAAGCAGACTAAGGACATGGATTACTGGAACCATGTCCTGTGGTCTGATGAGACCAAGATAAACTTATTTGGTTCAGATGGTGTCAAGCGTGTGTGGCAGCAACCAGGTGAGGAGTACAAAGACAAGTGTGTCTTGCCTACAGTCAAGCATGGTGGTGGGAGTGTCATGGTCTGGGGCTGCGTGAGTGCTGCCGGCACTGGGGAGCTACAGTTCATTGAGGGAACCGTGAATGCCAACATGTACTGTGACATACTGAAGCAGAGCATGATCCCCTCCCTTTGGAGACTGGGCCGCAGGGCAGTATTCCAACATGATAACGACCTCAAACACACCTCCAAGCCGACCACTGCCTTGCTAAAGCTGAGGGTAAAGGTGATGGACTGGCCAAGCATGTCTCCAGACCTAAACCCTATTGAGCATCTGTGGGGCATCCTCAAACGGAAGGTGGAAGAGTGCAAGGTCTCTAACATCCACCAGCTCCGTGATGTCGTCATGGAGGAGTGGAAGAGGACTCCAGTGGCAACCTGTGAAGCTCTGGTGTACTCCATGCCCAAGAGGGTTAAGGCAGTGCTGGAAAATGATGGTGGCCACACAAAATATTGACACTTTGGGCCCAATTTGGACATTTTCACTTAGGGGTGTACTCACTTTTGTTGCCAGCGGTTTAGACATTAATGGCTGTGTGTGGTGTTATTTTGAGGGGACAGCAAATGTACACTTATACAAGCTGTACACTCAATACTTTACATTGTAGCAAAGTGTCATTTCTTCAGTGTTGTCACATGAAAAGGTATACTGAAATATTTACAAAAATGTGAGGGGTGTACTCACTTTTGTGAGATACTGTGTATATATATATATATATATATATATATATATATATATATATATATATATATATTATATATATATGTATGTGTGTGTGTGTGTATATGTAATGCTCAATGTTTGATCAGTTCAGACAATGGCCCAGTTCTGACACAACAAAGAAAAGCCTTGACTAGGAGCTGGAACAATTTCATTGAGAAATGTGGAGAAAGATCCTTCACTTTTGCTTGCCAATGCATTGCTTATCTTGCATGTTTTTTTGTGAATCACATAGCTGTGGTACTCTTTGACTAGGGTGTCTGTAGGAGCCTATGGGTCCTCATTGTATCTTCAGATAAAATGTATTAATGGACATGGGACAAGGTCAGCACTAGGAGAGTAGTCTGGTGTTTTATTCCACAGTGAATCACAACCAGGGTTCAGCTAAAGTCAGAGGGAAGGCGAGCTAGTCATATCACTTCCTTCCTACATCCTTTCCTCAGTGTTACCATCTTCCTTCCCTACCCCATCCTCTCCTATCTATGACCCGTGTGTCTTCCCATCCTCACACCCCATCCTCCTCCTCCTCCTTTATCCCTCTTCCTCTTTTCCTCCCTCTCTACGCCAGCCCCCTCTCCCTGCTGTTCTTCGCCCTCTCTGACATGTCTCAGGACAGCAGCGAAGAAGAGCGTGATGATGAGCAGGAGGATTTTACGCAGGTTCAGTTTGGGTCCAGGTATACACCACTGCACGGCGTGTGTTCAGTAGACTCACCGGCATGCTTCAGCAGTGTGTCGAGCATAGCCACTAACAGCAGAGACTGCATTCCAAATTGCCCCCTATTCCTTACATAGTGCACTAATTTTGACCATCAAAAGTAGTGTACTATATATGGAATAGGGTGCCATTTGGTACGCAGATAGAGTTTCACCATTGCGGCCCTGCTGCTGCAGGAACAGGCTGAGAAACATCGAGCCTGTAGACCAGGGGTGTCAAACTCAATTATTATTATTTTACTCAAACCACCCGCGGGCCGTATGTTTGACGCCCTTCTGTAGACTGCCAGCTTTACGACCTCAACTGTTGTAGTTGACGCTCAACCTCAGAAGTAGTCAATTTCAGTACAGATCGAGGCAGTGTGCTTATCTTTGTGGTACTGGTAAGATGGTCTGAATTGCAGTTCTGTAAATCGAAAATAAATATTTGCTTGCAAAAATATAGAGAATTCATTATGACTATGCTAGCACTGCAGTTAGTAGCATGATATCTGGTACTCAAGCACTAGGATCCTTGGAAATCACCAGCATGAGTTTGGCCCAGGATTGTAGTTTCCCAGTGAATTAGGCCTGTCATGTACTGTAGCTAAGATGTACAATTTCTCTGTCTAAATTTGTGATATGAGGAAAGGACCCAAAGTGAAGGAGTACGACCCTACCTTACACAGAAAGAGGCACAGGTCCTAATCCAGGCACTTGTCATCTCCCGTCTGGATTACTGCAACTCGCTGTTGGCTGGGCTCCCTGCCTGTGCCATTAAACCCCTACAACTTATCCAGAACGCTGCAGCCCGTCTGGTGTTCAACCTTCCCAAGTTCTCTCATGTCACCCCGCTCCTCCGCACACTCCACTGGCTCCCAGTTGAGGCTCGCATCTACTACAAGACCATGGTGCTTGCCTACGGAGCTTTGAGGGGAACGGCACCTCCTTACCTTCAGGCTCTGATCAGACCCTACACCCAAACGAGGGCACTACGTTCATCCACCTCTGGCCTGCTAGCCCCCCTACCTCTACAGAAGCACAGTTCCCGCTCAGCCCAGTCAAAGCTATTCGCTGCTCTGGCACCCCAATGGTGGAACAAGCTCCCCCACGATGCCAGGACAGCGGAGTCACTGACCACCTTCCGGAGACACTTGAAACCCTACCTCTTTAAGGAATACCTGGAATAGTATAAAAGTAATCCTTCTACCCTCCCATTTTAAAAAAAAATAAAAAAGTGGTTGTCCCACTGGCTATCATAAGTTGAATGCACCAATTTGTAAGTCGCTCTGGATAAGAGCGTCTGCTAAATTACATAAATGTAAATGTAAAAGGAGTTTAGACTGTCAAGACCAGGCAAATAACCCTTGGAAGTTTATGTTGAAGCCACTGTTTCACTTTTCTGCAAACCATGTTCAGGTAAAATCCAAAGACGACAACCAGTTTGATTGTGTCTTCAGATGGCGTCTGTTGCTGCAAATGCTGCTTGCTGCAGCCCGGATAAACGATCTGCTAGTTTGAAAGTGCAATTTCTCAACCAGTCTCGCAAGACATTCGGTTCCCCCATTCTGTGCACTGAAGTCTCCACTAAAAATCTTTGTCGGGCAGAAGACTTATCCACAACATTCCTGCGGACTGAGGCTTGTGGTGTGGTGTGAAGCTGCTCACAGGTTACCCACCAGTTTGTCTTTGAAAACAGACCACTAACAATGCATTAGCTTAGACCCCAGTGAACCCTTTGGTGGGGTCAGTGGTGATCTCTGGGGAATCCGTTACCTAGGTTGTGTTCATTAGGCATGAAATTGAAAAAATTTGACAAACTAACAGAGTGGGAGTGAGAGCTGGAGTTGTACAATAAGAAACAAACAATTTTGTTTTCCTTGGCAAGATGTTGCAAAACGTTTTTTGTTGTTGTCTGCCCTAATGAACATGTCCCCGCTTCAAACTGCTATTGAGTGAGATTATTGAAAGGATTTTGTAAAATCTGAGGGTGTTTAGTTAGTTAGATTTCAGACTGAAGAATTGTGGAGTCAAAATGCTGAAACGCTGCCTTGCGATACTCTCGCTAACGTTTGACATCGCTTATTTACCACATTTGTCCACAGGGCTTACTTCTTACGGTGCCCTGGTTGTCTCTCCTGTCGTCCTGTTACATTTTGACTTTCTCTCCCATTCTCTCTGTGTAGTCTGGGTGTGTCCGGAGGGGGAATGGCCTGGGAATCCTGCAGTGACCGGTTCACCATCGAAGCGTGCAAGGAGACGGAAATGCTCAACTACCTCATCGAGCGCTTTGACAGTGTGGGTATGGAGGAAAGGAAGGCGCCCAAGGTAAACTAGAAACGCCCCTAAGAAACATTGCTGCCCACCGGAGGTTTGATCCGTATCTACTCATTTGGAATCTTTGTCCTTCACAAGGGCACAAAAGTAATTAAGAAACACCATTGTAACACAGTGTCTCCAAACAATACTTACCTTTCAGCTATGCTTAGTGTTTTCTGGTTGTAACAGAAATGCCCTGGGAGGAGGCAAAGTTAAGTTTGCCCCTCGCAACACTTATTTTTTTGTGATCATTTTTTGTTATTTATAATAGACATAGACATAAACTTGAACAAAACACATGGACATAACCCCTCCTAACACTCATCTGGTAAAACCTTATTGAATTCAAAAAGCCCGACCACAATACCGCTCACAATAGTTAAGTTTCCATCCAATTGGTGACAGATAAATTAAACAGACATGAAAAGAACCCACCATGTCAAATGAACAAATGTATCTCACCATTTATAAAATTGTACCAAAACTTTCTATTTCCATCACAGCTGTCATAATTGTTTTGATACAATATGGCTTTACACGCACAAACTGTGGATGGGAACGTGGTTAATGAGAGAAAGCTCCACTCCTCTGTGAACAAATTATGATTTGGCCGCAGAATTTGGAGACTGGGCCACCTTGACATGAGCAGCCCTGGTGGTGTCACAACTAGGGTTGCAAAGCTACTGGTAATTTACCAAAGTTACCAGAATCTTCACAAATTTTGGTAATTTGTAATTTATACTTGAAAAACTTCAACAAAAAAAAAGATATATATATTCATATGTAGTATTCATTTTATATCTGTCCATATTGTCCATGACTTTCCAATAGACCATATGGCTCAAGAGAAAAATCCTAATTCATGGAAAAAAGCACCTGATCAACAATGGCATTATTTTTTATTACCTCTGCAACCTGTCCAAATATTGACTTTTTTCACAACTGCCACCAGCTTGACGCCAAAACATTGACAACAAATATATATTGACATAGTAAAATAAATAAGTTTAAAAAAAGAAATATTTCATGCTAAAACACTCATATTAAACACCAATGGTATTCACTAAGTTGATGGTTTATATTTATGATCTTATCATCTTATTTAATTATTTCATGTATTTTAAATGTGATAAGGCCACACAGAGGGCTGGAGATAATTGGACACCTGTGATAATCTGAAGTACCCAAAAGGGCCACTAGAGGTCTTGTGATAGATTACATAAAATCCTTGAACGATACCAAAATTCTGGTATTTTACTGGTAAACTTAGAACATTTCCAGTAATATACCCTCCCTTTGCAGCCCTAGTCACCACACTTAACTTGTTATTCTCCCTCTGTCTTCTCAGATTTGCAGCCACCCCAGTGTCAGCCAGCTCCTCAGCAACATACGCTCGCAGTGTATTTCCCACGCCGTTCTTGTCCTTCAGGGCGCCCTCACGCAGCCCAGGTCAGCCTGACACCTTCCTGTCACCTTCTGTGACCTCTCACAATACTGTTGTCATAATACAGTATTATTATATGTACATCAGTGTTTCCCCTACCATTGGATAATGTGTCTAGATCCCTCAAACTCAACTCTGGACCTTGAAGCCAGTTCCACTACTTTATTTCATTGTTCCCCTCTAATCAGGGACTGATTTTAGACCTGAGACACCAGGTGTGCAATTAATTATCAGGTAGAACAGAAAACCAGCAGGCACCAGACCTCGTAGGGTCAGAGTTCAGTACCCCTGGTCTAGATGTTTAGCTCTGTTGCCCCATGCCTACATTTTTGTATTTATTGATATTTCAATTCATAACAATTAAGTGCAATTAGATTTTAATTACCCAAATATCCACCCATGGACACATGAAAGAAAGCAGCAATGAACTTGACAATTGTGATGTCAGAAAGCCTGGATGTTGCTTTCACCGTGGTTTAAACTAGGGGAAAGACTGGTGTACATGTTTTGTTCTTTTGTCTGCTTTCTCGGCACCCCTAGCAGGAGCTACTAATCTAGCACCATAGCAACCCTATCACCATAGCAACTCATCTATTTCTCCTCAAGTTCACATGTCCACATTATTTTGCTATATCATTCACACCTTTGCTACCGACACTCTAGCGTCTGGTACACCATTAGTGTGTTCGGAAAGTATTCAGACCTCTTCCCTTTTTCCACATTTTGTTACGTTACAGCCTTATTCTAAAATAATATTTTATTTTCATCAATCTACACACAATACCCTATAATGACAGTGAAAACAGGTTGTAAGACATTTTTGCAAAAAAAAATAATAATGTTTTATATATATATTTTTTTTTAAACAAAGTATTTAAATAAGTATTCAGACCCTTTGCTATGAGACTCGAAATTGAGCTCCGGTGTATCCTGTTTCCATTGATCATCCTTGAAGTGTTTCTACAACTTCATTGGAGTCCACCTGTTGTAAATTCAATTGATAGGACATGATTTGTAAAGGCACACACCTGTCTTTATCAGGTCCCACAGTTGACAGTGCATGTCAGAGCAAAAACCAAGCCATGAGGTCGAAGGAATTGTCCGTAGAGCTCCGAGACAGGATTGTGTCGAGGCACAGATCTAGGGAAGGGTACCAAAACATTTCTGCAGCATTGAAGGTCCCCACGAACACAGTGGCCTCCATCATTCTTAAATGGAAGAAGTTTGGAATCACCAAGACTCTTCCTAGAGCTGGCCGTCCGGCCAAACTGAGCAATCGGAGGAGAAGGGCCTTGGTCAGGGAGGTGACTAAGAACCCGATGGTCACTCTGACAGAGCTCCAGAGTTCGTCTGTGGAGATGGGAGAACCTTCCAGAAGGACAACCATCTCTAAAGCACTCCACTAAATAGGCCTTTATGGTAGTGGCCAGACGGAAGGCACTCCTCAGTAAAAGGCACATGACAGCCCGCTTGGAGTTTGCCAAAAGGCACCTAAAGGACTCTCAGACCATGAGAAACAAGATTCTCTGGTCTGATGAAACCAAGACTGAACTATTTGGCCTGAATGCCAAGCATCATGCCTGGAGGAAACCTGGCACCATCCCTACGGTGAAGCATGGTGATGGTAGCATCATGCTGTGGGGATGTTTTTCAGTGGCAGGGACTGGGAGACTAGTCAGGATCAAGGGAAAGATTAACAGAGCAAAGTACAGAGAGATCCTTTATGAAAACTTGCTCCAGAGCACTCAGGACCTCAGACTGGGGCGAAGGTTCACCTTCCAACAGGACAGCGACCCTAAGCACACAGCCAAGACAACGCAGGAGTGGCTTCGGGACAAGTCTCTGAATGTCCTTGAGTGGCCCAGCCAGAGCCTGGACTTGAACCCGATCAAATATCTCTGGAAAGATCTGAAAATAGCTGTGCAGTGATGCTCCCCAACCAACCTGACAGAGCTTGAGAGGCTCTGCAGAGAAGAATGGGAGAAACTCCCCAAATACAGGCGTGTCAAGCTTGTAGCATGATACCCAAGAAGACTTGATGCTGTAATCGCTGCCAATGGTGTTTCAATAAAGTACAGAGTAAAGGGTCTGAATACTTATGTAAATGTAATATTTCTGTTTTTTTATTCTAAAAACCGGTTTTTCCTTTGTCATTATGGGGTATTGTGTGTAGATTGAGGGGGGGGGAGAAACAATGTAATCAATTTTCGAATAACGCTTGTAACGTAACAAAGTGGAAAAAGTCAAGGTCTGAATACTTTCCGAATGCACTGTATATGCACTCTTCACGTTTCCTCTCACCGTTCTCTGTACCTGTTAGTATGCATCCTCTGCCACTACAGAATGCAAGAATATTGTCAAAATAAAAGTGTGTTCCCTCAAAATACACTCCTATTTGCTTTCAAAATAGCATTGGCCAGCTGACTTGTTTCAGGTATGTTGTGTGTCTGAGTAAAGCCAAATGTATACACTACACAATACGCAACGCAAGAATGGCAATTGGCTATGCAAAATGGCGATCTTGCGTAGTTGCATAGAAAGTACACAAGTTTTCAGCTCCACAGTTTAGTTATTCGACACAAGTATGCAGGATCTCCATTTTGAGTAGATAATTGCATTCTTGTGTTGCGTGCGTACGTATGTAACGTATAAATTAGGCTTTAGTAAGCATGCCTGAACTGCCACTTGTTAAATGGTAGAATACAATGCTACAATGCACATTTTCTTATTCAAAGTACACTCCTAATTTGCTTTCAAAATAGAATAGCCAGGTGACACAGTCCAGGTATATTGTGTGTGTTGTGAGTAAAAGCCATCCTCCTCCCCGCTCCTCCACTCAGGAGCCCCCTGCAGCAGTCCCTGCTGGTACCCTACATGCTGTGCCGTAACCTACCGTACGGCTTTATCCAGGAGCTGGCCCGCATTACCTACCAGGAGGAGGTGGTCTTCAGACAGGTGGGGTAGACCCAGACAGATAGATAGACAGACTGACTGACTGACAGATATAACGAAATACAGACAGACACACACCCATGCTGTTGTTGGTCCTCTGTAGCTCAGCTGGTAGAGCACGGCGCTTGTAACGCCAAGGTAGTGGGTTCGATCCCCGGGACCACCCATACACAAAAAAATGTATGCATGCATGACTGTAAGTCGCTTTGGATAAAAGCGTCTGCTAAATGGCATATTATTATTATTATTATTATTGTTAGTTTGATAATTAAATGGTACATTCAAAAACATTTGGTTGAGAATTTGATCAAACATTTGAGAATTACCTCCATGTGAAATGGGAACAAATGTTATATTGTATTAAGTTGTCCTTTACATTTAATTGTCGATTTTCAGCTGTATCGACTGACGTCATCCTCAAAATTACTCACCTGTTGTCTGTGTATTTCAGATCTTTGTTCCGATCCTTCAAGGGCTGGGTCTGGCCGTGAAAGAATGTTCCTTCGATAGTGACAACTTCAAATTTCCCCTGATGGTAAGGTGACAGCGGAGAAATAATGTGTGCTTGCGCCACTGGCTTAGGCTGCGTCCCAAATGTTACCCAATTCCCTACATAGTGCACTACTTTTGACCAGGACCCATAGGGCAATATCTAGGGAATAGGGTGCCATTTGGGACGTAGTATTAATGTTGTCTTTTAGATGCTGGCTGGCAGCCGGTGTCTGAGCCTGTCTAACTTATAGGGGGGCAGTTCAAGATGTGTCTAATGGATTTACTTGAGGCTGAATCTCTACTAGCGTAATGAGCCAATAAACCTTCAGTTAACCTTTAGGCTCCCACCATAGATATAGAATTACTAGAATGGGTATTTCCCATTAAAATCAATGGTTCTGTGATTGGTGGACCGGTGGCCATATTGAGTGTACTCATGTGTCTTCCAGACAAATTGCAGTGGTCTGAGGGGCTTTACCTGTTCTAGGAATTCTATTTCTATGAATCCAACTAAAGACTGGGTAACATGATTGGACATTTTTATGCGCACAACTTGTCTTGTCAAACCTGTCATAAGATGACTTTGGGTGTTTTCTTATACCAGGGGAGAGAAACCTATTGTCATTTCAGTCAATGGTCAATGTTATTAGGCTATGTCTGATGGCTGTTCATTTAACGTTCACTTACGACGTGTTTCGTTTTCTACAGGCATTAGCTGAGCTATGCGAAATCAAGTTTGGGAAGACTCACCCCATGTGCAATTTGGTGAGTGTGCTGGAAGACATGGAGCCATCCTTCCTATGTCTTTCTTGATCCATTACTGAGGTTGCGAACAATCTCCTCCAGTGCACCTTGTAGTCCAAGGTGTTGACTCTTCTCCTTCTAAACTGATACCACTAAACTCTCAAGACATCAAAACACTTTCACAAACCTTTTCCGCCGATTAGACCAACTACAGACAGTAGATGAAAAACAACATTGTTTCCATTGGCACAATAGAAAGAAGTAGTTATTTTCTAGCACTGGATACGTCCCAAATGACACCCTATTTCCTATATAGTGCGCTACATTTTACCAGGGCCCATAGGGCTTTGGTCAAAAGTAGTGCACTGAATAAGGTGCCATTTGGGACGCACACAGTCTTATCTGAAGCTTTCTGCTCGAGACTCAACCGGCCCACTTCACAGAAGCAGGGAAGAATTTGGCTTTGTTCTTTTATTCATGACAGGTTCGTCTAGCTCACATTCTCGAGGAACGGGAAGACAAAAAGGATACGTCCCAATTGGCCCCTATACACTTTATAGCACACTACTTTTCACCAGGTCCCAGTGGTACTGGTGACTTCCTTAAGCAAGTATGGCTTAGTAATTTAATGCTCACCTCATGTATGTGCCTGTCTAATATAAAGTGCGTGTGTGTCCAGATGACGTCTCTGCCCTTGTGGTGTCCTAAGTCTCTGAGCCCGGGGACTGGCCGAGAGGTCCAGAGACTCTCCTTCCTGGGAGCCTTCTTCAGCCTGTCGGTCTTTGCAGAGGATGACGTGAGTAATAGGAATAGGGTGAAGTTACCCCTAGACACTGATGCTGGGTCAGTTTTGCATTTTCCATACTAATGCAATCTGAAATTCAAACCATAATGAAGCGAACACCTTGCCACCTTTTTGGTAAACAGCTTATGGATCAAATAAAATTGTATTGGTCACATGCGCCGAATACAACAGGTGTAGACTTTACAGTGAAATGCTTACTTACGAGCCCATTCCTATCAATGCAGAGTTAAAAAGTAAGACAAAAAATATTTGCTAAATATAAAAGGAAATAGGAATACAATTTTAAAAAACGAGGCTATATACAAGGAGTACCAGTACCGATTCAATGTGCAGGTGTACGAGGTAGTTGAGGTAAGTGAGGTAATCCATTATGTACAGTCGTGGTCAAAGGTTTTGAGAATGACAGAAGTATTGGTCTCCACAAAGTTTGCTGATTCAGTGTTCTTAGATCTCTATGTCAGTAGTTACTATGGTACACTGAAGTATAATTACAAGTATTCCATAAGTGTCAAAGGCTTTCATTGACAATGACATTCAGTTTATGCAATGAGTCAATATTTGCAGTGTTGACCCTTCTTTTTCAAGACATCTGCAATCCGCCCTGGCATGCTGTCAATTAACTTCTGGGCCACATCCTGACTGATGTCAGAAATTGTGGGTTTTTGTTTGTCCGCCCGCCTCTTGAGGATCGACAACAAGTTCTCAATGGGATTAAGGTCTGGGGAGTTTCCTGGCCATGGACCCAAAATGTCAATGTTTTGTTCCCCGAGCCACTTAGTTATCACTTTTGCCTTATGGCAAGGAGCTCCATCATGTTGGAAAAGGCATTGGTCGTCACCAAACTGTTCTTGGATGGTTGGGAGAAGTTGCTCTCGGAGGATGTGTTGGTACCATTCTTTATTCATGGCTGTGTTCTTAGGCAAAATTGTGAGTGAGCCCACTCCCTTGGCTGAGAAGCAACCCCACACATGAATGGTCTCAGGATGCTTTACTGTTGCCATGACACAGGACTGATGGTAGCGCTCACCTTGTCTTCTCCGGACAAGGTGTTTTCCGGATGGCCCAAACAATTGGAAAGGGGATTCATCAGAGAAAATGACTCTACCCCAGTCCTCAGCAGTCCAATCCCTGTACCTTTTGCAGAATATCAGTCTGTCCCTGACGTTTTTCCTGGAGAGAAGTGGATTCTTTGCTGCCCTTCTTGAAACCACGCCATCCTCCAAAAGACTTTGCCTCACTGTGCGTGCAGATGCACACACACCTGCCTGCTGCCATTCCTGAGCAAGCTCTGCACTGGTGGTGCCCTGATCCCGCAGCTGAATGAACTTTAGGAGACGGTCCTGGCGCTTGCTGGACTTTCTTGGGCACCCTGACGCCTTCTTCACAACAATTGAACCTCTCTCCTTGAAGTTCTTGATGATCCGATAAATGGTTGATTTAGGTGCAATCTTACTAGCAGCAATATCCTTGCCTGTGAAGCCCTTTTTGTGCAAAGCAATGATGACGGCACGTGTTTCCTTGCAAGTAATCATGGTTGACAGAGGAAGAACAATGATTTCAAGCACCACCCTCCTTTTAAAGCTTCCAGTCTGTTATTCTGACTCAATCAGCATGGCAGAGTGATCTCCAGCCTTGTCCTCGTCAACACTCTCACCTGTGTTAACGAGACAATCACTGACATGATGGCAGCTGGTCCTTTTGTGGCAGGGCTGAAATGCAGTGGAAATGTTTTTTGGGGATTCAGTTCATTTTCATGGCAAAGAGGGACTTTGCAATTAATTGCAATTCATCTGATCACTCTTCATGACATTCTGGAGTATATGCAAATTGCCATCATCAAAACTGAGGCAGCAAACTTTGTGGAGACCAATACTTGTGTCATTCTCAACTTTTGACCACGACTGTACATGTGAGTAGGGGTTAAAGTGACTAGGGAATCAGGATATATAAAAGAGTAGCAGCAGCGTATGTAAAGGTGTCTGTGTGTGGCATCAATATGTTTGTGTGTCTGTGTGTGAGTAGTCTAGTGAGTGTGCAAGGGAGTCGTTGCAAAACAATTAAGATAAAAAAAAAATAAAGGGGGTCAAGGTAAATTGTCCAGGTAGCCATTAGATTAACTGTTCAGAAGTCTTATGGCTTGAGGGCATAAGCTGGTCTGGTGCCTTTTGGTCTCAGACAGGTACCGCTTGCCATGCAGTAGCAGAGAGAACAGTCTATGACTTGGGTGGGTGGAGTCTTTGACAATTTTTATGGCCTTCCTCTGACACCGCCTCCCTGGATGGCTGGGAGGAACTTAAAGCTCTCGCCCTGCTCCACTACTGCCCTGTCGGTGTGAATGGGGGCATGTTCGGCCCTCTGTTTCCTGTTGTCCACGATCAGCTCCTTTGTCTTGCCCACATTGAGGGAGAGGTTGTTGTCCTGGCACCACACTGCCAGGTCTCTGACCTCGTCCCTATAGACTCTCGTCATCGGTGATCAGGCCTACCTTCGTCGTGTCGTCAGCAAACGTAATGATGGTGTTGGAGTCGTGGGTGAACAGGGAGTACAGGAGGGGAATAAGCACGCACCCCTGAGGGGCCCCCGTTTTGAGGGTCACTGTGGTGGATGTGTTGTTGCCTACCCTCACCACCTGGGGTCGGCCCGTCAGGAAGACCAGGATCCAGTTGCAGAGGGAGGTGTTCAGTGACAGGGTCCTTAGCTTAGTGATGAGCTTGGAGGGCACTATGGTGTTGAACGCTGAGCTGTAGTCAATGAAAAGCATTCTCACGTAGGTGTTCCTTTTGTCCAGGTGGGAAAGGACAGTGGAGTGCGATAGAGATGCGTCATCTGTGGATCTGTTGGGACGGTATGCGTATTGGAGTGTGTCCAGGGTTTCTGGGATGATGGTATTGATGTGAGCCATGACCAGCAATTCTAAAGCATTTCAAGGCTACAGATGTGAGTGCTATGGGGTGGTAGTTACCTTGGCGTTCTTAGGCACAGGGACTATGGTGGTTTGCTTGAAACGTAGATATTACAGACTGGGTCAGAGAGAGGTTGAAAATGTCAGTGAAGACACTTGCCAGCTGGTCAGCGCATGCTCTGATAATCCATCTGGCCCTGCGGCCTTGTGAATGTTAACCTGTTTAATGGTCTTACATCGGCTACGGAGATCTTGATCATACAGTCATCTGGAACAGCTGGTGATCTCACGCATGGTTCAGTGTTGCTTGCCTCAAAGTGAGCATAGAAGGTATTTAGCTCATCTGATAGGCTCGCGCCACTGGGCAGCTCTCGGCTGGGTTTCCCTTTGTAATCTGTAATAGTTTGCAAGGCCTGCCACATCCGACGAGTGTCCGAGCCGGTGTAGTAGGATTCGTTCTTAGTCCTGTATTTACTTTTTTGCCTGTTTGATGGTTCGCCAGAGGGCATAGCAGGATTTCTTATAAGCGTCCAGATTGGTGTCCTGCTCCTTGAAAGCGGAAGCTCTACATTTACATTTTAGTCATTTAGTAGACGCTCTTAACCAATTAGGGCACATCGACAGTTTTTTCCCCTTGTCGGCTCGTGGATTTAAACCAGCGACCGGTTACTGGTCCAACGCTCTTAACTGCTAGGCTACCTGCCGCCCTCTAGCCTTTAGCTCAGTGTGGATGTTGCCTGTAATCCATGGCTTCTGGTTGGGATATGTACGTATGGTCACTGTGGGGAAACGTTGTCGATGCACTTATTAACCTCTTAAGGATCGGACCCTTTTTTTCAATTTTCGCCTAAAATGACACACCCAAATCTAACTGCCTGTAGTTGAGGACCTGAAGCCAAGGATATGCATATTCTTGAAACCATTTGAAAGGAAAACACTTTGAAGTTTGTGGAAATTTGAAATTAATGTAGGAGAATATAACACATTAGATCTGGTGAAGATAATGCAAACAAAAAAACATGCGTTTTCTATTTATTTTTTTGTTACATCTTTGAAATGCAAGAGAAAGACCACAATATAATATTGCAGTTTAGGCGCAATTTAGATTTTGGCCACTAGATGGCAGCAGTGTGTGTGCAAAGTTT
This sequence comes from Coregonus clupeaformis, assembly GCF_020615455.1. Taxonomy (NCBI): domain Eukaryota; kingdom Metazoa; phylum Chordata; class Actinopteri; order Salmoniformes; family Salmonidae; genus Coregonus; species Coregonus clupeaformis. The sequence goes on from NC_059215.1 coordinate 24,983,131, forward strand.
CATATTGATCCAGTGAAGCATTGCAATACTGTACTATTTTGTATGAAGTCTGCCCAAATGTGCCGAATTGGTGAATTGATACATTTTCAAGTAAATAACTATAGAGAACATACATTTTGTATTACCATATCATTTTTGTAAGTTTACACACTACCATGAATGTCATACATGATGGATCATTAGCTTATACACTAACTTTCACACATCTAGGTGGCCGGGCCGGGCAGGGTGGGTGTGGAGCCAGAGACAGCAAGGGTTGAAACTGTAGAACCCAGTTCCTACATAAAAAAAAAAAAAAAAAAAAAAAGATTTTATCAAACAAAACAATGCTACATTTTATCTCTGGGACACTTAGGATGACACATCAGAGCAAGATTACTGAATGTAAGTACATTATTTACCTTCAGAGGTGAATGTATCAAACCAGTTTGCTGTGATAAGTTTTTTGTTGTTGTGCACTCTCCTCAAACAATAGCATGGTATTTTTTCACTGTAATAGCTACTGTAAATTGGACAGTGCAGTTAGATTAACAAGAATGTAAGCTTTCTGTCCATATAAAACATGTCTATGTCCTGGAAAGTTTGCTGTTACAACAGTCATGCTAATCACATTAGCGCACGTTAGCTCAACTGTCCCTTATACGGGACACCGATCCCGTAGCGATTTAATGAAGCAGGTGACTGATGTGGTAAACTCCTCAATGCTTATGGATGAATCCCAGAACATATTCCATCCAGTCTGTGCTAGCGAAACAGTCCTGTAGCTTAGCATCCGCTTCATCGGACCACTCGTCACTGGTACTTTACTCATCACTGGTACTTTACTGTTTTGAGTTTTTGCTTGTAAGCAGGAATCAGGAGGATAGACTTATGGTCCCAGTTGCCAAATGGAGGGTGGGGGAGCGCTTTGTATGTGTCTCTGTGTGTGGAGTAAAGGTGATCTAGAGTTTTTTTTCTTTCTGTGGTTGCACAGGTGACACGTTGGTAGAAATGAGGTAAAACGGATTTCAGTTTTCCTGCATTAAAATCACCGGCCACTAGGAGTGCCACCTCTGGATGAGCATTTTCTTATTTGCTTATGGACCTATACAGCTCGTCGGTCTTTGTGCCAGCATCGGTTTGTGGTAGTAAATAGACAGCTGCAAAAAATACAGATGAACTCTTGGTAAATAGTATGGTCTACAGCTCATCATGAGGCATTCTAACTCAAGCGAGCAGCACCTCGAGACTTCCTTAATATTAGAGATCACGCACCAGCTGTTGTTAATAGACACACCAGCCCCCGATCTAACCGGACTCTGCTGTTATGTCCTGCCGATGCATAGGAAAACCCAACTAGATTTATATTGTCCTTGTTCAGCCATGACTTCAAGAAGCATAGTATATTATTAATGTCCCGTTGATAGGATAGTCTCAAATGGAGCTCGTCCAGTTTATTCTCCAGCAATTGCACATTCGCCAATAGAACAGAGGGTTAGGGTTGGGGATTTGGGCCTAGTCCGGGATAAGCAATGTCTTTATCCTCTGACTCAATGAAGTAGAAGTCCTCGTCCAAGTCGAGGTTAGTGATAGCTTTTCTGATGTCCAGAACCTCTTTTCGATCATAGAAAACAATGTTAGAAAAATTATGTACAAAAAAAGATCAGTGCAAAAAAATGCACAACATAGCACAATAGGTCAGGAGCCTGTAAAACGGCCTCATTCCCTCTGGCTTCATTCTTCACTTGATGGTGCTGGAGAAATGTAACTACTCTCAAATTCATAGACAGAGCTATGGATGCAAGGACTGACCATCCATGAGATCAAAATGACAGTTTTTGAAGCTGTACAGTGTTTGTTTACAGTTACATTGTTTACAAAGAACAGATTAAAATAAGCTTGTTTTTTGTGGCTCTGATAGGGTACTACAGTTAAACTAAGCTCATGAGGCATTTCTTAGTTATATTTTTCAAGAATCAATGGCTATACAGTGCATTCGGAAAGTATTCAGACCTCTTTACTTTTTTCACATTGTTACATTACAGCCTTATTCTAAAATGGATTCAATCGTTTTTCCCCCTCATCAATCTACACACAATACCCCATAATGACGAAGCAAAAACAGGTTTTTAGAAATGTTTGCAAATGTGTAAAAAAACAACTGATATTAAATTTACATAAGTATTCAGACCTTTTACTCAGTACTTTGTTGAAGCACCTTTGGCAGCGATTACAGCCTTGAGTCTTCATGGGTATGACGCTACAAGCTTGGCACACCTGTGTTTGGGGAGTTTCTTCCATTCGTCTCTGCAGATCCTCTCAAGCTCTGTCAGGTTGGATGGGGAGCGTCTCTGCACAGCTATTTTCAGGTCTCTCCAGAGAGTCCGGGCTCTGGCTGTGCCACTCAAGGACATTCAGAGACTTGTCCCGAAGCCACTCTTGCGTTGTCTTGGCTGTGTGCTTAGGGTCGTTGTCCTGTTGGAAGGTGAACCTTCGCCCCAGTCTGAGGTCCTGAGCGCTCTGGAGCAGGTTTCATCAAGGATCTCTCTGTACTTTGCTCCGTTCATCTTTTCCTCGATCCTGACTAGTCTCCTGTCCCTGCCACTGAAAAACATCCCCACAGCATGATACTGCCACCACAATGCTTCACCGTAGGGATGGTGCCAGGTTTCCTCCAGATGTGACGCTTGGCATTCAGGCCAAAGAGTTCAATCTCGGTTTCATCAGACCAGAGAATCTTGTTTCTCATGGTCTAAGAGTCCTTCAGGTGCCTTTTGGCAAACTCCAAGCGGCCTGTCATGTGCCTTTTTACTGAGTAGTGGCTTCTGTCTGGCCACTCTACCATAAAGGCCTGATTGGTGGAGTGCTGCAGAGATGATTGTCCTTCTGGAAGGTTCTCCCATCTCCACAGAGGAACTCTGGAGCTCTGTCAGTGACCATCGGGTTCTTAGTCACCTCCCTGACCAAGGCCCTTCTCCCCCCATTGCTCAGTTTGGCTGGACGGCCAGCTCCAGGAAGAGTCTTGGTGGTTCCAAACTTCTTCCATTTAAAAATGATGGAGGCCACTGTGTTCTTGGGACCTTCAATGCTGCAGAAATGTTTTGGTACCCTTCCCCAGATCTGTGCCTTGACACAATCCTGTCTCAGAGCTCTACAAACAATTCCTTCGACCTCATGGCTTGGTTTTTGCTCTGACATGCACTGTCAACTGTGGGACCTTTATATAGACAGGTGTGTGCCTTTCCAAATCATGTCCAATCAATTGACTTTAACACACGTGGACTCCAATCAAGTTGTAGAAACATCTCAAGGATGATCAATGGAAACGCACCTGAGCTCAATTTCGAGTCTCATAGCAAAGGGTCTGAATACTTATGTAAATAAGGTATTTCTGTTTTTTATTTTTTAAGAAATTTGCCAAAATTGATAACCTGTTTTTGCTTTGTCATTATGGGGTATTGTGTGTAGGTTGATGAGGAAAACAATTAATTTAATTCATTTTAGAAAAAGGCTGTAAATTAACAAAATGTGGAAAAAGTCAAGGCGTCTGAATACTTTCAGAATGCACTGTATATCAATAAATGTTAACTCCCAAAATGTATGGACTTTAAGGTTTGGATTGTGGGAGGGGAAGCTGATCCTAGATCTCTACTAGAAGCAAACCACCTTGGCGCTGAGTAATATAACTTGTGTGAATCAATGCAATGTGGCCCAACAGGCTGAAAAGCAAGAGGAATATAGCCTAGCAGCATAGCTTGTCCCTGGGAATACCTCAATTTTGCTGAATGTTAACGTTTTTCTGGTGTTACCTAGTGTATTGCTCAAGTTTACCTTACAAAATGCTAAATCGAACGCTCACAGAGCTACAAAATTACTTCAGTGCTTACCCTTGACAAATTACTTCAGTGCTTACCCATGACAAGTCTATATCAAATTGCATCCAGAATTATGTTGGCGTTATTACTTTGACCAGCAAAGAAATTACTTTATTTATTTATTTATTTGGGGTCTTTTCCCCCTCAGACCAAAGTTGGTGACAAGTACTTCTCGGGCCCTGCGATCACCACAGAGAACACTCGTGTGGTCAGCCAATCCCTGCAGCACTACCTGGAGTCAGCCCGGGTAAGTACCGCCCCCCTGTGTCTATCATGGCTTGTCATTTGCCCAAGTATACTTACCTCAATTTGGCATGACATAATCATTTTTTATATTATTTTTTGTCAGAGTGAAATGTTTAAAATCCTCCACAACATCCTACTGAACGGAGAGACAAGAGAGGTAGCTCTCAACTATATGGCAGCTCTGGTCAACCGCAATGTGAAGAAAGCCCAAATGCAGGTAAAGTGGTCCTAACCTGTATTCATTCATCTAGAAAATGTCTGAATTGAGGGTTTCTAATGTGACCATTTCAAGCTAGAATGTCTAACCCCAAAATCTGGAGAGACCCAATGCTATTCTAGCACACCATCTCCCCTCTCTCCCTACCTTTCCTGTTAGTCTTTCACTGTCCTATCGGGGAAAAAATAGATGAAGAAATATGAAAGGAGTGTGACTGCCCCACTCCTTAAATAACCAAAAAAAGTAAGTGAGCGTTTCTTTATTTCAAATCTTCCCTTCCTCCCCTCATCCTCTCGCAGACGGACGACAAGCTGGTGTCCACGGATGGCTTCATGATCAACTTCCTGTCGGTGCTGCAGCAGCTGAGCATGAAGATCAAGCTGGAGACGGTGGACCCCTATTACATCTTCCACCCGCGCTGCCGCCTGCATGTCAGCCCCGAGGAGACCCGACTCAAGGCCACCATGGAAGAGCTCAAGACCTGGCTGGCTGAGATGTGTGAGTGGACGCCATAGATAATTTAACAGAGCCTCTATGCATCAGAATGGAACAATTTGTCTGCTCTATATCTATGTGGACACCACTATCGCCGTCATAATGTTAACGATAATGAATAATGTATTATATTGAGATCACACCTGGGTTCAAGTGGTATTTGTTTTCTTTCAAATGCTTGAGCATTTAAATGAGCCGACCTGGGGTGTCAGGAGGGCGGGGTTAGCACTTTTGGAACTATTCCATTGGTTCTGTTGTGCCAGACAAGCTCAATCAAATGCAGCTAAAGTATTTGAAAAAAACAAAATAAATGCTATTAGAAACTAGGTCTGGTTGAGATTATGCATAGAAACACTGAAGACCCCATTTGTTGGCACATAAGCAGCACACTGCTAATGTGCATTAGAGGCAAGGCTATACAGAGTGTTTGCTTCTAGGGGTTGTCTTGAGCCTAAATAGGTCCCCTAAATGGACAGGGGAAAGGTGCACGCCGCCACACACCCATGAACAAAAGCATATAGGCCTATTGTTTGCTGAAAAGAAAGTATTTGTGTGGTTTAGTTGCAATTATCAACTAAACTTGCATAGTGCATCTTTAAAGTTGCTTTGTGTGCGGCCTGACCATATTCACATAGAAATGTGAGTTGTCGATCTATTATTCACATTGAGAGCAAGTCTGATAAGCGGTAGATCTGTTCTATGTGCACTATTTCTATGCTTCCTGTCCTTAAGTTACATTTTTGTGTGTTTTTACTTTGTATTTTCAGCTTTTTGAAAAAGGTACAAAAACGAATGTTTTTGGTTATTGAACAGACATTTCACAGAGATTTAGATGCTACAATGATTCTCACACGAACTGAAATGTAAAATTTTAGCAACCAGGCAATGGCGGAGTGATTTCTACGTATTCAGTGTTGCACCGCCGCTGCTAAATCGTTGCCGCCACTCCAAAAAATATGATTCTGCTGAGACGCTTTTAAAGGGATAGTGCGAGGTTTTGCCAATCAAGCCCTTTCTCTACTTACCTAGAGTCAGATGAACTCATGGATACCATCTTTGTCTCTGCATGCAGTTTGAAGTAAGTTGCTATTACCACAAATGCTAACTAGCGTTAGTGCAATAAATGGAAGTCTATGCGAACAGCTAGCATGCTCGCAAAGCTACGTTCAACTTCCTTCAAACTGCATGTAGAGCAGTGTTTCCTCTGGAAAATGTGTAGCAGTGGGGGAAAAGGTTGCGGAGAGGATGGTGTTTTTGAGGTAGGGTGTCATTTTACCCCAACTATAACCCTACAATTGACCCGTGTTACATTTAGCCCCACTCTTCCCTATGCGCTCACAGTGAATTGTGGAGCAGTAAAGTGCTTAACTATGCCGCTGCTAAAAACTACTGATTTTAAAAGGGTGCAGTTTGTGCATATTTATGTTGATAAATAAAGTAGGAATGGAAAGCTATCAAATGTTGCACTATCCCTTTAAGATAATCTTGACACGTTACAATGTACAGTACTAGTCAAAAGTTTGGACACACCTACTCATTCCAGGGTTTTTCTTTATTTTTACTATTTTCTACATTGTAGAATATTAGTGAAGACATCAAAACGATGAAATAACACATGGAATCATGTAGTAACCAAAAGTGTTAAACAAATCAAAATATATTTGATATTTGAGATTCTTCAAAGGAGCCACCCTTTGCATTGATGACAGCTTTGCACACTGTTGGCATTCTCTCAACCAGCTTCATGAGGTAGTCACCTGGAATGCATTTCAATTAACAGGTGTGCCTTGTTAAAAGTTAATTTGTGGAATTTCTTTCCTTCTTAATGCGTTTGAGCCAATCAATTGTGTTGTGACAAGGTAGGGTTGGTATACAGAAGATAGCCCTATTTGGTAAAAGACCAAGTCCATATTATGGCAAGAACAGCTCAAATAAGCAAAGAGAAACGACAGTTCATCATTACTTTAAGACATGAAGGTCAGTCAATATAGAACATTTCAAGAACTTTGAAAGTTTCTTCAGTCGCAAGAACCATCAAGCGCTATGATGAAACTGGCTCTCATGAGGACCGCCACAGGAAAAGAAGACCCAGAGTTACCTCTGCTGCAGAGGATAAGTTCATTAGAGTTACCAGCCTCAGAAATTGCAGCCCAAATAAATGCTTCACAGAGTTCAAGTAACAGACACATCTCAACATCAACTGTTCAGAGGAGACTGCGTGAATCAGGCCTTCATTGTCGAATTGCTGCAAAGAACCCACTACTAAAGGACACCAATAAGAAGAGACTTGCTTGGGCCAAGAAACACAAGCAATGTACATTAGACTGGTGGAAATCTATCCTTTGGTCTGATGGGTCCAAATTTGAGATTTTTGGTTCCAGCTGCCATGTCTTTGTGAGACGCAGAGTAGGTGAACGGATGATCTCCGCATGTGTGGTTTCCACCGTGAAGCATGGAGGAGGAGATGTGATGGTGTGGGGGGACTTTGCTGGTGACACTGTTGGTGATTCATTTAGAATTCAGGGCACACTTAACCAGCATGGCTGCAGCAGCAGCGATGCGCCATCCCATCTGGTTTGGGCTTAGTGGTACAATCATTTGTTTTTCAACAGGACAATGACCCAAAACACACCTCGAGGCTGTGTAAGGGCTATTTGACCAAGAAGGAGAGATGGAGTGCTGCATCAGATGACCTGGCCTCCACAATCACCCAACCTCAACCCAATTGAGATGGTTTGGGATGAGTTGGACCGCAGAGTGAAGGAAAAGCTGGCAACAAGTGCTCAACATATGTGGGAACTCCTTCAAGACTGTTGGAAAAGCATTCCAGGTGAAGCTGGTTGAGAGAATGCCAAGAGTGTACGAAGCTGCCATCAAGGCAATGGGTGGCTACTTTGAAGAATCTCAAATATAAAATATATTTTGATTTGTTTAACACTTTTGGTTGCTACATGATTCCATATGCGTTATTTCATAGTTTTGATGTCTTCACTATTATTCTACAATGTAGGAAATAGTAAAAATAAAGAAAAACCCTTGAATGAGTAGATGTGTCCAAACTTTTGACTGGTACTGTATATTTGTAGCAAACAGGGCGAGCAGTGGCACGAAAGAGAGCCACGAGCGCAGTCACCGCTTGCTCCTCATCATCTCCCTACTGTGTAGTGGCACCAGGGCTCTAAATTGCAAATAATTAGTTACCAGTATATCTAAACATTTGGGGGAACCGAAAGAAAGGAAAAGGGATAGCTTCTGCAGGAACTCAATGACCATAGCAATGCATTTTCAATGTAATGCATCTCAATAGGTAGAATGTAGAAACCTAATATTCCACAAATGACTATCATATTTGAGCTTTTATTATAAACAAATGTCTTTACAGGGTTAAGATGTTAGCTTATAGGACACAAGTAGCTTGAAATTCATATAGGCCCGATATAGGCTATATCTCATTAAGTTTAAAAAATCGTATTTTCTGGTGCTTCTACATTTTATGTTGTGCTCCTAACTTTTTTAATTTGGGAGCAACAGTGCTAACAAAGTTTTTGTTTTTTTAGCCCAGAGTGGCGCGCATCAGTTATTTCAGATGGTGTCAACATAATTACATTTTCATGCATTTTGGAGTAGAATGTGTTTTGGAAAAAGTCACCAGAAATGACCTCATAGTCGTTCTACAAAACTATCTCCCTGGGGAGCACAAGACTGATTGTTACACACCACTCATCCCAACCCACTAAACTAACCCACTATAACAAGCCCCACACTCACTAACCAAACTACAATAGCGACCCTATTTACTATAGCAAATCCATGGCCTACGTATCTAAAACATTCAGTATTAATACTGTGATGTACTGCTACTAGTACTTCTGGGCTACTTACTACTACTACTACCTTGTCTCTCGCTGAAGGCTGCTATCAACTATTTATAAAACAGTCACTCCCTCTACTACACCAGCCTACATTTTTCAACACTAACAATCTTTTAAACTTCTTCCCACTAGATTCACCATCATATTTCTCTCCCCAAATGATAGCCTGAAACTTTTCTGATTCTTTGAGTAAAAGTGTAGTAGTCTGAGTGTAGTTGTTTGTGATGAAATATGTGATCTAATAGTCTATCAAAGTAATCAGACCAGATATTTTTATATATTTAACTTGGACTATATTTCACTTAAGTAAACGTTTCAAACTTCAACTACCACAAAAATACTTTTAAAGATCTGAAGCAAGTCACACAAATTTCTTTCATGGAATATTACAATCTTTAATTACCATAAAATAAATTTACCATCTAGTTATTTATTGTTGTTAATGTTGTGACAAACTGGATGTGCCATTCACCTACCTGAAAGTTTCCTCATTGTTGTCCAAATTTTTTGTTGACAGATGACGACCCCTCAAAGTTCTCTGAGCCGAAGTTCCCCACAGAGTGTTTCTTTCTGACGCTGCACACCCACCACCTGTCCATCCTACCGGGCTGCCGACGCTACATCCGCAGGCTGAGAGCCATCCGCGAGCTCAACAGGTACACTCACACACTACAGAAACACACACACACACGAGGACAAGTGGCCACAGCCACTCAAACAACCTGGGACTAGAGTTGTCATTTTCAGCCCAAACCCGACAGGGCCCAACGTTACATGATGGCAATCTGTATTTTCAAAAGCATGTGAGTCTCGTGTTCATATTTCACAAACTCTGCAGGCTTTTGGAGTTGCCTATAGCAAAATAATACACCTGATTTTAAGATACGTTATTTATTACATTCTAAATGTTTCTGATCAGTGACAGATGAGCAAAATAATAGATGAGCTACCACCTCCACTTATTTGCCCAGCCAGAGATAAATTAACCAAATATTTCGATGGAGATTCAGTGAAAGAAAATCCCATTGATTGATTATCAGGCTTTTGGCTACTACGGGAGTGAAGAGCAAAATCCCCTTGTTAAGCTACATAACATGCTAGCAAAATGTTCTGATCAGTGCTAATATACACTAAACTAAAATATGAACGCAACATGTAAAGTGTTGGTCCCATGTTTCGTGAGCTGAAATTCAAAAAGCTTATTTCGCACAAATTTGTTTACGTCCCTGTTGGTGAGCATTTCTTCTTTGCTAAGATAATCCATCCACCTGACAGGGGTGGCATATCAAGAAGCTGATTAAACAGCATGATCATTACACAAGTGCACCTTGTGCTGGGGACAATAAAAGGCCACTCTAAAATGTGCTGTTTTGTCACACAATGCCACATGTCTCAAGTTTTGAGGGAGCGCGCAATTGGCATGCTGACTGCAGCAAAGTCCACCAGAGCTGTTGCCAGAGAATTTAATTTTTAATTTCTCTACCATAAGCCAACATCGCTTTAGAGAATTTGACAGTACGTCCAAACGGCCTCACAACCGCCGACCACGTGTTACCACGACATGCGGGATCGTCTGAGACCATTGAGGAGTATTTATATCTGTAATAAAGCCCTTTTGTGGGGGAAAACTCATTCTGATTGGCTGTGCCTGGCTCCCCAGTGGGTGAAAAAATCAATCAATGTCAGATTTTTGTTATCACGACAAGTCCACACGCTTTAATTGTATTATAATGGTTGGATATGACTTTGGTAGTTTCAGTAATAAACAATTTGATATATGCCTTCAATTGCATTAGCCTATAACCTATTCCAATATTTTAGTCATTCAGTTGATCATAACTAGGCCTAAGGTGAGTTTCTCTCTCATCGCACTTCTAAGATGAGGGCTGTTTCCTCGTCTCCTCAATCCATTGCCGCCCACCTCCACTGCATTGTTCTCAACACCAGTTTAAATCAATATGCTGTTTTCTAGAATTTTCAGGCTCATTACATTTCTGTGATGTTGGTTCAGGCCTGGGCTCGGGGCTTCAGCTCACCGGGCTTGGGTAAGACTGGACTCTTAACTCTACCTGGGACCATAGAATTTAGAGGTCCATCTCAAGAAAGGAGTTTTCAGAGAGATTTGGCTTCAGAGTTCCAAAAAGATATTGGCTTTGGATTTTTTAAACTTGTAATAAATGTAATTCGGTCGTCTTCAACCAGTGAAATACCATAATGTAAATGTGTTCATATTTTAATGAGGAGCTCATTGTTACAATTCAGTGGTGATCATTTGATACTTTATTGGCCTAAGAGCGGAGATGATTTCATTGTGTCAAGGTGTGTATGTAGTTTATTAGTGCGTGTATGAAGGCTGGGTTGTATTCACTAGGCACCCAACATTAAGAACATTGACTGAAACAGTGAGGGACAAGCTGAAGTTGTCTAAGAAAGGCTTGTTTTTGTTATCCGTTGCAAGATGTTTTGAATACTAATGAATACGACCCTGTTTTGTTTGGCGTGGCAGGACGGTGGAGGAGCTGAAGAACAGTGAGAGCCAGTGGAAGGACTCTCCGCTGGCCAGCCGACACCGAGAGATGCTAAAAAGATGCAAAACCCAGCTCAAGGTTCGCTAAGACATTTTTCTTGTTTTTTTCCCCCCCACTGTTTTCAGGCTAATGGGACTTAACCCACTCTCCCATCTGCTTGTGTTCTGCTTGTCATATGTGATAAGGTTTTGGTAAATTTTAAGTGTAAAAACCCTAGAAAACGCAACATTTACTCTATCCCGTGTCATAGTTTGTTTCCAAATCTTCTGTTTTGGGTAGTTTCATAGATTTTTTAAATACTGAAATTAGTGTTGCAAACAAGAAAATAAACAATTTCAACTCTTGTCATGAGTTAAAGACAATATTCACTAGAAACCCCTCAATCTTTGATCTTTGGCCCTGACAGAAACTGGTGCGCTCCAAAGCCTGTGCCGATGCGGGTCTTCTGGACGAGAACCTATTACGCAGATGTCTGCAGTTCTACAGTATGGTCATTCAGCTCATCCTACGCATGGTGGATCCAGCCTACCCACAGTAAGTCACTCTGCCACAACCAGGAACTGTTTTAATGATGCAATATGAGTTCATAGCCTACTTTACATCATAATATATCTGCAATGATTAAAGGGATAGTGTGAGATTTTGGCAATTAAGCCCTTTTTCAACCTACCCAGTCAGATGAACTCATGGATACCATGTTTATGTCTCTGCGTGCAGTTTGAAGGAAGTTGAGGATAGTTTTGCGAACCTGTCATTGTCCTGAAGCTAGTTACCAATTAAGCTAACTCTAGTTAGCAACTGCCTTAATACTGCACGCAGACATAAAAATGGTATCGATGAGTTCATCTGACTCTGGTTAAGTAGAAAAAGGGCTTAGTTGCCAAAATCTCACACAATCCATTTAAACTGAGGGATTCAACTTTTTACTAATCTGATAATTATATTATTTAAATGTTTATATTAGATTCATCTTCCTCATCTTTGTGTTATTGTTTGTATTGTGTGACATGCGTTAAGTGGAGCAAAAACTCTCTTATATATTCCTTCCTTCCCTTTGTTTCAGCATGAGTCTACCACTGAATCCGGAGATTCCCAAAAGCTTTGCTGCTCTGCCGGAGTTTTACATTGAAGATGTGGCCGAGTTCCTGCTTTTCGTTGTGCAGTAAGTCGACAGATCGATTGTCATATTAATTGCATAGTAAAAGGCCAGACAAATAACCCAGAGTGGGATTGATGGTGTCCATTTACCCTGTTTTACAATGAAGCAAATGATTAGTTCCATCTTTTATGCATTTCTTGGAGAATTGTTTACTAAAATGCTAACTTCAAAGGGATGTGGTATCAGTAGGGCCAAGAGGATTTCCTGACCATGTGACCCGACCTGGAGAAACTCCTAGCTCTCTCCATTCTCTTTCCTTTATTAATAAGTACATGAGGAGGACCATCCTCCTCTTCCTCCCTGGACAAGCTTCCTCTGTTTTGACTTTTTCTCAATTAGTCTCCCCCTTGATTCTTGCATATGCTCTCCTCGCCTTTTCTTAAACCGCATTGCAGGAGAGGATCCAAGGTCCCTTCCCTCGGATCTTCTCCACCAATGCGTTTTGAGAAGAAGGCGAGCAGAGAGGTAGCAAGGAATCAAAGAAAGATGAATTGGGTTTAACAACACCCCTCCAAAATAGCTGGTTACACAATAATATGTATAAAAGGGGGTATACCTGCTGAAAAATTGTACACTGAACAAAAATATAAACGCAAGAGGACAAATACATTAGTGTCTAGTTTGAGAAACAGACGCCTTACAGGTCTTCTACTGGCAGCTTCATTAAATAGTACCCACAAAACACCAGTCTTAACGTCAACAGTGAAGAGGCGACTCTGGGATGCTGACCTTCTAGGCAGAGTTGCAAAGAAAAGCCACATCTCAGACTGTCCATCTTAATCTTTTCTTTTTATTGGCCAGTCTGAGATGTGGCTTTTTCTTTGCAACTCTGCTTAGAAGGTCAGCATCCCGGAGTCGCATCTTCACTGTTGACGTTGAGACTGGTGTTTTGCGTGTACTACTTAATGAAGCTGGCAGTTGAGGACCTGTGAGGCGTCTGTTTCTCAAACTAGACACACTAATGTATTTGTCCTCTTGCTCAGTTGTGCACCGGGGCCTCCCACTCCTCTTTCTATTCTGGTTAGAGCCAGTTTGCGCTGTTCTTTGAAGGGAGTAGTACACAGCGTTGTACGAGATCTTCAGTTTCTTGGCAATTTCTCACATGGAATAGCCTTCATTTCTCAGAACAAGAATAGACTGAGTTTTAGAAGAAAGTTCTTTGTTTCTGGCCATTTTGAGCCTGTAATCGAACCCACAATTGCTGATGCTCCAGATACTCAACTAGTCTCAAGAAGGCCAGTTGTATTGCTTCTTTAAATCAAGAAAACAGTTTTCAGCTGTGCTAACATAATTCCAAAAGGGTTTTCTAATTTTTATTTATTTATTTTATTTCACCTTTATTTAACCAGGTAAGCCAGTTGAGAACAAGTTGTCATTTACAACTGCGACCTGGCCAAGATAAAGCAAAGCAGTGCGATAAAAACAACAACAGAGTTACATATGGAATAAACAAAATGTACAGTCAAAAATACAACAGAAAATCTATATACAGTGTGTGCAAATGTAGCAAGTTATGGAGGTAAGGCAATAAATAGGCCATAGTGCAAAATAATTACAATTACTATTAACACTGGAATGAATAGATGTGCAAGAGATTATGTGCAAATAGAGATACTGGGGTGCAAATTAGCAAAATAAATATCAATATGGGGATGAGGTAGTTGGGTGGGCAAATTTCAGATGGGGCTGTGTACAGGTGCAGTGATCGGTAAGGTGCTCTGACAACTGAAGCTGGAGATAAGAGTCTCCAGCTTCAGAGATTTTTGCAGTTCGTTCCGGTCATTGGCAGCAGAGAACTGGAAGGAATGGCGGCCAAAGGAGGTGTTGGCTTTGGGGATGACCAGTGAGATATACCTGCTGGAGCGCATACTATGGGTGGGTGTTGCTATGGTGACCAATGAGCTAAGATAAGGCGGGGATTTGCCTAGCAGTGATTTATAGATGACCTGGAGCCAGTGGGTTTGGTGACGAATATGTAGTGAGGACCAGCCAACAAGAGCGTACAGGTCACAGTGGTGGGTAGTATATGGGGCTTTGGTGACAAAACGGATGGCACCGTGATAGACTACCTCCAATTTGCTGAGTAGAGTGCTGGAGGCTATTTTGTAAATGACATCGCCGAAGTCAAAGATCGGTAGGATAGTCTGTTTTACGAGGGCATGTTTGGCAGCATGAGTGAAGGAGGCTTTGTTGCGAAATAGGAAGCCGATTCTAGAATTAACTTTGGATTGGAGATGCTTAATGTGAGTCTGGAAGGAGAGTTTACAGTCTAACCAGACACCTAGGTATTTGTAGTTATCCACATACTCTAGGTCAGACCCGTCGAGAGTAGTGATTCTAGTCGGGTGGGCGGGTGACAGCAGCGTTCGATTGAAGAGCATGCATTTAGTTTTACTTGTGTTTAAGAGCAGGTGGAGGCTACGGAAGGAGTGTTGTATGGCATTGAAGCTCGTTTGGAGGTTTGTTAACACAGTGTCCAATGATCAATTAGCCTTTTAAAATGATAAACTTGGATTAGCAAACACAACGTGCCATTTTGCTGATAATGGGCCTCTGTACGCCTATGTAGATATTCCATTTAAAAATCAGCCATTTCCAGCTACAATAGCCATTTCCAACATTAACAATGTCTACACTGTGTTTCTGATCAATTTGATGTTATTTTAAAGGACAAAAATTGCTTTTCTTTCGAAAACAAGGACATTTCTAAGTGACCCCAAACTTTTGAACGGTAGTGTGTGTATGTATATATATATATATGTATATATATATATATATATATATATATATATATATATATATATATATATATATATATATATATATATATATATATATACACACACACACAGTGGGGAGAACAAGTATTTGATACACTGCCGATTTTGCAGGTTTTCCTACTTACAAAGCATGTAGAGGTCTGTAATTTTTATCATAGGTACACTTCCACTGTGAAAGACGGAATCTAAAACAAAAATCCAGAAAATCACATTGTATGATTTTTAAGTAATTCATTTGCATTTTATTGCATGACATAAGTATTTGATACATCAGAAAAGCAGAACTTAATAGTTGGTACAGAAACCTTTGTTTGAAATTACAGAGATCATACGTTTCCTGTAGGTCTTGACCAGGTTTGCACACACTGCAGCAGGGATTTTGGCCCACTCCTCCATACAGACCTTCTCCAGATCCTTCAGGTTTCGGGCTGTCGCTGGGCAATACGGACTTTCAGCTCCCTCCAAAGATTTTCTATTGGGTTCAGGTCTGGAGACTGGCTAGGCCACTCCAGGACCTTGATGCTTCTTACGGAGCCACTCCTTAGTTGCCCTGGCTGTGTGTTTCGGGTCGTTGTCATGCTGGAAGACCCAGCCACGACCCATCTTCAATGCTCTTACTGAGGGAAGGAGGTTGTTGGCCAAGATCTCGCGATACATGGCCCCATCCATCCTCCCCTCAATACGGTGCAGTCGTCCTGTCCCCTTTGCAGAAAAGCATCCCCAAAGAATGATGTTTCCACCTCCATGCTTCACGGTTGGGATGGTGTTCTTGGGGTTGTACTCATCCTTCTTCTTCCTCCAAACACGGCGAGTGGAGTTTAGACCAAAAAAGCTCTATTTTTGTCTCATCAGACCACATGACCTTCTCCCATTCCTCCTCTGGATCAGCCAGATGGTCATTGGCAAACATCAGACGGGCCTGGACATGCGCTGGCTTGAGCAGGGGGACCTTGCGTGCGCTGCAGGATTTTAATCCATGACGGCATAGTGTGTTACTAATGGTTTTCTTTGAGACTGTGGTCCCAGCTCTCTTCAGGTCATTGACCAGGTCCTGCCGTGTAGTTCTGGGCTGATCCCTCACCTTCCTCATGATCATTGATGCCCCACGAGGTGAGATCTTGCATGGAGCCCTAGACCGAGGGTGATTGACCGTCATCTTGAACTTCTTCCATTTTCTAATAATTGCGCCAACAGTTGTTGCCTTCTCACCAAGCTGCTTGCCTATTGTCCTGTAGCCCATCCCAGCCTTGTGCAGGTCTACAATTTTATCCCTGATGTCCTTACACAGCTCTCTGGTCTTGGCCATTGTGGAGAGGTTGGAGTCTGTTTGATTGAGTGTGTGGACAGGTGTCTTTTATACAGATAACGAGTTCAAACAGGTGCAGTTAATACAGGTAATGAGTGGAGAACAGGAGGGCTTCTTAAAGAAAAACTAACAGGTCTGTGAGAGCCGGAATTCTTACTGGTTGGTAGGTGATCAAATACTTATGTCATGCAATAAAATGCAAATTAATTACTTAAAAATCATACAATGTGATTTTCTGGATTCCGTCTCTCACAGTTGAAGTGTACCTATGATAAAAATGACAGACCTCTACATGCTTTGTAAGTAGGAAAACCTGCAAAATCGGCAGTGTATCAAATACTTGTTCTCCCCACTGTATATATACTGCTCAAAAAAATAAAGGGAACACTTAAACAACACAATGTAACTCCAAGTCAATCACACTTCTGTGAAATCAAACTATCCACTTAGGAAGCAACACTGATTGACAATAAATTTCACATGCTGTTGTGCAAATGGAATAGACAACAGGTGGAAATTATAGGCAATTAGCAAGACACCCCCAATAAAGGACTGGTTTTGAAGGTGGTGACCACAGACCACTTCTCAGTTCCTATGCTTCCTGGCTGATGTTTTGGTCACTTTTGAATGCTGGCGGTGCTTTCACTCTAGTGGTAGCATGAGACGGAGTCTACAACCCACACAAGTGGCTCAGGTAGTGCAGCTCATCCAGGATGGCACATCAATGCGAGCTGTGGCAAGAAGGTTTGCTGTGTCTGTCAGCGTAGTGTCCAGAGCATGGAGGCGCTACCAGGAGACAGGCCAGTACATCAGGAGACGTGGAGGAGGCCGTAGGAGGGCAACAACCCAGCAGCAGGACTGCTACCTCCGCCTTTGTGCAAGGAGGAGCAGGAGGAGCACTGCCAGAGCCCTGCAAAATGACCTCCAGCAGGCCACAAATGTGCATGTGTCTGCTCAAACGGTCAGAAACAGACTCCATGAGGGTGGTATGAGGGCCCAACGTCCACAGGTGGGGGTTGTGCTTACAGCCCAACACCGTGCAGGACGTTTGGCATTTGCCAGAGAACACCAAGATTGGCAAATTCGCCACTGGCGCCCTGTGCTCTTCACAGATGAAAGCGGGTTCACACTGAGCACATGACAGACGTGACAGAGTCTGGAGACGCCGTGGAGAACGTTCTGCTGCCTGCAACATCCTCCAGCATGACCGGTTTGGCGGTGGGTCAGTCATGGTGTGGGGTGGCATTTCTTTGGGGGGCCGCACAGCCCTCCATGTGCTCGCCAGAGGTAGCCTGACTGCCATTAGGTACCGAGATGAGATCCTCAGACCCCTTGTGAGACCATATGCTGGTGCGGTTGGCCCTGGGTTCCTCCTAATGCAAGACAATGCTAGACCTCATGTGGCTGGAGTGTGTCAGCAGTTCCTGTAAGAGGAAGGCATTGATGCTATGGACTGGCCCGCCCGTTCCCCAGACCTGAATCCAATTGAGCACATCTGGGACATCATGTCTCGCTCCATCCACCAACGCCACGTTGCACCACAGACTGTCCAGGAGTTGGCGGATGCTTTAGTCCAGGTCTGGGAGGAGATCCCTCAGGAGACCATCCGCCACCTCATCAGGAGCATGCCCAGGCGTTGTAGGGAGGTCATACAGGCACGTGGAGGCCACACACACTACTGAGCCTCATTTTGACTTGTTTTAAGGACAGTACATCAAAGTTGGATCAGCCTGTAGTGTGGTTTTCCACTTTAATTTTGAGTGTGACTCCAAATCCAGACCTCCATGGGTTGATACATTTGAGTGTGATGTTTGAAATGTGATTTTGTTGTCAGCGCATTCAACTATGTAAAGAAAAAAGTATTTAATAAGATTCTTTCATTCATTCAGATCTAGGATGTGTTGTTTTAAGTGTTCCCTTAATTTTTTTCAGCAGTGTATATATGGGGCTGTTTGAATGGGTGTCATATAGAAAGTACATAATTCTTTGAAAATGTAAAATACTGCATCTTCTGTGTGAAAATGGCTTTTGACTGACAGTTAGCGTCTGCTTTCTATTCCCCGCAGGTATTCCCCTCAGGTTCTGTATGAGCCCTGCGTCCAGGACATTGTCACCTTTCTGGTGGTGTTCATCTGCAGTCAGAACTACATCCGGAACCCCTACCTGATCGCTAAGCTGGTGGAAGTGCTGTTTGTCACCAACCCGGCAGTGCAGCTGCGCACCCAGCGCTTTTCCGAGATGATGGAGAACCACCCCCTGTCCGTCAAACAGTTGGTCCCGGCCCTCATGAAGTTCTACACAGGTGTGACCACTTGGTGCAGCATTTTGGGAGGGGTAGAATTAGACACATTGCACAATTTTCACACTTTTGCACGAACATGTTTACTGTGCTGGCTTGGATATTTTCTTCAGATTGTTCTTTCCAGCATGGTTCCATCAACTATAGTGGATGTGTAACCATACCATCACAGTACTGCTCGGTTTGGCTCGACTCAGTAGTGTACAAATGCTATTAGAGTGGAGTCAAGTGCACTGATTCTCACAGGCAACTGACTCTTGTGTGCCTTCCCTTCCACAGATGTGGAGCACACTGGTGCCACCAGCGAGTTCTACGACAAGTTCACCATCCGCTACCACATCAGCACCATCTTCAAGAGCCTCTGGCAGAACGTGGGTCACCACGGCACTTTCCTGGAGGAGTTCAAGTAAGTGGGCTAGAATCAAAGCTTAGTATTTATCTTATGACAATACCTATTATGGTGATAGCCTGGTCTAAAAAGCTGCCCGCTGTCCGGTCATGCTGAATGCTGCATGTCAAATTTACTCAGACTGAGTTTGTGTGACTTTGACTGGCTTCTGAAGGCCTCCTAGTCAGTCAATCCATCTGTTTATTCCTCTGTAGCTCTGGCAAGCAGTTTGTGCGCTACATCAACATGCTGATCAACGACACCACCTTCCTGCTGGACGAGAGCCTGGAGTCCCTAAAGCGTATCCACGAGGTCCAGGAGGAGATGAAGAACAAGGAGCAGTGGGATCAGCTTCCCAGAGTCAGTACGGTTTTCCCGGGGGGAAAAACATGAACATGTTACGAAGCGCCTTTATAATGCCTTACGACTCTTTCTCCCTCAGGAGCAGCAGCAGAGCCGCCAGTCCCAGCTGACCCAGGACGAGCGGGTGTCGCGCTCCTACCTGGCCCTGGCCACCGAGACTGTCGACATGTTCCACATCCTCACCAAGCAGGTCCAGAAGCCCTTCCTCCGGCCCGTAAGTACCACTCTGACCAGGGGAAAAAAACGTGTTTTTTTTCTCATACTTTCCAGTCTATAAAGGGAGAGATGGGCACTAGAACATAGTTTACAATGTTGTATTCGACAAAGATGCGGTTATATACTGTTTGTCAACAGCCCCCACAGCAGCCAAATAGAACATTGACAATAATACTTTTTTTTGCTGGTGTGCTCGAATGGGTAAAAAACTAAGGCCATGGAGGTGATCTTTGAAAAGAGTAGTCTATGACTGGCAGAAAAACTAATGGGAATGATGGCGACCACTTAGTAAAATGAAAAATGTAGGAAAATTAATTGTTTGCTTACTTTTTCCATCAAGGCACTTGCCTTCATCCATTTTCTTCATGAGTGCCATGGTGGGAAAAGTAAGCCCCACGATAATATTTTTCAAAAACGTTTGTTTACTGAGTGGTGGCCATCATTCCCTTTATTTTTCTGCCAACAATAGAACATTACTGTGTAGCGGCATGGGGAAACATATTACTGTATGAAGCCTACTTCAATAGTAACCATAAACCACTCCTATTCAGGGATGTAGGCACTTAATTCATATTTTTCCTGGTGACTTAACTCCCTGCTCTGTGCATTTCAGGAGTTGGGGCCTCGTCTGGCGGCCATGCTGAACTTTAACCTCCAGCAGCTTTGCGGGCCCAAGTGCCGGGACCTGAAGGTGGAGAACCCAGAGAAGTATGGTTTTGAGCCCAAAAAGCTCTTGGACCAGCTTACTGACATTTACCTGCAACTTGACTGTGCCCGCTTTGCCAAGGCCATCGCCGACGACCAGGTAAACTGTAGTAGTAGCACACCTGGCTTTCAAACACTTGGGAAATCGATTCAAATACTTTGCCTGTTGTAGCTTGCATTGTTTAATAAACCAATAAAAAAGTCCCCAAACTGCAAACCTCGCCAATCTGGCACTCCAGGCAGACTCAAGCAAAATGTTAAGAATTTGAACCCAGGTCTGAGTAGTAGTAGGCCACAATAAATGTTTGTATGCATGCTTTACTGTATGTATTTTCTATACTGTATAATTTCACTGATGTACAGTATTACCAGTAAGATTATTTAAAAGATTATTTAAGTGTTTTGACCATTCATGACAAATACATTTATCTAATCTAATCTAAACCCCTGCTAAATAAAGCGCTTTATACATTAAAACGACTCCGAAGGAATGACCTTACTGCAACTTGATTGTTACGCACACAGAAATATAATTACTAGAATGGACATTCCCATTCAAGTCACATTTTGTGATTGGTGGCCCAGCTATATTAAGTGTATCCATAGCAGGAAGTTAAAGCAGTTCCTATGGTTACACACCTACAGTATGTCATAATACAAGGCTTGGGTAAAATACTTATTTGTTTATGAAATTCAAGGCACATTGTAGTAGTTAGCTACAATACAAAGCCTGGGGAGAGAATGTTTACTGCCAGCGACTGTGCTCTTAGTACAGACCATGCTGACCATCTCAATGGCGAAGAGGTATAACGATGGAGGAATTCAGATATGTCATTGTTTTAGCACTATCCACTGAGTTTTTAAACTACAGTGCATGTGATGGTTCAATGCACCAACAAAGTAGCACAATATACTTTTGGGGTTTTTCAAATTGGCGGCGTCTAGGTGGTAAAATTGGAATCATGTATACTGTGCTAATGACAATACAAAAAAGGAGTAACAGAGAACAATGTACAATAAGGCAAACTTAGCAAACGAGGCAGTTGTGATAAGTACATGGAGGCCGCCATCTTTATGCACCTCTGCTATTTTGTCATCATTTGGGAGAATGACACACTCGCGTCCCAAAACCTCTCAGGGATAATTCCTTCAAAAGGCTGTTTTCTTCCCTTCCCCCATTTCCAGGGATGTATTCACTAGGAACCAAATAGAAGCAAACGGTAAGAAACTGGGAGGGATCTTCCTGAATTTGTCCAATAAGAAACGTATTTTTTTTGTTTTTCCGTTGCAAAACGTTTTGCTGTGGTGTGCGGTAATAAATACACCCCAGGCTTACATGGTGTTACATAGTCCCGTGTAGCTCAGTTGGTAGAGCATGGCGCTTGCAACGCCAGGGTTGTGGGTTTGTTTCCCACGGGGGGCCAGTATGAAAATGTATGCACTCACTAACTGTAAGTCGCTCTGAATAAGAGCGTCTGCTAAATGACTAAAATGTTTTTTTTAATGTGTTCTTTCTCTCCCCTTTCCAGCGGTCGTACAGCCGAGAGCTCTTTGAGGAAGTGATTTCCAAGATGACGAAAGCTGGCATCAAGTCCACCATCGCCATTGAAAAATTCAAGCTACTATCGGAGAAGGTGGAGGAGATAGTCGCCAGGAACTCTCAGTCCGAAATGGACTACAGTGACGCACCTGACGAGTTTAAAGGCAAGTGTTCAAACTCGCAAGTGTTTAAACTTAACTTTCTAGTGTATGAACTTAAAAAGTGTTTGAAATCTTTATTTATTGTGTTGTTACTAATTGCCCCTGACAGCAGCGGCATGTTAATTTGGATGCAACATCACAGTATGACTTGAATTGTGCAGACAGGGCACAGTTCTCTATGCCACATTAGTAAAGCACAGTGTCTGTTCTGTACAATACATTTCTATCTGCAATGTTCTGAACTGATTTTTTTCATAACGTATAAGACTTGGATCAAAAGAGCTGACCCCAAGTCAGTTTGATTGGGACATAAAAGTAATGGGAAGACCCTCTATCGTGGTAAAATGTTGGACATTTTACGTGGGTAATGGCGGTCACACAAACCGCTTAGACTGGGCTATCCTATAACCACTGACTTAATATACTCTGGGAGGGGAATGCAGGCTGCATACTTCCTTTTGTGTGGTGTAAAAGACTCAAACCAAAATCGAATCAAATTTGGTTTGTCACTTGCGCCGAATATGCTTACTTACAAGCCTTTAACCAACAATGCAGTTTTAAGAAAAAAAGTGTTAAGAAAATATTTACTAAATAAACAAATTAACATAATAAAATAACAATAACGAGGCTATATACAAGGGGTACCGGTACCGAGTCAATGTGCGGGGGGTACAGGTTAATCGAGGTAATTGAGGTAATATGTACATGTAGGTAGGGGTAAAGTGACTAGGCATAGATAATAAACAGCGAGTAGCAGTAGCGTTTAAAAAGAAAGGGGGGGGTCAATGCAAATAGTCCGGGTAGCCATTTGATCAACTGTTCAGCAGTCTTATGGTTTGGGGGTAGAAGCTGTTAAGGAGCCTTTTGGACCTGCGGTAGCAGAGAGAACAGTCTATGACTAGGGTGGCAGGAGTCTTTGACAATTTTTAAGTCCTTCCTCTGACACCGCCTGGTATAGAGGTCCTGGATGGCAGGAAGCTTGGCACCAGTGATGTACTGGGCCGTACTCACTACCCTCTGTATAGCGCCTTGCAGTCCGATGCCGAGCAGTTGCCATACCAGGCGGTGATGCAACCAGTCAGGATACTCTCGATGGTGCAGCTGTAGAACCTTTTGAGGCTCTGAGGACCCATGCCAAATCTTTTCAGTCTCCTGAGGGGGATTAGGTGTTGTCGTGCCCTCTTCACGACTGCCTTGGTGTGTTTGGACCATGGTAGTTTGTTGATGATGTGGACACCAAGGATCTTGAAGCTCTCGACCTGCTCCACTACAGCGCCCTCGATGTGGTCTTCCTTTTCCTGTAGTCCACGATCATCTCCTTTGTCTTGATCACGTTGAGGGAGAGGTTGTTGTCCTAGCGCCACACTGTCAGGTCTCTGACCTCCCTATAGGCTGTCTTATCGTTGTCGGTGATCAGGCTTACCACCGTTGTGTCATCAGCAAACTTAATGATGGCGTTGGAGTCGTGCTTGGCCACGCAGTCGTGGGTGAACAGGGAGTACAGGAGGGGACTAAGCACGCACCCCTGAGGGGCCCCCGTGTTGAGGATCAGTGTGGCAGATGTGTTGTTGCCTACCCTTACCACCTGGGGGCGGCCCGTCAGGAAGTCCAGGATCCAGTTGCAGAGGGAGGTGTTTAGTCCCAGGGTCCTTAGCTTAGTGATGAGCTTTGAGGGCACTATGGTGTTGAATGTTGAGCTGTAGTCAATGAACAGCATTGTCACTTAGGTGTTCCTTTTGTCCAGGTGGGAAAGGGCAGTGTGGAGTGCAATAGAGATTGCGTCTTCTGTGGATCTGAGGTGTCAACTAACTATCTCGGGTTAAAGAAAACCCTGAGGTTTTATTTTTAAATGTGTAACATATAAAACCCTCAAAGACACCAACCTCAACATTTCAATATAGGACCCAGCATTTCATTTTAAGCTAATTTAATTATCTTCATGATTTCCTTGCATGCGTTTCGGAGAAGTCTATGCTTTGATTTGAGAATACAGACACATGCATGCAAATATACTTGCAGAGGACGTAAAAACACCGTCTGAATAGAGGAAAGTGTGTCGATTTTGATTAATTTCATATTTCATTAACTTATTTTATTAAACAATTATTTATTTTCAATATAACACATCGCACTCAAACATGACACAACATTGTACTCTCTCATCCTGGGCGAAATACATTTACACAGCTCAAGGCACATTTCTATATTTTACATTTTTGTTTTTGCATATCACATAATTTCATCCACAAAAAAAACAAATGTTGCATAAATGGGAGGGCTGCAACGAAGGCAAATATATAAATAATTGAAGATACAAATTACATTTGTTTGCATGTGTGTGTTTGTGTCCACAGACCCTCTGATGGACACCCTAATGACAGACCCTGTGATATTGCCCTCTGGGAACATCATGGACCGAGCCATCATCCTCCGCCACCTTCTCAACTCCCCAACTGACCCCTTCAACAGACAGCCGCTCAACGAAAGCATGCTGGAGTCACGTATGTGTACACACACACACGTCTCAAAGTCATATCCACTTAAATTGTAACTCCCTATACTCATAGCCTGCAGTTCAAAATGTTAGTTTGATATGTGAGGAAAAGGAAGTACCCACCCGAAACAAATGTGACTTACTGAAAATGGTGACTTCTAAAGGCTTGGCGAAAAATGTGCATGAAAATGAAGTCGTCTGTCGTTGAATGACAACAAACACTTCATTGAAGAATCCCTACTGTTGACCAATCACCGAAGAAGGGGCGTAGACTTCCGATTCCGAACTTTGGCTTGCCCCGAGAGAGAGAAAAAAAACTGCTGAAAAGAAACCTTGCCGAAGGCCAAAACGAATAAAAACATCACAATATATGCATGAACCGTTTCGGATTGGAAGCATGTAGACGTCTTAACCCTAAAGTTTACTTGGACGTCTACCCACTCTTATTTTGCACCCATATCCTTTCCTGTGCACACTCTTGTGGTTCTCAGGTAAAGGGAGGAAACATTCTCAACTCTATCTTGCGTAAAAACAGTGAAAGGGTGCTTCCAGACAACAGTCGGTCACGTAATCAATTAAAAAAGTGGACCAGCACTCGACAGTTGGAATTGAAGTCTTTTATTCATTTTTTCTTTTCTTTTAGGCAACATGTCCTGCTAGCACACTTTATTAACTATGTGGGTCCCCATGGGCTTGTGCTCACGTTCTGCTCTGTCATTGTCTTTATTCACAGTCCCTGAACTGAAGGAGAGGATCCAGGCATGGATGAGAGAGAAGCAAGGCCAGGGACGTTTCCTCTAATGACACCCCAACTTCGACCCCCCCACCCCCGCCGTCAGTAAGGGATGTTACCACCATTAATTCACCATGCGTGAATGAAATACCATCAAGAACGGGGGGAAAACGCAAGAGAGAAATAAACGAAACCTGATTTTATTTTTCTTCCCTTTATCCTTATTTTCTCGGGTCGTCATCTGAAGGCCCTTGGCTCTAAAATGAAACATAATAAAGTTAAGACTTTTAAAAGGTTTTTGCTCATGACTTTGTGTATATATCTACATATATACATAACACTGCCAGGATAAGCAGTTGTCACAGCCTACAAGTCATAGCAGCAGAATGCATTGCTACATTCATTGTTTATTTTCCCTCGGTTTTGTGAGACTTTATGTATACTTTATGTTAGCTGAATTATTACATTTCAGCTTTATGAAGGGGCGGATGATACGTTTAGGATTTGGGATCCATTTTGGTTGTCTTGGTGGTAAAACTTTCAACAAGACATTGAAAAGAAAGTGGCTGAACTAGTTCACAATAGTGTTTATCATAACCATACAGTTTACAGTACAACATGCGCACATCTTGTGCAGTTTGCTGAGGCGGCTTGGGAAATGAGAATACATATTTTTAAATGTAGCTTGAATTAAACGTGCTAGATTGTCTTGTAGACAAACGAAAACTAAATGTGAGCTTAATTTGATGAAAGTGGTAAGTGAAGCATCAGTTTAAATTATGTACGGTTGGTTAGTTTGGTTTGTGTCTCCCTGTTGATGACTTTGATAAGAGTGAATAAAGTTTTATTTGCATGGCCTAAAGTTCAGAACCTCCCAAGCGCCTCATGGCATAACCCTCTTACGATGGAGCAGAACGATCACAAAACAATGTAAAGCATCATTGTAGCATGAACACCATTGGAGAAACAATAGGATATAGGAGCACACCAAAAAAAACATCTCCCACCTCAAGATGTCTCTCAAAGCGCACTGTTTCTTAATCCGTACCCAGGTTGCTGACTTAAACACCCAGACCCAATTTGCTCCCTCCCTCCCTCTCCTCCTTAACCCTAACCCTTCGAAGTTTGCAGATATGAAGGGTCTGGATAGATATAAACTGTGTAGTGTATATTGCTTTGCACAGATCTGCAAAAATCGAAGGGTCAGGGCCGAGGGGAAGGAGTAGGATGGGAATTGGGAATGTCTAACTGTAACTTAAGGCTCGCACACATCTCACCAAATGTTGATCTCAATGTTTTTCTATATGTAAAATCAGTTCGCAAATTAGGTTGAGGTGCTAAGTGCTCTCGGCCAGCAAATGCTATTTGTGTGTCTTGGCCCTTAAAGGAAAACTCTACTCCGCAAAATGCATCATCATGATTTGGCAAGTGACACTTTGCTTCTTGAAAGTCCAATCTCTTAAATTGACTGCTGATATGCAAAACATTTTGGACTAATGAAAAAATACCAAAATATAGTTTGAGTGGATTTTTCCTTTAACTGTACAGGAATTTGTTTATTTTACCCACATACCTGTTTTGGAATCCAGGACTTTGAATTGAAATAAATGATGATGCACACACGTTCACAGCTAGTGTTGAAATTACTTTTTCAACTGGGATGGGTTATTTAATTATATTAATCAAAATGGGTTGTTTATTGATGTAATCTATAGAAATTGACCTTCGTAATATTACATTTGGATAATATAGATATATTGAATTCATATGCGTAACTAATGTAATTGTTTTCTGATTTGAACAAATTATAGCGAACCACTGGTAGTAAAAAATAAGCATGTCAATGCAAATAGGTGCAAAGGTATAAAACACTTCCTCTACTTTCAAATAAGTTTGAGCACAATGATCTGCAAATACTGCTTTATTCCTTTGAATGAAAGTTACCACTGTTTATCAATGGCTTGATTCCAAATTAATGGTCAGGCACACTTCCCACGTGCCTGGTTGTCAAATATAAGTAGGAAGGGAGGGTATGTAAACACCTTGATTATTACTACTGGTAACTAACTAGCATTGCAGGGTACAGGAGTTGTCCAGCAATTATTCAAACGTTAAAAAAAAAAAAATACTATGCAATTGTACAATAAACATATTTATTTAGGTTATAATATTCAGTCGTCCAGGCATTGAAAATGTTGGGAGCCTTATTTTCCAGGCCTAAAAGCTGCTACAAAATGGTTTGACAGTCACTGCTATACTACAGCTGCTACTGCAAGTGTTGTTTCAGTGACATGACCTTATAAAAATCAGGGGCAATAATCATAATCATTCATTTATCTGTGGTAGGAGTTCCTATGTCTGTGTACTGTTAGAATCAGATAGGCCAAAGACGCATGCAATTGATTTATAGTGAACTCAATAGAAAAATCATGCCTTGCTTAAGTCTGTAGGGCAGGTCTATCTATGTCTGAAGATTTCTATGAATTACTGTGTAATATCGTGTAATTACACTTTTTCCTGTTAGGGGGCGCCTAACACTTTGGTCCCTGTCTAGACCTTCGTAGTGCGGTGACAGCCGTACCGGGGAGCGGTGAGAAACCCTGCAGTATGGCGTCACGGCCAAATGCAACGGCCCCTATCGCATTTCGTGGAGTTCTATTGGCTCCCCAACGCATTGCTCATGCATTAGTCTGATTTCATTGGCTTATCAAACTGACAATCAGTCTAGTCGAAAGGGAGTTGACGTAATCTTCTCAGTAAATCAAGGTACTCTATCCGTTCTTTTTTTTTTTTGCTTGTGTGCAGATATACGACCGCCTTTCATCTGAACTGGAAAATAACCTCATCAAGGAAGCAACGAATGCAGTGGAAGCCTGTCTGGTGGAGACTAAAACACTGCTATAATGGGTGTTTTTCATAAAAGTGGGCTTGACCATTTTTTTGCGAGCATACTCTGATTAATAATATTATACTTCAATTTAACGCTTATTCCTTTTCGCTGCTTTTCTATGGTGCTGTAGTCTTCGTTTCGATCTTCAAAAGTAAGTTGCCTAAATATTACCTGTTTATTTCCATTCCATTTTTACTGTAGAGTGAGCGACTGATGTTTTTTGTTGCTTTTCCTTGAGATGAATTTAGTAATCTGTTGTATTCTGATCGCAAACATTTTCAAGACTTTGTTCTGATTTGATATCAAATAGACTACGATGGAATTGTTACAAATGATTCCAAATCGAATATCCTGCGCGTGAAGTCATTCTCTCGAAAGGCGACATCAGGCCATTCAAATCAAATCAAATGTTTTTCTAAAGCCATTTTTATACAGAAGCCCAGCCTAAAACCCCAAATAGAAAGCAATGCAGATGTAGAAGCACGGTGGCCAGGAAAAAGTCCCTAGAAAGGCAGGAACCTAGGAAGAAACCTAGGTTTGATTTCGCCAGTGCGATATCAACTGGTTTTAGTGATGGGCCTACATTGTATCATTTCGGATTAGGCTACATTGTTTCAGTTAATATTAAAAACATTTGGTATATGTTGCCAAATGCTTTACAACAATGTCTTCTGTTTTCCACTAGCCTAATTCAAATTTCGAAAATATTTTTCCTAAACATATTTCAAGGTGTAGCCACATCTCTGAACGGTTGCCTCTACCAAATATGGTAGATAGAATTGCATGGGCGTATGCCTCGGCTAGTAAATGGCTGACTGCAAGGACATGGTGAAAACATCAGATTTCTGCGAATCGATGCTCGGCCCTATTCTAGAGATTGTACAAACTAACAATCCAAATGAAATGATCAATACGTAGACTAATAGCTAGGCCTAATAGGCAGCCTAGTTATTAGACAGCCTACTGTCTTTATTCAGACATGTATTTATGTAGCATACCGGTATAATGTAGCCGCTATGTGATGAGTCGGCCATATTGTAGGCTCCTCTAGTCTAGTCTGAACATTTGGCCTACCAGCTATGATAACGGGAATTAGGTTTTGTTATTTGACCCTTTTGTGCCCTATACTTGTAATCTTAGAGAAATGCATAACATTTCAGATTTTAATGACTAGTGACATCCACTTGAGACATTCATTTGCCATTTCTCCAGTTGCTTTGTATTATATTTAAATGTGATGATATTTAACTGCTTGTCAACGTTGTGTCCATATCGCATATTTTCCCCTCTAATATCGAATCTAACAAATCATCCCTTTATTACTTATGACAACCTGCATTGAATTTGTATGTAATTCAACAGTAAAATAATAGTTTTTCTTTCTTCAGGAGAGTAATTTTTGGAATCATACTACTGGGTGAAAGTACTAAACCGCTACCATGTCTGGGGCGTCTGTGAAAGTCGCTGTCCGAGTTCGTCCCTTTAACTCGAGAGAGACGAGCAAGGAGTCAAAATGCATCATTCAGATGCAAGGCAATTCTACCAGTAAGTAACACACACACACACGATATCCTCATGATATGTATGAAAAATGTATGCACTCACTAACTGTAAATCGCTCTGGATAAGAGTGTCTGCTAAATGACTAAAATGTAATGATATGTTGGACCACCTGACAGATACAAATCTAGCTTCATGACACATTGGTTTCCACATGCCCAAGCCAGCTCTGTACCTTAGGGGTCTTGGTTGAAAACAGTAGAATGAACAAAGTGAATGGATCAGTGTTGAAAAGAAACAGCCTGAAAAGGGAATGAAAGCTGTTCTGAGTGAATTCCTCTTCCTTTGTAAAGAGATGCATGCCTGAGGAGCCTCAGTGTGAGAAATGCTGAGTTGGTCCATTCTGACACAGGCTATGTCCCAAATGGAACATTATTCCCCATATAGTGCACTACTTTTGACAAGGGCCCATAGGGCTCTGATCAAAAGTAGTGCACTATGTAGGGAATAGAGTGCCATTTGGGAAGTAGACACAGCCTGCTCTTTGGGCTCTCTCCCTCTTTCTATTCATCAATGCATTGTCCCACAGTTGGGACTATTTGATATTGGTAGCAGTGCTTATCACTGGTCTGGAGTGTGTGGTTATGTCATCCTCGAGTTGACATGGAATACTCCAGAAAACACAAGTTCTACTCCACGCAGCCTTTTGGTGCACCTTCGAGGACAGTAGAACTGTTTTGAGAACATGCTATTTTATATTAGGTGGACAATTATTGCTCACGATGGACTGTGTTCATAGATAGAAAATTGACAAATTATGAAAGTGGACGTTCCAGTATATGAAAAACCAATCTTTTTGATATAAAGCAAAACTGTTTTCAAAGAGTAATTGGACCTCTGTGCTGCTACTAGCTCAACCATAAGCATTCCCGTCATTTAGAATGGCGCTCTCTACAAGATGTTGAGGTTGAAACAAACAAAATTACCTTAATTGCTATTCAGTTGCTGTGTCAGCAGATGGAATTTGTCCCCATCCAATGGCATATAATGGGAATCAATGATTAAGATGGATATTGTACAGACATATTTAATGTGCTGCCCAAAGCTGGGGTCTACGTGACAGCACAGCGATATCATATTTCTGTTAGCACAGAGAAAATGAGAATAACACTATGATGTTGAATATAGAGATACACTATTTGGAAAAGGAGACGTCGCTGTTGTAATGTTTTTTTCTCCCCAGTAATTTAGTCATTTGGATTTATCCAATGTAACAGATCATTTTGGATTCGACAATGTCAGCGTGAGAGCCAGAGGCCTACATGTTGTTTGTAGCCAGTGATTCACCATGTCCACCTGTGACTATGAGTCACCAGGCTTTTTTTAAAGGGATAGTTCACTCAAAACATATCATCAGTTTTTGCTCTGTACTGAAAGTGCTCTGTCTCTGTCTTAAACTTGACTGTTGAAATGCAAATAAAAATGGGATTGTATTAACAATGGACTAATGAACAAAACACTAAAATATACTTTTTGAATGAACTATAGTTATTCCAAAACCTGTTGTTGAATGGCACATTAAAACCCTCATGAGACGAATGCCATCTCCTTCATGTCAGATAGTTATATGCCTCATTATAATATTGACCTGGAACACAAGTGACCTGGTACTAAGAGCCTGTAACACAACCCTTTTAGCAACCTGTTCCATGAACAGGTTTTGATTTGCCTTGAAGTTCAGTTGTCGCCTTTAGTCATTTGTGTTATTTCAATCACACCAGCTGGTTGTTGATTGTATCCATACACGTTCAGAGGAACGGAACTCAATGCCACCCTCGCCTGCACTTCCTAAGTACCAAACCTATCTAAAGGAAAGCTTTTAGCTGAATCCTGAGTATTTTACTTCACATCCTGGTGTTTTTTCATTAGGCCAATGACACATTGAGGTGCCCTGGGTGACTTGTGGTGTGTAGCAGAGCCGAGCTGTGGTCAAATGTTTTTTTTGGGGGTGAGTGGCAGAGGGGGAGAGGGAGGCTGCAGCAGTAATGCCGCTCTTCCTATCCGATCACGAGCACAGATTGCAGAGCAGTACTCCATTGCAGATGGTATGATGAGAATGCTGTCTTGCCCGTGGCAGGCAGGCCCACACAAATTAATAGCCCAGACTGTGTCGGCCAATGAGAGAACATGCCCTTTATAATAATATAATAATAATATGCCATTTAGCAGACGCTTTTATACAAAGCGACTTACAGTCATGTGTGCATAAATGTTTACGTATGGGTGGTCCCGGGGATCGAACCCACTACCCTGGCGTTACAAGCGCCATGCTCTACCAGTG
Source organism: Coregonus clupeaformis (assembly GCF_020615455.1). NCBI lineage: Eukaryota > Metazoa > Chordata > Actinopteri > Salmoniformes > Salmonidae > Coregonus > Coregonus clupeaformis. The sequence continues at coordinate 25,015,218 of NC_059215.1, forward strand.
TTTTCCCTAACATTGTATAGGTGCGGCACCCCACCGCTACCTAGCTCTCTTCCCCCCCTCTTATCTAGAAGAAATTGGGATTTGGTTTCAGTTGAAAAATTGGGTTAACCCCCTAGAGTCGATGTCCGCCCCCCCCAGGGAAATCTAATTAGCATTTATAAAAAATCACCATCAAAATCTGTCTGTTTAAGCTAGAGATATCTGTTTTTGCGTGGGCTGCGTCTCAATCCGCCAATGGCAGCCTTCCACATCTGCGGTGGATGGTGGCCGAGCTACAGCGGTGTTCGTCAGACCAAGAGACATCCCGAAAATCAGTCTTCTCACAAACGTCTTTAGCGTCCGTACAGTTTGGGCTACAAACTAATATGACCCCTCTATGGAAAGGTGAGACTCTCACAAATGTGTACATGTCGGTTGTTTTGCTCTAGTTAAAAAATAAATAAATGGAAGTAGTTTATGCCAAAACAAATTGGTTAAATATGGTTAAAAAACACAACATTAATTTCTTATATCTCTCAGACATAGGACAGGCACTTCAAACAAACTTCCTTTTGATAGATACATTATCCTTGGTATGATGATCTTAAAACAATTCCATATGTTGGCTTAGTAGAACCCCTTTTTTACTGTGTAAAGAGCCCTGCCAAAAAGCATTGAAGATCGATTCTCTGCAATCTTCATTAATACACTGTACATTACTGCTTACGCCCTATCCATCAACTGTTGATGTGGGATTTGACCTTAATAGTTACAAAGATGTACCTAAGATGCTGTCGTTTATTTATACAATTGTGTTAGGGGAAACACTGAGTTAGGGCTATACAACGATGCTTCTATCACTACCTAATATAATGTGCCCCTTCCCTAAAATCCCCAAAGCCATTACACAGAGGAATATTCTACCACTGTACACTTTGATGTTTTGCGAAGGTGTTAATCTCATAATTGAAGGCATTCTTTGATCATCTCTGTGGCGCTGAGGGAATAGAACTGAACAATTGAACAAAGCCTTCCCCTTCTAGCCGTTTACAAGGTTTAACGTGAAGCACAGGTTTTGAAGACTGCAACGTGTATTTGGATGACATGTCATTGTTTAGCTAAGACTAAATTATTTCCTGCAATGCACCATCACATTTATTTATTTTTTTACAGAGGAAGTCCCACTTGAAAACATCTGGGCCCGTATTCACAAAGCGTCTCAGAGTAGGAGACAGTGCTGATCTAGGATCAGTTTAGCCTTTTAGGTCATAATGAATAAGAACATGGACATGGAGGACCTGATCCTAGATCAGCACACCTATTCCGAGACACTGTAAATATGTGCCCTGATCACCCCTGCCCATTCATTATTATCTAAAAGGAAAAACCTGATCCTGGATTAGCATTCATACTCTGAGACCTTTATGAATCCAGGCTCTGTTTTCATACTCGTATATAGCAAAATGTCCTTCGATTGTGTTGTATGTTTGCTAGCCTTTAGAAATAGTTGTAATTTAAATAGATGGAGAGAGGCCTGACTTACAGTAGGGTGTCTGTCTACGGAGAAGCCTGGTCAGCATGCTGAGAGGGAGCAGCTGTGTTGTTGACTGGGCTGTGATGCTCCCCTTATTGCTGTCATTCTGCTGCCACCCTCCCTCAAGGTGTGTGTGTGTGTTCATTCGTGTCTGTGTCAGAGGAAGGGGGCAAGGGCATGTGCCCTCACTTTCCCTCTCTCCTTTCCTCCGTGATTATACAATGTGCAGGGGATGAATTCAAGGGCTCTGAGAGCGGGGTGGAGCTAAGCAAGGTCTCTTTCAGCGGAGGCCTGTGCTCAGACATACCATAGCCAATGTAATTAGCGGGAAATTACACAAAATGGGTTGCGGCGCTAGCTAGCGTTGGCACACTGAATGTGGACAGATCGCATGAGTTTAAAGCCTACCATTCATGATGAGCCTTATGTGCTGCTCACAATGGTCTATGTGTCTTGTTATGTAACTCATGTGTTCTATTCCTCCTCCCCCATCAATCATGTATGTAACATGGTGGATTGCCGCTGTGGCAAAGAAGGTCCACTGCTACACTATCGCTAGGCTAACAGTGTTGGATAGACTCATAGATTCAAATTTTATGGATAGGCTAGTCTATTACTCATGTACTGTATATAGCATGTTTGATTGCCGCAGCAAAGAAGGTCCTCTGATACACTATTGCTAGGCTGACAGTGCAGGCTAGGCTAATGCTAACCTATTAAATGTGCATGACCAGATTCACATGTTTTCGGTGCTTAAAGGGATACTTCGGGATTTTGGCAATGATGCCCTTTATCTACTTCCCCAGAGTCAGATGAACCTGTGGATACCATTTTTATGTCTCTGTGTCCTGTATGAAGGAAGTTAGAGGTAGTTTCGCAAGTCAATGCTAACTAGCGTTAGCACAATGACTGGAAGTCTATGGGTATCTACTAGCATGCTAGCAGTATCCCTTTTAAAGATGCACTATGCAGAAATCGATTCACCATTTCCTGGTTGCTAAAATTCTAATAGTTCGCCTAATTTCAGCTTTTGTGACAAAACAAGCAAGTATAGGGTAGATAATCATTGTACCATCTAAACCGCTGTGAAATATATTTTCAGCTGTTTGAAGCTGGTGTACAAAGCTGGTGTACAAAACGGAAAGTAAAAGACGCAAAAACTTAACTTAAGAACGGGAAGCATAGAAATGGCGCACATAGAACAGATCTACTGCTTCATTTTGTTACGTTACAGCCTTATTCTAAAATGGATTACATTTTAAAAAATCATCGATCTACACACAATACCCCATAATGACAAAGCGAAAACAGGTTTTTACGAAATTTTGGCAAATCTATTAAAAATAAAAACAGAAATACCTCATTTACATAAGTATTCAGACCCTTTGCTATGACTCAAAATTGAGCTCCGGGGTATCCTGTTTTCATTGATCATCCTTGAGGTGTTTCTACAACTTAATTGGAGTCCACCTGTGGTAAATTCAATTGATTGGACATGATTTGGACAGTGCATGTCAGAGCAAAAACCAAGCCATGAGGTCGAAGGAATTGTCCGTAGAGCTCGAGACAGGATTGTGTCGAGGCACAGATCTGGGGAAGGGTACTAAAAAATTTCTGCAGCATTGAAGGCCTCCATCATTCTTAAATGGAAGAAGTTTGGAACCACCAAGACTCTTCCTAGAGCTGGCCGCCTGGGCAAACTGAGCAATCGGGGGAGAAGGTCCTTGGTCAGGGAGGTGATCTAGAACCCGATGGTCACTCTGACAGAGCTCTAGAGTTCCTCTGTGGAGATGGGAGAACCTTCCAGAAGGAGAACCATCTCTGCAGCACTCCACCATTCAGGCCTTTATGGTAGAGTAGCCAGACGGAAGCCACTCCTCAGTAAAAGGCACATGACAACCCGGTTGGAGTTTGCCAAAAGGCACCTAAAGACTCTGTGATGAAACCAAGATTGAACTCTTTGGCCTGAATGCCAAGTGTCATGTCTGGAGGAAACCAAGCACCATCCCTACGGTGAAGCATGGTGATGGTAGCATCATGCTGTGGGGATGTTTTTCAGTGGCAGGGACTGGGAGACTAGTCAGGATCAAGGGAAAGATTAACGGAGCAAAGTACAGAGAGATCCTTTATGAAAACCTGCTCCAGAGCACTCAGGACCTCAGACTGGGGTGAAGGTTCACCTTCCAACAGAACAACGACCCTAAGAACAAAGCCAAGACAACGCAGGAGTGCCTTCGGGACAAGTCTCTGAATGTTCTTGAGTGGCCCAGCCAGAGCCTGGACTTGAACACAATCAAACATCTTTGGAGAGACCTGAAAATAGCTGTACAGCGACGCTCCCCATCCAACCTGACAGAGCTTGAGAGGATCTGCAGAGAAGAATGGGAGAAACTCCCCAAATACAGGTGTGCGAAGCTTTTAGCGTCATACCCAAGAAGACTCGAGGCTGTAATCGCTGCCAAAGGTGCTTCAACAAAGTACTGAGTAAAGGGTCTGAATACTTATGCAATTGTGATATTTCATTATTTATTTTTCTTTTATACATTTGCAAACATTTCTAAAAAGCTGGTTTTGCTTTGTTATTATGGGGTATTGTGTGTATATTGGATGAGGAAAAAAAATAATTTAATCAATTTTAGAATAAGGCTGTAACGTAACAAAATGTGAAAAAGTCTAGGGGTCTGAATACTTTCCGAATGCATGGGGGCGATTGACCTGATTAGGGCGTGTAACTCATATTTCGTATGACTTTGGTCGGGTTGGCCAAGAATTTACATATTACAGCTTTAGCCACTCAATCCAACTGTTCCATTTATGAAGGAGATCTGCTGAGGTTTTATGGGCACGAGCACCTGAGTTATCAATGGTTCTTATTGAAAACCATTCTTGGATAATAGACATCCATTCAGACTTCTACATAGTGAAGAGGTGAGAGAATTACCGCAGTGGTATTCATAGTGGGGTTTGAATACCACAGTAAAAAATTGTAATAATTAAGATGAGATTATTGTATTGAGTGTACTGTCAAAGTGCTGTGGTCTGAGCGGTTTAGTCCTTTCTAGTCATTCTATTTCTATGGTGTAAACATCATAGATACCATCTATGGTGGAAGGTCACAGCATTGGTTCCACTACCATGGTCAGCTAAGTAGATGTCCAAGTTGACCTTCCAGAAAACCCTTCAGGCATTGCCTGGGCTACACCGTCCATCAGTGACACTCGAAGTGTGATAGCTATTCGCTTACCTAGACGTCAATCAAAACCCACTCCACATGTATGAATGGGGAAAACTAAGGGTGGTTGATACATCACAGGGAGACAAGGAGGTGACAAGATAAGCCCGGGCGAGATTGGCCAAGGGAAGGTCATAGTGCCATTGAGCCTTCTGCAGACCGGGGCGATTGACCTGATTTAGGGCGTGTAATCCTCCAGCTCGTCTGAGTTCGCCAGGCTTGGCAGCAACGTAATCTCCCTCCTCGCAGGTGCACCCACCCCCACTCAGGGTGTGACATTCCTTGCCTGGCCTCATCCCACGCAACCTCAGCGGGGTCCAAACCACTGGAATCATCCGGTTTTCAGGGGAAATGGAAAGAGAGCCTGTGACGTGACTTCTGCTTTTGGCTGTTAACAATGCAACACTCCATCTTAACAACTCCTCCACATTTACTGGATTGGTTGAACAGTGCAGAAGAGAACCTCCCCCGACAATTTTTCTTCTTCTCGTCAAGACCAGAAAGAAAGAAACGCCACTCAGGCGTTTATTTTACTCCTGCTACGTTAGGTTACATACCACACTGTCGTTGTTAGGAATGGGGCTGGGACGGGGGACACACACTGACACACATTTGAGAGCGGAGGATAAATACACACACGCACACACACACATGACCTGCTAATGAGAAGCAGACAGACTGTGGGTGTTTCACAATATGCCTACTACCGTGCTCCACACTCATGCTCCGAATGCATTCTCCGAGGACGTTTTCTTGAGTACGTTTTTGTGTTTAAGTGTGGAGAACGCATAAAACATTACATTTGAGAAGCACTCGCACTCCCCCTACTGTACTGTACCTCACGCTGCACCTCTCCATTTACTGAACCTACTTCCAGCCAGGACAATGGCAACAATGGACGAAACAAGATATACACAAATCAAATGTTTTACGTCATAATTATCAGCTAGATATGTGAATCGTAATAATCTAGCTAGCCAGCTAGTTAAACATACAAAAATGACCTAAAACGAAAGTTATGCAAGGTAGATGTCTTCGTGGCTCTCTGGCTAGCGAACAGTAGTAGCTAGCCAGTTAGCCCTATTGACTTATTATGGGCTTGCGATCTATGGTATGTGTTAACGTATCAAGATCAAATATTTTAGTCAGGCAGCATATGAGATATGAATAGGCAACATTTCATTCTGAAGTCTGAGTGTATTTTCTCTCACTTCAGCTCAAATAATGGCCGCAATTTATTATAAATATTATGATAAATATTTACGTGGTTGCGTCATATTTCTTTACATACTTTCCATTGAAGCTTGCATCGATACATGCTTCAAAATATGTACAAACGGAGTACGTATTCGAGAAGTGTTAGTTCAGACAGATGGGGTGTGTTCTTGGTTCATACTGTGCCAAGTCTTGCGCATGGTCCAGCAGAGCATCATGCACAGGGATAGGTCACTCAAACACTTCATTACATCGTCATCACAGTTTTTGCTCTTGACTGCAGACATGCAAAAAAAAAGAAAAGGGATTGTATCAACAGTGATGGTGAACTAGCCTATCCCTTTTAAGGTATACACATTCACTATATTATTTGGATGGTAATGACAAGATTTCAGTACTATTTGAGTTCCAACGTGAGTTCCAGAGTGTGGTTTCAGTGTTTTGGGGTAAATCTTCGCTTTATCAGGCATTTTTGTCCATGTCAGCCATGATGTTTTTCTCCCTGCCTTTTTAACCATTACTGGTGTCACGTCTGCCTAGCAACCAGGCCTGCCTATCTGGATCAGTAACACATCTTGTGATGGCTGCAGGAAGCCATTACACGGTCTCTGATGTTAACCCTTTGTTGATCACAGATACTGTAACACACACACACACACACACTTCCTGGATCTCATTCAGGCATGAAATATCAGTGTTTTATCTCTGATCATTAGGATATATCCAAGAAGCGTTGCCAAGAAATGGACCTTGAAATATAATCTTTGCTACTTCACTATTAGCACTGAATGCTGCTTCATCAACAACTGTTTGGAAAGTAAAAGTGCAAGTGAGAAGAGCATGGCAGCATGCATACCATAAATAACTGCTTGTACACTTGCTCCCCAGGCAGAAGTCAGAAAGGTTGAGATGATAAACGACTGCTCTCAGTACATTGCTGTTTCAGCTTTCTAGCTGACCTGGTCTGACTTGTTGTGGTATTGCAACTTATAAGTTGTGTTTTCCCCCCAACCACGTATCGTGTTTAGTTTCTGTTTCATTTGACGGACATGGAGCTTGAATATGCAGGCTAGTGCCCAATCCCAAATCAACCCCTATCCCCTATGCACTTTTGGAGATCCGAGAGGATTGGATTGGTGTAAGCAGCTACTGTATCCACACTACAAAATCTTAAACTTGTAGTGATGAGGAAACCCGGTTGGAGGACTATCAAAATAACTAAAAGGCTACAATGCTAGCTAAAATATGATACCAGTACCACCTAGACCAGGGATGGGCAACTTTGATGGGGGTGGGGATCACAAAATCTGAATTCATCATGAGGGGCCGCAGTGGCTTGCGGGTTTGCGTACCCACATCCATATGCAGTCAGAGCCGGCCCTAACCTAAGTTACATTTTGTTTGAAGACCCCCCTACCTTGCGAGCAAAACATTTTAGCGGCCCTCCTCTTGACAGTGGAGAGAAAAAAAAGTTTGGGAGTTAATTTCCTGCAATTCTACACATTTTGCCATGGGGTGGAGTGAAATGTTTGCAGTTTTGAATATGATATCTGAGTGAGAGTGACTAATAAAACTGACTCAAGATCAGTGTCTAGGGGCAACTTCACCCTACACAGTTTGACTGCTGGAGTTGACATCCTCACATCTGCAGATGTGTGGTAAAGCTTAAGATGACATAATTATTAAAATAAGGAACAAAGTTTTTCCCCCATACTGGAATTCCCCCTTAATAGGAATATTACATTACCCCAAGGGAAAACAACATATTGAAAGTTCATTACGTTTCAGATTTTAAGTGTTTATGCACACGACAAAGGTCCTTTCGATGAATGAACAGAACTAATGGGTGCATGCGAAACACAGTAACTATTTACATTAAGATTGGAGTAAATTCAATTAGAAATTATGATGTAATCTCAAAATGAAACTTTACCAAAAAAGTGTTAAACAAATCAAAATATATTTTAGATTCTTCAAAGTAGCCACCCTTTGCCTTGATGACAGCTTTGCACACTCTTGGCATTCTCTCAACCAGCTTCATGAGGAACGCTTTAACATCCGTCTTGAAGGAGTTCCCACCTATGCTGAGCACTTGTTGGCTGCTTTTCCTTCACTCTGCGGTCCAACTCATCCCAAACCATCTAATTTGGGTTGAGATCGGGTGATTGTGGTGGTCAGGTCATCTGATGCAGCACCATCACTCTCCTTCTTGGTAAAATATCCCTTACACAGCCTGGAGGTGTGTTGGGTCATTGTCCTGTTGAAAAACAAATGATAGACCCACTAAGCGCATACCAGATGGGATGGCGTATCTTTGCAGAATGCTGTGGTAGCCATGCTGGTTAAGTGTGCCTTGAATTATAAATAAATCACAGACAGTGTCACCAGCAAAGCACCATCACACCACCTCCTCCATGCTTCACGGTGGGAACCACACATGCGGAGTTCATCCGTTCACCTACTCTGCGTCTCACAAAGACACTGCGGTTGGAACCAAAAATCTCAAATTTGGACTCGTCAGACCAAAGGACAGATTTCCAGCTGTCTAATGTCCATTACTCGTGTTTCTTGGCCCAAGCAAGTCTCTTCTTCTTATTGGTGTCCTTCAGTAGTGGTTTCTTTGCAGCAATTCGACCATTAAGGCCTGATTCACGCAGTCTCCTCTGAACAGGTGATGTTGAGATGTGTCTGTTACTTGAACTCTGTGAAGCATTTATTTGGGCTGCAATTTCTGAGGCTGGTAACTCTAATGAACTTATCCTCTGCAGCAGAGGTAACTCTGGGTCTTCCATTCCTATGGCGGTCTTCATGAGAGCCAGTTTCATCATAGCGCTTGATGGTTTTTGTGACTGCACTTGAAGAAACGTTCAAAGTTCTTGAAATGTTCCGTATTGACTGATCTTCATGTCTTTTAAAGTAATGATGGACTGTCGTTTCTCTTTGCTTATTTGAGCTGTTCTTGCCATAATATGGCCTTGGTATTTTACCAAATAGAGCTATCTTCTGTATACCACACCTACCTTTTCACAACACAACTGATTGGCTGAAACGCATTAAGAAGGAAAGAAATTCCACAAATTAACTTTTAACAAGGCACACCTGTTAATTGAAATGCATTCCAGGTGACTACCTCATGAAGCTGGTTGAGAGAATGCCAAGAGTGTGCAAAGCTGTCATCAAGGCAAAGGGTGGCTTCTTTGAAGAATCTCAAATATCAAATATATTTTGATTTGTTTAACACTTTTGGTTACTACATGATTCCATATGTGTTATTTCATAGTTTTGATGTCTTCACTATTATTCTACGATGTAGAAAATATTTAAAATAAAGAAAAACCCTTGAATGATTAGGTGTGTCAACTTTTGACTGGTACTGTAATTCAACAGAATCTAAGTAATTCATTAATAAGACAATTTGTATTTACTCAGTATTAGCTGACACCTGTTGAGTGGATAACTAAATGTTATCAAGACTTTGCACCCTGCAACCTTGATATTCTTTATTGTACATTGAATATTATTATTTTGTAAAGGTATTTTCCGACTTTATTGAACAGATTGAGTTGCAGTGGTGAAAGATGGAGGGAGGTTGTGTCAAAGGGCAGTAGGCCGGTTTCAAACCCATGCCGATATTGTAGACGTGTGCCGGAGGCTGCGGCATTACCGCTAGACCAGCCAGGCCACGGAATATTGTATCTTATTGGCATAGCTTATACAACAACGAACAAATCACTGAGGCTTGCATATTTCTCACCTTTTACAAAATTATATTTTGTGCTTTTTAGCTTGCTATCAGTTCCCTCCTGTAATTGAGTCTCTCTTGTGTGTGTGTATGTGTGAGAGCACATAGAGAGCTGTGTTCCTTCTTGCAGAAGATGAGGGATGTGAGGAAAGAGGAGCTAGAGTGGTGGTGGTGGGGGAAGGGGGATCCAGCCATAGTAGCAGCAACAGAAACAGTGAAAGTCGTGCATGAGCACAGCGCACCAATCACGTGCAGGAGAGCGTGAGGCAGCAGCATCACACAGGCGCCCAGCCAGAAATGATGGGATTCGTGTTAGCGTTGCAGGCTTGGAAATGCGCGAGGCACACACACCGTCGAGCTAAAGAGGAGAAGAACCAGTTGAAGAACGAGAGAGGAGCAAAGAGATTATATTCACTTTGTCCTCGCCGACTCGACCCCTAGAGGTTGTTGTTGTTGTTTTTGTCTGCGACCGGCACGTCTCCCGCCCCGCTTCGCTTCGTTGGTAAAAGACGGATGCTGATTGGACACCATGCCTAGATGGAAGCGTTCTTATTGGCTGTCAGCCACCCGACAAAGTAAAGCTGCGATCCATTAGCTTTATTAATATGACTGGAGAGAAAGGCGAAAGTCCAACCCTCCCCTCCTCCACCCGCCCTAAAAAGGTAGTGCAGTGCAATACTAAATTGGCCCTGTGAAATTCAATTCTGCCAAATGTCCCAGTTTTATGGCAGGGCATAATCAGATCATGGGCGAGCTCCGAAGATAACCTCACTGCCCAAGTTCCTCCTATTTTTTTAAATTGTAGATGTAGTTTAGTTTGACTTAGGAGCGGAATGAGGAAAGTGGACTGCTGTCCTTACCCTTGTGTAATACGACTATAATAGGAAGTGCATGGCTAATGGATGTGCTGGTCCAAAACAGAATTGGATCTGAATTGGCATCATAATTTTAGGGGGCTGCAGTGAAAGAGGAGAACCGGACACACACTCATATTCAAAGTGGAGCTCTCTTGAGAGGAAGTATATCTTAAAACGAATGGATATACAGTACAATCTTAGAAAAAAGGTGCTATTTAGAACCTAAAAGGGTTCTTTGGCTGTCCCCACAGGAGAACCCTTTGAAGAACCCTTTTTGGTTAAAAAAGGGTTATCCTGGCCTCCCGAGTGGCGCAGTGGTCTAAGGCACTGCATCGCAGTCTTCCGGGGTCACTACAGCCTGGGTGACCGGGAGTACCATAGGGCGGCGCACAATTGGCCCAGTGTCGTCTGGGTTAGGGGAGGGTTTGGCCGGGAATGGCTTTACTTGGCTCATCGCGTTCTAGCAACTCCTTGTGGCGGGCCGGGCGCCTGCAGGCTGACTTCAGTCGTCAGTTGAACAGTGTTTCCTCTGACACATTGGTGCGGTTGGCTTCCTGGTTAAGCGAGCGGGTGTAAAGAAGCACGGCTTGGCGGGTCATGTTTCGGAGGACGTATGACTCGACCTTTGCCTCTCCCGAGCCCGTTGGGGAGTTGCAGTGATGAGACAAGATCGTAATCACGAAATTGGGGAGAAAAAAGGGGGTAAAAATTACAAAACAAAAAAAGGGTTCTCCTATGTGGACAGCCAAATAACCTTATTGGAGCCCTTTTTTCTAAGAGTCTATGTCTGCTTTGAAGAATGTACAATATTGATGAAGTGCTAGTCACCCAGTTGTCATATAAAGTCAACTGCTCCTCTATGGAGAAAAATATATTTTACCATTGAATCTGTCAAAATATTCATTAAAAAAATATTCTACTTCCAAATATGATATGACATTCCTTGGATTAATGCTGATCCAATGTTCTCTTTATGTAATGAGAGGACTTTTTAGAACCATGTCTCATTGACTAAAACTGGTCTTCCCATCCCGATGATGCAAGCAGCAGCAGTTAAAAGCAGATAATGCTGCGTTTGTTTTAAGGTCGCGTCGCTCTGACTTCTTGCGAGATGTTAGCTGCGTTACTTAAGGCTGATAAAATGGCTCAACTTTCCCACATTCTCAGCTGAATGTGTTTTTGACTGGGCTCAGACCAGCACTACTGTTCTCTTTTCAGACCTCGTTTCCCTTGTTTCTTTCCCTCCCACAGACTAAGAGCTGAATGCGGAGACTAGTGGGGGAGCTTTGTAGTCCAGGCACGGGCTGCCCGGTTGTGGGGACCATACTTATTTTGTATTATTCATGAGATTGGGGAGGGAGTGATAAGGAAGTTATATTTTTGAATCCTTAATTAATAAATGGAATATCCTCCTCCACCTCCCTCCGGTTCTCTTTTCTCCCTGGAACCTCTGCCTTAAAAAAAACTCTGCATTAGAGCTGTTTCATGCTGCTCAGCTGTGCTAATACCCTCCAGCTAATTGAGATCACACATGCACACACCGCGTGCGTGCAGTTCATCATTTCCATTGACCACAGAGAGGATTCTGGATAAAAGTTGTTAGTCATCTGACATGAACCATTACCATCAAACCGTTTATCTTCCCTGCAATTATGGAAACTGGAACTACTGTAGCTGCCCTGTAAAACATTGTATGCATTATCCAAGCCTTTGCAAAGTGTTGTGATTTATGAAGCTTACATAAAGCAAGCCACTTCTCAGAGTCTGCCTTGTCTCAGAGGAGCTGAAGAAATTCAGGTCATTCCTCTGTAAAATGGGCGCATGTTGTGGAGCTGGATGTCAGGAACCATGTACCACCCTGGTGCTGCTGCCCACAGTGATGTATTGTGGGTGGAGTGTATGATGACTAACCAACCGAAAGCTGTGCAGAGGATGGGGAAGACTAGTATATCTAGGGAAGACACATTTTCACAAAGACCAATAAACAAGTAAGACTGGTTGTGTACATTGAAAAACTGAACCCCAAGTTATATTTATCCAATACCAGAATTACAATGATTTATCTCCATCCTTTTATCGTTCATAAGGCATCATGATGACTGTGCTGGAATGTCCAAGCCATTCCCATAGCTCTAAGGCAAGATATGTATGGTAATTTAGAGATGAGTACAAGAATATGAAGAAGTCAACTTGATGTGGTAAAAAAAATCTGCTAAAATTCAGCTAAGCAGACAGTCACCCTGTCATGTTCTCACCACCGTAAATGTGAAGAGTACAATTTACTGCAAACCCTATATGCCCATTGGCCCACATTCAAATTCATTTTAGGAATTGAGAATGTATGCCTTGGTCTTGGGCAGCATTGAAGGACAGTTTAACCTGTATCAGCTGGAAGTCTTTCCAGGACAAGGAGCTAATTTTAAAGTGGTATTAGCTTTAGTCGAGGTACAGTGTGTCTTGGTGAGTGAACAACACCTCTCCCCTGGCATATCCAGTTTAGTTTAGAAGTACAGCTTGTGAGTAAACTCCTTGAACCCATGTAATTAAACAAAGATTATTTTTGGGTTTCAGTACTGAATTTTTCAATGTTAATGTTTTAGACAATATGGCTTAAATGAGAGCGCCTATCAGTCTAAACCAGATGTGCTTAAAATTATGATATTATTTTTTCTATGATTTCTGTGTCAAACGGAGGACTTTAACTGTTTGTAGACTTTCATTTTTAAGCCCTTTTGAAGATAGTCTGAGTGATGTTATTTTTAGGGCGGTACATGCCAGACTCTCCTGACACTGTACTGTAAGGGTGTTACTGTAGACCTCGGGCAGCCTCACAGGACACAGGAAGTGTTTGGAATGAGCCTTGACCTGAGAGGGAAATAATATCCTCTATTCCTTGAGGGGGTGCACCTGCAGGCGTGAGAAATAATATCCTCATTGGACGTCCTCCATGAGACCGTGTTCCTCTCCGAGCTGTGAAACAGCTGAAATCTTCCACATGTTTTCAGAGGATCCCCTAGCTATCATCTTCTGTAATGTCATGCAAAGGCGCAAACGACATATGCTTTGCATATGTGTATTTGCTTACTATGGAAGTTTTTCAGTGATTAGAAATTGATGTGCAGTTTTCATGTATTTCACTTTCACAATGTCTGGTTTAATTTTTTAAAGGTTTAATTTAAAGATCAAATCCGCATTAGGGGAAATGGCGCCACTATTCTGCTATCCTATCAGGCGTGCAATGATGTCAGAGGGAGAAAAACAATGTTCGTTGTTTGCGCTAACTTCTTTGTTGTTGTAATAGCCCAAAGGGACGTGTCAGTTTCACAAATTAAAGGTGCTATATGTAATAATTGTGCATTGTCATTTCAGAAAATTTCCTTAATATATCTACAGTAATAGTGTTTCACAATATTTTGGGCCCACACACATTCTAATGGTACCGCGTTCTTCTTGGTCAACAAAAGACTGTCTCTTGTTGTCAAATTGTCTGGGGCCAGCAAATCTCTTGTCGTCAATTCAACAACGGACCAGGCAACTTGACAACGAGATTTGCTGGCCCCAGTCAATTTGACAGCGAGACGGTTTGTTGTTGAATTGTTACCTTTTAAGGATTCCAGCTTCAATGTTTTTAATTTTAAAGTTGGTCAATGTAATCATTGTTCTATAGTAGATACCTGAGCAGTTAGGGCCCCCAGGTGACAAGCCAACGTTTCCCCTCTTGTCACAATACTATGCAAAACCTTTGAATTAAACCTTGCTGGCCTTGCATGTTTTCTCTCAGGCCTGAAGTTCTAGAAGCCTCTCTATAGCCTGTGATCCTGGCCTCAGCGAGCCTACGTAAGCTGCTAATATCACTAGGCCGCTCGGTGTGCTAGGCTAGCAATGTGTCTGTGGGACGGGAGGCTGTTTGATGCTTGGGCTATAGGAGTGTAGCGAAGTGTGTCGGAAAGGTTGGGTGGCTGAAATCTCCCCATTCCTTCCTGTCACTGACAGTCTGTCGGCATGCGAAGCACCAGCTGCCATCTGGGGCTGTATAAATAGACAGCACTCTCGGGCTAGAGCAGCTGGCGAAGGTTAGGCTGGCCCTGCACTCATTCCCAGTGGTTTCCAGCTAGACAGACAACCCCACCTAACCTTATATCAATTCACCCTCTCCCTGAAGATGTCACACAGAAAGGCATAATTTGTCCTATAATGGTTAGAACCAAGAGGGCCATGTTGTAATGCTTCAGGGCTGTTTGTTTTCATTGTTAGATTTTGGGCCTTTGCACCCATCTAAAAGCAAAAGTTGAGGTTCCAATAACGCAGTATATGTAGCTAGGCCTATATACTCAACATCAATTGTTGAAAACTTGTTGTGGTCGAAATATTTTCGAATCCAAGTTGTAGATTTTTTTTACAACTGTCGTAAAGATAAAGATGATTGGATTTCCAGTCTATAAACAGCGTTTACAATAAACTGGCAACTCTTGCAGCCTTTTATGTACAGTTTACATAGGCTATGCCAACATAGACCATGAGGGAGAAATGTGCTGTTGGCTGCAGTCACTCTCAAGCTCCAACAATGCTTATCCATAGAAGGTATCCTTTTTATGAAAGTGGCAAAGTAATCATAACGGGGGTATCGTAAGGCTATGTGAAAAGGGTCATTGTCCACGACTGAGGGGAACCGGCCGCATAAAGGCTTGTCATAACAGATGACCTAATGTGTTGTGCAGGCTCTGTCGTCGACAGCAGGCCCTGTATTCACTGCATTGTTCTCGTGTCTTCCTGTTTTTTCTCTCTCCCCTCACCCAGTAAAAGGGAAAGTGATGTGAATGGCATGCAGAGTGTAAATTGAGAATTCTTCAGTGGGGTATTCAATGCCTCCCCTACAGTTGCAATAATTACTCTTAAGTATTTAAATAAAAAGCAAACGCTATTAACATTAATAGAATTATACAATGTTGTCGTATTGTGGATGTTTGTCCCTTTGTGGCTGATGGCCTGCATGGTCTGAGCCGAAGTGTATGAGCAAAGAAATATGAGATTTTGGTGGGACTGCAGATCTCAAGGTTAGGTGAACTCTTGGCCACCTAGTTCTGAAAAGAATCCACCCCACTGGCAAAATGAAGACACGACAAAACAAAATATTGTGTCCTGAATCTATTTGGACCAGACTTTAGTGGTTGTTGTTTTCTTGAACAAAAGGCAATAGCTTACAGGGTTTAAAAGGCTTGGCACTAGTATGTGCTGTATCCAAGGCCCTAATACAAATTCCACACATGGCTTGTTCTCTGTTTTGGAAAAGTTGTGAGTCCCGTGTTGTGGCTGTGACACGCTCAGCTGTTTGTCGAGATCATACGGCCATTGGTCAGACACTAGTTTGAGCCCGTAGCGTTGAGCTGTGGCCAGTGAAAACTCTACCACCTGTGCTAAGGCCCTGGGCGACCTGTCGGACAAGCAGACCATTGCCAAACAGATTGAGAACAGCACGCTGAGTATGTCTGCGGGGGGGCGAGTCAGAATGCGCCCTGTCCTCTTCTGTTTCCTCTTTAGATGGAGGGATAGGTATCAGTGTTGCTCACCCTCCGTTTTAAAACAGACTCAGGGCTGTGCCTTTTTACTGGGCCAATCATGGATAAACAGAAACTAAACAGTAACACACGTGTGCAGTTGACACATAGTATTAGCTGGTGGATATATTCACTGAAATAATGTATTCAGGGATTGAACCGTTACCTTACTCTGTCCATATGCACACAGGCCCCAGGGAAATCATAAACATTCCTCTGCCTCGTAGAAAGGAACATAAGGTAATTACAGTTCTCACAGTTTATTATTTAAATGAATATCTGTGTCCTTTTTTAGGCAGTTAAGGCATTTGTTTTGCTTCAGTTTTGTTCTTAAATATGAATTTATCTAGCAACTTTCGCTCCCTATAACACTGCGAGCACAGTCAGCGGTGCGTTCACTAGTGGGTATTGATCGAGACCAGTAGAGGCTAGCAGGTCCTTGGAGGGTCATCGGAGAGGCAGATGCGTTCAGCCATTTTAGGCCCTGCCTCGCCTGGCTGGTAGTCTCAGGTGAATGAGTGCTGCCTCTCTGTCACCATCTGGGGCTCAAAAACATGTAGAGCCAAATTACTTGTTGAGCATCCTGTCACAAAATGGCTGCCAGCATCACCCAGCTGGTTGTTAGTGTCTCACTCACTCACACTAAATTGGAGCCCCCCAGCATCACATCAGACAACCTATAGGTTCTGGAAGAGGAACTGATGATCATCCTGATCAATAAGTCCATTTAGACTCCTTTCCATTTCACATAAATCATGTTTTCATGCCCCAGTGTGAAGGAGAATTTAGCAAGTCAAACATGGAGTGCCTTTATTGAAATTGTACTGTATTTTATCTTGATATTCTGAAAGACCCTGTTAGTTTCTTTTTATTAAATGTGTAGACTCAGAGCCAGTATTCATAAAGCGTCTCAGAGTAGGAGTGCTGATCTAGGATCAGATCCCCCTGATCTGAAAGGCAAAACTGGTTCTAGATCAGGAAATAACAGTAAATAACGAATAACAATAACAAGTAAAAAATAACATGGCTATATACAGGGACTACCAGTACCGAGTCGATGTGCAGGGATACGAGGTAATTGAGGTAGCTATTTTCTTATGTATTTTTAATTTAACGTTTATTTAACCAGGTAAGCCAGTTGAGAACAATTTCTCATTTACAACTGCGACCTGGCCAAGATAAAGCAAAGCAGTGCGATTAAAAACAACAACAGAGTTACATATGGGGTAAACAAAATGTACAGTCAATAACACAATAGAAAATCTACATACAGTGTGTGCAAATGTAGTAAGTTATGGAGGTAAGGCAATAAATAGGCCATAGTGCAAAATAATTAACACTTGAGTGATAGATGTGCAGAAGATGATGTGCAAATAGAGATACTGGGGTGCAAATGAGCAAAATAAATAATGTAAATAACAATATGGGGATGAGGTAGTTGGGTTGGCTAATTACAGATGGGCTGTGTACAGGTGCAGTGATCGGTAAGCTGCTCTAACAACTGATGCTTAAAGTTAGTGAGGGAAATAAGTGTCTCCAGCTTCAGAGATTTTTGCAGTTAGTTCCAGTCATTTGCAGCAGAGAAATGGAAGGAATTGCAACCAAAGGAGGTGTTTGCTTTGGGGATGACCAGTGAGATATACCTGCTGGAGCGCATACTACGGGTGGGTGTTGCTATGGTGACCAATGAGCTAAGATAAGGCGGGGATTTGCCTAGAAGTGATTTTATAGATGACCTGGAGCCAGTGGGTTTGGCGATGAATATGTAGTGGGGGCCAGCCAACAAGAGCGTACGGGTCACAATGGTGGGTAGTATATGGGGCTTTGGTGACAAAACGGATGGCACTGTGATAGACTACATCCAATTTGCTGAGTAGAGGGTTGGAAGCTATTTTGTAAATTACATCGCCGAAGTCAAGGATCGGTAGGATAGTCAGTTTTATGAGGGCATGTTTAGCAGCATGAGTGAAGGAGGCTTTTTGCTAAATAGGAAGCCGATTCTAGATTTAACTTTGGATTGGAGATCCTTAATGTGAGTCTGGAAGGAGAGTTTACGGTCTAACCAGACACCTAGGTATTTGTAGTTGTCCACATATTCTAAGTCAGACCCGCCGATAGTAGTGAATCTAGTCGGGCAGGTGGGTGCAAGCAGCGTTCGATTGAAGAGCATGCATTTAGTTTTACTAAGCAGTTGGAGGCCACGGAAGGAGTGTTGTATGGCATTGAAGCTCGTTTGGAGGTTTGTTAACAGTGTCCAATGAAGGGCCAGATGTATACAAAATGGTGTCGTCTGCGTAGAGGTGGATCTGAGAGTCACCAGCAGCAAGAGCGACATCATTGATATACGCAGAGAATAGTCGGCCCGAGAATTTAACCCTGTGGCACCCCCATAGAGACTGCCAGAGGTCCAGACAACAGGCCCTCCGATTTCACACATTGAACTCTATCTGAGAAGTAGTTGGTGAACCAGGCGAGGCAGTCATTTGAGAAACCAAGGCTATTTAGTCTGCCAATAAGAATGCGGTGATTGACAGAGTCAAAAGCCTTGGCCAGGTCAATGACGACCTGGCCAAGGTCGTTTAGGACCTTGAGCGTGGCTGAGGTACACCCATGACCAGCTCGGAAACCAGATTGCATAGCGGCGAAGGTATGGTGGGATTCTAAATGGTCGGTGATCTGTTTGTTAACTTGGCTTTCAAATACTTTCGAAAGGCAGGGCAGGATGGATATAAGTCTGTAATAGTTTGGATCTAGAGTGTCAACCCCTTTGAAGAGGGGGATGACCGCGGCAGCTTTCCAATCTCTGGGGATCTCAGACGATACGAAAGAGAGGTTGAACAGGCTGGTAATGGGGTTGCGACAATTTCGGCGGCTAATTTTAGAAAGAAAGGGTCCAGATTGTCTAGCCCAGCTGATTTGTAGGGGTCCAGATTTTGCAGCTCTTTCAGAACATCAGCTATCTGAATTTGGGTGAAGGAGAAGCGGGGGGGGGCATGGGCAAGTTGCAGCGGAGGGTGCAGAGCTGGTGGCCGGGTTAGGGGTAGCCAGGTGGAAAGCATGGCCAGCCGTAGCAAAATGCTTGTTGAAATTTGCGATTATCGTAGATTTATCGGTAGTGACAGTGTTTCCTAGCCTAGTGCAGTGGGCAGCTGGGAGGAGGTGCTCTTATTCTCCATAGACTTTACAGTGTCCCAAAACTTTTTGGAGTTAGTGCTACAGGATGCAAATTTCTGTTTTAAAAAGTTAGCCTTTGCTTTCCTAACTGATTGTGTATATTGGTTCCTGACTTCCCTGAAAAGTTGCATATCGCGGGGGCTGTTCGATGCTAATGCAGTACGCCACAGGATGTTTTTGTGCTGGTCAAGGGCAGTCAAGTCTGGGGTGAACCAGGGGCTATATGTACATGTAGGTAGGGGTAAAGTGACTAGACAACAGGATAGATAATAGACTGCGCTGTAGCAGCAGTGTATGTGGAGCAGCAGCGTGTGTGGTGAGTGTGAAAGGTCCTACTCTGAAAGGCTTTATGAATATGGGCCCCGATGTATAGAGGCTGTCATCTTAAGTAGCTTAATGTTGTACTTACAAATCCTAACACTTTCACGGTGTGCCTTTTACGTGTTTAGCCGAGTATTATGGATTTGAATGCTGAATATACCACTGTGGAAAAATGTCATAATTGTCCATAAACCTGGATTTACTCTCAAGATAATTTTTCCGCACAAGGCAAAGTGGAACGTCGAGAGGGGGAGAATGAGAGAAAAAAAACACAGAAAGCAATGTACAGCAGCAGGGTTGTCATGGCAACCAGAATCCAGTTCTGTACCTGTTGCTATGGTTGAGTGGGGCAGAAACGGTGATGACGTCGTTGATTAGACAGAAGGACATGTCTGCCATTTTAAATTCAGGATTTGATTCTGTGCAGTATATTGCAACAAAAAAAGAAACCTGTGGGTGCCTATATTTTCCATTCTCTTGATAGGATGTGTGTATTGATGAATATACCGGATATTACTGTTTTTTCATTCTATCTTCTAAAAGCCAGTGATTAACACAATTCAAAGATTTCCTATAACACGTACACACAACTCGTACACACTGCACAGCGTGATTGATAATCCAACGATGAGACCGAAGGGCAGGGTAGGTGAGTCATGGTGCATTAAATGGAGCACTCTCCCTGTCACACACAGTATGCCCCCTGTCTTATTAACTATGGCTCAGGAGCTGCAGGACATCCAGGTCAAACACTCTCTCCCTTGGACATGTGATGATGACCACTTTGTGTTGTTGATGAGAGTTGTGAGGGGTTCATCAGGAGTAGTTGAGGAGAATGGTGGATCATTATTCTAATTTTTTTCTCAGAATAAAGAGTCCCTGTATCCTGCTGCCAGCTTCCCATAGGTGGATGATGTGTCACCTTAGCCCCACCCCTAAAGGAAAGAGAATACAGTGAAGAATTATGATTTCAAGTTACATGTGTATAGGTGTGGTCGCTCGCCAGAACTGGGGAAGACTTATAGGCTACCTCTGCTGTCTATATTGATCGACTTTCCCATCTGTCTGCTTTTAAAGTTGTTCCTCTTCCAACAGACTTGCCTCCCTCCTTTTTCTTTTTTGAAATCCTGGCCCTATTAGAGTGACGCATGGCTAAGGCCAGATGGATAGGAGGGAGCTATGTTCTACTGAGAGGGATGGGGAGAGGAAGGGAGGGAGGGAGGGAGTGGGCAGAGGCGCTGTGGCCGGCTGCGTCGTGAGCATGAATCACCTCCAAGAACGTGCGTTCCCTCTAATGCAGGCTGTAGTGATTGAGCCATCTTCCTCACTGACGAGGAAGGTCCGCCAGGCCTATCTTAGCCACAGATTCTGTGGGCCGCTTTCCCGGACACAGATTAAGCCTAGACCTGGACTAAGAAGCATGCTCACTTGCTAAGTGGAGAATCCCATTGAAAGTCATTTTTAGTCCAAGACAAGGTTTATAACCTGTGTCTGGGATACTGGTCTAGTGTGTCCCAGTCCCAATGATAGCTCCCCACAATAATAGCCCACTTTCCTCATCTCCTCTTCTCCTTGACTGCCAACTTGAATAGAATGAATTTAATGACGTGCGCCCAGACAGGTGTAATAAAACTATAAGGGACGAATCCCTCAGCCTTTTGACCTGTTGGAGTGGCGCCCTGTGCCCTAGTAAGGCTACATACTGTACGGTAGACCAGGAACAGATGTGAGAGTGAGCATTGGCTAGCCTTGGCTAGCGCCTGTAACTGTCCTCATGCCCGAACCTGGAGCTGGGAGCCTCTCCAGGCCCAGACTCATCAGCTGCGTCCCAAATGGCACCATATTCCCTATGAGCCCTGGTCAAAAGTAGTGCACTATAAAGGGAATAGGGTACCATTTGGGATGGTGCCATCATCAGCCTGTTTTTACTGCTGAGTGGGCGGCGTGGCATTGGAATAGAGCTTAGGCTCATTAATAGCCCATGTGGATTGTTCCAGGAAAGGGGTAATAAGGGGCGTCTGTAACGTAAATCCTGTACATTTCCACCCCTGGGGCTCCAGTTTCCCATTGGACCCGGGTCAAAGGTGAGATCGGGCTTAATTTAGCCCCCTCTCGTCAGTGCCCATAAAGGAAGCTATGGAAGCTGGCCAGCTCAAGGGGACGTAGACCTGTGACTAGATGATTAGCAAGGATAGAATTAAACTCTTACCTGCACCATTTTGGTACTGCCCTTAAGAGTCTAATATAGGCTACGGAGGCCTAAATCGAGCGAGGTATGCTTGTCGACTATGCAAAGTTGATGGAGTTCGCTGCTCTCTCTTTTCTGAGGACACTCTGTGCCTTTCTGTCGGCATGTGACATGATATACAATCCCCTCCCTCCCCCATATCACTGCATTATTGATCAGTGCACCACCATCTTCTACACACACACACACACACTGAGCACACACACACACACACTGCGGGGGATTTCTCAGTGTGCAGACGCCTCTTAAGTACCCTCGGCTGAAGTAGCTATACCTAGCTTTAATTGGCCCATTGACTATGAATGGCATTGCTCAAACACTGGGCCTCATTACTGTATTGTAACAACGACTGGGCTCTGGTCAAAAGGGCTCTGGTCAAAAGTAGTACACTATATAGGGAATAGGGTGCCATTTGGATCGCAGACTGTCTTTGGAGTGATGTGATCCTTCAGTATAGCTAGCTGGGTTTTTCCCCCAGTTGTCTGGGCTGCTGGAGTCGGTTGCTGTTGCTACTCTGTTTGGTTCGTTGCTAGGCCCTGAGCACTCTCGTCACATCAGTATCCTTTTTTCCGTTCGCCTTGCCCTGCCCTCCACTCCCCTCTCCTCCCTGCCCCACCATTTGGACAGTGGAGGTATGCGTTTGTCTGGCTAGCCTCAGCCAAGTCCCCTGGATTGGCCCGAAGTCCGGCCAACTTGTGCACAATCTGTCAAGGGGACTTCAAGCAACAACTGGGATGCTAATATTTTCAAATATCCCCTGCAGTACATTCCTCTGGGACTCCCCACTCTACTCTCCTCCCTCCCCTACACCAGGGGCTTAGCTTTCTGTTGGTGTGGAAAGCTTGGATATCTGTACTGGTGGGACTAGGTATGTCGTCCCAAATGACATCCTATTCCCTACATAGTGCACTACTTTTGACCAGACACCTATGGTGCCTGGTCAAAAGCAGTCCACTATGTAGGGAATAGGGTGTCATTTGGGATACAGCCTAGTAGGCGTGTTTGACATGCCAGCTAGGCTGGGAAGAGGAGAAATGTTGTCAACATTATCATCCCATATACAGTGACACGTCAGATGAATGATTAGTGATACACATTGCTAGCTTTGCTCTGATGTGTAGAGACAGCATATTACTGTACTGCCATTCCCACTGTACTGCCATTCCCACTGTACTGCCATTCCCACTGTACTGCCATTCTTTGTTTTGCGGATGCAAACATGTTTTTATAGTGCTGACTTCTGTTCCAGGTACAGATCATTCATTATTTGGGATCAGCGACCATAAATACATTGTGCCTCCTTAGTAGTTTCTTGTAAGTCGTGTGACTTTAGTTTCCAAATATATCAACATTAGTATCTGCACTGATTCATGAACAGGAACTTGACAGATGCATGATCTCTCAACCACAAGGAAATAGGCGAAATATAGTGGCACGTCTTGCAGTAGATATCTACCATGTTTTGAGTTGTACCCTGTTCACTGTTGACATTTGAAGATATCTCATTTGGATTATTTTAAATAAAGGTGTTATTTTATAAAGGGGGAAAGATTTATCACAGAAATGCTAGTAATAATAATAATAGTATTTTGTGTCTATTACATACTTTATAAAAATAAAAATGTCCCCCCCAATTAAATGCTTGTATATCTCTAATTCTAGATTGTATTCTAAGGCAACAAAAAATTCATAATTTTTTACAAATACAGTAAATTCCAAATAATTGAAATAGCCCAAAGTTTCCACATCATGCATACAATATTTTGCAATACATTTTACTTAAAGTTAAACTATAACAAAGTGGAAGTGGTCAACCTTATCACATTCTTACACTTACAGTAGATGTTATCAGCCTTGTGATGAATGTGTTTGTCTCCTCCCCAACAGTTATATCCAACCCCAAGAACCCAAAGGACCCAGCAAAGTCCTTCAGCTTCGACCACTCCTACTGGTCCCACACTACGGTGAGATTGCTTTCCTCTTGCTTTGGTGCTGCTTTTATCCTAAATGGCCTCCAAAATGGCTGCCAAATTGGCACATTGCCTAAGCCAAACAGCATACTGTTGAATTGAAACAAACCATAAACTGTACTGTAGTTCGACATAAACATGCGTTTAAGTTTGGTCCTGTGTAGCTCAGTTGGTAGAGCATGGCACTTGCAACGCCAAGGGTTGTGGGTTCTATTCCCGCTGGGGCAACCCATATGAAAAAATGTATGCATGCATGACTATAAATCCCTTTAGAGGAAAGTGTCTGCTAAATGGCATATATTATGTTTCTCTTTCTCTCTTACAGCCAGAGGACCCCACCTTTGCCTCACAGAGCCTTGTGTACAATGACCTTGGTAAGGAGATGCTGCAGCATGCCTTTGATGGCTACAATGTCTGCATCTTTGCCTACGGCCAGACCGGAGCTGGCAAGTCCTACACCATGATGGGCAGGCAGGAGGAAGGACAGGAGGGAATCATTCCCCTGGTATGCTCCTCTCACCTCAAATATCCATCCTCCTTAGCTCACTTAAATAACTGTGCAAAGTTCAATATTCCAATAACATTTTCACTTGAGCACAGTTGCCTCCATGATCACAGACTACCATTGTGGGTGCCATTAGAACAGATTCAAGAAATGTCTAAAACAAATTACATTTATTCTGTTACATTTAGGTTCTTCATCCTAGATCATTTCCTTAGTTATGCTCATATCCTTAGTTATACGAGTACGAGCAAGGCCCAATAGTATTGTCCCATTTATTTAAACCATATTTGGAAGTTTCATGCTGACCGTTCACATTGATTGGAATACCTGAGTATTCAATTCTTCCCATCCCAAAGAGGTCAGAAGAGCTTTGGCTCACTAATAAGCAATCGTTTCGCTCATTGGCAACATCATGTATGCATTCCATCTTCTCTGCCGGCAACACGTACTGCATTAAGACATTTCTCCCCTGGCTTTGGCGTCTAACCGTCAAGTTATTTGTGTTATCTATCGATCTGCATCTCCTCTCTCTTCCTCCTCTCTTTTGAATGCTCCTAAATGGCAATAACGCATTTCTTCCTCTGCCTCTAGCTCTGCGAAGAACTCTTTGAGAAAATCAATGACAACAACAAAGACGAGATCTCGTTCTCAGTGGAGGTGAGTCCCAGACAGCTTTAGGGGCTTATCCCAACCCCCCCTCTCTCTCCCTCTGACCCTTACCTCAGCCCCTCCTCACTCCTCTTTCTGATGTAGGCCTACCCTCCCAAATTGTAGCCCTGCACTGACTCCACTCTATGATAGTATGAGCTCTACCTTGTTCTCACATCCACAGCAAACTCAAAGTATTGGAGTTTCCCTAGCAATGCTCTACTAGCAGCACATATTAGCTCAATCTTCCGTGTACTCAACGCTTAAGCAAATTCAAGTCTCTGAAATGGAACACCAAGTGATCCATATTGAGCATATACTGTGACTTCTGCATTACAAAAAGTAGCATTCCAACACTATAAATGGCATTACTCCTGATTGGAAAAACCTCTTCTTGACTGTCATGTTGCTGTAGGGTAAAGTTGCCCCAAGATGCTGATATGGAGTGAGTTTAGCATTAGGATTGGGGGAGGGGGAGTTGATCCCGGATCTGTACGTAGTGGAAACTTCACCCCGTAGCGTTACTGTATGTTTCTGATATAAAGGCTTCACTATAGCGTTAGGCGGCCATGGCCCATAGATGCTCATACTGTAATGGCCCATAGATGCTCATACTGTAATGGCCCATAGATGCTCATACTGTAATGCAATCACTTCTAGGTCAGCTACATGGAGATCTACTGTGAGCGGGTGCGGGACTTGCTCAACCCGAAGAACAAAGGGAACCTGCGTGTGCGAGAGCACCCCCTGCTGGGGCCCTACGTGGAGGACTTGTCTAAGCTGGCCGTTACCTCCTATAATGACATCAACGACCTCATGGACGCCGGCAACAAGGCCAGGTCAGCGTCAGGACGAGACCTACCCGGGGGCTTTGTCCCAAATCGCACCCTATTTCCTATATAGTGCACTACTTTTGACCAGAGCCCTTGGCACCCTATTCCCAAAATAGTGTTCTACATTTGACCAGAGCCCTATTGGCCCTGGTCAAAAGTAGTCCCTAAATAGGGAATAGTGTGTCATTTGTGATGCACAGAGGCGTGCGTGGGGAGGGAGGTGGTTGGACATAAATGATATGATAATCTGTGTGCATTTAAGAATCAAATAAGAAACAGTTCTTAAAAATGGTTTTGCTTGAAAAGTCAGGCTTTTCAGTGTGTTGCTGAACCTGATTTGGTCCTGTTTTAGCCGGAGTAGTAGTAGTTGTAGTAGTAGTTGTTGAGTCCATGTGGTTGATTGGATTGTTGTTAAAGCAGTAGCTTGGTCACTGTTCCCTAGCTCTCAAGCAGGTGATTCTCCTTTTGGGACAGAGGGTGAGAGAGTGAGAGAGTGAGAGGGTGAGAGAGTGAGAGGGTGAGAGAGTGAGAGAGTGAGAGAGTGAGAGAGTGAGAGAGTGAGTGTGTGTACATGTACACACGCCTGCCTTCGTTGCTGCGCGCAATACACTCAATACAGAACAAAAAAACATGCCCATATAAATCTTATATCTACATTAAACCATTTCAATATACTTTTTAGATAGCAATACGATGGTTTCGCATCTTTCCATTTGGTGTGATTGAACTAATGTGTCAACTCTGTTACAGGACGGTGGCTGCCACCAACATGAACGAGACCAGCAGCAGGTCCCACGCTGTCTTCACCATCGTCTTCACACAGAGGAAGTACGACAGTGAGACAGACCTCTCCACAGAAAAGGTGAGAGGAATGGGATCCCAGACTGCCATTTCCCAGTGTCTATTCAAGCCCCCTCTTACAAATATTGAAGATTGTTGATCTGTTAATTGATTAATTAGGAGGGGCTGACCAGGAGGAGCACTTTTGTAAATATTTATTTTACCAACTAACAGCACATCAAAGAGCTCCTTGATATATTTTTATTGTGCGTGCTACTACATCTAGATAAAGTGCCTTCTGCTTATTTTGATCTCAATGCTTTTGAGTTATGCCTAATATTCTCAACTAGTGCTTTGAGTTAAGCTTACTGTTGTCAACTCAATGCTTTGTGTTAGGCCTATGGTTGTCAACTCAATGCTTTGTGTTAGGCCTATGCTTGTCAACTCAATGCTTTGTGTTAGGCCTATGCTTGTCAACTCAATGCTTTGTGTTAGGCCTATGCTTGTCAACTCAATGCTTTGTGTTAGGCCTATGGTTGTCAACCCAATGCTTTGTGTTAGGCCTATGGTTGTCAACTCAATGCTTTGTGTTAGGCCTATGCTTGTCAACTCAATGCTTTGTGTTAGGCCTATGGTTGTCAACTCAATGCTTTGTGTTAGGCCTATGCTTGTCAACTCAATGATTTGTGTTAGGCCTATGCTTGTCAACTCAATGCTTTGTGTTAGGCCTATGCTTGTCAACTCAATGCTTTGTGTTAGGCCTATGCTTGTCAACTCAATGCTTTGTGTTAGGCCTATGCTTGTCAACTCAATGCTTTGTGTTAGGCCTATGGTTGTCAACTCAATGCTTTGTGTTAGGCCTATGCTTGTCAACTCAATGCTTTGTGTTAGGCCTATGCTTGTCAACTCAATGCTTTGTGTTAGGCCTATGCTTGTCAACTCAATGCTTTGTGTTAGGCCTATGGTTGTCAACCCAATGCTTTGTGTTAGGCCTATGGTTGTCAACTCAATGCTTTGTGTTAGGCCTATGCTTGTCAACTCAATGCTTTGAGTTAAACCTACTATTCTCAACTCAATGCTCAATTTGATCTCCACACATTTTCTATGATTGTGATGGAGATACAAAGGAGCCACTGTCAGTATACACACAATGACTATTGTAATGAGATACTATCAGATTTCTGTGTAGAAGTCACTCTTCAGTTGACTTGACTAAAGTATACGTTTAGGTATTAATTGGTTTAGAATTGCTAATGTTGTTTTGGTTATTAATATTGTATTACATTGTATGCATTTTATTGTATCTAGTTATGAACTAGTTGTATTGGGTGAACTATTTAGCTATAACTGCACATTTCATGATTAGGATATTACTTTTCATACTGTTAATTTTGAATGTAATTAAAGAAAATAATCATGTGAAGCAATGGATATATTGTTTCTGATGGTGTGTGTGTGTGTTAGTCCTAAACTGATTGTTCCCATCTAACCCGCCCCAGGTCAGCAAAATCAGTCTGGTGGACTTGGCAGGAAGTGAGCGAGCTGACTCTACTGGAGCCAAAGGCACCAGGCTAAAGGTAGGACCCTTGTGGCTCAGTTGGTAGAGAATGGCGCTTGCAACGTCAGGAATGCAAATTCGATCCCCGCTAGGGCCACCGATATGAAAAATGAATGCATGCATGACTCTAAGTCGCGTTGGATAAAAGCATCTGCTAAATGGCTATTATTATTATTATTATTATTATTATTATTATTATTATTATTATTATTATTATTATTATTAGGGATGTAGGCCACTCTTCAGCAACATACCACAAATATACCGCAAGTGGCTATGGATTTATTTAAGGGTCTAATAAATTGATATTTGCTATGTGGCTTGTGTTTATTAGGAGGGAGCCAACATCAACAAATCTCTGACCACATTAGGGAAGGTCATCTCTGCCCTGGCTGAGGTGGTGAGTACTGTTTGTCTCTCTCTCTCCCCCTCCCTCTCTCTGCCACTGTCGTCCACATGAGGAAGGCATGTTGTAACTTGGTCTGCTCTTCTGTTCTTTCCCTCTTCCCCTGGTGTTACTTGCATACCCAGGATTACACTACCAGCAAGGTAAACCCTTTGTGTGTTCAGTCATTGCTAACCACTGATCCCTCCAAAAAGAGACGGGTTCTGCCAATATTTTGTCTCAGTGCTAAGGTGTCATTTTGTCATCCGACCATTTTTCTCCACTGACTCATCACCTTTATTTTATCTGCAATGGACCCGGACTATCTGCATGGACCCTTTCTTGCACTGACTCTATGCACACTCACAAGACTATATATACACACTGACACTCTCACACAAAACCCACACACTTTCACAGACACACAGACACACGCCACACACATATACACACACACACACACACACACACATACTTTTACACATCATATGCTGCTGCTACTCTGTTCTTTATTTTACTCTTATTATACACTGTGTGTACGAATTATTAGCAACAGAACAGCTTCAATTCATCGGGGCATGGATTATACAAGCGGCCGAAAGCGTTCCACAGGGTTGCTGGCCCATGTTGACTCCAATGCTTCCGACAGCTGTGTCAAGTTGAATGGATGTCCTTTGGGTGGTGGACCATTCTTGATTCACACGGGAAACTGTTGAGCGTGAAAAACCCAGCAGCGTTGCAGTTGTTCACACAAACCGGTGCGCCTGGCACTTACTACCATACTCCGTTCAAAGGCACCTAAATCTTTTGTCTTACCCATTCACCCTCTGAATGGCACACATACACAATCCATGTCTCAATAGTCTCTAGGCTTAAAAATCCTTCTTTAACCTGTCTCCTCCCTTTCATCTACACTGATTTTGAAGTGGATTTAACAAGTGACATCAATAAGGGATCATGGCTTTCATGGATTCACCTGGTCAGTCTATGTCATGGAAAGAGCAGGTGTTCTTAATGTTTTGTACACTTAGTGTATATCCTGATGCCTAGTCACTTTACCCTGCCTTCATGTACAATGCTACCTCGTACCCCTGCACAGTGGTCTGGTATTCCCTGTATATAACTCCATTCTTGTGTATTTTATTCCTTGTGTTACTATTATTTTTTAACTCTACATCGTTGGGAAGGGCTCGTAAGTAAGCATTTAACGCTAAAGTCTACACCCATTGTATTCGGCGCATATGACAAATACAATTTGATTTGATTTTACTTTTTGGAGGAACCGACAATCTTTGCACTGTAACAAAATCTTCAGAAATCAGGCCTATATTCGTTCTTTATCACCTCTACAGCACTTAGTGTGAAGATGCTGCCATTTTACAGTAGACTCTCCCTTCAGCCTCTCCTCCCATCACTCTTTCCATCTTACATTGGGAAACTAACATCCATCCATCCATTTCTGTTTGTTCACCACCATCTAACATTGGTTTTGTTTGACACAGAGCAAGAAGAAGAAGAAGACCGACTTCATCCCGTACAGAGACTCGGTTCTGACATGGCTGCTTAGGGAGAACCTAGGTAAGAATAGAATAAATCATGCCAACTATGTAACTGCACTGTATGAGAAATACATTCAGAATCTGGTGACCGTAATGTATTTAAACCATTAAGCGAATGGCATATGCCCGTCAGTCAAGATGAAAACCTGTGTATACTGTAACATGAGGAGCACATTTCCAATGTATCAGCTCAGTCCAAGTGAAAACTGCATAGCAATGAGTATCCATACAATAACACTGTAGAGTCAAGCTATCCCAAAACAGATTCAAGCTTTTTTGATGCAGTCACGGGAATGACCTTGTCTGCACATTTATCATGTAAATGACTTTGTATGTGATTTGTGACAAGGGAATTAATTTGTTCCAATCTTTTTCTCTCTTTTTCTCTCACTCACTCAGGTGGAAACTCCAGAACAGCCATGGTAGCTGCCCTCAGTCCTGCAGACATCAACTATGATGAAACCCTCAGCACACTTCGGTAGGGCTCACCTCTTTGAAATAACACAAAATGCAATATTACAAAATGCAATATTACTGTAAAATGTTTAGTTCATATTTAGCGAATTTATGGTATGTTTCATTGTGTTACTGTACTGCTTTGTTAGTAGTTCTTAATCATTGTCTTGTGTCAAATTTTTCTGAAGACAATGAGCGTATTTGAGTTGAATTTATCTGTAATGCATTGTGGGTAAATTGTGACTAACTGACTGATCTACATAATAATTAGTAGTTATTTATGATGCAAGTGATTTGTAGGTCAGTCAGTTGCCTAAAATATCAGCTGCAATGACGAACAAGCCCAATGCTACGTCAATAGGATTTGTAGTAAACATGTTTTGCTCACTTCCTTTGCTAGCTATGCTGACCGGGCCAAGCAGATCAAGTGCAATGCCGTCATCAACGAGGACCCCAACAACAAGCTTGTGCGCGAGCTGAAAGACGAGGTGACACGGCTGAAGGACCTGCTCCGCGCCCAGGGCCTGGGAGACATCCTGGACAGTGAGTGTGCCACATCACAGCGCCACCTTCAGTCACGAAGTCTACATTTCAGACCAACATTTCAGGCTATTTAGGTTGCGTCCCAATAATCTCTCTTTTCTCCCGAAGTATGCACTTGTTCACTTCCCTTCATGGATTTGAAAGGAAATGACTATATACATGGGAAGTCTTTCTAAACCAGTCCAATGCTTTAAAATGTGTGGGGAGTAGTGAACGAATACACACTTCAGAAGGAAGGAGAGACTAATGGGACGTAGCCTTGTTCTTAGTGGTCCAACACAAGCTGGCAACATCCCCTCTCTCTCTTCACTCTGATCTCCTTTCTCTAATTCATCATCTATGTATCCGTTGTGTTACCCGTACTACTGCCTGTTCTCTACATGCCAAACTAGATGTAGCATGATATTGAAATCATATCTGTTGTGTCATTGTTTTATCTCTAATATGACAAGGCATGATTATTGTTTTTGCTAAAATAACCACACAATATGTTAGATATTTATTTCTTGAAGTTAAGATATTCATGAACACATTTTATTGATACATGCTAAATCCCCAAAACATGCATCATAGATGGTAGTTTATGGCAATGGTTTATGTTCATATTACATTAGCTACACATACATAGATAGATGGTGGTTATTAGATTAATTAGAGACATAACACGTAATCTCATTAATTAATGTGTGACGTAATGAATAATCCACCATTTAGTGTTTACTGCATGTTCAATGGCATGTCATCTCATCCTCATCAAGCTGTCCCATTTCCTTCTGACCAGTCAGAAATGTCTGTAACCTTTGCCTCCCAGTCAATTTAATCTACTAGTCTCACCTCTGACCCTTATCTTCTTCCTGCTTCCCCTCAGTTGAGCCTATGGGGGATGATTGCCCTGGAAGTGGAAGCAAATGTGTGTATATTTGTGGTGGGGTTCACTCTCGACCTCACTCGCTCTCGCCCCTTTTACTACTGATAGCTAACCATTGCTGTTGCACCCACCCTTTTCCTGAAAACAACCCTCCTGGTTTTGCATGTAAATGCAAAAGATGCTAAGCCTAAATGTACGGATTCTCAGACGTGCAAGGGTTTCATGCTATTCGGGAAGGGTTAGAATGCCACTAGGTTAGCATGCTTTTGTGCTTGCAATTTGTTTTGAATGATGGAGGTGAGGCAGAATTATTAAATCCAAATACACACGAAAGTATGTGGACACCCCTTCAAGTTATTCCAAAATTGTAGCCTACATGTCTTATGTAATCCGGAGGTACACTACATGGACAACAGTATGTGGACACCACTTCAAATGAGTGGATTCAGCTATTTCAGCCACACCCGTTGCTGACAGGTGTATAATATCGAGCACACCGCCATGCAATCTCCATAGACAAACATTGGCAGTCGAATGGCCCGTACTGAAGAGCTCAGTGACTTTCAACATGGCACCGTCATAGGATGCCACCTTTCCAACAAGTCAGTTCGTCAAATTTCTGCCCTGTTAGAGCTGCCCCGGTCAACTGTAAGTGCTGTTATGGAAAGGTCTAGGAGCAACAACGGCTCAGCCGCAAAGTGGTAGGCCACACAAGCTCACAGAACTGCCTCTGGAAGCAACGTCAGCACAATAACTGTTTGTCGGGCGCTTCATGAAATGGGTTTCCATGGCCGAGCAGCTGCACAGAAGCCTAAGATCACCATGCGCAATGCCAAGCGTCGGCTGGAGTGGTGTAAAGCTCGCCGCCATTGGACTCTGGCGCAGTGGAAACGCGTTCTCTGGAGTGATGAATCACGCTTCACCATCTGGCAGTCCGACGGACAAATCTGGGTTTGGCGGATGCCAGGAGAACGCTACCTGCTCCAATGCATAGTGCCAACTGTAAAGTTTGGTGGTGGAGGAATAATGGTCTGGGGCTGTTTTTCATGGTTCTGGCTAGGCCCCTTAGTTCCAGTGAAGGGAAATCATAATGCTACAGCATACAATGACATTCTAGACAATTCTGTGCTTCCAACTTTGTGGCAACAGTTTGGGGAAGGCCCTTTCCTGTTTCAGCATGACAATGCCACCATGCACAGAGGTCCATACAGAAATGGTTTGTCGAGATCGGTGTGGAAGAACTTGACTGGCCTGCACAGAGCCCTGACCTCAACCCCCATCAAACACCTTTGGGTTGAATTGGAACCAGTGGAGGCTGCTGAGGGGAGGACGGCTCATAATAATGGCTGGAATGGAGTCAATGGAATGGTATCGAACACATGGAAACCACGTCTTTGATGTGTTTGATACCATTCCATTGATCATTCCAGCCGTTATTATGAGCCGTCCTCCCTTCAGTAGCCTCCACTGATTGGAACACCGACTGCTAGCCAGGCATAATCGCCCAACATCAGTGCCCGACCTCACTAGTGCTTGTGGCTGAATGGAAGCAAGTCCCCGCAGCAATGTTCCAACATCTAGTGGAAAGCCTTCCCAGAAGAGTGGAGGCTGTTGTAGCAGCATAGGGAGGACCAACTCCATATTAATGGCCATGATTTTGCATGTGTCCACATACTTTTGGTCATGTGGTGTATATCCCAACAAAGGCACTAGACAATATCGTTGACGCTTTAACTTCTAATGCCATCTTATAATAACTTGTCTTTCCCCCCCACCCACATCATTACTTACCTTACCCTTTGGGTCCTTAACCCATCTTTGAAAACCTCTTTTTTTTTTTTCTTGCCGATGAAGCTTGTGTTGTTTTACTAATTATCCATTGCAGGTGACAATGTTCAAGACATTAGAATACTACTAAGTTCTCAAATTGAAGCTTTGAGCTACAGGAGGAAAGGTGCATGCTCTCTCATTTCTATGTAGCCGATTTAGATATGTGTTATCTAGATGTTTGCTGTGTTTCGACAGAATTCAGTCCTCTTGTAGCTAGCATATGCTTTCTTTTAGCTGTATTCCCCAAACTCCCTACCCTTTCCCCCTCTTCCCTGTCCTTTGGCTGCTCCACATTGCCATCATACGCTCCGGTAAAAAAATATTAAATGTATGTGCTCCAGATTATCTGTATTATATGACATTGTAAAAATTGGCTGCATGGGAGGATAAGGAAATAGAAGGTTATCCTCTGCTGCTCAGTGGCCATTTTTACCAAATTCCATTTTTAGTCAATATGTGGAGATTTCAGTCTGTCTTCCTGTGAGGTTTAGAGGGCAGTCATCTGAAACGCCCTTGAGGCCATTTTGTAGAGAAGGGCTGGTTGACATTTAGACAGGTGGCTCAGTCAGTGTGTGCGGGTGGGTTTTCACTTGTTCTTGTGTGGTGGGGTAAGTTGAAGAGACTCTCACTGCACTGCAGTCTGAACTTTGGCAGCGTGTCTCCATCTATATCACTTCCACACCGTCACCCCCCCACCCCCCTTCCTCCTCCTCCTCCTCCCTGGCCCTCTGGCTGCCTATAACCCCCTCCTCAGTTGGTACATGTTAGCAGTTTTCACACCAGTATATATTTTGGAATTTAAGAAAAAAAGGTTCTGTTTAGGTGCAATACATTACCATAACGACATAATATAGTTTCTTGTCTTTTTTTTGTTACATTTTTATTAATTTTTTTATTTAGCAGACGCTCTTATCCAGAGCGACTTACAGTTAGTGAGTGCATACATTTTTCATACTGGCCCCCCGTGGGAATTGAACCCACATCCCTCGCGTTGCAAGCGCTCTACCAACTGGGCTACAGGAGGGCCACTGATCTGTCACTGATTGAAGTTAGTAGGTGCATTTGAAAAGCGTATTGCCAGTTCAAGTTCAATTCCCAATTGTAATGATAGATGGAGGGATCTGTTCATTGGCCACAATAATGTGTGTCCTTTAAGATTTATAAATCCTGCAAATTCTCAGACAAAATAATGTCAAGCAAAATAAATAAAAATGGTGGCCATCAAACATAGTGAACAATTCGATTTAGTCATTTTGCGAGACGTTGAATGGAATGGTTTACCAATTTCAACATATACATCGATTGACAAAACAACGTCCTTTAACTTTTTAACCACCTGGGGAGAAAACTGCTGCTCTGTGTAACTGACCATTGTGCTGGTTGTCTGTCTTCATCCTTTGACGTGCAATGTGTGTCTTACACTGGTCTTTCCTCCTCTTTGTCCTTCTCTCCCTCTTCCCCATATTCTCCTTTTTCTGTCATTTTGTGACCCTCCTCCCTTTCCTGGGACCCTGCCCCTCTCTCCTCTTGTTGACTCAGACCTGAAAGACATACACAACAATAAGCATAGATACTTGCTAGCCTCAGAGAACCAACGCCCTGGCCATTTCTCCACAGCCCCTATTGGCTCCCTGACAGCCTCGCCGTCCTCTGGCTCGCTCTGCAGCCTAGTTGGCCCGCAGTCGGTCACCAGTATCCAGGAGCGCATCATGTCCACCCCGGGAGGGGAAGAGGCCATCGAGAGACTCAAGGTACAGTATACCTCCCTACCCCAGCACTAGCTACACTGAACAAAAATATAAACGCAACATGCAACAATTTCAAAGATTTTACTGAGTTACAGTTCATGTAAGGAAATCAGTCAATTTAAATAAATAAATTAGTCCTAATCTATGGATTTCACATGACTGGGAATACAAATATGCATCTGTTGGTCACAGATACCTAAAAATAAGAAAAGGTAGGGGCGTGGAACAGAAAACCAGTCAGTATCTGGTGTGACCACTATTTGCCAGGCTGTTGATTGTGGCCTGTGGCATGTTGTCCCACCTCTTCAATGGCTGTGGTTGTGAGGCCGGTTGGATGTACTGCCAATTCTCTAAAACGATGTTGGAGGCGGCTTATGTTAGAGAAATGAACATTCAATTCTCTGGCAACAGCTCTGGTGGACATTCCTGCAGTCAGCATGCCAATTGTATGCTCCCTCAAAACTTGAGACATCTGTGTGACAAAACTCACATTTTAGTGGCATTTTGTTGTCCTCAGCACAAGGTCCACCTGTGTAATGATCATGCTGTTTAAATCAGCTTCTTGATATGCCACGCCTGTCAAGTGGATGGATTATCTTGTCAAATGAGAAATGCTCACTAACAGGGATGTAAACAAATTTGTGCACAAAATTTGAGAGAAATAAGCTTTTTTGTGCGTATGGAACATTTCTGGGATCTTTGTCAGCTCATGAAACATGGGACCAACACTTTACATGTTGCGTTTTAAATTTTTGTTCAGTGTAGTTTTTAAAGTCAAAAAGACAACTTTTTACGTTAAATTCCATAATTAAACATCATTGAAATGGATGAGACCCCTAAACTATGTAAGGACATAAACAGTGGAACAAAACCAATATAGTCCCTATCTTTTCCTGAATTTTAAGTGAAAAGATAGAAAGTCGAGAATTCACCCCATGCTCTTAGTCTGTTTTCTGAAATGGAAGCCCTCTGAAGATTTAAGAAACATGCATGGATAAAAAAATGGAGGGATAGAACATTATAGTGTGAAAACTCATCTTGGAAAAGTGCAGCAATTTTGTTAAACAACAAATGGATCTCAGTCCATTTGATGTCAAGGCCCTTTTGTGAAAGCTGCCCTCTTACTAATATCTTCCTCTCACGCTATCAGTCTTCAGCTGTTCTTTTATATCTGTCCCTTGGCTTTCCCTCTCTCACCCTCGTTAGCTGCTGATGAGGGAGCACATAGGATGGCAACATGCAGCCATTACGAGCTGCAGTTTCCATGGCTACCGTGGTGCCAGTCTGTCATCCAATGACGTCGGGCGCCGACGCAGATGGGGAGGAAATGGGACCAAAATAGATCTAGTCTTGGTGGCCAATAAGCGTAAAAAGCGTCAGAAAATATCCTGAAAGCACACTGCGTGCTCACATGAAATAAATTGGTCATCAGGATCCTATCTATCTGCTCCTAGTCTGACATTCAACTGATAATAGTACTTAGTGTTGCCGTGTGTCTTTGGGAGATTCATCTATCATAAGCATTGTGTAACTGAATATATTTAGCTGATTTCATGTGCCTCCCTCAAACAAAACACTTTGTAAAAGATGCACATAATCTGCTGAATCTCCGTAGGCTGTATATGCGTCCCAAATGACACCCTATTCCTTTTAGTGCACTACCTTTGATCAGAGCCCTCTGGGCCCTGGTCAAAACTAGTGCACTCTTAGGGAATAGGGTGCCATTTGGGATGCAGCCATGGACTTTTTAATTTGAACCAGGGGACAGTTTCTGTCCAGAACAACAGATGGTAGGGGTGTTTACCCTTTACAAAGGATGGAGTTGAATTTATTGGCCAATGGCCATACTTCCTGCTTTGAGAGCCAGATGGTCGTGAGCAAGCCAGTGGTGATAGTTGGGATGAACAATGAGTGATTAACACAATGGCAGGACTAGGGAGCACATGACATTCCCAGGTTTTGGGTGTTTTGACTTAACCCCCAGTTAAGACTTGATATTCTCACCATAAGTTTTTGTGCGAGTTAAACAGTGTAGGATATTACAAGCTATTGCAAAGCTAGCCCAACAGTATATTGATAGCTAGGCATTGCAGCCCTGTGCTAGCCCCTTGTTGCAAAGCACCACAGCGTAAACCACCAATTATGCATTCAGAATTTTAAAAAATCATGAAAATAACAGCAAGTTGATAAAGGGGTTGGAACTTTTTTGTCATGCTTGTGCCCATGCTGTTTCAGTCACATAATCTACTTAGCAAAGGTAGGCCTGTGTAGCGTCTTGTTCATTATTACTTTGAACACTGAGGAGGAAAGAAACGTATCTAAAGTAGCTGAATAAAGATTTGTTAAACCAAAAATACTTAAAGTTCTTCAGGATATAGAACCTGATAAAGAGGTGATTTTATCATATTAGGTGAACCAAATAATAACAGTATGCTAAATGTATTATTTTTCTTGCCACTCCCCAATCTGTCCTCAGGAATCAGAGAAAATCATTGCTGAGCTCAATGAGACCTGGGAGGAGAAGCTTCGGAAGACCGAGGCTATACGAATGGAGAGGTCAGTGGAGGGTCAAAGCCCCAGGATGCCTTTTTGTTCGTCTGTCCTTTCAAATGGGACACTTTCAGTG
The DNA here is from genome assembly GCF_020615455.1 of Coregonus clupeaformis. NCBI lineage: Eukaryota > Metazoa > Chordata > Actinopteri > Salmoniformes > Salmonidae > Coregonus > Coregonus clupeaformis. Next base: position 25,053,384 of record NC_059215.1, read on the forward strand.
AAAGGCTGTGTCCCGATTCTCCTCCCTTCTTCTGAAATGTGCCTTTTCTGTCTGTCGCCCCTCTCACTTTACTAACCTCTCCGTCTCCCTTTGACCTTAACCATCTGTCACACTCTCCTTTCAATGTGCTTTCTTTCTTTCTTTCCTTTCTTTCTTTATTTCTTTCCTTCTTTCTAAAATAGAGAAGCATGTTTAAGGGACAGGAAGCAAGACAGAATATATATATTTTTTAAATGCTCATCCACTACAGTGCATTCGGAAAGTATTCCGCAATAAAAACATAAATACTTTATTTACATAAGTATTCAGACCCTTTGTTATGAGACTCGAAATTGAGCTCAGGTGCATCCTGTTTCCATTGATCATCCTTGAGATGTTTCTACAACTTTACCTATGGTAAATTTAAATTGATTGGACATGATTTGGAAAGGCACAAACCTGTCTATATAAGGTCCCACAGTTGACAGTGCATGTCAGAGCAAAAACCAAGCCATGAGGTCGAAGGAATTGTCCATAGAGCTCTGAGACAGGATCGTGTTGAGGCACAGATCTGGGGAAGGGTACCAAAACATTTCTGCAGCATTGAAGGTCCCAAGAACACAGTGGCCTCCAACATTTTTAAATGGAAGAAGTTTGGAACCACCAAGACTCTTCCTGGAGCTGGCCGCCCGGCCAAACTGAGCAATCGGGGGAGAAGGGCCTTGGTCAGGGAGGTAACCAAGAACCCGATGGTCACTCTGACAGAGCTCCAGAGTTCCTCTGTGGAGATGGGAGAACCTTCCAGAAGGACAACCATCTCTGCAGCGCTCCACCAATCAGGCCTTTATGGTAGAGTGGCCAGACGGAAGCTGCTCCTCAGTAAAAGGCACATGACAGCCCGCTTGGAGTTTGCCAAAAGGCACCTAAAGGACTCTCAGACCATGAGAAACAAGATTCTCTGGTCTGATTAAACCAAGATTGAACTCTTTGGCCTGAATGCCAAGCGTCATGTCTGGAGGAAACCTGGCACCATCCCTACGGTGAAGCATGGTGGTGGCAGCATCATGCTGTGGGGATGTTTTTCAGCGGCAGGGACTGGGAGACAAGTCAGGATCGAGGGAAAGATGAACAGAGCAAAGTACAGAGATCCTTGATGAAAACCTGCTCCAGAGCGCTCAGGACCTCAGAATGGGGCGAAGGTTCACCTTCCAACAGGACAACAACCCTAAGCACACAGCCAAGACAAAGCAGGAGTGGCTTCGGGACAAGTCTCTGAATGTCCTTGAGTGGCCCAGCCAAAGCCTGGACTTGAACCCGATCGAACATCTCTGGAGAGACCTGAAAATAGCTGTGCAGTGACACTCCCCATCCAACCTGACAGCGCTTGAGAGGATCTGCAGAGAAGAATGGGAGAAACTCCCCAAATACATCATACCCAAGAAGACTCAAGGCTGTAATTGCTGTCAAAGGTGCTTTAACAAAGTACTGAGTGAAGGGTCTGAATACTTATGTAAATGTGATATTTCCGTTTTTTTTATATAACCTGTTTTTGCTTTGTCATTATGGGGTATTGTGTGTAGATTGATGAAAAAAAAACAATTTCATCTGTTTTAGAATAAGGCTGTAACGTAATAAAATGTGGAAAAAGTCAAGGAGTCTGAATATTTTCCGACTGCACTGTATGTCAGGAGGAGACAATTGTTTGCCAGCCAATTGTTTGGTTTGTATTTCATTGCGTGGGAACTTTAGCTGACAGAACGCTTTCACAAAGCATATCATGGTAAAGATGAACACTAGCACCCAAACACTTAATGACCTATACTGTGGACATACCCAATACACATTCCTATATTTCTGTATGTATTGTGTGATCATTATGTATCTTCCTGCAAGTGCCGCATTCTGTCTGTATTGTACAGATGTTGACTGTTTCTATCTCTTAAAGTAACACCAATTTTAAATGACTAGCAACAATTTATTGCATGGTGATAACGTTTCCGGTTCAGATTCTACTGTAACGAATGTAACCAGCCCCACCACCAATGTAACATGGACATGTTTCTAACATCACCCTCTACTCTCTCCTCTAGGGAAGCCCTGCTGGCTGAGATGGGCGTGGCTATCCGTGAGGATGGCGGCACTCTCGGGGTCTTCTCTCCTAAAAAGGTAAACGGATATGTGCCATACCGGGGCGTCACAAAAGCAGTAGGTTTTTTTACCTGCTACACCAGCGTGAGCAGAGCGTGAGCCACTCTATCTAGTGTTCTTGGTTTGAGACGAATTCTTAAAAATAGAACCAGAGTTCTATTTCTATGTTTCATTGAAATCAATGGGGGCGTCTCGCGCTCTGCAAAAGTTTGTCTAGTGTAGCAGGCAGGGTCAATTCCAGTTATTTCAGGAAGTGTACTGAAATTCCAATTATTTTCCATGTTTTTCAATTACAAAAATGTTGAATTTAGTTTACTTTCTGAATTGACTGGAATTGAAATGGAATTGACCCCAACCCAGCAGCAGACCTGTTAGACATTTCAGGATAGGGATTCCCATTTCCCATTTTACACACTGGCGTGTCCGAAATCGGTCTTGCCTACTACTTACTACAACTACATACTGTGTACTAATCGTAATACATACTATTTAGAGCGTACTGTTTAGTAAAAATGAATGCAGTAAGCAACAAATAAACATACTAGGCTCACCAATCCTGAGAATGCGTAATTTAAAGCGTAATTGCGTTGATTCCCGCTATTTGTTCATTTGGGTACAGCGCATCCCCTTATCTCATTATCAGCTGATTATCAGCTGTTGTCACACACGTGAGTGTGGAAAGACTGTTCTCTTCCTCAAAAGTATGCAGCGAATTCTACTAGATGAAAGGCCGAAAAGAGTATAACATCCTGGCATTTAAAGCATACCTGAGTTTCGAAATTTAACATAGTATTAAACTTTCAATTTTCGCATATATAAATGGCCTACTATTTAGAACGCAAGTATGGGTGTTCGAACACGGCCACTGTCTCGTACTACACTACTGTTTTCCCATGGTCTAAATGTCCATTTCCATCCTCAGTGACCTCATTGTTGCTTCTTTCCATTTGTGTGTGTAATTTCTTACCGGAGCAATCCCTCAGCTCTCACTTGCTATTCTATCCATTCCTTTATTTTCATTCTCTTTTTTCCATTCCCTTCTTATCTGCTTCCTCCATATGGTAATGTTTAGATGGGCCCTGAAAGGCCCAAGTCCTTGTTTGACGAGGACTTTGATTGTTTTTCAACTAAACAGGTTTGTGAAATCAAATCTACATATTGATTTCTACCACTCCCCCGCTAGATAATGCAAATGATAGCCCCAGACAGACCCCGTAGAGAGTGACCCAGGTTTAGCATATTGTAGAGCTTAGTAATTAATCAAAATGACGCTTTTTCTGCTAAATGGCATATTATTATTATTATTATTATTATTATTATTGTTATTATTACTGTGGCCTTGTATCCTCCTCAGCAAGATCACAGATGTACTGCTATTGTATTGTAGCATGATTTAATTGAAGAGAAGTATTATTTATTGAGCTACACTGCAGGCAATGTATTTGTATTATAACCTTGAAAACCGCTTTCTAGAATAGTGCTCTCTGTGGCCATAGGATTGCTAGTAGAGTTTACTGGCAGCTGTCATACAGTATCAGGGGTCTGTTTAGGAGGTTGTAGAACATTCAGGTAGAAATGTATTGTATAGAACAGTTATGATTCTGTCGTGAGTCATGTAGAATAGGGAATGGTTGGCTCTTTTCATTCCATTTCTATCTGCAATGTTTCACATCACAAAGAAATGGCTTTACAGTGATGCAGAATGATCAAGAATGACCAGAATTCCATTATGTGCCCATTGACTGTGATACAATACACGGTCCCATTTTAGATCCCCATAGATGGTCTATGCTGTAGGTGCTCATACAGCCACAGCCTTAACATGAGAAGGTCCATTCAGTGTAGTAGCTCTTTGCATGGGGAAGGCCCCTGTGCCTGACTGACATTGTGATCTAGCTTTTCAGATTACTGCTGTTGTAGCTCGATGTTGAAATTACAGCCCTATCCACATCCTCTGTGAAGAGGACTAAATTGTCGTCCAGGCCTCACTCATTCCGTCAGATCCCCAGACCGATAGACGCTATAGAGACAGACGGGGCTTATTGAGTAGTGGGTGAAGAATCTGTCTGTACACCTCTGCACTCCTCCCTCTCCCTTTCTCCTTCCTACACCCATCTCCCCCGCACAGGCAGGCACCAATCACAAGGCACGAATGAAAAGAACAACAAGTGCTCTCGTCAGTGGAGTCACGATCGAGAGGGAGATTAGATTAGTCATCTCTGCCACGTTGGCTGTATCGAACGTGACTGTCTGTCTATTGAAGCAAATGTATTTGATATCCGAAAATTATGACTTTGAAGCTCCCCCTTCTCGTAGGACTTTAAACCCTCCTTCACTGCTAGGAGTTTTGTTTTGTTTTGCATATTCTTTCATTTCACTCATTCTTTTCCTCCTCCGTCCACTTTCTCTCATTTTCACCTGCTGCCTCTCCATTGGTTAGCTTTTCGTAGAGAGGCCTTGTGAGGCCTTGTATGCTGACTTGCTTGCTAATGGGGTATTTTCCCCCAAGAAGGTTGGTGGCTCAGTGATACTTACTGTAGCATTGATGTGTTTCTAGTGGTGTCTATCAGACAAAGGTTCAAATAGTAGTAGTTTTCTTTCAAAAGCAAGCTCAATAACTACACTTGATTGAGCTTGCCTGGCGCAATGGAAGCAATGGACTAGGCCCAAAAGTGCAAATCCCTCCCATCCGGCATTCCAGGCAGGCACAAGCCAAACGCTTAAAAAGTATTTGAAAGAAGAAGAAAAAAACTATTTTGAGCCCAGGTCTGGTGTCTATTGTGAAACTAGACTTTAGACCTCGTGAGGATGTTATTGACATGACCTTTTTCATTCCACTTTCATGAAGGGGTATTAGTTAATTAATTTGTCTCAATCATGCTTCATAGGTATATTTAAATGTGATTTCCTGAATTTTTCTGTTTTATGTCTATGCATATCATTGACATGTATTTCACATACGTATTACTGGTGCAAGTACTGTATGTGAACAGTGTCTTACTCTTGAACTCCACTCAAATCTCCGTCTCACTAGACCCCTCACCTGGTCAACCTGAACGAGGACCCATTGATGTCAGAATGTCTGCTGTATTACATCAAAGACGGAATCACAAGGTAACTCAGCAGAACACAGTTGGGAGAAGTTGCCCCATAGACACTGATCTTGGGTCACTTTTGCATTTTCCCCATTAATGTTTAAGGTAAGGATTTGGGAGGGGAAGCTGATCCTAGATCTGTACATAGGAGAAACTTCACCCCGGAGCCAGAGCTTCACAGTGGAATGCTGTTTAGAAGCTACTGCAAAACATTTTCATCAAGGGTTTTTTAGTTCTCTGAAACATCTCACTTTTCCTGTTTTTGTTCCTGTATCCAGCCTGAAGGGCTTTTAAAGTTGGGGAAAGGTGGCATGTCATCTGCCTTTGATCACCAGCGTATTTTATTGTCTCAAGTCAAGTCAATTACCTCCTCTGGCTCTCCTTTCCCACACAGTAGTCTTCCTATAAAGTATTAAGTTACCTCAGTACCTGAGGTGACAATAATGAACAACAGGAGCCTAGATGAAACGACACGAAGCACCTCAGAAGAGGTAAAACCCTGTTATAAGCAACAACAACAAAAAAGCTGTAGCCTTGGGTTGTCACTTGCTAGTTAAAATGGCCACCCACTCTGGCACTCACTCACAAAATGTCCTCCCTCACTTGTGCCTGCAGGGTGGGCCAGGCGGACACAGAGAGACGGCAGGACATCGTTCTGAGCGGAGCCCACATCAAAGAGGAGCACTGCATCTTCCGCAGCGAGAGGAACACCAATGGAGACGGTGAGAGAAACCATGTGGGGCTTTGTCACTGTAAATCAGTGAAGCGTTGTGCTGCCAAGTGTCTGCATGGGCTAAACTGTGGATGCATGAGGAGGTTTAGAAAATGTTGGTGGCCAGAGGACGGACATTACACCTCAGTTTCAGTAAATTGTTCTGGCAAATTATACTTGTGTATGTTTACAAATGGATGTCTGCAAAAATAAATAAATAAATGACACCCTGGATCACTGAAGCACCTTGTAAGGAAGAAGCCGCCATTTCCTGACCAGGCCCAACTAATGCCACTGTCAATATGCCACTCAATATACTGTACCTATAATCTGTACCTCATTTGTCTGGTGTTGTATCTGTATTGAATTTGGGCAGAGTAAGGCATTCATATTAGAAGCATTATTCATATTTGTTGGTATAGGGATTAATACTGTTCGCTGTATTGATGTGTTTTTTTGTCTTCAGTGGTTGTCCTGCTGGTGCCTTGTGAGGGATCGGAGACCTATGTCAACGGCAAGAGAGTTGGAGCTTCAGTGCAGCTTCGCTCAGGTGTGTATTCCCCACCCCTGCAGATGCAGTTGTATTTCATGAAGCATTTTCAGGAATGTTCTCTTTTCATTCGCAAGTAAAGTGAAGGATCTTCTCATTGACATCTTCTCAACTGATAGAAATAAGACTGGAGAAGGTGTCAACGTTTATTTGAATTGCTATTCAATGACACAGGAATTCCTGAATCTCTTACAGCTTGACTTTTGAGCTCAATGCCTGTTTTGTTTCGACCTTGCGCATGCCCTCGTCACAGGAAACCGCATCATCATGGGGAAGAACCACGTGTTTCGGTTCAACCATCCGGAGCAGGCGAGGGCCGAGAAGGAGGAGAAGGAGAAGGAGACCCCAACAGCAGAGACCCCAGTAGAGCCGGTGGACTGGACCTTTGCCCAGAGAGAGCTGCTGGAGAAGCAGGGCATCGACATGAAGCAGGAGATGGAGAAAAGGTATGTACAGGACCGAATACAGTCATGTTGATCTCATGGACTGTCAAACCTGGCATCCATAGCTTAGTCTACGAATTTGAGTGAGTACATTTCCCTAGCTAGCCCCATCCCTTAGATTTGTACCAAACCACGTGGCAGAGCTGCCATTGGGCTGAAACACAGACTCAGGATTGTGGCTTTAAAGGGGGGACTTTGAGAGGTGGCTAGCTTAGACTAGTCCCACCATGACCTTGTGGGAGTGTGTTTGAGGCCTATACTTCATTCAATGGCTATGCATGTTTTTGAATTACTTTTAATTCTGTATACAATAGGATTTATTTTGTGTTTTAATTCATTCTAGATTGACTGAGATGGAGATCTTGTACAAAAAGGAGAAAGAGGAGGCGGACCAACTTCTGGAACAGCAGAGACTGGTAAGCCTTGAAACTTTTAGCAACTTAACTTTTCTATAGCCTCTGTAACCTGTAGCTTAATTCAGTTTTTTTTTGGGGGGGACACAAAATACCTTATAGTTTAGTTTTTGTGTTGAGCCAAAATGTGCTGCAGGATACAAAGTTAAAGCATGGTTTTCCTATAATAACTTTGCGGATAGTTCATTTTGATAGCTAGTTTTGTCCTGCTTGCTCTGTTGAAGTCTGACTAGCACTAATTTCTCACTCTGTGCTGACACTTTTGAGACACTTCTATTGTGTGTGTGTGTGAGAGAGAGAAGCACTTACTTTTACTTAGCATGTCTGTTCCTCTTGCATGGGAGTGTGAATCCACTATCTGGTCTGAGATAGGGTAGAGCAAGCCTTTGCCCCTTGACTACTGATTTCGACCAACTTGCTGAAGCAATTTGATTCAGAGAGAATTATTTTGTAAAGCATTTTTCCCCGTTCCAAATCCTTATTTTCACTCTTCTTGTGTCTTCTAGATTTGAACTGAACCTTGCAAAACATAATTTAAAAAAAATAATGTAATTGTTTTATTATTACCTCAATTCAAATGAATTGAATTAATAAAGTACTGACTCATCATTGGCTCAACAAAATTACAGTACACTTGCCAGTGATCTAGCTTTGATAACACTTTATTGCTTTTGCATGGTTCATGTTTTGTAGCATGTTTTCTTCACTTCCGTTCCCAGGCTAAGTTGCAGAGATGTACAGTTAAGCTGGTCAACGATGTGGCTACTGTGGAATGTCTTGGTTTAGACTTCTATTCTAGTGTTTTGCTGTTTTGTCTTGAGTTTCTATGCTCTTCAATGCAGTTGCTGATATGTACAATGCATTGTGATAACCAAGAGTCCTGCTGTAGTACTTTTTGAAGGCTAGCGACAATGTGGTTTCTCATTGACTTCTTTTGTCACTTCCTTATGCTGGCCTCACCTGTGCCTTTGTAAAGCACACTGAGGACATAACTCAACTGAATTATCAGTGCTCAGGTTTTAATCAACGAATCACTAAAAATGCTTTAATTCTCTGGTGGTTTGATGAGCATAACTACAAACGTATGATATTCAGACTCCTACTGCATACACACGTATTTGTACACCTATTTCCAACCAATGTCTCTGATCTAGTCGCAGAAACAGTCATCAACTTCCTGTTCTCTCTGGTTGTGATCTGTAATGTACTTTGTCTACCAAAATGAGAAACTGCATTTTCTTCCAACTAACGTCTTCCGTGAAGTGGATGCATTAACACTTAACCTCACTTTTCTGCCTATTCTCTCTACTGGCTTTCCAATAAAACTGCAAGACTACTTTTGTCCTCTCACCCACTGCTAACACTAGAGCAACTCTAAAACCAACTCTAAATCTTCTTTCTCGTGGACTTCGAATGGGGAAAGGCTACCAAAATTTGGCTGCCTTTTTTTGCATGCCTTTGTAGCATGTTTGGGATCCCGCTTTCAAGTGCCCAAATCGTCAATTATGAAGAGGAAATAATACACAACAAATCAGATCAACACCTGTCCCCCTTTTTCTGTTCATATTCTGTGTCTAATCATGATAGTCATGCTTTACGTTTACTTTTAATATCAATATGCAACATTGGGAATGATATTGGCCTACCTGATCGTACATTTACTAGGTAAAATGTTTTAGAAAGAAATTGTAATAAAATATCTCCCCATTTCAAAATATGAAAGCGCTCCACAGTGGTTACTCCTGATGGTAACATCTGCAAAATAGTATTCTTCCAATACTAGAACATGTATATGATAGAGACAGGAAAGTTACAACCAAGAAATAAGCAAAACATTATATAAATCCATATCATTTTACACTAAAGAGCACAATTTTATAGGAATCTTCTGAATTCACTCACTAGCCTGAGGCCAGAACCAATGCGCAAACCAAGGGCTTAGAACTATAAAAAGAAAGTCAATGGAAGCCACTGTCAGTATTAGGTTTTTGTTTAAGCTGGTTTGTCCCAGAATTTGATGAATGATTTCTTCCTAGACTTATTTTTCTGGGCATGGAAAGTGCATGTCCTCCTCAATTTGTCATACATCTTGTAGAATTATGATGTATGCGAAAGTTTGAGGTTTTGTTTTTATTCTGACCAAAAAGTACACTGAAAATGGTTAGAAAAACATATGCAGATGTAAAAAATGAGTAATTATTTCAATTTAAATCCTACCCAAGAACATCCCGTGGCAATAGAAGTTCCCATGTTGCATATTCATACTTGTATCATTCCTTTTTTTAAAAGCCATCCTTCCTCTTTTTGATTTCCCATTTTAATTTCTCCATTTTGTTGGGAACCTCTTTGGTTTGTTTCCTGTTTTTGTTTTTTCAAGGATGGCGACTCTGATAGTGGCGATGACTCAGATAAGAGGTCTTGTGAGGAAAGCTGGAGACTGATCACCTCCCTGAGGGAAAAGCTGCCTCCTAGCAAGCTGCAGTCCATAGTCAGAAAGTGTGGCTTGCCCAGCAGTGGGAAGCGTCGGGAGCCTGTGAAAATGTACCAGGTTCCCCAGCACCGACGCATCACCAAGGACGCCAAGTGGGTCACCGTCTCCGACCTGAAGATCCAGGCAGTGAAGGAGATCTGCTACGAGGTGGCCCTCAACGACTTCCGCCACACACGCCAGGAGATCGAGGCCCTGGCCATCGTCAAGATGAAGGAGCTGTGCGCCGCCTACGGCAAGAAGGACCCCAATGAGCGGGACTCGTGGCGGGCAGTGGCCAGGGACGTGTGGGACACGGTCGGGGTAGGCGACGAACGCATCGAGGATGTTCTCACAAACGGCGATGGGGGAAGAGGGGGAGGGGGAGCAGGAGTGGTGGCCGACCCCATGGATGACCTCAAGGTGCACATTGACAAGCTGGAGGACATTCTGCACGAGGTGAAGAAGCAGAACAACATGAAGGATGTGGAAATCCGTGCCCTCAGGAACAAGATGGTCAAGATGGAGAAGGTCCTGCCACTCATCACCCTAGAGGGTCAGACCTCCAGCCCGCCTACCAACAGCCCCCCTGCTAGCGCCCCCAGAACCCCTAGTCCTCGGGAGGGCCGACTCTTGGTGCAGGCCGAAGGGGAGGAGGGCGAACTGCAAACTGCCCAGACTGCGGGTGACGACTCCACCCTCCGCCGGGGCCACATGCGCTGGATGCGGCAGGAGCAGGTGCGCCTGAAGAGTCTCCAGCAGCAGGAGATCACCAAGCAGCTCCGCCGGCAGAGCGGCCCCCACCGCTTCATCCCGCCGGAGGACCGCAAACTCCGCTTCCCGTTCCGAAGCAACCCCACGCACCGCAACTCCTGGAGTCCTGGCACCCACATCATCATCACTGACGAGCGGGTCATCGAGCTGAAGGTGCCCAAAGAGGCCTTCGAAGAGGAGGGGGGAGGCCAGGGGCTAGCTGAGGAGGGGGGAGAGCCCGGAGAGAGAATGGCGACCCCTGTTATTCAAGCCACCTACCCAACACAGCCGAGCCCCTCCCCGCATCCACGCAGATGCAAAGACCTGGAGCAGGGCCCAAGCCAAGGCCAAAGCCAAAGCCAGGGCCAGAGACAAAGCCATAGAAACCACCATCAGCAGCCCCATGAACGAAGCCGCAGCAACTCCTTCAACCACCACCGAAATTCTGGTTCTATGGACCGCCGAAACTATGGTTCCATGGACCGCCGATCCTCCGGCTCCATGGAGTCCCTGCAGTACTCTGATAAGAGCAGGAAGCAGCAGCAGCAGGCCTTCTACCAACCCCGGCACCACTACCAAAACCAACAGGCCCAACCGCCCCAACCATACCACCAACAGCCCTGCCACTACAACAGCATGCCCTATGGCGCTAACACCAACTTCACTAGTTACCAGAAATATCCCCAAACTGACCAAGCCAACCATCAAAGCAATTTTCAGGCACCACCTCGAATGCGCAGGCAAATGTCTGCCCCTAATCTGAAGGATCTGAAGGCTAGCCAAGAGACGGCAGTGTGAGAGGGGGCTAGCGGTGATGAGGATTTCTGTACTTTAGTAGACAAACACATTACAGATCACAACAGCTCCGAATAATTGTCCACAGTGAGACAAACAGCTAGAACTGTGACTCTTTTTGCACTTCAACGGTGTGTTGTTGGTTGATCCAAATTTCAATGGTATGTGTATTATGAAAGCACAATTGACCATTTCAAGAGCATAATCTATCTATGCCCTTCCTCCTGTATCAGTTGTGCTGCACTGGTTGCTATTTCAACATATGCAAATGGGGAGAGCTGTCATAAGGAATCAAAGCCAACACAAGATAATGGGACTTTTTGTGTCGTCCTTTTTAAAGAGATGAGAAATCGTCATACATTTTTTATTTGTTCAGACAAATTATTTTCATCTGCGTTTTACACTGTTTGCCATTTTTAGTTTATCATGAATGTTATTTTAGCTATTATAGAGATTAACCCTCGACTAGGGCAAACAGGGTTGTTTCTAAATGACTTAGTTCAGACCCTTTACCTTGGTGTCTACAAAGTGCCCAACATTTACAGTCATACAGTATTTACTCTCTACCTTATGAAACCCAACTCCAGGAAAAATAACATTAAATATTCTCACCCTTTATTTAATTTGGTACACTAACCAGATCTGCCAAGTGTACATTTACAATGTTTGTTATATAATTTTGGGACAGTAACAGCGTTCTATCATAATTTACCATGTCACATTTTAAAGGTTTTTATATTGACCTGTTGTTATTATCGATATGGAAGTTAGCAGCTAATTAAGCTACATATCAAAGTGACTGTGTAATACAATGTAATCTGTATGTAAAGTAGATGATGCATTCATTGTGAATTAATTTACTGTGCACCACCAACACTTGACTGCCTTTTGAAAATGAATGGCGACTGATAGAATGGAATCAAAGACGAGAAGTGCCTTAATGATTCACTAACATGTCATTAACATTGCTCTGCATTTACAATCTGGCATCAAAGACCTTCATTGGCTCTGTCTCCCTTCCACTTTTTGATTCAGTTTTAACACTTGCCTACAGAAAGCATACCAAATTAACGAAATTGGAGAAACAATGCCTTATTCCTTTTGGCCACCATGAGTAAAACAATGTAAGCCTCTCTTGTCTTCATAGTTAGTGTAAATGAAAGGAAACAAGTATTTTTACTTAAGATATGCGACTGCCACCGTACATTGTATTTACAAAACTCAATTGCACTTAATTCATGAAGAAGTTGTACTCTCAATCGTATTACAGAAAAGTGAGAGAATATGGACAGAGATCTGTCTTAAGCACAGTTTTTTTTTTTTACTTGATTGTTCGAAATGTAGATGTTGATTTAATGATATCTATCGGAACAGCCTTTTGTTAAGACAAACTGCCACACATTGAGCTTAAAAGCTAGGGTCTTGCTTTTCACACGGGGATGTGTTCTATGTACAGTACTAAAGCGTCCCAAAGGGCACCCTATTCCCTCCATAGTGCACTACTTTTGACCATAGGGGTCTGGTCAAAAGTAGTGCACTATGTAGGGAATAGGGTGCCATTTGGGACAGATCCCCATTTATTTATCTCTGGTTCAGTGACTCAGACCCACAAAACGCAGCTTCTTAGGGATAGGATGTCCAACCGAGGGTTACCATGGTTTCAAAAGACTCACCCTCAAACTCGGAAGAAACACAAAGAATTAAAGTCTTTGCATATTGCATATTTCAGGAGAAGCATCCATGTCAAATTGGATTTGACTCTAACATGTGATTTCATAAATTGTGGGCTAGTAAGTTTGTAAATCTCACTTTCTACTTAATGTGCAGTACATTTTGCCGTTGTAAATACATGACACATTGAATGACATTTCCATCTGTAAAGAATGCAATACGTACACATCTTGTTCGGTTTCCCACACATTCATTCTTAAGGATTAGTTTAGCGATTAGAACACCGCCCTCAAACAATTTATCTGATACCATGCATTTCTCTCTATCAATTACACTGTGTAAATGCTGTTGACAGACTTCAAATGAGAAAGTTATTTCCTCGTGAGTTTGCCACTGATGCTGTTAGTCGACTCTCTTCACTTCTGAGTGAGTTAAGTATTCTTATCTCCTATACCTTAATAGCTTACATCGCTGCCTATGCCTGAAGAGAACCTTATGATTTCCCATGCAATGGCCTTCGTCTAGGCCTATCTCTAAATGGCTTTCTTTAAAGCAAACATTTAATTCAGGATGATTTGTGATATGCATTGGCATATCTGAGCTACAGTATGTTATTGATAACTGTAGATAACAGAATAATATAAAGTTCTCAAAATAGTATTTACTCTGCCTTTATGTGTAACGCAAACCAAATGGCAAAAATCTATAGGACATTTTCTTCAACTGTTTACTTTCTTTCCATTAAAAAGTGCTCTTGCTTCTATGACTATCTTCGCATGCCTTCAAGTCAGTGCTCCAATAAATAATGTTATTTAACGCATGCATCCAGTGCTGACAGCATCTCAAAATATTACCAGGAGAGCTGGAAACTTAGTCAATGAAATGAACAATGTACAGCTATATTGTTCATTTGAAATATATATATTAGTGTCTGGTCAGTGTTGTTAGTCTACTATCTGAATATGAAGTGCCTCCAATATGGCTGTGTATCAAGTTGTTGCCTCATAAAAGGCTAGTACTTAAATATTGGAACTTCATTGTTCACAGGTTTATCAAGGATATAATGCATACGTTTGTGTTGCTGGAGATCTATTTTAAAATTATGACTGAAATAAAATGTTCCAAATGCAGTTATGGATGCTTGGTGTTCAACTTGTTTACTGAAGTTCATCTTACTGGTTTTCCCAAAAAAATCGAAAAATTCTCGAAGGCCATGCCGCCTCGTGTGAATTGATATTGAACATTTGGTTGTACATTAAATAAGATCTAAGGGAGGGATCTCATGATACTCAGTATCACCATACTATTAAGTATGGATTGAAATTGCTGAGGAAAACAGTCATACTGTTGAAAACAAACAGCCTTATGTTGTCATCCACACACTAGCTAGGTTTCCATACAATTAGCGACAGATTCTCATGTGAATATTCTAAAATCAGCAAAAAGGAAATATGCATTTTTTTCCACCAGTGGTGTGTTTCCACCAAACTGACTTGTTGCTGATAAAAATCAGTGCGTGATTACGTAGTGCACACAAAATGTACTTTTTCGCTTAATTTACATGTACCGAATGAAAATCTAAGTTCAATGTGTTTCCATCGCATTTTCAGCTGATAGTTTTGTCGCAAACTGTTGCGTTAAATAGCATCTTGGGACGTGCGCTCTAGCCAACAGCTCGCAGATACAGTGTGGGTAGTCTGTGCGGCCAGGTAGGCTAGTCTACATGATGAGATTATTATGGATAATATTTGTATTTGTCAAACGATAGTCAAGCATCTATCATCATGTGGTCCTCTGTAGCTCAGCTGGTAGAGCACGGCGCTTGTAACGCCAAGGTAGTGGGTTCGATCCCCGGGACCACCCATACGTTAAAAAAAATGTATGCACACATGACTGTAAGTCGCTTTGGATAAAAGCGTCTGCTAAATGGCATAATTAATTAAATCATGTCACCAGAATAAAACCCTCAATATTTATTGGAAAGAAGCACCAAGATCACCGTGCACGCGTGCGTCCGCCATCGCGCGCAAGTTTATTTTGGCCCCCCACACCAGACGCGATCAGGACACGCATGTTGAAATATCAAAATAAACTCTGAACCAATTATATTAATTTGGGGACAGGTCGAAAAGCATTAAACATTTATGGCATTTTAGCTAGCTAGCTTGCTGTTGCTAGCTAATTTGTCCTGGGATATAAACATTGGGTTGTTATTTTACCTGAAATTCACAAGGTCCTCTACTCCAACAATTAATCCACAGATAAAACGGTAAAAGTTTTTCAAGTATTTCTCCTCCTTCAGGCTTCTTCTTCTTTGGACTTTATATGGCGGTTGGCAACCAACTTTATGGTGCATTACCACAACCAACTGGACTGGAGCATAGGCCTCAGTTCATCTTTCAATCACCCACGTGGGTAGATGCTCCTAAAAACCAATGAGGAGATGGGAGAGGCAGGACTTGCAGCGCGTTGAGCCTCACAAATAGAACCAAGTTTTATTTTAGCGCCTGGCCACGCAGACGCGCGTGAGCAGTGTGGGTGCAGTGATTGAATAACATGTATGTATACATTTATTTTGCGACGCGTGCGGTGTGGTAAGCATGTAATAAACTGCATGGTTTCCGGAGTCGTAGTGGGAGGACCACACACCATATCATAGCGTGACTCCAAGTTTACACCGATATGATGGTTGTTATATCAATATTTGTGCTTAAAGGCGTTTCCACCGCCATTTCTCACAAAATGAATTTTACCGACACAAAAGGATCACACGATGTTGAACGAACAAATGATCTGTCGGCATTTATAAAATTGTTTCCATGACAGCTGTCGTGATTTTATTTTGTTCCGTATGACTTCACTCGCATAAAAACTGGATGGAAACGTGGTTACTGTTACATAAAGCACGTTCTTTATGACCATATACTGTAAGTTCAATCTTGTTTGTGTTTTCGAGTATCAGAAAAACATTTAGTTTTTCATAAATGAAAGAATGTCCACAACAGTTCTCCAGTTATTGAATGAAACGGTTTATTGACCCAGAACTCACACAGGCTACTGTTTGGACGTAGCTTACGCCAAATAAATCAACAACTGGTATCTTAACTCACTAAATTGATGTACTGTAAGAGTAGAGTAGTCATGGTTTATGCAGACACCGTTGAGGCTCCAGTACTTGAATTGATGAAGGCTGATAAAAAAAGACTGGTTTATGTTTGGAATTCGAATTACATAGCATGATACATCACACAAAGGACTGCACATTGTCTTCATAATTCGTTTATTATTTGTTAGCCATTCTCCGCTATAATCACAAAAGTGTTTTTTTGGTTTGTTTTTACAAAATACAGCAAGTAGGTGCAGTCTGTGAAATGGTGATATTCAAAAAAGCTTTTCCTGAAGAAAGTTCATTCTTTATATTAGAGCATAGTAATTTTTGCTTCGAACTTTAAGAAATGTACCTCTTTCCAGATGTTAATGGAAGTGAGAAATGTAGACAGGTTTTTCACTTTAATCATTTCTATGTGATGAAATACTTTGAACATACTATCACCACATTTCCATCTTGACATACTGAAGAGCTTGACAGATGGTGTATATAAAAAGCTGTTATGAATTAGATTGAAGTCTGATCTTTCATATGAAATCCAAGCATATCATACCTGCAATATATGAGTGAATGTGATACAGTACATGCAAATAAGAGTAGATTCCTGTTAAAAAAAAAATTAATTTCAACTTCTTATTTAATTTGAGAGACGTTTTTTGTCTTTGTATAGGTGGACTCAACATGGATAAAGAGTCTTTGAGACCTAAATGGCACCCTATTCCTTATATAGTAGGCCGTCATTGTAAATAAGAATTTGTTTCTTAACTGACTTGCCTAGTTAAATAAATAAATAGTAGGGGTGGGACGATACCAGTATCGTAATACTTAATTTTTTGGGGGGGTAGTTCAGCTTTTAATATTGCAGATTGTGGCTTCCATCAGTGTAATTGTCTGCATAATTTCCAATCCCCCTGTCACGATCGTTGAGAGACGGGTCAGACCAAGGTGCAGCGTGCGATGTGAACATGTTTATTTATAATAAACACAAAAACAAAACAACAAACCAACGTAATGTGAAGTCCAAGGCTATACACAATACAAGCCTAACACAGGAACAAGATCCCACAACAAAGGTAGGCAAACAGGCTACTTAAGGATGATCCCCAATCAGAGACAAGGCGGATCCGGCTCCGGGCGTGACGACCTCTTCCTCTCAGCCTCCCCGTTGCGCCCCTGATCTGGTCTGGACCTCGGCGCGATGCTTCTCCCTGTTGCGCCCCTGGTCTGGTCTGGACCTCGGCGCGATGCTTCCCCTCTCCTTCCTCCCACGATGCACCAAGCCCTGTCTGGACCCTGGTGTGGGAGACCCCGAACCTGGAGAGGGGCTGACGTCTGGGCCTGGATCGGCAATCCTCCCGCGATGCACCAAGCCCTGTCTGGACCCTGGTGTGGGAGACCCCGAACCTGGAGAGGGGCTGACGTCTGGGTCTGGACTGGAGCCGCTGACCGGAGCTGAACCCCGGTGGAGCGGACTGCTCTGGCTCCGGAGTGGAACCGCTGACCGGAGCTGGACTGGAAACCGGTGGAGCGGACACTTCTGGCTCCGGAATGGATCCGCTGACCGGGGCTGGATTGGGCACCGGTGGAGCGGACTGCTCTGGCTCCGGAGTGGAGCCGCTGACCGGAGCTGGACTGGAAACCGGTGAAGCGGACTACTCTGGCTCCGAAATGGATCCGCTGGATTGGGCACCGGTGGAGCGGACTGCTCTGGCTCCGGAGTGGAGCCGCTGACCAGAGCCGGACTGGACCCCGGTGGAGCGGACTGCTCTGGCTCCGGAGTGGAGCAGCTGACCGGTGCTGGACCAGGCACCGGTGGAACGGGCACGGGCCGTGCCGGACTGGGAACACGCACCACTGGGTTGGTGCGGGGAACAGGTACGGGGCGTACCGGGCTGGCGACACGCACCACTGGTTTGGTGCGAGGAGCAGGGACGGGCCGTACTGGACTGGGAGCACGCACCACTGGCTTGGTGCGGGAAGCAGGTACGGGGCGTACCGGGCTGGCGACACGCACCACTGGTTTGGTGCGAGGAGCAGGGACGGGCCGTACTGGACTGGGAACACGCACCACTGGCTTGGTGCGGGGAGCAGGCACGGGCCGTGCCGGACCGGAGACACGCACCACTGGTTTGGTGCGAGGAGCAGGCACGGGCCGTGCCGGACTGGAGACACGCACCACTGGTTTGGTGTGGGGAGCAGGCACGGGCTGTACCGGACTGGGAACACGCACCACTGCCTTGGTGCGAGGAGCAGGCACGAGGCGTACCGGACTGGGAACCGGCGCTGGAGGTCTACGACTGTACCAGTCCTTTACTCTCCGCGCCCAGTCCTCCTCCAGTGAGGACTCCTCCTTGAGCCCCCACGAGTGCAGTGGTCGGGGCTCTTCTCTATCGATCCCCAACCACCCTTTTAGCCCCCCAATTTTTTTTTTTATTGGGGCTGTCTCGCGGGCTTCCACCTCGGCCGACGCCTTCGCCCAGGGTCCTTTTCCTGCCAAAATCTCCTCCCATGTCCAAAAACTCTTCCCCACCTGTGTCCAGGGTGTCTGCTGCTCCTGGGCACGCTGCTTGGTCCGTTTTTGGTGGGATCTTCTGTCACGATCGTTGAGAGACGGGTCAGACCAAGGCGCAACGTGCGATGTGAACATGTTTATTTAACTCAAATAAACATACGACAAAACAATAAACCAACGTAACGTGAAGTCCAAGGCTATACACAATACAAGCCAAACACAGGAACAAGATCCCACAACTAAGGTAGGCTAACATGCTACTTAAGTATGATCCCCAATCAGAGACAACGAGCGACAGCTGTCTCTGATTGGGAATCACACCCGGCCAAACATAGAAACACAATACCTAGATCACAAACAGAATGCATCACATAGATTTCCACACCCTGACTCAACATACAATAGTTCCATACGTCAGGGCGTGACACCCCCATATATAATTTGTTGTAAATATATACAGTACCAGTCAAACGTTTGGACATCTACTAATTCAAGGGTATATCTTAATTTTTACTATTTTCTACATTGTAAAAGGTTGTCCAAACTTTTGACAAGTAGTGTGTGTGTGTGTGTGTGTGTGTGTGTGTGTGTGTGTGTGTGTGTGTATGTACAGTGAGGGAAAAAGTATTTGATCCCCTGCTGATTTTGTACGTTTGCCCACTGACAAAGAAATGATCAGTCTATAATTTTAATGGTAGGTTTATTTGAACAGTGAGAGACAGAATAACAACAAAAAATATCCAGAAAAACGCATGTCAAAAATGTTATAAATTTGATTTGCATTTTAATGAGGGAAATAAGTATTTGACCCCTCTGCAAAACATGACTTAGTACTTGGTGACAAAACCCTTGTTTGCAATCACAGAGGTCAGACGTTTCTTGTAGTTGGCCACCAGGTTTGCACACATCTCAGGAGGGATTCTGTCCCACTCCTCTTTGCAGATCTTCTCCAAGTCATTAAGGTTTCGAGGCTGACGTTTGGCAACTCAAACCTTCAGCTCCCTCCACAGATTTTCTATGGGATTAACGTCTGGAGACTGGCTAGGCCACTCCAGGACCTTAATGTGCTTCTTCTTGAGCCACTCCTTTGTTGCCTTGGCCGTGTGTTTTGGGTCATTTTCATGCTGGAATACCCATCCACGACCCATTTTCAATGCCCTGGCTGAGGGAAGGAGGTTCTCACCCAAGATTTGACAGTCCCGTCCATCATCCCTTTGATGCGGTGAAGTTGTCCTGTCCCCTTAGCAGAAAAACACCCCCAAAGCATAATGTTTCCACCTCCATGTTTGACGGTGGGGATGGTGTTCTAGGGGTCATAGGCAGCATTCCTCCTCCTCCAAACACGGCGAGTTGAGTTGATGCCAAAGAGATCCATTTTGGTCTCATCTGACCACAACATTTTCACCCAGTTCTCCTCTGAATCATTCAGATGTTCATTGGCAAACTTCAGACGGGCATGTATATGTGCTTTCTTGAGCAGGGGGACCTTGCGGGCGCTGCAGGATTTCAGTTCTTCACGGCGTAGTGTGTTACCAATTGTTTTCTTGGTAACTATGGTCCCAGCTGCCTTGAGATCATTGACAAGATCCTCCCGTGTAGTTCTGGGCTGATTCCTCACCGTTCTCATGATCATTGCAACTCCACGAGGTGAGATCTTGCATGGAGCCCCAGGCCGAGGGGAGATTGACAGTTCTTTTGTGTTTCTTCCATTTGCGAATAATCGCACCAACTGTTGTCACCTTCTCACCAAGCTGCTTGGCGATGGTCTTGTAGCCCATTCCAGCCTTGTGTAGGTCTACAATCTTGTCCCTGACATCCTTGGAGAGCTCTTTGGTCTTGGCCATGGTGGAGAGTTTGGAATCTGATTGATTGATTGATTGCTTCTGTGGACAGGTGTCTTTTATACAGGTAACAAGCTGAGATTAGGAGCACTCCCTTTAAGAGTGTGCTCCTAATCTCAGCTCGTTACCTGTATAAAAGACACCTGGGAGCCAGAAATCTTTCTGATTGAGAGGGGGTCAAATACTTATTTCCCTCATTAAAATGCAAATCAATTTATAACATTTTTGACATGCGTTTTACTGGATGTTTTTGTTGTTATTCTGTCTCTCACTGTTCAAATAAACCTACCATTAAAATTATAGACTGATCATTTCTTTGTCAGTGGGCAAACGTTCAAAATCAGCAGGGGATCAAATACTTTTTTCCCTCACTATATATATATATATATATATCTATATATATATATCTCTCTATATATATATATATATATATATATATATATATATATATATATATATATATCTCTATATCATTATTATTTTTTAAATATTTTCCTTTATTAGTATCGTGAATATTCGTTAGTGTCTTGGAAACAAAACATTGCATAACTCTGCCTTAATGTTGGAAACCAACATCATTATGTTGTCATCCAGAGACACATTCATTTATTTTCCAAGCTATAGCACTCAATATTTTACATAGAGCAGGTTTTTAAAAGACCAAATAGATCTGCTTCATGTTTTCATTACTTTAACTACAGTATAACATCCATCATGGAGTCTGTTTCTGCCTATTGGTGGGTAGTGCAGTGGGTGTGTGTGCGTGCGTGCGTGCGCGATATGAAAGACGACATTGTTCCCCAGAAGACACTGAACAAAAAGCATGATGTCATCGGGACAACTGTCTCCTGCATGAACGACACCCCTCATTGGATGACATTAGACTCCGCTTCAACCAACCTCTCCAATCTACCAAACCCTTAGATAATTTAATGAATCAGTTTGATATGTGCGAAATGAATGTTCTTTTAATTGTCACTTTGTGTTAGCATTGCAATTGCTAGTCTAGACAGTGAAATGGTTATGAAGCTGAATTGTATCTCCTCATGAAAAATAACAACATTCTCCTATTATAGACATGTTATTGCACAAAGTTTCCAAAAATGTGACTCCCAAGCTTACCCCTCTCATCCCTTTTCCCTATTAGCCTGGTTCACACCAAGGGCCAAACCAAGCCGAGCAGGACCGGGCTGGCCTGGTTACGTATCAACCATAGTTGCTGGAAAGGATAATGCGAAAAATCTGAGCCAGCATAGTTTGGTTTGGTCCTATAGTGTGAATCAGGCAACCATCTACCTTGATCCCAACATGACCTGCTAGCTCTGTCATGGTTGTGGTGGTGTTGTTGTTAATGATAAAAATGATGGTGATGGTTTGGCCCCCCCTCCTGTCCTCCCGTCCTGTCTGTCCATTGGCTGACGGGCGGTGTCCGTTCTCTCCTCTCTCCCCTCTGCCGTGCTGTACAGGTCTATGAGAGCAAGTTGCAGGAACTTCAGAAACAGGTGGAGACCTGTTCACTGGCTGTGGAGACGCCAGACGAAGAGGAAGACGAAGATGAGGAAGAGGAGGGTGCGTTCTTTATTAAATCATGAGCAACAAAGAATAGAATTTCACTGTTCATGAACCAGGGGCCGTATTCATCAAGCATCTCAGAGTAGGAGTGCTGATCTAGGATCAGGTCCCTCCTGTCCATGTGGTCTTGTTCATTATAACTCTGAGACGCTTTATGAAATCGGGCCCAGAAAGACATTTCAATTAGTTAAATTGAACTGTTTTAATGTGGTCCTGTACTGCACCTGTCTGTGTTCTTTTCATGAGCAAAATGTGTGTTGTCATGTTGACTGCCCATAGAAATCACCCACTCATCAGAAAAGATTGATCAAGGTAACTGAACTCCAAGTAAAACAGTCTTATGACTAATGATGAAACATCCCAGTCTTCCTAACCAGCACAACCACATACATTTACTAGTGTCCGAAACAACCCGCCAACATCCCAACATTGAACCCATGAACAATACTTATCATGTGTGTGCGTGGGTGCACGTGTGTACGTCTGTGTGTGTGTGTGCATGTCTCTGTGTCTCTGCGTGTGCATCTTGTGTGTGTATTTGAATATATTTGCCTGTCTTTGACACTGTCTCCTATCCCCTGCAGTGCCCTGGACACAGCATGAGTTTGAGATAGCGCAGTGGGCTTTCAGAAAATGGCGGTACCATCAGTTCACCTCCCTCCGCGACCAGCTTTGGGGCAACGCAGTCTACCTGAAGGAGGCCAACGCCATCAGTGTCGAACTAAAGAAGAAGGTAACTATTGTCACATTGTACACTCAAATTCAGTTTAAAATCTAATTTTAAACTCTTAATTCTCAATATTTCTATATTATTCTATTATATTCGGAACAATATTTTATCAAATTTGGTCCGGTTCGCATACACCCCTAGTGTCAAAATAGCTGAGACAATGGCTGCATATCAATAGTTTTAAGTGGCTTCCTCTCCCGGTCTCCTCTATCTCCTCTGCATTTATGTGAAAACACAGGCTAGGTGAAAGTGGTAGATACGTACTGATCCGCTGAGCAGAATGTCAAAGGACACCATAGAAGTAGAATTACTGGAATGGGAATCCCAATTCAAGTCAATGTAATTATATTTATAGGATGTAGACATACAGTACCAGTCAAAAGTTTGGACACACCTACTCATTCAAGGGTTTTTCTTTATTTTAATATTTTCTACATTGTAGAATAATAGTGAAGACATTAAAACTATGAAATAACACATATGGAATCATGTAGTAACCAAAAAAGTGTTAAACAAATCAAAATATATTTTATAAGTAGCCACCCTTTGCCTTGATGACAGCTTTGCACACTCTTGGCATTCTCTCAACCAGCTTCATGAGGTAGTCACCTGAAATGCTTTCCCAAGTCTTGAAGGAGTTCCCACACATGCTGAGCACTTGTTGGCTGCTTTTCCTTCACTCTGCGGTCCAACTCATCCCAAACCATCTCAATTGTGTTGAGGTCGGGTGATTGTGGAGGCCAGGTCATCTGATGCAGCACTCCGTCACTCTCCTTCTTGGTCAAATAGCCCCTACACAGCCTGGAGGTGTGTTTTGGGTCATTGTCCTGTTGAAAAACAAATGATAGTCCCACAAAGCGCAAACCAGATGGGATGGCGTATCGCTGCAGAATGCTGTGGTAGCCATGCTGGTTAAGTGTGCCTTGAATTCTAAATAAATCACAGACAGTGTCACCAGAAAAGCACCATCACACCTCCTCCTCCATGCTTCACGGTGGGAACCACACATGCAAAGATCATCCGTTCACCTACTCTGCGTCTCACAAAGACACGGAGGTTTGAACCAAAAATCTCAAATTTGAACTCGTCAGACCAAAGGACAGATTTCCACCGGTCTAATGTCCATTGCTTGTGTTTCTTGGCCCAAGCAAGTCTCTTCTTATTATTGGTGTCCTTTAGTAGTGGTTTCTTTGCAGCAATTCGACCATTAAGGCCTGATTCAAGCAGTCTCCTCTCAACAGTTGATGCTGAGATGTGTCTGTTACTTGAACTCTGTGAAGCATTTATTTGGGCTGCAACCTGAGGTGCAGTTAATTGCCTATTTCTGAGGCTGGTAACTCTAATGAACTTATCCTCTGCAGCAGAGGTAACTCTGGATCTTCCTTTCCTGTGGCGGTCCTCATGTGAGCCAGTTTCATCGTAGCGCTTGATGGTTTTTGCGTCTGACCTTCACGTCTTCAAGTAATGATGGACTATCGTTTGTCTTTGCTTATTTGAGCTGTTCTTGCCATAATATGGACTTGGTCTTTTACCAAGTAGGGCTATCTTCTGTATACCAACCCTACCTTGTCACAACACAAATGATTGGCTCAAACGCGTTAAGAAGGAAATAAATTCCACAAATGAACTTTTAACAAAGCACACCTGTTAATTGAAATGCATTCCAGGTGACTACCTCATGAAGCTGGTTGAGAGAATGCCAAGAGTGTGCAAAGCTGTCAAGGCAAAGGATGGCTACTTTGAAGAATCTCAAATCTCAAATATATTTTGATTTTTTTAACACTTTTTTGGTTACTACATGATTCCATATGTGTTATTTCATACTTTTGATGTCTTCACTATTATTCTACAATGTAGAAAATAAAAAAATAAAGAAAAACCCTTGAATGAGTAGGTGTGTCCAGACTTTTGATTGGTACTGTACTTGTGACGATGTCACAGGGAAGGACACCACAATGTTGTTGAGTGTTTCAAATCAGCCGCGATGGACGCTCACGATTTATGAGCATCAATTGTAACAAGATATTAGGTGGATAGTGGGAGAAAATGCTGAACACAACCCTTTAAATTATGGATGTTGGAAGGTGATCTTTGAGATGAAGACGAATACATGGAATGTGTCCCAAATGGCACCCTATTCCTTTTATAGTGCACTAACAGAGCTCCCTGGTCAAAAGAAGAGCACAATAAAGGGAATAGGGTGCCATTTGGGACGCAACCTTGGAATCTCAGATAAATCAGAGAAGCCGGCGGTCACCGTACTGTTGCCGGTCTTTTATGGGATGCGTCCCAAATGGCTCCCTATAGATGATGAAACAGATGATGGACAGTAGGGACCTGTTGTGAACTATATAGGGAATAGGGTACCATTTGGGACACGCATGGTCTGCCTGACCCATCTAGAGGAGCTTGATTTCTATTCTGATTATAGACATGTCAGGTTGTTGGAACAGACTGATGGATGGTGGAGGGGAGTGGTCTGTCAGGTTTCCTACTGCTCTTTATTTATTACTAGCTTCTACTCTCCTATTATTTATACCCGTTGTTGTTCTTTGCTTGAACATATTATCTCAGGCAGGACTGAAAATGGTAGGACGGGTAGATTTATGATTTCTACCTACTCTCAACCTTGTCAAGTTCAATGGTTTTTTCTCCCTTCTCTGTGCTCCCTCCACCCCGCCTCCCTTTTTGACCTCTCCTCCCTTTTTGACCTCTCCCTCTCCATCTCCCCTGTCTCTCAGGTGCAGTTCCAGTTCGTATTGCTGACGGACACCTTGTACTCGCCGCTACCTCCGGAGCTTTCGCCCGCCGAGCTGGAGAAGGAGCGCGACTCACGCCCGTTCCCCCGCACTGTGGTGGCCGTGGAGATACAGGACCTGAAGAACGGTGCCACGCACTACTGGTCCCTGGAGAAGCTAAAGTAAGACCATGGGTCATGTTCATTAGGGCACACTAGCAAAACGTTTTGCAACACAAAATTAAAATTAGTTTCTTATTGGGCAATTCCAGGTAGTCCCTCCCTGTTTCAATCCGTTTTCTTCCATTTGGTACCTAATGAATAGAGACGACCCTGGTCTCCTAAGGTACAGTTGAAGTCGGAAGTTTACATACACCTTAGCCAAATACATTTAAACTCAGTTTTTCAGAATTCCTGACATTTAATCCTAGTAAAAACTCCCTGTCTTAGTTCAGTTAGGATCACCACTTTATTTTAAGAATGTGAAATGTCAGAATAATAGTAGAGAGAATGATTTATTTAAGCTTTTATTTCTTTCATCACATTCCCAGTGGGTCAGAAGTTTACATACACTCAATTAGTATTTGGTAGCATTGCCTTTAAATTGTTTAACTTGGGTCAAACGTTTCGGGTAGCCTTCCACAAGCTTCCCACAATAAGTTGGGTGAAGTTTGGTCCATTCCTCCTGACAGAGCTGGTGTAACTGAGTCAGGTTTGTAGGCCTCCTTGCTCGCACACGCTTTTTCAGTTCTGCCCACACATTTTCTATAGGATTGAGGTCAGGGCTTTGTGATGGCCACTCAAATACCTTGACTTTGTTGTCCTTAAGCCATTTTGCCACAACTTTGGAAGTATGCTTGGGGTCATTGTCCATTTGGAAGACCCATTTGCGACCAAGCTTTAACTTCCTGACTGATGTCTTGAGATGTTGCTTCAATATATCCACATAATTTTCCTTCCTCATGATGCCATCTATTTTGTGAAGTGCACCAGACCCTCCTGCATCAAAGCACCCCACAGCATGACGCTGCCACCCCCGTGTTTCACGGTTGGGATGGTGGTCTTTGGCTTGCAAGCTCTCCCCTTTTTCCTCCAAACATAACGATGGTCATTATGGCCGAACAGTTCTATTTTTGTTTCATCGGACCAGAGGACATTTCTCCAAAAAGTACGATCTTTGTCCCCATGTGCAGTTGCAAACCGTAGTCTGTCTTTTTTATGGTGGTTTTAGAGCAGTGGCTTCTTCCTTGCTGAGCGGCCTTTCAGGTTATGTCGATATAGGACTCGTTTTACTGTGGATATAGATACTTTTGTACCTGTTTCCTCCAGCATCTTCACAAGGTGCTTTGATGTTGTTCTGGGATTGATTTGCACTTTTCGCACCAAAGTACGTTCATCTCTAGGAGACAGAACGCGTCTCCTTCCTGAGCGGTATGACGGCTGCGTGGTCCCATGGTGTTTATACTTGCGTACTATTGTTTGTACAGATGAACGTGGTACCTTCAGGCGTTTGGAAATTGCTCCCAAGGATGAACCAGACTTGTGGAGGTCTACAATTATTTTTCTGAGGTCTTGGCTGATTTCTTTTGATTTTCCCATGATGTCAAGCAAAGAGGCACTGAGTTTGAAGGTAGGCCTTGAAATACATCCACAGGTACTCCTCCAATTGACTCAAATTATGTCAATTAGCCTATCAGAAGCTTCTAAAGCCATGTCATCATTTTCTGGAATTTTCCAATTTGTTTAAAGGCACAGTCAACTTAGTATATGTAAACTTCTGACCCACTGGAATTGTGATACAGTGAATTATAAGTGAAATAATCTGTCTGTAAACAATTGTTGGAAAAATTACTTGTGTCCAGTTTTTAACTGGAAATTGCCCATTTACTTTGGATGTTTAGATGATCAATTACACGGGTTTCAATTCACTTCCTGGATTGATTGATTTGGATTCATATGATATTGCCACAGCTTACCTGGATTTTCATGCCCACTTATGATATCAGTGATGCCATCCATCTTGGCATCCTTAAGTGAGGTGTATGATAAAGGGTCCAGGGCCTATATTCATAAAGCTCGCTGATCTAGGATCAAGTCACACCTGTCCATATACTATTCAATGTGATCTAAAAGGCTAAACTGATCCTAGATCAGCACTCCAGTTATATTGATGCTATATCTGATCAACTAAAGTGTATATGCATTGATTTTAACCTGACTCAATTGATCTCAAAACCCACAATAATAAATGTGAAAAACCCTGCAAACTCCTCATTGATTGATTTAATTCTTACTAATAACCCCATACATGTTTCTGTAGTGGTGTCTTTGCATATGATCTCCGCGATCATTGTCCCATAGTATGCATTAGAGTTACCAAACTGCAAAATATAAATCCCTATTTAAATAAGAAGATACATTTTACAAACTTTACTCGTCAGGAGTTTGTACCCAACTTGTTCCACACTTGTTCCACTATCTCCTGTATTCCAGACCCTGAGTTGTCTCTAAAACATTTATCCTCCATTTTTGATTGCAGAATCATTAACCCATATTTTTTACCTGACGATTATATCTGGTACTATCCCCAAGGTTTGGAAGGCAGCTCATATACTCCTCCTTCACAAAGGTGGTGACCCTTGTGACCTAAATAACTATTGCCCTATTACAAAACGTTCTTGCCTAGCTAAAATGTTAGAATCCTTGATTCATTCTCAGCTAAGGTCTTATCTTTTAAATGTATCAGTCAGATTTTAGACCAGGTCACAGCATCTCTGCTGGTTCACTGGTTATAAATGATGGAGTAAATTGAATGGAGTAAATTTTAAGGCAACATTGTGCTGCCCTTTTTCATTAACCTGTCAAAGGCCTTCGATACTGTGGATCACTCTACTAATTCAAAGGTAGTCCGCAATTGGCCTGAATCAGGCTGCGCGTAATTGGTTCAAAAAGTAGCTGACAGGCAGCACACAATAAAGCAGGACACAATAATAACTCTGATTTAAGCATATGTACTTTGGATCGTGCCCACATTGATCGTGTCCCGACCTACAAATATCTGGGTATCTGACTAGATGAAAAGCTGTCTTTTTAAAAAGCATATTGATGAGTTAGTTAATGCTGAGAATTAAAATGGGTTTCTTCTATAGTAGAAAGCAGATCATTCAGTTGACGTTCCTACCGGTCCTAGACTATAGCGACATTGTCTATATATGAATGCAGCTGCCACTTCATTAAAGCCGTTAGATGCAGTTTATCATAGCGCTCTATGTTTTATTACAGTTGACTAATTTAGTACACATGACTGCGTTCTCTACTAGAAGGTTGGCTGGCCCTCTTTGATGTCACGTAGGTCGATATTTATTGTGTAATTACAGGGCTCATTTGTAAAAGAGACCTTGGTCTCAACATGACTCCCTGTCAAAATAAAGGTGAAAAATAATAACAAACTGTTCACGCTACTGGGCTAAGCCGAACTGAGCCAAGCTTTACTGCGTTGGCCTGGTTACACATTAATCTACCATAGTTGCTGGTCTGGAACAGTGCTGGAAAGGAAAAGGTGGAAAGAAAATAATCCAAGTGGAACTCTGATGTGATTGCAGGCAGAGGCTGGACCAGATGAGAGAGATGTACGACCGCGCCGGGGAAATGGCTTCCTCCAATCAGGACGACAACGACGGGGCTCTGACAGGAAATGACCCGTTCTATGACCGCTTTCATTGGTTCAAATTGGTGGGGAGGTACGTACGATGCAACACTGGCTATAACAATTCCTTTGTTCCATTTTTTTTGTTAGACTTCTATTTGTTGATTCTGCTATCTTTGGTTGGGTGTTTTAGATGTAAAGGAGTTGCTTTATGGAGTTGAAAAGCAAAGCGGTTGGTTTTGTTTTGTGGACGGATACCCTCAGCTGTTTTGAGGAGCTTTCATGAATAGTTCATGAAATGGAGTCCATTTACACTTCCGTGATTCCATTATTCATTTTTATGTCCCAGTGCTGTTGGATTGATTCATTTTCTGTCCTTATAGCCACATGTTTTAATTATTTCATATCTTTCAATAAGCAAGATTCATCTATGTTTTATGTTGGTAGCTACATTCTGTGCCCTTATATATTTGTTTTCTTTGTACCCTTATAACATTTCACTTTTCAGTTGTTATTTTCATTTGGTGATTTTGTTTTTTCTCTTTAATTTCATTTTTATCAATGACATTTCATGTATATGTCCTTGTTTTGTTACTAACCACTATGTCTACGCCTTATGTTTTTGTACAAAAACAAATGTAACAATTATGTTTGTTCCTTGTGATGTAGTGTTTCAGTTAAATAAGACTAGTACTAGTCGTAAAGTTAACACTAGACTACTAACAAATGTTAGTAAGCTTTTGTTCTTATAATTCAAATGCTGGTTTTCGTATTAACTTAACTTGATCAATATGGACAATGTGTCAACAATATACATTTAACATTTTAGTAATTTAGCAGATGCTCTTATCCAGAGCGACTTACAGTAGTGACTGTATACATTTAACTTTTTCGTACTGGTCACACGTGGGAATCAAACCCACAACCCTGGCGTTGCTAGCAACGTGCTCTACCAACTGAGACCAGTGTATCCCTCTCCAACTGTGCACCATGACAGACTTTAACCTTCAAGTCAGTCTTTCACATTACAGTACAATCCACTCAAGCCAAACTATAACACTCTCCATTGTTACCTTCACTTGGCTGCTTGCCTCCCTGCATCCCATCACCCTCCCTCCCTGTCCTCCCCTTGTACCCTTAGCTCCCCCATCTTCCATGGCTGCGTCAACGAGCAGCGGCTGGCCGACCGCACGCCCTCACCCACCTTCTCCACGGCCGACTCAGACATCACAGAGCTGGCGGACGAGCGACAGAGCGAGATGTCGGACTACTTGGATGACGAGGCGTTCGTGGACGACACCAGCTCGGATGCTGGCACCGAGGAGGGCTCGGATATCTTCAGCGACGGCCAGGATCCCTTCTACGACCGCTCCCCCTGGTTCATACTGGTGGGAAGGTTGGTGACCGTCCATGATGATGATGCTGAACCGCCATGTTGGTCATTTTGTGACCGTGTCACATGTGACATCACACATGCTCTGGAAGAGGGGGAGGGGGAGAAGAGAGTGCTGGCTCATTTCACTCAGGGGCAAATACTAACTTAAACTTTAATTTAAATGTTCACTTAGTCCACATACAGTGAGCTCCAAAAGTATTGGGACAGTGCATTTGTTGTTGTTTTGACTCTGTACTCCAGCACTTTGGATTAGAAATGATACAATGACTTAGATGCACAAATATCATACTCCCCCAAAAGTGCTAACCTCCCCTGTTATTGTAATGGTGAGATGTTAGCATGTCTTGGGGGTATGATATTTGTGCATTTTGTAGTCACAAGCTTGATGTAGTCATTGCGTGCTATGAATATGGGACCAAATACTTAATTTTTTTTATACTTTAATACAAATATAAGTTAATTTGTCCCAATAATTTTGGTCCTCTAAAATGGGGGGATTATGTACAGAAAGTGCTGTAATTTCTAAAACAGTTCACCCAATATGGCTAAAAATACCCTCAAATTAAAGTTGACAGTCTGCACTCTAACCTCATTGTATCATTTCAAATCCAAAGTACTGGAGTACAGAACAAAAACAACAACAAATGTGTCACTGTCCCAATACTTTTGGAGCGCACTGTAAGTCGAATTTTCACTTAGTCATGCATTTAGGCCCCATAAGGTAGTTAGCGCTGTGAAGCGTAGCTTCGGTGGTACAAAAGGCGTCTTTTCTTATTTGGCTGCCATATACGATTCTAGTGCTGATGAAATAATTGAAACGTATTCCCACACATCAAAATTGTCTTGTGTGTTGAGTAGTGAACTTACACCTCAAACGGTTGGGTTTTGCTAATGTTAATCATGTCTCATTCATTGAATTGAGTGCTCTGAACTGAGTGTTTGTGAGGTTGAATGTGTAATCAAGAGAAGTTTTACAACATTTTCAGGCCATGGAGGTTTTAGTCTGACACAACCTATAAAACAAATAAACAAGTTATCATTTATTCATACTGTGAGTCTCAAACATCCACTCAGTGTCAATGATGCAAGGATATCTGAGACATGTCTCCCTGGTTGCGTCCCAAATGGCACCCTATTCCCTATAAAGTGCACTGCTGTCTTTATTGCTGATAAAAAAGTAGTGCAATGTGTAGGGAATAGGGTGCCATTTGGGACCCAGCCTTTTCTATGTATTGCATTCTGCAAGATGGTAGACTGAAAAGACTCATGATGTGTCACACTGCTATGGAGCTGTGTCTTATTTGTAAGGCCTCATTTAGAATCAAGGCAGGCAGGCAGAGTAGAATATTCTAGAATAGAATAGAGCCAGCACGTCATCCTCCAGGTGTGTTGCTTCAACTGTAGATATAGAATGTCATTCTATGACATTCTATTTCTATGGCTTAATACCTCCCTGCTCCAGGTGCCACCATTCCCCGCTCCCGGGTGAAGTTTCCACTATGTACAGATCTAGGATTAGCTTCCCCTCCCCCAATCCCTATTAGTGGAGAAAATGCTAAACTGACCCAGTATACAGTAGGGGCAACTTCACCCTACAACTCATCTGTTTTTGTGGTATCTGTAGTGGCTAATTCATTGTCTGTTTGTTTTGGTGATTATTATTTTTCATTTTCATTACCTTATTTTATTATTTTAATTTTGTTTTTATTTTAATTGTATTTTTCTTTGCTTTTTTTTTTCCGTCAATGTCCATAGTCATATTTATTAACTGTGTGTGTGTGTGATAAAATGGCAATGATATCAATTACCCATATAATAACAATGATGACATTTATAATTGTAGTAGTGGAGGTGATACTGATTTGATTGATTTGAAATTCATATTAATGATATCAAGTAAATAACCTTAGTGGTAAGAAATACTACACGTATTTATAGTACATCTGAATAAACTCAAAGTCTGTATTTGAGATGTCAGAGCCACCGCATCTAGTCTCAGGCAGCATCCCAAATGGCACCCTGTTCCCTACATAGTGCACTACTTTTGACAAGGGCCCATAGGGCTCTGGTCAAAATTAGTGCGTGAGGTAGGGAACAGGGTGCCATTTGGAATGCAGACTCGGAGTCAGGCGGCAGATCGATGCAGGCCCAGCCAGTATGTCCTGTTAACAGCTCTACCTGCGTCATCATGACTTCAGATATTTGAGCTACATTTCTCCTCTCCTTTGCCTCAGCCTTGAGTTCTCCTGCACAGGGAGGGGGAGAGCGGGATTGGAGAGTTAGGGCATCGGGGGCGCTGCAAATCAACCCCCACAACGCAATAACACGTCAATGTGTGACTAAAGCCCATCGACATAACAAGCGAGTCAGCTATGGCTACTGCATTTCAATTGATCTTCATTTAGCTAGTATTGCTGTTTTACCATCCAACAACATGGCTGAAAGAGATTGGTTTCATTTTTGCTGCAATATCAGTTGTCTATTTTGATTTCAGCAGTTTGTCTATTTTGTGTGTTTGTCTATTCTGAAATATCTATTTTAATTTGTGATAAAATGCATTTCTCAGTTTAACATAACAGCAAGGTTGCATCCCAAATGGCACCCTATTCCCTATATAATGCCCTACTTTTGACAATGGCCCATAGGGCTCTGGTCACAAGTAGTGCACTATGTAGGAAATATGGTGCCATTTGGGACACGGCCTCAATCACTTCAATGATCGTCTGATGAATTTAACTAAAATTGTTCCTCGCCCTTGCACGAATGTCAATTGAGTCATTGCTATCAGTCATAGTGATTGGTTAGTGGCTCATTTAGATCTCCTGTGGTTATCATATTACACCCCTTCCATGTGACTAGGATGTCTTGTCACGACACAGATGGCCCAAGCTTAACTTGTTTAGGGCCTGCTGTACTGTCATTGAGTTGTGGTCAAATTCATTTAAATATCTATTAATTCACTAAGGGTTAAATCCTAACTTCTGCTTCAGTAAAATGTTCAGTTAGTTAGTTGACTTCAGTGGATGTTAGGAATGCCCCTAAAAGGTACTTGAAGAGCTACCTACAGTGAGGGAAAAAAATATTTGATCCCCTGCTGATTTTGTACGTTTGCCCACTGACAAAGACATTATCAGTCTATAATTTTAATGGTAGGTTTATTTGAACAGAGAGAGACAGAATAACAACAAATAAATCCAGAAAAACGCATGTCAACATTTTTATAAATTGATTTGCATTTTAATGAGGGAAATAAGTATTTGACCCCTCTGCAAAACATTACTTAGTACTTGGTGGCAAAACCCTTGTTGGCAATCACAGAGGTCAGACGTTTCTTGTAGTTGGCCACCAGGTTTGCACACATCTCAGGAGGGATTTTGTTCCACTCCTCTTTGCAGATCTTCTCCAAGTCATTAAGGTTTCGAGGCTGACGTTTGGCAACTCAAACCTTCAGCTCCCTCCACAGATTGTCTATGGGATTAAGGTCTGGAGACTGGCTAGGCCACTCCAGGACCTTAATGTGCTTCTTCTTGAGCCACTCCTTTGTTGCCTTGGCCGTGTGTTTTGGGTCATTGTCATGCTGGAATACCCATCCACGACCCATTTTCAATGCCCTGGCTGAGGGAAGGAGGTTCTCACCCAAGATTTGACGGTACATGGTGCCGTCCATCGTCCCTTTGATGCGGTGAAGTTGTCCTGTCCCCTTAGCAGAAAAACACCCCCAAAGCATAATGTTTCCACCTCCATGTTTGACGGTGGTGATGGGGTTCTTGGGGTCATAGGCAGCATTCCTCCTCCTCCAAACACGGCGAGTTGAGTTGATGCCAAAGAGATCAATTTTGGTCTCATCTGACCACAACACTTTCACCCAGTTCTCCTCTGAATCATTCAGATGTTCATTGGCAAACTTCAGACGGGCCTGTATATGTGCTTTCTTGAACAGGGGGACCTTGCGGGCGCTGCAGGATTTCAGTCCTTCACGGCGTAGTGTGTTACCAATTGTTTTCTTGGTGACTATGGTACCAGCTGCCTTGAGATCATTGACAAAATCCTCCCGTGTAGTTCTGGGCTGATTCCTCACCGTTCTCATGATCATTGCAACTCCACGAGGTGAGATCTTGCATGGAGCCCCAGGCCGAGGGAGATTGACAGTTCTTTTGTGTTTCTTCCATTTGCGAATAATCGCACCAACTGTTGTCACCTTCTCACCAAGCTGCTTGGCGATGGTCTTGTAGCCCATTCCAGCCTTGTGTAGGTCTACAATCTTGTCCCTGACATCCTTGGAGAGCTCTTTGGTCTTGGCCATGGTGGAGAGTTTGGAATCTGATTGATTGATTGCTTCTGTGGACAGGTGTCTTTTATACAGGTAACAAGCTGAGATTAGGAGCACTCCCTTTAAGAGTGTGCTCCTAATCTCAGCTCGTTACCTGTATAAAAGACACCTGGGAGCCAGAAATCTTTCTGATTGAGAGGGGGTCAAATACTTATTTCCCTCATTAAAATGCAAATCAATTTATACAATTTTTGACATACGTTTGTTTTATGGATTTTGTTGTTGTTATTCTGTCTCTCACTGTTCAAATAAAGCTACCATTAAAATTATAGACTGATCATTTCTTTGTCAGTGGGCAAACGTACAAAATCAGCAGGGGATCAAATACTTTTTTCCCTCACTGTACATAAGGACTCCATAACATTGGCTATTTATAACCCAATAGATACAGATATGTTATGTGCTATGAACGTGTTATGAACCCTTTAACTAAATGTTACCGCCTTCAAGTTAAGAAAGTAATAAAATGTCAATTTCTTTATTGACTTAAATATAAATTAATTTGACCCAAGCCTTGTGAGACAAAAGCAGACCACAATAGGGGCTTGTAGGGTCAGATCTTCACCTCTCTCCCCCCTCCTTCCCCCATAGAGCCTTTGTATACCTGAGCAACCTGCTCTACCCCGTGCCCCTGGTCCATCGTGTCGCCATAGTGACAGAGAAGGGTGACGTGCGCGGTTTCCTGCGTGTCGGTGTCCAAGCCATCGCTGGTGAGTACTGTTCTATCTACACACACCCTTTTTGACAAGACTCCTCAGACCTGGGCCTGTATTCACACAGCGTCTCAGAGCAGGAGTGCTGATCTAGGATCTCCTGTACATATAATCATTATCTAAATGGCTAACTTATCCTAGATCAGCACTCTTACTCTGAGACACTTTGTGAATTAAATTGGTATGTTATATAATGTCACATAATTGTCCAGTCCTGCTCCTTGAGTATGTATCCAGGTAAAATGTAACAGAATGTGTGTATAGAACGCGACAAGGCACCCTAATCCCAGACAGCATTCACTAAAACCACAACAAAACAATTGTATATAAGAAAATACCAGGTCTAACTCTACAATGAATCAGATGACTGGAATAAATGTTCAAAGGCCTCAGAGAGATTTCTAGCGACTGAGTGAGAGAATTCCCAGAGTTGACTGCTTTGTGCTCTTTGAAGAGATGAGTCTGCTCTTGTCAACACACCACGTTAATAACTGGGGCTGACGAACACGATGACAATGACTTGTATAATGTGTCTTTGTAGCTGACGAGGAGGCCCCAGACTACGGGTCAGGAGTGAGACAGTCGGGAACTGCCAAGATATCCTTTGACGATGAGTACTTCAAAAAGGTAAGGCCACGTCAGACGAGCTCATTTAAAAAACTGTTATGGCCGGTTTCCCCGAACACATATTGAGCCTAGTCCTGGACTCAAAAGCATGTTCAATGGGGATTCTCCATTCAAAGTGCTTTTTAGTCCAGGACTAGGCTTAATCTTGTCTACTTGCAATATTCCATACACCTCCCAATACATGTGTCTTTTGATCAGAAACATTTTCCCAGTGTTTTTTAAAAACTGTTTCACTACCAAAGCAGCTATATGCTAATATCTCTCTCTCTCCCTCTCGCTCTGTCTTTCTCTCACACTCTCCCTCTCTCTCTCTCTCTCTCTCCCTCCCTCCCATCAGAATGACTTTCCTTCCACGGTCATGACATGCTCTGGCCTCTCTCTGGAGGAGCTGCGCTTCGTGGAGGGCCAGGGTCAGAGTTCAGAGATCATCACCCCCTCCGAGGAGCAGAACAGAATCAATGACATGGGTAAGGAAGGAGAGACCAGCGCAGCTCCAAGACCCTCACCTCTCCTCTCGTAAATATTAGGCCTACATCTCGCTGGCCAATGGCGTGAATAGAGTGGGAATTAATAGTGGCAGACAGTGTTGTCCATAGATTATTTTCTAGGTGGGGCTTTGCAAAGGCACCCAAATTAACAACCAGGGCCTCTTAAACCAACATTTTCAACCGAATGTTTGTAGGCGGGGGAGGGGTGGATGGCGTCCCGCCTCTACAATGATAGGGAAACACTGGTGGCAGATGTTCTTATTGAAGGTGGAGGATGAATTTAAATAGTTTGATACAAGTGTTGGAAATGGCCTTCAGTCATACAAATCTAATTGATTTCAATTACTAAATGTCATTGGCTTATGTGAAACTGAGTCTAAAGTGACATCTGGTTGGTGCAGTCATATTTAGTTTCCCTGCGAAGCAATTTACAATAGTCCACATAAGCCATTTGATAGAAAAACATGATAAACTTTGACCATAAACCTTCCTGTCATTGTACACTTTATTGAGCTTTTGAACTGTAGATAAAGCGGGAAGGAGGAGAGGGGGAGAGAAAAAGATGGAGGGAAGTAGAGAGAGTAGGTGTAGCAGTTAAAGCCGCTGTCTCTGGCACATGTATGGTCGCCCTGCCTGCGTTGGATAGAATCCCGGCCCTGTCAGCCTTCTCACCTCTGCATCTCCCTTCCCCTTATACCTGTCTCTATCAATAAAACAATAAAGTCCTAAAAAATATTGAGGATAACACAAAACATTTTACATTTTGTTTGTCTTGGTATGCATCTGTATATGTCCACTGCATGTTCTAACCCTCTGCTGTGGGTGTTTTGTGACAGACCTGAAGCTGGATCAAGGGAACTTGGTTGACCCTAAGCTCAGTCGCGGCGAAGGGCTGGCCGGCCAACTGGAGGTGGGCAGTATCTTTACCTTCCGTGTGACTGTGCTCCAAGCCAGCGGCATTCTCCCGGAGTATGCTGACATCTTCTGCCAGTTCAAGTGAGTCCGTCGGCTGTCATCAGATCACACAGGCCTTGGAGCACACGTGCACCGCTGCCATACTGATCTAGGATCAGGGCTGTTGTGAAGTTGTCAAAGCATGCGTATACAGTCGTATGAAAAAGTTTGGGCACCCCTCTGAGGCTGCATAATAATAATCGTCACAGAAAATGATCACAGTGGCATGCCATTCATTTTCTAATAAAAGCTGGGGTATTGTCCAGACAAAGATTTTTAGTGTAGCAATATTAAGTTGTATGAAATTAAATCAGATGTGAAAAATAGGCTATGCAAAAATGTGGGCACCCTTGTCATTCTGTTGATTTGAATACCTGTAACTACTTAGCACTGATTAATTGGAACACACAATTGGTTTGGTGAGCTCATTAAGCCTTGAACTTCATAGACAAGTGCATCCAATCATGAGAAAAGGTATTTAAGGTGGCCAATTGCAAGTTGTTGTTCTCTTTGACTCTCCTCTGAAGAGTGGCAACATGGGGGCCTCAAAACAACTCTCAAATGACCTGAAAACAAAGATTGTTCAACATTATGGTTTAGGGGAAGGCTACAAAAAGCTATCGCAGAGATATAAGCTGTCAGTGTCCACTGTGAGGAACATAGTGAGGAAATGGAAGACCACAGGCACAGTTCTTGTTAATGCCAGAAGTGGCAGGCCAAGTAAAATATCGGAGAGGCAAAGGCGAAGGATGGTGAGAACGGTCAAAAACAGCCCACAGACCACCTCCAAAGACCTACAACATCATCTTGCTGCAGATGGTGTCACTGTGCATCGTTCAACAATTCAGCGCACTTTGCACAAGGAGAAGCTGTACTGGAGAGTGATGCGGAAGAAGCCTTTTCTGCACACACGCCACAAACAGAGTCGCTTGAGGTATGCAAACGCACATTTGGACAAGCCGGCTTCATTTTGGAATAAGGTGCTGTGGACTGATGAAACAAAGATTGAGTTATTTGGTCATAACAAGGGGCGTTATGCATGGCAGCAAAAGAACACAGCGTTCCAAGAAAAACACTTGCTACCCACAGTAACATTTGGTGGGGGCTCCATCATGCTGTGTGGCCAGTGCCGGTACTGGGAATATTGTTAAAGTTGAGGGTCGCATGGATTCCAATATCAGCAGATTCTTGGGAATAATGTTGAAGAATCAGTCACAAAGTTGAAGTTACGCCGGGGATGAATATTTCAACAAGACAACGACCCAGAACACTGCTCAAAATCTACCCGGGCATTTATGCAGAGGAACAAGTACAATGTTCTGGAATGGCCATCCCAGTCCCCAGACCTGAATATCATTGAGAATCTGTGGGATGATTTGAAGCGGGCTGTCCATGCTCGGCAACCATCAAACCTAACTGAAGTGGAGATGTTTTGTAAGGAGGAATGGTCCAAAATACCTTCATCCAGAATCCAGACACTCATTAGAGGCTATAGGAAGCGTCTAGAGGCCGTTATTTTAGCAAAAGTAGGCTCTACTAAATATTGATGTGATTTTTCTGTTGGGGTGCCCAAATTTATGCACCTGTCTAATTTCGTTTTGATGCATATTGCAAATGTTCTGTTAATCCAATAAACCTCATTTCACTACTGAAATATTACTGTGTCCATCAGTTATTTGATAGATCAAAATGAAATTGCTGATCCAAACACCCAATTATTTATAAATGGAAATCATGGAAATTGTCAGGGGTGGCCAAACTTTTTCATACGACTGTATATACTGTATATGGAACAGAAGTACTGATAACACTTTACTTAAGGCTGACCGGTATAATGGTTTATTACTTGTTATAAGCATGTATGATCCTGTATGATGTCTTATTAAAAGGCTTTTATAATATGTTATAATGATTATATATGTTAATATATACCAAATTCAAAATGGCTGTTATTTAGTCAGGATCATTATCATACCTGTCGGCTTTAATTTGTATAAACCTTTTAGTAACACTTTAATTAAATGTACAGTATTATTATTAGTAGTAGTAATAATCAAGCGTCATCTGTTGGATCCTCAGTTTCCTCCATCGTCACGACGAAGCCTTCTCCACAGAGCCTCTGAAAAACACTGGGAAAGGCACTCCTCTGGGCTTCTATCACGTCCAGAATGTGAGTACACACACGCATACACAACACGCACGCTCACGCACACACCACACAAACATCTCACACACACAAAGGTATAGAAATATGACCCAAAGCTGATTCATTTTCCCACACCCTCCTGTTGTGTAGATTTCAGTGGAGGTGACTGAGTCGTTCATTGAGTACATCAAGACCAAGCCCATCGTGTTTGAGGTGTTTGGTCACTACCAGCAGCACCCTCTGCACCTGCATGGTCAGGACCTGATAAGGTAGGTTGAATGGTCACGTGCCCACATACAGTATACTCCAGGGTGAAGTTTTCCCTAGATACAGATCTAGGATCAGCTTCCCCTCCCCCAATCCTATAGGGGAAAATGCTAAACTGATCCAAGATCAGCATCTAGGAGCTACTTCATGCTACACCCCCACATACCTTTATTAATGATTAATTGGTAATGATGGGTAGTCTAGTAGTAAAGTACGGCCCACACTCTCAACTGTCAATTGGTTAACAAGGTATTTTGCTACTGTAGTACTACATAATTTTTTTCCAGACCAGCACACCATGAATTAATTCGAATTCAAAAGGCTTTGTCTATCAAATTAACATTAGCCAAAAAACATCACATTAAAACCTCTAGTAATGACATCAAACAAAAACATCCAAAAAGCAATTCAATTCAAAATACTAAATGTGTAGTGTTGTTTTTGTTTTTGTTTTTTTGTTTGTAGTCCTCCTCAGACTGCCAGGAAGTACTACCCTATTCCAATGCCCCTGTCTAAGCCAGGTAAGGATTCTACAGGTACCACATCGACAGTATCGATAGAAATGTGTGAACAGCATTGCAGCAAATCATGCCATCCCTTTATCCATTTTTTTTTTTTAATTGCCA
Source organism: Coregonus clupeaformis (assembly GCF_020615455.1). NCBI lineage: Eukaryota > Metazoa > Chordata > Actinopteri > Salmoniformes > Salmonidae > Coregonus > Coregonus clupeaformis. Next base: position 25,094,104 of record NC_059215.1, read on the forward strand.
TCACACTGTATATCCAGTCACAACTGCATGTCTCATATTTCCCCCTCTTTCTTTCTTTCCTTTTTTTTTTCCTTTTTGTTTTATGACCCGTTTCCTTGTCACTACTCGCCCACACCCTCCATTTGTCCTTCCCATCCAACTCAATCCATATCCATCTCTAATTTCGCTCTCACAAACTCTCTCTTCCACTCACCCACATTTTTCTTACTCCCTCTCTCTTCCATTCACTCCCACCCCTACGCCCTATGACCAACCCTTCACCCTGTCTCAGACCACGCCCGTAAAATAGAGTTGATTCGCTACCTGATGACTGGCTCCGTGCCCGGCCAGGTGCTGGACACACTGTCCGAGCATGCCAATGCCCTGGCATCCACGGCAGTGGCCAGCCTGGAGGACGGGGCAGACCAGCTCTCTCACTTCCCCTTCCTTCCCATGCCCACCAGCCCCGTGCTGACTGTGCCCAGGCACCATGGTTGGTACAGCGGGCATTAGAACCGTGAGAGTAGTAGCTGGTAGTAGCAGCCGTATGCGCTGTACTAAGCCTGGTCCCAGATCTGTTTGTGCTGCATCGACAACGACCATAGAAGAGTTGACTATATACACACAAACAGATGTGGAATCAGGCTACTTTACTGTAGCCCTGTGCTGTGCTTTTGTCGTGCTTTGTCTACTGGCTGTAGTTGGCATAGGCCAGTGTGGTTCAGTGATCTGGTGCATCCTAGTTTTGTTTAGCCCAATTCTAGTCCTAGTCCCCTCCATTGTCTCTCACAGACCAACCAGCCACATACCTTTTACTTTTAAGGCTGGGAATTACCAGGGACCTCACGATACGATATCACCATACTTAGGTGCCGATACGATATGTATTGGGATTCTCATGATTCTATATGTATTGCGATTCGATACTGCGATTTTATTGCAATTTGATGTTCCAAACATATTGCTCACTATATGTCTGCTGCAGAGAGATGAGACAGCATGAGAATACAGGCCTAAAGCCATTTGGGCTGTAGTTCCATTACCTAAACACACACAAACAGAAAAACAAATGTTTCCTTTGAACAATCTCTGACATTGTTGAGTGAATAGTTGAATAGCAAATCTCTATCTGCTGTAGAGGAATTATGCTGTTAAAAGCAGAGGTAATCCTGATGTGGCAGGTTGATAACTCAGCAGGATACAGCTTCTAATGTGTAATCTGTGATTTTGCCTCCCAACGGCCCCTAGTGTAGAGCTTGTATAGAATTGAGAGTATTGTAATTGCCTTTGAACATGCAGTGTTGTTGTAGTGTCACTCCCTGATAGTATTTAAATGGAGATTGCAGTGTTCCCGGCTTAATTCAATTGTAATGGATTTAGAATTGGACAGTTGTTTTGTACCTTGCGAAATAAGCCCTTTGAGTACAGTAAGGAGTATTGATTAGTGAATGTTTACAGGCTAATAATAACACATTATTGTGTTACAGTAGCTACCGCATGTAATCATCACTATCCGTTTAACCATTGTTTATGTATGCCACATCTCCAAGAAAAAAGTGTGTAATAGTACTGTACATGATCATCCTCCCTTTTCATATTTATTTTTCCAAGAAATGCAGTGTTCATGTTTCTCTCTCGAGTTTATTTCAGCAGCCCCCTCTGTTACCACATGCTGTTGAGATTGTCTAATGGGTTTGTGTGCGTGTGTCTCACGCTCGCTCTCTCTCTCTCTGTCGCTCTCTGTCGCTGTCTCCGTGTGTGTTTCCCCCCCAGTTCCAGCGACCAAGCTCAACACCATCAGCAAGTCCAACCTGGGCCAGTGTGTGAGCAAGTACGACCTGCTGGTGTGGTTCGAGATCAGCGAGCTGGAGCCCACCGGAGAGTGAGTGTCCAAGTCTGCACGCACTCATGGTCGCATGCACACATGCGCACACAAACACAGGGGTTTGGCTATTCCAGACTTATGTTTGTCCTGGCTTCTTCCCGTAGGTACATACCAGCTGTGGTGGATCACAGTGGAGGACTGCCCTGCCATGGAACCTACCTACTGCATCAGGTACAGTACAGTGACCCCTCAGGGCCCATATTCATAAAGTGTCTCAGCGTAGAAGTGCTGATCTAGTATCAGTTTTGCCTTTTTGATCATAATGAATAATATTACATGGACAGGGGGACTTGATCCTAGATCAGTACTCCTACTCTGAGATGCTTTATGGATATGGGTCCTGGACAACACCCTTATTAACTCATACTGCGATGTCTCAAGTCACTCTGGACATATTAGCACTTTGCCTATGTATCTCCAATCTATTTGATCTTCTCCTAAACTGACAAACTGAGAGCTGTACATGAATTGTACATGTATGGTACATAATTCTACATGTATGCTATTTTGTACATTTCAACTGCTCAAATGCTTCATAAAAGTACTGTACATTTGATATTGTACCATTGTGATTATAGTAGTGATTTGACTGTTGATGATGCTATCGATGTTGATATTGACTATTGACCCGTTCACGGTCATTGTGTCTGGCCTACTGTGATACTGACTGATACGGTTTGCTTGTGCTGCAGGGGATCCAGCGCCGGATCACCGTCACTCTCATCCACGAGAAGGGCAGCGAGCTCCACTGGAAGGACGTGCGTGAGCTGGTTGTTGGTGAGTGCTTCAAAATAAAGGCAATACACTATCCAACTGAATGAATGAATTGTATTTGACAAATGTAAAATACATGTGGAGTTGCCTCAGCTATGTGAGTACCACAATACACAACTGGCCTTGCCTTTTTGTGGAGAGACCATTTAGCTGGAATTCAGTTTTACAATGGTCCCAGACAAGAGCATTGAAAAGGGGCAACTATTTTAAATGATGTCCAAATAAACTGAAAGAAAAGCTATTCATAAAAATAAATACAAGATCACTTCATGAATTGACTGATTTTAATTCCAATTGACCCCAACCCCGATTTCTGACGACGCTACCGGAGAGACAGAACTTCATCATCATGACAACATCCTGTGTTGCTTGCTTCCTTAGGTCGGATCAGGAACAAGCCAGAGGTGGACGACTCGGCAGCAGATGCCGTCCTGTCCCTCAACATCATCTCGGCCAAAAATATCAAATCATCCCACAACGCTAACAGGTACGCCAGTAGCACCATCAGCTTGCGTTAGCTCCCAAAGCGAATGCCTAGGCTTTAGCTCATGGTGTGGAGGGTGCAGGCATAGAAGATAATCATACAATATAAGAGTATTATATCCATACAAATCTTTATATAAATGTTCTTATAGGGTCGTTATCCCAGATACAGATTATGCCTACTCCTGGACTAATAATAATAATAATAATAATAATATGCCATTTAGCAGACGCTTTTATCCAAAGCGACTTACAGTCATGCGTGCATACATTTTTGTGTATGGGTGGTCCCGGGGATCGAACCCACTACCTTGGCGTTACAAGCGCCGTGCTCTACCAGCTGAGCTACAGAGGACCACAGACTAAGAAGTATGTTCAATGGAGATTCTCAATTAAAAGTGCCTTTGTAATCCAAAACTAGTCTCTGTGTCCGAGAAACCGGACTATAGTGTATTTATATAGTAGTCTAGGAATTCTAATTATATATTATTACATCTTTGTTGTACTGTATAGTAAAATGAATACAGAAATATGGTAATGATATTGAATTGGCATTCTGTGAAAAGTAGAAACGGCATCCAACGGAGAACAATGTATTTTCATCACCCACCATCAACGGGTCACGTAATATTTAAAGTGTGTGAAATATCATTGCAATCTTGTTTAGTTTTTTGAGAACCGATTTATTTTTGAGAATCGATTTAAGAAGGTGACAGGATCTTTTTTCTACGACATAATCATTGACATATACATCAAAAATTCACAACATAATACCAGTTTTGTTATTCATAACAGAATAACTGTGTCCGTGTAGTTTCATTAGAAGGAATCGTCACTTTCTTTCAAGGTTGCCTTTCCTGGCTAGAAGAGACAGCAGAAATGATGGAATTTCCCATTTCAGTGTTGTGCGCATATGAGCTCAGGCATTGCATGTATGTACACAGACATCATTGCATGTGGGCAATCACATTCATTTCCAGTGCTAACATTTTGCTCTCTTTCTTGATTTGCTCCATTGTTTCTGTTGCTTGACTCTCTGCGTTCTTTCTCTTCTTTTTTCTTTTTTTTCTCCTGCTGCGGCTGGACTCTTGATTTTGCTCAGGCTGTGTCTTGATAAGGATATTGCTAGGTACCAGCAACCAGGGAACATAAAGCCTCTTCTCTGAAATAAGCTTTATGGCTCTCTTTGGCTTTTTATAGAAATTGGGGTATATCCTAACTTGCATTTAAATCAAAGTTGTTACTTAGTCATGCATTGATGTCAATGGGAATTTAGGATTTGCCCCTTAGCCTGTAGTAATAACTCTTAATTTGTGTTCTCTTGTCTTACACCTTTTGATATCACCCCCATTGGTAAATATCCTTCTAGCCAGTACAAACCAATTAGCTTGGAATTGTTATTTTCTAGAGCTCTTTGATTGCCCTCATCTGTCAATTAATCACATTGTAAAACGAAGAAGGTTTCATCCTTTATCATGGCTATCATAGCCTATCATTCATGCTTTTGATAACTGAGGCTTTTCTGACTTTGGAAAAGGTCACACTGCTAATTTCTTCTGTCTTGCACAAGAGCAATAGGAATCTAAAGACGAATGACTGTAAAACATGCTATCCTATGGCTTAGTGGTGACTTTTCGGTATCACTCCATATGCAAGCTTAGCTACTAGCTATTAAACGTCCTTGTAGCATGCTCTACTAGTCTATTACACCTGCGTAGCGTCTGTGTCAGCCATCGTGAGTCATAGAGGGATGAGGGCAGGGTCAGGCGAGAAAAGGGAAGAGAGTGTCCCCTGGTGGTTAGTAGAGAGACAGTTTGTACATGAGTTGTGAAAAATACACCTTCCTCTACTTTCATTGGAAACCATTGGTCTGTTGCTCATTGACGGACCCCAACAAAGTCAATTAATCAAACTTTATTGTCCCCAGAGGGAAAACAAGTAAAAAATATAACACAGTTGTCACAAACGAGTAGGTGCAGCACATATTTACATTGACATTTTAGTAATTTTGCAGTTACGCTCTTATGCAGAGCGACTTGCAATCAGAGCCATTCGTTATTTTAATCAACCGCACAATCTGACTGTGGAGATGGTGACATTTTAAGAGTAGAAGTACACAGTGGAATGAACCCTTCCGTAAATGAGGTGTCCCCACTCCAATGTGCATCCCAAATGGCACCCTATTCCCTGTTTAGTGCACTATATAGGGAATAGGGTGCCATTTGGGACACAAACCTGGTCCTCAATGGTGGAGGTGTCTGGCGTGTCTGCTGACTTTCTCCCTCTCTAGCGCTCTATAGATCATGTATTGGTCTGGGAGTCAACTCAACTGGTGACCCAGGTCTAAATCAGTGACTTTAAAAGGCAAGATGCCTGTTGGTTAGTCTCTGCTAATGTAGCATGCTTAATTTTCCCTCATAGGAATTCAATGGGCCCTTATCTATAAAATGCTTAAGCACTCAAAGCTCTTGACAAGCTTTTCACACTCGTGTTGTAGCGTGACACCTGCTCAAGGCGTGCGTGCTGTTTAGGTCACCTCCCATGTGTTTTCTCACACCTAGTCGTCACCAGGACTGCATGTGTGTAGGAGTGCTTTCCCTTCAACAACCTCAGTTGAGGGATTAATTGGTGTGTCATATAATGCTTAGAATCCAGTATTATCCCCTCTTCAATTCAAGTCAATTTTAATAAAGCTTTATTTTCCCCTCAGAAGCAGTTAGAAAAAGCAAGTTAGGTTATAAATATTAAATATTAACATTTGTACCGTATCTCTGGGCTCTATTTTCAACTCTAGTATATGCTTGGGTAACAGTTGGGGAGAGGGAGCAGTAGATAACACTCAGTTACTTCAGTTACTCCCCATGGTTACTTATTAACTTCCCATAATATGTGGCTGGTTGTGTCCACATGCCATACAGACCTTTGTCTATTACGACATTATGTTCTGGTAACATTTCCAAAGTAGTTTCAAAATACTACTAGCATTATCATAGCAATAGTTGATGTGTAATATGGCTACCGGAATTGACCACAACCCGGGTGATTTTTCTCTAACCTTCAGTGTGTAGACTACTCGGCTACATCAGGCTATATTATGAACTGTTGGTGGCTTACTCTCACACCTCTATTGTGATATAAAGGAGAGAACCTTGCAGGAACCATAACCAGCCTCATTGTGACACTGAACAGCCATTTTAGAAATCTCCCACAAAGTTGAAATGATCCACCAGGGTGCGTCCAAAATGCCGCCTATTCCCTATACAGTGCACTACTTTTAGCCAGAGCCACAGGCACCCTATTGCCTATAATACACTACTTCTAGTGCACAAAAGTATTGTGCTTTATAGGAAATGGGTTGTCATTTCAGACGTAGCCCCAGAGTCTGTAAACGTGGAGATAGTAACTGACCTCTTTCGTCTTTCCCTCTCAGGACCTTCTACAGGTTTGAGGCTGTGTGGGACAGCTCTCTGCACAACTCCCTCCTGCTCAACCGAGTCACTCCCTACGGAGAAAAGATCTTCATGACCCTGTCTGCATACCTGGAGGTCAGCCCTGTCTGCCATTTTGATTTTACTGTAATCAACAACCTAGGGAATCCTGTCTCAATAATGAATTGGAATTGTGTAATTGTGTATTAATAAAACATAATATGCTGTCTCTAGGCCTACTGTTTAGGATTTAGGGATTTTAGGAACACATTAAACGATATCTAGAATAGATAAATGTCAAGGACACTTGTAGGTTAATCAAACTTATAAACATGTACTACTACAATACAGATATTCTGATGGGGCCATACTTAAAAGGGCCGCATACATGTGAATAAGGATGTATTGTGAATAAGGATGTATAACAGCCCCATAAGCACTACATACAGTAGTGTTACAGTATCCACTCCAGTCATTTAGTGTTCACAGTATGGACTGACCCTCTGCACTGAGGAGCTTGAGTGCTAACATGCTTACCGTTTCTCCACTCCACAGCTCGACCACTGCATTCAGCCTGCCATTATTACCAAAGACATCTGCATGGTCTTCTACTCCCGAGATGCCAAGATCTCCCCTCCCCGCTCCCTGAGGAACCTCTTTGGAAGCGGCTACTCCAAGACCCCTGACTGGTAAGGCATCTGACAGTCATTTTGTGTCCATCTTCTATATGACTTGTAGACAGCTGTCAGATATCTCTGTTAACAAATAAGCAGCTGTCAGCCATTTTGTGTCCACCCTTTATATGACTCATAGACAGCTGTCAGATATCTCTGTTGAAAAATAAGTAGCTGTCATCCATTTTGTGTCCACCCTTTAAATGACTCCAGTAGAGGCTGCTTAGGGGAGGACAGCTCATAATAATGGCTGAAACGGCGCAAATGGAATGGCATCAAACACATGTGTTTGACATATTTTATACCATTCCACTTATTCCGCTCCAGCCATTACCACGAGCGAGTCCTCCCCAATTAATGTGCCACCAACCTCCTGTGTATGACTCATACACAGCTGTCGGATATCTATGTTGACAAATAATCAGCTGTCAGCCATTTTGTGTCCAGCCTTAAGATACAACCTTGATGAACAACGCCCTAATATAACCTTTTGTGTTCCGTATTACAGCAACAGAGTGACTGGCATCTATGAGCTGAGCTTGTGCAAGATGTCTGACACAGGAAGCCCAGGTTAGTGCAATCTCTCTCTCGCTCTCTCTCTCACTCTGTGTGACATCTCGAAACACTTATGTTGATATTCGAATAAAAGCACAGTTGGTAGTTAGCCTATCTATGAATCCAACTTAATAGCACAGAGGTTGGCTAAAATATACCCCCCAAACATACTCCTCTCCACTCCCCTGTTCTCCATAGTGCTTGTGTGTGCTTGGTATAAGTCCAGACAAACAGTTGTGTATTGATATAACAGCCACCCTCAGAGGGAGTGACTTTTCTACTTTTGTATGTCTTTGTCAGAGCTGGTTTAAATTCATGACAGGATCCAAGCTGTCTGCCTGCTCTCTCTCTCTATAGCTCTGTCTCTCTCGCCCACCTCTCCCCCCTTCCACTCTATACTGACAAGTGCGTGTTTGTTTGCTACTCAGGTATGCAGCGGAGGAGGAGGAAGATTCTGGACACGTCTGTGGCCTATGTCCGGGGAGAGGAGAACCTGGCTGGCTGGAGGCCCAGAGGAGACAGCCTCATCTTGGAGCACCAATGGGAGCTGGAGAAAATGGAGCAGCTGCATGAGGTGACTAGGCACTATGAGAGCGTTGAGGGCATAGGGAAGCCTGGAATGGCAACAACAAAAAAAGTATATGTAGTACACTACTTTAGACCAGAGCCATATTCCCTATATAATGGCTTATTTTTGCTAGAGCCCTATGTCCTGTATAATGCATTACTTTTGACCAAAGCCCTATTCCCTGTATAGTGCACAATTGAATCAAATTAATGTAAAACTCTCTCACTCTTCATTGCTTTTCCTTCCCCCTCCAGGTGGAGAAGACGCGTCACCTGCTGCTGCTGAGAGAGAAGCTGGTGGAGACTGCTCCAGCTACAGGCCCTGGGGGGCCCACCAGCAAGTCCCTGAGCGAGTCACTGTCCCCTAGCATGAGCAGTGGCACCCTGAGCACCTCCACCTCCATCTCCTCCCAGATCTCCAGCACCACCTTCGAGAGTGCCATCACACCCAGCGAGAGCAGTGGCTACGACTCGGCCGACATCGAGAGCCTGGTGGACCGCGAGAAGGAGCTGGCCACCAAGGTGAGGAGGGAGGGAGGACAGGAGATGGGGAAAAAAAGATCATTTGATAAAAGGGCTGAAATGGGGAGGGATTAACCTGAACTTGTCCAATAAGAAACACTTGTTTTCAGTGCTACGGTTTGCTACAGTGTGCACTAATAAATACACCCCAGGGTTATATTCATTAGGGCATGCAACAGAAAAAAACGGAAATTACCGTTTCTTAAGTCCCAAGTAATCCCTCTCTGTTTCAGTCCATTTTCTTCCGTTTGGTGCCTAATGAATATGACCCTGCTTTAATGGTTCACATACTGTACCTGCTAAAGATGTACTGCACATGGTCCCCAACAAAGAAATTAGAATAAAACCATATGGGGTGTTCCAGAAAGCCGGGTCAATAAGTTGGCCAGCTAACTGACCTAAATACAGTGCATTCGGAAAGTATTCAGACCCCTTGACTTTTTCCACATTTTGTTACGTTGCAGCCTTATTCTACAATGGATTAAATTGTTTCCCCCCCCCCCCCTTATCAATCTACACAGAATACCCCATAATGACAAAGCAAAAACAGGTTTTTAGATATTTCAGAAAATGTATTAAAAATACAAAACGGAAATATCACATTTACATAAGTATTCAGACCCTTTACTCAGTACTTTGTTGAAGCACCTTTGGCAGTGATTACAGCCTTGAGTCTTCTTGGGTATGACACTACAAGCTTGGCACACCTGTATTTGGGGAGTTTCTCCCAATCTTCTGCAGATCCTCTCCAGCTCTGTCAGGTTGGATGGGGAGCGATGCTGCACAGCTATGTTCAGGTCTCTCCAGAGATGTTCGATTGGGTTCAAGTCCGTGCTCTGGCTGGGCCACTCAAGGACATTCAGAGACTTGTCCCAAAGCCACTCCTGCGTTGTCTTGGCTGTGTGCTTAGGGTCGTTGTCCTGTTGGAAGGTGAACCTTCGCCCCAGTCTGAGGTCCTGATCTGGAGCAGGTTTTCTCTGTACTTTGCTCCATTCATCTTTCCCTCGATCCTGACTAGTCTCCCAGTCCATGCCGCTGAAAAACATCTCCACAGCATGATGCTGCCACTCCATGGTCTGAGAGTCTTTAGGTGCCTTTTGGCAAACTCCAAGCGAGCTGTCATGTGCCTTTTACTGAGGAGTGGCTTCCGTCTGACCACTCTACCATAAAGGCCTGATTGGTGGAGTGCTGCAGAGATGGTTGTTCTTCTGGAAGGTTCTCCACAGAGGAACTCTGGAGCTCTGTCAGTGACCATCGGGTTCTTGGTCACCTCCCTGACCAAGGCCCTTCTCCCCCGATTGCTCTAGGAAGAGTCTTGGTGGTTCCAAACTTCTTTCATTTAAGAATGATGGAGGCCACTGTGTTCTTGGGGACCTTCAATGCCATTTTTTGGTACCCTTCCCCAGATCTGTGCCTCGACACAATCCTGTCTCGGAGCTCTACGGACAATTCCTTCGACCTCATGGCTTGGTTTTTGCTCTGACATGCACTGTCAACTGTGGGACCTTATATAGACAGATGTGTGCCTTTCGAAATCATGTCAATTAAATTTACCACAGGTGGACTCCAATCAAGTTGTAGAAACATCTCAAGGATGATCAATGGAAACAGGATGCACCTGAGCTCAATTTTGAGTCTCATAGAAAAGGGTCTGAATACTTATGTAAATAAGGTATTTCTGTTTATTTTATTTTATATACATTTGCAAAACTTTCTAAAATCCTGTTTTCGCTTTGTCATTATGCGGTATTGTGTATAGATTGATTAGGAAAAAAATAATTGTATCCATTTTAGAATAAGGCTGCAACATTACAAAATGTGGAAAAAGTCGAGGGGACTGAATACTTTCCGAATGCACTGTATGCTAACATTTTGGAAATATAAGCTTGAGATTGCCACTATATAATTGTCTTAACAGCTAATAATGAACCAGATAATGAAAGAGTTATAGCCTGCTTTCTCGACCAGCCCACTGGTTTGTTGTGAATCTCAGCCCAGCGCTGGAATAACTCATAGTAGAAAACTGTATTATCCCTCAAGGGGAAATTGGTTTTGCGGCAGAATCATATCCATAAAGTTAACAACAGACATTTCAGAACGATTAGGACACAATGTACACAACATAACATGCACCATATTATCTGTTGTCCTGTAGTGCCTCCGCCTTCTGACCCACACCTTCAACAGTGAATACAACCAGGTGTGCAACAGCATCAGTGACTGCAAGGTGAGACCGTAGAGGGGGAGAACAAGCTGCAATGCCTTGGCAGAGAGAGGAAGGGAGAGAGAGAGGGAGAGAGGGAGAGAGAGAGGGAGATTCTGCAGCAGTGGAGGCTGCTGAGGGGAGGACGGCTCATAATAATGTTGTTCTGTTGACTCAATTTCAACAAATCAGTGTGGTTACTACTGTCTTAATCTCCCTTCCTTGTTTCCTTTCTGTCTCTCTCTTGCTCTCTCGCTCGGTCGCTCTCTGTCTCTCTCTCTCTCTCTATATAGCTGTCAGACATCTCCCCCATGGGCCGTGACCCTTCGGTGACGAGCTTCAGCAGTGCCACCCTCACCCCCTCCTCCACCTGCCCCTCTCTGGCCGACTCCCGCTGTGGCTCCATAGATCAGAAGTAAGATTCCATTATAGTAGAATATGGTAGAATACATATAGTGGACCATGCTAAATGACATCCAATATTGACCACTCCATATAAACCAATAACACTTGAGCTTCATCAACCTGGTATACACTTTTGTGCATAATCGAGGGAGTGGTATTTTAAGCCTCCTATATACTGTTACAACCATTTAAAACATTCATATGAAATAGGCTAAATATTCATGTCCGTAACATACAATATTGTATATGTATACAATATTCTGGGACACATCCTACAGTTGACATTTTTATGAAGTGCTTTTGAATATGTGATTGTTAGTTAAGAATATTTTATTCTTAGTAGAATCATAGACTGACACTCTTCATTGTTTCCCAGGACCCCAGAGGCCAACTCTCGCGCCTCCAGCCCCTCCTGCTCAGACTATGAGAACTTCCCCATGGTGCCCACCCTGGAGACGTCCTATCTGGCTCGAGCCGGCAAAAACGAGTTCCTCAACCTAGTGCCCGACATCGAGGAGATGAGACCAGGGTAACTGCTATCTCCTCTTCCCCCTCATATTAGCAGTGGGCATGATGATGATGACTTCATTGTTTTTGCATCATACGGCATGCCAGCATACATATACACGTAGATAGACAGCACATCACAAACGTTCCATACATAGTGCATTAGACACACAGACAGACAGTATTCACGCAGACAACCAGAAAGTACAATACAATACATTTACATAGAGTATAGGCTTGGTGAGGGGCTAGACTAACTCCTATTGTTAACACTGCATGTTTGAGTGGTTGTCATAGTTTCATAGCTAAAACCCAATGAACAGAACTGAGCCCCCGTTCTCTCCCAACACAGGTCTGTGGTGTCTAAGAAGGGTTTCCTGAGCTTCATGGAGCCACGGTCCAACTCGTGGGTGAAGCACTTTGTGGTGGTGCGCCGGCCCTACGTGTTTATCTACAACAACGACAAGGACCCGGTGGAGAGGGGCGTGCTCAACCTGTCCACTGCCCAGGTGGAGTACAGCGAGGACCAGCAAGCCATGCTCAAGGTGTTCCCACACACACATGCACGTGCACACACAAACACATAAAACGACTTTCACTTGTTTGGCATGTACAATCATTTTAATGGGTCAACACTATACCCACACACGATGTGGAGTTTTAAGAGTAGAACAGGATTGATACAAGCTCTTCAGGTTGAACGACAATGGCACATAATGCCCTTACATGTGTAAATGGCTTGTCACAAGGTTAACTAACTTCCTCGTTTGTTGTTTGAATCCTCTCTAGACACCCAACACATTCGCTGTGTGCACAAAGCACCGAGGGATCCTGCTCCAGGCCAACAATGACAAAGACATGAACGACTGGCTATACGCCTTCAACCCGCTTCTAGCAGGAACAATAAGGTACTGTACACATTCCCCTAACTAGAAAAACAACATTATCATCTATTTAGGACCAGTTTCCTGGTACCCAGTTTAAGCCTAGTCCTGGAGTAAAAAAACATTCTCAATGGAGAATGTCCATAGAAAGTGTATTTAAATCCAGGCTTGATTTGGGTCCAGGAAACCGGCCCTTAGTGATTTAAACATTACCACTGAATAGAACCCATAGAAGACTACTGATAGTAACTGTAAGTCGCTCTGGATAATAGCGTCTGCTAAATGACTATAATGTAAATGTAATAGTACTGATGTTGATAAGGCTCTGACGCTACCCATAGAGAAATGATTTCATTACCAAATATAATTGTTGATTTTGGTATACCTTTGCCTGTAAAAGAAAGTAAAGCTTTTGGCTTTAGTGTATGTTTACAACATTTTTCCAGAGCTCTACTCTACAATTTTATTTTTTAGCCCAGCACCCAACTTGGTGGGATATAGACATATGCTCTTTTTTGCTTACGGTTGTTATTTTTCCTTCAACCCACAGGTCAAAGTTGGCGAGAAGGCGCTCTGGTCTGCTGAAGAACTGATAGAGTTAATCTGTGTGCAGGAAAACATGGCTCCTATTCTTCAGACTAGCCTTGGAACACATACCAAGTGTTAACACTTATTAACCATTGTGATTCTTGATGGTTTTCTCTTGTACGTAGACTTGTGGCTTAAGTCTCCTCTCAAGCAACTAAAAGTTTCAGTTCCTGAAAATCTGCTTATCCCCCCTCCCACACCCCCAACTCTCCCCCTCTATTTCCCTCTCCCAGCCTCTCGTGTTTTCGTTTGGGATTCGTTTTCGTGTTTTGTTTCGCTTTGTCGTCATTACCCCTCCCTGACCCCTCTAACTAGTAGCATGTCGTAATATTCTACGTGTATGTGCACGATTCTTCAGAAACAGGTTCTGACCACTCTCTTTAAGTTTACTAACCGTCTGTAAAGATTGTCTTTATCAGTGTTATCTGTCTATGAAGAAGAGTTTTTATTTTACGTGCCCGCATGACAACAGCAGCATTCCTCAGGAGAAGACCAGGTTTGCTTATTTTACACCAAAAAAACCATCACAAATACGACAGTTAAAAAACTAAGGGGAAACAAAAAAGAGGAGGAACTACATGAGGAAGATCAGTTTACGCTCTCCCACAGAAAGCACCGCTGGTTCAAGAACTATTGCTGCTAGTGAAAACAGGTTTTCAGTCTACGAGACTTTACATTGGGCCTCTGCCCCCCTTAAAGTATAATCTAGCCCCCCTACGCCACCCCCACTCCCCTGAATCTTTGTGTGAAATACCGAACGGGAAAACAACAACTGTCAGTAAAGATCCCTATTTTCAGCTAGACATTCCTGCAGCATTGGAGAAACACGATTATTGTTATCCACGTGGTATCCATGTCCCACTGTTTGACCTCTGTATACACAAATACACCTCAAATGTAAGCATTGCAGTCGGTCTACCTGCAAGGACTTTCAAAGCAATTTGGCGTATTGGAGTATGACATTAGAAATACAACTTGCGAAATAAACACAATTCAGTAATGGAAATATTAAATTGGACAATTCCCATGAAAATACATTACTAAACACCCCTCTACTCTTTTGCCAGTTCAGCTGTCCTTGATATCTCAGTCACTGAATAGATAGATAGATAAATAGAGCAGGAATATGCCAAGTCACAGATACAGAGGGAGGAGGAGGGGGGGACAGTACTGTGAGGAGAATGTCATTTGTACATAATGTTCCAGGATCCGTGTGCTAGTCGCCTCATTAAGGATTTAAAAGACATTCCTCTTAGAATCTGTTAGTCTTACTCTTAGTGCTCGTCCTACACTGCTCTATTTAGGTTCATGGCTCGTCGGCTCACATTGCCACGCTGGACCTCAGCATTTATTCGGTGTTTTATCATTGCATCCTTGTGTAACAACTAAAGACATAACAGGGTGCAAACGAAAGGAACCAAGGGAACTAAGTAGGGTTGTATAGCCTTAACTCCCTGGTAGTTATTTGGTGAAGGTTGTAGTGTGTTGCCTTGCAGAAATAGACCGGATGATAGCCTGTTATCTGGTCCATTCCCTCTCATGAAAACCATCAGGTACTGTGTTTCTTCTGGTGAAATGGTGAACGAACAGGGTTGGCGGATTTACCACAGAATCCAATACATTTTGCTTTTGTTATTCATTATTGAATCTAAACCTCTCATTAACTCAGCTAACTCTACTCATAAGTTATTTTTTTATTAACACTGTTGATTATTTTATACTATGCGGTCATTCCACAATGGATTTTGATATGAAATAATGGAAAAAATGTGTAAGGAGGGAAGTTTTATCCAGCTATGTTTTAACATTATTTTGCACATTTACACATAACTATAGCAAGACTATAGAGCAGACCAGACATATTCAAGCCAAGATTGATTGAATCTTAGCACCGGCAGTTGTAAATACGAGGTCTTCTAACGTAAGTATTGATAAGAAAGTGACACGGTTGATGGGTTACCACCCAGCTAGCACAGATCGTTTCACAACCTAAAAAATGTGTTAGCTGGGCATGGTGCATGATGACGTGTTGATGAGCATCTCTGAGACTGCTAATGTTTACTAACTATAGACCACTGTCTGAGATCAAAGGGATAGAATATGCTCTGATGCTTTTTCTGATGTTATTATTTATGAAAATATTTGCTCTGCTCATCTCTATAGGTCAGCTGCAGCCACACGTTTTAGGTCCCTCAAAATTATGAAGTGACATTAAAATGGGGGCTCTGTCTCTACATTTGGTTGCTTTGTACTGTACTGCACTGTACGTATGAAAAGAATGGGATATGCAGAGGGCTATGAGATGGCTCTGGCCAACCAACCAGTAGTTCCTATTGCCCTCGGCACACTGCAAAGATGAGTTGTAGTTTGAGTGTGTAGAGACAGTGACAATTGTGGACAACCCTCTGTGTTTGGGGCTTCATTCAGAATGAAAGTTATTGGCTAAAAGTAAGACATTGTCAATTTTCAGTTTGGAGATTCTTCGATAACATTTTCTCAGAACAAATGAAAATTTCTGAAAGATATTCTGCCCTCAGGTCAACCAACCTATAGCAGGACAGATATAAAAACCTTTGGCTCGTTGTTGGATTGTTACTTTAAGTTCTGCAGAAATGGTTCTCCATGTCAGGGAATCCGTACTGAAAAACGATCAGTTGTAGGAGGATAAGCTTTCCTTAACCTCAAAGATTACAGAGCAGCCTCTATGCACTGATCAAAAGCAAAGTTTACCTCCCATTAACTTCACTGTATTGAATAATGACATGTATGAGCTAATATTAACATATTGATATGATTACCTGTCAGAGCAAAGATTTCCACTTGGCAACTAATCTATATGATAGATATTATTATGGATTGTTTCATCTGTATTTATCGTTTTGCAATGTATATATTAGTTTGCAGCTCTTTGCACAGAATAATAAAAGGTATAACTAACTGATCAAATAATGTCTGCTCCATTTCAGTTGTTTCAGTACAAATGAACCAAATGATGGTGTGCAGCATTTGCAAGCTGAGGCAGTTTGAAGAAAAAGTTGAATGTACTATCAGGATGTTGCTGTGTATTATTTCCATTATCAAAAAGGAATTAGAGAACTAAAATATAACCCATTTGAGCCCAGTTGTTGGGAGATGGGTCACTTTAGTGCTTCCTTTTATTAGAAAGTAGTCTGAAATAAGTTTGCTTTTGAAGTTCAACCATATTAGTGATAGCTAGCCATCTAGAATGTTGCAGTTGCTCTTTTTGTTATTTCTTGTTTGTTTTTCTAATATCAGGGAGTATATTAAGAAGTAGCTATTGTTGTTAGGCATCCAAAATTATAGTATACCACTATACCATTGTTTCTCAAGATGTCTTCACCTCAACGCTTTCCCATGCTGCCTTTAAAACAAAACTAGCCATGATATTTTGCATCTCCCCCACTGACCCCAGTCAGAAGACTCATTTTTAACCGACACTCCTTCTGATTTGTTCACAAAAATGACAAACCACAACATTATCACTGTACATTATTTGTCAGATTGGCTTCATTTTCATACTTATTTTGTAAATATCTGTGTTGTATGGGGCTTGAATTAAAATGTAAATATGTTTCCTGTATTTGTAATAATCATAATCCATTCGCTGTATAGCCTAGATGTGTCATGCAGATGTCCTAATTCTATGTATGGTAATCTTGCACCATTGAGCTGTTTAGTGAATGAGGTAACAATAAAAGTACAACCCGTGCATAAGCAGAATAAATTAAACCTGTTTGTCTCATCCTTTTATCCTGCTATTGATTGGGGTAATTTTGACCACAGAAGCATCTTTTTAATAATATCTCAAAAGTTGTTTATTCAACGGGTTTTTCATAACTTTGTCAATCAACTTGATTAATCTCACTCATTATTTCGTGTTTCTGTATCAATATGGACTTTGTAAAATACAAATATTTTGGGGTAATTTTGACCCAAGCCAAAACACAATTAGGTTTATTGTAATTTGAAAAATAGGACCTTTAAATTGAATCTAGGTTTGTCTGGTGACATAATACAATGTTATCCATACCATCAGAGGGTGAAGGGGACCTGTAGGCCTATCAGTGATTTTGACCAGATACACGGATTACCTGCAGAGATATACAGCCCCTTATTTATAGTACCAGCCTATGATTATAATTGTCCTATACCAGGTATGACTGAACAAAATCAAAATTACCTCAGATTAATACTTAGTTATTAAGCACTATTTGGACTGAAATTATAATGGGGAAATTATGGTTAAGGTTTCAGTCCCAGCACTTGCTATCAAAACATCTCATAAGTCTCTCAGTGGTATGATTACTTGGTAGAACTGCAATACAGAAACCTGTCACACAGGCTGTATTTACACAGTCAGCCCAATTCTGACATTTTTTCCACTAACTTCAAAACTTTTCACATCAGATCAGCTTTTTCAGAGCTGATCTGATAGGTCAAAAGACCAATGAATGAAAAAAAGATCAGACTGGGGCTGCCTTTGTAAATAAAATCAAAATGACAAATGTTGGATTTCTACTTCTGTCATGAAGAGCACATTTTCACAGTTTCATTTTAAAAAAAAAACATTTTTCCCATCTTAAGATGTGAAAAAAAAAAAAAGGACTATAGTAAGTGCCTATTAAGTGCCAAAAAAAGTAACAGGGTTGAAGATTTCATCTTAAATCAGCCATAAATCCCCTCGTGACAGGGGAAATGGAAGCTTGTTGTGTGCAACAGGAAGTAGCAGTTGAATGCAGCTTAACACAAAAAATGACATTGCTCAAACATTTCTAGCCTGTCTATCTATGGGTAACAGGGTTGAAGTGTTATGCTTGACCCGCTCAGTTTCCCACCACAAAACACCAGAAAATTGACAAAAAGAGTAGAACCAGCTCACCTGCTTTTACGCTATGATTTTACTATTAGATGTTCAATGTTTCTTTTGAAAGAAATATTAAAAAATGAATAGTTTCACCATATTAAAACTGTTAGTTCAGTTCACGTAACAGGGTTGACCTTAAAATTAGGGACAGACTTAAATGAATCACTAATCACATGAAATAACTAATCTTTAGAAATTACTTTGTCAAAGCAACAAAATAACTTTACTACAATGATGGTGAAACTTGGAGAAATTGTTCGATTAAATGGGTTGAAATCTTCCTAGAAGTGACACAGGGTTGATGGAGGTACATGTCAAAATGCTGAATTTTGGCACTTTAGCAAGCCTTTATTTATATAAAAAATGTAGCTCTATTGAATTCTCCATGTGGTCTGTATTCATTTAATATAACAGGCATTTAAAATGCAATATTGGTGCAAATTCACAAATTCTACTTAAAATATCAAAGGGATGCAAAAGGAACTACAATGAACAAAAATATACAGTGGCTTGCGAAAGTATTCACCCCCTTGGCATTTTTCCTATTTTGTTGCCTTACAACCTGGAATTTAAATGGATTTTTTGGGGGGTTGTATCATTTGATTTACACAACATGCCTATCACTTTGAAGATCCCCCCAAAGTCAATACTTTGTAGAGCCGCCTTTTGCAGCAATTACAGCTGCAAGTCTCTTGGGGTATGTCTCTATAAGCTTGGCACATCTAGCCACTGGGACTTTTGCCCATTCTTCAAGGCAAAACTGCTCCAGCTCCTTCAAGTTGGATGGGTTCCGCTGGTGTACAGCAATCTTTAAGTCATACCACAGATTGTCAATTGGATTGAGGTCTGGGCTTTGACTAGGCCAGGGGTGTCAAACTCATTTTAGCTCAGGGGCCACATGGAGGAAAATCTATTCCCAAGTGGGCCGGACCGGAAAAATCATGGTATATATATAACTTAAAAACAACAACTTCAGATTGTTTTCTTTGTTTTAATACGATCAACATACAACATAAATCTGGAGCCTGAGGACAGTGTGTCCAAAATAGTACAAGCACAACATCACTATTAATCATAAAACACGTTAAGTTTATTTGAAAATTCTAAAGAAAAAGAACACACAAACACACAATGCCTCAGTGATTAACAGAACTGTTTCACAGATCACAGAACTATATCAGGGTGTCATTTCTCAGGCAGAAATGTAGATAAAAATAATGAAATCCTGTTCCCCAACAAGTGCAAGAACCACAGAGTCAAGAATAGGTTAAATATACAAATACAATAAAATCAATTAAAAACAATAGCACATCAACATAAAAACATATAAACATAAATCTGAAAGCGTTGCTCAAACTCCCGTAACAGTCCCGTTATTTTATCTTTGAACCGCTTCATGTCTGCCACATGTTGGGTCGCGCACACATTTTTCAGACAGGGGAAGTGAGCTGCATCACCACCGGCAAGTTGCGTCTCCCACAATGACAGCTTCAACTTGAAAGAACATATGCTGTCATAATACTGCGTGACAACTTTGTTGCGCCCTTGCAGCTGTTTATTCAAGTTATTCAGGTGCTCTGTAACATCCACCATAAATGCAAGGTCCGGCATCCATTCTGCGGAATGAAATTCTAACACTGGTTTGCCCTTTTCTTCCATGAACTGTTCAATTTCTTCTCGTAAATCAAAGAAACGCCTCAGCACAGCACCTCGGCTTAACCATCTTACCTCAGTGTGGTATGGCAGGCCATAGATGTGGTCTTTCTCTCTGAGAAGGCTGTCAAACTGACGGTGATTCAGGCTTCTGGATCGGATGAAATTAACAGTTTGGATGACCACCTTCATGACGTTATCCATCTTTAATGACTTGCAACACAAAGCCTCCTGGTGCAAAATACAGTGAAAAGTCAAAAAATCACATCCTCCATTTGCAGATTGCACTTTCTCTCTGAACTTTGTCACAACGCCTGCTTTTTCCCGATCATTGAGGGCGCACCATCTGTAGCCAGGCTGACAGCGCGGGGACCAGTCCACTCCGACCCTGTCCAGCGCGCCCGACGAGTGCGGTAAAAATATCAGCTGCTGTCGTTGTATCTGTCATCGGCACCAACTCCACGAACTCCTCGGTGACGGTCAATGTGTCATCAACTCCAGCGGATGAAAAAATGGCCAGTTGTGCAACATCTGTAATGTCCGTGCTTTCATCAATTGCAACCGAAAACGCAATAAATGACTTTACTTTTTGCTTCAACTGGCTGTCCAAATCCACTGAAAGATCGGAAATCCTGTCTGCAACTGTGTTTCTTGTCAGGCTGATATTTGCAAAAGCCTGCCGCTTTTCAGGGCACACAATCTCCGCTGCCTTCATCATGCATGTTTTTACAAATTCACCCTCACTAAATGGTTTTGAAGCCACTGCGATTTCATTAGCAATGAGGTAGCTAGCTTTCACTGCAGCGTCACTGATGTCTCGGCTGTGAGTAAACACAGACTGCTGTTTCTTCAGACCCGCCAACAGTTCATTCACCTTCTCTCATCTCCGCTGTCCTTGAAAGTTGTCATATTTGTCGGCATGAAGACTCACATAGTGGCGACGAAGGTTATATTATTTCAGCACTGCAACATGCTCTGAACACACCAAACATACAGCTTTCCCATTCAATTCCGTGATTAAATAGGATGACCATTTTTCTTGGAACACTCTGCACTCTGCGTCCACTTTTCTCTTTTTTGACAGAGACATATTGGGGCAATGAGGGTGCCAAAGCACATAATGTTAAAAGTAGAAGCCGTAATAAATATCGCGGGCAAAACAAAGTAGCTCATTGGCTGCACGTGCTTGACCTACTTGCTCTGCCCCGGTATAAACAGTTTGCTTGCTTAACACAATTGCTATTGCGCCATCCAGTGGACGCAATTGGAACAGCAGTTTATTTTATTGAAAAATTGCAGCGCATTTATATACTTTACAAAAAATGTTTAAAAAAAATATGTATTTTTGTATTTTTTTAAATCATCTCGCGGGCCGGATTAAACCCGTTTGCGGGCCTGATCTGGCCCGCGGGCCGTACGTTTGACACCCCTGGACTAGGCCATTCCACGACATTTAAATGTTTCCCCTTAAACCACTTGAGTGTTGCTTTAGCAGTATGCTTAGGGTCATTGTGCTGCTGGAAGGTGAACCTCCCAGTCTCAAATCTCTGGAAGACTGAAACAGGTTTCCCTCCAGAATTTACTTGTATTTAGCGCCATCCATCATTCCTTCAATTCTGACCAGTTTCCCAGTCCCTGCCGATGGAAAAACATCCCCACAGCATGATGCTGCCACCACCATGCTTCACTGTGGGGATGGTGTTCTCGGGGTGATGAGAGGTGTTGGGTTTGTGCCAGACATAGTGTTTTCCTTGATGGCCAAAAAGCTAAATTTGAGTCTCATCTGAACAGAGTACCTTCTTCCATATGTTTGGGGAGTCTACCACATGGCTTTTGGCGAACACCAAACGTGTTTGCTTATTTTTTTCTTTAAGCAATGGCTTTTTTCTGCCCACTCTTCCGTAAAGCCCAGCTCTGTGGAGTGTACGGCTTAAAGTGGTCCTATGGACAGATACTCCAATCTCCGCAGTGGAGCTTTGCAGCTCCTTCAGGGTTATCTTTGGTTTCTTTGTTGCCTCTGATGAATGCCCTCCTTGCCTGGTCTGTGAGTTTTGGTGGGCGGCCCTCTCTTGGCAGGTTTGTTGTGGTGCCATATTCTTTCCATTTTTTAATAATTGATTTAATGGTGCTCCGTGGGATGTTCAAAGTTTCTGATATTTTTTTATAACCCAACCCTGATCTGTACTTCTCCACAACTTTGTCCCTAACCTGTTTAGAGCGCTCCTTGGTCTTCGTGCTGCCGCTTGCTTGGTGTTGCGCACGCTGGGGCCTTTCAGAACAGGTGTATATATACTGAGATCATGTGACAGATTATGTGACACTTAGATTGCACACAGGTGGACTTTATTTAACTAATTGTGTGACTTCTGAAGGTAATTGGTTGCACCAGATCTTATTTAGGGGCTTCATAGCAAAGGGGGCGAATACATACAGTGGGGAAAAAAAGTATTTAGTCAGCCACCAATTGTGCAAGTTCTCCCACTTAAAAAGATGAGAGAGGCCTGTAATTTTCATCATAGGTACACGTCAACTATGACAGACAAATTGAGAAAAAAAATCCAGAAAATCCCATTGTAGGATTTTTTATGAATTTATTTGCAAATTATGGTGGAAAATAAGTATTTGGTCACCTACAAACAAGCAAGATTTCTGGCTCTCACAGACCTGTAACTTCTTCTTTAAGAGGCTCCTCTGTCCTCCACTCGTTACCTGTATTAATGGCACCTGTTTGAACTTGTTATCAGTATAAAAGACACCTGTCCACAACCTCAAACAGTCACACTCCAAACTTCACAATGGCCAAGACCAAAGAGCTGTCAAAGGACACCAAAAACAAAATTGTAGACCTGCACCAGGCTGGGAAGACTGAATCTGCAATAGGTAAGCAGCTTGGTTTGAAGAAATCAACTGTGGGAGCAATTATTAGGAAATGGAAGACATACAAGACCACTGATAATCTCCCTCGATCTGGGGCTCCACGCAAGATCTCACCCCGTGGGGTCAAAATGATCACAAGAACGGTGAGCAGAAATCCCAGAACCACACGGGGGGGACCTAGTGAATGACCTGCAGAGAGCTGGGACCAAAGTAACAAAGCCAACCATCAGTAACACACTACGCCGCCAGGGACTCAAATCCTGCAGTGCGAGACGTGTCCCCCTGCTTAAGCCAGTACATGTCCAGGCCCGTCTGAAGTGCATTTGGATGATCCAGAAGAGGATTGGGAGAATGTCATATGGTCAGATGAAACCAAAATATAACTTTTTTGGTAAAAACTCAACTCGTCATGTTTGGAGGACAAAGAATGCTGAGTTGCATCCAAAGAACACCATACCTACTGTGAAGCATGGGGTTGGAAACATCATGCTTTGGGGCTGTTTTTCTGCAAAGGGACCAGGACGACTGATCCGTGTAAAGGAAAGAATGAATGGGGCCATGTATCGTGAGATTTTGAGTGAAACCCTCCTTCCATCAGCAAGGGCATTGAAGATGAAACGTGGCTGGGTCTTTCAGCATGACAATGATCCCAAACACACCGCCCGGGCAACGAAGGAGTGGCTTCGTAAGAAGCATTTCAAGGTCCTGGAGTGGCCTAGCCAGTCTCCAGATCTCAACCCCATAGAAAATCTTTGGAGGGAGTTGAAAGTCTGTGTTGCCCAGCGACAGCCCCAAAACATCACTGCTCTAGAGGAGATCTGCATGGAGGAATGGGCCAAAATACCAGCAACAGTGTGTGAAAACTTTGTGAAGACTTACAGAAAACTTTTGACCTGTGTCATTGCCAACAAAGGGTATATAACAAAGTATTGAGAAACTTTTGTTATTGACCAAATACTTATTTTCCACCATCATATGCCAATAAATTCATTAAAAATCCTACAATGTGATTTTCTGGATTTTTTTTCTCATTTTGTCTGTCATAGTTGACGTGTACCTATGATGAAAATTACAGGCCTCTCTCATCTTTTTAAGTGGGAGAACTTGCACAATTGGTGGCTGACTAAATACTTTTTTTCCACACTGTATGCACGCACCACTTTTCCATTATTTATTTTTTTTAATTTTTTTAAACAAGTTATTTCTTTCATTTCACTTTTTGGGACTATTTTGTGTATGTCCATTACATGAAATCCAAATAAAAATCAATTTAAATTACAGGTTGTAATGCAACAAAATAGGAAAAACGCCAAGGGGGATGAATACTTTTGCAAGGCACTGTAAACGTAACCTGTTGGTCCCATGTTTCATGAGCTGAAATAAAATATCCCAGAAATGTTACATATGCACAAAAAGCTTATTTCTTCCTAATTCTTTGCAGAAATTTGTTTACATCCCTGTTAGTGAGCATTTCTCCTTTGCCAAGATAATCCATCCACCTGACAGGTGTGGCATATCAAGAAGCTGATTAAGCAGCATGATCATTAAAGATTGTGCTGAGGACAATAAAAGGCCACTCTAAAATGTGCAGTTTTGTCACACAACACAATGCTACAGATGTCTCAAGTTTTGAGGGAGTGTGCAATTGGTATGCTGACTGCAGGAATGTCCACCAGAGTTGTTGCCAGAGAATTTAATGTTAATTTCTCTACCATACGCCACCTCCAACGTTGTTTTAGAGAACTGGCCTCACAACCGCAGACCATGTGTATGGCGTCGTGTGGGCTAGCGGTTTGCTGATGTCAACGTTGTGAACAGAGTGCCCCATGGTGGCGGTGGGGTAATGGTATGGGCAGGCATAAGCTATGGACAACGAACACAATTTTATTTTATCAATGGCAATTTGAATGCACAGAAATACCGTGATGAGATTCTGAGGCCCATTGTGAGGCCCATTTTTTAAAAAGGAATCTGTGACAAACAGATGCATATTTGTATTCCCAGTCATGTGAAATCCATAGATTAGGACTAATGAATTTATTTCAATTGACTGATTTCCACATATGAATTGTAACTCTGTAAAATCTTTTAAATTGTTGCATGTTGCGTTTATATTTTTGTTCAGTATATTTTCGTGGAATGACCCTGCCCCTACCAACTCCCATTGTTTTGCTGTTACGCTAATGCTGGCTATGGGGTAAGTCAATAAAGAAAACTAAGCCATATTGTAGGTCATTGTCTCTCAGGATTAAAAGATGACTCACTTTTTTTCAATAAATGTCAGTATATTTCAAATTTGGGTGTACTGCCCTTTATATGAAAATAAATACAAACACATTTATATGTTAAATGTTGCTCTGATTCTTGCTTTATCCAATCGTTTCTTCTTGGTAATCCATGCATGTAAAATATGTTGGTAGCCTGAGGGTTCTTTAAAAAAACATTTCACATTTTCGAACACAAAATGCTTTTCAGAAAAATCATGACGAGACTATTGGATCACATACATTCTTACTTAATCTTTCTGAAGTTTTACATTTATATTACATTTAAGCCATTAAGAAGACACATTCAGACCATATGGGAACAAAAAAATAAGGCTCATGGTTACGTAATCTTATGATGATCATGAAAGAGGATAATATTGTCCCCTCTGATTTGTACAAATCAGTGAAACGATCTCAAATGAAGGTGCAGTTGGGACATTTCTTTCATGAATAAAGATATCTTTGCCACCTATTTCCTGTTAACATTTCCTCATATTCCTCAAGTTTCCCAGCTCTCCTGCTCTTAGTTAGGAAGAATGAGTTTCATATTTAATTTCTGAGGCCACATATGCTACATCATATGGTGGTAGTTCTGCATGATAAACTACAAGAATAGTAGTATTATTTTGACATGTCATGCTGAAAATATTATCTGGATTTCAAAGGAGAGAAGTGAAGATCGGGTCAGGCAACAAACATAACTTTAATAACTTTATTTGTAATGTATAACATTATTTTATTAATGGAATGCAGATCAAAGTGCGTTTGGAAAAAGGTAGTTAGATTGTTTTTCTATTTTTATTGGGGGTCAAACATTGTGGGGCCAAATGGTGTGACTTCAATTTTGTCTAGTCGTGTTGAAATTTGTGGGTGTGTAACAAAGTAATAAGAGTGACAGGGGGTTTAAACCAATGAAATATCTGATATCTCTGCTCAGTTTTTCTGCACGAATTAGAACTCGAGAACAACATGGCTTGAGCTCTTTGACGTCATCTCACATAGGCGATCCTTTGGCTTGGGTGGACTTAAGGTTTCCTCTTCAAATTGGGAACGAGGAAGTACCGTGGAAATCTCAAGAAAGTGCATTGGTGTGTGTTACTTGAAGACGGATAATTTTCCATACCAGAAACATGGCAGAGTGAGTATAGCACTTCAATGCATTATCGTCTCTGAGAACTGAATGAATGATATTCTGTCAAACAGCCGGCGATGGATAAACCATCTATGTTTGCTAGCTCACTCCACTTGTTATTTCATTCACTGTAGCTAGCTAGCTGGTTAGCTAACGTTAGCTATCCAATACCACCCATCAGTGTAATATGGCTAGCTAATGTTGCATGCCTGGCATTAAAAGGGCAGTCTAACTTGATCTACTAACTAGCCTAGCTAGCCACCTAGCCACTAAAACAGAGATTTCTCTCTTTGACTTAACGTTAGCAAACGTCGTTAGCGTTAGAGTCTCGTAAAATCACATTAAAACGTATCCTCAGTCTTGCATAGTAAATGACACGGTAAGATTGAGCAATCTTGTATAGTTAATTGAATCCTGGATATTGAGTTAGTTAACTCTCTTTTTCCTACATTATCATTTCAATCAACTTAGAATTGTCTAGTCAACTTGGCTTTAAAATATGCTATCTAACGTTGTAGAATTGATTCTGAGTAGGCACTAACGTTACAGTATTGGACAGGCTCCTCTTGCTTGCTTGAGAGGCATCCTCTTTTTTGTTCAGTCTCAATCCAGATGCCCTAACTAACAGATACCAGGACTCTTGACTAATATGATTGTTTCCTTCCACAGAGCAGACATTGCGTTGATTGGTTTGGCTGTCATGGGCCAAAACATCATCCTGAATATGAATGATCATGGCTTTGTGGTAAGTCTCATATTGCAGTTTATACAGTTACATACCCCCTAAATAGTCTGCAACATAAGTGGTAGGCCTAAACCTATTACAGTACAATGTCTTTCCTTGTCTAAATTGTCTTGCATCTATCGTAGGGTTGCAAAATTCTAGTAACTTTCCCAACCTTTCCAGGTTTCCCCAGGATTTCTGGAAAACCTGGTAATTTTATTAAAGTTACCAGAATCTAGCAACCCTAATCTAACATATTCTTTCCATAGGTCTGTGCATACAACCGCACTGTCTCCAAAGTACACGATTTCCTGGCCAACGAGGCTAAAGGCACCAAGATAATAGGAGCTGAGTCCTTGGAGGACATGGTGGCCAAGCTGAAGAAGCCCAGGAGGATTGTGATGCTGGTAAAAGCCGGCCAGGCGGTGGACGACTTCATCGACAAGCTGGTCAGTGGCGCAAACAGAAAAACAGGATAGAAATGATGAGTCATGCTGTGATTGTCAAATGTATCAAGGTTTTTTCAGTTCACCAAATCAGGTAATGGCAGGCTTGGATGCATTTGGAGCATTGAAATGCTACAAAGAGAAATTTAGAACTTGTGAAATTTAGTCCCAGGGTTTAAAATCTCTGGTAACTTTCCCAAAATCAGGAGGGAATAAGCAGGGAATCCGTAATCCTTTACCAAGATCTGGAAAATGTGTGAAATTTACAAATTTGCAACCCTACAGGCCTTAATGTGTCTCAGTTGGTTGTGCATGGCACTTGCATTATAGTAGATTATTGTCCCCTTCTAACAGTCCATTTTCCTTCACAGGTCCCTCTTCTTGAGGCTGGGGACATTATCATTGATGGCGGCAATTCAGAATACAGAGACACAACAGTAAGTTTATCAGAAACACCCGTTTCAAAGCTATGGTAGTGTCAGTGTCAAGAGTGTGGTCTCATGGTTGTGTGTGTCTCTGTGTAGCGGCGGTGTAAGAGTCTGAAGGAGAAGAACCTGTTGTTTGTGGGCAGTGGAGTCAGCGGAGGAGAAGAGGGGGCTCGCTACGGACCCTCACTGATGCCAGGGGGACACAAAGAGGCCTGGTATGGAGGGGTTGGGATTGATGGTTGATTATGACTGCATCCCAAATAGCACCGTAGGGAATAAGGTACAATTTAGTGCACAGACTAATGAGGAGGAGTAGTGATCGTCTGTGAGAAAATTGTATCTTAATCATTCTGTATTTTTAAGCTTTCCCATATTGTTCAGTGTGTCCACAATCAATGATATAATTATCACTGTGAACTGTTAAAATGTGAGTTTTCTTTACTCCTACAGGCCACATATTAAGGAGATTTTCCAAAGCATCGCTGCCAAGGTCGGAACAGGAGAGCCGTGCTGTGACTGGGTGAGCGGAATCTATTTTTGATGTTCACAGGATTTGACACAAAATTGCACAACTTTCCCTTTTCCCTGCCAATACATGACATTTAAATGTGCTGTTTTGACAGGTTGGTGACGAGGGTGCAGGCCATTTTGTGAAGATGGTCCATAATGGTATTGAGTACGGGGACATGCAACTGATCTGT
The DNA here is from genome assembly GCF_020615455.1 of Coregonus clupeaformis. NCBI lineage: Eukaryota > Metazoa > Chordata > Actinopteri > Salmoniformes > Salmonidae > Coregonus > Coregonus clupeaformis. The sequence goes on from NC_059215.1 coordinate 25,122,671, forward strand.
GAGGCCTACCACCTCATGAAGGATGTCCTGGGTATGGACCACGACGAGATGGCACAGGTGAGCCATTTTTATTTATTTAACCTTTATTTAACTAGGCAAGTCGGTTAAGAACAAATTCTTATTTACAATGACGGCCTACACCGGCCAAAACCGGACGACGCTGGGCCAATTGTGCGCCGCCCTATGGGACTCCCAATCATGGCCGGTTGTGATACAGCCTGGAATCGAACCAGGGGGTCTGTAGTGACGCCTCAAGCACTGAGATGCAGTGCCTTAGACCACTGCGCGACTCGGGAGCCCCATTCAAATTGAATCAACGTTTATTTAAATTGTGAACCATTCCAGACACCCCTGATGACTTTGCGCTTTTGATTCCACCGACAGTCATGTAATAGATATGTCTTTTAGAAAACGTAGACTGAATGTCTTAGGACCGTAACTTGAATAGCATTAACATGCCCATGAAATGGTCTCCGTAGTACCTAACCGTAACAGCTGTTGATACTGTATGATGTCATGACGTATCTTAGTAGGTTATTCTATTTGTCAGGTTCACTTCTGCTCTTGGGTCTCCCTTAGGCTTTTGAAGACTGGAACAAGACGGAGTTGGACTCCTTCCTTATTGAGATCACAGCTGGCATCCTCAAGTTCAGAGACACCGACGGCACTCACCTGCTGCCTAAGATCCGCGACGCCGCCGGGCAGAAAGGCACAGGGAAGTGGACGGCTATTTCGGCTCTCGAGTACGGCACACCAGTCACCCTGATCGGTAAGAGAGGAAGGGACAGTAGTCCTGAATTCTTCATTTGGAAATTAATCGTCTGCAGTGACGTTTCTCTCTGAGGCTAAAAGTTTAGATTGCCACCAATTTTGACTGACATTTTGAGTCAAATCAAACTTGTTTTGTGTGTGTATGCTCTCCTTTGGTGTAGTCTACAACTTGTCAGCGAAGTGGTTATTTTCTTTTTTGGACATGGTTTATTTTCAGTTGTACAACTGTATCCCAGCCGTGTTGGCGTAGTCATGATACAGGGTTGTGTTCATTAGGGCACACCGGGCATTAGGGCAAGGGAAACAAGCATTTAGGGCAACGAAAACAAGCATTTCTTATTCAATAAGTTCAGATAGTACCTCCCTGTTTCATAACATTGTCTTCCATTTTGTGCCTACTGAAGAAGACCCAGCCCACAAACTACTGAGTACTCTAGTAGTGGTTTGTTATGAGCTGCTAATGTTTAGCCACATTAACTGACCCCCACAGTAGTTACCAAATCTTTGGTCAGCTGAACGTGATCAATGAAGTGTTTGCTACCTCCCTAAGTAGATTGGAGGCTTTTCTAGTCACACCACCTCATCTCAAGTGACATAAGGGGGATTTTCTGCAGCAGCTGCGATGGGCAGCGTCTCATTAAGGTAGCATCAGGTGGTGTGGTTATTCCAGCTAAAGACTAAAGGAATGGAGAGACACATCTCCTAAGTGATATGATCAAACTGGTTGACACTTGAGTTGACAGCCATGTCATAGGCCTGTTATTCACTCTTACTCACGATTTAAAAATGGAGCCACAAGATTGCTATAGAAAGAGCTACTTTTTGCTGCAACAGAAAAGGAAGACTTTCTCTATTTTTTGAGTGGCTGTTGTTAGTATTTGATGTTGTCCCTGTATCATCAGTACTGGGAGATCCTGTGTGAATGATAGCGGAGAGAACAAAAGGGCTCATTGTGAAAGCGGAGAGCTGGTGTGGGGGGCCAGGGAGAGAGTGGACACGCCGTACAGGCAGGCTTGGGGGGTGGAGTTCAGCTCTCAATAGGGTTGCATTCAATGCGGAGTTGGTCGCTTCGTTTAGCCATACTCTTTTTTTTCTCTCTCTCTCTTCTCTTCCCCACTCTCGCCATTGCATTGCATCACTGTGGCAATATTTAGCAAGTCATGCTTACCCAACTTTTTTTTTCATCATGTGGTGGGAAGTTGTTCCTTCTTTTTAATGTGGCAAGCCTTGCTTTTACAATAGAATGGTGGTTACTAACGCTGAGTCATAGGGTACCTTTGTGTTGTCGGCGGCATTGTGTTAACTTTGCCTCGGCTAGGAACTGTGCCAGCTGTAGGCTTGTCATCATGTTTGGTACTAGTATTAAAAACTTGATGATGATGATTAAGGTATAAACGGGAGTCCTATTCGATCAAAGATATAAGGGCAGCATTTTGGGGGGAAATATTGTAGCTGTCTGTCATTGTCTAGCTTAAAGAGTGTACAATACGATCCCTTCTTAATGTCTAATTCATGATGGAAGGAAAAACCCGCACTCACACCTTTTGAACCCGGCACCCGAAGACCTTTTGTCACTACAAATATTTGAGCTAGGCACGCCAATTTCAGCTAGGCTATCAATTATCTTCGACAGATTACAGCTGTTTACTGGTTCATTCCTCACGAAACTAGAACAAAAAAAGACCATGACTTTGGGGATTTTCACGAAATGTAATCCATAGAAGGGTCCTTTGGAGGAAGGATTGTTGACATATTTGACATTTGTATCTTAAAGCATAATTGAGAAATAATTAATTATTTCTCAGTTATGCTTTAAGATCCAAATGTCAAATATATGTCAACAATCCTTCCTCCAAGGACTCCAGGGTTGCATTAAGTAGGCATGAAAAGGGAGAACATGTTTTGAGGAAGAGGTAGACCTTGACCTTCTACTTGATCTTGTCCAATTTCCTCTTGAAATATGTGTTGCTCTGTAAAGAAGCTGACTCTCTATGTCTCTGTCTGTCTCATCCCTCTATCTATGTCTCTCTCATCCTCCCCCCTCTCGCCCTCTCACAGGGGAGGCTGTCTTTGCCAGATGTCTGTCGGCCCTGAAGGACGAGAGAGTGGAGGCCAGCAGAAGCCTGGCCGGGCCCCAGGGAGCCAAGTTCAGCGGGGACAAGGCCTCGTTCCTTGAGGACATCAGAAAGGTAGCCAGGCTACAGATGACTGGGTTTCTGGGGCACTGCTTAAAAAACAAGAGTTCCAAATAAAGTACAGTGTTAAAAAGGAGGGGGAAAGAATTCACCCACATATCACTATTAAAGTGCTTGTCATGTTTTCTCACCAATGGCTGAGGACAATCACTTTTAATTTGTAATCAGCCAAACAGACAGAGTATTTTGAACATGTTGACTCATGCTATAGCTAATTGGTGGACTCTGGCTATCTCAGTTATAGACTGCTCCCAAATAATTTATTTCATATTGTTTTCTGAAAACTTGAGTCAAATCTCTCGAATTAAGAGCGACGGGTGGCGGTACTTGTATTATTATTTTTTGCATGATAGTACTTTAAAAAGTGGCAATATTTATTTCCTAAAGTGGCCATATTTTGAGAATAAAGTGGCCATATTTTGAGAATGAAGTCCAGTTATATTTCAAGGTTAACGTAGGGGATTTGGTTCAGTGCATGTCTCCCTAGCTTCCTGTTGCTGTGCATGCCACCGTTGAAATGCCTGAGTTAGATGACCTGGTGAAACTATACTTTAGAATTGGCTTTAGTCCTTGCTCTCTTAGCACATAATAACCATATTATTATAAGTATTAGGACCTAGAAAAGGTTGTGCCACATATTATTTTCAGAAGGAGGAACCGTGGTTATATACATACAGTGGGGAAAAAAAGTATTTAGTCAGCCACCAATTGTGCAAGTTCTCCCACTTAAAAAGATGAGAGGCCTGTAATTTTCATCATAGGTACACGTCAACTATGACAGACAAATTGAGGAAAAAATTGTAGGATTTTTTATGAATTTATTTGCAAATTATGGTGGAAAATAAGTATTTGGTCACCTACAAACAAGCAAGATTTCTGGCTCTCACAGACCTGTAACTTCTTCTTTAAGAGGCTCCTCTGTCCTCCACTCGTTACCTGTATTAATGGCACCTGTTTGAACTTGTTATCAGTACACAGACACCTGTCCACAACCTCAAACAGTCACACTTCAAACTCCACTATGGCCAAGACCAAAGAGCTGTCAAAGGACACCAGAAACAAAATTGTAGACCTGCACCAGGCTGGGAAGACTGAATCTGCAATAGGTAAGCAGCTTGGTATGAAGAAATCAACTGTGGGAGCAATTATTAGGAAATGGAAGACATACAAGACCACTGATAATCTCCCTCGATCTGGGTCTCCACGCAAGATCTCACCCCGTGGGGTCAAAATGATCACAAGAACGGTGAGCAAAAATCCCAGAACCACACGGGGGGACCTAGTGAATGACCTGCAGAGAGCTGGGACCAAAGTAACAAAGCCTACCATCAGTAACACACTACGCCGCCAGGGACTCAAATCCTGCAGTGCCAGACGTGTCCCCCTGCTTAAGCCAGTACATGTCCAGGCCCGTCTGAATTTTGCTAGAGTGCATTTGGATGATCCAGAAGAGGATTGGGAGAATGTCGTATGGTCAGATGAAACCAAAATAGAACTTTTTGGTAAAAACTCAACTTGTCTTGTTTGGAGGACAAAGAATGCTGAGTTGCATCCAAAGAACACCATACCTACTGTGAAGCATGGGGGTGGAAACATCATGCTTTGGGGCTGTTTTTCTGCAAAAGGACCAGGACGACTGATCCGTGTAAAGGAAAGAATGAATGGGGCCATGTATCGTGAGATTTTGAGTGAAACCCTCCTTCCATCAGCAAGGGCATTGAAGATGAAACGTGGCTGGGTCTTTCAGCATGACAATGATCCCAAACATACCGCCCGGGCAACGAAGGAGTGGCTTCGTAAGAAGCATTTCAAGGTCCTGGAGTGGCCTAGCCAGTCTCCAGATCTCAACCCCATAGAAAATCTTTGGAGGGGAGTTGAAAGTCCGTGTTGCCCAGCGACAGCCCCCAAAACATCACTGCTCTAGAGGAGATCTGCATGGAGGAATGGGCCAAAATACCAGCAACAGTGTGTGAAAACCTTGTGAAGACTTACAGAAAACATTTGACCTGTGTCATTGCCAACAAAGGGTATATAACAAAGTATTGAGAAACTTTTGTTATTGACCAAATACTTATTTTCCACCATAATTTGCAAATAAATTCATAAAAAATCCTACAATGTGATTTTCTGGATTTTTTTTCATCATTTTGTCTGTCATAGTTGACGTGTACCTATGATGAAAATTACAGGCCTCTCTCATCTTTTTAAGTGGGAATACTTGCACAATTGGTGGCTGACTAAATACTTTTTTTCCCACTGTATACCTGCCCACTAGATTGAGTATCCTAACCTGTAGGCTAATCGCACATTACAGTGGGCAAGTGAAAGTCAATTATAGGCCTGTCCAACGGCTGCGGGGGTTGGAATGAACAATGAAGCAGGGGTTTTACGCAAGTGTTTGTGGGAGGGGAGGCAACTCAAGGACCACTCCTGCATGTGCAAAGCAGCTAATCTGAGGCGCTGTTTGAATATATTCATGGATGGATTCGCCCTTTCTTGAAATAATAATTGATCTAAATATAGGCCTATTAGATCAATGATAATAGGCTATTTAAGCAATAAGGCCTGAGGGGGTGTGGTATTTGGCCAATATACCACAGCTAAGAGCTGTTCTTATGCACAACGCAACGCGGAGTGCCTGGATACAGCCCTTAGCCGTGGTATATTGGCCATATACCACAAACACCCTAGGTGCCTTATTGCTATTTTATACTGGTTACCAATGTAATTAGAGCAGTAAAAATAAATGCTTTGTCATACCCGTGTTATACGGTCTGATATACCACAGCTGTCAGCCAATCAGCATTCAGTGCTCAAACCACCCAGTTTATACAAATTAATAATCACTGATCTGATATTACTTGTTTGGTAGCCTAGCGTAATATCTTCTTTCACTATCGGTCTTCAAGGATGGGAGGAATGAAGGATGCATAGGTTATCCCAAAACAGTCAGGGGCATCGTCTCTGTTATAAGCCATTTGTCTCAGCTATACCGCTAATTTAGGCTATCACTTGTTCACCTTATAGCTAACTGAAATATCACATTTACATAAGTATTCAGACCTTTTACTCAGTACTTTGTTGAAGCACCTTTGGCAGCGATTACAGCCTTGAGTCTTCTTGGGTATGAGGCTACAAGCTTGGCACACCTGTATTTGGGGAGTTTCTTCCATTCTCCTCTGCAGATCCTCTTAAGCTCTGTCAGGTTGGATGGAGAGCGTCGCTGCACAGCTATTTTCAGGTCTCTCCAGAGATGTTTGATCGGGTCCAAGTCCGGGCTCTGGCTCTGGCTGGGCCACTCAAGGACATTCAGAGACTTGTTTCCGAAGCCACTCCTGCGTTGTCTTGGCTGTGTGATTAGGGTCATTGTCCCGTTGAAAGGTGAACTTTCGCCCCAGTCAGGTCCTGAGCACTCTGCAGCTGGTTTTCATCAAGGATCTCTCTGTACTTTGCTCCGTTCATCTTTCCCTCGATCCTGACACCAACATGCTTCACCGTAGGGATGGTGCCAGGTTTCCTCCAGACGTGACGCTTGGCATTCAGGCCAAAGCGTTCAATCTTGGTTTCATCAGACCAGAGAATCTTGTTTCTCATGGTCTGAGAGTCCTTTAGGTGCCTTTTGGCAAACTCCAAGCGGGCTGTCGTGCATTTTACTGAGGAGTGGCTTCCGTCTGGCCACTCTACCATAAAGGCCTGATTGGTGGAGTGCTGCAGAGATGGTTGTCCTTCTGGAAGGTTCTCCCATCTCCACAGAGAACCTCAGGCGCTCTGTCAGAGTGACCATCGGATTCTTGGTCACCTCCCTGACCAAGGCCCTTCTCCCCCGATTGCTCAGTTTGGCTGGGCGGCCAGCTCTATGAAGAGTCTTGGTGGTTCCAAACTTCTTTCATTTAAGAATGATGGAGGCCACTGTGTTCTTGAGGACCTTCAATGCTGCATAAATGTTTTTGTACCCTTCCCCAGATCTGTGCCTCGACACAATCCTGTCTCGGAGCTATACGGACAATTCCTTTAACCTCATGGCTTGGTTTTTGCTCTGACATGCAGTGTCAACTGTGGGACCTTATATAGACAGATGTGTGCCTTTCCAAATCATGTCCAATCAATTGAATTTACCACAGGTGGACTCCAGTCAAGTTGTAGAAACATCAAGGATGATCAATGGAAACAGGATGCACCTGAGCTCAATTTTGAGTCTCATAGCAAAGGGACTGAATACTTATGTAAATAAGGTATTTCTGTTTTTTATTTTTAATACATTTGCAAAAAATTCTGAAAACCTGTTTTCACTTTGTCATTATGGGGTATTGTGTGTAGATTGATGAGGGGGAAAAAATTACTTAATCCATTTAAGGCTGTAACGTAACAAAATGTGGAAAAAGTTAAGGGGTCTGAATACTTTCCGAAGGCACTGTATAGGCTGCTGGCCTAGCTGTTACTCTCTCTAAGATACAATGCAACGTGTTGGCATACACAGGGGATTGAGGATAACATTGTTTGCGAATTCAAAGGGCACCATGACAGAGACTGATGCACGCAACTCCATGTCTCTTCGCAGTCTGACAACGCACCATGGCCATTAGAATGGTATTGCCGGTACCGTGTGAGTGAGATGCAAGTTTGAATGAGTGTATTAGACCCACCCCCCCACACACACCTGCATACACACACAACCCACCTGTCTCTACCTATGTATGTAACCACACAGACTTGGATGAAATACCTCATCCGAGTCCGTGTAGTTCCTCATTCTGAAAATAATCTGTGGCACAACCTCTTCCAGGTCCTAATAGGCCTACTTATAATAATATGGTTATTATGTGTTAAAGGATTTCCTTGTTACTAAAGCCAATTCTAAAGTATAGTTTCACCAGGTCATCTAACTGCAGGCATTTCAACGGTGGCGCGCACAGCAACAGGGAGCCAGGGAGACATGCAAATCCCCTACTTTAATCTTGAATTATAACTGACTTTATTCTCAATTTTGACTTTATTATAAAAATACAATTCAGAGTTTATTCTCGAAATATTGCCACTTTATTCTCGAAATATTGCCACTTTATTCTCGAAATATTGCCACTTTATTCTCGAAATATTGCCACTTTATTAAAGTGCTATTGTACTAAAAGATAAATCATGCAAGTACCACCACTCGTCACGTAAATGATTCAAGAATCATAAATATGGGAACAGAATAATTTGTCTCTGCTAATTATCAGTTACTTCAAGCAAATCGTTTTGTCTTGTGTGTCCTGTTCAGGCACTCTATGCCTCCAAGATCATCTCGTACGCCCAGGGCTTCATGCTGCTCAGACAGGCGGCCAAAGAGTTTGGCTGGTCCCTAAACTATGGCGCCATTGCCCTGATGTGGAGAGGAGGCTGCATCATCCGAAGGTAAGACCTCGAAGACGGCAAATAAAAGACCGTAACATGCAAGATCACAGAATTTAATCTGGGGTTCTAACATACCATCATCATTAAAAGGCTGTCAGAGCTCCATTTATGAACGTATGGCCACAGTGTGAAGCCATATTTGTTTTATTCTTGCTGCCAAAGAGTGTTGTAAGGCAGGGTTGACGAAGCAACAAGGAACATGAGATAAGATTTCCTGGAAAATTGGAGTGGGACAAGAATGAGGAAATGTCTCCTAATCAGGGTTGCAGTCAGTTCAAATTTTGAATTTTAAAAAAGACAAACTTTTGCAATAAATAGCTTATCCTTTTCAGTGTACTGAGAACTCATTGATAATGGATGCCCTTTTGTCAATTATTGAATTGGAATGTCAGTTTACATCATGAATTGACTGACTTCAATTTAATTTCACCCCAACTCTGGTGTCAAGTCATATTTGTTTTATTCTTGCTGCCACAGAGTATTGTAATGCAGTCAGCTGGTGAGTAAACCACAAGGAAGAAGAGATAAGGTTTCCTGGAGAATCCGAGCCATACAAGAATGAGGAAATGTTGGTCTTAATGTGCAATGTGGGAAAGATGTTGCATAAACCTTGAGCAAACAGAAACCGTTATCATAAGTTCTCTCAGCCCTGTGCCAAACTACACCCGACATTACTTTTCAAAGTGCAATGTGTTTTAACTGAGAATAGGGTCTTAGTCAGTAGGGCAGAACCATCTGAAATAGTTCGGTCCTTGACTTAAGCCTTCTACAGAGCGAGTAACACTCCCGTCTGAAATGGTTTGATCCTTTTTCAGGGATAATAAAACAGTGGGTCATATTCATTAGGGCACACTGTAGCAAAAGTTTGGCAACGGAAAATGAAAAACAGTTATTGGACAAGATCTGGTAGTCCCTCCCTGTTCAGTCAGTTTTTCTTTTGTTTGGTGAGTAATGAATACAACCCTGATGCCAGTGTCTCTCTTTCTCACCGTCTCTTTTCTCCAGTGTTTTCCTGGGGAAAATCAAAGAGGCCTTTGACAGGGACGCTGAGCTGCAGAATCTGCTGTTGGATACCTTCTTCAGTAATGCCGTACAGGACTGCCAGGTACAGTAAAGGAGAGTAGGGTTAATCTGCCCTAAGATGCAGATCTTGGGTCATTTTAGCATTTTCCCCCCATAATGGTTAAGTTTAGGATTGGGGGAGGGGAAGCTGATCCTAGATCTGCACCTAGGGGAGTAGGAAGTGATGAAAGAAAGCCCACCCCTTTGTGGCCGTGTTAGCAACACACACTCACGGCTGTTTCCTCTTTGAAAATGAAGCTACCACACCACCGCTATATTGATACATACCATTTCCCAGCTCACAAAAGGAGAATATGATGGGGCTGTTTAGTTATTGGTGGAAATGTGTTTTTGTAATATAACACGCATGTCATTTGCTTCTTGTTCATACTCCAATCTAATCGCAATGTTGTACATGGTATGGCCCAAGACAGGGCAACATTTACAAAGTTATACTGTATTTGGTCTCTGTGTAAAAAAATAAAAAAAAACTTATAGCTACTTATTGTAGCTATCTTATGTGATTTATAAGTGTTCATGTCATATTGCTTTGCAATGATCTTGTCTAATAAACTTGAAATAACTGTATTCACCCCCTGATGTTCCTAAATCCCAGAGGGTTAGAGCTTATGCTGTGTGACTTCTGTGTGATTTTATTCATGCGTGTTTGTCTTTGTCATGGCTGTAGGACTCGTGGCGCCGGGCGGTCAGCATTGGAGTGCAGCAGGGGATCCCGATGCCTTGTTTCACCACCGCCTTGTCCTTCTACGACGGCTACAGACACGACATGCTCCCGGCTAACCTCCTCCAGGTAACAACACAGTGGATGCCACGGTGGAAATGTCTCTTCTTCCTCTTACCATGCTTAAGGAGCATCCCAGTGACACAACACACCTCTCTCTTCAGGGCACAAAGCTCCCCCTACAAGAACATATGTCAAAGTGAAGGAGATTAAAACGGTCTTGTCACGTGTGGATGTTAGCTAAGGGTAGTGTGTGTTTGGATGCAGGGGGAGGCGGGTGAGCTTTAAGACACTAAGACGATGGTGTTACTACATATTTCTAGGGTTACTGCAGCCTTTAGGGCCCACCCATACGCCCAGCTAGCAAGGAAACGTTTTACAAAATTGCAGAACATTACAAAAATGTTATGTGCCTGCCGGGCTGTCCTTGTGCCCACTCTTCTGCGAGAGCGTCTTGCGTCACTTTATTGGCAAAAATATAGAAGGAATAAAACAACATTTTACTGAGAGGCAACTCTTAACTCTGTGTGTTTGTCACTTTAGGCCCAGAGGGACTACTTTGGAGCACACACGTATGAACTTCTGTCAAACCCTGGCAAGTACATCCACACCAACTGGACAGGCCACGGTGGCAACGTTTCCTCTTCCTCTTACAACGCTTAAGGAGCAACGCCGTCTCACAGACAGAAGACATGAGTGGCAGTTACTAGCTTAAGAAGATTGACGTTACTCATTACTTCTCTAAAACCAAGCATCAATATTTAAATACCCCTCCCTTCCTTCAATCAGACATATCGTATCTGAAGATTCTTAAAAAAGGTTCTGAAGTACTATTACAGTTTTATTTATGATGAAGTGGGAAAAGTAATCATTGTATGTGTATGTAAACACTTCCCCTATGAGGTTGGTAGAGCAGTGCTTAATACTGTAGAGCCTATTGCCACAGACAGACACAACAAAGAGGGAAGTCCCAAGGGTTTCGCCCCCAAAGCTTACACCACAAGCTGTGGTAGTTTCTCCAATCATGTTCAACCCAGAGTTCACACAGTTGACACTGGATTAAGTTTAACCATTGCACTGTACTGTATTAGGCTAAATAAAGATTTAAATCTCTTTTTAATTAGCTTTTGTGGTCCTTACACTCCAATCTTGCAGGGTAAACAGGATTCAGGTTTTGCTCTGTATATAACGCCCAGGGTTAAATTGGGCAGGACGAGACGTCAACTGCGGTGACTGCCTTATCGGTAGCCCATGGTACAGTAACAAACTTTGATAAAATGACCCTGTTAAGTTAAAGTGAGAGAATCTCCTCTCTTTCATGAAATCCATTTCAGCCTTTGCTTACCAAATGATCACAATTCAAACCAATTGAATTGACATTTAGTGAACTTTTGTTTAGTTGTGTAATTTCAAGCAATTTCCAGTAGGTGGCCTTAAGACACTTGTCCCTGTGGCTCCTGGAAATCAATCATGAAAACACATCGATAGACCATAGACTCATATAGTATGAAATGTGACTTGGAAATTATTTGGTGGTTTATTCAAGTCCATTCATCTTGTCAGTGCAGGTTTATGTTCTTACTTTGAGAAGGTATTGAAGGGTTTTGGATCCTAAGGTTACTGAACTATTTCAAATGATTGATAATGCATCTAATTTGTTTACAACTTTACAGTATGGAACACTTGAGTGGAAAAAGCAAAATCACATTTGTGGAGACAGCTGAGTTGGTGTCTCACCTATTGGCGAAGGCAATATAGTTCACCTGTTATTCAGATCTCAATTCACTCCGCTTAGATCTTCTCGCTGTCTTTGGCTTATAAGTGAGAAACGCTACATCTCAAGCAGGCACACAGTTTGTTCTTCCTTTAATATCAGCTGTAGCACTCACCTGTTGAAATCCAGAGGGCAATTCAATGCTCATTTGCCAGTGCTCCAGATGCACCTGTAGCTTTGGTCTTTACGAGGCCATTGTTTTAGGCTTTAGTAAGTACCCCTCATTCAGCTTCTCTCTATCCATCCACCGTCACTTATTTTGGGCAGTTAGGTTCTTCCAAGAATACCTTCATTGGCCCCCATTTTAGCAATTGGTTCCTGCTTAACCTGTAAAACACAAGGGTAAAACAAACCTGTCTCACGACGGTCTAACATAATATGACATACATAATATGAATGGGTGTTTATGGGAATAATTCCAATTATTTAAAATTGGCTTCCTTTCTTATGTTTGAGATAAGGGAAGCAATATTGCAAGAACACTGGCCATATCTGCCATGTTTCTTTCAACTATCTAATCCTTTCAGAGCAAGGTAGAAGGGTTTGGAGAAGTGCATAGGAAATGTAGCCTGGTCCACCAAAATGTAAGCTCATAAGATCAGGATGGTCGAACGAGGCTATAAGAAAGGAGTCCACTGTCGAGTATTGACATTCATTATGTTAGAATATCACAGGCTGCATGGCAGATGTATTGTCATTGTCAATCCTTTTTTTTAGCAGGAATTGATGGTGAAACGAAGGAGCCTTTATCTCTGTAGGCTTGCTGTAAATACATTTTAGTGTTCCTGTTTAGTTGACTTGAATCTCTAACTTCTTACATGACAAACAAAGCGACACAGCGTTTTTGCTATGTAAGCCTACAGACAACAATTATAATAAAAAGCTGAAAACCTCCTGGCTCTTTCATTATCAAAGCCATGATCGTCATCACCACTCAACCCATTTAGCACAGCTTTGCTATTTGGATTCAGCATTCAGACTTTGTTAATGATACTCTTGTCTTTTTTTAAATCAATATTTGTCTGGTTTGATCCTTTGTTTATGCCCACGGCCTAATTCATCCATAGGAAAAAGAACATCTCAACAATTAGGAGCTTGCTGAGGAGAGAATACAGAGTGTTCTTAATGACTGCTAATGTCATGCGGAGGTTGTATTAAAACGCTATTATAGCTCTTTGATGGCAGCACAGGTGGGTGATGGTGCTGAGTCATCCTTCAGACAGTGAGTCCCAAATAACACCCTATTCCCTGTTGAGTACATTATGTTTGACCAGGGCCCAGGTCAAAAGTAGTGCACTATACTGAATAGAGTGCCGTTTGGGATAGAGCCAGTGAGCAAGAGCAGGTGAACAAGGCGGTAATGGGACACCAGTATCCTCATCTGAACCGCCTCTGTTCAATAATGCATTATACAGTAGTGTTGAGGAAGACACGGGAACAATGAGAAATATTCCAAAAACTGGATCAAATTGGGTCCTGCATGTTCCTCAGCAGCATACTACCTTCTTGTGGTTTTTATATTACACATATTGTTGGGGAATGTATAGGCCTGCAATTCCTTCCAATCTGAGAAAGAGGAATGGGTGAAAGCTATATAGGGCTTAGGCTTATGCCAGGATTCATTCAGATCAGAGTTAACCCTTCTTAGCCGACAAACGCATAGCTTTTTATTGCTTTTGTTTAGGTGGTGTCAGAGGTGTAACTGCATTAGAGCTGTCAAATCAGGCTGGTCTCATAGACTAGACGTAACATGGTCAACGAAAATCCGGAACACTCAAATTAGTATGATATGTTACATTAGGTATGGTTACATTAGACAGAAGGTTCCTTAACCTCTTAAGGATCAAACCCTTTTTTTCAATTTTCGCCTAAAATAACTAACTGCCTGTAGCTCAGGACCTGAAGCAAGGATATGCATATTCTTTACATTTTAGTCATTTAGCAGAAGCTCTTATCCAGAGCGAGTTACAGTTAGTGAGTGCATACATTTTCATACTGACCACCCGTGGGAAATGAACCTATATTCTTGATACCATTTGAAAGGAAACACTTTGAAATTTGTGGAAATGTGAAATAAATGTAGGATAATATAACACAATAGATCTGGTAAAAGATAATACAAACAAAAAAACATGCATTTTCTATTAATTTTGTTCCATCTTTGAAATGCAAGAGAAAGGCCACAATATAATATTGCAGTTCAGGCACAATTTAGATTTTGGCCACTAGATGGCAGCAGTGTGTGTGCAAAGTTTCAGATTGATCCAGTGAAGCATTGCAATACTGGACTATTTTGTATAAAGTCTGCCCAAATGTGCCGAATTGGTCAATTGATACATTTTCAAGTACATAACTATAAAGAACATACAAAAATGATATGGTAATTCAAAATGTAAGTTTACACACTCCCAGGAATGTCATTTATGATGGAACATTAATTTATACACTAACTTTTATACATCTAGATGGCCGGGCGGGGTGGGCGTGGAGCTGAAGCAATCCATGCTTTGGTTTAGTTTCCCCTGGCACTGTTTCCACATGCTAACATTTTAGCATTTGTGGCACAAATCCCTTTCAAGTCATGGGGCCAATATTAGCATTTTTTACACATCATGTTCAAATCATCTATAAGTGACTTTGTTGAGCTTCACAATAAATGTGATACTTTCGGATGATTTGGCCATGATGTGCGAAAAATGCAAATATCTCTCCCATGACTTGAATGGGATTTGTGCCACAAATGCTAAAATGTTAGCATGTGGAAACAGTGACAGGGGAAACTAAACCAAAGCATGGATTGCTTCAGCGATACAGATTGAATAGAGCCCTTAGATTTGAGATCCTTTCCTAGTGATGTTTATTGCAACTCTCGTCACACTTTTGTTTCTTTGTCCTTAACTAATGTTTTTTTTTTTTTTTTTGCAATTATGGAACACAAGCCTAATTGATATATAATCAGTACAGAATTACTTAGAGGAGAAGATGCTACAAATTGTGGTGGAGGGAGGCTTTTCAAAGGAAATTACATCCACTTAATTGTGATATCTAATTCAGAGAAAACATTGACATGTTAAAATATACTACAGTGTAATAATAGGAAATGGGCTCATTTTGCTAATTACTCATGCTGTGTATTGCGTCAAACACCCTTGTGTGTGTGTGTGTGGGGGGGGGGGTCTATAAAAATTAGGCTTGTGCCACACAGGAGACCTGCAGCAGCTTCAAGAAAGTGATGATCATGAGGGTGCTGGTGAGTTTAGTACCCTTCGTCCTTATGGTGTGGAGTGGACAAGAGACAACGGCACTTCCTATAGAGGATAACCTAGGATTGCAGCGCAACCGGGTGAGTTGATAATAATCACTCCTTATTAAACTCAATAGCGTGTTTAAAGCTTTGGTTTGGTATGGAAATGTTAGTTTCTACATATGTCAATTCAGACTTTTGGGGACAGCTCATAGTTTTGTGATACAGTTCTAAAGTTGAGCTTTGACACCACACTGGATGCTGCATGTTTGTTGTGTTGTAATATCAAGTATGAGCCATGAATTGCAAACACAAATGCTGGTATTCAATCAACTCCAGATAGTGGTTTTCCGGATACACGCTTAGAAGTCTGTTTGATTCGCACAGCAACGTGTCCTGGCTGGCTGTAGTTGACACGTGATTTAGGGCTCTATTCAATCTGTAACGCTGAAGCGTTTAGATTCCGCGATAGAAATATAAAGGTAATTTCAGATTGAGCCAACATATTCAGCATTTACGGTGAATGCAGTCTCCGCCAAAGCGGGAACATTGTATTTAAGTTCCAATCAAGCTGTAAAGCTAAAGTTCTGCGATGTGGATTGAATAGAGCCCTTAGAAACCTTTCTGACAACAAACCTGACTGAGAGGAAGTCATCCATTGGATGCAACCTAACAAGGACTTAATCAAGGGTCAACTACCTCCATCCGGGATCATGTTGTTGTGCAAATCAAATGCACCTATATCATTGATTTAACAGCCTAACACCTGCCAAAAATGTATGTTGTTTGGTCCAGGAGTTGGCTGTGGACCAGAGGGACCTGTTGAAGATGTTGTCGGGGATGAATGAGCTGACGTCAGAGTATATGTATCCTGATCAGCAGCTCCACAGAGAGCTGCAGGAGCGATCTTTCAGAGCTCAAGTCCCTCCCAGAGAGAGATCCCCCTGTAAGAACTTCTTCTGGAAGACCTTCTCGTCCTGCTAGCGATGGCACTGGCAGACAGCTGTTGACAGTCACAGTTCACACCCTGGCCTCCTAGCTGCATTGCATGAGCAATCCTCATTGTCTGAGCAATCCTCAATGACTATGAATAAACTGCAACTAAAGAAAACGAATTCTGATTGATGACTGTGTGACACAGTACCTCTGCCTATAATGTATGTCTCCTAGAATGTAGGGTAGGCAAGTGGTATTATCTTACTATTGCAGGGGTCTTTCTTTATGCTTTTCAGGGAATGTTTGAGGTGTAGAATTACAATTCCTTGCTATTAACTTTTTACATGGATTGAACATGGTTTATTGTTACTGTATCAGCAAAAGACAACACTACGAAGCCTTCATACTGTCATTACTATTAACACCAACTAAATTACACTTAGAAAAGGCTGTAGCCTAGATAATTGTTTACCTCACATTTTGGCTTCTTACCCTGCCTATATATGGTTCATTTGCATTTCTTAACTCATGAAACCACACTATCCTTAGTTTTACGCTAACAATATTTTGCTCATGGTGTGCTCCTTTCTGTCCCATAATTCTGTCCTTTTACCACACCTGTTTGACTCAAAAGCAGTCAGAGGCTAAATAAACCGCTTCAAACAATGGACAAAATTCATGCATGTGATCTAACAGACCACTAGCAAAGAGGTCAAGTTTGAATGTCTACTGAATCACACCATAGTATCTTGTTTATCCTACAGCCTATCCAATGGATGGCCACTAATTATTTAATAGATGTCCATGCAGAAAAGGATACATCTTAATTTCAATAACCTCATACCTCCAGAACTCATATTTAGCCTGAAATCATCATCCCTGAGATCAGTTAGAAGATTGAATCCAACATGTCATGTCAGCAGCATGACAATCAATCCCAGCATACAACCCACTAGACTAGTCCACCAGCTCTGGCGAGTTTAAATGGAACGTAATTCATGTTTTATGCACTTTTCTCTCTATGCATATTCTGACCCCGAATTTAAGCATGATAATAGCATGCTATTCGTTTGGGGTGGAGATTAAAGAAATGAAAATGTGGTGATACACCGTATTCTGACCTTGATTTAATTCCCTCGTAATTCCACCACCTTTACGCGCGATGAAACAATGGATACGGTCGAGCAATCTGTTGGTTCCAAGTGGAACAACATCTACTTTATTTTTTTCTGGTAGAAATAACACCTTTCTCCATGCACTGTAATTTACACATTGATCAGAGCTATTGATAAGAGCTAGGTAAATGAGTAAGCCGTTTGGATAAGGGAATTCTAAATATAAATTACAATTGTTTTAGATTTTACCTTACGATCGCTGAAGACATTTGAAAACAGTCATAAGGCAGCAAACTGAAGCATATCAACATATCACCTTTTCCACAGTGAAGTTTATGAAACGCTGGCTTTATATCTTGCAAGGATGAAATTTGGAGAACCAAGCTATAGGCTTCTGTAGCCATGAGCAAATGACAGTATAGCACCAAACCTACCGAGTTGATTTATGATTTCTATAATATTTTAATTATATGCCCTGACTTTTCACTGTATCGTGTTAAATATTAGCCACTATCGGTAGCCACCGTCAGTTATACCCACATTTATAACTGTCACTTTAGTCACCTGGCGCAAGGTTCACGATGACTGGAACATTGTCTTCACAGTTCCATGATTAGTGAGGATTATTAGGGTAGATTTATAGGACTACTGTTCAACCCCTATTGTACACTTTTCTCACGTTCCAATATTGTATGAATTGAACAATTTAATATGGCAACTTTCAGGATGAATCAAACCACTGTATTTATGATTCACCAACATATTTCGTGCGTAAAGGCTCTCCAAACCAGTTTTTAAAAATACTTTCCTAACCCTAATAATAAAGATCAGAGTATTTTTTATCTACCAATTGGTGCTGAAAATGAGACGAATATGCGTGTTTTCTTTCATTGATCCATAATATTCTGAACGTTCTCTCCATATATTCTAGTGAGTCTGTCGAGAAAATTAAAATTAAATGTACACCAAATTTAAAGGGATGGCTTTAGATAAATGTACTGAGAACCCTATTAAATGAAAACTCCACGAGAATGTCTGTTGGCCAGCAAGTGGGAGGGTTTTCAACAGTTGAATTAGGGTCAGCGCTATCCGGCATCCTTGGGACGTCCCTACCACAAACCCTAACCCTAAGAAGGAACCCTTACTTTAAACCATTTTACATTTCAACTTCAATGGGGTAGGAACGTCCCAAGGATTCCGGATAGCGCGGACCGTTGAATTACATCACAGATTATCCATTATATTGATCAGATTGTCAAGTGGCCGATCTAACAATTGAAGGAAGTTGGGAGGAGGCAAGATCAGGTGGGACCATTCTAGCCAATGAGAGGGCAGGTACGTGTGGCACAACTCCGCTATAAAGTGTTTTTTTCTCAAAGTTGCCAGGATGTCAGGTGTCCTACATGTCAGTACGCTCAAAATAACCTAAGCATAATGCAACATCTATTCGATCAAATAAACCACACGTGGCAAATAAGCAGTACGTTTTTGTTAAACAAATTCGACACTCTTCTCCTTAACCGTCATACAAAAACACCTCCTTTGGTAAAAAATTAATAAATAAAAAAAACGCCACCTGCTGGAGAAGACAGTTTTTGGTCCCATTTATCCCTCTGGCTTTGCCTCTTCCTCTCTGCTTACATGTATTCAGCGCGGGAAATGCAAAGCCTGTTACTCACCTCTGGATAAGAGCGTCTGCTAAATGACTAAAATGTAAATGTAAATAAGGTAAATCTGAATTAGGAAAGGCATGCATTTCCTTAGTCTGAATCGGACCCACAATGAAGAGTGTCTACTTTCCCACATCTCCCCAATTTAAACAAAGCTTTAGACTTAAATGCAGAGGGGGTCCTTTCACCAACCTACTAGAAAACCCTTTTAGGCAGCCATTACCAAGAGTGAAAAGAGTGAGTTATTTGAAAACATGGAGGAGCATCAAAATAGGTATTTAGGCCTGCTTATTAATCATAATATCAGTAGTATAACAATAATTTGATTGCAAGCCTGTTAACTAAAACACATCCTGGGCAGTTGAATTTAGACAAGTGTTTATTAAATGTACCCATTACATTAAAGGGGCAATCTGCATTTCAAACAATAAAGTGGGCACCACAGCAGTGATTTGGTAAATAGCTTGGGGATGAGGCTGGAGTCAATGTGCAAATTCATAGACAGAGCTATGGATGCAAGGACTGACCATCCATGAGATAAAAATTACAGTCTTAACCATGGGCTCTATTCAATCCGTAGCACTAAAGATCCGATTTATAGCACGATTGACAATTAAAGGCAATGTTTCCGCGGTCGTGGAGGCTGCATTCACGGCTGCATATGTCGGCTTAATTGGAAATTACCTTTACAGTGGAGAAAAAAAGTATTTAGTCAGCCACCAATTGTGCAAGTTCTCCCACTTAAAAAGATGAGAGAGGCCTGTAATTTTCATCATAGGTACACGTCAACTATGACAGACAAATTGAGAATATTTTTTCCAGAAAATCACATTGTAGGATTTTTAATGAATTTATTTGCAAATTATGGTGGAAAATAAGTATTTGGTCACCTACAAACAAGCAAGATTTCTGGCTCTCACAGACCTGTAACTTCTTCTTAAAGAGGCTCCTCTGTCCTCCACTCGTTACCTGTATTAATGGCACCTGTTTGAACTTGTTATCAGTATAAAAGACACCTGTCCACAACCTCAAAAGTCACACTCCGAACTCCACTATGGCCAAGACCAAAGAGCTGTCAAAGGACACCAGAAACAACATTGTAGACCTGCACCAGGCTGGGAAGACTGCATCTGCAATAGGTAAGCAGCTTGGTTTGAAGAAATCAACTGTGGGAGCAATTATTAGGAAATGGAAGACATACAAGACCACTGATAATCTCCCTCGATCTGGGGCTCCACGCAAGATCTCACCCCGTGGGGTCAAAATGATCACAAGAACGGTGAGCAGAAATCCCAGAACCACACGGGGGGACCTACTGAATGACCTGCAGAGAGCTGGGACCAAAGTAACAAAGCCTACCATCAGTAACACACTACGCCGCCAGGGACTCAAATCCTGCAGTGCCAGACGTGTCCCCCTGCTTAAGCCAGTACTTGTCCAGGCCCGTCTGAAGTTTGCTAGAGTGCATTTGGATGATCCAGAAGAGGATTGGGAGAATGTCATATGGTCAGATGAAACCAAAATATAACTTTTTGGTAAAAACTCAACTCGTCGTGTTTGGAGGACAAAGAATGCTGAGTTGCATCCAAAGAACACCATACCTACTGTGAAGCATGGGGGTGGAAACATCATGCTTTGGGGCTGTTTTTCTGCAAAGGGACCAGGACGACTGATCCGTGTAAAGGAAAGAATGAATGGGGCCATGTATCGTGAGATTTTGAGTGAAAACCTCATTCCATCAGCAAGGGCATTGAAGATGAAACGTGGCTGGGTCTTTCAGCATGACAATGACCCCAAACACACCGCCCGGGCAACGAAGGAGTGTCTCAGAAGCATTTCAAGGTCCTGGAGTGGCCTAGCCAGTCTCCAGATCTCAACCCCATAGAAAATCTTTGGAGGGAGTTGAAAGTCCGTGTTGCCCAGCGACAGCCCCAAAACATCACTGCTCTAGAGGAGATCTGCATGGAGGAATGGGCCAAAATACCAGCAACAGTGTGTGAAAACCTTGTGAAGACTTACAGAAAACGTTTGACCTGTGTCATTGCCAACAAAGGGTATATAACAAAGTATTGAGAAACTTTTGTTATTGACCAAATACTTATTTTCCACCATAATTTGCAAATAAATTCATAAAAAATCCTACAATGTGATTTTCTGGATTTTTTCTCCTCATTTTGTCTGTCATAGTTGACGTGTACCTATGATGAAAATTACAGGCCTCTCTCATCTTTTTAAGTGGGAGAACTTGCACAATTGGTGGCTGACTAAATACTTTTTTCCCCCCACTGTACATTTTGGCACGGATCATCTGCAAAATGTATTGAATCCAGCCCCATGTCAAATAGGGGGTGCTTATATTTTTCCTGTTTCACACATGTACAAGTGTGTGGTGTGAAATGGAAATGTGTTTATTGCATATCTCACTCCCCCAGAGACACCCTCGGAGAGTGGGGTCACGGCCAGGGATCAGCCATTATTGATGGCGACCCTGGAGCAATTAGGGTTAAGTGCCTTGCTCAAGAGCAGATCGACAGATTTTTCACCTAGTCGGCTCGGGGATTCGAACTTTCGGTTACTGGCCCAACTCTCTAACCGCTAGGCTACCTGTCGCACTGTTTTGATATAGTGTTTGTTTACAATTACATTGTTTATCAACAGAGGAGTCAAACAATCTTATATTTTTGGGCCTGATGGGTTTAGACCACACAGCTGATTCAAATAACCAACTCATCATCAAGCTTTCATTATTTGAATCAGCTGTGTAGTGCTAGGGGAAAAACCTACATTTAAGGACATTTCCTATTGAGCCGACATATGCAGTCTCTGCTAACTCCGGAACATTTCCCAAATTAAATAAATGATCTCACTCCAATAAATGTGTATAGAAAGTTAGCAAAAATAGATAAGATCTTGTTACCATGGAAAGGTAAATACCTGTCAATTTGTGGAAAAATCACCCGGATTAACTCTAGTATTATCCCAGTTTACCTATTTGCTTATGGTCTTGCAAATTAGTAAGATTGTCTCACCCAATGTTCAAGAATGGCCTTTTTCCCTTTATTCAGATTACAACCTCTCACTTTAAGTTATTTGAAAAGGAAATAATCTCCCAAATATCACTATTTCTAAAACAAGCCATAGAAAGTTGGTTGCAATTTCAATTTAATCCTCCAGAAACGACAGAACAAATAATGCAACAAATATTGTGGTTAAACTCAAATATACTAATAGATAAAAAACCATTTTTTTGACAAAATGTTTTTTTAAAGTATAATCTTCCTAAATTATATTATCGGTAGGACTGGTGGAGTTATGTCGCACATGCAGCTAACAAAAACATATGGAAATGTCTGCTCTACCCAAAATTACAACCAAATAATTGCAGCATTACCGCAAAAATGGAAAAGGAAAGTGGAAGGGGGAAAAAGTAAGGAACTTGTCTGTCAGCCTTGCATTAAATAATATAATTGGTTAAAGAAAATTGTGACAAATAAAAAAGTATACCAGTTTCATTTAAGGACAAAAGGATTGACAGCCGTCCCATATAGATTGCAAAATAGTTGGGAAGAGATTTTTGACGTACCGATTCCATGGCATAGTGTTTATGAATTGATACGCAAAACGACGCCGGATTCAAAACTTTGCCTTTAAATTTCAATCACACTGTATTGCTGAACTTCCGTGACGCGGATTGAATAGAGCACCTAATTTGGCTATTGGATTTTTGTGGACATCGACCAAATGTCAAGTAAAATAAAATCAGCAACTTTAATCAATCATGGGCAATTATAATCCATTTAGCCTATCAATTACTGCTTATTTAAATTATTTACCAACCATATTTTGCTGTCCGTTAAAAAATATATATATTTGAATGATTTATGTAAATTCAAAAGTTCTTAAATCGATTAAATTAATGAGCCTCAGGTGCCACCTGAAAAGTTGTGGGCCAGACTTTGTTACCACCTGGAGGTTTAAATGTTATATTGGCCATATCAAAGACATTCAATTGGGTATGAGTCAGTTAATAAGCAAATTGCTCCCATTCTAAATTCAACAAAATGCAGAGTTGATCTATAAAAGAGATTGCTCCAATGTTGCCTTAAGGCTGCCACACTGACTCAAATTCATGAAACGGTGAGCTTTGCAACAATTTCTGACTAGGCACAAAATATGGTGCTGGCTGCTGAAAGACTATATAACCTTGTCTAAACAGAGAAATACAACAAATTATTACAAATTTAAAACTTTATTTTACACTTCAGAGAACTAAAAATAAAGAGTTCAATATCTGTACACAAGTGATAGATTCCTGAGGGGTATACTACAAAGTAGGTTAAACTAGTTAGCCAGCTAACTTCGATAAAGAACCAGAAATAACTATTGTTTTTCTATTTAAGAAAACTAAACTTAGATATGCATTTTTGGTTGTTGTGACCAAAGTTATTTCAGAATATTTAGGCAAGTTAGCTGGCTAACTCATTGAACTTGCTCTGTAGTATACCCCTCTGCTGGCGAGTTCAATCAACAATTTTCCAAATATCTAAAACCCTGTAAAACTGACTCAAGTCACTCCCCTTTACAGCCTTAAAATAATTTGAATGTCCAGTAAATCCGACTGAAATTGTACATTTTGAACCACATGAAAAAGATATCTACGGAATACTTGAAATAAAAGCCTTTAACTTAAATCTTTTCATTTACAATAACCAATGGCTGTATTGGGACAAAGCATAATTGAACGACACAAAATTAATCTTTCAAAAGCAATATTTAAAGGTCATTTCTTTAAAAAAAGACTAAACAAAAACATGATCGTCACTGAATAGCAGGCAATTTGTTAAATAAATGCAATGTTGGACTTGCTTTTAAAATGTACTTGTTTGAAGGTATAAATCTAATACCTCTGCCCAATTGAGAATGGTCTGTTTTAAATTTCAGTGGGGGTGATCCAAGGGGTCTTGTTAGTGAGGTGAAGAAGTCCCTTTTCAGGCATAAGGCAGCCCCCAACCAACAGTGCAAACTCCAGTCTTCAGCTTCCCGAAAATTGACTTCACTCTGGGGTTCAGATGTAAACCTGGGCCAGCCGTGTCCAAGGTCCCTATACATGCGAATTAAAGTGTTGGCAGTTCAATTAATGTTAAGTAAAAATAAAAAGTCACTGTAAGGTAGGCAAAATACCTAGTCAAATTTTATTTTATTCGAGAATTCCCTTTGATTCACAAAACATATAAAATGCATTCAAAAAGACTTCAACACAAACTTTCAATAGGGACTCAAACGCTCGCCACTGCACCCTCTTAAGACACACAAGTTCACTTGCACCTTCACACACTCCTCCAAGCTCCCCCAGTGCTCTCAACACAGAATCACAAAAAGGTCACATTTTCACACAAAGGGGTAGGAACAAGGAGAAAATAAAGCATACAGCATTCACATCAAATCAGACAGCAAGAAAGGATACAAATATCCATAGCGCTAAACATTCCACTGTGTTTAAGATTAAGTATGATAGAAATATTAGAGAAAGGAGACCTTGGGGATCTCAAGATGCAATAAAATGTCCTTTTGATGGTCATATGGAACACACTCGTACTTGCTTCTTCCTTTCACACTCGCACAAAGCCACAGGTTATTCTTAACTCTCGCAGACATCTGGCCCTTTAGCATCGCACAACCAGTCCTCTTCACACTTGCTTTCTTTCCCGTTCGCTCACTCAGTCTCACTCTTTGGCCACCACCAATCGCAATGTTCTCAAAAGCGAGACAAAAAGCAGACAAGATTTGTATATCCATGAAAAGGGGAGAAAAAAGGCAACACCCACCGTCTAACACAGTATATGCAGAGTGAAGCTGTGTCTTTTGATGGCAAAGCATTTACACATGGGAAGAGGGGTACCGATACTGAGTTCAGTCGAACATTGCTGCCAACGAGGGGCTTCTTCCCGGGAAATTCGAAAACAGTTGGTTAACTGTTGAAGAGATTTTCATGAAGGCGTTTCCATAAAACGGCAAACAAAAAAGATACAATCAACTGCATACAGAGATTAAACATCAAACCCAATTCAAGACCATTTAACCATATACAGGTGGTTGAGGGGCGGTGTCGTGATACTTGTGCATCTCAGAAATATCTACTTAGCATGCAGTCATCATCTGATGTCTTATACAAAATAACTTTTTCTCAAGAAAAACAAAAAACTACAAATGTAGTGTAGCAGTTTACCACTAACAAACTATACACTTCAACCACTCTGTGCACTCATTTCCTACAGAATTAGTCACCCACACACACACACACAAAATGAATGTCTTCTTTAACAAAACGACAAAAGGCAATAGTTTTAAATAGCAGGGACATATGATATGACTATAACTCTTTCTTGCCCCTCAAAATACTTACCAGATTAATCTAGAAGAAAGACTATCAATCAAAGCTCTCTACATTCCCCAACCTGATGACTTTGACTCCATAGAGGTGCCAAAGCCAGAGCTGAACCCACTGCTGGAGGCAGAGTTAGTGCCTGCAGCCCACCCAAGACTAGCTGAGCTGGGACTGCTGTAACTGGTGCTAGAACCATAGGCCTGGCTTTGATCTCCGGTGGCACTGGTCTGCCCGGCGGCGGTGGTGCCTGCCGCATTGGTCTGACCCTGCTGGTTAGCCAGCATACTTTGCAGAGCGGCAGCCATCATGGCTGGGTTAAGGCTAAAGCCCCCAAAATTCACCCCGCTACTGCCACTGCTTGGTAGCCCTCCACGACCACCGCCATAGCCCTGACCCCCGAACCCACCAGCCCCACGATCCATCATTTGCCTACTATTATTGTGCTTAGGCTCGGCGTTGGAGATGTGCACGCTGACGCCCTTGATGATCAGGTCCTCTCCGCACAGGGCTGAGGCAACCTAGAGAGACGGGGGCGGGTGGAGGAGATGATTCAACACGCAAACCAACCAGAATGTAATCTGCGCACCATGTCAAAAGTCTTCACCCAACAGGTTGAGCAACGGCCATAAGAAAACATACCTGGTCGTCTGAGAACGTGACAAAGGCAAACGCCCGGAAGGGTTTGGGAATGAAGACGTCGGTGACCTCGCCATACTGCATGAAGAACTGCCGGAGCTCATCGGTGGTTATGTCCTCTGTGCAGCGGCCAACAAAGATTTTACAGTTGCGCATGGGCTCATCAGGACCTGCCTATCATGAAAATAAAAGAGAGAAAGCGCTTTGAGTATTTTACTTGCACTGGGGATAGATCAAAATGGAGACTTTAGAGGAAAGGCTTCAAATAAGCGAGTACTCCTTACATATTGCTTAAATACCTTAGAGTTTGGTAGTTTGCAGTCACACCATCTTCCATCAATCATGTGCCGCTGAGAAATCACTTTGGATTGAGTCTCATACTCAGTGAACCGAACAAAGCCAAACCCCTTTGAGTTCCCAGTCTTGACATCTCTTTTGACCTGCAGAGAGAGAGAAGTATGATTATTGACATGCATGGTTACCTCCATGAAGTACATCAACCATTAAACCAAATGTTGATATGGTTGGGTTACCTGCACCATGATGACTTCTCCAAACGTGGCAAAGTAGTCTTTCAAATCTTGCTCAGATGTTTTCCAAGGCAACCCAAGGATAATGAGGTCTGAAGTTCTCTCGATACCTCTCTTCATTTTTACAGCAGAGACAGCATCCATTTCATCCATCTTCCTTTTGTTATCTGACACAGGAATACAAAATGTTGTAAAACATGATGATACAGTGATAAGACAAAATCAAAAGGCAGTCAAGCAAAATACTTGGTCATTAGCCTAAACACACTAGCTAAATAGCTAGCGAGGCAATTGAAATGTTAGCTAGTTCTGAAATAGTCTAGTTACCTAAGGCCAATATAAACTTTTTGTGCACCAACTTTAGTTAAATGTGTAACTCACTAAATGAAGCTGCATAGTTACTGTTACAAGTACTAGCTTGTTTCGCATGACCGTGTACACTGTACAGTCAGTCAAACGTAGCTAGCTAGTAACGTTACTGGTAACAGTAACCAAGTAGCTTCATTTAATTAGTTAGCTAACGTACCCACTAACGTTGCCTCTATAAACGAAAAAACACCTTACCTTTTGGGTAGTTGACGACGTACACCAGACTACCCCAGTCATTCTCAGGTGCATGTAAGATACCCTCAACTAGACGGACGCCTCGCATGCACTGAGACGCAGGATTCCTGTAACGTAGGCCGCACGCTCCGGGAAACTGGGCTGCTACTGTTGACAGCAAAACAGTACCATCATCCTCAGATGGGATCTCCATTGGCTCTTCGTTTTCATCCTCTCCCACGCGAATGTACAACTCTGCCATGATCTCGAAGTTAGATGAGCAAGTAATGTAAACAAGCTAGCTAATGGCTAATTCAAGTTCACAAAGCTGACGGCGCACGCGGGGTTGTCGATTGTTAGCTAGCAAGCTAGCTGGCCCAGCAATATTCCAAAGGGCTTCTAATCTAACTATCTTAATAAAAGATGACAAAGACAAAAATTATAATTTGTACGTTCACGGGACATACGTCTATTGAAAAAAATACACAGAGATTTGGCGTCTGAGAGCTGAAAGGGCCCTCTTTAGCGAGCTAAAAAACAACGCACACACTTGCAAAATGAATGGCTAGCAGGATCTCGCCCGCATTCGATACACAAATATTTGCCTCAACTTTACTGGTTCAAAAACGAGGTCGACCGGGTCTTGAATTAAATTATCCTTGATGAATTATAAAAACCGGCATAATTACACGTCAAATTTGTGAGGGATTTTTTTTTTAATGAAAGTCGTCCGCTAATCTCCCTTACCTTCAAACTTCTAAAATGTCCGCTTTGCTTGTACACAAATGATGACGTCACTTTCGTACGGTAACAAAGGTACCTTCAAAATAAAAGCCCACATTTCAAAATGTTGCAATGCTAATACTATAACAAATAAAAAATATATTACATTGTTATCGGAGTGCAAATTATACCATGACATTCGGGGGAGCCTCTACCTGTGGGGCGGCGCAGAATTGGCCCAGCGTCGTCCAGGGTAGGGGAGGGAATGGCCGGCAGAGATGTAGCTCAGTTGGTAGAGCATGGCGTTTGCAACGCCAGGGTTGTGGGTTCAATTCCCACAGGGGGCCAGTATGAAAAATAAAAAAAATAATGTATGCACTCACTAACTGTAAGTCGCTCTGGATAAGAGCGTCTACTAAAGTGTAATTGTCAGCTATGGTGATCATTTGGTGCAAGATAATGTGCCTTTTCTATTCAAGGTATCATTAACTTTGAGTCCTCCCACCTCCCTGCCCAATCCCGAATCACACACTTTAAATACTTCATTTGAATCCACAGAGATATTGCTATCGTACATCACTAAATCACTGCATTGTAGTCTGGATGTAGTCTGGATCACACTGAATGTGTTCTCTGTTGGGTGGTGCAGGAACCATTGGACACTTCATTATGAAGCTGTGAGTTCGACCTCCAAAACTGTTGATTCTCTTCACCAAATTCAGCACAAGGACATTGTTGCCATGCTGCTAGGATGCAACCATCACACCAAACAAAAAGTGGTCATACTGGATCAGGAAAAGGTAGCCTACTAGCTACAATGTTTCTTGCACACTTCCCATCACAGATTCAAAAGTATTGGGTATTGGTTGGTAATAAATCTCTGACCCAATACAAGATAATCTCAAAGTGCATAGGGAGAATGGTGGAGAATTGGGACCTAGCCAAAGTCCTACATTGCTGCTATAAAACAGCCATTGTACATACTGTAACTCTAAAGATGTAGTTCTTGTCAGGATCTTTGTTTAGTGAGAATCCACATGCAGAAAACTGGGATGAAAAGGCATTACAAAACAAACGTAGAGCAATAAAACATAATAATGCAGCCTAATCTTGATTGTGACACAACCTCTCATGTAGAATACAAAATGTGAAATGTTCATGAAACAAATATGTGATGTAGCTTAATGCCAAAAAGTATATTTGAAATGCTTCACAAAAATATGTGATATAGCTGGTACCCAGTAGGCAAAACTGGGCAAATCTGGTTGAATTGACATAATAATAACATCATTTCAACCAGTTTTACCCGCTGGGTAGAATATTAGGTTATTAGTTAGATAAAATTGGGATAGTCACCTTGAATTCTTAGGGCCCTGGACGGAGAGACAGAGTCTCAAGCCCTCTATTCTCATTCTGTGGACCCACACCTCCATGTACTCTGAGAAGCATTCCACATCTCCCTCTGAAAATAAGTTTCATTTCAGTGGGTTGGTTCTATTGTTGCAGGCTACCTGTAATTTACCAAGGTTACCGGAATCGTTGGTAATTTTGGTAACTAACAGGTAATCTATGCAATCTGTGGTAATTTAGGTAATTTATACTTGAACAATTTCGAAATAAACCTATTAATATAGTATTCATTTTTAGTGTGGCAGCCACACTTTAACTTAACTTATAGTTATTATTATTCTTTATAATTCCTCTTACACCGTTTAAGATAGAAACGCTGTTCAAACTTTAAAACGTGTAAACTGGTCTGGAATAGTATGCTTGCATAAAACCTTTTATACTAAAATATTGAACTTTCTGTCACTTTAATGGGATTTCCTCAGCATTCTAAAGGTCCCATTGTGACATCATAACACCCAACATTCTATTCTATTCACTGTAAACAATGTAACTTTTGACACAAATCAGCTACTTTGAAGACTTTCCCAACAATTTAGACAAAAAGTTAGAGCATATGAAATCTGCCTCCACTTCTCTGCTTTTCAAATCTGAAACAGAACAGAATGATCTTCTATCAATCAAAAATGACAGCTGTTTTAGTAAACGCATCAACTACTTTTCATCTCAACTTTTACAAACAACTGAAATTTTACTTACCCAGCACTTTAGCCAAAAACCAAGAAGGAATGACATCTTGGTCTACTTCTCTGCTATTTAAATCTGGAATCAGAACAGAACCATCTACTACCAATCAGGAGATACGGCTGTTTTAGTAACTGCATCACCTAATTTACCACTGTTGAATTAACTGCCATGGAACTTTTCAGAACTTTTCAGAACTTTCAAATTATAACAATAGGGGCTCACATAAGACGTATTATGCCACACAGTACTGTTTGTCTACATGTAGTTATCTTTTACCTTTTGTACTGGTCTGTAGTCTGCCTTGCACAGTAGTAAACTCCCATCCAGCTGGCGGCGCTGATGTGCAATTCTTTGCACGCCACCCCACTAGTACCAAGCAATTTCATTTTTTTTATTGATTAGAACACAGAAGTAGGATTGAAGACAACTTTGTTTTGATTTCAAACATTCTTTGTGTGGAGTAAAGAAAGATATAATGACATACACAACACATTCACAACTCTTATTAGACCAAAAATTTCCATTCATCCATATTCCATAACTTTGCATCTTTGCATCCTCCTTTGCATCTTTGCATCCCTCCATCCATTAGGTATTTCATCCTGTGTCCTTCATTTATTTATCTATCCATTTATTAATATATCCTATTTATTGATCTATCCATCCAGTCATAACTTGCTTTTAACAACTTTATCATTTGATTAAAAAAGACATGTATGGTTGAAGGGAGGCTAAAACAAACTTCTAAAAATTTTCCACTAGAGGCACCATCATATTTCTCTCCCTAAATGATAGCCTACAATTTTCTAATTCCTTATGAGTAATTATTACACTTTGCATATTCTGTGGTTTTCTAGTAGGAGAGTATATAAAAGTATAGTAGTCTTATTTGTGATGAAATATGTGATCCAACTGCCCCACACTCTAAAGTAATAAGGTTGATATAGTAGTCTATCAAAGTAATCAGACCAGCTATTTTAATATATTTAACTTTGACAATATTGCACCGCTTCACTTAAGTAAAACGTTTTAAACTTCTTCCACTACCACAAAAATACTTTGTGAAGTCACAAACATGTTGTGATGGAAAATTACCATCTAGTTTATATCTGTGTCCATGAGTTTCTAGTGGCTACATCATATGGTTCAAGAGAAAATAGCCTAATTAATGACAAAAGCATCTAATCAACAATGGCATTATTAGGTGTGATTTCTGAAAGCAAAGCACAACTTTAGAAACTGCTCATACTTCTTCTTATTCCGCTGGAACCTCTAGTTCCAAAACTGTAAAAGCTACCAAAACCAAAACAACTTTAAAAGGAGCAGGCTGGCACTGGTCAGTGTGCTTACAGCATTTTGGTACTGCTACTACTACTACTACTACTTTTCACACTACAACCATATTTCCATAAATCTCTATGCATTACAATGGCCATAGACTTGAAGGGGAAAATGTTGCTCCCCCTGGCTCCCCCGTAATTCGTATCTGATTGTAATCAATGGCCATTTTATGGTGCTTATAAGCAAATGCAAGAAGGAATTTCAGATTTTTTAAATATATACACTACCAGTGAAAGGTTTGGACACACCTACTCATTCCAGGGTTTTTCTTTATTTTTTTTTACTATTTTTACATTGTAGAATAATAGTGAAGACATCAAAACTATGAAATAACACATATGGAATCACGAAGTAACCAAAAAAGTGTTAAACAAATCAAAATATATTTTACATTTGAGATTCTTCAAATAGCCACCCTTAGCCTTGATGACAGCTTTGCACACTCTTGGCATTCTCTCAACCACCTTCATGAGGTAGTCACCTGGAATGCATTTCATTAACAGGTGTGCCTTCTTAAAAGTTAATTTGTGGAATTTTTTTCTTTCTTAATGCGTGTGAGCCAATCAGTTGTGTTGTGACAAGGTAGGGGGGGTATACAGAAGATAGCCCTATTTGGTAAAAGGCCAAGTCCATATTATGGCAAGAACAGCTCAAATAAGCAAAGAGAAACGACAGTCCATCATTACTTTAAGACATGAAGGTCAGGTCAATACGGAACTTCCTTCAAGTGCAGTCGCAAAAACCTTCAAGCGCTATGATGAAACTGGCTCTCATGATGACCGCCACAGGAAAGGAAGGCCCAGAGTTACCTCTGCTGCAGAGGATAAGTTCATTAGAGTTAACGGCACCTCAGATTGCAGCCCAAATAAATGCTTCAGAGTTCAAGTCACAGACACATCTCAACATCAACTGTTCAGAGAAGACTGCATGAATCAGGCCTTCATGGTCGAATTGCTGCAAAGAAACCACTACTAAAGGACACCAATAAGAAGAAGAGACTTGCTTTTGCCAAGAAACACGAGCAATGGACATTAGACCGGTGGAAATCTGTCCTTTGGTCTGATGAGTCCAAATTTGAGATTTTTGGTTCCAACCGCCGTGTCTTTGTGAGACTCAGAGTAGGTGAACGGATGATCTCCGCATGTGTGGTTCCCACCATGAAACATGGAGGAGGAGGTGGGATGGTGTGGGGGTGCTTTGCTGGTGACACTGTCAGTGATTTATTTAGAATTCAAGGCACACTTAACCAGCATGGCTACCACAGCATTCTGCAGCGATTCGCCATCCCATCTGGTTTGTGCTTAGTGGGACTATCATTTTTTGTTTTTCAACAGGACAATGACCCAACACACCTCCAGGCTGTGTAAGGGCTATTTGACCAAGAAGGAGAGTGATGGAGTGCTGCATCAGATTACCTGGCCTCCACAATCACCCAACCTCAACCCATTTGAGATGGTTTGGGATGAGTTGGACCACAGAGTGAAGGAAAAGCAGCCAACAAGTGCTCAGCATATGTGGGAACTCCTTCAAGACAGTTGGAAAAGCATTCCTCATGAAGCTGGTTGAGAGAATGCCAAGAGTGTGCAAAACTGTCATCAAGGCAAAGGGTGGCTACTTTGAAGAATCTCAAATATAAAATATATTTTGATTTCTTGACACTTGTTTGGTTACTACATGATTCCATATGTGTTATTTCATAGTTTTGATGTCTTCACTATTATTCTACAATGTTGAAAATAGTAAAAATAAAGAAAAACCCTTGAATGAGTAGGTGTGTCCAAACTTTTGACTGGTACTATACAGTATATATATATATATATATATATATATATATATATATACAGTGGGGAGAACAAGTATTTGATACACTGCCGATTTTGTAGGTTTTACTACTTACAAAGCATGTCGAGGTCTGTAATTTTTATCATAGGTACACTTCAACTGTGAGAGACGG
The DNA here is from genome assembly GCF_020615455.1 of Coregonus clupeaformis. Taxonomy (NCBI): domain Eukaryota; kingdom Metazoa; phylum Chordata; class Actinopteri; order Salmoniformes; family Salmonidae; genus Coregonus; species Coregonus clupeaformis. The sequence continues at coordinate 25,155,780 of NC_059215.1, forward strand.
AATCTAAAACAAAAACCCAGAAAATCACATTGTATGATTTTTAAGTAATTAATTTGCTGTGTAAGGACATCAGGGATAAAATTGTAGACCTGCACAAGGCTGGGATGGGCTACAGGACAATAGGCAAGCAGCTTGGTGAGAAGGCAACAACTGTTGGCGCAATTAGTAGAAAATGGAAGAAGTTCAAGATGACGGTCAATCACCCTCGGTCTGGGGCTCCATGCAAGATCTCACCTCGTGGGGCATCAATGATCATGAGGAAGGTGAGGGATCAGCCCAGAACTACACGGCAGGACATGGTCAATGACCTGAAGAGAGCTGGGACCACAGTCTCAAAGAAAACCATTAGTAACACATTACGCCGTCATGGATTAAAATCCTGCAGCGCACGCAAGGTCTCCCTGCTCAAGCCAGCGCATGTCCAGGCCCGTCTGAAGTTTGCCAATGACCATCTGGATGATCCAGAGGAGGAATGGGAGAAGGTCATGAATAGAGCTTTTTGGTCTAAACTCCACTCGCCGTTTTTGGAGGAAGAAGAAGGATGAGTACAACCCCAAGAACACCATACCAACCGTGAAGCATGGAGGTGGAAACATCATTCATTGGGGATGCTTTTCTGCAAAGGGGACAGGACGACTGCACCGTATTGAGGGGAGGATGGATGGGGCCATGTATCGCGAGATCTTGGCCAACAACCTCCTTCCCTCAGTAAGAGCATTGAAGATGGGTCGTGGCTGGGTCTTCCAGCATGACAACGACCCGAAACACACAGCCAGGGCAACTAAGGAGTGGCTCCGTAAGAAGCATCTCAAGGTCCTGGAGTGGCCTAGCCAGTCTCCAGACCTGAACCCAATAGAAAATCTTTGGAGGGAGCTGAAAGTCCGTATTGCCCAGCGACAGCCCCGAAATCTGAAGGATCTGGAGAAGGTCTGTATGGAGGAGTGGGCCAAAATCCCTGCTGCAGTGTGTGCAAACCTGGTCAAGACCTACAGGAAACGTATGATCTCTGTAATTGCAAACAAAGGTTTCTGTACCAAATATTAAGTTCTGCTTTTCTGATGTATCAAATACTTATGTCATGCAATAAAATGCAAATTAATTACTTAAAAATCATACAATGTGATTTTCTGGATTTTTGTTTTAGATTCCGTCTCTCACAGTTGAAGTGTACCTATGATACAAATTACAGACCTCTACATGCTTTGTAAGCAGGAAAACCTGCAAAATCGGCAGTGTATCAAATACTTGTTCTCCCCACTGTATATATACTGTAAAAAACAAAATAAATTAAGACCACTTGAGAACTACAATGTACAGACTGGTATATTCACAATATTGGTCTGTATAATCTATATATGGTGTCATTTGATGGGGGACTGGATAATACGAAATGTTGCTGGGCTTTTACTCCACCCATTCCATTGCACTCAATGCAATACACTGTATATGAATTCAGAGGAGGCTGGTCGGAGGAGCTATAGGAGGACGGCTCATTGTAAAGATTTAACCGTGTGTTTGATACGGTTCCATTTATTCCATTCCAGCCATTACAATGAGCCCATCCTCCTATATATTTTCCCACCAGCCTCCTCTGAATGAATTACATATTGGTAAAACATTTGTGCCGATGTAAAAGTGGGATTGGGAGTACTAAGTAGGGTCTATAGAATCTACACAGTGCATTCGAAAAGTATTCAGACTCCTTCCCTTTTTCAACATTTTGTTACGTTACAGCCTTATTTTAAAAAGGATTAAATAAATAAAAATCCTCATCAATCTACACACAATACCCCATAATGACAAAGCGAAAACAAGTTTTTAGACATTTTTGCAAATTAAAACAGAAATACCTTTTTAACATAAGTATTCAGACCCTTTGCTATGAGATCCTGTTTCCATTGATCACCCTTGAGATGTTTTTACAACTTGATTGGAGTCCTCCTGTGGTAAATTCAATTGATTGTACATGATTTGGAAAGGCACAAAGTTGACAGTGCATGTCAGAGCAAAAACCAAGCCATGAGGTCGAAGGAATTGTCCGTAGAGCTCCGAGACAGGATTGTGTCGAGGCACAGATCTGGGAAGGATACCAAAACATTTCTGCAGCATTGAAGGTCCCCAAGAACACAGTGGCCTCCATCATTCTTAAATGGAAGAAGTTTGGAACCACCTAGACTCTTCCTAGAGCTGGCCGCCCAGCCAAACTGAGCAATCGGGGGAGAAGGGCCTTGGTCAGGGAGGTGACCAAGAACCCGATGTTCACTCTGACAGAGCTCCAGAGTTCCTCTGTGGAGATGGGAGAACCTTCCAGAAGGACAACCATCTCTGCAGCGCTCCACCAATCAGGCCGTTATGGTAGTGTGGCCAGACAGAAGCCACTCCTCAGTAAAAGGCACATGACAGCCCACTTTGAGTTTGCCAAAAGGCACCTAAAGAACTATCAGACCATGAGAAACAAGATTATCTGGTGTGATGAAACCAAGATTGAACTCTTTGGGCTGAATGCCAAGCATCACATCTGGAGGAAACCTGGCACCATCCCTACGGTGAAGCATGGTGGTGGCAGCATCATGCTGTATGGTTGTTTATCAGCGGCAGGGACTGGGAGACTAGTCAGGATCGAGGGAAAGATGAACGGAGCAAAGTACAGAGAGATCCTTGATGAAAACCTGCTCCAAAGCGCTCAGGACATCAGACTGGGGCGAAGGTTCTCCTTTCAACAGGACAATGACCCTAAGCACACAGCCAAGACAATGCAGGAGTAGCTTCGGGACAAGTCTCTGAATATCCTTGAGTGGCCCAGCCAGAGCCCGGACTTGAACCCGATCAAACATCTCTGGAGAGACCTGAAAATAGTTGTTCAGTGGACTCCCCATCCAACCTAACAGAGCTTGAGAGGATCTGCAGAGAAGAATAGGAGAAACTCCCCAAATACAGGTATGCCAAGCTGGTAGCGTCATACCCAAGAAGACGCGCGGCTGTAATTGCTCCAAAAGGTGCTTCAACAAAGTACTGAGTAAAGGGTCTGAATACTTATGTAAATGTAATATTTCCTTCTTTTTTTATATATATAAAATTGCAGAAGTGTCTAAAAACTTGATTTTGCTTAGTCATTATGGGTTATTGTGAGTAGATAGATCAGGAAAAAAAACAATTTCATCCATTTTAGAATACGGCTGTAATGTAACAAAATGTGGAAAAAGTCAAGGGGTCTGAACACTTTCCGAATGCACTGCATATCTAATCAAATCAAATGTTATTTGTTACATGCACCGAATACAACAGGTGTAGACCTTACCGTGAAATGCTTACTTACAAGCCCTTAACCAACAATGCAGTTCAAGAAATAGAGTTAAGAAAACATTTACTAAATAAACTAAAGTAAAAAATATAACAAAAAGTAACACAATAAAATAACAATATTGAGGCTATATACAGGGGGTACCGGTACCGAGTCAATGTGTGGGGGTACAGGTTAGTCGAGGTAAATGGTGTTATTTCATGGGGGCCTGGATAATACGGAGTGTTGCTGGCCTTTTACTCCACCCATTCAATTGGCCACGATGCAAATATACGAATGACATATTGGCTTATAGAGATAATACTATTCTTTATGCCGCTGTAAAATTGGGGTTGGGTTAGTACTCAGTAGGGTCTGTAGAATCTACACTGAACAAAAATATAAACTCAACATGCAACAATTTCAAAGATTTTTGCTGAGTTACAGTTGGTCACAGATACCTTTAAAAAAAGGTAGGGGCAGGAATCAGAAAACCAGTCAGTATCTGGTGTGACCACCATTTGCCTCATGCAGCACTACACATCTCCTTTGCATAGAGTTGATCAGGCTGTTGACTGTGGCCTGTGGAATGTTGTCCCACTCCTCTTCAATGGCTGTGTGAAGTTGCTGGATGTTGGTGGGAACTGGAACAGGCTTTCGTACACGTTGATCCAGAGCATCCCAAACATGCTCAATGGGTGACATGTCTGGTGAGTATGAAGGCCATGGAAGAACTGGGACATTTACAGCTTCTCCAGCGTGCCAGTGGCCATTGAAAGTGAGCATTTGTCCACTGCAGTCAGGTCAAGATCCTGGTGAGGACGACGAGCACGCAGATGAGCTTCCCTAAGACTGTTTCTGACAGTTTGTGCAGAAATTCTTTGGTTGTGCAAACCCACAGTTTCATCAGCTGTCCGGGTGGCTGGTCTCAGACAATCCCGCAGGTGAAGAAGCCAGATGTGGAGGCCCTGGGCTGGCGTGGTTACATGTGGTCTGCGGTTGTGAGGCCGGTTGGACGTACTGCCAAATTCTCTAAAGCAACGTTGGAGGCGGCTTATGGTAGAGAAATGAACATTAAATTCTCTGGCAACAGCTCTGGTGGACATTCCTGCAGTCAGCATGCGAATTGCACTCTCCCTCAAAACTTGAGACATCTGTGGCATTGTGTTGTGTGACAAAACAGCACATTTTAGAGCAGCCTTTTATTTTCCCCAGCTCAAGGTGAACCTGTGTGATGATCATGCTGTTTAATCAGCTTCTTGATATGCCACACCTGTCTGGTGGATGGATTATCTTGGCATAGGAGAAATGCTCACTAACAAGGATGTAAACAGAATTGTGCACAAAACCTTTTGAGAAATAAACTTTTTGTGCGTATGGAACATTTCTGGGATATTTTATTTCAGCTCATGAAACATGGGACCAACACTTTACATGTTGCGTTTATATTTTTGTTAAGTGTATATAAGGGGGACTGAATAAAACGACGTGTTGCTGGGCTTTTACTCCACCCATTCCATTGGCCTCAATGCAATACACTGTATATGAATTACATATCGGCTTATAGAGAAAAAACTATTATATGTGCTGATGTAAAAGCGGGGTTGGGAGTACTCAGTAGGGTCTGTAGAGTCTATATTTGTTGTTATTTCATGGGGGACTGGATAATACGGAGTGTTGCTGGGGTTTTACTCCAACCATTCAATTGGAAAAATCTGTATCGATATCAGTTGCATTTTTCTATTTGATATTGTTATCATACGTATGTTAGCTAGCTGGCTATGGCTATCCAACACTTGAACTCTTCCAAGTCAAGATAAGCTTTTGGTTTGATTAATTTATTGCCACCGGGGCCCGCCGGTGTAACTGCTAAACTGCTTGCTGACTGTACACTGTACTGCATTATTGTAGCGGGTTTACTAACGCGTTAGTTTTAGTAGCTATGTTGACTATGACGTTACTAACGTTGTTAGCTAATATGGTGACAATGATGTAGGCTGTGTGTAGCGGTTAGCGGTTATGATATGAAGGTTTGGCTTGGAAAGGTTTTTTCATCTGGTCACAGACAGCTGATGTGTTGTGCACTGAAGTCCACAATTGAAGGGAAAAGGTGAGAGGAGGAGATCGCGTAGATGCGAGAAGGAATTATACAACGAGCAAAATGTTCATACTGTTTGTATGTGGCTGCTATGAAAGTGAACTGTGTTTGCGTGTGATTAGGTGTGTATTCATTCCGCTGATTCTGTTTAAAAAAAAGTATTAAACGGAAGCAAACGAAATGTGGATAAACATACCTGAATTTGTCCAATAGAAACTCTCATTTGCAACTGTTGAACTAATGATTACACCCTAGATCAGCTAGATGCAGGAAAGAGTGTGCAAGGCGGTATTGAATGTGTCATTGTGTCACCTTGATTACTCCAATTTTTCTCTCCACCTGTGCACCTACATTGCAAACTTTAATTCATAGGCTAGGTTGTAGCAACCTCATGATGGGTATATGGAAAATTTGAGTATCATGTAGTAGCCTAAACCTATCGATGTTACATTGAGCTGGGTGAATGGAATATGAATGACAGTCATCCAATATGCTGTAATAGAAGTAAGGCCATGCTCATAAAAAATATTATTGTCCTCCCTCATCTTAAACATCACCAAACGCCACTGCTCCCATATACGCTACATTTATCAATAGATGCAGTGTGGATTATGTTCCTTTTATGTAAAATTGACTCAGTAGGCAAATTAATTTGAGAGAATTGTCCAATTTATTCATGTATCATGGCTATGCCTATACTTTGTGGAGATCATGAGCACATGTATAAACATATTGCCTAACAAACTTTGCACATGCTGTCAAGCAATGGGATTTAGTAAAGTAAAGTATTAAAACCTCCCTACTACACCTGGCTTGTCATAATCACTTCCCCCTTTACATTCTTCAAAGGCCCCAGGTGAATCGTCACACTTGTATATATCTGGTGACTGCTCTGATCCTTTGCTTTCATTTCCCTGGTATTTACTTGTTATATTTCAAGACAAACACAGCTGATGATGCACTACACCTATAAAAACCCATGCAACAACAGTTTGCCTACCTCAATCACAAAGTGGCATGGATTGGACTATGCTTGGTGTCATCCTTCCTATGTAAGTACTAAAGTTTGAAATTGATACTCACTTTTATTTTTGTTCCTTTTTTGTTTTTAATTACCAGTATTTTAGGCTACAACGTTGGCCTAGGTGTAAAGTCAATATAAATTCATCGAAGTCATTCTTTATTAGATTTTATGCCAAAATGGCTAGCTAATGTATGTGTTAGATAACGTCTTGGCCTGCATGTTTTGTATAATCTGTTTATTTATTATAGGAATGCTTGAACATTTCACATTAAAGTCTTTTCTTTTCTTACAAGAGTGACTATTGATCTACTTTACAGTAGGACTACCCAATTTGTCTAAACTATTCTGCCTTGTTTTCTGTAGTTGTTTTGTCCTGCCTATCAAAGGGGGTGTCCTGAAAGTTCAGAAAAGAGACTGGATGGGGAACCCACCAGCAACTTTAACAGGTACGGTTAATTTATCTATGAAGGTTTTTTCCCTTTCTAAGCTATATTTAGTTTTATGTAAGAATTGGACGTCAGTGTTTGACATTGGACAACTGAGAGGCAGGAAAAATAACTAACTAGGGTTGCAAATGGAGGGTATATTACTGGAAACTTTCTAAGTTTACCAGTAAACTACCAGCATTTGGTCACTTTTAAGTTTTTATTTGTATTTTATCAGATGACATAGTGACCCTTTTGGGTACTTCAGATTATCAAACGTGTCTGCAATTATCTCTGGCCCTCTGTGTGGCCTTATCACATTTAAAATATATAAAATGATCAAATAAGATTATTTAAAAAATAAAAATAGAATGACAAAGCTGTAAAACATGATCCTAATATAAACCATCAACTTAGTGAATACCATTGGTTTCATCATGAAATATCCTCACTTTTATTTATTTTACTAAGTCAATATGTCTTTGTTGTAACAGTTTTGTCGCCAAACTGGTGTCAGTTGTGAAAAAAGTCAATGGTTGGAAGAGTTGCAGTTAATTGAAACCTAGTCTTGAAATATTTATGGTTGTGAAATAGTAGTAGTAGTGGTAGTGGTAGTGATGGCAGTAGTAATTGTAGTAGTAGTAATGGTAGTAATAAGGTTTTCATAGGCTATGTGTTAGTTATAGTGACCTATTTTGGGGTGGTTTGTTGGTGTGGAGTTATTAAAGTGGGTTATAGTGGGTTAGTATATCATGCTAAGGCAAAGGGTAGCTACTTTGAAGAATCTCAAATATAAAATACATTTTGATTTGTTTAACACTTTTTTTGGTTACTACATGATTCCATATGTGTTATTTCATAGTTTTGATGTCTTCACTAATATTCTACAATGTTGAAAATAGTCAAAATAAAGAAAAACCCTTGAATGAATAGGTGTGTCCAAACTTTTGACTGGTACTGTACATGTCAACGCTGGTTTGGTGTTTGTAACTTTAACAGTTGAAGAGCAGTGACGAATCCAAATATTTCATATTCAATCCTATTAAGATTTTATGTACATTTAAAATGGTAAGTCAGAGTGTGAGTTACGTAGGATCCACTCTGGTTATAGTTCAGAAATTATAAATGGTATCAAAAAGCTGTATACAACAACCTATTCCAGACTGGTCTGCATGTTTTAAAGTTTGAGTGGCGTTTCTAGCTTAAACGGTTGAAGGCCTGAATTTTTCCCATTTATGGCAATTGAAATGCATTGGGATCTATGCAAATGTGGTAGCATAATTATTTGTATTTTGTCTGAAGACAGCCAGCCTGCATGTTTTAAAGTTGTTTTGGTGTTAGTAGCTTCAACAGTTCAAGAGCAGTGGCGAAATCAAATACTTCCCATTCAGGCCTATGGAGCTTTTATGCACATTTAAAATGATTATAGTTCAAAAAGTATAAATGGTATCAAAAGCTGTATACAAGAAACCTATTACAGACCGGTCTGCACGTTTTAAAGTTTGAATGGCGTTTCTAGCAAACTGTTGAAGACATTTTCCCATTCAATTCAATGGCCTCTGAAATGCATTGAGATGTATGCAAATATGGTTATAGTGTTCAAAGTATTAGTTGTATGAAAACATTTTTTTCAAGCACACTGACCAGTGCCAGCCTGCACGTTTTAAAGTTGTTTTGGTATTGAGAGCTTTTAGAGTTTTGGCGCTAGAGACTCCAGCGAAATAAGAAGAAGTATGAACAGTTTCTAAAGTTTGGCTTTGCTTTCAGCAAGCACACCTAATAATGCCATTGTTGATTAGATGCTTTTTTCACTTACCGTTATGGCCACTAAGGCAATTAATTACCTGGGGCCACACATCATCAGGGGGCTTCGTGAAAAGAAAAGTCTCAACTTACTGTTGGGAGTTAGAATAGTAGAATACACAAGATTGCAATTTAGGGAGTTGGTAGTACATCAGCAGTTTTCCTCTTGTTATGTCAATCACTGACAGTCATTCAATTAGCCCATGTCAGCTAACATTTTATAGATTGCCAGGTAAGTTAGTCTAGCCAGCAATCTAAACCTTGTAGTAATCATGGCTGAATTACCGACAGGGCAGGAAGGGCACCTCCAGGGGGCTCCCCTCTAGCCTTTTGGCTAGTCAACCAGATAGTATGAACATGGCATAAGTCTAGGCGAAATGTGTAGAATTGCAGGAAATTCGCTTTAAAACTGCAAAATGTTCTCTCCACCCCATAGCAAAATGTGTAAATTTGCAGGACATATGGTTTATCCACTAGAAACTCATAGACAATACAGAGACATTTCTAGAAAATTAATAGGTCTACTAGGCCTACTGTATACGAATATGTTTTTAAAATTCAAGTATAAATTACCAAAGTTACCATAGATTGCCTGTTAATGACGAAAATTACAGGTAGCTTTGCAACATTAGACCTAACCCACTGAAATGAAACTTATTTTCAGAGGGAGATGTGGAATGCTTCTCAGAGTACATGGAGGTGTGGGTCCACAGAATGAGAATAGAGGGATTGAGACTCTGGCTCTCCGGGGCCCTAAGAATTCAAGGTGACTATCCCAGTTTAACTAACTAATAACCTAATAATCTACCCAGCTGGCAAAACTGGTTGAAATTATGTCATTGCAACCATAAACTGGTTGTAATTATGTTATTATTATGGCATTTCAACCAGATTTGCCCAGTTTTGCCTACTGGGTACCAGCTATATTACAGCTTTTTGTGAAGCGTTTCAAAAATACATTTTGGCATTAAGCTACATCACATATTTGTTTCATGAACATTTCACATTTTGAATTCTACATGAGCGATTGTGTCACAATCAAGATTAGGCTGCATTATTATGATTTATTGCTCTACGTTTGTTTTGTAATGCCTTTTCATCCCTTTGTCCTCAGTAGTAAGCCTTGCTTCCTTGGATCACCTGAACCTCCAGTTTTCTGCATGTGGATTCTCACTACACAAAGATCCTGACAAGAACTACATCTTTAGAGTTATGTACAATGGCTGTTTTGTCCAACATCAGGTAAGATAGCAGCAATGTAAGACTTTGGCTACGTCCTGATTCTGCACCCTTCTCCTTATTCACCTTGAGATGATCTTGTAATGAAAAGCTCTTTACAAATGCACTTGCACACTCCTCGTCAGACATGAATTAACAATGGTGGAAACTCCCTCCAGCCAATGCTCACATCAATGTTTTTACATTTGTGATGGGATTTGTGCAAGAAACATTGTAGCTAGTAGGCTACCTTTTCCTGACCCAGTATAACTACTTTTTGTTTTGTGCGATGGTTGCATCCTAGCAGCATGGCAGCAATGTCCTTGTGCTGAATTTGGTGAAGAGAATCAACCGGTTTGGAGATCGAACGCACAGCTTCATAATGAAGTGTCCAATGGTTCCTGCACCACCCAACAGAGAACACATTCAGTGTGATCCAGACGACATCCAGGTAAAGCTTTACAATTCAGTGATGTACAGTAGCAATATCTCTGTGGATTCAAATAAAGTATTTAAAGTGTGTGTGTGTGTGTGTGTGTGTGTGTGTGTGTGTGTGTGTGTGTGTGTGTGTGTGTGTGTGTCTGTGGGTGGGTGGGTGAGTTATTGGGATTGGGCAGGGAGGTGGGAGGACTCGTATCTAAGTTTATGATACCTTGAATAAAAAAGGCACATTATCCTGCACCAAATGCTATCTTCATCAATGATCAGTGGTGTTGTGACCATAGCTGAAAATGACATACAGTATTCCCACAGGTGATCAGACAGATCCCATTGGACAGCTGGAACAATGAGGTAAACAAGTTATACATACACTGTACACTGTGTGTGTGTAGTCATTAATTTACTGCATGCATCAGATCGTACAATGTACCAACACTGTGTGTGTATGCATGTGTTTGTGTGTGTGTGTGTGTGTACATGTTGTGTGTGTGCACACGCTCGCATTTGTCTGTTTACAGCTTCAATGGTCTCTTTCCCTGAGGGGTAATCTAATTGTAGCCCTTGAGGATGCTAGCTTGATCCAGGTGTACACTGACATGAATGGACCAAGCATCATAGTTCAAGGCAAGAGGAGAGAACTCTTGAATCCTGTGACGGTAAGCTGCCACATTGTGGCCATTCAAGAAATTACAATGGAAACCAATAATGTTACAACCCCCTAGTGGAACCAGCCTGATCGCTGTGTTCACCTTTCTGATTCCACCAAGTTAATAATATTGGTGAACTGTAGAGAATTCTTTGCATTTCAACAACGTATTTGGTCATCCATAAAAGGAAAATACTTATTGTAGTTCTCAAATGGATGGGAAACTTCAGATTGTTGTAATTGTTTGTTCTTGGATTAACTTTAAATGACAGGTAATGGAAAGGACAGGGGAATTTCTTGCCTTGAAGTTGGTCAGTGGACAGTATGCCTACAGTATGGAAGCTACCTGTCCAAATGGTGGGTCACGAAGCAACAGTCATTTACTTTGTTTAGACAATCTGGTATCAGCTTACTTAAGCTACAGCCTAGAACTGTCAGAAGTGTGACATGATGCTTGTTATAAATTATGGGCAACACTTTATTTTAAGGTTAACATATTAGCCACTAATTTGTCATTTATAAGTGTGTATATAAGTAGCTTATAAGGCATTTATTGTGTCTTATATCAATAATGCCATGATGTATAACATTTAAAAGTAGTTTAAAATATGTCAGTCATGTCAGTGTTTTTCACTGTCATAAACTGTCACAGGCATGATATCATGATAGTTATGCAGTTTGGATCCCAACAATTTCATACAGTTGCAGGCACTAAAACGTTAGGTTGTGCTATGGTATTGGCTGAACAATTGCCACAATGCATGTGCAACAATGCACTCTATCGTCTCCTAGTGATAGCTTGCCACAAAAACCCGTACCTGTTTTTTTTCATGGACTCAATTTTTAATGCCTGCAACCACTGAATTAAATTGAACACAAATGTAATGTTAATTTCATGTAACTCTATGCCCACAACGTAATGCCACCTCCTCACACACCCTCACTTTTGATGTCCATAGTTGTGTCAGTGTCCAGCCCAGCAGCAGAGGACACTATACTGCACATTTTTAAACGGCGCATGGGTTTGACAAAAAGAGGAGGCTATGAGAGTGACACCCTAACAGTTAGCAGTGTGTCTGTGAAGCAGACAGAGAAGTTCACTGTCCATGAGACCCATGACTTTGTCCAACTCAGCATCGCTACAGCCCTTATCCTACAGGTCAAGGTAGGTGTTTTTCTGTAAAGTATTTTTCTGACCATTTGGTGCATGCAGTACAAAAAAATAGATGTGGTCATTTAGCAGACGTTTTTATCCAAAGCAATTTACAGTTCATAGTGACGCGTGGTCGATGTGAGAGTCACACTCACAACCCTGCATGTACTAGCATGCACACAAGACTGTAAGTTGCTTTGGATAAAAGCGTCTGATAAATGACCTATATTCTTCTTCTTCTTCTTCTTCTTCTTCTTCTATTATGATTATGATTATGATTATGATTATTATTTTTTAACCCACTGAGCCATAGCATTTTGACCTGCATTAATGCAATTTCTACAGTTATCATACAGGCTATATACTGTATACAGTCGTGGTCAAAAGTTTTGAGAATGACACAAATATTAATTTTCACAAAGTCTGCTGCCTCAGTTTTTATGATGGCAATTTGCATATACTCCAGAATGTTATGAAGAGTGATCAGATGAATTGTAATTAAGTCCCTCTTTGCCATGAAAATGAACTTAATCCCCAAAAAACATTTCCACTGCATTTCAGCCCTGCCACAAAAGGATCAGCTGACATCATGTCAGTGATTATCTCATTAACACAGGTGAGAGTGTTGACGAGGACAAGGCTGGAGATCACTCTGTCATGCTGATTGAGTTAGAATAACAGTCTGGAAGCTTTAAAAGGAGGGTGGTGCTTGAAATCATTGTTCTTTCTCTGTTAACCATGGTTACCTGCAAGGAAACACGTGCCGTCATCATTGCTTTGCACAAAAAGGGCTTCACAGGCAAGGATATTGCTGCTAGTAAGATTGCACCTAAATCAACCATTTATCGGATCATCAAGAACTTCAAGGAGAGAGGTTCAATTGTTGTGAAGAAGGATTCAGTGCGCCCAAGAAAGTCCAGCAAGCGCCAGGACCGTCTCCTAAAGTTGATTCAGCTGCGGGATCGAGGCACCACCAGTGCAGAGCTTGCTCAGGAATGGCAGCAGGCAGATGTGAGTGCATCTGCACGCACAGTGAGGCGAAGACTTTTGGAGGATGGCCTGGTGTCAAGAAGGGCAGCGAGGAAGCCACTTCTCTCCAGGAAAAACATCAGCGACAGACTGATATTCTGCAAAAGGTACAGGGATTGGACTGCTGAGGACTGGGGTAAAGTCATTTTCTCTGATGAATCCCCTTTCCGATTGTTTGGGGCATCCGGAAAAAAAAAAGCTTGTCTGGAGAAGACAAGGTGAGCACTACCATCAGTCCTGTGTCATGCCAACAGTAAAGCATCCTGAGACCATTCATGTGTGGGGTTGCTTCTCAGCCAAGGGAGTGGGCTCACTCACAATTTTGCCTAAGAACACAGCCATGAATATAGAATGGTACCAACACATCCTCTGAGAGCAACTTCTCCCAACCATCCAAGAATAGTTTGGTGACAAACAATGCCTTTTCCAGTTTGATGGAAAGGCAAAAGTGATAACAAAGTGGCTCGGGGAACAAAACATTGACATTTTGGGTCCATGGCCAGGAAACTCCCTAGACCTTAATCCCATTGAGAACTTGTGGTCAATCCTCAAGAGGCAGGTGGACAAACAAAAACCCACAAATTCTGACAAACTCCAAGCATTGATTATGCAAGAATGGGCTGCCATCAGTCAGGATGTGGCCCAGAAGTTAATTGACAGCATGCCAGGGTGGATTGCAGAGGTCTTGAAAAAGAAGGGTCAACACTGCAAATATTGACTCTTTGCATAAACTTAATGTAATTGGCAATAAAAGCCTTTGACACTTATGGAATGCTTATAATTATACTTCAGTATACCATAGTAACATCTGACAAAAATATCTAAAAACACTGAAGCAGCAAACTTTGTGAAGACCAATACTTGTGTCATTCTCAAAACTTTTGACCACGACTGTACATTCGGAAAGTATTCAGACCCCTTGACTTTTTCCACATTTTGCTACGTTACAGCCTTATTCTAAAATTGATTAAATTGTATCAATCTACACAAAATACCCAATAATGACAAAGCAAAAACAGATTTTTAGAACATTTTGCAAATGTATTAAAAATAAAAAATAGAAATATCACATTTACATAAGTATTCAGACCCTTTACTCAATACTTTGTTGAAGCACCTTTGGCAGCGATTACAGCCTCGCGTCTTCTTGGCACACCTGTGTTTGGGGAGTTTCTTCCATTCGTCTCTGCAGATCCTCTCAAGCTCTGTCAGGTTGGATGGGGAGCGTCGGTGCACAGCTATTTTCAGGTCTCTTCAGAGATGTTCGATCGGGTTCAAGTCCGGGCTCTGGCTGTGCCACTCAAGGACATTCAGAGACTTGTCCCGAAGCCACTCTTGCGTTGTCTTGGCTGTGTGCTTAGGGTCGTTGTCCTGTTGGAAGGTGAACCTTCGCCCCAGTCTGAGGTCCTGAGCGCTCTGGAGCAGGCTTTCATCAAGGATCACTCTGTACTTTGCTCTGTTCATCTTTACCTCGATCCTGACTAGTCTCCCAGTCCCTGCCGCTGAAAAACATCCCCACAGCATGATGCTGCCACCATGCTTCACCGTAGGGATGGTGCCAGGTTTCCTCCAGACGTGACGCTTGGCATTCAGGCGAAAGAGCTCAATCTTGGTTTCATCAGACCAGAGAATCTTGTTTCTCATGGTCTGAGAGTCCTTTAGGTGCCTTTTGGCAAACTCCAAGCGGGCTGTCATGTGCCTTTTACTGAGTAGTGGCTTCCATCTGGCCACTCTACCATAAAGGCCTGATTGGTGAAGTGCTGCAGAGATGGTTGTCCTTCTGGAAGGTTCTCCCATCTCCACAGAGGAACTCCGGAGCTCTGCCAGAGTGACCATCGGGTTCTTGGTCACCTCCCTGACCAAGGCCCTTCTCCCCCGATTGCTCAGTTTGGCCGAGCGGACAGCTCTAGGAAGAGTCTTGGTGGTTCCAAACTTCTTCCATTTAAGAATGATGGAGGCCACTGTGTTCTTGGGGACCTTCAATGTGCAGAAATGTTTTGGTACCCTTCCCCAGATCTGTGCCTCGACATAATCCTGTCTCGGAGCTCTACGGACAATTCCTTCGACCTCATGGCTTGGTTTTTGCTCTAACATGCACTGTCAACTGTAGGACCTTATATAGACAGGTGTGTGTCTTTCCAATCAATTGAATTTACCACAGGTGGACTCCAATCAAAAAAAGTTGTAGAAATATCTCAAGGATGTTCAATGGAAACAGGATGCACCTGAGCTCAATTTCGAGTCTCATAGCAAAGGGTCTGAATACTTATGTAAATAAGTTATTTCAGTTTTTTATTTGTAATAAATTAGCAAAAATTTATAAAAACCTGTCATTATGTGGTATTGTGTGTAGATTGATGAGAAAAAATAATTTTTAATGTGGAAAAAGGGAAGGGGTCTGAATACTTTCCGAATGCACTGTATATAATCAAGTTGTCTTTTACAGAACTGCCCCACTGACGAGGGGATTGCACAGCCGTTCTATAGGGTAGACGTTGTGCTCACGTTTAAGGAGACTAACCACAAAATGTACTGGACTATGGAGAACACTCTGCCATGCACAGGTGAGGGGTGTGCTCAGTAACAGTGAAACATTATGATCAACATTAAGCTTTTGATGTAACGCTCACAAAAAATAGTATGAAATATGCAGCATCAACGAAAAGCACAATATAATTTCACTCTTAAAAGCTACAGCAGCCCGGCCACTTGTTTTGGTATACAGCTGAGGAATGGAGCTGGGATAATGTAACCCCTTTCAAATATCATCCACTTGATAGTTTTAACATATTTTGAAGCTATACATTCTTTGTTTACATTGTTGTTTGCAAACAATGGAGTAATACAACTTTATATTTTGGGTTATGATAGGGTAAGACAGTTGTGCTAAACTCATGAGGCATTTAAAAGTTATATTCTTCAAGAATAAATATCAATCATTTAAATGATTATTGAACAGATTCCTTTTATCGCAGACTGTACCTTTAAAGTGTCCTTTTGTAGCTAATGTTTTTAATTCTGCCTTTTTGCAGAGTCCCCCAGACTGCTATCAATCTCACCAATATATTATCATACTTCAACAACATCGGACCCTATTTTGACATACACTACATCAACCCCTGCTTCCTATACCACAGTGCCCTTTAGCTCGCACTCAACAATGGACCAACAGTTTCTATCAACAGAGAAATCTCAGGAGGGCCCCTCCACCTTCCCAAAAACGACATCAATTGAGAGGACTCAGGCTGAAGAAACAGGAAGAAATACATCACCCACCAGTTCCTCACATACACAGACCTCTGGTCCCATTATCTACTGGAGTAATGTGACATCAATGACTCCAAGTACAACAAACAAAGCAACAAAGGACAAATACCAACAGACAAGCACTATAAGTGAAGCAACACAAGTGGAATTTCAAGGTACGACTGCTACAAGTGCAACAGTGCAAGTGGAATTCCAAGGTACAACCGTTACAAGTGAAACAGCACTGGTAGAATTCCAAGGACCAACGTCTACAACTGACACAATACAGTCGAGATTCCAAGGAACAAGCGGTACAAGTGAAACAGTGCAAGAGGAATTCCAAGCAACAACCATCGCAAGTGGAACGATGCATGTAGAATTCCAAGAAACAACCATTACAAGTGAAACAGCACGGGTAGAATTCCAAGGAACAACCATTACAAGTGAAACAGCACAGGTAGAATTCCAATGAACAACCATTACAAGTGAAACAGCACAGGTAGAATTCTAATGAACAACCATTACAAGTGACACAACACAGGTGCAATTTCAAGGTACAAACACTACAAGTGATGCAACACAGGCGGAATTTCAAGGTACAACCACTACAAGTGAAACAGCACAGGTGGAACAACTGTCACGGTTTCGGCCGAGACTGCTCCTCCTCCTGGTTCGGGCAGGCAAAGGCGTTCGTCGTCCCCGGAGTACTAGCTGCCATCGTTGGATGATTCCATGTGTGATTGCTTTTGTCTGTCCTTAGCACCTGTGTCTGATTTGTGATGATTACGTGTCCTATTAGTTCCCTGTGTTTGTTTGGATTAGTTGTGTGTTGTTATTTCGCCTGTCATGTGTGTTTTCGTGTAGGGTTTTGTGTTCTGTGTATTTTACGCATGTTTTGCGTAATTGGGCATTATTCCGCCTCCTTTGTTTTAGAGGCCGTGCCTTGTTTTTGGGATCTGTCTTTATTAAACTTTTGGACTTAGCTTCGGTGTCCTGCGCCTGACTTCACCCCACATCCACCTCACAAGATGACAGAACAACACACCATTCTGGAGTCAGCAGGAGCAGTGGCGACATCCAGGTTGCTGGATGAACGGATACGCTTTCACGACATCTTGTTCCAGCAACTTGAGACCGCCATAGACGAAGTGTCCAGCAAGCTGAGTCGTTTGGTGACTAGGGAGGTGCCCACGCCATCACCCACTATCCCATCACCAACGGCCAGTCCTCCTCTCTCAGCACCGGAACCCAGTGGTATTCGGCTCTCGCTCCCGGGGGCATATGACGGTTCTGCAGCCGGGTGTCAGGGATTTCTGCTACAGGTGGAACTGTACCTGGCTACTGTACGCCCGGCGCCCTCGGGATACGAGGCGTCTCCGCCCTCATCTCCTGTCTATCCGGCAAGGCGTTGGAATGGGCCAACGCCGAATGGAGGGGAATAGACGCCGCAACCATCACCTACGCGGAGTTTTCCCGCCGCTTCAGGACTGTCTTCGATCATCCACCGGAAGGTAAAGCGGCGGGAGAGCGTCTGTTCCACCTCCGACAGGAGAAGAGGAGCGCCCAGGAGTTCGCACTGGAGTTCCGGACACTAGCAGCGGATGCGGGGTGGAATGAGAGGGCCCTCATCGACCACTACAGGTGTAGCCTACGAGAGGACGTTCGTCGTGAGCTGGCCTGCAGGGACACCAACTTGTCATTCGACCAGTTGGTGGACATTTCCATCCGTCTAGACACCCTGCTGGCCACCCGCGGGACGTCCCCGAGTGGGGGTCGTCCATTTTCGCCCTCCAGCACCTCCGAGCCTATTCCTATGGAGATCGGGGGTGCTGGCGCTAGAGAGAGGAGGAGAGGGAACCCGAGGGGGAGCCATCCCCTGCACCACCTGCGGTCGTGGAGGGCACACCGCGGCCAGGTGCTGGGGAGGGTCTCTTGGGAGAGGTGACGACAGGCCGCGCACTGGGGAGTCATTTCAGGTAAGCAGGCGCCCCACTTACCCAGAGCTCTCTGTTGGTCACATGAATATTCCTGTGAGATTTCCACAGGTGGCACCTCATTCCCAGCATAAGGCGCTAGTAGATTCAGGCGCTGCTGGGAACTTTATTGATCGGGCATTTTGTGGTAGGTTAGGGATTCCCCTTCGGCCGGTAGAAACTCCGTTTCCTGTCCACACCTTAGACAGCCGGCCGTTGGGGTCGGGTCTGATCAGGGAGGTCACAGCACCACTGACGATGACAACACAGGGAGGTCACGAGGAGATCATTCAGTTTTATCTGATTGATTCTCCTGCGTACCCGTGGTGTTGGGACTTCCTGGTTAAGCACCCATGATCCTACCATAGCGTGGCAACAGAGGGCTCTTATGGAGTGGTCTGCCCAGTGTGTAGGGAGATGTCTAGGTGTTTCCTTAGGGGCGACCTCGGTAGAGAGTCCGAACCAAGTGCCCGCACTGCGCATTCCCCCTGAGTATGAGGATTTAGCACTTGCGTTCAGTAAATCTAGGGCAGCACGGCTACCTCCTCATAGACAGGGGGACTGTGCGATAAATCTCCAAACAGGAGCGGCTCTTCCACGGAGTCGTGTGTATCCCCTGTCTCAAGAGGAGACCGCGGCTATGGAGACGTACATAGCCGAGTCCTTGGCACAGGGATACATACGGCCTTCTACTTCCCCGGTTTCCTCAAGTTTCTTCTTTGTGAAGAAGAAGGATGGGGGATTGCGTCCGTGTATTGACTACCGTAGTCTCAATCAGATTACAGTTAAATACAGCTATCCACTGCCACTGATTGCGACGATGACGGAGTCATTACGTGGCGCGCGCTTCTTCACAAAGTTAGATCTCAGGAGCGCGTATAATCTGGTGCGCATTAGGGGGGGGGATGAATGGAAGACAGCATTTAGCACAACCTCGGGTCATTACGAGTATCTCGTCATGCCATACGGGTTAATGAATGCTCCTTCAGTCTTCCAATCCTTTGTTGACGAGATTTTCCGGGACATGCATAGGCAGGGTGTAGTAGTTTACATTGACGACATCCTAGTGTACTCTGCTACACGAGCCGAGCATGTAGCCCAGGTGCGCCGAGTGTTGAGAAGACTGTTGGAGCATGACTTGTATGTCAAGGCAGAGAAATGCCTGTTCTTCCAGGAGTCCGTCTCCTTTTGGGTTATCGGTTGTCCGCGTCTGGTGTGGGAGATAGAGGTAGACCGGGTATCGGCCGTGCGTAATTGGCAAACTCCAACTACTGTAAAAGAGGTGCAGCGGTTCTTGGGTTTTGCTAATTACTACCGGAGGTTTATTCGGGGTTTTGGACAGGTTGCAGCTCCCATTACATCTCTACTAAGGGGGGGTCCGGTTCGTTTGCAGTGGTCGGCTGAGGCGAACAGGGCATTTGTTAAACTTAAGAACCTGTTCGTCTCGGCTCCCGTGCTGGCGCACCCGGATCCCTCTTTACCCTTCCAAGTAGAGGTGGGACGCGTCTGAGACCGGTATTGGGGCAGTCCTGTCACAACGATCCGGCGCGCCACCTAAACTCCGCCCCTGTGCCTTCTACTCTAAGAAGCTCAGCTCGGCGGAGCGCAACTATGACGTTGGGGACAGGGAGCTGTTAGCCGTAGTTCAGGCTCTAAAGGTGTGGAGGCATTGGCTTGAGGGGGCTCAACACCCTTTCCTCATTCTGACAGATCACCGTAACCTGGAGTACATCCGGGCAGCTAGGAGATTGAACCCTCGTCAGGCTAGGTGGAACATGTTCCTAACCCGATTTGTTTTCAAGATCACCTACATCCCGGGGTCCCAGAATGCTAAGGCAGACGCCCTGTCCCGGCGGTATGACACAGAGGAGAGGTCTAACGAGCCTACTTCCATATTGCCGGAGTCTTGTTTGGTGGCTCCGGTGGTGTGGGAGGTCGATGCGGAAATCGAGCGGGCACAGCGTACCGACCCTACTCCCCCGAGTGTCCTGTGGGGCGGACGTACGTTCCGCTCGAGGTTCGTGATCGACTTATTTATTGGGCTCATACATCACCCTCCTCTGGACATCCAGGTATTGGCCGGACCGTGCACTGTCTTAGCATGAAATACTGGTGGCCAACGTTAGCTAAGGATGTGAGGGTTTATGTCTCCTCCTGCTCGGTGTGTGCCCAGTGTAAGGCACCTAGACATTTGCCCAGGGGGAAGCTACATCCCCTGCCCGTTCCACAACGACCATGGTCCCACCTCTCGGTAGATTTCGTTACCGATCTACCCCCCTCCCAGGGGAATACCACCATTTTGGTCGTTGTGGATCGGTTTTCTAAGGCCTGTCGTCTCCTTCCTATGCCGGGTCTCCCTTCTGCCCTACAAACCGCTGAGGCCCTGTTCACCCATGTGTTCCGGCACTATGGGGTCCCCGAGGATATAGTGTCTGACCGGGGTCCCCAGTTCACCTCCAGAGTTTGGAGGGCGTTTATGGAACGGTTGGGGGTCTCGGTGAGCCTTACCTCGGGGTACCACCCAGAGAGTAATGGGCAGGTGGAACGTGTAAACCAGGATGTGGGTAGGTTTTTGAGGTCCCATTGCCGGGACCGGCCGGAGGAGTGGTCGAGGTTCCTCCCCTGGGCAGAGATAGCCCAGAACTCTCTCCGCCACTCCTCCACCAATTTAACACCTTTCCAGTGTGTCTTAGGTTATCAGCCGGTCCTGGCGCCATGGCACGAGAGCCAGATCGAGGCTCCTGCGGTGGACGAGTGGATTCGGCGCTCGGAGGAGACGTGGGACGCTGCCCATGTCCATCTGCAGCGTGCCATCCGTCAACAGAAGGCGAGCGCCGATCGCCACCGCAGTGAGGGCCCGGTGTACGCACCGGGAGATCGAGTCTGGCTCTCGACTCGAAACCTGCCCCCTCCGCCTGCCCTGCCGGAAGCTGGGTCGGCGGTTTGTGGGGCCCTTCAAAGTCCTGAGAAGATTGAACGAGGTGTGTTACAGGTTACAACTACCTATAGAGTATAAAAATATTAACCCCTCGTTCCATGTGTCTCTTCTCAGGCCGGTGGTAGCTGGCCCACTCCAAGAGGAAGAGATAGGAGAGACCCCTCCGCCCCCTTTGGACATCGAGGGGGTCCCGGCGTACAGGGTCCGGACCATCTTGGACTCCAGGCGCCGGAGGAGTGGTCTCCAATATCTCGTGGAGTGGGAGGGGTACGGTCCGGAGGAACGGTGCTGGGTGCCCAGGAGGGACATCCTCGATCCATCCCTCCTGACAGAATTCCACCATGGGCATCCCACGCGCCCGGGTCCGCGTCCTCCTGGCCGTCCCCGAGGCCGGGGTCGGCGCACGGCTGGAGCCGCGCGTCAAGGGGGGGGTACTGTCACGGTTTCGGCCGAGACTGCTCCTCCTCCTGGTTCGGGCAGGCAAAGGCGTTCGTCGTCCCCGGAGTACTAGCTGCCATCGTTGGATGATTCCATGTGTGATTGCTTTTGTCTGTCCTTAGCACCTGTGTCTGATTTGTGATGATTACGTGTCCTATTAGTTCCCTGTGTTTGTTTGGATTAGTTGTGTGTTGTTATTTCGCCTGTCATGTGTGTTTTCGTGTAGGGTTTTGTGTTCTGTGTATTTTACGCATGTTTTGCGTAATTGGGCATTATTCCGCCTCCTTTGTTTTAGAGGCCGTGCCTTGTTTTTGGGATCTGTCTTTATTAAACTTTTGGACTTAGCTTCGGTGTCCTGCGCCTGACTTCACCCCACATCCACCTCACAAGATGACAACAACTACCACAAGTGAAACGGTGCAGGTGTAATTCCCCGGAACAGTGGCAATTAGTACAACAGATCAGGTACCATTCCAAGAAGCGACTGCTACAGTTGAACAGGTGGAATTCAAAGGGGCAAATGCTACAAGTGGGACAGCATGGGTAGAATCCAGAGAGACAACATCTAAAAGTGAGGCAACACATTTGCAACTCCAAGACACGACAGCAAACAAATCTGAGGTTACTTTCAACTCATCACCAACAACAGACAAAACCACAGTTGTTACAGTTATTATTCCAAATTGCTGTACAAGCAAAGCCAACCATACATCCCACTGTGACTGCACCACCACCTGCTGTAGAAGCCACAGATTGGACAGGCCAAACAGTAACTCCCCCACCATCCTCTGCATGGTCATTCAGTGAAGGAGATGCCCAGATAGCACAGACTGTACCAAGGTCTGAAATACCAAACTCATCCACCGACAGTCCCATTTCGAGCACCAAGGATACGGAGGGGACCAGCCATTTTGGCAGCAGGTTGGTTACAAAGGTAGCAGGCAGCTTACGATAGACCAACCCTAACTGCAATTCACTAACCCTAGTCATTAGTTCCTATAGCTTAGCTAGCGCGTAGCCTAACTACAGTAGGCTATGTAATGCAAACTTGTAGCCATGCAAGCACTAGGCAGCTGGTTTGTGATTTGAAAGGTGCTGTGGTGGACACTAGGCCTACTGTTGAGGGTTGATTACACAAGCAGAAGCATAGCAACCTCTCTCTGCCAGCCACTGCCTGAGGGCAGACATTATCCAGACACATTCAAGCCTGCAGTTTAGTAAACATGTCTCAATCCAACATGGCTTGGAGATTGAGGGACCGATGCTAAGAGGAAAGCTCCCGCAGTGGTGAGTGGCACTAAAACGCCTGAAAGGAAGTCATGGAAACTCATTCACGGTGATGTTTTATCCATTGGGATTCGTATGCTGGGAGTGAGGTAAACATTCAAATTAAATGTGTAATTGTAGTTTACTATAATATTATACACTACCGTTCAAAAGTTTGGGGTCACTTAGAAAGTTCCATGTTTTCCATGAAAACATACATTCAATTAGTTTGAATAGGAAATATAGTCATTGACAAGGTTAGAAATAATGATTTTTAATAGAATTAATAATTGTGTCCTTCAAACTTTCCTCCATTTGCAGCCTTGCATTCTAGTTGTCAATTTGTTGAGGCAATATGAAGAGATTTCACCCCATGCTTCCTGAAGCACCTACCAGAAGTTGGATTGGCTTGATGGGCACTTATTACGTACCATACGGTCAAGCTGCTCCCACAACAGCTCAATAGGGTTGAGATCCGGTGACTGTGCTGGCCACTCCATTATAGACAGAATACCAGCTGACTGCTTCTTCCCTAAATAGTTCTTGCAAAGTTTGGAGCTGTGCTTTGGGTCATTGTCCTGTTGTAGGAGGAAATTGGCTCCAATCAAGCGCCGTCCACAGGGTATAGCATGGCATTGCAAAATGGAGTGATAGCCTTCCTTCTTCAAGATCCCTTTTACCCTGTACAAATCTCCCACTTTACCACCACCAAAGCACCCCCAGACCATAACATTGCCTCCACCATGCTTGACAGATGGCTTCAAGCACTCCTCCAGCATCTTTTCATTTGGTCTGTGTCTCACAAATGTTCTTCTTTGTGATCCGAACACCTCAAACTTCGATTCGTCTGTTCATAACACTTCCAATCTTCCTCTGTCCAGTGTCTGTGTTCTTTTGCCCATCTTAATCTTTTCTTTTTATTGGCCAGTCTGAGATATGGCTTTTTCTTTGCAATTCTGCCTAGAAGGTCAGCATCCCGGAGTCGCCTCTTCACTGTTGACGTTGAGACTGGTGTTTTGCGGGTACTAATGAAGCTGCTAGTTGAGGACCTGTGAGGCATCTGTTTCTCAAACTAGACACTCTAATGTATTTGTCCTCTTGCTCAGTTGTGCACCAGGGCCTCCCACTCCTCTTTCTATTCTGGTTAGAGCCAGTTTGCGCTGTTCTGTGAAGGGAGTAGTACACAGCGTTGTACGAGATCTTCAGTTTCTTGGCAATTTCTCGTATGGAATAGCCTTCATTTCTCAGAACAAGAATAGACTGACGAGTTTCAGAAGAAAGTTATTTGTTTCTGGCCATTTTGATCCTGTAATCGAACCCACAATTGCTGATGCTCCAGATACTCAACTAGTCTCAAGAAGGCCAGTGTTATTGCTTCTTTAATCAGCACAACAGTTTTCAGCTGTGCTAACATAATTGCCAAAGGGTTTTCTAACGATCAATTAGCCTTTTAAAAAGATAAACTTGGATTCGCAAACACAACGTGCCATTGGAACACAGGACTGATGGTTGCTGATAATGGGCCTCTGTACGCCTATGTAGATATTCCATTAGAAATCAGCCGTTTCCAGCTACAATAGCCATTTACAACATTAACAATGTCTACACTGTATTTCTGATCAATTTGATGTTATTTTAATGGACAAAAAAATAGCTTTTCTTTTCGAAAACAAGGACATTTCTAAGTGACCCCAAACTTTTGAACGGTAGTGTAATGTTTAATATTTATCTTGTGATATTACTGAAATGCAATGATGCATATTGTTTGATACAGTATATCTCCTTACAATGCATGGAAAAATGTTGTGTGTTGATTGTGTTGTATTGCCTGATGATAGTAGCCTACAGTGAATTTCATACCCCTCAATTATACAGAATAGTGCATATTATTTTAGGTGTATGCATCCTGAGAGTAATGTTGGCATACTATTGTGTAAAACCATTTCAAAGGCAAGATAAAATAATAAAATACTAAAATTCTCCTGTTTTCTTGCATAATCCAACATCTGCTTTGAAACAGTAACATATAAAGTAATAGCTTGTTTTTGTTTTTAAATAAATTATGCAAACCATCTGGTCTACATTTAACATTTGAAGTACTAAATGATTTTGCAGTAGTTGCAGTCTATTTATTGGATGAAGGAGGGCGCTATTGTTCATGTTTTCTCTTGATTTTAAAAGATGAATGGGTTGCATTTCCAGAGGGAAGCTCACAGTTCTGCTAAAACTGAAGGTATTTACATTTTAATGTAATTTTGACCTCAATTCTGTTTTTCATTTATTCTTTCTTTTAAAAAACGAACAGAAAAATACGCATTTGATTGAAATGAAAGGTCTAAATGAATAGATTTATTTTATTGATACTGTATCAAGGTACAGTAGGCCTATTATCCAGAATGTTCATTAAAGCATCCAAATGAATAAATAATTACTTTAAGAAATAATTGGTGGTAACATTTCCTGACCATTCATAGTGAACCAAATCCTGTTAATAAATGTAATTGGTTTTTGTCATGACAAATTTGAGTGAAACATCCCTATCCATTTTGTACACCTTGGTTATTTTGCCCTCATCCTACGCACTGGAGATTCCATCCATTATAACAAAGCACTGTTACGCAGTTAAATGCATCATATACAATGGGCTGTCAAGCAGAAAATCTAAACTTCCTTGTGCCTTTGGTCCCCATCTGGCATATGAACTTGTGAGAAGGAAACATGATAGTGCCGCAAAGTACACCAACATCCTACGTCCATGTGGCCTCTCTCTGCCATTATTCTATCTGTATAGACTATTAACTGTCTTTACAAAGTAAAAAATCCCTTTCATGTGTTTGTGTGTCTTTTTTGTGTTTTAATTTCAATCAAAGCATATGGTTTGCACATCTGGGAGATACTAAACATGATGGCACCCAGCCCCCACACTGCAGCTGTGAAGTGATCCATACGTGGTCTTTACTGCTATTGCAAACGATCCCTTTCTTGACGGGCTATGTTCTCAGAGGGATTTTAATGTGTTAGGTGAATTAAGAAATGTACACAATAATTGACATATACATTTACAGTAAACTTAAAAAATCCAGTCTCAAAGAAGGGCCAAAGCTTTTACAGTTGTTGTTTTGTTGGTGCACTGCAATATAGACATCTACATTTTTGCCTTTGAGTTTGAGAAAGTTGAAACAATGCAGAGGCTTCTTCCTTCAGTCTAGTATGCAATTACATTTTCCAGGCACCTGTGACTAATTTGGATGTGCTTACATAACCTATTTCACTTATGTCATCATTTTATGAAACTGTGGATGTACTTCTACTGTAAAGAAGTGAAGTGGGATGTCTTGAGATTGCTGTGTAGCCTACTGTGCATCTGCTTTTTCTCATGCCTAGGCCTGGCTGGTTGGTGAAACCAACGAACATACTCAATCTATTCTGCTGCGGCCTAAGGTCTAATACCATTTCTCCAAGACAACAACACCACATAAAGATAACAGTAACACACACAAAGATGTTGGCTGTGCCATATTTTCACACACAAAACACAAGTACACACAACCCCCAGAAATCAGTGGAGTATCACAGTGTTGAGTGAAGGTTGATTGGAGATCCTGTTCAGCAGCTCACAGGTCAGTGGAGCAGCTTGTAGTGCCATTGCCTCACATGTTTTGGAGAGGTGGATAGGGAACCATGCCATGGGGGTATGGAGGGAGAGGGAGAGGGTAGGAAGGGGATGTGAGGGTTTTCGGTGGTTTCACTGGGCCTCTTCATCTCGCTTGGAGGGTAATTACAAAATCACGGGTCAACCATGCATGTAACCACGGTTACGTTGCACAGTAGCAGATGTGCTCGTGGCATTATCGGGTGCGAGCGCAAAGGTAAACAAAAACAGATGCAGCTGGTTGCTACGGACCCTCGCCAAACTTACGTAGCCTAATTGTTCCCATGTGGGGATGGCAGAGCTGAAGCAGTAGTAAAAGGGGGGATATGCCCCGTTTAAGAGATGCCCATAGGTTTTCAATGGGAACATTTGTGAATGGACACGGGTCGTTCTTGAATTACTGTGGCATTTGCGTCCCTTGCCTTTGCAACAATGAAAAACACTTTAAAGTGACAAATAGTTATGCATCATACATGTTTCAGTTATATTGAACTGTGTATCAATGATAAAACACAATGCCTAAGACCTTTATATTGCAAAACATTTGTTTCATGCATTGTTTAAAGTACTTAGGGCAAGCCAATTGGGTTGTCCCAGTAGTGATGAGCAGAGTTGAATGACATGTGTTGGAGATTTAGATATATCCATCTATTATTTTGAATGCTATTAAAATACCTTTTCTTTTTCTTTTTTTACAAATATAATATCCCACTGGGCACACTACGTCACTTCAACATGGATAATTTTGTAATATTTGGTTGAGACGTTGATCAATGAGATTTCAACCTACAGTATATTCACTCACTCAAAAAGGCAGCCAAAGGTTTGTCGAATTCCCAATGTGTTATCACTATGCGTTCAGCCATATACACCAAATTCCAATGGAAAAACAATGTCTGACTTTTGGTTTAGTTGTCACCCAAATGTCTATCACTGCGCTTTCAACCATTTAAAAGCACAGCAAAGTTCAAATGGTAATGCAATGTCAGATATTTTATTTATCTATACAACAGATTAATGTGATATCACTGTGCTTCATCTAATAGTAGAACCAAATGACCTGTATTGCAGTTGAGATTACATTAGAAGTACATGGTGCAAGTGATCATTTGCGTTCGAGATTCTGCGCTGATTATTACAGCAATTGTGAAGATCTACACAGACCTGCAATGACCTATGCATGCTATCTTGAACATGCACGCTTTATATGATTACATAGGAAGAAGTGTATAGTTACAGTAACCTCAAAATGTGGCCATGGATGTGTTACTCATTTTAAGGCTGAATGTAACATTAGTTTGTGAGATTACTGTATTACAAAAGTAATATTGAATTGTGTTTGGTTGACAACACAACCAAATATCAACATTTAAAGGAGATATATCTATTGCTTGGATAGTTCCATCTGAGCCACTGGCTTAATCCCATTCTTTAACTTTTATTTTTGGTTGAGTAGGAGACGTGAATCCAACATATCATTTGTTAATTTATCGCCAAGTTAATAGGCTATTTATTGTATTTCAAAATTGATATTGAATTGTATTGGTTGTCAACGCAACCAAGTATCAACATTTGAAGAAGATTTATCTTCTGCTTGGATAGTTCCATCTGTGCCACTGACTTAGTCTGGCTTTAATTCCTGTTTGTTTACAAATTAATAATTGATACAGTGCCTTCAGATAGTATTCACACCCCTTGACCTTTTCCAAATTTAGTTGTGTTACAGCCTGAATTTAAAATTGATTAAATTGAGATTTTGTGTCACTGTCCTATACACACACAATACCCCATACTTTCAAAGTGGAATTATGTTTTTTGATTTTAATTCTTTTTTAAATTAAAAATGAAAAGCTGAAATGTCTTGAGTCAATAAGTATTCAATCCCTTTGTTATGGCAAGCCTAAATATGTTCAGGGGTAAAAATGTGCTTAACAAGTCACATTATAACTTGCATGGACTCTGTGTGCAATAATAGTGTTTAACATGATTTTTTGAATGATTACCTCATCTCTGTACCCCACACATACAATTATATATAAGGTCCCTCAGTTGAGCAGTGAATTTCAAACACATATTCAACCACAAAGACCAGGGAGGTTTTCCAATGCCTCGCAAAGAAGGGCACCTATTGGTAGATGGGTAAAAATAAAAAAGCAGAAATGGAATATCCCTTTGAGCATGATGAAGTTATTAATTACACTTTGGATGGTGCATCAATACACCTAGTCAATACAAAGATACAGGCGTCCTACCTAACTCAGTTGCCGGAGAGGAAGGAAACCGCTCAGGGATTTCACCATGAGGCCAATAGTGACTTTAAAACAGTTAAAACAGTTACAGTTAAAACAGTTACAGACTTAGCACAGGCAAAATCCTTGAGGAAAACCTGTTTCAGTCTGCTTTCCAACAGACACTGGGAGACAAATTCACCATTCAGCAGGACAATAGCCGAAAACACAAGGCCAAATATACACTGGGGTTGCTTACCAAGACAACATTGAATGTTCCTGAGTGGCCTAGTTACAGTTTTGACTTAAATTGGCTTGAAAACCTATGGCAAGACTTGAAAATGGCTGTCTAGCAATGATTAACAACCAACTTGACAGAGCTTGAAGAATTTGAAAAAGAATAATGTGCAAACATTGTACAATCCAAGTATGCAAAGCTCTTAGAGACTTACCCAGAAAGACACACAGCTGTAATCACTGCCAAAGGTGATTCTAACATCTATTGACTCAGGGGTATGAATACTTAAGTAAATGAGACATTTCTGTAAAAGCATGTGTTCACTTCGTAATTATGTAATTATAGTAGATAGGTGAGAAAAAAAATATGTTTAATCAATTTTGAATTCAGGCTGTAACTCAACAAAATGTGGAATAAGTCAAGCGGTATGAATACTTTCTGTTGGATTCACGTCTCCATCTCAACCAAAAATCTAGGATAGGACTAAACTTTAAAATGAACTTTAAATCAAGTTTGATTTGATTTAGTCCAATTCTTTAAAGCTGCAATATATACTTTTTTGGGTGACCCCACCAAATTCACATAGAAATGTGAGTTATAGATCTGTCATTCACATTGAAGCAAGTCTAAGAAGCGGAAGATCTGTTCGATGTGTGTTAAGTTTCGTTTTTGCGTTTTTTACTTTCGATTTTGTACACCAGCTTCAAACAGCTGAAAATACAATATTTTTGGTTCTGGAAAATATATTTTGCACAGTGGTTTAGATGGTACAATGATTCTCTACACTATACTTGCTTGCTTTGTCACATAAACTGGTAGAATTTATGACAAATTTGTAGACAAACTGGAATTAAAGCCAGACTAAGTCAGTGGCACAGATGGAACTATCCAAGCAGAAGATACATATCCTTCAAATGTTGATATTTGGTTGACCTGACAACCAAGCAAAATGGAATATCACTAAATATCATTACATTTTAAGCCAGCCAGAGCTTGAAACCATATGCCTATTGTATTGTCTATTTTTAGTTGAATTCTGGGTTGAATTGAAACAATAGCTGTTGATGACTTCGCAAATACTATATAGGTCTAAGTAGTATCATTGATGATATACAGTACGAGTAATAAAGTATGGTCACATTTTATTTGCTCTGTAAACCTACTGTAAAGCTTAAGCATGGCTTAGTTAAAACCCTGGATGGGAGACCAAAGGTTAGCTGTAGATAAATAAATTATACAGTAG
Organism: Coregonus clupeaformis; assembly: GCF_020615455.1. NCBI lineage: Eukaryota > Metazoa > Chordata > Actinopteri > Salmoniformes > Salmonidae > Coregonus > Coregonus clupeaformis. The sequence continues at coordinate 25,186,119 of NC_059215.1, forward strand.
GAGGTGCTGCCCAGCCTATTGCTTTTAGTGGATATAACGTTGAAGATCTGACGTTATTTTAAAGGTACAAATTCAATACAAGGTTTGTCTATGTTGAAATTTGGTTTCTAGGATGACATAATCCTGTGGTTGAAATTTCACCATTAAAACAACAGTTGATAACTTTTTTCAAATCCAATATATTTTCCACGTAGATTCCACATCACAATACATTGACAAATTACGTTGAATCAACATTGTTTCAACCAGTTTGTGCCCAGTGGGATGTATCCCTAAGTTTTATGTCATTGGTGTTAACGCCTGTGAAATCACTCATTACAAAGATATACTAGGACCTTGAGCATTTCCTCCAGTGGCAAACAGTTATCGAGGGAGGAGTCAATATTAAATAAAATTATTTGCTAATCATACCCTTTTAGTATGTCATAAATTTGAGGATTCCATTTTATAAATAAAAAGTGTCAATGGTGTTACTCAATGAGCCTAATTTTTTCCACAATGCCATCGCAATTCAAGAATGACCCATACGGTATCTGGAGGATTAGTGGTGGTGGTGCGTGTGTGTGTGCGTGTGCATGCTGATTTACCAGATCATTACAAGAGAGGAAAGAGGCTTGACCTAATATTTCCGTTGTTGTTTGGTCAGGAAAGGGACGTTATTGTAAAAGTACCGTAAGGATAAATAGACCTCCCGTTTCCATGACAAAGTCCTAAACATTGAGCACTGAAAACAAAAGACTAGAAGACAATAAATCCAACCACTGTCAATTTTGTTTAGTTTTCAGAGTGTTTTCGAGATAAATATGGTTTCAAAACAAGAGTCCACATCCACTTTTCCAAGGAGAATGGGAAATCTGATATTCTTTTCCATTTTTTTTAACCAGGCAAGTTTCATATTCTATATTTTCCAGGCCACTCTGTCCTGACTAGTAATGGGAATATCTGATACCTTCTTTTTTTTTACCATTGGGTCAGGAAACTCCTACAGCTGTATACTTGTTTTTATAGCCGTTGAAAGAAAGGGCATTGTCTCAAAGTACCAAAGAGCAGATAGCCTGTCCAACCATCAAAATCAAGCACACCAACGAAAGATCTCTCCAGCCCTGCCTTTGATAACAATGCACCATGGGTAGGTAAGAAACAATGCATTATGGGTGAGCATAGGGTCAGCTGCGATGAATGATATCAAGAGAGTATATCACTTATATGGCCTATATGTTTTCTAATGCAAAAGCTTTTTTCAACACTTCAACATCAGAAAGTAAAGGAATGTTGAAACTGCAGTAAATGTAAGTTGTATTTGAAGGCAATGTTTGGTTGTGGGTTCACTTAAATGACCGATGGGTTGAGGTTAGATTTGGGTGTGAGAGGATATTATAGCAACCTTAGTAGGCCTGCAACCACTACCAACCTCATCAAGAGGTTCAAGCCTCTTCATGTAATAGCTAAGATGTTGGATTGACAATCGCAGGGACCTGGGTTTGAGTCCTGGTCAAGCTACCCCCCAAATTCGCTACAATATCATGTCCCAAATAATTCGATCTCCATGTGCTGTTCATTTCAATTGACCAATTGGATTTTAGCCAGCTTTCACTGTAAAAACCAAGCATGCATGGACAGATCAGGCAAACATGGACAAGAAGGAATTCATCCCTCTCTCAATCACTCTATCACTGAGTCATCTCCTCATCGCTGAGGGAGACGCCCGTTAGAACCCAGGCAAGAGCTGCTACCTTATCGCTTCTAATACGAGAGCAAACACAGGAGTCTTTACAGCATGTCGTCTAAGCGAGCAACGCTGAGCAAGATTACTGTGGCTTTTTAGAAGCCAAGAAGAGACACCATGAAGTAGTATTTTATCTTTGCAGTTTGCGGCGCTTTGCTTGCCTTTCTGTGAAGCCCGGGGATAAAAGAGCAGCCTCGGCGAGCTGCGTCTGATTAAGATCTAATTGTTAACATTCACTGTGCCTTATTATCTGCCTGTTGTTGCCATACACAGAGCAGTTAGGGGCCTTTTTAGTGTTGGCAAAGATTTGATACGAGAGACTCGTTGTTACTACCCTGTGCGTTACCGAAGTACTAGTTAGCGCTAAGGTGGCAGGAGAGGAGCCCCCAGCTCGACAACAACAACAACAATGAGAGCAACATCAACAACAAACAGGAATTGATGGCGAGCGTTTATTATCTGGTTTAATTGCTCGTCATCTGGAGGATCTGACAGTCGCGGTTAATGAGAGAGAGAAGAGGCACGCGCTGTTGGCAGCAGGCTTCATAGAGAAAGGGTGGTGTGTGGGGAGTGGAAGGGGGTTCTTGGGGAGGGAGGGCAGAGAGCATTCCAGCTCAACAGAAGCAACGGAGGCACAAGCGGAGGCTGCCAAATCATTTGTTTATCACATTATCAAACCAGTTCTGAGTTTGAGTTTCAAGGGCTTTCGAGCATCTTGTTAACCTGTGTGTCGTTAGTCCACGTCACCACACACACATGTGTGCATGCACACACACACACACAGAGACACACACACACACACACACACACACACACACACACACACACACACACACACACACACACACACACACACACACACACACACACACACACACACACACACACACACACACACACCACAGCAGCCCTGATGTATACTGTAATCAGATGGTGAGCATAGACAGGATATCACAGAAATGTAGCCCCTTCCTCAATTTCTCATCTGGGCTGCAGGCCTGGCCAATGTCCAAGTGGGGACCTCCCTGACATTGTGCAGTGTCACGCACACACAGGCAGGGTTCACCAGAACAAGCATCAGGACCAGACCCATAACAGCAGGCCTATAGGTCTTAAGAGCTGTTCTTTCCTTTCCGCATGCACAAATTTAGTTTTTTAGTTATTTTAATTTAGGTAATGGATAAACTAAAATGCTTTGAACCCTATTTAGCCATATTCTAACTAGTTGCTTGGTTTCAGGGAAAAGTCAAAGACACCACTCATCCTTCACAGCGAGATAGCATGTTTGAGGTTAGGAATACAGTTTCATTTTGTTTCATGCAATGAGAATGTTATTTTCTGTAACGTTTCCAAGACAGCGACGTGAGAGCTGTAGTGTGGAGACTGGCCAAGACACTAGGTGGAGACAGAGGATCCAGTGACTGTCACATTTCTCTTCTCTGTAGATAACGGTGTACTCTTTGACTCTTGCATCTTTCTTGGGCCGGTGCTCTAAGAGGAGATGGTTATTCATTTGGGGATGCAACATCAAATGTTTTAACACATTTTGTAACAAAGCTAAAATGTGTGTTTCTTTTTAAACAAGTCCAGGGAGACCCTCCATGTTTCAGTCTGTTTACGTCCATTTGGTGCCTTATGAAAACCCTGGTTCTAGCATGCATGTTCTAGGGGCCTCATTTATAAACGTTGCCTACGTACAAAATATAAAAACTGAACTTGCCGTATTTGTATTTGTATTTATTATGGATCACCATTAGCTGCTGCCAAGACGACAGCTACTCTTCCTGGGGTCCAGCAAAATTAAGGCAGTTATACATTTTTTAAAACATTACAATATATTCACAACAGATTTCACAACATATTAAGTGTGTGCCTTCAGGCCCCTACTCTACTACCACATATCTACAACACAAAATCCATGTGTACGTGTGTATAGTGTGTATGTTATCGTGTGTTTGTATGCATGTGTCTGTGCCTATGTTTGTGTTGCTTCACAGTCCACGCTGTTCCATGAGGTGTATTTTTATCAGTTTTTTAAATCTAATTTTACTACTTGCATCAGTTACTTGATGTGGAATAGAGTTCCATGTAGTCATGGCTCTATGTAGTACTGTGCGCCTCCCATAGTCTGTTCCGGACTTGGGGACTGTGAAGAGACCTCTGGTGGCATGTCTTGTGGGGTAAGCATGGGTGTCTGGGCTGTGTGCCAGTAGTTCAAACAGACAGCTCGGTGCATTCAACATGTCAATACATCTCACAAATACAAGTAGTGATGAAATCAATCTCTCCTCCACTTTGAGCCAGGAGAGATTGACATGCATCTTTTTAATGTTAGCTCTCTGTGTACATCCAAGGGCCAGCCGTGCTGCCCTGTTCTGAGCCAATTGCAATTTTCCTAATTCCCTCTTTGTGGCACCTGACCACAAAATTGAACAGTAGTCCAGGTGCGACAAAACTAGGGCCTGTAGGACCTGCCTTGTTGATAGGGCTGTTAAGAATGCAGAGCAGTGCTTTATTATGGACAGACTTCTCCCCATCCTAGCTACTGTTTTATAAATATGTTTTGATCATGACAGTTTACAATCCAAGGTTACTCCAAGCAGTTTAGTCTCCTCAACTTGCTCAATTTCCGCATTATTCATTATAAGATTTAGTTGAGGTTTAGGGTTTAGTGAATGATTTGTCCCAAATACAATGCTTTTAGTTTTTGAAATATTTAGGACTAACTTATTCCTTGTCACCCATTCTGAAACTAACTGCAGCTTTTTGTTAAGTGTTGCAGTCATTTCAGTCGCTGTGGTAGCTGACGTGTATAGTGTTGAGTCATCCGCATACATAGACACACTGGCTTTACTCAAAGCCAGTGGCATGTCGTTAGTAAAGATTAAAAAAAGTAAGGGTCCTAGAAAGCTGCCCTGGGGAATTCCTGATTCTACCTGGATTATGTTGCATAGGCTTCCATTAAAGAACACCCTCTGTGTTCTGTTAGACACTTAATTCTTTATCCACAATATAGCAGGGGGTGTAAAGCCATAACACATACGTTTTTCCAGCAACAGACTATGATCGATTATGTCAAAAGCAGCACTGAAGTCTAACAAAACAGCCCCCACAATATTTGTATCATCAATTTCTCTCAGCCAATCATCAGTCATTTCTGTAAGTGCTGTGCTTCTTGAATGTCCTTAACTATAAGCGTACTGAAAGTCTGTTTTCAATTTGTTTACTGTAAAATAAAATAAAAACACAATTTTTTCCCAAAGTTTACTAAGGGTTGGTAACAGGCTGATTGGTCGGCTATTTGAGCCAGTAAAGGGGGCTTTACTATGCTTAGGTAGGGGAATAACTTTTGCTTCTCTCCAGGCATGAGGGCACACACTTTCTAGTAAGCTTAAATTGAAGATATTGCAAATAGGAGTGACAATATCGTCCGCTATTATCCTCAGTCATTTTCCATCCAAGTTTTCACCTCTTCCACACTTACTTGATGGAATTCAAAATTACAATGCTTATCTTTCATAATTTGGTCAGATATACTTGAGTAGTGTCAGCGTTTGTTGCTGGCATGTCATGCCTAAGTTTGCTAATCTTGCCAATAAAAAAATGATCAAAGTAGTTGGCAATATCAGTGGGTTTTGTGATGAATGAGCCGTCTGATTCAATGAATGATAAAGCAGAGTTTGCCTTTTTGCCCAACATTTCATTTAAGGCGCTCCAAAGCTTTTTACTATCATTCTTTATGTCATTTATCTTTGTTTCATAGTGTAGTTCAGGGGTGTCAAACTCATTTTAGCTCAGGGGCCACATGGAGGAAAATCTATTCCCAAGTGGGCCGGACCGGAAAAATCATGGTATATATAACTTAAAAACAACAACTTCAGATTGTTTTCTTTGTTTTAATATGATCAACATACAACATAAAGCTGGAGCCTGAGGACAGTGTGTCCAAAATAGTACAAGCACAACATCACTATTAATCATAAAACACGTCAAGTTTATTTGAAAATTCTAAAGAAAAAGAACACACAAACACACAATGCCTCAGTGATTAACAGAACTGTTTCACAGATCACAGAACTATATCAGGGTGTCATTTCTCAGGCAGAAATGTAGATACAAATAATGAAATCCTGTTCCCCAAACAAGTGCAAGAACCACAGAGTCAAGAATAGGTTAAATATACAAATAAAATAAAAACAATTAAAAACAATAGCACATCAACATAAAAACATATAAACATAAATCCGGCAAGTTGCGTCTCCCACAATGACAGCTTCAACTTGAAAGAACGTATGCTGTCATAATACTGCGTGACAACTTTGTTGCGCCCTTGCAGCTGTTTGTTCAAGTTATTCAGGTGCTCTGTAACATCCACCATAAATGCAAGGTCCTGCATCCATTCTGCGGAATGAAATTCTAACACTGGTTTGCTCTTTTCTTCCATGAACTGTTCAATTTCTTCTCGTAAATCAAAGAAACGCCTCAGCACAGCACCTCGGCTTAACCATCTTACCTCAGTGTGGTATGGCAGGCCATAGATGTGGTCTTTCTCTCTGAGAAGGCTGTCAAACTGACGGTGATTCAGGCTTCTGGATCGGATGAAATTAACAGTTTGGATGACCACCTTCATGACGTTATCCATCTTTAACGACTTGCAACACAAAGCCTCCTGGTGCAAAATACAGTGAAAAGTCAAAAAATCACGTCCTCCATTTGCAGATTGCACTTTCTCTCTGAACTTTGTCACAACGCCTGCTTTTTTCCCGATCATTGAGGGCGCACCATCTGTGGCCAGGCTGACAGCGCGGGACCAGTCCACTCCGACGCTGTCCAGCGCGCCGACGAGTGCGGTAAAAATATCAGCTGCTGTCGTTGTATCTGTCATCGGCACCAACTCCACGAACACCTCGGTGACGGTCAATGTGTCATCAACTCCGCGGATGAAAATGGCCAGTTGTGCAACATCTGTAATGTCCGTGCTTTCATCAATTGCAACCGAAAACGCAATAAATGACTTTACTTTTTGCTTCAACTGGCTGTCCAAATCCACTGAAAGATCGGAAATCCTGTCTGCAACTGTGTTTCTTGTCAGGCTGATATTTGCAAAAGCCTGCCGCTTTTCAGGGAACACAATCTCCGCTGCCTTCATCATGCATGTTTTTACAAATTCACCCTCACTAAATGGTTTTGAAGCCACTGCGATTTCATTAGCAATGAGGTAGCTAGCTTTCACTGCAGCGTCACTGATGTCTCGGCTGTGAGTAAACACAGACTGCTGTTTCTTCAGACCCGCCAACAGTTCATTCACCTTCTCTCTTCTCCGCTGTCCTTGAAAGCTGTCATATTTGTCGGCATGAAGACTCACATAGTGCCGACGAAGGTTATATTCTTTCAGCACTGCAACATGCTCTGAACACACCAAACATACAGCTTTCCCATTCAATTCCGTGAATAAATAGGATGACAATTTTTCTTGGAACACTCTGCACTCTGCGTCCACTTTTCTCTTTTTTGACAGAGACATATTGGGGCAATGAGGGTGCCAAAGCACATAATGTTAAAAGTAGAAGCCGTAATAAATATCGCGGGCAAAACAAAGTAGCTCATTGGCTGCACGTGCTTGACCTACTTGCTCTGCCCCGGTATAAATAGTTTGCTTGCTTAACACAATTGCTATTGCGCCATCCAGTGGACGCAATTGGAACAGCAGTTTATTTTATTAAAAAATTGCAGCGCATTTTTATACTTTACAAATTATTATTATTATTATTATTATTTATTTTTGTATCATCTCGCGGCCCGGATTAAACCCGTTTGCGGGCCTGATCCGGCCTGCGGGCCGGACGTTTGACACCCCTGGTGTAGTTTCTTCTTCTTTTTATTCTGTTTAGTCACATGATTTCTCAATTTGCAGTACGTTTGCTAATCGGTTGTACAGCCAGACCTATTTGCCATTTATTTTGCCTCATCCCTCTCAACCATACCATTTTTCAATTCCTCATCAATCCACAGGGATTTAACAGTTTTTACAGTCATTAGTAACTGGTATAAGCAATTTCATAAATGTGTCAAGTGCAGCGTCTGGTTGCTCGTCATTACACACCACGGACAAACAAATTTTCTTTACATCAACAATATAGGAATCACTACAAAACGTATTGTATAACCTCTTATACACAATATTAGGCCCAGCCTTTGGAACTTTGGTTTTCCTAGATATGGCTACTTTATTGTGATCACTACATCCGATGGATTTGGATACTGCTTTCAAACTAATTTCTGCAGCATTAGTAAAGATGTGATCAATACATGTTGATGATTTCATTCCTGTGCTGTTTGCAACTACACTGGTAGGTTGATTGATAACCTGAACCAGGTTGCAGCCTGATGAAAGCCAGTCAATATTTAAATCACCCAGAAAATATACCTCTATTGATATCACATACAGTACATTATCAAGCATTTCACACATGTTATCCAGATACTGGCTGTTAGCACTTGGTGGTCTATAGCAGCTTCCCACCAGAATGGGCTTTAGGTGAGGCAGATGAACCTGTAGCCATATTACTTTAACATGAGGTCCTCTCTAAGCTTTACAGGAATGTGGTTCTGAATATCAACAGCCACACCTCCACCTTTGGCATTTCTGTATTTTCTGTTGATCTTATAACCATGTATTGCTACCCCTGTATCATCAAAGCTATTATCTAAGTGAGTTTCAGAGATTGTCAGAATATGAATGTCATCTGTTACTAGCAAATTATTGATTTCATGAACCTTGTTTCTTAAGCTACATATGTTAACGTGGGCTATTTTTAACACTTTTCTTGGATGCTTGATTGTTTTTCTTGCATTACTGGGAAGCTTAGCAGAGGTAGACATGCCCGAGTTATTTATGTTAGTGCAGGGTGAGCTGCACACAGTGGACTTCCTGCTAGGGCACACCACCTCAGTGCTAACAGTATAACTCTGGTTCATAGGCATGTGATTACTGCATACAATAGCTGTAGGTTCCGCAGAGGCATTCAGGGCAGTAAGAGGGATATAAATTAAGTTACTTACATTGTGTCTTCCAACGCCCCTGGGATAATATACATTTGCTGAAGCATTATGACAACTCAGCGACATAATGAGCTGGACTTGGGTCATTGATAAGTCATTTTCTCAACACGGCCTTATAATGCTGTGAAAGGATCCAGGAACCCAAATTATTTGAGTGGATCCCATCCTCCTTATAATACATTTTTTTAAACATTTTAGTCATTTAGCAGACGCTCTTATTCAGAGCGACTTACAGGAGCAATTAGGGTTAAGTGAATTGCTCAAGGGCACATCGACAGATTTTTCACCAAGTCGGCTCGGGGATTAGAACCAGCAACCTTTCGGTTACTGGCACAACGCTCGTAACCACTAAGCTACCTGCCGCCCAATACGAGCTTTGTTTCCAAAAGGTATCAAAATTGTCAATAAATGTTACACCCACAGAGCTGCAATAGTGAGACTGTGCGTGAGAATGCGCTTACCTCCACGCAAACTTCAGACCATGCGTACGCACATTTTCTAGTGGTTTAAGTATTATATTGCAAGCAGGTACTGTAGGTACTGTAGGTAGGCCTAGGCTATTTTTGCAAATGGGGGATATGATGACACGCTTATTCCTAAAAATATAATAGGAAAACATAACAAGAAGATGCAGCCATTTGCCGTTAGTGAGGAGAGCGAAAATCAATGTGTTCTGTTTTTGGAATCTAAAATAATTTTACATAGGAATCTATTTCCTATTATTTATTTTATTTTCATAACCATTTCAGAATGAATATAGTGGTAACTCACCTAGCCACAGTAGCTTCACCCTCATGTGGGTGCTAGCAAGGATGCTAGATAGTGCTAGGTATCAACAGCCATTGTCAGCAAATCCAGTAGGGGTTGGAAGCTATGGTGAGCTTTGATTGGTTACTCGCGCTGCGATATTGCCGAAGATTTGCATAAAGTTCCGCTTTGCCCAACTTTGGTCCCGCCCTGTTCAGCTCCCTCGCCCATTGAAAAACAATGGGAAGCCGTTGTTTCACCTCGATGTGGTCTCTAGTCTATAGGCCCCATAATGCTTGTTCACACATGCACAGTTTTACGACAGGTCTGATTTATCTCAATATTTTTCAGAATTGGCACACGCAGATATTAAGTGTGAAATTTACGCAACGGTTATAAATGAGTGTGAAAAGCTGTCATCAAGGCAAACGGTGGCTATTTGAAGAATCTCAAATATAAAATATATTTTAATTTGTTTAACACATTTTTTGGTTACTACATGATTCCATATGTGTTATTTCATAGTTTTGATGTCTTCACTATTATTCTACAATGTAACAAATAGTAAAAATAAAGTAAAAACCCTTGAATGAGTAGGTCTGTCAAAACTTTTGACTGGAATGCTTTTCCAACAGTCTTGAAGGAGTTCCCACATATGCTGAGCACTGCTTTTCCTTCACTCTGCGGTCCGACTCATCCCAAACCATCTCAATTGGGTTGGGGTCGGGGGATTGTGGAGGCCAGGTCATCTGATGCTGTCACGACTTCGGCTGAGGCTGCCTCCCCTCCTTGTTCGGGCAGGCTTCGGTGTTCGTCGTCACCGCTGCTGCCCCAATCATCATCACATTTGTCTTGTCTTGTTTATCACACACACCTGGTTCTAATCCCCTCATTAGTCTGTGTATAAGTGTTCCCACTGCCCCCTTGTCCTTGTGGGTGATTGTTAGTTGTGAGAGTAGTATAGCTCGGTGGAGCTACTCGTACATTTTGTTGCCAGGGTAGATTTTCCCCTGTGCCTATGTATTATTGGATTCTACCGTTACAGTGTATTTGCCAGGGATGAGAGTTTCCCCTGTGCCTGTTTCGTTGATCGCTATTTGAGCGCATTTGTGTGTCAACCAAGGAATAAACTCTGTATTCGGTGATTACCCTGCTGTGCCTGACTCCATTCATCACACTCATCACAGAATCACCCACCCGCTATGGAGTCAGCGGGAGAAGAGCGCATGCCTGGAGTCATGTCACGGGTCCAAGAGCATTCCACGATGCTGGCCAGCTTGGGGGAAGCGATGGATCGGGTTCTTCAGGTCGTCCAATGCCTGGAGAGGAGAGGACCCAATCTGTCAAGACCAGCTGGCCAACCGGGTCCAGCCACCTACACCCCAGCACCCGGAGGGATCCAGATATCCCGACCACAGGCGTTTGATGGGACGGCGACGCTGTGCCAGGAATTCCTCCTCCAAATGGAGCTGTACTTCTCCAGCATCAGGTCGGCGCCATCGGTGCAGGAGAAGGTGTCCGTCCTCGTTTCCTGCCTCTGTGGGAAACCCTGGAGTGGGCCAACGCGGTGTGGAACGAAGGAGGAGCCGCGTTGGAGGACTACGGGGAGTTCGCTCGCTTCTTTCGGGCGGTCTTCGATCACCCGCCCGAGTGTTGAGAGGTGGGCGAGCGGCTGGTCCACCTGAGGCAGGGGACGAGGACCGCGCAGGACTTCGCGTTGGAGTTTCGGACGCTGGCAGCGGGGTCCGGGTGGAACGAGCGGGCCCTGATCGACCATTTCCGGTGCCATCTGCGGGAGGACGTCCGACGGGAGCTAGCCTGCCGGGACACCATGTTGTCCTTCAATAAACTGGTGGACATGGCCATTCGTTTGGACATACCTGCTGGCAGCCAGAGGACGTCCTGGTAGGGGTCTGCCCGTTTCCACCCCGGACGACTCGGATCCCGAGCCGATGGAGCTTGGAGGAGCCGCTGGCCGAGAGAGCAGAGGACAGCGACAGTGCCACTCTGGTGGCACGAAGGGACAGTACAGCACACGTCGTAGTCAACGTTCTTTTGGGCCTGGAGGCGGCAGGCAGGGCACTCACGCATCACCCCAGGTATCGAACATCCACACTTGTTCAGAGCCCTCTGCGGCGCACTGTACCCTACCTATCCACTTTCCCAATCACATGGTAGTTCCCCAGTATAAGGCGCTAGTCAATTCAGGCGCAGCTGGGAACTTTATGGACAGGGCATTCGCACGCCGTCAAGGCATTTAATTGGTTCCTCTATCCATTCCACTCCCCATCAGAGCACTTGATAGTCGACCATTAGGGTCCGGGTTTGTTACGGAAGTCACTATACCAGTCACCATGAACACCCAGGAGACACACTATGAGCAGGTAATTTTTTCGATTATTGAGTCTACTGCTTTCCCTGTGGTATTAGGTATCCCTTGGCTAGCACTCCACAACCCCACCTTCTCATGGCCGCAGAGGGCTCTCACGGGGTGGTCGCGAGAGGTTCAGGGTAGGTGTCTTGATGTTTCCGTTGGTGCAACCACGGTGGAAAGTCCAGACGGTACCTCCACCGTGCGCATTCCCCCCGAATACCTCAATTTGGCACACGCGTTTTCAAAGACGCGTGTGAGTAAATTACCACCTCATCGGGCAGGGGATTGCGCGATAAACCTTCGGGTAGACGCTGTACCTCCCAGGAGTCATGTGTACCCCCTGTCGCAGGCTGAAACGGAGACTATGGAAACATACATCTCCGAGTCCCTGGGCCAGGGGTATATACGTCCCTCCACTTCACCAGCCTCCTCGAGTTTCTTCTTTGTGAAGAAGAAAGACGGCAGTCTGCGCCCGTGCATTGATTATCGATCACTGAACAGGGAAACAATTAGATTTAGTTATCCTCTCCCCCTCACTCCTTCAGTGATTGAGTCAATGCATGGGGCGCGCTTCTTCACTAAGCTATATCTCAGGAGTGCATACAACCTGGTGCGTGTTCGGGAGGGGGATGAGTGGAAGACAGCATTCAGCACAACCACGGGGCATTATGAAAACCTGGTGATGCCCTACGGTTTGATGAATGCTCCATCCGTCTTCCAGTCCTTTGTGAACGAGGTGTTTCGGGACATGCTTGGTCGCGGTGTGGTGGTCTACATCGATGACATCCTGGTGTATTCCGCTACTCGCGCCGAGCATGTGTCCCTGGTTCGCAAAGTGCTGGCCCGACTGTTGGAAAATGACTTTTATGCCAAGGCAGAGAAGTGTATGTTTTTCCAGCAGTCCGTCTTCTTCCTCGGATACCGCATTACCACCTCAGGTGTGGAGATGGAGGGAGATCGCATTTCAGCCGTGAGTAAATGGCCGACTCCAACCACGGTTAAGGAGGTGCAGCGCTTCCTTGGCTTTGCCAACAACTATCAGAGGTTTATCCGGGGCTTTGGCAAGGTTGCAGCTCCTATTACATCCCTGTTGAAGGGTGGGCCGTCCCGGCTCCGCTGGTCTGCTGAGGCTGACCTGTGCTTCAGGAGACTGCGGGGTCTGTTCACCTCAGCTCCGGTACTGGCCCACCCCGATCCATCACTACCGTTCGTAGTGGAGGTGGATGCGTCCGAGGTAGGGATAGGCGCTGTCCTGTCCCAACGTTCGGGCACGCCACCCAAGCTCCGCCCCTGTGCCTTCTTCTCTAAGAAGCTCAGCCCGGCGGAGCAGAACTATGACTTTGGTGATCGGGAGCTGTTGGCTGTTGTCCGAGCTTTGACCGTGTGGAGGCATTGGCTCGAAGGGGCGAAACACCCTTTCCTCGTCTGGATGGACCACCGTAACCTGGAGTACATCCGAGCAGCGAGGAGGCTGAACCTCGCCAAGCCAGGTGGGCCATTTCTTCACCCGGTTTTATTTTACACTGTCATACATTCCGGGTACGAAGAACGTGAAGGCAGATAATAATAATAATAATATGCCATTTAGCAGACGCTTTTATCCAAAGCAACTTACAGTCATGTGTGCATACATTTTTACGTATGGGTGGTCCCGGGGATCGAACCCACTACCCTGGCGTTACAAGCGCCATGCTCTACCAATTGAGCTACAGATGCACTGTCCCAGCTGTGTGACACAGAGGAGAGGCCCAGAGACAACACCCCCATACTCCCGGCCTCCTGCATTGTGGCGCAGGTAGTATGGGCGATGGATGCGGATATAGAGCAGGCATTACGCAAAGATCCATCTCCACCGCAGTGTCCAGCTGGGCTGTGGTGCGTGCCTGCTCTTATCTGTGATCGTCTGATCTTCTGGACACACACGTCACCCTCCTCTGGTCACCCAGGTATCGGTCGTACAGTGCGCTGCTTGATCGGAAAGTACTGGTGGCCTACCTTGGCTAAGGACGTGAGGGTGTACGTCTCCTCCTGCTCGGTGTGCGCCCAGAGTAAGGCACCTAGGCACCTCCCAGCGGGTAAGCTACAACCTTTACCAGTTCCACAACGACCATGGTCTCACCTTAGTATTGAAATTTTTGACTGATCTTCCCCTCTCCCAAGGTAACACCACCATCCTGGTCATTGTGGATCGCTTCTCCAAGTCCTGCCGCCTCCTTCCTCTGCCCGGTCTCCCCACGGCCCTGCAGACTGCGGAGGCCCTGTTTACTCACGTCTTCCGGCACTACGGGGTGCCAGAGGATATAGTGTCTGACCGAGGTCCCCAGATCACGTCCAAGGATTGGAAGGCGTTCATGGAACGTCTGGGGGTCTTGGTCAGCCTGACCTCTCGGTTCCACCCCGAATCAAATGGGCAGGTGGAACGGGTAAATCAGGATGTGGGTGGGTTCCTGCGGTCCTACTGCCAGGACCGGCCGGGGGAGTGGTCGGTGTTCTTGCCATGTGCAGAATATGCCCAGAACTCTCTCTGCCACTCCTCTACTAACCTAACACCAATCCAATGTGTTTTAGGTTACCAAGACCGAGGTTCCTGCGGTGGATGACTGGTTTCGGCGCACGGAGGAGACGTGGAACACTGCCCACGTTCACCATCCAGCGTGCCGTGCATCGTCAGAAGGACAACACTGACCGTCACTGCAGTGAGGCCCGGTCTTCGTACCGGGGGATCGGGTCTGGCTCTCGACCTGGAATCTGCCCCTCCGCCTGCCCTGCCGGAAGCTGAGCCTGCAGTTTGTGGGGCCATTCAAAGTCCTGAGGAGAATCAACGAGGTCACGTATAGGTTATTCCTTCCCCCTGATTACGTATTAACCCCTCATGTGTCTCTCCTCAGGCCGGTGGTGCTTGGTCTGCTCCAGGAGTCTGAGGTGTGGGAGGTTCCTCCACCTCCTCTGGACATCGAGGGGGCCCCGGCGTACTCTGTCCGATCCATCCTGGATTCGAGGCGTCGGATGGGGGGCCTTCAGTACCTCGTGGAGTGGGAGGGGTACGGTCCGGAGGAACGGTGCTGGGTCCCGGTGAGGGATATCCTCGATCCCTTCCTGTTGCAGGATTTCCACTGTCGCCATCCAGCTCGCCCTGCCCCGCGTCCTCCTGGCTGTCCCCGAGGCCGGGGTCGGGGTCGGCGCGCTGCTGGAGCTGCGCGTCAAGGGGGGTGGGGGGTACTGTCACGACTTCGGCCAAGGCTGCCTCCCCTCCTTGTTCGGGCAGGCTTCGGTGTTCGGCGTCACCGGCTTACTAACCACTGCCGCCCCAATCATCATCACATTTGTCTTGTCTTGTTTATCACACACACCTGGTTCTAATCCCCTCATTATTCTGTGTATAAGTGTTCCCTCTGCCCCCTTGTCCTTGTGGGTGATTGTTAGTTGTGAGAGTAGTATAGCTCGGTGGAGCTACTCATACATTTTGTTGCCAGGGTAGATTTTCCCCTGTGCCTATGTATTATTGGATTCTACCATTACAGTGTATTTGCCAGGGATGAGAGTTTCCCCTGTGCCTGTTTCGTTGATCGCTATTTGAGTGCATTTGTGTGTCAACGAAGGAATAAACTCTGTATTCGGTGATTACCCTCCTGCGCCTGACTCCGTTCATCACACTCATCACAGATGCAGCACTCCATCACTCTCCTTCTTGGTAAAATAGCCCTTAGCCTGGAGGTGTGTTGGGTCATTGTCCTGTTGAAAAACAATGGGATGGCGTATCGTTGCAGAATGCTGTGGTAGCCATGCTGGTTAAGTGTGCCTTGAATTCTAAATAAAGCACAGACAGTGTCACCAGTAAAGCACCCCCACACCATAACACCTCCTCCATGCTTTACGGTGGGAACTACACATGCAGAGATCATCCGTTCCCCCACACCGCATCTCACAAAGACACGGCGGTTGGAACCAAAAATCTCCAATTTGGACTGTTTTCACCGGTCTAATGTCCATTGCTCGTGTTTCTTCGCCCAAGCAGGTCTCTTCTTATTATTGGTGTCCTTTAGTAGTGGTTTCTTTGCAGCAATTCGACCATGAAGGCCTGATTCACAGAGTCCCATCTGAACAGTTGATGTTGAGATGTGTCTGTTAGTTGATGTTGAGATGTGTCTGTTACTTGAACTCTGTGAAGCATTTATTCGGGCTGCAATTTCTGAGGCTGGTAACTCTAATGAACATATCCTCTGCAGCAGAGGTAACTCTGGATCTTCCATTCCTGTGGCGTTCCTCATGAGAGCCAGTTTCATCATAGCGCTTGATGGTTTTTGCGACTGCACTTGAAGAAACTTTCAAAGTTCTTGAAATTTTCCGGATTGACTGACCTTCATGTCTTAAAGTAATGATGGACTGTCGTTTCTCTTTGCTTATTTGAGCTGTTCTTGCCATAATATGGACTTGGCCTTTTACCAAATAGGACTATCTTCTGTATACCCCCCCCCTAACTTGTCACAACACAACTGATTGGCTCAAACGCATTAAGAAGGAAAGAAATTCCACTAATTAACTTTTAAGAAAGCACACCTGTTAATTGAAATACATTCCAGGTGACTACCTCATGAAGCTGGTTGAGAGAATGCCAAGAGTGTGCAAAGCTGTCATCAAGGCAAAGGGTGGCTATTTGAAAAATATGTGTTACTTCATAGTTTTGATGTCTTCACTATTATTCTACAATGTAGAAAATAGTAACAAATAAAAAAAAACCTTGAATGAGTAGGTGTGTCCAAACTTTTGACTGGTAGTGTGTGTGTATATATATATATATATATATATATATATATACAGTGGGGAGAACAAGTATTTGATTTTCATACGTACAAAGCATGTAGAGGTCTGTAATTTTTATCATAGGTACACTTCAACTGTGAGATACGGAATCTAAAACAAAAATCCAGAAAATCACATTGTATGATTTTTAAGTAATTCATTAGCATTTTATTGAATTACTTAAGTATTTGATCACCTACCAACCAGTAAGAATTCCGGCTCTCACAGACATGTTAGTTTTTCTTTAAGAAGCCCTCCTGTTCTCCACTCATTACCTGCATTAACTGCACCTGTTTGAACTCGTTACCTTTATAAAAGACACCTGTCCACACACTCAATCAAACAGACTCCAACCTCTCCACAATGGCCAAGACCAGAGAGCTGTGTAAGGACATCAGGGATAAAATTGTAGACCTGCACAAGGCTGGGATGGGCTACAGGACAATAGGCAAGCAGCTTGGTGAGAAGGCAACAACTGTTGGCGCAATTAGTAGAAAATGGAAGAAGTTCAAGATGACGGTCAATCACCCTCGGTCTGGGGCTCCATGCAAGATCTCACCTCGTGGGGTATCAATGATCATGAGGAAGGTGAGGGATCAGCCCAGAACTACACGGCAGGACCTGGTCAATGACCTGAAGAGAGCTGGGACCACAGTCTCAAAGAAAACCATTAGTAACACACTACGCCGTCATGGATTAAAATCCTGCAGCGCACGCAAGGTCCCCCTGCTCAAGCCAGCGCATGTCCAGGCCCGTCTGAAGTTTGCCAATGACCATCTGGATGATCCAGAGGAGGAACGGGAGAAGGTCATGTGGTCTGATGAGACAAAAACAGAGCTTTTTAGTCTAAACTCCACTCGCCGTGTTTGGAGGAAGAAGAAGGATGAGTACAACCCCAAGAACACCATCCCAACCGTGAAGCATGGAGGTGGAAACATCATTCTTTGGGGATGCTTTCTGCAAAGGGGACAGGACGACTGCACCGTATTGAGGGGAGGATGGATGGGGCCATGTATCGCGAGATCTTGGCCAACAACCTCCTTCCCTCAGTAAGAGCATTGAAGATGGGTCGTGGCTGGATCTTCCAGCATGACAACGACCTGAAACACACAGCCAGGGCAACTAAGGAGTGGCTCCGTAAGAAGCATCTCAAGGTCCTGGAGTGGCCTAGCCAGTCTCCAGACCTGAACCCAATAGAAAATCTTTGGAGGGAGCTGAAAGTCCGTATTGCCCAGCGACAGCCCCGAAACCTGAAGGATCTGGAGAAGGTCTGTATGGAGGAGTGGGCCAAAATCCCTGCTGCAGTGTGTGCAAACCTGGTCAAGACCTACAGGAAACGTATGATCTCTGTAATTGCAAACAAAGGTTTCTGTACCAAATATTAAGTTCTGCTTTTCTGATGTATCAAATACTTATGTCATGCAATAAAATGCAAATTAATTACTTAAAAATCATACAATGTGATTTTCTGGATTTTTGTTTTAGATTCCGTCTCTCACAGTTAAAGTGTACCTATGACGTCTACATGCTTTGTAAGTAGGAAAACCTGCAAAATCGGCAGTGTATCAAATACTTGTTCTCCCCACTGTATATACATATACATACTGTATTTTCCTGCTGTAGCAAACTGGCTCAAATTAAGAGCCTATATATATTTGAGCCAGTTTGTTACAGCAGGAAAAGAATCCTGCAGCAACAGGAAATGTGAATTATTATGTGGATTATAGTTAACAGACATTTATGTAGGGGTTGATACATTTTTCGTTATGGCAAATCATGTCTGAAATTTAAAAGTAGAAATGACAAACTTTAAAATACTTTCTAAAACTCAAATACATTACAAGTTTGCATTTCCTGCTGTTCAGGAAAATTCTCAACAACAAAAGAGTGATCAAATTGAGATCCTACATCTGTACCACAACCATTGAGTCAGAATTTAACTTGCATTGGGTACATACCCTGCGACAATGACAAGATGGGAAATAGAGGATTTCAAATAGAGTCTTGAATAAATCTGTATGTACTGCACCAGCAACAATGAGATAAATAATCGCTTAACTTTGAAAGGCACAAAATATTGTTGTACAGAAATTATATTTTTCCACTAGCTTAAATTTGTTAATTCTTTATGGATTTTGCCTTACTAAATCTAATACAATTCCAGACTAAAATATGCCTTGTACAGGCATCTGTGTATGCCTCACAAAACCCTGTGACTTGTGCATGTACCGCAGTATACTTTAGCATGTACCGCAGTATACTTTAGCTGTCTAGTGCTGTCCGTTTCAGGAGCTAGACAGCCAATTACTCCTTTTAGGGAGATGTTCTCATGAATGTTACCTCCGTATATGCAGAGTACTTTGCTCTATGCCTATAAACAGTGCCAATAATAGACAAAACTGACAATTTAGATGAAGAGGAATAAGCATAAAAGCATGAGGTGCGTAGAAAGTGCATGTCACAATTAAATTACTTAATGGGTGAGGGTCCCCAGATAGATCACATGCAATTTACATCAAGAGTCGGTGTAATAAAGACTTTGTAAAACTTACATTGAAATTCAATTAGAGTGTTGAATGCATAACCAAAGCCGTGAAAAATGAACTCATTGGGGGTCCCTTTTCATTCTTGCCCTGAGGCAAAAGAGACCATTAATTTAATACATTACATATTTTTTCAAATGAGCATTTTTAAGTTACTGTGCATTTCAGTACTAATGTACCCTAATACAATAACAGATGCTGCCAGAGACTGCATTATACAAACCAAGTAAGAAACTCAGCTACAGTTGTTACCTTGAGTAGTCAGGCCACTTTCAATCAGTGAAGCTTGAAAAACGACCGGTCCAACCCAAAAAACAGCGGAAAAGCTATTGTTTCATTGATTCATCGTATGTTAAGTTATTATTTTGCTGCAGGCACCGCTCATGTTACCCAGGTTGGAGAAAATAGCATTGACTTCAGTTGAAGCAGTTGGCACTTCTTAATTTAAGATATTAGCGTTTTATCTCACAACAGTGGATCTGCACCCTTCAATCAACCAGAAAGTCTAAACAAAGCAGGGAGCTCTTTAGATCCTCAACTCTTAAGAGAGGCTCTAATTAAAATATATTTCATTTACTGTTCCAGCATGGTAAATATAAATGTACACAGGGTCAGTACACTTTATAACACATAATGATTCCAAGTATAATTACTGTGTAACAGTAGCTATGAGAAATATGGTAAAATGAAGCAAAGTTGTTTGCTGGTTGGTTCAAGTGTGGCCTGTAATGTCAAGCAGGTCAACAGCGTCCTGAGGCCACTAGCTAGTAGCAATTGGATGTTTCAACTATGTACAATCTTTCCATGTTATGGCCCTTTTAATGGTATTGCTTTAGCCTGTATTCTTTGTTTAATCTTGACTTAACCAAGTGGGTTAATTAAGAACCAGTTATTGTTGTCCATAATGACATTCACCAAGGGTTTGTTGCAAGGAAGATGTAAAAGAAAACTGTTCAACCAATTCACATATAATTTCATTCACACACAAAGGAATGGGCCAGCATTAACTTACTGCAGTTACAACAGGCAGGTGTACAAGATAAGTCTAATTTGATACAGAGAGGATGGTGTCGGTGAACCACAATGGTACAGACCATATTAATTTGGGAGTGGTTTGAGGCAAGACTGGTATGGTGAGATGTTATGTGTGTGCACATTTTGAAGTTGACATTTTGTTTTCCAAGGGTGCCATATTAAAAGATGTCGCACAGATGATATACATTTTAAGAAATGTTCTTCAGAAGTTACTAGTTTTCTTTCATACTCTTATTGTCCCTTGCCCAACAACACTCATTGCCAAAAAGGGAGAGAGAGAGAGAGAGAGAGCGAGAGAGAGCGAGAGAGAGAGCGAGAGAACAACATCAACAACTCCATATGAGAACAATGTACAGGGCATGTTTTGGACAGGCAGTGTTGGAGATGATTTAATACAAAGTGGACAGCTGTAGGGAAATGCCCCTAAAATTAGTTTTCCGGTATAAGACAAGAGGAGGTTTGAACACTTAAGCCAATCTGGATGACTCCTCCATCTAAGGGACAAAGGAAACCAACACAGCCATTTTCACAAATCTCTAAAAATAACAGCATAGGGGAGGTCACTGAGCTGTACAAGTGTGGCAGAAAGAGGGGGGAACAGAGTTGTTAGTCAGGGAAAATCATGTATTATTAATGGAAAAACTGTGAACGTAGTGCTTCTTTTCCTTGTTTTCCGCACACATTTTTCCATTTGTCTTGTGTTGCTAAATTTTGTATGTTTTTTTCCTCCCCACATCGGAGTGATGTTACATATAATTACAGACTTTGCACCAAAATCACATCTGACACCACTTGGTTAGCAAATTAGAACATTTCAAAGAGGGAATAAATCCCCTGGGACAGAAGGGCATAGAAAGAGTGAAAGTAGCGTAAATATTACATGCACTTCCCCTGGAAAAGTGACAAAATCATTTGAATTAACAGAAAAGATGCGAAGCCTAATTGAAAAGTTCTTATTTATTTAGAGTATGTTTAGAGAGCTCATCAAGTTTTCGAGAACAGGATGCTCCTTGGCCACAAACACGCCATCATCATCTTCCACAGAAAAAGGCCAGGAAATGCTGAAGTGCGTTTTTGATTTATTTATCTTAACCCAGACGGATACTCCAAGCATTAGTAGGATTATGCCATTTGGTGGTTGAAATAATGGATGGAATGCTCATTCATTTTTTATCCCTGCATGTTGTGTGAAGGGTAAACATGTTGTTTGAGATGTATTTTCTCTGCTCAACTGTGTTTTCTCATTGTTAGCCTGTGTAAAGGGTGTAGCATCTGGTCACAAAAGTGCATACAATGTATTCAAACTAAACCATGGAAAGCATTAGGTGCCAACTTGACGTTCCAATAATTCTCAAGCCCTCAAGCATCTGATTTCTTGAGTAAAAATATTTTGATTTTACAATACATTGCAGGAAGACCTATGCCATCATGGAGCAATATCAGTCAGTACATGATAAGACAATTGTCAATTATTAATATTTGCCATGAGGGAAGCTGTTGTGAGGGCCCCATATCACAATGTTGTTGCAATGACATATAATTAGCACTCTTACACTCATTGCTATCCTTCAATCATGTTCAAGGTAAGCTGTTTAGTTTAATTGAGTGTTTTAGATCATTCTGTGTGGTCACTAACTTTAAAGCTACAATCTGGAAAATGGCACTTTGGATCACCACTTGGTTTGGTATACAGCTGAAGGATATGGCTGGGAAAGTTTATTCTTCAATAGGTGAATATCAAGAATGTAAATGACCATTGAACAGATTCCCAGATCACCTTTAAAGAAATTGTTGTTTCGTAATAACTACTGTATAATGAAATAATGACTATACTGTTTATTAAGAATTTAAATTACCACTGAACAGATTTCCAGATTGCACATTTAACGTAATTGTTTCATAATGCCTCAAGTTGTTTTATACTATCTTTTATCTCAGAAAGCATTTCCCCAAATAAATATAAACAACTGATTGCAACAAGCAGGACTCATCCTTGATGGACTAAGTTATGCCACACCCATACCCCACCAACAGTCATGCAATACAATGCTCTCATTTTGGACCCAGACACCAACCCACACACATCTTCTGATAGTGTGTTCTGAATCATTTTAATAAGTCCTAATAACGCAGAGGGTATGATTGTGCTTTGCAAGCCCTCAAAGATGAAATATGTTACATTGGGGCCTGATGGTAAAGGATATTGCTTGCCATTCATACATAATTGAACGCTCTTGAATGTCAAACCAGTGGGAGCAAATGCAAGAGAAGCAACAGTACACCTCACCACAAAGTACACAACATCCTCTCAATTCTGAGTGAATGAACAGAAAAGGACATGTGTTATGTGGTATACCAAAGAACCGGGAGGAGCTTGACGTGAGCCGGTACAGCATTTGAGAGCCATTGACAAGATACAAAGATGTAATGGACTTCTTATAGCATAGCCTTTAATAAAGCAAACGTTTCCCTGGCCTGACCCTACTGTTGTTGAGGAATGTGTTGCTGGAAGTTTTGAGGATTGGGGTGCAAGCCACTGGTAGTGTGTTACAAATATAACAAAACTGTAACAAGATCATATTAATTATACTAATGGCTTTGTATATCGAATTCAAACTTGGTTGTGGAATTGAATATCAACTGACCTTATGTATGCCATGTGCTATCAGTCCAAACCCAAAATGGAAGAACATTTTCAGCCAGAATTTAGTTACAGCAAAATTGTTCCAATTGTAGTAGAATGTAAACATTCAAATTCCAGCTGCATTTTATTGGCTGCCTCTAGCTGAACCACAGGAGAAAAGTGTTAAAAGAACATGTTGTTGGATTTAAATCTCTCAATCTTGTAGGGCCACTTCCCCTACTCATGTGTGTGTCTAGCTCTCCCACCTAAAAAAATACTACAGTTTACTATAGAATACTATAGTACTTACTATATAATTCTGTAGTAAACTGTAGTGTACTGTAGAATTATATACTACACACTGTAGCATCCCTCCATCTTTAGTGCTTACTATAATATTTTTTTGTATACTGGAGAATTCTATACTACATACTGTAGTATCCCTCGATCACGTAGTGCTAACTTGTAGATTGATTGGATTGCTAGCTAGCTTTACTGCTAGCTGCGTCTTTTGTCGATGCTGGTTTAATTTGAATGTGCTGTCCTTGGGGAGCTCATGCCAGGGATTTCCTCTTAGGTTCCCCCTCGATCATGTAGTGCTTACTATAGTATCTAGAATAATATACTCCATGCTGTAGTATCCCTTGATT
This sequence comes from Coregonus clupeaformis, assembly GCF_020615455.1. Lineage (NCBI taxonomy): Eukaryota > Metazoa > Chordata > Actinopteri > Salmoniformes > Salmonidae > Coregonus > Coregonus clupeaformis. Next base: position 25,209,679 of record NC_059215.1, read on the forward strand.
GATTGATTGATTTTATTTGACTATTTAAAAACACAATACAACCACAAATGTGGATACAATGCATTTAGAAATGTGTCCAGAATAACCCCAAAAAGTAAAAAGATATTTATATTCTGGTCCTAGTTCAAACGTTACACATTTACAACTAACTCACATGAAATAATAGTATAGTATGCTATGATCTGAATACTGTATTATTGCTATATTTATATACTATAGTGTTCACTGTAGTGTTTTTGCGGGCATGACTGTAGTATACTGTAGTATTTACTGTAGTGTTTTTGCGGACATGACTGTAGTATACTATAGAGCCTTGCACAGGCATGAATTTTAAGCCCGAGCCCTACCCATGCCCACGACATTCAGGACCTATCCTACCCAGGCCTGATTGCTTCAGTTAAATTCAGAAATAACTTCCTAAGTTAGTAACTCCATTAGCTGCTCCTCTCTGTCTGTCACTCACTACCTGTGTACAGGCAGTTCGCTCTGCATGCGATCTGCTCATGGCGGCTCTGAGTTGGTGAATATCCATACCAACGGCTCCGCTTGGGCTGCTCAATGAAAAGACATGAGAGAACAGTTAGCTACTTTCGTCACTCTAAACTCCGACAACTCAAGGAACATTATTATTTTCTGTGAAATAATCTCTCCTATATTTGACGAGGTTGAAGCACTTGACACCCTGTTATGATCTTAGATATGACTGTACTGCACTGCAGATCACGAGCAAATGGCTCAGCTTCAAAATGTTAGTGATCAATTTAGTGATACCCGAGCCCTACCCGTACCCTAGTTATTGGTGAAAAAACAGGCCCTACCCGGCCCTAACCTGATGTATAACGTCAGGGCGTCGGGCTCGGGTAGCAGAGCTCTAGTATTCACTGTAGTGTTTTTTGCGGACATGACTATAGTATACTATAGTATTCACTGTAGTGTTTTTGCATACTTTACTGTAGTATTCACTATAGAGTTTTTGTAGACATGACTAGTATGTATTCACTGTAGTGTTTTTGCGGACATAACCGTAGTATACTGTAGTAGTCGCTGTAGCGTTTTTAACCAGTTACTGTTTAATGTAATTAATCATTAATCTGCCCTTTGTACTTCTGATGGTATAAAAGAAAGAACAGTTAACCACTGTATTTACATAAACCATAAATATTATTGAATACAAATGACTTTATTTAAAGACAGTCACCTTATTGGAGGGTGCTGCCAATAAACTGCCTGGACCTCAAACCAGCAAATCCTCTCCAAACCAACCAACTGAAAACAAAAGGACATTATTGCAGTGGCTTTACATAATGAACATCTTGAATAAAGTTGCCGGGATGTCACGTGCCCTACGTACACTTGTAACAACCTAATCATTACGAAACGTCTATTTGATCAAAGCCACATGTAGCAAATAAGCAATTACATTTTTTGTTAACCAAAAACTCCTCGCTTGGTGAGCAAGAAAACACAACCTGCTGGAGAAGACAGATTTTGGGCCCCAGTTTTCCCTCTCGCTTCGCTTCTTCCCCTCTGTCTCACCTGAACATGACCAAGGGGTGCTTATTCATTTCCTGCATGTCCTCCCCTAATAAGGGTGCCCAGGGATGCACAGACCAAAATGTTGGTTCCTAGCCTGTCACACAGTATTCTTCAGTTACAAGATTATAACTGATTGAGGTTTAAGTGAGGGTTATGGTGATGCCCATCTACTGTGGGAGTCCAGTTAAAGAGCAGGCGGAGGCAGAGATGCAGTTCAGTTTAAGAGTCTTTATAGATTCAGGTAATGGAGATGATACATGGCAGGGAATGATGACAGTGGTTGACATGAGACTAATCTTGAATTAAGACTTGGTTGGCTTTGTATGGAGTATGGTTTATCTAAAAGGAGACACAGAAAGGTGCAAATAATAACGGGCCATAACAGCAATGAACATACAATTAAATCAGCTGTTAATGGCAATAATCAATGACAATATGCAAATGAAATAAGCATATAAATGGGTAAAGCTATGCATAAATATAGCAGCGGTTAACAATAAATGGCCAGAAAGGGAGTGCAATAGCATGCAGCATGGTAGGCCGAAGCTATAGCAGGCTAATTTATCAAAGGCTACATAGCACAGCATGGCAAGCAAACAAACAATATAAAGCTAACAAAAGTAGCAAGCATAGTCACAAAGCAGGCCTAGTTAGCATAGCAAAGGCAATGCACAAAAAGTGCAACAATTATTAACATGTGTCCATTAACACTAGAAATACCAAAGAGAACAGATCAATAGACTCAAAATTGCTGTTTGACTGTCCATTAGCATTTCACATCCATTAGCGTCCGATATCAACTATACAAAACAAACAATATCTTCTTCTATAAGATAAAAAGCTTGTACTTACATTTCAATGATGCATACTGGTTGTTGTTTGAGAGTTGTTTGTCATGCTCAACTACTCAGCTCTGTCTGGGTGAAGGACCCAGATTGAAAGGAGGTGCCCCCGAACCTAGTATACTACATAATGTCTGCAAAAACCCTACAGTAAATACTACAGTATACTACAGTCATGTCCGCAAAAACATTACAGTGAATACTATAGAATACTACAGTCATGTCCGCAAAAACATTACAGTGAATACTATAGTATACTAGTCATATTCGCTAAATCACTACAGTGAATACTTTAGTATACTACAGTCATGCCCGCGAAAACACTACAGTGAATACAACATTAAAGTCTGCAAAAACACTACAGTGAGTACTATAGTATATAAATATAGTAATACTACAGTATTTAGACCATAGTATGCTATAGGATTTGTTTATGTGGGCTCTCTCTCTCTCCCTCTCTCTCTCTCTCCCTCCCTTCTCTGTGATAGCCATGCACTGAAGGTCTGGGGAAGAGCTGTCTATGAAGAGATAGCCTGACTTTGGTACTAAATGAAATACAGAAGAACGCTGGATGGAGGCTATTTATTTCCTTTTGAGACCTAGTCTGTTCAAAGATAAATGACTGCCTGTCTACCAAGCCAAGAGCCAGCTTTATATTTCTGACGTTTTCGTGTTTAATGTGCTGTATATTTTATATGGCCCATCTTTATGCTCTCGCTGTTTAAATGTTATTTTAAAGCTCAAATGCAGTTATTGATGCTCTGGCTCGAGTACATTATGCATTATTTGTTAGTAAGCACCATTTTTGCATATTGACGGTAACAAGAAAATGCATGTATGGAAATTCAAATATAAATTGACTTATGTTTAGGGGGCCCGGATTCTGCTCGCTAAGCTCTTTCTCAGAATAATATATAGTTCTTTAAATTGCCAATCCTGGGGACCACTCTTAAAGACACCAGCTTGAGAGAAAGAACACATTTCTGGACCTTTAGCTTTTAAATACTTTTATCTTATATTACAGGAGTGACAGATTGTGTCTCTTTCTATGGCTTTTATGCTTTGTTTCCAAAGCCACACAGAGAGGAAGAGCTAGGCCAGGAGGAGAGAGCGTCTGACATTGATAAGGATGGAGGGTGGAGAGGAGTGTACTCCAATGTAATGCAGCTTTATGGATCCCTTTTTCATTTAGCATGAGCAGTTTTTATGATTTCATGGCTTCAATGAACGGGAATGGGGAATAGAGAAGCAGAGCCAAAGGGTTGATGCAAAGATTGAGGACGCACTGAAACCACCCACAGAAAACAGTCTTTTAGCCATGATCCAAGCCAGGGGACTCATTGTATACAGTGCCTAGTGAAAGTCTACACACCCCTTGCACAGTCTTCACATTTTGCTGCCTTAAAAGGTTATATTAAAAGGGATTAAATTAGATTTTGTTCCTACCAATCTACACAACCTACTCCACATTTTCAAAATCCAACACAGATTATCGAACATTCCCCCTGGGGTGTGCGTATGTCTTCACACCCCAGAGTTAGTACTTGGTGGAAGCACCTTTGGCTGCCATTACAGCAGGGAATCATTTTGAATATGATTCAACCAACCTTGCACAACTCTTAGGACAACATACAGTGCATTCGGAAAGTATTACAGCCTTATTCTAAAATTATTTAATAGTTTTTTCCCTCATCAATCTACACACAATACCCCATTATGACAAAGCAAAATTGGTTTTTAGACATTTTTGCAAATGCATAAAAAATAAAAAACTGAAATATCACATAAGTATTCAGACCCTTTACTCAGTACTTTGTTGAAGCATCTTTGGCAGCGATTACAGCCTCGAGTCGTCTTGGGTCTGACGCTACAAGCTTGGCACACCTGTATTTGGGGAGTTTCTCCCATTCTTCTCTGCAGATCCTCTCAAGCTCTGTCAGGTTTAATGGGGAGCGTTGCTGCACAGCTATTTTCAGGTCTCTCCAGATCAGGTTCAAGTCCGGGCTCTTGCTATGCCACTCAAGGACATTCAGAGACTTGTCCAGAAGCCATTCCTGCATTGTCTTGGCTGTGTGCTTAGAGTCGTTGTCCTGTTGGAAGGTGAACCTTCGCCCCAGTCTGAGGTCCTGAGCACTCTGGAGCAGGTTTTCATCAAGGACCTCTCTCTCTACTTTGCTCCGTTCATCTTTTCCTCGATCCTGACTTGTCTCCCAGTCCCTACCACTGAAAAACATCCCCACAACATGATGCTGCCACCACCATGCTTCTTTGTAGGGATAGTGCCAGGTTTCCTCCAGACGTGACGCTTGGCATTCAGGCCAAAGAGTTCAATCTTGGTTTCATCAGACCAGAAAATGTTGTTTCTCAGGGTCTGAGAGTCCTTTAGGTGCCTTTTGGCAAACTTCAAGCGGGCTGTCATGTGCCTTTTACTGAGGAGTGGCTTCCATCTGGCCACTCTACCATAAAGGCATGATTGTTGGAGTGCTGCAGAGATGGTTGTCCTTCTGGAAGGTTCTCTCATCTCCACAGAGGAACTCTGGAGCTCTGTCAGAGTGAACATCGAGTTCTTGGTCACCTCCCTGACCAAGGCCCTTCTCCCCCGATTGCTCAGTTTGGCTGGGCAGCCAGCTCTATGAAGAGTCTTGGTGGTTGCACATTTCTTCCATTTAAGAATGATGGAGGCCACTGTGTTCTTGGGGACCTTCAATGCTGCAGAAATGTTTTGGTACCCTTTCAACAGATCTGTGCCTCGACACAATCCTGTCTCGGAGCTCTACGGACAATTCCTTCGACCTCATGGCTTGGTTTTTGCTCTGACATGCACTGTCAACTGTGGGACATTATATAGACAGGTGTGTGCCTTTCCAATCAATTGAATTTACCACAGGTGGACTCCAATCAAGTTGTAGAAACATCTCAAGGATGATCAATGGAAACAGGATGCACCTGAGCTCAATTTCGAGTCTCATAGAAAAGGGTCTGAATACTTATGTAAATAAGGTATTTCTGTTTTTAATTTTTAATACATTTTCAAACATTTCTAAAAACCTGTTTTTGCTTTGTCATTATGGGGTATTGTGTGTAGATTGATGAGAATATATTTAAAAAAAAATCAATTTTAGAAATAGGCTGTAATGTAACAAAATGTGGAAAAAGTGAAGGGGTCTGAATACTTTCTAAATGCACTGTGTATCCATTGTTTTTGTCAAAATTGCTCAAGCTCAGTACATTTGGTTGTGAATCATTGATGGACAGCAACATTCAAACCTTGTCTCCGACTTTCAAGCAGATTTAAGTCAGGACCACTCAGGAACACTCAACACCTCTTGGAAAGCCATTCTGGCATGTCTTTGGCATTAACATTTGTGTAATTGTCCCACTGAAAAATAAAACTCTATCCCAGGGTATTTTTGATTAATTAGGAACATTTTCTATAATGTTCTTTCACTTTGAAAATGTGTAGTGGGTTGTGTAGATCTGTAGGATAAAAATAGGGCTTGCCTTTCTTATACAGAGGGGAAGGGGGGTAGTTTTTTTTACTACAGTCAAAAGATGCTTCCACAATGGACAATAAACAATTAACTATTCTATTTTATAAGGGGACACATTTTATTATGAATGCTAATATTTATTATAATCCACTACTGCTACATAATGTCCTCTGATACAAACGTTGCTGGTCTCACTTTAAACTAACAACAACTTTAAAGGAATAGTAGCTGCTAAAAAAATAAAAAAAACTTTCAAAAATGTGTAAAATTATAACACTCCTCCACAGTTTTCTTAATCTTAGCCTATCTAGTAATTTTAGAATCACCCAAGTTTGGTAGCCTATACTGTTGGATGCACTTTCTGGCGAAGGGCATGGCCAGTGACAGATCTAGCCTGGGACAGGCCACTAAATTGTGGACTGTCCCCGGAAATCAGGGACGTCTGGTCACCCCAACTCCATTACACTCCAAAGTTACTTCAATATCAATCTGTGAATGCTAGTGATGACTAGCTATGCTAGCTATGCTACCAGTCTGTCTTAATGAGTGTTAGCATGCTAATAGCATACCATACACACAAAAATATATATATATCTAAGGGGTATGCAGTAGGTTGATAATGATATCAGCCAAATTACTGTATATTGTGTCTAACATTTCAAACAACATTCCCAGCTAATGAGAAAACAGTCATGGTATTTAGTTTAAGAGAATGAACTAGATTTAACAAGGCAAGCTTGGGCTAATTTGAATGGACGCCAATGGAAGATTTTTACATCCGTACCCCAGCAGAAACCATGTGACTGCCGTGAAACATCAAACTTTGTTAAGCTATCTGAGTACACCAATGACACTAGCTAACTTTACTAGAACCTAAATCTGTCAAAACCACAACGTATTTCATGTTTAATCCAGCTAGCTGTCAGCTAGCTGCTACTACTGTAGCTAACTAAGCCAAGTAGCTAGCTAGCTAGCCCACAAACAGTGGTGAAACCAGATTGCACAAAGTAGCTAATATAACAGCTGTTGCCTGGAACACATTTTAACTAGCTAACATTAGCCAGCTATACTGTAGCACATTGGAAGAAAGCTAATAGGTGCAAGAACATACTTTTATTGCCACCAGAATGTATTTAATGTTTCATCCATACATTCATTGGTTTCTCCCATAGACTGTACATGGTTTATCCACTAGTCAAACAACCTCAGTTGGCTGATAGCTAAATAAGCCAGGTAACTTTTTATCCAAAGCAAATTACAGTCGTGCATGCAAACATTTTAAATGCCGGGTGATCCATGGAATCAAACCCACTATCTTCGCATTGCAAGTGCCATGCTCTACCAACTGAGCTCGGTTTGGATGTGGCAACAATGCCCTACATTCATCACCCTACAAGCTACAAGTTATATCAATGTCCAGTACACCCTTGGATATAAAGTTACTTGAGTTCGAGGGATGTCTTTCGCTCAGTTGGTAGAGCATGGCGCTTGCAACACCAGGGTTGTGGGTTCGTTTCCCACGGGGGGCCAGTATGAAAATGTATGCACTCACTAACTTTAAGTCGCTCTGGATAAGAGCGTCTGCTAAATGACTAAAATGTAAACGTAAAGGGAAAAACACATTTCATTTTTAGTACTTTACAAACTGTTTTTTTTGTAATCATTTTTATTTTATTTTGTTTATAAACTTAAACATAGAGACAATACAAAAACAAATAATACAAAATAAGAAAGTAACCATTTATCTATGTTGATATGCAAATATTATTGGGACACTTTTTGGACACTATTTGACACTTTAATTCTGTACAAAACACAGGAATGAATGAAAGTGGAGCAGAAGAGAGAAGAAGGAAGATAGAATATGTCCACAAGACACATTAAATAAACCCTATGGCTGCATCCGTCCCTTGATCCTCATTTAACAAACTCAATTGCGATCCCAATACCGATACTAGCATCCTCTCCTCAGAAACAGAACCCCAACTCTCTACCTTTGAATGAGGTTCTATTTTTTTATTGTCTGCATCTTGGATGCATAAAGGCTTTATTAGGGGGGCTTACAGACATAATTGCGCAGAATCAGACTTTTTGAATCTGTTTAAATGATTTAAAAGGCGGAGTGGAGAGCCCTGATTCCCTGATTTATTGCGCTCTTACCTTGGATTGATGCTTTTTTTTCCCTTCTCCGTCCCTTCGCCGCTTTTACGGCATCATCTTGTATCCAGAGATGGGGCGTCCCAATAAAGAGCCTTTTAACATTTGCTTGGTTTTCTATAAACAAAGGACAAAAAACTGTTAAAATAACTTATGTAAATGACTTCCGAATTTAACAGGATTCCCAGCTATTTACACAGTGTGTATAATATCCTGAGAATATCATATGCATATGAAATGCTAACACCTTTTTGACCAAATGTTTAAGTTTAGGTTATATACCATATGCATATTATATGAAAATATATGGAGCTCATTAAAGATATATTTTTAAGCATCTTTCACTCTCTTCATGATAACTGTACTGTATTCTTATTGGAGCTACAAAGACAAGACACACAATGTTGGATATAGCATATCCATGCCAACTGCTGTGAATGCATTAGAATAAATATCTTAACCCCCATTGCCATTGCTAACTTCAGTTCAATCAAGGGCTCTGCATCGTATTGGTATCTAAATGAGGACATGGCCTGAAAGCAAGAAAAATAGTTACAGGGACAGGTAGGGCACCAAGTAAGACATACATTTTAATCAAATGTTACACAGTACAACTCAAAGGCCCTAATACAAGTGGGCTTATTGTGAGGGGCTCTCATTTGGACAAACAAGATGACTGCATCTTTCTCTAACTATCAACTCCAGCCGAGAAGCACCTTGTGATACAGGCCTGTAAAATAAGTGATGTTTGTAAAAAGCGACATTTCTGCCCACTAAGCACTTCTACGGGGACGCTCCAGAGTTTTTATGTGCGGGTTCATGAGCTCCCAAAGCTAATGCATGCTGACACAATGTTTTGATATCATTACAACATTATACTCACCATTTTTTGAGTGAAAAAATTCCAGTAATTCATAAATATATTTATGTCAACTGCACTTAATATTGATTTTGTTAGTGTACAGATTCAATAATAAGGTACAGAGTGCATGAATATTTAAATATAATCTTCATTTCTGCATCTCCTAATGGCCTCTTCTCCTCTACACTCAATTTAAACACAATTTGGGAACTATAATGTATTGAAAATGACTGGAATTCAGCTATAAATCATATGGAGGAATATTGTGGACCTTTTATAAGATAGTTCAATATTAGTCCCCAGAGGGACCAGCACAATTAAATTCCTGTTTTTCAACTTCTCAATTATCCTCCCCCTGCTATCATTTCAGAATATAGTGTTCTCACCCTTCTTCCTGCCGCCCAATTTCCCCTGAAGAAATGTGAAAAAAACTGCTAAATGGACTAGACAACAAAGAGGATCGTCCCAAAGGAGAAAAGGTCAAGTCGCAGACAGAAAACTACATTGCCTCAGCCTTGCCATGCAAATATAGGTATACATCTAGGATCAGCTTCCCCTCCCCCAATCCTAACCTTAACCATTATGGGGAAAATGCAAAAAACCCAAGATCAGTGTCTACACCCAAATCAACACTGGATTATCTCTCTCATGCCGTCTTACTGTTTTTTAGGAAACCAATGGTACGTATACAGTCAGTTATTGTTTAAAGCTAATGAATAAAAGTAAGAGTAAGGAGATGGATGCTTCAATTCAAGCTAGTGTTGTGGTCCTCTGTAGCTCAGCTGGTAGAGCACGGCGCTTGTAACGCCAAGGTAGTGGGTTCGATCCCCGGGACCACCCATACACAAAAATGTATGCACGCATGACTGTAAGTCGCTTTGGATAAAAGCGTCTGCTAAATGGCATATTATAGTCTAAATGAACAAAACCCCTCTAATAGGTGCGTGGAGCCACAGTGTGCGATCCATATGATGCCTATCAATAATTAATCCATGGTTTGCCCTTTTGCGAGGCATTAAGGTAAAGGGAAGAGCAGTTAGTCCAAATGGTTTGCAAATCCTTTTAAAAAGTATGTATGGTAACACTGAACACTGTTTTTGGTGCAATATGCATTTTCAAGTGGTTTAAAAAGTTGGTATCATATGTATTATTTTATTTCATCAACATTACATAAGTACAATTGAGCTACAAATTATGTAAACACGCAGAAGTACGAAGACTCTGTTGACATAGCGCTCAGTTAAATGCAGACATGCTCAGTTCAAGACATGCTCAGTTAAATGCAGTGTTCAGATGCACTACACATATTTTTATTAGCAATGTTGTTCAGGGTGAAATGCAATGCAGACAGAAGGGCATCGTGGTGCTAGCCTGGCCATTAGTCTGTTTCTGTTCGCTTGCCAGCTTGAGAGCAGAAACAGTCTGGCACCCAGGCTATGGTGGGGCAAAGCCTCAAAATGTATTACTAGAAGGGACACAATTTAAATGGAACATTAATGGGTACCCTCAATATGGCCGCTGGTCCACCCATCATAGAACATTGATTTGAATGGAAATAACCATTCTAGTAACTCTAGAATTACTAAAATGAGTAGGCAGTCACAGTCCCCTCACGTAGAAACCACAGCTCACATGTATTTCACACTCTCTCAATCTAACAGCTGATAATGGTTTGTTGTTGGAACTTCCTGTGTATGCATCATCATCTCAGAACATGTGGTTCCTGTTCCCAAATCACACTTTGTTGTCTTCACTCGCCCTTCCAAAAAAAGGCCTGCTTCAGCATTAATAAATTGGCAATTCAGAGATAATGTCTTTGTGTCATGCTCAAACATGTGGATGTGATTTGAGTGCGAAACAGACTCTCATTATTACCTACAAACTGTCACTAGATCCCATATGATGAGAGCTAGCTAAGGACTAACCGCTATCAGAGCAACCAGTGGGGAAAGGATGTTAAGTGTAACCATGTACAATGCAGTGTAACAATTGGCTCTCAGTCTAACTTAGTTATGATGTTCCCAAAATGTACTGCGTATGGATAGGATGTGATATAGGCCTAGAATTTGTATGACTCTAGTGCTCAGTGATTAGGATAGAGCCATATTATGTAAAGGTGGCCAGCTCAGGCGGCTAATGGGCTCCCTGTCTCTATAAGTTATGGATGTAGCCTTTTGTGCAGCAGGGTCGCACATAAAGCCCCCCCTTTTAATTCACAGTCACCCACGGTCATGCTAAATGGTTGATGGCGGAATTGGAGGCCCTGCTTTATTCCAGTACACACACACTTCGTTCCAAAAATGGCTATTGACATTGATAAAGAAGTACAAGGCGTTTCTCTGGGGTGTTTTCACAAGGTGAAATATCTCTACTGATAGTGCCTTCCTGCTGGTGTTCTAGGAGAGTCTATGACAGTGGAATAAACTCCTACAAAATATCTACAATTTCATTGCATACTGACTGATATATTATTACTTGATTCATTTGTATGAGGTTTTTATGTTGGATTCAGCCAGGTCACCCGTGATACAAGTCAGTATTCGATGTCCATCCATGTCTGAGGACGTCAGGAGACCGGCCACTTGGGGAAACGTTCAAGTAGGTTTCGGTTTTGCTAGGGTATGGCGGACGGGGATGGCGGACGGGCATAAAGGTTGCATGTTCGAATCCAGCGATAGAAAGTTATTTTTGTTTTAAGCCTATCCCAACCTTAACCCTTACCTTAACCATTCGTAGTTAATGCCTAACCTTAAGATTTTGGGGGTTAATGCCTAAACTTAATCCTAACCTTAAAAATTTGGAGTTAATCACTAAACTTAACCTTAAACACATCGAAATTTGACGTTTGGAACAACTTCGGAATTTGACGTTTGAGAAACATGGATGAACGTCTAATTCTGACGTGAACTATCACTTACAAGGATTGTAAATATGAAAATATTGTAAATATACAGAAAAGAAAGACATCACACATCCAACAATATTTTATGAGGTTGAGTTGGTTTGTTGACAGTTGAGTCTAATGCCTCATACACATATGGTGCTACAAGTATAGCTGGCAGCGGTGGTCAATAGCATTTCTAATTCTGTCTTCATAGCATAAAAGCATGGCTTGGAAGCCTTTCATGTTAATTGTGTCTGTGTTTCTGAAAAGTGCCTTAAAACAAAGACGCAAGGCCGGCTTCCTCCGCCAAACACTGATTGTACAGCAGTTCACTTGTACAGCACTTCATTTTTCCTTTCTTGAGTAGATTATTAAACATTTATCATTCTTTGTAATAGCCTCATTTCTGTCAGTTTTCATATTTTAATCCGGTTTTAAGGAAAACAAGATACATTAATCAAATATGACAGAACACACTCTTAATGTAATCATGCAAGGGAATATGAATTGCAAATGCCTCGCCACCCCCTCCCCCCGCCCCCTCCCCTCTTCCCCCAAATGTACTTCCATTAATGTTACAAAATAAAATAATCATGACCATTTTAAATAGAAATCAACTACATGGAATATGGCGGAATATTTTAAAACTGGGTTTGGGAGAAATGCGCTGAATGCGGCGGCTTAACATCAAAAGCTAGCAGCTTTTTGCTGTGTGAACAAGGACTGGCGCTCGGGGAAAGGGACTCAGGACAAATGCAAGATGACACATGCATCGTCAGGCCCCATTTCCTCACCGATCGAGAAGGAACACAAGTTTCCTGTGTCAAGAACAAAGATTCTCCTTTGCTTAAATGGCTCCACTAATGGTACTTCAGCAGTCCCTGGCCTCCCCTGCTGCAAACTGGATTGACAGTTGCTGCTAGTTGGGTTACAGAGGAACAAGACTGCTGTGATTTCTCTCGTATACAGCTCAGCTCAGATTGGGAGTGCAACCAAGAGTAAAGGCCTTGTTCACTAACAACCAGTAACAGGGAAGTCGTGAACAATCTGCATGGCAAAATGCATGTTTGGATTTGCTTGTTAGATAAGATCATGTTTACTGGGTAAGACAATGAGAAACTCACCTGGATATTGGTTTAAACACTCTCTCGCAACAGGGAAAGGGAGTGCTGATGTTGACTTCTCTGAGTCTAGAAACTACTGGTCACTTTAAAAATATATTTTCTCATATTTTTGGGGGGGACAGAGGAGAAATAGTGGGAAAGACAGGAGGAGAGGGTGTCGAACCCACGTCAACACAGGTAGGTAGGTGAGGGCTAGACCATGCAGACCACATACTGGTCACTTGTCTTGATTAGGGCTGAAAACCTTGCATGATACTGTTTCAATGAAGAAATTTTTAGGGCCTATCTAGATTTGTTTTCTAAATATCATAGAGACATGTAATCAAATATGTCACTGCTTGTTTTTCCATGGTTGTAGACTGGACACAAACCGAGGGCTATTGTAGTACAATGGACACCTCTTGATGTACTGTATATGGCAGTGCATTGTGTTCTGAAAGTCTCCAATATTGTATCCATCCAGAATCAAAAGTTTGCCTTAAAGGGGAGAGATGTTGGGACGGAACATTTCAGAGACATTGCCTTTAACTGGAGAAGCACCTTTCACAACAAGTCAATATCCAGCACAGAGGAAAGGGCCTCTAATTAGATTAATTTGCCTCTTGGATCAATGTTTTCCTAGGGATGTGAGTTATAAAGTCAGAGTGGGGCATCAATAATCAAAACCAAATAAAGATGCGTGTTTGAAGAAATATGTCTGAAAGTGCTCATAAACCCTACGCTAAGCACACAAAAAAGAGGGATGAATATTTAAAGATGGAGGGAAAGAAAATAGCTCAGGTAGGAAAAAATAGGCCGTTTTTAAAAGGCCCGACCTTGGCCGGACAGGAGTGGAGGAATCCTTTAGAGGGTACCTCATCCATACTTAGCGAAAAGCAGATAATTCGTTAATGTCACGCACTTGTTGGAAATGGCAGATAAATGGATTTCGGCCATTATTTGCCGCCTAAGTGAAGTGAAGGAGGAAACGTCGCCGAGAGGACAAACTCAGTTATGACTGATAAGTGTCTAAAAGCTAATGAAGGCTGGCTAGGCCAAGGTCAATGGCTGCCAGTGAGGTACCTGAGTTGCTCCGTTGTCCTGCTGCTTAAATAAAGAGGGAAATATACATTGAGCTTTTAACACCTTGAAACATAGGAGAGACTGAAATATGAAATATGGGCTTGTAATGGCTTTTTAATGACTGCCCCCCAGCCCCCTATTCTGGCCTGAGATTGGAAATCGGAGGTGAACCTTGATATCACTGCACTAAGTGCTTGTAATGCACCGTAACTTCTGGCCATCCTGTTGAGTGAGACATTTCTGCCTTAGGAGATAAATGCTGCGGTCCTGGACAGGGTCCTCTCCCCTGTGGGAGGACGCTGCACTCACAATGTGCCCACAAACATTTGGACAGAAATTTGGGGCCTTATTCAGTCGAAACTGCTACTTACTCAGACAGTTTCTGGGGTTAGGCACAACAACCTTCTTCAAAGCCTGGGAGAAGTGATCATTGTACATATAAGGCCCTTTGAAAAACGATTTGGACAATTTCCTAGAAGTTAATATTGCGTTGGGTTCAATAGGTCAGATCAAGAAAGGAGGTGAGCAGAACACACAATGATACAGGGTCTATAATGCTTTGGTTGTCACTCACCTTTTGTAAGCCCTCGCTAGAACATATAAACTTTTCTATCAACCTTTTATGCAAAGTCCAGTTAAGAAACCATCAAGCTGAACAATAATAGAATGACAGAACCTCACATTGGTGTAATTGTTCACGTTAGGTAAAATATCCCATCTTCCTCTGACTCTTAGCTGGACCCTCCTTTTGAAGAGCTGCACTAACAAACAGCCCAATTAACGAAGTTGTTGTGAATAATCACAAAATGATTACAACGATGATGTCCACAACGTCATTTCGGTTGCGGCTTCCCTTCGCGCCACCACTTGCTTAATGTCCTCTGAAGACCCATATTACACCCCAATTAGATGGCACTCTTGTTTCCTTACATCAAGGTCTTGACTCTGCTGGCTTGTCACCCTCCCTCGGCCCAATCAATTTCATTACTCCAGTTACAGCCCCAGCCCCGGCAAAGCTGTGCCCTTAAACTTCAGCTCCTGCGCCGATCGATCAATAGCCCACGTCCCTGCCAAGGTTCCATTTAAAGTTCATTTATTTCAAGCCATCATATAAAACAAGACAGAGCATCGATGCAGCCCCACTTTGTTTTATTTGACTGAGGATTTCCAGCAGCATGACACTCCAATCTGCTCCCTTTCCACTCTAAGGGCTGTTCTGAGGACAGGTGGTAGGAGGGTCCTTTTAGAGTGGAGCATGTGCTTACTGAATTTCAGTAAGTCCTGGATTCATCTGTATGGATGGTTCGTTCCCTTTGCATTCATAGGATGATTAAAAAAGCTTACTATACTGTATATGGCCTTTTTCCATCAGGACTGGTCCCACTCCAGTCTTTTGTTTATTGTAAGCACTAGTGTTTTTCTGGGGAAACTCATTATGTCTATGAAATTATGTGTCTCAAGAAAACAATGTGACCTAGGCGAGTGCGGCATGCTGTGCTGTGCTGTGACCAGTGCGGGAAAAAAAAGACTGCATCTGTATAGGGGGTTATACTTATCACTGTCACCTAAAGTGTGACGTCTGGCTTTAGGCCTGGCTATCGTTTAATAGCCATTCCATGATGTAGCTATAGGACTTCAACACAAAGTCACATAAGTTCTAAGTTAAGAACCCCGATCCATGAAAAATACAGTACACCCTCTTGAAATTAGCGTAACAATAAACTATAATGTGCTCAGAAACTCCCAGAATTCAACACACCTTCAGTGAGCCATATATTTCCCTGTACACCTCTCCCTGTGGATTCCATAAGTCACCAGTTAATTAATTTAAAAGATTAATGGAATATAGTTGGATCTGTCTCCTCCATTACATGCATACTGTATATAACGTCTATGCAGCATTGGTGCGCAATTACACACGGAATTTAGTTTAAAATTCATAAGGCCTATATAGGAGATGATCATCCATTTCCAGCCTACCTCCTTATCATTCATAGCTTGATAAAGAAGTGGCAGTTAGGAGAGTTTTGGGACCCAAATTAATATTGAGAATTTGTTCAACCTCCCGAGTGGCGCAGTGATCTAAGGCATTGCATCGTAGTGCTTGAGGCGTCACTACAGACCCGGGTTCGATCCCAGGCTGTGTCACAGCTGGCCATGACCAGGAGACCCATGAGGCGGTGCACAATTGGCCCAGCGTTGTCTGGGTTAGGAGAGGGGTTGGCCGGCCGGGATTTCCTTGTCCTATCGCGCTCTAGTGACTCCTTGTGGCAGCGCCTGCAAGCTGACTTCGGTCGCCAGCTGGACAGTGTTTCTTCTGACACATTGGTGCGGCTGGCTTCCGGGTTAAGCGAGCAGTGTGTCAAGAAGCAGTGCGGCTTGGCAGGGTTGTGTTTCGGAGGACGCATGGCTCTTGACCTTCGCTTCTCCCGAGTCCGTAGGGGAGTTGCAGCAATGAGACAAGATCAAAATCATGAAAAAGGGGTAGAAATTACAAATAAATAAAAAATGTTCAATGTCCATTCAACTCAGGCTTGCTTGAATATTGTCTCTGGAGTACCCGATGTCTGTCTGAACAAAAAAACTCCAGTCACAGCATACACTTTTCACACTATCGTGCCAACCCAAAGCAAACTGAACTGTCTCTGATATATTCTTTGCACATTGTAATATATAATATAGTATATAGCAGCATTTGCCATTTAGCATACACTTTTATCCAAAGCAACTAACATCAGTGAGTGCATACATTAGTGCATGATCTTTTTTACATGAGCCAGCTTGGGCCAGCTTGGTTTGGCTTGGCTTGGCTCAATAGTGTGAAAAGCCCTCTATAGAGAATGCTGTTTGTAATGGTGAGTCATAGTTGACTATCTAACCTGGGCGGCATCCCAAATGGCATCCTATTCCCTATATAGTACACTACCTTTGACCAAGACCCATACGGCTCTGGTCAAAAGTAGTGCACTACAAAGGAAGCAGGGTGCCATTTGGGACGCACCACTGGCGTTGAAGCCTGAGAACTTCCAATCATTGCCTCATTTCTGCCACAGGAATGTGACAATACGGCCTGCCACTGCACGTGTCTCGAAGTTCACCTAGCATTTTTCCCTTAATTATAACTGTCACTAACGGTCAAACAATTCCCTCAGTGGAATGTTGCTTCTCGTCCTGAATGGCACGGTGACTGTCTCATCTGGCTAATTTCCTTGCAAACAAAAACGCCATATTTCTGTCTCCAATCCTCACAATTCTGATGGGGAGCAGGTGAAGCGGTTTCTTAATTCAGTTGTTGGATGGTATATACTTAATTGAATGGGAAGTCAGAGAAAAAAAAGGTATGTTGGTGGAGTGTGTATTATGTGTGGCTGTAGCCGCAGCACACGGCTAACCCTACTGTAGTAGACTTGGCAGTGAGATCCAAATCTCTGGGAGTGATTTCTTGCAAAGCTGGCCCAAATGAAACCATCTTGTTTTAATCAGGGATTCTGGCTGCGATACCAGCAGTGGGAGCTGTGAGGACTTGGCAGTCGGTTAGCATCGCAGACTGTGGCACTCGTACAAAATACACAAATATTTCCACAGTAATTATGTGTCAAGTTAAACACGCAATTGAGGGCTTGGGCTGAATGTGTTGGAGGAGGTGGGGGGACTGGGGTGAGGGCACAGTGTTAGTTGGACGCCAGGGATTGAGTGAGACCCCTAGCAAGACAAATTAGGCCATCAGACTTTGATGGGGTTCAGAAATTTTGGCTACAGCAACGTAATGGACCGCATTGTAATTATGAACGCTCTATGGATTGAGTAACATCATGTGGTCTTGGCACGTTCCTTCTCAATGGAGAGAGGCTCTTCCAGTTCACAAGATTTCCAGTTCAACTTCAAAGGTTGGGTGGACAGCCAAAGGACTAAGTAATCGTGAGATCATTGACTTGTCTTTTTTGCGGTCCCCTGTTTTTACAGGCACATTTGTAAATCTACATTGGCACCAGTGCTCTACAATGAAATACGATCACTGTCTTGTTCCACAGTTCAACTAAGGCAGCTGGAATACGGAAGGATAGAAAGTTAGAAAGATGGACTTCAGAACCACTGTGTGCTGACATATCGGTCAGAATAATAATGGGAGAATAGACCACTGAGACTAATCCCACTTCCCTGTCTGTCTTTGTGTATATAAGAGATATCCTATCATAAAAGGAAACTAGTAACACATGACTTAACCTCAACATTCAATATCAATGCAATAAGGATGACATAACACCAATACAAACGGACCAAGACAAATTACCGTAAACTTTAACTTAAAGTAACCCCATAGATATAGATCACTGATACAGTATATTGTCTATGAGTAAACCCGTTCATAACATATGAAGTGGCGACAAAGGGCCTTGATGTGTTGTGAAAAGTGTTGTGTCATTCCTAAGTAGCATTATATAGGCTTTATGTAGGCTTTATGATCTGAAGCTGTGCCCAGGAAGCTTTTCTCTCAGCTGTAAGGCTATGACGCACTCATTACACCGTCAGCTACAACTCTAATCCTCCTCTACTCTCTCTCCTTACTCAGATGGATCCGGCACTGTGACAACGCTCCTCGGAAAGAATATGCTCATTAGCAAAAAAACAGCCAACAGTAGATCTCCCCCTGTCTATTAGTGTTACATTTACTTCACGTATGACAGTGATTCATCACAAATATTAGCTTGGATGGCGAATCCTGTCGCTTTACACTTCTATTTCTGCTGTGACAACCATTAAATCACCTGCCACAGCTACACTACACTAATGCCACTATGCCTCGGATGTGGAACCTTTATAGGGCTTCCTCATTGGCCCCGTACACACTCATGTTGTTCAACTGGTGCACAACGCATTTGATGCGATTGGTGAGATACAACTGATATGTTTGTGATAGGTTTGTGATCGGAAAAAAGCTCTCTGTTGTATCACAACCATAATAGCAAATGCGTTGTACATCAGTTACTACTTTCAACAAATGCCTTCCATGGCCAGACTGAGTGAATTAAGTCTTAAATTCTCACAGAGAATATCACTAACAGATAAATATATTTGGTAACTTTTATCTTCAATATCTTCAGAACAGAGATCTTAAAGTTAGCCTGATATGAGAGAACAGCTTAGCAGAGAGGAGTTCAAGAGCTTGTTGCCCAAGTGAAAAATAAACAAAAGTATGTATTTGAGTACCACTGGAGTGCTGTGATACCTACCACATATGGTATGCTGACATTCTGCTTTCACAGGCAGCCTCGAGCCTCTGTTCCCTCTACCCCGTATGGTGTGGAATTTGGTATTTCCAGAGGTCTCTTATTCTTGAAAAAAACATTGTGTCAGTTTTTGTTTTCCTGCTCCTTTTTGTGTTTCTTTCAAGAGACGGTATGGGAATTGAGAAATGAGAAGTAAACAGTAGGACCCAGCTCCATTTCTTATTTAAATGCTCACATTGTCTATGCCAAAACACTGATTTCCCTCATTATGAATCCACACAAAGACCACCTTCCCAGGTGTCTGCTACAGATGGTGATAAAATGGTGTTTGCACATTTTGAAGGGCGTTGTCTTGGGTTTTCTTAAATCCATTATTTAGGATATCCATGGCTAGATTTCTATTATTATGCATTTTCCTCAAACTTACTAAATTCCTGGTTGAATTGTCCCTTGTCACAAAACATTGTGCTCTAGAAAGTTTAGTGCAAGGTATAAATGATTATTTGAAGAGTAAACGGTGGCTGTCTGGCTGAATTTTCACCAAAATCTTTTTCATTTCACCCATTGATCAACTTTGAGCAACATCAAAATGAATCATCACCGTGATAGAAGTTTAGACCAGTGTTCTCAAGCCCTGTGAAGCCAACAGGAAGACCCTGAGACCCTCAAGGGGTCCTAGAAAAAGCAGAGGGATAACTAACATTTACAAAAACTACAAAATGTCATCAGTAAGCCCAAAATACCTCACATATTATGGAAAAGCACTGTTGGCACACTAACATGTATTTGAAAAATCTAAATGCAATTTCATCCTTGGGTGTCCACAATAAATGCATGTTTATGGCTATAGCACAGCAGTTCCCAAACTTGTGGTCAAGGACACCGTGTGGGATCGCATGATCTAATAATGGGGTTGTGAGGGGAAAATCAAACAAATCTTTGTGATTTCATAAAATGCAATGTCTTGCAACTGTAGCCTATGTTGCAATGTTTAGAGGTTCAAATCCATTCAATTAGATCCGTTAGAATATACTTGAACCCTGTTCCTATGTGTTAGGAGGGCACGCAGTAGCCTAAAAGTTAATGTAAGTGTATAATAAATAACTTTTCAAATGGTTGAGGTCACTGAAATTTCCTTATGTCAATTTGTGTCATGCAAACCTTTGCATAACCTTTGCTCTTTGAAATGTTGTATCTGAATCACAGTGCACCTGTATTTTCCCAGAGTCTCAGGGCACCAGAAAAGAAAAGGTTGAGAACCCCAGGTCTTTATTACAGTCCAGAAATAGCCAAGCCAATGCTCATCCATCTTAAACTTTTGGGGTATCAAAACGCATCCTATCCATTTATTTAGGCCTACAATCATGTCCATTACTTTGAGTGTCCATGTGTGCTATCATTTTCATTGTGCAATTAAAAGTAGTACACTGAACCAGTGTTAATGAACAACATCATCAAGGCAACATCAGATTTGAGAAAGATTTTCAAAACTATGTCTGCTTTAGGCCTACAAGTCAATACTTCCATCTGGCTATGTCCACAGAAGCGCCATACTGGGAGTTTATGGGCTGTGGTGTATTAAATTATGCCAGTAGGGGTCGCTTTAGCCGTACAATACTGTGTTCCTTTATAGGTGTGAAAGGAATGCCTTTTCACCCCTAAAAGCAAACTTTTACGGGAGGCATCTTGATCAACAACATTTTCACACAAAAAGTGCTATTTTTCCAAACAATTATCAACCTTTAACGTAAAAGTAGCCTAACCTATAAATGTCACATTTTACTGAAATTAATGTTATTGGCTATTCAAGTAAAATATTATAATTTTTCAGCCTACATGTGCACTTCTCAAACCTACTCAAACTTGATGTAAAGATGTAATGAGCTGATCTGCATATTTTCAATGAATTTCTATTATTTTCACCAACAAATTACCATAAATAGCAAAGCAATAGTTTTACCCTCAAATCCATGTAGCATGTGCCATCCAGGTCTTGCAATGACATGTGGAGCTCTGATATCCTCTGAGCACACTAAACTGATTTTGGATGCAAGGGTATGCAAGGTTATTGTGAGTTACGGGTTGCAATTAGTTTAACAAAAAATATGTCTTCAAATGTGGCCATTTCTATGTAAATCCCGGTAGCCTACTAACGCTCTAATCTTTTAAACAATTAATAAGGCTGGCTCGTGTATAGTGACGCGCAGGTCAGGGTCAAGGTGTTACTCAAATTTCGTTTCATTTGCACAAAGACAGACAGACGCCCGCCCTAATGATAGTCAATATTGTTAATGACAAAGAAAGGATCCTTTTAGGACACAGACATCCTTAAAGTTGTCTGTCTCTGCTTAAACTCGCAAATGTGGAGAGCTAGGGTGTTTTTGCAATGCAGCAATCTGCTGATTTGTAACTTAAGATAAAGTAGGCTACTTTGAAAAGGTAAGCTTCAAGGACTCGGTCATTTAGCAGTTTACCTGTGTAATCTGAGTGGCTGAGCTTGTGCCTTGCAATTGTCAGTGGAGAGGGGAGAAAATACAGATGAGTTATTTTCTCCTTGTTTGGCAGTAAGCACTTCACAGAAAATGAAGCATTTTAAAGATAGCTGTAAAAGACTGAGGTGCATCTGTCTATTCTATATTAAGCCATTCGTATCAAAACAACGCAGGGTAATGTATTTAAATACAAGTCCTATTATTTTTATTGTTATTTTGCATTTTCTCATTCCCTGCCTCGCATCTTTGGCCACCAGATGTGTCTCCACATTGAATAATTATTTCTCCTCCCCAGAGTCAAATAAATGCAATCAATATGAGTATTGCTCTCAGGCCTTGAAATATTACATTAATGTTCCATGTGGTGACATTTTAGCTGGAATTTTCAAATACATCATGAAGGTTCAAATTAATATTTATCAGCGAGAGGCTTTTATGCTTTGCAAAACAGTATTAGCGTGAACTCGAATAATCTCATCCTATAGTCTAAGCATGGTAGAAATGGCATTTAGGCCTACCGTTAATGTATTTTAAGCTTTAACAGCTCTATGTGTACGTTTTCGGGTATTCTCAATGCTATTGCTACATATGCATAGCCTATTAGTTGCAGAGGATTCAGTTTCTTATTTCTGTAATTAAGCCATTATTTCTTCAAAAAAAAAATGTTTGTTATCCTCAAAATTATAATTAATTTGTTGACATTGTTTATAGATATTGTATGAGTATTTATATAGGAAACTTAGGCTACTTCTTCAATAACAGACACCAGTTTGTTCTTGTGATTCCAGAAATCTTTGAATATTTAACATCACATAGATGAGCGGATCTCACTAGAGTGAGCAGAGGGGGACTGTGATGATAGGGGGAAGGTGATAGCCCATGTCAGGGGACGCGCCGTTGAGAATTATTTATTCAAGTATGTTAAACTATTTGTCCTTCCTGTCCTTGCTGATCAGAGCAGAAAAACGCAGGAAATTCAAAAAAGATCAATTTCTCGATATGTACTTGAACTCTCAAGATAAAGGCGGATCCACAACATATTGCTCTTGCACACCACTCAGCAAAGGCATTTGATGAAGATTGTGTTTTACGCACGGTTCCTTTGCAATGCATCGCAAGAATCATGCTGTCAATCTAAGGAAATTGTTATGCATCCTTCACCGCAGGGAATTGCATTCTATCGTTTATTGATCTGATTTAAATTATTCTTGTCATTGAACCCAAATTTATTCTACCATTGATCTTACAGGGAAAATATGAAACGATTTGGGTTTGCTCTTTGGTGACCCCCAGGTCAAGGAGATTTTAACATTGGTCTTATTAAGCTTGGCATATGTCACCTCTCTCTTAACTGAAACTGCACTTATGCGCTCCCCGCTTTCCTGCGCTGCACTGCCTAAACGCCCAAAACATCCGTTAGGACATTAAAACAAGACAGTCCAGTGAATCCCTATAACAACTATATCAACAACAAAAAATGTCTGTCCATAAATAACCTATATGGGAAGGAGATGTTGCTGTCTATGGATAATTTTTGCTTCTTCACCTACTCTTATTATTCCTACTGGCATCCGACTGGTGTCCTTCCCAGACATTTCCAAATACAGGACTAGAAAGGATATTCTATAGTGTGTTTGGAGAAATTGATCAGGCAACTATTTGTCTGTGCTGCCCACTTACTTAGAAGTTACCTACATTGTCCCTATAAACTAAAGTGTGGTAGGCCTATGTGTTAGGCCTCTTATGAATGAAATCATTGGGCAAAATCCCTATGAAAATTATACATAAAAAAAAACATGACTTGGTCAGGTTAGGTGGCTATGCCAGAGGTTTTGTGTGAGGCTGTGCCTAAGGTGGGTGTAAACTTTTATTTTTACGACGAGTAATATGGAGATTAAACCCACTCTCTTTACCTCTGAGGAAGTACCCCCTCTCAAAGGCAAGGCATGAATTACTTTGTAAATATATCCCGTTGATATATTGCTTGAGTGGCTAGAAACGGGTGTCAGAGTCCGCCGAGTGTGTGGAAGTCAATAGGCTGACAACATATGTGCTCCACAGTACCTAGACAATGATCTTGGGTCATTTTAGCATTTTCCTCAGTAATGGTTAAGGTTAGGATTAGGGGAGGTGAAGCTGATCCTAGATCTGTACCTAGGGGAAACTTCATCCTGGAGCTAGCCAAGCTGCAATAAAACAGCATCTCTGTGCCTCCAAGAGCTTGTACACTGAGCCAGGTGTTGCGGTAACAGAGTTCCCCCGTGGCCTACTGATGAAGAACATCTGGAGTGCTTCTGTTCCGCCACTTCTTTCCTGTCCCCGATATGACCAGGCGATGTAGCTAACAGTGCGATGCATGTCGACACATGGCTCCCAAGGTCCCTTGACAGGGTATGAAGTGCTCCAATATTCATACCTGGCAACGCTGCCCTGTTGACATTGTGCACCGGGTTTCCATATGTGTGGGACTGGTGTCAGGTGCTGGGGCTCGGAGCCTATTGCAGTAAGGTAACCTCAGGGATGCTCTTGGAACTGTTTCAGGTCCAAATGGACATCAGATGCAGAAGTAAGAAAGAAGATGGAATGACCCGTATTCATTAAGCATCTCATAGTAGGAGTGCTGATCTAGGATTCATTTTGCTGATCTAGGATTCATGGACAAGGTGGGACCTTGCAGCACTCCTTCTCTGAGGCTGCGTTTAGACAGGCAGCCCAATTCTGATATTTTTTTCCCTAATTGGTCTTTTGACCAACCAGATCAGTTTTGAAAAAGATCTGAAAAAATATCAGAATTGGTCTGCCTGTGTAAACGCAGCCTTTATTAATATGGACCCTGATTGCTAAGGATCAGACTCAGGTAATAGCACAGGTGAACAAAACCCCTTAAATGGCAGTTGTTGTGAAGAGAGAATATCTCAAGAACAGTGGTGGTCGGTGCCGTTTAAGATGAGGGAGGACGCTATTTTTTTTAATGAGCATGGCCTTATTTCTATGACAGCATATTGGATGACTGTCATTCATATTCCATTCAACCAACTCAATGTAACATCGATAGGTGTAGGCTACTACATGATACTCTGATTTTTCCTATACCCATCATGAGGTTGCTACAACCTAGCTTATGATGTCCGTGCCCCCGCGGAAATCTAATTAGCATAATAAAAAAATCCCCACCGCATCTGCGGTGAAAGGTGACAGAGCTAGAGCAGTGTTTGTCAGACTATGAGACATCCCGAAAATCGGTCTTCCACAAGCATCTTGGGACTCATCTGAAGTCGGTACAGCCGACCTGCCAACTTCTGTCTGTAGCGTCCGAACAGTTTGGGCTACACACTAATATGACTCCTATGTGCAAAGGAGAGCTTCTCACGAACACGTACATGTTGTTTTGCTCTAGGATGCTCACATGCCTCACAAGACTCGTCTGAAGGTCCCCCGGTAGCAGCTGAAAAAAGTGATGGAAGTATATAAGGAGACTGTTTAGTACCAAAAATAAGGGGTTAAATACATGTAAAAAAAAAAAAAATACAGTTTCCTGATCTTTCTTAGATCTTCATCTCAAGGTATATGACAGACAAACTTCCTTTAGATCATTTTTTGGGGACTATCTGTTGTTCCATGTAGTGAATCTGTTATTCAATGCGTTTGTATGGGCTAATAGCAGTAAGGCCCCCAAAACATTGTCATCAAAAATATTTTTCTAAAATCTTTTTTTGAATCTTCAAGGAGTCTTAAAATTCTAAATCAAATAGCTAAATAATCCTTCTTAAAACAATTCCATATAGTTTAGTAGAACTTACACAGTAATTATGACAAATTCCGGAGGACGTCCTCCAACCTATCAGAGCTCTTGCAGCATGAACTGACATGTTGTCCACCCAATCAAAGGATCAGAGAATTAATCTAGTACTGAAAGCATAAACTACAGCTAGCTAGCACTGCAGTGCATAAAAATGTGATGAGAAGTTGACTCAAAGAAAGAGAAAGTCAATTGTTGAAAAGTTTTGAACAAATTTATTTATTTAAAAATGAAGGAGAAGCAAGAGAGAGAGAGAGAGAGCGATATTTAGTTGTATTTTTTAAACTTTCACTTTCACTTAGCTATCGAATGCAGCTAGCTAGTTTAGCCTACTCAAACACCCGGCTCAAACAGAGAGGGATGCTACACTATATATACAAAAGTATGTGGACATACTTGTGTATGTGGATTCGGCTATTCTGGGTTTGGTGGATGCAAGGAGAACGCTACCTGCCCCAATGCATAGTGCCAACTGTAAAGTTTGCTGGAGGAGGAATAATGGTCTGGGGCTGTTTTTCATGGTTAGGGCTGGCCCCCTTAGTTCCAGTTAGGGCTGTTACGTTGACCGTATTACCGCCACACTGGCGGTGAGGAGTCATGACGGCAGTCAAATTCCACGTGACCGTTTAGTCACTGTAATTAGGCTTCTCCAAGCTCTGATGCCGCTGATGGTCATTAGTAGTCTACCAAACTTGCTAACCGCCTGGTACTCAGCACACTATTGTCCCTCTAATCACTCTGACATCAATGCAAATGTATTCGAAAAATCTAATCAAACACTTCATGAGAGCCCATGAGCTCATGTTGCACAACATTTCTATAGGCTATGCAATTGTGTGAGAAAATAGAGTGATGGCTTCTATTAAAAAGAGGAGGATCCCATCAGCTTTCTATAGGCTAGGTCAACTATATTTATTTCTCAACATTCCTAATATTAAGCACATTGCTTCTCTTTACAACAGGAGTATAGCCTTTCTGGCTGGCATGAAAATGAACCACGGGAAAAGCCTCCTCCATTCGCTATTTAAGTGCATAGATGACATGTATTTTTTTCCCCTGCTTCGAGTTCTTCCTATTTCTTCAATATGCACCTCTGAATTGGATAAGGACGCGCGCAGTTGCGTCCCCGATGTGTCTGTCTTCACTTGTAGCCTGTGAGAAAGACCTGATCACGTGACGGAGAGCCATGTGAGTGAGAGGTGCTTCGAGCACGCAGCTAGGAGAAGGGAATTATAATTATTATATTCAGCCCAAGGGCACAATGGCCACTGGCCGCAAAAAGCATGGATTATTTTAGGGGGTATTATGGCCACACAAAGGGGATGCCGCCTGGAAATTTGAGGGTTATGAATGCTTGTCATTGAATGAAGTGTGTACAGCCTGCGCAAAAAACAAAGCAGAGCTCATGCCTTTATTGCAACTTTTTTCAAATCATCATTAGAGTTGCATCATGCAGCCTTAGAATGTAGTAAAAATCAAAACATACAGCCCAAAGTTTGTATCACAACTACAGTTACATAAATAACTCTAAATTAAGCATATATAGGAGTAGCTGTTTCTTTGTTAACACAGAATAGCCACATGTGCCCACTCCCTCAAATCGTTTGGAGAAAATATTCTTTCTATTTTATTCATCTATGTTCAATTGTATTCTTCATACTATAAAATAATATAAAATAATGCCACAGAATTCTAAGTGAATCTTGTCTGCTAAATTAACTAGTGTAGCCCACAGCCATATCGCATAGCCAGATCAGGGCCTAACATAAGGACAACTCATAGTATACTATTCTGTTCTTCTGAAATAGACTACATTTTCTTCATATCATGTTTCTTTAGACCTGTCTAAAATAAATAATGGATTTATTGTGATAGGGTAGGCTATATTACATGGATTTGTTAGATTTTTTTCACATGTAGATGTTCCAAAGGTCTGCTTCAGTGGATGGTAGGCTATGTGGGGAAGCCAGGAGATTCTAAATGTCTTTATGTTAATTAAGTCAATTACCGTGAGACCGGCAGTTATTTGCTTGACAATCACGGCTGACGAAATTTCATGACTGCCACATCCCTAGTTCCAGTCAAGGGAAATCTTAACGCTGCAGCATACAATTACATTCTAGACGATTCTGTGCTTCCAACTTTGTGGCAACAGTTTGGGGAAGGCCCTTTCCTGTTTCAGCATGACAATTCCCCCATGCACAAAGCGAGGTCCATACAGAAATGGTTTGTCAAGATCAGTGTGGAAGAACTTGACTGGCCTGCACAGAGCCCTGACCTCAACCCCATCGAACACCTTTGGGATTAATTGGAACGCCGACTGCGAGCCAGGCCTAATCGCCCAACATCAGTGCCCGACCTCACTAATGTTCTTATGGCTGAATGGAAGCAAGTCCCTGCAGAAATGTTCCAACATCTAGTGGAAAGCCTTCCCAGAAGAGTGGAGGCTGTTACAGCAGCAAAGAGGGGACCAAATTTATATTAATACACATGATTTTGGAATGAGAAATTAGTTAGTTCCTTCTCGCATCTACGCGCTCTCCTCCTCTCACCTTTTTCCTTTGCTTGTGGACTTCAGTGCACAACACATCAGCTGTCTGTGACCAGGCGAAAAAAACCTTCCAAGCCAAACCTTCATATCATAACCTCTATACACAGCCTACATCATTGTCACCATATTAGCTAACGTCATAGTCAACATAGCTACTAGAACTAGCGCGTTAGTAAACCCGCTACAATCATGCAGTACAGTGTACAGTCAGCAAGCAGTTTAGCAGTTACACCGGCGGGCCCCCAGTCGCAATAAATTAATAAAACCAAAAGCTTACCTTGACTTGTAAGAGTTCCAGTGTTGTATAGCTATAGCCAGCTAGCTAACATAGCATCCTTCTCTGTTTGAGCTGGGTGTTTGAGTAGGCTAAACTAGCTAGCTGCATTCGCTAGCTAAGTAAGTGAAAGTGAAAAAAATACAACGAAATATAGCTAGCGCTCTCTCTCTCGCTCTCTATTGCTTCTTCTTCATTTTTAAAGAAATTAATTTGTTCCCAACTGTTCAACTATTGTTTTCTCTCTCTTTGAGTCAACTACTCATCACATTTTATGCACTGCAGTGTTTGCTAGCTGTAGCTTTCAGTACTAAATTAATTCTCTGATCCTTTGATTGGGTGGACAAGATGTCAGTTCATGCTGCAAGAGCTCTGATAGGTTGGGGGACGTCCTCCAGAAGTTGTCATAATAATTAATATAGCCAGAGGAGGATGGAAACTAGCTGTTGAGGCTGCTGTAGACCTTCATTGCAAAACAGTGTGTTTTAATAAATTATTTGGTGACATGTGAATATATTTAGTATAGTTTTATCTAAATAAGATAACTTTTTTAATGTTTCCCTATTTTTATTTTGATGAAATTCACTGAGGAGGATGGTCCTCTGGTTCCTCCTCTGAGGAGGCTCCACTGCTCAAGAATACCTCAAGACAGTTACAAGGAGACCATTTTGGATCATAACATTCACTTACACAAACTCCCACTTGTCAAACAATCAGCCTGTTTCAAATGCACATTATACAAAGTAGGTGACCACCATGCACTAATGCACACACAGATACAGTGAGGGAAAAAAGTATTTGATCCCCTGCTGATTTTGTACGTTTGCCTACTGACAAAGACATGATCAGTCTATAATTTTAATGGTAGGTTTATTTGAACAGGGAGAGACAGAATAACAACAAAAAAATCCAGAAAAACGCATGTCAAAAATGTTATGAATTGATTTGCATTTTAATGAGGGAAATAAGTATTTGACCCCCTCTCAATCAGAAAGATTGTCTTTTATACAGGTAACGAGCTGAGATTAGGAGCACACTCTTAAAGGGACACCTGTCCACCTGTCCACCTGTCCACCTGTCCACAGAAGCAATCAATCAATCAGATTCCAAACTCTCCACCATGGCCAAGACCAAAGAGCTCTCCAAGGATGTCAGGGACAAGATTGTAGACCTACACAAGGCTGGAATGGGCTACAAGACCATCGCCAAGCAGCTTGGTGAGAAGGTGACAACAGTTGGTGCGATTATTCGCAAATGGAAGAAACACAAAATAACTGTCAATCTCCCTCGGCCTGGGGCTCCATGCAAGATCTCACCTCGTGGAGTTGCAATGATCATGAGAACAGTGAGGAATCAGCCCAGAACTACACAGGAGGATCTTGTCAATGATTTCAAGGCAGCTGGGACCATAGTCACCAAGAAAACAATTCGTAACACACTACGCCGTGAAGGACTGAAATCCTGCAGTGCCCGCAAGGTCCCCCTGCTCATGAAAGCACATATACATGCCCGTCTGAAGTTTGCCAATGAACATCTGAATGATTCAGAGGAGAACTGGGTGAAAGTGTTGTGGTCAGATGAGACCAAAATGGAGCTCTTTGGCATCAACTCAACTCGCCGTGTTTGGAGAAGGAGGAATGCTGCCTATGACCCCAAGAACACCATCCCCACCGTCAAACATGGAGGTGGAAACATGATGCTTTGGGGGTGTTTTTCTGCTAAGGGGACAGGACAACTTAACCGCATCAAAGGGACGATGGACGGGGCCATGCACCATCAAATCTTGGGTGAGAACCTCCTTCCCTCAGCCAGGGCATTGAAAATGGGTCGTGGATGGGTATTCCAGCATGACAATGACCCAAAACACACGGCCAAGTCAACAAAGGAGTGGCTCAAGAAGAAGCACATTAAGGTCCTGGAGTGGCCTAGCCAGTCTCCAGACCTTAATCCCATAGAAAATCTGTGGAGGGAGCTGAAGGTTCGAGTTGCCAAACGTCAGCCTCGAAACCTTAATGACTTGGAGAAGATCTGCAAAGAGGAGTGGAACAAAATCCCTCCTGAGATGTGTGCAAACCTGGTGGCCAACTACAAGAAACGCCTGACCTCTGTGATTGCCAACAAGGGTTTTGCCACCAAGTACTAAGTCATGTTTTGCAGAGGGGTCAAATACTTATTTTCCTCATTAAAATGCGAATCAATTTATAACATTTTTGACATGCGTTTTTCTGGATTCTGTCTCTCACTGTTCAAATAAACCTACTATTAAAATTATAGACTGATAATTTCTTTGTCAGTGGGCAAACGTACAATATCAGCAGGGGATCAAATACTTTTTTCCCTCACTGTACATACTTTTTACTCTGTTCTGCAGCTATAGGGTCTAATTGTATGAATTTCAACAGAACAGTTGCATAAACGGGGTATACTTGAGAGCTGGTATTAGGTAGCACTGTTTCCTATTCAATCATTAGTTTCAGAATATTTTTAATTCAGACATTCAAAATGACATCAAAAAAGTAAAGGCTCTCAGAAATAAAAGGCGGATTGATAGCAATTCAAGTATAGCAAGTAGTAGAGCAATTCAATCGTATTTCTGATTTAGGTGAAAAGTATTTACATAAATATTCCATCAGCACAGAAAGAATAAAGGATTTGCACAAATGTTAGATTAGGTCACGTGTTGGCTACTTCAATTAAGGTTGAAGCCTTTCTTTGCTAGAATTGCTTTTTGACAAGAGTGAAACATCAGGATCGAAGACAAAATTATTGGAATCTCCCTTTAATGCTCTCGCTTAGCTGTCATCTTAAGCAGCTGAGGTTATAAAAGGTTTACATTTCTTGGAAGCTTGTCCTTCATGCTACCCAATTGAATGGCAAGAACTGTGGCTCCAAAACAGCCTGTGCAAAAATAAAACAATATATAGAAATGCACAATAGTGGGATTTAATTATATAATACATAAAATGAAGCCCAAATTAATTTGCACCCAGGCTCTAAAGTAACAATGTAATCTCAGTGCTATAGCACAGTTGCAAATGGATTTCTGTCTCTTGTAATTTTATAAGAAACACTCTGGGGGTCACCTTAAAAGATGTCGCTATTTTTTAAAGCCAAAACTATCCTGTGGCCTGTCAGCAGAAGGAATGTCGGCGATGCAATCTGTTTTGTGCCATCGATTTGTCTGGTATTGCATCTTGTCACATGGTTGGGCTGTTAGGTCCACTAGTATTGGCAGAGATGACTAATTTTATACCCAGATGTCCATAATAAAGTTGGAGTATCTGCTTACTTGTGCGCAATCTAGTCCTTTCGAACTTCCTGACTGGTGCAGAATGAATTTGAACCCTGCTAAATGTTAAAGGAACTACATTACATAGCCCAGCATGAATGGAGGAGATGGGCTCAGCAGAATATGATGATCTTTCTATTAGTAGGCTTGGTATGCATTTAAATTTAAATTTTAGTTATTTAGCAGACGCTCTTATCCAGAGCAACTAGGGTTAAGTGCCTTGCTCAAGGGCACATCGACAGATGTTTCACCTCATCGGCTCAGGGATTCAAACCAGCGACCTTTTGGTTACTGGCCCAATGCTCTTAACCGCTAGGCTACCTGCCGCCTAGCCCAACGCACGTTGATGAGAAAATTACAGCCTCTCGCACATGATGTTGTCAACATAGCACTAAATGGGTCAGAATCAATCAAGTTTGTTCATGTAGGATGCATAGGCAGAGAGTAATTTATAGGGAGCAATATAAAGGCATACATAGTCAAATAATTGTTGATAGTTAACCCCATCCAAAAGAGCCACTTTTGGTCAAAAGGGGTAAAGCACATGTACTTTGCTCCTTGTGTTCCAGCCTATATATATATATACACACACACACACACACACACACACACACACACACGCACACACACACACACACACACACACACATCTAGGATTTTAAAACACAAAAAGTGATACATGAGCATGAAGAGGTCAGAAACTTTTTTCCCATTTCTAAATGGGACAATCATCTGACACTGTGCGTCACCCAGCACCTGTCAGGCTATCTCTCAGTACTGAGAGCTCCCCCACTGCCATAATATATTGCCCCTTATACTACAAATCCACTCAGCATTTTCCAAAACTTTTCATACGTCACATGATCTTACCCAAATACCCCAAGGGCCATAACTCAGTACAAGACCCCCCCTTCCTGGACCACCCTGTTTTGCCTCCTTTTGGGAGCAAAGCTCAGTATTTAACCTTTTAGGAATGGAGGCAGATCATGTTTTTATTTTTTCAAATAACAACAAAAGACTCTTGTCATTCGTAGAGGTCACTTTGGATATACAATGTGCCATGATTTAAGGTGTGTTTTAACGAACACCGGCGGTTCAGACTGAGTAGCTGCCAGAAAGGGCAGTTTGGGGACATTGTGTTCGTAATGTAGCCTAAAATAGAGAGGTAGTTCAAGAAGAAATGCCCCTCCAACCCCTCATATGATACTCCAAATCACCACATCCTCCCTCAACCCGCTGCCCACCAAGCAACCCGATCAGATGGCTTGTTAATTTCCTCATTTCAGAGTTTTATGGATTTTCCAGTTGCTGCTCTGTTCATAAACAAGCATTTCAGCTGACCCCCCCTCTCCCCGCGCCTCTTTGGACGTCAGCGTTTTCTCTGAAGGAGGAATCTTGAGCCCTGAAAGTTTATAAATAAGCCTTCTATCAAGTTCCACAACAGGTGTGACCTCTCTGTGTCCTAAAACTGAACACTTTCAGTGTGTGCTATCTCAAAAGCGGGCAAAGGGATCAACTATTTACTGCCATATCGCATAGAAACATTGTTCAGGCGGTGAGGTCACCTAAAATACACTGCACGTCCATTAGGTCGTTTTAGAAATAAAGTTGCCCTTTTGCAAGAGCCTGCCTTTTTTTGCGAGAGCCTGCCCTCTAAATTATGACACAGTATTAGACTGTCAACATAGCAGCTGTAGCAGGGACAGACAGTCATGTAGAGTTCTGCCCCTACCAGGGGAGTTTGGGATATTCGACTGGGCTTTCAAGGATACCCCTATATCAGGTGATATGGCCTAAAAGCCCTCATCACAACAAACTGTACAGAACTCAACCCATCCCTCTTCAATCAACAACCAATCACATGATGTGTGGAAGCAAGATAGTGGGTCAGGACAGTTTGTGCCATACCACCTTCTTTTCAACACCTACATTATACATTTTGCAAGAACTTAAATTAGCTTTGGTTAAAGTCAAACATTTGATTAAATAATACAATGTTGTTACATATAGTGTCATTATGGTGGATCATAATTTATTATCTGTCAGAAAATGTTGGTGAACAAAGTGACTGTATGTCAAATTATGTTGACATGTACTGTCATTAACCCCTAGAAGATGGAGACTCCCTTTAAGAGTCCAGTTTCTTTCTATGTTTTTTACCTAAGTAACCTCAATGGAACCTTTTCCTGATGGTTACCCTTAGCCTGCCTCTAGGGGGTGGTGCGTGGCCTATATATACCTCGGTGATTTGGTAAGCATTCATTCAGTGCCAGAAGGTTGCACAGAAAAAGTGTCTTAAAAATGAAAACGTTTTATAACCAATTGTTTGTAAATATAAACAACTGAGAAACATGTTACTCCCATGTCCTTAAATGTTCCTTGTCTCTGCACCTAACCCCTATCAACTGAGAGCTGCCTTTTAGAATGGGGAGCAGGTGAGCAAAGAATGAAAGCTTGCTGGATTACTTTACATTATTCAGATGTCTCCATTGCACCCCATGATGACTTGATGAGGCATGCCAAATAGTGACCTCTCCCCCAATATGCAAGCGCACACACACACGTACACACACACGCACGCACGCATACACATGCATGCACGCACGAAAGCACACACGCACACATGCACCTGAGTGTACAAATGCACATGCACACACCCACAACAACAACAACAACATGACATTAAATTCATCCCTATTGATTGAGTCAAGCCACAGAGGGATGTTGGAGTCGGGTCGACCTGCACGGGGTCAACACCAGCGGGTACTAAAGCTAGTTACGTTAAATGTGTATGTGGCTCTTGTCACAGATAAGCAGTTGAAACAGCTCTTGGTGTAGGAGTGGGAAAGATAGAGGCAAACAAGTGCAAGAGGCACAGAGTACCCTTTGTCCCAGCCCTCGACATTAAAGAGTGTCAAAAGCTAATAAATATTTCAGAATTAGGTGTGTGTCAGGGGCAGGGCCCACTCTATCGGGCGTCTGCTCTCTTTACTCTCCGAGGGGGAACAGGTGCAGGCGCATGAAAGAAGATTTCATTTCTAAAATAGCATTTAGCATTTTAGCCCTTCTGGAGATCCTCTCTGGGAGAAATGATCATGTAATCATACACCGTGCTGGCTGAAAACTTCTATAGTTGATCCTCAGAGACATATGGTGGCTTAAGCAGAGAGGGGAGAGTAGGAGAGCAGTAGGGGGAAGGGTTGAGAGGGAAAAAAAGGATTAAGACGTTTTTTTATATTTTTAAGATGGGAAACACTTTTACACATTGCGTAAATTACGTCTATATTTCACACATTTTGACATCAAAGAACAGCACAGTAGAGCTCAGTAGAGTACAGTACAGCACAGCACATAGCAGTAGAGTAGAGTTCAGTAAAGTACAGTAGAGTAGAGTTTAGTACAGTAAAGTACAAACATAGTGTACTCAACTCTAGTGTGCTCTACTGTGTACTGTATAGTGAAATATACTCTACTCAACTTTTTTTTACTTTACTGTACTGTACTCTACAGTGCTTAGCAAACTTTTTGAAAAAATGGTGTTTAACCAAATACAAAGTTATTTTACAGAAAACGAATTAACAACAGACTTTCAGCATGCTTATTGGGAAAGAGAGTCAGCATGCTCAGCACTGACACAAATGACTGATGATTGGCTGAAATAAATTGATAGTAAGAAGATTGTGGGAACTGTTTTGTTAGACTTCAGTGCAGCTTTTGATATCATTGATCATAACCTATTGCTGAAAAAACGTAGGTGTTATGGATTTGCATCCTCTGCCTTATCATGGATAGAGAGTTAACTATCTAATAGAGTGTTTTCTCTAATGGAAATTCAGAGTGTGGTGTAACGTAGGGCAGCCGGCTTGGGCCATTATTGTTTTCTGTTTTTACTAATTACCTTCCACTGACCTTGAATAAAGCCTGCGTGTCTATGTACGCTGACGACTCAACAGTCGGATATGACAGTAAAATAAATAACTGACACCCTTAACATAGAGCTCCAGTCATTTTTAGAATGGGTAACTAGCTGGTGCTAAATATCTCAAAAACTAAAAGCATCGTTTTTGGGACAAATCACTCGCTCAACACTAACCTTAATTTAGATCTATTATTGAATAATGTTGCGAAACATATAGACTCAATGGCTGCTAAAATTGGAAGAAGTCTGTCCATGATAAGGTGTTGCTCTGCTTTCTTGACATCCCAGTCAACCAGACAGGTCCTACAGGGCCTAGTTTTGTCACACCTGGACTACTGCCCAGCTGTGTGGTCATGTGCAGCAAAGAAGGACAAATTGCAGTTGGTCCAGAAGAGAGCAGCACGTATTGCACTTAGATGTACACGGAGGGTGAATGTCAGTAACATGCATGTCAATCTCTCCTGGCTCAAAGTTGAGGAGAGATTGACTGCGTCACTATTGGTCTTTGTGTGTTGAAGGTACCGAACTGTCTGTTCAAGCAGTTGGCACACAGTTCAGACACTCATTGGTACAATACAAGATATGCAATTAGAGGTCTCTTTACAGTCCCTAGGTCCAGAACAGAGGCTGGCAAACACACAGTGTTAAATAGAGCCATGACTACATGGAACTCTCTGCCACCCCAGGTAACTCAAGCTAGTAATAAAACCAGATTCAAAAAACATAAAAAGAACGGCACAACAGGGACTGTGAAGAGACATTTTTATATATTTTGTATTGTAATTTGCACTGTATTATGTATTGTATTATGTAGGTGGGTGGCCTTGCACGAGCCTTGGCTTGTGTGAGCAGGAACGGCTCATAGGGCATGATCCATCTCCTGTTTCTGAAGCGTGAGGCAGAGGCAGGAGATTATGTAGTATTATGTAGTGTTATGTATATTTGGTCTATTATGTTTATTATGTAGACTATGTATTTTATGTATTTTGTTGTTTTGTTTCCTGTTTGGACCCCAGGAAGAGTAGCCGCTGCATTGACAGCGGCTAATAAGGGATCCCAATAAATACTACTATTACTACTGTACTCTACTGTACTGTGCTGTACTGAATTATACTCTATTCAAAGAGAGAGAGAGAGGGAGAGAGGGAGAGAGGGAGAGAGGGAGAGAGAGAGAGGGATGGGTTGTCCTGACTGTTTTCACACTTGCTTTGACCACCAGACGACAGAAAGAGAAAGAACACAGTTATGAGAACATAAGAGTATGCTAGCGGAAGGGAGGACTGTAGATGTTTGGTAACAGAATGACGGCACAAACAGCACAAACTGTCATTCTGTTACCAAACTTTGCATCTGCTCTGTTCTTCAACTAAATGCGTTTTTGTAAAATGTTCAGTGGAAATTGTTAAAAGTAGTCCTTGTGCATTCATATAGTTGTATGATTTGTTTAACTTTGCAATCATTGGTTTTTGTTTGACATACATTTTAAAGTGAAAAATCTGAGTCTCAGTTTCACTCTGTTATCGTGGAACTGCCCATATGGCAAACACTTCAGCCATCACTGAAAGTAAATACACCCTTTCTGATATTATACAGTAGGCAGGTTTTAAAGCACGTGAATATATCTAAAATATCTAATACACATGCTAGATTGATAGGCCTATTTTACAAATCGGAGGACCATTTTTATTGGACACATTCTACTCCTATTTTGAGATGAGTAAGAGTAAGAGACATTAGTAAGAGACGGACAGGCAGCTTTAAGCAATGCAGTATATGCCTCTAATATAAGACAAACTAAATACAACAGGGCCACGGGTCTTCAGTACCTTTTGTAAAGAGAGGGTTGGGTACATCAAGACAACAAAATAGTTACGTGGTCTCATGCTCTATCCTGCTTTGCAAATTAAACTGTTGTGGTATTAAGACTAATATCTTTGACATTGTCTTGTGATGGCTCTGTTTAGAGGGCTCTGTTTATTTTCATCATTAGAGGAGTGTGCTGTCTCTTGAACAAGTGGGTAGAGCTTGCACTCGCGAGCCTCTGTGTCTTGTTTTTGAGTTTTTACATTCGAGTCATCAAATGCTGCTCGCACATAATGAGAGATGTGGCAATTAATTTTCTTTTAATCAAGGTCGAAATGAAGTAAATTGGTGCAGCCCGGCGAGCCCTCATTTTCTATTTTTTGCAGTGATGCAAAACAAATAGGATAAAATTATGGCCCTCCTCACCTTCTGTAATTATAAAGCGTGAACGATCAGAGGGAGATGATATGTGATATACACTACCTCCAACTCTCCCTCTCTCCCCCAGAGATCAGATTTCAGCTCTTTTGAAACAGATGACCATGTTTTCCTTCCCTGCTTCCCTAATTCGTCTGTTCTTTTCTCCCTCTGCTTCGGTTACAGACAGAGGGAGCAGCTCAACGTGACATTGACTGCTGTGTTGTTCTAATGCCTCTCAAATCTTATTAAAGGCCCAATGCAGCCGTTTTTATATTAATATCAAATCATTTCTGGGTAACAATTAAGTACCTTGCTGTAATAGCTTTTTAGCAAAACAACTTTCCTCAAGCAAGAACTTTGCTAGGGATGTCTGGGAGTGGTCTGAGCTGGGATGGCAAAACTGAAAACTAGCTGTTATTGGCAGAGAGGTTTGGAACTTTCTTTGTTATTGGTCTATTAACCAATTTACTGCATGGTGATGTCACAATGGAACTTCTGGAGAAGTGTGAATGCAATCTGATAGATGGTTCCAATATGTACAGTGCATTCAGACTTTTCCACATTTTGTTACGTTACAGCCTTATTCCAAAATGGATTAAATAAAAAAATGTCCTCATCAATCTACACACAATACCCCATAATGACAAAGCAAAAATAGGTTTTTAGAAATCTTTGCACATTTGTTACAAATAAAAAACATAAAAACCTTATTTAAGTATTCAGACCTTTTGCTATGAGAGTCCAAATTGAGCTCAGGTGCATCCTGTTTCCATTGATCATCCTTGAGATGTTTCTACAACTTGATTGGAGTCCACATGTGGTAAATTTAATTGATTGGACATGATTTGTAAAGGCACACACCTGTCTATATAAGGTCCCACAGTTGACAGTGCATGTCAGAGCAAAAACCAAGCCATGAGGTCGAAGGAATTGTCCGTAGAGCTCCGAGACAGGATTGTGTCGAGGCACAGATCTGGGGAAGGGTACCAAAACATTTCTGCAGCATTGAAGGTCCCCAATAACACAGTGGCCTCCATCATTCTTACATGGAAGAAGTTTGGAACCACCAAGACTCTTCCTAGAGCTGGCCGCCCGGCCAAACTGAGCAATCAAGGCGAGAAGGGCCTTGGTCAGGGAGGTGACCAAGAACCCGATGATCACTCTGACAGAGCTCCAGAGTTCCTCTGTGGAGATGGGAGAACCTTCCAGAAGGACAACCATCTCTACAGCACTCAACCAATCAGGCCTTTATGATAGAGTGGCCAGACAGAAGCCACTCCTCAGTAAAAGACACATGACAACTCCCTTGGAGTCTGGCAAAAGGCACCTAAAGGACTCTCAGACCATGAGAAACAAGATTCTCTGGTCTGATGAAACCAAGATTGAACTCTTTGGCCTGAATGCCAAGCGTCACGACTGGAGGAAACCTGGTACCATCCCTACGGTGAAGCATGGTGGTGGCAGCATCATGCTGTGGGGATGTTTTTCAGCAGCAGGGACTGGGAGACTAGTCAGGATTGAGGGAAAGATGAACGGAGCAAAGTACAGAGAGATCCTTGATGAAAACCTGCTCCAGAGCACTCAGGACCTCAGACTGGGGCGAAGGTTCACCTTCCAACAGGACAATGACCCTAAGCACACAGCCAAGACAACACAGGAGTGGCTTCTGGAAAAGTCTCTGAATGTCCTTGAATGGGGTATTTTGTGTAGATTGATGAGGGAAAAAAACAATTTAATCAATTTTAGAACAAGGCTGTAACGTAGCAAAATGTGGAAAAAGTCAAGGGGTCTGAATACTTTCCGAATGCACTGTATATAAAACATATTTGGGAGCACTATAAGGGTGAGTGGACATACTACCTTTTTCTTGGATCTTTGTCCAGCTATGTGAGAAGTTTGGATGTGTGTAAAACCCTACAGAGTCTGCGTTGTTTTAATATTATATGCCCACGGGAAGCAATTATGGTGCCTGTAAGTGTATTTAGACATAGCCTGTTTAAAATAAGTTGTTTCGTTTTGTTTAGAATTTGATTCAAATTATTCGCTCTCTTTTTAGTGAATTTGCTTATTGACAACATTTGGCATGTCCATGCTCACCCATAATGCAATTTACAGTAGGTCTAGCCCCTATAGTGCGAATGCTATGTATATATTTCCACATTGAAGGCATGCATTTACTTAGAACAATGTGGACTGCAACAGGTTCAAGTGAACATATTTAGGAAAGATGGGATAGGTCTAGAAAATAAAAAAATATTTCTGTAAGCTATTTAACAAACTATAATGGACTAACATTGGAATTGGAGTTGATTCCAAGGCAATACATAAAAGACCGTAAATACACAACTTGAAGCAACCACATATTTAGCCATGGAGCACGTTCTGATTGGCCAGTGTGGGGCCAAGCCTGGACACACCCACAACTAGTTTATTCATCAAAACCCAGCCCTTTCGCGCCAACGCCAGCAACTGCGCTGATAATTGTGCTTGTGAAAATAGCAAAAATATTTCTGACACCACCCCGAACCTATAGCGCTACCACCCAGCAGTTAGATTGACCATTATGTTAGGTTTGTTCAAATAGAGCCCTTAGTTTCATCAGCTGTTGTATTATATGATATAAAACACAGGAAAAACTGCATTTATGATCATCACACTTTCCTGCTGACCATATTTGAATAGACAACATTAATATACACAAAAAAGGTTTGATGATGTGATCTTTGTTTAGTGTCTTATAGATTATATTAATGAAAATTATACATTTGAGACATGGGACTTTTCCCTCTGTTGTTTGTTCAGGGTTTTGATTTTGTGATACTGCAATGCTCGAAGAGGGCCCCACAACTCCATTTCCTCTTGGAAGTGATTGAGGAAGTAACCACCTACCTCTTATTGTCCACTAGTTAAGAATGTAAGTACTGTAAATTGAGAAAACATATTGCCACGGACAAAAGTACCAAAACATTGCATTTAACGTGTGCATTGTTTCCTTTCACCTGTTTTCACGCTTTAGAGAAGCACTGTTCAAGGCTGCATTTTTTAACAGAGACCGTACTTTTTCAGTGTTGTCGTGAGAACTGTGCAATAATCCCAAAAGTTTTCATAGTGAGAGTAACTCTCTGGCTAAGGAATCCACAGCTCATGCCCTCTGTTGCTCATGTTGCGTGCATCTATCACACCAAATGTGTCTTGGCGCAGCCTTAACCATGAGGTGGATATGTGGTGTTGAAATGCACAAAACAAAAACATATACAAAAGCTTGATAGAGCATTAGCTCTTAAGTCAGCACTGTTAGGTGGATCCGGCAACAGCTGTCCAATCTGCTATTCCCTTACCCCTCCCCAATATCCCCCATCACCTTTCAAAAATGCTCCCTGTTTACCATACATAGGCAGCTGCCACCGCTGTTAACTTCCACAAGACAGCCGCCTGCTAGAGGACATTTGTACATGTCTTTATCTAATTAAGGTGAATGCCAGTTCCCTGGCCTCCCATGCAATGTGACTGGAAATAACAGTCGACCTTGATCAGGCTCTTCCCAGTGGAGAGCCAGGAAGCGTGTGGAGGGCATGTGTCTTAATTGATCAAAATGTAACTTTGCCAAAGAAAATGGCCCCTTGTTTCATAAGCCATTTCACGTCTCTACCATGTCAAAACAATTGTGAAATGTTATTGAGGCGGAGAGACAGTGAAATTCGAGGTTAGATCTTAAACTATCTCAGGGCTCTTGCTCTCAAAGATGCAGTGTGTTTCACATAACTGTATACTGTAACTTGATATAGCTCATGCTACCTTTGTTGTGAACTGACCCTAATTTGTGGTACAATGGCTCTCCACTCTCTCTGAATTGAGCAATTTAGTCCTACTATATCACAATTTGCACCTTTAGTCAACAGTATTGATGAGCATAAACCCTCGTTGAAAGTTAGATATCAACATTTAGCAATACAATGTCACCTGGTTCATGTTCATTAGGCACCAAACGGAAGAAAACAGACAAACAGCAAGGCATACCAGGACTTGTCCAATGAGAAGCGCTCATTTTCATTCTTCTTTGCAAAATGTTTTTTTTTTTATTCCGCTGTGTGCCCTAATGAACATGACCCAGGACTGGTTAGTTGAATCTGTAGGCCTAATCTTCACCCCATTAGTTATCCTCAGTAGCAATATCATGTAAGCTACTGTATGATCACAAGAAGGATAGGAAAAAAAGAGAGAGAAAGCTCTTTTGGATGGTTTAGCGAAACTGTAGTTTTTTTCAAACCTTGTCCTACCATATGATTTGTTTTAATGTATTCTAATTAGTGGTGGTGAAGGAGGAGGAGTCAGTAGGGAAGGGGTGTGTTGGCTACACCCTTGAGAGCAGACCTTATGAATCAATGGCTGGTGATAAATGTACTGGGTCATTGCTGAATCAAGTGATCTGCAGAATAATCTATAGATTTTTTGGTCTTCCTTAGTCTACTTCTTTATTATTCTGCATCACAGTATTGCAACGTCAGGGGGAAGCCCTGATGGATGGCTGGGTTCTCCCTCTGCGGTGCACTGACCATGTGGTTATGTTTAGGACCGTATGCAAAAAAAACAACCCAAGGCTCTTGGATTGTTGAAAATTCACTCAACTTTTTGTTTCTTACACACAAAGAAATTACTTTATAATGATGTTTTATCCTATTGTGTGTTATTCTTATTCAGTGTTAAAATACAAGTTGATGTACTCTAATACAGCAGTCTTAACATAACATTTAAGGTTAACATTTGAAGTGACCCACTGGGCACACATTGGTTTAATCAACGTTGTTTCCATGTCATTTCAATGACATTACGTTGAACCAACGTGGAATAGACAATGAATTGACGTCTGTGCCCAATGGGGAGGAACTGTCTTAGTGGCACCAGCAGCAATGCACTGTATGGCCACATTAAACATGTAGGATATGTAACAATATCCAGCCAACAATAATAGGATGGGGATTTGATCTATGAACACATCTTCAATATTTATAAAATAGTACATTTAACATCTGCATTTATTTCACTTGAATCGCTTAAAGTGTTAAAGGCTATCAATTTATTGAGAGAGGTTTAAATGTAAGTTATTAAACACCTTTAATACCCCCCAAAAGGCATAAGGTGAAAGTAGTGGTGGGGAATTATTCAGGTTATCCTAAACGCAAGTAGAATTTTGTGAAATCCCTAGTTTTCTTCTAGTTAAAGAGATCATGTTCTCAAGCCTACCTTGCCTGGGATCTCAGCTAGTAGAGGAAGGCCACAAAGTGTGAGTTTACAAATCCTTGCAGCCTAAATCCTACAATGAGCCTAGAGATCAAAACACTACCAACCTGTTTAGTTGACTGTGCTATCGATCCTCTAGATTCTTTATTATGTAGAACAGGGCGCATCACAAAACTGCTAATTGGCAATAATCTGTTTGTCAATAGTTCACAAGACTGCAGAATTTAGATAAGGAAAAGTTCAGGTTTAAAATACATTATCACAGCTCTTCTATTCCTATGGGCTTTGATCCTGGAATACCTTCAAGTTGTCTCATGCTCAGAATATTTTACAGAATAATGATACATGCACAATGGATGGTAGAGAAAGAGGACGGAGATGGGAGGTGAATGGTTTGCTTTTGAAAGTATTAGGTGATTGTGTGTTAAATTAAATAAAGCAGACATTTTCCCAACAATAATAATTTTCAACCAAATGAATGACATATATTGATCAGAATGGATTAATCTGATGTCAACCCCTTTAAGTATAGTGTGCAAAAAGATAACCTTTCATGCCTAGATGCTTTGTCATTACTTCCATGCCACTAAAGCTCTATCTACTATGTAGTAGACCTAGGCTATACCATGGCCCTATCCTAACACACAAAGTTGGGTATATCATGTTGATCTGTTTTGGTAAAAAGCTGAGGGATGGGCCTGGGGAAATGTAACCACTCTCAAATTCATAGACAGAGCTATGGATGCAAGGAATGACCAGCCATGATATCAAAATTATAGTTTTAACATGTTTTGAGACCATAATGTGTTTGCTTACATTTACATGGTTTACAAACATAA
Organism: Coregonus clupeaformis; assembly: GCF_020615455.1. Lineage (NCBI taxonomy): Eukaryota > Metazoa > Chordata > Actinopteri > Salmoniformes > Salmonidae > Coregonus > Coregonus clupeaformis. Next base: position 25,253,489 of record NC_059215.1, read on the forward strand.
AAAAACACATATTTTGGGTTCTGATGGGGTCCAACAGTTGAAATAAGCTTAGTTTCTGAGGCATTTACAGTGCCTTCAGAAAGTATTCATACCCCTTGGCTTATTCCACATTATGTTGTGTTACAGCCTGAACTCAAAATGGATTACATAGATTTTTTTCATCACCCATCTATACACAATACCCCATAATGACAGTGAAAACATGTTTTTAGAAATTTTAGCAAATTTATTGAAAATTCAATACAGAAATATCTAATTTACATAATTATTCACACCCCTGAGCCAATACTTGGTTAAGAGCTTGTAAGTAAGCATTTCACTGTAATGTATTCGGCGCATGTGCCAAATAAAATGTGATTTGATTTGATTTACCTTTGGTGGCGATTACAGCTGTGAGTCTTTTGGGGTAAATCTAAGAGCTTTGCACACCTGGATTGTACAATATTTGGTCATTATTCTTTTAAAAATTCTTCAAGCTCTGTCAAGTTGATTGTTGATAATTGCCAGACAACCATTTTCAAGTCTTGCCATAGATTTTCAAGATGATATAAGTCAAAACTGTAACTCGGCCACTCAGGAACATTCAATGTTGTCTTGGTAAGCAACTCCAGTGTAGATTTGGCCTTGCGTTTTAGGTTATTTTCCTGCTTTAGGTTATTTCCCAGTGTCTGTTGGAAAGCAGACTGAACCAGGTTTTCCTCTAGGATTTTGCCTGTGCTTATAGCTGTATTATGGGTTGTTTTTAATCCTAAAAAAATTCCTTAGTCCTTGCCGATGACAAGCATAAACATAAAATGAAGCAGCCACCACCATGCTTGAAAATATGAAGTGGGTCTCAGTGATGTGTTGTGTTGGATTTGCAGTATTACTTGTTGCAAACAGGATGCATGTTTTGGAATATTTTCACTCTGTCATTTAGGTTAGTATTGTGGAGTAACTACAATGTTGTTGAACCACCCTCAGTTTTCTCATATCACAACCATTAAACTCTGTAACTGTTTTAAAATCGCCATTGGCCTCATGGTGAAATCCCTGAGCAGTTTCCTTCCTCTCCGGCAACTGAGTTAGGAAGGACGCCTGTATCTTTGTAGTGACTGGGTGTATTAATACACCATCCAAAGTGTAATTAATAACTTCACCATGCTCAAAGGGATATTCCATTTCTGCTTTTTTATTTTTTACACATCTACCAATCAGTGCCCTTCTTTGCGAGGCATTGAAAAACCTCCCTGGTCTTTGTGGTTGAATCTGTGCTTGAAATTCACTACTCGATTGAGGGACCTTACAGATAACTGTATGTGTGATGTACAGAGATGGGGTAGTCATTCAAAAATCATGTGGTCCTCTGTAGCTCAATTGGTAGAGCATGGCGCTTGTAACGCCAGGGTAGTGGGTTCGATCCCCGGGACCACCCATACATAAAAATGTATGCACACATGACTGTAAGTCGCTTTGGATAAAAGCGTCTGCTAAATGGCATATTATTATTATTATTATTATTGAACACGGAATGAGTCCATGCAACTTATTATGGGATTTGTTAAGCACATTTTATTCCTGAACTTATTTAGGCTTGCCATAACAAAGGGGTTGAATACTTATTGACTCAAGACATTATAGCGTAATAAAATAAAAATACAAAATAATAATCTACAAACAAAATTCCACTTTAACATTATGGGATATTGTGTGTAGATCAGTGCCACAACATCTCAATTTGATCCATTTTAAATGCAGGCCGTAACACAACTAAATGTGGGAAAAGTAAAGTGGTGTGAATACATTCTGAAGGCACTGTATAAGTTAGGCCTATATTCTTCAAGAATTAATATATATCATTAATTTATAAGTCCACAAATGGATGTAGCAACTAAGCATTCTAGTGTTAATGTGGCCCTTTTCTTGAAGTACAGCTTCGAGCGACAACTGTGATTCTAAAGCCTGTCATGCTGAAATAGAGAACGACATCAGGATTCCGTTCCAGTTTTTCCAACCGACAACTGCTTACCGAGAAATTCAATTAAGGACTCCTCTTCCCACTCGCCAGGGCGGATCTTCCGGGCAACTCGCCCCATGTAAGAAATTGGAAAATGCAACAATAAAACAAGAAAAACTGAAAAAAGGTGCCAACTTTGATCAAGTATGCTCTCTCACAGTCCACCCTAAACACACATACCCCTTAGTTGGAATTGGAAAGTCACCGAAAGACAGCGAAGTAGCCTACAGGTAAGAGTTTTCATTTTCACCTCACTGTTCGCATTTCCAAAGATATCACTTAAGACGCTGAGCAACATCAAAGTAGCCTACTCTTTTCGGCATCGCTGGCTTTGACACCCGTAGGCTACCTGCCATTCGGCATGAAAATACGCTCAAAATGATACCTTTAACAGACGAATGGTTTAACGGTGAATAGCTTGTTTATACAGTGTAGCCCCTACCTCAGCGCGCGAGCTTGCGGACAGGAGCATTCGAACGACTCATAGGTAGGCTGCTGTGCTTTTGACTTTGACAGTGTCGAGGTGTGCTCTCACAAAAACTTTAAAATAGACTGCTGTCAAATTCCAAACTTTCGGAAAGACTAAAACATAACAATGTAGCCCACCGTTTGCCAAGTTGAGACAGTCTCAACTTTCTTGTGAGTGTTTATTTACGCAATCTCTATCGCACTGCCAAAATATACAACAGAGATGGCTTCTTCATTCTTTTTCATTATAGTTCAACCAACATGAAAATAACAGGGTCAGTGGCATAGCGCAGTTTCGCGGGCCCCCCGCAATGTCGAGCAAGCCCCCCCCCCAAAAAATAATAATAATAATTAATTAACAAAAAATTGCAATGGGGCAGAGGGAAAATTTAGCAGTTTTTTAGCTAATCCCATGCTATTTTACACATTTTGCCATAAGGTTGAGAGAAAATGTTGCTGATTTTAGAGCTAATTTCCTGCAATTTTTTTTTTTCATGGTTAATGACGTGTTCATATGCTGTCTGGTGGGCGGACCTCCAGGGCTACTGTATTTATCAAACTAGTAGGCCTAGGCCTAGCAACAATGCATGTAATAGCATTACATATTCAATGGTAATGCCACAAAATGCAGTTAAGCATGCATTTGATGAGGGTTGTCTTATCTTATCCACCTCATTGTATAATGATTAGCCTACAATGTTGCCATTATATATCTGCATTTTTATATGCAAAAAAAACAACAAAGCCCCACATCTTATTGCCGACTCATAGGCACACACATCTCACCCTTTGCCTTATTAAGTTGTTGAAGTGGCACCAGACACACACACACACACACACACACACATTGTGTAAATGTACACTCTTCATAGCACATATAATAAGATATCAGCCACATAGTGGTATTCAAGCCTGAAAGAGAGATTCATTATACTTGTATGAATATAATAAATACGATTTCTCATCTTATAGTTAGTAGGTTTCTTTTACATTCAAAACCTCAATATAATAATAAATGCCATTTAGCAGACACTTTTATTCAAAGTGACTTACAGTCATGCATGCGTACATTTTATGTAATTGAACCCACAATCCTGGCGTTGCAAGCACCATGCTCTACCAACTGAGCCATACAGAATCACTTATGATACTTCATTTGGAATATGCTTCTTGTTCATATTTTACGCTCAAAGATCAATCAACTGATCAGTACAATAAGCCAAGGAATTTGGTGGATAATACTGTCTTTACCTTAAGTCTTTAACTCATTTTCAAAGCATTGTTTTAATGATATCTTTGTATATGCCAGTGTGTATGGTACATGTATAGTATCCCCATACAGAGAGACTAGAGAAAAGATCACTGGTACTTTAAACCCGGGAGTTCTCATATTCTCGCCGGATCTTTCTCCTTTGCTAATTATTGTGTTGTTTTCAGGGCAAATATGTCATATCCATGGCGACCAGGCAGGTTAATTGTCTTTCGCGTGCAAGGCTCCCATAAGTAATTAATTACCCTTTTTTTTCTCTTCTCCCCTGTCTTTGGTTAAACAGATCATTCAAGGGAAGCCATCTCCCATATTAAAAATGCCAGTGGTATTAGCGCAGAAGGTAAACATGACACTTTTTTTTCTTCTCGTCAAGGATTGGGGATGTTCGTCTTCATATTTTATTCTGTGTGTGTTTTATACACATGCCATATGTGTATGTGTATAGATATGGTTTCATCATGCGTATCAAGCTTCACTATGGACCAATACTGTTAATGCAATATTTTTATTCCTGATTTATCTCCCATACTAACAGAACAGATTAGTTTAGATGCTGTTATGATGTAGGCCAATTTGTTATGAAGCTAGGGAAAACACTTTAATATCCTTGTTACCAACCTATTGTAGTCAAGCAGTCTATTAAGCACATGTTTAGGCATATTATATAGACAGTTTTGTCTTAAATGATTACAATAGTAAGCTCTAGCCAGGTCAAAAGGTAAGGTACATCAGCTTCTTACAATGGCATTGTTTGAAACTCCAAAGAAAAGTTTATGCAGTTTAGTGGTTTAATGGTGCACCTATAATTGTTGACAAAACTGTGTGATGTGGAGTGGTACGGGCTTAGTGTGCTTCCCATGATCAACAGCAGTTGCAGTGCAGTAAAGTGTTGTTCAGGAGTTAGAGAGAGGAGTAGGGTGAAGTTGCGCGAGATGCTGATCTTGGGTCAGTTTAGCATTTTCCTCACTATTGGGGGAGGAGAAGCTGATCCTAGATCTGTACCTAGGAGAAACTTCACCCCGGGGCGTCAGAGAGACAGACCACAGAGAGAGAGAGAGACACTCACACACTTTTCTTCTTCCTCTACTTTCTCCCAATTTACCCCCTTTTTTCATTGATTGTTTGAAAAAGTATGGGCAGGTGAACGGAAGGACAAAAACAGTACAGTAACATACATACTGTTTTAAGTAATGTAACTTCAATTGTTGGTGTATGGGTGCAATACTTCAGGCCTCTTGATTGGATCGCGCCATACCGACACAGGAAGTATTGACTTGTATGCAGTGGCCCTTGGTCGACAGGGTGGTTGAGTCTTCTTGCGTTGTTGGCTGTCTATTGTCATGCCTCCAACCTGTACATTTTCTGTAGACCTATCAGTCAGAGAAACATTCAGGTGTCTCAATCAATCAATTAAATGTATTTATAAAGCCCTTTTTACCTCAGCAGATGTCACAAAGTGCTTATACAGAACCCAGCCTAAAACCCCAAAGAGCAAGCAGTGCAGATGTAGAAGCACGGTGGCTAGGAAAAACCCTCTAGAAAGGAAGGAACCTAGGAATAAACCTAGAGAGGAACCAGGCTCTGAGGGGTGGCCAGTCCTCTTCTGGCTGTGCCCGGTGGATATTATAAGAGTACATGGCCATTAAGGCCAGATCGTTCTTCAAGATGTTCAAACGTTCATAGATGACCAGCAGGGTCAAATAATAATCACAGTGGTTATAGAGGGTGCAACAGGTCAGCATCTCAGTAGTAAATGTCAGTTAGCTTTTCATAGCCGAACATTCAGTGGTCGAGACAGCAGGTGCGGTAGAGAGTGTGAGAGAGGGTCAAAACAGCAGGTCTGGGACAAGGTAGCACGTCCGGTGAACAGGTCAGGGTTCCATAGCCGCAGGCAGAACAGCAGAAACTGGATCAGTAGCACGATCAGGTGGACTGGGGACAGGGACATCCAGAAGTCGTCTGGCCAGGTAGTCCTGAGGCAAGGTCCTAGGGCTCAGGTCCTCAAGGAGGGGAGAGAGAGAGCGCAAGAGAGAGATGGGAGAATTAGAGGGAGCATACTTAAGTTTACATAGGACACCAGATAAGACAGGAGAATTACACCAGATAGGACACACTGACTCTAGCCCCCCCGGCACATAGACTATTGCAGCATAGATACTGGAGACTGAGACGGGGGGGTCGGGGAACACTGTGGCCCCGTCCGACGGTACACCCGGACAGGGCCAACCAGGCAGGCTATAAACCCACCCACTTTTCCAAAGCACAGCCCCCCACACCACCAAATGGATATCAACAGACCACCATCTTGCTACCCTGAAACAAGGTGGAGTATAGCCCACAAAGATCTCCACCACCGCACAAGCCCGAGCGGGGGCAAAACCGGACAGGAAAATCACGTCAGTGACTCAACCCACTCAAGTCGAGTATAGCGAAAAAAGCCTTGCACGACGTGATACACCCCTCCTAGGGACGACATGGGAGAGCACTAGCAAGCCAGTGACTCAGCCCCCGTAATAGGGTCAGAGGCAGAGAATCCCAGTGGAGAGAGGGCAAGGGTGGTTCGTCACTCCAGTGCCTTGCCGTTCACCTTCACACCCCTGGGCAAGACTACACTCAATCATAGGACCTACTGAAGAGATGAGTCTTCAGTAAAGACTTAAAGGTCGAGACCGAGTCTGCGTCTCTCACATGGATTGGCTGACCATTCCATAAAACATTTGCTCTATAGGAGAAAGCCCTGCCTCCAGCTGTTTGCTTAGACATTCTAGGGACAATAAGGAGGCCTGCGTCTTGTAACCGTAGCGTACGTGTAGGTATGTACGGCAGGACCAAATCGGAGCGATAGGTAGGAGCAAGTCCATGTAATGCTTCGTAGGTTAGCAGTAAAACCTGGAAATCAGACCTAGCCTTAACAGGAAGCCTGTGTAGCACTGGAGTAAGAGGCTAGCACTGGAGTAATATGATCGAATTTTGGGGTTGTAGTCAAGATTCTAGCAGCCGTATTTAGCACTAGCTGAAGTTTATTTAGTGCTTTATCCATGTAGCCGGAGAGTAGAGCATTGTAGTAGTCTAATCTTGTTTTTGTCTTTTGGACAAAACATTTCTGATTTTTGCAATGTTACTAAGATGGAGAAAAGCTGCTCTTTAAATATTTTTGATATGTTCGTCAAAAGAGAGATCAGGGTCCAGAGTAACGCTGAGGTCCTTCACAGTTTTATTTGAGATATCACATCAAACAGCAGATCTCTTTGTTTCTTGGGACCTAGAACTAGCATCTCTGTTTTGTCCGAGTTTAAAAGTAAAAAATTTATTCTGAAGTACGTATCTGTCAAGGGTTTGCAGAATGAACCCTGTGTGTGTCAGACCTGTGGTTCAAATACTATTTGAAATCTTTCAGTGTTTGCTTTAGCATTCCTGCAGTCCCATATGGGCAGGGTTTGCGCTTTTGCAACTACTCTTGGTTCCATTGTGCCAGACAAGCTCAGTCAAGCTCAGCTCAAGTACAGTGGGGGAAAAAAAGTATTTAGTCAGCCACCAATTGTGCAAGTTCTCCCACTTAAAAAGATGAGAGAGGCCTGTAATTTTCATCATAGGTACACGTCAACTATGACAGACAAAATGAGATTTTTTTTCTCCAGAAAATCACATTGTAGGATTTTTAATGAATTTTTTGCAAATTATGGTGGAAAATAAGCATTTGGTCAATGACAAAAGTTTCTCAATACTTTGTTATATACCCTTTGTTGGCAATGACACAGGTCAAACGTTTTCTGTAAGTCTTCACAAGGTTTTCACACACTGTTGCTGGTATTTTGGCCCATTCCTCCATGCAGATCTCCTCTAGAGCAGTGATGTTTTGGGGCTGTCGCTGGGCAACACAGACTTTCAACTCCCTCCAAAGTTTTTCTATGGGGTTGAGATCTGGAGACTGGCTAGGCCACTCCAGGACCTTGAAATGCTTCTTACGAAGCCACTCCTTCGTTGCCCGGGCGGTGTGTTTGGGATCATTGTCATGCTGAAAGACCCAGCCACGTTTCATCTTCAATGCCCTTGCTGATGGAAGGAGGTTTTCACTCAAAATCTCACGATACATGGCCCCATTCATTCTTTCCTTTACACAGATCAGTCGTCCTGGTCCCTTTGCAGAAAAACAGCCCCAAAGCATGATGTTTCCACCCCCATGCTTCACAGTAGGTATGGTGTTCTTTGGATGCAACTCAGCATTCTTTACCAAAAAGTTCTATTTTGGTTTCATCTGACCATATGACATTCTCCCAATCCTCTTCTGGATCATCCAAATGCACTCTAGCAAACTTCAGACGGGCCTGGACATGTACTGGCTTAAGCAGGGGGACACGTCTGGCACTGCAGGATTTGAGCCCCTGGCGGCGTAGTGTGTTACTGATGGTAGGCTTTGTTACTTTGGTCCCAGCTCTCTGCAGGTCATTCACTAGGTCCCCCCGTGTGGTTCTGGGATTTTTGCTCACCGTTCTTGTGATCATTTTGACCCCACGGGGTGAGATCTTGCGTGGAGCCCCAGATCGAGGGAGATTATCAGTGGTCTTGTATGTCTTCCATTTCCTAATAATTGCGCCCACAGTTGATTTCTTCAAACCAAGCTGCTTACCTATTGCAGATTCAGTCTTCCCAGCCTGGTGCAGGTCTACAATTTTGTTTCTGGTGTCCTTTGACAGCTCTTTGGTCTTGGCCATAGTGGAGTTTGGAGTGTGACTGTTTGAGGTTGTGGACAGGTGTCTTTTATACTGATAACAAGGTCAAACAGGTGCCATTAATACAGGTAACGAGTGGAGGACAGAGGAGCCTCTTAAAGAAGAAGTTACAGGTCTGTGAGAGCCAGAAATCTTGCTTGTTTGTAAGTGACCAAATACTTATTTTCCACCATAATTTGCAAATAAATTCATAAAAAATCCTACAATGTGATTTTCTGGATTTTTATTTCTCAATTTGTCTGTCATAGTTGACGTGTACCTGTGATGAAAATTACAGGCCTCTCTCATCTTTTTAAGTGGGAGAACTTGCACAATTGGTGGCTGACTAAATACTTTTTTTCCCCACTGTATTTTAACCCAGGTCTGGTGTGTGTTCCTTATCCAGTTTGACCTTGGCTCTGGACCTGCAGGTCTTTGATGTCAAAACAAATGTCAATAATCTCAGGCTGCAATTTGACAGGCCTCAAGAACTAATACTATTGTTTTCTCACACTTGAACTCCCTCCATTGCCCCATGTAATGATTTTGTATCCAAATTCGCACCACACAACAACGCCCATTCGGCCTCGCCTTGTAAAATCTACTGCCCTCAACACATACAGTAGTACAAGTGCAAATAGTGCTTGTGTTTTTAATCATCATTATTGTTTTTCTTTTAGTGCTTGGGAAATGTCCTTTTTGCATGCTTGATCAACCAGTAGAGAAATCCATTATAATAGAGGCTCAAGGTGAATTGCATCCCAAGCAATCTTTCCCTCTTCGAATGAAGGGATTTTCCCGGGCAAAATAAACAAATCACACAGACAACAGTAATATAGGGTTGATTTTGAAGGCATGAAATAACTATCGATTAAATCCTTCAGTTCATAGATGGTAATGGCCTTTTTGGTAATTTGTTCTAGGCCCTTTCAATACAGAGGAGAGAGAGCGAGGGAGAGAGAGGTGGAGAGGGAGAAAGATAGATAGAGGATTCAGGGGTGAGAGAGAGCGAGAGAGATAGGTAGAGGATGCAGGTTAGAAAAAAAGAGAGAGAAGAGGGAGAGAGCTCACAAGACCGAGAAAGGGACATGCTGCCCCTTTCCGAGCTCATTATCATTCTTAATAAGTCTTAAGGAAAGAAGGAGCATTGAGTGTAAATGCACGGTAATCCTAACACTGGCCAAGGTTAGTGGGGACGTAAGCACATGCACGATGTTCCCAGCAGGCTGCTTTGGGACAGGGGAGGGGAAAAGGAGGAAGAGAGTTAAGGATAGACGCTCAAGGAGAAAGGTGTCATTAAGGTCCTTCTCTCAAGCCTGTGCCTTTGAGTAACACTTATCTTAAGGCCTGCCGGTATAATGCGTTATGATGCAGTTATAATGCAATGCAAAGAGTAGCATGTATAATTTATAATGTATTCCCTTATGTCTTATAATCATATATCTTATAATCATCTCATAATAATACATAGACATAACATATGATAAACTTTTTATAAAGCATTCGTAAAATGTCACCTGCCTTTCCGACTGATGTACGACCTTGAGCTGATTAACGCGTTGGCAGGCGATGATCTTAACTAGCGACCATGTAGTAAACAGTCCCGTATCAGATTTAAATCAATTAGTTTAGAAGATTTGTCTTGGCTGTTTTCCCTACCAATCAATTGCATTACTTGTTAATCATATAGTTATTGAGGTCACTTCTGTTGGATATTTATATGTACTTTGTATGTAACTTTATTCTGTAGTAGGTGAAGATCTATATTCTTATACCAGATGTTACATATGATGTGGCATTTGAGATATGTTAAAGAGGAAATCTGGGATTCAAACAACAACAACAAAGCGGCCACCCCACCACTTTTCTGGGGTAAACAGAAATGTAACCAATTTCAAATTCATAGTCAGAGCTATGGATGCAAGGACCATCCATGTGATCAAAATGATCGTTTTAACCATTTTTTAAAACTATACAGTATTAGTTTACAATTACATTGTTTACAAACAATGGAGTAAAACAAGCTTAGCCTATATTTTGTGTTCTGATGGGGTAAGACAGTTTAACTAAACTCATGAAGCATTTATAAGTTGTATTCTTCAAGAATCAATGTCTATAATCATTCATTTAAATGTTGAAATGGATGTACCAATCCCAGATTGCCTCGTTAAAGAAAAAAAAGAAGCAAACCAAAACTTAAAGGGCTTTAAAGAACTGTCAGCAACTACATGCTTATGCCAAGCTGTTATTTGGGTGTGGTCCAAAAGGTGAGCAGTAAAATGTATTGGCTAAATCGGTGACCAATTGACTAATTAGACGGATTGCCAACCACTTGTAGCGTCCAATTGCTGCATTTGTTTAGTGTATAGACACAAGGTCAGCCTTGAATCCCGGATATTGTTTTATACACCCCCCCAATTCAAGGCAGTGCACGTGCACAACATACTGTGTAATCTGGGTTGTCATTCATCAGTTAAATGAATCAGACATCTGATGACATAACATGACAGGCTTATGTTAAACCATGTTATAACCACCCCAGTTCACTTAATTCTCTTTTAGCACCAACTTATCTTATAGCAACTACTTGAGTCGACTGAAGCTTTGGAAGTGCTGAGCTTAGTAAAGCTCCTTATTGTATGTAGTCACTGGACGAGAGCACCAGGTAAATGAGCAAAACTGTCAATATAAAACTAGCTAAACTTTTGAATGATCCTATCACATGAATTGTTTATTCTAGACCTTTAATTAGTTTCAAGCTAAATTGTAATGTAATTGTAATGTTAGTGTTCATGTTTGGTTGAAGTGCTTTGTCTTTCTGTCACATATCTGTGAGGCAGTAGAGTTGAGAGAGTTTAGTTGGTCTGTTTGAGAATGAACAGGCAGGGAGAGTAACAATCACACAAGCAAACGAAAAAAGATCTGATGGGCTAAGAATGAGAGGTGCCCTTTTGTCTTGTTCCACAGTAATGACATCTCTGCGTCTCTCTGTTACGTAAAGATGATTTACCCACACACAGATGTTCTCAGCCTTGTTGCTCGTGAACCTGCACCATTTTGTTCTATTTTTTGCCCTTTTAAAGGTTAGGAGTAAAATTCAAAGCCTTCCCCCTACTGTAAGTTTAACTCCCCTCAATCACCATTGTGCCGTTGACGTGCTGTTATTGTCTTGACTGGTAATGTGGAGTGAGCACGGAGCAGGTAGCATGACAGGGATTGGGCAGGTGCTGCTGCTGTGTGTGTGTGTTGGGGATGTTACATCAGTACTAAGATACCTGTAGGAGCATCTCTTTGGCAATAGCTACCCCCCCACCCACCCCCTCCTCTGTTTTGGTTGTTGGTTGGGGCTTGGTTGACAACCAGCTCCCCCCCAAGGGAGCCTGGGAGGCAAAGAGCCATCACCATGGTGATTAGAAACACAGCACCCCCACGCAGCGGCAGTGGTCCATTGTGACTGGCGTGCGTTGAGGTGAGAGGGAACAAAATGTCACATCAACAGGTTTTTTCATGTGTTTTTTGTTTTCGCCATAATACTCAGTGGGATTGTTCGGGCTTGGATTCATCTGCTCAACTACACACCGTAGAGACTGCCAGAGCAAGTCAAACTAGTGTAAAAAAAAATAAGAAATTAAGAGGGGGAAATGGAAAAGCACTGAAATCAACATTACACACGCTGGACAAATATGCATGTTTCTCAATTAAACAAAGTATGATTTGTAAGGAAAGGAAAAATAATAATGGTTCAATTAATCAATCATAGTGTAGAATCTAACCCATGCGTGTAGCATTGATTTACAACATTGAAAGAAGTACAATGCAATGGATACAATTAAAAGTGGATACAATTTGGACTAGTTTTAAGGAAGAGACTGAAAACAGTTTGGTGTACACTTAATGGATTTGAATACCGATGGTATTCATTCATCAGCCTCAGTAAAACTATAGTTAACAAACTGACAAACACCTAACTCTTATTCACTCAGCACTAACTGAGTGAGTGGTGGTCCTTGTTCCCCTTTATACAGACTTCTGGGCCCATGTTCATAAAGCATCTCAGAGTAGGAGAGCTGATCTAGAATCAGTTTTGCCTCTTAGATCATAATTAATAAGATATACACTAAGTGTACAAAACCTTCCTAATATTGAGTTGCACCCCCTTTTGCCCTCAGAAAAGCCTACATTTGTTGGGGCATGGACTCTACAAGGTGTCGAAAGCACCAGCAAAATCTGTCAGTTTAAGCTAGAGATATCAGTTTATTTTTTGCATTGGATGCGTCTCAATCCACCGCATCCGCCGATGTCAAACTTCTGCATCTGCGGTGAAAGGTTGCAGAACTGGTGTTTGTCAGACCATGAGACATCCCTAAAATCAGTCTTCTCAAGAAAACGTCTGTAGCGTCTGAACGGTTTGACCTAAAAACTATTATGACCACTCTATGATCACTCTACGGCACCCAAGTGTCAGGGGACTCGTCTGAAGTTGTTAACGTCAATGTGTGTCTGTTTGTAGCGTCCACTAATGTGGAAAGGGGAGATTCTCACGAACACGATGGTGTTCTCCGTTTTACTCTACGGCCAACCACAAGTGTCACGGGACTCGTCTGAAGGTAACCGGGACCAGTTTTAAAAAATGAATTGCAGTATGAAGGTAGTTTTGTGCCTACCCCCAAAAAAGATAAATAATATTTCCTGAGCTTTTTTATATCTCCTAGATATAAGACAGACACTTAAAAACCTTGTTTCTTATGATTTATTTTTTGACTGTCTTAGCCATTTATGAATGCATTTATCTGGGCTATGGTAGTAAAGGCCAAATTCAATATTTTATCAAATTATTATTATTATTATTTTTTATACCTAAAGGGGTCCTAAAATTTAAAATCAAATAGCTAAATGATCCATAGTATGACCATCTTAAATCAAGAACATATGTCAGCTTAGAACCCTCCCCCACTTAGACTTACAGGGGTTCAATATTTTGTCTTGCCCATTCACCCTCTCAATGGTCTCAATTGTCTCAAGGCTTAAAAATCCTTCTTTAACCTGTCTCCTCTCCTTCATCTACACTGATTGAAGTGGATTTAACAAGTGACATCAATAAGGGATCATAGCTTTCACCTGGATTCACCTTGTCAGTCTATGTCATGGAAAGAGCAGGTGTTCCTAATGTTTTGTACACTCAGTGTATATAGACAGGGCGACCTGATTCTAGTTCCTCCACTAGGGGCAGCAGGACCAAATACAAGCACCCTGAGCACATCTAATAGATACAGAGACCCCCACTCAATCTAGAGCTCACTTGTCAATTAGCCTGGTGAGGAGACATTAGTCTCCTCAATAAAACATTGAATATGAAACTAAATAAAACATGTATCTAAACTAAAATTGGTATGCAATGAAAAAATGGGGTATGACACATTCAAATTCACTAGTTTACACAGGTACAGGGCAAACAAAAAGTATAGACACAGTCAGTACCACTGAGACTTTTCAATATTCATTTAGATGTTAATATTGATCATCGTTGGTAATATTTAATTACTCTATACTGCTACATTTCAAATCGTTTTCGCCTCACTACTCACAGCAGCATGCCCTGCTATGTGCTACTACTGTGGCTATTCATTAGTGTATGTTAATATCCTTCAAGCTCTCACTTGAAGCTGACCTTTGGCCTTTGGGCAGGCAGTAGGGCAGTAGGTCTGTGGCCATAGAGTCAGGGTGGTGAGGGAGACTAGTTGAAGAAAGGCAGCAGGTTTTGACGTAACCCCAGTGAAGATGGGGGCCGTTTCCTGTGACAGGCGCATTGATGCCCTTGGCCCCTAGTGTTGGAAGGCGAGGTCACCTCTCTGCCAGAGGGCACTAGGGGGTGGCATCAGACACACAGCTCCACGTCTGGCACGCTGGCACCATGTGGCATTGCGTGGCACCGCTCCTGGCCTCTGGACCTATAGTTGGAAGCGGACCTGTTGTTCCTATATGAATAACCTAGTGTCATCTATGTTTTCTCTCGGGGTCCACACAAGTGTCACTGTGTGTTTGCCAGTCATAATGGTGTTACCATTATTTGAGAAAATAAATGTTTCTATCTGAAAATAATTACATTTGAATCTTTCAGTTAGTCGTTACCATGTTTGTTAGTGATTTTAATGTGCACAGTAAAATTGCAAGAGTTGATTGAACTCCCATGGAGTCAAATTCAACTCTATTTTGGGGTTTATATTTTCCCACCCCCATTTTGATTAAAAACTACTCTGGCCAAGGAGTATATTTTTTTTAGAGTTAAAAACTAAGTGGTGTAAATATTCAACTCTCAGGGAGTTGATTAATGCCATTTTACACTTTTCTGTGTTGTTTTGATTTAAGAATCAACTCCATCAGAGTACACTCTAGTCTAGTAGTTTACTACCTTTTAACACTGTAGTGAGTTAGGCCCTTAGCCAAATGTGCATAATTCCCACTGCATTATTCAATTGAATGTTAGGGTTGCCACCAATAACCATGATGTCTAATACCTTATGATATCCAGGCTGAAGGGCATCCAACAATCGGAACTTTACATCAGCCACAATATGCTGTCAAAGTGGTTGCTAAACTGGAAGGTACAGTATACTCGGGAAGGACGACCTAGATCAGGGGTTCACAACCTTTTTTCCCCAGTGTCCCCGTTTTCACATTAGCCTATCTTAAATACATCACCAAAAGCTTGATTTTGTTTAATTTGATATAAGCTTGTTTAACTCCAATGTTTGTAATCAAAGTAAATGTAAACTAACGCTATATAGCCTCAAAATATGGTTAAAACTCTCATTTTGATACAATGGATAGTCAGTCCTTGCAGCCATAGTTCTGTATATGAATTTGAGAGTGGTTACATTTTTCCAGCCCCAACACTCAGCTTTTTTGAGAAACGGGGGAGATGGTTTGTAATTGTTTTAACCGCTGATTGCCCCTTTAAGAATGGGAAGTATGCAAATAGCACACATAGAACGGAGCTACCACTTCCCTGACTTACTTTCAATGAGAATGACAGATATATACTAACTTACAGTGAGGGAAAAGTATTTGTTCCCCTGCTGATTTTGTACGTTTGCCCACTGACAAAGAAATGATCAGTCTGTAATTTTAATGGTAGGTTTATTTGAACAGTGAGAGACAGAATAACAACAAAAAAATCCTGAAAAACGCATGTCAAAAATGAGGGAAATAAGTATTTGACCCCCTCTCAATCAGAAAGATTTCTGGCTCCCAGGTGTCTTTTATACAGGTAACGAGCTGAGATTAGGAGCACACTCTTAAAGAGAGTGCTCCTAATCTCAGTTTGTTACCTGTATAAAAGACACCTGTCCACACAAGCAATCAATCATTCAGATTCCAAACTCTCCACCATGGCCAAGACCAAAGAGCTCTACAAGGATGTCAAGGGACAAGATTGTAGACCTACACAAGGCTGGAATGGGCTACAAGACCATCGCCAAGCAGCTTGGTGAGAAGGTGACAACAGTTGGTGCGATTATTCGCAAATGGAAGAAACACAAAAGAACTGTCAATCTCCCTCGGCCTGGGGCTCCATGCAAGATCTCACCTCGTGGAGTTGCAATGATCATGAGAACGGTGAGGAATCAGCCCATAACTACACGGGAGGATCTTGTCAATGATCTCAAGGCAGCTGGGACCATAGCCACCAAGAAAACAATTGGTAACACGCTATGCCGTGAAGGACTGAAATCCTGCAGCGCCCGCAAGGTCCCCCTGCTCAAGAAAGCACATATACCTGGCCGTCTGAAGTTTGCCAATGAACATCTGAATGATTCAGAGGAGAACTGGGTGAAAGTGTTGTGGTCAGATGAGACCAAAATCGAGCTCTTTGGCATCAACTCAACTCGCCGTGTTTGGAGGAGGAGGAATGCTGCCTATGACCCCAAGAACACCATCCCCACCGTCAAACATGCAGGTGGAAACATTATGCTTTGGGGGTGTTTTTCTGCTAAGGGGACAGGACAACTTCACCGCATCAAAGGGACGATGGACGGGGCCATGTACCGTCAAATTTTGGGTGAGATCCCTCAACCAGGGCATTGAAAATGGGTCGTGAATGGGTATTCCAGCATGACAATGACCCATAACACATGGCCAAGGCAACAAAGGAGTGGCTCAAGAAGAAGCACATTAAGGTCCTGGAGTGGCCTAGCCAGTCTCCAGACCTTAATCCCATAGAAAATCTGTGGAGGGAGCTGAAGGTTCAAGTTGCCAAACGTCAGCCTGGAAACCTTATTGACTTGGAGAAGATCTGCAAAGAGGAGTGGAAAAAAATCCCTCCTGAGATGTGTGCAAACCTGGTGGCCAACTACAAGAAACGCCTGACCTCTGTGATTGCCAACAAGGGTTTTGCCACCAAGTACTAAGTCATGTTTTGCAGAGGGGTCAAATACTTATTTCCCTCATTAAAATGCAAATCAATGAATAAAATTTTTGACATGCGTTTTTCTGGATTATTTTGTTGTTATTCTGTCTCTCACTGTTCAAATAAACCTACCATTAAAATTATAGACTGATCATGTCTTTGTCAGTGGGCAAACGTACAAAATCAGCAGGGAATCAAATACTTTTTTCCCTCACTGTACATTTCAACATACTGCGATCATACTACATATTGCGGAAATTAACAGTGTTGAATCAACTCTGATTTTCATTTTAAATGAGTTAATAAAAACATTTCCACTGAATTGAACACATGTGGATACGCCATATATTTCACACCCTGACTCTGGTTACTCTTGATGGAGTTAAAAGTACTCCGTCCCAATGAACTCCAATTATCAACACTACCTCCAGGGAACATTCACTCTGTTGAGGGGTTAAGATAACTCCAGTAGAGTCAATTTAACCCAAAAATATGTTAACACTATGATTCCAACTCGCCTTGATTTACTGTGTGTGACTCCTGTACTTACACCCCTTCTTCATGTATAAAAATACACTTCTGCCTAGAGAGAGCCTGTTTTGAACCCCCCCCAACCCCCCACCCTTACCAAATAGATGCAGAGATGCAGGTCCTGGGAGAGAGTTTTCTATTTGGAGGCCTGATCCTCTCTGATTTGACTAGGACCTCAACCACAACTGAGCCTGTCTCAATCAGCCCCGTGTTGTAATCCCACTTCCTCTCGGCTCAGCAAGTAAATACACATTTCTGCGTTTATTAGAATACAGCTTGCCAGAAGGGACTCTTCTCTCTCCCTCCTTTCCTATAGCTGCTCCAGTAATTAGCAAATTGATTAGGAGAACTTCAACACACCTCCTTGGCTTCTTATCTTGCCGTTCTAGGACAATATTGTTGTGCCATGGGACGGCGTAAATATTTTAAGGGAAACCCTCTGCGAATCTCATTAAATGGCTATGGGGCAGAGCAGCTGTCTCCTGCTGAAGGTCCCAGCCAATTTTCTAAACTGTGATTAAAGAAAAGTTTTGGATTATTTAAACATGCCATGTCCTGTGGGTTTTTCGCAGTGCCACTGAAGTCCTTAGTGACTTTTCAGAGACTTTTCTCTCCCCCTCCTCGGTTGTCTGTATCCATCTTCCTCTCCCCTTGGATCTATTAGTCTGAAATCACCAGGGTGATGGAGCTTTGAAAGCGGTGGTCATTCTGTGATGGCATGTACGAAATGTGACAAAGACCTCTCTTTTATGTACAAATGCTAATTAAATTTTTTACCCTCGCATCCCAAAGCTGCAGAGGGGAAAGACTTGGTAGCAATTTGGCAGATAATCAAATTGCATTTTAAATGGAGCCGTTTAAAGATGACTTGAGTCTGCTCTCAGGAAGACACAGTGGCACAAATTAAGATGGAAGTAAGCTGCTGTGTGCAGGAAGGAACAATACAACAAAATCCCCATCACAATAGTTGGATGCATTTATGTAAATGGTCAACTTACAATATTGGATTTGTGTTTTTTAATTAGTTAAAAGGAACCCAGGTATACAATCAAGCGTGTTTTTGTAAATGCAGACAAGAAAACTGTTTTTCTTTTAATTATGTTTTTGCCCTCGTTAAGTGTCACTTTTTCCGCTGTGTCCTTACAATTTAACTAATTGAGGGAAAATGCTAACGAACAAGACATGATTGGTTAACGGATGTGGCACCTTGGAAACATTCTGCTCTTAATTTCAGATTTCAGACTGGCAGAAACGGCAAACTGCGCTCGAGTATGTTTGTCTACAAAACTGTGCTTAGGAGCTGTCCCCCCACATTTGGTATACATCATTAAGTTTTTCGTAGCCAATCAAATTGTCCATTCACACGGCATTCCAGAACATATTAGTGACATCTCGTTAGCAGAAAACAGATAACTGACACAAAAAAAATTGGGAAACAGGCCTGAATTGTTTATCCCTCAGAATAACTAGAAAGGGTGATTCTCACGAATTGATGAAATGGGATTTAAGTTGCTCTCCCTCAAAGCCTGTCTTCCTCTGTTGCCCTCTTTGTCCCGCTATGTCCCTCTGAAAAGAAAACACTCACCAAATGAGCTGTTTACTGTTCAGCACCCCTCTTGCTCGGGCTATATTTTCTGTTCACTATAGCATTTATTCTGGGAACCAATACAGCCATCAAAATGGTTTAATATCTATAAAAAAAGCCATAACGGGCATCACAACAAGTGGTGGTTGACTTGTAAGTTTAAAGGCTTCTTAATTGGCTGTCATTTTCCGACTCTTCAGCAGCCGCTGCTGTAGAACTGTCTGGTTTAAGGCCAGTAAACTGTACCGGCATAGGATAACATTGTGCTACAGAAACTCGGTACAGTTCATAGCGAATTATGTGTTGTATTTCCTCGGGTGTGTTTCAATCTTAGCCCTGTGTCCATTTGAATTTCCTAATTGACTGGTAGCTATAGCGATAAGTTTGACCTGAACTCTGTGATGCACATGAGAGGAGACCATGTCAACCCCGTGACCTCTTACACTGATACCCAGATCCAGGAGAATTCCCCTGAGATCCTTTACTATGATACAACTAGACAGTGTCTATGTTTTTACTTTGAATTTGTGGTCAGAAGTACCTAAATAGGCTCCAAAGTGCATAATGAGACATTGGTGCCCTAGAGAAAAGAGTAAGCTTTAGGAAAACTAGCTGTCAGTACTAAGTAACAGTGTACTTTGCTCTACAATGCCAAATATAGGCCTATATGAAGTAGTATGTTTGCTTGACGAAACCAGGGAGAGTCCTAACAAAAATGATGTATTTTTTGTTAGGCATAGGTCACTTTTTTAACATTTACCTTATTTTCGACTTCCCAAGGATGTTTCATCCAAACAAATGTTGTATTTGTTTGCTGGATGTTTAGCAATGTGTACACTAATCTGGCTAGCATTTTTGAAGAATGTTGCAATGCTAGTGAAAACGCATTGTATCCATTAGCGGTGCATTCAAAATGAGAAAATAAACTTGAAAAAGTGACCTAGTGTTATGCATTTTATAAAGCTTATTGTAGTCATGCTTCAATTATTCTTTGTTTACATCCTAGCCCCACCTGACAAGGGTGGAGGTGTAAATGGGTGACTACAGTGTGTGTGTGTGTGTGTGTGTGTGTGTGTGTGTGTGTGTGTGTGGGTGTTGGTGGTGGTGGTGGTGTGTGTGTGTGTGTGTGCGCGTGCGTGCGTGCGTGCGTGCGTGCATCTGTATATATACAGTGCCTTCGGAAAGTATTCAGACCCCTTGACTTTTTCCACATTTTGTTACGTTACAGCCTTATACTAAAATGTATTAAATTGTTTTTTTCCCCCATAATGACAAAATAAAAACAGGTTTGTAATTATTTTTGCTAATTTAATACTAAAAAAATATATATATATATCACATTTACATAAGTATTCAGACCCTTTACTAAGTACTTTGTTGAAGCACCTTTGGCAGCGATTACAGCATCGAGTCTTCTTGGGTATCATGCTACAAGCTTGGCACACCTGTACTTGGGGAGTTTCTCCCATTCTTCTCTGCAGATCCTCTTAAGCTCTGTCAGGTTGGATAGGGAGCGTTGCTGCACAGCTATTTTCAGGTCTCTCCAGAGATGTTTGATCAGGTTCAAGTCCGGGCTCTGGCTGGGCCACTCAGAGACTTGTCCCGAAGCCACTCCTGTATTGTCTTGGCTGTGTGCTTAGGGTCGTTGTCCTGTTGGAAGGTGAACCTCCGCCCCAGTCTGAGATCTTGAGCACTCTGGAGCAGGTTTTCATCAAGGATCTCTCTGTACTTTACTCCGTTAATCTTGGCCTCAATCCTGACTAGTCTCCCAGTCCCTGCCGCTGAAAAACATCCCCACAGCATGATGCTGCCACCACCATGCTTCACCGTAGGGATGGTGCCAGGTTTCCTCCAGACGTGACGCTTGGCATCAGACCAGATAATCTTGTTTCTCATGGTCTGAGAGTCTAGGTGCCTTTTGGCAAACTCCAAGCGGGCTGTCATGTGCCTTTTACAGAGGAGTGGCTTCTGTCTGGCCACTCTACCATAAAGACCTGATTGGTGGAGTGCTGCATAGATGGTTGTCCTTCTGGAAGGTTCTCCCATCTCCACAGAGGAACTCTAGAGCTCTGTCAGAGTGACCATCGGGTTCTTGGTCACCTCCCTGACCAAGGCCCTTCTCCCCTGATTGCTCAGTTTGGCCGGGTGGCCAGCTCTAGGAAGAGTCTTGGTGGTTCGAAAACTTCTTCCATTTAAGAATGATGGAGGCCACTGTGTTCTTGGGGACCTTCAATGCTGCAGAATGTTTTTGGTACCCTTCCCCAGATCGACACAATCCTATCTCGGAGCTCTACGGACAATTGGTGGACTCCAATGAAGTTGTAGAAACCTCTCAAGGATGATCAATGGAAACAGGATGCACCTGAGCTCAATTTCGAATCTCATAGCAAAGGGTTTGAATAGTTATGTAAATAAGGTATTTCTGTTTTTTTATATATATACATTCAGTGCCTTCGGAAAGTATTGAGACCCCTTTACTTTTTCCACATTTTGTTACATTACAGCCTTATTCTAAAATGGATTAAAAAAAAAAAATCTGAATTGCGGGTGTACTCCACCCACACAAGTTGCTGGCTCCAGGTGGTGGGTTGGCAGAGACGAGGTAAAGAAGAGTCGTCTCCAGGCTCACTCTGACTGTCCGTTAGATTGTGGATGAAACCCGGAGGACAGGGTGGCCGATGACCCAATGAGGGTGTAGAACTCCTTCCAGAATCGGGAAGAGAACTGAGGACCACGATCGGAGACCATGTCGACCGGAAGTCGACCCGTGTAGCTCAGTTGGTAGAGCATGGCGCTTGCAACGCCAGGGTTGTGGGTTCGTTTCCCACGGGGGGCCAGTATGAAAATGTATGCTCTCACTAACTGTAAGTCGCTCTGGATAAGAGCGTCTGCTAAATGACTAAATGTTAATGTAAGTCCATGGATCCAGAAGACATGCTGTACCATGAGCTACGCCGTTTCCTTGGCTGAGGGTAACTTGGAAAGGGGAATTAAATGAGCGCTGGAGGAGATGGCTGCCGCTTTACGGCCCCCTAACCAATTGTGCTATTATGTGTGTTTTTTCACGTTATTTGTAATTTATTCTGTACCGTCTCTTATGACCAAAAATATATTCTGGATATCAGGACATTGAGTACTCACCTCGTATTGGACGAAGATTTTTTCTTCAACGAGTCCGACGCGAAGGATATTCTACAGACAACCTACAAGGCCCAAATCCTTGTCATTCGCATGAGAAAGAGACCGAGATATCGTGGACGTAGGTCGGGGTGCCTTGTAAGAATCTGACGGCGAGCGAGTAATCTGCTTCTTCCATCAGTCCTATTAGCCAACGTACAATCATTTGAAAACAAAATGGACGACCTAAGATCAAGGATATCCTACCAACGTGACATTAAAAACTGTAATATCTTATGTTTCACCGAGTCGTGGCTGAACGACGACATGGATAACATACCGCTGGCAGGATATACGCTACATCCGGTAAGACAAGAGGTGGAGGTCTGTGTATATTTGTAAACAACAGCTGGTGAGCGAAATCTAATACTAAGGAAGTCTCGAGGTTTTGCTTGCCTGAGGTAGAGTATCTCATGATAAGCTGTAGACCACACTATTTACCAAGAGAGTTTTCTATATTTTTCGTAGCTGTCTATTTACTACCACAAACCGATGTTAGCACTAAGATTGCACTCAATGAGCTGTATAAGGCCATAAGCAAACAGGAAAACGCTCATCCAGAGGCAGCGCTCCTAGTGGCCGGGGACTTTAATGCAGGGAAACTTAAATCCGTTCTACCTAATTTCTACCAGCATGTTAAATGTGCAACCAGAGGAAAAAAAACTCTAGACCACCTTTACTCCACACAGAGACGCATACAATGCTCTCCCTCGCCCTCCATTTGGCAAATCTGACCATAATTCTATCCTCCTGATTCCTGCTTATAAGCAAAAACTAAAGCAGGAAGCACCAGTGACTCGGTTAATAAGGAAGTGGTCAGATGACGCAGATGCTAAGCTACAGGACTGTTTTGCTAGCACAGACTGGAATACAGTGAGGGAAAAAAGTATTTGATCCCCTGCTGATTTTGTACGTTTGCCCACTGACAAAGACATGATCAGTCTATAATTTTAATGGTAGGTTTATTTGAACAGTGAGAGACAGGATAACAACAACAAAATCCAGAAAAACGCATGTCAAAAATGTTATAAATTGATTCGCATTTTAATGAGGGAAATAAGTATTTGACCCCTCTGCAAAACATTACTTAGTACTTGGTGGAAAAACTCTTGTTGGCAATCACAGAGGTCAGACGTTTCTTGTAGTTGGCCACCAGGTTTGCACACATCTCAGGAGGGATTTTGTCCCACTCCTCTTTGCAGATCTTCTCCAAGTCCATTAAGGTTTCGAGCCTGACGTTTGGCAACTTGAACCTTCAGCTCCCTCCACAGATTTTCTATGGGATTAAGGTCTGGAGACTGGCTAGGCCACTCCAGGACCTTAATGTGCTTCTTCTTGAGCCACTCCTTTGTTGCCCTGGCCGTGTGTTTTGGGTCATTGTCATGCTGGAATACCCATCCACGACACATTTCCAATGCCCTGGCTGAGGGAAGGAGGTTCTCACCAAAGATTTGACGGTACTTGGCCCCGTCCATCGTCCCTTTGATGCGGTGAAGTTGTCCTGTCCCCTTAGCAGAAAAACACCCCCAAAGCATAATGTTTCCACCTCCATGTTTAATGGTGGGGATGGTGTTCTTGGGGTCATAGGCAGCATTCCTCCTCCTCCAAACACAGCGAGTTGAGTTGATGCCAAAGAGCTCGATTTTGGTCTCATCTGACCACAACGCTTTGACCCAGTTCTCCTCTGAATCATTCAGATGTTCATTGGCAAACATCAGACGGCCCTGTATATGTGCTTTCTTGAGCCTTGCGGGCGTTGCAGGATTTCAGTCCTTCACAGCGTAGTGTACTACCAATTGTTTTCTTGGTGACTATGGTCCCAGCTGACTTGAGATCATTGACAAGATCCTCCCGTGTAGTTCTGGGCTGATTCCTCACTGTTCTCATGATCATTGCAACTCCACGAGGTGAGATCTTGCATGGAGCCCCAGGCCGAGGGAGATTGACAGTTATTTTGTGTTTCTTCCATTTGCGAATAATCGCACCAACTGTTGTCTCCTTCTCACCAAGCTGCTTGGTGATGGTCTTGTAGCCCATTCCAGCCTTGTGTAGGTCTACAATCTTGTCACTGACATCCTTGGAGAGCTCTTTGGTCTTGGCCATGGTGGAGAGTTTGGAATCTGATTGATTAATTGCTTTTGTGGACAGGTGTCTTTTATACAGGTAACAAGCTGAGATTAGGAGCACTCCCTTTAAGAGTGTGCTCCTAATCTCAGCTCGTTACCTGTATAAAAGAGACCTGGGAGCCAGAAATCTTTCTGATTGCGAGGGGGTCAAATACTTATTTCCCTCATTAAAATGCAAATAAATGTATAACATTTTTGACATGCGTTTTTTTTATATTTTTTTATTTATTCTGTCTCTCAATGTTCAAATAAACCTACCATTAAAATTATAGACTGATCATTTTTCGATGGCATTGAGGAGTACACCACATCAGTCACTGGCTTCATCAATAAATGCATCGATGACATCGTCCCCACAGTGACTGTACGTACATACCCCAACCAGAAGCCATGGATTACAGGCAACATCCGCACTGAGCTAAAGGGTAGAGCTGCCGCTTTCTAGGAGCGGGACTCTAACCCGGACGATTAAAAGAAATCCCATCTATTCACGCCTAATCATGGCTACCCGGACTATTTGCATTGCTTTTACGCTGCTGCTACTCTGTTTATTATCTATGCGTAGTCACTTTAACTGTACCCACATGTACATATTACCTCAATTATCTCAGCTAACCGGTGCCCCCGCACATTGACTCTGTACCGGTACCCCCTGTATATAGCCTCACTACTGTTCTTTCATTTTACTGCTGCTCTTTAATTATTCTTTACTTTTATTTTTTACTGATCAATTTTTTACTTAACACTTTTTTTTTCTCTCAAAACTGCATTGTTGGTTAAGGGCTTTTAAGTAAGCATTTCACTCTAAGATTTACACCTGTTGTATTCGGCGCATGTGGCAAATACAATTTGATTTGATTTGAAATGGGCGGCTTTGGAAAACCTATCCACTACAGTAAGGATGGTGGCGTTGCCATCTGACGGAGGGAGACCAGTGACAAAGTCCACGGATATATGGGACAAGGGGCGGTGAGGAACAGGGAGTGGTTGAATGAGGCCTGCCGCAGCTTGCCGCGGAACCATAGTGGGCCACCAAAACCCTTGTTGGAGGAAAGCCAGGGTCCGGCGGGAACCGGGATGGCAGGTAAGGTTAGAGGAATGAGCCCATTCCAGGACCGGGGACCAAGCAGAATCTGGGACAAACAAGTTGTTAGCTGGTCACTTCGAACGATCCGAAGGAAACGAAGAGGGCTGTAGCTCGAAGATGAGGGAGCACTGGGAGAGAAATGCCCTGCAGGTTCCAGGATTCTCAGCGTAGCGCTCTGGAGGAGGTAAGCGGGGTTCTCGGGAAGCCGGGGCAGGCTGGGGAGAAACACTGCTGGTAGCGGGGTTACTGGGTAAAGGGTCGGAATACTTATGTAAATATGTATTTTTTATTTGTATAAATTAGCAAAAATGCACACTACCGTTCAAAAGTTTGGGGTCACTTAGAAATGTCCTTGTTTTCGAAAGAAAAGCAATTTTTTTGTCCATTAAAATAACAACTTAATCAGAAATACAGTGTAGACATTGTTAATGTTGTAAATGGCTATTGTAGCTGGAAACGGCAGATTTTTTATGGAATATCTACATAGGCGTACAGAGGCCCACTATCAGCAACAATCAGTCCTGTGTTCCATTAAATAGTACCCTCAAAACACCAGTCTCAACGTCAACAGTGAAGAGGCGACTCTGGGATGCTGACCTTCTAGGCAGAGTTGCAAAGAAAAAGCCATATCTCAGACTGCCCATCTTAATATTTTCTTTTTATTGTCCAGTCTGAGATAAGGCTTTTTCTTTGCAACTCTGCTTAGAAGGTCAGCATCCCGGAGTCGCCTCTTCACTGTTGACGTTGAGACTGGTGTTTTGCGGGTACTATTTAATGAAGCTGCCAGTTGAGGACCTGTGAGGCATCTGTTTCTCAAACTAGACACTCTAATGTATTTGTCCTCATGCTCAGTTGTAAACCGGGGCCTCAAACTCCTCTTTCTATTCTGGTTAGAGCCAGTTTGCGCTATTTTGTCAAGGGAGTAGTACACAGCGTTGTACGAGATCTTCAGTTTCTTGGCAATTTCTCATGTGGAATAGCCTTCATTTCTCAGAACAAGAATAAACTGACGAGTTTCAGATTAAGGTTATTTGTTTCTGACCATTTTGAGCCTGTAATTGAACCCACAATTGCTGATGCTCCATATACTCAACTAGTCTCAAGAAGGCCAGTTTTATTGCTTCTTTAATCAGCACAACAGTTTTCAGCTGTGCTAACATAATTGCAAAAGGGTTTTCTAATGACCAATTAGCCTTTTAAAATGATAAACTTGGATTAGCAAACACAACGTGCCATTGGAACACAGGACTGATGGTTGCTGATAATGGGCCTCTGTACGCCTATGTAGATATTCCATAAAAAAATTCTGCCGTTTCCAGCTACAATAGCCATTTACAACATTAACAATGTCTACACTGTATTTCTGATCAATTTGATGTTATTTTTATTGACTTTTTTTTTTTTTTTTTTTTGAAACAAGGACATTTCTAAGTGCCCCCAAACTTTTGAATGGTAGTGTATGTATATGTATATATATATATATATATATATATATATATATATATATATATATATATATATATATATATATATATATATATATATATATATATATATATATATATATATATATATATATATATATATATATATACACACATATACAGTGGGGAGAACAAGTATTTGATACACTGCCGATTTTCCAGGTTTTCCTACTTAGAAAGCATGTAGAGGTCTGTAATTTTTATCATAGGTACACTTCAACTGTGAGAGACGGAATCTAAAACAAAAATCCAGAAAATCACATTGTATGATTTTTAAGTAATTAATTTGCATATTATTGCATGACATAAGTATTTGATACATCAGAAAAGCAGAACTTAATATTTGGTACAGAAACCTTTGTTTGCAATTAGAGATCTTACGTTTCCTGTAGGACTTGACCAGGTTTGCACACACTGCAGCAGGTATTTTCCATACAGACCTTCTCCAGATGGTTCAGGTTTCGGGGCTGTCGCTGGGCAATACGGACTTTCAGCTCCCTCCAAAGATTTTCTATTGGGTTCAGGTCTGGAGACTGGCTAGGCCACTCCAGGACCTTGAGATGCTTCTTACGGAGCCACTCCTTAGTTGCCCTGGCTGTGTGTTTCGGGTCGTTGTCATGCTGGAAGACCCAGCCACGACCCATCTTCAATGCTCTTATTGAGGAAAGGAGGTTGTTGGCCAAGATCTCGCAATACATGGCCCCATCCATCCTCCCCTCAATACGGTGCAGTTGTCCTGTCCCCTTTGCAGAAAAGCATCCCCAAAGAATGATGTTTCCACCTCCATGCTTCAAGGTTGGGATGGTGTTCTTGGGGTTGTACTCCTTCTTCCTCCAAACACGGCGAGTGGAGTTTAGACCAAAAAGCTCAATTTCTGTCTCATCAGACCACAAGACCTTCTCCCATTCCTCCTCTGGATCATCCTGATGGTCATTGGCAAACTTCAGACGGGCCTGGACATGCGCTGGCTTGAGCAAGGGGACCTTGCGTGCGCTGCAGGATTTTAATCCATGACGGCGTAGTGTGTTACTAATGGTTTTCTTTGAGACTGTGGTCCCAGCTCTCTTCAGGTCATTGACCAGGTCCTGCCGTGTAGTTCTGGGCTGATCCCTCACCTTCCTCATGATCATTGATGCCCCACGAGGTGAGATCTTGCATGGAGCCCCAGACCGAGGGTGATTGACCGTCATCTTGAACTTCTTCCATTTTCTACTAATTGCGCCAACAGTTGTTGCCTTCTCACCAAGCTGCTTGCCTATTGTCCTGTAGCCCATCCCAACCTTGTGCAGGTCTACAATTTTATCCCTGATGTCCTTACACAGCTCTCTGGTCTTGGCCATTGTGGAGAGGTTGGAGTCTGTTTGATTGAGTGTGTGGACAGGTGTCTTTTATACAGGTAACGAGTTCAAACAGGTGCAGTTAATACAGGTAATGAGTGAAGAACAGAACGGCTTCTTAAAGAAAAACTAACAGGTCTGTGAGAGCCGGAATTCTTACTGGTTGGTAGGTGATCAAAGACTTATGTCATGCAATAAAATGCAAATTAATTACTTAAAAATCATACAATGTGATTTTCTGGATTTTTGTTTTAGATTCCATCTCTCACAGTTGAAGTGTACCTATGATAAAAATGACAGACGTCTACATGCTTTGTAAGTAGGAAAACCTGCAAAATCGGCAGTGTATCAAATACTTGTTCTCCCCACTGTATATATATATGTATGTATGTGTGTGTGTGTGTGTATGTGTGTATTTATAGTTTGGTACTGTTTTCCTATGTTATCATAAGCTGTGAAGTTGAGAACCAATCATGATGCAGGAAGCATCCGACCTGCTAGTCATGGGGGAAAAAACTAGCATCAGAAGCTGGCTTTCTATTTACCTCCCTGAATGTTTCTCTTTTACTTCTGCATAATACACTGAGTATACAAAACATTAAGAACACCTGCTCTTTCCATGACATAGACTGACCAGGTGAATCCAGGTAAAAGCTATGATCCCTTATTGATGTCACTTGTTAAATCTACTTCAATCTGTGTAGATGAAGGAGAGGAGACCGGTTAAAGAAGGATTTTTAAGCCTTGAGACAATTGAGACATGGATTGTGTATGTATGCCATTCAGAGGGTGAATGGGCAAGACTAAAGATTGAAGTGCCTTTGAACAGGGTATAGTAGTAGGTGTCAGGTGCACCGGTTTGTGTCAAGAACTGCAACTCTGCTGGGTTTTCCCCGCTCAACAGTTTCCTGTGTGTATCAAGAATGGTCCACCACCCAAAGGACATCCAGTCAACTTGACACAACTGTGGGAAGCATTGGAGTCAATATGGGCCAGCATCCCTGTGGAACGTTTTCGAAAACCTTGTAGAGTCCATGCCCCGCCGAATTGAGGCTGTTCTGAGGGCAAAAGGGGTGGGTGCAACTCAACATTAGGAAGGTCATCCTAATGTTTGGTATACACAGTGTATATCACTGACATTTAGTGGCTTTAAATTCAAGATTACCAGATCTAGACTGTGATACATATGATTTGCATTTGACATAAGTTTTCCCTTATGGCATTGATTTGAAAATATTGTTCCCAGGCTAATGATACAGGGGGAAATGGATTGATCAAGTGGGTGATCATAAAACTGAGATCAATATTGGGGTGTGAATTTATTTCCCTTTTTGAACCGGAATGTAACATAATTTATTATGTAATTGGTTACACTTCCTATTAGGGACAAAGCATGGACTATATTGCACCTTCACAGAGATTAAATAAAGATTAATGAATGCATATATTAGCAATCAGGGCATTTCCGGATGATGTTACCTACCAGTGTCATTCACTTGCCATACCTGCTGCTAAGTGACTTTTCTATAACATCATGCAGGTAATCCTAAGCATTCATCAATGTTTATGTATTGACTATGAAGGTATTACTGTCTGTAGTCTAAGTTAATATTCTGATACAAGGTGATACCAGAATATGCTTACATCTACAGTATGACCAAGGGCCACTAATTACTGTGAGGATCTTCAAGTCCCAGTCCCACTGCTGCAAATTCAGTTATTACAACGTTTTTTTTATGGAAATAAAAATGTAGCTTTTTAGACAATAGGCTACCTCCTGTTTTACAGGGCAGAAGAATATATATTTTAAATAAAAAAATCCTGACTTGGTGAATGTTTTATTTAATAGGGACTTAAAGCTTTGGGATGAGGAGGGAGCTGGGTCTTTAAGGGGGTACTTATTTTTCCATCTGGGCTATCCTCCAAAAAAACTGTCAATTAGTGTCTTAAGCTGAAGAGACAAAAAACATTATTAGTTCTAGCAAAAATAATAATGGGTTTTAAATATTTTGCTTCAGAGGCAGGCGAAGACCCAATCCTGGCTCTTATGAATTTGTATTTGTTTCCAGCAATAATGAGTTGGGAAGACGCTGTCATTGTTTGACATTATGAGACAAAGACAAAAGGTAATGCAGTGGGAGATTTTCTTAGTTTATCTAAATTGTCTGAGACTGAACAATGAAAAATCACACTTTCTAAGAATGAGTTTTATTAAGAGTTCATTCTTTGATTGCTGGTGAACATGCATGCAGTATTAATCTTGGCTCAGCATCCCATTGATGTTTAAGGGCAGTATGTGTGTCTACGCATGCATGCGTGTGTGTGTGTCACACAAAGCTCTATCAACAACGACCACACCCTCTGATCCACCTTCAGGATATTTGCTTTCCTCGTGCATTAGAGGCCTCAATACCAGGCACCATATGACCCTGCTGGCACAGTCCCTCACTTGCCATCTCCAATCCTCTTACAGGAGCAAAATAGAAGGAATTGCCTCTCGATCCCAGTTTTTTCACTCCAACTGCCATCAGTTTTGACAGAACCAAGATATACTGTGCAGCGTTTATTGTAATGTCTTAATAGACACTCTCACACACAGTTATTCCAAGGAAAAGCATCCTTCATGTTGGGCCCCTGGCACATTGACAATAAAATATGGGCAATTTTCAGGTGGGGATGGCACTGTGGGAACGACAGTCAGGTAACCGCTGATGAGCTGGGGTCCTCTGTAATGAACTCCCTACATTGGAGATGGTCGCCGGGAGTGTGGTTCTTCTGTGTAGGCAGAAGGTGTGATAGTGGGGATTAGACGAGGATTACGTAACTGTGGCCACAGTGTGAGAAGTTTCAGGCGCTCTGCCCAAAACATGTCATGGACTACTGCCATGTACAACTGGGTCGAGGTGGCCTCGCGACATGGCAAGTGCTTGGTTAAATGATTGGTTCCAGGAGATCCTCCAATAAATTAATTGTTTCCACTCCATGGTTAAGTATGTGCTACTCTTCCCAATCGAGTGCCGGTACTTGGTTATTACACTTTAATAGCTTGCTTGCCAAACTAACGATATATAACTGCATGTGCAGGCTCAGATCAGAGAAGATGAATTGGCTATTAATTAGAGTTACGCTGAGAGGGCACAGGGGAGAGACTACTCATAGCCCTGCAATCAGTGTCAACGGGGGCCCTATTCTGACTGGGCGAGCCAGGGCAGGGCCAGGTCAGAAAGGCTCAACGTCAAACCCCTGGGAACAAGGGGTGGCCCTGCACCAAACATGGCCAATCCTTTGTTGAGTCAAACCCAGGACATGTCGGTTTAACGTCGACCGGCCACAAGTTCATCAGATAATCTGAGTCAGCACTGTCTGAGAGGCACGAGGCCGGGTGGGAAATTATGCTTGACTTGGCCGAGCCTCCTCAACAAAAGCCTCACGTCCGAAGGACTTTGAATTACAAAGTTATGGTGGAAATATTTGACGGGGGAGATGATTTGTGGGGAATATTATTGTTTGGCTCACTTTTCATGCGCTGCCTCGGAATTAGCCCTTTTATCACAATTAATTAAGATAGCCTATAGGAGATGTTCCATCTTGAGCTCATCCACGCGGGATAAATAAGTCAAGGCAGCAAGATATATGTCCCTTTATTGGCTGACATGATCTCGGCAGCATCTGTACTGGGGGAAGGCTGTCTCTGTGGCTCGACTTTGTAGAGGAGTCTCCGTCATCACTCACTCTGAATGCTTCTTTTATGACTCGTTTTGTTAAAAACCTATTTTTTTAATGCAAGGTATAAGGAGTTATGGCCTGTCTATGCAAATGAGGCAATTTTGACAGTTTGTTATTCATGTCATCGCCTTTTTAAACACTTAAAGGGTATAAATTCTGTGGTGACAGGCCGCTCCGAAATTGCCACTAAATATTATTAAATATTTTAACAAGTTCCTTGTAAATATGCCTTAAATGTTTGAACGATGGGCAGGAAGAAAAATGGCCTTGCGTCAACTTATTAGAGGCAATAAAAATGGTGGTGATTTACCATGGATATGGAGCAACTTAGGGCATCTTTTTTTTGTTTATCCTGTTTGCTTCCTTTGTCCTGATGTGCACAGTAAACAGCCTGGCATTGTATTAAAAGCTCACGCTTTCACAAGTCGTGAAACACTGGCGGCGGACATTCTTGAACTGGCAGTCCCTCAATGGCTTCAGGGCAATACATCACAGCAGCAGTTTTAAAGTTTTAAAGCATCCCTTTCTCCTTTACTGTTGAAAGTGTTACATTTTGTGTTGTCTGTGGTTATAAGAGTTAAAGGGCTGTTTCATGTGTTTATTTAAGTATCTCAAGAAATCCCATCAACTTTATCTAACTATGCTGTGATATATGCCCATTGTGTTCTTATGGAACTTTCACTGCACTATATCTGTCCATAGCCAAACAAACTGAATTTCAAGGTAAAGTCATGGCTGCAACACGCTTGATGTTTACTGGTGGAAAAAGGTGTTTTGCATTGAACAACACTATTAAGCAGTTTGCAACATTCCTTTTACAAATCTTTTCCAAGTTGATCACATAGGTTATATTATAACCTAGCCTATGTGGTGTGCTTTTTTGACTCCATTTGTTTTGAAAATGTGCAGACTGGTCACAACGCCTTAGCCTTGTTTTTGCTAAAGCTCAAAGTTATAGTTATACACTGAGTGTACAAAACATTATGAACACTAGACTGACCAGGTGCATCCAGGTGAATGCTACGATCCCTTATTGATGTCACTTGTTAAATCCACTTCAATCAGTGTAGATGAAGGGGAGGAGACAGGTTAAAGAAGGATTTTTAAGCCTTGAGACAATTGAAACATGGATTGTGTATGTATGCCATTCAGAGGGCAAAAGGGGGGGTGCAACTCAATATTAGGACGGTGTTGTTAATGTTTTAGTGTATATTGTTTTATGTTCTAAATCGTGTTATACAGTACCAGTCAAAAGTTTGGAGACACTACTCATTCCAGGGTTTTTCTTTATTTTTACTATTTTCGACATTGTAGAATAATAGTGAAGACAATAGAAATGGCGCCGGAGAAGATGGCTGCCGTTTTACAGACCTTTAACCAGTTGTACTATTATGTGTGTTTTTCCGCGTTATTTGTAATTTATTCTGTACATAATGTTTCTGCCATCGTCTCTTATAACCAAAAAGAGCTTCTGGATATCAGGACAGCGATTACTCACCTCGTATTGGACGAAGATTTTTTCTTCAACAAGTCAGACGCGAAGGATATCCTACAGACACCCGACAAGGCCCAAATCCCCGTCATTTGCATGAGAAAGAGACGGAGATATCGTGGACGTAGGTCGGGGTGCCTTTTAAGGATCTGACGGCAAGCAAGTAAACTGCCTCTTCCATCAATCCTATTAGCCAATGTTCAATCATTTGAGAATAAATTGGATGACCTAAGATTACGGTTATCCTACCAACGGGACATTAAAAACTGTAATATCTTATGTTTCACCGAGTCGTGGCTGAACGACGACATGGACAACATACAGCTAGCGGGCTATACGCTACGTCGGCAGGATAGAACGGCTGACTCCGGTAAGACAAGGGGTGGCGGTCTGTGTATATTTGTAAACAACAGCTGGTGCACAAAATCAAATAATAAGGAAATCTCAAGGTTTTGCTCGCCTGAGGTAGAGTATCTTATGATAAGCTGTAGACCACACTATTTACCAAGAGTTTTCATCTATATTTTTCATAGCTGTCTATTTACCACCACAAACCAATGCTGGCATTAAGATTGCACTAAAGGAGCTGTATAAGGCCATAAGTGAACAGGAAAACACTCATCCAGAGGCAGCACTCCTAGTGGTCGGGGACTTTAATGCAGGGAAACTTAAATCCGTTCTACCTCATTTCTACCAGCATGTTAAATGTGCAACCAGAGGAAAAAAAACTCTAGACCACCTTTACTCCACACACAGAGACGCATAGAAGCTCTCCCTCGCCCTCCATTTGGCAAATCTGACCATAACTCTATCCTCCTGATTCCTGCTTATAAGCAAAAACTCAAGCAGGAAGCACCAGTGACTCGGTTAATAAAAAAGTGGTCAGATGACGCAGATGCTAAGCTACAGGACTGTTTTGCTAGCACAGACTGGAACATGTTCCGGGATTCTTCAGATAGCATTGAGGAGTACACCACATCAGTCACTGGCTTCATCAATAAGTGCATCAATGATGTCATCCCCACAGTGACCGTACGTACATACCCCAAACAGAAGCCATGGATTACAGGCAACATCCGCACTGAGCTAAAGGGTAGAGCTGCCGCTTTCAAGGAGCGGGACTCTAACCCGGATGCTTATAAGAAATTTGCATACCGCCCCAACAGATCCACAGATGATGCAATCTCTATTGCACTCCACACTGCCCTTTCCCACCTGGACAAGAGGAACACCTACGTGAGAATGTTATTCATTGACTACAGCTCAGCATTCAACACCATAGTGCCCTCAAAGCTCATCACTAAGCTAAGGATCCTGGGACTAAACACCTCCCTCTGCAACTGGATCCTGGACTTCCTGACGGGCTGCCCCCAGGTGGTAAGGGTAGGTAACAACACATCTGCCACACTGATCCTCAACACGGGGGCCCCTCAGGGGTGCGTGCTCAGTCCCCTCCTGTACTCCCTGTTCACCCATGACTGCATGGCCAGGCACGACTCCAACACCATCATTAAGTTTGCCGAGGACACAACAGTGGTAGGCCTGATCACCGACAACGATGAAACAGCCTATAGGGAGGAGGTCAGAGACCTGGCCGTGTGGTGCCAGGATAACAACCTCTCCCTCAACGTGACCAAGACAAAGGAGATGATTGTGGACTACAGGAAAAAAAAGAGGTCTGAGCACGCCCCCATTCTCATCGACGGGGCTGTAGTGGAACAGGTTGAGAGCTTCAAGTTCATTGGTGTCCACATCACCAACAAACTATCATGGTCCAAACACACCAAGACAGTCATGAAGAGGGCACGACAAAGCCTATTCCCCCTCAGGAGACTGAAAAGATTTGGCATGGGTCCTCAGATCCTCAAAAAAGTATACAGGTGCACCATCGAGAGCATCCTGACTGGTTGCATCACCGCCTGTTATGGCAACTGCTCGGCCTCCGACCCCAAGGCACTACAGAGGGTAGTGTGTATGGACCAGTACATCACTGGGGCCAAGCTTCCTGCCATCCATGACCTCTATACCAGGCGGTGTCAGAGGAAGGCCCTCAAAATTGTCAAAGACTCCAGCCACCCTAGTCATAGACTGTTCTCTCTGCTACCGCACGGCAAGCGGTACAGGAGTGCCAAGTCTAGGTCCAAAAGACTTCTCAACAGCTTCTACCCCCAGGCCATAAGACTCCTGAACAGCTAATCATGGCTACCCAGACTATTTGCACTGCCCCACCACATATTTTTACGCTGCTGCTACTCTGTTAGTTAATTATTTATGCATAGTCTATCAACTACCTCAACTAGCCGGTGCCCCCGCACATTGACTCTGCACCGGTACCCCCCTGTAAATATAGCCTCCCTACTGTTATTTTATTTTACTTCTGCTCTTTTTTTCTCAACACTTTTTTGTTGTTTATTTTACTTTTTCATAACAAAAATAAATGCACTGTTGGTTAAGGGCTGTAAGTAAGCATTTCACTGTAATGTCTGCACCTGTTGTATTCGGCGTATGTGGCCAATAACATTTGATTTGGTTTGATATGACATCAAAACTATGAAATAACACATATGGAATAATGTAGTAACCAACATTTTTTAAACTAATCTAAATATATTTTATATTTGAGATTCTTCAAAGTAGCCACCCTTTGCCTTGATGACAGCTTTGCACACTCTTGGCATTCTCTCAACCAGCTTCATGAGGTAGTCACCTGGAATGCGTTTCAATTAACAGGTGTGCCTTGTTAAAAGGTAATTTGTGAAATTTCTTTCCTTCTTAATGCGTTTGAGCCAATCAGTTGTGTTGTGACAAGTTAGGGGTGTTTTACAGAAGATAGCTCTATTTGGTAAAAGACCAAGTCCATATTATGGCAAGAACAGCTCAAATAAGCAAAGAGAAACGACAGTCCATCATTACTTTAAGACATGAAGGTCAGGTCAATACGGAAAACTTCAAGAACTTTGAAAGTTTCTTCAAGTGCAGTCGCAAAAACCATAAAGCGCTATGATGAAACTGGCTCTCATGAGGACTGCCACAGGAAAGGAAGACCCAGGGTTACCTCTGCTGCAGAGGATAAGTTCATTGGAGTTATCTGCACCTCAGATTGCAGCCCAAATAAATGCTTCACAGAGTTCAAGTAACAGACACATCTCAACATCAACCGTTCAGAGGAGACTGCGTGATCAGGCCTTCATGGTCGAATTGCTGCAAAGAAACCATTACTAAAGGACACCAATAAGAAGAAGAGACTTGCTTGGGCCAAGAAACACGAGCAATGGACATTAGACCGGTGGAAATCTGTCCTTTGGTCTGATGAGTCCAAATTGGAGATTTTTGGTTCCAACCGCCGTGTCTTTGTGAGACGCAGAGTAGGTGAACGGATGATCTCCGCATGTGTGGTTCCCACTGTGAAGCATGGAGGAGGAGGTGTGATGGTGTGGGGGTGCTTTGCTGGTGACACTGTCAGTGATTTATTTAGAATTCAAGGCACACTTAACCAGCATGGCTACCACAACATTCTGCAGCGATACGCCATCCCATCTGGTTTGCGCTTAGTGGGACTATCTTTCGTTTTTCAACAGGACAATGACCCAACACACCTCCAGGCTGTGTAAGGGCTATTTGACCAAGAAGGAGAGTGATGGAGTGCTGCATCAGATGACCTGGCCTCTACAATCACCCGACCTCAACCCAATTGAGATGGTTTGGGATGAGTTGGACCGCAGAGTGGAGGAAAAGCAGCCAACAAGTGCTCAGCATATGTGGGAACTCCTTCAAGACTGTTGGAAAAGCGTTCCAGGTGTAGCTGGTTGAGAGAATGGCAAGAGTGTGCAAAGCTGTCATCAAGTTAAAGGGTGGCTATTTTGAAGAATATAAAATATATGTTGATTTGTTTAAAAATTTTGGTTACTACATGATTCCATATGTGTTATTTCATAGTTTTGATGTCTTCACTATTATTCTACGATGTAGAAAATAGTAAAAATAAAGAATAACCCTTCAATCAGTAGGTGTGTCCAAACTTTTGACTGGTACTGTATGTTCAAGAAATCCATGTGAAATTATCCTAAACTAAGAGTTGGGAAAAGGGATTGTTCCATTAATAACCATTAAGACCAGCACCGTAACCTCTCTGCCAGCTACATAATTTATCAAAGTCAACAGACTACTGTGACCAGTCTTGTAAACCTTTACACCAGTTTAAGGAAATAGGGCACTGATAAAAGTTGTAATAGTTGTCAGTTGAAGCTGAAAACCCAATTGCAGTCACCGTTGGAAAGAAATGGACAATAGTCAACTGTCAGCTCTCAAATTGACTTGGTCCCTTCCAGATGTTTAATAAAGTCCAATGTTCTCTCACAGGATGGGAGACTGCAGTTGAAGTTACTAGTCTATTTGATTAAAAAGTCAGGCAAACTACACTGTCAATTTCTTTTCAATCTATGACACAATAATACAGTGGTTTGTGGTGCACTTTACAATTGGTAAAGGCTATCCAGCAAACCAAAGCTGGTTTTGTGAATGTTCCCAGAACATTTCATTAAGTTGTGGGAAAGGTGGAAGAACATTCCCCCTAAAAGTTCTAATAGCACAATCTGTCCAGTTGTGTTGATTATACAATGTTGGTATTAGGGTGGAAAAAACATTCCTCTGATGTTGCAAGTATGTTAATGGAACATATTTCTTATGTTCTTTTAAAGTTCACAAAACATGTAATTATGTTGTGAGAACAGTGTGGGGACATTACAAGAGATAGGTTACCAAAACATAAGATCTGTCTAGTTGTGCTGACATTTATAAAATGTGTGTATTAGCATGCACAAAACTTTGCTCAATGTTTTAAGAGTGTTATTCCTATGTTCCTAGAATGATTAAATTAGGTTTTGAATTGTCCATGGAGGTATTTTCATGTGTTAGTGCTATTTTACTGTTGAGGAATTTGTTTGTATAACAGTTCATGTATGTAGGAACACATACGGCAACACATACATATTTTTCTTTTTTTTGTATTTTGTTGATAGTCACAAGCAGGGATTGAACCTGTGAGCTTTTGAGTGTTAATCCATTGCACCACTGGGATATGATTTACACAAATATAAAGCTGTTTACACCTTTACTCTGACTTCCAGGTTGGGGTCTTTGTCTTTGCAGAGAGAAAAATAAGTATTCTCTATTATTTCTTACTCTACCAATCCTCTTTATATACTGTAAAGTTGGGATGTTTCGACTTTTATTTTTCCTACAACTTGATTTCAGAAATGATGTTAAATTATTGCCTGACAGATTGTGGTGAGGTGTACATAGATGTGCGTATGTACTAAGATATATAGCCATAGTTTTACTAATAATTTAAGGATTTCAGCGCAAAGACAAATCCACTGGAAACATAATGATTCTGGTGGCGCAGCAGACTAAGTAGCCTATAGGCCTGGAAGATGGCAGATTGCAGGTTCAAATCTACTTTCTGACATTTCTTTAAAAAAGCTATAGCTAGGTTTGGACAATACCCTAATCAAATACCATGATGTAAGAAGATCGAAAGGCCATTTGTTTAAAAGTTTGGCATCTTCATATAATAATGTTATACACATCCATATTAGCAGAACATTATAGCAATGTTTTCAGAACTACTTCCATTATCGTATGTTTTCATTACATTATTGGAACATCATAGGTCATAACTTTATAAGAGTCTCGCAAGAATGTTTCTTGTTTGTTGTTAAAAGTGTTTGTAGTAATATCTCCATCAACATTAGCTGAATATTCCAGGAATATTTTTTCTGCACAACTTCTATTGCTCCAACATTTTATTGCTGAAGTATGTTCATATAACATCACACTATAACTATATGACAGTCTAGCAGGAATGTTCGCTGCATGTTGTTTTGGGTGTTTTGGATGACGTCTCCATGAACATTAGCAGAACATTCCTGTAATGTTTTCTCAGAACCAATTTAATTGAATCCAGACATAATTGCTGAAGTATGTTCAGGGAATGTTTTTGGAACATCATGTCATACCTTCACACTATAACTTTGCGACCATTGTAGGAGTATTCCCTGCTTGTTGTTATGGGTGTTTTGAATAACATATCCATTAACATTAGCAGAACGTTCTTGTAATGTTTCCTCAGAACCACTTCTATTGCTCCCACATTTTGTTGCTGCAGTATGTTCTAAGAACATTACAGGAACATTGTGTTATTACATTCCCTGGCAACCTAATGAGAACCTTACGGGAATGTTCTGTGGTAGTTCTTAGATTATTAGATATTAGGTAGATGTTGTGAACAACATTTTAGTGATTGTTAGGAGACAATTCTAAGGATATTTCATTTCAAACATTTTCCAAGAAAAAATATTTGGTGATCATAAACAGTCTTTGAATGTTTGTGGGACATTATCATCCTAATGTTAGCTCAAATCCCAACTAGAACTTAATAGGAATGTTAGCTAATGTCCTGGGAATGTTCCCGGTTTGCTGGATGGGTTTTGAAAGGACAAGAAAAAAGGGACATTCAGAGAAACATATGTCTGTTACAGAGCTTTAGTAGGTTTATGTTTTATAATCACCATTTACAGATTATTTTATCTGCCTGGTTTCTAATCTGACATTCAAAAAAACATCAGCCCTTTTAGAGCAACCTATCATTTTGCAACTTGAAGTGGTTCATTAATAATTTATTGTACTCCAATGGCATATAAACATAGAGTTTGGCGTACTGTGAGATAATATGTCTTCAATATTACATCGACAGTTCTCATAGGTCTCAATGCTGAAGTTTTTCTTGTTAAATTCAGATTTCCTTGTTAAATTCAAGCTCACTGTTACCAAGTCAATCGTTCTCCATGCAAAACATCCACAAACCCCTTGCTGGTTGGGTGTGGAGCCCCCGTTTCTCCAAACCCCCAGTGCTTGCCAGCGCTGTCTACACACATCACTCTTTCTGGTTACTGTGACGTGACGGCTGCCTTGTCAGCAACACAGTGCATCTCCCTCTCTCTAAGCCCTCTGCAAGTTTTCCCTGGGGTTGGCAGAATACGAGTGCCCCTTGTCTGACTGGCTATAACCTTGCCACCAGCTTATGTGCATGCATGCGTGTGTGTGTGTGTGTGTTTTTTCTTTTACTCTAAAGAGTTGAACAATGATGACTCAAGCCACACAGAGTACACCTCAGGGAAAACGGAGTGAAAAAACAAGTGGATTTTGGACTGCAGTTAGATGCGAGACAAGGCAGCCGGGCAGTGGGCTAAAAGCCTGGGCAGGTTTTTCCTACCGGTTCATTAGATTATGCCGTCTCGTGTTCAGGAAGTGCTGAAAGGCACTGGAGATTGTATCAGTGGGCGAAACGCCGTCCTTTGGTCCAGAGACAGTTGCCAGTCCTTTTCTTTGAAATGCCAAAGTAGTCCTCAATCCGGTTAAGGCAAGATATGATGTATGTCTATCCCCGGCCCCCTCCCCTGTCACAGGTTCCTATTAGCAGGGTTAAGTACGAGGACGCCTGTGTTGGTATTTCTGCGGTCGCTCATCTGTGTACCGCACATTATTTTTTGGGGAATTATTTATTTTCCTGACACCACCATATGGTGCTTGCAACTTGTTTGTCTTGCAGTGTGCGGAAAGAAACATGAGGCCTCGATTGGCTTACCCTTGGAGTGTTTACATGCGAGGCCTTCTTCAAACAATGCATTTTGTTTTTGCTATCGCTGTTGGTGGGCGGAATCTATTGATGCAATTATGAGCAACCCGCTATAAGCAAGATACCCTTTCTTTCCTCCAAATGAGGGAATAAATGATCAATGTAATTGGGCCAAACCGCTGAGATGTTTCAAGGAGGTGCACAGAGTGAGACCCTACATTCTGTCGGTCTCCGGAGAAGGCGGGAGAAGCTTCTGGAAGCGCCCTGGAAAAATGGGGTCCTGATCTTCTTGGAAATGCCACAATAAATCGCCTGCGCCATCTTCCCCAACGCATGAATGATTAAATGTGCTCCTAAACTGCCCTGATTTGTGGGGGCACCTTGCCGATTTTATTTGCCACTGTTAACATTTTCATTCCTGCATTATGCATGGTGCTGTGGGGCAAGGAACTGCTGCAAACAAATGGCCTGAGGGATCGACGTCAACACAGTGCTGCCGTGAGGAGGGGAAAGACTAACAACGCTGCGCCTTCGCCTTTCTACCAGTCCTCACTGACAACAAGGCAGCCTGTTGGCCTTTCTTCCTAATCCCAGACAGTACAACATAACATGACCGGCAGAGAAATTCACAGCAACAATTCAAGTGTAAAGAATAAAGTAAAATCATGACGACCGATATAGGCTAGGCTTAGGTTTCTTTGGATCTTTGTCAATGTTTCTATTAATCGATAAGGAATGGATGTGTGATGGAGTGTTCTTATGTGATTGGATAGGATGCTCCTTTACTACTGCATGTAATCATTGGGGTCATTTTTAC
The DNA here is from genome assembly GCF_020615455.1 of Coregonus clupeaformis. Taxonomy (NCBI): domain Eukaryota; kingdom Metazoa; phylum Chordata; class Actinopteri; order Salmoniformes; family Salmonidae; genus Coregonus; species Coregonus clupeaformis. The sequence continues at coordinate 25,295,334 of NC_059215.1, forward strand.
TAGTTGGCTCTGACAACCTATGTACTGTATCGCTGATTCCTTTGTGCTTTGGGATTTCAATGTCTCCTAGCAAAAACAAGTGAGTGATGAAAAAACAACTGTTTGAAAAATTCAAACTTAATGCCATACCTGATCTTTAAAACCTTAAACATACAAGCGGAAATCTGTGTTTTTACATTTGAGTTGTATTATCACAGATTTATGTTCCATCCATGTTGTCCTATTTAGAACTGCTATTAAAGGCATATGGTTGGGTTGAGTTGTCAGCTGTCTTTGCATGGGCACATAGTCCTACACTTGGCAGGTCTCCATGCTCTCACCTCCAAATGACAATGCAAATACATGCAAATGACACTGGACAACGTTGTATTCCGATGTAAGAATAGATATGCAAGTAGCTTTGTAGTAAGAATTAAGATTCCAATACAGAGAAATTATATAGATTTCACAAAGCTGCAATGCAACATTTGGACCCACTTGCACCAACATCTTTAAAGGCTTTATGACACCTTCAAAAACCCTTAGTAAGGCCTTCATAGATGTTTCTCTAAGGGTGGCAAAAAGGTTATGCCACACTTGGCAAAGGGCCAGATGTAAAGACCTGTTATAACAGCTTTTATATAGTATGCATTTGCTTAATACATAATTTGTGACGCTTCTATGTAACCCTTATAAAGGTTTTATGTAGGCTTCATTAAGCATGTGTAACATCACCGTAGATCTACATGCTATTATGTAGTACAGTATCTCAGAACACAAAAACTCTTGAAAACAATGATACTGGACAATACATAATACAAAATAGTACATCTTCATCAGACATATTATTCTGGTAGTTAGGTAGACTGTATTCAATACATCCATTGTTGCCTACCATGGGCCTTAGTGTAGTCCATTGCTTCAGTTCAGTTCCATCTCTCTCCCCTGCGCCCTGCCATCAAAGAGCTCTCTGCTTTGCTTTATTAACGTTAACTAATGCACAAGGCATTGGAGAGATGGCGGATATTGTCTTTTTATGACTTGACCTTTGAGATATTAGTTTCTTTTTTGATGAATAACTGTTGTTGGGGTGGCTCCGAATGAGGGAATTACATCTTGGGTAAACAACTCTGGAGTTTTCCGATGGTTTCAAAGGTGGCTCCTGACACAGGAGAGGAAATAAGTATACATCATCGTCCCCTTTTTGTGTGCAACTACAGCAGCACACGATTGGGAAAAGTAGGTTTTTAGTGACTCGACTGGGAGAGTTGCGCTCAATAGATGGAAAGCGGTTCATTAGGAATGACTTTTAGAGCATGGAAAATGACCTTTTACCTTGTAATTGTAGTCGAGGTTCATAGATAGTTGACTGGAACCATGGCGTATGTTGACAAGGATCACTGGAAACAATTAGCATTACATCTTCCCAATGTCTTCGACGAGTGGCTTTCAGTCGCCACTTTATTCACACTGCTTTGCTTCACTGCCATCTCGACTCGATTATATGTGACAAATAAGATTAATACACTATTAAATTAATCAAACACTGTGAGCCACAACTAAGCATAGGCTACTACTTATGTTTAATCTCTTATAGAAAAACCTATCTTGTTTAGAATTAAACTATATAAAGTACAGTATGAAGTCTTTTGTGAATGACAATGACAATATCCCGTGCAGTACTGATAGATTTCTAAGTGCAATCTTAGTTCCACATTTCAAACAGGAGGGAGTCACTATACCTGTACAATTTAACTTAAATTTGTCTTGCGTTAAGTCGTATGGCATAGCTTCCTGGCATGAGGCGGGAGTATCCAGAAATGTTGGAATATAGATTAACTTTTATCTTATTTCTGGGCTTGTGATTTAGATATTATTTTATTTTACAATTTAAAATACATAAAGAAGCCACACCAGGCAACTGATACATGTTCCAAAATTGAAGAGGATTATATACACAAAAAGTCAAGGCTTGTTTTCATTGTGGTCTTCTATTGGTAGGCAAGTGGCTGCAGGGCAAAACATGCTGGTTACATTCAATCAATGTCCATATATATACAGTGAGGGAAAAAAGTATTTGATCCCCTGCTGATTTTGTACGTTTGCCCACTGACAAAGAAATGATCAGTCTATAATTTTAATGGTAGGTTTATTTGAACAGTGAGAGACAGAATAACAACAAAAAAATCCAGAAAAACGCATGTCAAAAATGTTATAAATTGATTTGCATTTTAATGAGGGAAATAAGTATTTGACCCCTCTGCAAAACATGACTTAGTACTTGGTGGCAAAACCCTTGTTGGCCACCAGGTTTGCACACATTTCAGGAGGGATTTTGTCCCACTCCTCTTTGCAGATCTTCTCCAAGTCATTAAGGGTTCGAGCCTGACGTTTGGCAACTCGAACCTTCAGCTCCCTCCACAGATTCCCTATGGGATTAAGGTCTGGAGACTGGCTAGGCCACTCCAGGACCTTAATGTGCTTCCTCTTGAGCCACTCCTTTGTTGCCTTGGCCATGTGTTTTGGGTCATTGTCATGCTGGAATACCCATCCACGACCCATTTTCAATGCCCTGGCTGAGGGAAGGAGGTTCTCACCCAAGATTTGACGGTACATGGCGCCGTCCATCGTCCCTTTGATGCGGTGAAGTTGTCCTGTCCCCTTAGCAGAAAAACACCCCCAAAGCATAATGTTTCCACCTCCATGTTTGACGGTGGAGATGGTGTTCTTGGGGTTATAGGCAGCATTCCTCCTCCTCCAAACACGGCGAGTTGAGTTGATGCCAAAGAGCTCGATTTTGGTCTCATCTGACCACAACACTTTCACCCAGTTCTCCTCTGAATCATTCAGATGTTCATTGGCAAACTTCAGATGGCCCTGTAAATGTGCTTTCTTGAGCAGGGGGACCTTGCGGGCGCTGCAGGATTTCAGTCCTTCACGGCGTAGTGTGTTACCAATTGTTTTCTTGGTGACTATGGTCCCAGCTGCCTTGAGATCATTGACAAGATCCTCCCGTGTAGTTATGGGCTGATTTCTCACCGTTCTCATGATCATTGCAACTCCACGAGGTGAGATCTTGCATGGAGCCCCAGGCCGAGGGAGATTGACAGTTCTTTTGTATTTCTTCCATTTGCGAATAATCGCACCAACTGTTGTCACCTTCTCACCAAGCTGCTTGGCGATGGTCTTGTAACCCATTCCAGCCTTGTGTAGGTGTACAATCTTGTCCCTGACATCCTTGGAGAGCTCTTTGGTATTGGCCATGGTGGAGAGTTTGGAATCTGATTGATTGATTGCTTCTGTGGACAGGTGTCTTTTATACAGGTAACAAACTGAGATTAGGAGCACTCCCTTTAAGAGTGTGCTCCTAATCTCAGCTCGGTACCTGTATAAAAGACACCTGGGAGCCAGAAATCTTTCTGATTGAGAGGGGGTCAAATACTTATTTCCCTCATTAAAATGCAAATGAATTTATAACATTTTTGACATGCGTTTTTCTGGATTTATTTGTTGTTATTCTGTCTCTCACTGTTCAAATAAAGCTACCATTAAAATTATAGACTGATCATTTCTTTGTCAGTGGGCAAACGTACAAAATCAGCAGGGGATCAAATACTTTTTTCCCTCACTGTGTATATATATATATATATAGTACCAGTCAAGTTTGGACACACCTACTCATTCAAAGGTTTTTCTTTATTTTTAATATTTTCTTCATTGTAGAATAATAGTGAAGACATCAAAACTATTAAATAACATTTATGGAATCATTTAGTAACCAAAAAAGTGTTAAACAAATCAAAATATATTTTATATTTCAGATTCTTCAAATAGCCACCCTTTGCCTTGATGACAGCTTTGCACACTCTTGGCATTCTCTCAACCAGCTTCATGAGGAATGCTTTTCCAACAGTCTTGAAGGAGTTCCCACATATGCTGAGCACTTGTTGGCTGCTTTTCCTTCACTTTGCGGTCCAACTCATCCCAAACCATCTCAATTGGGTTGAGGTCGGGTGATTGTGGAGGCCAGATCATCTGATGCAGCACTCCATCACTTTCCTTTTTGGTCAAATATTCCTTACATAGCCTGGAGGTGTGTTTTGGGTCATTGTCCTCTTGAAAACAAATGATAGTCCCACTAAGCGCAAACTAGATGGGATGGCGTATTGCTGCAGAATGCTGTGGTAGTGTCACAACTTCTTCCGAAGCTGCCTCCCCTCCTTGTTCGGGCAGGCTTCGGCGTTCGTCGTTACCAATCTTCTAGCCACTGCTGCTCCATATCTCATCATTCCATTTGTCTTTGTCTTGTATTGTCAATTACACACACCTGGTTCATATTCCCCTCATTAGTACGTGTTTAAGTGTTCCCTCTGCCCCGTTGTCCTTGTGGGTGATTGTTCATTGTGAGGATTAGTAGCTCGGTAGAGCTCAGTATTTTGTATTGCCGGGGTATTTTCCCCGTGTGCATGTTTGTTCCAGTGCGCCTGTTTTGCGCACTGGACTGGTTACGCTGGATTACGGAATAAACTCTGTATACTGTGATTTACCCTCCTGCGCCTGACTCCTTCAAATCACACATCACAGGTAGCCATGCTGGTTAAGTGTGCCTTGAATTCTAAATAAATCATAGACAGTGTCACCAGCAAAGCACCCCCACACCATCACATCTCCTCCTCCATGCTTTACGGTGGGAACCACACATGCGGAGATCATCCGTTCACCTACTCTGCGTCTCACAAAGAAACGGCAGTTGGAACCAAAAATCTCCAATTTGGATTCATCAGACCAAAGGACAGATTTCCACCGGTCTAATGTCCATTGCTCGTGTTTCTTGGCCCAAGCAAGTCTCTTCTTCTTATTGGTGTCCTTTAGTAGTGGTTTCTTTGCAGCAATTTGTCCATGAAGGCCTGATTCACGCAGTCTCCTCTGTATCCTCTGCAGCAGCGGTAACTCTGGGTCTTCCTTTCCTGTGGCGGTCCTCATGAGAGCCAGGTTCATCATAGCGCTTGATGGTTTTTGTGACTGCACTTGAAGAAACTTTCAAAGTTCTTGAAATGTTCCAGATTGACGGACCTTCATGTCTTACAGTAATGGTGGACTGTCATTTCTCTTTGCTTATTTGAGCTGTTCTTGCCATAATATGGCCTTGGTCTTTTACCAAATAGGGCTATCTTCTGTATACCACCCCTACCTTGTCACAACACAACTGATTGGCTTAAATGCATTAAGAAGGAAAGAAATTACACAAATTAACTTTTAACAAGGCACACCTGTTAATTGAAATGCATTCCAGGTGACTAACGTTACCTCATGAAGCTGGTTGAGAGAATGCCAAGAGTGTGCAAAGCTCTCATCAAGGCAAAGGGTGGCTACTTTGTGGCTATATATTTTGATTTCTTTCTTTAACCCTTTTTTGGTTACTACATGATTCCATATGTGTTAATTTCATAGTTTTGATGTCTTTACTTTTATTCTACAATGTAGAAAATAGTAAAAATAAAGAAAAACCCTTGAATGAGTAGGTGTGTCCAAACTTTTGCCTAGTACTGTATACAGTGGGGAAAAAAAGTATTTAGTCAGCCACCAATTGTGCAAGTTCTCCCACTTAAAAAGATGAGAGAGGCCTGTAATTCTCATCATAGGTACACAAATTGAGATTTTTTTTCTCCAGAAAATCACATTGTAGGATTTTTTATGAATTTATTTGCAAATTATGGTGGATAATAAGTATTTGGTCACCTACAAACAAGCAAGATTTCTGGCTCTCACAGACCTGTAACTTCTTCTTTAAGAGGCTCCTCTGTCCTCCACTCGTTACCTGTATTAATGGCACCTGTTTGAACTTGTTATCAGTATAAAAGACACCTGTCCACAACCTCAAACAGTCACACTCCAAACTCCACTATGGCCAAGACCAAAGAGCTGTCAAAGGACACCAGAAACAAAATTGTAGACCTGCACCAGGCTGGGAAGACTGAATCTGCAATAGGTAAGCAGCTTGGTTTGAAGAAATCAACTGTGGGAGCAATTATTAGGAAATGGAAGACATACTGATAATCTCCCTCGATCTGGGGCTCCACGCAAGATCTCACCCCGTGGGGTCAAAATGATCACAAGAACGGTGAGCAAAAATCCCAGAACCACACGGGGGGACCTAGTGAATGACCTGCAGAGAGCTGGGACCAAAGTAACACAGCCTACCATCAGTAACACACTACGCCGCCAGGGACTCAAATCCTGCAGTGCCAGACGTGTCCCCCTGCTTAAGCCAGTACATGTCCAGGCCCGTCTGAAGTTTGCATTTGGATATTTAGCATTTGGATGATCCAGAAGAGGATTGGGAGAATGTCATAGGGTCAGATCAAACCAAAATATAACTTTTTGTTAAAAACTCAACTCGTCGTGTTTGGAGGACAAATAATGCTGAGTTGCATCCAAAGATACCATACCTACTGTGAAGCATGGGGTGGAAACATCATGCTTTGGGGCTGTTTTTCTGCAAAGGGACCAGGACGACTGATCCGTGTAAAGGAAAGAATGAATAGGGCCATGTATCGTGAGATTTTGAGTGAAAACCTCCTTCCATCAGCAAGGGCATTGAAGATGAAACGTGGCTGGGTCTTTCAGCATGACAATGATCCCAAACACACCGCCCGGGCAACGAAGGAGTGGCTTCGTAAGAAGCATTTCAAGGTCCTGGAGTGGCCTAGCCAGTCTCCAGATCTCAACCCCATAGAAAATCTTTGGAGGGAATTGAAAGTCCGTGTTGCCCAGCGACAGCCCCAAAACATCACTGCTCTAGAGGAGATCTGCATGGAGGAATGGGCCAAAATACCAGCAACAGTGTGTGAAAACCTTGTGAAGACTTACAGAAAACGTTTGACCTGTGTCATTGCCAACAAAGGGTATATAACAAAGTATTGAGAAACTTTTGTTATTGACCAAATACTTATTTTCCACCATAATTTGCAAATAAATTCATAAAAAATCCTACAATGTGATTTTCTGGATTTTTTTTCCCTCATTTTGTCTGTCATAGTTGACGTGTACCTATGATGAAAATTACAGGCCTCTCTCATCTTTTTAAGTGGGAGAACTTGCACAATTGGTGGCTGACTAAATACTTTTTTCCCCACTGTAAATATATATAAAAAGCATATACACTGAGTGTACAAAAAATTAGGAACACCTGCTCTTTCTATGACATAGACTGACCAGGTGAAAGCTATGATCCCTTATTGATGTCACCTGTTAAATCCACTTCTATCAGTGTAGATCAAGGGGAAGAGACAGGTTAATGCCTTGAGACAACTGAGACATGGATTGGGTATGTGTGCCATTCAGAGGGTGAATGGGCAAAACAAAATATTTAAGTGTCTTTAAACGGGGTATGGTAGTAGGTGCCAGGCGCATCGGTTTGAGTGTGTCAAGAACTGTAACGCTGTTGAGTTTCCTGTTGGTATCAAGAAGGGTCCACCACCCAAAGGCCAACTTGACACAACTGTGGGAAGTATTGGAGTCAACATGGGCAGCATACCTGTGGAACGTTTTCGACACCTTGTAGTCCATGCCCCGACGAATTGAGGCTGTTCTGAGGGCAAAAGGGGGTGCAACTCAATATTAGGAAGGTGTTCCTAATGTTTTGTACACTCCATTGTATACACATCTAACAAATCACTCCACTAGTGCAGATTGCTTTCATCTTCAGACATCTCCCTCCCACTCCTTGGCGTGTTGATAAAGCAATTGTGGTTGAAGAGAGCAAATATTTAAGGTATCTGCAAGTGTGATGCACATCTGTCAGGCAGCCCAAGGGCGAAAACCAGCACACAACAAGGCAACAAATGCTGATCCGGGACTTCTCTGCGGCAAAATAAAATATGGCTCAAGTTTTCATTAAGGTGCTATTGATTAGCTTTTCCTGGCAATGAATTATGGGCGACATTAAATAAAAAGGAAAATATTTTTATGACTTTGCTTGGGCCATGCCAGAATCCCCCCTTGCTTCTCTTTACACTCGCCCTGACAGGCGTTTTGTTTTCTCTTGAATTCTTGTGGCTCTCATGAAACCTACAGTGAGGGGGTTTTTCCTCCAGAAAAATAGAGGTTTGTGAGTTTTTATAATCCTAGATCTTTGAATTGATTGTGACATCATGAGGCATAGAGGACTTGGGGTTTAGTGAGGTTGAGTACGGCCCTGTGTGAGATGGGTGTTTCTGTCACAGAAATAGAACGATTAGAATAGATTATATTTCTATGGTTTCAGTGGCAATGTGTGGACCATTCCCAAACACTGTGCAGTAAGCTCTACAATCACTTGGGTAGCAAAGGAGTTCAAAAGAACACATGGAAATCCAAGTTTAACTTGAATGGACAGGACAGGAGACCATATAAACTGCCAAAATAAATAAAACCTTTCTAATACTACAGATTGAGGATTGTTTAACATCAATCATTTCAGGATGTGATGTGCAAAAATACTTTTTTATTTTACCTCGCCTTTCAAATCTTAGCCTGAAATTATCTTTTCCGTATTCTTATACCCCCTCTGTACACATATCGTATACCATATCACATTTAAACGGTATGCAGCGGGAAGCTTAGGGAATAAAAGCGTAGGTGAAACACAGACATTATGTTTGAATAGATGAAAGAAGAAGTGTGGTTGTGAAGAATTCTCCTCCTTCCTGGGTGTTTAAAATGAGACTTAGAATTCTATGAGGATAATGACCCGTGATTTAATATCTTGTCAAATGTCTACTACCATTCATGTATTGCAGAGCTGCATTGTGTGTGTGTGTGTGTGTGTGTGTGTGTGAAGGTGTTGTGTTTGAGTGTGTATGTTTATGGCTAGAGGGCAGGTCATGTAGGTTGCGGTGAGAGGATATACGCAACATTTAGATTTATAGTTTCAATGCGTTTGCCATAGCTAATTCAGAGAAAGGTGGTTTCTATGTCAAATGAATTATGACAAAGTATGTTTTTGGAGAGGAGTAGAATGTTTAGGAGTAGAAGTTTCTGTTGAAGGTAACTGATGACCGAATCGTCACACTTTTAACTCTAATCAGATGAATAAAGTATGACATTTTTAAATTGTGAGCGAGAAAATGGCATTGGACTGAAGTGGCAAAAACAGGCACTATTGCTGACAAGGTTGGAAGATGAGTAAAGAGGTGTGAGAGAATGAGTAATACATTTTGGGCAGGAAATTATGATGATATTGTTGATGACGTGAGCAAGGTTTAGTGCTGACAAGTCGGGGAATGCTAGTTCCATGTGATATTGTTTATTATAAGCTGTTATCAGTATATTCTAAACCCATTCTGTACAGGAAGATATTGTTAATTTCTTAATTCTCTTTTCAATTTAAAACATGTCACTGAATCTGTAGAAGCATATATATTTGTTTGCTGTCAGATTAACTAATTCTCTCTCTCTCACTCTCTCTCCCTGCACCTTATCTCTCTCTCCCTTTCATTTTATCTCACTCACTCACTCTCTCTCTCTCTCTCTCTCTCTCTCTATCACACTCATATACACACACACACACACACAAATGAACATTCACATTATCTTATACACAAAACGTTAGAATGGGTTTCAACTTTACTGTGCATCTTTGGAATGTTGGGGTAATTACATCCTTTCGAATAATTACATCTTTCTAAATAAGCCTTGTACCAGTCTGTCTTGTTTTGTGTTCTCAAATACATTTAGTCTCCTTACATAAAATTCAATTTTTTTTCTGATTGCTAGAGGTTACGGGGGTCAATTTGTATTTGATCTGTAGTATTTTTATTTATTTTATTTTATTTAAATACAGTTGAAGTTGGAAGTTTACATACACTTAGGTTGGAGTCATTAAAACTTGTTTTTCAACCACTCCACAAATGTCTTGTTAACAAACTATAGTTTTGGCAAGTTGGTTAGGACATCTACTTTGTGCATGACACAAGTACTTTTTCCAACAATTGTTTACAGACAGATTATTTCCCTTATAATTCACTGTATCACAATTCCAGTGGGTCAGAAGTTTACATACACTAAGTTGACTGTGCCTTTATACAGCTTGGAAATTTCCAGAAAATGATGTCATGGCTTTATAATCTTCTGATAGGCTAATTGACATAATTTGAGTCGATTGGAGGTGTACATGTGGATGTATTTCAAGGCCTACCTTCAAACTCATTGCCTCTTTGCTTGACATCATGGGAAAATTCAAAATAAATCAGCCAAGACCTCAGAAAATAAGTTGTAGACCTCCACAAGTCTGGTTTATCCTTGGGAGCAATTTCCAAATGCCTGAAGATACCACGTTCATCTGTACAAACAATAGTACGCAAGTATAAACACCATGGGACCACGCAGCCATCATACCGCTCAGGAAGGAGACGGTTCTGTCTCCTAGAGATGAACGTACTTTGGTGCGAGAAGTGCAAATCACCTTGTGAAGATGCTGGAGATACCAGGTACAAAAGTATCTATATCCACAGTAAAACGAGTCCTATATCGACATAACCTGAAAGGCCGCTCAGCAAGGAAGAAGCCACTGCTCCAAAACCGCCATAAAAAAGCCAGACTATGGTTTGCAACTGCACATGGGGACAAAGATCGTACTTTTTGGAGAAATGTCCTCTGGTCTGATGAAACAAAAATAGAACTGTTTGCCCATAATAACCATTGTTATGTTTGGAGGAAAAAGGGGGTACCTTGCAAGCTGAAGAACACCATCCCAACCGTGAAGCACGGGGGTGTCAGCATCATGCTGTGGGGGTGCTTTGCTGCAGGAGGGACTGGTGCACTTCACAAAATAGATGGCATCATGAGGAAGGAAAATTATGTGGATATATTGAAGCAACATCTCAAGACATCAGTCAGGAAGTTAAAGCTTGGTCGCAAATGGGTCTTCCAAATGGACAATTACCCCAAGCATACTTCCAAAGTTGTCCCAAAATGGCTTAACGACAACAAAGTCAAGGTATTGGAGTGGCCATCAAAAAGCCCTATCCTCAATCCTATAGAAAATGGTGGGCAGAACTGAAAAAGTGTGTGCGAGCAAGGGGGCCTACAAACCTGACTCAGTTACACCAGCTCTGTCAGGAGGAATGGGCCAAAATTCACCCAACTTATTCTGGGAAGCTTGTGGAAGGCTACCCGAAACGTTTGACCCAAGTTAAACAATTTAAAGGCAATGCTACCAAATACTAATTGAGTGTATGTAAACTTCTGACCCACTGGGAATGTGCTGAAATAACTAATTCTCTCTACTATTATTCTGACATTTCACATTCTTAAAATAAAGTGGTGATCCTAACTGACCTAAGACAGGGAATTCTTACTAGGATTAAATGTCAGGAATTGTGAAAAACTGAGTTTAAATGTTTTTGGCTAAGGTGTATGTAAACTTCCGACTTCAACTGTATATGTTCTTTATTTTCTTTAGTTTTTAGTTTAGTAGTAGATCATCTTTAATATTGCAGATAGATTTGAACTTCCATCAAGTAATTATCTGCATCACTTCCAATCCCCCATATGTTTTTTTTTCTGCAAATATACACTACCGTTCAAAAGTTTGGGGTCACTTAGAACTTTCCTTGTTTTTCAAAGACAATAATTGTTTTGTCCATTTAAAATAACATCAAATTGATCAGAAATACAGTGTAGACATTGTTAATGTTGTAAATGGCTATTGTAGCTAGAAACTGCTGCTTTTTAATGGAATATTTACATAGGCGTACAGAGGCCCATTATCAGCAAACATCAGTCCTGTGTTCCAATGGCACGTTGTGTTTGCTAATCCAAGTTTATCATTTTAAAAGGCAAATTGATCATTAGAAAACCCTTTTGCAATTATGTTAGCACAGCTGAAAACTGTTGTGCTGAGCAAGAGGACAAATACATTAGAGTGTCTAGTTTGAGAAACAGACACCTCACAGTTCCTCAACTGGCAGCTTCATTAAATAGTACCCACAAAACACCAGTCTCAACGTCAACAGTGAAGAGGTGACTCCGGGATGCTGACCTTCTACGCAGAGTTGCAAAGAAAAAGCCATATCTCAGACTGGCCAATAAAAAGAAAAGATTAAGATGGGCAGTCTGAGATATGGCTTTTTCTTTGCAACTCTGCCTAGAAGGTCAGCATCCCGGAGTCGCCTCTTCACTGTTGACATTGAGACTGGTGTTTTGCGGGTACTATTTAATGAAGCTGCCAGTTGAGGACCTGTGAGGCGCCTGTTTCTCAAACTAGACACTAATGTATTTGTCCTCTTGCTCAGTTGTGCACTGGGGCCTCCCACTCCTCTTTCTATTCTGGTTAGATCCAGTTTGCGCTGTTCTGTGAAGGGAGTAGTACACAGCGTTGTACGTGATCTTCAGTTTCTTGGCAATTTCTCACATGGATTAGCCTTTATTTCTCAGAACAAGAATAGACTGATTTGTTTCTGGCCATTTTGAGCCTGTAATCGAACCCACAATTGCTGATGCTCCAGATACTCAACTAGTCTCAAGAAGGCCAGTTGTATTGCTTCTTTAATCAGCACAACAGTTTTCAGCTGTGCTAACATAACATAATTGCAAAAATGATCAATTAGCCTTTTAAAATTATAAACTTGGATTAGCAAACACAACGTGCCATTGGAACACAGGACTGATGGTTGCTGGTAATGGGCCTCTGTACGCCTATGTAGATATTCCATAAAAAATCAGCCGTTTACATAGCCATTTACAACATTAACAATGTCTACACTGTATTTCTGATTTCTGTTATTTTAATGGACAAAATAATTTATTTTCTTTCGAAAACAAGGACATTTCTAAGTGACCCCAAACTTCTGAACGGTAGTGTGTGTGTGTGTGTGTGTATATATATATACAGTGGGGCAAAAAAGTATTTAGTCAGCCACCAATTGTGCAAGTTCTCCCACTTAAAAAGATGAGAGAGGCCTGTAATTTTCATCATAGGTACACGTCAACTATGACAGACAAATTGAGGAAAAGAATCCAGAAAATCACATTGTAGGATTTTTTTATGAATTTATTTGCAAATTATGGTGGAAAATAAGTATTTGGTCACCTACAAACAAGCAAGATTTCTGGCTCTCACAGACCTGTAACTTCTTCTTTAAGAGGCTCCCCTGTCCTCCACTCGTTACCTGTATTAATGGCACCTGTTTGAACTTGTTATCAGTATAAAAGACACCTGTCCACAACCTCAAACAGTCACACTCCAAACTCCACTATGGCCAAGACCAAAGAGCTGTCAAAGGACACAATAAACAAAATTGTAGACCTGCACCAGGCTGGGAAGACTTAATCTGCAATAGGTAAGCAGCTTGGTTTGAAGAAATCAAATGTGGGAGCAATTATTAGGAAATGGAAGACATACAAGACCACTGATAATCTCCCTCGATCTGGGGCTCCACGCAAGATCTCACCCCGTGGGGTCAAAATGATCACAAGATCGGTGAGCAAAAATCCCAGAACCACACGGGGGGACCTAGTGAATGACCTGCAGAGAGCTGGGACCAAAGTAACAAAGCCTACCATCAGTAACACACTACGCCGCCAGGGACTCAAATCCTGCAGTGCCAGACGTGTCCCCCTGCTTAAGCCAGTACATGTCCAGGCCCGTCTGAAGTTTGCTAGAGTGCATTTGGATGATCCAGAAGAGGATTGGGAGAATGTCATATGGTCATATGAAACCAAAATAGAACTTTTTGGTAAAAACTCAACTCGTCGTGTTTGGAGGACAAAGAATGCTGAGTTGCATCCAAAGAACACCATACCTACTGTGAAGCATGGGGGTGGAAACATCATGCTTTGGGGCTATTTTTCTGCAAAGGGACCAGGGACGACTGATCCGTGTAAAGGAAAGAATGAATGGGGCCATGTATCGTGAGATTTTGAGTGAAAACCTCCTTCCATCAGCAAGGGCATTGAAGATGAAACGTGGCTGGGTCTTTCAGCATGACAATGATCCCAAACACACCGCCCGGGCAACGAAGGAGTGGCTTCGTAAGAAGCATTTCAAGGTCCTGGAGTGGCCTAGCCAGTCTCCAGATCTCAACCCCATTGAAAATCTTTGGAGGGAGTTGAAAGTCCGTGTTGCCCAGCAACAGCCCCAAAACATCACTGCTCTAGAGGAGATCTGCATGGAGGAATGGGCCAAAATACCAGCAACAGTGTGTGAAAACCTTGTGAAAACTTACAGAAAACGTTTGACCTGTGTCATTGCCAACAAAGGGTATATAACAAAGTATTGAGACACTTTTGTTATTGACCAAATACTTATTTTCCACCATAATTTGCAAATAAATTCATAAAAAATCCTACAATGTGATTTTCTGGATTTTTTTTCTCATTTTGTCTGTCATAGTTGACGTGTACCTATGATGAAAATTACAGGCCTCTCTCATCTTTTTAAGCGGGAGAACTTGCACAATTGGTGGCTGACGAAATACTTTTTTCCCCCACTGTACATACATACATACATACATATCCTTTTTTTAAATGTATTTTCCTTCATTGCTTTCCAACCCCACCACCCCTCTCCTAATTGGAGTAAACTAGTGAACAACAACGCTTAGGCCTCTACTTCCAGCTTATACATACTATATACATTTTATGGACACAGTCAATATTACAATAATTCTATGTTGTTTGATTTTACTCCTGAACTTCCTCTACCCTCAACCTCTCCCATCATTTTCATGAGGATGTTTTGCTTATTTTCATTTTCATCTTTTGATTCGTTAGACTCTAACAAGCTAAGGCAAAGTGGATTTAATAGGACATAAGTGAAATATTTTGATATCGTACAATTTTTTTGTGCCCATGCATCGGGCAAGGGCAGAGGGGCCCTTGAGGCATAGAAATCTGAGGCCTCAAAGATACAATTTCACACACAATAGTGTTGCTGAGCTGCACAGCCCACTTGATATGAGCCCGTAGCTCTCGAGCTTGCTTTCACTCTTTGGCTTGTTATCCCTACTGACACTTAAAGTAGAATAATTTTTGCAAATCATATCTTAAAGAGAGCATTCCAGACATCGACTGTCCTTGCCAAGAAAAAAAGTATTCTATGACGCGGACGGTACTATTATTTAAAAAAACACCTTACACAATGTGTTTGTAGAGGAATTCGAGCCACACAAACTACAAATATACGCTAGATATATACCGTGGGATTTCTGACATTCATGGGCTGATATGAATGTAACAAATGCAACAAACACACAAACAGAACATACTGTTCCTTGTGTGTAAAGTGGTCAAACTTGTTTTTCAAGCTAAATTGCTTGGCAAAAAATGACAATACAGGTGAACGTTGACACTTACAGTAGGCAGGAAAGATATTCCTTTGTCAAAAGACAGTTTTGTCTTGTGTTGTAGAGCCCATCTGGACTGATCTTCTTGGTGCTATTGGAAAACTTTGAGAAAGGAAGACCATTGCAGTAAGCAAGAGCAAGGATATATTCCATATTAATAATTTATTAACATTGTTTCATTGAGATTCCTCCACAGTTCATGTGACTGGTTAACTTGTTAACTTGTTAAACATTATAACAATCAAGATTATAAATAGACTGATTTAAAGTTGCATTGCAGTGTCAATAGAACTGCTTTAGATGTGACAGTACATTATATAACAGCTCAATGACTGCTAGCAATTTTTTAGTGCTCATACTCAGGCAGTTAGTGTGCCAGGTGTTTAGGTCCAAGATTTTTCCACAAGATAAATGGAAACGTGCCATGCCTCTCAAACTTCTTATCCCATTAATATGTCCTATAATCCTCTCACCACCACCAAAAGCTTAGTTTTATGACAGAAACTTGTTTTTGTCAGGCATAACTTCCAGTTTACGTTTTCGGGTAATTATAGCATTGTGCACACTGGAGTGGCACAAATTAGCACTTTGGGCGAAAGATCAGTTGGCTGGGTGCCCATCACTACCTGTGTACGGCCTGGACATGAGCAGGGGAGCAGACACATGCAATCCTGCTAGACTCAAATGTTGGAAAAAGACAGCCAAAGCGTGAGTCAACTGTGGGAATCTTTGGTTCTTTCCATTATGTTGTAAACTAGGGGTGTATTCAGTAGGAACCAAATGGAAGCAAATGGGACGAAACAGGGAGGGACCTACCTGAATTTGTTCAATAAGAAACGTGTTTTTGTTGCAAAACGTTTTCCTACAGTGTGCATGAATGAATACACCCTGACCGTACATGTATGACAGGCTTGGAAGAGTTTGATCCTCTCCCTGCCCCTTCTTGAACCAGCCTGTAATAAGGATTCAAACCCTCAACACAGATGATCTGATATGCATTATGATGAAGAGGAGCAAGGATCAATCAATCTGCCATTTTGGATCTGATTGGTATGAAACTCCTATAGCGGGCCAACCCTGAGTAAGATACTGTGGATTCTGTGATGAAGGCACAGGGCTGAGATAAAGTTGTCAATTAATTGTACACAGCTACCATCTCTCAAGACTAGAGAAACCAGGGGTGTATGGAAGAGGAATCAAAACATTATCCAGGTCATCAAAGGTGCTACCACTGTTGGGATTCATCCGTAGGGTTCAATTGGGGTCTGAAGAGTTGTGCTCCTTCCCAGAGATGTCATGAAAGAGGAGTCGATGTCGCTGCTCCCTGCTCCCTGACAGCTGAAGCCCATGGAAGGAACCGGAGGATGGAGAGCAGCGATTAAAACCAGTTCCTCCTCATTACAAGTGGAATTTCCTCCCAGCTGATTGAAGTTTGAGCATATTGCTGCCATATTCCCTCCCACAAGAGGCCTGAGTTGTAATATTTTGCAGAAAGGAGGGGGCGGATGAGAGACTATCAAAGTCACTCGCTTTCTGCGTATTGTTATTTTTTTTTGCACACCATTGACCCAGCTGCGAGTTGAATTTCCGAAGCATTTAGTCATTTAGCTTGAGTCGCCAGGATAAATGGAAGGCTATTATTAGTATTTCTTGCCAGAGAAAATGTAGTTTCCAAACAGACTAGCCTACAGTTAAAAACAATGGGAGAAACACTACAATAAAGTCAAATATTTACGCAGTGATCGGATCAATACTCACTCAGAATGAGTATTAATATGTAGAGTATTTATAATACAATGTTGGGGGGGGGAAACCACAGTATGTAATCCCATGCCATTTAGCTGTTCTATGCTAAATTAATGCAATCCCCTAATGTTTAGTGTAAAGCATCAATCATGCAAAAATCTATTGTTGCATTAGCCTTGAAAGAACAATAATAATAAAAACGTTATAATGGTTTTAGCTTCCTTTCCATAAATCATGTTGGCAGGGGGGGGACAGAGGTGGGGGCATCTTAACTTGCAGAGTGTGCCATTTCAGTCCTTCGGAGGAGTTGAGGTGATGCTGAATATTGATATCATATTGAACAATAATCCGACATAAACTTGAGCCTTTTTTCAACCTTAGGTGTCGTGAAATACGGCGTGACAGTGAGAGTCACTCTACTGTATCTACCGGTAACTGAATTTGACCCGACACCTCTCCGCAATGACATAAAGCAGTTTTGTGTTCGATAGCCACTCAACACCACACTGTAAATCAACAGGAAATGCATAAAAACGGTGTCGGACGTGAGATTTACTGTAACACTGAAAATCCTTTTAAACAAATATTAAAATAAAGCCCAAATCAGTCTGAAAGTCGTTTAAGAGGTCATCGCACTTCAGTTTAGAGCTGGGCACTGAAAGCTGACAGGCTGTCGGAATTTACATTTGGTATTATCATTTGATTGATGACATATTTCACAGACTCTGGTCTCGTTGCGTACTGTAGTACTGTGTGTCTATGGTACTGTGTGTCTATGACGTGGGGACCAAATGCAAATGGAACAAACACCGGAAAGAAGAAACACAATGCAGCTTTGAATAGTTACCTCTTAACATTGTGAGAGATATTGCAATGTACCAATAACTAAGCAAATGTCCTCTTTGTACAGTAGCATCATTATACAAACACACATATAGCCTACAGTACATTTAAACCGATAACGTGAGTGAGTTTCATGAAGGTTTACAGTGGAGTTATGGCATCAGATCAACGTTTATTTGTCGCGTACATAGATTAGCAGATGTTAAAGCAGATGCAGCGAAATGCTTGGGTTTCTAGCTCCAGCAGTGCAGTAAATGTCTAACAGTACAATACTAATACACAAATAATCCCAAGAAAAAAGTAAAGAGAAAAAAATAAGAAATTAAGAAATATCAGAACAAGCAATGTCAGAGTCCGAAATATAAATGCGTGGTCTGTATAGACAGTATGGACATATATAAGTAGGAAAAATGTATGTACTGCAGTAGTTATATAGGATGAGCTATGTCGAGAATACAATAATACAGATTGAGTCGTCTGTGGATCTGTTGGGGCGGTATGCAAATTGTAGTGGGTCTAGGGTGTCGGGTAAGGTGGAGGTGATATGGTCATTAACGCACTTGAATGTCTTACTCCCGTCGTCTACAGAGATCGGGAGCACACAGTCCTTGTCAGCGGTGGCGGCCCACGTCGGCTGCTCTGTGTTGTTTTCCTCGAAGCGGGTGAAGAAGGTGTTTAGTTTGTCCGGGAGTGAGGCGTCGGTGTCCGCGACATGGCCGGCGTTCCCTTTATAATCCGTGATTGTCTGGAGTCCCTGCCACATGCGTCTCGTGTCAATGTTGCCAGTCACCTTGCCGTGGTTAAATGTGATGATTTGCGCTTTCAGTTTTGCGCAAATGCTGCTATCTATCCACTGTTTTATTTTTCTAGGGGGTAGATCAGCTTTAATATTGCAGATAGATTGTAACTTCCATCAATGTAATTGTCTGCATCACTTTCAATCCCCCATATGTTTTTTTCTCTCACAAATATATATATATATATATACACATACATACATACATACATACATACATACATACATACATACATACATATACATTTCCTTTAAAAAAATATATTTCCCTTTATTACTTTCCAACCCCACCACCCCTTCCCTAATTGGAGTAAACTAGTGAACAACAATGCTTAGGCCTCTACTTCCAGCTTATACATACTATATACATTTTATGGACAGTCAATTTTACAATAATTATATTTTGTTTGTTTTTACTCCTGAACTTCCTCTACCCTCAACCTCTCTGATCATGTCCATCCGGTTTGCTTCTATATGCCATATCTTTCTAACTGTGGTCTTTCACAAAAGCTCTCAACCTATAACCTATATACTTATTATGGACACAGTATGCTTACATTATTAGTTATCTTGTTGTTATTAGTTGTTGTTAGTTGTTATTAGTCCCATCCTTCAACTCCATTCAACACCACCCATCTATCTCGTAACACCATCCATATTGGATTTCTATTTGCCATATATTTTTCAACTGTACTGTGATGTTTTACAAAAGTTCTGAACCTTTCTATTCTCATTTGTTTCTACAGATTGTAAATTGAAAATAAACATTTTTGCTAAAAGTATTATTATATTATTGATCGATTGACTATGACCTTTCAGATCACCCAGTAATGCTATCTGCAGGGTTAGCTCCAGGTAAATATTGCAATCCTTTAGCCATTCCTGGACCTGTGTCCAAAAACAAGCTACAAATGGACAGTACCAAAGCAAAATCTGCAGAGCTGGGAAGATTGTATCCCCCATATAAATAACAATTTATTGGTAGCAAGAATTTTATATATTAATTGAAATTGAAAAATGTGTCGTTTTGCGTATCAGTTCATAAACACTATGCCATGGGATCGGTACGTCAAAAATCTCTTCCCAACTATTTTGGGATGGCTGTCAGGCTGGTCCTTAAATGAAACTGGTATACTCTGTTATTTATCACAGTTTTCTTTAACCAATTATGTTCTGGTAATTTTGGGTAGAGCAGACATTTCCATATGTTTTTGTTAGCTGCATGTGTGACATAACTCCACCAGTCCTACCGATGATATCATTTATGAAGATTATACCTTTTTTAAACATTTTGTCAAAAAAAATAGGATTTTTATCAATGAGTATATTTGAGTTTAACCACAATATTTGTTGCATTATTTGTTCTGGAGTTTCTGGAGGATTAAATTGAAATTGCAACCAACTTTCTATGGCTTGTTTTAGAAATAGTGATATTTGGGAAATGATTTCCTTTTCAAATAACTGAAAGTGTGAGGTTGTAATCTGAATAAAGGGAAAAAAGTGGTTTTTGGTTTGGATAAGTTGTAATCGTCACAGTAGGAACAACTACCTGATGAACCCAGGCACTGAGTCAGTGTATACGTCGATACTATTCCCATAGGCGACCCGGAACATTTCCCAGTCCGCGTGATCAAAACAATCCTGAAGCAAAGATTCCGATTGGTCAGACCAACGTTGAACAGTCCTTACCACGGGTGCTTCCTGTTTAAGTTTCTGCCGATAGGCAGGGAGGAGCAGGATGGAGGCGTGATCTGATTTGCCCGATGCCAGAATTCATTCATGACAAAGGCACTGTAGAATAGTTTTAGGAGTAGGTAGACCTAAGAAGGTGCTTTCTATAATGTAGATCCAGCCTGGGGCCTGTAGAAAAGGCTTTGCAGGGTAGCCCCGTCTGAAGAGGCATCTCCATTACACAGAGAGAATACCCTCTCTTCCAGGAAGTGGGTGGAGAAGATAATACTCTGAAAGAGGGAGGAAAGAAGAAAAACTATCAAATTAATGAATATTTTTAGTTGGCATAATCAGTCATTTTGAACTTAAACCGAAGAGAGCAACAAAACAAATAGTTTTTAGGGAAAGAATACATGTATTTTAATGCCTTCAAGCAAAACTAATTAAAGACAACACCTAATTTACATAAATAAGCATTATAATTTGCATGGCGGCACGAGAGAAAGGGGCGAGAGAAAAGAAAGCAATATTTAGCAGTCTGCTAATTTCAATTTATTTAGGATTTAAACTTAATAAAGATTCATTTTGGAGGGGAAGAGAAAATAGGGCAATGTGAACTATCTCCAAAGATGCAGCAGCCCTATTCAAAGGGCCCTTTCCGAGTCACTAGATGACTCCTAATCTGGAGTGGCACTTGCTGGCCTGCCTCCAACACAACTCCTTGAAAGGTAAAACATTTTAGAGCCCAATTTATTAGTATGCAATTCTGGCATCGGGTAGAGAATTAATGGCGGTGACTGATAATGACTGTAATCGTGGCACAAATGGGGTGTTGAAATAGCAAACAACGGGCACAAGGCATGTAATGGGGATTTTATTAATTACCTAAGGTCCCTAGCATGAGCAAGCCTCCAGGATTTACTGTGGCCATGCCAGCCGGCCGACGAGGGGTCGCACGGCCTAATCTGAGAATGAAGGGGTCAGTACAGAGGTGAAAACGGGGGTCAACGTGGCACGCTACTGCACTCAGTCTAAAAGAGCTCCATAATACCGTCAGGGCCGGGAAGCAGGGTCTCTAGCACTTAGACGATTAGGGGATTCCAATCAGTTGCCCCTGATATATGCACTTAAGCAGCAGGATCTTATAGGGCACTATTCAATCAGAAGTGCATAAACAGGAAGTGACGTGTCAAGGCAAAACAACATTTTCCTCACACTTTGAGAAGGTGTTTTTGAATCAAGTTTATTTTTGTTTCACCTAACAAACATTATTTCGCCCATCAAATGATTCCAAAGACATATATTTTAATAGTTAACTTACGTTCACCTGCTTTCGCTTAACTTTTCAAACGGCAAACAAAACAATGTCAGTATGGTGAATTTGATCTCCTTTTCCCTTTGTTCTCAGTCAGAAAAAAAAGGATTGTCAGGTAGGGAGGACCATTCACACATCAACTCATCAACAAGAGAGGATTGATTAAAAGTCCCCTTTATTACCTCCTGCATCCTTAATGGACACTATACTTTCAAAATGGAAGAAACAATTAGAGTTTTACTGCTTTGTGGACACTACTGATTTATATAAATCACAGCACGGGTGTAAATTTTTCTATGAAAGACAGAACCACTCCTCGCATGCATAATCAGCGTGTCTACAAACACACTGTAGGGGAGAGTGGGGTATGTTGAGCCTTTTTAAAATTCAGCATCACTACGTCAAGGGAAATATAGTATTATTTCTAACGAAGATACTGTATCTACATATATTTCAGGATGTCGTTTATCCCTGGAAATAATCAGAATTCATGTAGACATAACCGTGTTGAAAACATAGCTTGTCCAAAAAAAGTGGTCTCTTTGCCCAATTTACCTCGGGTATGGGGTAAATTGAGCATAGGGACAGGGTAAGTTGAGCTGCCTTGGGGTAAGTGGGTGATGGTGTCTTATGATAGTGGGTGATGATGCTGCTAGGTCAAAATTGAATTCATTGGATGGGGGTATGGTATATTGTATATATTAAATGTATGCCTACATTGAGATACAGATCTCTCTGTTCAATATCACTTACTCTTCCATTTCTTGACCAGTTGTCTGGGACAGGGATGTTATTTCGCTGTGCTAATTCGTAGGCAAGTTCTCTGCATTTGAGGCTACTAAGCCCATGAAACTGGTCCGTGAGATTCTTGATATGTTTAGCAAGCTCAGACTCAGATAAGACCTGCTACTCTACCATAGTCGCTCTTTCACAGAGGTACACTTTCATTTTTATTTTTCATTGTACCTCTTCAGTGTCATTGTCTATTTTTTCATCCCTTGCTGCTGAAATGGACTTCTTCCCTTCTCTCACTTCCTTGGCTGCTCTCTCAATAACCTCAAGGGGGGCTAGACCCCTGCTTGTTTTAAGTTTGTATACACAGGGCACATTGCAAAAGTACAATGCATATTCTGCATAAAACTGACTAAATGTAATCATCATTTGTTTAGGGTATAGTGGCCATTGACTCAATTTACCCCATGGCCATTGGCTCAACTTACCCCAAGGCAAACATTTGGACTATATTAGCCCACACAGCTACAAGGATGCACTTTCATGCTAGGTTTAGGACCTCATATTGTAGCTTATAGAGACCCCAGCTGATGTACAAAACTATCTCCTTTGGTTTAGATACAAGCATCATGAAACCTTAACACATTCAATTAATTTGACTTTGTGAAAATTTTTTGGGGACCTAACTTGCTTACCTCTTCCTAAATATTTGGTCACATTATTCATTTTGTTTATGTTTTCCCAGAAACAAGGGGTGGTTCAACTAACCCTTGGCTCAACTTACCCCACTCTCCCCTACTGTAGTACACATGGCAAGTTCACACTCTTTTAAATTGGTTGGGCCCCACTGGTAAGAGAAGCAGCTTGAGGGAATATGTAAACCATTTGTATGCTTTATTACCCCTAATATTTCTCGATACATTTGAGCCCCAAAATGTTGTTTTTTCCCTGTGGCATATCAAAGATTCCTGAGAGAAATGAAAGTGCAATGGCTGTTTTGATTTTGGATGTGTGTATTTTATGAATTGTGATTTTTATGAATTGAGAGGCTTCTTCCAACATTCTTTTTTATTCTTAAGGATGCACATGTGCACAAACACACACACACACACACACACACACACACACACACACACACACACACACACACACACATAAAGAGAGCAGCTGGGTTTTATTTCGGAGAATAAAAGCAATAATGGTTGGAAGCCTTTGAAATCATTAATAGATAAAAGAATGAGAGATCACATGACATCTGGAGGGAGATTGAAGTTTGATCGCATCTTGCGTCTGATCCATTATCCAGCAAAAAAGAGACGGATTACAATCTTCTTCTAATTAACCGTTTTGAGGGAAGCATAGCTTAGGTGTGGGATTTGATCTACACAATAATTTCCAAAGAGTCAAAATATATATATTTGTCTGGACAATACACTCAACATAGATCCGTGGAAGAGGAGTGCTCTTATGGTGCTTTTAAACTGCTTCAATAGAAAATGGGATATGCTTACGTATGTACTGGATTTGCCTATAGTATGTGCTTCTCTGTCAGGGAGTGGGCACGGTACATTCTTGCGTTTAACCGATGGGAGGGATGAACATGTTTCAATAGAATATCTTGCCATTCTGGTTCAGAGGTTTTAATAAACTCAGTCAACCCGGTCCTCAAATGTGAGAACTTGCACATACTGTATGTAATACTTTTTAAAGCTTCCGGAACTCTTGTTTTACATTTCTCAGGACAGGTTGCACCTCTTACTGTCTGAAAACTAGTTTGGCCTCTGTCCTGCTGTACCGCTTTGATACTTTTTTTCCAAAGAAAATGAATAAAAACAGCTGTAAAAAGGTCCATAAAAGGAGTCAGACTACAAAGAGACGACTTCTCAAAGAATTCAAACAGATCTTCAAATACCTTAATCTAGACTGTCATCAGACTTTGTTTGATTTGCGGCAAATATGAGTTCCAATTAGCAATGGTATCAGATCTGACATAAGTATGAGCAACTAAGAGCTTTTAAATAAATTAATAAAGGAAAAGCGAATTAAGAGTAATTTCGTGTCATTTGTAGCCTTTTCATTCGACAGTAGTTGTCACTTTGTTTTCAGATCATATTTACGGAGATTATGGTACACGTTGATTACTTCAGTTCAGTTGACAGGTTAGCTCGGCTCAATGGATGAAAAGGTATTTTATCAAAAGACTTGAAAAATACTTTAATTTGAAGCTCAGCGTGTAGAGTCATTGACTGGGTTAGTGTCTTATAATTTCTTGTGATCCTTTTTTATCAGTGGAATCAAAATGGTATGCGCCCCTGTATTCACAAGTTCTGACGAGGCTTTCAAAACAGACATAGGTAATATTTTAACTTCTTTAACCTTGCTCTTTCACCTATCAAAGGCCTAGCTTTTGATTGTGTCTTTTTCAACTTCAAAGGTCAAATCCATTGTAAATCACAGAATACAGAGTTTATTTCCGTAGTACAAAGTTACGCTGGATAGCGTCAAACATGTTTTGCGCACTGGAACAAAACAGGCACACGGGGAAAATATACCCCGGCAATACAATGTACACGTAGTTCGACCGAGCTACTCTCATCTCACATTCAACAATCACCCACAAGGACAAGGGGGGCAGAGGGAACACTTATACATGTACTAATGAGGGGATATGAACCAGGTGTGTGTAATAGACAAGACAAAACAAATGGAATGATGAGATATGGAGCGGCAGTGGCTAGAAGGCCGGTGATGACGAACGCCAAAGCCTGCCCGAACAAGGAGAGGAGGCAGCTTTGAAGGAAGACGTGACAGTACCCCCCTTGACGCGCAGCTCCAGCAGCGCGCAGACACCGGCCTCGGGACGGCCAGGAGGACGCGGAGCAGGGTGAGCCGGATGGCGACGGTGGAAATCCCGCAACAGGGAGGGATCGAGGATATCCCTCACCGGGACCCAGCACCTTTCCTCCGGACCGTACCCCTCCCATTCCATGAGGTACTGAAGGCCCCCCACCCGACGCCTTGAATCCAGGATGGAACGGACGGAGTACGCCGGGGCCCCCTCGATGTCCAGATGAGGCGGAGGGACCTCCCGCACCTCAGACTCCTGGAGCGGACCAGCCACCACCGGCCTGAGGAGAGACACATGAAACGAGGGGTTAATACGATAGTCATGGGGGAGTAATAACCTATAGGTAACCTTGTTGATTCTCCTCAGGACTTTGAATGGCCCCACAAACCACGGCTCAGCTTCCGCCAGGGCAGGCGGAGGGGCAGATTCCGGGTTGAGAGCCAGACCCGATCACCCGGTATGAAGACTGGGGCTTCACTGCGGTGGCGGTCAGCGTTGGCCTTCTGACGATGCACATGGCGTTGGAGGTGGACATGAGCAGCGTCCCATGTCTCCTCCTTGCGCCGAAACCAGTCATCCACCGCAATAGCCTCGGTCTGGCTCTGGTGCCACGGTGCCAGAACCGGTTGGTAACCTAAAACACATTGGAATAGCGTTAGGTTAGTGGAGGAGTGATGGAGAGAGTTCTGGGCATGGCAAGAACACCGACCACTCCCCCGGCCGGTCCTGGCAGTAGGACCACTGGAACCTACCCACATCCTGATTTACCCGTTCCACCTGCCCATTAGACTCGGGGTGGAAGCCAGAGGTCAGGCTGACCGAGACCCCCAGACGTTCCATGCACGCCTTCCAGACCTTGGATGTGAACTGGGGACCCCGGTCAGACACTATATCCTCTGGTACCCCGTGGTGCCGGAAGACGTGTGTAAACAGGGCCTCCGCAGTTTGCAGGGCCGTGAGAGACCGGGCAGAGGAAGGAGGCGGCAGGCCTTGGAAAAGCGGTCCACAACGACCAGAATGGTGGTGTTACCTTGAGAGAGGGGAAGATCGGTAAGGAAATCAACACTCAGGTGAGACCATGGTCGTTGTGGAACTGGTAAAGGCTGTAACTTACCCGCTGGGAGGTGCCTAGGTGCCTTACTCTGGGCGCACACCGAGCAGAGATGCATCCTCACGTCCTTAGCCAAGGTAGGCCACCAGTACTTTCCAGTCAGGCAGCGCACTGTACGACCGATACCTGGGGACCAGAGGAGGGTGACGTGTGTGCCCAGTAGATCAGACGGTCACGGATAAGAGCAGGCACGTACTGCAGCCCAGCTGGACACTGAGGTGGAGATGGCTCTGTGCGTAACGCCTGCTCTATATCCACGTCCATCGCCCATACTACCGGCGCCACAATGCAGGAGGCCGGGAGTATGGGGGTGTTGTCTCTGGGCCTCTCCTCTGTGTAATACAGCCGTGACAATGCATCTGCCTTCACATTTTTCGTACCCGGGATGTATGATAGAGTGAAATCAAACCGGGTGAAGAATAGGGCCCACCTGGCCTGGCGAGGATTCAGCCTCCTCGCTGCCCGGATGTACTCCAGGTTATGGTGGTCCATCCAGACGAGGAAAGGGTGTTTCACCCCTTCGAGCCAGTGCCTCCACATGGTCAGGGCTCGGACAGCAGCCAACAGCTCCCGATCACCGACGTCGTAGTTCTGCTCCGCCGGGCTGAGCTTCTTGGAGAAGAAGGCACAGGGGCGGAGTTTGGGTGGCGTGCCCGAGCGTTGAGATAGGACAGTGCCTATCCCTACCTCGGACGCATCCACCTCCACTACGAACGGTAGTGATGGATCGGGGTGGGCCAGTACCGACGCTGAGGTGAACAGACCCCTCAGGTTACTGAAGGCCCTGTCAGCCTCAGCAGACCAGCGGAGCCGTGACGGCCCACCCTTCAACAGAGATGTAATGGGAGCTGCTACCTTGCCAAAGCCCTGGATAAACCTCCAATAGTAGTTGGCAAAGCCAATAAAGCGCTGCACCTCCTTAACCGTGGTTGGAGTCGGCCAATTACGCACGGCTGAAATGCGATCTCCCTCGATCTCCACACCTGAGATGGTAATGCGGTATCCGAGGAAGGAGACGGACTACTGGAAAAACAGACACTTCTTTGCCTTGGCATAAAGGTCATTTTCCAACAGTCGGGCCAGCACTTTGCGAACCAGGGACACATGCTCGGCGCGCATAGTGGAATACACCAGAAAGTCATCGATGTAGACCACTACACCGCGACCAAGCATGTCCCGAAACCCTTCGTTCACAAAGGACTGGAAGACGGATGGAGCATTCATCAAACCGTAGGGCATCACCAGGTATTCATAATGCCCCGTGGTTGTGCTGAATGCTGTCTTCCACTCATCCCCCTCTCGGACACGCACCAGGTTGTACGCACTCCGGAGATCTAATTTAGTGAAGAAGCGCACCCCATGCATTGTTTCGATCGCTGAAGGAATGAGGGGGAGAGGATAACTGAATCTTATCGTCTCTTTGTTCAGTGATTGATAATCAATGCAAGGGCGCAGACCGCCGTCTTTCTTCTTCACAAAAAAGAAACTCGAGGAGGAGGGTGAAGTGGAGGGACGTATAAACCCCTGGCGCAGGGACTCGGTGACGTATGTTTCCATAGCCTCCATTTCAGCCTGTGACAGGGGATACACATGACTCCTGGAAGGCACAGCGTCTACCGGGAGGTTTATCACGCAATCCTCTGCCCGATGAGGTGGTAACTTGGTCGCCTGCATTTTGGAAAACACGTGCGCCATATCGAGGTATTTGGGGGGAATGCGCACGGTGGAGGTACTGTCTGGACTTTCCACCGTGGTTGCACCAACAGAAACACAGAGACGCCTACCCTGACACTCTCGTGACCACCCTGTGAGAACCCTCTGCGGCCATGAGAAGGTGGGGTTGTGGAGTGCTAACCAAGGAATACCTAAAACAACAGGGAAAGCAGGAGACTCAATAATAAAAAAGTGACCTGCTCGCGATGAGTCTCGTGGGTAACCATAGTGACTGGTGTTGGGACTTCCCTAACAAACCCGGACCCTAATGGTCGACTATCAAGTGCTCTGAGGGGGAGTGGAATGGATAGGGGAACCAATGAAATGCCTAGACTGTGTGAGAATGCCCTGTCCATAAAGTTCCCAGCTGCGCCTGAATCGACTAGCGCCTTACACTGTGGAACTACAATGTGATCAGGAAAGTAGATGGGTAGGGTACAGTGCGCAGCAGAGGGCTCTGAACAAGTGTGGGTGTTCGATACCTGGGGTGATGCGAGAGTGCCCTGCCTGCTGCCTCCAGACCCAAAAGAACGCTGACAACATTGTGCGGTGTAATGTCCCTTCGTGCCACCAGAGTGACACTGGCGCTGTCGTCCTCCGCTCTCTCGGATCGCCGCTCCACCCAGCTCCATCAGCTCGTGATCCGAGTCGGGCAGGGTTGGAACGGGCAGACCCCCTCCAGGACGTCCTCTGGCCGCTAGCAGGTTGTCCAAGTGGATGGCCATGTCCACCAGTTGCGTGAAGGACAACATGGTGTCCCGGCAGGCTAGCTCCCTTCGGACATCTTCCCGCAGATGGCACCGGAAGTGGTCAATGAGGGCCCGCTCGTTCCACCCGGACCCAGCTGCTAGAGTACGGAACTCCAAGGCGAAGTCTTGCGCAGTCCTCGTCCCCTTCCTCAGGTGGACCAGCCGCTCGCCCGCCTTTCGACCCTCGGGCGGGTGATCGAAGACAGCCCGAAAGTGGCAAGTGAACTCCCTGTAGTTGTCCAATGCTGCTCCTCCTTCGTTCCAGACCGCGTTGGCCCACTCCAGGGCTTTCCCCGAGAGGCAGGAGACGAGGGCAGACACCTTCTCCCGCTCCGATGGGGCCGGGCTGATGCTGTAATAATGGAGCTCTAGTTGGAGATGGAATCCCTGGCAGAGAGCAGCTGTCCCGTCGAACTCACGTGGTCGGGATATATGGATCCCTCTGGGTGCTGGGTTGTGGGTGGCTGGATCCGGTCGCCCGGCTCGTTTCGACAGATCCATCGCTTCTCCCAAGCTGGCTAGCATCGTCGAATGCTCCTGGACCCGTGCCTCGACTCCAGGCAAGCGCTCCTCTCCCGCTGACTCCATAGCGGGTGGGTGATTCTGTAAGAGGTGATTTGAAGGAGTCAGGCGCAGGAGGGTAAATCACAGAATACAGAGTTTATTCTGTAGTACAAAGTTACGCTGGATAGCGTCAAACAGTCCAGTGCGCAAAACAGGCGCACTGGAACAAAACACTGGGAAAATATACCCCGGCAATACAAAGTACACGTAGCTCAACTGAACTACTCTTATCTCACATTCAACAATCACAATCAAGGGGGGCAGAGGAAACACTTTTACATGTACTAATGAGGGGATATGAACCAGGTGTGTGTAATAGACAAGACAAAACAAATGGAATGATGAGATGAGGCTGGTGACGACGAACGCCAAAGCCTGCCCGAACAAGGAGAGGAGGCAGCTTCGGAGGAAGTCGTGACACTACCCTCTGTAGTGCCTTGCGGTCGGAGGCCAAGCAGTTGCCATACCAGGCAGTGATGCAACCAGTCAGGATGCTCTCGATGGTGCAGCTGTTGAACCTTTTGAGGATCTGAGAACCCATGCCAAATCTTTTCAGTCTCCTGAGGGGAAATAGGCTTTGTCGTGCCCTCTTAATGACTGTCTTGGTGTGTTTGGACCATGATAGTTTGTTGGTGATGTGGACACCAATTAACTTGAAGCTCTCAACCTGCTCCACCACAGCCCAGTCGATGAGAATGGGGGCGTGCTCGGTCCTCTTCTTTTTCCTGTAGTCCACAATCATCTCCTTTGTCTTGATCACGTTGAGGGGGAGGTTGTTATCCTGGCACCACACAGCCAGGTCTCTGACCTTTTCCCTATATGCTGTCTCATCGTTGTCGGTGATCAGGCCTACCACTGTTGTGTCGTATGCAAACTGATGGTGTTGGAGTCGTGCCTGGCCATGCAGTCATGGGTGAACAGGGAGTACAGGAGGGGGCTAAGCACGCACACCTGAGGTGCCCCCATGTTGAGGATCAGCGTGGCAGATGTGTTGTTACCTACCCTTACCACCTGGGGGCGGCCCGTCAGGAAGTCCAGAATCCAGTTGCAGAGGGGGGTGTTTAGTCCCAGGGTCCTTAGCTTAGTGATGAGCTTTGAGGGCACTATGGTGTTGAACGCTGAGCTGTAGTTAATGAATAGCATTCTCACGTAGTTGTTCAAGCATAGTGGTGGCTGCATCATGTTATGGGTATGCTTGTCATCGGCAAGGACTAGGGAGTTTTTTAGGATAAAAATAATTGGAATAGAGCTAAGCACAGGCATAATCCTAGAGGACAACCTGGTTCAGTTTGCTTTCCAACAGATACTGGGAGACAAATTCACCTTTCAGCAGGACAATAACCTAAAACACATGGCCAAATATACACTGGAATTGCTTACCAAGACGACATTGAATGTACCTGGGTAGCCTAGTTACAGCTTTGACTTAAATCAGCTTGAAAATCTCTGGCAAGATTTGAAAATGGCTGTCTAGCAATGATCAACAACAAACTTGACAGAGCTTGAAGAATAAAAAAATAAAATAATTTGCAAACATTGTGTAATCCAGATGTACAAAGCTCTTAGAGATTTACCCAGAAAGACTCACAGCTGTAATCGACGCCTAAGGTGATTGTAACATGTATTGACTCAGGGTTGTGAATACTTATGTAAATTAGATATTTATGTATTTCATTTTTCAAAAAAAATTCAAAAAAACATTCTAACAGGTTTTCGCATTGTCATTATGGGGTATTGCGTGTAGATGGGTGAGGAAAAACATATATTTAATCAATTTTGAATTCAGGCTGTAACACAACAAAATGTGGAATAAGTCAAGGGGTATGAATACTTTCTGAAGGCACTTAACACCGCAGTGTGCAGTTTTTTTCTTTTTCTGATTAAACATACCTGTTTTGACCAAATATCCCTCAAAATCTCATGTAGATCTCAACTACTATTTGTTTATCCCAAGGTAAACTCTGATTAAAAAAATAAATGGAAATAACCCCTTCTTAAAAAACATTACATGCCATGAACTACCTGTCCCATTCAGACGTGAACCATCTATCCTCCTGGCACTTATTATTTGTGTTTTTACCTCAGTGTACCTGTCCCATGGGTGTGTACATTTTTGCAGAATGTGAGGTCATGCTTGAAAAATGTAATGAAAAGCATTTCATGTCATGACACATCAAAACCTGTTTTTACATAAGGACCTGCATTTTTTATATCCGTGCAGTCGTCAAACGAATGTTCCTCTCTGGTTTTGTTTGTTTTTTTCTTCTTCTTTTTTTCTCTGCCCTTTGCTCACAACCGGATCTGAAACACGGAGAGACGGGAACAAAAACGGACAACATTCTTTCACAGTGACTTCACCCATTTAGTCTCATCTAATAAATTTTTGGAAACCATGAAACTAATTCCCTAGTGACCTTTTCATGTACACAGTCAATCCACCCTTTTCAAATGAATTCTGATTAATTGGTACAAATTGAATGACGTGTTCGATATAAGTACACCACCTGGACAGGACGCTTGTCTATCGCAGGACCTGCTATGAAATGAGTTGTATAATACATCAAAAAGCACATTTTAACTCCAGTCTAATTTGTCCTGTCAAGTGTGTTGGCTAATGACACATTTCCACTTCACTCCAACAACAAAGTTCCATTCTACTTCCAAAGTAGTGTTCCTCGGGGCATTCTTTGTGCAGATGCCCCAGTGTTTAAGAGGTGTCTGAGACAGGAGTGTTACCTCACCTGGTCTTATATTTACCTCAGATGGTAGGATTAGGAAGTAGCCATGTGGAAGATATGGCTCTAATCCACCCTACCTCCTACTTGGCTAACACACACGCACGCATGCACGCACACACAGGCCGATTGGCCTTCTGGCAAATGCCAGATGGGCTGGACCAGTTTTTAGTTGGGTGTGTGTCGAAATGGACACACACACAAATATTTTTTTATGTAAGAATAAAACATTGAGCCTTTGGCTAATCAGTGGGCAATGGCCGGCCCCCCATCAAGATGGGCCTGCCCGGTTTACTGATAGGCTGAGCTGAGTTCATGCAAACTCGCATTCAAAGTGGAACGCGGCATCAGCAAAGAAACCTGCTCCGACTCTGTTATCAGTTAGACAGCCAAGATCATGGATCGTAAGAAAATGAAAGGGTGCCTATACAGTGCATTCGGAAACTATTCAGACCCCTTGACTTTTTCCACATTACAGCCTTATCCTAAAATGGATTAAAATGTTTTTCCCCTCATCAGTCTACACACAATACCCCAATGACAAAGCAAAAACAGGTTTGTAGAAAATTCTGCAAATTTATAAAAAAATAAAACTGAAATATCACATTTACATAAGTATTCAGACCCTTTACACAGTACTTTGTTGAAGCAACTTTGGTAGCGATTACAGCCTCGAGTCTTCTTGGGTATGACGCTACAAGCTTGGCACACCTGTATTTGGGGAGTATTTGCAGATCCTCTCAAGCTCTGTCAGGTTGGATGGGGAGCGTCGCTGCACAGCTATTTTCAGGTCTCTCCAGAGATGTTCGATCGGGTTCAAGTCCGGGCTCTGGCTGGGCCACTCAAGGACATTCAGAGACTTTTCCGAAGCCACTCCTGCGTTGTCTTGGCTGTGTGCTTATGGTCATTGTCTTGTTGGAAGGTGAACCTTTGCCCCAGTCTGAGGTCCTGAGTGCTCTGCAGCAGGTTTTCATCAAGTATCTCTCTGTACTTTGCTCCGCTCATCTTTGCCTCAATCCTGACTAGTCTCCCAGTCCCTGCCGCTGAAAAACATCCCCACAGCATGATGCTGCCACCACCGTGCTTCACCGTGGAGAAGGTGCCAGGTTTCCTCCAGACGTGACACTTAGCATTCAGGCCAAAGAGTTCAATCTTGGTTTCATCATACCAGAGAATCTTGTTTCTCATGGTCTGAGAGTCCTTTAGGTGCCTTTTTTGGCAAACTCCAAGCAGGCTGTCATGTGCCTTTTACTGAGGAGTGGCTTTCATCTGACCACTCTACCATAAAGGCCTGATTGGTGGAGTGCTGCAGAAATGGTTGTCCTTCTGGAAGGTTCTCCCATCTCCACAGAGGAACTCTAGAGCTCTGTCAGAGTGACCATCAGGTTCTTGGTCACATCCCTGACCAAGGCCCTTCTCCCCGATTGCTCAGTTTGGCCGAGCGGCCAGCTCTAGGAAGAGTCTTGGTGGTTCCAAACTTCTTCCATTTAAGAATGATGGAGGCCACTGTGTTCTTGGTGACCTTCAATGCTGCAGAAATGTTTTGGTACCCTTCCCCAGCTCTGTGTCTCGACACAATCCTGTCTTGGAGCACTACGGACAATTCCTTCGACCTCATTGCTTGTTTTTGCTCTGACATGCACTGTCAACTGTGGGACCTTATACAGACAGGTGTGTGCCTTTCCAAATCATGTCCTATCAATTGAATTTACCACAGGTGGACTCCAATAAAGTTGTAGAAACATCTTAAGGATGATCAATGGAAACAGGATGCACCTGAGCTCAATTTGGAGTCTCATAGGTCTGAATACTTATGTATATAAGGTATTTCAGTTTTTTTTTTTTTATACATTTGCCAAATTTCAAAAAACCTGTTTTCACTTTGTCATTATTGGGTATTGTTTGTAGATTGGTGAGGGGGAAAAAACTATTTAATTCATTTTAGAATAAGGCTGCAACATAACAAAATGTGGAAAAAGTCAAGGGGTCTGAATGCTTTCTGAATGCAATGTAAATGTAGAATGAGCACATTCTACATTGTCCCCTCAATCAAAACGTTTTATTTTCTGGGCGGCTAAAACCACGATTTGGCCAAACAGTAAATTACAATATCCTCATGATTCCTGTAATGAAGGTTTTTGTCCTGCCCCTGTTCTTGTGCCCTTGCTGGGGCCTGCTACTGTGATGAGCGAGCCACTCTCCTTTCCCCCCATGCGCTCGAGAGATAAATGCGTTCTGATTGTATGGAAAAACACAGCTTTGGAAGTTTCACCCCCTTGTCCTTATCAAAGAGAGGAGGGTCTCAACATTCTGTAGGTATAATTTGTATTTCTCAACTCTCAGTATTCAGCTCAATAACAACTATTTTACAACCAGTATATTTGATATGGCTTTGAATGTGCACAGGCCATTGTGAGGGCATAAACCTAATGGGCCTCATCGGTAGTAGCCTACAACTGCAAAGTTTTTTTAGGACGTTACATTTTACTGTTGGATGAATAGATGGCTAATAGCAGTGGGTATTATAGGTATCACTTTACTTGACACCCTGTGTAATAACATGTTATGACACGGTCATAACCATGTCATAATATGTCATAACACTGTTATGACCCATATATTTACACCTGTTGTGACATATATTCTGTTATTTTATGGCTGTTTATGACACCTACGTAAGAGTGTCAAAACCTATGTTTATTCTAATATGTTTCCTTTCGTTTGAAAGTTTGTTTCTTAAATAATTTGTTGTTATTGTAATTAATTCTTTACAGTCATGTTTTTTTCATCATATTTTAAATAACTTGTAGAAAATACACTTTATGACAATGTTATGAAGCATTATGACCATCCTGTGTCACTTTACTTGGACTAAGAAAATACAATATATGACACTGTCAAGATGTATTATGACCATCATAATCATATAAGCCAGATAGGCCTATCATGCCCTTATATCAGTCATCAGTCAAAAAGAGGGTGTCTTGTCCTGCTCCTGAAATCTGCTCCTGCATTCATCACAGTCATCAGCAACAGACCATTGGGGTAGGTGCATGTCTGACATCAATGTGTGCGCAATTACAATGATAATTTAACATGTTCAATAAAAAAAAAATATATGACATAAACACACGGTTGACACGTATGCTATGGTGTAATGGAATGTTTTGCCTTGTGTGGTAGGTTTTGTGGGTTTTTACACTCTTATGTAGGTGTCATAACCAGCCGTTAAATAACGTAATATATGTCACAACAGGTCTAAATATATGTGTCATGACAGTGTTATGACCATATTATAACAGGTTATGACAAGTTATGACATATTATGACATAATGTGTTATGACACTGGGTGTCAAGTAAAGTGTTACCGTATTATATTTAGCGTTAGTGATCTAGTTAATGTGTTTTGAGTTTCCACTTCCTCAGGTGTTGAACCCCAAATGAATTAGCCTATGATATTAGTGAGTGCACATAAAGATGTATGTATTTAATCTCTATTGAACAAGAAAAATCATGCCAATTCTGGAGTCCTATTTTGACAGTAAAATAGAGCTACTAAAGTCTAATTGTCAACCCAAAATGCATGACAATCACTGGATTAAGTTGCATATCAAAATACACTACATGACCAAAGGTTTGTGTAAACTTGTTCATCGAACATCATTAATATGAGGTTGGTCCCTCTTTTGCTGCTATAACAGCCTCCACTCTTCTGGGAAGGCTTTCCACTGGATGTTGGAACATTGCTGCGGGGACTTGCTTCAATTCAGCCACAAGAGCGTTAGTGAGGTCGGGCGCTGATGTTGGGTGATTAGGCCTGGCTCGCTGTCGGCGTTCCAATTCATCCCAAAGGTGTTCGATGGTGTTGAGGTCAGGGCTCTGTGCAGGCCAGTCAAGTTCTTCCACACTGATCTCGACAATCCATTTCTGTATGGACCTTGCTTTGTGCACCGGGGCATTGTCATTCTGAAACAGGAAAGGCCAAAAAGTTGGAAGCATAGAATCTTCTAGAATGTCATTGTATGCTGTAGTGTTAAGATTTCCCTTCAGTGGAACTAAGGGGCCTAGCGCGAACCATGAAAACAGCCCCAGACCATTATTTATCCTCCACCAAACTATGCACTATGCATTGGGGCAGGTAGCGAAATCCTGGCATCCGCCAAACCCAGATTTGTCCGTCGGACTGCCAGATGGTGAAGCGTGATTCATCACTCCAGAGAACGTGTTTCCAGCTTGTGTGGCCTACCACTTCGTGGCTGAGCTGTTGTTGCTCCTAGACATTTCCACTTCACAATAACAGCACTTATTGACCGGGGAAGCTCTAGCAGGGCAGAAATCTGATGAACTGACTTGTTGGAAAGGTGGCATCCTATGATGGTGCCACGTTGAAAGTCACTGATCTTTTCATTAAAGCCATTCTACTGCCAATGTTTGTCTATGGAGGTTGCATGGCGGTGTGCTCGATTTTATACACCTGTCAGCAACGGGTGTGGCTGAAATAGCCGAAATCCACTAATTTGAAGGACTGTCCACATACTTTTGTATATACAGTGTATCTTGAATCATGCATTCCTGCTTGGACGTGTTAGATGAAACTTCTTATTTATTGAATACCCCAGTAGCCTATTTATAATACTTCCTAATAAAGCACAATGGATGACTTCATAAGGTGATTTCATAATTTGGGTCCGACCAAATCATGGGCTGGTGCCACCAACTGTAAAAGTTAGTGGCACCAGTGACACCAGGGGAAAATTAGTTGGCGTGGCGCGCAGTGATGTGGGCTTGTGTGGATCAAATGCCAGGGCCGAATTCTTGTCCCAGTCCGCCCCTGCACACACACACACACACACACACACACCACCTCCACAGTGCAACAGAGGTAGAGACCAATATCTGCACAATCACATTTCGGTACTCCAAATATGTGCCAATGATTTGACCAACATGGGTCTTTGTCAGCCTGAACTCAATGAGTATGTTTACATGCACAGTAATAATTGGATATTAAACTGATTATGGCAGTAGGCAGATTATGCAATAGTCATGTAAACACCTTACTTTGCTTATCTTAATTTGAGTAATGTCAAAAAGTAAGCATACGCCGATTTAAACACCTGTTTGTTTTTAGGAATCTTTTGAATTATTATACTGAACAAAATATATACGCAACATGCAACAATTTCTACAACTTTAATCTACATAATCAAATCAAATCACATTTTAGCACATGTTATTGCGGGTGTAGCAAAATGCTTGTGCTTCTAGCTCCGACAGTGCAGTAATATCTAACAATTTCACAACATATACCCAAGAAGGATTACTTTATACTATTCCAGGTATTCCTTAAAGAGGTAGGGTTTCAAGTGTCTCCGGAAGGTGGTCAGTGACTCCGCTGTCCTGGCGTCGTGGGGGTGCTTGTTCCACCATTGGGGTGCCAGAGCAGCAAATAGCTTTGACTGGGCTGAGCGCGTTTGGGTGTAGGGTCTGATCAGAGCCTGAAGGTAAGGAGGTGCCAACTGGAAGCCAGTGGAGTGTGCGGAGGAGCGGGGTGACATGAGAGAACTTGGGAAGGTCGAACACCAGACGGGCTGGCCATGAGGTGCCATGTTGAACTTCCAGTGACCAGTATGAGGGAGTGTGAGAGCGATGACACCAAATTTAACACACCTGCTCCCCATTCACACCTGAGACCTTGTAACACTAATGAGTCACATGACACCGGGGAGGGAAAATGGCTAATTGGGCACAATTTGGACATTTTCACTTAGGGGTGTACTCACTTTTGTTGCCAGCGGTTTAGACATTAATGGCTGTGTGTTGAGTTATTTTGAGGGGACAGCAAATTTACACTGTTATACAAGCTGTACACTCACTTCTTTACATTGTAGCAAAGTGTCATTTCTTCAGTGTTGTCACATGAAAAGATATACTCAAATATTTACAAAAATGTGAGGGGTGTACTCACTTTTGTGAGATACTGTATATGGACAAGCAATGACAGAGCGGCATGGACTAAGATACAGTAGAATATTATAGAATACCGTATATACATATGAGATGATTAATGCAAGATATGTAAACATTGTTAAAGTGACTAGTGTTCCATTTCTTAAAGTGGCCAGTGATTATAATAGGCAGCAGCAGCCTCTAATGTGCTAGTGATGGCTGTTTAACAGTCTGATGGCCTTGAGATAGAAGCTGTTTTTCATTCTCTCGGTCCCAGCTTTGATGCACCTGTACTGACCTCGCATTCTGGATTGTAGCGGGTTGAACAGCCAGTGGCTCGGGTGGTTGATGTCCTTGATGATCTTTTTGGCCTTCCTGTGACATCGGGTGCTGTAGGTGTCCTAGAGGGCAGGTAGTTTGCCCCCGGTAATACGTTCGGCAGACCGCACCACCATCTGGAGAGCCCTGGGGTTGCGGGCGGTGCAGTTGCCGTACCAGGCGGTGATACAGCCCGACAGGATTCTCTCAATTGTGCATCTGTAAAAGTTTGTGAGGGTTTTAGGTGCCAAGACAAATTTCTTCAGCTTCCTGAGGTTGAAGAGGCTCTGTTACGCCATACACATGGTCTGCACTTGTGAGGCTGGTTGGACGTACTGCCAAATTCTCTAAAACAACGTTTGAGGCGGCTTATGGTAGAGAGATTAACATTAAATTATCTGGCAACAGCTCTGGTGGACATACCTGCAGTCAGCATGCCAATTGCACGCTCCCTTAAAACTTGAGATATCTGTGGCGTTGTGTTGTGTGACAAAACTGCACATTTTAGACTGGCCTTTCATTGTCCCCAGCACAAGGTGCACCTGTGTAATGATCATGCTGTTTAATCAGCTTCTTGATATGTCACATCTGTCAGGTGGAGGGATTATCTTGGCGAAGGAGAAATGCTTACAAACAGGGATGTAAACACATTTGTGCACAAAATGTGAGAGATAAGCTTTTTGTGCATATGGAACATTTCTGGGATCATTTATTTCAGCTCATGAACCATGGGACCAACACTTTACATGTTGTGTTTATATTTTTGTTCAGTATACTATAATTTCCATATCATAATATCATCATCATGTTATCACTTGGATGATTGCTGTATACAATGTTACCCTTAACAAATCATTAATATCATACCACTCTAGGACTTGTCCCTGCCACTTTATCCCAACTACCATCATCTTAAATGGCCTAGTGGAAGTGTCATTGTGTTATGTGTGATGCTAAATCCATCTCATTAGGGATTATAATGGGAAAATGTAATTAGCACTGGTAATAATTATTGTATTTATTACGTTTTCTGTTTATTTATCAACTGCATTTCAACTTGTAATTAGCAGTAATTAGGAGTGGGTTCATTTCCTTATCTTAACTCATTATGCGTATTGTTAGTGGTTTTATCAAAACTGCTTGTAATATGAGAATCTTTGGATTTACCCTCTGTATCGAAAGGGTGTGTTGGTTTATCAGAAACTGTAGAGTTTAAATTGTAATGGTTGTTCCCATTAAAGGGGAAGTTCAGTATTTTACAACTTAATGTTAGATGGTTCCTCACCCTCAGAGGAGTCTATAGGGCATGCAGCACGTACAAAATGTAATGGCCAAATTAACTGAAATTAACTCAATTATTTGGTTTGACGTTACTTCAAACCATACATTTTTTGCCTCATGCCCTCATCACTCCCATAGATTTTTAGCTATGGTGGCTACAGTTTGCTGAAATATGTAGTGGCTGTTTTAAAGAAAAACAACCCATGGATTACAGTTTCTCCTGGCCCATATTTTGAGGGTAAGAAACCATCTAACATTAAGTTGTAAAATACTGTACATCCCCTTTAAGTGACATTTCTTAAAGATATAGTATTGAAGAATATTTCAATTATTTCTCATTTTTTAAAAGGTGCCTCAACCACAGGAGGTTGGTGGCACCTTAATTGTCTCAAGGCATACACAATCCATGTCTCAATAGTCTCAAGGCATACACAATCCATGTCTCAATAGTCTCAAGGCATACACAATCCATGTCTCAATAGTCTCAAGGCATACACAATCCATGTCTCAATAGTCTCAAGGCTTACACAATCCATGTCTCAATAGTCTCAAGGCATACACAATCCATGTCTCAATAGTCTCAAGGCATACACAATCCATGTCTCAATAGTCTCAAGGCATACACAATCCATGTCTCAATAGTCTCAAGGCATACACAATCCATGTCTCAATAGTCTCAAGGCATACACAATCCATGTCTCAATAGTCTCAAGGCATACACAATCCATGTCTCAATAGTCTCAAGGCATACACAATCCATGTCTCAATAGTCTCAAGGCATACACAATCCATGTCTCAATAGTCTCAAGGCATACACAATCCATGTCTCAATAGTCTCAAGGCATACACAATCCATGTCTCAATAGTCTCAAGGCATACACAATCCATGTCTCAATAGTCTCAAGGCATACACAATCCATGTCTCAATAGTCTCAAGGCATACACAATCCATGTCTCAATAGTCTCAAGGCATACACAATCCATGTCTCAATAGTCTCAAGGCATACACAATCCATGTCTCAATAGTCTCAAGGCATACACAATCCATGTCTCAATAGTCTCAAGGCTTAAAAATCCTTCTTTAACCTGTCTCCTCTCCTTCATCTTCACTGATTAAAGTGGATTTAACAAGTGACATCAATAAGGGATCATAGCTTTCACCTGGATTCACCTGGTCAGTCTATGTCATGGAAAGAGCAGGTGTCCTTCATGTTTTGTACACTCAGTGTATGTGCATATTAGGCACCTCTAGTATACGAAATGTATTGTACCGTAATGTGTAAAGAGGTCGCAAATAACTCCATTGATACACAACTCTCTCTCTTGTATCCCTATAGGATCCAGCTGCCAAATGATTTCCCATCAGCAGCCATGAGCACAGTCCAGACTGTAGCTCAGCGGTAGGCTAGAGTTGAGCCGGAGGTGCTGCCCAACTGACATGTGAGTCTTATTTCTCCTCTACGGTAATTCAGCATGTTTGCATGCTACAGTGCCTTCAGAAAGTATTCACACCCCTCATTTTGTTGTGTTACAGCCTGAATTTAAATTGAGATTTTTTGTCACTGGCCTACACACGATACTCCATAATGTCAAAGTGGAATTATATTTTTAGAAATTTTTACAAATTAATAAAATATGAAAAGCTGAAATGTCTTGAGTCAATAAGTATCCAACCCCTTTGTTATGGGAAGTCTAAATAAGTTCAGGAGTAAAAATGTGTTTAACAAGTCACAAAATAAGTTGCATGGACTCTAAGGTCCCTCAGTCAAGCAGTGAATTTCAAACACAGATTCAACCACAAAGACCAATGGAGTTTAATGGCTGTAATAGGAGAAAACTGAGGATGGATCAACAACATTGTAGTTACTCCACAATACTAACCTAATTGACAGAGTGAAAAGAAGGAAGCCTGTACAAAATACAAATATTCCAAAACATACATCCTGTTTGCAACAAGGCACTAAAGTAATACTGCAAATAATGTGGCAAAGCGATGAACGTTTTGTCCTGAATACAAAGTGTTATGTTTGGGTAAATCCAATACAACCAATTACTGAGTACCACTCTCCATATTTTCAAGCATAGTGGTGGCTGCATCATGTTATAGGTATGCTTGTAATCGTTAAGGACTGGGGAGTTTTTCAGGATAAAAAAGAAACGGAATGGAGCTAAGCACAGGCAAAATCCAAGAAGAAAACCTGATTCAGTCTGCTTTCCACCAGACACTGTGTGGTGAGTGATTTGAAAGGAGTCAGGCGCAGGAGGGTAAATCACAGAATAAAAGGGTTTATTCTGAAGGTACAGCGGAACGCAGCAATGCGTCAAACACTCCAGTGTGTAATCAGGCGCACTGGGAAACAACAAGGCAAACGGGTGAAATATCCCGGCGATACAAAATACAAGGAGCTCCACCGAGCTAAACTAACCTCCACAATAAACAATCACACACAAAGACAAGGGGGCAGAGGGAACACTTATACAGGTACTGATGAGGGGATGTGAACCAGGTGTGTGTAATAAACAAGACAAAACAAATGGAATGATGAAATGAGGAGCGGCAGTGGCTAGAAGGCCGGTGACGACGAACGCCGAAGCCTGCCCGAACAAGGAGAGGAGGCAGCTTCGGAGGAAGTCATGACACGCTGGGAGATGAATTCACCTTTCAGCAGGACAATAACATGTATTCTAACATGTATTGACTCAGGGGGTTGAATACTTATCTAATCAAGATATATTATTGTTTTATTTTTCATAAATGTTTTACAAATGTTAGAATTCTTCATCCACTTTGACATTACAGAGCATTTTGTGTAGAACGTTACAAAAATCAATTTTAATCCCACTTTGTAATTTTGGAAAAAGTCAAGGGGTGTGAATACTTTCTGAAGGCAGTGAATATGCGATTGTCATTGAATGTTATCTACAATGCTGCTCTCAAGAGAGTCTTGCCCTCACTGGTGTCAAGGTAAGTCAACACTGCATGTTAGATTTTGCAACCATACTATAGTCATTTGTATCCACTTCAATATAACATACAGTGTTACACATCTTTAAATACTGTTTTAGGTAATTAAAATGTATTAAGTGCCATGCACAGGTGGAGTATCATTAAAGTGTCTGAATTTACCTGGCTATGTCTACTTAAACATGGGCCTGCTTTGTGATATTGAAAGCTATGGAGACTAATCATTGAGTAAGATACTTAAAGGAATAATCCACTCAAAAACTATATTTTGGTCTTTTTTTCGTTAGTCCACTGTTGATACAGTTCCAAATATGTTTTGCATGTCAGCAATCCATTTTTCAAGATATTGGGCTTTCAAAAAGCAAATTGTAACTTCCCACTTGTTACAATTAGCTGTTTGAAAGTCCTATATCTTGAAAACTTGATTGCTGACATGCAAAACATTTTGAAAATGTATCAACAGTGAACTAATGAAAAAAATACCAAAATAGATAGATACAGTGGGGGAAAAAAGTATTTAGTCAGCCACCAATTGTGCAAGTTCTCCCACTTAAAAAGATGAGAGAGGCCTGTAATTTTCATCATAGGTACACGTCAACTATGACAGACAAAATTAGAAAAAAAAATCCAGAAAATCACATTGTAGGATTTTTAATGAATTTATTTGCAAATTATGGTGGAAAATAAGTATTTGGTCAATAACAAAAGTTTCTCAATACTTTGTTATATACCCTTTGTTGGCAATGACACAGGTCAAACATTTTCTGTAAGTCTTCACAAGGTTTTCACACACTGTTGCTGGTATTTTGGCCCATTCCTCCATGCAGATCTCCTCTAGAGCAGTGATGTTTTGGGGCTGTCGCTGGGCAACACGGACTTTCAACTCCCCTCCAAAGATTTTCTATGGGGTTGAGATCTGGAGACTGGCTAGGCCACTCCAGGACCTTGAAATGCTTCTTACGAAGCCACTCCTTCGTTGCCCGGCGGTGTGTTTGGGATCATTGTCATGCTGAAAGACCCATCCACGTTTCATCTTCAATGCCCTTGCTGATGGAAGGAGGTTTTCACTCAAAATCTCACGATACATGGCCCCATTCATTCTTTCCTTTACACGGATCAGTCGTCCTGGTCCCTTTGCAGAAAAACAGCCCCAAAGCATGATGTTTCCACCCCCATGCTTCACAGTAGGTATGGTGTTCTTTGGATGCAAC
The DNA here is from genome assembly GCF_020615455.1 of Coregonus clupeaformis. Lineage (NCBI taxonomy): Eukaryota > Metazoa > Chordata > Actinopteri > Salmoniformes > Salmonidae > Coregonus > Coregonus clupeaformis. The sequence goes on from NC_059215.1 coordinate 25,339,187, forward strand.
TCAGCATTCTTTGTCCTCCAAACACGACGAGTTGAGTTTTTACCAAAAAGTTATATTTTGGTTTCATCTGACCATATGACATTCTCCCAATCCTCTTCTGGATCATCCAAATGCACTCTAGCAAACTTCAGACGGGCCTGGACATGTACTGGCTTAAGCAGGGGGACACGTCTGGCACTGCAGGATTGGCGGCGTAGTGTGTAACTGATGGTAGGCTTTGTTACTTTGGTCCCAGCTCTCTGCAGGTCATTCACTAGGTCCCCCCGTGTGGTTCTGGGATTTTTGCTCACCGTTCTTGTGATCATTTTGACCCCACGGGGTGAGATCTTGCGTGGAGACCCAGATCGAGGGAGATTATCAGTGGTCTTGTATGTCTTCCATTTCCTAATAATTGCTCCCACAGTTGATTTCTTCAAACCAAGCTGCTTACCTATTGCAGATTCAGTCTTCCCAGCCTGGTGCAGGTCTACAATTTTGTTTCTTGTGTCCTTTGACAGCTCTTTGGTCTTGGCCATAGTGGTTTGGAGTGTGACTGTTTGAGGTTGTGGACAGATGTCTTTTATACTGATAACAAGTTCAAACAGGTGCCATTAATACAGGTAACGAGTGGAGGACAGAGGAGCCTATTAAAGAAGAAGTTACAGGTCTGTGAGAGCCAGAAATCTTGCTTGTTTGTAGGTGACCAAATACTTATTTTCCACCATAATTTGCAAATAAATTCATAAAAAATCCTACAATGTAATTTTTTGGAGAAAAAAAATCTCAATTTGTCTGTCATAGTTGACGTGTACCTATGATGAAAATTACAGGCCTCTCTCATCTTTTTAAGTGGGAGAACTTGCACAATTGGTGGCTGACTAAATACTTTTTTCCCCCACTGTAAATAGATTTTAAGTGGATTATTCATTTAAGTGGGTGGGGAAATGCAATATTTCAATGAATAGACACTTTTTCACATTCATTTTAATTTTTCTGTTATGAGTGATGTGGATCGAATATGTTTTTATTGCCTCCTTTTTTCGCAACGCGTAAAAGCTCTTGTACAGTACAATATCGGTGTCTGTGCTCAGTGTTGAAGTTGCACCTCTGCTTCTTGGAACAACTTAATTGTCTCAAACATGTACGCAAGCAGCACACACGAGTCATGATACCCCAAGGCCTAGATTAATTAAGCTATGAAAGCCCATGAGCAGGGAGCATTCAGCAGGTGCCTGTTTGCCTTGGTATGGGACTTGCTTTTGGCAGTGGTGCAGTGGCTCATTATAAATCTATAATTAAGTTACAATTTTATTTGCTTTTTTTAACATACAGTCATCAGGGATTGTCATGGCTTAAAGTCAGATTTTGTTAAGTGCACTCTTGGCTATATTGCTATAGTATGCCCTATTCTACTTCAATCATTTGACGTTTTATTGGCTTTATGAATGAGAAGCCATGAAGGATATTATGGCCGCACCTTTGTTGATTTTGACCCTTTTCCTACAGGTGTTAATAATAATAATAATAATAATATGCCATTTAGCAGACGCTTTTATCCAAAGCGACTTACAGTCATGCTTGCATACATTTTTTTGTGTATGGGTGGTCCCGGGGATCGAACCCACTACCCTGGCGTTACAAGCGCCGTGCTCTACCAGCTGAGCTACAGAGGACCACAAGATTCAAACTTGCCATCGAGGCGCTTCTGGTAAAACTTACATTCTCCTGATTCACTCTTAATCCTAAACAAGCTGATTTGCCCACCCTCTCTTCACCGCAGCACAAAACAAACACAGTGGCCCCCTGCTGGGTGCAGGGATGGTCTCCTGAACCCCTACTGTTCAACTCATCCTGTTTTGTGGTCTGTTAGCTGTACTAAGTGAATAGGGAAAGGCAGGTCTCTGTGGGTAACGTCTGTCGTTCGAGTCACCTGCCAGGAGAGAGGGAGGGTGAGAAGCCCAGTGGGGGGGCCTCTAGGTGGGATGAGCTGGGCTGTGGGAGAGAATCCCCCGCACACCGGGTGGTCAGCCCCAAATGAGAGCCTCCACCAAAGGGGTAACGTATGCCAACAGCTTGTTGAGGCTAACCATGTAGCCTGTGGAGGGGGGATTGGGCAGGAAATTGAGGTTAATAAGCGTGCTGTATATTAAACAGTGGTGGGGCGTCCCCAGCCTCTGAGTGCTCAGGTCCAGCACCTCTCGTAGAGACATTGCCAGAGAACTACAGATACGTACACCCCAGAATACTTCAGCAGTTATGCAGTGACAGTATTTATTATGCAGCACAGCATGCATGACAGCAGAGAACTAGTCCCACTAAGCCCAACTACCGATAAACGGTCAGGCCGATATTTATGGGCAGTATTAGCCTTTCCTAGTCTATCGGCTAGGAAAGGCTAATACTGCCCATTTTATAGCGAGAGTACTTGTCTCTCCCGTGTAAAACCCTGCAAGCAGGTGCCACTCATTGCTAGTTAGCCTGTCCTCGAGGAACCTCTGGGCTGCTTGCTAGCTACCCACTCATGCTGCATATACATTTAGTATACTTTAATAATGCCACACGAAAGGTAGGAACTTTGTAAGTGATAATTAATTTACTGTTAGGCAAAACAATGTCCAAACTGGCTCCAGCACTTTACAAAGCAATGTCAGTTCACTACCCTATAACTTTATTTGTGATAGCTAATGCAAAATATGCTAATTTCAAAGCTGATTGTCACAAAACAGTTTGTTAATTCACTGAGTTAGCTAAATTACTTGTCTTTCCCTTGCTGAGCCGAACTGCTGCCCGAGCCGAACTGCCTGGCTAGCTACATGAGACACAAGCGCACACCTTTTTACAAAAGACAATACACCATGCAGTTCTTGAATTTTGTATGCTTTTTTAATGGTCTTCAATGGGCAACAACTTAGCGCAAAAACTTAATGAAAGGCATCTGGCAGAAGTAAATTCATCCACAATCACGAATATAATGACATCTTTCATATGATCACGTTTTCATGAATTTTATGATATAATCGTCAAGCCCATTCAAATGACCAGGGACATAAACACGGAAATATGACGTAGGAACGCATCACTTGCACAGGGTATAGGCTACTTCTATTAAACTGTTGTTGATCAGTAGACCTAACATGGTCCCAAATGAAAGGGAAACAGATTGTTTGTCATCTGTAGCCCCATAGACCAATGAAATCAGCTCAATAACTCAATGCATGCACACAGTCCTATTGAATATGAATTCACCTGTATTGTGAATAGGCCTATGCCATCTGGATTTACACAGTTTATCAAGATTTACCATTCATATAAATGATTACTGTTATGCAGTTAGATTGTTAAAAACAAAGTCAAATGGATTGTATGGTTGTGTAATTGCTTTGTTAATGCTTACATGGCTGTCTCTGGGAAAAATGTACCCAAACAAAATCGGCATCGGCCCTTAAAAACCCACATCGGTCGTTCTCTAATAAACATCCATTCTTTTTTACCCATTTTGCATGCCTTATTATCTTATCTGAGAATATGAAACAGAACTAGTAATAATTTTGTTGTTGTTGCTTTATGAATAAAAAAATATATATACAGTACCAGTCAAAAGTTTGGACACACCTACTCATTCAAGGGTTTTTCTTTATTTTTAACAATTTTCTACATTGTAGAATAATAGTGAAGACATCAAAACTATGAAATAACACATATGGAATCATGTAGTAACCAAAAAAGTGTTAAACAAATCAAAATATATTTTATATTTGATATTCTTCAAATAGCCACCCTTTTCCTTTATGACAGCTTTGCACACTCTTGGCATTCTCTCAACCAGCTTCACCTGGAATGCTTTTCCAACAGTCTTGAAGGAGTTCCCACATATGCTGAGCACTTGTTGGCTGCTTTTCCTTCGCTCTGCTGTCCGACTCATCCCAAACCATCTCATTTGGGTTGAGGTCGGGGAATTGTGGAGGCCAGGTCATCTGATGCAGCACTCCATCACTCTCCTTCTTGGTAAAATATCCCTTACACAGCCTGGAGGTGTGTTGGGTCATTGTCCTGTTAAAAAACAAATGATAGTCCCACTAAGCCCAAACCAGATGGGATGGCGTATCATAGCAGAGTGCTGTGGTAGCCATGCTGGTTAAGTGTGCCTTGAATTCTAAATAAATCACAGACAGTGTCACCAGCAAAGAACCCCCGCACCATAACACCTCCTCTTCCCTGCTTTTCGGGTGAAACTACACATGCGGAGATCATCCGTTCACCCACACCGTGTCTCACAAAGACACAGCGGTTGGAACCAAAAATCTCAAATTTGGACTCCAGACCAAAGGGCACATTTCCACCGGTCTAATGTCCTTTGCTCGTGTTTCTTGGCCCAAGCAGGTCTCTTATTATTATTGGTGTCCTTTAGTAGTGGTTTCTTTGCAGCAATTCGACCATGAAGGCCTGATTCACGCAGTCCCCTCTGAACAGTTGATGTTGAGATGTGTCTGTTACTTGAACTCTGTGAAGCATTTATTTGGGCTGCAATTTCTGAGGCTGGTAACTCTAATGAACTTATCCTCTGCAGCAGAGGTAACTCTGGGTCTTCCATTCCTCTGGCGGTCCTCATGAGAGCCAGTTTCATCATAGTGCTTGATGGTTTTTGTGACTGCACTTGAAGAAACGTTAAAAGTTATTGAAATGTTCCGTATTGACTGACCTTCATGTGTTAAAGTAATGATGGACTGTCGTTTCTCTTTGCTTATTTGAGCTGTTCTTGCCATAATATGGTATTTTACCAAATAGGGCTATCTTCTGTATACCCCCCTACCTTGTCACAACACAACAGATTGGCTCAAACGCATTAAGAAGGAAAGAAATTCCACAAATTAACTTTTAAGAAGGCACACCTGTTAATTGAAATTCATTCCAGGTGACTACCTCATGAAGCTGGTTGAGAGAATGCCAAGAGTGTGCAAAGCTGTCTTCAAAGCAAAGGATGGCTATTTGAAGAATCTCAAATATGAACTATATTTTGATTTGTTTAACACTTTTTTGGTTACTACATGATTCCATATGTGTTATTTCATAGTTTTGATGTCTTCACTATTATTCTACAATGTAGAAAATAGTAAAAATAAAGAAAAACCCTTGAATGAGTAGGTGTGTCCAAACGTTTGACTGGTAGTGATTATAGATATCCATATCTTAATATCTGTTATTTGTATTCATTTCCATTCTTTATTTTTATTTTAGTGAGGTACTTACTCGCCATGTACCTGCAATGTATGAAAAGTCATGATCCCAACACCAAGCCTTTTTTTCCTTTTTCACATTGCTTGCAAATGAGTAAGATTAAACTTCAGAGACAGATTGGCCAGGAAGACCAAGGAAATCTGTTCAGGTGAACTGAGTGGTCAGCAATCTCAACACGTTTTCATACAGTAGGTGTTCATTGTACATTACAACACGCCCTCTAGTTTGTGTAGTGCATAACAAATGACTTACCGAATGAATGAATGAATGACATTTTATTTTTGTGTCAAATCGCCAATTGGCAACCCATCCCTAAAGGGATTAATTGACACATAAACAAACATTACAATAATTCACTGTGGTAATTCAGTGACAATTCTTCTTCCAGTGTTCGCTGCAGTGCGCATCACATAAAGAGTGAAAAACTCACAGCTTTCCCTTATTCTTTCCCCCACTGTGCTTGGCCCTAGGGAGAGGCGCGTTCAACGTGTTGTAATAAGGGTAGCTGATATAATGAAGGTCATTGTAATCAGAGCTAATGTGCCAAGGAGTCAAGACACTATAGCTTTATTTGCCAGCTAGGCCCAGCATTTTGTGCCCATGGGGATCAGGCTGATAGTGTTATCTTTGCTAACCTGACTCTAATACAGGCCTTGCTCCGCTGTTTGTGTCAGCATCGCAGCTGAACTTTTCCCAGTGATATGTTCTGTGTGAGGATGGGGCAAGGATTGGGCTCCACTCAGCTCCATCCTGGTTAAATCCCATCCCTAGGTGTTTGGCTACTTTTAATTCAGATATTTAGAGAGCCTAGTTCTCTCTCTCTGATTTCTTGGGAGGACAGCAGGGCCTTACACAGTCTTCCGTTGGATGTATTTGACATAAAAACAACAACATTGCATTGACGTCTGGTCTTGAAGACTTCCGTTCAAGCGATGACCTCTAAATCTAATCCTCTCCTTCAGGATATGCAAATGACTTCTGTTCAAATTTGATTTGTTTTTGGTAGTCTCGGACACTGAGTGGTTTATTTTCAACTGTTACTCTGCAGTGTAAATATGTGAATAAGAATGCCTTTTTTAACCTAGACACTCTTGATATATACATTTATATATTTATATATATATATATATATATATTGTATATTTTGCTTCAGCCTTCATTTTATTTTCTAATATTTTTTTTAGCTCGTTTGAAATGACAGGAATAATGAGATATACTGTATGCAGAGCCTTGTGATTTAGCGAAACCAAGACTTGAACTTTGTCATAATGTGATATCTGAATGCGCCCGAGTGGGCCTCTAGGAATGATTGATGGGAGTTGTATTCGTATTCAAATATAGGCATTTATGTGGTTGTGATGAGAGTACAGTACTATATTTCTACCATTTCCATGATTGCAGAGGAGAATGTAGCTACTGGCAGGGATAGCCTATTCCTTTCCTAATGTCCCATCTTTTAATAATTTATTTTCCAAAAGTAATTTTTAAAATGTACTTTAAGTGCAATGACATTCATTTGATATGTCAATTAACTTGTAATAGATTGCTTATTTGTCAAACAATATTTGATAAGTTCAAGGAAAGAAATATAGAAGGAATAGTGACTTAGGCCCCTTTACCAAATGTCAGTTTCTGAAGGAACCTACAGATCATTGTAGATTTTCTTGCTTTCACCGTTTAGAGTTACACATCACATTAACAAGAGGTTCCACACCCAATGTCTGACTCAGTATTCTTTATACACCCCAAAGTCCGTAAAAAATGTGAAACAAAACTCATACCCAGTGGGCTACCCCAATAGAAACTGAAGGTTGGCTCACAGCTCTTTCACTTTTCATAATTGCCTTTTTAACAGTGCATGCCGCCTTCTGTGACAAACATCAAAGGACCTTCCCTATTCAGTCGAGCACCTCCAGAAAAAAGAGCTGCCCATATCTAACCCCATGCTACTCCCCTGGCCCTATCATTCAAACTTCCACCCCAGCTCTTTGTGGCTTCCAGAGGACCACAGTGAAATGATCTCTTTTGTTGCGCATCATTAGTTCCATCTGTTGTGCGAGCAGGCCTGTCTGTTCCGGAGCACGGCAACGTGATGGCCGCCAGGGGCGATTGGAGACGCCACTGTCCCAGCGGCTCGTGTGTACGACCTCCGCTACCGCGTCTGCCTCCTCCACTGCCCCCCACCCCTCCCCCTCTCTCCTCCATGACACTTTTACTCTCTGTCCTCTGTGTTTACTTATTTATTTATGCATCTGGGGAAGAACGTAATCACATACACTTTGGATTTCTCGATTGTGCATTGTGTTGTTGGACGATGACTGTAAAGGACAGAAGTTAGCAAGGAAAGTATTTTTGTTTCTCATGTGCTGGTATTTAAAAGTGTAATATACAATATATTGTAATGACAAATACTCTTACTGGAGACCACAGATAAACATATATACAATGCATTCGGAAAGTATTCAGACCACTTCCCTTTTTCCACATTTTGTTACGTTACAGCCTTATTCTAAAATTGATTCAATTATTTTCCCCGCTCATCAATCTACACATACTACCCCATAATGACAAAGGGAAAACAGGTTTTTAGAAATTTTTGCAAATATATTTAAAAAAATACCTTATTTACATAAGTATTCAGACCCTTTGCTATTACATTTACATTTTAGTCATTTAGCAGACGCTCTTAACCAGAGCGACTTACAGGAGCAATTAGGGTTAAGTGCCTTGCTCAAGGGCACATTTACGTCATTTAGCAGACGCTCTTATCCAGAACGACTCACCAATTGGTGCGTTCACCCTATAGCCAGTGGGATAACCACTTTACAAGCTATGACATTTTACATTACATTTTAGTCATTTAGCAGACGCTCTTATCAAGAGCGACTTACAGGAGCAATTAGGGTTAAGTGCCTTGCTCAAGGGCACATCAACAGATTTTTCACCTAGTCGGCTCGGGGATTAGAACCAGCGACCTTTCAGTTACTGGCACAACGCTCTTAACCACTAAGCTACCTGCCGCCCCAATGAGATTCGAAATTGAGCTCAGATGCATCCTGTTTCCATTGATCATCCTTGAGATGTTTCTACAACTTTATTGGAGTCCACCTGTGGTAAATTCAATTGATTGGACATGATTTGGAAAGGCACACACCTGTTTATATAAGGTCCCACAGTTGACAGTGCATGTCAGAGCAAAAACCAAGCCATGAGGTCGAAGGAATTGTCCGTAGTGCTCCGAGACAGGATTGTGTCGAGGCACAGATCTGGGGAAGGGTACCAAAAAATGTCTGCAGCATTGAAGGTCCCCAAGAACACAGTGGCCTCCATCATTCTTAAATGGAAGAAGTTTGGAACATCCAAGACTCTTCCTACAGATGGCCCGCCCGGCCAAACTGAGCAATCAGGGGAGAAGGGCCTTGGTCAGGGAGGTGACCAAGAACCCGATGGTCACTCTGACAGCGCTCCAGAGTTCCTCTGTGGAGATGGGAGAACCTTCCAGAAGGACAACCATCTCTGCAGTACTCTACCAATCAGGCCTTTATGGTAGTGGCCAGATGGAAGCTACTCCTCAGTAAAAGGCACATGACAGCCCGCTTGGAGTTTGCCAAAAGGCAGCTAAAGGACTCTCTGACCATGAGAAACAAGATTCTTTGGTCTGATGAAACCAAGATTGAACTCTTTGGCCTGAATGCAAAGCATCACATCTGGAGGAAGCCAGGCACAGCTCATCACCTGGCCAATACCATCCCTACGGTGAAGCATGGTGGTGGCAGTATCATGCTGTGGGGATGTTTTTCAGCGGCAGGGACTGGGAGACTAGTCAGGATCGAGGGAAAGATGAACGGAACAAAGTACAGAGAGATCCTTGTTGAAAACCTGCTCCAGAGCACTCAGGACCTCAGACTGGGCAAAGGTTCACCTTCCAACAGGACAATGACCCTAAGCACACAGCCAAGACAATGCAGGAGAGGCTTCGGGACAAGTCTCTGAATTGTCCTTGAGTGGCTAAACCAGAGCCCGGACTTGAACCCGATCAAACATCTCTGGAGAGACCTGAAAATAGCTGTGCAGCGACGTTCCCCATCCAACCTGACAGAGCTTGAGAGGATCTGCAGAGAAGAATGGGAGAAACTCCCAAAATACAAGGGTACAAGGCTTGTAGAGTCATACCCAAGAAGACTCAAGGCTGTAATCTCTGCCAAAGGTGCTTCAACAAAGTACTGAGTAAAGGGTCTGAATACTTATGTAAATTAGATTTTTCAGTTTTTATTATACATCTGCAAAAATTTCTAAACACCTGTTTTTGCTTTGTCATTATGGGGTATTGTGTTTAGATAAGGGGGGAAAAAAACAATTTAATCAATTTTAGAATAAGGCTGTAACATAACAAAATGTGGAAAAAGTCAAGGGGTCTGAATACTTTCCGAATGCACTGTACATACAGCAGATAGTTGTGTCTTATTAGTGTTCTTAGAGTGCAGTATGCAATAGGGTTGCTTGGATTATGCTAAATGAAGGCGTGGTATAAAGTTCGGAGGTTTCCACATTTCATATTTTTTCCTTCATATTCTAATGTTACCTAAGACCTTCTTAAACACAACCAAATTATTATTTTTCCAATAGCATACAATGAGGAAAAAAAGTATTTGATCCCCTGCTGATTTTGTATGTTTGCCCACTGACAAAGACATGATCAGTCTATAATTTTAATGGTAGGTTTATTTGAACAGTGAGAGACAGAATAACAACAAAAGAATCCAGAAAAACGCATGTCAAAAATGTTATAAATTGATTTGCATTTTAATGAGGGAAATAAGTATTTGACCCCTCTGCAAAACATGACTTAGTACTTGGTGGCAAAACCCTTGTTGGCAATCACAGAGGTCAGACGTTTCTTGTAGTTGGCCACCAGGTTTGCACACATCTCAGGAGGGATTTTGTTCCACTCCTCTTTGCAGATCTTCTCCTAGTCATTAAGGTTTCGAGGCTGACGTTTGGCAACTCGAACCTTCAGCTCCCTCCACAGATTTTCTATGGGATTAAGGTCTGGAGACTGGCTAGGCCACTCCAGGACCTTAATGTGCTTCTTCTTGAGCCACTCCTTTGTTGCCTTGGCCGTCTGTTTTGGGTCATTGTCATGCTGGAATACCCATCCACAACCCATTTTCAATGCACTGGCTGAGGGAAGGAGGTTCTCACCCAAGATTTGATGGTACATGGCCCCGTCCATCGTCCCTTTGATGCGGTGAAGTTGTCCCCTTAGCAGAAAAACACCCCCAAAGCATCATGTTTCCACCTCCATGTTTGACGGTGGGGATGGTGTTCTTGGGGTCATAGGCAGCATTCTTCCTCCAATCACGGCGTGTTGAGTTGATGCCAAAGAGCTCGATTTTGGTCTCATCTGACCACAACACTGTCACCCAGTTCTCCTTTGAATCATTCAGATGTTCATTGGCAAACTTCAGACGGGCCTGTATATGTGCTTTCTTGAGCAGGGGGACCTTGCGGGCGCTGCAGGATTTCAGTCCTTCACGGCGTAGTGTGTTACCAATTGTTTTCTTGGTGACTATGGTCCCAGCTGCCTTGAGATCATTGACAAGATCCTCCCGTGTAGTTCTGGGCTGATTCCTCACTGTTCTCATGATCATTGCAACTCCACGAGGTGAGATCTTGCATGGAGCCCCATGCTGAGGGAGATTGACAGTTCTTTTGTGTTTCTTCCATTTGCGAATAATCACACCAACTGTTGTCACCTCACCAAGCTGCTTGGCGATGGTTTTGTAGCCCATTCCAGCCTTGTGTAGGTCTACAATCTTGTCCCTGACATCCTCGGAGAGCTCTTTGGTCTTGGCCATGGTGGAGAGTTTGGAATCTGATTGATTGATTGCTTCTGTGGACAGGTGTCTTTTATACAGGTAACAAGCTGAGTTTAGGAGCACTCCCTTTAAGAGTGTGCTCCTAATCTCAGCTCGTTACCTGTATAAAAGACACCTGGGAGCCAGAAATATTTCTGATTGAGAGGGGGTCAAAAACTTATTTCCCTCATTAAAATGCAAATAAATTTATAACATTTTTGACATGCGTTTTTCTGGATTTTTGTTGTTGTTATTCTGTCTCTCACTGTTCAAATAAACCTACCATTAAAATGATAGACTGATCATTTCTTTGTCAGTGGGCAAACGTACAAAATCAGCAGGGGATCAAATACTTTTTTCCTCACTGTATATGTATTTATTAGACTGTTAGAATGTTTAACGTCCAAAAGACGCATCATTGGCTCAACGTGAGGTTGTCTGCAGCCCGGCATTTCTAGTGTTAATTAGTGCTATGGCACTATGTTTCCAATTTCGGTTCACTTAAGCCTTCGAATGGTCAGTTTTCCAACTTCCATTTTCTTGCAGCATGGATTCTACACTGCACCAAACAGATGTAGCATTTTCTCTACAACAAGCAAATATTTTATTCATGATTTACATGAATGATAAATCTTCAGAATGTCTAAGTGCTGATGGGCATACACAATTTAACATCTGTCTTCCTCAGAATAATAAATAGCATAGCAGAACATTTTTTCTAAATACATCTAAAAAACAATGCAAGTGTGCATACTACATTGAATAATGGGGCACCAAACAGACAATAGCTGAGTACCAAATGTCACCCTATTTCCTATATAGTGCACTACTCTTGACCAGACCCTTATGGACCCTATTCTGAATGTATTGGAATATTTAGGGAATAGGGTGGCATTTGGAATGCACTTACTATGTTCATATTCAATTCATTTAAGATGGAGACATTTAAGATGGAGATCTAAATAAATTCTTCAAGGGATACCTGCTCCCCAGAACTTGCTCTCTAGAACCAGTATGCACCGCCATCATATCACATGTAAATGGAATCTCATTTTATAATAGTCATATTATTGCTAATTTTCGAATGGTGATGCCGATAATGTCACCTTAGCAAATGGCACTGGCCTTATCACCCTAGTGGGTGGGTGAATGTACAGGACAAGGACATCTGTGTGCATGTAAATGCGGAGATCACCAGATCATTTTCATTCAAGATGAAATGACCTAACCTTGCAATGTAACACCTGTGTGGAAAAGTGGACTTGTCCTAACTAGCTCGGGAGAGCGTAATGTACCTTTCATGTCTAAAGTGCGGAAATAAAATACGATTTATAGGGGGGTAAGGAGCCTTTGTATAGACTGGAGGATCCTGTAACTCTATAGTGTGAAATACTGTAGCTGTGTTGGTATCACCCGAGGTGACACTCTATTGCCAGAGTACTGTATTTGTTGGAGCCATTATGAAATAAAGGCCCAGAAAAAGGCCACTATTCGGTTTGAATTGATTCCTTGAAAACTCCAGAAGTGAATATGCTTTCATTTTGATGGTATTACTATGGACGAAATGTGTTGTCAGTTTCACCTGTCAGTTTGGTCCATTACGATGATTTTATTTTTCAGAGTGTATTTTCTGTGATAAAATGGACATTTGAAAGCTTATTAAGTCTGAGTGACACCTAGAGTTGTGAGCCAACTGGAAAGTAAGTAGTCTGGATCTGGTTTCAGTTCATTTTTGCTCAATTTCCCTGCCCTGATCAAATACTGCACTTTCCAGTAGGGTCCTAATGGGAGTGTCAAGTTCACCAGGTCTTCCTCGTGGCTCCATTACCTGCTAAGGATGGCTGTTCAAAAATGTACATCGTTTAACAGAGTTTACAGTGAGGGAAAAAAGTATTTCATCCCCTGCTGATTTTGTACGTTTGCCCACTGACAAAGAAATGATCAGTCTATAATTTTAATGGTAGGTTTATTTGAACAGTGAGAGACAGAATAACAACAAAGAAATCCAGAAAAACGCATGTCAAAAATGTTATAAATTGATTTGCATTTTAATGAGGGAAATAAGTATTTGACCCCCTCTCAATCAGGAAGATTTCTGGCTCCCAGCTGTCTTTTATACAGGTAACGAGCTGAGATTAGGAGTACACTCTTAAAGGGAGTGCTCCTAATCTCAGCTTGTTACCTGTATAAAAGACACTTGTCCACAGAAGCAATCAATCAATCAGATTCCAAACTCTCCACCATGGCCAAGACCAAAGAGCTCTCCAAGGATGTCAGGCACAAGATTGTAGACGTACACAAGGCTGGAATGGGCTACAAGACCATCGCCAAGCAGCTTGGTGAGAAGGTGACAACAGTTGTTGCGATTATTCGCAAATGGAAGAAACACAAAAGAACTGTCAATCTCCCTCGGCCTGGGGCTCCATGCAAGATCTCACCTCGTGGAGTTGCAATGATCATGAGAACGGTGAGGAATCAGCCCAGAACTACACAGGAGGATCTTGTCAATGATCTCAAGGCAGCTGGGACCATAGTCACCAAGAAAACAATTGGTAACACACTACGCCGTGAAGGACTGAAATCCTGCAGCGCCCGCAAGGTCCCCCTGCTCAAGAAAGCACATATACAGGGCCGTCTGAAGTTTGACAATGAACATCTGAATGATTCAGAGGAGAACTGGGTGAAAGTGTTGTGGTCAGATGAGACCAAAATCGAGCTCTTTGGCATCAACTCAACTCGCCGTGTTTGGAGGAGGAGGAATGCTGCCTATGACCCCAAGAACACCATCCCCACCGTCAAACATGGAGGTGGAAACATTATGCTTTGGGGGTGTTTTTCTGCTAAGGGAACAGGACAACTTCACCGCATCAAAGGGACAATGGACGGGGCCATGTACCGTCAAATCTTGGGTGAGAACCTCCTTCCCTCAGCCAGGGCATTGAAAAGTGGTTGTGGATGGGTATTCCAGCATGACAATGACCCAAAACACACGGCCAAGGCAACAAAGGAGTGGCTCAAAAAGAAGCACATTAAGGTCCTGGAGTGGCCTAGCCAGTCTCCAGACCTTAATCCCATAGAAAATCTGTGGAGGGAGCTGAAGGTTCGAGTTGCCAAACGTCAGCCTCAAAACATTAATGACTTGGAGAAGATCTGCAAAGAGGAGTGGAACAAAATCCCTCCTGAGATGTGTGCAAACCTGGTGGCCTACTACAAGAAACGTCTGACCTCTGTGATTGCCAACAAGGGTTTTGCCACCAAGTACTAAGTCATGTTTTGCAGAGGGGTCAAATACTTATTTCCCTCATCAAAATGGAAATCAATTTATAACATTTTTGACATGCGTTTTTCTGGATTTTTTTGTTGTTATTCTGTCTCTCACTGTTCAAATAAACCTACCATTAAAATTATAGACTGATCATGTCTTTGTCAGTGGGCAAACATACAAAATCAGCAGTGGATCAAATACTTTTTTCCCTCACTGTAAACAGTTTGTATCCCTGTCTGTAGGTAGCATCCAATAGGCTCCTGATGGCATTTCAAATGACTTTTCTCTCTAAATATGAACTCTAGAAAGGATAGAGGGTCAGCAATTACTAATACATTGATCTTAGGACTTAAGGAATTAAGTTAATTTGAATACTGCAACATTCATCTGCAGGCTATATGAAGCCATACAGGCAAGTCTGTCTCCTGTTTTCCTCCTCTGTCCCCAACTTTCACGGTTTGAGTTGCTCTTTTCAAAAATGCCTTTAATGCTGCTTCACTCTAAGCAGAGTAAACATGACCACTGATGTCTCGGGTTCAGGGGCCTTCAAACGGCCCTTTCAATAAAACAAGCTCAGCTGTGAGACCTGACAGGATCTCCCATGCAGGGCAGCCCCCCCTGAAAACCCTCTCTCCTGCTACAAAGCCATGTGCTTTTGGTTCCCCCAGGGGAGGCGGCATTATCTTGTGGGCTTTATTTAAATTCGTTGGGAAGGTCTTGCCTTTTTTCATATACTGTAATAAAGTACTGTATTTGGCATTTAGGAGTACTATGAAACTGTAATTTCTTCCCTCAAACACTCCCCACTGTCTGTCTTATGCAGAGCCTGGATGGAGGTTCGTTTGAGCCAGTTTCCCGGGTCAAGTAAATAAAGGCAGGTGTTTGGTATGGCACACGCGGTGCTGGGTGGGCCACACCTGCTTGCCCCATCTGCCTCTGGCATAAGCATGGGACGACCGGCACTGAGAAGCCTGGGAGGCCTGTTGCGGATGCCAGCTTTTCTAGCACTTTGTGACTGACACTAATCTGATGGGTGAGAGAAAGAGAGAGCGGGGGGAGAGAGGGGAATAATAATAACACAAGCATCCTGTGACTGAACTTCCATTCCATTTTTCCCCATCTTATTCTTTACAGAGTAGTGTCTTTTTGTCATGAAAATAAATGGTATTTAACTATTACTGGCTTCCTATGACATGTTAAACTTCCTATAACACAAACGCTTGTATCTTGGAACACCTTCCTTTATCCTTACTGGTAGAACTGGAACTGGTCACACCTTTAACAGGTCAGAGTTTGAGTAAATAATGACTTACTGTGTGTCACTTTTTATCGCTCTGTCTTAACTTTCTCTTAAATTGTCAAAATGGTCTCTCCTTAGTGCATTACGTTTTGCGCCATCTTAGGGCGATGACTGAGCTTTGGCCAAGACGTTATTGGACCATTAAACCACAAGCCTCTCCCTGTCAAGCACCCTCCGCTCAGTGTAAATGCATTGAAATGAATTTCAGCGGGGGGCAGGGCAAAAATGAACATGGGAAAGACTTCTTATTCTCTTAATGATGCCTTGTCCATTTAAAACGTCGTCATGCTCATTCATAAATGGATACGGACTGAGATCATCACAGTCTCCTTGTCCGAACGCAGGAAGTAACTTTGTGTGAATGGACCCAGGACAGTTGAGGTATATCGCTAATGTATGTGATATACTGCATCTCTAGCAGACCAGATATAGAACACATACAGTGGGGTCCGAAATTGACAACCTTGATAAAGATGAGCAAAAATTACTATATAAAATAAATAATCAAAATACTGAGCTATATTTTATGCAACAAAAATATTGGGAAATTATATTATTTTATACTAATACAATTGCTCACAGTGATTTCGTATATTTTTTTCTCAAAAAGGGTAGGGGTCAAAATGATTGACACCTCTGTTTTCAATAACTTTTATTTTACCTCACCTTGTGAGGATAACGGCACTGAGCCTTTTTCTAAAAATGTTTAATGAATTGAAGAACACATTGGGAGGGATCTTAGACCATTCCTCCATACAGAAGAAGCTCTATTTTCATGTCATCTGGCTAAAGCACAGGTTCCAATCCAAGTGCCAACGCTTACATTTGTTGGATGACAAGAAAATAGAGGTCTTTGGCCACGCACACAAGTGGTGGGTTTGGCATCAAAATGAGAATGCATGAGCAGAAAATAACCCCATACCTACTGTAAAATATGGTGGTGGATCTTTGATGTTATAGGGCTATTTTGCTTCAACTGGTCCTGGGGCCGTTGTTAAGGTCAACGGCATCATGAACTTTACCTAGTACCAGGACATTTTAGGCAAAAACCTGGTTGCCTCTGCTAGGAGGCTGAAACTTTGCTGCAAGTGGAGCTTCCAGCAAGACAATAACCCCAATCACACATCAAAATCCACAAAGAAATGTTAATTGGCCACAAAATCAACATTTTGTAATGGCCATCTCAGTCTCCAGACTTGAAATCCATTGAAAAGTGTGGTTTGAATTGAAGAGGGCAGTCCATAAGTACAGACAAAGGCTATCAAGTATCTGGAAGGATTCTGTATGGAGGAAGGGTCTAAGATTCCTCCCAATGTGTTCTCCAACTCATACAACATTTGAGAAAAAGGCTCTGTGCTGTTATCCTCGCAAGGTGAGGTATTGAAAGGTATTGAAAATAGGGGTGTCAATCATTTTGGCCCCTACCTTTTTGAGAAAAAAAGTATTACTTGTTAAACAAAATGTATTTCTCTGAGCAATTGTGTTAGTATAAAATAATACAATTTCCCCCAATATATGTTATTTAATTTTATATAGTAATTTTTGCTCATCTTTATCAAGGGTGTCAATAATTTCGTACCCCACTTGAAGTTCAATTCCAAAAGCAGTGCAAGCTAATGTACAGGGAGGTGTGAAAAGTGGAATGGTTGTGTCCCAAGGTCTAGTTTAAGAAAGACCATCTTAACTGATGACTTCCTGGAAAACGATTTACCAAGACACCCAAAACTGGTGTCTTATCCCTCCCTTCTTTACAGCATTTACAGTAAACTGTATGTAAAGGAGGGTGTATTGTGAAAGAAGTCGTGGGTTACATTTTTCTAATGGGAGTGGTACAAAAATATAATCTTCCTTTGGCAAGCTTCTGGATTAAAACATTTACACCCGCCTACTGTGGTTAGTGTCAGGGTTGCAGAAAATAATTGCCAAACACTTTTTTGGGACAAACATCAGAATCCAGAAAAGTCAGATTCTTCTTTGACTATATACCATAGATGGGATTTCTTGTCAAATATTAGGTATCTCTCACTCCAAAGTGATACATTGCAAGGAAACATTCCAATAAGGCATTGTAGACTTTGCACGATGTGGCTTTTGACTTATTTTATCCCCAGTGTGGCAGGCCCTAATTGGTGTAGGGTGAAATTGCCCCTAGATGTTGATCTTGGATCAGTTTAGCATTTTCCCCACCAATAGTTACGGTTAGGATTGGTTGGAGGGGAAGCTGATCCTAGATCTTAACCTAGAGGAAACTTCACCCCGGAGAGCCCCAGTTATATAGTAGAGTTTTCTCTCACAGCCTCAGAGTAGTCCGGCAACAGCATACAACCTGCTGTTTGCAGTCTCTCTCTTGTTGTGTTGTGTGAACATTTACATTAAAGTCATTTAGCAGACGCTCTTATCCAGAGCGACTTACAAATTGATGCATTCAACTTAGGATAGCCAGTGGGACAACCACCACTGGGGGAGGGGGGGTGTAGAAGGATTACTGTTAGACAATTCCAGGTATTCCTTAAAGAGGTAGGGTTTCAAGTGTCTAAGGAAGGTGGTCAGTGACTCCGCTGTCCTGGCGTCGTGGGGGAGCTTGTTCCACCATTGGGGTGCCAGAGCAGCGAATAGCTTTGACTGGGCTGAGCGGGAACTGTACTTCCATAGAGGTAGGGGGGCTAGCAGGCCAGAGGTGGATGAATGTAGTGCCCTCGTTTGGGTGTAGGGTCTGATCAGAGCCTGAAGGTAAGGAGGTGCCATTCCCCTCACAGCTCCGTAGGCAAGCACCATGGTTTTGTAGTAGATGCGAGCTTCAACTGGAAGCCAGTGGAGTGTGCGGAGGAGCGGGGTGACATGAGAGAACTTGGGAAGGTTGAACACCAGACGGGCTGCAGCGTTCTGGATAAGTTGTAGGGGTTTAATGGCACAGGCAGGGAGCCCAGCCAACAGCGAGTTGCAGTAATCCAGACGGGAGATGACAAGTGTCTGGATTAGGACCTGTGCTGCTTTCTGTGTAAGGTAGGGTCGTACTCTGCGAATGTTGTAGAGCATGAACCTGCAGGATCGGGCCACCGCTTTGATGTTAGCGGAGAACGACAGTGTGTTGTCCAGGGTCACGCCAAGGTCCTTTGCACTCTGGGAGAAGGACACAATGGAGTTGTCAACGGTGATGACGAGATCATGGAGCGGGCAGTCCTTCCCCAGGAGGAAGAGCAGCTCCGTCTTGCCGAGGTTCAGCTTGAGGTGGTGATCCGATATCCACACTGATATGTCTGCCAGACATGCAGAGATGGGATTCGCCACCTGGTTATCAGAAGGGCGAAAGAAGAAAATGAATTGTGTGTCGTCTGCGTAGCAATGATAGGAGGGACCATGTGAGGATATGACAGAGCCAAGTGACTTGGTGTATAGAGAGAATAGGAGAGGGCCTAGAACTGAGCCCTGGGGGACACCAGTGGTGAGAGCACATGGTGCGGAGATAGATTCTCGCCACGCCACCTGGTAGTAGCGACCTGTCAGGTAGGACGCAATCCAAGAGTGAGCAGCGCCGGAGATGCCCAACTCGGAGAGGGTGGAGAGGAGGATCTGATGGTTCACAGTATCAAAGGCAGCAGATAGGTCTAGAAGGATAAGAGCAGCGGAGAGAGAGTTAGCTTTAGCAGTGCGGAGAGCCTCCGTGACAATGAGAAGAGCAGTCTCAGTTGAATGACCAGTCTTGAAACCTGACTGGTTTAGATCAAGAAGGTCATTCTGAGAGAGATAGCAAGAGAGTTGGCTAGAGAGGGCACGCTCAAGAGTTTTGGAGAGAAAAGAAAGATACTGGTCTGTAGTTGTTGACATCAGAGGGATTGAGTGTAGGTTTTTTGAGGAGGGGTGCAACTCTCGCTCTCTTGAAGACGGAAGGGACATAGCCAGCGGTCAAGGATGAGTTGATGAGCGAGGTGAGGTAAGGGAGAAGGTCTCCGGAAATGGTCTGGAGAAGAGAGGAGGGGATAGGGTCAAGCGGGCAGGTTGTTGGGCGGCTGGCCGTCACAAGTCGCAAGATTTCATCTGGAGAGAGAGGGGAGAAAGAAGTCAAAGCATAGGGTAGGGCAGTGTGAGCAGGACCAGCGGTGTCATTTGACTTAATAAATGAGGATCGGATGTCGTTAACCTTCTTTTCAAAATGGTTGCCGAAGTCATCCACAGAGAGGGAGGAGGGAGGGGGAGGAGGATTCAGCAGGGAGGAGAAGGTGGCAAAGAGCTTCCTAGGGTTAGAGGCAGAAGCTTGACATTTAGAGTGGTAGAAAGTGGCTTTAGCAGCAGAAACAGAGGAAGAAAATGTAGAGAGGAGGGAGTGAAAATATGACAGGTCCGCAGGGAGTCTAGTTTTTCTCCATTTCCGCTCGGCTGCCCGGAACCCTGTTCTGTGAGCTCGCAATGAGTCATCAAACCACGGAGCAGGAGGGGAGGACCGAGCCGGCCGGGAGGATAGGGGACATAGAGAGTCAAAATGAACTGTACATCAAATAAGAAAATGAATGCCACTCTTGTAGTTCAATTAATACAATGTAATCCACATTCAACTAAGCTAAGCTTTTACAGTATAACCAGTATTGTACAATGTTCAAATAAATCAGTGACAAATAGCTTTTTTTTCTCTGTTTTTAATGTTTTATTGCCACATACACCGGATAGGTGCTGTAAAATGTGTTGTTTTACAGGGTCAGCCATAGTAGTATGGCGCCCCTTGAACAAATTAGGGTTAAGTGTCTTGCTCAACGGCACATCGGCAGATTTTCACTAAATTGGCTCAGGTATTCGAACCAGCAACCTTTCAGTTACCACAAAGGACTATTCAAGGACCAACTAAGAGACACATCTAGTGTATTAGATTTTGTCAGTGATATATATCCCAATTTTGTAAATATCCTTTCCTACAAGGTTGTCTCACTGCCTATGTCTTTGTGGATGGAACAGAGACAGCGCGAGAGGTTCCTCAATTTTGTAGCTTACCCCATAGAACTGAACCGAGCTATATCTAGGGGTTTCCACTTTTCAAGCTTAACATGAATCAGTAATGTAGATATTTAGGTAAAAGTAATATTTATCTTGTTTTCTGGCAAAATCGACTGGAAGAAAACAGTGATGCAAAGGGGAGGTTTTAGTGTGAAATTCCGGTGAAACAAATCCATCTGGCATATGAATAATTTAGATGGCTCAAGTTGGTTCCTGTTGCTGTTGTTTGTGCTCAGCTTTCTCTCCCCCGCTCGGTTCTTCCCCCTCCCTGCCATCACTCCTGAGGCTTGTTAGTGATGCTTAGAGGGAAGCCGTGCCACATGAGGGATCGCGGGGAGGAGATATTCTTTTTTTCTCTCTCTCTCTCTCTTTCTCTCTCGCACTCTCTCTCTCTCTCTCTCACACACACACACACACACACACACACACACACATACACACACACACTGGCTGTTTAGTGAACTAAACAACTATGCAACCTTTGAGATTTGGAGGCCCATTTTAGTGATCAAAAGCTTTAAGTGTGCTTGTGGTAACTAGGCTGAGGTGTGCCCAGTAACAAATGTTTTCTTAGCTAGCACTTGTTGTGAATATGTTATGCAACACAGATGAAGATAGTATGTTAGCGTTATTCACAGTTTTAAATGTTAAACATGCATATGCAGCAATGAAATTTCCACGCTCAGATACACACACACACACACACACACACACACACACACACTCATACACAAACACACATACACACACACACACAGTCACAAGCACAGCCAACCAATATGTGTCGTGTATTTATTCTACAAACACAAACATGCTAAACTATGGTTGAGTTGTCTCCTCTCGTGTAATCCAGTCCCTGTCTTTACAAGAACCAGCCGGGATGAGGGGGGTGGCTGTCTGGAGGTAGAGGGAGGGGGGGAGGGAAGGAGGGAGGGAGGTAGGGGGGACGTGACAGACCCTTGGAATCCCAACCTCTCTCTCCTGGCGCCTGCACTAATCAACCCCTGTAATTTATGCAGAAAATATGATTTATATTTAATTTCACTACACTTGCATTGTTAATTTGAGATGTAATTAACGCGTCGCCACGGCAACTAATTTCTCAATGCCGTAAATTATCGCCGCCTTTTCATCAAAATTCAGTTACTTTGGCTCCTATGTACTGATGCAATTAGGTTACCGGGGCAACCCGAAAGTGTTCATTTTCTTTTGTGTAATTGCAATGAGGCAAGTTTTTATACCACAAGTCATGTTCACTTTTTTGGTATAACAAAGAGCACACACATTTTGGTACTTTAGCAAAAAAGGACTGGAAAACAACTTGGGTAACAAACACACCGGTACACGCAGGCATACATTACACAAACACTCACACACGCTCACATACACACTCACATGCATAGAGTTGTGAAGTAAATTGATTGATTACCGAGAATGCTCTGCCATAACATCTATATGTGTTTCAAAGTTGTCCTTTGGGCAAGGACATGATGTGAGAAAGGGAATCCATACATGTGATATGTGCTCACTGTTCAAATTAAACAGGACACACACACACACATACTCACACATAGCAATATTCCCAGTACCCACTGTCCCCGTTATTCCCCCTACATTGGCTGTGAAATGACTCAATATTTTAATCAACTGTAATTTGCACTCAAACACAAGATAGGGCCACGCATGTGCCGTTGTCGCCCCGGCTGGCATCGAGTATGCCCACCGGAATCCATCTGAGCTTCCCCTTGCTGCCCCGCACCGCCACGCATGCCAGTCTCGGCAGCTGATTCGGTGCGTCCGTCTCCAATCCATCCCCCTTAGCTGGTCTTCAGTGGAAATATCAGGTCATTGGCTGCTAAGCTCTGGTTAACTGAAAAGGTAATTAAATTTGTAAGCAGGCTTTTTGAATATTTTTAGCCTCTTCAGTAATACCAGCACGGATTACAATCCTGTTCGAAGCACAGCTGTAGTTTGACTCCCCAACAGTAAGGGGCCAACCCAAGTCCCAGTGACCAGCGCAGGTCCAAACACTGAAACCCCATAATTGACTAGTGGATTTTCAGTCATGAGGTGTGTCCCAAATGGCACCATATTCCTATATAGGGCACTACTTTTGACAAGAGATCTGTGGGCCCTGGTCAAAAGAAGTGTACAATAAAGGAAATAGGGTGCAATTTTGAACACTGAAATGATGTCTGCTTTTATTCCGGTTATACACAGACATGTATAAGAAAATGGTTGTTTATTAGTTATAGTTGCCCTACCATTTAGATGCATAAAATGAAAGTAATTCGCTGTATTATGTTAATGGATGTGTATCGGTTTACAAATGTATCGTGATACTGTAGAGTTGAAGCATCTTTTTCTTTCTCTCTATGTCCTCTGCTACCCCCCAAGCCACATGCACAATACTAATCAGACCATGTGGTCAATACTTTGATTTTTCACACACCCGTTTGATTTTCTGTGATGTTACCAAGGGATTGATTTGCCATATCCGTGTCTTGGAAGAGAAAGAGATCACGGTGAAAGATGTATTTTTTATCTCCAGCTTTATTGTCCCCGCTGACATGAAACAACAGTTTGACATTATTTGCAAAGACAGGGTAATGTACGAGGATTCAGAACGCGGCCTCTCTGGGGGGAAACCTCTGGGAGAACCCTGTGAAAATGCACTCTTTAAAAGCATGCGTCTCACCACACTACTGACACGTTAGATTTCCACAACAACATGTTTCTGATATCATTTTTCCTTTTTAGCACATTGCGTAGCAACTGCAAGACTGGGGTTATCGGCTCCACTTTAAATGACACGGCTACTGATACTGCAACATTGTAACTGCTACTTTTCCCCATTTGATCCCGCCCTGATCATTTAACCATACTTTTGCTTTGAGTAGAAGTGAGTATAACTACTATTAGGTTTTCCATTGCACTTTCTCAACAGTCACTTTGGGCGTAATATAAATGTTTGTAGTCAATGCTTATAACTTCGGTTGATTTATTTTACGGAGCAATTCTAGATGCTGATATACTCGATTTGATTGGCAGATCTATACTGTTTTGGTTCAAATGTCAGTTGACCAAAACAGTATAGACCACCTAAACTTGTCTAACAGTGCATTCAGATCCTAGTCCTGCTACAAGTAATCAAACAAACTGTCAGCCTACATTGTATTCCAAGAGTGCTGTTACTTTGACTATGGAAGCATACAACTACAACTATAGAACTATAAACATGATTAGGGATCTGAGGAGTCTTCCCCTACCTAGATACTGAGTCCTGATGTAAAGAACACAATCAAAAACATCCCTGTGTCTGCAATGCAGGTTGAAAGTATAAGCATAATGAGAAAAAACTGTCATCAGAGAAGTTTTTATGTAACCCATTCTGCAAAAAACACAAAGTTGATTATACTTGTTTATTTATTCAGGTCTAAAAGAGTATTTGCTTTTGTCACATTTATTCCCATTTTGCCAGCGCGAGGGGCCTTGGAAGACGAGTTACCAAGGAACACAAAATTTTAATTAGTGTATTTTAATCATTCAGGCTTTTCGAGCTAATCCACAGACCCCTGAGAATTCCCAAGATGCAGCTCTGTGCTGCTTTACCATTTATTGTTGAGTCTATTATAATTACTGTTAGCAGGTGGGGGCAGGGAGACGTTTATTATGTTTTTCCGTCTTTATTATAATTACTGGGGGAAAAAATTAAAGGATGCGGTTTCATTAAGTTTAGAGATGATGCCATTTTCCCCGTTTTTTTCCTCAATCTCCTTCCTCTCTTTGTTCGGTAATACCATTGTACTCGCTTTTCAGTCGGGGGCTTTCATATGTTGCACTGCATTATGTGAAGAAAACAACCAAAGGAAACAGATCTCCTTTTAAGAAAAGCAGAGGGGGGAAAGATGGTGTTAATGAAGTGCATTTCTGAGGCTGTTTTTCCAAATCCACCCGATGCTATGAAAATGATGTAGATGGATTCCTCTGAAACCACTGTTTAATGGAGTTGGACTGGGATCAGAACAGAATTGCAGAAACTAGCGTATGTTTTCCTCACTTTCACAGTCAGTCAGTAAATGAAGATAAGAGGCCTTGAGTAAATCGTTAAGCCCCGAGCTTTGGGTGCTCTACAGGGATTTTTGCATCTTCCAGAAATATTTTATGTGGTTGTCTGTTTGTTTTAATGCCACTTACTTCTTCTTGAGTGAAAATTTGAACAGAATATCTAAGGCTTTGTCTCTGTTGGATTAGTGGCAGCATTGCTAGTTTGAGTGCTTCATGGGAAGTTATGTGGACAAATAACTTTTTGCACAAAGTCTTGCTTTTAAGAGAGAAAGACACATACTGGGACAGACACAGACATGGGCCCCCACATGCAGAGACACACACACACACACACAACCAGCTTCAGCAGTTTGGAGAGGAGGCCATATGGGTTGGCTACTCAGGAAATGCTCCATCACAGCTTCTAAAGCAGTTATGCTAGAGTCAACTACTGCACATAAAGCTTAACGCTTGCCATCATTTCAATGTCTGTCAAGGGCACCATTTGGGCCATGCACTGCATCTCATCAATTTCTTTCGAGACCAGATCTAAAACTGTCAATTGGCCATGAGTGAATCTCATATCAGCTCCACAGCAATGAAACTACTTTGGCTTATGTCAATGTGCCACATAGTACGACAGGTGAAAGATCATTTTCCCTCCCAAGGACCCTTGTACTTTAAACACTACTTTGCAAAATCCTAAATTTCTTAAATACTTTCATGTCCAACTTGTATTTGTCACTGAATCATTGGGCTATTCTGGGACCTTTTGGATGGCAGAAAGAAGCCAAAAGTAATGAATCATTTTGAGTGGCTGTTTTTCATGTTTTCGTGAAGCATTCCACATCTCCCCATGAGGTGGGTTTCATGAGAAAGCAGAGATATATTTTAGGACAGATCCCTGGAAAAATTCATTAATAGACCTTTGAAGTGTGCCAAAGGCCAGCGTAATGCAATTATAGAGTCTTTGTGATGTGTCAGGATTTTGGAATGATAAAATAACCCCAGATTGGCAGCAGTAATTATGGTCAGAGAAAAATACATTATTTCACACTTTTCACTGATATTACCCTATGGTCAGAGAAAAATACATTCTTTCACACTTTTTGCTGATATTACCCACCAACTTTTGCCTCAGACAACTAGTCATAATTTTCAATGCCGTTCCTTTAGACCAGGTAGTATTGACATTTGTCGAATTAACTGTATGATTGTCACATCTTGTAAGTCCAACTGCTTTACTGCCATTATTGGTGTATTTTTTTAACCTTGAGGAATAATTTATCCGACCCATCCAAGTTTCCAAAGTTTTGCTTGTAAATAAGGAAATCACAGTTGATAATCTTTGACATAAGAGGGCAACTTTACGTCAGTGTCGTCTTGTAAACCCTCCTGAATATTTTACAGGTCCTATCCTATGGGAGTTCCACCTGCCTCTGGCCTCTCATGATGTGTGTTTCAACTGCTGCATAATCCTGAGATCCAACACAGGGATTTTGTTTGGGCTGAGTTGTTACCAGGGCTGGCTATGGTGCGTCCCAATAATATGTCCTTTCTCTTGAAGTGTGCACTCGTTCACTACATCCCACAAATTTAAAAGCATTGGGCTATACCAATAATTTCCTTTCATATCAGTGAAGGGAAGTGAAAAAGTGCACACTTTGGGAGCAAGGAGACATGATTGGGACATGATGAAGGCCTCAACAAAGCACTATGAAGAGGGCTAAGTACTGTTTCTTGGATAAGAACCAAAGGGAGGCACTAAAAACTGTAGGTAAAGCTCCTCATTCTAACCAGTGGGGTGGAACTGTTGTTATTTCTGAGGTGAGCTTGTGACTGATGTGCTGACATGACCACAAACATCATCTATTTAGGGTACGAATTTCTTGTTGGATGTTTGTGTTTGATCTGTTTATAAAATTGTCAGAAGAAATGATGCCTCTCTTTGCAAAGTCATCTTCAACTATATTCCATTCAAGGGTTAACTCCTATACTACTGTCTCAGAACAACCTATTGATGTTTTCTACAAAATAAGAGATTTACCCAGATTAGTTTGTTGACAATCAAGGTGGATCAACAATACGCATATGTCCTTTTTATAATGGCAAAGTTAAACTTGCACATTTTCTTCTGACCTCAAAGTGTGCGCTATTGATTAATTGATTCCCCCACCTCTTAAAAAAAGACAAGTGTGAAGAAATCTAGAATTGGTCTCCATAGATCCGAGGTTTCCATTCAGGCCTGAAAGCAAGACTTTATTGTACCTGAGATGGGCCAGTTTGTGAAAAACAATGTTTTTCTTCTCCCTTCTGAAAATTGTATTTCTAGTTGTAGTAAATTTATAGAATTCCTCATATCTTTGTAAGCAGTCTGTATCGGACATTCTTGGTAGCATACCTCCGATGAGCTTTGTGGAATAACAATTATTGCGTCTGTGTCAGAGACCGCTTGGCAAAGTTTTGGTGCCAAGTCAAAGGGGTGGGGAAAATGCTCCATTAGCATCCATGATGGGTCGCACAGGGGTGTGTGTGCAGGATGAGGGGAACACATTGTCTTTTACAGCAGAGAGGGGATGAATGAGCCAATTGAAAACTCATATTGTCAACAACGCAGCATGACAGAATTATTAACAAACATTTTAAAATTACCAGTAGTTTCTTTGGGAAGATACAGTGCGCTCCAAAAGTATTGGGGTTTTGGCTCTGTACTCCAGCACTTTGGATTTGAAACGATACAATGACTGAGGTTAAAGTGCAGACTGTCAGCTTTAATTTGAGGGTATTTTTATCCATATTGGGTGAACCGAACATTTTGTACAAGATGTTTCTGAACACTTCTACATTCATGTGGATGCTACCATGGTTACGGATAGTCCTGAATGAATCGTGAATAATTATGAGTGAGAAAGTTACAGACGCACAAATATCATACCCCCAAGACATGCTAACCTTTCACCATTACAATAACACGGGAGGTTACCATTTTTGGGAGGTATGATATTTGTGCATCTGTAACTTATTCTCTCTCCCAAAATGACACAATACATTATTTACTATACATTTTTATTGGGCACAAAATAATCTGAAACACAACCAAAACAAACAGCAAATGCATCTAACAGTTTGTAGAGTCACAAGCTTAATGTAATCATTGCGTGATATGAATATGGGACCAAATACTAAACTTTTGACTACTTTAATACACATATAAGTGAATTTGTCCCAATACTTCTGGCCCCCTAAAATGGGGGGACTATGTACAGAAAATGCTGTAATTTCTAAATGGTTCACCCGATATGGATGACAATACCCTCAAATTAAAGTTGCCATTCTGCACTTTACCCTCATAGTTATTGTATAATTTCAAATCCAAAGTGCTGGAGTACAGACCCAAAACAACAAACAATTTGTCACTGTCCCAATACTTTTGGAGCTCACTGTATATAAAGTGATCTGTGTATTTGAACAACAGCATAAATACACCTATTTCACTTTTGCATGTAAAAACAGAATCACCACTGCTGCACATGCTGCCACTGTGTTGATGACCAAAAGGGATGTTTTTAGAACAAGCAGCACACAGCCATCTCATGAGTGCATCAGTAACACAAACACAGGGGAAACGCAACAAGGACAGAGGCAACAAGTGAAACAAACTATCTAACTGGGGATAGCTAGCTAGCATAATGTCACAAGCATGATGAGTTCGCCAGTAACTTTAGTTAGACTTGATTGGCATGTGAGTTAGCAAGCTAGCTACTGGTATTCTAGCTTGCCGGTAGCTAGTGACCACTAGCTAGCATCTAATGGCAGGGGAAACAAAAAACTATGTTGCGAATTGGGCACACAGTTTTTTTTTGTCCTACCAGATCCGCGAGAAGGTTCTAGGCTAGCTAGTATATCCTTCTGTCCTTCGACTGTTGATGGATGTGGATGTCCGGTTCAGGTCCCAGGCTCCCAATGACTGTCATGATTATTTATTTATAAGTTCATTGCAATTTGCTCTTTAGTGCCATCTGTTATCAGTACCTGATAGAGCAGACCCAGAAGACCTGGATGTTCATTTCAACCAGTGTTGCCAACTATTTTTCAGTGAGAATCGCTATTAGTTCCTTGATTTGTCGCTAGATGACGTTTTGCGATTGCTGCCACGACGTCGCAACACCAATTTACCTTGCTGCGGTCCCTGATGTAGCGTTTTCGCGAGGACACCAGGGTTAACACCCCCACTCTTACAATAAGTGCCATGGGATCTTTAGTGACCACAGAGAGTCAGGACATCCGTTTTTAACGACCCATCCGAAAGACGGCACCCTGCACAGAGCAATGTCCCCTTCACTGCCCTGGGGCATTGGGATATCCTTACACCAGAGGCAAGAGTGCTCCCATCCAGGGACCCACCAAGACTGATCCTGCTTAGTTTCAGAAACAAGCCAGCAGTGCGATGCAGGGTGGTATGCTGCTGGCATGGTTCATCCACTAGCTCTGGTTCAAGGGAGACTCCGTACACCAGACGCCTGTTTTAACAGTGTGACATGTCACATGGTTCATCTACCAGCTTTAGTTTAAGGAGCTTCAGGACAGAAATCTGTTTTTTTAAGCATAGCATGTCACCTGGTTCAGCCACCAGCTCTGGTTCAAGCGAAACGAGCCAAACAGCCCTGACTAAAAAACTGACATTAAACCGTCAACAGAAGGTTTCTGTTGTACTTCACCTCTCACACAGCACCAGGTCTGCATCGTACAAATTACGGCTCAATTTGGCTGCAATCATGCTCTTAACATGGAGCTGGTTTGGAGAGGGGCTTTTCTAATTATGGGCAATCTGTAAAAGATTGTTGTTGTGATTAGAACACAGGTTGTGTCCCAAATGGCACCCTCTCCCTATATAGTGCACTACTTAGGGAATGGCCCTGGTCAAAAGTAGTGCGCTACTTAGGGAATAGGGTGCCATTTGGGACATTGGCACAGGCATATGCGATACTGAAAAGCACAAGAGTAAGTAGACCTCAACAGACCAATACCCCCCAAAGGAAGGCTGTAGTCTGTTCCATTGTTATAAAGCTACAATTATAGAGTTATGCTATACATATCCATCTATTGATGATGATAACACACATTGACCAATTTGATGTCTGGTTCAGTATTATCTTTTAGTTTGAGGCTACATAACTAATCATTTTTATATACAGTTAAAATGGAGCACAGGACTCAGCATTCAGGATCTGGGCATATTCCACAATGATTGAGATATCTGATCTAGAAGAAACATGTTCAATGTCCAAAATAGCCCTATGTGTACTCACTGTGATTACATAGAGGTGATACAACCAAGCAGGTGGAAACAGCACATACTATATCCATTGATTAGATGCCCACGAAGCGTGTTATGGCTTGTATCTATGTCATGCTTACAGGGGGAGTTTTGGTGTCAGTTGTTGAAAAATAGTGAGTCTCAAACTGTATCCCTCTAATCCAGAAATGAGTGAAGAGGAAAAGCCTCTGAGTGACCTTTCTGTTCGTCAATAGCAACCACAATTTAGTGGCAGGGTGAACTTTATTTCAAAGGTTACTGAATTAGCTTAAAATTACTTACCAACGCGATTTAAAATGCTGAGCTCTCTTTTTTGTGTTGTGGCTGTAAATTAATTTAAAACCGCAGCGTCCCCCCAAAAATGAAAAAGAATGGGAGAAGTAGGGCTGTTTAAAGGCCCAGTGCAGTCAAAGACGTGATTTTCTTGTGTTTTATATATATTTCCACATTATGAGGTTGGAATAAAATACTGTGACATTGTGGAAATGATGATAATGCCCTTTTAGTGTAAGAGCTATTTGAAAAAACCACCTGAAATGTAAGCCTGTTTTGGTGGGATGGAGTTTTGGTCTGCCTGGTGACATCACCAGGCGGTAAATTAGTTAATCCCAGACAATCCCAGACAGTCCCAGCTAAATTCTTGCTTGAGAAATAGCTCTTTGCTAAAAAGCTATTTTTATTTCTTTTTGACCATTTTAATTTAAACAAGGTAGTTCATTGTTACCCAGAAATGAATTGATATTGAGATGAAAACGGCTGCATTGGCCTTTAATGCTTTTGGCGAGGGGAACGCATGTCTTAAATGATGAGAAAAATAATTTAGGCTTAACTGAAAACATATGGTATTCCACTGGAGAGGAAGCCTTCTTAAGAGGATCATGGCTGAGTAATAAACGGAGACACGAAAAGGGCACGTGTGGCGGTTTGAGTGGAGGAAGAGTTTTTCTAAGGCGAGATGAAGCCAAAGTTTCTTTAAAGGGGCAGTGGTGGTTCATTGAACCCTTCGTAATCAGAGCACTCAAAGCTTAAGTGGCATCAGGACACTCTCAGACACACGTGTGTGCATACACACTCACACACGCAAAATCACATGCATACTCACATGAAGTCGATCATTGGAGAGCCCTGGAGTGCCATAAGCCACAGTGCTCTCACAATGCCATATTTCTTATTAGTGCTTTATGTCTGTAATTATTACCATTAGAGCAGACATCCTTATTGTACCCTATGTAATTTTGTAATTATAATTAGGATATTTTGATCTTGTCTCTCCCCTTGTTCTTCTTGATATGACTGCTGAATTGAAATGTGTCTAAGTTTAATCATAATACCCTCTGGATAAAACGACGTACTGCACTCGTCTTTTGCAACAAATATGTAATGTGAGGACCCTGGCTCTCTCCACTGGTTTTCAATACAGAATGTATACACCATAATCCCCTGCCATTGCTCATTCTGAAGTTACAATTCATTGTCATTCTGAAGTTACACACTATTCTGAAGTAAACCCTTAAAGGACACTGTGTTCAAGCCTAGGCATTAGCTCTTGCAGGCAAGTTCACCAGTTCACCGAATCAATTCCTCTAAATTTTGCTAGCTTTTTTGTGTCCTAGCTAAGAAGTTGTAGTGCTGTATTAATTTAAATCAAATCAAAGTTTATTGGTCGCGTACACAGATTTGCAGATGTTATTGCAGGTGCAGCGAAATGCTTGTTTCTATTTCCAACAGTGCAGTATTACCTAGCAACACAAAACAATACAGACATCATCCAAAAAGTAAAGATATTAAGAAATATCAGAACGAGGAATGTCAGAGTTCAGAATATATATACAGCCTTCGGAAAGTATTCAGACCCCTTGACTTTTTCCACATTTTGCTATGTTACAACCTTATTCTAAAATGGATTCAATTGTTTTTTCCCTCATCAATCGACACACAATACCCCATAATGACAAAGCAAAAACAGTTTTTTTGAAATTTTTGCAAATGTATCATTTAAAAAACCCCGGTAATATACATTTACATAAGTATTCAGACCCTTTACTCAGTACTTTGTTGAAGCACCTTTGGCAACGACTACAGCCTCGAGTTTTCTTGGGTATGACGCTACAAGGTTGGCACACCTGTATTTGTGGAGTTTCTCCCATTCTTCTCTGCAGATCCTCTCAAACTCTGTCAGGTTGGATGGGGAGCGTTGCTGCACAGCTTTTTTCAGGTCTCTCCAGAGATGTTCGATCGGATTCAAGTCCGGGCTCTGGCTGGGCCACTCAAGGACATTCAGAGACTTTTCCGAAGCCACTCCTGCGTTGTCTTGGCTGTGTGCTTATGGTCATTGTCCTGTTGGAAGGTGAACCTTTGCCCCAGTCTGAGGTCCTGAGTGCTCTGGAGCAGGTTTTCATCAAGTATCTCTCTGTACTTTGCTCCGCTCATCTTTGCCTCAATCCTGACTAGTCTCCCAGTCCCTGCCGCTGAAAAACATCCCCACAGCATGATGCTGCCACCACCGTGCTTCACCGTGGAGAAGGTGCCAGGTTTCCTCCAGACGTGACACTTAGCATTCAGGCCAAAGAGTTCAATCTTGGTTTCATCAGACCAGAGAATCTTGTTTCTCATGGTCTGAGAGTCTTTAGGTGCCTTTTGGCAAACACCAAGCGGGCTGTCATGTGCCTTTTACTGAGGAGTGGCTTCCGTCTGGCCACTCTACCATAAAGGCCTGATTGGTGGGGTGCTGCAGAGATGGTTGTCCTTCTGGAAGGTTCTCCCATCTCCACAGAGGAACTCTGGAGCTCTGTCCGAGTGACCATCAGGTTCTTGGTCACCTCCCTGACCAATGCCCTTCTCGCCCGATTGCTGAAAATGTTCCATATTGACTGACCTTCATGTCTTAAATTAATGATGGACTGTCGTTTCTCTTTGCTTATTTGAGCTGTTGTTGCCATAATATGGACTTGTTAGTTTACCAAATAGGGCTAGCTCCTGTATAGCCCCCCTACCTTGTGACAACACAACTGATTGGCTCAAACGCATTAAGAAGGAAATAAATTCCACAAATTAACTTTTAAGAAGGCACACCTGTTTTTTGAAATGCATTCCAGGTGACTACCTCATGAAGCTGGTTGAGATAATTCCAAGAGTGTGCAAAGTTGTCATCGAGGCAAAGGGTGGCTATTTGTAGAATCTCAAATATATTTTGATTTGTTTAACACTTTTTTGGTTACTACATGATTCCATATGTGTTATTTCATAGTTTTGATGTCTTCACTATTATTCTACAATGTAAAAAATAGTTAAAATAAAGGAAAATCCTTGAATGAGTAGGTGTTCTAAAACTTTTGACTGGTAGTGTATATATATAT
Organism: Coregonus clupeaformis; assembly: GCF_020615455.1. Taxonomy (NCBI): domain Eukaryota; kingdom Metazoa; phylum Chordata; class Actinopteri; order Salmoniformes; family Salmonidae; genus Coregonus; species Coregonus clupeaformis. Next base: position 25,372,527 of record NC_059215.1, read on the forward strand.
ATATATATATTGTTTTTTTGTTGTTAACATTTTAGTCAGTTAGCAGACGCTCTTATCCAGAGCGACTAACAATTAGTGAGTGCATACATTTTTCATACTGGGCCCCCGTGGGAAACGAACCCGCAACCCTTGCGTTGCAAGCGCCATGCTCTACCAACTGAGCTATATATATATTCACGTCACAGGAGGTTGGTGGCGCCTTAATTGCAAAGGACAGGCATGTGGTAATGGATGGAGCGGAATAGGTGGAAAGGTATCAACAACGTCAAACAAATTGTTTCCATGTGTTTGATCCATTCCATTTGCTCCGTTCCAGACATTATTATGAGACGTCCTCCCCTCAGCAGCCTCCACTGATTATTTAATATATATATATATATATATATATATATATATATATATATATATATATATATATACAGTGGGGAGAACAAGTATTTGATACACTGCCGATTTTGCAGGTTTTCCTACTTACAAAGCATGTAGAGGTCTGTAATTTTTATCATAGGTACACTTCAACTGTGAGAGACGGAATCTAAAACAAAAATCCAGAAAATCACATTGTATGATTTTTAAGTAATTAATTTGCATTTTATTGCATGACATAAATATTTGATCACCTACCAACCAGTAAGAATTCTGGCTCTCACAGACCTGTTCGTTTTTCTTTAAGAAGCCCTCCTGTTCTCCACTCATTACCTGTATTAACTGCACCTGTTTGAACTCGTTACCTGTATAAAAGACACCTGTCCACACACTCAATCAAACAGATTCAAACCTCTCCACAATGGCCAAGACCAAAGAGCTGTGTAAGGACATCAGGGATAAAATTGTAGACCTGCACAAGGCTGGGATGGGCTACAGGACAATAGGCAAGCAGCTTGGTGAGAAGGCAACAACTGTTGGTGCAATTATTAGAGAATGGAAGAAATTCAAGATGAAGGTCAATCACCCTCGGTCTGGGGCTCCATGCAAGATCTCACCTCGTGGGGCATCAATGATCATGAGGAAGGTAAGGGATCAGCCCAGAACTACACGGCAGGACCTGGTCAATGACCTGAAGAGAGCTGGGACCACAGTCTCAAAGAAAACCATTAGTAACACACTACGCCGTCATGGATTAAAATCCTGCAGCGCACGCAAGGTCCCCCTGCTCAAGCCAGCGCATGTCCAGGCCCGTCTGAAGTTTGCCAATGACCATCTGGATGATCCAGAGGAGGAATGGGAGAAGGTCATGTGGTCTGATGAGACAAAAATAGAGCTTTTTGGTCTAAACTCCACTCGCCGTGTTTGGAGGAAGAAGAAGGATGAGTACAACCCTAAGAACACCATCCCAACCGTGAAGCATGGAGGTGGAAACATCACTCTTTGGGGATGCTTTTCTGCAAAGGGGACAGGACGACTGCACCGTATTGAGGGGAGGATGGATGGGGCCATGTATCGCAAGATCTTGGCCAACAACCTCCTTCCCTCAGTAAGAGCATTGAAGATGGGTCGTGGCTGGTTCTTCCAGCATGACAACGACCCGAAACACACAGCCAGGGCAACTAAGGAGTGGCTCCGTAAGAAGCATCTCAAGGTCCTGGAGTGGCCTAGCCAGTCTCCAGACCTGAACCCAATAGAAAATCTTTGGAGGGAGATGAAAGTCCGTATTGCCCTGTATGGAGGAGTGGGCCAAAATCCCTGCTGCAGTGTGTGCAAACCTGGTCAAGACCTACAGGAAACGTATGATCTCTTTAATTGCAAACAAAGGTTTCTGTACCAAATATTAAGTTCTGCTTTTCTGATGTATCAAAACCCATCAGCGTTGCAGTTCTTGACACACTCAAACTGGTGCGCCTGACACCTACTACCATATCCCATTCAAAGGCACTTAAATCTTTTGTCTTGCCCATTCACCCTCTGAATGGCACACATACACGATCCATGTCTCAATTGACTCAAGGTTTAAAAATCCTTATTTAACCTGTCTCCTCCCCTTCGTCTACACTGATTGAAGTGGATTTAACAGGTGACATCAATAAGTGATCGTAGCGTTCATCTGGATTCACCTGGTCAGTCTGTCATGGAAACAACAGGTGTTCCTAATGTTTTCTACACTCAGTGTATATGGTATGTATAGACAGTATGGACAATATATGAATAGAAAAGGTGTGTACAGCAGTAGTTATATAGGATGAGCCATGCTTAGAATACGGTATATGAATATAAAGTGGGTAAAACAGTATTTAACATTATTAAAGTGACCAGTGTTTAATGACTCTACGTAAATAGAGCAGCAGTCTCTAAGGTGCAGGGTACAGTACCGGGTGGTAGGTGGCTGGTAACATTGACCAAGGTTCAGGGCAAGGTATTGGGCGGAGGCTAGTGGTGACTGTTTAACAGTCCGATGACCTGGATATAGAAGCTGTTTATCAGTTTCTCAGTCCCAGCTTTGATGCACCTGTACTGTCTCCACCTTCTAGATGGTATCGGGGTGAAAAGGCCATGGCTCGGGTGACTGAGGTCCTTGATGATCTTCTTGGCCTTCCTTTGACACCGGGTGCTGTACTGTAGATGTCCTGGAGGGCAGGCAGTGTGCCCCCGGTGATGCATTGCACTACCCTCTGGAGAGCCCTGCGGTTGTGGACGGTGCAATTGCCATACCAGTCGAAGCAGGCGAAGAAGGTACCGGGAGTGAGGCGTCGGTTTCCGCAATGTGGCTGGCTTTCCCTTTATAATCTGTGCTTGTCTGGAGTCCCTGCCACATACGTCTCGTGTCTGAACCTTTGAATTCCAACTCCACTTTGTCCCTGTACTGTCATTTTGCCTCTTTGATTGCCTTACGGAGGTCATAGCTGGTCTGTTTGTACACTTCCATGTTCCCAGTCGCCTTGCTGTGGTTAAATGCGGTGGTTTACGCTTTCAGTTTTGTCGAATGCTGCCATCTATCCAGGGTTCCTTCTTACACCTGTCTCTGACCTGGTAGAATGGATGGAGGACCACATTTAGAAGCAGTCTAAACTTGGGGTTATGTTGATGCAGCTTAATGGTAATCACTACATCAGGCCTTCAGTGCTGAAATGTACAATATGCTACAATACACTTGGAAAGTGGAGATGTCACAAATGTTAAAATGTACAGTAAACATTAGTGGAGACTAGAGGTCTTCACGGGTCCGGGTGGCCATGATGGTTAACTAGTTAGCTACATTTGTTTACCGCAACTGCTCATACACCCGTTTGCTAGCTCATCTAACACTGATGAAATTCTGACCATAGTGCTTTTCTAGAATTTGTAAGGTTGTTTAAAGACTGAAACACTGGATGTTTAGTTCCTAGTTGTTTACGTCAGAATTTGGGTTGACTTGAATGTTGGCTGATGGGTAATATACAGTGGCGTAGCGCAGTTTTACGAGGCCCCCCGCAAGGTGCGAGCAAGCCAACTTCTTGCAATTCTACACATTCTGTCATGAGGCAGAGAGAAACATTTACAGTTTTATAGCTAATCTCATGCTATTCTACACATTTTGCAATGAGGCTGAGAGAAAATGTTGCTATTTTAAAGCAAATGTCCTGCAATTCTACACATTTTGCCATGGGGCAGAGAGAGAAATTAGCAGTTTTATAGCTAATCTCATGCTATTATACACATTTTACCATGAGGCTGAGAGAGTATTTTGCAGTTTTAAAGCTAATTTCCTGTTAGTCTACACATTTTTCCATGAGGCTGAGAGAAAATGTTCCAGTTTTAAAACGAATTTCCTGTAATTCTAAACATTTTGCCATGGCTTATGACGTGTTCATATGTTATATGCGGGGGCCCAAGCTTTAGTAGGCCCCCAACCGATCTTTAGGGGGCCCTTCGCAGTAATATACAAATGGTAAAATATGAATACATTTCCTATGTCATGAAACCACACACATCTTCAGTTTCAGCAAAAAAATATATGCTTTTGCTCATGGATGTGGGGAAATGTCCCCCTTTTTTGTATAGTGAGATTATTTCTGGACAATATTTCAGACCCCTTTTAGCTCAAGGGCTACCCCAGACCCAACAGTTCTGTATAACTTCTTTAACTTAAGGACACTGTACAAGATTCAAGTCAAAAATGTAATTGTAATGGCTGTAACAGAACAATTTCATACAACTCACAGAGCCATAGACACATTGTCTTTGTTGTACCAATCTGACCCATCCAGATGAACATAGATGAACAATAAGGAGAAGAAAGCAGCTAACAATCAGTTACACATTTTTCTTCTGCTTTATTGGAACTCAAGGATTAGTCCCTCTAACTACTCTCTACCGACAAGTTCATTCCCTCTGCACAATATTTCCCGTTACTACCATACTACCGTTCTGTATGGAACAACACTCAACTAGCAAACGTGACGTTTTTTCTTCATTATATATTAAATGATATGAGTGCACAGGCTGTGGTGGTGTCACCTCTCCTTTTTAGTGGGAATTTCCCCCCACATTAAATGCACGCTGTTATAGGGCCCAAAGGGGCTCAGCAGTCTATTTTCCAATGATGTTGTCAGCCATGTGGCTTACACCCCTGAGAGGCAAAAGGTAATCAGCCTCTTCATCTCCAGAGGAGGGGCCATGTCATAGTTCTGGCTGACTCCATCTTTCCCTCAACCGCGGCTTTTCCTTGCTGAACAGTGCTTGCAACCCAAAAACTCTTGCACTCTTTTGGCCTATCTGGCCCAAAGAATACAGTGTTTGCTGCTCACTTCAAAATAGCATTCATGCATTCAGTAGTGCAAGATGTGTTTAATGGGAGGTTATTTTATTGACATGTGGTGCATATTAACAGGGCTTCTTAAGATTTACATAGCGTGTAGTCATTTGTTTGTTATCCTTACAGTTAAGAGAGGAACTCAAAGCTGGGGGTGAATGATGCAGCTGTCCCGGAGAACCTTCGTTACTAGGATTATGTTTAGAAACAGATCTCTGATTTTCCCTGTACCTGTATTTCTTTGAGGATTATCAAAGACACATACAGATTCCTTAGCAGGATAAGGTTCTCCAATATTTGGCTAAACATGCTACGATTGCATCCTTTGATGACTTGATTGCCTGTACTATAACTACATTTTCATATTTCAAAAACGTAAAAAAAAAATAAAAAAACGATTAACATATTGGTTAGTGCTTAATAGCATGGAAATGTTAACATATCTGGTGTCATAATGAATACCATATGTACAGGAGAAAAAATGACAAAAACATTTTAAAACACGGATGTACTGTTTATGTTGAGCTAATATGAACTAAATGAACCAGTGAGGGAAAAGATCAAAACCCAGTTATGCAAAAGATCAAAACCCAAACTCCCCTTATTAAAGTACAAATTTATTTCATAGCTTTGAAATCCCTTTTCCTTTCAGAAGGCAGAATCACGTTTGCGTTTCCTTCCATGTGTAGGTGTTGAAACAATTGCTTTGTTCTTTGCGCCTCCCTAAAATAGCAGACGTACCAGGCTTGTAAGAAAATTAGTGAATTTAATTTCCTTGAGTAATGAAAATGTCATGCACCATTTAATAAAACTGTATGAAAAAAGTCAGCATTTCACACATCGCAGATAGCTGGGCCCCATGGATTTGAAAGTTTGACAGTTGCCCCTTTTGATGTTTTCTCAGAGTTTTGTTTCTTTTTTTTTGAGATGTGATTTCAAATTAATCTCAACAGCTTGGATGAACATATGAACATTAGTGCTGTTTTGTGCCTCCCCCACAACTCAGGGCACTGCAGGGTGAGGTAACAGATATCTCTTTCCCCTTTAAACTGCAAATTATTTTACGTTTATGAGTTTGTCTCATCTTCAAGGTCAAAAATGTAATTTTTGCTCTTTCAAAGGGTTATAACCTTAAAAGAGAGCCTCCATCCTCCCTGATTAATGAGAGACTCATGCATTTGATGTTTCAACGGTGACATTTAAAACTTTAAATATTTTATATGCATACCTATGAAAAAAATGAAGATATGCATTCATGTGGAATAAACGGTATTGCCGAGAAGAAAGGCTGGGCTGGGTATCATTTTAATAGAACAGTTAGAGTGCAATGGTTTTTCTTGGTGATTTTTATTTGAGGTTTTTATGTGTGCGCAAACTGATTTAAAGGCACACTAAATCATTGTGGATGGGGAGTAGTGGGTTATGCATTTAATCAAGGAGTAGGCTTTGGGAGATTGGCTGGTCGAGTCAGTGAGGGCTTGCCTCCATAGCATTTAGGCCTATCCTTTTTGTTCCTGTCAAAATAATGGCCAGTTTTCACTTCATTTGTGTGGATTTTTTTTTATTGTGAGCAAGCAACAATGACGTGGAGGGATTTGAGGTAGACCTTTTCACAAATTCAAAAGCATATTATGCACCATACAGTACTGGACATGCAAGTTCATACATGTACATCTCAAGTTAGGCAAGCCTAGTCCTGACTCTAAGGGAGTCCTCACAATATTCCCCCAAAATACAATAAATAATTTGTGAAGGTAAATGTTTGCATAATATACTCGTCAATAATCGGCCCTTTGTTATGTCTGATGTACGAATGCCCATTTTCGAACAACAGTCACGGAAATTGGAAACGATCCAAATTGCATCATGCATTATCAAAGATGCAGGAAGGGGGTGTGCAATTGTGATTTTTCTTGATTTACGTTTTCCTTTTCCCTCATTTTCTCTAGTCACATAAGCTATCTAAGTGATAGGCGTCCGTTATTGCACAGCAGACCTACCACAAATCTGCAGTGAACTCTTTGCTTGTGTCATCTGGCTTATCACTCTACCCACACTGTTCCCCATGAAATCTAGTCATTGGTCGCGTCTTTAGACATGGACTGGCTTATGTTCTGTATTTTCATGGAATATTCGGCATTCCACACAGCAGACATAGAGACAGTGTTAGCAACTAAGATTTTTTGGGCTTATATGTTTTAGCACACATTTAATGGGGGGTTGCTTGTCAGTCGAGGCAACAGAGCTGTACTGTTTGGAAGACGTTTCCATTAGCAGTGGTTCTTTGAAAATTAATATGTGTGCTTAATGCTTGATGACTTGCTTTCCTACTGGATGACAAAACTCAATATTTAAGTCATAAGTGACAGTGCTTTGTGTGTCAGAACTGTGCAGTTGTCTGAGGTCTTAATTGGAATGACGGCCCCACAAATTAAGAATGATTAGAATAAATGAAAAGCAAATGAAAAGTCGCAGAAACACTTGAATTTGTGATGGTATGTGGTTCTTATGTGCAAAAAACTATACATGACTGTTCTCATGTTGATAATTCTCCTATACTTTGGAATAGTTGTGGTTTAATTGTCAAGTGTGTTCAACCCTTCTGCTTAACACTAGAAGCGCTGAGGCAGTCATTTTGACTGCATTTTAATTTAAAATATAAATATATTTTTAAGTTATCCCCCCTCCGTCCTTCACTTTTCCTAAATATGTTTTTTTGAATTTCGAAATCATGAACAGAATTTGTAGTTATAAGCAGTTTTAAGAGGACATGTACAGTGGGGAAAAAAAGTATTTAGTCAGCCACCAATTGTGCAAGTTCTCCCACTTAAAAATATGAGAGAGGCCTGTAATTTTCATCATAGGTACACGTCAACTATGACAGACAAAATGAGGGAAAACAATCCAGAAAATCACATTGTAGGATTTTTTATGAATTTATTTGCAAATTATGGTGGAAAATAAGTATTTGGTCATTAACAAAAGTTTCTCAATACTTTGTTGGCAATGACACAGGTCAAACGTTTTCTGTAAGTCTTCACAAGGTTTTCACACACTGTTGCTGGTATTTTGGCCCATTCCTCCATGCAGATCTCCTCTAGAGCAGTGATGTTTTGGGGCTGTCGCTGGGCAACACGGACTTTCAACTCCCTCCAAAGATTTTCTATGGGGTTGAGATCTGGAGACTGGCTAGGCCACTCCAGGACCTTGAAATGCTTCTGACGAAGCCACTCCTTCGATGCCCGGGCGGTGTGTTTGGGATCATTGTCATGCTGAAAGACCCAGCCACGTTTCATCTTCAATGCCCTTGCTGATGGAAGGAGGTTTTCACTCAAAATCTCACGATACATGGCCCCATTCATTCTTTCCTTTACACGGATCAGTCGTCCTGGTCCCTTTGCAGAAAAACAGCCCCAAAGCATGATGTTTCCACCCCCATGCTTCACAGTAGGTATGGTGTTCTTTGGATGCAACTCAGCATTCTTTGTCCTCCAAACACGACGAGTTGAGTTTTTAACAAAAAGTTATATTTTGGTTTCATCTGACCATATGACATTCTCCCAATCCTCTTCTGGATCATCCAAATGCACTCTAGCAAACTTCAGACGGGCCTGGACATGTACTGGCTTAAGCAGGGGGACACGTCTGGCACTGTAGGATTTGAGTCCCTGGCGGCGTAGTGTGTTACTGATGGTAGACTTTGTTACTTTGGTCCCAGCTCTCTGCAGGTCATTCACTAGGTCCCCCCGTGTGGTTCTGGGATTTTTGCTCACCGTTCTTGTGATCATTTTGACCCCACGGGTGAGATCTTGCGTGGAGCCCCAGATCGAGGGATATTATCAGTGGTCTTGTATGTCTTCCATTTCCTAATAATTGCTCCCACAGTTGATTTCTTCAAACCAAGCTGCTTACCTATTGCAGATTCAGTCTTCCCAGCCTGGTGCAGGTCTACAATTTTGTTTCTGGTGTCCTTTGACAGCTCTTTGGTCTTGGCCATAGTGGAGTTTGGAGTGTGACTGTTTGAGGTTGTGGACAGGTGTATTTTATACTGATAACAAGTTCAAACAGGTGCCATTAATACAGGTAACGAGTGGAGGACAGAGGAGCCTCTTAAAGAAGAAGTTACAGGTCTGTGAGAGCCAGAAATCTTGCTTGTTTGTAGGTGACCAAATACTTATTTTCCACCATAATTTGCAAATAAATTCATAAAAAATCCTACAATGTGATTTTCTGGATTTTTTTTCCTCAATTTGTCTGTCATAGTTGACGTGTACCTATGATGAAAATTACAGGCCTCTCTCATCTTTTTAAGTGGGAGAACTTGCACAATTGGTGGCTGACTAAATACTTTTTTTCCCCACTGTAATTAACCCGCCCCTCATTCACCGCTAGTCATTCACCACCAGTCAGCCTGCGCAGCTGATGATGGCCCATTGAAACTACACCTTAACTATATCGAAACTAATTTCACGCATATAATAATAGAGTTAGCCTAAAGACAAGATTAAATTGACAATAGTCTGATGGGTGACAATATTATCAATTGTTAAATTGTATTTGAAGAGATAGTCAAGGGCAGCTTGGAATTGGCACAGAGGCAGGGAAACGGAGCACCATAAATTGACTTTTTCAAAGCCTCCTACAGAGTCACATGCAGGTATTAGACTGTTTATTAGACTGTTAGAATGTTGCAGTCAAAATATCTGCTCATTCGCTCAAAGTGGGGTCCCTCAAGGCCCAGCTTTTGTAGTGAGTGACACAGACAAAGATATCACTAAAACACAATTATCTCCTGAAAATACATGGCTGTTTGAAACAATGTGTCCAAATCAAGTAATTAATTTTACTTCCTCCCCCAAAAAGCATCTTGCTTACTGCAGTACTGCACTTACTGTACAATCAGATGGGCGAAATATTTAACCACAGTAGGATTTCAACAGGGACATGTTTTATATAAGGGCACGGTTTGTTTTCTCCTCCTATTTGCTCCTGTGGGGGATTAATACTGTCAATCACATTGATTGGCAGCCCTCAAATCACATCCTCGCAGCAAAGTGGCAGATTTTTGTCAGCACTCGTCAGGAGGAGAATGGCCTTATCAGGAGAACCTTGTTTGGAGACACACAAAACCGCTAAACCCGCAATTCATGGGAGATCTGTTTACAATCTGCACCGGCCATTGACTGCTAAACAGCCCGCGCAGAGCCATCCTGGGCCACTCCGAGGACAAGAGGAGCAGAGCAATTACATTCTCAAACACCAATCTGAGTCTAGGTCGGCATGCAAACAGACGTTGAGCTTGCACACACACACAAACACTGACGGCTTCAGGCGGAGAAATACGTTTACTCACAAATTAAACGTAAAGTGTTAACCATGTTAAAAAGTGTTAAAGTGTTGAGTCGTCTATGGATGTGTTATGTAGCGCTCAGGCACTGTAAAGATCAGAGTTTAAGTGGTTATGTACTGCCATTTTTTTTTCTGCATGTATGGTTTTCTGTAATGCTTACTTCAGGATAACGTAAACCCATTTTGAATTATGTCAACTCTCACACTGAAATCCTTTTTGTGAGTAAAGAATGGCAAAATTGGAAATGTCTCAATGTAGTTGGCAATGGTGTCTGTCTACTTGCTTGAAAGTTATGTTTAGGAAGACTTTTAGTGACTGTCACCCTCAGAACAGTTTTTGCAACTTTGAAGCAACTTCTGCTCACTTTGTAACGATGACTTTGCATACAGTAGGCCCTGTGAATATGCAGACATACAGTATAAGCAGTACACTACAGAATCATTAATGTCGCCAATGCAGCTTTTCTAACTTCATTTAGCCAACTGATGGTGATTTTATTTGGCCCCCCAAGTTTTCTGAGCAAAGAATTTACATATATTTTCTTATTGTTGGACATAAAAGACTGTAAAAACACCAGCAAATCAGCTCAAGGTCATTTTGGAAATTTTGGAAATCTGTTCCAAAGTATTCCCACATATGATAGAGAGATATACACTACATGACCAAAAGTATGTGGACACCTGCTCGGCGAACATCTCATTCCAAAATCATGGGCATTAATGTGGAGTTGGTCCCCCCTTTGCTGCTATAACAGCCTCCACTCTTCTGTGAAGGCTTTCCGCTAGATGTTGGAACTTTGCTGCGGGGACTTGCTTCCATTCAGCCACAAGAGCATTAGTGAGGTTGGGCACTGATGTTGGGCGATTAGGCCTGGCTCATAGTCGGCGTTCCAATTCATCCTGAAGGTGTTCAATGGGGTTGAGGTCAGGGCTCTGTGCAGGCCAGTCAAGTTCTTTCACACCGATCTCGACAAATCATTTCTGTATGGACTTCGCTTTGTGCATGGGGGCATTGTCATGCTGAAACGGGAAAGGGCCTTCGCCAAACTGTTGCCACAAAGTTGGAAGCACAGAATCATCTAGAATGTCATTGTATGCTGTAGCGTTAAGATTTCCCTTCAGTGGAACTAAGGAGCCCGAACCATGAAAAAACAGCCCCAGACCATTATTCCTCCTCCACCAAACCTTACAGTTGGCACTATGCAATCGGGCAGGTAGTGTTCTCCTGGCATCCGCCAAACCCAGATTTGTCCGTCGGACTGCCAGATGGTGAAGCGTGATTCATCACTCCAGAGAATGCGTTTGCGTTTCCACTGCTCCAGGCGAGCTATACACCACTCCAGCTGACGCTTGGCATTGCGCATGGTGTTCTTATGCTTGTGTGCGGCTGCTCGGCCATGTAAACCCATTTCATGAAGCTCCCGACGAACAGTTCTTGTGCTGACGTTACTTCCAAAGGCAGTTTGGAACTCGGTAGTGAGTGTTGCAACCGAGGACAGACGATTTTGCGCCTGAGCCGTTGTTGCTCCTAGATGTTTCCACTTCACAATAACAGCACTTACAGTTGACTGGGGCAGCTGTAGCAGGGCAGACATTTGACGAAATGACTTGTTGGAAGGTGGCATCCTGTGACGGGGCCACGTTGTAAGTCACTAAGCACTTCAGTAGGCTATTCTACTGGCAATGTTTGTCTATGTAGATTGCATGGCTGTGTGCTCGATTTTATACACCTGTCAGCAACGAGTGTGGCTGAAATAGCCGAATCCACTAATTTGAAGGGGTGTCCACATACTTTTTTATATATAGTGTATGTGATGTAAGCAAGGTTTGAAATGATTATGTTTTAGTCCAATATTATATCTGTTTGTGCTGATTGCGGTGAATTTGCAGTCTACAAAATATTTGTAATTATGTTCCGGCCCCCTGACCATCCGTTCAAGAAAAAATCAGCCCGCGGCTGAATCTACACTGCCTTCAGAAAGTATTCACACCCCTGGACGTTTTCCACATTTTGTTTTCCACATTTGTGTTACAAGCTGAATTTAAAATGGATTAAATTGAGACTTTTTGTAACTGGCCTATACACAATACCCCATAATGTCAGTGGAATTATGTTTTTCAAAAATTTTACAAATTAATTTAAAATGAAAAGCTGAAATGTCTTGAGTCTAAGTATTTAACCCCTTTTTATGGCAAGTCTAAATAAGTTCAGGAGTAAAAATATATCTAACAAGTCACATAATAAGTTGCATGGACTCACTCTGTGTGCAATAATAGTGTTTAACATGATTTTTGAATGACAACCTAATCTCTGTACCCCACACATGCAATTATCTATAAGGTCCCTCAGTCTAGCAGTGAATTTCAAACACAGATTCAACCACAAAGACCAGGGAGGTTTTCCATTGCCTCGCAAAGAAGGTCACCTATTTGTAGATGTGTAAAAAAAAAAAGACATTGAATATCCCTTTGAGCATGGTGAAGTTATTAATTACACTTTGGATGGTGCATCAACACACCCAGTCACAACAAAGATACAGACATCCTTCCTAACTCAGTTGCCGGAGAGGAAGGAAACCGCTCAGGGATTTCACCATGAGGCCAATGTTGACTTTTAAACAGTTACAGAGTTTAATGACTGTGATAGGAGAAAACTGAGGATGGATCAACAACATTGTAGTTACTCCACAATAATAACCTAATTGACAGAGTGAAAATAAGGAAGCCTGTACAGTATACACATATTCCAAAACATGCATCCTGTATGCAACAAGGCACTAAAGCAAAACATGTGGCTAAGCAATTACATTTTTGTCCTGTTAACAAAGTGTTATGTTTGGGGCAAATCCAATACGTCACATTACTGAGTATTACTCTCCATATTTTCTAGCTTTGTGGTGGCTGCATCATGTTATGGGTATGCTTGTAATCGTTAAGGACTAGGGAGTTTTTCAGGATATACCTTTTGAATACCTTTTGAAGGCACTGTAGTTGATGATCCCTCTCCTAAAGTAAACTGGCCTTTCCCTGTCAATGTTAGCCAGATGTCAACTCCATAATTGTACAGAAAAAGCAATCTGAATGTCACGTCTTTGATAGTTGGACTTATGTATAGAATAGACGGTTGGGGTGTTTACCAACAAAATGATGTGTGCGCAGCTACGAGGCAAAAACAAATTGGGTTGGCTTACAATCAAAGGATTATTGACAACATGTAAGCTATATTTTGTCTGCAAATATTTATTGAAAGCATGAATACATTTTCCTAATTTGACGCTTGTATTAATTTTGTCTCTCAAATACGTTGTTACAGTTGTTGGTTAGCTAGCTAGCTAATGTGAGCCAGATTAGCATAGACATGACGAGTCAAAACAAGAGATGGTATCAAGAACAAGATACAACTAGCTGAAAAAAGCCATCTACGATTCACCACACAGCAGCTTCTTGTCATTGTTGCTAGCTATCTGACCGTTCAGAAGACAACAACACACGGCCTTTTACCTCTGAGTTGTGCACACATTATTGTCGAGAGGTTGTCAACCCACCCGTCTATAAGCTTGCATGCATTTCCTGTGAGATACACATAGGTTTTTTGGTAATACTTTATTTGAGGGCATAAGGACTTCATAACTGTTATTTCAACAACCGGTGAAATATGCAGTCAAAGGGACATTTCTTTAATATCAATTTACGGTGGTTAACATAAGCATTTACAAAATGCTCATGTAGTGCTTACGAGTGTGTTATGTATGGGTTTTTCATGTGTTAGTCCTTATTTAGGTACCCTTAAAAAAAGTGTTACCTTAAAAAAAAATATATATATATATATATCGCACCAATGAGAATGGTTTGTCACTCACAAAGCAGCGCTAAAAGCTAGAAATATTTCACAGGAGGATTAAAAGCATTATGGAGGGTGTCAGTGGATGATTTCTTTTTGCCAACCCCAACTGCCAGTCAGCATCTTTTTTTCTGTTGTTGTTAAAGAAGATAGGGCCTTTTAATCTAAAGAGGCTGATTGTTGTTTTTACAGGCCCGGAAGTGTTTCTCGATTGGGATGTACTAAATCATCGTAGCCTCACTCCTCTTTGGCCGCTCAATGATGTTATATGGAAAAATGGTGGAGGGTTGCCCAGAGGAGTTCATACACCAATTTATGGGATCTCTTATCAAGACAAAAGCAACAACAGGTGTCACTATCCATTGAATATTCTGTTCTTGATGGAGGGCCCAATCAGTATTGGTAATGCCAATCACTTTTTACCGTAGATATACTAATCACAGTACTCAGTCTATCTAGCTGTTTCTAAAAGTAATTTTCATTGGAAGTTCTTGATTTATATAGTGTCCAGGCTAGCAGTTTTTGATTGATATAGTGATTATTTTAGGCTTACAAATGTAATGTTCTTCTGCTTCAAATTTTCTAAGCTCAACTATTGTATTTTAGTTTATTGCTTAATATCAATCAAAAGTATAAAAGCATTAAAAAAGTACTACGTTCCATTTTCTTTTATGGCACTCAATCTCAACTATTCCTGTCTGTTCAAGCCATGTGTCAATCACACTTTACATTACTTGAAATGCAAGCCATATACCGTGTATAGTGCCTTGGGCATTAAAGCTTTAGGATGATGCAAACAGCAAAGTATATTGCTCCATCCATTAAAGGATTTTAATAGTGGAGTTACATTAGTGATTTTATTTTTACAGTAATAAATACATCATTGATTGAAGCGTTTTCCTTGTAGGAGATAAATTGCATTAGTCTAGCAATGCATGGAGCTGAGATATTGGATGGATGTATGAAAGCCATAAAATCTATTTTAACATGGCATACAATATGGGTATATGGGCATTCATTTCTAAAGGCCCTATTGGTAAAACTTGAGATCGAGTGTTTAACAAAATTAGCATCAATAATAAGACGTTTACTCATTATGTGCATATACGCCAATATACTCCATATCACAATTTACTCTTACACATTTTATTGCATCACAGTTTTTCTCAGTTGATGCAGAAAATTTAATCAACACCTGGTAATAGCTGTATCTGGTGCCTTGAGTCAATTGGAAATTCATGTACAGTACACATGGTCTGTTCGTAAAGTACAAGCATAAAGTACATTCTCAATCTTATATCCCCAAATATATTCATGACACTTATTGATACAATAGATATGTGGGTAATGTTTAGAGTTTACTAGATAACCATGTGAATACAGATCACCAAGATTGAACTAACGCAGAGTAAGAAGGTTCAAAAGTCTGGGGTACATAAGGGTACTTTTGTAGAATTTTAGTAGAAATTAGACAACAATTAGAGAGGGAGAGAGGTGGGTTGTTTATTCCTAAACTCTTGTCATAAAAAGAAAAGACTGCACTGTGCCAGGCACTTTGATATATACTACCCCTTTGTAAATAAATCCACACAGTACAAGTGAGAATTTTCTCTGAAATTTGGTAGTTAGGAGATTCAGAGTGAATGATGATATGTGACAATCAGTCACAGCAATTAGTGTTACTGTTAAGAAGCTTTTTTGTTTTCTCTCACCCATACAGAATGTCACAAATAAATCCTCACTTGCATTTGCATATTAATTGGATCTGAGACGTCAAGCATCTTTCATTAAGCAAAATGATCTGCATATTTGGAGACATGAAATAGTTTATTTTGATGTGGGAAAAGAAGTCATTGACAATTGACCGCACATAGGATGTAAACTTTGGCTGGATGTCGCCTGGTGTATTAACCCTGTAGCCCCTGGCAGTAGTGGAAACATAAAGCAACAACGGGCTGATTAAACAATAGGATTTAGCATTACACACTTTAACAAAGCTAAGCCAAAGACAACACAATATCTAAGTGCCTTATAGTAAGTGGTTATCATTGTATAATTTTAAATGCTCTTAAGATTTGCATTAATTCATTTTGTAACTATAGGTATCATACTTTAATAATCTTGGATTATTAATTGACAGGTCAGCTAGAGTCTTGCTTAATTTTAGAGATAGTTTGCAGGCCTGGATTATTTTAAATTATTTGACTAAATTAAATGTGATCACAATTTATTGGATTTATTCCAGATTAATTGCTAAATTAATCAACGAATGTCTGACTATAGGTTCATGTGTAGCTAATCCAACTACCTAGTGCCTAGCTAGTAGTCGTAGCTAGTAGTAACTAACTAGTAGTAGTTAGCTAGCTAATGATTAGCTATCTAACTGTTAGCTAGTAACAATGTCTGGGAACACATAAATGTATTTGGTCCCACGCTATGCTATATAGATGGTGGAAAAAGGAACAGGCACATTTGGCAATGTGCCAGATAACATATTTTTATCTTGTATGAATTTGCTTCTAAATTATTTGTGAAGCGTCTATGAAGTGTTTATGAAGACTTTAGTTGTTTGTTTATTGGGACCATTTTTTCTTATTACATGTTCCGATAACTTTTTTATTAGTTAATTCAAGCGATGATCACGTGTAACATTTATTATTATCTACTTTTAAAACACAAGAGCCACCCACATTCTTTGAAACCTCAAATCTGACATAATGTGTGACTGTAAGTTTATGAGTCTGCAAGTGATTATATTCTCTCTTAAAGTGTACCCTGTACTTGAAAAGTAAATATAATCCCGGGATAGTTTGAAATGCCAAACAAAGTGGACGAGAGGGAATATGTTGTTTGTCTGAAATCTTTGTGTGTCAGACACAACCGTTCTTTGTTTGCTGTGACTGTTGCCCATTCTAAAGGGAAATGTACATTGGTTGGTTCGATACGATTAAGGCACAGAGGCTGGTAATGGAAAGGCTGTGTATCGTGGGGTCTACATGGTTAGGGGCTAGACTTGTGAATAACTTGATTAGGTTGCAGGGGAATATATCTGGAGGATTATGTTAATGATGTTGCCCCCATGCAGAATTCTTTTGAACTCTTCAGAACTCACATCTGCTGGGGTCGACAGCTAGACAGGACGGCTGCCTTCTTGTAGCCTGGTTCCTTTGCGTTCGAGGAAAGTGTTTAAAGGTCATTCCCAATACAAAGACTAGCTCTCTATTCTAAAGAACTTCCAATTTATTTTTTGTTGATGCCCATGCAATTATCATTTTATTTTAATCAACAATAGCTTAGCTTAGTAGAATGATTACCGTATCCTAATTAGCTGGTCTGTGACACTAAGAACCTTTTCCTATCATACACATTGAAATAGGTGTCTATACACTGTATTTTACGGTATATCTCACTCTCCCTCTCAGCCCTCTTGATTATGAGATTTTCCCCCAAGCCTTATTGGGTATATTTCTGGGTGTGGATATGTTTGTGTTCAGTACTATGGCAACCAAAGTCAAGGTGACCAAGACCATGTTGAACACATTAGATTACCAGAACACAGAGACAGGAGACAATGCAGTCAGCACAAAATACAATTTATCTGTTGCCTGATTGTGGGGCTTTCGGAGACCATCCCCTGACTGGTTGTGGATTTATTGTCTTGGTGAGTCTGACCACCACACTCCCTAACATCCCCCTTAGCTGTGTGCAGGCGGATAGGGTGACAGCATGTTTATAGTGCATTTCTAGACAGGCGAAAAGGCACCTCAACAAGGGCTGGCAGGTGAATATTGTCATTTACAGAAAGCTGAGGCCCCCATTCACTCTGTGTGGTATCTGAAATGTTTGAAAAATATAAGTGGTATACATGTGACAGCTAATCTGACAGACAGAAATTAACCTTAAGAACAAGATTGATGGGCTGTCTTGAGACTTCACTTTAAAACTATGCATTGTCATTATGGTCACAAATGTGGGTTGATCTGTAAGTATTTTATATTTTCATGATATTTTAAACTTAGTAAAAGGTGTACCAGTTTCATGCTATTACACCACCCCAACAAATTAATTATAGGTGCTAAATGTTTTCACCACTTTATGATGTGTTGACTACACAGTAAAAAAAAAGGCAGAAGTATTTGCGTCGTTTGGTATGTTAACAAATCTCCTCAACCTTCTCAAAGAGATTTGGTGTTTTTTTCAATGGCAACTGCGTTGGGAGCACTCGTTACCTATTTGATCAATTTCCAAAACAGCTAAATGCTCTAATTTTAGCAGCTGGTTTGAAATCTGGCATCCCCTTAACAGCACATGTTAAATAACACTCATAATTTATGCTCCCCTCTGTGCTGTGGCTGCAGCTATACGTTAAGGCCTTCAGAGATTAAGTATTGTGGAGAGGACTGCCTTTCAGAAACTGAAGCAGCTATACCAACACTGTAAAAAGTAATCACATTGGCAGGCTGTGTATTTGTGGGATTCAGTCCTGCAAAACAAAACAGAAAAAAATAAATAAAGCTTTTACAGTACAGTATGCTACATCATGTTTTGCTGAATTCATCTGTCTCTGTCTATATCTCTATCGCTTTCTCTCCCTATATATCTGTCTCCCTCTCTCTCTTTCTCTAGCTCTCTCTCTCTCCCTCTCTGCTTTGATTGATATGTGAGATATGGCAACGGTTTGAACAGTGCATGTGCCTCCTCTGGCTTAAACCCGCTCTCCCACCTTCCTCTTTAAGTTCTGAGAAGTACTGTAGCATTCAAGCTAAAAAAGCCAAACTTCCTACTTTCCACTGTCAATGTCCTTGTTCTTTTCCAGGAATCCCAGAGCAGTAAACATATATTTCTCCAACAGGAAGGATGACACAAAGGCGTACTGTAATTAAGTTAGAAAGATCTCGAATCTGTCCAGTTTTCACTTGTAAAACTCAAGCAATCAGTTGAGGAATCTAGAAGCAACCTCTTTTGTGGTTCTCTTGTGCTTTTGAAATAGTCTGGATTGCCCTGGCTTGTGACCACTTGCTGAAGGGGTTGGGAGTGATTTAGAGGGGACAGCTGGATAACAGAGATTTTATTTATCTATTCTGAGCCCTTTCTTTTTTGCATGCAGATTTCAGCTTGCAGTTGCTGTTTTCGCGTCTTTCTGGCATATTTGGGCAGATTGTGTGAAACTTGTGTGACTAAAGGGAGCAACAGCTGAGGGAAGATGTGTGTGTGAAGAAATGAACAAAATGGAAATTCCGGAAATCTTAACCAGAGGGCAAGTTGGACCTCTGGAGTTTCTGACTTCCTCCTTAAAATGTCAATAAGAAAAAGAGAAAAGAGAGTGGAATATCTTAGTAGCAAGGGCAGTGCTTGAAGTGGAATGAATAAGGTGCCGGAAAGCCTCACTGAGCAAGGGCCAGGGACGGGTTGTTTTGTGTAATTGCTTTCACCTCAGATTTGACAAAAACAAACATCCGTCATAAACCTGTGATAGATAAACATGAAAGCCATGTTGGATATGATACTTTTGATATGTTATATAGCGTATAGAGCTTTGTTTTCTTTAGTAATGTTAGAAATAGGCTTTATTGGCAGTTGAGTAACACAAATAAACAATTCTGCTTCAGCCCAGGTTGTTTGGGATAGTTCCCCTGTGCTTTGCAACTACTTCTCAGGCATGTGAATATTTGATTGTGTTGTGCTGCCTGCTATGTGTGCGAGGGGAGATACAGTGGCATTATTACCCAGGAGAGGTCATAGGTCAAGCATTAAGCATACTGCCTGCTTAGAGCTTTGCATCAGAGATTTCACTCTATTGGCCCAGGAAATACTCCTGTGTCTTGTCTAAATAATCAAGGAGTCCTTTGGTGGAGAACTTTCCAAAACTGATAAATTAACACAAGAAACTAAGATTAAGTGGGAGTATGGCTGCAAGGAGCCCAGAGTGTCAAATAGAAGATTTTCCCTCTTAATCACAGTAACTGCTCATTGTATTTTCTACCTCACTATTTACTTGACTGGCTTTGCTTTGGGACAGAAATGCCCTGTTGTTGGTCACATACTGTTACCTTTAGTCTCGTTTTTTAAGAGTTTCATAACAATGTTTTTTGACCTTCTACATAGGAACAGTTTGTTTTAACCTCATTCCTCTGAAAAATTGGGAAAACAATGGAACAGGCAGGAGCAGGAAGTCAGATCACACAGTATCAAAACGAGATTAGAAACTGAAGAAAAGGCTAAAAACAACACTGAAGGCAAGAAAACAGAAGCACTGGCATTGAAAATGAGAAACGGCGTTTCACTGAATGTAAGGACCAGCAAGTTATCAACGGTATGTATCAGCAACAAAAAAGTCCTACTTTGACTTGATTAAAAGCACTAGACTGGACATGATCCAATAGCCTTAACCTTTTTTTTGGGATATTACACTACACTTGCTTTGTTCTGCAAACATACTCCACTGACATTCTTACATATATTTTTCCATTAAATTTAGCCAAAAGTACACAGTAATGGCATGTACATATAATCAATCACAGCCCCTTTTGACCTGCTGTGGCTCTGCTTCTAAACAAATATGCCACACTCAGAGCCCCCTCACCCCCACCTCGCCTACTATTGGAATCTATGGAGAGGGACAAGGTTAGAGAGTGAGTATTATCACACATACTCAAAATAACCCAGAATGCAGCCAGTGCCATATTAGGTAATGAATCTGCAATGGAAAAGCAAGTGAACAATACATTTATTGACAGGCCAGTGTTACTGTGGCTCTGCCCTGAAGGACACCATAACCTACTAACTGACTGACTACACATACTGTGTCATGTAACTTTTAAACATCATATATCCTACTGAGTTGGACGATATATACATTGTGTGAAAGGAGAGATTTAAAACACTTTTACTTGGGGTTTGATTATATTAGTTAAGGTCAAATTACATGGGCTTGACTACTTATAAGAGGAACATAGAAAGGCGTCTTCTGTCATTGCCTGCGGCTTATCTAAACGCATCACCTGGTTCCGTAATTGAATAACATCCCACGATATTGATAGTGAAGCACAGTGGAGTATTTAACAGAAGTCTTTTCCCTCAATCCTTTGCCTGTTAAAATCATTTGGTGTGTAAAGTTGCATCCAACTATAGACTAATTTTCAGTACATTTTCAGTCATTTTATAGATATTAACCATTATTCAGTCATAGGCTACACATTACTTTCTCTTACACCAAACAATGTATTTTAATGAAGTTGTATTATTCAACAAGTTGACCAAGTTCCAAACGGCCGATGGGAGTCAGTTGACCATTATCAATGCTCCACTTCAACAACAGAAAAAAGCGGTTTGTTCTGTAACGCGTCTCACTTGTGTTTCGTTCTATTTTGGGCCCGATTCTCCTTCTTTGAACAGAGGGCAGAAAAAAAGGCAGTGCGGGGGTTCAACAGGGAGTGTGTGTGTGGGCTCAGGAGCGCTCCGGTTTAGGAAAAGTGACACTTTGCCTGGAAATACTCTCCAGAGCAGTTAGATAAGGAATTTAGTGGCTTTATCACAAATGCCACTGTTTAATTTAAAAGGGTGAGGCACTTAGGATCTGGCACCGGCCTTTCGGTCTAGTGATAAATTTGCAAGAAAGTGGAAATGATTGGAGCCCAGGGAGAAGCAGATTAGCAGGATACAAATATAGAAGTGACATTGTAGTGGGTATTAGTCAGGTGCTCCTCGGAACAAGTGGCTGCTTTCTGATAGGCCTGAGAGTGGGGCCTGCCCGTGGCTCTCGGCAGCTGGATTGATTGCGGGGCTAGATTGATTGGAGCAGTGAGGCATAGGCCGTTTGTGTTTCCCATAACTACACCCCACCAGCCCCCCGGATCTCTGCCTCTCTTTCTCTCTCGCTCTTTCCATAAGGCAGATCTCTGACTCTTTCTCTCCTCACCTCTTCCTCTCTCACTCCATTTACCCTCCCCCTCCCTCTCTCTCTCTCCCTGTCTTTTCATATACTCCCTCTCTCTCTCTCTCTCTCTCTCTCTCTCTCTCTCTCTCTCTCTCTCTCTCTCTCTCTCTCTCTCTCTCTCTCTCTCTCTCTCTCTCTCTCTCTCTCTCTCTCTCTCTCTCTCTCTCTATTTTGGTGTGGCGTTCGTTTTGGCACTTTGGTGTAGTTTCCAGAAGTCCTGAACTGCAGTCCCTTGCCACTCTTTCTGTCAACACTAGACCTGCTGTCTCTTTAGCCTCCATTGACTCCTTTTAACCTCATCCTACATTCCACACATTTAAGCAGCTGCTTACCTTCCCTCACTCAGTTGCTCCACTCCTTCACAGAAAATGATCAGATTCCTATTATTTAGTAGCAAGGTGGATTTGACTACATACAGGCTGCGTACACAAATAATTATTAAGATGTTTGGCTTAAGATGTCTCTCAAGAACATATGCCAACTAATTGGATTACTAGTCCGATGCTTAGAACAGTTCACGTCATTAAAAAACTAATACTTTTTTACAGTTACCTGCCAGGAAATGAAAGACAAAGAATAATGATATTTTTTAATGATGTTTTGTCTTATTTCTATTTTCTGTTGTACTTTGATTCATTTCCCAACACTCTTTCTTTCTAGAGAGAGAGAGAGAGAGAGAGAGAGAGAGAGAGAGAGAGAGAGAGAGAGAGAGAGAGAGAGATCCATTTGCCTGAACTCACAGTTGTTTCAGAGGGGGCCATACAGAGGAGAATCAGTGACCCTACATGGGCGCCTTTCCTGCATAGACCAGCATGTCTAACGGGAAACCGATAGGCTAGTGAAATATCTCCCACTTACAGAAAAGGGGGAGAGAGACTGGGAAGGGCAGACAGGACAGAACAGATATGGATTGGGTCACAAGGCTGCACAAGGTCTACCTAAGGAAATTAATATTCAAAGTACATTTGGTGTCACTTGAATGGAAGGGCATGACCTAAACAGCTACCCAAAACCATTCCCAGTGTTGGTCAGGCATACATACTGTAAACACTACATGGATATTTGTAAATGTGTACATATATCGACATATGTTGTGGTCAGTGACTGCTATTTATAAACACTTGGATAAAACAGTACAGTACAGTCTGGAAAGTGGGTTCTACTTAACCTAGAAACCTGACGGGTTCTTCCTAGAACCCTCTGTAAAATAAAAGGTTCTACATAGAACCCTATGTAAAAGGTTCTACCCAGAACCTTTTCTAGAAGGTTCTTTCTATATAGAACTCTTCGTAGAATGTTCATCATGAGAGGATTCTGAAGGGCCCAAAAAAGGATTCATCAGTTCTTTACAAATGATTATTATGATGATATTAGTAATACCAATTCAACATAATTTGCTTTTCACAATCTAAATTAACCATGTTGTGGAATGGGGATGTATAATGTGTTATGCACAGCAGTTCTTATGTAAGTTATGTTAGGTATATCACACTACAGATAATTAGGAACAGTTAAAGGAATAGTTCCCTCAAAATCTTTTAGTATTTTGTTCATTAGTCCACTGTTAATACAATCCCAAAAAAGTGTGCATGTCAGCAGTCAAGTTTTCAAGAGTACTTTCAGCTCAGAGCAAAAACTGTGATGCATTTTCTACAAAAATCTCTGAAATAATCAATGAACATCTGTTTGTGTTGCACATCCTGATGAAGTTAAGAATCAGTTTCTCCCATGTCAGTAGAGTTATACCTGGACGTCCCCTCTCTCTGTATCAAATGGTGGACATGCGGTGGGAGTCGAGATACACTAAACATGCCCAGGGGGCTGCAGGGAAGCCGCTGTCTCGTTTTCTGGGGCAAACAAACAGATACAGGGAGCAGACATGGCTGTCACTTCTCACATAGCTCCCTCTATCACCCCAGGGCAGGGGGACAGGGGCAACCTCTGTAGTATAGTGATGCCACTGCCAAACACACACACACACACGAGTGAGCACACACACGCACACTCACATGTTTGCACATGTACACACGTGCTCACACGCGCACGCACGCACACACGCAAGCACACACACACAATCTTCATGCTGTACTTATCAGACACGTGCTTGCCGACTATAGAAGTGCACTAAATCAAGATACTAAATCATATATACAAAATCTGATTTGTATATACTTTCTTTTCAAACTAGCCATGTGACCGTCCCAGGATGAAAAGCAGATTTAAGACCATGGCCCTTTGCTCCATTTTTAACTTTCACAGATTGATCAGTGATTGACCGTGCTGGCGCCTAGCGGTAGTATAACTTTACATGGCGAGGAGGAGGTTTAGCAGTTTTCAATAGTATTTCAAGATATCCTTGCTGCTGTTGCTGCTGCAGTTTTTGGCAGGCTAACAGCTGCCAGCAGCATTAGTGTACCAGCAGACACTTCTGAATGTTCCCCAGACCAGGCCTCATGTGTCACATGGACCTATTCCAGCCTCCCCGAATGCCAGTTCACATTCAACAGGACTGGTTGAAAACGGTACATGAGACCAACAATCTGCATCTCTTGGTGCATCCCAAATGGCACCCTATTCCCTATATAGTGCGCTACTTTTGACCAGGACCCATAGGGCCATGCGCTACACAATTAGGGGTTCAACAAGGGTTCTTCTAAGATCCTCAAAGTTCTTTGAAGAACCTTAGGGTTGTTGGCAAATAAAATTTGCCCCCAAAAGGTTCTTCCAAGAACCCCATAGGAGGTGGTGTTCATTGAGGAACCTCATTAGTTGGTGGGGGTCCTTGCAGGAACCTAATTGCCCAACTGAAACATTTGGATTTGAATTTGAAAGGACAGCAGGTGCAGGCACTTAACTGAAAAATGTAAAGATCTCCTCAATTTAAGGTAAGGTTTGTCCCTTGTATGATCTAAATTGATATTGTTTTATGATGATACCATCTATCTTTTCATATTTGTGCAAATCTTTCTAAAACAGAAAATGGATACAATTCAATGGATATCAATCAACAAAGAGGTAAGAATATGTATGCTATAAGAATATGTTGAAGGCTAGCTGTATTGGGTGTAGATGACTGAACTGTTCACTTTTGTGTCTGTGTCTGCAGGTTTACAGACGAGGAGGCATTCAAAGGTATGTCAATTGGTATTGGTATGTTATGCAGATCACATGTACCATCCTCCTCCCTTACCTCTTCAATGAAAATGCCATAGGCCTCTAAATTATGGACAAGGTATGTGAATGAAAACCATTATCAAAATAATTTTTTTCATTCACATTTACCACAAAAACAGTGAATGAATACTGTTGTGTGCAAGTTTTGTTAATCATCTGTTTAATTACTATTTGGGATTCACAGACCCTCCCTACACCTCTGATGAATATAACAGGAAACCTGTTCGATCACCATGTACTGCAAAATCATTCTGGCTATGGATACGGAGAACATCAACACATTAACATCTACATGCCAGAGGATATATCAATTGGACTTGGGGCTCTGTTGGGAGTTTACATTATATTTGGATTTTTTTATTCTGCTTTGCCACTAAAATCCTAATAAACACTAACAACTAAAATATTGTGTTATTGTTGTTATTGTTAAGCATATTACTAATAATAATAGGGTAGGGGGGAGTAGTTCAAAAATTAACCACAAAAGGTTATTCAAAAGGTTCTTTGAGGATCCATTAAAAGGGGTTCTTTGAAGAACTCTTTTAAAGAGTTATTCGAAGAACTTATAGGGGTTCCCCCACAGTTTCAATTTGAAGAACCCCTAAAGGATCCTCCAGGAACCTTTACTTTTTAGAGTGTATGTCTCTTTTAGACTTGGAGTAATTCAAGACTATCCAGTGAATTCAACCTTTTGCAATTTTTAAATCCCCTGTTTCTCTTTATTGCCTCCCCTTACTCCCCCATATTATATTCACAGGTCAAAGATAAGAAGTGTATTTCAATTACTGTAGAGCTTTTTTTTATTCTAGAACACTGTAGACCAAAGGGAATGAGGTATTTAACCCCACTCGCTCCTGCTTTGACAACATCGCTTTGAATTCATTCGGATGTAAAATTAATTCTTGCAAATGTTCTCATTGGGACTTTCTGTTCATATTTGCATTGCTCGACATTCAAAATTGGAGAAAGATACAAATGATTGGGCTTGGCTCAGTAAATTCATTGTACTGGGAGAAACTGCAAAATGGACGGGGTTCAGTGGTTTTTAGGCCTTTTGAGGGTTTGTGTGTCAGGATTTATGTATTTAATTACACACTCATTCTCCTAATGTAAAAGGAAAAAAAGGATAAAACACACCCAAGCCTGTAAGCCCAGCTGCCCTTGCACTGAAAGTTGGCCACAGTCACAGTTTAGCTCCCCTTGAACTGGGCTAATACTTGTCTATTCTGATTAGGATTAGTATGTGTAGTAGGGACTCAGGGACCCAGGACTGGTAATCTAATAAATCAAGATAAAAAAACTCGGAGATTGGTTTACTGAGGGCTTGGATTTACTATTGGCCATCTCAGAGAGACAGGGATTAACACAGCATTTGGTGCTGCTACACAGGCCCAGGCCTGGACACAGGGAGAGAGAACGGACAGACACAGGAGGGAAGGAGGGAGGGACAGAGAGGGGGGACAGAGAGGAAGGAGAGAGGGAAGAGGGGAGGGGGAGAAGGCCTGGCAAGGGCTTTATATTGCCGAATAGACGGGAAGTTTAACTCAGAGTGACAAGGTCAGGTTAGCCCTTGTACAAAAGGCTTTGTTCCATAGGCAGATTAAATGGCTCTTCGACAGTTTTTACACTTTTGGATCTTGTTGAACATGTTGGGAGTTAATCCTGTAGGTGATGGAAGCCCAGTTGTCAGGACGATGAGGGGAACCAGAGAGGTATACATTGGGCGATATGAACAAGAACTTTACCCTTATTCTCAAACAATAATTGCAATCTGCATGAAAATGACATTTTGGTTTTATACCACGTTGCGGTCTACATACTGACTTGTCATGTTTTCCTTTTTGTAGATGGGGAACCGTGGGCCTACCTGCTATTGCATCCCACTCATACTCCAGGCACGTTATTGCTGTTGAACAATCAAGACTTCACTGTAACTGACTGGATATTTACTTGGTTGGCTAGTGGATTATCATTGATATGTATGAGAGCACACGCCAAGATTAAAGGGATAGTTCACTTCGTTTTAGCTTTTGTAAGCACTGATAATTGATACAATCCGTTTCCACTAGGATCGCAACATTCCAGACATTGAAAAAATAAACAGCTAATGAACTTCAAAACTGTGTGGATGAAACGACAACACCCCACATCGTAAATAAGATGACTAACTAAGCTAATAACTACTCTAATAAGATAAGTGATCTATCCCTTTAAAGCTGGTCTGTAAATTGTTCAGAAAAGGGTAGCAACAGTTGTTAGCTGATGTTAGCTGTGAAAAAGTAGAGGAATAGTATAAATGTAAGAACCAATAATAATAGTTCTGACTTCATGCCAGGCTGAGAGATATTATCTATTTGTTTAAGTGGAGGGAATTTCTGTGAAGCTCGTCCTCTGGCAAGTGATTTTCTGTGAAACCCTGAACTAAAATAGTTTCCTTACCTGATATTTAAGCCACCTCTGTTAATAACTCGCTAAGGTTAGGGTTTCACATACAATTTTCTTCATCAAATGCATAAGAAAGGCTTATCTGTTTGCCTGACTTGTTAGCGAATATCAAACACAGTGAAGTCTCTTAACATTCCACCAATAAAGGCAGAGAAACCTCAGTAAGACATCCCAGCTTGTCCAAAATAAGACTTTTTTCTCTTTCTGAGGGAACTGTTAGCAATATCACTGGGCAATTAACAAGGAAACGAGAGAGAAATGGAGAAGCCAATTACTTCTACGAGTTAGCTAAAGGCCATTTTAAACTGTGTGCCCATGACATAATAATGTTTATGGTAAATATTATAGTCGGAGACGGCGAGTGCTTGGCGTGAGAGGGAGGGGAAAAAAAGGCATCAATCTCGGATCGAGAATAATTTATTAAGATCTGAGATGCGGCAATTACGTGGAAAGGACCAAAAAGAAAAAAAAAAGAGCCAACTATCCAGGAACCGCATACATGATTGCAATCTTGATTAAATCCCCCTGGATCTAATGAGTTGATTTTCTGCTGTTAATATTGCATTGGCTTATGATGGATTCGTTAAGATAATGGAACGAAGCTAAAATATAAATGACTCCCTGTCAAGGAGCAGATTTTCGTCATTTTCCGTCTGACACCTCCGCCGTGGGGATTTGGCGGGGCCTTTTTGTGTTTAGAACCATCAGGATCTAGAATACTAATTTTTCATGTGCAGACGACTCTAACAAAGCTTCCTGCTTCACCCTCTGTTCTCTCTAAATACCTCCTCTCAAGATAGGAAGAAAGGGAAAACAGGATCCAACTTGCCTCTCACAAACGCTATATCCTCTGGATTCACCAATGATACTGTATCTCACACAAAATCAGAACCATACACAAAAATATTTCATATGATCCTTTTTTTATACTACAGTGCCTTCAGAAAGTATTCATAACCCTTGAATTATTCCACATTTTGTTTTGTTACAGCCTGAATTCAAAATGGACTCAATTGATTTTACAGACATACCCAAGACGACTCAAAGCTGTAATCACCGCCAAAGGTGCTTCTACAAAGTATTGACTCAGGGGTGTGAATACTTATGTAAATGAGATATTTCTTTATTTAATTTTAAATGAATTTGCAAACATTTCTAAAAGCATGTTTTCACTTTGTCATTATGGGGTATTGTGTGTAGATGAGTGAGAAAAACATATGTTTAATCCATTTTTAATTCAGGCTGTAACACAACAAAATGTGGAATAAGTCAAGGGGTATGAATACTTTCTGAAGGCACTGCATTATATGACACACAGAATACAAAGATCCATTCTTTAGAAAAATGCAATGAATCTGGCAAAACATGTAAGCAATGAAGTCTTTGTATTGACCTATGTTTTTTAGATTAATTAATAATGTGGCCCTCTCCTTTGGTGCTTGCCAGACCAGCTGAGCCAGTCTCTCTCTCAGTTTAAATGGTCTGTCACTTTGGTCAACGAGAGGAGTGAAATGTTCAGTGCATAGCATATTGATCCCATATTACACATGAGTAACAACAGAACATGGATAATTTTGCGCTCAAGTGTGGAGGAAAGCTTATGCAAAAAGCATTAATAATCATCGAGGGGGGATGCTAGACTGTGAATAAGTAGATATTACATGCCGTCATTTGTAGTGGCTGGGTGAGTATCATACATCAAAAATAAGTCAGGGTAACACTTGACTTAGTGGCGATATGTAGCATTCATAAAACCTTTATATGCATGACATACAGAGTCATAATGCCCTGCATATGTTTATATGCTATGCCCTACATACAGTGGGGGAAAAAAGTATTTAGTCAGCCACCAATTGTGCAAGTTCTCCCACTTAAAAAGATGAGAGAGGCCTGTAATTTTCATCATAGGTACACGTCAACTATGACAGACAAATTGAGATTTTTTTTCTCCAGAAAATCACATTGTAGGATTTTTAATGAATTTATTTGCAAATTATGGTGGAAAATAAGTATTTGGTCACCTACAAACAAGCAAGATTTCTGGCTCTCACAGACCTGTAACTTCTTCTTTAAGAGGCTCCTCTGTCCTCCACTCGTTACATGTATTAATGGCACCTGTTTGAACTTGTTATCAGTATAAAAGACACCTGTCCACAACCTCAAACAGTCACACTCCAAACTCCACTATGGCCAAGACCAAAGAGCTGTCAAAGGACACCAGAAACAAAATTGTAGACCTGCACCAGGCTGGGAAGACTGAATCTGCAATAGGTAAGCAGCTTGGTTTGAAGAAATCAACTGTGGGAGCAATTATTAGGAAATGGAAGACATACAAGACCACTGATAATCTCCCTCGATCTGGGGCTCCACGCAAGATCTCACCCCGTGGGGTCAAAATGATCACAAGAACGGTGAGCAAAAATCCCAGAACCACACGGGGGGGACCTAGTGAATGACCTGCAGAGAGCTGGGACCAAAGTAACAAAGCCTACCATCAGTAACACACTACGCCGCCAGGGACTCAAATCCTGCAGTGCCAGACGTGTCCCCCTGCTTAAGCCAGTACATGTCCATGCCCGTCTGAAGTTTGCTAGAGTGCATTTGGATGATCCAGAAGAGGATTGGGAGAATGTCATATGGTCAGATGAAACCAAAATATAACTTTTTGGTAAAAACTCAACTCGTCGTGTTTGGAGGACAAAGAATGCTGAGTTGCATCCAAAGAACACCATACCTACTGTGAAGCATGGGGGGTGGAAACATCATGCTTTGGGGCTGTTTTTCTGCAAAGGGACCAGGACGACTGATCCGTGTAAAGGAAAGAATGAATGGGGCCATGTATCGTGAGATTTTGAGTGAAAACCTCCTTCCATCAGCAAGGGCATTGAAGATGAAACGTGGCTGGGTCTTTCAGCATGACAATGATCCCAAACACACCGCCCGGGCAACGAAGGAGTGGCTTCGTAAGAAGCATTTCAAGGTCCTGGAGTGGCCTAGCCAGTCTCCAGATCTCAACCCTATAGAAAATCTTTGGAGGGAGTTGAAAGTCCGTGTTGCCCAGCGACAGCCCCAAAACATCACTGCTCTAGAGGAGATCTTTATGGAGGAATGGGCCAAAATACCAGCAACAGTGTGTGAAAACCTTGTGAAGACTTACAGAAAACGTTTGACCTGTGTCATTTCCAACAAAGGGTATACAGTAATCCCTCGTTTATCGCGGGGGTTACGTTCCGAAAATGACCCGCGATAAGTGAAATCCGCGAAATAGAAATTTTTTTTTTTTTACAATTAGCAACTATTACATGTATACAAATACAGTGACTCACGTGTAGGCCGTTTCACTGCTCTTCAGACTGGGCCGCTGCATCCTGACTGCGCTCTGCAGTGTTCTCTTCTTCTGAAGCCCGCGGTGCAGGTGTGTTTGTTCGGGAGAAGAACATAGTGATAGGCAGCTGTTGTCGCTCTTTTTTCTTCTTTGCAAAAAGATCCTTGTACACCGACATGCCACCATCGATTACGTTGGAGAACTGTAACGAACGGCTCATCAAAGGGTCCCATTTCATTAGGAGATGTTCGAAATTACAAGATAATTTGGCCAACTTAATGTAAATTTGCCAAGCTGTTTTATGTACGTACACATAACTGCACGAGACGACAAAATGATAGCACAATTCGTAGCATGTTTTGATACAAGAAGCGGGAGTGAGTTTTTAGCGAATCAGAATGCAGAGCACAATGCACCAAAAAAAAAAATGCATTATGAAAATCCGCGAAATAGCGAATCCGGCGATAAGTGAACCGCGAAGTGGCGAGGGATCACTGTATAACAACGTATTGAGAAACTTTTGTTATTGACCAAATACTTATTTTCCACCATAATTTGCAAATAAATTCATAAAAAATCCTACAATGTGATTTTCTGGAGAAAAAAAATCTCATTTTGTCTGTCATAGTTGACGTGGATGAAAATTACAGGCCTCTCTCATCTTTTTAAGTGGGAGAACTTGCACAATTGGTGGCTGACTAAATACTTTTTTTCCCCACTGTATGTTTATGCAGCATTGACATAAAACAATATAACACCCACTCCATAAGAACTGTTATAAAACACACTTTATCAGAGAAATATATGTTATAACAGACATGGACATACATGGTTTTCAGCAGAGACAAAGTAGTGTGCTTATAACAGTTATGGAGTGTGGAGTGAGTATGTTTCATGTCAATGCATTGGTACAGAGTATATAAACATATGTAGGGAATTATGACTCTTTATGTCATGCATATAAAGGCTTTATGAATGCTACATATCACCACTCTAAGTAAAGTGTTACCGGAGTCAATGTTGTTAGGTTTACCCTGCTAGCAAGATCTACATTTCTGGGGTCAAGTTGAAGAACTGGTAGTGGTCTAATTAAGCAATAAGGCCTGAGGGGGGTGTGGTAAATGGCTAATATACCACGGCTAAGGGCTGTTCTTACACACAACGCAATGCATGCACCCCTGAGGTGCCTTATTGCTATTATAAACATGTTACCAACGTAATAAGAACAGTAAACAAGTACCTGTGGTATATTGTCTGATATAAAAACGTATTTCAGCCAATCAGCATCCAGGAGCCAAACTACCTGGTTTATAATAACAAATGGATCTTTCAGTGTGGAATCATGTTCTATAAAATTGTACAACAAGTGTGTTGGATGAGTATCACAATGGCCATATGGACTAAAAGCATGATCAAAAAGAAAGTACCCCAAAAGGTGTTCACTCTATGTAATTGGTTCAATTGTGCGGTTATAAATGTTGTTTGATTCAACCTACCTACCAAATCACTGGCTTTTTAAAATCATCGTCTTAATCACCATTGTTGTCAAGTTTCATGCTTGGCCTGACCCTTCTTTTGTGATGATTATAATATTGTTCTCCTTTTTCCGTGCAATATTACCAGGGAAACCGTCTGATTGGGCCCTCCCCCTGGGGCCTTTCTTCTGCGTGTCACTTTTTTTGTCCTTTAACATGGTTTTGCTAAAAAGTTTTTTTAATCAATCAATTTGGAGGCAGAAAATAGGCTTTGTCACGGCCAGTCCCAGGGTCGTGTGATGCTTGCTTTGGCCAGTGACAGGTCCTCAAAAGGGATAAAAATGAATATTTTTGGGGGAAAACTGGGGTTTCCATGGTGCCGGCACTTGTTGCACATCGCTCACCATTCCACAGTCCTGCATGAGGCTGTGGTTTCAAAGGGAGAGACAACAAAAATTAGTTGAGGAGTGGACGGCTGGGTATGGCTGGACTGTAGAGGTAGCTGCCCCTGAGCCCCCACTCGCTCCTATCCTAGGAGAAAAGGAGGGAGAAGTGACAGCCCAAAAAGGGGGGCCTACTAGGTGTTGTCAAATATGCATGAGCAGTGTCATTAAGTAAATGTTCAATTTCTCATTGTGCCACGGCCATTCAAAAAGTCACTTGGGAAGATTCACGTAGCATTTGACAGAGCAGGAGAAACTGAGGAGAGGGTCATTTGCTGAGAAGGTTATTCTTGTAGTATGTGGCTTCTGGTTTGTATAATTAGCAATTGCTTGTGTTTGGGATGGGGTCACGTTAACTGAACGTTTCTAAGTTTATGTGTGAGAAATGGAACCAGGAAACAAAGACAATAGTTTGGCAATCATTACAACAAAGAGGATTGTTATCTTAAGTGGTTCAGCTCAGTGGAATGACTGTGTTCCTGATATTTTTTTACATTCGATTTGTAGACCAACACACACTCAGGTACAATATATAAGCTTGACTTGTTCGCAGTCTTAAAGTTTTAAAAGAAAATCTGTTAAATCTTTTATGGAGCTTTGGTTTGCATTAGGTGTGTTCATGACATTAACATAACATGCACTCTGGGTGTGCGTGCACCGGTATACTTCACGCTCGGATTCATTTGAGCTATTTTTGTACAAAGTAATCTTATAGCAAGAATGTTGTTGACCGTGATTACCGCTCGCTCCTCCTTCGGTTCCTCTTACAATTATGTATTCTTCTGTGTTTGGGAAATGGCTTCATGAGGTCAAGGTTTTTGCGTGTCAGGACTCCTTTAAACAATTTGCTATAATTTCCATAACATCACCACCACCCACAATAACAAACAAGGTTATACGCTTTTCATTGCTCTCTTTCAAGACATGTAATCGAAATAGCATTCATTCCCTTGTCATGGTGAAAGACCAGATCTGTACACATTTAGATAAAGATAGTAAGATAGTAAAATGCTGTTAAAGTGCATATACTCTCTAATCAATATATTCTCCTTTGCTCAACCAATTCAAGCATATAAGCAAAAGGTTGCATCTCCATGTTATTTTATACTGTCAGCTGTTCTGATGCTGAGTATCCTTTCAGAAGAAAGGCCTAGCTATCATTTGAAAACCTTTTTTTTTTGTCTCTGAGATTCTCCACAGTATGCTGTCAGTCTGTCGGAAAGGTTTAGAGAGAGCCAGGATATGCTCCTTGATGGGATTTTATCATGCTAGGCATGCCCTGTTTCCTGATGAATATATTAAAATTATTACTGTGCAAACAGAGTTTCTAATTACTGACCTGCTTGCCATTGTACTGCGCCTTCTTTATGGTCCCCCCCTCTTCCATGCCTTGTTTATTTATCTGCACCAGTGAATACAGAATAGTCTGTGCAATGTAATTTCCATCCACATGAAAATGCTTTTGAAAATGCCAATCTCGCCTATTATACAGTGTAATTACTCGTCTGATTTTCACATCTTCAGCCAGTAGGGAGATTGTTGGAAAGGGTGAAACAACATCTTGGTGGGGTTTCACTTCTGTTGCTTTCATAGAAGAATGTACTGTTGTTTTTCTTGAGGCCAAGGACAATGTTTGTCAAATGTAATTAACGTGCTATTGATAGTGTAATTTAGTATAGTACCTACTGGTTACAATACTGTCTGTGGAGACAGTGTTGTATGAAGAATACCTTTGAGTAATAAAAATATATCCTTTTTGTTAACTCAGCAACAGTAGATACACTATATATACAAAAGTATGTGGACACCCCTTCAAATTAGTGGATTTGGCTATTTCAGCCACACCCGTTGCTGACAGATGTGTAAAATCGAGCACATAGCCATGCAATCTCCATAGAGAAACATTTGCAATAGAATGGCCTTACTGAAGTGCTCAGTGACTTTCAACGTGGCACCGTCATAGGATGCCACCTTTCCAAAAAGTCTGTTTGTCAAATTTCTGCCCTGCTAGAGCTGCCCCAGTCAACTATAAGTGCTGTTATTGTGAAGTGGTAGGCCACACAAGCTCACAGAATGGGACCGTGAGCGCTTCACCATCTGGCAGTCCGACGGACGAATCTGGGATCGGCGGATGCCAGAAGAACGCTACCTGCCCCAATGCATAGTGCCAACTGTACAGTTTGGTGGAGGTGGAATAATGGTCTGG
Organism: Coregonus clupeaformis; assembly: GCF_020615455.1. NCBI lineage: Eukaryota > Metazoa > Chordata > Actinopteri > Salmoniformes > Salmonidae > Coregonus > Coregonus clupeaformis. The sequence continues at coordinate 25,407,447 of NC_059215.1, forward strand.
GGCTGTTTTTCGGGCTAGGCCCCTTAGTTCCAGGGAAGGGAAATCTTAACACTACAGCATACAATGACATTGTAGAAGATTCTGTGCTTCCAACTTTGTGGCAACAGTTTGGGGAAGGCCCTTTCCTGTTTCAACATGACAATGCCCCCGTGCACAAAGCGAGGTGCATACAGAAATGGTTTGTCGAGATCGATGTGGAAGAACTTGACTGGCCTGCACAGAGCCCTGACCTCAACCCCATCGAACACCTTTGGGATGAATTGGAACGCCGACTGCGAGCCAGGCCTAATCACCCAACATCAGTGCCCAACCTCACTAATGCTCTCTTGGCTGAACAGAAGCAAGTCCCCTCAGCAATCTTCCAACCTCTACTGGAAAGCCTTCCCAGAAGAGTGGAGGCTGTTATAGCAGCAAAGGGGGGACCAACTCCATATTAATGATTTTCATGATTTGGGAATGAAGGTTCGACAAGTAGGTGTCCACATACTTTTTGTCATGTAGTGTATAGTGTATGACAAATATGTGGCGCTGGGACAACCTTGTCACATTCCTGTATTTTAGACGTCTTCTGCACCTTGCGTTTGGTGCGGTTCAGCAGGTTTTTCTACTTACAATGCCAAAAACGTTATGTTTCAAGTTCTGTTTCATTGTTACTGCCATTCTGACATCTCACGCTAGTTTTAACTTGAATGTTAGCCTATATCTTATACTGTAGGGCTATGTGTGGTACAAAGGTGTCACCTATTTACCGGGCGCATTCTGTCCGTGCCCCGCCGTGGAAAGGGCAACCCTGTTGTTTACTCGTCTGTCTGAGATGTTGCACAGGGGTTTGATCAGGGGAGTTGATAGGAGCTGCAATTTAAAAAGAGGACACTGCAGCCCTGAACAAAAACAATTAAAGGAAAATGAAAGACGTCCCCCAAGGGTTGAAAATAGAAAATTAGCAACATGCATGCTGGAATCCACAGCCCCCCCTTGCCCACCCACTCCCTTTCCAAACTTACTGGGCCTGCATTGTTATGTATGATCAGATCTGCCAGTTCCTCCTCTAAGCTCCTTGTCACATTTTGACTTAATGAAGTGCAACTTAGAAGGGAATTGGGTTCATCATGCTAGTCGCACGATGCTCCCTTGTTGTAGCAAACAGGAGCGGCATGGGACTGAAGCGCTACAGTGCGAGTCGTTATCATTCTGGTCAGTCTGTTTAACACAAAATTAAACAAAGAACTAATTAGTGCCTTATGAATTAATAACTGCACTGTTGCCGAGTAGAAGTTAGGTTGCTGAGGGGAGATATAAAATAAGTAGGAAGATCAGGTTAGAATTATTATTGCGTTTTGGCCTCACTTGTGCTCTCAAGGTTAGGAAACTTTGTTGAGAAGTTGCAGTGACTCAACTGGTTCTGCCTAAGTAAGTTTCTGTCTTTGCTAATGGATGGGTGCTATACAGTTCAATGGGCTTTGAATGTCATTCATGAGGTATAGCCCACTGTATGCTTAAATACACATATTCATCTTTCAAAATATTTTTGAGTTTTGTTATAGGCGTTATATGCCTGGGTCATAATCCTTGTTTTATGTTTATAGCAGGATTTTCCAGAAACCTCTGGATTTTCTCGAAATTCGCACCCTTCAAACCCCTGCTTAAAGTGTCTCTTCTGTATAACGTTATGACCTTACCATTTTTGAGAGCCTTTCGAGGTTCTAAGAACGACATGTCTCACATCTACAATGTTGCACCATGTCATTTGAAATGTTTGGCACCTGTATCATATGACTGTTGCCATAAGGGAAAGAGATCACATTTGACCTAATTTCACATTCTCCATTAATGTGTTGAGCTGGCCTTGGCTAACTAGATCTTCAAGGTCATATTGGCAAATAAATTCACACCCTTCAATCTGATTGTGGGATTACTGATTCTAAGTAAATTATCATTGGCAAGCTGTGCTGAAATATTCACAAAACTGGTTAACCGGATATCGCACCTGCTCCCCACTGTTGAATTGAAGATGGGACTCGGTCAACTGTTAAACCATTCCCCCCCTCCTCCTCCCTTGTTTTAACTCTACATTATGACTTGGTGTAAAGGGCCATTCAGTTGAAGTACACCTTTCTTGGTAACACTTTAAATGAAGGGTACCTACATAAGGACTTCATAACACATTCATAATCCATACATACTTCATTCATAAGAAAAACAATGAAAAAAACAACTTTCAATTGTCGACAGTCATTTCTGACATGCTTATGTACTGCTTAAGAATGCGGTATGCAGGGGTTATGAATGTGTTATGAAGTCCTTATGTATGTAGGTACCCTTCAATGAGTCTTAACAATTCTTTTTTCATTTGCTCATCAGAGATGTGCAGAGAATGGACCTTATATTCAAATATACATATTTCTTTATATGTATATATAGATACTGTAATACATTATTGTTGGGCTTTAATGTCACCCCCCCATCTCCCCTCTTTCTTAGATGAAGTAAGTCTCTATATGGAGTGACTTGGTTCCTTACTGGAAGAGAAAACAAGGTAGGACAAATATACCGCATGACTGATTACTGCCACCACAATCTTCCCTGTTCATATCTACAACAATATCAAGCTTCTTCATTAATCACCATGGATCAATGTGTCTGGGGTTGTAAAAATTGACAAATTACTTATTAGAATCCCACCGTTTTATTTTCCAGCTGATTAACTCACAGTGATGTCGTACACTGTACATATGCCCTGATGTATCGGTTTCTCAAGGAGGCATTCACAGCATGAAATGGCTGGGGCTATGATCAGATATGCAGTCAGTGTTCTTCTGCTCTTGGTACCATGTACTATGGTGCAGACAGAGATATTACCTGTGAGTGTACCCTTATATGACCCTTTCCAGGTAGTGCTAGGGCTGGAAGCATACTGGTATAAGGACACTCCACCCATAAATGTCTGACAAAAAAGGCTACATAAGGCTACATACAGTAAAAGCTACATATCACTCTCATAGTGATAATGCTTTATCAAGTCAAGAGAACGACCCATACTTGAAGCCCTGTCATAAGAGGATACATAACATCTGCATAATAATGACATAACAGATGCCATACGCATTTGTGTCCTCTTATGAAAACGGAATAATGTTATGACACATGTTATGTTATGGCACTACTATGACAGTTTTTGTTGGCCTTATTTTGGGGGTTTTAGTGGTAAGTTGTAACTAAGCATGCTATAATCTTACATGCAGGTTACCTACATAAGGACTTCATAAGACATTCATATCCCATACATACCGCATTCATAACAGTACATAAGCATTTCATACAACTTATCACAGCAATTGCAAGTTGATGTTGTCATTAGTTTTTGTGGTTGTTGAATGTACTGCTTATGAATGTGGTATGTGCAGGTTATGAATGTTCTATGTAGTCCTTATGTCAAGTGTTACCCCATAATTTCCCAGACAGAATTTTCTAATGGTTCCATTGAATGTCATTCACTAATTACTAGTAATTACTCCAACCATTAGATGCAGACGGGTAAATACAGATGACTTTTGCCACCATTAGTAGTCATTATGTTGTTATAAACCTTTGTGGCAAGGCTGGAATTGATCATTTGGTGTTAGGGTATGAGTCAATTTACAACCTTTTAACCAAGAAATAAGAGCCACAGTATTAAATAGTTGTTCCTTACTTGTACATCTTGTACACCATTGTCAGTAACTCACAATACTATCTAACCGTTAAAAAAACTAGCTTGTACAAGTTGATTGTTCAGAGGACGTTAATGACTTGTGACTTGTAGAAACTGGGTTGCTTTTTTTTCTGAAACAAAACCTTCTTTGCTAATGATGTTAGCTGGTAGAGCACAATGCTGATGTAGGAGTCTGTCATGAGGATGCACACAACAGCCCTTGCCCCTGGCTTCCTAGTCAAGAGGGATCTGTACATTCAGAAGTGACACCGTTGGCTGTCTCATGTCAAAGTGAGGACCCTTAATGTCACCGGGGGGTGGCATGCCTGTGAATTGAGACGGGGCTGCACAACACTTCTTTGTCTTGGTGGCGTCAGTCAAAGAGGGGAGGGAAGACACACTCTCGGCATCAATCAGGGCCCAACTACATCTCCAGATTGATGTTACTTTAATTCATCCATATTAATAGTTGCACCAACTAGAGGCATTATAATTGTAACTTCTAGGACTATATAGCACCTTCATAACCACTGTGTACACATTCATAAAGTATTATAAAGACTTGAAGCATAGCCTACGAGAACCTTGTGGTATCTTTCAATTTACAGGATATACTAGGTGTAAAGTGAATGTTAGTAACACAGGTTGAGACTAGGACAAGCCATGGTGTCTTTCAATTTACGGGAATGTTAGTAGTAGGGCTGTCAAACGATCAAAAAAGTTGACCAAATTTAAGATGTTTCAAATAAAAAACGCATCACATCACAAACTCATTTCATGTACACTACCGTTCAAAAGTTTGGGGTCACTTAGAAATGTCTTTGTTTTCCATGAAAACATACATGAAATGAGTTTGAATAGGAAATATAGCAAAATGCATAGGAAATGTAGTCATTGACAAGGTTAGAAATAATGATTTTTTATATAAATAATAATAGTGTCCTTCAAACTTTGCTTTCGTCAAAGAATCCTCCATTTGCAGCAATTACAGCCTTGCAGACCTTTGGCATTCTAGTTGTCAATTTGTTGAGGTAATCTGAAGAGATTTCACCCCATGCTTGCTGAAGCACCTCCCACAAGTTGGATTGGCTTGATGGGCACTTCTTACAGTGAGGGAAAAAAGTATTTGATCCCCTGCTGATTTTGTATGTTTGCCCACTGACAAAGAAATGATCAGTCTATAATTTTAATGATAGGTTTATTTGAACAGTGAGAGACAGAATAACAACAAAAAAATCCAGAAAAACGCATGTCAAAAATGTTATAAATGATTTGCATTTTAATGAGGGAAATAAGTATTTGACCCCTCTGCAAAACATGACTTAGTACTTGGTGGCAAAACCCTTGTTGGCAATCACAGATGTCAGACGTTTCTTGTAGTTGGCCACCAGGTTTGCACACATCTCAGGAGGGATTTTGTTCCACTCCTCTTTGCAGATCTTCTCCAAGTCATTAAGGTTTCGAGGCTGACGTTTGGCAACTTGAACCTTCAGCTCCCTCCACAGATTTTCTATGGGATTAAGGTCTGGAGACTGGCAGGCCACTCCAGGACCTTAATGTGCTTCTTCTTGAGCCACTCCTTTGTTGCCTTGGCCGTGTGTTTTGGGTCATTGTCATGCTGGAATACTCATCCACGACCCATTTTCAATGCCCTGGCTGAGGGAAGGAGGTTCTCACCCAAGATTTGACAGTACATGGCCCCGTCCATCGTCCCTTTGATGCTGTGAAGTTGTCCTGTCCCCTTAGCAGAAAAACACCCCCAAAGCATAATGTTTCCACCTCCATGTTTGACGGTGGGGATGGTGTTCTTGGGGTCATAGGCAGCATTCCTCCTCCTCCAAACACGGTGAGTTGAGTTGATGCCAAAGAGCTCGATTTTGGTCTCATCTGACCACAACACTTTAACCTAGTTCTCCTCTGAGTCATTCAGATGTTCATTGGCAAACTTCAGACGGCCCTGTATATGTGCTTTCTTGAGCAGGGGGACCTTGCGGACCTTGCGGGCGCTGCAGGATTTCAGTCCTTCACGGCGTAGTGTGTTACCAATTGTTTTCTTGGTGACTATGGTCCCAGCTGCCTTGAGATCATTGACAAGATCCTCCCGTGTAGTTCTGGGCTGATTCCTCACTGTTCTCATGATCATTGCAACTCCACGAGGTGAGATCTTGCATGGAGCCCCATGCTGAGGGAGATTGACAGTTCTTTTGTGTTTCTTCCATTTGCGAATAATCACACCAACTGTTGTCACCTCACCAAGCTGCTTGGCGATGGTTTTGTAGCCCATTCCAGCCTTGTGTAGGTCTACAATCTTGTCCCTGACATCCTCGGAGAGCTCTTTGGTCTTGGCCATGGTGGAGAGTTTGGAATCTGATTGATTGATTGCTTCTGTGGACAGGTGTCTTTTATACAGGTAACAAGCTGAGATTAGGAGCACTCCCTTTAAGAGTGTGCTCCTAATCTCAGCTCATTACCTGTATAAAAGACACCTGGGAGCCAGAAATATTTCTGATTGAGAGGGGGTCAAAAACGTATTTCCCTCATTAAAATGCAAATAAATTTATAACATTTTTGACATGCGTTTTTCTGGATTTTTGTTGTTGTTATTCTGTCTCTCACTGTTCAAATAAATCTACCATTAAAATTATAGACTGATCATTTCTTTGTCAGTGGGCAAACATACAAAATCAGCAAGGGATCAAATACTTTTTTCCCTCACTGTACGTACCATACGGTCAAGTTGCTCCCACAACAGCTCAATAGGGTTGAGATCCGGTGACTGTGCTGGCCACTCCATTATAGACAGAATACCAGCTGACTGCTTCTTCCTTAAATAGTTATTGCATAGTTTGGAGCTGTGCTTTGGGTCATTGTCCTGTTGTAGGAGGAAATTGGCTCCAATCAAGCGCCATCCACAGGGTATGGCATGGCATTGCAAAATGGAGGGATAGCCTTCCTTCTGGCATCAATCACTCCTCCAGCATCTTTTCATTTGGTCTGCGTCTCACAAACGTTATTCTTTGTGATGCGAACACCACAAACTTCGATTCGTCTCTCCATAACACTTTTTTCCAATATTCCTCTGTCCAGTGTCTGTGTTATTTTGCCCATCTTAATCTTTTCTTTTTTTTGGCCAGTCTGAGATATGTATTTTTCTTTGCAACTCTGCCTAGAAGGTCAGCATCCCAGAGTCGCCTCTTCACTGTTGACGTTGAGACTGGTGTTTTGCGGGTACTATTTAATGAAGCTGCCAGTTGAGGACCTGTGAGGCGTCTGTTTCTCAAACTAGACACTATAATGTATTTGTCCTCTTGCTCAGTTGTGCACCGGGGCCTCCCACTCCTCTTTTTATTCTTGTTAGAGCCAGTTTGCTCTGTTCTGTGAAGGGAGTAGTACAAAGCGTTGTATGAGATCTTCAGTTTCTTGGCAATTTCTCGCATGGAATAGCCTTCATTTCTCAGAACAAGAATAGACTGACGAGTTTCAGAAGAAAGTTATTTGTTTCTGGCCATTTTGATCCTGTAATCGAACCCACAATTGCTGATGCTCCAGATACTCAACTAGTCTCAAGAAGGCCAGTTTTATTGCTTCTTTAATCAGCACAACAGTTTTCAGCTGTGCTAACATAATTGCAAAAGGGTTTTCTAATGATCAATTAGCCTTTTAAAATGATAAACTTGGATTAGCAAACACAACGTGCCATTGGAACACACGACTGATGGTTGCTGATAATGGGCCGATGTACGCCGATGTAGATATTCCATAAAAAATCTGCCTTTTCCTGGTACAATAGCCATTTACAACATTAACAATGTCTACACTGCATTTCTGATCAATTTGATGTTATTTTAATGGACAAAAAAATTGCTTTTCATTTGAAAACAAGGACATTTCTAAGTGACCCCAAACTTTTGAACTGTAGTGTATATATTTATAGCTAAATAAACTATTCTAAGACAATAACAACAGATCAGGCAGATCTGAGTTTATTTTAAATATCATAGAGCTATTAGATCTAGCCTAGGCTGCTTATCCATGTTTTTCAACATGAACTAGTCACAAGCTTCTACTAGAATTGGGATCATTTGCATGAATGTTTTACCTGATAACTACAACAAAAACAGTAGCTAAATTAAATGGATGTCATCTTCTGATTAAAATCATTGTGGGAAATAAGAGTTTCATCTAGAGGCATTCAGCCATGGCATTCTAAACATTATTACTTAGCTAGCTAAAGTTAGCATAACTAGCTAGCTACTTCTGTGCAAATGAAGTGTTTGCTGCCATCTAAAGTAACGCCTGGGAATGTGTTCATGGTTGAACTTTCTGTACGTCTTCCTTCAAAATTGTGGATGTTTTAGCACCACCGTGAGACAGACCGCTCTAAAGCTGGTGTCTTTTGGGAAGCTTTTTTCTTCATTTCTCTGCCGATTTGGAAAGGTTGATTAGCCTGGGAGACTGTATTATGAAGGGGAGGATGATTTCCTTCTCTCCAATACGCAGGGTGCTTTGGGAGGCCCAGTGAAGCAAGTGTGTGCCAACTACAGCAGCCCTTGCATCCTGACCCAACTCTCCCCTCTCCTTCAACCTGAATAGCTGGAGTATAGTTAGCTTAATTGGGTTTTGATATATTTAATTCAGCTAATCAGAAAGCCCAACTGGCTCCAACATCGGGCCTGCATGCCTTTCCCCCATTCCACAAAGCTCCCAGAGAACCGGGGTGGAGGAGAAGACTCCCAGACTGGATTCCCCCTCTCTCTTAAACAGTGGGAGGAAAATTAAACTGGCAAATTTGTTTTCATTGGTTCTGGGGCTTCCTTTGGGGAGTCAGAGGCTTTTAATTGTGCTCGCTGTGAAGAATTTTGTAGGGCTGCTTACCAACAACAAAACTGCCGGCTCCCTTTTCACTCCTCTTTGCCGTTCTTGAACGCTCAGGCTCTCAAACAGGAGTGTGCGAGTTTGTTAGCGAAAGGCTTGAAGTGCCGTAAATGTGGCTTTCTTTTGCATTGTGCAGGCACAGCTCTCCTTTAAGGTTTATTCCTTTATGTTACATTTATTCACAAAGGCATAAGGGTTAAAGTATTGTGATTTACAACATTGTAATAGTGTTGGGATTAGTTGTATGATTCATAACAACATCCCTCTGAAATGGTGGACTCCTGTTTTGTCTTTAGATACTGGTCATTGAAGGTTATTGTGTATTAGAGTCACGATTCTACAAAAACATCTGTGGCTTATTTGTTTGCCTAGTCATGAACTGGAGTAGCTAAATAAACTCCATGGTCCTGCAGGAGGAGCATATCATTTGTCTCTTAGAGACAGAGAAAAAGTATATGTAATATCTCAACGATAACAACAACAAAAAGAAGCCGCCGCCTCCTAATTTTCCTATTTTCTCTCTCTCTTCCATTTTTTGTGCTTTGAATTTTTCCAGTGTGTCAAAACAAGCAAAGGCTACATGGAAACGGCAGCCTTGTGTAAATATTTATGATGTAACATCTCCATGTGAATAGACTTTCCTCCGAATCCATCCATCATTACGGGCACGTCATGAAAGCCCACCTCCCGGTGGCGGCTCAGGGCCTTAGGAAGCCTCAGACAGGAGCGGCGTGTCCCCCTCTCCTTCAAAGTATTTGTTTTTCTTTTGACTGGGGGCCGACCAGCTGTGAGGGCATTTCTTGTGTCGTCCACTCCGCTTTCATTCAGCCTTGACTTCAAAGCCCATTTTGGCCCATTGTTTCTGTGACGTGGCTGGCGGCCCCGAAAAATGCCCAAACAGAAAAATGTGATGTAGGTCAAATTACAGCAGTTGTGCCTCCTGAAAAAGTGAAATTCTTATGGTCCAAATGTAAAGCCCTGGTTACCGCGTAGCCCTAGCTTTTGTGTTTGGATGTCCACCTCCTCACTTGCACACACCAAGTCTGAATGCTGTAGTTGTTGTTTGTGGAAAAGAGCTGAAAGCATTGTGTAGAATTGACATCTAAACAACAGTTTTAATCCCAGGTCTTTATGAAAGATTTTAGTGCAGTGTCTATGATAGAACAACACCAACCAGACACAATGCTTTTTCTCCAAATTCACTCTTTCCTTGTAACATTTGGAACACCTACAGACTTAAGTTGGAAAGGTAGTACAAATGTAGGAAATTGTCTTCTCCTTTGCCAGTTACCCAAGTAGACACTGACGTGAATTTTAAACTTTGTTGCAACAGGTCAATTAGTAGTGGAAAACCTATTAGGGAAGGACATTTTTCTTAGTACTGTACTTTGAGATCATTTGCTTGTGCAGGTATGAATGAGACTTGATAGAGATTTTGAAATGTTAGTTCTGTTTGGGCCTGTATGTCTTTGAGTTGTGTAATTGTATGTAGATATGGAACTTGTCTTGGTGTTGTTAGAAACGAGAGGAAAAAGTGATCTGCTGGCTTTTTTCCCACAAGCCACAAACTTCAGAGTATGTTCCTTTTTCTATGTAAGTATGTGTGTGTGGCTATTATCGTGATGTGGTTGTCCTATTCCGTACTTGATTACCAAGGTTTTAGGCTTTTCGTCTTGCACAACTTATCTGCAAAAAATAGGTGTCGCAAATGTTAGTCAAGTATTGCCAACCCAGCCTCTAATAATACTAACATTAGCCACAGAGGATTGCTAAAATGTGATTAATACATCAGCACTCTGACAGACTGAGCCACAGTCTGAAAAAGGTAATATGGATTATTACAACGGTTGCGGAGCTCAACGCCGCCATACAAGTTTATCCATTTATCTGCAATGATGAGACTCCTTTGTGTTGTGTAGCATTGTAACATCTATTTAAATAACAAAAGATATCATTCACGTGCACAGTTGTAGACCCTTACTGTTGTTTAATATTCAAACCATGCCACAATGCACACACAAAAAGGAAGTATTGGGCAAAAACTTGACTTGGAAATTCCATTGAACATCCACAGCATTATACATTTTCATTATTAATTGACAGCCATGCTTCTAGCATTGGATCCATTTTCCCGAGCTTAGTGTATCCGATTACCTTCAAATACAAGTGTTGTTCCTTTATTGTTAAATGTAAATTTGTCAAATGCTAAATTCACAAATTTTTTGTTATTTGTGTGTGTTTGTGCGTGTGTGTGCATGTCTGTGTGTGTGCGTGCTTGCTTATGATGGGTGTGTGTGTGTTTGTTGCACTCAGTTGGCTTTGAAGGGTACACAGAGTAAATGCCATTTTTCTCTCTTTTTGAGTGCCTCTTTTCTCTCAGCGGATCCATTCAAGCTTTCAATACCTTTTCTCCACCCTTTTTTCCCCTGTCTCTTTTTTCAGCGAGCAGGAGGGTTTTACTTTACTCCTTTGTCATCCTAATTGATTGCATTAACCTTTTGAGTATTGAATTTCCTGTGCATCACGCCGAGCACAATGTGGAATATTATCATAATCCCTCCAAGTAATGGACACAGGGCAATCAACAATGCTTTGGGAAAAGTACATCTTTGAAAGATGGAGCATCATATTATTTTCAATCAAAAGGGCTAGCTGCACAGGCCTGGCAGGCGTTGGGAAACTTTGACAATGTCTTAAGTGGGGGGTTTTCATCTTTGAAGCACACGTTTGCCACTTTGAACCTTTGTTCTCGTCACTGTGTTTGGAAATGGTTAGCTTAACTGTGTGAAAGGGTCCTTTTTAATCCTTTTATCTTGATGAAAATAATGTACCTGTATAAGCCTATCTAACAAGGCTGCAGCCTTAATAATATCAGCCATGCATGATTTGTCTAGTCGTGTCTTCTATTTTTCAATTACTGTAGAAAGGATGCTTTTGGTACAGATGCTGATATCTATGGAGTTGGAATGTAATTGCCTCAATATTGGTGTGTCATAAACAAAATGCATTAATAGATCGTCATTTTGTAAACGATATGAACAAGTGAAAACTCTTACCTCCTGTTATTGAAATGTATCGTGAAATGTAAGTGGTTACATTGTATTTGAGAATATAACCAATTGTTATGAGCTAGAATAAGGAGATTATTTGCTAACACTTTATTTGAAGGGTACCTACATAAGGATTTCATAACACATTAATAACGCATACTTGTCTAAAGAAGCCCTTATAAAGGTACCCTTCAAATAAAGTGTAACTGATTATTGCAAGTGGCAAATGATTATAAAAGAGGAGATCTATAGCACTTAAGTCCTGTGACAAAACCCTGCTTTACTGCACCACAGTATATGTACATTCTAGGTCCTCCTCACCTGAAGTCACTTCTGTGAATTTTCATCCTCAGGATGAAGTGGCTTTAGAGACAAGAATAGCCCTTGATTTACTTTGCTATTGCTGGGGCACGTCATTTAATCTCTTTACCCGCTTTAGATTAGCCATTTTTGGTTTAGGAGGCCATGTACATGGATTTGCCTGCTTTTAAAAATACTCTTTGCAGGAGTCAGAAATATTTTTTACGTTTCTAGAGTGTTGTCCTGTAAACCTACGGAATGATGTCATAAACGCTGTTGGTCCAACAATAGTTGTTCTATTGCATGTTTCAGTCAATTTGTGTCATACTGGATACCCTTATGTCTGGGTTCTCTCTAGGGCATGTCTGACAGAAACAGAAAGGGAACACTTTACATGAAGAGTATCTACATAATAACACATTCATAACCCATACATAACCCATAAGCAATACACAAGTCTAAAATACAAATGTAGTATTGCAGTAGGGCTGTACATGGCACTACTGTGACATAACAAATACATGACATTGACATAAGCAGGTATGAAATTATTATGCACTTCTTATTAATGGGTTATGCATGGGTTATGAAGTCCTCATGTAGGTACCCTTCAAATAAAGTGCCACCAAATAGGCCGGTGCACAATTGGCCCAGCGTCATCTGGGTTTGGCCGGTGTAGGCCGTCATTGTAAATAAGAATTTGTTCTTAACTGACTTGCCTAGTTTAATAAAGGTAAAAAAAAGAAAACACTTAAATCAAAGCCTACAGACATAAAGCCTACACAAATCTGTCATATGGACAAAAACTGTAGGTCATTACGGTTAGACAACCTACTTCTCATGCCTTCAGTACTTATACTCTTGTAAAGATGCATACAATGGTTAGAAGCACAACCAAATCAGATGTTTATAATGTCATGCTTCATAAGTGTTAATGTCATAGGTCATGAGCATAATCATGATGCCGTTCTTATGACAGCCTTATGTAGCTTAATGTCAGTAATGTCAGTGAGCTTAAATGGAAGTGTCACGGAAATTACACAGATCAACCTTGAGCCTAAGTATGCCTAACTATTAGAGGCAGTGGACGTTTGTAAAAAACATGACGACCAACTGTGCCAGTTTTATGTGACACCTGATCGGTGACAAGTTCTTTGCAGCACAATAATAGCTACACTGCAACCACAATAAATAATTTTGAGATCCCAAACGTAGTGTACTGAGCAGAATTCAACAACATGCTCAACACAACCACAGCAAAAAACAGTATGAGTTCTAGCAAACACCAGGCAGTAGGTTTGGATTAGCAAGGTTAAAAGTCACAGCTTTGTTTGGGCCTTTATTGGTGGAATAAAAACGGTCCTTTCATCAAAAACCCTGTGCGTATTTGCAATGCTTGTCGGATTGCAGGGTTGTTGAATTTCCAAACCTGACAAAAGAGCCTGTCTGTATATGGCGCTGTCCTACACTAAAGCCACCTGGCTTTTTTAACAGTCTCTTTTGTATTTCACTGTAAACACCAGTATAAAGGCATTCAAGTAATTGATTGTTAAGCAACAGATATAATCTGTGTTATCATGTTTCCCTAGCAACAACATCTATTGTCTGGGTCTGCTTAGATGAATTGAAGCTAAACACTCCTTAATTCATATCAACTCTATTATAAATTTTTTCAGCAGGGGAAAGAAAAAAAATCAATTGAACGAGGCCTTTATGTACAGACAGATGCCGTTTTTTGATCAATAATTGTTTTAAACGGGGATGGAGTGTTTTGGTTTGATGTTGTCTGGTTAGTTATTCAAACATATCATGTCCACTGGTGCTCAGGAGTCCTTATGTAAAAAAAACAAAAAGGATTTCAAATATAGCAATTTCACCTTTTAGGCTTAGCGTTTGGCACATCACCTGTCCCTTATTGATCAAAACAGAATGGTGTGATTGAGTGGGTCAAAAGATAGGTCAAGGTCAGTGAATGACGCAAAGCCCTCACCCTGTCCATCTTTTGTATTCCATCAAGCTTCACTGATATTCCAGTGGGAAAACTGTTTGCCCTAGGCATATGGAAACTAAAGGCCTTAAAAATGAAAGCACCCATTGAGTTGCCGAATATTGACATATCCTCGTAATTCTCTGAATGTCATGGATGATGATCAACCATTTGACCAATATATGCTTCAATGTAAGCAAGTGAAGTCTCAAGGCGTACTAGGTAGTCTATAAAATGAGGATGAAAACTCTTGACCCAAGGTCAAGCTCTGTTTACCTGTCTCAGAGGAGAAGTGGGTGGTGTCCTCACAGATTATTCACAGTCAGATTAACAAGCCACACAACACATCCGGGACCATCATCACCATAGACCTAAAGTTGTCAAGCTGCATGCAGTTTGTTTAGTTGTGTGATGGGTTACCAGACAGGGCTTCATAAAATATATAGTTTTGAAAGTCTACGTAGTGAGTACATTAGAGGATCCTACTTCATTACTAGAGTCTTGGTAGGACGACAGGCACTTTCGACATTAATATCTATTATCCTCTGATAAATGGCGTCAAACGAAGCTGCAGTGGATAGGCTTTCGTTGACATAGCCATCATGTCAAACATGCCTCAGCAGGGGGATTCTGAGTTCTGTGGCTACATACTGTACCCTAAAACTGCTGCTAAAGACATCTCTCTCAGGGTATCAGTTTCATCCTTAGATTTGGGTGCCGGCAGAGCTGGGAGCTGGGATTTTTTACATTTATTTACGCAACTGGCAATCGGTGTCCTGTTTCTTGGCTCCTGTGACTTAGCCAGCTGTCACTTATCAGTGTACACCAAGTTCAAGCTTCCCAACTGGCACCCTATTCCCTACTTAGTGCACTACTTTTGACCAAAAGCCTATAGGTCTCCAGTTATGCGGTGATAAACCAATGGAAGGGATGAGGATCCCGCAAGTGCAATATGTAAGCTGCATGTCCAGGACATGTTTGGTAAATATAGCTAGCGCATTGCAAATGGAGCTGGCTTGAAAATTGTCCCCCCAACCATTTCCCTACCTTGAAACTTGTTGCGTTAAGGCACATGTGTCAAACTCTTTCCACGGAGGGCCGAGTGTCTGCGGGTTTTCACTCCTCCCTTGTACTTGATTGATGAATTAATGTCACTGATTAGTAAGGAACTTCCCTCACCTGGTTATCTAGGTCTTAATTGAAAGGTAGGACCAAAAACCAGCAGACACTAAGCTCTCCGTGGAATGAGTTTGACACCCCTGCGTTAAGGCCTGAAACGGACACTTTGGTTGTCACTCTCTTCCTCTCTCATTTTCCTCTTTCTCGCTGACATTAGCTCTCTGTCTCCCTCTCCGCCTCTCTCTCGCTCTCTCTTTCTCTCTCTCTCAGTCCTATTCACAGACAGATATAGAAACAATCCTTATTGATCTAATCTGGTTACGGCCTGCTATTTTCAACAGTTCCATCGAAAAACTCCCGTCCTCCCCCTCTCTCTCGCTCTCTCCATCTCCCTCCCTCCCTCCCTCCCTCCCTCCCTCCCTCCCTCCCTCCCTCCCTCCCTCCCTCCCTCCCTCCCTCCTTCCCTCCCTCTCTACCCCCCATCTGCCCTGACCTACATGGCAGTCACATGGCCCCGGCTCCCTGGCTCGGCATTTTATGGAAAATCTGCGGGAGAGATAAAGCCACAGGGTTATAAGTGTTATCCCTGCCTGTCCTTTGAGGAGGGCTAAAGACTGAATGAGGTGTTATTGTACCAATGCTGTTGGACACACACAGGCAGTAAAGAGGATCTCTCTCTCTCTCCCTCCTTCCCTCTGTCTCTCTCCTCCCCCCTCTCCCTCTCCTCAGTTTGATTGGATTTAGTGGAGTGCCACCGCTGTGACTTTGGGGGATTTATCTTTCCTTGTTGCTGTCGTCTGCAGCCTGGCTCGTGTTATTTACTTAACTTGTCCAGAAATGGACCCCCGATCTGGAGCTTACCCCGAAGCGAGCGAGTGAGTGAGAGAGAAGGCGAGTGAGCAGCTTGCACTAGTTAAGATGTGCCAGGCCCTCACTGTATGCTTGCTTGCCCCCTCGCTCGTCTAGCTCCCTCGCCGCTGCTGAGGGGTTAGTTTTGCGCTGTGACCGAGTCCCCTTCACACTGTCGCCCGCCTGTACATTTTCTGCTGCCCTTGCTATTCAGCCAATTACACCAAAAGAGCTTTAGCGATTTTTACCCCCCCACCTGGTCGTGGATTTATTTATTTATTACACAGACGAATGTAAAGCATCTCTGAAGGTTAAAAAAATGCTGAATTTCATAGTGCTTATAATGTCAACTTTTTTATCGAGATGAGCTAATCAATACATGTCAAGCCTGCCTTGCGCAAAACAAATGCACACACAATAGATAAAACCTAATAGGGCTCTTTGCCTTTTACGCTTCAATTTTGACCCATTCTTAATGTCAATATCAATTAGTCGAAAACATAGGGAATTCCATGAAAGTAAATAAGCGCGGCGAAACAGCACCGTCGTTAGAGGATAACATATCACTTTCACTCTAATACAAGTAATAGTGTTCCAAATAAGCAGTGTGCAGAATCCCCTCTTGTTGTGCTGTGGGTCAACGCTATAACATATTTGAGCCTTTATTGAAGCTTTATTAGTCAATTTTGGGTTTTATATGCTCTTTTGTGAAGGCAACAGTTGTGTCCCAAATGGCACCCTATTCCCTATACAGTGCACTACTTAGGGAATAGGGTGCCATTTGGGATGCGGTCAACAAGGAAGTTAAAGAGCTGCAGTTGACCAGATAAGAGACACAGGCTCCAGGATGATACAATCCTAGTCTGTTGATTGAATAAATGGTCAATGACCCTGGTTTATCTTGAGTTAGGAGCACATGTTAACTGCCCCAATTCTGAGAGAATGTAATTTTACACTGAGAGTATTCCCAATAAGACAACTTAAATAGCAAATCCTACTGTTTAAACCGTTTAAAAATAGTAATAGAGAAGGTCAAGTCAAAGTGAGTGGGATTAAGTCAAATAAGTCTTATTAAACCCAGGTTAAGGTAAATAACTGTGAGTGTCTCACTGTACACTACAGTGTACATCTATGTTTTATGGAGCCGTGTTAGTCCCCTATACCTCTGTGCTGAGAGGTAATAGTCTCTGTCTGTCTGTAAGCCCTGACATTAATCTGGTCTGTCCCTCACTGTCTGCTTCAGTCACGTTACGGTCTGTCCCTCACTGTCTGCTTCAGTTGCGTTACATATTTAATAGTTGGTTTAGAAGGACGCTCGCCTGCGGGTAGGAAGTATATTACCTCTTAAAAAGCTGAGCTGCCATGTTAACAGTGCCCTTTTACAGACTCACGAGGCCTCCTTTTCATTTAGAATACTGGTCTTTCCTGTTCTTGTTATGTGTTTGGTACCTTCTTAGAAACTGATGGCTTGTTGAAGCTAGGACTGGGAAGCTAGGACTCAGTCATATACAGTGCATAAAGTACATGACCTAGTGTATGTGAAAACTTGGGATAATTATCAATAGAATGTTGAATGTAGTCAAGACATCCAAAGCAGATGAGGAATGTATTCATAGCATTCTGCCATATTGCATTCTGGTGCTAAAGTGGCCAGAGCAGATATCTTCTGAAATATTTGATTAGCAGCTTTGCTCCATTTGTCATGACGTCTTTGAGAAGAAATGTCTCTAATGATCGGTTTTAGCTCCACAGTGAGCAGTGTATTAGAGGCGACTTGCCCCTGGGTTGATGTTCAACCCCATGGGCCAAAAAAAAACATGAAGTAAAGTAGTTTTTTCGTCTCTCGTAAAGAAAACCAAGAGTTACCCAAGTTATAATTGTGTGTAAAAGAATTGACACACCACAAAAGCACAGTGTGCCAAAACAAGAAAGCAACTGAAGAAAGGGCTTTTCTACCAGTGTAAACTGAACCACGCCTAACAGTGGGAACGGAAAGCAAAAGTGCTTAATGTGACAAAATCAAGACAAAAACACTCCAAGGGGAGGTTAGAATTAGGATCCTAAAAGATTTATGCCACCATTTTATTTATAATTTGTTTTCTTTAACTTATATTCAAATTGAAGACTTGAAACTGAATATTTGATGGGCACAGCCCAGAACTAAGGATGTTGTGTTGGCAAGGCGAAAAAACAAAGAGGAGCAACAACAAGGAAGTGTATTTTGAAAAGTTGTTACTAGAAAAAACACCCGGACCGGCTAGCGCTTGCACAAATGGCTCGTTAATTACGTTTGGGGCGTTAGCTATCCTCAGGTTTGCGTTGAGCCCTGGTGAGGCTAGCATGCACCTTCCCGTATGCACTGCTCTCAGTGCTGGGCACTCTCTGCGCACAGAACACCATCTGCATTTTGCTGTTAACGCGCCTTCACATTCGAGGGAGGATTAGGAGGAAAATCCCCTGTTTTTTTTCAACCGGTTGACAAATATCAGATTTGTCTCAAGAAAATTAGCTCCATCCATATCTCCCGCCATATGACACACATAAAAGATTATCTCTAATACCCGGCCAGCTTGAGTATGGAAAAAGCAGATTAAAGTTTCAGTTTGGTCATATTTACAGGTCCACTTCGAGCGTTTGGCTGCCTGTGAGCGACGCCAGACAGACCTCTTCAAAAGGAGTGAACCCCTCTGTACCTCTCTGAAACTAGACGTTTGTTTCTAAACAATTACAAGTCGTATTTATCTAATACATCACCGCCCAATCCAGTCTGAAGGTTGTCTTTCTCTTATGGGCCTTTTAAACAAACAAAGTGAGCCATTAAAGAGCCTTAAAGTGAATAACAGCAGCAGGTGTCTTTTCAGACAGAGCTTTGTAGTGTTTGCAGGGCATGCTGAGCTGTTGTTTTAGCCGCCCATTGGGAAAGGAGAAAGGGGTGGCTGGGAAATGGGCCTAGTGGTGACCTGAGACCCTAGCTGGTGCTGTCCTTATTATCATCATGAATTTGCTCTGCCGTAATTCATAGTTTGTCCTATACTATGCATATTCGACAAAAGCTTTTAATTTACTTAAACACAACCTACTTGCATTTTCTCTTTCGCCTCTGGATGTAGACTACTCTCTGCATTTCCGTTGAACATTCAGTGATAGTGAAATATCTCGCTTTAAATTCCCATTGGTCAGTGAATGCATTTGAAAGGAGGTTTTCCCGACAAAAATAAGCTACTTGAGCTTCAATGGGGTCAGCTCTATGGCCAGTGAAAGGTCTCCTTGCGTGGCTGCACATGAAGTGCTATTCCCATCGCGATGAATCAGGGGATTTAAACATATGAGGACAGTATTCCTTAAGCCCCCTCCATTATCAAATCCATAATCGGCATCTGCTGCCGGTGAGAGAGAAAGGACCGTACAGGCCTAAGGTCTACCTGTATCACTGATGCGGCTGCAGGCTCCCTGCTTCTGCTTTAAGACCACTGGCCCACCCAGATGTTGCCTTATGAGCGCAGGAGCCCCATAAATGAAATTAAGGTGTCAATTAGTAAATTACGGCGTAATAACTCAGAGGGCAGACATTTAGAGACAGAGAGCACCTCGACTAAGTTCATTTCCTTCAGCCCAGGAGCTTCGAGTTTGGCACACGTCACTCTCCACCCCAGACTCGCTGAACAAGGGCCACAGCGCTCTTCCCCTAATTTTATTTTCCCCTGGATATCTTTTTTTGATCAGCAATTTCCTTCTGTGGGTTTGTTTTTCGAATGCAAGGGATGCACTTTTTCTCTCCCCAGTTTGGCTTGGGAGAATTTTATAATTTAGTAATTAAAATCTTTGTTAGGCTTTAGAAATTGCATCTAATTGAATTTAATGGGTAGATGAATTTCAATTTTATTTGATTAGCGGGACCCCTGGCATAGGTATTTATGGAAAAAACTCTACAAAAATATGCTGTGTGGGCTAAAATGGCATAATAGAATTACAGATAATCAGATTTCTCCGTCATGAATTTCGCTCTAATTTTCCATTAGATAGCTGGTTTACAAATATTTGCTCATCTGCGATGGGAAAGGCTATCTGTCTAAAATGATTATGGACCGAGCCTTCAGAAATATGTCCCGTTTTTTCCTTCCCTTGTTTTGTCTTCCCTTTTAAAAACCAGATTGCGAGGGATCAAAATTAGGAAGATTGCATTATGGATGTCTGCATCCGGGAGAGAACTGCGGAAGATATGATGATTAAAGGCAGGGGATGAAAGCACTGTTTTGAAAAATGTATTGACAGTAAAACACATTTTATCCATATAATCTCTGCTCTCAGTAATATCATTTAGCACTGTATTATACAAGACAAAATATATTATGCTGACAAACATACAGTACCTCATATCAGCTTGTGAAAGGGGACATTTTAATAACTCCAATCATATATACAGACAAGGATTTACCATATCAAATGAATATCAATACTCAATCATAATTATGAAAGTGACGCATATCATCAAGATGTTGATCATTAAGACTTTGGCACATAACCGTCACCAGTGTGCTAGGTATGTCAAAGTTTAATATTCAGCACCTTCTCTGTGCAAAAATAAATATATAATGCTATATAAACAGACGTGAGAGGGAATAATATCCAACATCACAGACTCCCTAGAACAACACAAGGGCAAATGCTTTTGTCAAAGCCCGCTTGAAGCCACTGCACCAGAATTGAGCTTTGGCACATTCAATTTCCTGCCAATTTTACAAACTCGTGAGAGTAAGTGTCAGAATAAACTAAACTTGATTATCCGTTAAAAAACACAAACTCTTTAAATTTGTCTTACTCTGGGAGAAAAGTTAAGGACACCATCCCTCTGTAACCAACACCTTCCGCCCATACCCTAGGCCATGTATCCTCCACTAGCCAACCTCTTAGCAAAGCCCCCCCACACACACACACACTCCCCCCTCCTCAAGTTAGCTCACTCACTCTTTGCCCTGAACTGCCAGAGACAGCAAGAGGGGTTCAAAAACACAATCTAACACTCGGCAAAGGTCAGATTTCTCACTCGGCATGTCCCTGAGCTTTGGGCACAAAAGCCCCTGAATTCACATCTTTCAACTGGGCCCTGGCTTTTGTCCTAGTGGAATGGAGGCCTGCGAGTGGGCCCTGCTTCAGACCAGCCCCTCCTGGAGTGCGCAGTCAGGGGCGACCAAACGTCTGGCGCAGCGGCCCTTTGACTGATGTACCCCTGCCATGTCACACCCCCACAAACCCCTCCCTACCACCACACCTCACCCTCAACACTCTCCAGCATGCCCCATACAATACTCGGAGACCACATCAAACGAACGGCCCCCTCAGTTCTTATTGAAAAATAATGGTATCGCCCCCAAAAATGGCATCTAGAGGGCCCGAGTGCCTGCAATACCCATCCTCCCTAGAGGGCCCGAGTGCCTGCAATACCCATCCTCCCTTTTGCAGAGTTTTCTTTTTACATCAACAGAACTGCTGCACTTCACAGTACAAGAAAAAACATAATCCCATGTCCAGTTAGTGCTTGTTGTGATAGTTGTATGTGTTTAGTCAGATAGACAGATTAATGCTCGAATATCAATCAGCATTAAAACCACCCCTGTTCTGTAAACGGGTGATGATGTCAGGATATTTTCAAATTCTATCCATCCATAAAGTGTGAGGCAATGCACTGTACTAGACAATTCATTTTTGTTGCACGGGTCTAAGTTCAATGTGGGACTGTCTTGAAATTGCATAAATCATTGGTACTGTAGTTTACTTTACTGTTATTGTTATGAGTGGGGAATTTGGGTCTTAGGCCTGCCTTACATTTACATTACATGTAATTTAGCAGACGCTCTTATCCAGAGCGACTTACAGTTTAGTGAGTGCATACATTATTATTTTTTTTTCATACTGGCCCCCCGTGGCAATCAAACCCACAACCCTGGCGTTGCAAACCAACTACCAACTGAGCTACATCCCTGCAGGCCATTCCCTTCCCTACCCTGGACGACGCTGGGCCAATTGTGAGCCGCCTCATCGGTCTCCCGGTCGCGGCCTGCTACGACAGAGCCTGGATTCGAACCACTCGGGAGGCCTTCTTAACTACAGATTGAAAAAGTTATTCATGTACCTATAATTCCCAGAGTGCATTATACAACTTGTTATAAGCATTCATAGCTGCTCAAGGTTATTTCTATCCTTGACATAATGGCTATAAATGCATTCATAATGAAATAAACACACAGGAGATATATGCATGCATGTATAAGTTTGCATTATCAAACTTGCCACTCATAACCGCTCATGGCTTCTTATTATAGTCCACCCTATGTACATTTATAAATGCTTATAATACAGTTATAATGATAATGCATCACACACAGGTTGTTCATAGTAGTGATGGGAAGTTTGGCTCTTTTTACTGACTCTGATCTTTTCGACTCGTTCAGTCAAAAGAACGAAACGTTCTACTAATTTCGTTCATTTGAGTCAGTAATGGCCAGAGCACGCAGGACCCCCTGCCGGTGAACAATTAACTGAAAACTCGAAATAGTCATGATTCTACAAGCCTCTCGTTCACATGTCGTTCACCATAAGGGGCTTATTTAAGCTGTCATTTGTGACTGAGACTTGTAAAAGCGGGCTTTAAACAATCTACATTTGTTGATTGCTAGGCATAGAAATACAATTATTTCTTGGTACATTTGAAATGAGGTCTAGTTGTGGCTGCAACTGGACTAGATTGTGAACGACTCTTGGCGGAATGCATTGCTTTGCTTGACTGCTGTGAGGGTGATAAGCACAATACAGTTCACGAATTGCAGCACCCCAAACGATTCGTTTTCAAGTTTGAGTTTGTTGAGCAGAGGCTGTGTATGTTTTGCTTCTACAAAGCTGTGTCCATCATAACATTCAAAAATCAATTAATTGCATTCATTCTTGCACCATGCGATCAATTATCAGTTCTAAACATGTATTTTTCTTCTCTATGCTGCCTGCAGCATGATCTATTTTGCCTGCATGCATATATGACAAACAGTTGTTGGCCGGAGCACGTCTCCGGACGAGCATGTATTAATTCTGCTGTGTAGAATTCATTGTGGCCAGTTGGTCAAACGAACTACAAAAATGTACGATTCACTCAGAAGAACGAATCATGTCTCTCAAGTCAGTAAAAAGAGTTGTTAAAAAAGAACGAATCCTTCACAAACTACACATCACTAGTTCATAGATTATACTGAACAAAAATATAAATGCAACATGTAAAGTGTTGGTCCCATGTTTCATGAGCTGAAATAAAAGATCCCAGAAATGTTCCATACCCGCAAAAAGCTTATTTAGCTCAAATGTTGTGCACAAATTTGTTTACATCCCTGTTAGTGAGCATTTCAAGAAGCTGATTAAACAGCATGATCATTACGCAGGTGTACCTTGTACTGGGGACAATAAAAGGCCACTCTAAAATGTGCAGTTTTGTCACACAACACAATGCCACAGATGTCTCAAGATTTGAGGGAGCATGCAGTTGGCATGCTGACTGCAGGAATGTCCACCAGAGCCACAGATGTCTCAAGATTTGAGGGAGCATGCAATTGGCATGCTGACTGCAGGAATGTCCACCAGAGCTGTTGCAAGATAATTGAATGTTCATTTTTCTACCATAAGAATTTGGCAGTACATCCAACCGGCTTTACAACCACAGACCACGTGTAACCACGCCAGCCCAGGACCTCCACATTCGGCGTCTTCACCTGCGGGATCGTCTGAGACCAGCCACCCGGACAGCTGATGAAACTGTGGGTTTGCACAACCGAATAATTTCTGCCCAAACTGTCAGAAACTGTCTCAGAGAAGCTCATCTGCGTGCTCGTCGTCCTCACCAGGGTCTTGACCTGACTGCAATTTGAATACACAGAGATACCATAATAATATATAAAAATAATATGCCATTTAGCAGACGCTTTTAAAGCGACTTACAGTCATGTGTGCATACATTTTTACGTATGGGTGGTTATTTATTCGAATTTCGTGTCACAATTTTCTTCGTAATGCATTTGTGTACATTACACAATTTTCTTATGAATTCCAATTTGTTGTGGCTAACATTAGCTAGGTGGTTAACGTGGCTAAGGGGTTAGGGTTAGAGATTAGGGTTAGGTAATGTGCTAGCTAAGTAGTTAAAGGTTTAAGGTTAGGGTTAGCTAACATGCTAGCTAAGTAGTTAGAATGTAGTAAGTAGTTGCAAAGTTGCTAATTAGCTAATTTGTGTCTATTTCACAATCTATTATAATGAGTTGCTGTAACAGGTCATACTTGCTATTGGCATTCATAATAGCTCATGGCTCCTTATTATAGTCCTATGTAAATATATTCATGCTTATAATGCTTTCATAATGCATCACACAGGTTGTTCATAGAAAGTTATTCTACTTACAGGTCCTATGATACCCTCTCTACATTGTTTAAACATTGTTACACATATATAGCCTCTACATGTAGGCACAGCATAAGCACGTATAACTGGTCATAAGTAAGTATAAACACATTCATTAAGCAGTATTGCTAAGCTTTAGACCGAAGTTTGCTTTGGTAATGCTCCACATGAAGATCACATCTCACCCACTCCAGTTAATCCTCAAAACAAATCAATTAGTATAGTATACATTAATATACTATATACTATAATATTTTACCTGTACCATTAGGCCGTTCTGAGAAAAAAAGTCACTGAAGACCCTTAGAAACCTGAAAACATGTTGCTTGTGGTTGCAGTTCAGCTTCACGTAAAACAATATTAGTCACTGAATCTTTATCTAATGTCTACTCTAAAATTGTTGTGGATTTAGTATTTACCTAGGCTAGTGAATGTATTTTAATGGCAGGATCAGGGTGTAGGCCTTTGAATCGAGTCCTTGTTAGGCCATTTCCCCCTTTTAAGTGCTGTATTAAGGAGGAGACATTTTTCCATTATTTACTAGGATGACTCATCGTAATTACAGAATCAACCAAAACCTGTTTTATGTACACACTTTGGACTTTGCTGCCAGCAATCAGGAACTGAAGCCTTGACTCATATCATAGAATTATGTTTCTTGTTTTTTATAACCATAGACAAGTATTTCCCCTTTTTCAAAAACACTGA
Organism: Coregonus clupeaformis; assembly: GCF_020615455.1. Classification (NCBI taxonomy): domain Eukaryota; kingdom Metazoa; phylum Chordata; class Actinopteri; order Salmoniformes; family Salmonidae; genus Coregonus; species Coregonus clupeaformis. Next base: position 25,432,460 of record NC_059215.1, read on the forward strand.
ATGCTGGTGTTATTCTTTTAAACACTTTCTTTGTTATAAAAATTGTTGTTACTTATTCGTCATTGAAGTTGTTTGTGTTAGAAAGCATACAAATGTCTCAAGGTTATCTAGGTTACTTTCTAGTACGTTTGAATGATCTTATACTATGTGTATGAAATGTGAATATTTTATATGGTACACTGGTAATATTGAACATTATGTTCAGAATGTCCAGAGCCAAACTTTGCATGCCACTGCGGAAGAAACTGCCAGGCAAATAAGCTCGGGGTTTGTCTTATAAAGTATTGATTGTCACCTGGTAACGGCTGTCGTTTATAATTTCACCTGAAATTACAATGAAAACGGATACCTTATCAGAGAAGGGAAGGAGCGAGGCAGAGAGAGTGAGAAAGGTGAGAGAGAGAGAATGAAAGAGAGAAAGAAAAAATAAAAGCGTGAGAGAAAAGAGAGAAAGATAATTAATTAAAGAAACACTGCTGAAAAAGAGGCAAGTTTGTTTGTTGGGGTGGTTGGGAGCAATATTTCATCTACCTGTACATTTCTAAACCAACAGTGCTGGATAAAGTATGTGAATCTGGTCAATACTCTTGTTTTCTTCCCGTAAGGGACTTCAGTCAATGTGATATATTTATAAAAGTATTCAAGAAGTGTTGTGTTCATAATCTCCAGTTGCAATGCATGTTTGTTTTTCAACCCATGCCACTTTTTAATTGTTATACCATAAAATATATAGGTATTATGCAAAACATTAGTTTATTATAGTACTACAACCTGAATAATATCCATCAAACTACCTGATAAAATGTTGAAAAAATATTATAATCTTAGTCTACCTTTGAAAATCATAAAAGGTCAGGTTTCTGAGCAATATCCCAGAAGTGTGTAATATCCTATATGAACCATTATTTCCCCCCTAAACCTCTTTTTAATGTTGCTCCCTTCCTCATTTGAATAGAGCCAGGCAAGGCTCCACCCCAAGAGAGTTGAAAGGCTAGTAGACCACAAAGATGGAAAGGGCCAGCCCACTGAGGGGAGGAAAAAAACTGCTCCCGTTCCTGCTCTGCCGTAATTTCCTAGCCTATTCAGACAACACCACCAACAGCTTGGTGTGTGTGTGTATGGGAGCGAACCAGAGGGAGAGAGCGAGCGCACGAGAGGGAGAGAGCAAGCAAGCAAGGGGAAGGCTCTGTATTCTTTCACCCACCCACCATCAAACTACAGAGAGGAGGGGCCAGACCCCAGCTGCCAATCAAATTCACTCGTGGCAGCCGGCATTATCTCAGCAACAAACTATTGACAGATTACATGTCAAGGAGTTTAGTGCATGATTGAAGGAAGCCTTTTTATCTAGTTACTTTTCCGCTCTGCTTCCCCCTTCACCAACCAACCATTCTAATGATTTTCTAACAGAGTTTAGTAATATTATGAAAGTTACATGTCTGAGAGGATTTAACTTCGACTTCCCTGAATATGGTGAGTACTCTTCTTCTTCTTCTCTACTATCTTGGTCAGATGTTTTATTAGTTGGCACTTAAAGGTGTGCCTTTATCACTGACTAAATATACAGAGAGGGGGGAAGTTGTCCAATATTAAACTACACATGCTGTGTAGATATATACCAGAGTGTACACCCTTATTTATAGCTCTTTGACAGTGCCCAACGGTGGTTGCAATATCAAAATGTGATCTCTTAGTTCACGAGCACACATTACAATGTACTCATAACACTGTGTAGCACATTCAAGTGGGAAAAAAAGTTCGCTGAGCCAGTTTCATTTTCTCCTGTAAGAGTCAAAGTGTATATCTGTGCTCTGAGGTGAACCAGCAAACACACTGCTAGGCATTTTCACTTCATTTTCTCTTTTAGAATGTTTGGTTCCTTTATTTGGTATTATGATTTTGAGTAGATGTATATGCTCCATACTGTAGAAATACAGGCTGGGTTCACCCTCGTAGGTATGTGAAATGGCATTAGGGTGCATTGAATGGCCTAAGGGTTTGTTGCCAAGGGGACAAACCAAACAAACTGTTGTGTTCGTTATGTTGTCACACATGTAAAGGGCTCACAGCAACAACTGCTATCCCTTTCTTTGGTTGCTCCATTCATTTTGAATTGAGTTTAGGCATACATAACTAAAACAGGAGACAACACAGAATATATACACATACACAGTACCATATATACAATGATTTACCAAATGATGTGTATGTCTTAAATATCGTAGGAATGTTCAATATTCATACGGCGTGAAATATCTGATCCAGAGCTTGTTAGACCACAGCTTGTGCTGAAACATTTCTTGGTGTCATTCTCCCCCATGCTTTTTTGGACTAACCTGTTTATAAATTCCAATGGATTACATTTCTTACTTATACTTTGCTATTCTAATCTGGGATACTTTTAAAGTCAGTTAACAGATTAAATGAAGCCTTGCCATATTCTTGAATATCTATGAATGTGGCTCATCGTATAGCTGTGTACTGTATGTTTGTGTGTTTGTTTATTGCGCATGTGTGTTTGTGTTCTCCTCTCTGTATATGAGTGTGTGTGAGTATTTTTCCTATGCGTAATTTAATTATTTTTTACCATTGATACTGATGACTGTGTTACTTTTCTGTGAGTCGTTCTGGACTCACACTGTCTGTAACTTCACTTATTTATGTTTCACGCAATTAATTTAAACAAACACTGAAGATAGCAATAAACATAGTCAATTCCTGTTTATAAGTTCCTGAAATCACTATTTTGGTGAAAGATTGTTCATCATTTTGAAAGCAGCCTTTTGTATGGCAAAAAATGACAGAACATTGCTGAGAACATTTGGTTGATGAAATTGTTAAATATATTTTTTCACTTTCAATTCATATAAACTTAATTGAATTATGCATTTTACTACCCTTTATTTAAAGTACGCTTTGATATAGTGTACAATGGGTTTTGCTATAACTAAATAATGCCCTTTTCCTGTATCATATTTGATACCTTACTTTCAAATAAGATATCATTTTCTCTCTCTCTGTCTCTCTCTCTCTCTCTCTCTCTCTCTCTCTCTCTCTCTCTCTCTCTCTCTCTCTCTCTCTCTCTCTCTCTCTCTCTCTCTCTCTCTCTACAGCACCTGTCCTTATATGTTGGAGGGCCCTACACAGTTTCATTCAACATTCAAATAACGTGTTTGAGGTAGAAGCAAAGGATGCCAGTACTTGACAATACAATTCTTATAAAGAGTGGCATTCAGTGACAATCAACTTGTAGACCATTTTGCCGACAAACTCGCACAAACAGACCTAAGGGCTTGGCTATTATCTCGATGTTACCTTGGTTGTCCTGAATTATAGTTTTGAAACAACCAGTAAACAAGTATAAAACCTCGATCCACCCAGACACACCCTAATTTCAAACTTTTCACTAAGCTCAGAAAATATTTTTTTTTAAACTCGTTTATGAGTCATAATAGCAATTGCCTTATCCCTCAGTGAGTTATCTGATTAACCCTTGGTGGGCCTTTCTCCGCCTTTTACGTCCCTCTACAAAAAAAAGGGGTGAAATTATCGGGAAAAACAAGACCCGAGGTCTTGCAGCCTTCCATAACCTTTTATCACAATTTAGCCATAACCCGAATCAATTTGATGTCTTAAGCAATAAAAAATGCTGTTGCTGTCCTGATTCTCCAGCTCCTTGGATGACAGTAAATTTACATTTTTTAATTAAACTAGCTGGAATTTTTATGAGGGGGCTGGGTTATGCTAATGAGAATGTTGTGTACCACAGATTAACAGAGTTTTGAAATAAATTTAGCAGAGAGACGTTTGGGGGGGGGGGGGGCAAGCTATTGTCTTTAACCCCTTTTATGCCGATTTCTCCTGTGGGACTCTGGGTATTCTGTGGAGCCCTGTCAGGCAAGAGTGCATTTTAGCAATGAGGTGATTAGTATCGCCATGTCAACCGAGGCAAAACATTAGAATTCCCAATATATTATTTACATCTTGCTGAAAACAACACATAAAGGTGTGCTTTTCTTATCACTGACATATATTGGAATATGTCATCGTGATGACTGACTGTTTGTAAATGACAATGAAATTCTGTATTTTCAAGCACAACAAAAGTTCATACTTCAGTTAATTTTTAACAACCGAGTTATGCAAAACTGTGAACAATTTAAGACGTATATTCACTTGGCTATTTATCTACTTAATTGGTTCACAATTACATTTTCTAAATATATTTACATTTTTCAATAATTCCCATATTGTAGTTTTGACACGGATAACTTTCATATCATCAATTCGTTCATTTTCATTTAAAATCATAACACACATGTACGAACAATTATTGGGGCATTGTAAAAAAAAAGAAAAAGTGTCAAATAGTTAATCGCAATGTATATGTTTGTGTAGTTTTATGGTCCGCTCTGAGTGAGTGTGTGATTGATGTTATGTGAAGCTGTGTGTGTTATACCAGGCTTTAGAACAGCTAGAGGGAGAGGGAGCACAGGCAGTAGAGAGAGAGAGAGAGGGACAGCTGAGTCCTGCCTGAGCATGTCCCCCGTCATCAGACACAAGCCACCATACACCATAATTACCTTAGTCCCCCCTAATACCCAATTCACACCAACTCCCCTTTTTTTGTACCAGCAGACAGGGAGAAACATCCGAGATCAAACGCTCGAATGCTTAAATCAAGTCCAGATGCACATGGACGTCCATACATCTCCCGGGCAGCAGTAGGCAGGCAAAGCGTTCAGGGGGGGCTACTTGATATGGGCCAGGAGCAGGGGCAAGTGGCATGGCCGCCCCCTTTCTTCACTCCTGTGCACTCATGCAGTGGCCAGCACCTAATTAAAACCTCAAAGCTCCCCGTCACCAATCTGGAGTAATGGCCTTATTAATACTCAGAGAGGAAGTACTCCAGAATAATAAACAGGTTGCACCTTTAGGCCTTCTTTATGCCTTTATGATCCTCAAATCCACCAGGGCAATTTTTTTTTTTTTTTTTAATCAATTATTACTGATAATAACTTGTTTGTTTGAGTCCCATTATTATTATATGTTTTAAATTCTTTCAGTACAAGTATAATTGCACATGTTTATTTTGTGTCTTGAGTCTCGTATACACATTTACAAAATAGGTCTAATTTGCCTGAAAAAATATGATATTTCATAAATCGACATCTTTATATTTCTCAGATTTGTGTGTAGGCTGAGTTGTATTAGCTTCTTTCTGCTATAACCCCATGAAATAAAATGCGAGGAGTATATCATCTCAGTTTGTTAATCTGAAGGCCGAATGTGCAATGTCATGTATTCACATGTGCAGAGTCAATAGAGAGGCTTCTCTCCATGGCTTCTCTGCTGTGCCGTTTCATTCACAATTTTACATATGAAATTATAATTTCATGCAAAGTATGGGAGAAGAATCATCTGGGCTCGTTGATATGCCATATAAGAGAGAAAAGGAGGAGAAATGAGGAGACAATTAGCAGTGTGAAAGACTATGCTGCATTTTTCTGAAAAGCACAGGCTCCACTGGCCTCGAATGAATTTGCATGCTTCGCTTATCGAAGCGCACTTATTAGGCCCGTCTGAAAGAGAGATTAAGCCGGCACAAAACGCGTTGACTAATCCTTTTAAATATGGCAGGGGGGTCTCGAAGGTGTGAACCACCCCTTACGCAGGTTAGGGTGGCCAGGATGGGTATGGCATGTGACAGTGTGCGAGTAGCATGGCAGCGAGGACCTGGAACAAAAACGTTGGGTTAACTGTTTAATGATAGGGACAGTGATTGACATAGATGAAATGCTGATAGTTTATCTCTCTGGAGAGTAGCTCAACCTTCTCATCTCTGGGACAAATACAGGGGAAGGATCAGCGGGGTTGAGACAACAAAGAAAGCACTTTGGGTGGTCGTAAAATCACGTTTTGGAGATACTTTTTGGTCATGTTACCGTGACGTCAGTTGTAGTTTAGTTGTAGTTTCAGTGGAGTGGGGTTGTGGTTAGGGTTATTAGGTGTTGTTTTGAATTTGTCCCTGCCATCTTGAATTTGTCCTCTCCCTCCGTTTCGGTATAACCTTTTGATAGGGAATCGCAGCTTACCGAGGCCCCCTAGTTTTCCCCTTTGAAAAGAGAGCGAGAGAGAGAAAAAGAAACAAACATGTACGTCTCTTGTCTGTCACCTTCGTGTTTGCATTGCCGAGCTCCAGAGCCAATACCCCTGTCCTCTTTGGTAATTGACTGCAAACAAGGACGCTGGTGGCTTTCAGACAACCGCCCCCAGTCCCTCCCTCCCTGCACCTCGTGTCCCCAACCCACCGTGTCCCCAACCCACCGTGTCCTCAACCCACCGCGTCCCCAACCCACCACCCCTCAACCCCAGGTTCCCCTGATTCGTCGTGTTTTTTTCGTTTGACATTCTATTCACTTGGGTCAGTAGCAGGCAGCACCAGCAATAATTACTGTCTGTACATGGTAAATCTAAAGCACAGCTGTTCAATTCTGTCATTTCCAACACACAGAGAGAGAGAGAGAGAGAGAGAGAGAGAGAGAGAGAGAGAGAGAGAGAGAGAGAGAGAGAGAGAGAGAGAGAGAGAGAGAGAGAGAGAGAGAGAGAGAGAGAGAGAGAGAGAGAGAGAGAGAGAGAGAGAGAGAGAGAGAGAGAGAGAGAGAGAGAGAGAGAGAGAGAGAGAGAGAGAGAGAGAGAGAGAGAGAGAGAGAGAGAGAGAGAAATGGGTGGGGGGTGAGCACAGGGGGCTCAAGAGTTTGCAGTTTGCCTGATATTTTTTTTAACTCTGTAACTTGATCGGATTACATGGTTCTAGGGACCACACCTGTTAAGAGGCTGTTAGCGGAACAGTTGGCAGTCCTATGCCCAGAGCATTTTTTGTTTTTTTACTGCTTTTTTTTTTCAGAGACCGCTTTTGGGGATTTCTCCCTCTGTGTATGACATAAGTTCTACCCTTTGGGGGGTGGGGGGTGGGGGGGGGGGGGGAGGTTGGGTGGTGGTTCTGGCCTCAGTACAGGTTGATGAGGGGAGCGCATGGTGTGTGAGGCTGGGTTAATGGTTGTGTGTGTGCGGTGGGCATGTGTGTGTGTGTGCGTGTGAGAGAGAGAGGCCAGGTCATCTGACATCTTTCCCCCTCCCTCTCCTGAGACACGTTGTCTGCCATCAGTTTTGCTTCACTCCCAGACCTCAGTCAGTCCGGAGCCGGCCCCGAACGATGTCCACACACACACACACTCACACACAAGTAATGCGGCAGCAAGTGAGAAAATAATTGGATTTGCTTTGTTCTGCTGCAAAGGGATGGGGGACAGGTGTCGTCACTGTCTTAAAATTGTTTTGGTTAAACCAGACAAAAAGAAAAGGTTTGGTTGAGAACATTTGTTCCGGTTTTTTTTAAACACCCCATAGACTTCCTACTATCTACAATACTGGCTAAATGAGGAAATTCATATGACACCAATTAAACATAATCTGAAATGCACAGATACACCTAAAAAATTATTGTTGTTCATTTAAAACATTTCATTCTTCATAGCTTTACAGCAGTTTGTGGAGTTCAAAATGAGATTTAAATTTGTAGGTTGTTTTTCTGTCTTACTGCGACGTCTCACAATTACCTTATTTGGCAATCAGCAGTAACACAGCTCTTCAGCTTAGTCGCTGTACGTGGAAAACATACAGCGAATGCTACATATTCCCTAGCTGTGAATAAGACATTATTGGACAACATGATACGACTTGAGAAGACTATGAAATATTTCTCACCGAGCCTCATAAACGTCACGTTTTCGCCCCCACATGTTATTGACACACAGCAGTTGCCACAACTGCGCATTGCCTCGATGACTCCCAAAGTAAAAAAAAAAAAAAAAAAAGAAAGAAACACAAGCAAAGTTAACAACTATCATATAGTAACTTTTTAATTGGCTTGATACATAATATTGATACAACAATAATGAAAGGAGCAGTGCAACGTTAAGGATTTTATCTTTCTCATCTGCTCTGTGCCCAAAGTGTCATGTCTATAACCGCTCCAGCTGATCTTCAGAGTAACATAACCAGTAAGGGCTTATTGTTTTAACAATATTGGAGGCCCCCTCTCATGCCCCTCACCCACGTTCCCTCTGTTCTCTCCCCTCTCCCTTGATTCATTTCACCGACTGTCCTCGGCTGCTGGAAAATGGCGTTAATTTTTTTATTACCTGTTTGACTCTCCAGCCTTATTACTGGAGCCCCTTAATGTTCTCCGTAACCGTGGAAACCAGATGAATAAATGTCCGCCAAAGAAAATTAGATGATTAAACAGGTCACCCTTGCAAAACAAATTCGCTTGGTCGAGCGCAATTTGTGTACCGAGTGGCTGTCTTAACAGTTTGCTAACAAGGGGATTGTTTGTTGGGCTAACTGAGAGAGAGAACAGAGAGGAAGGGGACAATAAATATATCTTGAAAGGGAGGACTTGAAAAGGAAGCATGATTGAAAGAAATGCTTGTGATAATCGTTTAGGTTTAGAATACAGATCCTAAAATAATTTATTAGTGGCTAGAATACACACCTTTCACAACTATTTTAGCTTTATTTTCATTCCAGTCACACGTGTTCTTATTTTCTTATTCATGTACCAAATTAATTTTCCTGTTATTGTACAGTAACTCTGCCCCTCGGATCCTTACCTAAAAATATGACAGTTAGCGTTTAATAATTTTGTACTGTACTACTGAGCATGAGAGCCTCCTCAGTTTGAGGAAATGCTCCTTTTCAGTGTGTATTCATATCAAATCTCACCACAAACATGCAGAAGTAACGTTTAAGTTTAAAGGCACCCATGCGTGTTCATCATCACATCTCCCAGGCTTGTTGTCCGCAATCAGTAAAGAGCGGTGGCAAATAGAATTTCCCTCATTTACCAAGCAACCAATCATTACTGGTAATTGTCCTTGAGGCCATCTGTATGGGATAGATTGTCCTCTGTCCCTGTTATAACAGAGATGTCCCTTGTCCCAAATGGCACCCTATTATAGTGCTCTACTTTTGACCAGGACCCATAGGGCTCTGGCCAAAAGTAGTGCACTATTTAAGGGATAGGGTGCCATTTGTGACATTGCCATGGTCATGGGCTTACATTGACATGTAGCGGCTAGTACCGCTCTAATATTCCGGTCATAGCACCAGCAAGTAAAACGACACTACGTAACCCTTTCATAAGCAACGCAAAACATTCTCACAAATGTTTAATGCACATCCACGACAAACTGTAGGTGAAGATTTAGGATGTATAAAGCATGTAGTATTTTTGGTGTAAAAATGTTTTATGTATCATCTGTGAATAATGTTATAAGGTTTTCTGTTGAGCCACTCGCTAGTGTCACCAAGTATTTTTCCCATGTACCTCCCCCACCTCACCAGCTCTAACCGTAACCCCCCCTTTCTCATAGTTGTTTTACCATCCTACAACTCATTGTAGCCAAAAATGCCCATGTCATACAGTTTTTTTTAACTGTTTGGTGTTTTCATCTCCTGTAAATAAGAGTTGGCCTGTGCGGATTTAGCTGTGTAACGATAGGGCAAAACATGCAGACTTGGACTTAAAACTATGGCTGCGATTCCCATTGTGACCACAAATCATAAATGTCGGCGACTTAGCGGTGGTGTTGTTTATGGAAGGACGCCACGCTACGCCACTCAAGGGTGTTGGCTGTTTACACTGAAGCACCACCACTTTACTTGCATTCGCCCTAAAACAACCCCCCCACCTAAACAATATTTTTGGTCCCATCTCTAAAGTTGACCCCACATTTACAAACAAAGATTAAGGGGACGGACCACTTTAAGTTGAGGGGTTGTTTATGATACCTTTTGATCCATCAGCAGGACCAATGGTGGTGAGCTAGGATGCATTTTTTTTTTTTTTGGGGGGTATTTCTACGTCTGAAACTGGAAAGCACTTGTGCATTATTGATGTCTTAATTTGCGCAAATGCCTGAGTCTTTGTTAAGTGATTATAGTGCTAGAGAGATAACAGGGAGCTACTTATCTTCTATGAAACAAGAGCCCGCTCACTGCCCACACCGAGAGAAGCTATTGGAGTAAATCTAACCAGTTCCATGCAGTAGCCTACCCACACTTTGGCTTGGCAGAGAGAGGGGGGAGGAGAGAGGGAGAGAGAGAGTGAGAGAAAGAAAGAGAGAAAGAAAGAGTCGAAAATATCAACGTGTCCAAGATAAAAAAAATAATCAGTAGATCCTTTGTCCTTATTTCAGCCTTACCTCTCCCATTTATGATGCTGTTGTATAGGTCTTTTACGTCCCTTATCAAAAATGATTTGCTGTAAATATAATAAAAGTGACCTGAAAAGCCCAATAAGCAAATATTCTGCATGACACCCAAGGCAACTGACCTTGAGAAAGAATGCAAAGTTATAATGCCCCATGCATGCAAAACAAACCAATAAAAGAATGCCCATGGAAAGAGAGGGAGTTTAGGCAAATATAAGAAAGAGCGGAGAGGGCTGGTTTTTTATACCCTGATTAACTAGGAACAAAGGTTCATAAATGTTTCCATGACGTGGTTTTGTGCCATTGGAACCCAATCATTTATAACTGCCCTACACCAAGACAACTCATCAGATAAACAAAGGAAAATAAAGTATGGAGATAAAGTTGTGTCGACTACATTTAGTTGTTGTGCCTACTAATTCTAGTTTAGTCTTGCCTACTAAATGTGCATAGTGTATACATTAGAACAAGTATGAGCAATTTTTTCACATCTGAGAGAGGAATTAAGTATGTAGATAAAGTTGCATCTACTATATTTAGTTGAGTTGTGTCTACTATATTTAGTTTAGCTGTGCCAAGCAAAAAGTGAAATGTTTTATTTTACATCTGAGAACGATCAAGTCATCCATAGCACAAAGTCACATCAGTGGTGCTTCACTGTGACAGGCTTGTCTCCTTGTATGCAAACGCTGTTTGGAGTGTAGGCCGAAGGTCACAGTAGACGGTGGTGATGAGGTTACAGCTCCTCCTCTGCTGTTTGCTGTCTCTATCATCACAGTCCCCAAAACTAGCCTCTATATTCCTCCTGGTCTCCCTTTCTCCTACAAAGGGCTCCGGCTCCAACTTGCAGCTGTTCACACACAACCTGTCTGACTGTATCACACAGCACACACTATCATACCTGGGAAACACACTACATTCACCAAACTGGAACTCCATGAATACAGCTTCTATCAATGGCAATGAGCTTGTTGAGAGCTATAGGCTTGGTTTAATCCAAATTCATTACTTTTTGTGTTATGGCCCTTTTCTTTGTAAATATCATCAGTTGGAGGCTGGGGGGATAGCTGTTGCCGTCTGTTATGAGCTCCCTGGTGGAGTTACTGTACAAAACGCACACGCACACGCACACACACACGCACACACACACACACACACACACACACACACACACACACACACACACAAACAAACAGTCACAGGCTTCCCCAAGCATTTACTGCTTTATTAAGCTGTCTCATGAACCAACCAGCAGAACATGAGAATACAGTGGGGGGAAAGAAAGAAAAGCCCACATTACTTTGATGATTTGGTGTCATTTGTGGACTACAAAATGCTGGATTTATTTTGTGGAGAGAGAGGGAGAGGAGAAAAAAAAGGAAGTTGGCTCAGAAATTCTGAATTTCAATTAGCGTACGTAATCGGAACCTGCCCGCTTTGATAGGCATTTTCTGAAAAAGAATACAGCGGCACTTGTAAAACATTAATTAAGTGGAGAGTTTTTTAAAGGAACGGGTAAAGTGTGCTTTATGCGGGAATAAAGGACATTTACCTCACACAGAGGCCGTTTCAACCCAAACCAATTGGAAAAACGCCTTGAGTGGAGAGAGAGGAGAAAAAAAGCTTTCATTTAGAGCTTTCAGTCATGCTCTAAAGTAGATTATATCATATATGAATGCCAGCTTTTTCGCTGAAGAACAGAAATCTATCCGTGGCTGAGTGAAACCTGAGCCAGCCCGAGGAAAACAAGCCTCTATTTTAACGACTTTCTACATGACAGATGACATTTAGGCCATCTTTTGGATCACATTGCTCTGACATGATCTCTTACTTTGCCAGACCTTCGATAATTAATGGTTGATATTAATTGTTAATCGTAACTTGATATCAATAATTTTTTGCTATTATCCCACATAAAGATGATCACAGAGAGCAGACAATACTGCATATTAGACTGTCGATTTTTACTGTCATGGTTGGAGAATGCATTCTCAAAACATTCAGAATATAAATGGAGCCTATAATAGAGTGTGTGGTTGATTGTACATATCCATGTTTTCTTGGGACTGTGGTATGTTTGTGTATGTTTTAAGGGACCTAAAGTCCTACCCCAGTCCCCTTTTCAGCTCACTTATCAGCTGATTTACTAAACAATAGGGCACATCTCAATAGGTGGTCCAGGTATCCTCATGACATGGCACAAGTGTGTGTGGGGGGGGGCTTTCCTCTTTTGTTTTCTATTGCTCCTCAAGCAAGGGGGAGGCCGATGACATCACAAAGTCATCATCAGACCAACTCCTTGAATGGCCTACTCCAGGAAGTTAGCACTTGTGTCTAAAAAACACTATTATGTTCAAAACATATATTTTTACCCTTAAGTGTGTGTACATTATTTATACGTAGGATATTCTTTTTCAACAGGAAAAGTTCAAAAATAGCTATTAAGCTTTAGCATCTATTAAGCTTGGAAATAACACTCATCTGTGGTTAACAAGTCTTAGTGGCGTTGCTAGCTGAAATGTATAACCCAACCGGCACTTGTTGTACCTATAGGATTGTTACAGTATCTCATTTTGTGTATACTTTTTTGCCTAGTTTTTTTTACAGTATCTGTTATTTTGTGTGCTTTTTGCCTAGCTGTAGTTACAGTAACTCTCATTCCCTATGCTTTTTACCTAGTTTTTCATCATAATGTAATATCAGGACAGACTATGTTTTATACCCCAATAGATCATTTACTCTGTACATAAGCACCACAATAGGGCTGAACTGACTGTGAAATAGGAAGTTCCTACTATCACTGGTATCAGTTAAGGCCAAGGTTGTCTAAGGTAAAATCTTCCCACATATCCAGGTAACAAGAGAGTAAAGTGCAATAGTTGGTGATTATTGAAGTTTATGACGAGCATATCTCTCAACAAATAAAAAAGAAAAAGAAAGGGCCTCTTCACATGTTTTTTGAGTTGTCGTGAATGTTGGCCATATGCATTTTCCGCAGACAATTGTAAATCTTCTTTCGGTTGGCGACGATGAGTACACATACAGATGATACATTAAAACTCCCATAACTCACACACCCAGCAAAGCTCAAAATCAATTGGAATGGATAGTTAAGCTGGCCCCTAAAAATCAATGAGCAATTCATGTCCTTGATCAGTGTGTCATTCCTCTCAATGTTAGAGGCTGAAAAGCTATCAGAGCAGGACATACACACCCTTAAAAATGTTTGTGTTGATGAAAAATAAATACACGTACATAGGGTTCTGTGTAATTAACAGTGATTTCTGTTTAATTAGTTTAAATATAGGTTTTAAACATGTTGTCATGCCAATAGTTGGTTATACAGGACATTGTTTTACATTAGACTGTGTGTGTTATTGATATTTGGCCAAGGCCTCACATACAGTATACTGATACATTCTTTCTGGCTATAAATCCTGTATGTACCCACTTCTACAGAAATACAGTTATATGACGTGGGGAAATGTTATCTGGGTTGGACTCCATTGGTTAATATCGCAATCAAGCTATCAAAAATATCAAAGGGTCAAATTTCAAGGCTTGCATGTTTTTTTTGCCCTGCAAAATGTCGCAATCAATTTGCGTGGCACACCAAGCCTGAAAAACAGAAAAAGCTATAACTGCACACACACACACACACACACACAAACACACACACGCATCTCCCTTTCCAGTATGGAGGGTAACGGGATAAGGTTGACCAGATTAAGAGGAGAAAAAAATGCTGTATTTCAAAATAGTAATTTTGTCCTTATTAATGCCATTAGTGTAACAGTCAGCATGGATCAGATCAACGGATGACCGAAGTAACTCCTCTGTCTCGGCGCTGTGACGGGATCATGTCGGGAACAATTTGAGCATTTCGTGTTGACGAGTGAAGTTTCAAGTGCTGCAGTATATCCTGTAACCTCCCCCTAAATTATGCCTATAGTCTCTCTCCCACTCTCACAGTCACTCACTCACTCAGTCACTCACTCTCTCTCTCTCCTTAAATATTTTTATTTCAATTCCCTACTAACATTAAGTTCTAGAAGTCATCGCTTGCCAAGTCTCTCATTTTGTCCAACTTTTAGTTCTTCCAACCCACATTCAAATAATGACAATGTGACTGTCCTTTCTGATTCACAGGACATTCTCTGAGGCTAACCAGCCATACTTTGATTCCTAGGCTGGCGTTTAAGCACAGTATTATTGGTTATATCACTTCTGAGAATGTTATACCAGTGCCAAATTCCAATCCTAGAGTAGAAATGGACAGCAATGTGATGCTGTTTCTAAAAGCAGAACTATCTATGCTCTTTTCCTATTATCGGTCTTACAGTATCTCTTTCCCTCACTCTACTAGGCCTCTAAGTTTGATAGATATTAGCACAGTATAAACAGCCAGTTCAGTCCAGTTGCTCTTGCTAAACAGGTGGGCCTCCTGCGTGCCCATGTTCCTGGTAACATTCTAAGGGGCATTCAGTCCATTCTGTCCCTAGCTAGGCTAAATGCCTCAGATTTGGGCGAAGAGGGCCTTCGAACCAGTTGTCACCTGTCATAAAGTTGGAGAGTTATGGGAGCAGTGGAGCAGTTGCTCATCTCTCTGAGGTGAGAAATGTTCCAGCAGCTGTCCTCAACTCCCTCCTCCTCCTTCTGTTTTTTTAGGGAGGATATTTTTTCATCATTTCCAATAAAGCAATAAATGAATGTTTGTGGCAACTGGGGCTGTGAGGGAGAGAATTCCAGTGTTGCAAACTGTCACTCACAACCCTGTCCACCACCAGTCATAAAAACACACAAGGATATTCATATTTTAATAGTAGGAACCTTTAAGATTGGTCTGTGCAGCTTTTTTTAGTTCCTGCTCCTTTTTACTTGTCTACCTAGCTGAACATGACTTATTCCGTTCGTGCCACTAGCCTTTTTGTATTTTCTTTTCTCTAACGTAGTGGCACACCTCTGTGTATGGCATGTAGCCACTCTTCTGCTCCTCTGCTGCCTCTCTCTTTCCCTCTCTCTCTCTCTCAATCCATCTGCATCATGTCAATCTGTCAGACTGCCAGTGTCTGTTCCAATTAGATTCCACTTAATACATGTAACCTCGATTAACATGCAATCAAGCCCAGATAAATCACGTCCTTTAAGTCCCCACCCCCCCTCGCCTCTCCTGTGTTGCTTTGCATCATTCTGTTTTCATTAACTAGCTTTACTCCCCACAATGTTTTGTCACACTGTATAAGATCACATGTTGACAATACGAGTCGGTAAAGCTTAGTCAACATTGTTAGAGGTGACTGCTTGAAAGAAGGTAGGAGCAAAGGAGGTACAGTATGTTTCTCCTCCATGGTGGTTGTTCATGTTGTTTTGCCCTAGCATGCAGTCATTTCACACCTCTGTGCAATAATGTAAAAACTTCCTCTTGTGGTTCAAACTATATTCTTTCTGCCATTTTGCTCTTCAGGTTACGGTTCTTGATTTTATCACTTAGTTCAAGCATACAACACACACTCGCTGGAGTTCTACCATGCTTGAGGATTCAGATGTACTATATCACTGATGTACTATAGTCTCATCAGTGATCACTGTAGCCTGAGGGTGTTTGCATCCCTAGATTGCTGGTCAGGGTACAACACAAACAAGGCCATAGCATATAATAATAATATAATATAATATGCCATTTAGCAGACGCTTTTATCCAAAGCGACTTACAGTCATGTGTGCATACATTTTTACGTATGGGTGGTCCCGGGGATCGAACCCACTACTCTGGCGTTACAAGCGCCGTGCTCTACCAATTGAGCTACAGAAAGAAGCCTTTTGGACCTAGACTTGGCTACAGAGGCCATAGTATCAGTCCCCCCAAAAAAATCACACGAATGAATGCAAAATAAATCAGGCAACTAAATATAGAGATGCATGTTCTTTCTCTGCTGACAACTACAATACTTATCTGCCTCTGTATTAGCAGTAAACATACAAATACACAAAAACTAACATCCACCAGGGGATTGGGGTGATAGATAATAATTATTTATCTAAGTTAATAATTCACACTGTTTATGCTAATACCGTGGGGGACTGTTGAATTAACAAAGACAGAAACCTAAAAATACAAACTGAACCAAAACAACCTGGGGCGGTAAAAAAGCACACACAGCACTCTGGGGTCTTGTTTTATTAATCGGTGGCTAAAAGTGTTAACATTGACACGTGGAACAGATTAGCCCGTTAATAACTGGGGAGGGTCAAGATGGCGGCGGGATCGGTGAGAATATCCTTGTCTGAGACTAGCGGCCTCTGTGTTTTATATCCCAGACTCCTGCCTCCAGGGGCTAGCCTCATGCTAACGATAAACAATGACCTAGCTTTTAGCTTTACTCTGAGGAGACTTGAACCAGAGATTATAGCTTCACCTCAGCCATTGTTTTTTTGCAAGCAATGGGGAGGATCCAAGCTTACAAATGTTGGTTCCCAGAACATTGTGGGGAAGTAATTTTTCAAATAACCAAAGGAGAACCTTTAGGGAACGTTCTGTGCTAGCTGGGTTTACTATGTTAACTCCAACAATCATCAGTTTAGAGTTTCAATGTACCAACACTATTTAGGATGGTCTGCCTGCCTGTTTCCTAACGATACAGTAAACTACATTTAGAGTGATGTATTATTATTGCGTCTCGGCTGTGTCTCGCTCTGTTGTATTTAAAGTAGAAGCTATAGTCTAGTTCGAGAAGAACAGCTTTGTTTCATTCATCCGCTCTCATTTTGGCCCTACATGCTCAGGGTGAAGCTGTATGCCATTAATCGTTTTAAATATCTCAATGCTCCTCCATAGTCGACACGGGTTGCCAGTTTGCCGAGTGTAAATAGGGCTCAGATTTAAATTAAGCTATGAGAAAGGCACAGGTTGATCCATTTCTTATCTGCTGAGTTGTCAGCCCCAAGCCTTTTATGGGACTTTGGTAAAGCTTACATGGACAAGGAAATTCACCAGTCCTGCTAAACGAATTAGTAGCCTTTGCACTTGTTCCCTAATAAAGGGTGTATCTTGTTATGCCCAGAATTGTGTACTATTTATCTACTTTTCAACTTTTGTCAGAAAACATGATGAACTGCCATTTAGTCTTTTTCATTTCATGTACTACATTTATGAACTTTTGGGAAGATTAGGAGTTCATTGTCTGAATGAGTATTCAGTATTCACCCAATAACCTCTGTCTCTCGTTCCTCTTTCCTTTTAGAATTCGCCACTACATCCAGAACAATGTTGCACTGTCCCTTTAAAGAGGAACGACAGTTTTGACAAAAAGTTGGGCTTTTTCTTTTTCATAGAAAAATAGCGAATAACGCTGATGAGTTTTAGCAGCTTCAGCCAGGCGATGGGCAAATATAATAAGTGTTTTCGTAGACGTCACCCGTGATTATCTCATCTTGGCGTTTTGGGTGAATGTGGTGGATTTAGAGGCTCGCTTCCCATTGTGCTGACATCACCCTTTAACAAACGAAATTAAATCATGGCTAAAATCATTTGAAACTCTCCCAGAGTCCGTCTCAAATGGCTAAACAATGAGTGTCTGGGAAATTTTGAAGGGAGGTGTGTGTGTGTGTGTTTAGGCATGGGGGGATGGGGTATACTGTGGAAATGGGGGCAAATTTACCCTCAGACTGAATAATTGGATGAGGGGGAGCCAATATTTAACCATTTCTGGGCTGTCGCAAGAGCATTTAGAGGACAGTGTTCTGGCACAGTGCTTTGTGTGTGTGTGTGTGTGTGTGTGTGTGTGTGTGTGTGTGCATTTCTTTCTCTACTTATTATATTTATACTTATAAAAATAGTTAACACTTACAGACATTTTACCAAAGGAATGAAACTATAAAGAGGTGTAAAAACTACCTTAGACTTAGTGTTGTAACAAATGTTGCTTTGCTATCCATCTGTGAGAAACATACATAATGCTTATATATAGAATTTTACATTGAAGGAAAAATAGTCGAACTTGATCCTGCATCAATCAATTTGTCATAGACAGTTTTAGCCTATGTAATGATATTCCTAGGAGTATATTATCACACATAAAAATGTGATGTCTTGATACCGTACAGCTAGACATTTATAGATTCCAACTCAAATTAAAGGGCAATTTTCCAGTTGCTCGACCCAGTCTAAGGGCCTGACCCAGACTAATTAGTTAAATATTTGTTGCTGGGACATTTTTAGCTCTGATGAAACAACAACATTAATAGTGTCTTAGGCTATGCTATGCTATTAGCCTATTCTAGCCTGGCTGAGGTACAAGCAGGCCAGTGGACTGTCCATCCATCCATTCTCTCCCCTCGCATGCGAGGGAGTGTGGAAGTGAGGGAGAGAGAAGGAGCCGGTAAAGGAGTGCAGTGGTGCAGTGTGGAGGTGCACAGGGCCTCTGTTCGAGGCCTCAGGCCGGCTGGCGTGGGCAAATGTGACAGGATTAGCCAAGCCCCGGTGAGCATGGCTGGTAGTGTGAAAGTGTGTGTGTGTGTGTGTGCGCGGCCCAGGCAGACAGGCAGGCAGCATGTACAGTAGAACAGGATCCAGAACTGCTGCTCGCCACCAGCATAGCCAAGACAAGAGAGAGCAACAGTGTATCCTCCCCTCACTGCCAATCCTACCACTCATCCTCACTCGCCCGCCCTCGACCAATGGGATAGCTAGGGGGGGCAGCTGTGGGGCTAAAGTGAATGTGAGTTGGGAAATTATCCTATTAAATTGAATTAAAGAGGCAGTCTTCATTTACCCCAAGAATGATGGATTTGGATAATTAACAGTGTTAATGGGGAATGGTTAAAAAGGGCAGGGGAAGTGGTTAGTGCAGACATGGAAAATGGCGTGGGGTAAACCCTGTATTGTATCTCTACTTGGGCTGAGCGGGACAACGGGTCCTTTTACGAGGAGCCAGCCAGTGGTCACTTGCGGGGATTGTTTTACAACGATTAAGCGTTGAGAGAGTGTCACGTACCATTAGGGGGTGAAACGCTACAAATCTAAGTTCCTCCATTTCTCAAGGTGTTCCTTTCTCACCCTCCACTTTTCAAAGGACGAGATGGGAGAATTGTAAGGTGATCTTATCCCGTAGGCAGACAGTAGGAGACCACATCAAAGCCAATGTGAGTTTTCGTTGGTTTTCCACAGTATATACAGTATGCATGTGTACAGG
This sequence comes from Coregonus clupeaformis, assembly GCF_020615455.1. Classification (NCBI taxonomy): domain Eukaryota; kingdom Metazoa; phylum Chordata; class Actinopteri; order Salmoniformes; family Salmonidae; genus Coregonus; species Coregonus clupeaformis. The sequence continues at coordinate 25,451,928 of NC_059215.1, forward strand.
AAACCATAACTAGCTCAATAGGAGAACGGTCAGCAGCACTGTGCATGTGTAGGCCTATGGGAGTGTTTTGCATGGCGGGCCAGCTATTGGTTTAACTGTTGGTACTCTTTGTAGTAGTGAAATGCACCAGTGAGTGCATACACACACCCCACTGAAATCCACCATCATCATCTCGGGACCTAGTTAAACGGCTAGCGGGGCTAGGGGGTGGGTCCATGGTCAGTCAACCCACAACACTGTATCTCTGTATCTGCATGTCCTTAATTCTTGATGATGTGCAGGCCTTGGGCAGTGTGTGTGTGTGATGGAGAGGGAGAACGCCCGCCTGGCGAGTTGAAATTATCGTGCGGGCCGGGGCCTCTAAAATAAAAAATAAAAAAATCACGTTGTGTCCCCAGCAGCAGCTGACGAGCGCTTCTTGTGGCATTGGCGCTACCACTGAGCCGAGGTGACACCACGGTGACACCCAGCCACAAAGAGGGGCCAGATGTATAGGCCACAATGTGTCACTGGGTAATCGGCAGCTTTTCTACTGCCCGGTAAAGTAATAGCTAATCCCGTGCCGAGGAACTAGTTAGCATTCGTTGACATTTACCTATTGGCTTGCTTCAGTCAAGCTTGGCAATTCTGGTAATCTTTCATCAATATATGGCATATACAATGTACTTAGATTGAGATGCCTTATCTTCTTTGAAACCCTCTGTTACCCTGGATGCATTGCACCTATTAGGACACCTGAACGCCTTTTAGATGCGGAACGTCTTAAGTAAGGGATCAAATAATTTTATGCTACTTTTCTCCTTAAAAAAAAAGAGAGAGCGAGAGAGAGAGAGAGAGAGAGAGAGAGCGAGAGAGAGACTAAAAAAAACAATCTCATCAAGCAGGAGGCCGTTTGCTTAGCAAGAGCTGACAGTCTTTGTGTATGTAAATGAAGAATTTAGACTAATGGAGTTGAACCATTTCTAATTTTGTGATGGCAAGAGGATTTTGATTGAAAGTAATTAAGCAAGCTAGCTGTAAAATTAATTAAAGCAAAAGGAGGGGGGGACTTTTATTGGATTGGATAGCGATATAGCTGCTGTCAGGCAGGGGGACAAATGGGGGTGACCTGGATTCTCCGCCCTCCCTCCTCCCACAGAAGACTTTTATGTCACTTTAATCTCCTGAGAGCGGCTGGTGTGCATTTGTTCGAAATAATCAAGGAAATATGGTCAGAAATTGTCAGCTTTCAGATCTAATTTACCTGACAGCCTCGCAAGTGGGTGGGTGTGTGTGCGTGTGCGCGCATGGCAGATCTTTCTCTTATTTTTACCCCTCTCAGCTCTCTGGAAAATGCTTTTGACAGTCTTGAAACGTCTTGGTTTGTTGTCGGGGGAGAAAAGAAGGCAAGGCACTTGGTGGGGTTAAGATGGACGTTTCAATGAAGCAAATTCATCCCAGTTTAACACCTCTGTCATTTATACACATACGCATACACACACACACACGCATCATTGTTTCAGTGCCATCCTTGCCTCGCAACTCCAAACCTTCCGCTTGGGCAAACTACCATGGTTGCTCTGCTTCCATGTAGCAAAGGAGCAGTAGATACATTCTCTGATAAAGCTTGCTACATTCTAATGTAGTTTATATGCTACTTACATATATCAAACAATAACCCTACTAATATCCTACGGCATCAATCTGCCTGTGCCCTGTGTGAGAGTGATATTAAACACTACAGGGCACCTTGGCTTCCATGGTGGGTGAGAGCCACACTTCTTCCTCTCATGGGTTGGAGATTTTAAGTGGCGTTTGTGACACAGGGGTTGTGCCCCAAATGGTGCACTATTCCCTACATAGCACACTACTTTTGACCAGAGCCCTATGGGTCCCGATCAAAAGTAGTGCATTACATAGGGAATAGGGTGCCATTTGGGACACAGCCAGGGTCTCGGCATGGTCCTCCACACCCCCTAAAGAGACACTTAATTACAGACTAGCCCAGCCGGTGCTGCTAGGACTCCCCACCCACCGTTATTGCTGCTGCCGCTACCGCCACTCTCCAGGCACAAGGGCCTCTGGGAAACCGAAATGCTGGAGGGCGACTGGGGGCCCCCCTAACAGGATTAAAACCACCTCTGAAAATAGGGCCTGAGCGCCTTTTCCCTCTCTCAACCAGGCTCATCTGCCCAGAGGATCCCCCCTCCACCCCTTCCCCCCTAAAGCTGGCCCCACCCGGGTCCCGTTTTATCAATTCATGTAATAAAAGGTAGAACAAAGAGCTTTCTCTCCCCCCTTTCTGTAATTAGAAGTGGGGCTCTCCAGAGGACTGACATTTCTTGGGCCCTAAAACATGGTTCCCCCACCTCCCCCTCATCTCGCCACCGCTCATCCATAACACAGCTTGTGCCGATAATGTAAATGCGGTCTGCTAAGGGCTAACCAGCCCTTAGCAGACATTTGCCATAGTGTTACCCGAGTGCTACAAATGAAGGTTACATTTAAAGTGATACATTATTAACCCTAATTGATTACTTATAACACGTATATGTTCACTGTCACCTCCAGTTTCACTCCTTACTGGTGTGTGTGCCAAATCGCTTCTGTCACTGGCCCCCAGTCTAACACGTTAAGTGTCAACCTATACTGTTAACAAAACCGTCGCAACCACCTGAATTGAGAATATCAGGTATATCCTGGTGTGTATGGCTGTTGAAGTGAGATTGAGACAGAGACGCGCTCGAGAGAGAGAGACGCACGAGAGAGAGAGAGAGACGCACGAGAGAGAGAGAGAGAGTGAGAGGAAGCTGCGTTCACAGCTAGTTGCGCTTTCGATAAAAATGTGTTTTACACAATATGCAAATTTCCAGGCCTTTAAGTGACAGGTTGATATGTGATTAAAGGACAATTAGAGTGCTGGAAATAAGCGACGGCAGACGGGTCAAGTGCTGAGCTGCTGAGCTAAAGGTAGCAGACTATTGAGGAAAAACATTCATGGGGGACGCTAAGAACAGGACCCAAAACAAATTAGAGGCAAGAAAATGGTTAGCATAGTCTGCCAATAAACCCAGAGAAAGAGGGAGGGAGAGAAAGAGGAAGGGAGCGAGAGATGAAGAGAGGAAGATCAAAGTCCATTCTGGTCCATATACCATATGAAAGTGACGTGTCAATTTTACATCCGTATTCCTCGTTTTGTGGGCTAAGAATGCATCATCAAAGTCATGAAAATGCGGTCATTTAAGATATACACTTAGTGGCCAGTTTATTAGGTAAACCCATCTAGTAACGGGTCGGACCCCCTTTGCCTCCAGAACAGCCTGAATTCTTCGGGGCATGGATTCTACAAGGTGTGGCGTTCACACGTTGCTCAATTGTTATCAAGGGACCTAATGTTTGCCAGGAAGACATTCCCCACACCATTACTCCACCGCCACCGGCCTGTACCGTTGACACCAGGCAGGAAGGGGCCATGAACTCACGCTGCTCACACCAAATCCTGACTCGGCCATCAGCATGAATCAACAGGAACTGGGATTCGTCAGACCAGGTGAGGTTTTTTCACTCCTCAATTGCCCAGTGTTGGTGATCGCGTGCCCACTGGAGCTGCTTCTTCTTGTTTTTAGCTGATAGGAGTGGAACCCGGTGTGGTCTTCTGCTGCAATAGCCCATCCGTGGCAAGGACTGACGAGTTGTGAGTTCCGAGATGCCATTCTGCACAACACTGTTGTACTGTGCCGTTATTTGCCTGTTTGTGGCCCGCTGTTAGCTTGCACGATTCTTGTCATTCTCCTTCGACCTCTCTCATCAACTAGCTGTTTTCACTCACAGGACTGCCGCTGACTGGATGTTTTTTGTTTGTCCACCATTCTCTGTAAACCTTAGACACTGTTGTGCGTGAAAAGCCCAGGAGGCCGGCCATTTTGGAGATACTGGAACCGGGACGCCTGGCACTCAAAGTTGCTCAGGTCACTAGTTTTGCCCATTCTAACGTTCAATCGAACAGTAACTAAATGACTCGATGCCTTCCTGCCTGCTTTATATAGCAAGCCATGGCCACATGACTCACTGTCTGTAGGAGCGAACCATTTTATTGAACGGGGTGGTGTACCTGGCCACTGAGTGTATATTAAAATGTATTACGTGTTTCCGATTGAATTAACCGACCATATGCCGGTTTTCAACGTATTTGATGGCCAAGAAGAAGCACGAAGCCAAAAAGTTTCATTAGAACTACACACCTGAACTGCAAATCTTTTGACAGCTTGCCGGTCTATTAAATACTTTTTTTTATTTTTTTGCATTTTCGAAAAAGTACTGGCTGGCAACGTTCAGTAAAAAACCCACAGCGTAATCTATTATAAAACACATCAAACAACCCTTAACTAACGGGTTCCGTAAGTCCTCAGCTCGAGCAGGCAGGGTCCAGCATGCTAACAACGCTGAGGAGATGTAGTTCAAATTAGACTTTCGGCAATGTGTCTTACTTCTTTTGTGTCAAATATTTAAATACAATTAATTGGCTATGAGAAAATCAATACACGAATAGGAATATCATTGTGTTTTCATGAATTTGATGGTAATGATAATAATCTTGAAGCCCATTCAAAAGACCCGGGACATGACCCCGGAAGTACAGTATGATGTAGGATGAGGTCACTTGCACATCATATTGCAATACCACATGCAATACCATATGATCTACTGTATTTGTTTCCAGTGCTTTCAATCGATTTCATTGGGCACATTTTCAATGCTCACTCAGCCTATTCATGACATCACCTTGTCCTAGTACGAGTCATGCCCTTAACCACTTCATCTGGGGCCAACACGTGGTCCTGACCCAGCACTGGTTCACTCCACTCCCACTCCTACAACTTAGGGAGGTATTGCTTTTGTCCCAAATGGCACCCTATTCCCTATGTAGTGCACTACTTTTGACCAGCCTGGTCAAAGGTAGTGCACTACATAGGGAAAAGGGTGCCATTTGGGATGGAGCCATAGAGTCTTGAGGTATTGTCTCTCTCTCGCTCTCTGTGCACACGAGCCGAGACATAAAAGGGCTTGCGCCGGTTCTGGCAACAGATGGCCTTGTCCCCATAATCCCCTTTGATGCTGCGGTGGGCAGTTGCTCCTGAACATCTCATGGAGCCAAAGCTCCCCTGCAAACTTGAGCTACTTTTCCTTTAACTGACCCCAATTGTCAAGGAGCTGGCAGCTGTCAGAGTTGGTTAAGTGCGTCTTTGCTGGGAGACTGAAGGCCACAGGTTCCTCTCTCTCTCTCTCTCTAGTGGCAAGCGGCGAGAGAGAGGCTTCCTTTTTGTTGTCAGTCATGTCGGGTACATTCCACGGTTAAGGCATGACTGCGAAAGCACGTTGACCTGAGGATTCCTATTTAAAGTAATTTTTTGCCCTGTCCTAGCTCTCCTTCTGTCCTTCTTTTGGAGAGTAAGAAGTAGGCAGTAGGAAGGTTCCCAGGGTGCAATATTGTGGGCACAGATGGCACGTGTTCGGCTAAGAGGCTTAGATTTCATCAGGGCTCACCTTCATGATTGTCATTTGTAAGAAATCAGAGTTGTTGTTTCTCTACTTCATGTCTTGGTTACTGTACTGTAAGGTCTTTCAAGGGACAAACATAATGAAGGTTATGTATTTTCATCATAAATTCTGTGGTTGGAGAATGAAGTAAGAAAAGTGGAAAGAGAATATGTATTTGAGTAAAAGGCAATATCCATAAAAATAAATAAAGGTTTTCTATTTTCATACCTATTGTCTCTTTGGTCCTTTTCCAGTATTTCCTGTCCTCTTAGCCATCTAAAATGCTTAAGTTCAGAGAGCTGTCCATTTGCAGCTGACGCTGATTAAATAAGTCTGGTTGCTCTAAAGAAAGTGGTTCTCCGATAAAATCCCACGTTAGCAAAGAGCTCACTAATGGAATTTTTAAAAGAATTTAACGAGTTCTCTTAACCTTCCTCTCCACAACTTCACTTAAAAGTAGATCGGTGCTGTCTGGATTCTGTACTCCGTTCTTAACACAGATATTGGAATATTGGGGGACCAGTACAAAAATGTATGCGCTCACTACTGTAAGTCGCTCTAAATAAGAGCATGTGCTAGATGACTGAAATGTAAATGTAATATACTTGGGCATTTAGGCAGTTATATGGATAGCGAGAAAGAGCAGTCCATTGCTTGATAAGTGATCTTAGATTTTATTTAAATGTTCAAAGCAATGGAAAAGATACAGGAAAAATAGTATTTTGATTACAATGCCTGGGTACAGACTCACTCACCCTTAATATTTGAGTGTGCTAGCACCATTTTCACCTTTAGCTCTTATTAATTCTCCTCTGTAAATAGAATCAGGGATGAACTTTGTCTTAACCCGTGACGTTTGCAATTTCCCTCTCCCCCTTGCAAGAAGCCCAATTCTCAGCCTTCTAATCAGTGGACAACTGTTAAACTTCTACTTTGGAAGTAGAGTATTCCGCCAGGAAATGGCAGTGTTCGAAAACCAACGGGATGCAAAACATTTGCCCTTTCGGGCTGAACGATTTTGGAAGACTACCTTTCAATCATGTATTGTTTTATCATGTATTGTTGTATTGAACACACGGGGGATAATCATCAGTGAAATTTGCTCACGTTTCAGTAGGACTGCCTCCCAAATTGCACCCTATTCCCTACATAGTGCACTACTTTTGACCAGAGCCAAAGTAAAAAAGGGCCCTGATCAAAAGTAGTGCACTATATAGGGAATAGGGTGCAATTTGGGATGCAGATTAGGTCTTCTATTACGCAAATACGTAATAGCTAATGGGATTCTGGGATTTTTTTTATCCCGAGGCGTTATGGGGCTGGCAGCTGAACTTGAACAGGACTCAGCGCATGATGCTGAGTCGTGTGCAGGACTATTTCAAGACTGAAATGCGATTGTTTTAATACTTTAATCCACCTGTCCTTGGCATTCAGGATGTTGCAGAACTCACCTAATTATTCCAGTGCCTTCTATCCATACTGAGGAAGATCATTCAGCAGGCTATTTCCCTCCCCCTCTGAAATGCTTGTGAAATGTTTAATTTTTTCAGGCATTGTAATGAAATCATTTTTTTTATTTCAGAAAATTACTAACAGGCACAGGATGATCATCCTCCTTCTGATAAAATGAATTATTGTCTGTTTGCTTCTTTGAGTTCCTAACTGTTAATAAACTTAGTTCCCCATTTCTCTACATCTAACTTTAAAATCAATTTAGAGCCTAATGGAAATGTAAAAAATGCATGCTCACAAAGAAGCCCTGAATTATTCCCAGTTCACTTCAAGAGCAAGTGATTAAACATCCAGAATGTGCTTCCCAGGTTTCAGCCACAGTAGTATGCATACACAAATATTTTATTTTCATTGAAAAGCCCTCATCTCCCTATATCCACCAACTGCCCCACCCCCACCCTTTTACACAAAACCCAAAATTCACAAAAGTGATTATTTTAATTGTTGCCCAGGAATGGATTTGTCTTGACTGGATGCTAATCTGTCAAGGCCTGGTTGTCAATTGCGAGTCGGGGACACCAGCAATGATGGCTGCCCAGTGCTGTGATAGCCCCCTAAGGGACAGTTAACCCTCACATTTCCTCCCTCTCTCATCTCCACACTCTCCCAAACCCCTGTCTAGCCCAGCTGCCTGAACCCGTGGTGGCACTGAGAGGTGTGGGAGCGGGGCTCGGGTCGGTGGTGTGTGTGTATTGGGGGGGTATGAGATTAGGGGGCAGGAGCTTGATAGTAATGCTTGTTGATGGTTTCAGAGATACTTCATTTCAGAAACAGGGGCCTCATTAACTGCAGTCTTCATCAGCCGGCGAGCGGGCACATTAGGGGTCCACAGGAAGTCAGAGTACAGCAGGAGAGTGCATTAGGGAAGCATGGAGAGAGAGAGCGATAGAGAGAGAGACGCACTTTTCCCCCCTATGTTCCTTCCACGTTTTTATATCTTAATGTACCTTTCAGAGGAATTTGCACAAGGGTCGATAATGATACATTATTCAAGCGGGGTCCCTCCCTTAATTGTGCTTTTTAAAGCCTTGGACATTGACAGCATCATGGTTTACTGCCCAGTACATCTGGGGCACGGATCGGCCGGATGATGGTTCACTTTTTTGTGTATGTGTGTTTCAGTGGATAGTCGACTCTCATCATTGTAATTAGCTGGTGCATAGATTCACAGACAGGCAAGTGAGGGGTTAAGAAATAGGCCCAAATGAACATCTACCCCAGTCGTCTGACTTGATGACCCCATTTTCGGAGACATTAGTCTCGGAGACCAAACTTTTCACAACAATGGATGTTAGAACGCTCTTAATTTCAAATGAAATTGCAAATATGTGCTAATATGTTTCAGAAATATTGCATTGAGTACTTGTGTGACATTATATTGTCATATACTGCATATGGCTTAATGTATTGTGAAATATGTTGTAAAATGTATTTTAATGTTTACCCATTTTATTATAATGTATATTACTGCCTTAATTTTTGCTGGACCCCAGGAAGAGTAGCTGCTGCCTTGGCAGCAGCTAATGGGGATCCATAATAAGTACAATATAAATACAAAGGTCTAGATGAGTTCAAAAGCCAATTCCAAATGCCCAAACTAAAGCAAACAGTGCCTTTTCAAGCAGGAAGTGTTGGGCCCTGATCAGTGCAGTGTGAGCGTATTGCTATTAGGGATCTAGCCAAACGCAGGCTATAGTGTGGGAATGTTTAGTTTGGGACAGAAGCCTGTTATTTTTGCCACATTGATGAGGGGGGAGGACAAACTGCAAGGATAGCAAAAAAAAAGTTCCCAACTTTTATTCAAAGCCGCCATGCAATGTTTTGCATCACACGATACACACCATCCTATCGTATTAGTCTTCTTTTAGCTTCGAATGATAAACACATAAACCCTGTTTGTCTGTCATCAGGTGGTAATATTTATATTTATCGGCTTAGGGGAAGCATCGACAAACATGTTACACACCTGCAATTTTACAGTACATGGCTCTGCAGTGTGGTGTCAAGGAGGTGAGCCTGTACAGTACCGTTTTGCCGGGAGACAGAGAGAAACACTGTAATTACTGTCTTGCTGCATAAAATAGTGTTTATCCAGTCTACCATGTTTCTGTCTTTGGCCGAGGGAGGGAGGGAGGGCCGTGTTTTGCACAATAGACAGACAGGGCAATCAGGAGAAGAATCGTGACTCCAAAACGTTCAATCTCTCTGCTCTCGGTTCGGTTATACGACGCCTGGAAAATGAGCTGCCCCCCGCCCCCCCTTTCCGACACACCCACACACAAATAAACATAAAAGGCTAATTTGTTAGCGCCCTCATTTCGGAGGCCCAAGCAGCGGAATATTGTGGCGGAAAAGTAATGCTTTGTCAAATGTTGACATGTGTACCAAACACAGGGCCCTCAGTACTAGTGGCAGCCCTGCGTGGGGAGAGAGGAGAGGAGAGGGGTCCAGGCGAGGCACTCTGTCTGTCTGTCTGCCGGCACATGAAGTGAAAATGCTTTGAAATGAGATTAGCCTTCCAACCAACTCAGCCTCCCCCTATGCTCCTGTGCATAATTGGAGATGAGTGCGTGTGTGTGTCTGTGTGCAGGGATGGACTGGGACCAGAAATCGGCCAGGGCATTTCTGACACACCGGCCCATTTTATACCTGAAGGCCCCCATTATTAGCCAAATAAATAATACTTTTGCCAAAACCTTTTTTTTAGACAGGCCCACTGGGCTAAAAATGGACCAGCCCATTTGGCATTCGCCAGAATTGCTCTATGACCAGTTCGTCCCTGTCTGTGTGTTAACGCGTATGTGCGCGTGTGCAACAGACCCATTGAAACGGTGGACATATTTAGTATAAACATTTTAAGTGTCGGAGGTACTCTCGTAGGGTGACAGGTCTAGTCATATTATGAAGACTGAATTTGTTTTTGTTTTTTGAATTTATGTTGTCTCTTTTGGTGAGGGACCATGTCTCTCCTCATCCAAATAGCGCCACCTTTGTCCTCCTCTATGTCCATAAGGGCCCTCACAACAGTGTCTGTGACATATGTGTAGAAAGACCTTTGTAGGCCCCTTCAGAAGCCATACTTCCTGCCACTAAACCTCCACTTACCTTGGTACGGGTCAGGGTGACACTGGACAAGGGGAGGGTAAAGTCCCCTGCCTCCACTCCCCCCCCCCAAACACCACCACCCCCTCCAAAAGGAATACAAATTGAGAAACAACAAGCAAGGTCCTCCTAATACACGAGCACTGTGCAATATGCTGATGTTTTCTTTTGCACACTGTGTTTGCTAAATTGCCTTTGACTGTGTGCATCGTTAATGAAACTTTATGTCCTTGTAGAGAGGGCAGCAAGTCCGTTCCAGTTAGGACCGGGACCATCTTCCCCTGTCTGGCTTTTGTAAGACATTTTTATTATTTTTTTTTATACCCGTCCTTATGAATAAATGAAGCACACAAAGCCATTCTTTTTCCATATTTGTGTAAATTGCTTTAAAAGCATTTTATCATGTCATAAAAGAGTGCAATTGATCTGCCGAGCTTAGCCCATTGGACAGCTGTGTGTTTTGTTAATGGCCACTTTGCTCCGAGCAGCTTATTAAAACATTTATATATAAATGCTAAAATTGCATAAATTATTTAAGCACAAAGTAAGCATTTTTTTTTTGTTTTGGTCAGGTTACGGGTGGCGGGGGGGTATTAGTATGGAGATTTGCTTTACTTTATTATCTCCTGAAATATATTGTAATATGTCTGCCCAGAGACATACAGTGCCTTCAGAAAGTATTCACACCCCTTGACTTTTTCAACATTTTGTTGTGTTACAGCCTGAATTCTAAAATTGATTAAATTGAGATTTTTGGTCACTGCCCTACACACAGTACCCCATAATGTCAAAGGGGAATTATGTTTTTCAAAAATGTTCCAAATGGATTAAAAATGAAAAGCTGAAATGTCTTGAGTCAATAAGTATTCAACCCCTTTGTTAAGGCAAGCCTAAAAAAGTTCAGGAGTAAACATTTGCTTAACAAGTCACATAACAAGTTGCATGGACACACTCTGTTTGCAATAATAGTGTTTAACATGATTTTTCAGTGACTACCTCATCTCTGTTCCCCACACATACAATTATCTGTAAGGTCCCTCAGTCGAGCAGTGAATTTCAAACACAGATTCAACCACAGACCAGGAAGGTTTTCCAACACCTCGCAAAGAAGGACACCTATTGGTAGATGGGTAAAAATATAAAAAAGCAGACATTGAAAATCCCTTTGAGCATGGTGAAGTTATTCATTACACTTTGGATGGTGTATCAATACACCCAGTCACTACAAAGATACAGGCATCCTTCCTAACTCAGTTGCCGTAGAGGAAGGAAACCGCTCAGGGATTTCACCATGAGGCCAATGGTGACTTTAAAACAGTTACGGAGTTTAATAGCTGTGATAGGAGAAAACTGAGGATGGATCAACAACATTGTAGTTACTCCACAATACTAACCTAATTGACAGAGTCAAAAGGAGGAAGCCTGTACAGAATACAAATATTCCAAGACATGCACTTAAGTAAAACTTTTTTTAAATGTGGCAAAGGTATTAACTTCATTAATACAAAGGGTTATGTTTGGGGCAAATCCAATACAACACATTACTGAGTAACACTCTCCATATTTTCAAGCATAGTGGTGGCTGCATCATGTTATGGGTATGCTTGTAATCATTAAGGACTGGGGAGTTTTGCAGGATCAAAAATAAATGGAATGGAGCTAAGCACAGGCAAAATCCTAGAGGAAAACCTGATTCAGTCTGCTTTCCACCAGACACTTGAAATAGCCTTTCAGCAGGACAATAACCTAGAACACAAGGCCAAATATACATTGGAGTTCCTTACCAAGAAGACAGTGAATGTTCCTGAGTGGCCGAGTTATAGTTTTTACTTAAATATACTTCAAAATCTATGGCAAAACCTGAAAATGGTTGTCTAGCAATGATCAACAACCAATTTGATAGAGCTTGAAGAATTTTGAAAATGGGCAAATGTTTTCACTTTGTCATTATGGGGTATTGTGTGAGAAAACAACAACAATTGAATCCATCCTGAATTCAGGCTGTAACAGAACAAAATGTAGAATAAGTCAAGGGGTAAGAATACTTTCTGAAGGCACTGTCCTCCCCAGCACACTCACACATGCAGAGGCAGAGGGAAAAAAGTATATATTTTTTGATGACTTCGTTTCAGCAACCACGGAATGTCACCCATATCCTGGTTGATTGTACTTTCGAGTTTTATGATGTTTTTTCATTGATTTGTTTCCCCGGCGCAGCTGCCGACCTCTATTGAGGGACGAACGTAATCAGCGCTGACGCAAATTAGATGGTTATTCGTTTCGAAAATTGACAGAAAAACAATAAAAAAGATGAAATGCTCCCAAATCAATAGATATAATGAAATTCAAATAATCCGAGAGATGAGGTCTCCATGGCAACTGATAATGTGGAAAAGAAAACAATTTAATAAAGGACAGACACGCTTTGAAAACAGATTGGGGGGATAGCTGTAAAGCTGGAGAGGAGAGCAGAGGAGAGAGGGAGGGAGGGGGCGAATGGGAGACGGAGGGAGAGGGGGGATGTTTGTGGCTGTAGTGGTCGGTCCATCGCTTGTTTCCCCTCCCGCGTGTGAAGGATCTGTGTCTGTCCCAAGGACACGGGAATAATTAGAAATGCTTTCAGGCCAGAAAGTGCAGATTCAGGTTTTAATACACAAAATTATTTCATGGGCAGTGAATCGGAAAACCATTTGTTGGTGACCTTCCTGAGAGCCCCCCCTCACCCCCCAGTACAGGGCAAGATGGAGGCTGCGTGGCAGTGCAGCCTGAGTTATGGCATATTTGTATTTTTATAGTGGCAGGGGGAATGGAGTTGGTGAGGGGGTGTGTGTGTGTTTTGGTGGGGTGGGGGCCAGGGGGGTGGGAGGGTGTCAGAGAGGGGGGTTGAGGTGGGGGCATTGTGTGTGTCTGTGTTTGTGTGTGGCTGTCGGGTCTGGGTTGCTGGCAGGAGGGAGGCAAGGGAGAGACAGAGCATACGAGAAAGAGAAAGAGGGGGAGAAAGGGGAAGTTGCAGATCTGGCTGTATTTACAGATCAGTTGTCAAAAGAGCCATTTAAGGGGAATGCAACCATCCCTGCATAATGACAGGAGAGGTGTATGTTTATTAAAAGGGAAAGACAACAGTAAAACACAGAGAGTCAAACAGGGTTTTTTATTATTGAAGACAGAGCAGCCAGGGAGGGGGTGGCAAGGAAAGGAGTGGGTGTGGAGTGACGTCATTGTAGTCTATGGAAGGTATGTTTTAGGTGCCTTTTCACTCTGTTCACTTGTTACAGGGAGAATCATGAGATGACTATGGTGTCATAATATTTATTTGAAAACATTGTTGTTTGGTTGTTGTTGCTTTCTCTATTTAAAAGGCAGGAGGGTTGCTACTTACTTGTGTGATGCCACCGCAACCGGTAATTCAAATGCAAACAACGATAAGGATCGGTAGCCTACTGAAAGTACAGCATTTCTTTTTTTTTTCTCGAAGTGTGAAACTAAATTCACTCCTATATTACCTCATTACCTTATCAACAAAAGTGTGTCGACCTTCGATCGCTTTGTTTAACATCCGTATCCCATTATTTAACATCCTATTTCTCTTATTGCTCATTGTCAACGTATTTCAGACTCCCTGAAAGGGCGGTGCGCAAGCTTGTCTGTCAAATGTGCTTACCTTCCATTTTTGTGTCATTAAAAGCGTTTGTTTGAGTCAAATAAAGGGCGATACACCCTCTGTTTAAACGATGCCAACCGCACGTTGTCCAGGATATCGTGTCTTAACAACAGATAATCTTATCCTGTTCCACCTGAGCAATAAAAGAAAAGACGTCCGCATCATAAGGCTTTGGCTGATAATCCCCCCCCCCCCCATTATTTGAATGACGGATGAGCTTAATTGAGACCTATGTATGCCTCAATACGCGCTCGCACAAATAGTTGAGCAATATTTCATGTAAACTTGTAGGATCAGATTCTGTTGTTGTCAGCAGCATCCCAAACCCTTTCTTAATGAGAATTGGGCTGGAATCACACTAAAGATATAAACTGGCTGGCACTCATATAGGACATCATTCGCCTCATATCGTATCATTAAGTGCCTTGTTTATGGTTCAATTGCAAGCACGCCGATTAACAATAGCTTGTCTAACTTACCTTTTTAGCTTTACACTTATGTTAATGAGCAGTTGTATTAGTCCAGTGCTTGGTGTTGAAGGGATAGTTCCCAAAAAAGTATCATCATCACATTTTTTGCTCTGTACTGAATGTGCTCTATCTTGAAAACATGACTGCTGACATGTACCATGTTTTGGGATTTTATTAACAGTGGACTAATTAATAAAATACTAAAATGTCGTTTTTTTGTGAACTATCACATTAATTTGGACCTAAGATTGTTAATTTCAGACTTTGACTGTGTCTTGTAGTTTAGTTTGTCTCTTGCTTTTCTGTAGCAAAGCAACAGCAGCCTTCATTGTAATGAGTGAGTACTGGGGATTTGGCATTCTCTAGTGGGCCAGCTAATATTCTCCCAGCGCTAAACGTGCCCCACAAGTAAGAGAGAAACGAGAAATTCCTCACTGTAGAATTACAGAGAGCTTTCAGATTTAGCGTGCCTGTGTCAATGAAGGGTGTTTTCTAAATCAATCTCCCGGGGACAAAAAATGGATTGAGACCTGAAACGTGAGACCTGATAGGCGTCCACTTTCACTGTAGAGGAGAGGGTGTGTGTGTGTGTGTGTGTGTGTGTGTGTGTGTGTGTGTGTGTGTGTGCGCGTGTGTGCGTGTGTGTGTGTTTGTGTGTGCGCGTGGCACATGTGATCAGTATCAACAACAGCCGTTGCAGCAGTAGTCACTGTGAGTGTGTGTGTGTGTGTGTGTGTTTGTGTGTGTGTGTGTGTGTGTGTGTGTGTGTGTGTGTGTGTGTGTGTGCACGCGCGCCTGCTTCCTCCCTCCTCCAGCTGCTGGCTCTCACTGATACAGTGTAACTCAATCTGTGCCACCACACACACACACACACACCACACTATGGGGGCTGCGCCAGGACTGAGCCGGGCCAAACAGGGCTGAAGGGGGCTGAACAGGGCCAGGGAGCAGGCCATGAGTTCACCACCCACTACCCACCTGCCACACATACACACGCACGAACACACACACCCTGCACGGCACAGGCTCTCATTGTAAGCAGTGACAGGATGACGCTGGTTAAGTGGCTCCTCTCTCTTCCCTGGGCCTGCTTTTCCCACTGTGACTGTGGGGTGGAGAGGGTGGTGAAGGACCCCTACTGGTTAAGTGGGTAAACTCGCACAGCCTTGACATCTGTGCTGAGGGAGGGAGGGGGAGGGGAAGGTGGAGAGGGGAATGAGAGCGAGAGAGAGACAGAGATAGTGTGAGAGAGGAAGATAGAGAAAGAGAGAGAAGGAGAGAGAGGGAGGAAGAGAGTGCGAGAGTACAGCCCATGCAGGCATAGAGCCGGTTGAGGAGAAGGAGGGAAAATGCCTTGCTTTGTGGAGAGAATTCTTCCAGAGCAGGAGGGAGAGGTGAGACAGAACACAGAGGGCGGTCTCCTGCCAGGTAAGACACACTCTCTCTTTCTCGCTCTCTTTCTCTCTCACACACAACACTCTCTCACAGACGCTGGGGGTAAAGATACGTTGAGGTACACAGGTCTGCCGCTGGTGGCTGGCAGTGTGAGGCACACATGTGTAGTGGTGGGGGGGTGGGGGGTGTTTTTGTTTTCAAGTTGTTATAGGATAAAGATTCTTAATATATATGTTAGACTATGTAAGACCTGTGTATTTCACCAACAAACAGTATTTTCAGAAATGACCAAAAGTGATTGAAGTGAAGGATTGTGACTGTCAGTTAAATACTCTCAGAATATTTTGGGCTATATGTTTGATGTTTACTTAGTGTTACCTCTTTATTCCACAGGTGTACTTCTAACCAGGTTACACTGTTGAACTTTTTAAAGGATTACATACAGTTTACATAGCCAATGGTTATCATTTAAATTCATTAATACTGAAAGAATGTTTCAGTTTTCAGCAATATTCACAGATTATATATTGGGATGCAATAACAAAAAAATCTAGAATTTCGCGACAATGTTTGCTGAGCTAAAGTGAGTGACTTGTGCTATTGGGCTAGATTTTTCGCTGTGTTTAGATACTGATGTACGGAGGAAAGTTTGTCAACGGAGGGATTTTCCACAGCTTCGGGTGCGAACAGTGTCTCTGTGGAGAGGGTGAAGGACTGCTTTCTTTCTGTCTCTGCAGACAAATATATCCTCCTCTAGCACAATAAAATGTTCCCCTTTTGGTTAAATAAATACTGGGTCTGTGAACCTAAACAACAGATTTGCATGTGGCCCTCTTGTTCTCCTTCTCTCTCTCTCTCTCTCTCTCTCTCTCTCTCTCTCTCTCTCTCTCTCTCTCTCTCTCTCTCTGTCTCTCTCTCTCTCTCTCTCTCTGTCTCTCTCTCTCTCTCTCTCTCTCTCTCTCTCTCTCTCCTCTCTCTCTCTCTCTCTCTCTCTCTCTCTCTCTCTCTCTCTCTCTCTCTCTCTCTCTCTTTACTCTCTGTCTTTTCACACACACTACAGGGCCTGACATCCCTCAACGAGGCCCTCAGAAAATAAACAAGAGACACAGAAGTTTGTTGGCTTTTATTTTCCCAATGGTTGTTTATTTGTTTTGATAACAAAGCGAACAGGCTTCCTGAGTGAAAGGTGAAGTCACACAATTTAATTTGTCTTGCGTTACCGTGGCGATCTGGCAACCGTTCTTGCGCCCCAGGAGGACTGCTATGGTTGCAGCTTGTGTGCGTGTGTGTGAGAGAGATTTTACTAAGCAGATATTCCCCCCTCTGTTTTCACTCTGACCCGGTAGGAGATTGATGACTGAATTGTGGAGTACATGTTAACAGTAACTGGTGATTTATAGAAATACTTAGGATGAGTGAGGCCACACAGACTGGAAGGAAAAAGATATAGCCTTTTAAGTTAATGCAAAAATATAGCCTGTTTAAGTAATACTTGTTATTACTACTGGTGATTCAGGGTGGGCTAGAGGTTTGAGTTGAAGTATGTGTGTGAAGACCAATCTCTAATGCTACTCTATTGAACAGAAGTCTCATTTTGGTCCATTCTCATTTGACAATTTTACCTAATTTTCACTTTTTAATACCTGTTTTTGTGCAATTTGCTTCAAACTAAAACCAGTCAATTTTTGGTGTCCGGTCAACTACAGTGCAGTAGAAAGCTTTTGGATGAACTACTGTACTGCAACAGGTGCGCTCCTATTGGATGTGTGGAAAGCCGCAGAGCTAAAATCTGTCAATAAACCTGCATGCAATCTTGGAGGAATCAGGCTCTTTCCTCCTTTTGGCTCTTGAACCCCACAGATATGATCTACTTGGGGAATACGGCTACTATTCAAGTACTGTTTAAAGATTCAGACCACTTGAATGTGCTCTACAGTTATATATATATTTTTATTCTTCCTTTTGTGGAATAAGGAATAGTGCTTACCTAGGAAGAGGGATGGCTTTTATTTTTTCAAGCCACCTTTTAGACTGAGTGAAATGTTTCCCCCAGTTCGCTCACGGACAACTTTATTTCTTACCAGGGATTTAACACTCACTCAGTCCCCCCATAAATACAGCGTCCCTCAGCCCTTAGCTAGCCATAACTCATCCTGCTAACTAAACTCATATAGCAGAGCGGAGCTTGTTTGTATTTTTCTCTATTTCTATTTCTCTCTCTCTCTCTCTCCCTCTCCCTCTCTCTCTCTCTCTCTCTCTCTCTCTCTCTCTCCCTCTCTCTCTCTCTCTCTCTCTCTCTCTCTCTCTCTCTCTCTCTCTCTCTCTCTCTCTCTCTCTCTCTCTCTCTCTCTCTCTCTCTCTCTCTTTCAGCTGACTTGTAAGGCATGCTGATGTGCAGAATCTCTCTGACTGACTACTATCTTCTCAACAGTTGGCCTTCTGCTGCTGCTCTGATATCTTTGGCCCCACTTGTGGACCGGGTTTTAGGAGAAAATGCGCATTTGAGCAAGAGCCAATGTAATCTCCTCAAGGCTATTTAGAGTGAACCTAATGCTCAAGGAATGAACGTGACAACACAGAATAAATATGGACGTCGTCTTTACATGTCGTGACCCAGCTCAGACCTCAAAAAGCATGAGGAAAATCTTTGATATCTCGCAATGAAGATTGAGTTGAGATCCTTGCTTTCTAGGCACCTGTTGAAGCCCCCAGTACGTGAAGCGGGGGAGACAGTTGAGAAACATAAGCTAAGCTGCCAGTTGCCATTTAGGCCTGTCTTCCTGACAGTCTTCCTGACAGGCTTCTGAAAACAATGTTGAAATCATATGAGCGGAGGAATTCAGAGTACAGTATAAATGTTTACTGATCTTGTGCCGATCGACAGTTTGGAAGAGACATAGTTTCTCGCCGAGCTGCTGAATTGGTTATGTTCTGCTCTGCCTGTACCTTCTGTTCTCAGCCGTTAGTCCCACCGGTTGGCGAGAGCTGACACTGACAACTCCTCAAGTATCTGAAGGCGTCTTTAAAGTCAACATCGCACATTTTGATGTCTCGTGGCGGCTCCTCGTGTTTTGTTGTATTTGCGTCTGAAAACGGGGGCCTGCTTGGAGAAATTACCCTCCCCACTGGCACAGGGAGGTAGTACCCTTTCTGTCTCACTCTCCTCCTCTCCTCCGCGCTGTCCTTCTCCTCTTTTTGATCTCACCATCAAATCTTCCTTCGTTTCTTATGACTGACACTCGCCGGAGAGCGGCTTGGGAAATGCGCTCGGGGAAGAAGACGTTTGAGAAAATGCGCCCGAGCAAGCCATCACCTTTGATAAAGACGCGGGTTCCAACAAGGGAGAAAAAAAATTAACATTGTTAGTAATGAAAATGCCATCCAAGAAGGCAGCATTCCACTCATCCCAAACGATTACTTTAACCGTGTACACAGAGAGTTAGTTGCACTTTCACAACATTTGGAAAATAATCAATTGAAATATAGGCCTAGATATTAACACGTAAGAAATAATCTATAATGTTGAAAAAGTTAAAAATCCTAATGTTCATTATATAATATTTAACATGACCTGTAGTTGATATGTGTGTGTTTTGGAGCTATGAGCGAATGGTTCCTAGGCAGTGCAGTGAGGCAGCTCCGGGCCATGCTAGCCGGCTCCACAGTTTGCCGGAGACCCCGGGGATTGAAGTCTGTGGACCTGTGGGATCCTACTGTACCTTTAATACACATCAGTTGGGTACCAAACTAATTTGATAAAATGCCACTTAATCGCTGGCACACCGTCAACTGTGTCACTGGCTGGTAAACTGACTGGCACGGCACTCGCATATCGCACAAGAAGGAGGAAAGGAATGTAGGAGGGGGTGCAGGAGGAAAAGAGGAGAGCACGAGAGTTGTTAGCTTTAGTAATTGCTACCTCCATGGAGGAGCAGGGGAGAGGACAGTGAGGCAAGCTTACAGAGAGGGCCCTGTGTGCAGATAATAACGGGGTAGTATTGCAGCTCTGACAGTGTTAATCTTAGAGCATGTTTCTGTGTGTGTGTGTGTGTGTGTGTGTGTGTGTGTGTGTGTGTGTGGAGATAGGGTGCCTCTGATATTTACCCTGCTGGTAAGACTGTCAAGCCCACCTGACAACACAGTTTACCCACCCGGCTGTCACCCCCGCCTCTCCCTGCCACTGTAAGACACTCTCTGAGCGCTCCAGTACGTCCTCGCCCTCCTTCCACACAATGCAACTGTGCTGGGATCAGCTATCAGCACCCATACTCATCTTCCTCTCTTCCAGAGAGGGGGAAGAAAGAAGAAAAGGGCCAACTTCTTTTGCACCCTGGCTTTTTCTTTCTTCTCTCTTTCTTTTCGTCTTCTATTTGAAGTTTGCGAGGCACATCCCGACACACTGAGAAACGTTATGAATATGCATCAACGCACCATATGGCTCCCCTAGCACTGGGACTAGGTGTGTCCAGAAGGTAGAGCGGGCGTTGATGCATTATTCGCCAGTCAAATTACAGACGCCGGTGAGAACGCTGCAGGAAGTTAGAAGAACTAGTTAGACACCACTTTAGAGGGTAGAGCGACTACAGTACCTATGATACTAAATGGCGTGAAGCAACAGTAACATAAAGCTGTGGATGAGCACAGTGGAGGGCCTAGGCTGCAATTCGGTTCTTTTTTAGCTGAGTTCCGACCTATACTCTGCCACCTGAAAGTGTGATTAAAAGTGATATTTCTGACACATTAGGATGGCACGGGAAGTAACCTTCTCTAAAGCGTTCATTATTAGATGCGTGACAGACCTGAATATTTATAAAATAGGCTTTAATAATTAATAACAGCAATCTGCTACCGTAATTCATCAGATTTGCACTTCAACGGAGTATCCGTTTTCACTTTAAAATAATAATAAGAGGAATATTAATGCTGCAGAAATGTCAAATGGGCAGCTGTATAGAATTCAAACATGCAAGCTTCAATGTTCAGTTTTGAGGTATATATATATTTTTATCTATAATTTTTTATTCCCATTACGTTTTACCCACCAACACTATCCTTTCTCAAGACCTATGTATTTGGTGCTTGACATTTTGTCAGTTGTTTCTGGTGAAAGAAGCAGATGATGTAGAGAAAATTCAGGAAACCAAGTGGGTTTTGGTGTAGAATGCAAAAGGAGTTGTTGTGGTTTGTATCAAAAGCATATTATTTGTTTGAGTCAGCTAGCAACACTTCCTTTTGTAGCCTATTCTGTTTCTTGGACCAAAATAGAAGGCTCTTTTTCTCTGTAAAGCAGCTTTATACCCGCCTCATGGTTTCACAGTCACTTTTTGTTTCAATGCAACTTTCAAATCCAACCAAGATACATTCCTCTTTCAACAAAACTCTCAAAGACATGAAGCTGTTTCTGTTTTAGGTGAAATAGAAACATTTAGTTCTTCCTTTACTTCCACCTCCAGTTTAGTTTCAACCTGTGTTTAACTATACATTTTTTAACTCAACCCATTTGAGCTGCAGTGTGTATAAATGTTTCATGTGTGTAGAAGTGTCACTTTACATATTTGAGAGTGTGTGTGTCAGGGCCTGTGACGTGACCTACAGCCAGTAGTCAGAGGAGCAGTGTGAGTGGAGAGTTCCATGCTGTCTAAGGGCCTGCAGCCACCTCAGACACACACACACACACTCTCTCTCTCTCTCTCTCTCTCTCTCTCTCTCTCTCTCTCTCTCTCTCTCTCTCTCTCGCTCTGTCTCTCTCGCTCTCGCTCTGTCTCTCTCTCTCTCTGTCACTCTCTCTCTCTCTCTCTCTCTCTCTCTCTCTCTCTGTCACTCTCTGTCGCTCTCTCGCTCTCTCTCTCTCTCTCTCTCTCTCTCTCTCTCTCTCTCTCTCTCTCTCTCTCTCTCTCTCTCTCTCTCTCTCTCTCTCTCTCTCTGTCACTCTCTGTCTCTCTCTTTCTCTCTCTCTCTCTCTATGCCAACTGAAACGCACATACACACACCCACCATCCTCATGTCCAATGCAAGTACACACACTGACAAACCCTAGCTGTGGCCACACTCACCTCAGCCCCATGCTGTCAGAGGTAAATAAGGGTCAACATACTGCAGAGTTCACTGGGGGGACCTGTCTCTCTTTAATGTACTGTCCGCATCCACACCCCAGGCCCCAGGCCCCAAATTGGGAATTTCCACCATGAGACTTTCCACCAGTGTTTGGTCTACAGGCTCAGACTTTTGTGTTTCCATCTGAGGCTGGGCCCAAAAAAAGAGACTTAGGCCATGCAAGCTTAAATGACAGGAAGATCCATTCCCTTCAACCAAATCTGATACTCATGATCTTACAAAGAAAGGCTATTTTTCTTTACCCAAATATCTTTGACTGCAATGTATGCAAAGGGAAAAATCTAATTTTTTCACTGAAAGCGTAAATGATAAATACCTTTCACAGGCTTTCTTTTTACATGGCTTTCGCCTTTCAGCTAGAGGCTACAGTAAAGGTACAGTAAAGGTCTTATCGTATATTTAGCTTGCTACCTGTGCTAGATGACATTTAGGGGGCACCTGTGATTCATTCCGCCGCACTTAAAATCCAAAAGAGGAAAATCTGTCAAGCAGAGCAAATGTTTTAATGGTAGCCAGGGATCAATGTTGTCAGCGCAGGCATCCTATCTGGAAATGTACGCTTTTTGGTTAATGTCACCCCCTCCCTCTCTCAAAGTCTCTCGTCTCAAGGAGATCGGCGGGAAATCTGATGTGAACAATCCGAAGTAGGCAGAATTTGAGGAAATTGCTTGAAAAACATTGACTTGCTTTCTCTCAAACACACACACATAAACGAGGCCCCTTGTATCTGAAAAACAAATTTGAAAAGTAACCTTGGAAATCAATTAAGCTGTCCCGGGAGCTGTAACATTTCCTCGAGAAAAACCACCTTCCATTTCTCAGCTCCCCCCACACTCACACTGAGTTGGAACTGGCCATTAAAATGCTGCCATATGCAACTAAGGAGCTTTTGTCTTGTGCTCACTCGGTGTGGGCCTATATTTAAAAAATTTAGCTGCAAAGTGCCTTATAGGCTGTCAACATGTCTTAAGTCTTGTTAAAGAAATGCCACAACTAATTTCACTGTAATGTTATTCATATGGCTGGTGTGAGAGGGGGCATGTCTGAACATCTAAACAGGCCTGCTTTTTAGGTTTCACATTAGGGTGTTATCTTGGAGGCCTTGTCATTGATTGACATTATCTGGCCTGACAGGGCCTCATATCAAGGTTAACCTCATGGACAAAAGCAAAGCGCCACCCGGACACACATACGCCGAGGCCCTCTCCCCTCCTACTTCCTGTCCAGTGTGTGTGTGAGAGAACGAGAGCGAAGGTGTCCAGGCCTCATCTGCGTGTGCTGTGTGCGTGCGTGTATGTTTGTGTGTGCGCGTGTGTATGTCCGTGCACCCGCAGTGGAGATTTCCGCACTCTTAATTGATAACTAATGGAGCGGCTTGCGCTGGGTTTCCCCTAGAGGACAGGCCCTCCTGATGGCAGCGGTAGTGTTGGGGAGGGGGAAGAGACTGTAGGTGGGGGGGCTGTACTGACTTACTCAGCAGTGTGGTGCCGGAACCCGGTAAATTAAATATATCCCCAAAGATAATGACTTGGAGTGACAGACACCAGTCTGTCTGGGGGGCCTCCCTCTCTCCCGACCTCTCCAGCCGCGTGCCCTCGCCGTGGAGAAGAGCCTACACTAACCCCCACCCCCTTCCTCACACACACACACACACTCCCCCTCACCCTCTCCCTTCCCACAAGCCTTTGCAACAAAAGCAAAAAAAAGATCCCCGTGACTAAAATACAACTCAAGCAGTTAATCTGTACAGATATTAGCTCAAGGGCCCTCGAGTGGCGCACCGAGCCCGAGCCCCCTTCTTCTAGCATATTACCCACACTGCCCCGGTGCGGCTCGCTGTGGTGCCGACCGTCACACAGTACCGCCATGAGGGAGAGCCCGAGTCGTTGCCTCGCCCTCGCCACTTTTGACTTCTTATTCGGTTGTTGGTTTTTATTTAGACTCCCGATTTGTGGTCTAGCTACCTGGAATACAGAGAAATTAAGTATTTATTTGAAACTATAGTGCCAGCTGCTAGGACAAATTCTATGTGCAATTTTAGAAAGGTAGCTGTCAGTCTGCTACGCCATGAGCTGAGGAATCACCCTCTGCGGCAAACTGAATAAAAAGTTAGCTGTTTTGGTTCTTCTTGCCTGTCAGAATGGCTCACGTCACCCACGTTATTTTCCTTGTCTGATAAACCGTTTGGCTCGTCTGTTTTTTGTTCTAGAAAACGTCTGTAATTACCGTTTGTGATCGAGCCAGAGGGCGTATTTGTCCTCCCAAAAATGCAACGTTACTGCCTGATTGCACCCAAGTTCAACGTCTTTCCCTTTCCGTTTGCCCTCAAGATATACATTGTTTTCCGTATCCCTTGTCCTGTATCCCAAGAGAGTGTGTGGGTGTGTCGTGACTCGTGCGTGTGTGCGTTTCTGTGTGTGTGTTTCTGTCTGCGTGCATACATGTGTGTATGTGTCTTTGTCTCCCGGCATGTGTATGTGTCTTTGTTTGTGTTTGTGGCAGGCTGGCAGTACAGGGGGACTATGGGGCTCTTAGCTGGGGGGCTGCAGTATGATGGGGTAGTGCTGCTGTGAAGTCCAAACGGGTCCCTCAAGGTCGTTCCCTAAAAGACAGCACGCAACATGCAAGGTCACATCCTAGACTAAAAGCAATAAGTGCTTTATTGATAGAAAAAAGAGAGCAAGCAAGCAAGCAGATGTGCAACCAACTGATTAATAATAAAATAGATTTGTGAGAGAGCGGTACCGACAGAAAGAGAAAGAGAGAGAGGAAGAGCGAAAGACAGAGGGCGGGAGGGAGAGCTTTGTCCTGTGTGTGTATGTGTGAGTGCATATGTGTGTGTGAGACTGTATGTGCTTGTGCTTTGTTCATTTTGCTCTATAATAACATTTAGTAAACTCTGGGTGGTCATTGTATTGACCTGTCGTGTATCTTTGGAGTAAAAGATGGATCCTGCAGTGGAATCTAAACAACAACAAAAAATCAATTTGAATCCAGTGGTTAAAAAAAGAACAGAATGTGACAATGTGACACATTAGTGCTCATGGCAGTTTTGCTGGTGCACGACCTTTCCTTTTTAAGGTCATCGCAATGTTTTGCGTAATTTTTTGCTAAGTGAGTGCTGCCTGAAAGGCCATTGGGAGGCACAGACCTTGTGTTTTCCATTTACACATAGTTCTGTTTGACAAGGGAGACAAATATTATGGAGTTTTTCCATGGATCCGCCTTTTGGAACAAAAGTGTCTAACTATTGTTGGATTATGAAAATGAGCTGAGGACTGTAGTGCATACGAGTCATCTCTTTTGCCCCTTTTATCTTTTTTTTCTCTCACTCCCTCTCTCACACACAGTCTGGCAAACCTGCCTAGTGAGTAAAGTTCTTGGCTAGCTGAGTGACTGACTGAGTAAGTGAGTGGCAGATATCAGGTGGGGGGAAAGCTCAGCCCAACGAACCTGTTTCTTCTACGCCAGGACCCCAGAGGAGAAGAATGGTGGGAAAATTCCATCTGCCCTCTCTTCCTCTTCCCCCGGAGTAATCACCCTGTGATCCCCCATCCCCGCCTCACCCCCTCAACCCCTCTGGTACTGCACATCCCCTTCATCCACCTATACCCCCCCCTACATAAACTTCTCTCTCTCCTGACCCCCCTCTCTCCCTCTCCCTCTCCCTCTCTCTCTCTCTCTCCTCTCTCCCTCTCCCTCTCTCTCTCTCTCTCTCTCTCTCTCTCTCTCTCTCTCTCTCTCTCTCTCTCTCTCTCTCCTGCTCTCTTGAATAGTTGGCAATGGCATTGTTTTTAATCATCAGAACCTCCGAAATTATTATTATCGCTTCTGATGCGGCAATTAAAACTTCAGGTCAGAGGCACAACGAGCGGTGATCAGCAGCCGAGCCGAGAAGTTTTAATTAGACGATCAGAACCATTAATGCACAAAAAAAAGGTGTGCGCTGGGAAATTAACGGGAACGTCTTAATCAGGGTTAGTGACTCCGAAGAGGAGTCAAGTGAACAGAGAGCAAAAAACAAATCATTTCCGCACCACTGGGACAAAACTCAATTAAATATGCATGCAGAAAATGGAAATTTGGAGCATCGGCAGCACTGCACTGTTGGGGAAACTGGCAAAATCTCGCGGCGGAGGTCGCAGACCTGCTTATTGTTATTCTTGTGTAATAAAAATTAAAGAGGGGCCAGATGCAGGGGCCAGGTCTGGGTGTTGTGGCGTGTTTGTCCATCAGTGGCTTCTTTCTGCCTGGCTTCCCTGGGCTGCGGCAGCTCACCTTCGGCCGTGCAAAGAGAGAGAGAGAGAGCGAGAGAGAGAGAGCGAGAGAGAGAGAGAGAGAGAGAGAGAGAGAGAGAGAGAACGCTCTCTTCCTGAAAGCTATAAATTAGCAAAAATAAAAACCAGAGGACTGCATTCAGCCCCCCCCTCACACACACACACACACACCACCCTTGGGGAAACAGAGACACAAAAGGCACACTCAGCCACACACCGGGAGTTCGGGCCTTGTCGATTAATCTGCCTGAGGTTTACAAAGTTATAACTGGTCTTTTTTTCCCAGGAGCTAAAAAACTGAGTTACATATTGAAAAATAATCCCGAGTTGTTCAGTCTTTTCCCATGCCTGTTTTGGATTAATTAAGTTCAGATATTACCAAGGTTTTGTCCCTGTGTCAGTCAAGATGTCAGAACCCAGCAGGAACCTACCAAAACTCCTGTGCCAATGTTTGATTATACCTAAGGAGGTAAGCTCTAGTTTAACAGGTCATATCTACTCTTCTCAGACTGGTTCTTAAGTATATCCTCCATAGAAATGTACAAGGCAGCATGTAATCCTTTATTTTTCAATACAATACATAGTTGGAGTGAGCCATATCCTTGCCTAGACTTCCTATTGTCCCTTTATAGAACATATTAGCTGTATAGTAGTTAGATTTCTTCCAGTACGGTAGATAAGAAATAAGCCAACATTTTGGTCTCCTCCCCATGTGTAATGTGTACCCCTCTTGTCTGTGTGGCAGAAAGGGGCGGAGACTTGACCCTGCTAATCCAGGCAGCCATTCACACCCCCATGTCCTCTCTCTCTCTGTCTCCCCTCTCTCTGTCTCCCCTCTCTCTGTCTCCCCTCTCTCTGTCTCCCCTCTCTCTGTCTCCCCTCTCTCTGTCTCCCCTCTCTCTGTCTCCTCTCTCTCTCTCTTTCTTGCGCTCTGGCAGCCTTTTTTACAGTCGGCGCACGTACTTGCAAATAATGCACTTCCAACAGCGTTATTAGGATTTGAAACACCACTTGATTGGGCATGATATCATTCTGGCACGTAAACAGAGGGGCTCGGCATCAAAAAGACACAACAAGACACGCCGGGGTTCGGAGAGCTCAGTGCCGAGAGTAGATTTGAACGTGAGCCCTGTATTGCATGTAGTCATCCAGTTCTGAGAAGAAACAGGGCTTACAAATTGCTTTGATGCACATCTTCTTGACTGTCCCAGTACAAATAAGTGGATGCGTTCAAAAATAGTTTCTTGACTTTTTCGTCAGGTTTTGGCCTTATACAGTCAGCGTAGCCCCGTTGTCGCTGCCCTGCACAGTTTCCAGTAAAACTCTTGTCACAGTTACAGTAAACAGTAGGAAACATACGTTTCATTTATTAGTGCTCCGATTCAAGTCTTATTTGTCTTCCCTAGCTCTTAGTGCTTTGTGCGACCGAGGTGTGTGGCTTTGACAATTAGCAGTCTATACTAAAACAGAGGAGAGATACATAAAGTCATGTTTTTCTCCCTGATATTCATTAATGGCAGAGATTGCTTACTGGACTCTTGGGAAGGGGGAGTTGGCCCCAAAGGAAAAAGTTGTTCTTTCATGTAGGTCCCCACTGATTTTATCTCATTGTACGCTATCATGCACACAAACGATTTGAGGCCAGTGTAACCATAGCAATCCCTGTTGTAAGCAGTGGCAAAAGCTGCTGCGTGTGGACAAGTGTTCTCTACACTGAAAAACAGCAAGTTGTACTGTAAAGTCCCCAGGCCACTCCAATCCACAAAGACTCTTAATTTCCAGTTGGATTCCCAATCTCTTCCCATAGATATGTTGGTCTTTTAATAAAGGTCTCCATATGTATTGTATTAATTGCATATTTCTTTGACCATATCTAGTCATTTAGAATGTTCAGAAGATTTAGTGTGAAGTCTGTTGTGCTTCTCAATCAGTAGCAGTTTAGCTCAGGAGTTGAGCTCTATATTGTTGGGGGAAAATGTACATAAATAGTCACTAATGGAAAGAAACAACTCGGCAGGGGTCATTTCCTACAAGGAGCGGGAGATTGCGATGCAAAGGAAATCGGTAGTTAAAGCATGAAATACTGAGCACAGTAAACAGAAAAATGACCTCCACTGCAACGCCCAAATGACCTCAATCTTCCTTCGGAGGGGTGTTTCTGAAAAAATACCCGAACATTTATGTCTTCCACTTCCTAATAGTTTTTCCAGCTGATTTTTTCAAAATTGCTGTCCTCTAAAAAGGTGACCTTTTCACCCCGGCCCGCAATTGTCTAACACAAAATTGTACAGTAATGCGCCACTGATATACGGTGAGCTCGAGACTGCACATAATTCCACAAGTCATTGTTTCAAAAGAGGAAGCCCACAATGTAAATAAAGTAACTGAGAAAGCATGTGTGGTGGGCAGCACTGGGTGCATTGTAGTATGTGTCCCAAATGGCTCCCTATTCCCTATATAGTGCACTACTTTTGACCAGGGAACTGGTCAAAAATAGTGCACTATATAGGGAATAGTGTGCCGTTTGGGAAGCAGCCACAATGTATCCTCTAATGAAAAAAAAAGTATTTTATGCGCTGTCCGTGATTTACATAATGCCAGCAATGTCTCACGCATAATTGTGCTTGAGCTTCGCTTTATGGCCGAGATTAAATGAAGAAGCATATACTAGCTCTGACTTTGTGATAAATACTTAATTGAGGGAAAATGTACTTGCTACGACTGTGATATGTGGTTGTCTCACCTAGCTATCTTAAGATGAATTAACTAATTGTAAGTCGCTCTGGATAAGAGCGTCTGCTAAATGACTCAAATGTAAATGTAAATATTGTTATACAAAGTTAATTGAAATAGAACTTTGTTTCCTCTCCCATAGCAATATCTTATTTTTTCCTCAACAAAAATAGCATGCCCAGTAAAGTACAATGTATTGATAATGATAGTGACAGACTTTTGAGTGAGGAGAAATACAGTTTCAGGAGTGGTAAAAAGAATACTCCAATTTAAAGTGGATGACACTGCTAAAGATGGCTGAATATTTAATTGAGCTTTGGCCTTCTCTGTTAATACTGAACATTGTTTATGTCAATTGAAACATTGACAACTTTGAAGAGTTGGGCACCAAACTAGCCATGGTGGTCTTTTAAAATGGCAGGAAATAATTCCAAAACTGATTAAGATGATGTAGAGCATATTATTCACTAACCTCTAAGTTTTGCCCATGATATAAGTTATTTACAACATGATAAAGATCTGGACTTGATTTTGAGCCTGGAACATCTGCTCAAGGTGAACTTTGGTGGTTCTTTTCATAAAGTGAAAGGTAACAGTGTGCAGTTCTGCCCTAAAAAGGCAGCTCTTAATATGGAATGCTAGAGGCAGCTGCACATGCTTTAGCCGAGGACATGTTTTAAAGATAGCCCGGGTTAGGTGAAATAATGCCACCCGCTCCTACCCCTAACAGTCACTCTGTCACCGCTATTGTTTAGTGGAGCTTCTTTAGAGAAATAGAGATGATACTGTATCTCTCAGTTTATAACATGTATTTTCACTATGGAAACAATAACAAACATTTTTGGTAAACATACAGTGCATTCGGAAAGTAATCATACGCCTTGACTTTTTCCACATTTTGTTACATCACAGCCTTATTCTAAAATGGATTAAATAGTTTTTTCCCCTCATCAATCTACACACAATATCCCATAATGACAACGCAAAAACAGGTTTATAGACATTTTTGCAAATGTATTAAAAATAAACTGAAATATAACATTTACATAAGTATTCAGACCCTTTACTCAGTACTTTTTTGAAGCACCTTTGGCAGTGATTACAGCCACGAGTCTTCCTGGGTATGACGCTACAAGTATTTGGGGAATTTCTCCCATTCTTCTCTGCAGATCCTCTCAAGCTCTGTAAGGTTGGATGGGGAGCATCACTGCACAGCTATTTTCAGGTCTCTCCAGAGATGTTCAATCAGGTTCCAGTCCGGGCTCTGGCTGGGCCACTCAAGGACATTCAGAGACTTGTCCCGAATCCACTCCTGCGTTGTCTTGGCTGTGTGCTTAGGGCCAATGTCCTGTTGGAAGGTGAACCTTCGCCCCAGTCTGAGGTCCTGAGCACTCTGGAGCAGGTTTTCATCAAGTATCTCTCTGTACTTTGCTCCGTTCATCTTTCTCTCGATCCTGACTAGTCTCCCTGTGCCTGCCGCTGAAAAACATCCCCACAGCATGATGCTGCCACCACCATGCTTCACCGTAGTGATGGTGCCAGGTTTCCTCCAGACGTGACACTTGGCATTCAGGCCAAAGAGTTCAATCTTGGTTTCATCAGACCAGAGATTCTTGTTTCTCATGGTCTGAGAGTCCTTTAGGTGCCTTTTGGCAAGCTCCAAGCGGGCTGTCAGGTGCCTTTTACTGAGGAGTGGCCTCCGTCTGGCCACTCTACCATAAAGGCCTGATTGGTGGAGTGCTGCAGAGATGGTTGTCCTTCTGGAAGGTTCTCCCATCTCCACAGAGGAACTCTGTAGTTCTGTCAGAGTGACCATTGGGTTCTTGGTCACTTCCCTGACCAAGGCCCTTCTCCCCCGATTGCTCAGTTTGGCCGGGCTGCCAGCTCTAGGAAGAGTCTTGGTGGTTCCAAACTTCTTCCATTTAAGAATGATGGAGGCCACTGTTTTCTTGGGGACCTTCAATGCTGTAGACATTTTTTGGTACCCTTCTCCCAGATCTGTGCCTCATCACAATCCTGTCTCTTAGCTCTACGAACAATTCCTTCGACCTCATGGCTTGGTTTTTGCTCAGACATGCACTGTCAACTGTGGGACCTTATATAGACAGGTATGTGCCTTTCCAAATCATGTCCAATTAATGGAATTTACCACAGGTGGACTCCAATCAAGTTGTAGAAACATCTCAAGGATGATCTATGGAAACAGGATGCACCTGAGCGCAATTTCGAGTCTCATAGCAAAGGGTCTGAATACTTATGTAAATAAGGTATTTCTGTTTTTTGTCAACATTTGAAAGGTGCTGGAAACGAAAGCCACAGGCTGCAGCAGTGCAGCCTACTGAGAGCAGAGGAGAGGACCTCTATACCAGGACCTCTGATACCTGGTGGTGTCAGAGGAAGGCCCTAAAAATTGTAAAAGACTCCAGCCACCCAAGTCATAGACTGTTCTCTCTGCTACCACACGGCAAGCGGTACCGGAGCACCAAGTCTAGGTCCAAAAGGCTCCTTAACAGCGTTTACCCCCAAGCCAGAAGACTGCTTAACAGTTAATCAAATGGCTACCCGGACTATTTGCATTGACCCCCTATTTTACGCTGCTGCTAATAGCTGTTTATTATCTATACATAGTCACTTTACCCATACCTACATGTACATATTACCTCAATTACCTCGACTAACCTGTACCCCCGCACATTGACTTGGTACCGGTACCCCCTGTATATAGCCTCGTTATTGTTATTTAATTGTGTTACTTTAAAAAAAAAACTTTAGCTTATGACATTTTTATTCTTTTTTTTTTAGCAAATAT
Organism: Coregonus clupeaformis; assembly: GCF_020615455.1. Taxonomy (NCBI): domain Eukaryota; kingdom Metazoa; phylum Chordata; class Actinopteri; order Salmoniformes; family Salmonidae; genus Coregonus; species Coregonus clupeaformis. Next base: position 25,483,518 of record NC_059215.1, read on the forward strand.
TTTCTTAATTAAAAAAATTAAATCTGCATTGTTGGTTAAGGGCTTGTAAGTAAGCATTTCACGGTAAGGTCTACACCTGTTGTATTCGGCACATTTAAAATTTGATTTGAGAAGAGAAGAGTAATGTAAGAGCGAAAGATGGGGCTAGAATTTGCTGGCTAGCTGGCTTAGTTCCGCTAAAACTACTATGAGGGCTGGAAGGTGATGCCGTTGAGGTCGCTAGTTTGCATGGACACCAGGCAACTCTATGTAAAGACCCACTGTAGCGCTAGCAGGGCTAACAGCATAGTGACCCAACGAAAGCATGGACTCTGTTTCTACCCCTTGCCTGTCAGGGTTAAAACTAAGCAGCCCCCCACTCATTGGCAGAACCACAGCCTCTTTTGGTAAAGGGGAAGATTGGAAGATAACATTTCAGGAGGGTCTCTACAGAGCTGTCATGTGAAGGATTATGTAGCTTGTGTACTGGCTGCTTGTAGTACCTTAGGGGGTCCGATACTGATCTGGATGTGGTTTTCCTATTCAGCTCTCAGAGAGTTCTTTCCTTCTTTTTTCTGCAGCAGCTAATATGTTAAAACTCTGACTAAACTGACTGTCAGTGGTTTGGCTAACATATGCCCACTGTATGTATGTATCTATCTCTTTGTCCCTGCAGTCTTGTGATTGCTGTTATTATATAAAAAAAGGCAGTGCTTTGGGGCTATTTATAGAAGCTGTTAGACTGTTTTTTCCATGGTGAAGCTCAAATAATCACAAGTGAATGACACTTGATCCATGGCACTTTGTTGATGAAGAGAGCTGGCCTATAGCTCTCATCTGATAAACGTGTTCATTGAGGGAAATTATGATGGAATTTGAATAACACAAATATAATTCCATGGTAGAACGTTTGATTATAACATATGATGGTTCTTAAACATATTAATTGACATTTAACCATATTATTTTCTCTCTTTTCTTTTTTTCCAACAGCTGAAAGGACTTTATACACTGAAAAGACCTCAGGAAAATCCAACATGGCCGGCAAAAGGAAAGGTGGCCTAAAACTCAATGCAATCTGTGCCAAGCTGAGCCGTCAGGTGGTGTACGACGGCAGCTCCCAGCATGCTGAGGGAGACCACAGCGTGGCAGAGAACAGCGAGCGCGGGAGCTCCCATTATGACGACAGCGGCGAGCGATTCGAGACCAACTTCCCCGAGGGCCTGAGTCTCGGCCAGAGCCTCGAAGAGGACCAGAAACGGCGCAAGGCCATTGAGAAGTGGGTCAACGGGGAGTATGGGGATGAACCACCACCCTCTGCCCTGGACTGTGGGGAGGAACAGCAGCAACAGCAGGGACTCAAGCCCAACAGTGGCGAGGACGGACCCCCCGAGGGTGTGTACATGGTACAGCCCAAGGGCTGCAGTGACGAGGAGGACAACGCACTTGACGAGCCCGAACCCATGTTCGACTCCCGGGAAGGCAGTTACCACGACGACAAGGACTCGGAAGACGGGCCTCAAAAGGACGTCTACATGCCGTTGATAAGCGAGCCCCAGAGTCGCCAAGCACCTTTCTCCTCTCCAGGTACAAGGCTCTCTTTCTTTTCTCGTTTTTCTGTTATTTTCTCATCACTCCTCTCAATGAATTCTGTTCTCGCTTTAACTTTAACTGCCCTTCAAAACCTTCTATTCCATTCACTAAAGTGTTAAGGAGCAAAGATATAGTGGGTGGGGGACATAGCCACATCCACAACCTGTCCTGAACCTGTCTCTGGAAAGAGAGACTGTAAGGTTACAATGTGAATTCATGGGTTGCACTTTTCTTCACAATATTGTTTTGAACTGAGTGTTCTACCCACTTGTCAAATAGCACTGATTAATATTTCATCAAAAGTGGCTTGGAAACATGATTACATTTCAAAAGGAGGCAAATAATAAGTAGGAAAACCTTATGTCATCATTGTGATGTTGCTAGATTGACTATAGATGCCATATAACTTAAGCTAGCTAGCTAATATTGAGGGAACAGCACCAAAATCTAGTTAGCTACCGTTAGCATTGCTAGCTATTTTTGACAAACTTTGCTCGCTAATGACAAGATTGTCGTCTCTAAAGTAAACTTGACGACATCATAATGATGGCAAAGTTGCTTCCTACTAATTACTTGCCTACTTTAGCAATGTAATCATATTTCCAAGCCACTAGTGTAATTTAGACAAAAGTAATTAGTCCTCGTTCAGAAAGATTGGCCATTAGTCATCAATCGGGCATCAATATGTCTGCGGCGTCTGTAGAACGTTGATAACAATGGCAACGACGCGACCGAGGGACAGAGGTGCAACTCATGAATAGCCAGTGACAGTATTACTCCACAGACAGATGGAACTGACTGACAGGCTATTGGGAAAACAGGAACCTTTGTTTGTGTGTGTGTAGTTACAGTAAGTGAAACAAGAAATTCATCCAGTATTTGGAGTAGGCTTACGCTGTGTAGGCCAAAAGAGGTTGTCAGTCCAAGGCTAAGCTTCATATTACACCCAGAATTACGTTTTGAGTTTTAGATTTTTCCCTAAGCTCACTAAACTTAGTCACTGCCCAAACCCACTATTACATACAGTGGTAGCCTAGTCTGCCTTGGAGGAGTATAGGTCTCCATCGTTGCTGAGGAAAGATTAGCTCTTAGCACTTAAATACAGATAATCGGTTGTCAAATAAAGTCTGAAATAGAATAAGAACCTATTTCTTGCCATCTCCATTGAATTACAGTTGAGGGTACATTATTGTTCATGAACATAACATTTGATGAAAGCAGATATTCTGTAAGTGTATTTGCTTTAATTAATTTATTCATCAATTGATTTGCTGTGCGTTAGTGGCTTACAGCAACAGCCTATTAAATTATCTGTCTCTTTTTACATGATGTTCCTCTGGTATCACTGAGGGACAATCAAATAGATAAGGTGGCATGCACCTTAACGGTTTGTTCTTGATGTGGCAACAGCGATGTGTTAACTGCACAAACAATCTCCAGAGAATGCACCGTTTACAGACTTGAACTTGGAAACCAGAAGGAGACACATTGGTATCTGAGAGACTGCTACTGTAGAATTCAAAACACAGAGCATTAAAAAATAAAAGAAAATAAAAAATAAAAGATTAGTTTCACAGATAACCACAAAATAAGTGACAGAACAAGACACAGTTGGAGTCGTGTTGTTGTCGTGTGGTACAAAACAGGTTTTGTTTAGGTCTGTTTTCTGCTTGCTCACCTCACTTTTCACAGAATTTTTTTTGGTCTTTCATCTCGTGTTTCAGTGTCATGTACATATGCTGCAGAAGGGTTTTTTCGTATTATTATTCTTTCCTTTTTTGTTTACACCGGTGGAGCAGCAGTGGCTGTGGCCTCTCAGAGAAGTGGGGCCAAGGGCTTCTCAGAAAAATATTTTTTTCCGGCAAATGCAGGGGCTTTGTGGTTTTAATTAGTCATTTTGTGTTTATTTGGTGCCTGTAACAAAAAAACCTGTCTGTAAATGTGTGTTTGTGTTGTGAAACAGGCTTACACCTTTCCCTCCGTTGGGTCCCTGCTACTTTACATCTCACAACAAAGGCAAACTGTTTGAAGACTGTGGAGAGAGCATCCTGCATTAGTAGCAACTCTTGTCTTTGTTTTTTTTGTTTTTTTTTGCGTTGCTCTTTGTTGATTGTAACTAGGGCATCTATATTGCCATGTTTCTGTGGCGCTCACAATTAAAACATTTTCCCCCCCTCTCGCCGCTGTCTTTCAAAGGCTGATGCAGAGCGCGCATAATTATGCATATAAACATAGTGGCTTAATTATCTCTCACAACATCAGTGACAATGTAATTAACAAACATTGCAAGATCAATGAGAGAAACTGCGACCTTCAAAACATTTAACTCCTCACATCGAGGCAGCGTGTGGATTTCATATCAGTGCAAAACCCCAGAATACTTTTCCTAGATCATTTAGATGTCGCATTATTAGGCCCCTCATAAGCTATTCAGTGAAAACAACAGAATAAAAACGTTGAAAGCAATGATGAAGATGCTCATGGAATCAAACACAACTGACCATGACTTCCAATTGCACTGCTGTGTTCTGTGTCAAAGGTTATGGATCATTTTCAAAATATTCTATTATATATATATATTCTATTTATTTATTTCAAAATAGCAAGCATGTTAACTTGCAAGAATTTGAGGAATCATTCTGCAACTCATTAGTTTCTCAGTCATCCCAGACATTTGTTTCCACTTAAACAAAATGCTAAATTCAACAAAACCTACAATGCAGAACAACAGCACTGTCACTTCACCCAGACGAGAGCTCAGTAAAATCAAAATGATTTTTTTATTGCAGTCAACATTGTCTAAGTTGTCACATTAAAGCTCATTAAAGCTATTTTTCCTCAGCTAGGGTTTGATTGAACTCAAGCCAAGGCAGGCTAGAGGCCAGAGGTGCCAATACCATCATCCTCATTCCATTTAATGACTTGAGACATCAGCTCAACACACAGAACTCTGCAGTTCAGGTGATTTTGAAAGACAATGTTTGACCGAACGATTAGCATTGGAAATGGGGCGGCAGGTAGCTTAGTGGTTAAGAGCGTTGTGCCAGTAACCGAAAGGTCTCTGGTTCTAATCCCCGAGCTGACTAGGTGAAAAATCTGTCGATGTGCCCTTGAGCAAGGCACTTAACCCTAATTGCTCCTGTAAGTCGCTCTGGATAAGAGCGTCTGCTAAATGACTAAAATGTAAATGTAAATGTAAATGTCCTGCTCTAAAACCCTAGGTGTATTTAAAGTGAGGTTATAGGCCATATATAGTCTCCACAGCAAACCGCAGCCTTATCATCTCCAACACCTCACCCTACTCCATCTGTGACCCTCAGAAGCCATGGTGGCACGCTGATGTCCATGTTTGGTTAGCAAAAAGGAGATATAATGCCCATTTGTTATCACATCAGGGGAGAAGGGAAATGTGGTCCTATATTGCCTCAAACACAGACAAGGCTCTGTGTCACGTGTTGGAATTTGCCAGGCATGAAGTGCCGAGATTACACCCACTTCTTTTAATACTCTCCAATGACACCACAGTGAGAGACGGGGAGAGGAAAGAAGAGAGAGAGGAAAAAAAGAGAGAATGCACAGTAGCAGCAAGGGCCAATCTCACCTTAACCTGTAAGCCCCGGTCTCCCTCACAGGCGTTCGCATGACATCATTAAGAGGGCGCGAGATAAGGCTGGAGAAGAAAACTCATTTACATGGTGTTTCACAAAGGTTATCTGCTGTCGGTTCCAGGCGTAATCCTTTCAGTTCAAGTCCAATCATTGGCCTGCCATTGATAGCCCATCACGTGGTCTGAGAACGGAATAATGTGACTCGGCTAATTTTAAGAATAACAACTTCTATAAAAAAACAACCACAACAATAACTTAGATTATAAGCCTACTGCTGCTACCACTGCTACTATTACTACCACTACTGCTATCTGCTAACTACTTAAGCAATAAGGCATGAGAACCCGGGTATTATCGTGTGTTATACCACAGCATTGTTGAAAATTAGTTTCTGATTGGCTAGAAGGGCATTCTAGAATGGATATTAAAACCAGATAACGTGACAGTTGGAAAATATATCGGGACACCTTGCAATCATGACGTGGCTCATCGTGCTCTAGCGACTCCTTGTGGCGGGCCGGGCGCCTACATGCTTACCGTCAGTTGGACGGTGTTTCCTCCGACACATTCGTGCGGCTGGCTTCCGGGTTAAGCGGGCGGGTGTTAAGAAGCACGGTTTGGTGGTTCATGTTTCGGAGGATGCATGACTCGACCTTCGCCTCTCCCGAGCCCAATGGGGAGTTGCAGCGATGAGACGATCGTAATTGGATCACAATTGGATATCAAGAAATTGGGGAGAAAATACAAAAAATTAAATACAAATAAAACAGCATGATCATTACACAGGTGCACCTTGTGCTGGGGACAATAAAATGCCACTGTAAAATGTGCAGTTTTGTCACACAACACAATGCCACAGAGGGAGCGTGCAATTGGCATGCTGACTGCAGGAATATCCACCAGAGCTGTTGCCAGAGAATTGAATGTTCATTTCTCTACGATAAGCCACCTCCAACGTCCTTTTAGAGAATTTGGCAGTACGTCCAACCGGCCTCACAACCGGAGACCATGTGTATGGCGTCGTGTGGGCGAGCGGTTTGCTAATGTCAACGTTGTGAACAGAATGCCCCATGGTGGTGGTGGGGTTATGGTATGGGAAGGCATAAGATACGGACAATGAACACAACTGCATTTTATCGATGGCAATTTGAGTTACTGTGATGTGATCCTGAGGCCCATTGTCGTGCCATTCATCCGCCGCCATCATCTCATGTTTCAGCATGATAATGTACAGCCCCATGTCGCAAGGATCTCTACACAATTCTTGGACGCTGAAAATGTCCCAGTTCTTCCATGGCCTGCATACTCACCAGACATGTCACCCATTGAGCATGTTTGGGATGCTCTGGATCGACGTATACAACAGCGTGTTCCAGTTCCTGCCAATCTTTCACTAACTTCACACAGCCATTGAAAAGGAGTGAGACAACATTCCACAGGCCACAATCAACAGCCTGATCAACTCTATGCGAAGGAGATGTGTCGTGCTGCATGAGGCAAATGGTGGTCACACCAGATACTGACTGGTTTTCTGCTCCACTCCCCTACCTTTTTTTAAGGTAACTGTGACCAACATATGCATATCTATATTCCCAGTCATGTGAAATCCATAGATTATGGCCTAATGAATTTATTTCAATTGATTGATTTCCGTAAACTCCGTAAAGTCTTTGAAATTGTTGCATGTTGCATATATATTTTTGTTCAGTATAATATACTACAACCACTTCAAAACAATGATAATAAAAGTACTACTGTAGTAATAATACTAAAATAACAAATTAATAGTATAGATCATTCATGACAATCATACGTTTTAGAATTAGAGAGTTTTTTAAAGTACGTGAAGTCTGAAAACAGGATTGGTTTCCCCCAAAAAATGTTTAGGATTGTGCAAGTGTAAGGTTCAATTTATTTGTCATAATAATAATAATAATAATAATAATAATAATAATAATAATAATAATAATAATAATAATAATAATAATAATAAAAGAATAACATTATATGAAAATATCACTTTTAGAATCAAGGCTGGGAATAGCAATAGTATGCTAAGTGCTGAAAAATACTTTTTCGTATTAGGACTATGTGAAAGACAATCTGTAGAAATGTGTTTTAATCCCCATTTTAAAAGCTCTGATTGATGGAGCGGCTCTCAGATGGTCATGGAAATGCAATGAAATGCTTACCCCAGAATATTGCTCACCTCATAATAATAATAATAGTAAATAAAAAAGATGCATTACAACAATAAATTCACATCAATAAATATACATAAGTACACATAGAAGACATAAAATGTATAATATACAGTGCAGTACAACCATAATATAATTTGCTGTTTAGCAGACTCACCGCTTGGGGGTCAATGCTGTCCTTTTACTTGGGGTTAAAAGCGGTCCCCAGCTGAACATTTTGTCATTGAAACTTTTTGACTCATATTCTACTATTCCTGGAACCAGTGGAATGTCTTGTCCCTCACTTCGAAGATGTGAAGACGGTCCGGCCTATCATTAGAGCTATATGATATGACCTGAGACGGCCTGGCTAACCATGCTAAACGTCATGACCCTACTACAGGAGAAGCCCATGGATGTAGAGTACAGTAAACACTCCCATGACTAAACCACAAACTAATGTCAAGGTGTATCTTAGGACAGAAAATGAGGGAAAAGTTGAGAACATTTTTACACAATTTGGTGCATGTCCGTATTAGTAGATGATGATATGATAATGTATTTAGCAGACACTTTTGTTAGTTCATACGTTTTCATATTGGTGATCCCAGCAGGAAACCAAACCATGATCTTGGATCTACCAATTGAGCCAACAGGATTACAGATATTTTATATTTAGTATGGGGGTCCTACTGAATTGAGAAGTAGGTGAAAGTCAACGGGCTGCTTGATAAATGCAGATAAATCTAGTGGCCATTAATAAAGTACTATCTTATCGATGTTATATTATCTAATCTCACTCAGTGGTCCAACACGCATGTAAAAAAAAACATGCTGGATTGATCAGATGATACGTGGCAAAACAGGCAGGAATTTCCTCTCAAATTCAAATACCTGATCCATTTCTCTTACATTTTTCATGCCCTTTCAATCCGCCAGATCCCCTTTCATACCGATGTGCCACAGAGAGCAGTAACCCCGGCGACGCTGATGGAAATTTGGGGATTATTTTACACTCCGTGAAGGAGATGTGAAAAGGCATGTGGGGGAGAGGCGACCGATTTAGCAATAACACAGAAATCCGAGACGAGAGCTGAAATCTTTTTGTATTAATTACCAGGACGGCGGCTGGTATTACCGCTGGCCCCGCCTTGTGTGTGTGCGTTAGTGATGAAAAAAGCAATCAAATAAATTAAGAAAAGGTCTGGAGGAGTGGGGTCCTGGGCCCGTGGCCAGAATGGAACCAAGAATGCCAAAAGTTTTATATGACACCTAAGTGAAGTTGTCGTCTGGAGCGTAGTGGCTGCGTTCATGATATCTTATCTGACATTCAAACTGACACCAGGCAAGATTTTTGGAATAGATCTGGATCAGTAAACACTACTGTTAAGAAAGGAAAAGCTGAATGCCCAAGGGTTTCCTCCTCTCTCTCTCTCTCTCTCTCTCTCTCTCTCTCTCTCTCTCTCTCTCTCTCTCTCTCTCTCTCTCTCTCTCTCTCTCTCTCTCTCTCTCTCTCTCTCTCTCTCTCTGTCTCTGTCATGCTCTCCCTTTCTCAGACACACACACACACACACATATACATACATTCTCTCAATCTCTCTCTTATACACACACACATACACACACACACTCTACTGCTAGTGGCGTGTCTTAATAAGGGCTAGCTATGCAGTGCTCTTTCTCCCCCTCTTTTTTTCAGGCACATTTTTTTTCCATTTCCCCCCACTTGCTGACCTCTTGCGCTAACCTGGATGAAAGTTAATGAGCCAGAATTAATCTCCACATAATGCAATTAAACTATACATTTACTACATTTCCCCATGTCCTTGGGGAGGTTGTTCAATTTAATGGACTCTTAAAATAAAAAAGCGACGTTTCAGTTCACAAATATGTAAAAGCACATATGTGGCTTCCGTAGATAGAGACGTGATGGACTTGAAATAATGTTTTTTACTAAAGGGAACACGTTTTCAGAATGTCGTGACAATCAGAAGGCCCACTGGTAAGGTCTTTCACTGAGAAAATTAAACAATGTAACCTATTTCAAATTCTCAAGCATTCAACAATTCAATAATATACGAGAGATTAAATGGTATCTGCTCTTTCCATGACATAGACTGACAAGTGAATCCATGTGAAAGCTATGATCCCTTATTGTGTCACTTGTTAAATCCACTTCAATCAGTGTAGATGAAGGGAAGGAGACAAGTTAAAGAAGGATTTTTAAGCCTTGAGACAATTGAGACATAGATTGTGTATGTGTGCCATTCAGAGGGTGAATGGGCAAGACAAAAGATTTAAGGGCCTTTGAACAGGGTATGGTAGTAGGTGCCAGGCGCACCGGTTTGAGTGTGTCAAGAACTGCAACGCTGCTGGGTTTTTCACGCTTAACAGTTTCCCATGTGTATCAAGAATGGTCCACCACCCAAAGGACATCCAGCCAACTTGACACAACTGTGGGAAGCATTGGAGTCAACATGGACCAGCATCCCTGTGGAACACTTTCGACACCTTGTAGTCCATGCCCTGACGAATAGAGGCTGTTCTGAGGGGCAAAAGGGGGAGCAACGCAATTTTAGGAAGTTTTGTACAATTGGTGTATATCTAAAGTGTTAGGTGAGGAAAGTAGTACAGGTAATTTTGGTTTGTTCTCGTCATCATTCATTTCAGAAGACTGACTGGGGAAGTTCCATGGAATGTTTTGGTTCATTTCCAGTACGTTCGGCATAAAATGACTGACAAAGAAACAGCCCTTTTCAGCTTTCTACAGGTTTTATGATTGTTGGATAGAAGAATCCACCTACCTCAGACTTTTTCTCGATTTTATGATACTTTAGAACTTACCTAGATGTTAACGGTCAATAGAACGTCACACTTAGGCAAAGCGGTCATCCAAAAACAGTGTATCACATATCTTACCTAAGGGCTCTGTTCTCTCTTCTCTTCCCTGTTCTGTGCAGGAGAGGCATCCACTCTGCGAGACTACGCAGCCAACACAATGAACGAGTTCCTGGGCATGTTCGGCTACGACGACCAGCAGGAGAGGGACGAGCTGGCCAAGAAGATCAGCTTCGAGAAGCTCAAAGCCGCTACCTCAGGCTCCGACCCGTCCTCCCTGAGCAGCGAGGAGGCCACGCGGCGAGCCCGCTTTTCCAAGTATGAGGAGTACATCCGCAAGCTGAAGGCTGGCGAGACCCTGCCCTGGCCCATCCACCCCAACCCCAAACAAGAGGACCTCAACTCCAAGCTGGCACAGGAGAAGAATGCCCTGCTCCAGGCCCAGATGGCCGCCTCTGGGGGGTGCCACCCCGGGGCTGAGGGCCAGATCTATCACTCCAGCCTGGACCACAAGCAGGGGCAAGGACAGGGGCACAACCTTGGGCACAATCCCCCACCGCCCAACCCCACCTCCCACCTCCAGAACATGGCCTCCCGCGCCTCCAAGTACGACTTCTTCATCCAGAAGCTGAAGATGGGCGAAAGCCTACGGAGCCAGCAGAACGGCAATGCTTACAAGAAGCCCTCCAAGTACGACCTGGAGAACGTCCGGTACCTGCACCTCTTCAAGCCCGGCGAGGGGAACCCTGACATGGGGGGCGCCATCGCCTACAAAACGGGGAAGGTTGGCCGCCCGTCCAAGTACGACATCAAGAACATCCAGAAGCTGATGCCAGGGAGGCCCGAGTCCTCGCTGATGCCCGGCGTTCTGCCTGCCATGCCTGGGAACCCGGGGACACCAGGGGCCCCCACCTCGACCTCCTCCGCCGGGGCCACGGGCCCCCCAGGGCTCATCATGGATCAGACAGGCCACATGGGCTTCAACACCTCCGACTACATGAAGTCTAGCTTCTCCAAGACCGACTCCATCACCACGGGCACTGTGTCCTCTGTCAAGTAAGAACCTCTTCAGATGACTTGAATGACACTTAAGCTGAAAGGCACCACATAGGTACAGTAGATCTGCATGAGAAACATGCTAAGCTTCTCTCACACAACAATATTAATGTGTGTACTGTATACATGCTGATATTAATAGTTTTTTCAAGAGTCATACATTTTCATGAATGAATTATGAGATCCCAGTAGTGAAAATTGGCCGCTCATGTCAAAAATAGTCCAAGGAAAGAATGAAAATCTCTCACCAAATTCTGTCATTGCACCAAAAGTTGCCTATGCAAACCTCCCTGAATTATTAAATCAAATAAGCCATCAACTGAATCCCCCATGTTTTATTTAACTTGTGTTTTGAAATGATTCCAGGTTTTAATATTGTACAATTCTCCTAAATTGTCTCTGTGGGACACCTGGGAGATAATGGCCGTCTCACATACACTTAACTACCACTGCGAGTCAGTTAGCCTAACGCAAAGGTAATTGCCACCTCCACAACAGCCGATGCGAATGTAGTGTGAAATAGCGCATGGTGCCAATAGATCCACGACGAGTAGCGAAGGCCCATGAAGTGTTTACTCGCTGGGCGCTTTCTGTGGAGACTGATTTAGCACAGTCATCGCAAAGTGACTGACTTCCTCCTTCGGCTGGGATGGAACAACTGTCCTTTTAATTACTTTGGAGCTGTGACTAACTTACCGGAGAGTCACAGGGCCTAGGCTGAACACTAAAAGGCTCTACATGGTCAATCCGACGTCTGAAGTGGCCGTACAGCATTTACTGCAATGCAGACTTCAGGGCTTTCATACTTCTTGCGTTTAGCGGAGCAGAGCAGAGCTATTGTGAAAGAAGTTGTCAATTGCGTCACACCCTCTATACGAAGCCTCTGACCACATTTTCAGATCAAGCATAAATTGGCCTTTACACAGTACACTCTGAAGTAAGCAAACTAGGGGATTTGGGGAGCTAGCCCTGGTTAGCGTTAGCAAACAAGGGCATTTGGGGAGCTAGCCCTGGTTAGTGCTAGCAAACCAGGGGGTTTGGGGAGCTAGCCCTGGTTAGCACTAGCAAAAAAGGGGGTCCCTCTCAAGGCAGGTTACATCTCAGTCAGAACCATGCAATGTTGGGGGAAACGCCTATCCTGAGTTTAAACCTAATGTGTTTCTGATGATTGGACTCAGTTCAATCATCTCCCCCCAGTCTTATTTGTTCTACCCAACTTATCGCTAGCTGAAACAATGCCTTCTGTTCCATCGTACCCTGTCTTCTCCTTCTGTTTGAACTCAGTCCATACCCCTGATGAGACAACATGACAACAGCCTTTGGAGGCAGGGTCCTTAGGGACCTTCAGAAAAGATTTTGCCTATCCCCATTATCTAGATTTGCATATGAGCGCTCTCCAAAATAGTGCCATAAATGATTGTCTTTCCACTGCCTTTTGCCTTTCATTGTTGGAAAGCCATGCAAAAGTGTGTTCATACCTTCCTGATTCAAGCCCACGTGAAAACCGCTGTTGCGTCACATAAAATGTACATTGATTGCCGAAGTGTTAGTTGTTTTTATTAACAGTGTGCCCAATACCTCATTAATCCTGTCTCTTTTTGTGTCTGCTTGTATTAGGAACGGCCTACCGCCTGAGAAACCTGTCACAGAGGACGTCAACCTGTACCAGAAATATATCGCCAGGTATGCAAATCCTCCCTCTCCGGTGAAACAAATGTTGTCCCGGACATTGAGACAAAGCTTTACTATTAACTGATGGCGTATTTTACACAGTGATGAACTAGATGTGTAAAATAGTGGTAGAGGGAGGTTTTGTGCTGCAAAGTGAGGGAAATAGTAAGAGGCCGAGTTTATGGGCTGAGAGGAAGTGGAATTCTGTTAGGAGGAATGAGGCATGAGATGGTTTCTATGGTGGTGAGAGGTGTGCTGACAAGATGGTGGTACTTACTCTGTTTGAGGTCGAGAATTTAATTCAAAGTTACTATACTGGAACACTTTGCATGTCAGTCTTGAGTAGTTCAAGCGTACTGTACGGCGGTGTATATGGAACGAATATAGAGTGAACTGTTGGTTACATGGCTGCATGGTCTCTAAATTGTCCTCTTTATCACTCACAAAACACGGAGACAAAACATTGCAAGGTAATCTCACATTTCAATAGACAACACAGTATCCCATTCTCCAGTCATTTTGAACTCCACACTAGAAAGGTGATTATCACTTGTTTATTTCTTCACTTTAAAAAGAAAGGAAAATGACTATTTCAAAAGCCCAAAGTGGCTTTGGCGTTAATGATTACTTCTCCAAGCCGTAACATGAAGGACACAAATCAAAAGCACTGTCACTGACAGAAACACACATTTTCATTGTGCACACACACACACACACATACACACACACACAAAACCTTCCTTGGACTGATTACATTTTGCAGATTTAATTAAGGAATTTTTAATGAGGCTTCTGCTGGCACTGCCAAGAACTGTTTTGATATTTGCGCTGCATAATGCATAAAATTTGTCTAAACATCTCAGTAGTTGATGCACGGGGAGGCTGCAGATAAGCCCAGATACAGTTTCAATTTCCGTGTTGGGGAGAGAGAGTGAAAAAAGAAAGGGAAGGGAGGAAAAAAGACAGAAAAGGAGGACTCATAAAAAGGGCAAATGTAGACTGGGGGGGGGGTTCATCTCTCTGGAGCCACAGCTAATGAGCGTACATTTATGCTGAAAAACCCAGCTTTATAAATTTTGTTGACTCCCACCTTCCACCCTCCTCCCCCTCACCAACCAAGGGGGGAAAAGTTATTTATCTCCTTGCCACGCAACAGTTTGATGTTTTAAAGAGCTTCCCTGGTAGTGTTTAGTCGCAGTTTTCCCTCTTTAAATGCTTTCATGCACCCACTATTGCCGCGGCACTTTGATCTGCGTTGTCTCTATTGTAATAGGAGATGTGCCACAATCTCTGTATCGTTGTGATATTAATATTTAATCTACAGCTGAATAGCAGCGGCCCATTAGGCCCCCTGACGCGGCAAGTGGGAATTGTCCATAGGCAAAGTGATACAGCTGGGCAATGAGCAGAGGGGTGGGCCACAGTCCCAGGGGGGCTGTGTGTGCGCGTGTGTACGTGAGCGTGTGCGTGACCGTGTGTCTGAATACGTGTGTTCATACACAGTCCATAGAGCAGTAGGGCTGAGAAAAGCACCAATGGTGGGAGAGTTGGTTGGGTGTGTGTGTGTGTGTGTGTGTGTGTGTGTGTGTGTGTGTGTGTGTGTGTGTGTGTGTGTAATGTACTCTACTGTTAGCTCCATTTCTGTTTTTTTTTTTCTAAAGAAGCCGTCAAACCTTCCCGAAGCCCCTACCACCACCACCACCACCACCATACCCTGAGCCCCCCACCACACCACCAACTTTTAAAAGGTAGTGGATTTGCCGTTCAATTAGCCTAATGAACTCCGCAAAGTGATCTGTAAATGCAGCCCTAGGATAATCCTACAGGCTACAGGCAAAAAAACAGAGAGAGAGATAGAGAGAAAGAGAACGAGTGAGAGAGAGAGCAGATGGGGCTCTTGGCAGCGGCAGTCCAAATGTTTATTTGTGTGTTTTCAGTCATAATTGGAGGTTTTTAACAGTCATCAGTAAACGCTCAAGGAAATGGTGCCCACTCTTTTACCTGGAGAAGTCTTTACCGAGTCAGACTCTTACAGTCAAGAGGAGGAGGAAGGGGACGGGAGGGGGCGGCAGTAGCGTGTAGATCCACTCAAGCCTCTCAGCAGAACCTAACCTTCCTTTGATTAAAGCAAGCGCGGTTAACCTGAGAGAGAACTCCACAACATTGATTTGGCAAGGTTTAAAAGGCAAATGAGGGAATCATGCGTGGGGTTTACAGTTTAATAAGTGTCTGTGTACCGGCTGCTTTTGAAATAAACGGAGCTAATTTGAGTCGAAATTGGTGTGACAGGCGAGTCAATTGTGGCGGTGTGCGGAAAACAGACGTATTTGCGTGACGAGATGAGTTGTTTTGGAGGTATGGTTAGGATTAGGAGGTAGTTCTCTGTGAGGTGATTGGATTCCATTTTGGTAGTGATAGACACCTTGAATGTTAAAGGGGGACATTTGGGTTAGGTTAAGGTTCGTGAATAGAAACAGGTGTTTCCCTTCATGAAGGTGATGTTTTTGTCCGTTTGCTCACTAATCGCCAAAAGAAAAGGAAGGATACACCCAAGAGAAATAGGGAGGGACTTTATATTCAGACAATACTATCATTGCAAAATAGCATGCATGATTTTATACCACAATAACATAATTTTTCAGCCCATTTTTTGTGAAAATAACTTATTCTGCTCTATGACTGTCTTCAAAGAAGAAGCATTGGAGTGTCCACAGCTTTTACACCTGTAACTTGATTAGTCATGACAAAATCAGTCCACATGGCCCATGATGTAACTCTGTACCCTTTTTGTCACTTGACTTCCAGGTTCTCGGGGAGCCAGCACTGTGGACATGTGCATTGTGCCTACCAATACAGGGAGCATTACCACTGCATGGACACGGAGTGCAACTACCAGGTGAGTAGCTGTGTGCTGAACACCCCGTACATTGTACATGTTAGGACACCCCTCCTATGACAAAAGTCCCGTGCTATGACAAGTTCTGTAAGAATGTCCTACAATGTACACCGTACAACCTGCTGAACACCCCTAAGGTGTACATTTTAGGACATTCCTATACCCTATGACTTAAGTCCCTACTCCCTCTGATAAAAGTCACCACTCCCGATGACAAAAGTCCCTATTACTTATACAAGGTTTTGTAATGTTGTCCTAAAATGGACACTGTACACCCCCTATCTAGGTGGCCTAGTCAGACACATGTTTGCCTTGTTTCCCCATCTCCCACAAATTGCAGGCTTCGCCTCTCTCTAGTCTAGGCCTTGCCTCGTGTCACCATGACAAACGAGATAACAGCGGCGGGGGTAATGCTGTACTCTTAACAGCCATGGTTCAGTGCCTCCAAATGTACTGTACTGCGCTGTGCTGTACTCTACTCTACATCCCCTACTGTCTCAACTTCAGCTAGCGAGAACCCATAGAGCCGGTGTCGCTGGGTGATTCAGAGACGTCTCTATAACTCACTGTCCCATTCACAAATATGGGGAAGTGTATGAGCACAGAGTTTGAATTCTCTTCCGTGTCTTCCTGACCTCTCGACGGGGAAAACTACGGGTTCTAGGATATACAGAGATGAATAATATGTCATCACTTCATCTCTGCTCATGCCCAACAAAGGCATGCACAGATGAAACGTTGTTGACGTGTGTCCGCCGAACAGGTTATGACTGCTGGCACTCGTCCAATTGAGAGCAAAGCTTTTTTTCTCTCACTAAGCTGATTCTGTGCACGGTTGGTCTTTGACAATTGGCTTTTATCCTGGGTTAATTGTAAATATGCTTGAAATATGGTTCCTTTTCGATGTGTTTTTTTTATTTTCCTGGAGACATCTGCCGTTGCTCTGGGCCTGCTTTTAATCCCCTTTCACGTTATTAATCTTGTCCCGGTCCCAAGAGTTGTCATGTACGGCACGGGGAGGGAGGAAAACAGTGTTAAGGAGATCAGAATACAGGCCTGTGTGTTTGCATTAGCATATGGTCTAAAAGAGTTAGGCAAACACAAGCGTATTTGTCAAAAGACGTCAAATCCTCACACTACTTGAGCGGTATGTTTTTCCGTCTTTCCGTCCGCTTTTCCGAGTTAAGGCATCTGTAGCTCTAATCACAAAGCATGACATCTAGACTTTCATTATTTTCACAAGTCATACTTTCACTGTTAGATAAGATGGATACTTGGCTGAATATAATGGAGAGAAAAAGGGCTTTGAAATGATTTCAAGTCGTCCTTTAGAATCTTTGTTTGGGTTATCAGGTCAAGTCCCCATCTCTCATTGACTTGAAGTGCATCGCTCAAAATCTAGACATTTGTGTGTATATATCCGCCAAAATTGGCCAAACTAAGATGAGCAGCTCCTTTGGTAGTGATAACTCATGAAATGTTACATGACACACTCCTGGAATATTATCCTGCTGCCAGGCTCAGTGGCATTCTCCTTTCATGGGCCTGTGTGTGCATCCACTACAGTGGTGGGAATCCTAAAATACATGGTGCAAGTCAAGTGGCTTCCAGCTCCCAGACTCCAACTGAAAAGGAGCTCTTCTACCCTAGTCAGCTTTCACCAGGCTTATTTTGGCTTCCATAACTGATTGAACGCAGTGGGATGTCCACAGCTCAACTTCTCACCTCGTCCTCATTTACTGCCAAAGATAATCATTCCCAAAATGAAATAATTGTTCTATGGAAAATCAATAGATCAGTTATTAGTGAGAAATCCTCAGCCAGAATGATACAGTACTACTGTAAGTTACAGGGTTAAAGAAGAAACAACTTCAGGGGTGGGAAATGGGTCAAGAACTAAAGAATAGCAACCAGCTGCCTTTAGTTTCCAATATCTTTTACTTGGGCCTTGGTGGAACACATGATTGACACACCAGGAATTACCATACTTTGTAGAAGCAATTGTATGTGTTTTTAGAATGATTTAATTATTTTTTTCCCCCTGATCTATCTCTCTACTGTACATAAATATGGATGTAAGTAGCTCCAGAGTCATTGATTCAGGCTTCTCTAGTTACAGTTCCTGTAACATCAGCTTAAGCCCAATTACGGCAGATTTGGTTGCTCTAGGTCTCTCCAGAGTCCCTTTTCTGTTTTTATTCTCCGCTCCTCAGTGTAGGAGGCTTTTTAATTTTGAGGAGAGTATCGTAGCATATTCCCTCCTTATTACAGCCAAAGCCGGCGCGAAAACCGCACCGTTAATGCTTTAATTAAAAATGGAATCATATCTCGGTGAGGGAATTGAAAGGGAAACCGTTTTTTTGGTTAGCTCATTTGTTTGTTTGTTTTGTTGTCTCTTTTTTCCCCCTTTGCACGTCTGAGAAACCATCTGCATGGAACATAATTTTGCCGAAGCCAGGAACATCGGAACTGTGATCTTGCATGTCAAGTGATCCATCTTAATTAAAAAAACAGAGGGAATGGAAAATAATAGAGAAACAGGCCGAAGACATTCCGCACACTCCAAAAGTCCCACTTCTTAAATATGTCTTTGTTGCTACCTATCAGTGCCACGTACATAGTTCTGTGCATATAGAGGCCATATATATAAATATGAATAAAGTCCTTAAAGAGAGTCTGGCCCTCTCCATTGCAACACACACAGCCTCATCTCCTACTTTGCAAGTTGGCTCCTGCGCTTTGCAGCTTTTTCCAGAGCAATAGTGACTTGATTTTGTGACTATTTAAATAAACACCAATCTGTTGCCGTGCGTTTTGTCCCTTGGCAGAGGTTCACCAGCAAGCAAGACGTGATCAGGCACTACAATATGCACAAGAAGAGAGACAACTCCCTGCAGCATGGCTTCATGCGCTTCAGCCCACTGGACGACTGTAGCGTCTACTACCATGGCTGCCACCTCAACGGGAAGAGCACCCACTACCACTGCATGCAGGTAAACACATATGCACACATACACTCTTACACACACACTCGAAAGATATGCTTATGTAAAGGACATCACGCTGCTTGCTTAGCCAGTACCATTTCCTCCTGATTCGGCTCCCACCGAGGCTGGAACCCAGGACTTCTGCTTTGCTAGAACACGTGACCGCCCTCCTGAAGCATCTTACCAGTCGGCGCCACGCGAAAAGCTAGCTATTTGCTTGCGCAAGTGGGGACACTTCAGGCTGAGGAGTAAGTTTCACACATCCCAATGTGCTACATTCATCCCTCAAACGTACTCAACAGCGACCTCAGTGCAACTTTAAATCCCGTTCACGGCACAACTATAAAGGACGTCACACTGCTTGCTTAGCCAGTACCACTAACTCCTGATTCGGCTCACAACAAGATTCAAACCCAGGACCTCTGCTTTGCTAGCACATGTGACCGCCCTCCTGAAGTGTCTTACCAGTCGGCGCCATGCGAAAATATAGTTATTCGCTGGCGCAATTGGGGACACTTAAGGAGTAAGTTTCACACATCCCAATGTGCTACACTTACAAACACATATACACACTCTTGTTTCACACACCAATACGGTATACACACATGCACACACAAACACATACACACACACATATGGGCACTCCGCCACACACATTACAGACCCATGACCATTGCCACCTATGGAGATCTGAGGCTTCTTGTGAAATAGGATTTTGCAGAGTCATGCATAATTCCTTGATGTTGCATTCCAGAGCCACACACCACAGTACCGGATATACGGTACATACTGGAGTCATTTTCCTTGGATTGGCTATTATTACAGTATAAAACAGAATATACTGTAGGTAGGGATACCTAGCTATACAGATTCAGTGTGTCTATGCTTTAAAGGGATAGTTCACCCAAATCTACCAGAAGCCTATAAGGAAAATTATTGTCATTTTATTTCTCCAATAATACCATTTAGGGGAACATTTGGGGTGGCATGGAGGGTATAGCATAAACTCCTCCCACAGAAAACATGAAAAAAGTTGTGAGCAGAGACATGGCCCCCATGCCAAGCCCAGGGAAAACCAGGCCACTCAGGCATGACAAGACGCACACCGATGAGCTCTCCGAGTCTTGAGAGCTCTGCACTCTAACTGCATCTATAAAAGGGAATTACACTTCTTCCACTTTTTCCATTAAGCCCAAATTGCCATTTAAGAGCAGTTTTGGTGCGTTTGACAAAAGGTGTCATAAAGTAAATAAAATAAAAATGAAAGGGATGAACCCACGTCGTTGCAACAGCGGCGGCAGCACTCTTCCCTCCCTCCCCTACTCTCTCCTCGCTCCTTAATTGGCATGGGTAAAAATTCAGTTAGTTGTTTATATAAACTGAAAATTTTTCATCTTTTAGTACCAAGCGACGAGTTGAAGATTATTCCCCCCACCGGATTTGTTTAATTTTTTTCCACATCTGCTTATTTTCAAGGTGTCATCACGCCGAGTGCTTTCTCACCGGCAGGCCAGCAGCCCAGGGCTTGGATGGCCTGAGATATATTCTTTTTTAAACCCCCCTAACGGCGTAATTGTTATTAAGACGTTTCAGCCCTTGTTTTAACAGGCCTGAGAACCTGCAGATGTTGGCATAAGGCACCTCTGATTTAGTGGGGAAAAAACAGAGTGGCATTTTTTTCATTGTTTGACTCAATATGGAGAAGTTGCCCCTTTTGCGCCGGTTAAAAAGTGCCAGGGATGATATACAATTGCTGCTTTTAATTCAAACATTAGCTGTATTTCCCTCCGGGCCCCGAGGGCTCCTGAGTACCAGAACATTTTAAACTAAAGAAAGTGACAATCAACCTGCCCACCTCTTACCCCCCTCCTCTCCTCAAGTTGCTCTGTGAGGTACAGTGAAGTTGCGGTGATTGCACACTGTAGTGCTCCGAATATGAATAGCATCTGCTTAAAATAAAGCCTTAAATGGAAGGTATTTTTTTACCACACACAACCCTGGTAGTTATACCACTGACTCTTGCTCAAGTTTGTCACGTCGCATTGTTTCAAACAGGGCAGGTTTGCCTTATTTAACTTGACATGATGTTTGATAAGGTCTAACACAGACAAGTAGCTGAACATTAAAAAAAGGCCTCTGTCCGTCTTACCATTTCTAGGTCACCAGAGACTTTCTTACCACATTGAGCTCATTTCTCAACAGAGCCTTTCTCAGTTCTCTTAATGGTCCCGCTGTGAAAAAGTCTGACTTATTCAGTGTTCCAAACCACTGCTATTTGAACTAACAAAAACAATGTGAATCAATGCTAGGTTGCCTCTTAAAGATTGATGTCAGAGATTGATTCATTGATGTCAATAAAGTTGAACGTTTGTCTCCACACCTCTTTTAGGTCGTTATGGTAACAAATGATGTTCTCAATAACCTACCTGGTTAAGTAAAGAATAAGTTGATGAATGAATCATTAATATGTCGATTTATTTGCCTATTACTGAAAAGCTCCAACCCCACACTCCCCTCTCTATCTGCAGGTGGGTTGCAACAAGGTATACACCAGCACCTCCGATGTCATGACTCATGAGAACTTCCATAAGAAAAACGCCCAGCTGATCAATGACGGCTTTCAGAGGTTCCGCGCCACCGAGGATTGTGGGACGGTGGAGTGCCAATTCTACGGGCAGAAGACCACCCACTTCCACTGCAGGTCAGGAGATCAGAACACAAGGGTTCCCTCAGTAATAGAGATAGAGATTGTATTTATAGGTGTCTCTTTTCACCAGGTCTCAAAGCTATTTGAGTTTAACTCACGCCAGCCACTTTGTTTAATGTGTGCATCCATGATGGCTGTAGTTTGTATCTGCTTCATACTATGAGTTCGATGAGCTGGGAGGCTCCACATAAAAAAATTGGATTGTAATAATTGAGATTGAAATTGAAAACATGTTTGGTTTTGTCAAACAGTAATTTGGAATGGATCCTTAGCTGGCACAGTTTAAAGCCCCTCTGGTAAATTGTGAAAGCGGTGACATGTCAATAGGGTTTTATTGTGTCACCTTCCTCCATTATGAAGTATTTTGATTTTGTGGCTTCAATCCACGACTGTCCCAAAAACTTTTCCACTATACTGAAAGGTCCTTGTAACTTAGCATCTTAGGTGACATCTTTTCAACTTTTCTCCCTGCTTCCCTCCCTCCCTCCTTCCCCAGGCGCCCGGGGTGCACCTTCACCTTCAAGAACAAGTGCGACATTGAGAAGCACAAGAGCTACCACATCAAGGATGACGCGTATGCTAAGGACGGCTTCAAGAAGTTCTACAAGTATGAGGAGTGCAAGTACGAGGGCTGTGTCTACAGCAAGGCCACCAACCACTTCCACTGCATCCGCTCCAGCTGTGGCTTCACCTTCACCTCCACCAGCCAGATGACCTCCCACAAGCGCAAGCACGAGCGCCGCCACATCCGCTCCTCGGGTGTCATGGGCCTCTCCTCGGGCGGCTCCTTCCTGATGCCCAAGGAGGAACCCGGGGACGAGTCGAGCAACGACGACCTCATGGACTTCTCTGCCATCAGCAGCAAGAACTCCAGCCTGAGCGCCTCGCCCACCACCCAGCAGTCGTCCAATGGGCCCGGCACTCACCTGCTTGCCACACCCACCACGGTGATGTCGTCCTCCGGCGGTGGCCACGGCGGCCTCAAGCCCACCTCCTCGCTGCCGCACTCGGCACGCATGTCAAGCCTGCTGTCCCAGGCGCTGCCCAGCAACATGCCTGTGGCACTGGCGCTGTCCAACAGCGCCCTCGCCGGTGTCAACAACCCCTTCTTCCCGCTCATGCCCCGGCTGCCCATGCAGCTGCCCCATTCGGCCGCCAGCCTGATCTCGGCTGTGTCGTCTGGTGCCCACTCCATGCCCACCGACTCACTGTCCCAGGGCGGCTGCTCCTCGGCGGGCGGCGATGGCGCCATGGCATCCACGCCGACCTCCTACGCCTCGGCCTCTTCCATCATGGAGAAGATCTCGGCTAGCAAGGGCCTCATATCCCCAATGATGGCCAGGCTGGCAGCGGCTGCCCTCAAGCCCTCTGGCAACCACCAAGACACAGGTGGGTGATTTCAAAAATGGTATTCATTGTCCATGGTGTCCCATGTGGCTCAGGTGTTAGAGCATGGTGCTTGCAATGCTGGGGTTGTGGGTTCGATTCCCACGGGTGACCAGTACGAAAAACGTATGCACTTACTGTAAGTCGCTCTGGATAAGAGCGTCTGCTAAAATGTAAATATTTATTGTCTATACAATTTACATCTACGGTAAAGGAATGTGAGATGGCTCAACACATTATTACACAGCTTGTTGTAATAGTAGCTATGCACTAGCATATGTCGGACATTTTATTTTTCTCTTTGCATTTATACCTCTTTTTTGGGGGGGTTGAGCTAGCTACTGCACAATTCTTTCTTCACGACATGCTACCATAATGGGGGGAAGACGCAACCCCCACTCCCCAAACCCCCCCAAACATTAGTGTGGAGTCTAAAAGCGAGAGCTAAAAGAGTGCACACTTAGGTCACCTAACCAATATCACTGGCCCACGGTGGAGGTCACCTAACCAATATCACTGGCCCACGGTGGAGGTCACCTAACCAATATCACTGGCCCACGGTGGAGGTCACCTAACCAATATCACTGGCCCACGGTGGAGGTCACCTAACCAATATCACTGGCCCACGGTGGAGGTCACCTAACCAATATCACTGGCCCACGGTGGAGGTCACCTAACCAATATCACTGGCCCACGGTGGAGGTCACCTAACCAATATCACTGGCCCACGGTGGAGGTCACCTAACCAATATCACTGGCCCACGGTGGAGGAGAATGTAGCAGTCACAAACTGCTCGTTCTAGGCTTGAAGGGGCATACTGAAGGCGTGGTTCACTGCTCCACACTTGTTATTGTGCTGATGGTTAGCTAGATACCTGCAATCCATTTGCAGATAAATGCGTTGACAGAGAGGAGAGTGGGCCCTGTAAAAGTATCTTACGGCGTTCGGAGGGGGCTCCTGGGGCTTGTGTTGTACATGTTTCCTCATCAGTGGTCTCTTATCTGTGTGTGCGCTCGTTCCGAGCAAATGGAGGTGGAATGAAATTAAGTTCAGAAATTGCAAGAACAAAAACCTTTTTTTTTCTCTTGCTCTTTCTCTCTCTCTATAAACTGATATAAAAACAGAAATTGCTCAGGCAGAAATGACTCAGTGCACCAGAGCTTTCAGAGAGAGGGTGGTTTTTTGCAGAATGCAACAGCAGACACATACAAACACACACACACACACAGGCACAGGCACACACACAGTGACACACATACAATTTGTGCTCACAAACAACAACCTCATTGGCATGCATGCATACTCCAAAACACACACGCACACAGTGCACACACACACGCACACACACACACACATTCACACACTATTTTGGCTCAGACACAAACAACCACTACTCATTACAAAAATAGCAAATAGAGTAAATAAAGATGTCTAAACGACAATAAAACAGTCTCACACTGTCACAACTGAGCAAAAAGAAAACGGGGCTACAGTCCCGAGCTGAGACTTTAGCAGGTGGGGTGCGGATTGGAAAATTGGGCTAAGACAGGAGAGCGTCTCCGCATGCCGGTGGGTTGGAGGATTAGTTGCCTGGTGGTGTTGTTGGAGAAGGACGGGGCCCTGGGAGAGAGCAGGGCAGCTGCTCGGGGGAGGTGTGATCAGGCAGCACAGGCTGTCAGTCGGAGCTCCACCTCTGGGCCTCCAGGCAGCAGGTAACAGGGGGAGAGAGAGATTGAGAGATAGAGGGCCTGACGGGGAAGAAGGGCCTCCTCAGATGGTGCTGGCTCCCATTCCGTCTCTCCACTGCGCCAGAACACGAGGGGAGCTCAGCACACACAGGGCTCCTCGCACAGAAAACAAGTATGCTGTTTCGTTCACTTTTTTAAACAGCAGAAATAGAGAATATAGACGTTTTCAGAGGCACTTAGGGGGTTAGGTTTTCTCTGAAGTTTCACTTATTGTTCGCAAAATATGTGTGTGAACAGGACATTTGGGCTAAATTGAAGAGGAAGTGGTTATGGCTCACAGTGTCAAAAAGGTTTGAGAAACAGTTCAGCGTTTGGCTATTTTTAGATGTTTTCTTTGTTTTGTTTTTACGGGGCCTATCTCTTCAGTGGTAAACTAGAATGTCTTCTTTTTTCATGGGTTCAGTATAGACTGCTTTTTATCAGTGTTTCTCACCAGTTTACCCCTAAAAAAAAAATATCTTAAAGATCCAGGCCTCTGAAGGGTTTACTAATTAGACACAGATTGAAAATGATCTTTCACGAGCTCTGTAACTTAGCCGGAGTAATTACATTGTGGTACGTTATTCCTGGAGAACATCCTGAAAAAACACAGCGTTGAAATCTACTCATTTTCTTCCTCCTTTTTTTTGTGGCAAGAATCTTTGCCGAGATCTCTAAGCTCAAGCAAGATGTGTATGATGTACTAATATATTTTTATTTTGATGAACATTCACTACTACATTTTCTCTGATGTGTTTAACTGAATGTCTATGTGTAGGTCACGTATTCAAACGTTGTCCTCGATATGATGTGCTCTCATCTGGTCTTTGGCTTGATGTAATGTCCAATGACAATTTGTCTGGCAAGTTAATCATTGGGTTTCTTTTTTGGGGGAGTGGGGGTGTAGTGACCATACAATGACCTCACCCCAGCCACAAAACGGCCTCTCTTCGACCCCCTCCTCCTCGTTTCCCAGTCCCCCCCCCACCACCACACCATTGTCAGCTTAAAATGCTATGACACTGACACATCCCCATCTCCGTCCCTTAGCTTTGAGCTGACAAGGCCCAAGACTGGCTTTTCCACTCGCATTGCCTTTGATATGTCTCTGGGTCATCTTCTAGCCAGGGACACTGGTTCCAACTTCCCACTCACATAGCTGCTTTCTTGCAGGGCACATAGTTGGCCCTCCGCGACCTTGCCTGTCACAATACGTCACTACCAGTCACTACCAGGCCCTGTTTCCTAAACAACACGGCCCCACACGATACCAATCACTGCCGATGCACTCACTCAGCACACAGGCCTAAAAGCCCATGCCAGGCACTCCTTCGCTCTCTTTCTTTCCTCTTCTTTGAATAAAATACCACTTACTGTCTACCCAAAGCCCGGCTTTCTCTATATAGCCCGAGGAGAAATTAATATTTCAATCACTTGGGGATTGAGGGGAAAAAAGCTCACCTTCCTGTCAGCAGTCTTTGCCCCCGCCCCGCCTCTCGTCTTTATTTATTTATTTATTTATTTATTTATTTATCATCCCGTTGCTGTCCTCACTCACGACATCATCTGCTGAATACCTATTCGGAGGAGAATCCGATCTGGAGGTCACGCTATTTGAACTGATCTGATTGGCTGTCAGCTCCAATCTGACCGACATAGCCCTGTTCTTCTTGGGCATGCTCAGTTGGCATTGGCTGCCTGCCGTTGTCAGGCCAACAAGGACCAGGCAAGGAAGGAAGGGAAGGGAAGGAGGGCGGAGGGGGGAGGGGGGGGCAATCGTAGACTGCCACTTTCTCTCAGCATTAGCATCCGACTTAATGACCAGTTAAGAGGCAGCCTAGCAAATGAGTTGTGACAAGTGCTGCTGAAAAAGGAGTATTTTCCCCTCATATCTCCCGCCTCTCAATCACCATTTAAAGGCCTTGACGGCCTGACATCATTTCGCAATAATTATCACTCTGAGTATTCTTTTCGGCTGGGACAGGAGTCAGATTGGATCTCGTCACAGGGTAATAATGCTGACCAACAATAACTTTGTTGTCGCTCTCTCTCTCTGGCTTCTCCTCAGGGAATGGGCTGGCTGGTTCTTCAGCGAGTCTGTTCAATCTGGTTCAAGTGAAGCAGGAGCCAGTCGACCATACCTCTGGGGCTTCCCAGGACTCCATCCAAGAGCACAGCCTGGACCTGAGCAAAAAAGACCACAGGTAGAGTCACAGGGACACACTCCTAAGGTTTACCCTTAAAAAAACGGGTTTACTCCTAAATGAAGCAATGTTATCTCAATGGGTGTGAGAGCACTTAATAAAAATTATGAAAGTGGGACTGCAGCGTTGCGAAGGGGATGCGATTTGTTCACTAACTCATATTTCTGAAAGCAGTTTTGACCGAATTATGATTATTAATTTATTTTTTATTTCTCAAAAACGACTATGTTATCTCGATTTGCATCTCAATTTATGGCCTCCAACACGTTTCTCCATCTCTCACTGATCTCACGCCACGGATGTTGACATAAACCTTAAACTCCAATCTTCCCTGCAAAATGTTTTAAGAAGTTGTGTTTTTGCTCTTCATTATACATGCACACCCTCCTGTGATAAATAATAATATTTACTGTTCTTATGCAAATCTTGACTAAACATTGTTTATTTTCCTTGTTCCAGTAATGAATCAAACGGACACCCTGTACCGGGAAATACATCTCTTTTATCCTCGCTTATGAATAAGGTAAGATCCATCCATCAAACGCTTTTCATCCCCAAGACAAATTAGCGGGACGCACAGGGCCTCTGTTTGTTTTTTAATGTTTCACTGCTAATAAGATGAGTTTGTACATTTACATTTTCCAGCCATTTTTCATACGGTGTAATTCCACCGTACCTCTCACAAATTAATATAATGAACCAGGAGCTGGGTGCCATGCCAGATATATAGAGATGTTTGTTTTTTGATGAGGTGTTTTGAACTCGACATCCATTTTTTCCCCCTCCTCCTTTCCCCTTTTTTCTTCCCCGGCTTCCTATCACTCTATATTTATTCATGGAGTTTGTAAATTATTTGATTAAAAACTCGAGGGGAAAAAGAGAAACAGTCACCCTCATTTTTTAAAAAGAGTAAATGTTTGCTGAGGGATATTTAAATGTGTGATTTTGTGAAGATTGAAATGGACATTGTTTTAATCATACATCTTTTCTGACTAATACAAATGTGCAGGCGGTTCCCATTACCTTGATGATTTAAAGAGTTTTCTGGCTACATTTCTTTGGCAAACAAACTCACTCTACTGGCTAAGGGTTTTTTCTTGCCCTTCTGCTTGTATTCTTGTATCAGGAACACACTCAAACACACTCATGAGTGGTTTCCACAAAGCGGCCGTTGAGGCCTGACGGGAGATGGGCTTGATGATCAGATGTCCTACAGCTCTCCCCTTCATGTAGGCCTTTTGGGGTCCCGTTCCGAGCCACCACATCACATAAAGCACGCACAATCGCTCACAGTGGACACTTGGCATGCGCACTTGGCCTGTGCTCAAGCAGAAGCCGGTTGTTTGTAAACTCGGCTGAGCTTCCGCTCTGCCAAAGTGTGTGTGTGCGCGTGTGTTTGCGTGCGTTTGTGTGTGTACGTGTGTGCACTCCTGTGCGTGTGCGTATACCTATGTACATTCCATGTGTGTGTGTGTGTAGCTGGCGCTCAGCTAACCCTGCCGCCGGCGGTGCTTTATGTGCTGTGTGTTTTGCAGATGAACGCCGGCTTCTTCAGTGCCCTGAACCTGAAGACGGAGATGGAGATTGGCCAAGGGGCAGACACCTCAGAGGCAGCGCAGTACCTGAGCCGCATCATGAAGAGGCCCATGCCAGACAAACCCAGCGAGCTCTGGAGGACATATCTGCGCAGGTACTTAAAATGCTCAAGTACTTAGATTTACTTACTAAGGGCCAGTTGCCTGGACACAGATTAAAGCTATTTCAATTAAGATTCTGCTTTAAGTATGTTTTTTAGTCCAGGACTAGGCCCTTAGATCAGTTAAGTGGAGATGAACCTCTCAGATAGTATAATGCTTCAGAGGGGTAAAATGCTTGTCATTGTATTGATTTTATTATTTTCCCCTTTTTGTATTATATATCTTTTTTAATACTAATTGTATCTCTTCTCTGTTTTTCTGCTGGGTCAAGGTTCGACACGGAGGACTTCTGCGAGGCCCAGTGTGACTTCCTGCAGAAGGTCCACTTCCACTGTCTAGTGGAGGACTGCGGGGCGCTCTTCAGCACGGTGGACGGAGCCATTAAACACGCCAAGTGAGTGTGGTGGCACTGCACCAGAAGACTAGTCCATATGATACACTGTGCCATAGGCATGTGTCTTCTGGCTGTGCAGATTCAGAATCAGCCATAGGTCTCATGCTTCTTAATGGTCAACCCAACCCATGTTGATACAATAAAACAAACATACTGTACAGTGGGGAAAAAAAGTATTTAGTCAGCCACCAATTGTGCAAGTTCTCCCACTTAAAAAGATGAGAGAGGCCTGTAATTTTCATCATAGGTACACATCAACTATGACAGACAAAATGAGAAAATCAAATCCAGAAAATCAAATTGTAGGATTTTTAATGAATTTATTTGCAAATTATGGTGGAAAATAAGTATTTGGTCAATAACAAAAGTTTCTCAATACTTTGTTATATACCCTTTGTTGGCAATGACACAGGTCAAACGTTTTCTGTAAGTCTTCACAAGGTTTTCACACACCGTTGCTGGTATTTTGGCCCATTCCTCCATGCAGATCTCCTCTAGAGCAGTGATGTTTTGGGGCTGTCGCTGGGCAACACAGACTTTCAACTCCCTCCAAAGATTTTCTATGGGGTTGAGATCTGGAGACTGGCTAGGCCACTCCAGGACCTTGAAATGTTTCTTACGAAGCCACTCCTTCGTTGCCCGGGCGGTGTGTTTGGGATCATTGTCATGCTGAAAGACCCAGCCACGTTTCATCTTCAATGCCCTTGCTGATGGAAGGAGGTTTTCACTCAAAATCTCACAATACATGGCCCCATTAATTTTTTCGTTTACACGGATCAGTCGTCCTGGTCCCTTTGCAGAAAAACAGCCCCAAAGCATGATGTTTCCACCCCCATGCTTCACAGTAGGTATGGTGATCTTTGGATGCAACTCAGCATTCTTTGTCCTCCAAACACGACGAGTTGAGTTTTTACCAAAAAGTTTTGGTTTCATCTGACCATATGACATTCTCCCAATCCTCTTCTGGATCATCCAAACGCACTCTAGCAAACTTCAGACAGGCCTGGACATGTACTGGCTTAAGCAGGGGGACACGTCTGGCACTGCAGGATTTGAGTCCCTGGCGGCGTAGTGTGTTACTGATGGTAGGCTTTGTTACTTTGGTCCCAGCTCTCTGCAGGTCATTCACTAGGTTCCCCCGTGTGGTTCTGGGATTTTTGCTCACCGTTCTTGTGATCATTTTGACCTCACGGGGTGAGATCTTGCGTGGAGCCCCAGATCGAGGGAGATTATCAGTGGTCTTGTATGTCTTCCATTTCCTAATAATTGCTCCCACAGTTGATTTCTTCAAACCAAGCTGCTTACCTATTGCAGATTCAGTCTTCCCAGCCTGGTGCAGGTCTACAATTTTGTTTCTGGTGTCCTTTGACAGCTCTTTGGTCTTGGCCATAGTGGAGTTTGGAGTGTGACTGTTTGAGGTTGTGGACAGGTGTCTTTTATACTGATAACAAGTTCAAACAGGTGCCATTAATATAGGTAACAGTGGAGGACAGAGGAGCCTCTTAAAGAAGAAGTTACAGGTCTGTGAGAGCCAGAAATCTTGCTTGTTTGTAGGTGACCAAATACTTATTTTCCACCATAATTTGCAAATAAATTCATAAAAAATCCTACAATGTGATTTTCTGGAATTTTTTTCTCAATTTGTCTGTCATAGTTGACGTGTACCTATGATGAAAATTACAGGCCTCTCTCATCTTTTTAAGTGGGAGAACTTGCACAATTGGTGGCTGACTAAATACTTTTTTCCCCCACTGTATATTCAATGAGGCAAAAGTCTTTGATCATGTTGATCATTATAGTCTTGGTTGTTTATTACAGTCCATTGTGTAAAAGCCATTTTGTTTAGAAAGCTTTATACAAATGTTAAGCCGATAATTAGAGTCGATGACTGAATGAAAGCTCTAACTTAGCGTGTCCCCACCATGTCCATCTGTCCAGCTTCCACCTACGAGCCACGCTGAAGGTGAAATCGGAGCCTCACTTCAACAAAGTCAAGGACTGCGGCGACAGAGCATCCCACCAGTCCACCGCCCCAGTCTCCATGGCCAACAACCCCCCCATGGACGTGGCCAACATGTCATCATCGTCAGGCGGTGGCTATGGCTCCTCGCCCTCCCTGCTGGCATGGAAGCAGCTGACGGGCAGCATCCCCCAGCTCAATGCCTCCATGCCTAACCTGCCTGCCAACTCGCCGCTGGCCACCACCTCTCTGGAGAACGCCAAGCCGCAGGTCAAACCAGGCTTCCTGCAGTTCCAGGACAAGTAAGGGACCGTGAGACTCGTAATAAACACGCATGGAACACTTTGACTTGAGCGCCTTTATTGAACACGTTCAGGCAAAATCATTGACCACTGACATGACAAGTTTTATTTTTATTAGGCTACATAAAAAATGTAATTATAAAATGAAAGAATGTTTTAAGAATCGTAGGTTTAAGCAATGTAGGTTGTTATGACCTGTCATGGCAATATACTTTAAATTAAATGTAATAGATACATGGATTTTGATATTCTTGGACTTTGGAGATCCTGTATTCCAGGGCTATTCAACTACCAGCCCTCGAGTGCCAAAGTACGGCTGGTGTTCCTATCCACCTGGTAGTTCATTCATCTGGTATAACTAATAATTATATAATTGATTGGTCAGAGAGTCAACTCACCTGGCGTCCCAGGTCCCTGATTAGACGGACAGAATGAAAACCAGAAGCGATTCATCCCTCCATGACCGTAGTACAGAAGCCCTGTCCTATTCTGTTTAGAAAAAGGTATTGAACATACCCCCCTTTCTTTTATGTTTTTTGTTCATACAGTGACCCTTGCCTGGCCACTGACTGTAAGTACTCCAACAAGGTCCACTTCCACTGTCTCTTCGGGAACTGCAAGTATGTCTGCAAGACCTCAGGGAAGGCCGAATCCCACTGCTTGGACCACATCAACCCTAACAACCACCTGGTCAACGTTCGAGACCAGTTCTCCTACTTCTCCCTCCAGTGTCTATGTCCCAACCAGGTAGGTCCCCACCTGCTCACTCCAAGCACCAGCAAACTACTGTCATATCATCAAGTTTTCTAACCATGAATATACAATCTATTAGACGCGTATTTGAGGTGATTTAACTCGAGTCTTTCCGAATCGCTCCTCGTCTGTCTTCTGTCTGCTTGGAGACGACAGTCGACTCACCCCGTAATGTCTGTTTATATGTCAATGATGTCATTTTGACTGCCGCATTCTCCCCTCAGAAAAGGCCAATTTAGCTGATATTACCCAATAAATCATTGTCAGCCGCACAATAAACAAGGCTGTCTTGAATAGGGCAAAATCTGGAAAATGTTTCTCAAATTAAACCCTTTAATGGAGGCTCCTGCCTGCCTCTCGTGAGCCGATATTTGGAGGATTTTTTTGTAAATGAATGAATTCATTAATAATGTGTCTAAAATCATCCTCTCACTTAGTGTCCTCCCTCCACCTCCACTTCCTCCCCTCCCTCCCTCTATCCACCTGAACAGAGATAATCCTATTTAGCCTGGTTCCTATGGGACACACAGGCCAGAAACAGATGGTGGTGTGGAGACAAGTTAAAAAGGGAGGGGTGGGTTAGAGAGGAAAAAAGGTATTTGCTAGACCGATCCTTCCAAATGTATAAGTGTCAAGTTAGTGTTAGTGTCAAGGTGTGAATTGTTGGTGGTGTAAAGTAATATAGATGTCCATTTGAGCAATCACCAGCACGCCAAAATCTGTTTATTGTAGGACTGTAGTAACTATAAATAAAAATTGGAAAGTTAGTTGATCAGATATCAGACCAGAAACTGGTTGGGAATTCAACAAGCTTATCTCTCAACATGTTGTTCTGTAGTTAATGAATCCATAATTTGTATCCACAAGTCAAGTCGATCATCAGCAACTTAGGTTTAAAGTCATTGTTCTAGCCTGTTTCCCAGTCTTACATTGGATTGACCCCCTCTGTCTCTCTGCCTTCCTTCCTCCAGCACTGTGAGTTCAGAATGAGGGGCCATTACCACTGTCTGCGACCCGGCTGCTACTTTGTCACCAACATCACCACCAAGCTTCCCTGGCATGTCAAGAAGCATGAGAAGGCAGAGAGACGCGCCGCCAACGGCTTCAAATACTTCACCAAGAGAGAGGAGTGTGGCAGGCTAGGTAAGCTTTCAGTTTAAACTAGTCTCTTTGTCTCGCTCTCTCTTTTTCTTTCTCACTGCTAGGCCAGTGAGAGATGTAAGGGTTAAGGGTGTGAAATCAAGAGAGATGTAATGATGTTTCCACATTGATTTTCAGTGGACGCTGCGAGCAGATATTCTCTCTGTGCGCCTCAACTGTCACAGAGAGAGCTACTCCCAATCCTGGCAAATGTTTTGTCACACTATCGCAGAGCAGTTCACATGGCATAAAACAAGTCTGGCTCGTACTGAACTTTTTGTGCAATGTTTTGCATAGGCACTATGAATGTGAAACCTTATTTTCCTAGTGATTACATTGTTGGCACTGTAACATATATATTTGTTGTTTTCTTTCTCTTATAACTTAAATGTCTGGTTATATGTTACACTAGACTTGAATGCATATGTATATATTTATAAGGGACAAACACACTAAGGTTGTTTTATCTTTTTGCCTGTCAGAAATGAGCAATTACATACTTGTTTGTGTGTGCTATGTGCTTTTCTCAGCCACCCCTCATCATCATTCCCAAATGATTTTAGAAGTAATCTCTTATTTCTGGCTGTTCTAACACAAATGAAAAAGACAAAAAGGTATTGTATTGTTCGGTTTCGGAAAAGTAAAAGGGATTACTAAAGCAAGCACCCAAGTTATAAAAAATGGATGGGTTTAGTGGTATCCATGGCAGCAACATTCAACTGAACACGGCCGATTATGTTACCTGGATGGGTCTCATAAAGGCCCTCGACGTCGCAGTGGTTACAGTTATTGACTCAACTTTGCATGGTTAAAGTATATGTGCAGTGTTACTGTGTACAAAAGCTATTGTTTTGTGCACCTGGTCCCATGGTTACTGACATGCTAGCGCCTGCCCAGCATTTTACTCTTTCAATTATTTCTGCCTGCTTTTATATAATGATATTTGGAGGAACCAACATTTAATTTGAAATCATAAAGCAATTCGAAAATGGCTCCCTAAAAGTGAGGAAAATAATAAAAGAGGAAGAATCCGACAACATCACAATAGTGCCATGGCACAAAAAAAGAAAAAAGAAAAGACAACAATGCCACAATTTTGAAAAATGAATTTAATATGGCAATAATTGTATATTTACTTTGGTTTGCAGGGGTGTGTGCATTATTGGCCTACACTGCATATGAGAATGTATTTATGTAAATTCCTAATTGAATAAAGGATGTCACTGTAATAAAAGAGCTCCACAGGTTTAGTCCACGGCAGCCTAGACTGGCTCAGTGTGACACTGGAGTCATCTAATCTAATATGCCTCCTACATATACATTTGTTTTTGTCCCGGCTATGTTATGATGCTGAATCTAAACCAGAGTAGAGCTTCTTAAAAATGGGATTTTACCAGGTATTCAGAGCGGGTCGTAAGCTTTAGTTAGAGGACGTCTTTATCAGGACACTTACACTTTTATTTTTTTCAGCTGCTTTGAATTGTAGTTTGGGTGATTCTCCGAAATGTGCCAGGCTACACCAAATTCATATGTGAAAACATCACATTTCTCACATACTATTGAGTTCAACTCTGTGAAAACGTCATATATAAAAATGTCAATTTCTTCACCTTGTGATTGAAACCGTGTACTTGTCTCTTTGCAGGCTGCAAGTACAACCAGGTGAACAGTCACTTCCACTGCATCCGTGAGAGCTGCCAGTTCTCCTTCCTGCTCAAGCACCAGATGACCTCGCACTCCCGCAAACACATGAGGAGGATGCTGGGAAAGAACTTCGACAGGGTTCCGTCCCAGGTAACGAACACAGTGTGTGTGTGTGCCACATAATGTTCTGAACAGTGTAATTATTAAGAAAAATATGTGGGGAGTTTCCATAGAACCATTGCCGGTGATAGTTTGCATATTGAAAGTATGCAAAAACACGCAGTTCCTCACACACCCTTTCACTGAAAAATGTGACTGTGGCAACACGTGTCATAAAGATTTGTGTTTTATCATTTTCCATTGTGCTTCCTGTTTCCATCATTTTCCATTGTGCTTCCTGATGGATAATGAGTAATGAACACCTTTGGTGACACTGTGCATTTTTTATTTGTTTTAACCTTGATGTTACAGTAAATCTATGAGATTTGTGTCAATCTCAAAAAAGTATAATGGAGGTACATTTTTTTCACTGAAAGTGTCTCTAAAGAACTGGGTTTTTACATACTTGCAATATGCAAACCACCACCAGCAATGTCATTGTTATATCAGTACTCTATGTTGATGTAGTGCCAGTATACGAATGCCTGACAGTTGGTGCCCCGTGAGAGGAGAATATCTTACATAAATGGGGAATCCCAACATTTTTATATATCAATAAATATAGTGTTTAATAAAGAAGAATCCTGTGTGAGGAACATTCCCTACAATATGTATTCCTGACATAGCTGTGTGTCCCCCCTGTGTGGCCCTCTATAGGTGGTGTCCCATGGCCAGAGGGCTGATGACATGCAGCACTTGTCGGGCATGGGCTCGGGCCTCATGGGCAGCCACCCGGGGATGACCACTGGGTTCTCCAGCATGATGGACGAGACGGATGACTACATGGACTACATGGGCGGGGGTAGCCCTCTGTGCCTCTCCTCTGAGTCCTCCAATCAGGACCGCAGCTGCAGCAGCACCCCCGTGGGCAATGAGAGCTCCCCAGCAGGTGAGTTGAGGAGCGGGGGCAGGATATAGAGGCTAGGGTTAGCAAGGTTGGTTGAGGAGTGAGTATTGACATTGTGGCCATAGTAACTTGCATAAGGATGCATACTGTAGAGTTGATAACAAGAAAAACAATGGATTTATGGACAGTGTTGTTTAGTGAAATTATGGCGATATTGTTTTATTTCAGTAAAAAGTAAATTGTCTATCAAGTTAAAGAAGCAAGTAAAACTTGGTTATGAAGTTAGAATGAAGTAGTGTTTTTGTATTGTAAATCCAGCGTAATTTACAGTACCATTAGAACACACAGGACACAGCCATGTCAATTCATGTCCATATCTCATCAAAATCATCATTTCCTGATTTAGTAGTGAATTCCATTTTTACAAATACTATTTCAAACAATAAGAAGAGTGGGAAACCAATCAAAATCCATAAAGTAAATGTTCCCCCTTTCTCTTATTCTGAGGCCATTTATTTTATATTATTCATTTTCTACAGTAATGACTTAAATTATGGCAATGTAAGTTTGATATAGAAGACTACATTTCCCTTTTACCTGAAAGCTATCCCTGTGGCAACAAACTTCTCAGATTCTCTGCTTTTCAAAATCTGATCTTGCCTTCATCAAATGAGTTTCACATTTCCATTATTTTGTGTCAAATGTTATCCACCATTTTCATCATTGTTGCTTTGGCTGGTGTTTGCTTTCTTGATTCGGCTTCATTTTGTATCATTCTCTTATCTTTTCCCTTTTTCCCTTCCATCCCTGTGTGTGTGAATGGGTCTGTGTGTGTGAATGGGTCTGTGTGTGTGAATGGGTCTGTGTGTGTGAATGGGTCTGTGTGTGTTTGCGTTTACCCGTCTGTCTGTTTCCCTTCCCGTCCTTCTACACTTCCTGGTCATCCTGTCTTTCCAGGACCAGGCTGCCCGGTCACTACTGCTCCCTCTATCCCCGCTGACACAAGCACTCCCCAAAATGCACCTCCTCCACCACCTCCTCAGCCTGGACTCCAGTCTCAGGCTCCATCTTTCCCTCCTGCCCTCCTCCGACCTCCTCTTCCCTCGCTCCCATACCTCGTCTCTCCATCCTGTCTGTCATACTCTCTGCTCAGCGCCTCTCTCGGAGCCACTCGGAGTGTTGTCATGCCAACCAACACACCAGCTTTCAGCCCCATCATTGCCACTCCGTCTCCGGTTAAAAATGACGTCCCTATAGTGCAGGATGCTGCAGGTACTTATCCCGACGCAAACCAACATTGTAGCTGTCAGTGTCAATTGGTGTAGATGTAGTCTACTTCAGTGTGTACTTGTTTGATCCAATATGACTTCTCAAAATTGTTGTTGAAGCTTGGGAGAAAGTCAATGGGGAAAGTCACCATGCAAACATTATTTGGGAAAACTGTGAAAAAGTGAACATTTGGGAAAAGGTCTGTAAGCCTGAAGAGGTCAGGATATAGGGTCTAGATGAGACATAGACATGTTTCTGTTTGTTTAATCTTTATTTTCCATTTTAGCCATTCACTTATTCTCATGGAGCTTGGTCTTACGTCCCCATTACGCGCAGGTTATGCACAGTATTCCCCTTTGGTATTTACAAGGCTGTGGAAACAGCACCGTAAATTCAGCACCTGTAGTCCAAAGCCGCGGTCTTGTTTAGCCTCCATTAACGGGCAACGCATCAGCCGCCTCTTATTTTAATCGTGCCCCCAGTTTTATCGAGGCCCCTGCTTCCTGTCGAGTCGAACAGGGATCACATCATTAGCAGTGACTCCAGGGGACTCGGCAAGGTGGGCTACCCCTCGTAAACCAAAGGCAGATAAGAGGGACCGCCAAGATCCACATCTCTGCCACTGTTTGGAGGCTGTAGACACCCAGTAAAAATGTAAAGTACCGATTAGCAGCAAAGTCAATCTATCATTTAACCCCCCCCTTCTTAGTCGATAATTTGTAAAGACAAAAAAATATATACAATTGAGAATGTAGGACAGCCTCTCGGAGATTCCGCAAAGGAAGATCTCCCCTTGATCCAGCTTGTTTAGTGTGCTGTACCACTAAAAGCTGATCAGTTGTGGAGTCCTAATATTCTTTCCTCTCTCTGTAGGCAACACCATATCCATCCCTACGGCCACCGGCGCCAAGAAACGCTTCTGGATCATCGAGGACATGTCCCCCTTCGGCAAGCGGCGCAAGACGGCTTCTGCGCGCAAAATGCTGGACGAGGGCATGATGCTGGAGGGCTTCCGCCGTTATGACCTGTACGAGGACTGCAAGGACTCCGGCTGCCAGTTCTCCCTGAAAGTGACCCACTACCACTGCACCCGCGAGAACTGCGGCTACAAGTTCTGCGGCCGCACGCACATGTACAAGCATGCGCAGCACCACGACCGCGTGGACAACCTGGTCCTGGACGACTTCAAGCGTTTCAAGTCCTCGCTCAGCTGCAACTTTTCCGACTGCCAGTTCTCCGGCAACAGCACCCACTTCCACTGCCTGCGCTGCAGCTTCCGCTGCACGGACAGCACCAAGGTGACAGCCCACCGCAAACACCATGGCAAGCAGGATGTGATCAGCGCCGCCGGCTTCTGCCAATTCAGCTCCAGCGCTGACTGCGAGGTTGCCGACTGCAAGTACAAGCTCAAGTGCTCACACTTTCACTGCACCTACCCCGAGTGCAAGCACACTGTGGTGGGTATGTCCCAGATGGACTCCCACAAGCGCAAGCATGAGAAGCAGGAGCGCGGCGAGCTGCCATCAGTGTCTCCCCGCCAGGAGGGGGCACACCATATGGGGGGAGGAGTGTCCGCAGTGCCCCACGCCTCCATGGGCCTTCCTCCAGGCTCTCCCGGTGGCCTCCCAGGACTCTCCCACCACCACCATCACCACCATAACAACAACAACCATGCCCCCTCCATGCTTTACCCCCCAGCCAGCGTGGCCTCTGACTACAACCACCCCTATCCAACCTCTTTGGTAAGTCTGGACAGTTCTCTCAACCTGGGCACTGACACCAGCAGCTCCCTGTTCTTCCTGAAGAACGCCGCTGGCCTGGGCCTCAACGACTCGCTGGACCTGAGCAAAAAGATGCAGCATCACCATGACCCGAGCCTGACCACGGCTGCTGGGCCCAACCCTATGCCGCTGCTAGGCCTGCCCGCTCCTCAGGACGACACCACGGGGACATCGGGCGACCCCGAAGATGACCAGTCGCCCGAGGAAGAGGCCAACGCAGAGGAAGATGAGGAGGATGAGGAGGATCTGAACACTGACTCGTACGAAGATTCAATGCCACAGCCCGACGGTGACAACAAGGACAATGACGAGAGTTTTGACACTTCCTTAAACCACACTGACACTTCCCAACTGGAAAAGCAAGAGGCCGACCCATGAAAGATACTATGATACTGAAGAAGAAGAATCCTGTATACTATGAACAAACAAATTAAAGTGGCCTCATTTATCAAGGTTAGGGACACTGCAGATGACAACAAGAAAACAACAACAACAAGAAATTATGGCCCAAAATGATTTATGATGATGTTTACAAGATGACCAACAATATTAATTTAATTATCCATAAAAAAAATGAACAGAGAAACAAACAAATTAGGCCCTCTTTTACACGTGGGGCAGCAATGTAAACATTTTACTACACAGCAGTCTTTTTGTGTGCGTGCATGTTTGACTTTAATTTATTTTACTTTTTTGTTTTTACCTTTTTTGTGCGTGGAAAAAACGATAAGAAAAAAAAAATCTCTCTATATAACTATATATGTATGTGTGTGTGAACTTTTATATACAACATAAATTACTGGTGCAGTCTTTACATGAACTGCAGGACCCTTGTTAACAATGAAAGGGAAAGACATCACTGTTAAATTACATTGAGGGAAAGTTCTAAAGCAGAATGTGTTTGAACATTTGATCCTATTTCTGTATTAATATTATTATTACTACTATTATTATTATTACTACATTAAGTGCAGGGGTCTGCATTAGTGTTTTGGCTTGTACCCTTCTCTCTTCATCCTTTGCAAGGTTATTTTTAATTCTCAATGTACATTTTCAAATAGAAGTGACCAGTGACTGTGTCCTCAGTCTCAACTGCAGTTGGGCATAGATCTCTCAGCAAGCATTGCTCTGTGTATGCAGCTACCTGGGAAATTATGTTAAATTCTCACCAAAATCAAGCTTGTGGACATGCAATTGTAACCCTTACCCCCTGTCGAGGAACCTATTAAGTTTGCATATGGATAGTGCACTTTTATATAAACAATGATAGATATTCAAACATATTTAAAGATATTTTTGTTACCATATGCATCATTGCATTACGATTGCGTTATACTTGCATAGTAAAATCAAACAGCTCAGAATATTGATTTAGAACTAGGCGAGGAACCATCATGACTAACTAGCTGGGGGTCTGAATGAACTGACCAGAGAAAAGATGAGTCACTCAGATGCAATGGGGAATGACAGAGGTAGCGTCAGGGAGTGTGTGTTTGTTTGAAATGTACAGACAGAAAGCAAAATGTGTCAATGTTGGACATTTTGTTTTCCATTTACTATGGCTGTGGTTGAGCGCCTATTGTAACGGTTTTATTTAATATTTATGTGACCTTGCAATGAGACATTTTTAGGGTGTTCTAGCACTTTTTAGATTTATCTTCAGAAAAAATATGGCATGCATCTTTTAACAGGGAATT
Organism: Coregonus clupeaformis; assembly: GCF_020615455.1. NCBI lineage: Eukaryota > Metazoa > Chordata > Actinopteri > Salmoniformes > Salmonidae > Coregonus > Coregonus clupeaformis. The sequence goes on from NC_059215.1 coordinate 25,523,994, forward strand.
TGCTTTAAGATGTCGTTTTAGTTCACTTTGCTTTGATGCACAAATAGTTGTTAAGTGTGACAAAGAACTGTTGTTCTGTGTTTTATTTAAAGTAAGGACTGATTTTATTTGCTTCTGTGATTGGAGGATTTAAATATGAAATGGGCATGCCCGAGTTATGGTGGCCTAATAACGACACTAATAAGAACTGTGATTTCAATTAATTATTAAAACATGACAATGCTCAGATACTGTAGTACTAAATTATCACACAAAACACGTTAGTCTAACCTATCTTCAGGTTTACTGGGGGGTGAAAATTGTTATGATGAATTATTTCTTGAATATGGCTTTGGAAAAAATAATCATAATATAGGGAATTATGTGTGTAGATTGTTATCCACAAAATATTGTTTAGAGAAGAAAAAAAGTTTGTACAGTATTTTCTTCTGTAAAAAGACTATATATGAACAAAATGCTCTTTGATGAACAGCTTCCTTTAAAAATAAAACAATAAAAGGAGAAATGAATAATAAAAAGTAAAACATTGAAATAACCCCACTATAGTTTGCTTGTGTGTGTGACCTTTTTGAAATATAATTGTTCCCCCCTTAGATTTCTAGAGGAAGTAAGTCAACCTGGTTAGGACCCTTGCCATACTGTAGCACTAAAGGCAGTAGGGTGATTCCGTTTTTTACCTTGACATTTTCAAAGCTAATACAAAAAAAAAACAACACTGATTTAGACCTACTAATGGATGTTTCTGGTTTATTTAACACTTTGTTTTATTCATTTTTCTGTTTGTCATTTTTGTGTGTGCTTGTAGTTTTTCATTAATTTGATTTTTTTTGTTGACATTTTACTTTGCTGTGGGCATACATGCCTCTCTCACGGGCTGAATTGTCTCCCTGGACTCAAATGCAAGGCAGTGCATCACTTTTTATTTATTTTAGTTTTTCTGACAACATTTTGGGAAAAGCTATTGGGCTGGGAGACATTGTGCACTTGAATACAGTTTATGTGTGTGCCTGTGTGTGTGTAAAATAGCAGGATTTGTAAAAAGTTGAAAATAAAGAAACCATAATTATTATAACGATACATATGTACTGCTTAGTAGTGCTTTAGCTCGATGACGTCTGGGGTCAAGTGTTGTGGGGGAAGTCCCAGAGTACTGACACTATCAAAACCTCATGGGGAGAGAGACTAACCCATATACAGTAGCTGGAGCAAGGCATGAGGACAGAGAACTGGTCTCTCTTTCTGTGATAATACTTAGAATCTGGCTAGTCTCTCTCCCCCCGGACAGAGACAGCTAATAGCAGAGAGACCTGTGGAACTGCTGTGGTCGCTTAGAGCTACAAGGCCTCGCTTCATGTGACCTTTCCTCATTCTATTCTTCCAAATGCTTTTGTCCCAGTAGACATTGAAAGTTTGTCCCAGTAGACATTCAAGTGAAACATCTGCATCGTTGCAGATAGCAGAGAATCAACAATATTTGTTGTCAGGCCGCCCAATGAGGGCTCGCCTCTGGTCAGAGATGAACCAATCAGAACCAATACAATTCAGAGTTTGAAATGGGAATAGTCTGGGGGTGAAAGGAGTAATTTGCTGGTGCCAACAAGATGGGTCTCTGTGTCCCTTCACGAAAGGAGGACACTTTTAGTTTCTGGTGAGTTTTTTTCCTTTATGAGCTTTGTGCTGTTAGGTCCCTTCCTCGCGTTCAGTGGCACACAATGACCAGCGCGCAGCTCTGCTGTTGTCTGTCCTCCCTCAGCCTACAGCTGTTGCCGTCTCTCCTCCTCCTCTTCCTTGTGATGTTTCTTTAAATAAAAAACGGGTAAAGGCATCACCATCTGTCAGCCAGCTGGCATCCTGTATATAATCTACCAGAAGGAAAAAAATAAACATGAAAATTATATTACACAAAAACCAGACGGAAACAACCTCCAAATCCTACATAGGCTGCTGCTGAAACGACAGATTGCTTTACCGTTTTAATTAACGGAGAAAAAGATGACAAGAAAACAGACAGAAAAACTAAATGAGATGTATTTTCTCTGTTGGTGTAATAATGTATTAAAAAAGCAGTGAACTACTACGGCTTGGTGTTAGACAAATAGAGAACGGTTGTAAAATATGTTGCACTCCAGGACTAAAAGCCATCTCTAGCTCGTTTTCTGTTGGGTTTTATTTCACAACCACACAGGGAGACAAATCAGACATTTTGTATGAAAAGTAGACGAAGTTAATGAAAAAGTATTTTAAATGACTTGAATTTGCTGCCCTCTGCACTGGTGTTCATAACTGCATATTTACCACTTGGATTTAGTGCTGTTTAGTCCTTCAATGTGCTATATTTGTTTTTTTCTTTCTGCATGTCTTATGCAAGGGTTGAGCTTTTCACTCAATAAAATAAAGATGTATTGAACAAAAATAGATCAATGGCCTGTTTCAATGTTGTCTTTTAACAGTCCATTAAGAACATGAAACGTTTTTTAATGGTGGCTTATAGGCTACCACGCCTGATTGCATGACATGTTTGGGCCAATGTAAGTGGAGCACATGCATGTATACACGTGTGTGAGTGCACGTACATGTGTGTGTGTGTGTCTGTGCCCCAGCTTGCTCTGACGTGTCCCAGGTTGATGTGCCAAGAACAGTTTGTGCAAGGGGACAGCAGCAGTGAAGAGACGATCCGCCCTGGGAACACACACGACAGGTGTGCAGTGCATATGTGGTCACATGATGGCTGTGAGGCAGATTAGGCCCCAAACAGATGAAGCGCTCCTTAATGGCAGCTTTTATTAAGTTCACAATGTGAGGGTGGGAGGGAGGAGGAGGAACAGAGGAAAAGCAGGTGGCCTTGTCTCTACAGTCATGGATGAAGATACATCTTTGTACAGCCAAGTCCGAAGTGGACGGCCACTACAGAAAGATTTATTGATATTTGATTGCGCTGGCCTTACTGTCTGGCTGAATTCGGCAGTAATGGCTGTAAAGGAACTACTGCAAATGCTCTGAGAGAAAAATGTCCCATCTAAGAAATATTACACTTGCCACTGATCATATCATGTAGGCCCATGTATGACGGAACACTAGCTGCACCATTTACATTCTATATAAGTCGTACAAACCATTTACGAACAAGAGAGATTACATTGTGAAAGGAGGGGCTCGTTTTCTTTCACAATCCACCCCTATCTTCTTGTTGCTTCTCTTTTAATCCACTGCCCTTTGTGTTCATTTATCTATTTTGGCACGTGTATGGGGTTATTTTCGAGTACCTCTGGTCATGGGGTAAAAAAGGCTCGGTGTGTCCCCCAAATGGCACCCTATTCCCTATATAGTGCACTATTTTGGGCCCTGGTCAACAGTAGTGCACTATATAGGGAATAGGGTGCCATTTGGGACATAGCCTATGTGAGGAAGGCTGCTTTGCCATTGGTAGCAGCTGTTGCTATTGAGAGACCCCAGAGGAAATAGAGAATTGGACACACATTCAGCCAATTTAACATTAACTACAGTGGGGGAAAAAAGTATTTAGTCAGCCACCAATTGTGCAAGTTCTCCCACTTAAAAAGACGAGAGAGGCCTGTAATTTTCATCATAGGTACACGTCAACTATGACAGACAAAATTAGAAAAAAATATCCAGAAACTCACATTGTAGGATTTTTTATTAATTTATTTGCAAATTATGGTGGAAAATAAGTATTTGGTCAATAACAAAAGTTTCTCAATACTTTGTTATATACCCTTTGTTGGCAATGACACAGGTCAAACATTTTCTGTAAGTCTTCACAAGGTTTACACACACTGTTGCTGGTATTTTGGCCCATTCCTCCATGCAGATCTCCTCTAGAGCAGTGATGTTTTGGGGCTGTCACTGGGCAACACGGACTTTCAACTCCCTCCAAAGATTTTCTATGGGGTTGAGATCTGGAGACTGGCTAGGCCACTCCAGGACCTTGAAATGCTTCTTACGAAGCCACTCCTTCGTTGCCCGGGCGGTGTGTTTGGGATCATTGTCATGCTGAAAGACCCAGCCACGTTTCATCTTCAATGCCCTTGCTGATGGAAGGAGGTTTTCACTCAAAATCTCACGATACATGGCCCCATTCATTCTTTCCTTTACACGGATCAGTCGTCCTGGTCCCTTTGCAGAAAAACAGCCCCAAAGCATGATGTTTCCACCCCCATGCTTCACAGTAGGTATGGTGTTCTTTGGATGCAACTCAGCATTCTTTGTCCTCCAAACACGACGAGTTGAGTTTTTACCAAAAAGTTCTATTTTGGTTTCATCTGACCATATGACATTCTCCCAATCCTCTTCTGGATCATCCAAATGCACTCTAGCAAACTTCAGACGGGCCTGGACATGTACTGGCTTAAGCAGGGGGACACGTCTTGCACTGCAGGATTTGAGTCCCTGGCGGCGTATTGTGTTACTGATGGTAGGCTTTGTTACTTTGGTCCCTGCTCTCTGCAGGTCATTCACTAGGTCCCCCCGTGTGGTTCTGGGATTTTTGCTCACCGTTCTTGTGATCATTTTGACCCCACGGGGTGAGATCTTGCGTGGAGCCCCAGATCGAGGGAGATTATCAGTGGTCTTGTATGTCTTCCATTTCCTAATAATTGCTCCCACAGTTGATTTCTTCAAACCAAGCTGCTTACCTATTGCAGATTCAGTCTTCCCAGCCTGGTGCAGGTCTACAATTTTGTTTCTGGTGTCCTTTGACAGCTCTTTGGTCTTGGCCATAGTGGAGTTTGGAGTGTGACTGTTTGAGGTTGTGGACAGGTGTCTTTTATCTGATAACAAGTTCAAACAGGTGCCATTAATACAGGTAACGAGTGGAGGACAGAGGAGCCTCTTAAAGAAGAAGTTACAGGTCTGTGAGAGCCAGAAATCTTGCTTGTTTGTAGGTGACCAAATACTTATTTTCCACCATAATTTGCAAATAAATTCATAAAAAATCCTACAATGTGATTTTCTGGATTTTTTTCTCTCAATTTGTCTGTCATAGTTGACGTGTACCTATGATTAAAATTACAGGCCTCTCTCATCTTTTTAAGTGGGAGAACTTGCACAATTGGTGGCTGACTAAATACTTTTTTCCCCCACTGTAAACCTTATTGGAGGCTGGAGCACATGGCAGAACCATACAGCGCTACCGTATGGGGCTCTGTTTATATATGCTCTTACTCTCCCTTAAGGAGGTTTACAGGGTTGTAAGATAGTTGTGTGATGGTTATATGATAGTTGTGTGATACCATTTCAAGATGAAAGAGAGATGTCGGATAAGTGCAAAGAATACAAGGTCACTAAGATCCACTAACAGGCAAAGGCAGATGGAATGTGTTGTGTACTGTAAAATACAATCACAAATGTACATCTAAGACAAAAGTACACAAAAGAAACAGTTCAATTGTCAATCGGCATTTATTCATACATTTTTTCCTCACTTGTGTATCCTTTTGACCTGCTCCTATTGAATCACATATAATGGACTTGAAAGTAACCAACATAACTTTGACTGCATGAACCTTAGAGTCTAATATGGAAGAATAAAAACTTTGAGCAGTTTTAAGATGAGATCATTTAAAATATCAAACACTGTTGTTTTACACTGATCTGCGAAGAGATTTCCCATCCGTTATTTGACATTTCTTCCACTGTTCAATCAAACCACAACATTAAATACTGGTGTTTTTAAGGTTCTGTCTTAGCAACCATTGCTCAGAGGGATCATGACTTTAAGATTCAGTATGATTTCATCCTGCAGCTTTTAAATAGATACAGTATATAATTATTTATTACAGTATGTATTACTACACATTTCTGGAAGTGTACAGTACATATATGCGCATGTTATGTCCACAAGTTTTTAGGCTTATGCACAGTATATGTACTGCATTTAGAGCTGATGCTTTATTTTCTTTTTCTGACAGACCTGAGTTTTTACAAGTTTAAGGTTGGGTAACATTTATTTTCAGCAACATGACACATTCTCTGGGAGTGGTGAATGTATAAATATTTGCCTTTCAATGCATTGTTCTGTTCAGACCTCAAGATAACAAGACATTCTGTTCTCAGCTCACCTATGTGTGTACTTATTTCCTTGAAAAACTGGATACAAATCTGTCAAGAGCAATGAGAGAGAAACATCAGAAAATCTACCAAAGTATATGAGAAACAGGACAAAACCCTTCACTAAAAGAAGCATTAATACTTGTGTGTTCCGTCATATGGGTCGTTCCATGAAATGGGTTCCTTTTGCACCCCTTTGATATTTTAAGTAAAAATTACGCACAAATATAGAATTTTAAAAGCCTGTTATATTAAATGAAGTGCACTTCAATCTAGACCACATGGAGAATTCAATAAATCTGATTTTTTAAATATAAATAAAGGCTTGCTAAAGTATGAATATTCAGCATTTTGACATGTCCCTCTGTTACTTCTAGGAACATTTCAACCCACTTAATCCCAAAAGTCTCATTGCTGCTTTGACAATCATTTCTGAAGATTATTATTTATATTTATGTGATAATGATGCATTGACGTCTGTCCCTCATTTTAAGGTAAACCCTGTTATGCAAACAATTAACCACTTTTTAAAATAATGTACCATTGTACCAACTTAAATTATTAACAGCAGGTGACATCGTTTGGGTCTTCTGAACAGCATGGTGGAAAAGGAAGTAAGTCTTCTCTCTCTTTTTGGTCTATTTATTTAAAACATATATTTGACTGAGGTGGTCGAGCTCAACACGTCAACCCTGTTCGCTCAATTAATGTTAAATCATATAATTTCATGAACACCATGCTCTTCACCACATGAGGAGTATTAGCCGATCTTCACCTAAAACCTCAACCCTGTTAGAGGCCCAACGGTAACTTTATCAGTTTGATATTATATGTGAGTTTATTTGTACAACTGGATTCCCATTGTATTCAAACTGGGTTAGGCCCCCAGAATATTCATACTTGGCCCAATGGGAAAATCAGCAAGCAGTTCACAAAGCAGTGGAAAAGTAAATTAAACCATCACACAGTTGCAGTGTTATTCATAAAATCAATATGATATAGTTTCAAAAAGTCTAACTGATATCAATATAAGTTTTCCATATTGGTGCCATCACTATTACAGTGCCTTCGGAAAGTATTCACACCCCTTGACTTTTTACACATTTCGTTGTGTTACAGCCTGAATTTAAAATGGATTGAGATTATGTCACTGGCCTACACACAATATCCCATAATGTCAAAGTGGAATTATATTTAAAATATGTATATTTTTATTTTATTTTATTTACAAATGTATTAAAAATGAAAAGCTGAAATGTCCTGAGTCAATAAGTATTTAAACCCTTTGTTATGGCAAGCCTAAATAAGTTCAGGAGTACAAATTTGCTTAACAGGTCACATAAGTTGAGGGGTGTTATGTTGCAGTGGGAGTATTTTATTTGGTCAACAAGCAGTTGTCCGCATCTGTCAAACACAAACACAATCCAATGGAAAGATTAGTGTGGAGGCCCTATAAACAGCATTTGAAAAATGAGACGCCTGTCAACTCCGTTACATAAATGTTTACCAAGGAATACCAAACATTGTGTTCTATTTGTTTTAGTTAGCCCGAAGTTTGCGCCTCACCGTAAATTAGTTTTATCCAGTGTTCAACAGGACTTTGCAAAGAGAACAAACTAGCATCAAACAGCGACGAGAAACAAGCACATAAAATTGTTAATCTGGCCATGGCGAGGAGCCAAGGAGCCATTATGTTTCAAGTAGTTTGCTTAAAAAATCTGACGGGAGGTCTCCAGAGCGGAAAGGATTGTGTTTCATCACTTTATAACTCCGTCCAAAAAGGAGAGAGCTAGGAGCAACAATCAAATGCCCAGAGCTAGCAAGCAAATTCAGCTTGAGCCGCCACAGTGCACCACTGACGAGAGGGAGGCCCGGTTTCTTGGCAAAGGAAGAAGTTCTTAAGTGCTAAGCTGTAAATTTGCTTAATTTGACGTGAGTCTGAGGGGAATGGGATCGTTTTCTTTCAGGGAAAAACCCTGGCAGATTGGCTGACAATGAGCTGCAATGGTCCAACATGGTGTATTGCTGTGTGATGATGGGAAGAAAGCAGGACTGGCAGCATTTGACAGGGCCGTAAAAGACTTCGACCCTGGCACCAGCCTCTTATGACTCACTGGGACATGGATACTGTAAAAAACTGATCTGGCTAATTCCATAGTAAACAATCCTGACTATTTACTTCGAGTGGCTTCTGTAAAAACATTTCAAAATACTGCTGTATCCATCATAACATGCTATGACAGTTTACACTGATACAGAACTTTTACTACATATTGACGGCCTATTCTTAAATGATTTGTGGGCATCAATCGAATTTCGACTTGAAAAATATGTGAATAATTTATATTTATCTTCTAAGCCACTTTTCCCTTTGTCCTTGCCCAATATGAATCCTAAAACAGTGACCCATGACAAGAGCCTTTAAAAATACCGGTTTCAGTGACAGCTGCGTCCTTCATAAAAAAGTAGATGGACAACAGGTGGGCTAATCTTCTACATTATGGTTGTTGATAATACTCTGCGTCCAGCAGCTCAGTTATTAAAACGCTGTAATTTAATACGGAATACATCAGCAATGTGACATTTGTATCATGGAAGAAGGAAAGGTTTCGAAGATTGGACTGATGCTAAGAATAGAAAATGTCTATCATTGACTTCGGTTTCTGTTACCAAAGGAATTTTGTGAGTACCACGCTCCTTCCAAAGTCAGACGTTGGGCATCCAGTGAGGGATTTTGGGATTATTTTTTTCACTTGCTCTCTCTCTCTCTCTGAGGGCTCAAAAATGAGGATTGTATTTCGCAGCGACAATCCATGCCAATTCTGTAGGACAAGGTCGGCAAATCTACATCCCTCCCCCTTTTCCTAGAGACCACCCTCTATCCATCAGCACTTTGAGGGTTCGGGAAAACGTGACATCCAAAACAACAAATGATCCAACAGCTATGATTAGGAAGCAAGTGGATGTTGAGTCAGAGTCATAGACACTACTGTATATCAAGAAGTTAGCATCAGCAAGCTACATTTATTTACTACATACCTATTACATTTAGAATACATTATTAGGTATCAGGTGCAATATAATCAGTACAAGTTGAGCCCTAGTCTACAAATGACATCAAGTTGTTTAATCCTGCTGACATTTGGAATGATGAGTGGCGTTACTCATATCCTAAATGACCATATATGACTCTGGGCGTATTTATTGGAAGCGGTAGTTTGAGTGTGTTGCTCAGGTTGTTGTAGTGCATGCTTTATTGCCTCCATGCAGAACATACTCTCAAGGGGAACGTCACCACTACTGTGCATTGTGTGAAGAGGAGTGTCGTCAAGAGGGAGTATCTACTCCATTTTAATTTCCTCTTGTTCCTTTCCTTTTTATTTTTTTCATCCCTCTGTCCTTTCCTCCCTCCCTCCCTTCTCTCCTGCCTGGCTGCAGTCAGGCCCTGTGATTAGTGTAATTTGCAAAAACGTTGGCGAGCGCCGCACCTGTTGCCCCTGCACTGCCTGCAGCCCTGGGTCCTCGACAGACTGACAAGCACACCCCTGGATAATCCATTCTTCTCACAATAGCACCGCTGCCGCTCTCCACCAGTGCAGGACAACGGCAATTTTTCTCCCCCCTCTCCGTCGTCTCAACCTCGTGTTCTCATATCCGCCACACTCCTGATGCCTCATTACTGGGCCATTCATAAATATCGCCGGCAGTATCCCCCACTTCCAGGGGCTTTTGGTGCTTGAAAGATTTATCGGCCTCTTTTACAGCACCGCTATTGTTTTTCCTAACCCGTTTCTCTCGCTCTCGCCACTCTCCCTCCACCGCAGACATCTTCACTTACCTGCCAATAAGGTGACAAAAGCTTTCCACCTGGTTCACATACAGGGGCCCCATAGCTCCCCCACATGACAACCCTAGCAGTATATGCCGTGTTCCATTTGGATTTGACACAGCGCCAGGAGGAAAATCAAGTGACACGGGCCACACAAAGGGGGGGAAATGTGATCCCACTCCATTGTGGAGAGTTTATATAACGAGTGATGACAAAGTACTTTATGACTTTGCAGTGTTTGTCGGGCTCCGGCTGCGATCGAGGCCTTATACAGGCAGGCCCCCGGTGACCTTGACTTATCAAGCGTTCTCATTTTCATCAGAAAGAAGCCAGTGTTCAGCTGCTGTTGAGGATTGTTGTGCTGCTTTTAGAGAGACAGCGATGGCTACAGTACAAAGGACTTTTGGAGGTTACCGGGCTCCCCCCACCCTTTCACTTTGAAATACTATTGACTAGACGCATGTCTGTCTGAGCAGGTGGAAGCTTTTGGATTGCTTCAATGATTTCAGGGGCTATGCCAAACTTACTTAACATAGAATGCTCCCCTGTGTCTCAACGGCCTATGCTGGGAAAGTGACATGCAAATGGTACGTGCACATATAGATAAAATAGTTAAAACACACAAAATTAAAGTGCACTCCATACTGTTATTTAAATCTTCAGACGCATACATCACGGTGATATTTAATAAATGATGATGAGTTATAGGATTTTAGCCCCTCCCCAAAAAATATTTTTGACTGTGTGCAGGTATCTATTCTTTCCATTATCCTGCTTTTTTAAACATACGCACCTGTGACTAACATTTTGTATTAGGTCATTTCGAGAGTCAAAAATAATAATTTTAACATTGTCATAAAGAGTGCATGTTCAGCTTCATAACAAACATGTTTTCCCATCAATTTTTTTGTAAATTAAGAATAATGACTATAGAAGTGACAAAAGTAACAGGGATGACCATAAAAGGGTTGATAATTTAATCTTAAATCAGCCATTACTCCCCTTGTGACATGTGGAATGGAAACTTGTGCAACAGGGAGGTGAAATAGAATGCAAGCCTAATAAAAAATATTTGACCATTATAAAACCTTTCTAGCCTATCTATGGGTCGCAGGGTTAACGTGTTATGCCCGACGCACTTCGTTTTTCACCACAAAACACCAGTTAATGGCCAAAAAGAGAAGGGCCAGGATTCAACCCGGTTGCAGAAGATCCGTGTTGTAGTGTGGTTGACATTTAAAGGTAATTTCCGATTGAGTCGTCATCTGCAGCGTTTACTTTGAATGCGATCTCCGCGACCGCGGTTACATTGCCTTTTAAATGGTGCATAGCCTTAAAGGGGTGATCGTATTGAATCCCGGCCTACAACCAGCTCACCTGCTTTTACACCACAGATGTAGGATCTTAATTTGATCACCCTGTTGCAGGAGACCTTTCCCGTAGTGTATTTGTGGTGTAAAAAGGCTTCTTAAATTTGAAATGTCAGACTTGATTTCCCCTTATGAAAAATGTATCAACCCACAATGTGTAATCCACATAATAATTCACATTTCCTATTGCTGCAGGATTTCCTGCTGTAGAAAACTGGCTCAAATGAAGATCATATATCTATTTGACTATTAGATGTTCGTTTCTTTGGACTGTTTAAAAAATATATATCTAGTTTTAACATATTAAAACGAGAGTTCAGTTCACGTTACAGGGTTGACCTTAAGCCTGAGGGACAATGTAAATTAATCACTAATCACATTCAAAAAGTAACAATCTTCTGAAATTACTTTCCCAAAGCAACAAAATAACTAGGGCTTTACAATGATGGTGAAAATTTTAGGTTAAGTGGGGCTAAAATCTTCCCCAAAGTTGGACAAATATGACGTGGGATATTCCAAAATGGAGATTTTCTGAGAAAACAAATACATTTATTTTATTGAAACACTGCTATTGGAATTCTTGACATGGTTTTGTTTAGTTAGAGTGTATATGTACAGGTAACTGCCAAAATAATGGAAACACTTGAGTAAATGAGTGATACAAAGTATATTGATAGCAGGTGCTTCCACACAGGCATTTTTCATTAGTTAATTAAGCAATTAACATCCGATCATGCTTAGGGTCATGTATAAAAATGCTGGGCAGGCCATCATTATGTCTATTGTGGCTATGGCCCCATAGGATGACAATGCCCCCATCCACAGGGCATGAGTGGTCACTGAATGGTTTGATGAGCATGATAGTGATGTAAACAATATGCCATGGCCGTCTCAGTCACCAGATCTCAACCCAATTGAACACATATGGGAGATTCTGGAGAGGCGCCTGAGACAGCATTTAATAACACTTTATTTGGATAGTCCATCTGTAGATGCTCTACAGAACATCAGCAACATTTCATCTAACTATCTACTAACCCTAACTCTAACCTTAACCTAAACCCTAGCCCTATTTTTTTTATTTAACCTTTATTTAACTAGGCAAGTCAGTTAAGAACAAATTCTTACAGTGAGGGAAAAAAGTATTTGATCCCCTGCTGATTTTGTACATTTGCCCACTGACAAAGAAATTATCAGTCTGTAATTTTAATGTTAGGTTTATTTTAACAGTGAGAGACAGAATAACAACAAAAAACTGAAAAACGCATGTCAAAAATAAGTATTTGACCCCCTCTCAATCAGAAAGATTTCTGGCTCCCACGTGTCTTTTATACTGGTAACGAGCTGAGATTAGGAGCACACTCTTAAAGGGAGTGCTCCTAATCTCCGCTCGTTACCTGTATAAAAGACACCTGTCCACAGAAGCAATCAATCAATCAGATTCCAAACTCTCCACCATGGCCAAGACCAAAGAGCTCTCCAAGGATGTCAGGGAAAAGATTGTAGACCTACACAAGGCTGGAATGGGCTACAAGACCATCGCCAAGCAGCTTGGTGAGAAGGTGACAACAGTTGGTGCGATTATTCGCAAATGGAAGAAACACAAATTAACTGTCAATCTCCCTCGGCCTGGGGCTCCATGCAAGATCTCACCTCGTGGAGTTGCAATGATCTTGAGGACGGTGAGGAATCAGCCCAGAACTACACGGGAGGATCTTGTCAATGATATCAAGGCAGCTGGGACCATAGTCACCAAGAAAACAATTGGTAACACACTACGCCGTGAAGGACTGAAATCCTGCAGCACCCGCAAGGTCCCCCTGCTCAAGAAAGCACATATACAGGCCCGTCTGAAGTTTGCCAATGAACATCTGAATGATTCAGAGGAGAACTGGGTGTAAGTGTTGTGGTCAGATGAGACCAAAATCGAGCTCTTTGGCATCAACTCAACTCGCCGTGTTTGGAGGAGGAATGCTGCCTATGACCCCAAGAACACCATCCCCACCGTCAAACATGGAGGTGGAAACATTATGCTTTGGGGGTGTTTTTCTGCTAAGGGGACAGGACAACTTCACCGCATCAAAGGGACGATGGACGGGGCCATGTACCGTCAAATCATGGGTGAAAACGTCCTTCCCTCAGCCAGGGCATTGAAAATGAGTCGTGGATGGGTATTCCAGCATGAAAATGACCCAAAACACACGGCCAAGGCAACAAAGGAGTGGCTCAAGAAGAAGCACATTAAGGTCCTGGAGTGGCCTAGCCAGTCTCCAGACCTTAATCCCATAGAAAATCTGTGGAGGGAGCTGAAGGTTCGAGTTGCCAAACGTCATCCTCGAAACCTTAATGACTTGGAGAAGATCTGCAAAGAGGAGTGGAGCAAAATTCCTCCTGAGATGTGTGCAAACCTGGTGGCCAACTACAATAAACTTCTGACCTCTGATTGCCAACGAGGGTTTTGCCACCAAGTACTAAGTCATGTTTTGCAGAGGGGTCAAATACTTATTTCCCTCATTAAAATGCAAATCAATTTATAACATTTTTGACATGCGTTTTTCTGGATTATTTTGTTGTTATTCTGTCTCACTGTTCAAATAAACCTACCATAAAAATTATAGACTGATCATGTCTTTGTCAGTGGGCAAACGTACAAAATCAGCAGGGGATCAAATACTTTTTTCCCTCACTGTATTTACAATGACGGCCTACACCGGCCAAACCTGGACGACGCTGGGTCAATTGTGCGCCGCCCTATGGGACTCCCAATCACGGCCGGTTGTGATACAGCCTGGAATCGAACCAGGGGGTCTGTAGTGACGCCTCAAGCACTGAGATGCAGTGCCTTAGACCGCTGCGCCACTCGGGAGCCCTAACCTTAACCCTTACTCTAATTCTAACCCTTAGTAAGCAGTTGCTTAGATTGTTTCTTGATAGTATGACCCTCTGTAGAGCATCTACAGATGGAAAATACGGACTATCCAAATAAAGTGTAAACAGGGTTTTATTTTATTTTATTTATTTCACCTTTATTTAACCAGGTAAACCAGTTGAGAACAAGTTCTCATTTACAACTGCGACCTGGCCAAGATAAAGCAAAGCAAAGGGTAAATAGAGTTCCAGAAACTTGTAGAATCTACACTGAGCGTACAAAACATTAGGAACACCTTCCTAATATTGAGAATGACCCCATTAATAAGGACTATAAAAGAGAGCAGACCTTGTTTCTAAAGTTATCCTTTCCCAGAGAAAGCAGCATAGTGCCTGATCTCATATTTTGAATAATAACCTCAGCGTGCCCTGCAGATTACGATACAATCTACCCAAACACGGATTTCCCGGGTGTAAGAGGATCTTCCCAGAGGAGAGAGAAGCTACCCGGTGATGAGAAGGGCCTAGTCCCACATAAGTGTCAACATCAAAGAGTTCCAATTCCACCCTCTTGATGCTGCAATCCACATACATCTTATCTCAGAGGGAAGAGGAAGAGTATTCCACCATCACACCACTGGTCTGCATTGTCTGTGACCTTTCCGATGCAAAGCGTTTTAGGGCACTTCACTTGCACCAGGGTTATATTCATTAGACCACACCTTAGCAAAACGTATTGCAACGGAAAATGAAAATGAGCGCTTATGTTTCTTAACTTCGACAAAGTCCCGCCCTGTTTCAGTCCTTTTTCTTCCGTTTGGTGCCTAATGAACACAGACCTGCTGTGGTAGATACATAATATAAACAAAAGTATGTGGACACCCCTTCAAATTAGTGGATTCAGCTATTTCAGCCACACTAACTGCTGACAAGTGTATAAAATCGAGCACACAGCCAGGCAATCTCCATAGACAAACACTGGCAGTAGAATGGCCTTACTGAAGAGCTCAATGACTTTCAAAGTGGCAATGTCATAGGATGCCACCTTTCCAACAAGTCAGTTCATCAAATGTCTGCCCTGCTAGAGCTGCCCCGGTCAACTGTAAGTGCTGTTATTGTGAAGTGGAAACATCTAGGAGCAACAACGGCTCAGCAGCGAAGTGGTAGGCCACACAAGCTCACAGAACGGGACCGCCGAGTGCTGAAGCGCATAGCATGTAAAAATCGTCTGTCCTCGGTTGCAACACTCACTACCGAGCTCCTGGAAGCAACGTCAGCACAACAACTGTTAATCGAGAGATTCATGAAATGGGTTTCCATGGCCGAGCAGCCGCACACAAGCCTAAGATCACCGTGCGCAATGCCAAGCGTCGGCTGGAGTGGTGCAAAGCTCACCTCCATTGGACTCTGGAGCAGTGGAAACATGTTCTCTGGAGTGACCATCTGGCAATCTGATGGACAAATCTGGTTTTGGCGGATGCCAGGAGAACGCTACCTGCCCGAATGCATAGTGCCAACTGTAAAGTTTAATGGAGGAGGAATATTTCATGGTTTGGGCTAGACTGCTTAGTTTGGGCTAGACCGCTTAGTAAATCTTAATGTTACATCATACAATGACATTCTAGACGATTCTGTGCTTTCAACTTTGTGGCAACAGTTTGGGGAAGGTCCTTTCCTGTATCAGCATGACAATGCCGTGCAGAAAGCGAGGTCCATACGGAAATGGTTTGTCGAGATCAGTGTGGAATAACTTGACTGGCCTGCACAGAGCCCTGACCTTAACCCCATCGAACACCTTTGGGATGTATTGGAACACCGACTGCGAGCCAGCATCAGTGCCCGACCTCACTAATGCTCGTGGCTGAATGGAAGCAAGTCCCCGCAGCAATGGTCCAACATCTAGTGGAAAGCCTTCCCAGAAGAGTGGAGGCTGTTATAGCAGTGAAGGGGGGACCAACTCCATATAAATGCCCATGATTTTGGAATGAGATGCAGGCGTCCACATACTTTTGGTCATGTAGTGTATGTATGGTAGCCAGAGGTGGATGGTGTCAAGATTCCTCCAGGCTGATGTTGCCCCTGGCCTGATATCAGTTCAGCCGATCGAATCCTAGCCTCAGTCAGTAGGATTAGAAAACAGACCTGGTCCTGAATCAGCCATTAGAGACAGTCATCCACCAGCACTTCAGCAAAGAGCCTCCACAAGCAGTGTGTGTGTGTGTGTGTGTGTGTGTGTGTCTGTCAGTGCGTGTGTGTGGCAGGCAGGGCTACAGTAGCCCCCTCACAGACCAGGCTGGTAAGGGCTAACAACCCTCGCATTGATCCTCGGAGACACTCAGCCCTCTAACCTGCTGAACAATGGAGTTCAGAGGCGCGTCGATGCACTATCCTATTGAGTGCTGTCCGTTTAGCAGCAAGATTGATGAGGTTAAGTCTTCTAACCGGGTGCCAACCAGTGTCAAAACCAAGGTGCTGCTTGGACAACAAATTCGGAATTCCTAAATCTGGAACGCTAATGTGTCTGTTTGTTTGGGTATTCTAGACCCTTCACAGTTGTTCGCTTTATTTGGTGCTGGAAATTAACTCGTTTTGAAATTAGATGCAAACTGGGCTTGAGTGTGGCGGCTGACGGACGGGCCGATGTCCCCTTCAGATGGAGATGAGAAATGAAGATTAGGATAGATGAGGGCTATGTCCCAAATGGCACCCTATTCCCTGCAGAGTCTATGGGACTTGGCCAAAAGTAGTGCACTATGTAGGGAATATGGTGCCATTTGGGATGCAGGCCAGGATAGACGAGGGCTTTCTGGGCCAGCAATGCACTGCAGGTCCCATAAGACACTAAATGACGTACAAGTGCATTTATTACAGTAGGCCTCTATAAATCTAAGGTTGGCCTGAACTCCAGGGAGAGGTTAATGGATTACAAAGGGATGCCGTATCGAGCCTCCAAGAAGTTTCACCTCATCAATATGTGAAACGCTATTGATCATTCGGACCTTGACAAATTAAATTCATAAACGTGATAATGCACTGGAATATTCGTATCACCTTTTAGTACAGAGGAATGGGCCTTTTTTTAATAACGTTTTTGTTGTTGTTGGGAGAGTCAGTTTATTAATAATTCTGGAGATCAAATAGAATATACTAGGCAAAGTGCTGATTAGGAGTGATACATTTTATGTGCTGCATTGTAAACAGACTAAAACACCACTCAGAATTGCCAGGATTCAATCCAAGGCGTGTTATAGAGCAGCGCACTAGACAGCTGACAATGCGCTTTTTAAAGGCATTTTCCCTGACGTTCGCAGAGACTGCATTCACGGTAGTCTGCACATTTTGTCTCAAGCGTAAATTAATTTTAAAAGTATGTTATAGTGTGCTGCTCTACGAAACGCTTTGGATTGAATCCCGACCTGAAACACACACACAAAACACACACAGCAAGGGCTATTCAATACTGGGATCAATGTATATGCTGTTACCACTGCTACACAATAAAAATAGACCTTTACATATAGACATTCCCACCGAGCCTAGAGGAACTGAACGCAAAACCCAACTTCTCTGGTTGAAAATGGCCTATGTGGTATCGATATGACTCAGAAACATGTATTCCAGTGCCAAAATCGACTGAAAATTGTAAGTAGGATAATTTTGGTCATAAAGTCAGTATCTTCCAAAACTAAATTTTGTGAGATTGGTGTAACTGAGGTCGTCACGACTTATATAAGGGTTGGGTTTGGATTACAATCATGCCAACTTGCCCACTAATATGAGATGAAACAGCTGCACTGATTGTGCTTTATTTACAATAGTTTGACAGCTTGCTGATGATGAAGTTGTAGACATGTTCTCAAAATCAGTCCTAAGCACAACCAGAACCATCTGCCTCGATACTGTCGGCAGTGCACTAATCTCGGTTAACCCAGAACTAAAGTCTTGCGTAATTGGTCAGACACTCGATTAAGTTCTGGGTCCATACGTGTTAAGAGAAGAGATCGAACAAGGACTGGAACCGGAACCAAGAGTTCCACCCTCTCTCTTTGCAATTTACGGGCAAGTCTATGGGTCAAATGTCCACTTCCCTTTCGAAATTCGAAAGATGCTAACACCTGCGAAATTGTGATTTGTCCAAAGCACTGGAACTAATGCTGCTTGTTATCTCACGCATCCCCTTGTATCATTTAATTACAGATTTCTTGATTTATCTTAATTCTGACTATTTTGAGGAAGTGGTAGTGGCTATGTTGTTGCTACAGTGATTCAAGAGGGTCAAACAACAGTAACTGCCAGGGTACGAAATGCAAACATAACACACCCACATCGAACCACACACCCCCAAGACCAAAATTTTATTTTTCTTAATGAGCAGCAGAAAAACATACAAAAAACATTATAACATGTTTGTTTGAATTAATGTAGCAATGTCTTTGTTAAAAATACAAACGACTGGGGCCGGGATTCAATTTGATCGCCATTGTAGACAATTCGGCTTTTAAACTCGTCCACAGATGTCGGCTCAAATGGAAATGACCTTTTATATGACAAAGGTGTAGGGGTGTAACGGTTCACCAAACCCACGGTTCGGTATGTATTGCGGTTTTGTGGTCACTGTTTGGTTTCGGTACAGTGGGAAAATTAAATGCCATTCACAATGTTCAGCATTCACAATGATCCTGGTATTGTCTGTTGTGGCAAGATTGTTATGTAGGGCCTCTCAAGTTTCCACTCTGATGCTGCGTTTGTAACCATGTGGGAGGTGGGAAATTACCAGTTGTGAAGTCGTAAATACCAGTTGGATGCATTCATGTGATTTGAACTCATTGAGAAACACCGATTGGCTAATGGCCAACAAGCTGCATCAACCATAAACTAAAAGTACAGCTATCACACTTGTAAACAAATTTGAGTTAAAAAAACACATTAATAGATTGCTTTTTATTTATTTTTTAACTGTTGTTGCATTTAACTGCCGAAAATGCTGTTATAGAGGCAATTTCCTTTGTAGGTGACGTCAGAGGTCACCATGTGGGAGAAGTGGGTTCTTAGGATGATCGTTCAACTGGATTTTCCAAGTCATATGGTAAATTCACACTTGGTTACAAACGCACCATGACACTGCCTCCTTCAGTGCCAGATGCGCACTTGTGACTCATAAAGGGGGCTTGTCTGTAGCATGGTACATCTCCCACTCCGGGGTAACGTGATGGGCTGTCACTGTTAAGTAAGCATAACACAGGGTGCATTGGCCAATTCATTGCAAACCTCAGCTTTGGTTTGCTTATATAGAGCGGGTACTACCGGTTTGCTGAAATTGGTGCAAAAGGGAAGTTTATAACATGTCTTGAGCACTTCCACGAGGTGCCGACACCCCCTATTCTCAACCACCGAGAATGGGCACATATCCGCGGCTATTAAACAAAGACTGTAAAATATATAAACATAGCCTACCTATCGGTCTTGTAATTTATTTGGCCCGGTCAGAATCAGCTGCAAAGGGCTGCATGAATGCAGAGGGGAGACGATGTTGTGTTTCTTTGCGTTTCCGTCATGGTCCAGTATACTGGGGTGATGTTGGCGTAAATGTGTCAACATATTTGAGGTGTTGGCAGCTGCATAGGCTATTTTCGTTGAGAGTTGCGACATACTGTTAACGTTTTATCCATAACTCTCTGTCCATCGCCGTTGTAATCTACTGGGATGCCAAAATGTTCCTAAACTGGAGATTTAAACGATGATTGAGGATCCTCCAATTCTGTTTGATCGACCCCACCACTTGCCATGATCGTACAGAACTAGTTCCCGGCTGCGCCTCACAAAAAGACAGTTTGAAATGTGGCAATTAAGATTAGAATTTTGATTACAACGTGCACATACACTCAAGTTGTTTTAACGGAATAGCCTGAAATTGTTTTTTTTTCAGCACAGATTTACTCAAGAGGCATAGACATACAACGCAGCGTAGGCATAGCCTATTGGCCTAGGGTTTTTATTTTGTAATTTAAAAAATAATGTATTCATTCGGGTTCACAGTGCGGACCAAACCGAGGTCAACGGTTTGGTACGAATATGTGTACCGTTACACACCCCTACAATGGCGCTATACCACAGTTTCGGATTGAATCACGGCCTAATTGATTCGATTAAGAAAAGTGGCAATCAAAATAACTTGAGATAAACCAAATTTATTACAATAATATACATTTGTTTGATATCAGAAGTTCATACAGTCACAATTATAAGCTGGGTACATTTTATACATAGAGGACCAGTCAGTGAAACTACAGTAGTTTAAAAGGCATGAGTGACACTTGGGGACCTCTCATTTGAGCAATTCTGCCACATTATCAGCCAGTGGTCTTCATTCGCAGACAAATTCATAGATCAGAATGTCAGATCAAGTAAAATACAATAGCAAACAAAAAAATATCTCATGAAAGTATTATACTTCAGATTCTTTACCTTGTTACTTCTATTTTAATAGACACAGGTCTCTGGGCGTTTGCTGAACATGACTGGTGCCACTTAGAAAGGTTCACCTACCTCTACCGTTATTGTGTTACTTTGAAGGCCCTTTGATGCAAGTTAAAATACCACAAGAGAGCTGATACCCTCATTTTCACTCGTGGACCTTTTTTCTCTCTCATCAGCTTGCGAGTGAGTAATTTAATAAGGTAAGTATTCATACATTACTTTCAGTTCCCCCTCCTGCCCCCACCTCTGCTTTCAGAGCCTGATTCCCACCTGCCACAACATCCATGGCGACATCCATTGTTTTATACGGTTTAATTACAAAATATTGGCGCCGTTTTAGCGTAAAAGATTACTCACTGTAGGAGGCCTATATAATTTGGACCGGAGGGTTTGTCATGAAATATAATATAATACAACAGGGCTTTCGCGATTAGATTTCCACTTTTAGCCTCCTTGACATTTCAAGCTGCATGAACTAATACATCTGTTATTTGTTGATCATTTGATTATTAACATACTTCATAAACCAAATCAGCTAGCCCTGCTGGAGACTGAGATGCAGCTGAAGAGGTAGGCTGGGATCTCTCTCACCACATACAGAGAGACACCATGCACGAGGCAGCCCCTTTAGAAAGAGGTAAAAAAACACATTTATCTTCCCTTCCTTTGAGCGCTCTTGAACGCTTGTGGAACAAAACCCGTCATCGCGTTCCAATATCAAATTTCAAGGCTTTTATTTCGGCCCAAATGCCACCTCCTGGCCTTTCTGAATTATTGACAGACTGACACCAATGCGAGGGGACACATGAAAGATCCTAAACGCTGCCCTAGCCTAACGCTGCTTGTCCTCTCCCTTGGCTCTGTTGACAGGCAGTGTCTGAAATGGCACCCTATTCCCTTTATAGTGCAATACAATTGGTCAAAAGTAGTGAATCGTATAGGGAATAGCATTCCATTTCAGACGAAGCCCCAGTAATGCTTTCAGTGATCTCAGGGTGACTTTGAGACGAGTACAGAGGAACAAGCCGTCTGACTCCTGACATAGAACTGAAGAATATAGGGGAGCATACGATTTCTTTGGAGTCCAGAACAGGTTACTCAGGCTGAGTACAGGTTACTCAGGCTGAGTACCAAATGGCAACCTATTCCCTATATAGTGCAATACTTTCGACCAGAGTTCAAAACATAGGGAAATAGGGTGCCATTTGGGACACAGCCTACACAGGGAATAGGATGCCATTAGGGACAGAACCTCAAATGATTCTTCAAATGACCTCAGATGCCATATCACATTGGGAACCAAGCTCACTACACCAGGTGATTATAGTCAGTCATAAAAATTGACAGTACCGAGTGCCACACAAGGAATAAGAAAAAGCAGGATTGCAAATAAGTTTTGATAGTAATTTGTATTGAATATTGCTTTTTTCCCCCCATCCTGCTGAAACTCCACGTTACTTTCCCAGGCATGCAATCGTTTTCTTTGAATGATGAAAAGTAAATTGATGTAAGCCAGGTGCCTACAAGGGCCAGACACACCAATATATAATTTTTTTTTTGCTGTGTTTCTTAAACCTCTGCTCATGATTTAGATTGTTCACTATATAACAGAGGGAAAACAGTACAGTTACAGAAAGGATGGTCAAACGGGACCAGAGTGAAACAGGACCTTAAAATATAATGAGAACCATAAGGAAAAAGGGGTTTTGTTGTGCTTTGTGCTCACGGTCTGGTCTAATCCACCTCGCTCTCGTTGCTGGCCCCTTCGGGCCTCCTCAGCTTGTCCACCTGTTCGTTGATCTGTCCGTCCCCCCCTCGACGATCCTCCGCTGGCACGCTCAGATGCTCCTCCTCATCCACATGGATCACGTCGTCATCCTCCTCCTCCTCCTCTTCTTCCTTTTCCTCCTTCACATCCTCCTCTTTCTTCTCCTCCTCGCCCTGCACCTCCATGCGGACCTGATCCTTAAGGTCCAGGGGGGGCAGTGTGGCTCCTCCTCCCAGCCCCACGCCGTTCTCTCCGTTGAGGCCGTGGGCTCCGTCGGGACCTCCCAGGGGGTCTAGGGGGCTGTGGCGGCCATCTTTGATGGGGGAGGAGGAAGCCGACTCGTTGCTGACGGGAGAGATGTCGCTGCTGCTGTTGGTGTGGTTGATGGAAGGAGAGCTGGTGGAGATGGTGGCCGGCTTCAGGGGCATCTGCCAGGAGGGAATCTTTGGGACGGATGGCGATGCGGGGAACTGCCTCCTGGAGAGGGATAGAAGGCGGGGAAATTTGTTCAACACACATCATGTCATCCAAATCAAAACGTTGTCATCACAATCAAAAACGTGTACACTGAAAATCAAAATAGTGGAATGATCACTGTTTCCCATAGTGGGAACATATATTTTTATACAGTACAGGCAAAAGTTTGGACACAACTACTCATTCAAGTTTCTTTTTTTTTTTTTTACTATTTTCTACATTGTAGAATAATAGTGGAGACATCAAAACTATTAAATAACACATATGGAATCATGTAGTAACCAAAAAAAGTGTTAAACAAATCAAAAATATATTTTATATTTGAGATTCTTCAAATAGCCACCCTTTGCCTTGATGACAGCCTTGCACACTCTTGGCATTCTCTCAACCAGCTTCACCTGGAATGCTTTTCCATCAGTCTTAAAGGAGTTCCCACATATGCTGAGCACTTGTTGGCGGCTTTTCCTTCACTCTGCGGTCTGACTGATCCCAAACCATCTCAATTGGGTTGAGGTCGGGGGATTGTGGAGGCCAGGTCATCTGATGCAGGACTCCATCACTCTCCTCCTTGGTAAAATAGCTCTTACCCAGCCTGGAGGTGTGTTGGGTCATTGTCCTGTTGAAAAACAAATGATAGTCCCACTAAGCCCAAACCAGATGGGATGGCGTATCGCTGTAGAATGCTGTGGTAGCCATGCTGGTTAAGTGTGCCTTGAATTCTAAATAAATCACAGACAGTGTGACCAGCAAAGCACCCCCACACCATAACACCTCCTCCTCCATGCTTTACGGTGGGAAATACACATGCGGAGATCATCCGTTCATCCACACCGCGTCTCACAAAGACACGGCGGTTGGAACCAAAAATCTCCAATTTGTACTCCAGACCAAAGGACACATTTCCACCGGTATAATGTCCATTGCTCGTGTTTCTTGGCCAAAGCAGGTCTCTTCTTGTTATTGGTGTCCTTTAGTAGTAGTTTCTTTGCAGCAAATCGACCATTAAGGCCTGATTCACACAGTCCCCTCTGAACAGTTATTGTTGAGATGTGTCTGTTACTTGAACTCTGTGAAGCATTTATTTGGGCTGCAATTTCTGAGGCTGGTAACGCTAATTAACTTATCCCCTGCAGCAGAGGTAACTCTGGGTCTTCCATTCCTGTGACGGTCCTCATGAGAGCCAGTTTCATCATAGCGCTTGATGGTTTTTGCGACTGCACTTGAAAATACTTTCAAAGTTCTTGAAATATTCCGTATTGACTGACCTTCATGTCTTAAAGTAATGATGGACTGTCGTTTCTCTTTGCTTATTTGAGCTGTTCTTGCCATAATATGGACTTGGTCTTTTACCAAATAGGGCTATCTCCTGTATTAACCCCCCTACCTTGTCACAACACAACTGATTTGCTCAAACACATTAAGAAGGAAATAAATTCCACAAATTAACTTTTAAGAAGGTACACCTGTTAATTGAAATGCATTCCAGGTGACTACCTCATGAAGCTGGTTGAGAGAATGCCAAGTGTGCAAAGCTGTCATCAAGGCTAAGGGTGACTATTTGAAGAATCTCAAATATAAAATATATTGTGATTTGTTTAACACTTTTTTGGTTACTACATGAATCCATATGTGTTATTTCATAGATTTGATGTCTTCACTATTATTCTACATATGCATTTTTTAAACTTACAATATATATTTGTGATTTGATAATGGTATTATGCCCTCTATGTATCAATTCCTTCATATACAGTGCCAGTCAAGTCAAGGGTTAAGACGTCACCCTAATCAGGCCAGGCGCCCATATACAAAGAGATTCACTGTGTGAAGGCCTACTGTGTTAGTATGCATGCATGCTTATGACGTGCTAATTACGAATGTTATGTGTTAGGCCTATGTAGCTGTTATAAAGGCTTAATGAATGCATACATAGGACACCTACAGTAAAGTGTTACTGCATTATCATACTCATAATCACAAGAAGAGAGACAAATAGGTGGTGGAGTCTTGTGTAGCGTTGTACGCTCCCTGACATATGCCCCCTGGCGTACGGGGGTTTGAGTCCTGTCTTGGCCAACCTCTGTCTATGCCCCTTCTATCTGTCTCTTTCTCTACATTCCCCGCTGTACTGTCAACAATAATAGTAATAAATGTATTCAGACCCCTTGACTTTTTCCACATTTTGTTACGTTACAGCCTTGTTTTAAAATGGATTAAATTGTTTTCCTCATCAATCTACACACAATATCCCATAATGACAAAGCAAAAACAGGTTTTTAGAAATGTTCGCAAATGTATTAAAAATTAAAAACAGAAATACCTTATTTACGTAAGTATTCAGACCCTTTGCTATGAGACTCAAAATTGAGCTCAGGTGCATCCTGTTTCCATTGATCATCCTTGAGATGTTTCTACAACTTGATTGGAGTCCACCTGTGGTAAATTCAATTGATTGGACATGATTTGGAAAGGCACACACCTGTCTATATAAGGTCCCACAGTTGACAGTGCATGTCAGAGCAAAAACCAAGCCATGAGGTCGAAGGAATTGTCCGTAGAGCTCCGAGACAAGATTGTGTTGAGGCACAGATCTGGGGAAGGGTACCAAAAAATATCTGCAGCATTGAAGGTCCCCAAGAACACAGTGGCCTCCATCATTCTTATATGGAAGAAGTTTGGAACCACCAAGACTCTTCCTAGAGCTGGCCGCCTGGCCAAACTGAGCAATCCGGGGAGAAGGGCCTTGGTCAGGGAGGTGACCAAGAACCCAATGGTCACTCTGACAGAGCTCCAGAGTTCATCTGTGGAGATGGGAGAACCTTCCAGAAGGCCAAGCATCTCTGCAGTACTCCACCAATCAGGCCTTTATGGTAGAGTGCCAGACAGAAGCCACTCCTCAGTAAAAGGCACCTGACAGCCCGCTTGGAGTTTGCCAAAAGGCACCCAAAGGACTCTCAGACCATGAGAAACAAGATTATCTGGTCTGATGAAACCAAGATTGAACTCTGTGTCTGAATGTCCTTGAGTGGCCTAGCCAGAGCCCGGACTTGAACCCGATCAATCATCTCTGGAGAGACCTGAAAACAGCTGTGCAGCGACGCTCCCCATCCAACCTGACAGAGCTTGAGAGGATCTGCAGAGAAGAAGAAGAGAAACTCCCCAAATACAGGTGTGCCAAGCTTATAGTGTCATACCCCTCAAGACTCAAGGCTGTAATCACTGCCAAACACAAAAATTATTATATATTATAATAATATGCCATTTAGCAGACGCTTTTATCCAAAGCGACTTACAGTCGTGCATGCATTCATTTTTGTGTATGGGTGGTCCCGGGGATCGAACCCACTACCTTGGCGTTACAAGCGCCGTGCTCTACCAGCTGAGCTACAGAGGACCACAACAAAGTACAGAGTAAAGGGTCTGAATACTTATGTAAATGTGATATTTCCGTTTTTTATTTTTATACATTTGCAAAATTTCAAAAAAACTGTTTTTGCTTTGTCATTATGGGGTATTGTGTGTTGATTGATGAGGGGAAAAACAACTATTTAGTCCATTTTAGAATACTTTCCGAATGCAGTGTGTATATATATATATATATATATACACACAGTGGGGAGAACAAGTATTTGATACACTGCCGATTTTGCTGGTTTTTCTACTTACAAAGCATGTAGAGGTCTGTAATTTTTATCATAGGTACACTTCAACTGTGAGATACGGAATCTAAAACAAAAATCCAGAAAATCACATTATATGATTTTTAAGTAATTAATTTGCATTTTATTGCATGACATAAGTATTTGATCACCTACCAACCAATAAGAATTCCGGCTCTCACAGACCTGTTAGTTTTTCTTTAAGAAGCCACTCATTACCTGTATTAACTGCACCTGTTTGAACTCGTTACCTGTATAAAAGACACCTGTCCACACACTCAATCAAACAGACTCCAACCTCTCCACAATGGCCAAGACCAGAGAGCTGTGTAAGGACATCAGGGATAAAATTGTAGACCTGCACAAGGCTGGGATGGGCTACAGGACAATAGGCAAACAGCTTGGTGAGAAGGCAACAACTGTTGGCGCAATTATTAGAAAATGGAAGAAGTTCAAGATGACGGTCAATCACCCTCGGTCTGGGACTCCATGCAAGATCTCACCTCGTGGGGCATCAATGATCATGAGGAAGGTGATGGATCAGCCCAGAACTACACGGCAGGACCTGGTCAATGACCTGAAGAGAGCTGGGACCACAGTCTCAAAGAAAACCATTAGTAACACACTACGCCGTCATGGATTAAAATCCTGCAGATCACGCAAGGTCCCCCTGCTCAAGCCAGCACATGTCCAGGCCCGTCTGAAGTTTGCCAATGACCATCTGGATGATCCAGAGGAGGAATGGGAGAAGGTCATGTGGTCTGATGAGACAAAAATAGAGCTTTTTGGTCTAAACTCCACTCGCCGTGTTTGGAGGAAGAAGAAGGATGAGTACAACCCCAAGAACACCATCCCAACCGTGAAGCATGGAGGTGGAAACATCATTCTTTGGGGATGCTTTTCTGCAAAGGGGACAGGACGACTGCACCGTATTGAGGAGAGGATGGATGGGGCCATGTATCGCGAGATCTTGGCCGACAACCTCCTTCCCTCAGTAAGAGCATTGAAGATGGGTCGTTGCTGGGTCTTCCAGCATGACAACGACCCGAAACACACAGCCAGGGCAACTAAGGAGTGGCTCCGTAAGAAGCATCTCAAGGTCCTGGAGTGGCCTAGCCAGTCTCCAGACCTGAACCCAATAGAACATCTTTGGAGGGAGCTGAAAATCCGTATTGCCCAGTGACAGCCCCGAAACCTGAAGGATCTGGAGAAGGTCTGTATGGAGGAGTGGGCCAAAATCCCTGCTGCAGTGTGTGCAAACCTGGTCAAGACCTACAGGAAACGTATGATCTCTGTAATTGCAAACAAAGGTTTCTGTACCAAATATTAAGTTCTGCTTTTCTGATGTATCAAATACTTATGTCATGCAATAAAATGCAAATTAATTACTTAAAAATCATACAATGTGATTTTCTGGATTTTTGTTTTAGATTCCGTCTCTCACAGTTGAAGTGTACCTATGATAAAAATTACAAACCTCTACATGCTTTGTACGTAGGAAAACCTGCAAAATCGGCAGTGTATCAAATACTTGTTCTCCCCACTGTATATATATATAAATAAAAGAGAAAAATAGATAGTGCTTTTTTCCACAGCCAGATGTTCTCCACACCTGCTAAAGATGGGCCAAGATATTAAATTATATTAATTAATTCTTTCAAGATCAAAAATAAACGGTTACGCCTTAAAAGGGATCTGCACTAAAGGACTACAAAATGTTTACTGCCTTTTCAGGTCATTTGAAAATAGGGAAAGAGAGAGAACAAGTTTGGCGACAGATGGTGCTTCTGTATTTTTCTTCGCTGATTAACCCCTTACGCAAAACTTATTGTGAAAGTCAGGCAAAGGAGAGTGAAACAAAATACTTAAAAGCTTATTAGGATGTACACAGGAAAACAAAACATGTACAACCTGACAGTTCGAGGCAATTTTCATCTGGCTGATTTTTTCGACGTAAACTGTTGCTTTGAGCCTCATTAGTAGCACTGAGTACATAATCATGCATGCTAATGACTATTACAAAACAGAATCCATTTTTCATGCTGTGACAGACAGACAGTGCCAAACGGGGTAGAGCTGAAGGCGCTGCAGAGGAAGGTAGTATGATGAGCTTCGATAACTATTCCCTATATAGTGCACTACCTTTCGCCAGTAGTGCACTAGATAGGGGATAGGGTGCCATTTCAGACGAAACTGCAGTGTTTGAGCCATTACCTGCCGAGAAGCAAGCCCTTCAATGACACTATTTCAGCTTTCAGATCGCCGATGGTCTGGGTATCCAGGATGCGGTTGGTTGAAGAGGATGCCTATTGGAAGAAGAGGGAAGATAAACTGTCACATACCATGGGTCAGGAAGCATGCTAGGTTACAGTACAGTCTAGGTCCATAACCAACACTAAAGAGGACAGAAAGCTACTTTCGTCAAGCATGTTGCTACATCTCTGTGATCTTCATGTGTTCATGCGGCCTAACAGGATAACATTTTCAAATGAGAGAATGGTTGAGAGGGCAGCGATGTAAACAAACAGAGAAAATGCCGAAAGCCACACGAGCTGGTGTGTAATCATATCACAACAGCCTGTGAGTCTACATACAAGTCCCCATGTGACGGGAGAGTCGTGGGGGGGTAAACAACAAGCCTCTAGACTAGAGTTAATCTTTGTAGACAGGATCTTCGCAAAAAGGTAGTGGTATTACCCAAATGGCACCCTATTGTGCACTATTCTGGGCCCTGGTCAAAAGTAGTGCAGAAAAAAATTGGGTTTCACTTCTGTGGATCATTCCAATTTTTACATAGTTTTCCATATTTCCAAAAAGGGATTAGGGCAGGACGGCAGTTTTGGATAATGAACCTTATCCTGAACAATAGGGGCATTCATAAGGCAACCATAAGTTGACAGCTATTTTTCTTCTTTTATCAAAGGTGAGTGTTATCACACACAGGCTGGCATGGCATGAATTGCGATAGGGAATGACGGCTAATTGTAGTGGCCTCTGGCAATATTTGAATGGCAAATCATTTAAAAAAAGTTTTATTTCTGTTCCAAGCAGACGTATGAAGTCATTCGTCAGAAGAAAGACAAAATATGTGAACATGTAGCCAATACCGTCAATTTTGATTTTTTCTATGACAGTTGTCCTTCTATGCACCTGCAATAGCCAGCGTGAACCAAATTGCTTTTATCTATCACTGTCTTAGTGAAAATCCACATTCGGTTAAAGACAAATACACATTTGTAATGAACACGTCACTCCTCAACTGGGAAAATACTCTTAAAACCAGCCCATATTCACCTGGACAAGCAGGTGCTATTGGACCCTTGGTAGTCTAACTGACCACACCTGCACCCCTATCCTTTTTGTTTCTGAAGGGGAGAAGGGAGGTATATGGATGGGACCAGAGGAGAAGAACAAAGTGGGGAAAGCAGGATAAAGAACTCCAGACTCACTAGAGGCAGCTAGTTAGGACGCTGAGACCCCCTATCACGGTGAGACGGATAACTTGGTCTCTTTCGATTGTAATTAAATCTAAGAGAAATTAATTGAATCACATCTGAAAGGGATCAGACTCATTTACAGCGGAGAGAGGGAGGGAGGGAAGGTGCTGTATTTTCCACGGCACATCAGGGGCCGTATGTATCAAGCTTCTCAGAGTAGGAGTGCTGATCTAGGATCAGGTGCCCCCTGTCTATGTAATCTTATGAATTGTGATCTAAAAGGCAAAACTGATCCTAAATCAGCACTCTTACTCGAAGACGCTTGATATATACAGCCCCAAAACCGTCCTGGGTGTGCATCGGTCGGAGCCTCGGTGAAGACATTCAGGGTTCACCTCATTAGAACCATCTTAATCCCGGGTCATCCCCAAGGCCCGTACATAATAAGGTTGGAATGTGCTTCACTCTCATTTTACCTTTGGAAATAAAAAAATGAAATTGCTCCACAGGCTGAGGCTTCTTCTAGACTTCCAAGACGTAAAACTCGTAACTAAGAAACAGGGAAACGTTTCGCGTGACAGCAGTCATGACGCCTACTTAAAACTATGGATACAACCCAAATGGCACCCTATTCCCTACGTAGTGCACTACAGCGAATGTTGACGCAGCCATACGTTAGTTTTGTCCGCAGACATATTCCTGCATTATAACCATGCTTATTCATGGCAACATGACATTTGTCAGTTGGCATTATACACCACACTAACTGAACATAAGGTTATGTCATGTTGACATTGTGATTTCATAAATAGCCATGTGGTTACTTCCTTTGTCAAGTGTGGCATGACACCATGTTCATAATAATGTAATGTACAGAAAGCATTATAGCAGCATAGAAAGCATTACATGCACATAATTGAATCTTCTAATTCTATTCATGATTATAACTGCCCCTATAATCACTTTGCGTACTCTGGCTTAAGAACGGAGACTTTGATCTATGACCAGTGCTGTTAAGCGCTATACAGTTTCCTCCTAACTGGTGTAATAGCTGTGTTCCTAATCTGTCTTGAGTGGTTGCTTGGGTGTGATAGGGGTCAGCCCCTTTCTGCTGCTTAACTAAGTGGTTCCAGAAAAATATATTACGAGCAAAAGAGAGAAAAAAAATCTAACAACTCCTCCATGGATGGCAACGCGTAAAATAAATGAAGATAAAATGCCTACGGACCATTAGCAACAGATAGGATCTTAACAAGCCTTGTTTCAAAATGTCTAAAGGCAAATTAATTCACAGTTACTCCACCAGCCGACTGTGTTGTCTTTTTCCTTGTAATGCATGTATATTTATGGTAGAATTAGCTTCAAAAGAAATCCCCGAGGAGCGTTTTCCAGGGAAAACACGGACGCAATTGATTTCAGTCTATTTATTCTACTTTCCCAGTGCCGGAGTGCTTCTTCTGGTACAGAACAGCAGTTTCTTAATCTTCTATGTGCAGCCACTAATAAAGAGAACTATCACTGAATTGAGACAGCGGAGCAAATACAGTTAACTGGCAGATTTGTAATGATAATGGGACCAAAATAGGGGGCTACCCCTCCTGTTAACATTGGAGACGAATTACCCTGAAGCCTATTCATTCTTCACTGAGACATTTAACAGTAGTGGTATGATGTAGCTAGGTGATCATTTTCAAAATAAGTCATGATTATAGAGTAAATACCCACTGAGTGAGTACATTTCGCTGGGCCCTCTGTGCTTTGTAGGCAGAAATATATCATATATGTGTGTTTGTGTGTGTGCGCAATCTCACTTGTATAATGACATCCCCAGTCAGTTTGTGTTGGGGTGCCATATACATTGCAATTCAGCGGTTTCCGAACTATAAGAACTGTTTACTTAGCAGCTGATGAAACAGAAGTCGGCATGTGTTTCGGGTTAAATGCACATTTCCGCGTTGAGAGGTATAATTGCCAAGAGTGGCGCACTTTGAGCAGCGAGGGGAGAAACCCAGAAAGCCGCTAACTGCAAACGATAAGTAGCTCGGCAGCTCCAACATGTGTTCTTAATCACACGCTCCGGACCTGAAAACTATTTCCCAATTTCCCATATGGCCCGGGAACAACAGGGCTTCTACGTCTCTCCGCAGAAAATTTAAGATCAACACTATAGCTATAAAGCAGAGTTTATGATTTGTTTAATGGGTGTTTTGATGTGAAATATACTTTTTATACACTGCCGCCTTCCAACAAGGCACTCATGGCAAATGAAGCAGGCACTTTTTAATCCAATCTGTGTTTTGGCAAAAAAAAACTTATCTTGTTCTCCAGTGCTGCATATTGTAGTTCATTGTTTAAAGTGGGCTTAACAGTGACTGGATCGGACTGGGGCTTGCCAGGACAAAGAAAAATGGTACACACAAAGTTCTGTTTGCATAGTGGCTCAGTTAGGGTTTTGTCCACACCCTCCCTCCCTCCCACCCAAAAATACAACTGTCCTTTAAACTCAGTTTAGGAAGCGGCGTGGGGTCAAGAGAGACTCACTCGAAAATGAGCTATGAGTCTGCGGTTTTGATTAACCTCATCCAGGGGAGAGATTCATATTTTTCTCTGCCGTTTGCCGAAACAGATGCGTTCGCATATGTTTTCCTGTGCCATCCAGATTCTACAGACGAACACCCCATGTGCTTCACAAGCTGTGGACATAAAACATTGTCTGAGATGGTCTCGATTCCAAGGGAGTTTTTTGGGCTGATGATCATAAAACGATTTATGACAGCGTGATAAAGAACAAGTAACATTTCATACTTGCGCTTAAGTTCACCAATGTTTTTTTGACATGACAAGTTTTAAAACAATCATTTGGCCCTTAGCAACTTAACGGTTATAACTGTGGATTGTGAAAGCGGACGATAACATTGAAGCCAAGAACAGAGTTATGGCAAAAGATGATGCCATCAGGGATGTCATTTATTTATATATTTTTATTTAACCTTTATTTAACCAGGTAAGCCAGTTGAGAACAAGTTCTCATTTACAACTGCGACCTGGCCAAGATAAAGCATAGCAGTGTGATAAAAACAACAACAACAACAGAGTTACACATGGGATAAAACAAAACATACAGTCATTAACACAACATAAAATCTATATACAGTGTGTGCAAATGTAGTAAGTTATGGAGGTAAGGCAATAAATAGGTCATAGTGCAAAATAATTACAATTTAGTATTAACACTGGAGTGATAGATTTGCAGAAGAAGATGTGCAAATAGAGATACTGGGGTGCAAATTAGCAAAAATAAATAACAATATGGGGATGAGGTAGTTGGGTGGGCTAATTACAGAATGGCTGTGTACAGGTGCAGTGATCGGTAAGCTGCTCTGACAACTGATGCTTAAAGTTAGTGAGGGAGATAAGAGTCTCCAGCTTCAGAGATTTTTGCAGTTCGTTCCAGTCATTAGCAGCAGAGAACTGGAAGGAATGGCGGCCAAAGGAGGTGTTGGCTTTGGGGATGACCAGTGAGATATACCTGCTGGAGCGCATTCTACGGGTGGGTGTTGCTATGGTGACCAATGAGCTAAGATAAGGCGGGATTTGCCTAGCAGTGATTTATAGATGACCTGGAGCAAGTGGGTTTGGCGACGAATATGTAGTGAGGGCCAGCCAACGAGAGCGTACAGGTCACAATGGTGGGTAGTATATGGGGCTTTGGTGACAAAACGGATGGCACTGTGGTAGACTACATCCAATTTGCTGAGTAGAGTGTTGGAGGCTATTTTGTAAATGACATCGCCGAAGTCAAGGATGGGTAGGATAGTCAGTTTTACGAGGGCATGTTTCGCAGCATGAGTGAAGGAGGCTTTGTTGCGAAATAGGAAGCCGATTCTAGATTTAACTTTGGATTGGAGATGCTTAATGTGAGTCTGGAAGGAGAGTTTACGGTCTAACCAGACACCTAGGTATTTGTAGTTGTCCACATATTCTAGTGATTCTAGTCGGGCAGGCAGGTGTAAGCAGCGTACGATTGAAGAGCATGCATTTAGTTTTACTAGCGTTTAA
Source organism: Coregonus clupeaformis (assembly GCF_020615455.1). Taxonomy (NCBI): domain Eukaryota; kingdom Metazoa; phylum Chordata; class Actinopteri; order Salmoniformes; family Salmonidae; genus Coregonus; species Coregonus clupeaformis. The sequence continues at coordinate 25,558,004 of NC_059215.1, forward strand.
GAGCAGTTGGAGGCTACGGAAGGAGTGTTGTATGGCATTGAAGCTCGTTTGGAGGTTTGTTAACACAGTGTCCAATGAAGGGCTAAATGTATACAAAATGGTGTCGTCTGCATAGAGGTGGATCTGAGAGTCACCAGCAGCAAGAGCGACATCACTGATGAGATGACAAACTGAATTGCTTTCATGGAGGACTGGCCACACAATTTATTTTCATCATGAGCTAAAGTTATTGGTTTTAAAGACAAGAGACCAGCAAAATTGACAAAAGGGTGTGGCAGTAGCAGGAACAGCGGCATCTCGTGGGCAAAACTTGGTACATTCCCATTAATTTATGGAAAAGAATGCAAGCAACTTCAAAGGCTTATTTCTCTATAAAAGCGAGAGAAAAAAAACATCACCAGATTCACAGGGAATACATTACATAGGACGAAGAAGCAATACTCCAAGCCGCAGCGCCATACTACTTGTGAGACATAGAAAACTAATACTGTATACTGGTTGTTGGGTTGGGATTGGCGTGGGGGATCCGTGGGTGGGTTTTGATCATTTTAATTGATTCCTCATACGATACTCATTGTTAGGAAGAATTATGGTCCAAATCAGATGTTAGGTACTATATTTATTGAAGATTATATGAATCCAATCAATTAATATAGACATTTTTTGTTCAATCAATTAGCTGAATTTTCTCAGATCTAACTATATTTCAACTAAATAAATGTTTCAGGAATGCTAATCTGATGTTTCTAACGATTTTAGCAAAATCTGAGATGGTGGTAGGGATGGGCACGGATCTATCCAGATATCCAAACGGCCGTTATTATTCAATTACTTGAGTGAGTTGTAAGCCTATTTTGACAATTGAAAAGCTTTGTTATAAATTAAATTATCATTGTGACATTGTTACTTACAAGGATATACCATGACATTTGACTTAATTTAATAAAACAAACTTTTGAATGTAGTCTTTAGAACGTGTTGAGCTACTGCTGTGCATTTAGCCCTCCAGTCTTCCCTGACATCGGTATGCTATTTTTTCCGCTTCAAATAGCAATTACAGGTGTGCACCTAACCGAGTTTCCACAAGACTTGACACAGAGCAATGCAAAACACTCATCAGAAAACCTTTCCTGTAATAGAATCAGACTTCTCTTTCACTTTTGCTTTTAGCCAAACACTAAGGAGAAAAGCAGCCTGTCCGCTGTTTACAACTGCTATGTGCATTTGAGTCATTCTGATTGGTCAAGAGAGCTGAAAGTCTAAATAATAAAAGAAACTATCTAAATATCAGAAAAAAATGTCAAATGCCCATCCCTAGATGGAGGGTGTCGAAATCCTCTTTCTTGTGCTTTTTTGTTGTTGTTTCACTGTTAGTCTACACCGGTTGTTTACAAAGCATGTGACGAATAAAATTAGATGTATTTATATATATTAGCCCCTTTTTCTCCCCAATTTCGATCTTGTCTCATCGCTGCAACTCCCCAACTGGCTCGGGATAGGCAAGGTCGAGTCATGCGTCCTCTGAAACATGACCCGCCAAACCGCGCTTCTTAACACCCGCCCGCTTAACCCGGAAGCCAGCTGCACCAGTGTGTTGGAGGAAACACTGTTCAACTGACGACCGAAGTCAGCCTGCAGGCGCTCGGCCCGCCACAAGGAGGCGCTAGAGCGCGATGAGCCAAGTAAAGCCCCCCGGCCAAACCCTCCCCTAACCCGGACGACGCTGGGCCAATTGTGCGCCGCCCTATGGGACTCCCGGTCACGGCCGGTTGTGACACAGCCTGGGATCGAACCCGGGTCTGTAGTGACGCCTTAGACCGCTGTGCCACTTGGGAGGCCCTATAAAATTAGATTTTGAGGTGGACCGATCCCCCATGCTTATCCCTGGACCTCTGTCTTGGGTCATATTCATTAGGCTATGCATCGGAAAATATTTTCAATGTTTCGCCATCCAAAACAAAGTAGTCCCTCCCTGCTTCAGTGCGTTCTTTCATTTGGCTTATGAACAAAACCCTGACCTCTCCACTGAAAACAGCAGACAGGTGGAGTGTGTTCTACGTCTTTTTACCAAAGTACTTTTTACCACTGGCTGTAGCCAGACCAGACTTGTTTCAAATACTAAGTCAAACACTTTCAAATACTTGTATTGCGTTTGATTTAGCTTTCACAGTAAAACAGAACCAATGAAATTGTCCCATAAAAAAATCAAGCACCACTCAAATACATCTAAAGTATTTGATCTACGTATTTGACCCAGGTTTGAGCCAGACTAGTGGGTACAGCACCAGTAGCCTGAGAGACAGGTGCGATTAAGCATATGTGTGTGAGTGTGTGTATGAAAGTCTGATGATGTCGTACCTCAGAGGTAGATAGCTCCTGAGACAAGTTCTGTATGTTCTGCTGCTGCTGGACCAGGAGCTCCTGTACTGTAGCCAGGGTCTGCTGGAGCTGGGTCACTGCAAACAGAGACAACAAGCACACTTCAACCGCTGGATGTCAGCTGATACTAAAGCTTAATTTAGAGGAAGCATAAAGTAGAGGAACATTTTTACTTTCAGTTAAGTTAGTCCAGAGAAGTCCAACTCAAATACATATCTGTAAAAACAACACAAAAAATAAAAAGTATAGGCCTAAGTCATTTATTAAAGTTGACCCCTTGATATTTATAATGATATCCAATAACCAGTCAAATTGGCCTCAGCCTTTCAGTCATAGATGCTTCGGAATATTTTTGACGTGTAAAATAAAGATATTAATCTCTGGTGTCTGAACTTAAATCAAATAACAGTCTCTAACCTTCCATTATCCATGCAGACACTGGCTTCAAATGCATCTTAAATCCTCAAACGATCAACAAAGGGGGAAAAATGCCTCATTTGGGTGGAGGCTGCCAGACAAAATGTCCCGCCTAATCCCAATAAATATTGCTCTTTTCTCATTGACTTTGAAGATTGAATTATTTCGAGTGTTGGTGTAAGAAGAGGGTGTATGATTTCAAATAACACGAGCCCCAGTTTGTTGGCCCCTTGCTTTCCAGTCGCACGTGTATTACCAAACAATACATTAAGTTTCACCGACTGATTATATTACCGAAAGACAATAAACATTCATATAAATCACTGTCGTGCTAAGTGTTAAATCAAGCCTAATTGCATTAACATCAACAGATATTGTAGCTGCCTACACTTGAGGTTGTTGTAAGCGAATGGTTAAAAGCTTGCCTACAGTGCAAGACTGGACAGACACCACTGTGCCAGTGCTGAGCTATGAGCATCAGTTTGACACATGCGTCAGGTTGAGGAAAATGGGACCCTGTTAAGACATGAGGCAAGAACTTTGGGACACCTAACATACACTCCCCTAACATACTCTCCCCTAACATACTCTCCCCTAACATACTCTCCCCTAACATACTCTCCCCTAACATACTCTCCCCTAACATACTCTCCCCTAACATACTCTCCCCTAACATACTCTCCCCTAACATACTCTCCCCTAACATACACTCCCCTAACATACTCTCCCCTAACATACTCTCCCCTAACATACACTCCCCTAACATACACTCCCCTCCGTATTTATTTGGACAGTGAAGCTAAAATGTTTACATTTCACTCTATACTCCAGCATTTTGGATGAGATCAAATGTTTCATATGAGGAGACAGTACAGAATGTCCCCTTTTATTTGAGGGTGTTTTCATACATTGTTTAGAAATAAAAGCACTGTATGTATCTACTCCCCCCCATTTGAAGAAGTCATAAGTACTTGGACAAATTCACTTATAGTGTATTAAAGTAGTCAAAAGTTTTGTATTTGGTCCCATATTCCTTGCACGCAATGACTACATCAAGCTTGTGACTTTACAAACTTGCAGTTGCAGTTGGTTTTGGTTTGTTTCGGATTATGTTTTGCCTAATAGGAACTGAATGGTGAATAATGTAGTGTGTCATTTTGGAGTCACTTTTATTGTAAATAAGAATATAAGATGTTTCTGAACTGTTTCAGAACACTGCAATAATGTGGATACTACCATGATTAGGAATAACCATGAATGAATCATGAATAATGATGAGTGAGAAATGTATAGAGGCACAAAGATCATATGGCCCCAAACTGTTAACCTTCCCTGTTATTGGTAATGGTATGAGGTTGGCACTTTATTATATTTTTTTGGGGTGGGGGGGTATGATCTTTCTTCATGATTGTGGGGGTAAATCAGTAATCATGGTAGCATCCACATTAATGTAGAAGTGTTCAGAAACATCTTCTATTCTTATTTACAATAAAAGTGACTCCAAAATGACACAATACATTATTCACCACTCAGTTCCTATTGGGCAAAACATAATCCAAAACACAACTAAAGCAAACTGCAAATGCATCAAACAAGTTTGTAGAGAGTCACAAGCTTGATGTAGTCATCATTGCATGCTAGGAATATGCAACAAATACTACCCCTTTGGTTACTTTAATACACTATACATGAATTTGTCCAAATACTTACGACTTCTTCAAAAGATACATAAAGTGCTTTCATTTCTAAACGTTAAAACAGATATGTATGGAAATACCCTCAAATAAAAGGGGACATTCAGTACTGTTGCCTCATATGAAACATTTGATCACAAATCCAAAATGCTGGAGTATAGAGCCAAATGTATTCATTTTAGCTTCACTGTCCTAATAAATAGTGTATAATATTGTTTCAGGTTGAGGGAGACTACGGTTGAAAAATTATGGTTGAAAAATTCCCGGAATAAAGTGGGAATAAGCAGGAAATCTGGAATCCTCAAACCATTATTTTGGAAAACCTATTTCTGGATTTTTTTAGGAAAGTTTGCAACCCTAAGGTTGACTCTGGGTCAATTTTCCAGAGCCCACAACCTTGTCTCCCCCGACAAAAAAAGTGCTAGTGACTTCAGGGTGTGTAAACCGCACATTTAGTTGCCCAATGCTCATTACTGTAAATGGCTACTGCGACGACACCGCAATACATCGACAATTCCAGATGTTGGAGTGAAGTCGCTAGCCACTAAGACCACACTTTCAAAATGATAATTGAGATTGAGGCGCAAAGAGTAAACTGCTTGAGCAGATCTTGCATGCCACCATTTTAGTCCATCCAGTTGTTGGCCACTGTGTATTGTTACCCCTCGCTATCACAGATATGAAGCCAAGAATAATGAGGTCAATGACTTTGGCTGGCTTGAATCATCAGAAGGAGACTTTGTAGCTGGTGCAAGAGCGTGAATTTGAGAGACAGAGCAGGGGCTCGCAGCTGCTGCCGAAGAGGCCGACATTGTGTATTCAGTAAATTATTCAGTAAATACCTCCATATAATGTACACTACATATGTCCAGGCCTGTCTCCGCCTTTAATGGCCAGCTGGTCACCAATATGGTTCCCACTGACAAAGAGGGCCAAACAACCGCACAATTCCATTACAGGCTGTGTGTGCTGAAGTGCTTCCAAGACCCATTCATTAATTGTCCGTGTGAAGTTGTAGGGAAATCATAATGGGAGTCAAGGCCCTACTCTGGGCGAAGAGAGTAATGCAGTTGTATTCAAAAGGATACATCACTTCATTGCACCCGGCACTAGAGCAATACATGAACTTTAACAAAAGGGGTTCAAGCAATTGGCAGCCAGGCAGTCGGACGCTATTACTCAGCGTTGTGAGGAGAAAAAGGGAGGGGGGGGACTCTCAGTGTAATTGCAAACCCTCTCCCCAACTGTTAACTGCAACAGTCATTAACTACAATAGCAGCTTGGCTACTGCAGTCACAGCAAATTAGTTTGCCGTGGTGACTGAGGGAAACGACAGTGGGTTTTCCATGAGAGGGCTTAAGGTCCAGAATATCAGCTCCCTACGGACTACAAGGGACTCTTATCACGGAATCGGTTCTTTAACAATAAACAAAACAGGACTTATGCCATACGGAGTAAATGTGTTTGCATAGCTGGGGCCAAAATGACAATAAAATAACTCATTTGTTAATCAGATTGCGGGAGGCACACCTTGCACGCAATCTCATACAATCGACACGCACCCGGCCGCCAGCTATCCACCTTTCCCAAAACACAATAGAATGGTAAGATCCGATCAAACTGACAGTATGAGCACATTTCCATTCACGTTCATTCCTTGTCTGTATCTAATACAGTTTGTTTGATGGGATGATATATACTGAACAAAAATATGAATGCAACAATTTCAAAGATTGTACTGAGTTAAAGTTCATATAAGGAAATGAGTCAATTGAAATAAATTCATTAGGCCCTAACCTATGGATTTCACATGACTGGGCAGGGGCGCAGCCATGGCTGGGCCTGGGAGGGCATAGGCCCACCCAATTGGGAGCCAGGCCCACCCACTGGAGAGCCAGGCCCAGCCAATCAGAATGAGATTTTCCCCACAAAAGGGCTTTATTACAGACAGAAATACTCCTCAGTTTCATCAGCTGTCTGGGTGGCTGGTCTCAGACGATCCCGCAGGTGAAGAAGCCGGACGTGGATGTCCTGGGCTGGAGTGGTTACACGTGGTCTGCAGTTGTGAGGCCGGTTGGACGTACTGCCAAATTCTCTAAAACAACGTTGGAGGTGGCTTATGGTAGAGAAATAGACATTCAATTCTCTGGCAACAGCTCTGGTGGACATTCCTGCAGTCAGCATGCCAATTGCACACACTCTCAAAACTGAAGACATCTGTGGCATTGTGTTGTGTGACAAAACCACACATTTTTGAGTGGCCTTTTATTGTCCCCAGCACAAGGTGCACCTGTGTAATGATCATGCTGTTTAATCAGCTTCTTGATATGCCACACCTGTCAGGTGGATGGATTATCTTGGTAAAGGAGAAATGCTCACTAACAAGGCTGTAAACAAATTAGTGCACAAAATATGAGAGAAATAAGCTTTTTGTGCATATTGAAAATGTCTGGGATCTTTCATTTCAGCTCACGAAACATGGGACCAACACTTTACATGTTGCGTATATATTTTTGTTCAGTATAGTTGGGATGATTCACATTTTTCAGTGTGCTGCAGCACAGTTTAAAACATGTTATAAAGTGGATATAATTGCACTGACGGGCATATTTTCAGAAATGAACCTATACTGTATATTTCACTACATAGGTTATTGTTAGATGATTGCAAACTAACTTGCTGATTGGCGTCACCCTGCGAGAAGAGTTTGTCATATTAACAATGTACCGTTGCTGCAGGACTGGCGTTTAGAAAATTAAAGGGATAGTCTACTCAAAAACTATTGTTAAGTATTCCACTGTTAATACAATCCAAATTGCATGTCAGCAGCAAGGTTGTTAAAGTTGGTGTTTTTCTATTAGTTTTAAGATGTCTATTTGAAATTCAGTTTAGTTTCAGTTCGTTTTCAGATACACTGTTTTAGTTATTTAGTTTAAGTTTTATTTAAAAAAATATATATTTAGTTTTATATTATTTAGCTACAGTTTTAGTGTTATTGTTCGGGACAGTAAGTAGCTTATGCGTGGGAAGCTAGGAGCCATTCATGTACAGTTTTTATGTTTTTGGGGATGTCACTTCTTGCCAAGGTGAAGGGTCAGGTCATAGGTTATGTTGGGTTTAAAAGTAGACTCAGTGAGTTGACAGTAGTAGTGTGGGTCAATTTCCGAAACAACCAGGTGCTTGGAAGCGCGAGGCTAAACTACTCTGCTGTTTTGGTCCCGTAGCTACCACATTTGTAACAGTGTGAAGCGCACCTGTGCACAGATACAGTGTGTGACTGTGTGAGAGAAAAGTATTGCATTGTATTCTCCTCAATAGGCGCATTCAAGAGGATCACTTTTGTCAAGTCGGTGACCAACGCCTTTCAAAGTGTGTTGCATTCTGGGGATTAAAATTGTCAGAATTGCACCTACAGTGCATTCGGAAAGTATTCAAACCGCTTCACTTTTTCCACATTTTGTTATATTACAGCCTTATTCTAAAATGGATTAAATTGTTTTTTTCCCCCCTCGCCTCATCAATCTACACACAATCTCCAATAATGACAAAGCAAAAACAGGTTTTTAGATTTTTTTGCGCATATATCAATAAAAAAAAGTGACCCTTTACTCAGTACTTTGTTGAAGCACCTTTGGCAGCGATTACAGCCTCGAGTCTTCTTGGGTATGACGCTACAAGCTTGGCACACCTGTATTTGGGGAGTTTCTCCCATTCTTCTCTGCAGATCCTCTCAAGCTCTGTCAGGTTGGATGGGGAGCTGAACAGGTATTTTCAGGTCTCTCCAGAGATGTTCGATCGGGTTCAAGTCCGGGCTCTGGCTGGGCCACTCAAGAAAATTCAGAGACTTGTCCCGAAGCGATTTGCCACGATTTATGTGTACAGTGGATATATAGAAATACACGATACATGGACACCCCTTCAAAATTAGTGGATTTGGCTATTTCAGCCACACCCGTTACTTTCAACAAGGCACCGTCATAGGATGCCACCTTTCCAACAAGTCAGTTCGTCAAATTTCTGCCCTGCTAGAGCTGCCCCGGTCCACTGTAAGTGCCGTTATTGGGAAGTGGAAACGTCTAGGAGCAACAACGGCTCAGCCGTGAAGTGGTAGGCCACACAAGCTCACAGAATGGGACCGGGAGTGCTGACGCGCGTAAAAATTGTCTGTCCTCGGGTGCAACACTCACTACCGAGGTTCCAAACTGCCTCTGGAAGCAACGTCAGGACAAGAATGGTTCATCGGGAGCTTCATGAAATGGGTTTCCATGGCCGAGCAGCTGCACTTAAGCCTAAGATCACCATGAGTAATGCCAAGCGTCAGCTGGAGTGGTGTAAAGCCTCCCGCCATTGGACTCTGGAGCACTGGAGTGATGAATCACACTTCACCATCTGGCAGTCCGATGGATGAATCTGGGTTTGGCGGATGCCAGGAGAACGCTACCTGCCCCAATGCATAGTGCAAACTGTAAAGGTTGGTGGGGGAGGAATAATGGTCTGGGGCTGTTTCATGGTTTGGGCTAGGCCTCTTAGTTCCAGTAAAGGGAAATCTTAACGCTACAGCATACAATGACATTCTAGACGATTCTGTGCTTCCAACTTCGTGGCAACAGTTTAGGGAAGGCCCTTGCCTGTTTCAGCATGACAATGCCCCGTGCACAAAGCGAGGTCCATACAGAAATGGTTAGTCAAGATCGATGAACTTGACTGTCCTGAACAGAGCCCTGACCTCAACCCTATCGAACACCTTTGGGATGAAATAGAATGCCAACTGCGAGCCAGGCCAAATCGCCCAACATCAGTGCCTGACCTCACTTATGCTCGTGGCTGAATGGAAGCAAGTCCCCGTAGCAGTGTTTCAACATCTAGTGGAAAGCCTTCCCAGAAGAGTGGAGGCTGTTCTAGCAGCAAAGGGGGGACCAACTCCATATTAATGCCCATGATTTTGGAATGAGATGTTCGATGAGCAGGTGTCCATATACTTTTGGCCATGTAGTGTACATGTGATATTTGAAGCTCTCTCACTAACTGATTGTACAATGTACAAAATCCCAGTTAGCACATAATGTTCAGAGAACCATTATTTTCTTAGAGCTTGTTGAGAGCGTGGTTGTCTTATGGTTATTTTGTGCAGGATACCCAGCTAGCACAATGTTGTGAGAAACATATACAGTGCATTTGGAAAGTATTCAGATCCCCTGACTTTTTCCACATTTTGTTACGTTACAGCCTGATTCTAGAATGAATTAAATACATTTTTTTCTCATCAATCTACACACAATAACCCATAATGACTAAGCGAAAACAGGTTTTTAGACATTTTTGCAAATGTTTAAAAAAAAATTATAAAAAAATACCTTATTTACATAAGTATTCAGACCTTTTGCTAAGAGACTCGAAATTGAGCTCAGGTGCATCCTGTTTCCATTGATCATCCTTGAGATGTTTCTACAACTTGATTGGAGTCCACCTGTGGTAAATTCAATTGATTGGACATGATGTGGAAAGGCACACACCTGTCTATATAAGGTCCCACAGTTGACAGTGCATGTCAGAGCAAAAACCAAGCCATGAGGTTGAAGGAATTGTTCGTAGAGCGCCGAGACAACATTGTGACCACAGATCTGTGGAAGGCTAGCAAAAAATGTCTGCAGCATTGAAGGTCCCCAATAACACAGTGGCCTCCATCATTCTTAAATGGAAGAAGTTTGGAACCACCCACACTCTTCCTAGAGCTAGCCGCCCGGCCAAACTGAGCAATCGGGGGAGAAGGGCCTTGGTCAGGTAGGTGACCAAGAACCCGATGGACACTCTGACAGAGCTCCAGAGTTCCTCTGTGGAGATTGGAGAACCTTCCAGAAGGACAACTCTGCAGCACTCCACCAATCAGGCGTTTATGGTAGAGTGGCTAGAAGGAAGCCACTCCTCAGTAAAAGGCACATGAAAGCCGCTTGGAGTTTGCCAAAAGGCACCTAAAGGACTCTCAGACCATGACAAACAAGAATCTCTGGTCTGATGAAACCAAGATTGAACTCTTTGGCCTGAATGCCAAGTGTCACGTCTGGAGGAAACCTGGCACCAATCCTACGATGAAGCATGGTGGTGGCAGCATCATGCTGTGGGGATATTTTTCAGTGGCAGGGACTGGGAGACTAATCAGGATCGAGGGAAAGATGAACGGATTAAAGTAGAGAGAGATCCTTGATGAAAACCTGCTCCAGAGCGCTCAGGACCTCAGACTGGGACAAAGGTTCACCTTCCAACAGGACAACGACCCTAAGCACACAGCCAAGACAAAGCAGGAGTGGCTTCCAGCCAGCGTCGTCCAGGGTAGGGGAGGGAATGGCCGGCAGGGAGGTAGCTCAGTTGGTAGAGCATGGCGTTTGCAATGCCAGGGTTGTGGGTTCGATTCCCACGGGGTATGATTGATTATTAATTAAAAATAATGTAAGTCGCTCTGGATAAGAGCGTCTGCTAAATGACTAAAATGTAAAATGTAAATGTAAATGCTTCGGAACAAGACTCTGAATGTACTTGAGTGGCCCAGCCAGAGCCCGGACTTGAACCCGAACAACCATCTCTGGAGAGACCTGAAAATAGCTGTGCAGCGACACTCCCCATCCAACCTGACAGAGCTTGAGAGGATCTGCAGAGAAGAATGGGAGAAACTCCTCAAATACAGGTGTGCCAAGCTTGTAGCGTCATACCCAAGAAGACTCGAGGCTGTAATCGCTGCCAAAGGTGCTTCAACAAAGTACTTAGTAAAGGGTCTGAATACTTACACTACCGGTCAAAAGTTTTTAAAAACCTACTCATTCAAGGGTTGTTCTTTATTCTTACTATTTTCTACATTGTAGAATAATAGTGAAGACAACACAACTATGAAATAACACATATGGAATCATGTAGTAACCAAAAACATGTTAAACAATTCAAAACATATTTTATATTTGAGATTCTTCAAATAGCCACCCTTTGCCTTGATGACAGCTTTGCACACTCTTGGCACTCTCTCAATCAGCTTCACCTGGAATGATTTTCCTACAGTCTTGAAGGAGATTCCACATATGCTGAGCACTTTTTTAAATTTATTTTTTTAGGGGGTAGATCAGCTTTAATATTGCAGATAGATTGTAACTTCCATCAATGTAATTGTCTGCATCACATCCAATCCCCCAAATGTTTTTTTTCTAGCAAATACAGTGGGGAGAACAAGTATTTGATACACTGCCAACTTTGCAGGTTTTCCTACTTACAAAGCATGTAAAGGTCTGTAATTTTTATCATAGGTACACTTCAACTGTGAGAGATGGAATCTAAAACAAAAATCCAGAAAATCACATTGTATGATTTTTAAGTAATTAATTTCCATTTTATTGCATGACATAAGTATTTGATACATCAGAAAAGCAGAACTTAATATTTGGTACAGAAACCTTTGTTTGCAATTACACAGATCATACGTTTCCTGTAGGTCTTGACCAGGTTTGCACACACTGCAGCAGGGATTTTGGCCCACTCCTCCATACAGACCTTCTCCAGATCCTTCAGGTTTCGGGGCTGTCGCTGGGCAATACGGACTTTCAGCTCCCTCCAAAGATTTTCTATTGGGTTCAGGTCTGGAGACTGGCTAGGCCACTCCAGGACCTTGAGATGCTTCTTATGGAGCCACTCCTTAGTTGCCCTGGCTGTGTGTTTCGGGTCGTTGTCATGATGGAAGACCCAGCCACGACCCATCTTCAATGCTCTTACTGAGGAAAGGAGGTTGTTGGCCAAGATCTCGCGATACATGGCCCCATCCATCCTCCCCTCAATACGGTGCAGTCGTCCTGTCCCCTTTGCAGAAAAGCATCCCCAAAGAATGATGTTTCCACCTCCATGCTTCATGGTTGGGATGGTGTTCTTGGGGTTGTACTCATTCTTCTTCTTCCTCCAAACACGGCGAGTGGAGTTTAGACCAAAAAGCTCTATTTTTGTCTCATCAGACCACATGACCTTCTCTCATTCCTCCTCTGAATCATCCAGATGGTCATTGGCAAACTTCAGACGGGCCTGGACATGCGCTGACTTGAGCAGGGGGACCTTGCGTTCGCTGCAGGATTTTAATCCATGACGGCGTAGTGTGTTACTAATGGTTTTCTTTGAGACTGTGGTCCCAGCTCTCTTCAGGTCATTGACCATGTCCTGCCATGTAGTTCTGGGCTGATCCCTCACCTTCCTCATGATCATTGATGCCCCATGAGGTGAGATCTTGCATGGAGCCCCAGACCGAGGGTGATTGACCGTCATCTTGAACTTCTTCCATTTTCTAATAATTGCGCCAATTGTTGTTGCCTTCTCACCAAGCTGCTTGCCTATTGTCCTGTAGCCCATCCCAGCCTTGTGCAGGTCTACAATTTTATCCCTGATGTTCTTACACAGCTCTCTGGTCTTGGCCATTGTGGAGAGGTTGGAGTCTGTTTGATTGAGTGTGTGGACAGGTGTCTTTTATACAGGTAACGAGTTCAAACAGGTGTAGTTAATACAGGTAATGAGTGGAGAACAGGAGGGCTTCTTAAAGAAAAACTAACAGGTCTGTGAGAGCCGGAATTCTTACTGGTTGGTAGGTGATCAAAAACTTATGTCATGCAATAAAATGCAAATTAATTACTTAAAAATCACACAATGTGATTTTCTGGATTTTTGTTTTAGATTCCGTTTCTCACAGTTGAAGTGTACCTATGATAAAAATGCCAGACCTCTACATGCTTTGGAAGTAGGAAAACCAGCAAAATCGGCAGTGTATCAAATACTTGTTCTCCCCACTGTATATAAAGAGAGGGAAAAAAGTATTTGATCCCCTGCTGATTTTGTACGTTTGCCCACTTACAAAGAAATGATCAGTCTATAATTTTAATGGTAGGTTTATTTGAACAGTGAGAGACAGAATAACAACAACAAAATCCAGTAAAACGCATGTCAAAAATGCTATAAATTGATTTGCATTTTAATGAGGGAAATAAGTATTTGACCCCCTCTCAATCAGAAAGATTTCTGGCTCCCAGGTGTCTTTTATACAGGTAACGAGCTGAGATTAGGAGCACACTCTTAAAGGGAGTGCTCCTAATCTCACCTTATTACCTGTATAAAAGACACCTGTCCACAGAAGCAATCAATCAATCAGATTCCAAACTTTCCACCATGGGAAACATTATGCTTTGGGGGTGTTTTTCTGCTAAGGGGACAGGACAACTTCACCACATCAAAGGGATGATGGACGGGGCCATGTACCATCAAATCTTGGGTGAGAACGTCCTTCCCTCAGCCAGGGCATTGAAAATGGATAGTGGATGGGTATTCCAGCATGACAATGACCCAAAACACACGGCCAAGGCAACAAAGGAGTGGCTCAAGAAGAAGCACATTAAGGTCCTGGAGTGGCCTAGCCAGTTTCCAGACCTTAATCCCATAGAAAATCTGTGGAGGGAGCTTAAGGTTCGAGTTGCCAAACGTCAGCCTCGAAACCTTAATTACTTGGAGAAGATCTGCAAAGAGGAGTGGGACAAAATCCCTCCTGAGATGTGTGCAAACCTGGTGGCCAACTACAAGAAACGTCTGACCTCTGTGACTGCCAACAAGTGTTTTGCCACCAAGTACTAAGTCATGTTTTGCAGAGGGGTCAAATACTTATTTCCCTCATTAAAATGCAAATCACTTTATAACATTTTTGACATGCGGTTTTCTGGATTTTTTTGTTGTTATTCTCTGTCTCTCACTGTTCAAATAAACCTACCATTAAAATTATAGACTGACCATGTCTTTGTCAGTGGGCAAACGTACAAAATCAGCAGGGGATCAAATACTTTTTTCTCTCACTGTATACACTACTGATCAGAACTTTGGGGTCACTTAGAAATTTCCTGGTTTTCGAAAGCAAAGCAATTTTTTTGTCCATTAAAATAACATCAAATTGATCAGAAATACAGTGTAGACATTGTTCATGTTGTAAATGGCTATTGTAGCTGGAAACGGCTGATTTTTTATGGAATATCGACATAGGCGTACAGAGGCCCATTATCAGCAACCATCAGTCCTGTGTTCCAATGGCACGTTGTGTTTGCTAATCCAAGTTTATCATTTTAAAAGGCTAATTGATCATTAGAAAACCCTTTTGCAATTATGTTAGCACAGCTGAAAACTGTTGTGCTGATTAAAGAAGCAATAAAACTGCCCTTCTTGAAACTAGTTGAAAATCTGGAGCATCAGCAGTTGTGGATTCGATTACAGGCTCAAAATGTCCAGAAACAAACAACTTTCTTCTGAAACTCGTCAGTCTATTCTTGTTCTGAGAAATGAAGGCTATTCCATGCGAGAAATTGCCAAGAAACTGAAGATCTCGTACAACGCTGTGTACTGCTCCCTTCACAGAACAGCGCAAACTGTCTCTAACCAGAATAGAAAGAAGAGTGGGAGGCCCTGTTGCACAACTGAGCAAGAGGACAAATACATTAGTGTCTAGTTTGAGAAACAGACACCTCACAGGTCCTCAACTGGCAGCTTCATTGTTGGTGTTTTGTGGGTACTATTTAATGAAGCTGCCAGTTGAGGACCTATATATATATATATATATATATACAGATGAAGTCGGAAGTTTACATACACTTAGGTTGGAGTCATTAAAATTTGTTTTTCAACCACTCCACAAATTTCTTGTTAACAAACTATAGTTTTGGCAAGTCGGTTAGGACATTTACTTTGTGCATGACACAAGTTATTTTTCCAACAATTGTTTACAGACAGATTATTTCACTTATAATTCACTGTATCACAATTCCAGTGGGTCAGAAGTTTACATACACTAAGTTGACTGTGCCTTTAAACAGTTTGGAAAATTCCAGAAAATTATGTCATGGCTTTAGAAGCTTCTGATAGGCTAATTTACACAATTTGAGTCAATTGGAGGTGTACCTGTGGATGTATTTCAAGGCCAATCTTCAAACTCAACGCCTCTTTGCTTGACATCATGGGAAAATCAAAAGGAATCAGCCCCAAAAAATTGTAGACCTCCACAAGTCTGGTCATCCTTGGGAGCAATTTCCAAACGCCTGAAGGTACCACGTTCATCTGTACGAACAATAGTATGCAAGTATAAACACCATGGGACCACACAGCCGTCATACCACTGAGGAAGGAGACGCGTTCTGTCTCCTAGAGATAAACATACTTTGGTGCGAAAAGTGCAAATCAATCCCAGAACAACAGCAAAGGACCTTGTGAAGATGCTGGAGGACACAGGTACAAAAGTATCTATATCCACAGTAAAACGAGTCCTATATCGACATAACCTGAAAGGCCGCTGAGCAAGGAAGAAGCCACTGCTCCAAAACTGCCATGAAAAAGCCAGACTAGGGTTTGCAACTGCACATGGGGACAAAGATAGTACTTTTTGGAGAAATGTCCTCTGGTCTGATGAAACAAAAATAGAACTGTTTGGCCATAATGACCCCTGTAATGTTTGGAGGAAAAAGGGGAACGCTTGCAAGCCGAAGAACACCATCCCAACCGTGAAGCACGGGGTGGCAGCATCATGCTGTGGGGGTGCTTTGCTACAGGAGGGACTGGTGCACTTCACAAAATAGATGGCATCTTGAGGAAGGAAAATTATGTGGATATATTGAAGCAACATCTCAAGACATCAGTCAGGAAGTTAAAGCTTGGTCGCAAATGGGTCTTCCAAATGGACAATGACCTCAAGCATACTTCCAAAGTTGTGGCAAAATGGCTTAAGGACAACAAAGTCAAGGTATTGGAGTGGCCATCACAAAGCCCTGACCTCAATCCTATAGAAAATCTGTGGGCAGAACTGAAAAAGTGTGTGCGAGCAAGGAGGCCTAAAACCTGACTCCTTTACACCAGCTCTGTCAGGAGGAATGGGGCAAAATTCACCCAACTTATTGTGGGAAGCTTGTGGAAGGCTACCCGAAACGTTTGACCCAAGTTAAACAATTTAAAGGCAATGCTACCTAATACTAATTGAGTGTATGTAAACTTCTGACCCACTGGGAATGTGATGAAAGAAATAAAAGCTGAAATAAATCATTCTCTCTACTATTATTCTGACGTGTCACATTCTTAAAGTAAAGTGGTCATCCTAACTGACCTAAGACAGGGAATTTTTACTAGGATTAAATGTCAGGAATTGTGAAAAACTGACTTTAAATGTATTTGGCTAAGGTGTATGTAAACTTCCGACTTCAACTGTGTATGTATGTATACATATATACACATACACACACACACACATATATATATATACACAGTGGGGGAAAAAAGTATTTAGTCAGCCACCAATTGTGCAAGTTCTCCCACTTAAAAAGATGAGAGAGGCCTGTAATTTTCATCATAAGTACACATCAACTATGACAGACAAAATGAGGAAAAAAAATCCAGAAAATCACATTGTAGGATTTTTAATGAATTTATTTGCAAATTATGGTGAAAAATAAGTATTTGGTCAATAACAAAAGTTTCTCAATACTTTGTTATATACCCTTTGTTGGCAATGACACAGGTCAAACGTTTTCTGTAAGTCTTCACAAGGTTTTCAAACACTGTTGCTGGTATTTTGGCCCATTCCTCCATGCAGATCTCCTCTAGAACAGTGATGTTTTGGGGCTGTCGCTGGGCAACACAGACTTTCAACTCCCTCCAAAGATTTTCTATGGGGTTGAGATCTGGAGACTGGCTAGGCCACTCCAGGACCTTGAAATGCTTCTTATGAAGCCACTCCTTCGTTGCCCAGGCGGTGTGTTTGGGATCATTGTCATGCTGAAAGACCCAGCCACTTTTCATCTTCAATGCCCTTGCTGATGGAAGGAGGTTTTTACTCAAAATCTCACGATACATGGCCCCATTCATTCTTTCCTTTACACGGATCAGTCGTCCTGGTCCCTTTGCAGAAAAACAGCCCCAAAGCATGATGTTTCCACCCCCATGCTTCACAGTAGGTATGGTGTTCTTTGGATGCAACTCAGCATTCTTTGTCCTCCAAACACGACGAGTTGAGTTTTTACCAAAAAGTTGTATTTTGGTTTCATCTGACCATATGACATTCTCCCAATCCTCTTCTGGATCATCCAAATGCACTCTAGCAAACTTCAGACGGGCCTGGACATGTACTGGCTTAAGCAGGGGGGACACGTCTTGCACTGCAGGATTTGAGTCCCTGGCGGCGTAGTGTGTTACTGATGGTAGGCTTTGTTACTTTGGTCCCAGCTCTCTGCAGGTCATTCACTAGGTCCCCCCGTGTGGTTCTGGGATTTTTGCTCACCGTTCTTGTGATCATTTTGACCCCACGGGGTGAGATCTTGTGTGGGCCCCAGATCGAGGGAGGTTATCAGTGGTCTTGTATGTCTTCCATTTCCTAATAATTGCTCCCACAGTTGATTTCTTCAAACCAAGCTGCTTACCTATTGCAGATTCAGTCTTCCCAGCCTGGTGCAGGTCTACAATTTTGTTTCTGGTGTCCTTTGACAGCTCTTTGGTCTTGGCCATAGTGGAGTTTGGAGTGTGACTGTTTGAAGTTGTGGACAGGTGTCTTTTATACTGATAACAAGTTCAAACAGGTGCCATTAATACAGGTAACGAGTGGAGGACAGAGGAGCCTCTTAAAGAAGAAGTTACAGGTCTGTGAGAGCCAAAATTCTTGCTTGTTTGTAGGTGACCAAATACTTATTTTCCACCATAATTTGCAAACAAATTCATAAAAAATCCTACAATGTGATTTTCTGGAGAAAAAAAATCTAATTTTGTCGGTCATAGTTGACGTGTACCTATGATGACAATTACAGGCCTCTCTCATCTTTTTAAGTGGGAGAACTTGCACAATTGGTGGCTGACTAAATACTATTTCCCCCCACTGTATATATATACACACATACATACATACACATACATACATATAAATACATATATATATATACACACACATATAATTTTTAAAAATGAATTCCCTTTATTACTTTCCAACCCCACCACCCCTTCCCTATTTTGAATAAACTAGTGAACAACAATGCTTAGGCCTCTACTTCCAGCTGATACATACTATATATAATATATAGACACAGTCAATTTAACAATAATTCTATTTTGTTTGTTTTACTCATGAACTCCCTCTACCCTCAACCTCTCCGATCATTTTCATGATGTCCATCCGGTTTGCTTCTATATGCCATATCTTTCTAACTGTGCTCTTTCACAAAAGCTCTCAACCTATATACTTATTATGGACACAGTATGCTATACATTAGTCATCTTGTTGTTATTAGTTGTTGTTAGATGTTATTAGTCCCAACTCCATTCAACACCTCCCATCTATCTCTTAACACCATCCATATTGGATTTCTATTTGCCATATATTTTTCTTTTTTTTTTTTTTGAGAACTCTGTTTATTAAGTTTTACACACACACAGACAAGACAAAGCAATATAAATAATATACTCAACTAGACAAAAGTACAAATAATACATATATAAAATAAAAAAAATAAAAATAAAAAAATAATAATAATAATAATAATAATAACTTTAAAGATACCATACTTTAGACAAGTTAAACACACCAGGCAGAAGGCTACAAAAGGTTAAAGGGCAATCTATAGTATAGGGACAGAGCAAACACCTCACCATTGTTCCTGTAAACAGTTAAGGGATGGGGTGGAGAAATGCAACCACTCACAGACAGTCAAGGCCACAGACCAATCATCCACTGGACCAAAAATAAAAAGTTACAATGCTTTAAAATAAAAAATGAATATTGATAATTTTATGTAGGCGTGAACAGAATTAAAAAATAAAAATAACTGGGAAAAACAAGCTCACACCTTAGTCTCTGCCCGGGCGAGATGAACAAGGCATCCGCAGGTCACAATCAATAAGCACATCAACCTTAATGCCCCCCACCCCCACCCCAGAAAAAAAAACACAGAGAAATGCTCATCCAACCCCTAAGTCTGCCATATATTTTTCAACTGTACTGTGATGTTTTACAAAAGTTCTAACCCTTCTATTCTCAATGTTTCTACAGATTGTAAATTGAAAATAAACATTTTTGCTAAAAGTATTCTTATATTATTGATCGATTGACTATGACTTTTCAGATCACCAGGTAGTGCTATCTGCAGGGTTAGCTCCAGGTAAATATTGCAATCCTTTAGCCATTCCTGGACCTGTGTCCATAAACAAGCTACAAATGGACAGTACCAAAACAAATGATCTAATGATTCTGTCTCTTCGCAGCAACATCTGCAGAGCTGGGAAGATTGTATTGGTTCTATTGCGTTATATTGGTAGCAAGACTTTTATATAATAATTTAACTTGAAAAATTCTAAGTTTTGAATCCGGCGTCGTTTTGCGCATCAGTTCATACAAACACTATGCCATGGAATCGGTACGTCAAAAATCTCTTCCCAACTATTTTGCAATCTATATGGAACGGCTGTCAATCCTTTGGTCCTTAAATGAAACTGGTATACTTTTTTATTTATCACAATTTTCTTTAACCAATTATGTTCTTTAATGCAGGGCCGACAGACAGGTTCCTTACTTGCTGAGCACTTGTTGGCTGCATTTCCTTCACTCTGCGGTCCGACTCATCCTAAACCATCTCAATTTGGTTGAGGTCAGGGAATTGTGGAGGCCAGGTCATCTGATGCAGCACTCCATCACCCTCCTTCTTGGTAAAATAGTCCTTACACAGCCTGAAGGTGTGTTGGGTCATTGTCCTGTTGAAAAACAAATGATAGTCCCACTAAGCCCAAACCAGATGGGATGGCGTATCGCTGCAGAATGCTGTGGTAGCCATGCTTTTTAAGTGTGCCTTGAATTCTAAATAAATCACAGACAGTGTCACCAGCAAAGTACCCCCACACCAAAACACCTCCTCCTCCATGCTTTACGGTGGGAAATACACATGCAGAGATAATCCGTTCACCCACACCACGTCTCACAAAGACACGGTGGTTGGAACCAAAAATCTCAAATTTGGGACACATTTCCACTGGTCTAATGTCCATTGCTCGTGTTTCTTGGCCCAAGCAAGTCTCTTCTTTTTATTGGTGTCCTTTAGTAGTGGTTTCTTTGCAGCAATTCTACCATGAAGCCCTGATTCACACAGTCTCCTCTGAACAGTTGATGTTGAGATGTGTCTGTTACTTGAACTCTGTGAAGCATTTATTTGGGCTGCAATTTCTGAGGCTGGTAACTCTAATGAACTTATCCTCTGCAGCAGAGGTAACTCTGGGTCTTCCATTCCTGTGGCGGTCCTCATGAGAGCCAGTTTCGTCATAGCGCTTGATGGTTTTTGCGACTGCACTTGAAGAAACGTTCAAAGTTCTTGAAATTTGAAATGTTCCGTATTGACTGACCTTCATGTCTTAAAGTAATGATGGACTGTCGTTTCTCTTTGCTTATTTGAGCTGTTCTTGCCATAATATGGACTTGGTCTTTTACCAAATCGGGCTATCTTCTGTATACCCCCCCTACCTTGTCACAACACAACTGATTGGCTCAAACGCATTAAGGAAAGAAATTCCACAAATTAACTTTTAAGAAGGCACACCTGTTAATTGAAATGCATTCCAGGTGACTACCTCATGAAGCTGGTTGAGAGAATGCCAAGAGTGCGCAAAATAGTCATCAAGGCAAAGGGTGGCTATTTGAAGAATCTCAAATATACTTTGAGTTTTTTAACACTTTGTTGGTTACTACATAATTCCATATGTGTCATTTCATAGTTTTGATGTCTTCACTGTTATTCTACAATGTAGAAAATAGTAAAAATAAAGAAAAACCCTTGAATCAGTAGGTGTTCTAAAACCTTTGACCTGTAGTGTATGTAAATGTGATATCTGTTTTTTATTTTTAATACATTTGCAAACATTTCTAAAAACCTGTTTTTGCTTTGTAATTATGGGGTATTGTGTGATGAGAAATACATTTTTTTTTAATCAATTTTAGAGTAAGGCTGTATTGAAATGTGGAAAAAGTCAAGGGGTCTGAATACTTTCCGAATGCACTGTATTTCATAGGTGGGAATTTCAGTATTTCAGCATAACTTTTTCTACAGCATTCCTCATGGTTCTATTTAAAGTCAAGTTCTCAGAATGTTCAGAGAACGTTAAGTACGTTTTTCTGTGGGAATTTCAGTATTTCAGCATAATGTTTTCTGCAGGTTTCTCAGAACATTAAGAAAACTTTCCATAACAAACACAAGAAAACAGTAACGTTCCCACTAATTGGCCAAACCTGATCTTAACGAGTGCTTGTTTCCTTTTAAATGGGGTCTGTTTGAGTAAACTAAAATTAAGTCTTATTTAAACACACGGCCAACATCTGTGGTGATGCTTGTGGCAACGTCATCTCGCTGAGTGTACCTTTAATGGTTTTGTAATTATTTTATTTCAGTTTACAGTTTACTTTTTCGTTTTAGGCGAATATGTGAGTAAAATAGTTGCACTGTAGAGCCCTGGTAAAGGGTTAATTGAATTGTCAACAGACGTGAACCCTACTTAAAATAAACCAACCCTTGAAATCCTGTCGTTGATTTGTGGTTGAAAATGTACGTGACTACTTGCGTTTTTTCAACCAAAGAATCCATTGATGTTCAATGTCAGTATGTTGAAAATAAATTACAGATGAGGTTGATAGAAGGTTGGTTCAACATACTTATGCCCTGTGTGGGTATGGCTTCTACTATGCGTTTGATTCATCAGTACCTCCTCTTCTCATGATTCAACCGAATACTCTTACGGGACTATTTCACTAAGTGTGATCAACTCTTCTGTCTCAAACCAAGAGATCCATCTCGCTCAAATTAAAAGAGGGTGAAAAAAACTGCCCAGAGTTGAACAACGCTACGCTAATAAGACAAAAGTTGCTCTCTGAGGTGTCCCTCATTCACGCTTCTTCCCACCATGTTTAATTACACTGACGCCGAGCGAGGGATGCATATCTCTCTTTCTTTCCTCCCCCCAACGTTCTCTCACTCTCACACTCAGTTTCTGACAGCCAGGTTGAGAATCCTCACCTGTCCGACATGGGAGACGCACCTGTCACTGCACACTTAATCACTAGGCCCTGCGCTGAGACCAGCCGCCACGCGTCACACTTCCCAGTGCAAAATTAAAATGAACTTTCTCGCCACCGAGAGAGGAAGAGGGAGAGAGAGAGAGAGAGAGAGAGAGAGAGAGAGAGAGAGAGAGGAGGGAGACAGAGGGAGAGACAGAGGTGTAGAGAGAGAAAGAGAGTGGGTGGGAAGGAGGGAAGAAGTGTGGTAGGGAGTGACAAAAAAATAAAAAAATAAAAAAATAAAAAAGTTGTCATTTCCCAACCCCTCATTAATATTCTGAGGTTAAGAGCTTTTCAGCTAAACGTAATTAATTGAGGCCGAGCCTGACAGTAAACAAGCAATTTCAAATTAAAGCAAAATGACAGCAGAGTCATTTGTTAAAAACACGCGGCGGCGATTTTGCCGACAGATAAATGACGGAAAATGTTAAGGAGGGAGGGAGAAGTGATGAAGATATTAATCTTCACCTGTCTGTGTCAGCGTGCCACTCATCTCGGCGATGTTGCTCTCGATCCTCTGCAGATGCTTCTTGTCCTCTTTGCTGCCCATAATGAGGGGAAGGATGTATTTCTGCAATTAAAAACATGACATGCTATTACACTTCTTGCCAGGAAGGGAGAGAAAGGGTGTGTTCTAAATGGAACCCTATTCCCTATATAGCGCAGTACTTTTGACCAGGGCCCGGGGGGCTCTGGACAAAAGTAGTGCACTATATAGGGAGCCATTCGTTACACAGATTGAGAGGCGGGAGGGGGGGGGGGCATTGTTAAGCAGTTTCAACTCTGGATGGACAAAGGCAATGTTTTATGTTATCACAGTGTGGCCTAAACTGTCTAAAGGTCAATGTTGTAGATTCTAGGGCATCTGAAAAAAGGAACCAACACAAAATGTTTTACTGCAGACTGGTTAAGGAAATTTAACTATTGGTGTGGAAAATGATACTGAGGGGAGAGGAGGTAACATCTGACAAAGTGACAGAAAATGCTAAACCTACAGTATACCCAGAATATGAATTTGTCACCACTGTTTTAATATTGAAAGACATGATTGAATCGAGTGATAGCATTTGTATGTCATTGCTAGTTTAGACAAATCTTTGTGATCCAATGTGAATGTGGCCCAGATGTGGCCCAGATGAGAGAGTGTCAATGACAATCATAGGTTGGCTTCATTATTAGACTACACAACGTTACAAAACGTTTTGCAACAAACAATGAAAATTATTGAACAAGTCTAGCTAGTCCCTCCCTGTTTCAGTCGGTTTTATTCAATTTGGTGAACGAACACGACCCTAGAAACATGTGTGTAGTTGAACTCTGCACATGTTAATGGGCCTCTAGACCAGTGATACTGAAATACACTGAACAAAAATATATGCGCTACATGTAAAGTGTTGGTCCCATGTTTCATGAGCTGAAATAAAATATCCCAGAGGTTTTCCATATGCACAAAAAGCTTTTTTTCTCTCAAATTGTGTGCACAAATGTGTTTACATCCCTGTAGGTGAGCATTTCTCTTTGACAAAATAATCCATCCACCTGACAGGTGTGGCATATCAAGAAGCTGATTAAACAGCATGGTCATTACACAGGTGCAATAAAAAGGCTGTTCTAAAATGTAAGGTTTAGTCACATAACACAATGCCACAGATGTCTCAAGTTTTGAGGGAATGTGTAATTGGCATGCTATCTGCAGGAATGTCCACCAGAGCTTTTGCCAGAAAATGTCCTGTTCACTTCTCTACCATAAGCCGCCTCCAACGTTGTTTTAGAGAATTTGGCAGTATGTCCAACCGGCCTTACGACAGCAGACCACGTGTAACCACGCCAGCCCAGGACCTCCACATCTGGCTTCTTCACCTGCGGGATGGTCTGAAACGAGCCACCCAGACAGCTGATGAAATTGTGGGTTTGCACAACCGAATAATTTCTGCACAAACTGTCAGAAACAGTCTCAGGGAAGCTCATCTGCGTGCTCGTCGTCCTCACCACGGTCTTGACCTGATTGCAGTTTGGCGCCGTAACCGACTTCAGTGGACAAATACTCACCTTCGATGGCCACTGGCATGCTGGAGAAGTGTGCTCTTCACGGCTGAATCCCGGTTTAAACTGTCCTGGGCAGTATGGCGTCGTGTGGGTGAGCGGTTTGCTAATGTCAACGTTGTGAACAGAGTGGGCAGGCATAAGCTACGGACAATGAACACAGTTGCATTTTATCGATGGCAATTTGAATGCACAGAGATACCGACGAGATCCTGAGGCCCATTGTCGTGCCATTCATCCGCCGCCATCACCTCATGTTTCACCATGATAATGCACGGCCCCATGTCGCAAGGATCTGTACACAATTCCTGGAAGCTGAAAACGTCCTAGTTATTTCATAGCCTCCATAACCAGACATGTCACCCACTGAGCATGTTTGGGATGCTCTGGATCAACGTGATTTCCATATATGAACTGTAACAATAAAATCTTTGAAATTGTTGCATGTTGCGTTTATATTTTTGTTCAGTTTAGATTAGCAAGAGGGCCACATTTACAAAATCACAAGAGGTCAGGGGCCAATTATTCAAAAAGATATATAGTGAGCTCCAAAAGTATTGGGACAGTGGCAAAAGTTTTGTTGTTTGGGCTCTGTACTCCAGCACTTTGGATTTGAAATGATACAATGACTATGAGGTTAAAGTGCAGACTGTCAGCTTTAATGTTAGGGTATTTTCATCCGTATCGGGTAAACCGTTTAGAAATTACAGAATTGTTTGTACATAGACCCCCCCAATTAAGGGGAACAAAAAATCACTTATATGTGCATTAAACTAGTCAAAAGTATAGTATTTGGTCCCATATTCCTAGCATGCAGTGCTTACATCAAGCTTGTGACTCTACAAACTTGTCGGATGCATTTGCTGTTTGTTTTGATAGCGTTTCAGATAATTTTGTGCCCAATAGAAATGAATGGTAAATAATGTATTGTGTCATTTTGGAGTCACGTTTACTGTAAATAAGAATATAACATGTTTCTAAACACTTTACATTAATGTGGATGCTACCATGATTATGGAAAGTCCTGAATGAATCGTAAATAATGATGAGTGAGGAAGTTAGACGCACAAATATCATATCCCCAAGACATGCTAACCTCTCACCATTACAATAAAAGGGGAGGTTAGCATTTGTGGGCGGTATGATATTTGTGCGTCTAACTTTCTCTGCACTTTAACCTCATAGTCATTGTATTATTTCAAATCCAAAGTGCTGGAGTACAGAGCCAAAACAAGTGTCACTGTCCCAATATTTTTTGGAGCCCACTGTAGGTCTATAGATTTTTCCATATTTGACTAACATTCACATACATTTTTTAAACCTTCACATAGTTGCCACAGATGACATTTAGGTAAGTGCCGCAGATTACATCAATCCTTTCTCTTTGGAATGGAGCGAGCAGCCGTCTGGACCAGGTTTTCCCTGCATCACCTGACGCTGGGTGACGCTAGTCCTAGTAATAAACACTTTTAAGTTGAAAAATATTAAATGAGTGTCAACAGTGAGTAATGAATAAGTAGGCTACTGGGAGGGCTGGTTTACATGGCGCCTTTATAACATAAATAAAGTATGGGCAGATGATGGGGCATATGGTGTGGCTAGCGCTCCGCTCCGGTGACATGACAGCAGGACGCAGCTCCGTTGGGGAATCCCAACTCCCATGCTACGAGCTGCTGGGTCTCTCGCTCGATAGAGAGCAGTAGAGACAGGTACTGGTAGGGTGTGAGAGAGAGAGAGAGAGAGAGAGAGAGCAAGACAGAAAGAGAGGGAGAGAGTGAAATACATTGTAAAAAGGAGAGAGTGAGCGGGTAGGGAAAGGTAGGGTGTAAGGGAGAAAAACTAAAACAACCTAAGGACAGAGTCGAAGAGACCCTTCTGTATTATAATGCTGGGCCTCTCACTAGATAGAAAGCAGCTGGGACAGGTAGGGTGAGAGACAAAGACGGCCAGAGGACAGGTAGGGTGAGAGACAGACGGCCAGAGGACGGGTAGTAGGGTGAGAGACGGAGAGAGAAAGGGAGAGTTAACAAGAGACCAAACTATTTTATAAAACTGTAGATTATAATTTCATGTAGTGCTACAAGTGGTGACGCGCTATAGCGATGCTACTGGACAAAGCTCAATGTAGAATAGTGAATAGTAATCATTACATCGCAATGCAATGGAACATATTGTAGCGTAAGGGAACTTGAGCGTAAAGTAGTGTCACCTGAGGGAATGTAGCAGAATATAGGATAAGCTAGTCTTCAGATAGCATTACTGTACTTATTATATTTAGAGAATATATTGAAATAGAATGAAACCCCAGTACTCTATTAAGGAAGGTTATTTTCAGATTTTCTTTGGCTCAGAGTAGTAGGTTTATTATGGCATATAGATTATGTACTGTAGGGGCTGGCTCCACAGAGAACTCCATGGCTGTGTCCCAAATGGCACAACTTTTGACCAGAGCACTATGGGCCCTGGTCAAAAGTAGTGCACTACATAGAAAATAGGGTGCCATTTGGAATGCAAACCATATACACAAACTCCTGCCATGGCACCCGCCATCCACAAGAAACAAGTCTCGAGCCCTACACCCCCAGAGTCATGACATCATGGGAGCGTTGTGATCTAGCAGCTACGCACAGACACATGTGCGCACACACACACACGATGGCTGGTCATACTGGGTATAACGGCTACTGCTAAACTCTCATCCACCTATAAAAGAGAGTAATGGCTTCCACATGCCACTCACAGCAATATGAAAGGCTACAGAGGGATTCATGTCAGTGAGGAACAAGGAGCCTCCCAGGCCCATGTTCAGGGGCTCTGGAGCGTGATATAAACCAAGGCGATTATTTTTGGAGGGCGTAATATCAAAAGAAGGTTGTGTGCTGTGCTGGCAACTTTAGTTTTTTTGCATAAAGGAAAAAAGGATTGAGAGAGAGAGACAGAAAAGAGGGGTTCAAATGAGATCATGTAATTACGCAAGCCAGGCCAGAGCTTTTAACAACCAGGCAAGACCGATGTATGGAGCGTTTGGCCCTAGAATCTAACATTCAAAGTTACAATTGACTGATGTACCAACAAACCCCACTAATATAAATGTAATATTGGGGCAAACTGCAGTGACAGAACTCACTGGACTGTGTAAAATAAATGGTGGGACGAAATAGATCCTCTAGATCAGAGTCTTGAAATCCAGAATACTGCTGGTTCTTTTCTCCCTGGTAATGAATTGATGAAATGATTGATTAATATCACTGATTGGCCAGAGAAACCAGTAGAGCTACAGACCTTGAGGCCCGGTCTAGATTATTGAATATGATATAAGCCACCTTTCAACCTTAAATCCTTTGATTTCAACAGAAATGTCAATAAATGCTTACTCAAGGAATAAGTTGTTAGAATGCAATCAAGGGCTGAATGACCACCAAATTAGGAGATAACAGAACAGGTGCTTAAAGTAGGTATGTTTAAAGGTACAGTCTGGGATCTGGGAATCTGTTCAACGGCCATCTCAATTCTTGATATTTACCCATTGATTCTTGAATAACATAACTTACTGTATCATAATCTAAATATAAGAACACAACAAAACATAGCCAAACATTGTATATCTTCAAAATATGGTTTAACTATACTTTTGATCTCATGGATGGTCAATCCTTGCATCCATAACTCCATCTAAGAATTTGAGAATGGTTACATTTCTCCAGCCCCAATCCTCAACTGTTTACCAAAACAAGTGGCAGGGCGAATGCTTTTCCACCCCATCCGAATCCCAGACTGTAGCTTTCACTTCCAGCCTACCAGAAGGGACATTTCTGGACAGAATTAAAATGGCGTACCTTGTAGAGGTGATGGAAGCCAAAGGCCATGCCCATCATGATGACAGTGAGGGCACCGTAGTCTCTCCATCTGTAGCCAGGGGGACCTGAGGAGAGACAAAAACACAACATCAAATCACTGAGTAACGGTTACACCCCGTCATGGTAAGAAGACTCTACAAGGTACGCCATTTTAATGGTAGTACTGAGGTAACAAACTCATGGTAAGTTGAATTCAGTACTTTAATAGTTTAAATCAAAAAGAAAAGATATTGAAAACAGGGAAGGAAATCTGCAATGTTATCCATCAGAAATTTAATAAAACATTGCAATGAAATCAATTCAGCAAACAAACCAACCAAAAAACATTGAACTAGCTAAAAGTCATCTCTCAAGCTAAGACAATGCCATATGAGATGACAAGATGGCGCCGGAGGGGACAGCTGCCGTTTTATGGACTCTTAACCAACCGTGCTATTTTGTTTGTTTTTTCGCATTGTTTGTAACTTATTTTGTACATAATGTTGCTCCTACTGTCTCTTGTGACTGAAAATAGCTTCTGGACATCAGAACAGCGATTACTCACCTTGAACTGGATGATTAATTTTTCTTTAAATGAGTCAGACGATAGGGATTTGCTCCAGACACCCGACAGGGCCCTCATCCCAGTCATTCGCAGTAGAAAGAAAAGGAACTATATCTCGGAAGAATATCGGGGTGCCTGGTAAGGAGCCGGCGACAAGTGGCTAATCTGCCTTTGCCATCGATACTATTGGCAAACGTACAATCGTGTGATAATAAAGTGGACGAACTACAAGCATGTATATCCTACCAACGGGACATTAAAAACTGTAATATCTTCTGTTTCACCGAGTCGTGGCTGAACGAAGACATGAATAACATACAGCTGGCGGGTTATACACTGTACCGGCAGGATAGAACAGCAGCCTCTGGTAAGACAAGGGGTGGTGGTCTATGTATATTTGTAAACAACAGCTGGTGCATGATATCTAAGGAAGTCTCAAGGTTTTGCTCGCCTGAGGTAGAGAATCTCATGATAAGCTGTAGACCACACTATCTACCAAGAGAGTGTTCATCTATATTCTTCGTAGCTGTCTATTTACCACCACAAACCGATGCTGGAACTAAGACCACACTCAATTAACTGTATATGGCCATAAGCAAACAGGAAAACGCTCATCCAGAGGCGGCGCTCCTAGTGGCCGGGGACTTTAATGCAGGGAAACTGAAATCGGTTTTACCTCATTTCTACCAGCATGTTAAATGTGCAACCAGAGGGGGGGAAAAACCTCTAGACCACCTTTACACACACAGAGACGCGTACAAAACTCTCCCTCGCCCTCCATTCGGCAAATCTGACCATAATTATATCCTTCTGATTCCTGCTTACAAGCAAAAACTAAAGCAGGATGCACCAGTGACTCGGTCAATAAAAAAGTGGTCAGATGAAGCAGATGCTAAGCTACAGGACTGTTTTGCTAGCACAGACTGGAATATGTTCCTGGATTCTTCCGATGGCATTGAAGAGTACACCACATCAGTCACTGGCTTCATCAATAAGTGCATCGATGACGTCGTCCCCACAGTGACTGTACGTACATACCCCAACCAGAAGCCATGGATTATAGGCAACATCCGCACTGTGCTAAAGGGTAGAGCTGCCGCTTTCAAGGAGCGGGTCTCTAACCAGGAAGCTTATAAGAAATCCCGCTATGCCCTCCGACGAACCATCAAATAGGCAAAGCGTCAATACAGGATTAAGATCGAATCGCACTACACCGGCTCTGACGCTCATCATCTATTACAGAGTACAAAGGGAACCACTGCCCAGTGACACGAGCCTACCAGACGAGCTAAATTATTCCTATGCTCGCTTCGAGGCAAGTAACACTGAAACATGCATGAGCGCATCAGCTGTACTGGACGACTGTGTGATCACGCTCTCCGTAGCCGATGTGAGAAAGACCTTTAAACAGGTCAACATTCACAAGGCCGCAGGGCCAGACGGATTACCAGGACATGTACTCCAAGCATGCGCTGACCAACTGGCAAGTATCTTCACTGACATTTTCAACCTCTCTCTGTCTGAGTCTGTAATACCAACATGTTTCAAGCAGACCACGATAGTCCAAGAACACTAAGGTAACCTGCCTAAATGACTACCGACCCGTAGCACTCACGTCTGTAGCCATGAAGTGCTTTGAAAAGCTGGTCATGGCTCACATCAACACCATTATCCCAGAAACCCTAGACCCACTACAATTTGCATACCGCCAACAGATCCACAGATGATGCAATCTCTATTGCGCTCCAAACTGCCCTTTCACACCTGGACAAAAGGAACACCTATGTGAGAATGCTATTCATTGACTACAGCTCAGCATTCAATACTATAGTGCCCTCAAAGCTCATCACTAAGCTAAGGACCCTGGGACTAAACACCTCCCTCTGCAACTGGATCCTGGACTTCCTGACAGGCCGCCCACAGGTGGTAAGGGTAGGTAACAACACATCCGCCACGCTGATCCTCAACACGGGGGCCCCTCAGGGGTGCGTGCTCAGTCCCCTCCTGTACTCCCTGTTCACTCATGACTGCATGGCCAGGCACAACTCCAACACCATCATTAAGTTTGCCGATGACACAACAGTGGTAGGCCTGATCACCGACAACGACGAGACAGCCTATAGGGAGGAGGTCAGAGACCTGAGCCGTGTGGTGCCAGGACAACAACCTCTCCCTCAACGTGATCAAGACAAAGGAGATGATTGTGGACTACAGGAAAAAGAAAAGGACTGAGCACGCCCCCATTCTCATCGACAGGGCTGTAGTGGAGCAGGTTGAGAGCGTCAAGTTCCTTGGTGTCCACATCACCAACAAACTAACATGGTCCATCACACCAAGACAGTCGTGAAGGGGGCACGACAAAACCTATTCCCCCTAAGGAGACTGAAAAGACTTCGCATGGGTCCTCAGATCCTCAAAAGGTTCTACAGCTGCACCACAGAGAGCATCCTGACTGGTTACATCACTGCCTGGTATGGCAACTGCTCGGCCTCCGACCGCAAGGCACTACAGAGGGTAGTGCGTATGGCCCAGTACATCACTGGGGCCAAGCCTCCTGCCATCCAGGACCTCTATACCAGGCGGTGTCAGAGGAAGGCCCTTAAAAATTGTCAAAGACTACAGCCACCCTAGTCATAGACTGTTCTCTCTGCTACCGCACGGCAAGCGGTACCGGAGCGCCAAGTCTAGGTCCAAGAGGCTTCTAAACAGCTTCTACCCCAAGCCATAAGACTCCTGAACATCTAATCAAATGGCTACCCAGACTATTTGCATTGCCCCCCACGCCCCTCTTTTACACTGCTGCTACTCTCTGTTTATTATCTATGCATAGTCACTTTAATAACTCTACCTACATGTACATATTACCTCAACTACCTCGACTAACCGGTGCCCCCGCACATTGTCTCGGTACCGGTACCCCCTGTATATAGCCTCGCTATTGTTATTTTTACTGCTGCTCTTTAATTATTTGTTACTTTTATTTCGTATTATTTTATATTGTATTTTCTATTGTGATTTCTTATCTTTTTTGCATTCATTTTGTATATTTTTACTTTTATATTTTCTTCATTTTTTAACATTTATATATGTTATTATTTTTTTAATTTTTTTTAATTCTTTCTTAAAACTGCATTGTTGGTTAAGGGCTTGTAAGTAAGCATTTCACTGTAAGGTCTACACCTGTTGTATTCGGCGCATGTGACAAATAAAAAAATAAACATCTAGGAGAGGAAGAACCTGTAAGGGCTGAAAGGTGAGTGTGTCTGTGGGACTGGAACTAGACAGTGTGTGTCTTTGGATGACAGAGTGAAAGTGTGTCATTGTTTCATTGTTTGAGCTGTCATCTGGGTGGGCCTGCTGTTTCGCTGAGTGGAATTTCCCACATCACAGCAACATTCAACTGAAAATGTCCCTAAAATACAACCAACAGAGCGTTGTTTCCACAGTGTTTGCCCTAGATGTTTTCTTAGGCGGGAAACAGAAATCTAAACATGAAGTGGATGTGGACAACTAGGCTAGTTTAACAAGTTTAATTTGTAATTTAATTTGTGTGTGTGTGTGTGTTTGTGTGTGAGAGAGGTGAGCGAGCATGCGTGCGTGCTGGGGGAATCATGTACTATAGTATATGAAGATTAACCATTGTCCTAACATTCAATTCCAAATTATATATCAAGACTATTACCCCTCAGACATGACTGTACATACCATATTTCACTTAGGTGTATCACCAGGGCCAGCGTTATGGCCCGCCCTACCGTACATCCTTGCCCGTCCAAATAAAATATTGAAATATTGATCATTTATTTGACCAAGATGCGCGCCGACAGATAAACGCATCAATCTCAGTTAAAGCATCAGAGGGAGCGAAACAGCGCCCCTCTGTCTCAGTATGTGTAGACCATGCTGTCTGGACCAATAGAGTATGGCATGTCATACTATTTCTGGCCAGACAGAATAAGATACATGGGCTACATAAAGAGGGGCGCTGTTTCGCTCACTTGGATGTTTTCTCCGGTGATATAGTTTCAGCAGAAAGGAAGAGGCGAAGTGAGAGGGCTCACTCACGCCAAAATCTGTACACTATAAGCCCAATGCGTTTCTATATAATAATATGCAGACCTAAGCTTGTCACCTGCCTTCCCGCCATTGGGACAAAGAATCCTGAGCCTATTTGCAATGTGTTTACACAGCGGGAAATGCAAAAGTATTTTCTTTTTTGCTATGATTAGCTCGTCAAGAATTAGCCTGTAGCCTGATTGCTTATTCCATAGTCCATTTTACTTTGACCTGTCCTGTTTTAAGGATATGCTGTTTGTTAACATGTCAGCGCATTTTTTATTTGATTGGGTGCCATTTAGGTTATTTGATCGGAAAGACTTGCATGGATGTAAAAAGTTTCAGTCTCATTACATTGTCATACATTTTCTCTCCAGCCTGTATGTAGGCTACAGAAAAGGCCACATACTCTTTCCACCATATTCTATATCTGCTACATGATTTATGTTCCAACATTGTTTTGACGGAATGTTGGTGGAGCGCCGCAGCGATGCATCTCTCCAACAGCACCCTGGGAACGGACAAGATACATATTTTGCGTCCCAAAGTGGGCACTGCTTATCACAGGGCGGCATCAGCACTCACCTAAAAAGCCCATATGCCACTGGTTGAGAGAAATTGTCATTATTTTTGGGCAGGATTACGTGAGGTTTTATATGTTGTTGGAGGTGCGTCTTGGTCAATTTAGCTCAGAAAATGCTGCACTCATCAATCTACCGCCATAGGCGGCCGCCTAATTCTGCCTAATGAGCGGGCCGGCCCTGCACCCATTTAAAAAAATTTGTGCAAGTGCGTGCACACATAGGAGGTCCCGTGAAAAAATGGGCCCGGCTATGGAAATGAAATGCCCGTCCAACTGATTGGTTCTGGCGCCGGGTCTGTGTATTACACATGAAATTATAAGAGCATCCAGTTTTCGTGCCGTTCTACAAGGGATTTGATTGATCTTATTGATTTGCATGTAAAAAACACTGCTGGTCTACTGACCATCGTCAAGGTGAAAAAGACGGTCCTCTCCTTGGTCAAGGGCACACGTCAACACAAATGCAGTGAAGGAAGGAAGAACCGGCAACCTTTCCCATCAAAAATTTGAAAATCACTCTCCCATTGTCCATATGGTATACCACATACATTTGAGTCTTCATCAACATTATGGCTCCCGTACATCGTCGCGTCTCGCTATAGCGTGCCGCTCGTCAGAGAGGCAGGCGGAAGAGTCCTTGAGGTGGGTGGATGACCCTGGCTACCCAGTAAGCCTCTGCATCAACTGGGGGGTCTCGCCACTCACCAGTCTCTCTTCCACCTCTTAGGTCCCCCCATTACCTCGCTCTCCTCCTCATACTCTTCTCCCACCATCTCCATCTCTCCTTTTTTATTTGGTCACTTAAGCCATGGATGGAGCTCTAGTCTCCATCCCCCGTTTTTCCAATCTCCTCTCAAATTTATTGGGTTCAGAGGAGGCCTTCCTGTCCTTCCGCCGGTTGGAAATAGAGATCAGAGGATCCATTACTCCGACAGAGATGGATGCAGGCCCCTGTGCGGCGTCCCCATAACAAGGACATCAAAGAGAGGTAGCCCTCACTTTTCGGCATGACCCCCGTACAAGACTCCCCGGCACTCACCTCATTATGCAGCTTCCCTTATAGCCATTTTGATATAAAACCCCCCACTATGGAATGGTCCGAGCCAGAGCCCCTAACTACATGGCCATCCCATCAACATCACTTCCATTACAAAACATGAGATGCCGGGGGAGTCAAGGACAGTGCAGTAATAAATGAGGGTGGAATACATTGGGAATCATTGTCATACGGGTTAAGCATTATGCGGACTTCATTCTGCATTGGTAAATCAGTGGACAGCACTCATAACCTGTGCAGTAATAAAGATACAGGTTGAAACAGGGCCTTGCTTGGGGTGAAGCCCCCTGGTATGAAACGTAGTTGGGAGAGATTTCATGTGATGGAGGGGCGACGATATTGGTGAAATAATTACTAAGCGAGGCAAATGTGATGCTTCTGGTTACTGATAAGCACTCTTATGATTGGATTGAGGGTAAAAAGGTAAGAATGCATGTTGACACAATGAATATTACATTTTAATGTGTAAAATCCACATTTACTGACACCCATCCACACTCCACTTTTACTGTAGCATCATGTTCTGCAAATGGACCTCTGTTTCAAAGTCAGTTCATGGTAGTTTATAGTGCCTATTTTTTCAAATAATACAGAACATTGAATACTTACTGAGTACAGAGTAGTAGCGTCAGTAGTAGAGATTGTGTGTGAGTGGAGGGGATGGAGTACTCACTGTAGGGTACAGGTGCCAGCTGGGGGGCAAGGAGAGGGTATTGGGGTCCCACAGGGGTAAGGGCCAGGGGCTCGTCAGTACTGCCCGAGCGCTGGATGGCAAGCTCAATCTCCTTATCAGTCAAACCTGGAACAGAACAGACAACATTTACCACACAGGGTTTCATTAAAATGAAATAAAAGTTATCTTGCAAATTCAGCAGGCTATGGTGTGAAATAGGCTATTAGAAGTGCTGTCTTTCTTTTATTACGTATCGTTAATGCAGTCTTTGGTGTGCTTATCAATGCACAAGCACCTTTTTTACCAACTCCTATCGATAAAATAATTATATGAAGTCATACAAAAGCTTTACTGTGCGTGAAGCTTCAAATACATCCGGTCATTACTAAAATGTGTAATGTGATAGATATTACTATTTTTTAACACAAAAAACATTTTGGTCGTCCTCAAATAAAATAAATGATGAAGCAATCTTTGCAAGAGGGAGGGAATCTGATTTCATTGGTCCTCAACTCACGGTTCAGACACTTCATTCAGGATAAATGTTAGCCCTGAGTTAGCCAACGGTTGAAAATTGCAGATTTGGTCACTGATAAGTGCATAAATTGGAACTCAGTGGCTCTACAGTAACATACTACACTGAACAAAAATATAAACGCAACACGTAAAGTGTTGGTCCCATGTGTCATGAGCTGAAATAAAAGATCACAGAAATGTTCTACACGCACAAAAAGCTTATTTCTCTCACAGTTTGTGCACAAACTTCCTTACATCCCTGTTAGTGAGCATTTCTCTTTTGCCAAAATAATTCATCCACCTGAAAGGTGTGGCATATCAAGAAGCTGATAAAACATTGTGATTATTACACAGGTGCACCTTGTGCTAGGGACAATAAAAGGTCACTCTAAAATGTGAAGTTTTGTCCCACAACACAATGCTACAGATATCTCAAGTCAACGTTGTGAACAGAGTGCCCCATGGTGGCGGTGGGGTTATGGTATGGGCAGGCATAAACTACGGACAACGAACACAATTGCAATTTATCACAGAAATACTGTGATGAGACCCTGCGGTCCATTGTCGTGTCATTCATCCACCGCCATCATCTCATGTTCTAGCAGAGTAACACACTGCCCCATGTCGCAAGGATCTGAACACAATTCCTGGAAGCTAAAAATGTCTCAGTTCTTCCATGGCCTGCATACTCACCAGACATGTAACCCATTGAGCATATGTGGGATGCTCTGGATTGACGTGTACGACAGCGTGTTCCAGTTCCCCCTAACATCCAGCAACTTCGCACAGCCATTGGAGAGGAGTGGGAAAACATTCCACAATCAACAGCCTGATCAACTCTATGCGAAGGAGAAGTGTTGTGCTGTATGAGGCAAATGGTGGTCACACCAGATACTGACTAGTTTTCTGATCCACGCCCCTATCTATTATTTTTTTAAGGTATCTGTGACAAACAGATGCATATCTGTATTCCCAATCATGTGAAATCCATAGATTAGGGTCTAATTTATTCATTTCAATTGACTGATTTCCTTGTATGAACTATACAGTGGGGAGAACAAGTATTTGATACACTGCCGATTTTGCAGGTTTTCCTACTTACAAAGCATGTAGAGGTCTGTAATTTTTATCATAGGTACACTTCAACTGTGAGAGACGGAATCCAGAAAATCACATTGTATGATTATTAAGTAATTCATTTGCATTTTATTGCATGACATAAGTATTTGATACATCAGAAAAGCAGAACTTAATATTTGGTACAGAAACCTTTGTTTGCAATTACAGAGATCATACGTTTCCTGTAGGTCTTGACCAGGTTTGCACACACTGCAGCAGGGATTTTGGCCCACTCCTCCATACAGACCTTCTCCAGATCCTTCAGGTTTCGGGGCTGTCGCTGGGCAATACGGACTTTCAGCTCCCTCCAAAGATTTTCTATTAGGTTCAGGTCTGGAGACTGGCTAGGCCACTCCAGGACCTTGAGATGCTTCTTACGGAGCCACTCCTTAGTTGCCCTGGCTGTGTGTTTCGGGTCGTTGTCATGCTGGAAGAACCAGCCACGACCCATCTTCAATGCTCTTACTGAGGGAAGGAGGTTGTTGGCCAAGATCTCGCGATACATGGCCCCTTCCATCCTCCCCTCAATACGGTGCAGTCGTCTTGTCCCCTTTGCAGAAAAGCATCCCCAAAGAATGATGTTTCCACCTCCATGCTTCACGGTTGGGATGGTGTTCTTGGGGTTGTACTCATCCTTCTTCTTCCTCCAAACACGGCGAGTGGAGTTTAGACCAAAAAGCTCTATTTTTGTCTCATCAGACCACATGACCTTCTCCCATTCCTCCTCTGGATCATCCAGATGGTCATTGGCAAACTTCAGATGGGCCTGGACATGCGCTGGCTTGAGCAGGGGGACCTTGCGTGCGCTGCAGGATTTTAATCCATGACGGCGTAGTGTGTTACTAATGGTTTTCTTTGAGACTGTGGTCCCAGCTCTCTTCAGGTCATTGACCAGGTCCTGCCGTGTAGTTCTGGGCTGATCCCTCACCTTCCTCATGATCATTGATGCCCCACGAGGTGAGATCTTGCATGGAGCCCCAGACCGAGGGTGATTGACCGTCATCTTGAACTTCTTCCATTTTCTAATAATTGCGCCAACAGTTGTTGCCTTCTCACCAAGCTGCTTGCCTATTGTCCTGTAGCCCATCCCAGCCTTGTGCAGGTCTGTTTTAGATTCCGTCTCTCACAGTTGAAGTGTACCTATGATAAAAATTACAGACCTCTACATGCTTTGTAAGTAGGAAAACCTGCAAAATCGGCAGTGTATCAAATACTTGTTCTCCCCACTGTAACTCAGTAAAATCTTAGAAATTCTTGCATGTTGCGTTTATATTTTTGTTCAGTATATATAGACTACTGGTCAAAAGTTTTAGAACACCTACTCATTCAAGGGTTTTTCTTTATTTTTACTATTTTCTACATTGTAGAATAATAGTGAAGACATCAAAACTATGAAATAACACATATGGAATCATGTAGTAACCAAAACAGTGTTAAACAAATCAAAATATATTTTATATTTGAGATTCTTCAAATTGCCACCCTTTGCCTTGATGACAGCTTTGCACACTCTTGGCATTCTCTCAACCAGCTTCACCTGGAATGCTTTTCCAACAGTCTTGAAGGAGTTCCCACATATGCTGAGCACTTGTTGGCTACTTTTCCTTCACTCTGTGGTCTGACTCATTCCAAACCATCTCATTTTGGTTAAGGTTGGGCGATTGTGGAAGCCAGGTCTTCTGATGCAGCACTCCATCTCTCTCCTTCTTGGTAAAATAGCCCTTACACTGCCTGGAGGTGTGTTGGGTCATTGTCCTGTTGAAAAACAAATAATAGTCCCAATAAGCACAAACCAGATGGGATGGCGTATCGCTGCAGAATGCTCTGGTAACCATGCTGGTTAAGTGTGCCTTGAATTCTAAATAAATCACAGACAGTGTCACCAGCAAAGCACCCCCACACCATAACACCTCCTCCTCCATGGTTGACGGTGGGAAATACACATGCAGAGATCATCCGTTCACCCACATCGCGTCTCACAAAGACATGGCGGTTGGAACCAAAAATCTCAAAATTGGACTACAAACCAAAGGACAAATTTCCACCGGCCTAATGTCCTTTGCTTGTGTTTCTTGGCCCAAGCGAGTCTCTTCTTCTTATTGGTGTCCTTTAGTAGTGGTTTCTTTGCAGCAATTTGACCATGAAGGCCTGATTCACACAGTCTCCTCTGAACAGTTGATGTTGAGATGTGTCGGTTACTTGAACTCTGTGAAGCATTTATTTGGGCTGCAATTTCTGAGGCTGGTAACTCTAATGAACTTATCCTCTGCAGCAGAGGTAACTCTGGGTCTTCCATTCCTGTGGCGGTCCTCATGAGAGCCAGTTTAATCATAGCGCTTGATGGTTTTTGCGACTGCACTTGAAGAAACTTTCAAAGTTCTTGAAATGTTCCATATTGGCTGACCTTCATGTCTTAAATTAATGATGGACTGTCGCTTCTCTTTGCTTATTTGTGCTGTTCTTGCCATAATATGGACTTGGTCTTTTACCAAATAGGGCTATCTTCTGTATACCCCCCTACCGTGGTCCTCTGTAGCTCAATTGGTAGAGCATGGCGCTTGTAACGCAAGGGTAGTGGGTTCGATCCCCAGGACCACCCATACGTAAAAATGTATGCACACATGACTGACTGTAAGTCGCTTTGGATAAAAGCGTCTGCTAAATGGCATATTATATTATTATTATATTATTGCCTTGTCACAACACAACTGATTGGCTAAAACGCATTAAGAAGGAAAGAAATTCCACAAATTAACTTTTAAGATGGCACACCTGTTAATTGAAATACATTCCAGGTGACTACCTCATGAAGCTGGTTGAGAGAATGCCAAGAGTGTGCAATGCTGTCATCAAGGCAAAGGGTGGATATTTGAATAATCTCAAATATAAAATATATTTAGATTTGTTTAACACTTATTTGGTTACTACATGATTCCATATCTGTTATTTAATAGTTTTGATGTAGTTACAATGTACAAAATAGACAAAATAAAGAAAAACCCTTGAATGAGTAGGTGTTCTAAAACTTTTGACCGGTAGTGTGTGTATATATACACAGTTGAAGTCGGAAGTTTATATATACATTAGCCAAATACATTTCAACTCAGTTTTTCACAATTCCAGACATTTAATCCTAGTACAAATTCCCTGTCTTAGGTCAGTTAGGATCACCACTTTATTTTAAGAATGTGAAATGTCAGAATAATAGTAGAGATAATGATTTATTTCAGCTTTTATTTCTTTCATCATATTCCCAGTGGGTCAGAAGTTTACATACACTAAATTAGTATTTGGTAGCATTGCGTTTAAATTGTTTAACTTGGGTCAAACATTTCGGGTAGCCTTCCACAAGCTTCCCACAATAAGTTGGGTGAATTTTGCCCCATTCCTCCTGACAGAGCTGGTGTAACGGAGTCAGGTTTGTAGGCCTCCTTGCTCGCACACGCTTTTTCAGTTCTGCCCACAAATGTTCTATAGGATTGAGGTCAGGGCTTTGTGATGGCCACTCCAATACCTTGACTTTGTTGTCCTTAAGCCATTTTGCCACAACTTTGGAAGTATATTTGGGGTAATTGTCCATTTGGAAGACCCATTTGCGACCAAGCTTTAACTTCCTGACTGATGTCTTGAGATGTTGCTTCAATATATCCACAACATTTTCCTTCCTCATGATGCCATCTATTTTGTGAAATGCACCAATCCCTCCTGCAGCAAAGCACCCCCACATAGCATGATGCTGCCACCTCCGTGCATCACGGTTGGGATGGTGTTCTTCGGCTTGCAAGCCTTCCCCTTTTTCCTCCAAACATAACGATGGTCATTATGGCCAAACAGTTCTATTTTTGTTTCATCAGACCAGAGGACATTTCTCCCCAAAATACAATCTTTGTCCCCATGTACAGTTGCAAACCGTAGTCTGGCTTTTTTATGGCGTTTTTGGAGCAGTGGCTTCTTCCTTGCTGAGCTGCCTTTCAGGTTATGTCAATATAGGACTCGTTTTACTGTGGATATAGATACTTTGGTACCTGTTTCCTCCAGCATCTTCACAAGGTCCTTTGCTGTTGTTCTGGGATTGATTTGCACTTTTCGCACCAAAGACGTTCATCTCTAGGAGACAGAACACATCTCCTTCCTAAGCGGTATGACGGCTGCGTGGTCCCATGGTGTTTATACTTGCGTACTATTGTTTGTACAGATGAAAGTGGTACCTTCAGGTTTTGGAAATTGCACCCAATGATGAACCAGACTTGTGGAGGTCTACAATTCTTTTTCTGAGGTCTTGGCTGATTTCTTTAGATTTTCCCATGATGTCAAGCAAAGAGGCACTGAGTTTGAAGGTAGGCCTTGAAATACATCCACAGGTACACCTCCAATTGACTCAAATTATGTCAATTAGCCTATCAGAAGCTTCTAAAGCCATGACATCATTTTCTGGAATTTTCCAAGCCTTTTAAAGGCACAGTCAACTTAGTGTATGTAAACTTTTGACCCACTGGAATTGTGATACAGTGACTTATAAGTGAAATAATCTGTCTGTAAACAATTGTTGGAAAACTGACTTGTAGATGTAGATGACTTGCCTAAACTATAGTTTGTTAATAAGACATTTGTGGAGTGGTTGTAAAACGAGTTTTAATGACTCCAACCTAAGTGTATGTAAACTTCCGACTTCAACTGTATGTATGTATGTATGTATGTGTATATAACTGGCAAATCTGGTGCAGTCCATGAGGAGGATGACTTCAACTGTGCGTATATATACAGTGGGGGAAAAAAGTATTTAGTCAGCCACCAATTGTGCAAGTTCTCCCACTTAAAAAGATGAGAGAGGCCTGTAATTTTCATCATAGGTACACGTCAACTATGACAGACAAATTGAGATTTTTTTTCTCCAGAAAATCACATTGTAGGATTTTTAATGAATTTATTTGCAAATTATGGTGGAAAATAAGTATTTGGTCACCTACAAACAAGCAAGATTTCTGGCTCTCACAGACCTAACTTCTTCTTTAAGAGGCTCCTCTGTCCTCCACTCGTTACCTGTATTAATGGCACCTGTTTGAACTTGTTATCAGTATAAAAGACACCTGTCCACAACCTCAAACAGTCACACTCCCAACTCCACTATGGCCAAGACCAAAGAGCTGTCAAAGGACACCAGAAACAAAATTGTAGACCTGCACCAGGCTGGGAAGACTGAATCTACAATAGGTAAGCAGCTTGGTTTGAAGAAATCAACTGTGGGAGCAATTATTAGGAAATGGAAGACATACAAGACCACTGATAATCTCCCTCGATCTGGGGCTCCACACAAGATCTCACCTTGTGGGGTCAAAATGATCACAAGAACGGTGAGCAAAAATCCCAGAACCACACGGGGGGACCTAGTGAATGACCTGCAGAGAGCTGGGACCAAAGTAACAAAGCCTACCATCAGTAACACACTACGCCGCCAGGGACTCAAATCCTGCAGTGCCAGACGTGTCCCCCTGCTTAAGCCAGTACATGTCCAGGCCCGTCTGAAGTTTGCTAGAGTGCATTTGGATGATCCAGAAGAGGATTGGGAGAATGTCAGATGAAACCAAAATAGAACTTTTTGGTAAAAACTCAACTCGTCGTGTTTGGAGGACAAAGAATGCTGAGTTGCATCCAAAGAACACCATACCTACTGTGAAGCATGGGGGTGGAAACATCATGCTTTGGGGCTGTTTTTCTGCAAAGGGACCAGGACGACTGATCCGTGTAAAGGAAAGAATGAATGGGGCCATGTATCGTGAGATTTTGAGTGAAAACCTCCTTCCATCAGCAAGGGCATTGAAGATGAAACGTGGCTGGGTCTTTCAGCATGACAATGATCCCAAACACACCGCCAGGGCAACGAAGGAGTGGCTTCGTAAGAAGGATTTCAAGGTCCTGGAGTGGCCTAGCCAGTCTCCAGATCTCAACCCCATAGAAAATCTTTGGAGGGAGTTGAAAGTCTGTGTTGCCCAGCGACAGCCCCAAAACATCACTGCTCTAGAGGAGATCTGCATGGAGGAATGGGCCAAAATACCAGCAACAGTGTGTGAAAACCTTGTGAAGACTTACAGAAAACGTTTGACCTGTGTCATTGCCAACAAAGGGTATATAACAAAGTATTGAGAAACTTTTGTTATTGACCAAATACGTATTTTCCACCATCATTTGCAAATAAATTCATTAAAAATCCTACAATGTGATTTTCTGGATTTTTTTTCTTATTTTGTCTGTCATAGTTGACGTGTACCTATGATGAAAATTACAGGCCTCTCTCATCTTTTTAAGTGGGAGAACTTGCACAATTGGTGGCTGACTAAATACTTTTTTCCCCCACTGTGTGTGTGTGTACAGTGAGGGAAAAAAGTATTTGATCCCCTACTGATTTTGTACGTTTGCCCACTGACAAAGAAATGATCAGTCTTTAATTTTAATGGTAGGTTTATTTGAACAGTGAGAGACAGAATAACAACCAAAAAATCCAGAAAAATGCATGTCAAAAATGTTATAAAT
Organism: Coregonus clupeaformis; assembly: GCF_020615455.1. Taxonomy (NCBI): domain Eukaryota; kingdom Metazoa; phylum Chordata; class Actinopteri; order Salmoniformes; family Salmonidae; genus Coregonus; species Coregonus clupeaformis. The sequence goes on from NC_059215.1 coordinate 25,601,573, forward strand.
TGATTTGCATTTTAATGAGGGAAATAAGTATTTGACCCCCTCTCAATCAGAAAGATTTCTGGCTCTCAGGTGTCTTTTATACAGGTAACGAGCTGAGATTAGGAGCACACTCTTAAAGGGAGTGCTGCTAATCTCAGCTTGTAACCTGTATAAAAGACACCTGTCCACAGAAGCAATCAATCAGATTTCAAACTCTCCACCATGGCCAAGACCAAAGAGCTCTCCAAGGATGTCAGGGACAAGATTGTAGACCTACACAAGGCTGGAATGGGCTACAAGACCATCGCCAAGCAGCTTGGTGAGAAGGTGACAACAGTTAGTGCGATTATTCGCAAATGGAAGAAACACAAAATAACTGTCAATCTCCCTCGGCCTGGGGCTCCATGGAAGATCTCACCTCGTGGAGTTGCAATGATCATGAGAACGGTGAGGAATCAGCCCAGAACTACATTGGAGGATCTTGTCAATGATCTCAAGGCAGCTGGGACCATAGTCACCAAGAAAACAATTGGTAACACACTACGCCGTGAAGGACTGAAATCCTGCAGCGCCCGCAAGGTCCCCCTGCTCAAGAAAGCACATATACAGGCCCGTCTGAAGTTTGCCAATGAACATCTGAATGATTCAGAGGAGAACTGGATCAAAGTGTTGTGGTCAGATGACACCACAAACGAGCTCTTTGGCATCAACTCAACTCGCTGTGTTTGGAGGAGGAAGAATGCTGCCTATGACACCAAGAACACCATCCCCACTGTCAAACATGGAGGTGGAAACGTTATGCTTTGGGGGTGTTTTTCTGCTAAGGGGACAGGACAACTTCACTGCATCAAAGGGACGATGGACGGGGCCATGTACGTCAAATCTTGGGTGAGAACCTCCTTCCCTCAGCCAGGGCATTGAAAACGGGTCGTGGATGGGTATTCCAGCATGACAATGACCCAAAACTCACAGCCAAGGCAACAAAGGAGTGGCTCAAGAAGAAGCACATTAAGGTCCTGGAGTGGCCTAGCCAGTCTCCAGACCTTAATCCCATAGAAAATCTGTGGAGGGAGCTGAAGTTTCGAGTTGCCAAACGTCAGCCTTGAAACCTTAATGACTTGGAGAAGATCTGCAAAGAAGAGTGGGACAAAATCCCTCCTGAGATGTGTGCAAACCTGGTGGCCAACTACAAGAAACGTCTGACCTCTGTGATTGGCAACAAGGGTTTTGCCACCAAGTACTAAGTAATGTTTTGCAGAGGGGTCAAATACTTATTTCCCTCATTAAAATGGAAATCAATTTATAACATTTCTGACATGCGTTTTTCTTGATTTTGTTGTTGTTATTCTGTCTCTCACTGTTCAAATAAACCTACCATTAAAATTATAGACTGATCATTTCTTTGTCAGTGGGCAAACGTACAAAATCAGCAGGGGATCAAATACTTATTTCCCTCACTGTATATGTATATATATATATATATATATATATATATATATATATATATATATATATATATATATATATATATATATATATATATATATATATATATATATATATATATATATATGTATGTATGTATGTATGTATGTGTATATATATATATATATATATATATATATATATATATATATATATATATATTTATATATATATATATATATATATATAGCTCAGGCTCTCTAATTGGGCTACTTTTGCAAAACATTTTGTTGTCTGAGTGAGGGGAATGCTGTAAATCGAGAGGAGTCTATGTGTTCTGAAAGACAAGATGTTGAGGATTCTAATAAATACCGCTTTGACGTCTTGAACAGAATGAGCCTGTTTGTCGTATTGTTTAGAAAATTTACCACGGAACCCACACTTGAATGCACTCATGACTCCCATTCTAGGTGCACCAAAATTACTAATTGGTTTTCTGAAGTGCCTTGTGAAAGCCTAACACTGTAAGATCGTATTTTATGACTTAGCTAGACATGTTGGCAATAGAATAAGCTTTCAAATGATGCCCACCTGGCCCAGATTGCGATTTATAATGGAACGTATTTGGATTGCGTAAACAACAACAGTAATTGTGTGATGGTGGGGAGGCAGGGCTATGTTCCAAAAAACTACAAGTTTGCTTGCTTCAGTTCCTCAACGCCACAGCTAGGAGAGTGTTCTCTTTCAATTGCTACCATGGTTATGCATATGCTTTTTATATTTCTTCTGTTAGAAACGTTTACATTTGGCCCTGTCCATATAGGCCTATTCCCACAAGCGTAAAGGGTTAACTCTTCAAACCTGATTTGAAGTACAGGGCTCTGGGGTGACTTGGTTATGCTTCTACCATAGTTGCTGGAATTATGCAGGAAAGAATCATGTGAAAATAAAATATCTTAGCCAGCACAGTACAGTTAGGGTATGCCCTATAGTGTGAATCAGGCATTGGACAGCAGCTCTTCAGTTACCCAGACATCTGCCTACAGCAGACAGAGAAGCAGGATCAAACAAAGAAAGCTGAAACCCCGTTCTCGCTAACGGCCACCAAAGGCAAAGAAAATCATTCTGTCCACTTCTCCAGTTATATTTCCCAGGTGGAGATCTCATATACCCCAGACAGAGAAAATGCATTATTTTAATTTCCTCATTGTGATGTAAATGTATTACATAATTTTGCAAATGCCAATATAACTTAATCTTCAGATCTTTTTTAATGATTTTAGTGATGATTAAATTGCAAAGAGCTCCCTAATGGAGAATGGGGGGGGGGGGGCTCATTTTTTTATTCTTTTGTGGACTGAAAGGATTTTATTTCCGTCGCCATATGCTTCCATGGGTATGTGTCTCTCGTCTTTAATGAGCATCATAATCTAAACAAAGACGAATAATTACAACTTTCAATGAGCGTCTGAGAAAAGGCCGTCATTGTTCATTCCGAGCTCAACCAAAACACAACAGTAGAGAGCCGAAAACAAATATACTGACGTGGCTCACGTGACAAAAGAACAGGGTCGTGTTCAGTAGGGCATACTGTAGCAAAACACTTTGCAGCAGAAAAACGAAAACAAGCATCTCTTATTGGATACGTTCAGTTAAGTACCTCCCAATTTCAAAACTTTTCCTCCCTACTGAACACGACTCTGGTGCCCTTACTTCCAATCAGCTGGCTCCATTGAGGATCTTTGCTGGGGAGAGGTATAAGGGCTAAGTTGTGGACCATAAGGCTCTTTCCTCTGTATTGCAATGTGTAGCATCACCGGCTAGCTCCTGCTACCTTTTTACCTCCAGTTTCCCATGTGATATCCCTGAGTGTGCTACTGGGCTTCCTGGGTTTCCCTTCCTCCTGCCTTCTGACAGAAAAACCCCATTGGTGAGATGGCCTTTTAACTTGGGCCATTCCCCTGGGCTTTGGACCATTCTACTCCACACAGCAGGCCTCCCGACAGTACTGTGTGATCCCAAATGGCACCCTATTCCCTATTTAGTGCATTACATTTGACCAGGGCCTATAGGGCTCTGGTCGAAAGAAATTCACTAAATAGGGAATAGGATGCCATTTGGTACGCAGAAACTGAGTTGCAAGAGAGCCAAGGGGGATGAGGTTTGCTTCAATTGAGACCACTATTCTTATTTGCTGTATTATACAGGGCGGTGGGAATGGCAGAGAGACGAGAAGAGGGTTGTGAGAGACGAGAAGAAGCGATTTGTTGAGCCATCTGTATACACATCAGAGTCTGACATCCATGTGGAGCTAGTCATTACAATATCAACATGTGTTATGTGTGACATTAACACAAACACACTTAATTTCTTCTCTGAAATGTCTCTGAAATTAGAGAGAAATGACTGCCTGTTAACCAAATTATTTGAGAAGCATTGCGTCACCAAAGTACCTGTGTGAGTGTGATGCAGAAGACCCATAATTGCATTCCCAAAAGGTGTCAAATGAGCATTTACAGGCCATCTACAAACCCATCTTGATCAACAAGAATCAATCTAGCCCTCTTTTTGGCATCTTTAAGAGGGGCTCTAAAAGTTATTGGAAAATCAACAACATGTGTGATGCCAAGAGGCCTGCCACCTACAGTATTTAAATGCTCCAAGGGCTTCAAATGGCCATGAAAATGGTTGAATAATTGAAAGCAAATATTGGCCAGCCTGTCATCAATGGCGGGCCCTGAGTGCCAGGAAGTGGCCACCGCCATGTGCTGAGCTCGTGCAGTCAGGCTGCACTGTCCAATAAGCAATAATGTGTCCCTGAACTCCGGACTCATCTGACCACAGCAGACACAACGGTGGCAGATTATTGAGTGAGACATGGAAGAGCTGCGTCCCAAATGGCACCCTATGCAATACTTTTGACCAGGGCCCATAGGGACCCTGGTCAAAAGTAGTGCACTATACTGTATATAGGGAACAGGGTCCATTTGGGGCACAAGCCCATATCTCCATTTCACCATAGAATGAAAAAACATGTTTTAGTACCCTGGGAGAGGTTCCCATTTTCCCTTTTCACCTTGAAATGTACAGTCCTCTTAAATATATGTGCATGTTAATGGCGTTGGACTTCTTTAATGTTGTTGTGTGTGCGGCACTATGAAAGGGCTTATTTACTTTACATCAAAATAAAATGCATAGAAATTCATAAAACTGTTTGGTTTTCTTGTCGAATTAAAGCTTGCTCCGCTATTGTGTGCTCTGATCCGTTGATTGTTCAGAAAAAGGCGACAACAAATGAAAGACCCCTCATATCCATTTAGAAAAGAGAGAACAAGGTGAAACAGATTTTTACATATAAAAAGGAAAAGCCTACAAAAAGGGATTGCGGAAATTTATTACGGGTTTCCAAACCTGTGGAATGACCCCTGGACCCCCATTTCAGATCGACCTGGCGAGGAGATTAATTTTTTAAGACATAAATTACATCTAATGACGACACCGTAAAAAATAACAATAATGGAAAGCTATTCTGTATTTCATTATACTGTATTTGGTGCACCTGATACACGCTGCGCCTGTTTATGAGTCGCCGTATTAGCAGATGCTCAGCCGAAGCATTTGCTGTGACCTTGCCATTCTCATTGGGGCATGAAATTACGGTGCTGGCACCTCGATATTACAGCTATAAATACTGTAAACCGCATATCTGGCCTACGTTTTCTATTGTCTTTCAACATAAACCTGATCGGTATTTATTTAAAGGAAAACCCATTGCTCGTCACATTATTTACGGCTCTATTTTCAGTAGGCTCTTATTCTCAGGGCATTTTTTTAAGGGCAAAGGAGGCGGCGAGGCCCCGCCGCCATAAAACACATTTCTCCAATTCTGGCACTTCTGAACTTTATGGGTTAAGACCCGGTCCGGACAGCCAATTATAAAAATTGCTTACTAAAATATTTTGGGTGCTAAAAGGTGAATGCTTTTTTACTGTCCTACAAGGTGAATTATTAAGTTGCCCTTGAATGAAAATTACTTACATTTTGAATATGACATTTTTTAAATATATATGTCAGGGGTCATAAATAGATGGAGGGCAATGGGTTATTGAAAGCCGGAGTGCAACTTTAACCTGTTTCTCATGCTGCGCTGGCACGGAGGAGATTCTAGTCATGTCATTTGGTGTCTCTGAGAATGGCACTATTGCTGCTTGAAAATGGCATGCCCTAAATAATGACCACTCTCATAGCTTATTCATTTATGTATTAAAAAAGAAGACTCTCCTCTCATTTCCCTGCTTTATCGCCTTGTACTGATGACAAAGTGGGAGAGAGCCGGGGCTAGGTGGCGCCGTGGAGTAATTTATAACCACATCAATCCCTTTACCTTCTATGCAGGCCTTGGTCATTGCCACTTTTGTCCGAGAGGTGAGTCGCATAACCCCACTTGCAAACAACATCCTATTAATATCCGGAATGATGAACCTTATCCTTACCTTCATATCAATAATGGTAATCCAATGGTAATCCTGTGTTCCCCATGACCCTCTATCAATGGCCCACTACACAGGGATAAACCTATTATATAGTTACCTGCTATATTACTTCTTCAGCTTATTGAGCCAAATAACTACTGGAAGCTTATTTTCATCATAAAAAGTAGTGCTTTTTTTTACACACTTTTTAAAAGTCTATATGATTATTCTGAATATGATGCCACAGTAGACATCCCCAGACTACCAGTCATTTTGAAACGTAATTCTATGCAATCAGGGCAGTTACTGCTTACCTTCTGCACATGTATCAGTGTCTCAGCTGAATGCCTGCTTTTGTTACACACCGCAAAACAAAGAATGCCACATGATCACAGTGACATGTCGAAAGAAGGCTAAGGGGTGCTTACACTGTCCCTGAAATTAGATTTTTTTTGTCATTACATGTAGCCTACGTGTGTGCGCTTGCTAATTGCAAAGGCAAAATGAGGCACAGAGCTCTTCAGATGCTGCAACTGTTAATTGTGGGGCCTAGCACAAAAGCCATTATGAGTCAGGAATACATTACACTTCATTTCAACTCATTACAAAAGAGAAAACATAACTTTTAGATGGCAATTTCCCCCAAATCGTGCCTGTTGTGATTGGAAAAACAACCCTTGATGCGGGCTATGTGGACTTATTCATCTTGACCAAAGGGGGGTTGTTAAGCCTATGTACTGTTTATGGCACTATATAAGACTATAGCTTGGCACCGATTATATCCATTATTTTGCATGTAAGTAGGGACAACATGAGTTGTCTATTTTTCACTATATCAAGTCAAATGAACGTGGAAAATATCCTTTCGAAAATACCCCTCTGTACATGCTGTAGGTTTAACGTTCAAGATCTCAAAACAAGTCAACTACCTGACACATAGCTATCAGCGAACATGGATAATTAAATATTGACTTAAATAAACCTATTTTTACTAGTTCTGGAGTGTCAAAGTTTCTAACATCTCCCGGAATAAGATATTTTAGACAGTTTATTAATCGAAGAGTCATATCAGGGCTGTGAGAAATACTTCAGTACATTTCCCATTCATTCAGTGACATTGACCGTATGCAAAACACAAAATGACTTTTTCAATGCATATTGAAATAGACCACATTATTAGGATCTCCTTGGGAAAAAAGCAGAGAAATAACAAGAGGCATCCTTCAGCGCAGATTACGGCACAAATCTGCAAGGAAATAATAATGTGGAGGCGAGATTATTGTGTAAAGAATCTGCAACATGCAATCAAAGTGTGCCCTATTTTCCCCTTCATCAGCTGGCCAGCATAAGTACTGGCAGAGAGAGGAATCCAATTTAATTTCCACTCTACTGGGAGATGGTATTGTTTCATTTTATGTGTGCTTTGACATTTCTGCCTGTTAATATAGAGTAAAATCGGGAAGTATTTACATAAATATGACATTAAACTCTATTAGAAATTAAGAGTGACATATATTTGTGCTCATAGCAGAAGGGAGGAGGTAATTGAGTTCCAGGGTCAAAAGGTTGAGAGAAGTGTTTGGTAGGCTGTGGATACATGGAGAGAGGAGGAGGCAGTGACTATTGGACTGTCATCTTCTCCATCATCATGTTTGCCTTTGCTCGTAAAGGATGAGACAGACAATGGGCCAATAGTCACCACTTTCATTGGTATGGGGTGTGGCCTTCTGCAAATTAAATAGGGGTTGACTCATTTCGATACTGGTCTTACATGTGAATGTAGGCCTATTCATTAATTGTTTTTGAGCAGAATAAGTTACATATAAACACCTTTAATAAGAATATACAGTTATTATGAAAGTATACTTTCTAACTGAACATAACTAAGATAAATTGTTCATTAAAGGGATAGTTTTTTTTTATCATTAGCTTGCTTCCGAATTACCTAGGGTGTTGTCATTTCAACCGACTCGTTTTTATATCTGTTATTTAGTCCAGAATAATCTGGTTAGCATTTTTTTGAGAATATAGCAATGCTAGTGGAAACGGATTGTACCAGTTAGCAAGTCATTCAAAAGCATGATTCAAGCAGGAGTGGTTCAAATCGGCGTTTATTACTGATAAAAGCAGAGCTGTTTCTCCACGCTTTTGAATGCCACCACTAACTGATACAATCCACTTCCACTAGCATTGCTACATTATCCCCAAAATGCTAACCAGGAGATTCTGGACATTGTTGAACCAGCTAACGAATTTAAAAATGGTTTGGACAGTAAATCAGTCAACACCCTAGGTAAATAAGAGGTAAACTATTACCATAAACTTTAAATATGCCTTTGAGCAACATGAACCAACTGTTAGCTTATTACGTTAACCATTTCAACACCAGTAGGCAACAGTGCCTAAAATGTTGTAAGAGAATTCTAAATTCTAACCCACTGACTTTGAATTGTCTGTTATTCTGAAAATTCCAGTTCAACATTTTTAGAGCACACCATCAGTTATTAAACCAATAGCAAGTCATTGACATTTAGAGATGTTCTTGATATGATTTCAAATTCTAATAGTAGAGAAAATAGTGAAAAATTTGTACAGTTTACTTTTTCCCTATCATGATGGGAAAGGATCCAAAATAGCATGCCAATGATTTGAGATTTAAACATGTTTTAGTCTTATTTCAAACCATTTGATAAACAATAGGACTTATCACATGAAAGACACGTGAAGAAAATGTACTTTGTAATAATATGAGACATAACATACTCAAATGACACACGCTTAAAACAACAGGAGGTCAAAACCTGAGAATTATACCTGGTGTTGATAAGGTTTTAATAACCTCTGCATTCTTGCCAATAATGCAGGCAACATCGTCAAACTCAGGCCTATTATGCACTCCTTTCTGACTCCAATCTTTCTTTATCTGATACTCTACCACCCAAAATATCTGCTAAATCCAACAAGAGCAAGAATGACGTGCATAACTCATTGGGAAGTCTTCTGCAATAACATGAATAAGGGCAAGGCGAACTTGCTTTAGTGAACTCAGCAGGACCGTGAAAAAATGAACATTTTATATGAAATTTAATAAACTGAAATTGGTTTAAGATTAGTCAGCACTTTGTCTAGAAGATTAGTTTCCCTCCTACCCTTCAACACATGCAAGGCGCTTACAAAGTGATACAGCATTGTGACATAATTACATTGTTCAAGGTGAAGCTCAGAAGAAATGGCTTTTTGCTGACAAGGCAATTTGAGAACATGCACATTTACAAATATCACAGTAACCTGGTGCTACTCAAAGGCAGTCCAGGGCAAAGAAACCCAAAGAAAACAACACTTGCGTCAATACAATTTTGGGGTCACAGGGAAAAAAGACCCTGGACCGACAGGTGTCTGTTTAGCAATATTACTGTCGGGGTGTGAACTGGCTGAAGTGCTTTCTGTAGGCAACATTACCATTTACACTGAACAAAAATATAAACACAACATGCAACAATTTCAAAGATTTGACTGAGTAAGGAAAACAGTCAAATGAAATAAATAGATTAGGCCTTAATCTATGGCTTTCACATGACTGGGAATACAGACATGCATCTGTTGGTCACAGATACTGTACCTTTTCTTGAAAGGTAGGGGCGTGGATCAGAAAACCAGTCATTATCTGGTGTGACCATAATTTGCCTCATTCAGCGCAACACCTAATTCTCATAAAGTTGAACAGGCTGTTGATTTTGGCTTGTGGAATGTTGTCCCTCTCCTCTTCAATGGCTGTGCGAAGTTGCTGGATATTGGCAGGAACTGGAACACGCTGTCGTACACGTTGATCCAGAGCATCCCAAACATGCTCAATGGGTGACATGTCTGGCGAGTATACAGGCAATGGAAGAACTGGGACATTTTCAGCTTCCAGGAATTGCGTAAAGATCCTTGCGACAAGGGGCTGCGAGTTATCATGCTGAAACATGAGGTGATGGCGGCGGATGAATGGCACGACAATGGGCCTCAGGATTTCGTCACGGTATCTCTGTGCATTCAAATTGCCATTGATAAAATGCAATTGTGTTTGTTGTCCATAGTTTATGCCTGCCCATACCATAACCCCACCGCCACCATGGGACACTCTGTTCACAACGTTGACACCAGCAAACAGATAGCCCACACGATGCCATACACGCTGTCTGCCATCTGCCCGGTACAGTGATACTGGAATTCATCCGTGAAGAGCACAATTCTCCAGCGTGCCAATGGCTATTGAAGGTGAGGACGACGAGCACACGGAGGGGCTTCCCTGAGATGGTTTCTGACAGTTTGTGCCGAAATTCTTTGGTTGTGCAAACCCACAGTTTCATCAGCTGTCCGGGTGGCTGGTCTCATATGTTTCCGCAGGTGAAAAAGCCGGATGTGGAGGTCCTGGGCTGGCGTGGTTACACGTGGTCTGCGGTTGTGAGGCCGGTTGGACGTTCTGCCAAATTCTCTAAAACAAAGTTGAAGGTGGCTTATGGTAGAGAAATGAACATTCAATTCTCTGGAAACAGCTCTGGTGGACATTCCTGCAGTCAGCATGCCAATTGCACGCTCGCTCAAAACTTGAGACATCTGTGGCATTGTGTTATGTGACAAAACTGCACATTTTAGAGTGGCCTTTTAGTGTCCCCCGCACAATGTGCACCTGTGTAATGATCATGCTGTTCAATCAGCTTCTTGATATGCCACACCTGTCAGGTGGATGGATTATCTTGGCAAATGAGTAATGCTCACTAACAGGGATATAAACAAATGTGTACACAAAATTAGAGAGAAATAAGGTTTATGTGCGTATGGGAAATTTCTGTGATCTTTTATTTCAGCTCATGAAACATGGGACCAAAATTTTACATATTTTTGTTCAGTATAGTTTGGTCATCATCCCTCAAGCATGACCAAATTACTCTTTTGCCCAAACGAAACGTGCCAGGTTTTGTGTTTGCTTTTTATGTTTTCTCCCAATCTCATGTGTATCCATGTGCCTTTACAATTTCATTAAAAACTTAAATGACTAAAACCAAATATAAAGTATGAAGAAAAGATAATGGACCTTTATATGTTTTAAATAAGATCATCTTTGAGAACGAACAAATCACCGAAATAAAAGCTAAACAGTCAAGGAGAATCTAAAATTCAAAAAATTATGCATTCACAACTATTTTTGTCATGGCATGGAGCCCCCATTGATTTTGTTATAATGTTTGAGTCACGCAGATGGCATAAGCCATGGCAAAATGTGTAGAATTGCAGTAAATTAGCTTTAAAACCACACAATTTGTCACTGCGGTCAACTGGAGGGCCTCGAAAATGCCCCCACAACGCCCACCACCTGCCCTATTCTGAACCAGAATCTTTTTTTTTTAACTAATCAAATTTCAGAAAGAAAAAAAGCTTTTATTTAAAATAATTATTAATTGAACTTTAAAATAAAAGGACCATAATGGAACATACATATTTTATGTACTTAAAGTTCCTAGGGAACAATTAAAAACATACAGTACCAGTCAAATGTTTTGACACACCTACTCATTCAAGGGTTTTTCTTTATTTTTACTATTTTCTACATTGTAAAATAATAGTGAAGACATCAAAACTATGAAATAACACATATGGAATCATGTAGTAATCAAAAAAGTGTTAAACAAATTCAAATATATTTTATATTTGAGATTCTTCAAAGTAGCCACCCTTTGCCTTGATGACAGCTTTGCACACTCTTGGCATTCTCTCAACCAGCTTCACCTGGAATGCTTTTCCAACAGTCTTGAAGGAGTTCCCACATATGCTGAGCACTTGTTGGCTGCTTTTCCTTCACTCTGTCGTCCGACACATTCCAAACCATCTTAATTGGGTAGAGGTCGAAGGATTGTGGAGGCCAGGTCATCTGATGCAGTTCTCCACTACTCTACTTCTTGGTAAAATAGCCCTTACACGGCCTGGAGGTGTGTTGGGTCATTGTCCTGTTGAAAAACAAATGATAGTCCCACTAAGCCCAAACCAGATGGGATGGCGTATCGCTGCAGAATGTTGTGGTAGCCATGGAGGTTAAGTGTGCCTTGAATTCTAAATAAATCACAGACAGTGTCACCAGCAAAGCACCCCGTCACCATAACACCTCCTCCTCCATGCTTTACGGTGGGAACTACACATGCGGAGATCATCCGTTCACCCACACCGTGTCTAACAAAGACAAGGAGGTTGGAACCAAACATTTCCAATTTGTACTCCAGACCAAAGGACACATTTCCACCGGTCTAATGTCCATTGCTCGTGTTTCTTGGCCCAAGCAGGTCTCATCTTCTTAATGGTGTCCTTTAGTAGTGGTTTCTTTGCAGCAATTCGACCATGAAGGCCTGATTCACACAGTCCTCTCTGAACAGTTGATGTTGAGACATATCTGTGACTTTAACTCTGAAGCATTTATTTGGGCTGCAATTTCTGAGGCTGGTAACTCTAATGAACTTATCCTCTGCAGCAGAGGTAACTCTGGGTCTTCCATTCCTGTGGCGGTCCTCATGAGAGCCAGTTTCATCATAGCGCTTGATGGTTTTTGCGACTGCACTTGAAGAAACGTTCAAAGTTCTTGAAAACTCCTCCGCACACTCCACTGGCTTCCAGTTGAAGCCCGCATCTGCTACAAGACCATGGTGCTTGCCTACGGAGCTGTGAGGGGAACGGCACCTCCGTACCTTCAGGCTCTGATCAGTCCCTACACCCAAATGAGGGCATTGCGTTCATCCACCTCTGGCCTGCTGGCCCCCCTACCTCTGCGGAAGCACAGTTCCCACTCAGCCCAGTCAAAACTGTTCGCTGCTCTGGCACCCCAATGGTGGAACAAGCTCCCTCACGACGCCAGGACAGCGGAGTCACTCACCACCTTCCGGAGACACTTGAAACCCCACCTCTTTAAGGAATACCTGGGATAGGATAAAAATAATCCTTCTACCCTCCCCTTACCCCCCCAATTTATATGGCACCACAACAAACCTGTCAAGAGGGCCGCCCAACAAAACACACGGACCAGGCAAGGAGGGCATTAATCAGAGAGGCAACAAAGAGACCAAAGATAACCCTGAAGGAGCTGCAAAGCTCCACAGCGGAGATTGGAATATCTGTCCATAGGACCACTTTAAGCCGTACACTCCACAGAGCTGGGCTTTACAGAAGAGTGGCCAGAAAAAAGCCATTGCTTAAAGAAAAAAATAAGCAAACACGTTTGGTGTTTGCCAAAAGGTATGTGGGAGACTCCCCAAACATATGGAAGAAGGTACTCTGGTCAGATGCGACTAAAATTGAGCTTTTTGGACATCAAGGAAAACGCTATGTCTGGCGCAAACCAAACACCTCTCATCACCCCGAAAACACCATCCCCTCAGTGAAGCATGATGGTGGCAGCATAATGCTGTGGGGATGTTTTTCCATCGGCAGGGACTGGGAAACTGGTCAGAATTGAAGGAATGATGGATGGCACTAAATACAGGGAAATTCTTGATGGAAACCTGTTTCAGTCTTCCAGAGATTTGAGACTAGAAGGGAGGTTCACCTTCCAGCAGGACAATGACCCTAAACATACTGCTAAAGCAACACTTGAGTGGTTTAAGGGGAAACATTTAAATGTCTTGGAATGGCCTAGTCAAAGCCCAGACCTCAATCCAATTGAGAATCTGTGGTATGACTTAAAGATTGCTGTACACCAGCGGAACCCATCCAACTTGAAGGAGCTGGAGCAGTTTCGCTTTGAAGAATGGGCAAAAATCCCAGTGGCTAGATGTGCCAAGCTTATAGAGACATACACCAAGAGACTTGCAGCTGTAATTGCTGCAAAAGGTGGCTCTACAAAGTATTGACTTTGGGGAGGTGAATAGTTATGCACGCTCAAGTTCTGTTTTTTTGTCTTATTTCTTGTTTGTTTCACACAAAAAAAAAATATTTTGCATCTTCAAAGTGGTAGGCATGTTGTGTAAATCAAATGATACAACCCCCCAAAAAATCCATTTTAATTCCAGGTCGTAAGGCACCAGTCTCAACGTCAACAGTGAAGAGGTGACTCCGGTATGCTGACCTTCTAGGCAGAGATGCAAAGAAAAAGCCATATCTCAGACTGCCCATCTTAATCTTTTGTTTTTATTGGCCAGTCTGAGATATGGCTTTTTCTTTGTATCTCTGCCTAGAAGGTCAGCATCCCGGAGTCGCCTCTTCACTGTTGACGTTGAGACTGGTGTTTTGCGGGTACTATTTAATGAAGTTGCCAGTTAAGGACCTGTGAGGCGTCTGTTTCTCAAACTAGACACTCTAATGTATTTGTTATCTTACGTACCATACGGTCAAGCTGCTCTCACAACAGCTCAATAGGGTTGAGATCCGGTGACTGTGCTGGCCACTCCATTATAGACAGAACACCAGCTGACTGCTTCTTCCCTAAATAGTTATTGCATAGTTTGGAGCTGTGCTTTGGGCCATTGTCCTGATGTAGGAGGAAATTGGCTCCAATCAAGCACCGTCCACAGGGTATGGCATGGCGTTGCAAAATGGAGTGATAGCCTTCGTTCTTCAAGATCCCTTTTAACTTGTACAAATCTCCCACTTTACCACCACCAAAGCACACCCAGACCATCACAACTTTACCACCACCAAAGCACACCCAGACCATCACATTGCCTCCACCATGCTTGACAGACGGCATCAAGCACTCCTCCAGCATCTTTCATTTGGTCTGCGTCTCACAAATGTTCTTCTTTGTGATCCGAACACCTCAAACTTCGATTAGTCTGTCCATTACACTTTTTTCCTATATTCCTCTGACCAGTGTCTGTTATTTTGCCCATCTTAATCTTTTCTTTCTATTGGCCAGTCTGAGATATGGCTTTTTCTTTGCAACTCTGCCTAGATGGTCAGCATCCCGGAGTCGCCTCTTCACTGTTGACGTTGAGACTGGTGTTTTGCGGGTACTATTTAATGAAGCTGCCAGTTGAGGACCTGTGAGGCGCCTGTTTCTCAAACTAGACACTAATGTATTTGTCCTCTTGCTCAGTTGTGCACCAGGACCTCCCACTCCTCTTTCTATTCTGGTTAGAGCCAGTTTGCGCTGTTCTGTGAAGGGAGTAGTACACAGCGTTGTACGAGATCTTCAGTTTCTTGGCAATTGCTCGCATGGAATAGCCTTCATTTCTCAGAACAAGACTGTGGTCCCAGCTCTCTTCAGGTCATTGACCAGGTCCTGCCGTGTAGTTCTGGGCCGATCCCTCACCTTCCTCATGATCATTGATGCCCCACAAGGTGAGATCTTGCATGGAGCCCCAGACCGAGGGTGATTGACCGTCATCTTGAACTTCTTCCATTTTCTAATAATTGCGCCAACAGTTGTTGCCTTCTCACCAAGCTGCTTGCCTATTGTCCTGTAGCCCATCCCAGCCTTGTGCAGGTCTACAATTTTATCCCTGATGTCCTTACACAGCTCTCTGGTCTTGGCCATTGTGGAGAGGTTGAAGTCTGTTTGATTGAGTGTGTGGACAGGTGTCTTTTATACAGGTAACGAGTTCAAACAGGTGCAGTTAATACAGGTAATGAGTGGAGAACAGGAGGGCTTCTTAAAGAAAAACTAACAGGTCTGTGAGAGCTGGAATTCTTACTGGTTGGTAGGTGATCAAATACTTATGTCATGCAATAAAATGCAAATTAATTACTTAAAAATCATACAATGTGATTTTCTGGATTTTTGTTTTAGATTCCGTCTCTCACAGTTGAAGTGTACCTATGATAAAAATTACAGACCTCTACATGCTTTGTAAGTAGGGCAACCTGCAAAATCGGCAGTGTTTCAAATACTTGTTCTCCCCAGTGTGTATATATATATATATATATATATATATATATATATACACACAGTGGGGGAAAAAAAGTATTTAGTCAGCCACCAATTGTGCAAGTTCTCCCACTTAAAAAGATGAGAGAGGCCTGTAATTTTCATCATAGGTACACGTCAACTATGACAGACAAATTGAGTATTTATTTTCCAGAAAATCACATTGTAGGATTTTTTATGAATTTATTTGCAAATTATGGTGGAAAATAAGTATTTGGTCACCTACAAACAAGCAAGATTTCTGGCTCTCACAGACCTGTAACTTCTTCTTTAAGAGGCTCCTCTGTCCTCCACTCGTTACCTGTATTAATGGCACCTGTTTGAACTTGTTATCAGTATAAAAGACACCTGTCCACAACCTCAAACAGTCACACTCCAAACTCCACTATGGCCAAGACCAAAGAGCTGTCAAAGGACACCAGAAACAAAATTGTAGACCTGCACCAGGCTGGGAAGGCTGAATCTGCAATAGGTAAGCAGCTTGGTTTGAAGAAATCAACTGTGGGAGCAATTATTAGGAAATGGAAGACATACAAGACCACTGATAATCTCCCTCGATCTGGGGCTCCACGCAAGATCTCACCCCGTGGGGTCAAAATGATCACAAGAACGGTGAGCAAAAATCCCAGAACCTAGTGAATGACCTGCAGAGAGCTGGGACCAAAGTAACAAAGCCTACCATCAGTAACACACTACGCCGCCAGGGACTCAAATCCTGCAGTGCCAGACGTGTCCCCCTGCTTAAGCCAGTGCATGTCCAGGCCCGTCTGAAGTTTGCTAGAGTGCATTTGGATGATCCAGAAGAGGATTGGGAGAATGTCATATGGTCAGATGAAACCAAAATATAACTTTTTGGTAAAAACTCAACTTCGTCGTGTTTGGAGGACAAAGAATGCTGAGTTGCATCCAAAGAACACCATACCTACTGTGAAGCATGGGGGTGGAAACATCATGCTTTGGGGCTGTTTTTCTGCAAAGGGACCAGGACGACTGATCCGTGTAAAGGAAAGAATGAATGGGGCCATGTATCGTGAGATTTTGAGTGAAAACCTCCTTCCATCAGCAAGGGCATTGAAGATGAAACGTGGCTGGGTCTTTCAGCATGACAATGATCCCAAACACACCGCCCGGGCAACGAAGGAGTGGCTTCGTAAGAAGCATTTCAAGGTCCTGGAGTGGCCTAGCCAGTCTCCAGATCTCAACCCCATAGAACATCTTTGGAGGGAGTTGAAAGTCTGTGTTGCCCAGCGACAGCCCCAAAACATCAATGCTCTAGGGGAGATCTGCATGGAGGAATGGGCCAAAATACCAGCAACAGTGTGTGAAAACCTTGTGAAGACTTACAGAAAACGTTTGACCTGTGTCATTGCCAACAAAGGGTATATAACAAAGTATTGAGAAACTTTTGTTATTGACCAAATACTTATTTTCCACCATAATTTGCAAATAAATTCATTAAAAATCCTACAATGTGATTTTCTGGAATTTTTTTCCTCATTTTGTCAGTTATAGTTGACGTGTACCTATGATGAAAATTACAGGCCTCTCTCATCTTTTTAAGTGGGAGAACTTGCACAATTGGTGGCTGACTAAATACTTTTTTCCCCCACTGTATATATATATATATTTAAAAAGTGGACTGCATTTTGACTTCACCCTTTGCCAGTTTCAAAAAAATTGCATTGTTTAGTTGTGTAAGGGCAAATTGAGTTATTGCACACGCACACTTCACAGAGTAGGCGTTCCCTAATTGAAATATGCAAATAAATGCTAGAACGCGCCTATAGGATCTCACTAGCTCGTGCTTGGCTCTGCCCACTATGAATAATTTTCTCCCATTGGAAACGACAGGCTCTGGTCTATCTTGGGTTAGTTATAAAAATCTTTGTTGCGAGCGTCAAACAAAAAAAGGATATCAAAGAAGAAAAGAAAGTGGATACATTATTCTCATGAAGTGTGTAGTAAATGGCACTGGATTAAGAATAGTCCTTAGTTGCTGCTAATGAGAAGCACAAAGCAAGTACATTTCAAAAGATATTGGGAGTCATTATAGCCTGCTGATGTGTGTAGTAGCAGCCGGCAACAATGGATTTGGTTTCGGGTTACCTCTGGTCATGGAGCTTTTAGGCTCACTTTTCACTGCTTTGCTGCTCTAATGATAGAAGCCAAATCCCTGAGCTCTTACGATGAATTAGTCCCCAAGTACACAACTGTTTTGAAAAGAGGGCTCATAAAGAAAACGTGCTCATAAACAAGCACTGATCAGTTGTAGAACAATCTAAGCTGTTCCTAAACACAGCCAATATCCTGGGTGCCACTGCCAACTCTTCATGAACTACTAAAAGGGCCCAAGGCATCTCGATCATTAACAAGTCAGAGCAGCTTGTGAAGTTAGGGTATCTTTCTTATTCTGATGATATCCTATGTAACCTATGCATTAGGGGTAGTGCATATTAAAAAGAGTGTTATGACAACTCGCTGATGCTGTTTGCTGGGAGCATAAAATTACTTAGACACACAGACATATGATCATATCTAATATAATCATATCTAATAATCATAATATATTGTATTAAGAAACTGATGAGCCAGCAAACGGATTCCCTCTCCCTACCTAATTCCACCTTCTAATGTTGTGCCCTATATTTATTGTTGCGGCTAAATTAAGTAAAAGGCTTAAAAATGCTGAAAGGTAATTTCATTGACAATTCCATTGAAAGTACAGGAGGGTTTGTCAATATTAATTTTCCTGAGCCCAAAGAAGCGTCCTGACTGGTGGGTCATTTATCCACAGAGCTTGAATCATGCACTCTACAGCAAAATCGACCGCGATCCGACGCCCGGGGCAAAGAGCTATGGCCTCAACCTTTGACCCCTAAAAGCCAACCAACCCCCCAAAAAAGAACATTGCATGAACATCTCTGGCCAATGTCCATCAGAGTCCCAGCTTCAGCATCAACATGGATTTTGTGAACATCAATGCATATAAAATGGATATAGAGGCCCTGTTGGGACTGATTAGGCTTTTGCATTTTCATATGGTATTGGACAGATTTGAGAGATATTGCTGGGGATTTTCAATACAGTATTACTACAGTAATGAACTAGTATTTACATCAAAAACAACATGAGCCACAAACATCACTCACCTTTTTTCTTCAGGAAAGCTTTTCTGGTGTCCAGTGGACTTTGACGGACTTTCTGGTTCTGTAAAAATTTCACAGCTGTGGCTATCTGTGGAAGACAAAGAAAGAATGTAGAAAAGGTTGGAGTTCAACTTCAAGAATAAAGATTGTCCATCTTATGGCTGTATACAACAGCAAACAAACATTCTCACTCAGTCTAGACAGCAGTGGTAGCCTAGATTTGTTAAAACCCAGACATGGTATAAATTGATTTGTTTGAAAGTCACTTCTGAAAACTTCCCTGCATTGAGTATTAAGACCACCTGACCACTTTCCAGATAATTCCAGAGAATGACCAAATCAGCTGTTATAAAATTAGCCCATCAAAGAGTGCTGGACAAATGGAGTATGGAGCTTAATTCGCTATCATCCTCTTACAAGACAAACTTCCATCCTTAAGTGCGTGGGGGAAGAAAATCTATACTTAATGCAGAGGTGATCATTTGTATCTAATAACTTAAGAATCCTTGGCTGAAAACTTCTGTAATTCTTCCAGTTAAAAACGCACCATGATCAAATCACCAAAGCCTAAACGTTGTAATGACTCGAGACGTTAATGCACTAGAACGTTAAATGGCATCAGAACATCAGTAGTTTCAAGTGCATGGCATTCATCAATTCTATTATGTTTTCCTTCGAGATGCACCTTAATTTCCCCCACTCCAGTATGCTTTTCCAAGAATTAGAGAAAAAAACATCCTTAAATGCTATTAAAACATACATTTGAAGTGGGCACCTTGAAGTGGTGCCTCTTAAAACAGATAAACATGAAATAACATGGAGAACGGGGGAAACACACACTGGCAAGGAGGGCTTGGATGACTTGTTATCTCACCTGTGGTCCCCCGTGATTCAATTGTAAAAGTCATCCCTCTAATAGGTTAAAAGGTTTTGATTACTCTTCCTTTTCTTGGTGTGTTGAAAGATAAAATGTGATTGAGCACACTGCCAGTGAGTAATTCATTTTGGGTAATGCATTGCATATACTAAAGACCTGTTTCAATCCAAAATAATTACATTTTTAAACTTGTCTAAAAGGGCCAGCTATGGCAGGGAATCAGTCTAAAAAGCCATATTATTATTCTGTGACAAACAACAGTGTGGTAGGTGTGGGTGTGATGAAAACATACTACTCCTCAACATTTAAGTTTTGTCTCATAAAATGCATCCAAACTCAATGATACTGATCTATTCTCAGCCTTAGTCAACTGTATGTCAGAGAGGTAGAGAAATCTTTGAAAACATGACCCTTATTGTTTGGTTATTCCTACAGTGGCATAACATGACTTATTCTAAAATACTACGTTTAAAAAGGGGCCAAGTTGTATCATTTTATCAAAGGTGTAGACAAACCGTTCAGAAATATTTATTATCCATTTATTCACCATGATATTAGCATGACCTTTGATGTACACAAGGGTTACACAAGGGGTGTGGAAATTCCTGGATCTCTGTATGCTGAGGGCTTATTAAAGTCAATCACCCGGAACCTTCATTGTGACAAGCAGATTAAACCATTTGCATGGTGAACCACCGACTGATGTTTGAGGAGAACATATATCTGTTTGATAACAAGATGGAAATATTCCGGCTTTTGGGATTCTGAACGATCATTTACTGATTCAGTGAGTGAAAAGGCCATAAAATGTGCAACTAAATTAATCCAGGAAAATAGGTCATGAATGAAAACTAGAAAAGAATGGATAACAAATTGCTAATAAACTGAGGCTAATAAGGCTATAGCACTGCATTAATTGTAGTGACTGAAAGATTGAGGAAAATAACCTAATTGTGGAAGAATATGCTAAACTTCTTTACATTATTTCCTTAACCTATAAATATTGAACAATTGACAAGTATCTCATAATCTATGTTAAGACAAGAATGTTGTAATTTACAGCATGTGTCGACATCAAATTTTTTTTACGACATCGCAATAAAAAATTCAAAGATAGCTCAGTTTGAAAACTAATAAGGCAAAATGTCAATTTTAGTAAAATGGTTGCAGTATATCTTCAGGGAGAGGAAAAGTGCTGTTCTTAGCAGATGACATAGCTGGTTTGCACAAGTTCCACCCAGACATCTCAATCAATTATAACCACATTGCACAGATTTCAGTCTTGTCTTGTTATTGACTTATAGATCATCCCTGTTATAGTGTACGGTAGCACATAATTGGGCTTTTAAGGGGTGGGCTGTATGTTAGTACAAGGCACATTTGGTTTGGCAGGATAAATATCAATTGAAATTAAAATGGTGGGTGTGTCTGGCTTTTCCGAATACCGGTAAATACCTTTTGGTTAGTTGAACAATAATTTTCTAATGCTTCTTGTAAAGCTAAAATTGCTAATGCACCAAAGTGCTCCCTGTACTGACCAATAATCTTTACAAATGAGATAACCAATAAAGTGTCAGGTACAGCCGAAAAAGAGGCGAAAACTCAATCATAGGAAGAGATGAACACTAACCAATGTGCTTTAAGAGAGTGAAGTTGATGAGCGGACAAGATTACAGCATCATTATTGAGTTTGAATTGGACCCAAATTTGACCATGCACTTTTTTTTTTACCTTGAATCTTTACTTTAACATTTTGAAAAATGTCCAGCAAACCTAATTATGTTTGAACTAACCAGTAGAATGTTTTTTTCTCTCACTAGTAACAGCATTGAAGTAAAATATGGGTATAAACCTATGGAAATGTACCAATGCACCATTATCAGATTAATTTTGGACAAATAAAACCCTTGGAAAATACTGACTTTAACTGGCTGGGAGGGTACTGTGTTTTTATTTAGTAATTTAGTAAAAGTATGAATATATGAAACCATAAAAGTTCAAAGGGATGCGTGGCTTTGAAATGCTGCCATACAATGTCCATATTGAAAAATATGATTTCCTGAGTGACTATGTTTAGAGGTCATCTGGGGTTTCAAGAGTTTTCATTTTACTTTTCCAAGAGAAAAAGCACTCTTACAAAAGCTGAGAAGGGTAAGAGACTTACACAGAAAATGTAAGGGATCAATGTTAGAAAAGTAGAGGAGGAAGAGTGTGATGATTGAGTAAGACTTTTCATATAGAATGAACCATCACACTGAACAGGAACAGATTTTATCCAAACTGATGGTAGTCTATACGATAGCATGAAGGCACAGATGCAAAGTGAGGGAGGTGCCGAATTGATTTAATTATCAAAGCAAGACTACCCATAATGTGAACTTCGATAGCAAAAATTCCACAGGTCGTTGCTGTAAATGAAAATGTGTTCTCAGTCAACTTACCAGGTAAAATAAAAAAACGTATTAATGTACAACATTGTCACTGAGCACTAGATAGCTAATGTTAAAGGCCCATCGTATCAAATAAAATTGTATTTGTCACATGCTTCGTAAACAACAGGTGTAGACTAACAGTGAAATGCTTACTTACGGGTCCTTTTCCAACAATGCAGATTAGAGACTTACAAAAATAAACATTGAAATAGCAACACAAGGAATAAATACACAGTGAATAACGAATAACAATAACAAGTAAAAATAACGTGGTTATATACAGGGAGTAACAGTACTGATAGTCCTGAATGACAGTACCGGATAGTCCTGAATGAATCGTGAATAATGATGAGTGAGAAAGTTAGACACACAAATATATTACCCCCAAGACATGCTAACCTCTCACCATTACAATAACAGGGGAGGTTAGCATTTTTTGGGGGGAGGGGTATGATATTTGTGTGTCTAACTTTCTCACTCTTCATTATTCACGATTCATTCAGGACTATCCGTAATCATGGTAGCATCAACATTAATGTAGAAGTGTTTAGAAACATTCTATTCTTATTTACAATAAAAGTGACTCCAAAATGACAATACATTATTTACCATTAATTCCTATTGGGCACAAAATAATCTGAAGCACAACCAAAACAAACAGCAAAATCATCCAACAAGTTTGTAGAGTCACAAGCTTGATGTAATCATTGCGTGCTAGGAATATGGGACTGAATACTAAACTTTTGACTACTTTAATACACATAAGTTAATTTGTCCCAATACTTTTGGTCCCATAAAAATGGGGGGACTATGTACAAAAAGTGGTGTAATTTCTAAACAGTTCACCCGATATGGATGAAATTACCCCTTTGCTTCTTAGCCGCTAATGCTAATCGCTAGTTAGCTAGCTAATAAATGTACTGAGTCAGAGTAAACGTGGCATTTTCATTCATTGTCATGTCAAATAACACTGTTTTCAAAGTGGCCGCTATTACACTACATAGCCAAAGGTATGTGGACACACGCTCGTCGAACATCTCATTCCAAAATCCTGGCCATTAATATGGAGTTGGTCTCCCCTTTGCTGCTATAACAGCCTCCACTCTTCTGGGAAGGCTTTTCACTAGATGTTGGAACATTGCTGTGGGGACCATTCAGCCACAAGAGCATTAGTGACGTCGGGCACTGATGTTGGGCAATTAGGCCTGGCTCGCAGTCGGCGTTCCAAATCATCCCAAAGGTTTTCGATGGGGTTGAGGTCAGGGCTCTGTGCAGGCCAGTCATGTTCTTCCACGCTGATCTCGACACAACCCATTTCTGTATGGACCTCACTTTGTGCACGGGGGCATTGTCATGCTGAAACAGGAAAGGGCCTTCCCCAAACTGTTGCCACAAAGTTGGAAGCACAGAATCGCCTAGAATGTCATTGTATGCTGTAGCATTAAGATTTCCCTTCACTGGAACTAAAGGGCCTAGCCCAAACCATGAAAAACAGCCCCAGACCATTACTCCTCATCCACCAAACTTTACAGTTGGCACTATGCATTGGGGCAGGTAGCGTTCACCTGGCATCCGCTGTTAGACTGCCAGATGGTGAAGCGTGATTCATCACTCCAGAGTCCAATGGCGGCGAGCTATACACCACTCCAGCCGACGCTTGGCATTGTGCATGGTGATCTTAGGCTTGTATGCAGCTGCTCAGTCATGGAAACCCATTTCATGAAGCACCCGGTGAACAGTTATTGTGCTGACGTTGCTACCAGAGGCTGTTTGGAACTCGGTGGTGAGTGTTGCAACTGAGGACAGAAGATTTTTACACGCTACGCGCTTCAGCACTCGGCGGTCCCGTTCAGTGAGCTTATGTGGCCTAACACTTCGTGACTGAGCAGTTGTTGCTCCTAGACGTTTCTATTTCACAACAACAGCACTTACAGTTGACCAGGGTAGCTCTAGCAGGGCAGAAATTTGACAAACTGACTTGTTGGAAAGGTGGAGTCCTATGACGGTTCCACGTTGAAAGTCACTGAGCTCTTCTGTACGGCCCATTCTACTGCTAATGTTTGTCTATGGCGATTGCATGGCTGTGTACTCAATTTTATACACGTCAGCAACAGGTGTGGCTGAAATAGCCGAATCTACTAATTTGAAGGGGTGTTCACATACTTTTGACCATGTAGTGTATCTTTTCAACTATAGAATTAAAATAATTATAATTTTTCCATGATTCCAACCGTTCACTCAAGTGTTTTGATCTAAATCGCAAGTCAAATTGCAATTGCAACGTTTGGTTAAAAATAAGGCCTAGGATTTTTGCCCATATCGTGCAGCCCTACATGGCAGCGTGGAAATGATCTTAAATGAGTGCAGGAAATGGAGAAAAATATTTTGGGTTGAAGTTTAATTGAACAGTATAAAACAATCAAAATGGATGGAGAACCATTGAAATCACTTAGAATGTACAGTGCATTCGGAAAGTATTCAGACCCCTTGACTTTTCCCACATTTTGTTACGTTACAGCCTTATTCTAAAATGAATTCAAAAAAATAAATCCTCATCAATCTACACACAATATCCCATAATGACAAAGCAAAAACTGGTTTTTATAAATTTTGCTAATTAAAAAACAGAAATATTACATTTACATAATTATTCAGACCCTTTACGCAATACTTTGTTGAAGCACCTTTGGCAGCGATTACAGCCTTGAGTCTTCTTGGGTATGATGCTACAAGCTTGGCACACCTGTATTTGGGGAGTTTCTCCCATTCTTCTGCAGATCCTCTCCAGCTCTGTCAGGTTGGATGGGGAGCGTTGCTGCACAGCTATTTTCAGGTCTCTCCAGAGATGTTAGATCGGGTTCAAGTTCGGGCTCTGGCTGGGCCACTCAAGTATATTCAGAGACTTGTCCCGAAGCCAGTCCTGTGTTGTTTTGGCTGTGTGCTTAGGGTCATTGTCCTGTTGGAAGGTGAACCTTCGCCCCAGTCTGAGGTCCTGAGCGCTCTGGAGCAGGTTTTCATCAAGGATCTCTCTGTACTTTGTTCCGTTCATCTTTCCCTCAATCCTGACTTTTCTCACAGTCCGTGTCACTGAAAAACATCCCCACAACATGATGCTGTCACCACAATGCTTCACCGTAGGGATGGTGCCAGATTTCCTCCAGACGTGATAAATGGCATTCAGGTCAAAGAGTTCAATCTTGGTTTCATCAGACCAGAGAATCTTGTTTCTCATGGTCACTCGGCAAACTCCAAGTGGGCTGTCATGTGCCTTTTACTGGGGAGTGGCTTCCGTCTAGCTACTCTACCATACAGGCCTGATTGGTGGAGTGATGCAGAGATGGTTGGCCTTCTGGAAGGTTCTACCATCTCCACAGAGGAACTCTGGAGCTCTGTCAGAGTGACCATCGGGTTATTGGTCTCCTCCCTGACCAAGGCCCTTCTTCCCGGATTACTCAGTTTGGCCGGCGGCCAGCTCTAGGAAGAGTATTGGTGGTTCCAAACTGCTGCCATTTAAGAATGATGGAGGCCACTGTGTTCTTGGGGACCTTCAATGCTGCAGACATTTTTCCCCCAGATCTGTGCCTTCAACACAATCCTGTCTCGGAGCTCTACGGACAATTCCTTCGACCTCATGGTTATTTAATCAATTTTAGAATAAGGCTGTAACGTAACAAAATGTGTAAAAAAAATCAAGGGGTCTGAATACTTTCCAAAGGCACTGTACATATATACAGTACCAGTCAAAAGTTGAGACACACCTACACATTCAAGGGTTTTTCTTAATTTTTACTATTTTCTACATTGTAGAATAATAATGAAGACATCAAAACTATGAAATAACACATACAGAATCATTTAGTAACAAAAAAAGTGTTAAACAAATCAAAATATATTTTAGATTTTAGATTCTTCAAAGTAGCCACCCTTTGCCTTGACAGCTTTGCACATTCTTGGCATTGATGATCCAGAGGAGGAATGGGAGAAGGTCATGTGGTCTGATGAGACAAAAATAGAGCTTTTTGGTCTAAACTCCACTCGCCGTGTTTGGAGGAAGAAGAAGGATGAGTACAACCCCAAGAACACCATCCCAACCGTGAAGCATGGAGGTGGAAACATTATTCTTTGGGGATGCTTTTCTGCAAAGGGGACAGGACGACTGCACCGTATTGAGGGGAGGATGGATGGGGCCATGTATCGCGAGATCTTGGCCAACAACCTCCTTCCCTCAGTAAGAGCATTGAAGATGGGTTGTGGCTGGGTCTTAAAGCATGACAACGACCTGAAACACACAGCCAGGGCAACTAAGGAGTAGCTCCGTAAGAAGCATCTCAAGGTCCTGGAGTGGCCTAGCCAGTCTCCAGACCTGAACCCAATAGAACATCTTTGGAGGGAGCTGAAAGTCTGTATTGCCCAGCGACAGCCCCGAAACCTGAAGGATCTGGAGAAGGTCTGTATGGAGGAGTGGGTCAAAATCCCTGCTGCAGTGTGTGCAAACCTGGTCAAGACCTATAGGAAACGTATGATCTCTGTAATTGCAAACAAAGGTTTCTGTACCAAATATTAAGTTCTGCTTTTCTGATGTATCAAATACTTATGTCATGCAATAAAATGCAAATGATTTACTTAAAAATCATACAATGTGATTTTCTGGATTTTTCCGTCTCTCACAGTTGAAGTGTACCTATGATAAAAATTACAGACCTCTACATGCTTTGTAAGTAGGAAAACCTGCAAAATCGGCAGTGTATCAAATAGTTGTTCTCCCCACTGTATGTATGTATGTATGTATGTATGTATGTATGTATGTATGTATGTGTGTGTATATATATATATATATATATATATATATATACACACACAGTTGAAGTCGGAAGTTTACATACACCTTAGCCAAATACATTTAAACTCAGTTTTTCACAATTCCTGACATTTAATCCTAGTAAAAATTCCCTGTTTTAGGTCAGTTAGGATCACCACTTCATTTTATGAATGTGAAATGTCAGAATAATACTAGAGAGAATGATTGATTTATTTCAGCTTTTATTTCTTTCATCACATTCCCAGTTGGTCAGAAGTTCACATACACTCAATTAGTATTTGGTAGCATTGCCTTTAAATTGTTTAACTTGGGTCAAACGTTTCGGGTAGCCTTCCACAAGCTTCCCACAATACGTTGGGTGAATTTTGGCCCATTCCTCCTGACAGAGCTGGTTTAACTGAGTCAGGTTTGTAGGCCTCCTTGCTAGCACACGCTTTTTCAGTTCTGCCCTAACAGGTCTGTGAGAGCCGGAATTCTTACTGGTTGGTAGGTGATCAAATACTTATGTCATGCAATAAAATGCAATTGAATTACTTAAAAATCATACAATGTGATTTTCTGGATTTTTGTTTTAGATTCCGTCTCTCACAGTTGAAGTGTACCTATGATAAAAACTACAGACCTCTACATGCTTTGAAAGTAGGAAAACCTGCAAAATCGGCAGTGTATCAAATATTTGTTCTCCCCACTGCTAAATGACGTAAATGTGCCCTTGAGCAAGGCACTTAACCCTAATTGCTCCTGTAAGTCGCTCTGGATAAGAGCGTCTGCTAAATGACTAAAATGTAAATGTAAATGTATTTGATACACTGCCGATTTTGCAGGTTTTCCTACTTACAAAGCATGTAGAGGTCTGTACATTTTATCATAGGTACACTTCAACTGTGAGAGACGGAATCTAAAACAAAAATCCAGAAAATCACATTGTATGATTTTTAAGTAGTTAATTTGCATTTTATTGCATAAGTATTTGATACATCAGAAAAGCAGAACTTAATATTTGGTACAGAAACCTTTGTTTGCAATTACAGAGATCATACGTTTCCTGTAGGTCTTGACCAGGTTTGCACACACTGCAGCAGGGATTTTGGCCCACTCCTCCATACAGACCTTCTCCAGATCATTCAGGTTTCGGGGCTGTCGCTGGGCAATACAGACTTTCAGCTCCCTCCAAAGATTTTCTATTGGGTTCAGGTCTGGAGACTGGCTAGGCCACTCCAGGACCTTGAGATGCTTCTTACGGAGCCACTCCTTAGTTGCCCTGGCTGTGTGTTTCGGGTCGTTGTCATGCTGGAAGACCCAGCCACGACCCATCTTCAATGCTCTTACTGAGGGAAGGAGGTTGATGGCCAAGATCTCGCGATACATGGCCCCATCCATCCTCCCCTCAATACGGTGCAGTCGTCCTGTCCCCTTTGCAGAAAAGCATCCCCAAAGAATGATGTTTCCACCTCCATGCTTCACGGTTGGGATGGTGTTCTTGGGGTTGTACTCATCCTTCTTCTTCCTCCAAACACGGCAAATGGAGTTTAGACCAAAAAGCTCTATTTTTGTCTCATCAGACCACATGACCTTCTCCCATTCCTCCTCTGGATCATCCAGATGGTCATTGGCAAACTTCAGATGGGCCTGGACATGTGCTGGCTTGAGCAGGGGGACCTTGCGTGCGCTGCAGGATTTTTATCCATGACGGCGTAGTGTGTTACTAATGGTTTTCTTTGAGACTGTGGTCCCAGCTCTCTTCAGGTCATTGACCAGGTCCTGCCGTGTAGTTCTGGGCTGATCCCTCACCTTCCTCATGATCATTGATGCCCTACGAGGTGAGATCTTGCATGGAGCCCCAGACCGAGGGTGATTGACCATCATCTTGAACTTCTTCCATTTTCTAATAATTGCGCCAACAGTTGTTGCCTTCTCACCAAGCTGCTTGCCTATTGTCCTGTAGCCCATCCCAGCCTTGTGCAGGTCTACAATTGTATCCCTGATGTCCTTACACAGCTCTCTAGTTTTGGCCATTGTGGAGAGGTTGGAGTCTGTTTGATTGAGTGTGTGGACAGGTGTCTTTTATACAGGTAACAAGTTCAAACAGGTGCAGTTAATACAGGTAATGAGTGGAGAACAGGAGGGCTTCTTAAAGAAAAACTAACAGGTCTGTGAGAGCTGGAATTCTTACTGGTTGGTAGGTGATCAAATACTTATGTCATGCAATAAAATGCAAATTAATTACTTTAAAATCATACAATGTGATTTTCTGGATTTTTGTTTTAGATTCCGTCTCTCACAGTTGAAGTGTACCTATGATAAAAATTACAGACCTGCAAAATCGGCAGTGTATCAAATACTTGTTCTCCCCACTGTATATATCAAATTACGATGAATGATAGGGCAACATTTAGATTTCTGCCTAAATAGACATACCCAAGCTATTTATTTACATTTTTCATGAGAAGGCCATAAACAATAACTGGTAATGTTGCATAGTTCTAGAAAGGTCTGGAACTCACCTTTCTGGCATTTACATTTTTTTTTTGCTGAGGTGTAGTTTTGAGGACACAAGCTGAAGTACATAGTACAAATATTAGAAAAATATGAAATATTATATATTTTTTCCGATTCAACAAAAGTGGGGCAATAGGGCTTGAAATGACTGAAATGCTTTCTAAATATTGTGTGATGTCACGAGAGGCTGTGTCCTGGAGGGACGTTACATCCCCCTGAGGTGGCTGCAAACCCAGACAGCTATGGCTCCATCTGCTGGTATGGTCGGGAACTCCACCCCTCTATGGCCAATCTTCCCACGCAGCTGAAACAAATGAGGAGCTGATGAGCTGAAGTGTGTGGGGGGTGAAGAGACACAGTCTCCAACCTGGGCTCTCTGGAGGACAAGAGTGCTGCACGTCCACTTCCATGAGGAATATAAGGATTTGGAGATACTTACCTTTGGGAAATATTCACCTTTGGATATATGCACCTGTGGAAATACGTGAGAGACATTTGGAAGGACTTTTTGCTGGGTTGGCCACTAGCTGCAACATGGACTACAGTAAGGCTGGGGAAAAGTTATCTGAGCGAGTGAGAATTATGATTTTGGATGTGGAAGAGACATCCCTGAACTGTTAACCCTTAAAGAGCCACAAGAGAACAGAATTTTGTTATATTTTCGTTAATTTCCCAAGACCTATAATAAAATCCTTGTTTTGTTTGAACCTTGTCTCCTTGCACTACTTGAGCAATCCCGCTGAAAGCTGTGTAGCCTCTCGTGACGTCACAATAGTAACAATCAAATGATAAACAACTTACTATAAGATTTCACATTTCTAACAACTGTCAAATAAATATGATCATAGTTAGTGACAGTACATTATTGGCACTATTTCATAGAACTGACAGAGAATTCTCTCCTTAAAGTCAACTGAGTGGCACGGAGACACCGTTCAAATGTGTGCAGACTAGTTACAACATCAGCATGAACTGATTTCGTCAGTCTGTGACCAAGAGAAAGTAGTCTTGTTTCAATTCTATTAAATTATTTAGTCTTTTTCATGTTGAGAGCTCTAAATCCGGCTGAGAACATCACAGCGAGATGAAACCACAACGGCTGGGAAGAGAAAGAGAAAATCTATTATTTGTCTGGATAGGCCCAAAGATTTGACACGTCACTCCCTATGCAAATGTTGGGTCTGAAACCTGACACTTCAAGTCAGCTCCGCTCCGTGGAAACGGAGAGCAGACCGATGGGGCTTTCTGGCACTATAAGGCACAGGACTCTACGGCGTTCACAGAGCGCTTTGTACACCAAAATGTCAGTAGGAACTGGTCACAACCGCTCAAAGTCCCCCATATTAACATTTAACAACACCAGCACCAAATTGAGTTACACTAAAACACTAGACGTACTTTTCAGAGCCAATGCTAGGTTTAGCCTAACTGCCAAGGTCTAAACCACATAAACTCTGCTCAAATCATGGGGAAAATAAATAAGATGTAAGGGGCATTTCAGTAAGTGAAAACCAATTCATAAAATGTTTCATTCATTAGAAGTTAATTTGCTCACATTAAACTCTGATCCAAGTAATCTAATCTACAAAAGGTATGTGTACATTTATCTGCAATAATGAACACTATGAGAGAGGACAGAACAACTAGCATCCAGGGAAGCAACAATGGAGGGCTAAAATGAAATCATTAGTTAGTATAGGATTCAGTCTCAGTGCGAATCAATTCATTTCAAATTGGCCTGTACATTTGTGGAGAAGCACCCCTGATACTATAATAGGCTAATAGACATGGACAAAATTGTGTTAGGCCGGTCTCAAATTTCCCCCAAACAATAGTTTGATGGACTGAAAAAAGAGAAAGAAGGAGAGGGAGAAAAATTAAGCTTTATATTAATTAGGCTATATGCTTTCATGGGCGATTCACTAACAGGGATGGTTGTCTTAAATGCTTAACCCAATTGCTTTGTGTTACCAGAACCCTGCTAAAAGGAATGAGGTTTAATACAATTAAAGTATTTCCTTTTCTCTCTTAACTGGTTGATGTACCCAACAGTGCTTTTAACTGCATTTTAGAATTACATCTTTAAATGCCCTTCTAATTGTTACGTCTTTCCCGCCTAATGTGACCTTTAGCTAAGGAAGCGGAGCCTCATGGGAGCAGCTGTGTGAAATCAGTGACCCTAGGAGACATGGGAGAGTGTGGCGAAACAGAACCATCTACGTGGATATCAACGCCGGTGCCACACAAAGTCAACATTATCTACACCAACAGCACTTCCAAACTTTAAACATCCGAATGGTCAGGCAAAGGCAATCCTGGGTTCTTTGAAATTGGACCTGTGATTTTCTGTTCTGCGTTTAACTGTTGGTTGAGTCGGTGTCAACTGTTGGTGTCAGCTTGTTTTACTGTTTTTGATTGTTGAGATATTCCCTGTTATTCCCTGTTGTTACTTCATATATGAATCAAAAGCTGAAAAAGGGGTAATGACCAACTTGTTTAAATGTGTAACATGTTTCCCTGCTAATGACAAAGTATAATATAGTCCCCGTTTTACATCTGTTAAGATGCTCAAGAGGTATGATGAGGTTGGTTTTCAAAGATTTAGAATTCTCCAAATGTGGTTAATCTTTATTGAATAATCCTAACTCCTGAAATTAAAGGTCAGCGTGAACGTTTCGATGCATAAAAGGGCCATGGAAAACTTCATTGACGTTTGGTTGGCAAAGGTTTAAAAATAACAGACAGTGCTGCATGTGTGACAACTTTAGCCCCATGGGCAAGGCTACAAACATGACATCAACATCACATTACGCAATTTTAAAGGGGGGCGGTGGATGGAAATCAGTCTCTTTTGCGACCAGTGCACATTCAGACCAAACTTTCCATTCATAAGTATTTGCCTATCAGACGTTCGTCGTCACAACTAGGCCTAACAGTTGAATTGGTCAATGCAATGGAACTTTGCAGGCTGGAACACGTGTGAGGCCCGATCTGGCTAAAACCCTTCAATCTAGCTAAAACACTTCAATCTAGCTGTCCCTCACAAAACAAAGCTTTTAGATCAGTCCAGATTATATCAGTGCCTGTTTATGACTCTTATTCTAGAAATCACTACTTTTTTTTCAAATGTGTAAACATCCCATCCCATTCATAGACATATTTCCTTACAGGAAAAGAACATCGATCTATCTATTAAGGGACATGTTTCAGCAGGTTGAATACGTGTTAGCCTAATACATGGCATCTCATGATGTAAGGATCATTATATTGAAACTTAGGACAAAGTGTCTGAACTTTTCATCTCTTCGTCAGTTACAGTTCAAATTCAAAGATTTTAGGAGGTGAATGATTCAATGTAAGTTTGATGAGAAATATTGATAAACAATCAACATTATGATGATCCGGTTTAGTTACACATTCCCCCAAAAAATGAAGGGCGTCTCCTAGAACATTTTCAAAAGGTTTACATTTTGGACTAGGCTATAACCCATAAACAAATGCACATCTAAAATCGACAGTTCTTTGAGTAAACAAAAACTACAGTATTCAAATATGGCCCTCGTGAAGTACCGTATTAACTTTATATCAATATTATGTTTTTCCCAATGGCTGCATAGGGTCGAGTTAGCCTCACCAAAACTCAGACAAATGACTGCTTGGATAAATACATCCACATAGGGGCAGGGGCAGGTGCTGGTGCCCCCCCATGACTAAAGACCAGTACCCCTGTCAGTGACACTTCACTTTCACTCACTTTGGCCAAAAGACCGGCATATATATCCCACAAATGTCTTTTAATTCAGGTAAAAGGCCTAAACAAGAAGGCTGGGGCCGCTCTGACAGATAAGGGTCATCAGAGATTAAACTGTGGCACTTTAGCTGGAGAAAGCAGCAGCGGTGTAGCACAACAGAACTACTCAGCCACCACAAACATTCAAGCCCCTTCTCAGCAGCAATCCAGTAATGGATACTTCCTTGGCTTCTCTATTGGTCAAAATGTTTTCATACAATAATTTAATTCAGAAACACTTTTACAAAGCAGGAGTGATCAATTTTAATTAGTTGATTTTTTTCTCAATTGCATAAAATGTAATGTACTGCCATCGATCTCCTTTGTTCTTTAATGCAGTGCCTCTTTCCTGTAATTTGAAGCTTTATATATTTTTTTACTTTTACAGTCAATGATGACATTCTGTGACAAGCAGCTCCACTTGTCTTTTATGAGCATTACCGGAAACAAAGACACATAAACGCAAATAGAAATCATTTAAAAGAATATAGTAAACTGAATGTGTTGCCACAATAATAATTTCCATTTAAAAAATGTCAAGTGCTCGCAGGCATACATGTACACTGTACAACAGGGGTATTCAACCTGGGATCCACGGCCCCCTAATTTTGAATTACATACCTTCAGTAGAAAATAGGATAATATTTCCTTTCTAATGATTTCAACTTTATTTCTCAACTCCTAATATTGAGCAAATTACACTCATTGGAGCTAATTACACTCAATGGAGTATCTGACATACTGTACAGTGCCTTCAGAAAGTATTCATACCCCTTGACTTATTCCACATTTTGTTATGTTACAGCCTGAACTCAAAATGGATTACATAGATTTTTTTTCACCCATCTACACACAATAACCCATAATGGTAAATTAAAACAAAATACAGAAATCTAATTTACATAAGTATTCACACCCCTGAGTCAATACTTTGTAGAAGCACCTTTGGCGGCAATTACATCTTTGAGTCATCTTGGGTATGTCTGTATCAGCTTTCTACATTTTCTCAAGCTCTGTTAAGTTAGATGGGGAGCTAACCCTGCATATAGCACTACTGGGGATCTGAAAAGTCATAGTCAATCGATCAATAATATAATAATACTTTTATCAAAAATGTTTATTTTCAATTTACAATCTGTAGAAACAATGAGAATAGAAAGGTTCAGAACTTTTGTGAAACACCACAGTACAGTCGTGGTCAAAAGTTTTGAGAATTACACAAGTATTGGTCATCACAAAGTTTTCTGCTTCAGTGTTTTTAGATATTTATACTGAAGTATAATTACAAGCATTCCATAAGTGTCAAAGGCTTTTATTGACAATTACATTAAGTTTATGCAAAGAGTCAATATTTGCAGTGTTGACCCTTCTTTTTCAAGACCTCTGCAATCCGCCCTGGCATGCTGTCAATTAACTTCTGGGCCACATGCTGACTGATGGCAGCCCATTCTTGCATAATCAATGGTTGGAGTTTGTCAGAATTTGTGGGTTTTTGTTTGTCCACCTGCCTCTTGAGGATTGACCACAAGTTCTCACTGGGATTAAGGTCTGGGGAGTTTCCTGGCCATGGACCCAACATTTCGATATTTTGTTCCCCGAGCCACTTAGATATCACTTTGCCTTATGGCAAGGTGCTCCATCATGCTGGAAAAGGCATTGTTTGTCACCAAACTGTTATTGGATGGTTGGGAGAAGTTGCTCTCGGAGGATGTGTTGGTACCATTCTTTATTCATGGCTGTGTTGGCGCTCCTGAGTGGCGCAGTGGTCTAAGGCACTGCATTGCAGTGCTAACTGTGCCACTAGAGATCCTGGTTCGAATCCAGGCTCTGTCACAGCTGGCCGCGACCGGGAGACTCATGGGCGGCGCACAATTGGCCCAGCGTCGTCCAGGGTAGGGGAGGGAATGGCCGGCAGGGATGTAGCTCAGTTGATAGAGCATGGCGTTTGCAACGCCAGGGTTGTGGGTTCGATTCCCACGGGGGGCCAGTATAAAAAAAAATACAAAATATGTATTCACTAACTGTAAGTCGCTCTGGATAAGAGCGTCTGCTAAATGACTAAAATGTAAATGCAAATGTGTTCTTAGGCAAAATTGTGAGTGAGCCCAGTCCCTTGGCTGAGAAGCAACCCCACACATGAATGGCCTCAGGATGCTTTACTGTTGGCATGACACAAGACTGATGGTAGCGCTCACCTTGTCTTCTCTGGACAAGCTTTTTTCCAGATGCCCCAAACAATCAGAAAGGGGATTCATCAGAGAAAATGACTTTACCCCAGTCCTCAGCAGTCCAATCCCTGTACCTTTTGCAGAATATCAGTCTGTCCCTGATGTTTTTCCTGGAGAGAAGTGGCTTCCTTGCTGCCCTTCTTGACACCAGGCCATCCTCCAAAAGTCTTCGCCTCACTGTGCGTGCAGATGCACTCACACCTGCCTGCTGCCATTCCTGAGCAAGCTCTGCACTGGTGGTGCCCCGATTCCGCAGCTGAATCAACTTTAGGAGACGGTCCTGGCGCTTGCTGGACTTTCTTGGGCGCCCTGAAGCCTTCTTCACAACAATTGAACCTCTCTCCTTGAAGTTCTTGATGATCCGATAAATGGTTGATTTAGGTGCAATCTTACTATCAGCAATATCCTTCCTGTGAAGCCCTTTTTGTGCAAAGCAATGATGACGGCACGCGTTTCCTTGCAAGTAACCATGGTTAACAGAGGAAGAACAATGATTTCAAGCACCAGCCTCCTTTTAAAGCTTCCAGCCTGTTATTCTAACTCAATCAGCATGACAGAGTGATCTCCAGCCTTGTCCTCGTCAACACTCTCACCTGTGTTAACGAGATAATCACTGACATGATGTCAGCTGGTCCTTTTGTGGCAGGGCTGAAATGCAGTGGAAATGTTTTTTGGGGGATTAAGTTCATTTTCATGGCAAAGAGGGACTTTGCAATCAATTGCAATTTGTCTGATCACTCTTCATAACATTCTGGAGTATATGCAAATTGCCATCATAAAAACTGAGGCAGCAGACTTTGTGAAAATTAATATTTGTGTCACTCAAAAAACGTTTGACCACGACTGTACAGTTGAAAAAGATATGGCAAATAGAAATCCAATATGGATGGTGTTACGAGATAGATGGGAGGTGTTGAATGGAGCTGAAGGATGGGACTAACAACAACAAGATAACTAATGTAAAGCATACTGTGTCCATAATAAGTCTATAGGTTATAGGTTGAGAGCTTTTGTGAAAGAGCACAGTTAGAAAGATATGGATATCATGAAAATGATGGGAGAGGTTGAGGGTATAGGAAGTTCAAGAGTAAAAACAAACAAAATAGAATTATTGTAAAATTGACTGTGTCCATAACATTTATATAGTATGTATAACCTGGAAGTAGAGGCCTAAGCGTTGTTGTTCTCTAGTTTTACTCCAATTAGGGAAGGGGTCATGGGGTTGGAAAGTAATAAAGTGAAATATATTTGAAAAAAGGGTATATATGTATGTATATGTATGTATATATTTGTGAGAGAAAAAAAAACATATGGGGTTACATAAGTATAACTATAAGAAATCTAAGACGTGTCAAATAAATGATATCCAGCTCAGGGCTCCAGCTTTGCTAACTTGCTAGCTAAGTGGCTAGATGTCAAGATCAAACTTGGTTGTAGCAGAGACATTCTAGCCTGAGTACCAGTCTCTTTAGCTAACATTCCTCTCCTTGCCACTCATTGTCATCGCCAAAGAGACTGGCATTTCTGCCATCTTCAAATATTAACATTCCATCATTAATGAGCTTGAGGAGAACAGATGATTGGATAACCCTCACAGCTATCCTCCAATCACAACAATTATCCAAATATTGGAACTCTAGCACTTTTTTTTCCTCTGCAGAACACGTTGGTATCTGGTTGCTAAGCAACCATTTTGTTTGTCCAGACGAAACCAGTCTGGCAAAAGTTGCTAACTCACATCTAAATATTGCAATTCCAACCACAAAACCTCTTTGCTTAGATTTTAAGCTTCAAAATACAACAACTTGCCTAGCTAACAGCTAAATGTTTGTTTTTGTCTTTGTAATAATTCTAATTCTATTTGAGGCTCCACAACTTGTCATGGAAAATATTAATGTTATTTCCAATGAGCAACTCTGCCGTGAATCCAGCTGCATATTAAACGTTGAGATTGCCAAAAGGCCAGTCTCTTTGGCAATGACAATGGAGTGGAAAGGAGTGGAATGTTAGCTAAAAAGACTGGTACCCAGACTAGACATTCAATCCCTCCTGGATCAAGATCTCTGTTGCCTAAATTGTTTTGTACGTAAAAAAGTATGATTATAATCATTTTTACATTTGTATAGCGCCCCTTGTGGGCACTTCCGGTAATTATGTATACCCCAGTATGGTACAGAAACGGTATGAAAATCTGGATACCGCCCAACCCTATTGGACTCCAATCAAGTTGTAGTGACATCTCAAGTATGAAAAATGTATGCACTCACAAACTGTAAATCGCTCTGGATAAGAGTGTCTGCTAAATTACTAAAATGTATATGTAATGATCAAATGAAATTGGATGCACCTGAGCTCAATTTGGAGTGTCACAGCAAAGGGATGTGAATACTTACAGTACCATTCAAAAGTTTGGACACACCTACTCATTCAAGGGTTTTTCTTTATTTTTTACTATTTTCTACATTGTAGAATAATAGTGAAGACATCTGAACTATGAAATAACACATATGGAATCACATAGCAACCAACGAAATGGTATTTGAGATTCTTCAAAGTAGCCACCCTTTGCCTTTGGCATTCTCTCAACCAGCTACATGAGGTAGTCACCTGGAATTCAATTTCAATTAACAGGTGTGCCTTGTTAATTTGTGGAATTTCTTTCCTTCTTAATGCGTTTGCGCCAATCAGTTATATTGTGACAAGGTAGGGGTGGTATACAGAAGATAGCCTTATTTGGTAAAATACCAATTCCATATTATGGCAAGAACAGCTCAAATAAACAAAAAGAAACGACAGTCCATCATTACTTTAAGACATGAAGGTCAGGTCAATACGGAAAACTTCAAGAACTTTGAAAGTTTCTTCAAGTGCAGTCGCAAAAACCATCAAGCGCTATGATGAAACTGGCTCTCATGAGGACCGCCACAAGAAAGGAAGACCCAGAGTTACCTCTGCTGCAGAGGATACATTCATTAGAGTTAACTGCACCTCAGATTGCAGCCCAAATAAATGCTTCACAGAGTTTAAGTAACAGACACATCTCAACATCAACTGTTCAGAGGAGGCTGCGTGAATCAGGCCTTCATGGTGGAATTGCTGCAAAGAAAATACTACTTAAGGACACCAATAAGAAGAGACTTGCTTCGGTCAAGAAACGCAAGCAATGGACATTAGACCGGTGGAAATCTGTCCTTTGGTATGATGAGTCCAAATTTGAGATTTTTGGTTCCAACAGCAGTGTCTTTGTGAGATGCAGAGTAGGTGAACGGATTATCTCTGCATGTGTGGTTCCCACCGTGAAGCATGGAGGAAGAAGTGTGATGGTGTGGCGGTGCTTTGCTGGTGACACTATCAGTGATTTATTTAGAATTTAAGGCACACTTAACCAGCATGGCTACCACAGCATTCTGCAGCGATACGCCATCCCATCTGGTTTGCGCTAAGAGGGACTATCATTTGTTTTTCATCAGGACAATGACCCAAAACACACCTCCAGGCTGTGCAAGGGCTATTTGACCAAGAAGGAGAGTGATGGCATGCTGCATCAGATGACCTGTTCTCCACCCAATTGAGATGGTTTGGGATGAGTTGGACCGCAAAGTGAAGGAAAAGCAGCCAACAAGTGCTCAGCATATGTGGGAACGCCTTCAAGACTGTTGGAAAAGCATTCCTAAAGATGCTGGTTGAGAGAATGCCAAGAGTGTGCAAAGCTGTCATCAAGGCAAAGGGTGGCTACTTTGAAGAATCTAAAATCTAAAATATATTTGTATTTGTTTAACACTTTTTTGGTTACTACATGATTCCTTATGTGTTATTTCATAGTTTTGATGTCTTCACTATTATTCTACAA
The DNA here is from genome assembly GCF_020615455.1 of Coregonus clupeaformis. Classification (NCBI taxonomy): domain Eukaryota; kingdom Metazoa; phylum Chordata; class Actinopteri; order Salmoniformes; family Salmonidae; genus Coregonus; species Coregonus clupeaformis. The sequence goes on from NC_059215.1 coordinate 25,640,979, forward strand.
TGTAAAAAACACTACAAATAAAGAAAAAGCCTTGAATGAGTAGGTGTGTCCAAACTTAAGACTGGTACTGTAAGTAAAGTGAATATACAGTACAATTATGTGAAAAATAAAAAAATATTTAAAAATTACATATATGCAACAAACCAATGCCCAGCCAAACAAGATACTTGCTTATAGACCAACACATCATGCAAACAAACACAATGGCATCAATTTTTATACTGCCACAGTATCTTGTCCTTCACATCATCAAGGAACTATAACCCTTCACATCCAATTAGTTGATTGAGGCAAAATGTAAATGGCACCAGTGGCAAACAATGTGGAGCTTGTGTCCAAGCGACGCACCCCAGAAGTTGTTTTGTGGCGGCAGAAGAAGAGCCACCCTGTCACATGCAACTAACAGTGACAAGCCTATCCCCCCTCCTCTGTCAACCCCCTGAAACACACACACACACGCGCATATGTGCATGTGACACCGATTCGCACACATGCATGCAAGCACACACACACACAAAACACACAAAGTCACGAGGGACACATTGTGATGGGCATATAAAGCATACTGCATTGTTGGACACGCAGCAGGTTGGCATCAGTTTGGGACAAAGTAGCCCGACCAGCCAAGACGGCTAATAAACATACAATGGAGGGGCAATTGACAAGAGAGGTGTCCTGCTATTGATCATATGATTCCTTTCTGAAGGGCACCGTGACACTAGGATGAGGGGATGCCCACAAAGACGACGCACTGACAGATTGTGACATTCCAGTTGACATAATCTTGCGTCTCCCTCTCGAGTCAATAGCCGAAGATGCTAATCATGCGCTGTCTTGGATCAACAATTTCACGGTCTTCGGAAAGGGGATAGGAATTGGTGGCATGACCCTCCACGCAGGGGTGAGAGCACTTCTCCTCAGGGAGAGCCACAGAGGGAGAAGGATGGAAGCCAGGCAGGCAGGCGCATCAGGGCCTGGGCAGAGCCTGAATAGATTAATATCGCCATCTACTGGTCAGGAGTGGTTGGAGGCTGAAACTGGGAGGCCATGACGGCTCAGTCTCTCAGTAAGAGCCATCAGAAGCGGTTAGGCACTCACCAAGACAATGGGCCTCACATTAAAAGAGGTACTCGGATGAAAACCACAGCCACACCATCAGGGGGGAAACCTAGGCAGTAGACCTGCCGCAGCACACTGTGAAGTAGTGAGCAGGCTAGGTCTATTCCTAATCAAACTAACTGACATGGAGAAAAATGTTGGCAAAGTCTCATTTCTGGAGGCTTCTCAACTGCCAGTGTCTAACCTCAAGCATTGGATTAGGAAGCAAACATTGCCATGTTTGAGACTGATGAGATGACAGCATCTGAGGAAAAACAACAATCAGGGTCACAGTTAGGCTAGTCCTCGCTTCTCACTCAAGATAAATTGGGTCATTGAATGCCTAAAAGGCCTGTGAGCGTTAACGTACACCCCTTTTGCCCTCAGAACAGCCTCAATTCGTCAGGGCATGGACTCTGCAAGGTGTCGAAAGCATTCCACAGGGATGCTGGCCCATGTTGACTCCAATGCTTCCCACAGATGTCCTTTGGGTGGTGGACCATTCTTGATACACACGGGAAACTGTTGAGCGTGAAAAACCCAGCAGCGTTGCAGTTCTTGACACAAACCGGTGAGCCTGGCACCTACTACCATACCCCGTTCAAAGGTACTTAAATATTTTGTCTTGCCCATTCACCCTCTGAATGGCACATATACACAATCCATGTCTCAATTGTCTCAAGGCTTAAAAATACTTATTTAACCGGTCTCCTCCCCTTCATGAACAAAATTATAAACGCAACATGCAACAATTTCAAAGATTTTACTGAGTTACAGTTCATATGAGGAAATCAGTCAATTGAAATAAATTAATTAGGCCCTAATCTATGGATTTCATGACTGGGAATACAGATATGCTTCTGTTGGTCACAGATACCCTAAAATAAATGGGCCTCACAATGGCCCTCAAGATCTCGTCACGGTATTTCTGTGCATTCAAAATGCCATCGCTAAAATACAATTGTGTTCGTTGTCCGTAGCTTATGCCTGCCCATTTCAAAACCGCACCGTTACCATGGGGCACTCTGTTCACAGCATTGACATCAGCACACCACTCGCCCACACGACGCCATACACATGGTCTGCGGTTGTGAGGCCGGTTGGACGTACTGCCAAATTCTCTAAAACGACGTTGGCGGCGGCTTATCGTAGAGAAATGAACATTCAATTCTCTGGCAACAGCTCTGGTCGTCATTCTTGCAGTCAGCATGCCAATTGCACGCTCCCTCTAAACTTGAGACATCTGTGGCATTGTGTTGTGTGACAAAACTGCACATTTTAGAGTGGCCATTTATTGTCCCCAGCACAAGGGGCACCTGTGTAATGATCATGCTGTTTAATCAGCTTCTTGATATGCTACACCTGTCAGGTGGATGGATTATCTTGGCAAAGGATAAATGCTCACTAACAGGGATGTAAACAAATTTGTTCACAACATTTTAGAGAAAGAAGCTTTTTGTGTGTATGGAACATTTCTAGGATCTTATTTCAGCTCATGAAACACTTTACATGTTGCGTTTATATTTCTGTTCAGTGGTTTTAACAAGTGACATCAATAAGGGATCATAGCTTTCACTTGGAATCACCTGGTCAGCCTTTGTCATGGAAAGAGCAGGTGTATACACTGAAATTGTGGCACTGAAGAATAAAATGAGTAGAAAATTAAACCCAGTCCACATAGCATGCCAAAGCTGAAGTGATACTCGTAAAAGTGTGATATCAGCGCTGAATCACATTTTTCCTTAAGTTCAGCCAGAATCTTCTTGATTTACTATATACTTTCAGAAAGCCTGTAGGCCTAGACAATCTTGCCAGCCTACTCTTTCCACCACAGTAATGAGACTACAAAATCAGTACTATTGCTTCTGTACTTGATGTGTCAAACAACTATCAACTTGAACTGCCATCTCCACCTCTATTACATAAAACTGTATGAGTAACTTGCAAGGTATCAGATTGAGCATATAATTTGCAATAGCACTGCAGTTCAATGCACAAGGCGAAAGCTTGACAGTCACCCGCCACAAACTCAACACACACTGTTGGTGAAAGTACATGTTAAGATTTCACTGGGCCTCAATAGTAGGAGCCGAGCAGACAGCCCAGCCAGACACTAATATCACACAGGGTGGCATGTTACAGCAAAGGGGCTGAGTTGGCAAGTCGCTCTACAGCAGACGCCCCACCTGTTCTGTCATTGTGTTGACCTTGACACATAATAACACATGACAATACCACTCTCCGCATTTCAAAAGTAGAGGCATTTGATGAACCCCTTCACTTCCCTTTTCCTGCCCCCCGATACTTAAAACCACTTTCTACAGGCTGGCGGGGGCAAAAAGCATGACAGACTCACACAGAAATAGGAAGGGACAGACCAGGGAGAAGTCACGTACTGATAATAAATTAGTCGTGCAAACAGGTTCTTGTTGAGCTGGTGGGACATATGGATAGAAAAAAAAATGGATTTAATATATATAGCCTGTTCTACATGCATTATGGGAACAAACCACATTCATACTACTGCATATCTTGGTTTCATAATCAAAATTCTGTGTCAAAGCTTGATTTGCTTTGTCGGGTGTTGAGAGCCTAGACAGTGTTGGCACAAACACAATACAGATTTTGATATTTAAGTGAAAAGTGAAAACAGATAGAGGGGCAATGGGAAAACATGTTGTCTCTCTGTCAAACACTCCATTGAGAAGATGACTCGCACCAGAAACACTGCCACTGGGGCCCAGGGAAGTGAGCCAGTCCAGGTGTTTAATAATTGCGCAGTCGTGCCAACAGGTTGAAGAATGTGTCAGCCTTTGTTTATCTGCTGGTCTGTACTTGTGCCACACCTTAATGACAGCTCTTAACACTGTTCTTCCCCTATAGGCTGCCTGTGGGCACATACATCTCCTGACAAGAGTCAAGTAGTCTACACTGAGTAGTGCTGAGAGTATTGTGGGTCTACCATATTATGGGCTGGCTGGCTGGTGATGAGGTAATGGCAGGCTATTGATAATGTCTGCTCTTCTCAATGTCCCCCAAACGTGTGGGAAAGTCGGGTTTTCTGTGTAGATGTAAATTTGAGGTCCGGAGAGATGATGGGTCTAGTTTAACAAAATGGGACAGCTCCCTGACAACAAAGATCCAGCCTAAGCTAAGAGAATGAGACAGTTTCCAGAAAGCAAGTCTATACAGTGACTCTGTCCGACTGAAAACAGATTATTTGTAACTGTCAGAAGTGACTTTGCCAGAAGAGCCCCAAGTGCTTAGTTCCAACAGAAGTGTAAACCAACAGATGCTTAACTTCAAACTTTTTAATTTAATGTAAGGCAGATCACCTCATGGTACAGTGAATGTTCGGTATGTACAATATCTTGGCTATTGGCCATGGTAGGCTAATTGCGTTAAACATTCAAAGTATTCTATTTGGAATGTTTACGTTCATTTTAAGCAGCAGACCTGAATTTCTACTAATTTATAGAGTGCTATCTTATTCTGATACCCTTGATAAAGTCATAATCTCGGGCACCACACACAGAGAAACTCCAAAATCCTATTAGCGTTTCCCTTTCATAATTTTTCATCAAACCGAGAAAACTGACACGTATTAATTAATATCCATTACGTGTTTTTTTCTCCCTCTCCGAGAAGACGTTGTGGGGAAAAGAAGCAATTAGCTTAACAAAATAATCAAAAAAATATGTTTCAGAAATCCCTGATAAATGTCCTATGAGGTCCCATCTAAATGTAAGAAGTGTAATACATTCTTGCTGTCATATTCCATTAAACTGCTATTACAGTCTTGATAGAACTATTAGTCACTACATTATTAATAACATTAATGTATTTACATTTTTGGTGTACAAGCCTGCTTTCAAGCAATAATTTATGAACCCGACGTCAGATATGTTATAATGTTCCCCATCTACGGTCTTTTGTGTTTATTATTGATTGTGAAAACAGTCCGAATTCTAAGTTAAATCCCCCACCCGACTCCCCCTTTGTCTTAATGTATTGGAGTGGGGTCTTTGCATTAAGGGACTGAAATAAAGTGCATTTACATCTGAAGCATAACTTCATAATTTACATTCCAACATTTATTAGAGGTGACAAACGAGCGTTTGGTCCACTCATGCTTTTCCACAATGCAGCACTCATTCAATCCATATAAATTACAGCTGGGGTAGTGAGTGCAAGTGCAAATTATTTCATTATATTTATGCAGCACATGTATGAGTCTGTAGGGGGTTACTAGCATGAACAGACTCTGGGCTCTAGTGAGACTAACAAGGGCCTTTCCCTTAAGTCATTGTGTAAATCTAGTAAAGACTGATATCTGACTTTTAGATGGGTCCTGCATGGTCTAAAAAGACAGTTGTCCTACATGATGTTAAAGGTGTAGTCTTAATAAAAAGGCAGTCTTCTCAAATTTCAATATTCTTTCAACGCTGTCATCACTTAAGTTAGAAAAGGTGTGGATTTTGAGAAATTGGGTTACTATATAATTTGTAACTTTTGGCCTTTAATTAGAAATACTATCATATGATCTCACCTCTGAACCTACAGTACATGTCAATTTTCCTGGCTGGAAAACACTTTAACCTCTTTAACCACTTTAACCTTAAGGATCTGACCCTTTTTTTTTAATGTTCAACTAAAATGACATACCCAAATCTAACAGCCTGTAGCTCAGGACCTGAAGCAAGGATATGCATATTCTTGATACCATTTGAAAGGAAACACTTTGTAGTTTGTGGAAATGTGAAATTAATGTCAGAGAATAACACACATTAGATCTGGTAAAAGATAATACAAACAAAAAAAACATGCGTTTTTGTTTTTTTGTTCCATCATCTTTGAAATGCAAGAGAAAGGCCACAATATGATATTGTAGTTTATGCGCAATTTAGATGTGTGTGTGCAAAGTTTCAGATTGATCCAGTGACGCGTTGCAATACTGGACTATTTTGTCTGCCCAAATGTGCCAAATTGGTCAATTGATACATTTTCAAGTACATAACTACAGAGAACATACAAAAAGTATATGGTAATACAAAATGTAAGTTTACACACTCCCAGGAATGTCATACATGATGGACCATTAGCTTATACCCTAACTTAACACATCTAGATGGCCGGGCAGGATGGGTGTGGAGCCAGAGACAGCAGGGGTTCAAACTGTAGAACCCAGTTCCTACATTTGAATATAAAAATGGATTTTATCAAACAAAACTATGCTACATTTTATCTCTGGGACCCTTAGGATGACAAATCAGAGCAAGATTACTTAATGTAAGTACATTATTTACCTTCAGAGGTGAATGTATCAAACCAGTTGCCATGCTAAGTTTTTTATTGTTGTGCACTCTCCTCAAACAATAGCATTGTCTTTTTTCACTGTAATAGCTACTATAAGATAGTTAGATTAACAAGAATGTAAGCTTTCTGCCCATATAAGACATGTCTATGTCCTGGAAAGTTTGCTGTTACTTACCACAGTCATACTAATCACATTAGCGCAACCGTCCCGTATACGGGACACCAACCCCATAGAGGTTAAAGAGATAAGCCTAGTTCAGCGAAATTACATATTTAGATAGAGTACCTAAATATGTAATTAGGCTGAACTATCCCTTTAAGACTTTTTAGTTCTCATTATTCATAGCTCGGTCTAATATTCTCCCACTAACCACCACTAGCATTACGTTACGTAATTAGAGAGAGCTCAGCACATTTTCAGAAGTGTAGTTACAATTGCACTGAGGGAATCCCACCATTTAAACAAATATCTGGCGCTGCAGGGGAGCCGGCAGACAAATTAACAGCTAATAACTCACTGGGAAGCCAGGTAAAAAATATATTTAAAAAATAATTCCCTAAAGTGTAAATTACTAATAATTTTTCTCTTATTTCACACTTCTGAAAACAAGCCGTGCAACAGTCTAGCACAGGCAAAACTCAGCTTTTCACTTAAGTGCCAAGATTATGCTTTTTACACACTTGATCAAACCATCAGAAGAAACTGAGAATTCAGCATCAGCGGAGGGATTTGGAATATGGCCTGCAAAACAGTGTGGGCCTCCCCTACTAACACTTTCAGGCCAGAGAAATGAACGAATGAACGAGAGAGAGAGAGAGAGAGAGAGAGCTTCAATCACCCTCCTGTTCATTAAAATCAGAGGACATCGCCAAAATGAAAAAGATGCTGACAAATCAAAGGGTCTCAGTACCTGAATTACCATAGTCATTTACTTATTAAAGCCAGGATGCTTGCTGTCAATCAAGACGCATCACATCCCCCATTTGCGGCGGAAAGCCGGCGTAATTGCATCTCATACTAATCAACACAACTTGTGTAATTATGCCTTGAAAGTGACATTGGAGGCTGAGAGCGATGTGAGCAGTCTTGACAGCGTAGACATCTCTGATTCATCTGGAGATTTCAAGTCTCGCTGTGAGAAGCAAGCCACTCACAGACCCAAGTTTCCCTACTCTCCGATTCTGCACACAAATGTGACGCAAATGGTAAATCAAGCCGAAGTAATTACAAAGTGGAACAGTAGTGAGTGTTAAATGCCAACTCAATGACGATTATTTTCCCAAGCATATTGAGACAAAATAACTATGCCCTAATTAAAAATGTTTTAAAATTATATCATGTGTTAAGCAAACACATAATGACAGCGCACACATTTATTAGAGAATTTGGAAATTATAGCTTTGTTACCACGCTGTTTGCATTAGTGTATTTTCTATGATTAACATTTCTACAAATAAAGTCATAAGTACAAATTAAAGTTTATGGAATTCTTCATAATCATAGACTTCAATGTCCCCAAATTGAACTTTTAAAAAAGTGTCATTATTTTGGCCTGCATCTGCCATTGCACTGTAACTTAGCCAAGGGGTCAATGTGAGGTCAAAACTACTACAGCGAACAAGAGGTTCTGAACAGTTTACAATATGAAATCAATACAGCCTAACAAATCAGTCCTTTACATGAACAATGAAATATATGTGCTAATTATTAGCGTAAACATTTTCACAGTTTAGAAAGAAAAACTGAAAGCATTAGAGGGATACTTCAGGATTTTGGAAATTAAAAATCAACATCCCTAGAGATGAACTCATGGACACCATTTCTATGTCTCTGCGTCCAGTATGAAGGAAGTTGGAGGTAGTTTCACGAGCCAATACTAACTAGCATTAGCGCAATGACTGGAAGTCTACAGGAACAGCTAGTATGCTAGCACTAACGTTAATTAGCTAATTTGTTCAAACTGCACGCAGAGACATAAAAATGCTATCCACGAGTTCATCTGATTCTGGGGAAGTAGATAAAGGGCCTCATTACCAATATCCCGAAGTATCCCTTTAAAAGGAAGTGAAGAACACAGTCCAGCACAGCACATAAGGCAGAAACCACAAAACAGTAAACATTTGGGTTGGACTCCTCTCTACTCATCCTTTTCAAAGAGCAGGGTGGAACCATCAGAAAATCACCAACATCAGAAAGACTTTTGGCACATGGAAATAAAGAGGAGAGATTTATTAACATAACTTTTTTTTAAGTGCAAGAATCCTTGTCTGTGTCATCCCTTCATCATGACCTCAATATTTCTCACGTTCAAGAACCCGCTGGAGAAAGTGCATTTTGTGGCCAAAAGGGGTGGGGGTGGGGAAGCCTGTGTGATTCACCCACATTCTGGTCTAATGAGTCAAAAAGTGTGACCTGCACTTAAAGGACCAATGCAGTCAAAAACAGGATTTCCCTGTGTTTTATATATATTTAGACACTATGAGGTTGGAATAATACTGTGAAATTGTGAAAATGATGATAATGCCCTTTTAGTGTAAGAGCTGTTTGAAAAGACCACCTGAAATTTCATCCTGTATTTGGTGGGATGGAGTTTTGGCCTGCCTGGTGGCATCACCAGGTGGTATAAGTTAATAGACCAATAACAAAGAGAATTGCAAACCTCTCTGCCAATAACAGCTCGTTCTCAGGTTACAATTCCCTCCCATTACGCTCATCCAATTAGGCCCCTCACTCAGACCACTCCCAGACAGTTCTAGCAAAATTCTTGCATGAGAAATTGCTCTTCGCTAAGAAGCATTTTTTTTCTTCTTTTTAACCATTTTAATTAAAAAAACTATCACAGTAAGGTACTTAATTGTTACCCAGAAATGATTTGATATTGAGATAAAAACTGCTGCATTGGACCTTTTAACCAGAAGTCCAAGCCAGGAGCAGTAAACTCATTTTGAGAAGCCAGCAGTGTCGGCAGACCTGGAAGATGTGCTCCGAGCATGCACGATAAATCTGACGTGAAATCATAATCATAAAAGCAATTAGCTGACCCTGCGCCACTTGTCCTTGGACATGACAGTGAGAATTCATACAGAGTCCTCTAAGGAAGCTACCAGGGGGGTGAGGGGGAAGGAAAAAGCGCAACACAGCAACAATAAAACAGTGAGTCCTTCTTGTATCATTAACCACTGACACAAACACATCGCATAGATGCACAACAAGAGCAACTCAGAGAAATAAATATAAATATAGCGTCTCAGAGACAGGTTCACCAAGACCCAAGAAGTAAGCTCAACTAAGTGGACAACTGTGACAAGTGTTACAAAATGCACTGAAACAAATGAGAAAAATTATGTTTCACAACATGAACACCATATGTTGTAATAATATAGCATTATGGTATATTGTGTGCCTGTGCCTCGTTTGAGGTGGGACAAGGGCGGCTCTGCAAAACAGTTATTTTTTCTGCTCAATGTGCATGAAAGCCCCGAAAGAGGACCTCCACTCAATAAGGACAGGTCTATAAAGCAAACACTAATGTAGCTCGGCAGAACAAATATCAGACATACATTACATAGCGCATGAGGCGACAGGCGTTATTCAGATGCTTTTGCCCTGACTTTGCTCTTTTAAAGCTCTGAGAGTGTGTGGGTAGAAGCAGCTAGAACCACCAGCTAACACACACTCACAGTCACTCACACAATCATCAATTCCCCACCCAGTAATCACAGTAAGGCCGAACTACTGGCTGCCACCTAGCGACCGTCTTCTCCAATAATCATGAAATATCTCTGTGGCTCGCGCCCCCACTCTGACCATAATTCTCCTTTACTGCGGACAGTTCCAATAAAGGATTAGAATTACAATTAAAGTAATGAGCAAAGAGGAAAAAAGAAAAATCTCACGGAAGGTTCCCTTGACAAACTAAATTGCAGCCTAGTTTTCTGACAGACTAAGGAACACCCTACTGGACCCATTACTGACTACCATTGCTTATACTGTCGGAATAATTAAATCTGGAGTGTTGTAACATTCAATATGGAAACACATAGGCCTTTCTAAAAAAATCTTACATCAGTGAGAGGTTTCCTGTTCAGACATGTTGTCTTATGTTTTTTTATTCAATCGAGAAGATTTTCCTCTATTACAAAACTAGCACTGTAGCCTAGTAGTTAGCGAAATGTGGCTGGCTAGATGACTTCAATGTGTCGGCTAGTATCCACCCATATCTGATCGGTGTCAGATTTGTTGTCCTCAATTTATATCTTGCCCCTTTAAAGTTGTTAAATGTCTTACACATTTCAACAATTCTTCAAGTTTGAGCTTTGCTCAAAATGTTGGCCACATAAAAGTACAAAAAATTAAAAACTACTTGGGGGGTGGAGAAGTCACATAAAATTGGCAAAGTTAGGCTCCTGGGAACCTCATGACTTCCTGATATCACTATCATGTCACATGGGCCTTACAACCCCACAGAATCAAAATGTTATTTTCAAAACAGACATAGGAGGAACATACAGTGCCTTCAGAAAGTATTCACACCCCTGGACTTTTTCAAAATTTTCTTGTGAATTTAAAATGGATTAAATTGAAATGTGTTACTGGCCTACTACAATACTCCATAATGTCAAAATTGAATTTTGTTCTTTGAAATTGTTACAAATGAATGAAAATCTGAATTGTCTTGAGTCAATAAGTATTCAACCCCTTTGTTGTGGCAAGCCTAAATACGTTCAGGAGTAAAAATGTGCTTAACAAGTCACATAATAAGTTGCATGGAATCACTTGGTGTGCAATAATAGTGTTTAACAGGATTTTTGAATGACTACCTCATCTCTCTACCCCACACTTTCAATTATCTGTAAGGTCCCTCAGTCGAGCAGTGAATTTCAACCACAGACTCAACCAAAGACCAGGGAGATTTTCCCTCTGAGCATGGTGAAGTGACTAATTACAATTTAGATGGTGTATCAATACACCCAGTCACTACAAAGATACAGGCGTACTTTCTAACTCAGTTGCCGGAGAGGAAGGAAACCGCTCAGGGATTTCACCATGAGGCCAATGGTGACTTTAAAACTGTTACAGAGTTGAACGGCTGTGATAGGACAAAACTGAGGATGGATCAACAACATTGTAGTTACTCCACAATACTAACCTAATTGACAGAGTGAAAAGAAGGAAGCCTGTTAGCAATAAGGCACAAGTAAAACTGCAAAAAATGTGGCAAAGAAATTATCTTTATGTCCTGAATACAAAGCGTTATGTTTGGGGCAAATCCAACACAACACTGAGTACCACTCTTCATATTTTCAAGCATGGTGGTGGCTGCATCATGTTATGGGTATGCTTGTCATCAGCAAGGACTAGGGATTTTGGGGGAGGGGATTAAAATAAATGGAATAGAGCTAAGCACAGGCAAAATCCTAGAGGAAAACCTGGTTCAGTCTGATTTCCAACAGACACTGGGAGACAAATTCACTGTTTAGCAGGTCAATAACCTAAAACACAAGGCCAAATATACACTGAAGTTGCTTACCAAGACGGCATTGAATGTTCCTGAGTGGCCTAGTTACAGTTTTGACTCAAATCTGCTTGAAAATCTATGGCAAGACTTGAAAATGGCTGTCTAGCAATGATCAACACCCAACTTGACAACGCTTGAAGAATTTTAAAAATATGCAAAGCTCTTAGAGACTTAACCAGAAAGACTCACAGCTGTAATCGCTGCCAAAGGTGATTCTAACATGTATTGACTCAGGGGGTTGAATACTTATCTAATCAAGATATATTAGTGTTTTATTTTTCATATATATATTTTATTTTTTACAAATGTTAGAATTTTTCTTCACTTTGACAGAGTAATTTGTGTAGATTGTTAACAAACAAAAAAAATACAATTAAATCAATTTTAATCCCACTTTGTAACAACAAAATGTGGGGGGGGGGGAATGGGTGTGAATACTTTCTGAAGGCACTGTATATCTGCCAGGGCTCATGGGGGCAGGGAAGAATAGCATAAGAAAAGGGGAAAATTAGGAGGAAGAAAAGGTAGAGAGAGACCAGGGGGAGCAGAGGCAGTCTTGACCCATGCCACTGGCGGTACTTCCAACGTATATGTTGGCATCTCGTCAGCCAGTCAGCCACCCACCCAGCCAAACCCCCAACTCCTTGGCTTTATGAGTTTCTATTTTTTCTCTCTCTAGCTAGCTAGCATGATGGTGATAGCAGAGGGGCTACGGAAATTCAGAGACTGCTGAGCCAAAACAGATCACTTCAAAGCGCCTTATTTAACGCTCGCTAAATTTTTCATCACAGTCGCTTAATATCCTGGGGAAGGGGAGCTTTTGAAGTTGTGCGAGACCGGGATGATCTTCTTACAACTTTTTTTTCCCCCTCCCATTACCTCCTCCCTCTGCTCCTCCAACCCACCACCCCTAAACACACATGCGTACATAGGCCTACTGTACACACACACACTAGGTTATACTGTAAAAGCACACACACATACATATACACACTACTCTTACACACACATGCTGCGCACACACACAAACACCCCCCGGATTCCCTGAAGGCCAGCTGTACACAACACTTCCACAGCATCATGTAGAGCCCCAGCCTATGCAGAGACACAGTATGGGAGACACAGCAGCTAGCCAGTGAGATTGAAACAACCTGCTCCTCTTCTCTTTCCAGAGGTCATGCCCGTTAGCATATCCACATTGAATGGTGCGGGCTGGGGTTGACAAACAAACATGGCTCTATTTGTCTGATGTCAACGGTTGGATGTTTTTTCATAGAGCACTAGATAGAATTGGGAGGGGGAAGGACAGATGGGGGGCAACGAGGGTAAAAGAGAAGAGAGATGGCGAGAAGGAGAGGCAATGAGTGGCAAAGCGAGGACAGGGACGGGTGAGTGAATGAGAGGGACAACTCCAGCCCCCAAGGCAACAGCGGTAGCTTGGAGCGACTGACTAGTACTCCAGTGAACCGGAGGGAGCGCTCGGTCTGTGCCAGCCCACTGAGAGAAAAACTGCAGGTCCAAACCTGCTCCTTCTCAGCCGTCTCACCCTGGCCGAGGCGGTGGTGGCTTAACCCGAGCCACAGAGGAGGCGAGCTGTTCGGTGAGCCAGGGCCCGCTGATCGGGCGAGGTGAGTCAGAACCTGTTAACATTGACTGGTGTCCCTAGTCTGACACTCAGACGCGTATGTGCATGCACACTCGCACACACACACACACACACACACACACACACACGCACGCACGCACGCACGCACGCCTAGAAGCCTCCCTCCAACCCCTGCCAGCAGTCCCCTTCCTCTCATCCAGATAAAATGCTTTCAGACACAAATTTCAATTATTCACCTCATCCAAATAATGCCATGTGACAAGAATTATCCCTACTGTAATAATCCACTTAACTGGGAAAGAGCAGCTCATCAAAAAGAGAAAGGAGAAAAAGAGGGGGGGACGACATGTCAACCATGTCTTGAATCAGGACCTTCATAACAAGAATATATCCTCTTTATAAGAATGGGGGGGTGGGGGGAGGGGGGGTAACACACACTTGGATAAAGAGGAATTACATTGAAATAAAGCCTAGGAGATAACTACAACAATCAATGACCCCAGGACAGGATTAAATCAGCCTCAGCAGTAACAAATGAGAAAGGTAAGCACGAACACAAAGGCAATGTGTCACAGATGTATTCAAGAATACATATCGGATCCCTGTTATGAGGAGCACCAGTGTGTTGACATATTCTTAAGATATTTGCTATTTAGGCTACTAGTGCCACTAGGTTACTAGTGTGGTGGGTACGGTAGGCGGACCCATAGCACGCACCCAGAGTGCCCAAACACTGGGGCCCCACAAGGGTGTGTGCTCAGCCCCCTCCTGTACTCCCTGTTCACCCATGGCTGCGTAGCCATGCACGCCTCCAACTCAAATCATCAAGTTTACACACAACACAACATTAGTAGGCTTGCTTACCAACAACGATGAGACAGCCTACAGGGAGGAGGTGAGGGCTCTCAGAGTGTGGTGTCAGGAAAATAACCTCTCACTCAACGTCAAAAAAACAAAGGAGATGATTGTGGACTTCAGCAAACAGCAGAGGGAGTACCCCCCTATCCACATCGACTGGACAGCAGTGGAGAAGGTGGAAAGTTTTAAGTTCCTCTGCGTACATATCACTGACAAACTGAAATGGTCCACCCACACAGACAGTGTGGTGAAGAAGGCGCAACAGTGTCTCTTCAACCTCAGGAGGCTAAAGACATTTGGCCTGTCACCTAAAACCCTCACAAACTTTTACAGATGCACAATTGAGAGCATCCTGTCAGGCTGTATCACCACCTGGTACGGCAACTGCACCGCCTGCAACTGCAGGGCTCTCCAGAGGGTGGTGCTGTCTGCACAACGCATCACCGGGGGCAAACTACCTGCCCTCCAGGACACCTACAGCACCCGATGTCACACGAAGGTCAAAAAGATGATCAAGGACAACTACCACCCGAGCCACTGCCTGTTTACCCTGCTATCATCCAGAAGGCGAGGACAGTACAGGTGCATCGAAGCTGGGACCGAGAGACTGATGAACAGCTTCTATCTCAAGACCATCAGACTGTTAAACAGCCATCACTAGCACAGAGAGGCTGCTGCCTACATACAGACTTGAAAATCACTGGCCACTTTAATAAATAGAACACAAGTCACTTTAATAAAGGCACTTCAATGTTTACATATCTTGCATTACCCATCTCATATGTATATACTGTATTCTATACTATATATTGCATCTTAGACTATGCCACTCTGATAATGATAATGACATTGCTCATCCATATATTTATATATTCTTATTCCATTCCTTTACTTAGATTTGTGTGTATTAGGTTTTTGTTGTAGAACTGTTAGATATTCCTTGCTAGATATTGCTGCACTGTCGGAACTAGAAGCACAAGCATTTCGCTACACTCGCAATAACATCTGCTAACCATGTGTATGTGACCAATACATTTGATTTGATTTGTTGAGCAGTCTCACTGACTTCAGTCATGAGCTTATCTAAAGCAGTTTTGGACTTTCACTCCACTTTTAACTTTTGGGCAATTCCACAGTAACAGAATGTTTAAAATGTATGCCAAACAAAAACCAACTATTGCAAAGTTAAATAAATCATTGTTTTACTTATTGTACAATTTTCAGTGGAAATTGTTAAAAGTAGTCCTTGTGCATCAAGTTGTATGGTTTGTTTAACTTGGCAATCATAGTTTTTTGCTTGAAATACATGTTAAAGTGAAAAATCAGTCTCAGCATCATTCTGCTACTGTAGAATTACTCTTATTCACACATTCGAACCACATTCAAACCACAATGGTAGAAGATCAAAGCTTTGCACAACAATTCAAACATCCAATCAACCCCTGATTTTAAAAGGGACGTATCAATGTAGCAGAACAGTTGAAAAAGGCCCTTTTGATTCCTCAAAGACAAAACACTAGATGTATCCTCTTATTAAAAAGGCTAGTACACAGTCACTGACTGTCAGATAATTGGTCCCCTTGAACAATCCATGATACATGGACACGATCTTACAAGCCACAACAGAGTTCATGATGAGAACGAACATTCATTGTTTGTTTTTTAGGTGGACTGATAACGCATCTCACATACTGTACAATGGCTTGCGAAAGTATTCACCCACTTGGCATTTTTCCTAGAAAGTATTCACCCACTTGGCATTTTTCCTATTTTGTTGCCTTACAACCTGGAATTAAAATTGATTTTTTGGGGGGTTTGTATCATTTGATTTACACAACATGCCTACCACTTTGAAGATGCAAAATATGTTTTATTGTGAAACAAACAAGAAATAAGACAAAAAACTGAAAACTTGAGCGTGCGTAACTATTTCACCCCCCCTAAGTCAATAATTTGTAGAGCCACCTTTTGCAGCAATTACAGCTGCAAGTCTCTTTGGGTATGTCTCTATGAGCTTGGCACATCTAGGAGCTTGCCCATTCTTCAAGGCAAAACTGCTCCAGCTCCTTGAAGTTGGATGGGTTCCCCTGGTGTACAGCAATCTTTAAGTCATACCACAGATTCTCAATTGGATTGAGGTCTGGGCTTTGACTAGGCCATTCCAAGACATTTAAATGTTTCACCTTAAACCACTCGAGTGTTGCATGATGCTGCCACCACCATGCTTCACTGTGGGGATGGTGTTCTCGGGGTGATGAGAGGTGTTGGGTTTGCGCCAGACATAGCGTTTTCCTTGATGGCCAAAAAGCTCAATTTCAGTCTCATCTGACCAGAGTACCTTCTTCCATATGTTTGGGGAGTCTCCCACATGCCTTTTGGCGAACACCAAACGTGTTTGCTTATTTTTTTCTTTAAGCAATGGCTTTTTTCTGGCCACTCTTCCGTAAAGCCCAGCTCTGTGGAGTGTACGGCTTAAAGTGGTCCTATGGACAGATACTCCAATATCCGCTGTGGAGCTTTGCAGCTCCTTCAGGGTTATCTTTGGTCTCTTTGTTGGCTCTCTGATTAATGCCCTCCTTGCCTGGTCTGTGAGTTTTGGTGGGCGGCCCTCTCTTGGCAGGTTTGTTGTGGTGCCATATTCTTTCAATTTTTTAATAATGGATTTAATGGTGCTCAGGCACCATGAAGACCATGGTGCTCATTTCTTTAGAACCCAACCCTGATCTGTACTTCTCCACAACTTTGTCCCTGACCTGTTTGGAGAGCTCCTTGGTCTTCATGGTGCCACTTGCTTGGTGGTGCCCCTTGCTTAGTGGTGTTGCAGACTCTGGGGCCTTTCAGAACAGGTGTATATATATTGAGATCATGTGACAGATCATGTGACACTTAGACTGCACACAGGTGGACTTTATTTAACAAATTATGTGACTTATGAAGGTAATTGGTTACACCAGATCTTATTTAGGGGCTTCATAGTAAAGGGGGTGAATACATTGCACCCACCACTTTTCCGTTATTTATTTTTTAGAATTTTTTGAAACATTTCACTTCACCAGTTTGGACTATTTTGTGTATGTCCATTACATGAAACCAAATTAAAATCCAATTAAATTACAGGTTGTAATGCAACAAAATAGGAAAAACGCCAAGGGGGTTGAATACTTTTGCAAGGCACTGTATCTGTTTGACAAGGTTAGTCTTAACTTAAAATGTAGCCTGTAAGTGTGGACATGAGGCTACCTAAACAAGAATGACTACAATAAATATCCTGGGATACAACATTTAAAATGCAAGCAATAGCCTATCTGGTTGTTCGGTGTTGAAATTATCATTGCCATGTTCAAGGTTTACCTTTTTATTCCATTGTATTTGTTTTAATGGCCAATTCATCATGCCATTAAATTGTTGCACTTACAGTACCTCTAAACTTACAACAAAACAAAAACACAACAGTACTTTAACAGCTTTCTGCAAGGTTTGAATGGAGCCAGATTCCGATGCAAAATAAAATGAGGCCTAGCGGACACATTTGTTAAGAATAAACTAACTAGCAAGGAAAAAGCTTTTAATCTGTGGTTTAGGAGGAAAATCATACATGACATTTAAGGGAATTAAAAATGGGAAGATACAGGGTGTGGTAGTGGGCCATGGAAATGTAGGCCTACAGCCCCTCTGAAAGAGACTTACAATAGCTAATAAAAAGATAAGCTATTCAATCCCAATCCAGGATATAAGATGCATTCTTCCAGGAAAGGGTCATTTAATTTCACATTGTTCAACACTGATTTGTTGATTAAATGAATCAATCTGAACATGTTCTCTCGAAACAGTATTTTCGGTCTTATATAAAATAAATCCTGTTTAGCCTTAGTTTTGATTGAATAGGGCGTTGTGTTTTCTCTCTGCTTTGTGAGAATAGGACTACAAATATCTATCTGCCGGTAAACAGTGGAGGGTTTCATTTGGTTAGTTGAGCAGAACATAGTGACGATGTCTTACCAGTGCTTCTCTGGGGGGAACGTCATCTCTGGATGGAGCACCAGGCTGAAAACATGAACAGATGCTTGGATTAGAGCTCCACCTACTGGCAATGTGGAGTGTGCGGGTTGGATTTTGTCTAATATTTCAGCAGATGATACTCAGAAGTACACTGGCACAGTGGACATTCATGTACATTTACATTACATTTTACATGTAGCCTGAATCAGCTCTCTGTATATAGTCAGCACATGCTTAAAAATCCTAGATGCCTACTGTAGATTAGATGAACATGCGAATTACAGCAGCCTGAACAAAATATCTATATAGTATAGTCACAAATTGTATAGAAAAGCAGGTTAAGGACTATTTATAAAAAGTTTTAGGCTTTATTTAGATCTTTAGTATATTAGACAGCTAATAACAAATAGGCTAAGCCTAGCCTTATTTAGAATACTATTTGAAGACACTAAATATCTTAGTACAAAATCTAGGCCTAATTTATCAAAAGGGTTTCCAAAAACAACATTAGGCATAGGCCTACTATCAATAGCCTTATTAGAACCACTTTGACATAGTACAATGTCCTCTTGATACAATGGTAACATTCACAAAATGGAGAACAAAACATCCTTAACATTGTAAGGTCATTTTATCTAGTGTATAATAATACAAAAGGTAATTTGTAAGATACTTCCGTTTGGAGAGGCCCAGGCCCAGAGGACCATGTCTGCCTGAAGGGTATGATGGGGTAGAAAAATACATTTAAGATAAGGTCTGAATAATTAAATGTCGTAAATCAAAGGTAACTGATGTTCTTGTCTGTCTCTCTTAGTTCCGCATGTAGGCCTGACATTGTTGCTTCTGTCTTCACAGCAATGGATGACAAAGCAAATGTTAAACTAATTCCTGGGTTGCTGTAAAGTAAACAAATTATTGTGGGCCTAAAACATTTAAGCTACTCTAGTTGAATCAGTTGAAAAAAAAGCTTCTACAGACATTTTCATTCACTTTTCACATTTAGGCAATAAACCTGATAAACTCCTGTAATACAGCACCAGCTATACATTTACATTTACATTTTAGTCATTTAGCAGACGCTCTTATCCAGAGCGACTTACAGTTAGTGAGTGCCTACATTATGTTTTTCATACTGGCCCCCCGTGGGAATCGAACCCACAACCCTGGCGTTGCAAACATCATGCTCTATCAACTGAGCTACATCCCTGCCGGCCATTCCCTCCCCTACCCTGGACGACGCTGGGCCAATTATTCGCCGCCCCATGGGTCTATATTCTAGCTGTACTTTCTGAAGTATAGGCTTAGTCCCCATTTTGACATTCTGTAGGCTACTGTTACATGACAAGACCACGGCTCGGACCCAGGTCCACTCCAGGTTGGAAACAATACAGTGTATTCGTAAAGTATTCAGACCCCTTGACTTTTTCCACTTTGTTACGTTACAACCTTATTCTGAAAATGATTAGATTTTTTTTTCTACATCAATCTACACACAATACCTCATAATAACAAAGCAAAAACAGGTTTATACATTTTAGCAAATTCATTAAAAATAGAAAACGAAATATTACATTTGCATAAGTATTCAGACCCTTTACTCAGTACTTTGTTGAAGCACCTTTGGCAGCGATGTGTAATATCAGTGAATCACAAAATATGTTCACTGCATAGGCTACAGCCAGCTAACAACATAAATGAATGCTGGGCAGTCAGGGAGCACCAGTTTTGGGTATATATATATATATTTTTTTAAAGGACTCGTTTTCTGGCCCCTTGAATCATGTCCATATCTGAACCCTCCCTCCCCTCCGTTGTAAAGCCTGTACTGGCTAAAATGTGAGCCACCTAGCCTACATGACACCTAAATGCATTATGAGCTTAGTTTGCCTTGGTCTAATCCCTGCTACGCCGCTACACTAGTCGGTCATCCAACGCCTAGCCTCTACCAGGCTTTCGACTCAACTTCGGTATGAAAGCCTGTGGAAGTACTTGTCAGAAAGAGGCTAAAAGAAGGTGGAGTATCCAAGCCGTTTAAACCGCCCAACAATTGGAATAGGCACATTCAAACAGAGGCGGAGATTAGAAACTGAAAGCCAATCATTTTCACTGGTGTCCACATGGGGTAGTATCATTTCAACCAAATTATACACAAAATAACACAACTATTTCTTAAATATATATACAAACATTTAGAGTACGCTAGCAATGCTAGCACCGTAAATTAGATTACTCTGGATAATTTGTGCTTCCTACATTTCCAATATGAACTTCCCCAGGATCTCTAGAACAACATGAGCGAGGCCTGAAGGTCGAGGCTATCCAACGCCAAATGAGCACAATAAATAATTTTCACACTCATCATCTCAGATGGTTCCGAAATGGTTTCTGTAGTTAGAAACAGATCTTTCTAACGATATTTCTAAGCATTCCTGCAACATTGGGCAATTTTATTTAAATATAATTTGATATCTGAGAAATTAGCAAAAAAATTGCCTATTTCAAAAAGTTAATAACCATTTTGCATTGTAATTTCAAAAAATTTCATAAAATACACAATATACAGTGGGGAGAACAAGTTTTAGATACACTGCCGATTTTGCAGGTTTTCCGACTTACAAAGCATGTAGAGGTCTGTAATTTGTATCATAGGTACACTTCAACTGTGAGAGACGGAATCTAAAACAAAAATCCAGAAAATCACATTGTATGATTTTTAAGTAATTAATTTGCATTTTATTGCATGACATAAGTATTTGATACATCAGAAAAGCAGTACTTAATATTTGGTACAGAAACCTTTGTTCGCAATTACAGAGATCATACATTTCCTGTAGGTCTTGACCAGGTTTGCACACACTGCAGCAGGAATTTTGGCCCACTCCTCCATACAGACCTTCTCCAGATCCTTCAGGTTTCGGGGCTGTCGCTGGGCAATACGGACTTTCAGCTCCCTCCAAAGATTTTCTATTGGGTTCAGGTCTGGAGACTGGCTAGGCCACTCCAGGACCTTGAGATGCTTCTTACGGAGCCACTCCTTAGTTGCCCTGGCTGTGTGTTTCGGGTCGTTGTCATGCTGGAAGACCCAGCCACGACCCATCTTCAATGCTCTTACTGAGGGAAGGAGGTTGTTGGCCAAGATCTCGCGATACATGGCCCCATCCATCCTCCCCTCAATACGGTGCAGTCGTCCTGTCCCCATTGCAGAAAAGCATCCCCAAAGAATGATGTTTCCACCTCCATGCTTCACGGTTGGGATGGTGTTCTTGGGGTTGTACTCATCCTTCTTCTTCCTCCAAACACGGTGAGTTGAGTTTAGACCAAAAAGCTCTATTTTTGTCTCATCAGACCACATGACCTTCTCCCATTCCTCCTCTGGATCATCCAGATGGTCATTGGCAAACTTCAGACGGGCCTGGACATGCGCTGGCTTGAGCAGGGGGACCTTGCGTGCGCTGCAGGATTTTAATCCATGACGGCGTAGTGTGTTACTAATGGTTTTCTTTGAGACTGTGGTCCCAGCTCTCTTCAGGTCATTGACCAGGTCCTGCCGTGTAGTTCTGGGCTGATCCCTCACCTTCCTCATGATCATTGATGCCCCACGAGGTGAGATCTTGCATGGAGCCCCAGACCGAGGGTGATTGACCGTCATCTTGAACTTCTTCCATTTTCTAATAATTGCGCCAACAGTTGTTGCCTTCTCACCAAGCTGCTTGCCTATTGTCCTGTAGCCCATCCCAGCCTTGTGCAGGTCTACAATTTTATCCCTGATGTCCTTACACAGCTCTCTGGTCTTGGCCATTGTGGAGAGGTTGGAGTCTGTTTGATTGAGTGTGTGGACAGGTGTCTTTTATACAGGTAACGAGTTCAAACAGGTGCAGTTAATACAGGTAATGAGCGGAGAACAGGAGGGCTTTCACAAAGAAAAACTAACAGGTCTGTGAGAGCTGGAATTCTTACTGGTTGGTAGGTGATCAAATACTTATGTCATGCAATAAAATGCAAAGTAATTACTTAAAAATCATACAATGTGATATTCTGGATTTTTGTTTTAGATTCCGTCTCTCACAGTTGAAGTGTACCTATGATAAAAAATTACAGACCTCTACATGCTTTGCAAGTAGGAAAACCTGCAAAATCTGCAGTGTATCAAATACTTGTTCTCCCCACTGTATAGGTATAAAATCGAGCACACAGCCATGCAATCTCCATAAACAAACACTGGCAGTAGACTGGCCTTACTGAAGAACTCAGTGACTTTCAAAGTGGCACCGTCATAGGATGCCACCTTTCCAACAAGTCAGTTGGTCAAATTTCTGCCCTGCTAGAGTTGCCCCGGTCAACTGTAAGTGCTGTTATTGTGAAGTGGAAACGTCTAGGAGCAACAACGGCTCAGCCGTGAAGTAGGACTGCCGAGTTCTGAAGCGCGTAGTGTGTAAAAAACGTCTGTCCTCGATTGCAACACTCACTACCGAGTTCCAAACTGCCTCTGGAAGCAACGTCAGCACAATAACTTTTAGTCGGGAGCTTCATGAAATGGGTTTCCATGGCCGAGCAGCCGCACAAGCCTAAGATCACCATGCGCAATGCCAAGCATCGGCTGCAGTGGTGTAACGCACGCCGCCATTGGACTCTGGAGCAGTGGAAATGCGTTCTCTGGAGTAATTAATCACACTTCACCATCTGGCAGTCCAACTGACAAATCTGGGTTTGGCGGATGGCAGGAGAACGCTACCTGCCAGAATGCATAGTGCCAACTGTAAAGTTTGTTGGAGGAGGAATAATGGTCTGGGGCTAGTTCCAGTGAAGGGAAATCTTAACGCTACAGCATACAATGACATTCTAGACAACAGTTTGGGGAAGGCCCTTTCCTGTTTCAGCATGACAATTCCCCCGTGTACAAACCGAGGTCCATACAGAAATGGTTTGTCGAGATCGGTGTGGAAGAACTTGACTAGCCTGCACAGAGCCCTGACCTCAACTCCATCAAACACCTTTGGGATGAATTGGAACGCCGACTGCGAGCCAGGCCTAATCGCCCAACATCAGTGCCCGACCTCACTAATGCCAAATGGGAAAGCTGTTCTTACTTCCTGGCTGTGTTATCGATGGTTTCTAATGGGTTTAATGTTAAAAGTCACTTATCACACTATAAAGAGATGTTTTCTAATAATGGTATTGAAAACAATAAGACTGCCATGCAATGGTTTATAATTGTGTTTTTTAGTGTTATCAATGGAAACATTTCAGTCACTAGTCCATTTCTCCATCAAAGATTTGGGCTTGTAGGAAATTTCTTCACATGAGTATTGTACCATAAGAATAGCCCTCTCATAGAGCTGGCATTTATTAGACTAAGGAGAGTTGGGTTGAAGCATTTGAGGTTGATAAGAGAAGGTCAAACTGATAAACAGTCATCACTAGCACAGTACCCTGCCCTGAACCTTAGAGACCGCTAACCTACGTACATAGAGTCATTGAACATTGGTTACTTTAATCATATTTACACACTGTTTTACCCACCACTATATGTATATACTGTATTCTAGTCATGGCTCATCCTATATAACTCCTGCTGTACACACCTTTTCTATTCATTTACTGTCCATACAGTCTATACACACCATTCACATACAGTACATATACAGTACCAGTCAACATTTTGAACACCTACTCAATCAAGGGTTTTTCTTTATTTGTACTATTTTCTACATTGTAGAATAATAGTGAAGAAATCAAAACTATGAAATAACACATATTGAATCATGTAGTAACCAAAAAAGTGTTCTTCAAATAGCCACCCTTTGCCTTGATGACAGCTTTGCACACTCTTGGCATTCTCTCAACCAGCTTCACCTGGAATGCTTTTCCAACAGTCTTGAAGGAGTTCCCACATATGCTGATCACTGGTTGGCTGATTTTCCTTCACTCTGCCGTCCGACTCATCCCAAACCATCTGAATTGGGTTGAGGTCGGGGGATTGTGGAGGCCAGGTCATCTGATGCAGCACTCCATCACTCTCCTTCTTGGCAAAACAGCCCTTACACACTGGAGGTGTGTTGGGTCATTGTCCTGTTGAAAAACAAATGAGTCCCACTAAGCCCAAACCAGATGGGATGGCGTATCGCTGCAGAATGCTGTGGTAGCCATGCTGGTTAAGTGTGCCTTGAATTCTAAATAAATCACAGACAGTGTCATCAACAAAGCACCCCCACACCATAACACCTCCTCCTCCATGCTTTACGGTGGGAACTACACATGCAGAGATCATCCGTTCACCCACACTGCGTCTCACAAATACACAGCCGTTGGAACGAAAAATCTCCAATTTGGACTCCAGACCAAAGGACAAATTTCCACCGGTCTAATGTCCATTGCTCGCGTTTCTTGGCCCAAGCAGGTCTCTTCTTTTTATTGGTGTCCTTTAGTAGTGGTTTCTTTGCAGCAATTTGACCATGAAGGCCTGATTCACACAATCCCCTCTGAACAGTTGATGTTGAGATGTGTCTGTGACTTGAACTCTGTGAAGCATTTATTTGGGCTGCAATTTCTGAGACTGGTAACTCTAATGACCTTATCCTCTGCAGCAGAGGTAACTCTGGGTCTTCCATTCCTGTGGCGGTCCTCATGAGAGCCAGTTTCATCATAGCGCTTGATGGTTGATGCGACCGCACTTGAAGAAACTTTCAAAGTCCTTGAAATTCTCCGTATTGACTGACCTTCATGTCTTAAAGTAATGATGGACTGTCGTTTCTCTTTGCTTATTTGAGCTGTTCTTGCCATAATATGGGCTTGGTCTTTTACCAAATAGGGCTATCTTCTGTATACCCCCCCTACCTTGTCACAACACAACTGATTGGCTCAAACGCATTAAGAAGGAAAGAAATTCCACAAATTAACTTTTAACAAGGCACACCTGTTAATTGAAATGCATGCCAGGTGACTACCTCGTGAAGCTGGTTGAGAGAATGCCAAGAGTGTGCAAAGCTGTCATCAAGGCAAAGGGTGGCTAAAATATATTTTGATTTGTTTAACACTTTTTTGGGTTACTACATGATTCCATATGTGTTATTTCATAGTTTTGATGTCTTCACTATTATTCTACAATGTAAAACATTGTTTAAATAAAGAAAAACCCTTGAATGAGTAGGCGTGTCCAAACTTCTGACTGTGGCTTAGTATGAAATATAGCCGTAATGCTGAGGCGGCATTGGCACTCACTATGCTCTTAAGCTCTTGATGGTTGCTAGGCAGCGGCCGTTACTACTATCCTCCTGACAGTTGTAAACTTTGCGGGGCATGTCACTTCACCCATCTCGCACTGTTTTCTTAACCACAACTGGATGGATCCATAAATAATTACTATTGGAATAAATATCACTGAATGAAGTAGGCTAATGCAATTGAAGGTATTGAGACAAGCGTGGGGTCTTAATAAATCAATCAATGTCAGATTTTTCTTTTCATTTTATCTCCATTTGGATATTATTTAGGCTATAATTAGGCTGTGGAAATGTTAGCTAAGTTGAGGTGAGTGTTGCTCATGCTCATCTTGTCTAGTTGACTGATTTATTAGAAAATGTTGCCAGCATGTTATGTAGTTTAACAAGTGGATTATTTTGCTCTTCACTCACAGTCGCTTAGTAGCCTGGGCCTACTCCAGACCAAAAGCCTGTGACTTGTCTTAATCAATGTGGTTTTGTTTAACTGAATCTTAATCTGTATATTTGGTTAATTGATCTCTAACTGGGCAAGTGGAAGTGCGATGGTAGCTCATCTATTCGTTTGCTCATCTATCACTGATCAGAAACATTTAGCGTGCTATAATGTAGCCTAAATCAAGTGTAGGCCTATCATTTTGCTCGATCGCGTATAGGCAACTCCAAAAGCCTACGGAGGTTGAGAAATATCAACACGAGACTCAAATGCGTTTGAAAATCGGTATCATTAAGAAGATACTCTCAATGTAAGACCCTACACCACAAAGCAGAGTGAGGGTAGGAAAGAGATGGGTTCTGTTTCCAAATATCCCTTTTTTATATGACAGCGGTTCCACACGTTCTCGTGTGGGGAAAATATGATACGTATTTTATTGTTATATTTCATTATATTCTTAGCCTACTATAAAATATCCTGTGTGTTGACTGATAAGGGTAGCCTAAGTGTGTCTTGTCTGTTTAATGAACAAAATAACTATTGATTTCATGTGGATATGCCATTCTACTCTTTTGAAAATACATTTTCTTAGGACCTGCTTAAAATGAATTAATAATGGATTTCTTAGTGATGGTATATATTCAATGGATTTATTAAAATAGAAGTACACCCACATGGGCCCACATCTACTCACACACTTGCCAGCATGTGCATGGAGATATAAAATGCTTATCCTGGCAAGAATGTGGTAAAAATGGGACTGTATGAATTGGGCTCTAAAAAAACATTGACCGATGTTTTTTTTTTTTTACATGTACATACGGTAAAGTCTGTCTGTAAAGGGAATACCTGTATCTTTTTTTATTTGAAATATTATTTCTCGCTGATATGAAAGATAAGGGGCACGTCAGCATATGTTTAGAAAACCTGTTTGAAAGCTAAGACTATTTGCTTTTCTAAACGTTAAAACACAACGTCGGAATTGTAGTTCGCATGGGGCCAAATGTGGGCAAATGTAACCGCTGAAAACCCTACATATGGAGAAGGGTTTTCAAGCGCTATTACTTCGCTAGCTAGAGCATTGACATTTGCGATTCTCATTGAACTATTACCTAACTAGACACCATGACAGCTACATGACTTTCACATGTATAAAAAGCATGGGTAGTTTCGTGGCCTTCACCTGTCAACACAGAGACGTTGAAACTTTTTCGTGTTAGCTAGCTAGTCCAAGCTAACAACTAGCTGTCTATGTTATCATAGCTAATTCATAGGTTCAAGCAAGTGCAAATGTAATTCATAGGTTCAAGCAAGTGCAATGTGCAACTACAAACCATTATACAAGGTATGAAAGTATAAATAGAGACCTGTGTTTGCGGATCAGGTTGTTCAGAAGATGCCATCTTTCCCAGCCTACTCCTCGTCTAATCGATTCATTCGTGAACGATTGCTTAGGCTTGAATAAGGACGACTAGACTAAAGCTCGGACATTATGATGTTTTTTTTCTTCATTTCGTTCTTTCTATTATGTTGAGGAAATATAGTATATATATTTTTCTGATTAGATAGTATATATATTATATATATTTATATATATCAGTGGAGGCTGCTGAGGGGAGGACGGTTCATAATAATGGCTGGAACGGAGTAAATGGAATGTCATCGAAATATGTGTTTGATACTATTCTACTCCGCTCCAGCCATTACCACGACCCCGTCCTCTCCAATTAAGGTGCCACCAACCTCCTGTGATATATATATATTTTCCTTGTATACATTTTTTTCTCTCACTTTGTTCAAAATCAGGTCCGTTTGACTTTAAATAGCAAAACACTACACTTCCCATGAGGGCTTAGCTCCAAGCTCAGGACTTCCGTTTTCGCGGTAGAATCTGTAAGGAACGTCTGTTAGATTTCTTAACTTTCGGCATAACAAAATAGTGATGTCTGAACTAAAACCTTGTAAGGTGTGTAATTTTACGCGACAACAATCATACGGCTTGGTTGTACCTTCTCTGGACCAACTAAAGATAAAAGGTACGCTAATGAATGTTGTAAACAGCTGTCTAGTCAACTACAACTAGCTAACTAGCTAACGTTAGATAACTAACGTTACTGTAGCTAACTGTGCGTGCGTGTGTTTGTACAGTTTTGGTAGCTAGATAGTATTCCTGATGAGCGGTGAGCATGCATTCCACCTTAATGAAGACAAGTAACTGTACCTACGCGTCATATAAATAAAACCCAAATGCAGAATAAACTTTGCTAGCCTAGCGCCAGGTAGATATATCTTGTAACTAGCAGCATAAATTGACACTGTATTAGCTGTTTAATCAGATAATGTTTACAATATCTATAATTCGTTCATTGGGAAATCAACTGGCAGTCAACTCTGATCTCTAATCTTTGTGAATCATCACTACATTCTGCATACTGTATGCGCAACATTTTGCTTTGTGTGTTCTACATATTCGACTTGTACAAACTTGATTGAATTAGATATGGCACCTCAGCAGACCGAGGTAAAATTAGTTGTATATTGGATATTCGCTGTATATTCTGTTTTCTCTCATCTATGGCTATTGAACCAAGCATGCCATGACTATGAAAATGGTATATTCTGAATCAAGGGTGGATGGAGAACAATCCACACTTTTTTCTCGTTCCTTTTTTAAAATTAAAATTTTTCGGATTTCAATCTTCAATAGCTCTTACACAAAGCGTGCCACGACTATGAAAATGATACATTCTGAATCAGGGGAGGATGGAGACACAAGATATTAGGGTGAAATAATCTGTCGCAGATAAGAATGACACTTGATTCGAAGGGGCTTTGTTAAAGATGCACTATGCAGAATTGCGCCGCCATTTCCTGGTTGCTAAAATTATAATAGTTAGCCTAATTTCAGTTTGTGACAAAACAAGCAGTCTTTGTGTAGAGAACCATTGTACCATCTTTTTTTTACATAATAAAACCATTGGATTGTTTTCCATCCACCACTGATTCAGAATATACCATCTTCATAGCCATGGCATGCTTGGTTCAATAGCTATTGACGAGAGAACCGAATATCCAATATAAACTAATTTTACCTCGATCCTCTGCAGGACATCCCTTTCATTCCTAGAATGCTACTCACTGGGCGTGGTGCTGTCTTTTAACAAAGCTCACATCCCTGGCCTGGACACAAGAACTAGAGTACTACTAAACTTGTATAATCGTGTGTTTTGTGGAAATACATACCGTGCCTTCAGAAAGTATTCACACTCCTTGACTTCTTCCACATTTTGTTGTGTTACAGATATAAAACAAAAAAACGACATTGAATATCCCTTTCAGCATGGTGAAGTTATAAATTACACTTTGAATGGTGTATCAATATATATCAATACACCCAGTCACTACAAAGATAAAGGTATCCTTACTAACTCAGTTGCCAGAGAGGAAGGGAACCGCTCAGAGATTTCACCATGAGGCAAATGGTGACTTTAAAACATTTACAGAGTTTAATGGCTATGATAGGATAACTGAGGATGGATCAACAACATTGTAGTTACTCTACAATACTAACCTAATTGACAGAGTGAAAAGGGAAGCCTGTACAGAGTAAAAATATTCAAAAACATGCATCCTGTTTGAATACAAAGCGTTATCTTTGGGGCAAATCCAACACAACACGTCACTGAGTACCACTCTTCATATTTTCAAGCATGGTGGTGGCTGCATCATGTTATGGGTATGCTTGTCATTGACAAGGACTAGGGAGTTTTTTTAGGATAAAAATAAACGGAATAGAGCTAAGCACGGGTAAAATCCTAGAGATAAACCTGGTTCAGTCTGCTTTTCAACAGACACTGGGAGATGAATTCACCTTTCAGCAGGACAATAACCTAAAACACAAGGCCAAATATACACTTTACTTACTTAAAGATGATATTGAATGTTCCTGAGTGGCCTTGTTACAGTTTTGGCTTAAATCAACTTGAAAATCTATGGCAAGACTTGAAAATGTCTGTCAAGCAATGATCAACAACCAATTTGACAGAGCTTCAAGAATGTACAACATTTGCATATTATTCATAAAAACAATCTAGGTGTGCAAAGCTTTTAGAGACGTACCTAGAAAGACTCACAGCTGTAATCGCTGCCAAAGGTGATTCTAACAAGTATTGACTCATGGCTGTGAATACTTACAGTACCAGTCAAAAGTTTGGAAATACCTACTGATTCAAGGGTTTTTCTTTATTTTTACTATTTTCTGCACTGTATAATAGTAGTGAAGACATCAAAACTATGAAATAACACATATGGAATCATGTAGTAACCAAGAAAGTGTTAAACAATATATTTTATATTTGAGATTCTTCAAATAGCCACCCTTTGCCTTGATGACAGCTTTGCACACTCTTGGCATTCTCTCAACCAGCTTCACCTGGAATGCTTTTCCAACAGTCTTGAAGGTTCCCACATATGCTGATCACTTGTTGGCTGCTTTTCCTTCACTCTGCCGTCCAACTCATCCCAAACCATTGGGTTGAGGTCGGGGGATTGTGGAGGCCAGGTCATCTGATGCAGCACTCCATCACTCTCCTTCTTGGTAAAATAGCCCTTACACAGCCTGGAGGTGTGTTGGGTCATTGTCTTGTTGAAAAACAAATGATAGTCCCACTAAGCTAAGCCCAAACCAGATGGGATGGCATATCGCTGTAGAATGCTGTGGTAGCCATCCTGGTTAAGTGTGCCTTGAATTCTAAATTCATCACAGACAGTGTCACCAGCAAAGCACCCCCACACCATAACACCTCTTCCTTCATGCTTTACGATGGGAACCACACATGCGGAGATCATCCGTTCACCCACACCGCGTCTCACAAAGACATGGCGGTTGGAACCAAAAATCTCAAATTTGGACTCCAGACCAAATGACTAATTTCCACCGTTCTAATGTCCATTGCTCGTGTTTCTTGGCCCAAGCAGGTCTCTTCTTCTTTTTGGTGTCCTTTAGTAATGGTTTCTTTGCAGCAATACAACCATGAAGGCCTGATTCACACAGTCCCCTCTGAACAGTTGATGTTGAGATTTGTCTGTAACTTGAACTCTGTGAAGCATTTATTTGGGGGACAATTTCTGAGGCTGGTAACTCTAATGAACTCATCCTCTGCAGCAGCGGTAACTCGGCAAGACGGAGCTGCTCTTCCTCCCGGGGAAGGACTGCCCGCTCCATGATCTCGCCATCACGGTTGACAACTCCGTTGTGTCCTCCTCCCAGAGTGCAAAGAACCTTGGCGTGACCCTGGACAACACCCTGTCATTCTCCGCTAACATCAAAGCGGTGACCCGATCCTGTAGGTTCATGCTCTACAACATTCGCAGAGTACGACCCTACCTTACACAGGAAGCGGCACAGGTCATAATCCAGGCACTTGTCATCTCCCGTCTGGATTACTGCAACTCGCTGTTGGCTGGGCTCCCTGCCTGTGCCATTAAACCCCTACAACTCATCCAGAACGCTGCAGCCCGTCTGGTGTTCAACCTTTCCAAGTTCTCTCACGTCACCCCGCTCCTTCGCACACTCCACTGGCTTCCAGTTGAAGCTCGCATCTGCTACAAGACCATGGTGCTTGCCTACGGCGCTGTGAGGGGAACGGCACCTCCTTACCTCTGGCCTGCTGGTCCCCCTACCTCTGCGGAAGCACAGTTCCCGCTCAGCCCAGTCAAAACTGTTCGCTGCTCTGGCACCCCAATGGTGAAACAAGCTCCCTCACGACGCCAGGACAGCGGAGTCACTGACCATCTTCCGGAGACACTTGAAACCCTACCTCTTTAAGGAATACCTGGTATAGTATAAAAGTAATCATTCTACCCCACCCCCACAAAAAAAATTAAAATAAATAAAAATAAATAAATAAATAATAAACATTAATAACGATAAAAAATTTACAAAATTAAAAAACTAAAAAAACTATATATATATATATATATATATATATATACATACACACACACACACACACACACACACACACACAGTGGGGAAAAAAGTTTTTAGTCAGCCACCAATTGTGCAAGTTCTCCCACTTAAAAAGATGAGAGAGGCCTGTAATTTTCATCATAGGTACACGTCATCTATGACAGACAAAATGAGAAAAAAAATCCAGAAAATCACATTGTAGGATTTGTAATGAATATATTTGCAAATTATGGTGGAAAATAAGTATTTGGTCAATAACAAAAGTTTCTCAATACTTTGTTATATACCCTTTGTTGGCAATGACACAGGTCAAACGTTTTCTGTAAGTTTTCACACACTGTTGCTGGTATTTTGGCCCATTCCTCCATGCAGATCTCCTCTAGAGCAGTGATGTTTTGGGGCTGTCGCTGGGCAACACAGACTTTCAACTCCCTCCAAAGATTTTCTATGGGGTTGAGATCTGGAGACTGGCTAGGCCACTCCAGGACCTTGAAATGCTTCTTACGAAGCCACTCCTTCGTTGCCCAGGCGGTGTGTTTGGGATCATTGTCATGCTGAAAGACCCAGCCACGTTTCATCTTCAATGCCCTTGCTGATGGAAGGAGGTTTTCAGTCAAAATCTCACGATACATGGCCCCATTCATTCTTTCCTTTACACGGATCAGTCGTCCTGGTCCCTTTGCAGAAAAACAGCCCCAAAGCATGATGTTTCCACCCCCATGCTTCACAGTAGGTATGGTGTTCTTTGGATGCAACTCAGCATTCTTTGTCCTCCAAACACGACGAGTTGAGTTTTTACCAAAAAGTTATATTTTGGTTTCATCTGACCATATGACATTCTCCCAATCCTCTTCTGGATCATCCAAATGCACTCTAGCAAACTTCAGACGGGCCTGGACATGTACTGGCTTAAGCAGGGGGGACACGTCTGGCACTGCAGGATTTGAGTCCCTGGCGGCGTAGTGTGTTACTGATGGTAGGCTTTGTTATTTTGGTCCCAGCTCTCTGCAGGTCATTCACTAGGTCCCCCCGTCTGGTTCTGGGATTTTTGCTCACCGTTCTTGTGATCATTTTGACCCCACGGGGTGAGATCTTGCGTGGAGCCCCAGATCAAGGGAGATTATCAGTGGTCTTGTATGTCTTCCATTTCCTAATAATTGCTCCCACAGTTGATTTCTTCAAACCAAGCTGCTTACCTATTGCAGATTCAGTCTTCCCAGCCTGGTGTAGGTCTACAATTTTGTTTCTGGTGTCCTTTGACAGCTCTTTGGTCTTGGCCATAGTGGAGTTTGGAGTGTGACTGTTTGAGGTTGTGGACAGGTGTCTTTTATACTGATAACAAGGTCAAACAGGTGCCATTAATACAGGTAACGAGTGGAGGACAGAGGAGCCTCTTAAAGAAGATGTCTGTGAGAGCCAGAAATCTTGCTTGTTTGTAGGTGACCAAATACTTATTTTCCACCATAATTTGCAAATAAATTCATTAAAAATCCTACAATGTGATTTTCTGGATTTTCTTTTCTCAATTTGTCTGTCATAGTTGACGTGTACATATGAAAAAAATTACAGGCCTCTCATCTTTTTAAGTGGGAGAACTTGCACAATTGGTGGCTGACTAAATACTTTTTTTCCCCACTGTATATATATAAACAAATGAACATTTAAAAATATACTCTACAAATAAAAAATTAGAAAAATATGACTAATTGTAAAGTGGTTGTCCCACTGGCTATCATAAGGTGAATGCACCAATTTGTTAGTCACTCTGGATAAGAGCGTCTGCTAAATATAAATGTATCTCTGGGTCTTCCATTCCTGTGGCGGTCCTCATGAGAGCCAGTTCCGTCATAGCACTTGATGGTTTTTGCGATTGCACTTGAAATGTTCCGTATTGACTGACCTTCATGTCTTAAAGTAATGATGGACTGTCGTTTCACTTTGCTTATTTGAGCTGTTCTTGCCATAATATGGACTTGGTCTTTTACCAAATAGGGCTATCTTCTGTAAACCCCCCCCCCCCCTACCTTTTCACAACACAACTGATTGGCTCAAACGCATTAAGAAGGAAAGAAATTCCACAGATTAACTTTTAACAAGGCTCACCTGTTAATTGAAATGCATTCCAGGTGACTACCTCATGAAGCTGGTTGAGAGAATGCCAAGAGTGTGCAATGCTGTCATCAAGGCAAAGGGTGGCTATTTGAAGAAACTGAAATATAACATATCTTTTGATTTAACACTTTTTTTGGTTACTACATGATTTCATATGTGTAATTTCATAGTTTTGATATCTTCACTGTTATTCTACAATGTAAAAATAAAGAAACCCTTGAATGAGTAGGTGTGGCCAAACTTTTGACTGGTAGTGTATGTAAATGAGATATTTCTGTATTAGATTCTTCAATACATTTGCAACAATTTCTAAAAACATGTTTTCATTTTGTCATTATGGGGTGTATACGTTTGAGAAAAAAAATCTATTTAATCCCTTTTGAATTCAGGCTGTAACACAACAAAATGTGGAATAGGTCAAGGGGTATGAATACTTTTGAAGGCACTGTAGCTAGATAATAATGCAAGTAGTAAGTACTATACCAAACTACCAGTGATGTAGGCCAGAATAATAACTGGTGGGTAAACTCTGATCACGTGTCTGCAAAAAGTTGAAAACTGCCTGGCAAAAAGAAAATGTGTGTAAACTGTGTTTACTTGCGTTTATCTTCCGCTACACCACTGCAAACTACAAACAAAAGCTAGTTACACACTCAATCTAGGCCTATTACACTTCAGTGAGCATGCAGCAGTGCAGAAGGGCAACGTTCCACTCAACTGTCTCTCAGCCGCAAATGGTGCCGTGTACTGCTTCTGCATTCATCCCGGTCATCAGCAACATACCACTAGGTCAGGTTCTTCTGATCTCAATATGTTAGCAAAGGTTAGTCCCTGCAATCCATAGCCCTTTTTTAGACTATCTCCTTTAAGACAATTGACAAATATGGTGGAAATGGTATGCCTTGTGACTTTTGTCATCACACTATCATATGTTTTCTGACCATTTTTATTTATTTGTGAAATGCTAGGAAGTGCTAATGACACTTATGCAGGGGGTATAATCAGGGTGTCAAGGCTAAATACTGCAACGCATGTAGGTGTCATTACATTTATCATTTTTATAAATTGAGTGATGCATGCTATGAAGCTGTTTGTTATGGTGGCAAGTTCAGGTAAAGTGTTAGTCATTTTTGATTCCAAATATATGTTATCTACCTGCACTTTTCTGTAATTCTACCTCCAGGAAGTGAATCTCTTGGGTTTAGCCCAAGTACCGCAGTCTCTGTGGTCTTAGAAGATGACGGGACAATAGTTGAAGATGAGGCCTATTTCTTGTGCTTACCTACAAACACAAAGTTCATGCTCTTGCATGAAAAAGAGACGTGGGCCCCACAACGAAGAAGTAAGCTTTTTTGTTCTGTCAATGCAAATTTGAATTGTCATATTCGGCTATAGTCATTGATCACACAATAGTAGGCTTAAACAGTCATTTTGCGGTTTCTAAGTTGATCTATCCGCAGTTTGAGTCAACCTCTTGGGAAAGCACATCCTCTGACATTCTATGCTTTTTTTGCTTGTTTTTTTGGGCTAACTAGCTAAAGATCCAAACTCTGTTCTTTGATTACGTGGCATTGGTCATCTGTCTTAGCTCTCCCAGGTTGCATTCCCATACTAACGCATAGTGATTTTCTTCCATGCTACTATAGTTGATGGCGGCACAGCTTGGATGACCAGGGAGTCTGTGAATTTTGAGAGCGACGTTGTGGACAGCTCAATCAGTGGGATCGAGCCCTGGTTCTACCTGGCCCAGCAACTCAAGAACGACCTGGCTAGCATCATACTGATGTCGGAGGCAGATTTACAAGTAGGATAACTTCAATAACATTCACATTCAAATGTATGAATATGGAATATCTTGTTAAAATTAGGTCCTATTCTGTCAGATAAAAGGAAAATGTATGGCTACAGTGGGTATACATATTGTGTAGACTACTTCAATACAAAGACCCCCTTGGCATAATTTTTATGTGCTTGAGGAAAGCTGTATGTCTAATAGTGAGAATAAATATACATGTTGCTTGTTCCAGACGCTAGTGGACGTGCCTTGTTTAGAGCTGGCCTCAGCCCTGGGCTTCCTGGAGAGCAAGGTGCTGAA
Source organism: Coregonus clupeaformis (assembly GCF_020615455.1). Taxonomy (NCBI): domain Eukaryota; kingdom Metazoa; phylum Chordata; class Actinopteri; order Salmoniformes; family Salmonidae; genus Coregonus; species Coregonus clupeaformis. The sequence goes on from NC_059215.1 coordinate 25,677,206, forward strand.
TCTCCAGGACACTCTACAGAGAGTGTTGGACCGCAGGGAGGAAGAGCGACAGTCCAAGGAACTGCTCCAGCTCTTCCTCACAGCAGTGGAGAGAGCGGACAGTCAAGAGGCAGAGCCTAGAAATGACGGTGAGACTGCTATCAGGAAAAAAATTGGATCAATCTTGTAGGAGATCCAGCTGTGTGAAAATGAAATGTGAGTGGAAATGCCATTTGGAGTGAGCATAATGAGGGAAGGCATTTTAACTTCACCTCAAAAGTTGTGGTAGAGTTTGTGTAAAAGCCGTGTGTGGCTTTTTTGTCACTAGATGGAGCCATTGTTTAGGCAATAGACAACTAGCCCTGAAATATTGCCTCTAAACCTCTGGCTCAGCCAAGTTGTGTTGTGAGAGACATTATGTTCTACCATATTCCATGTCTCACAGGGTCGGGTGATGTGGATGTGACAGATGGGCTGGAGGTGGATTCAGCATCAGGATTCATGTCCAGGACGCTGATGGTCCTCAAGGGTAAAACAAGCCCTGAGACCAGGCTCTCCAATGAGGAGCTGCAGGTATGTCACAAAGACCAACGGCTACACTCACTGTATTTGGTATACAGGATCATATTAATAGACTAAAGTGGACCCCTCTCCTTGTCTACTTTCCTTCATCTGCATTGATATGAAAGAGCATGCATTGTGAAAACAAATTCCCTGGTAGGTATCCACAGTATTACAGTGATATGTCCTAAGTTATTCAGTTTAGTGCACAGAAAGGAGAGAAGAGGAGAGAAAAATACTTTACATTATTGAGATGCACTGGATTGCGTCCCAATTCTCCCGAAAGAGTTCACTCCTCCCCACGTATTTAAAAGCATTGGATTGGTGTAAGCAATCTGGTCTAAGGCACTGCATCTCAGTGCTTGAGGCGTCACTACAGACCCCCTGGTTCGATTCCAGGCTGTATCACAACCGGCCGTGATTGGGAGTCCCATAGGGCGGCGTACAATTGGCCCAGCGTCGTCCGGGTTTGGCCGGTGTAGGCCGTCATTGTAAATAAGAATTTGTTCTTAACTGACTTTCCTAGTTAAATAAAGGTGAAATAAAAAATTAATAAAGCATAGGCTAGAGGGAGTTTATTACACAGGTCCTTCCCTTTTTTAAAGCCATGAAGGGAAGTGAACAAACACACACTTAAAGTAGAAGGGTAGAGAATATGGACGTATTAAATTGTTTCCTTTCCACCACATGAGGGAAATGGGAAGGCTGCAAAGCTAGAAGTACAGTATATGTGAGAATTTCTATATCCTCTCCACTGGGTGGCACTATCACTCTGCACTCTTGTTTTCAGTATACACAGCATGTGAAAATGGACTGCCTAACAGTACATATTTTATCAAGCTGTTAACTCTATCACCAAACAACAAAACTACATACCATTTTTTTTTATTACAAGTGCCTGTAAATATGCCAAGTCATCCTGACAACAATAAATAAGTTTAGAGGAGTTCTAATAAGCGCACTGTATGCCAAGGAATTGCATCTCTTATATTGAATACTAGTTATGTCCTAACTGTATCTGTTTGAAATCCAAAATCAAGGGCTTTTAACACCACTTAGTATACTCTTTGAGCTTCTTATCTCCCAAGTCAATTGTCTTTGAAAACAATGTCAATTAAATTGAACAAAATTAATGTAAGAACATTTACTTATTAAGTCTTTGCATTATATTCTTCCAATGTGGTCCATTGACATTCATCAACCATGAGCAACGAATGCAAGTCTCTGCCATGTCTATACAGCACAGAGACTAGCCTTTCCCCCATCTCTGCACTTTTGTCACTGATGTCTTTCTCAGAATAGATTGCAGTTCCGATTTTAGCTGTATACAACATTAAATGAACCAAACCAAAACGTTGTCAACTGCAGATGGTGGTGAACAAAGGTGCACGGGCCATGGAGCAAGTCCTTGGCTGGGACTCTGAGAGGACATTGGCGCTGCTGCAGGCATGCAAGGAGCAATTGAGCAAGCGGCTCCAGCAGGTTCAGGCCATGCAGTCCCTCAGTAGCCACACACAACAACAGGCCAGCACGCAGCCCTCAGACAAGAGCCAAGCTACACAAGCCAAGCGCAGCAAGTAAGGAGTAGGGGGAAGTTGCCCTTACACGCTGATCTTGGGTCAGTTTAGCATTTTCCCCACTTATGGTTATGGTAAGGGAAGGGGAAGCTGATCCTAAATCTGTACCTAGGGAAACTTCACCCCGGAGCCAGCTAGTAATACCCCTCTGTCTCTGACCACAGAACACACACTACCTGCTTTAAGACTGAGACAATAAGTCACTTTGTATCGACATACATTGCCCTCCGTCAGTATTGGGATGGTGAAGCATTTTTTCTTGAAATCAAACAATGACTATGATGTTAAAGTGCACACTGTGAGCATTAACTTGAGGGTACTTTCATCTATATCAGGTGAGCCGTTTAGAAAATACATCACTATTTGTAAATCTAATTTATCATTATTCATGATTCATTCAGGATTATCCGTAATCATGGGAGCATCCACATTAATGTAGAAGTGTTAGAAACAACAAAAGTGACTCCAAAATGACACAATACATTATTTACCATTCATTTCTATTGGGCACAAAATAATCTAAAACACAACCAAAATAAACAGCAAATGCATCCAACTAATTTGTAGTCACAAGCTTAATGTAGTCAATGTGTGCTATGAATATGAGACCAAATACTTAACCTTTGACTACTATAATACATATAAGTGAATTTTGGTCCCCTAAAATGGTATGTACAAAAAGTGCTGTACTTTCTAAACGGTTCACCTGATATGGATGAACATTACCTCAAATTAAATCTGACAGTCTGCACTTTAACCGCATAGTCATTGTTTGATTTCAAATCCAAATTTTTGGAGTATAGAGCCAAAATAAGAATAAATGCTTGACTGTCCCAATAATTACGGAGGGCACTGTATATCGCCTCCTGGTATCAATTCATTCTTAGAAACGCTGACATTATTTGCCAAATGGCTTTGGTGCCCCTTTTCTGATTAAACCACATGACGGGTATCTCTTTAGGTACATTCAATAAGTAGAATAGTTATTAGCATAGGTAGATGTTAAATGACCAGAACAATTAGGGATGGACCAACTCCGTATTACAGTATATGCAGATATTCATAGCAATGACAGTGGGTTACCCTTTTGATATGTTGTCTTGGTTTTAACTGGCCTCTACTCCTCCGGTACTTAACCTACTCAGGAGAAAAGTGTGACACAATGCCTGAATCTTGCCCCTGGAAGCTGTAACCAAATTATGATTTATGTTAACTTAAATTGTTTTGTTTGTAAGCAAATAGCTTGGACAATCCATTTGTGGTCGAAGATTGATAACCCAGTGATCTGTTGACATTATAGTTAAGCCTGTTTGCCTGAAGATTTAAAATGAGGGCTGTCAATTCCATACCTGTCAATGTAACTTAAGTGTTGTCATTTTGTATACTGGATCATTGACATGCCTCCTAAAACCTTGCCAAATATCTTGCTTTCCCTTTAGTAAATTAATTGTTTTGACTGCTCTGCATATTATTACTAACCAATATACATAAAATGTACTTGCAACTTAGAATTCATTCTTTATTGGAAACAATCAGAATTGTTTTACCTATCAGTACTTAAACCCTGTATATTTAGGAATGTTAATGTAAGAAAGGATATGAGATTTGATATGTGATTGTGATGTAAGCGTGCGTCCGTGTAGTGTGTGCCCATGTGAGCTATCTGGTTGTATTGACCGTACAGCCTTGTTTATAGGACAGACTTAAAGGGCTGTAAGATCACATTTGAAACCAGTTGTTTACAACAAGAACATGGTGGCAGCAAGGAGAGGCACATGTCATGACAATGAGATGTCAACAGATTTATATATATACAGTAAAGTGTATTCAAGGCATTTATGGTGACAAACTGATTGTCACCATACTATTAATTGAAATGCTCTTAAGTCCATTACGCACTCTTTATTGCTTCCAATGTTCCTTGAAAGAAAAAGGTGTGTGTTGAGTTTGAAATGGTGCATCTTGGGAGCCCTTTGCATGAAATTAATGAACATGTACGTACTGTACATATGTTTTATCATTAACATTTTAAGCCACAGAGACTTGTGTAACCACAAAGTTTTGCATTGTGATTCATGAGGCTTTTTTTAATGGAACTGTTTCAAATGGAACTAACGTGGCAAGCGGAGTGTGTTAACAAGTATGACAGCTTTTCTACAATAAATAGTCCAAGTACTCAAAGCGCACAATCCTGACATCACTGTGTTTTCATTCACAACTTTCATTTACTGCTTGTTATTTTTCCCAGTGTATATAAAAATGTGCTTCCCATCCATGGACAGAATGATAATGTAATGCTGGATGTTTTTTAATGAGTTACCGGCTATAGAGGATTGCCTCAGGAAGACTAGAGGAAGACCACTATAGGTCATAGGACATTTGAGCCACCGTTAAATGGTAAAGTTAACTCACGGGTTGTGATGCCAGGATACTCTTCTCTGTATCGTCTATATATTGATCCAGAGAAAAAACATTATGGAATGTTGATATTAAGTTATTTTATACATCATGGTGTGTACAGTATGTTTGGTCCTAAGATACAATTGTAATGGAATAATGATGGGTGTGAGGGAAAGGAGGTGAATGGCTATGTATTGTTGCTGTATGTGTCTCGACAGTCAGTTGATGGGTTTCATGGTGTGCGTAATTCCTGTGATATTACTTCCGCTTAACCAGTGTTCCCGGCTCTGTCGTAGCCTGCCGCGACCGGGAGACCCATGGGGCGTCGCACAATTGGCCCAGCGTAGTCCATGGTAGGGGAGGGAATGGCTGGCAGAGATGTAGCTCAGTTGGTAGAGCATGGCGTTTGCAACGCCAGGGTTGTGGGTTGGATTCCCACGGGGGGCCAGTATAAAAATAATGTGAAAAAAAAATACATTGTATGCACTCACTAACTGTAAGTCGCTCTGGATAAGAGCGTCTGCTAAATGACTAAAATGTAAAAATGTAAATGTTCCCGGAATGAGCAGAAATGACATGCATGCAGTGTGTGAAGTGTCTCAGCATTTTGGGGGTTTTTGATTGGGATTTGAATAGGGTTATATAAATATTATTTCAGAATATTTCCTTTTGTTTTGCATCAACTATCGATCTGAATGTAAACCAAATCTTTCAACCATGTTTTAGTGGTAGACATTAAACAAAACAATTATGGCCTTCAAGCACGATAGATCCTTTTACTCTAAATGTCAAGGTAATGTCATCTGATGGGTCATTGTCCATGAGAAGTCACGCTCATCTTTTCACAAGAAACTGTTGGCCTTCGAAAAAATAAAGTTAGGCCCATGCTAGAGGCAATTTGTGAGAACTACAGTGTTTTCTCTCCCTCCAATAATGGCACTTTAAAAAAGGGGCAATCTGGGATTGACACATCCATTTGTGGACTTTTTAAGTTAATGATAGCCTATAGCCATTGATTGTGGATATAAATTATTGTTTTACTATTATTTCTATAAACAATGTAATTATAAACACACTGCTTAGATTCACAACATGATTAAAACTATAATTTTGATCTCATAGAATAGAGATGGTCAATCCCTGCATCCATGGTTATATCTATGAATTTGAGAGTGATTACATTTATCTAGCCCCATCCCTTAGCTGCTTGCTAAAGTGTCTGAGAACAGGCAATTTTATCAGAGTGAAGCACCGTATAATATCAGTTTTTATAGATAAGTAGCTAGGGAGCACCAAGAATAAATGCATATTGTATGAAGGTTAAACAACTACAAATCATTGCTTCTTAGACGGAAGACATAGCAGCAGCTAATTTGACTTTTAAACTACTTTACTGCATTCATTTAGTGCTTCAAGTGCCTGTTGCTTTTATGGAACCTATCAGACCGAGTAACTGTTTGCATATAGTAAAGTTATTTATGTTACTGAGTAGTAAAAGGCATGCTTTATCTTAAGGAAGAGTGATCATTTGAATTAACCATGATATTGATATGCACATGTCATGCCTGACTTTGTATGGCTGACCAATCTGGGTTTATTGAGGGTCACTACAATATCTGCTACCTTCTGAAAACCATTGGATATTACAACAAGGACAATATTACGACAGTATTTTTATTTTGGGAGGTACATGTTACATCAGAAACCAGAGGGAAAAATAGTGAATATGGGTATTTATCTGAATACGTTGGAACTATTGATGCCTAGTGTCTCTTTAGTTATACTAGCTATTGAGATTTTGGCCATTTGACGAACTAATTTATAGATATGGCCCAGAGTTTTTTGTGGTAAGGTCATGTGATCAGGTTAAACTCTGGGGCCTTTGTTGCAGTAACATCGGATGTTCATTGAAGTCGAGGTAAAGGTGGGCACGTCTAGGGTTCTGATGTGCTTTGATCCGTAGGAGTTTGTTCTCCTCTGCTTGGCAGTGTACTGCATGACAGCACCCCATTTCAAGGAGTCCTGTTAGTCTGTCTCCTAGTCATTGTTGCACTTATTGTGTAGTCTTTCTTCTGACCTCTGCATCTATACAGGCATACAAAGATTGCTCTAAACAAAATGCTTTTAAAGCTACAGTCTGGGATAGTAGTAGACTGCCCTGATTGAAGCTGTGAAGATGCCTGAGAGAATATCAGGACAGAGGTTGTCACTGTAACATCACATTCATCATCTTCATAGGAGATTATGAAATTACTGTGTGAAGGTATCAGGTGTGGAAACTGTAGTGAGTTAGGATAAGAAGGAAAATACTGTCTCATCTCACCGTCATTCCTGGTCTTTTGAGCCTCCCTAGCTCTCCAGTCTCTACGTTACTTTTAAGAGCCTCAACCTTGCTCTGCTCAATCTCCCTGTTGCTTTAAGAGCCTCCACCTTGGTCTTCAGAACCTTCTCATTGGTCTGGAAAGCCTCCACCTTGGTCTCCAGCCTTCACTTTGGTCTCACTGGCATTCAGTATGTCCTTTAAATTATATTAGGATCTTCAGGAGGACCTTAGGTTACTCCTCCAGGGCCTTGAACCGGACCTGAATGGAATTGGGATCCTCAGCCCCACACACACACACACACACACCACTGAACAGCAACAACAGCACAGCTACCACCGACTTCATAAGCACATTATAGAATATAATTGAGTAGAATAGATTAGAATAGTCCAAAAACACGGGGATGGGGGAGGTGTTGAAAAACCCAACAGCAATCACAAACACACACTACTAATCATCAAACTAAACAACAGAAAGCACACATGATAAACCCACACCATTTCACCATCTGCCGCAGTACAAACAAGATTCAAAAAGAAAAAAGCTGAATGCATAATGTACATTTCCATCCATGTACTCACGCTGGGGTAGGTGTCCTGTCTCTCAGTATGTCAGTACCCAGTGGACACATCAGCACATTTATATAATTTTATTGTTGATATGACCATCATTGTTAGACGTCATGTCCTACATTTCAATCATTTTTGGTTCACATTCTATAGGGGTGAAGTGTGTGTGTGTGAGGGGAGGGGAGGGGAGGGGGTTGGGGTTTGGAGGAATGTAATACTGCAGGATGTAAGTTAAGGAACTGATCATGATTACAGTAAACCCTAAATAACAACCAAACCACACCAGAGGGGTATCCTATGATGCAATCTAGATCTACTCAGGGTTTTATTACTTATCGTTAATGCCTTCTTTGGTGTGGTTATCAATGCATGAGCACCTTTTTTCCCCACTCCTATCGATAAAATAATGTCATAATTTTATTTGTCATACAAAAGTTTTACTGTGCGTAAAGTTTCAAATGCATTCTGCCATTACTATCTTCTTCCTCAAATGAAGGGGATGATGACAAAATCTTTGCGAGAGGAAGGGAATCTGATTTCATTGGTCTTTAACTTGCGGCACAGAAACTTCATTCAGGGTAAATGGAGTTAGCCCTTAGTTAGCCTGCCCCTGAGCAGGTTAGTTCTGAAGGATTTGTTGCCGTAGAAATGTACCTGGCTGGAAGGTGAGGCAGATTTTTTTAAAGGGGGTAGATCAGCTTTAATATTGCAGATAGATTGTAACTTCCATCAATGTAATTGTCTGCATCACTTCCAATCCCCCATATGTCCCCCCACAGTGAGGGGAAAAAAGTATTTGATCCCCTGCTGATTTTGTACGTTTGCCCACTGACAAAGACATGATCAGTCTATAATTTTAATGGTAGGTTTATTTGAACAGTGAGAGACAGAATAACAATAGTACTTGGTGGCAAAACCCTTGTTGGCAATCACAGAGGTCAGACGTTTCTTGTAGTTGGCCACCAGGTTTGCACACATCTCAGGAGGGATTTTGTTCCACTCCTCTTTGCAGGTCTTCTCCAAGTCATTAAGGTTTCGAGGATGACGTTTGGCAACTCGAACCTTCAGCTCCCTCCACAGATTTTCTATGGGATTAAGGTCTGGAGACTGGCTAGGCCACTCCAGGACCTTAATGTGCTTCTTCTTGAGCCACTCCTTTGTTGCATTGTCATGCTGGAATACCCATCCACGACCCATTTTCAATGCCCTGGCTGAGGGAAGGAGGTTCTCACCCAAGATTTGACGGTACGTGGCCCCGTCCATCGTCCCTTTGATGCAGTGAAGTTGTCCTGTCCCCTAATCAGAAAAACACCTCCAAAGCATAATGTTTCCACCTCCATGTTTGACAGTGGGGATGGTGTTCTTGGGGTCATAGGCAGCATTCCTCCTCCTCCAAACACGGCGAGTTGAGTTGATGCAAAAGAGCTCGATTTTGGTCTCATCTGACCACAACACTTTCACCCAGTTCTCCTCTGAATCATTCAGATGTTCATTGGCAAACTTCAGACGGCCCTGTATATGTGCTTTCTTGAGCAGGGGGACCTTGCGGGCGCTGCAGGATTTCAGTCCTTCACGGCGTAGTGTGTTACCAATTGTTTTCTTGGTGACTATGGTCCCAGATGCCTTGAGATCATTGACAAGATCATCCCGTGTAGTTCTGGGCTGTTTCCTCAACGTTCTCATGATCATTGCAACTCCACGAGGTGAGATCTTCATGGAGCCCCAGGCCGAGGGAGATTGACAGTTCTTTTGTGTTTCTTCCATTAGCGAATAATCGCACCAACTGTTGTCACCTTCTCACCAAGCTGCTTGGCGATGGTCTCCTTAGTTGCCCTGGCTGTGTGTTTTGGGTCGTTGTCATGCTGGAAGACCCAGCCACGACCCATCTTCAATGCTCTTACTGAGGGAAGGAGGTTGTTGGCCAAGATCTCGCGATACATGGCCCCATCCATCCTCCCCTCAATACGGTGCAGTCGTCCTGTCCCCTTTGCAGAAAAGCATCCCAAAAGAATGATGTTTCCACCTCCATGCTTCACGGTTGGGATGGTGTTCTTGGGGTTGTACTCATCCTTCTTCTTCCTCCAAACACGGCAAGTGGAGTTTAGACCAAAAAGCTCTTATTTTTGTCTCATCAGACCACATGACCTTCTCCCATTCCTCCTCTGGATCATCCAGATGGTCATTGGCAAACTTCAGACGGGCCTGGACATGCGCTGGCTTGAGCAGGGGGACCTTGCGTGCGCTGCAGGATTTTAATCCATGACGGCGTCGTGTGTTACTAATGGTTTTCTTTGAGACTGTGGTCCCAGCTCTCTTCAGGTCATTGACCAGGTCCTGCCGTGTAGTTCTGGGCTGATCCCTCACCTTCCTCATGATCATTGATGCCCCACGAGGTGACATCTTGCATGGAGCCCCAGGGTGATAGACCGTCATCTTGAACTTCTTCCATTCTCTAATAATTGCACCAACAGTTGTTGCCTTCTCACCAAGCTGCTTGCCTATTGTGCTGTAGCCCATCCCAGCCTTGTGCAGGTCTACAATTTTGTACATTTTCCCACTGACAAAGACATTATATATATTATACAATTTTATCCCTGATGTCCTTACACAGCTCTCTGGCCTTGGCCATTGTGGAGAGGTTGGAGTCTGTTTGATTGAGTGTGTGGACAGGTGTCTTTTATACAGGTAACGAATTCAAACAGGTGCAGTTAATACAGATAATGAGTGGAGAACAGGAGGGCTTCTTAAAGAAAAACTAACAGGTCTGTGAGAGCTGGAATTCTTACTGGTTGGTAGGTGATCAAAAACTTATGTCATGCAATAAAATGCAAATTAATTACTTAAAAATCATACAATGTGATTTTCTGGATTTTTGTTTTAGATTCCGTCTCTCACAGTTGAAGTGTACCTATGATAAAAATTACAGACCTCTACATGCTTTGTAAGTAGGAAAACCTGCAAAATCGGCAGTGTATCAAATACTTGTTCTCCCCACTGTATACACACACACATACATACATACATACATACATACATACATACATACATACATACATACATACATACATACATATACATATCCTTTAAAAAAATATATTTCCCTTTAGTACTGTCCAACCCCACCACCCCTTCCCTAATTGGATTTAAAAGAACATGAATCATCAGCATACAATGACAGCTTTGTTTTTAAGCCCTGTATTTCTAATCCCTTGGTATTATTGTTGGATCTGATTTTAATAGCTAACATCTCGATGGCCATAATAAATAGATATGCCGATAGTGGACAACCTTGTTTCACTCCTCTTGACAGTTTAAAACTTTCGGAAAAATACCCATTATTTACTATTTTACACCTAGGGTTACCATACATGATTTTAACCCATTTTATAAGAGATTCTCCAAAATTGAAATGCTCCAGGCATTTATATATAAACCCCAGTTGTACTTTATCAAATGCCTTTTCGAAGTCTCCTATGAATAGCAGGCCTGGTTTCCCATATTTTTCATAGTGTTCTATTGTTTCCACTACTTGCCTTATATTATCTCCAATGCATCTTCCATGTAAAAAAAACCTGTCTGATTAGAATGAATAATGTCCGACAATACCTTTTTAATTCTATGCGCTATACATTTTGCTAGAATTTTTTGCATCACAACACTGAAGTGTAAGGGGCCTCCAATTGTTTTAATGGACTGGATCTTTATATTTTCCACTTGTATCCTGTTTCAGTAATAATGAGTTGACCAAAGTTACCTCGCTAACTCCTCAAACCCGATTCGTAGGATACCCCTCTGGTAACAAAAAATAGTCAAAGTTTTGATTGATGGGAAGTTAACTTAACTAATAATGGCAAAAGGTTAACACTCTATTTGAAAGGGAATCTTACTTGCCACTAGCTGCCTGTAAATTACTGGGAAATTCACAGTAAGCCCTTTACAGTGTTATGTAATTAACACTGGAGTGTTTGCTTGATGAATTAGGCTTTTTATATAATGTGGATGATCAAAGATTTCAGACAAGGAATCACATTGGCATAGCATGTGATATGTTTTAATATTTAAGTTCTACTATGCTTTTTGAACTCCCAAGCTGGTATACTTAATCTTCCATCCCTTGTTTTTCCCTGAGAGGTCCGACCTGAATGAGACGTGTACTTGGTAACTGCCTGTGTCTATCTTGCCAGGTGGAGACGCTCCGCAGAACGGTCCGTACTCTTGTCCTTCGGTTGAGATCTTTGAAGAGAAGGAAAACCTAGTCAGGAACTGCAAGGCCATGCATCTTCCAAGGGGGGACAGCAGACAAAGACAAGTTGCTTCTAGAGCATGAGTAGGAATATATTGTGTATTCATCAGCCCTTGTGTCTTTGATTGGTTCGTTTTAAAGGATGGCCCTACGCTAGTATGCACCGACTGACCTTCAAGACATCGTATGGACAGGGGACATTCGGGTGGCTCTCTACGTCAAATGGTTCCTGGAATTCCAGTACAACTCTGAACCCCTCTGGTAGGAGGATGGTGTAGTTACAATGACTCATTCTGGGGTATGGACTGGGGTATCCCGGGCTGGTCAACTCTCCTGACCTCTCTGTCAGCACCTGACCACTGCAAGGCACTACAGAGGAAAAGACACAGAGAAAATCAAAGTGTTTGTATTAATTTGTTTATTTTCAAGCAGTTTGTTCTCATTGTTTGAAGCACTTATAAAATATATAGCCTATTTATATAAAATGGATAGTAAGTGCAAAAACATTGAGTAGCTTTGCCCTTATTATATTTTAGTGGATTTCAATATCCTTCTGGCATAAGCAATTGGGCTCATTTAAACTGAATTATTACTCTAGTAAGTACACAGATGTTGTAATAGACAACAACAAATCAATATCTCAAAGAGGCAGAGTTGCTGTAATTTATATAATTAGAGAAATTTGAAAGCGGATAATCGTTTTTGTCTATTCATCTCCTGATATGTGGTGTCATTTTATCCTCTGGCTAAGAATAACAATTTAAGGCACGTCCACGTCGGTAATTGTGATTAATTACCTAGCATCAGTGCGCTATTAGTGTTGCAAACAGGTATCAATTTTCTATGCCTTTTCCAGGGAGCTTTTCCCTTAGGAATCTCTAGTAATTAACCTAGCCTTGCGCCAGCTGGCAGAGATCAACTACTTTCTACAGCTCTGCTTCTTCACTCTGAAATTACTTTGTAATCACTCCACTATGCTGTAATGAGCTGCTGTGTGCTTACTTATTTCAAACACGTGGCAGCAGTGTGTCCTGCTCTGAAAGTGCTGTAAATTATATTTAGAGATGGACATAAAGTCTGTTCGGTATTCATGGGATAAGTGAAGGACAAATTGACAGTCAAATGACTATCCTCAGGTGCACTCCCATTTTTCTGTTCTTTAACCTATTAGCATTCAGAAAGTACAAAATACATTCAATATTGTTTTTCTGTTTTCTGGTGAAGAGATATTTCCCCTCAGTTTCTTTGTGCTGTATTCAGAAACCATGGAGAACCACTAAGTGGTATGGATAGGAAAGCCTTTTAGCGGTCTAAAGCCAATTCTCATTAAATGTGCTATCTCTTTGTATAATTCATGAATATATACATGTATTCATGTTTGAAACCAATCCAAGCTGAGAGAAAAGCATTACATTTGTAAAATGAATTAATCAAAAATGTAGCATAAACTATGTAGGCCCATAGGCTCACAAACACTGCCATCAGTATTAGACCAACAAATCAAATTGTATGAATAATACTCCCTCATTCCATTATAAAAGCACCATGGTATTTCCTGTTTTTTGTCTAGTTTAAATCACCCTTACCAGTGCAGGACCTTTTGTTGTCATGGAGCAGGTATCCCAACCTGCAAGTGCAGTAATAGCCACCAACATAATTGTGACAATAATGGTCACACACAGACTCCCCATCTACCGTGCTGAGGCACTCATTGATGTCTGTGAACAGGGAGAGAGAAGCCAGTTAATATAGACCTACAAGAATAATGTTACATTTGGGTTGTAGATACAAAACTACATTCAAAGATGGGTTCCAGTTCATCGAGGATGCATTGATAACACTTCAGTTATACATAATTATGTATAATTGATAATTAAGGGATTTACAAGCAGTTTTAGAATAAACATAATTATTAGTGTATAGATTATACAAGTATAGAAACAAGTAAAGTGAAGTTCATACACTACCAGTCAAAAGTTTGGACACACCTACTCATTCAATGGTCTTTATTTTTACTATTTTTTACATTGTAGAATAATAGTGAAGACATCGAAACTATGAAATAACACATATGGAATCATGTAGTAACCAAAAAAGTGTTAAACAAATCTAAATACATTTGATATTTTATATTCTTCAAAGTAGCCACCCTTTTCCTTGATGACAGCTATGCACACTCTTGGCATTCTCTCAACCAGTTTCTTGTGACAAGGTAGGGTTAGTATACAGAAGATAGCCCTATTTGGTAAAATACCAAGTATTATGGCAAGAACAGCTCAAATAAGCGAAGTGAAACGACAGTCCATCATTACTTTAAGACATGAAGGTCAGTCAATACGGAACATTTCAAGAACTTTGAAAGTTTCTTCAAGTGCAGTCGCAAAAACCGTCAAGCGCTATGATGAAACTGGCTCTCATGAGGACCGCCACAGGAATGGAAGACCCAGAGTTACCTCTGCTGTAGAGGATACGTTCATTAAAGTTACCAGCCTCAGAAATTGCTGCCCAAATAAATGCTTCACAGAGTTCAAGTCACAGACACATCTCAACATCAACTGTTCAGAGGGGACTGTGTGAATCAAGCATTCCAGGTGACTGTTGGAAAAGCATTCCAGGTGAAACTGGTTGAGAGAATGCCAAGAGTGTGCATAGCTGTCATCAAGGAAAAGGGTGGCTATTTGAAGAATCTTAAATAGAAAATATATTTTGATTTGTTTAACACTTTTCTGGTTACTACATGATTCCATATGTATTAGTTTTGATGTCTTCACTATTATTCTACAATGTAGAAAATAGTAAAATTAAAGAAAAACCCTTGACTGAGTAGGTGTCCAAACCTTTGACTGGTATTGTAAATTATTTTTCAGAAGTAGTCATTTATATTGCACATTCATAGGCACATTTATTTTGGTCCGAAGCAGGACGATTAAGTACTGCAATATAGGCAATAGAGTCTGACCAGTCATCTTGGGTCAGGGGCCTTTTTGTCCTAATTCCCCTACTGACTTGGGTATTCTGGGATCATTATACCTACTGGTTTATATTGCTAGTTGGTTGGTGTGGTGGAAATTTCTGAGGAGTCGTGATTTGGGGTTCTCTGTATAGAACTACCTTCTGTAGTCTGCCCCCAACAGCAATGGTCTGACAGCACCATTGTCAACATTCGTCTACTAAAGAAGATACATTTTTTTATATATATTGTTTCCGAAGGGTTGTGCATGAATGATCCCAATGTGAGTTATCCAGTCTCCTGTATTCCTGACCCAGAGCTAGCCCTCTATCTTTATTCCTTTGGTGGATAAACACACACCTTTTAAAGAATTTAGTCAAGAACAGATCAAATCCTTGGTATTCCTCTGATCTTTCTGAGTTTATTCAGATGAGGAACCAGGCTTAGGCAAAAGCAAGGAAAACTGACTCTAACAGATTAGCAATCTTTCAGACAATTTAGAAACCGATGTATTATCTCGACTAAGAAAGCTAAATCCAGCTACTTTTTAAGCTCTATCTCTGACTCTGCTGGTGATCCTTCTATATTTTGGGAATTCACTGAAGTGTACAAATTCCTCTTCTTCCCTGCCTAAGCAAGTTCTGTCTAACTCTGGCATCATTACTGAAAAGAATGAGATAAGTGATGCTTTTAATCATAATTTTATCTCGTCTTCTTGGTAAGCAACTCCAGTGTAGATTTTGCCTTGTGTTTTAGGTTATTGTCCTGCTGAAAGGTGAATTCATCTCCCAGTGTCTGGTGGAAAGCAGACTGAACCAGGTTTTCCTCTAAGATTTTGCCTGTGCTTAGCTCCATTCTGTTTCTTTTTTATCCTGAAAAACTGCCCAGTGCTTAACGATTACAAGCGTACCCATAACATGATGCAGCCACCACTATGCTTGAAAATATGGAAAGTGGTACTCAGTAATGTGTTGTATTGGATTTGCCCCAAACATAAAATGTAGCATTCAGGACAAAAGGTTAATTGCTGTGCCACATTTTTTACAGTATTACTTTAGTGCATTGTTGCAAACAGGATGCATGTTTTGGAATATTTGTATTCTGTACAGGCTTCCTTCTTTTCACTCTTTTAATTAGGTTAGTATTGTGGAGTAACTACAATGTTGTTGATCCATCTTCAGTTTTCTCCTATAACAGCCATTAAACTCTAACTGTTTTAAAGTCACCATTGGCCTCATGGTGAAATCCCTGAGCGGTTTCCTTCCTCTCCGGTAACTGAGTTAGGAAGGACGCCTGTATCTTTATAGTGACTGGGTGTATTGATACACCATCCAAAGTGTAATTAATAACTTCACCATGCTCAAAGGGATTTCAATGTCTACTATTTTTTTTTACCCATCTACCAATAGGTGCCCATTTTTGCGAGGCATTGGAAAACCTCCCTGGTCTTTGTGGTTGAATCTGTTTTTGAAATTCACTGCTCGACTATTGCACACAGAGTGAGTCCATGTAACTTATGTAACTTGTTAAGCACATTTTTACTCCTGAACTTTTTAAAGTTTGCCATAACAAAGTGGTTGAATACTTATTGACTCAAGACAATTCAGCTTTTCATGTTTAATTAATTAGTAAATTTTTCAAAAAACACAGTTACACTTTAACATTTGGGTATTATGTGTAGGTCAGTGACAAAAACAATCTAAATGTAATCCATTTTAAATTCAGGCTGTAACACAACAAATTGTGAAAAAAGTCAAGAGGTGTGAATACTTTCTGAAAGCACTGTATATGAATGCAGCTGCCACATTAAAGCCGTTAGATGCAGTTTATCATAGCACGCTGAGCTCTATTACGGCTGACCGGTTCAATACACATCACTGCATTATTTTCCAGAAAGTAAGCTGGCCCTCTTTTAAGTCTCATAGGTCGATTGATTCACCGCTCTCTTTTTCTTTATAAAGCTCTTTTATAAAAACTCCCGCAGTACCTAACATCATTAATAACCTTTATACATACGAGTTACCGTACCCGGTCTCAGGGATGGCTAACTCTAGAAATTCCTTCGGTTTCCTCAGAGTTATGTAAAACAGCTTTTTGTTTCTTTGCACCCCATGTATGGAACAATCTACAGAGTTCCCTATAATAATACTAATAATAATAATAATAATAATAATAATAAAATGCCATTTAGCAGACGCTTTTATCCAAAGCGACTTACAGTCATGTGTGCATACATTTTTACGTATGGGTGGTCCCGTGGATCGAACCCACTACCCTGGCGTTACAAGCGCCATGCTCTACCAATTGAGCTACAGAGGACCACAACATGTTCAACATGTTGATTGTGAACCTCTTTGCTGAGGAATGTGATTGTTTTACTTCAGTGTGTTTGTAATTTTGTATATTTGAATTTTATTGTATTTTGTTAATTGTGTTCATGCAGGGCTCCCTTGTGGAATAGATCTTGGTCTCAATGGGACTCCCTGTTAAAATAATGGTAAAATAAAATTCTCCTTCACCTTCTGAGGTGTAAAATGCTTGAAAGCCAGTGAAACGCCCCTCGTTGGAGTAGTCACTTCTGAAGACTACCGACATGATGTTCCCAGCCGACAGGATAACTGTGTTCCTGGGGGCGTCTTCATACTCTTTTTCCCCTTCGCCACAGAAACGCAATGTCTCATTGGCCTCTGCAAACACCTAGTTCAACAAGAGCACAGACAGATTTCTAACAAGTTAATGAGTGCATGCAGTTCTTGAGGGTGGTTCTCAGGATCAGTGGAGGCTGGCGGATGGAGAAATGGGGAGAAAGAGCACATTGTAATAAATGTAACGATAGCAAACATATGCAAAAATAATAATAATCTATGAACACAACTTCTTATTATAGATAAATTATCATTTATGAATGCATAACTTTCATTTGCATGTGTTTAATACCGTTCATTCCATTGTAGCCATTAGAATGAGACCTGTCCTCCCCATTTCTCCCTCCACGAGCCTCCACTGCTCAGGACAGTGTTTACCTGAATATAATCGTATTCACAGTGGTGGGAGGGTTCCAGACTGAAGTAGGTGAAGTAGAGTTTAACCCTGTGGCTTTCTGGGACGGAGATGTTCCACACTGTGTGGTGGTTGTTAGGGTATGGGTGAGGGAAGTTGGGGGAAGTGAAGCTGCCAAACAACCCTGTCATTTCCACGCTCAGAGATACAGGAAGCAGGACGATGAAGACAGATACACAATATGCACTGTGTACCAAAGTGAGATGAAAACATTCAATGCTCAGTCTGTAAGATTTACAGCAATTTCAGCTAATGACATATACAACTTGATTTATAAGAATATGATTTATACCTTCATAAGATTAGTAAAACTGCCTTACTATATCATAACCAAAACAATGGACCAATTCTCTATTGTTTATGTTTTTTGTTGTCATTGGAGATATTGTAAACAAATGATGTAAAACTTAAAATCATCAAAGTTATGTTGCTTTCAAGGAATGCCATTCCTTGAGCACTGCATGTTAAAATGTCATCATGGGATGCATTTGCTCCATTGTTGATGTTTTTGTTGGTGGTCCACTCTGTCATATTTATGCACTTTAAAGGGGCAATCTGAAGTTGCTACGTAAATTTTTGGACTTATACATTAATTATATGTACCCATAGATCTTTGAAAAAATATTACTTATAAATGCCTCATGAGCTTAGTTCAACTGTCGTATCTCATCAGAACCCAAAATATAAGCTTGTTTTACTCCAATGTTTGTAAACAAAGTAAATGTAAACAAATATTATATAGCCTCAAAACATGGTTAAAATTAAAATGTTGATATCATGGATGGTCAGTCCTTCCATCCATAGCTCTGTCTATGAATTTGAGATTGGTTACATTTCTCCAGCCCCATCCTCAGCTTTTTACCGAAACAGGGGCGGTGAGATCACTTTGTTATTGTTTCAACTGTTGATTGCCCATTTAAAACAAGTGTGGCTTTAGACTACATTTAATTCCTAATGAAGAACTTGCAGTGATAACTTACCTGTTCATCTTGACTGCAGAAGATTCTAGAGGAGCAGTGTCATAGGTTTTGTTTAGTGTCTCAGAACGTTTGACTATCTTTGAACCCTTGTGCTCCCAAGGTTAATGAACCAGCGTCCTGACTAGCCGACTTTGAGCAAACAAACAAAGCATGATGGACTCATTATCAATTTCTCGCTGTTCAGTATTTGTTCCATAACCCTGTTGACTTTCACAGCACCAATCTGGTGCATTCAACTGTTTTTAGACTATTTCTCACTTTATATATATCTACTGTACCAGCACCTGTTGTTGTATATGTTCAGAGACGTATTCCTATAAAAATGAGAGAGGATCTCATGTCATCTTCTTTTAGGGTGCTGTTATAGGCCACCAATTGCTAACAGTCAGTACTTGGATAATACAGTGCCTTCGGAAAGTCTTCAGACCCCTTGACCTTTTCCACATTTTGTTACATTACAGCCTTATTCTAAAATAAAATTAAATCCTCAGCAATCTACACACAAAGTGACAAAGCGAAAACAACAGGTTTTTAGAATTTTTTGCAAATGTCTTAAAAATAAAAAACAGAAATACCTTATTTACATGTTATTCACACGTATTCAGAAATTGTAGTTGAACAAGTAGTTTCATGTATACATTTATTTTTTACTTTACTTGACTTGAAAACTTGTGACTCGACTCGACTTGACTTGCTCTTAGAATGCATGACTTGGACTTGACCCGTTCTACTTGGAACTCGACTTGAGACTCGGACCTTGTGACTTGAGACTTGCTTGTGATTCGAATAATAGTGACTTGGTCCCACCTCTGACTATTTCACTAGTAAAGTGGAAAAACTCAGAAGTGAAATGACAACATTGAACAGTGAACCTTCATACTTTTGTATAAAATATCTGATAATGAAAGAGAAGGATTACGGTTTTGAATTTGGTCAAGTTAGTGTGGAGAGGTGGAAAAACGTTTCTAAGATTGGTTCAAATAAATTGATAATAAGATGATAGTTGGAGCTGTATTGGTAGATTTCAGTGCAGCCTTTGACGTGATTGATCATAAATTGTTATTGAAAAATTAACTTGCTATTGCTTTACATCACATGATTGGAGGGTTATTTATCCAATAGAGCCCAGAGAGAATTCTTCAATGGAAGCTTCTCGAACATCAGATATGTACAGTGCGGTGTCCCTCAGGGCAGTTCCCTTGGGTCATTACGCTTCTCTATTTTTACAAATGATTTGCCACTGGTTACACAAAGCTAGAATGACTATGTATGTGGATGATTCCACACTCTACATGTCAGCACCCAAAGCCAGTGAGCTCACTGAAATTCTAAATAAGGAGTTACAGTCAGTATCAGAATGGTTGGTTAATAATAAACTGGTCTTAAATACATCTAAAACTAAAAGCATTGTATTTGAGACCTAAACCTCAACTGGAGTTGTACATAAAGGGTGTGACCATTGAGCAAGTTGAGGAAGTTAAACTCCTAGATATAACATTGGATGGTCAATTATCACGTCATATTGACAAAGTTGTGAAGATACGGAGGGGTATGTCTGTATGTTTTGGTGTTTTTTTACACAAAAATCAACTGTACTGTGCTTCTACCCCCAAGAGATAAGACTGCTAAAAATACTGCACAAAAATAAAAATGCAACATGTAAAGTGTTGGTCCCATGTTTCATAAGCTCAAATAAAATATCCCAGAAAGATCCATACACACAAAAAGCTTATTTCTCTAAAATGTTGTGCACAAATTCATTTACATCCCTATTAGTGAGCATTTATCCTTTGCCAAGATAATCCATCCACCTGACAGGTGTGGCATATCAAGAAGCTGATTAAACAGCATGAGTATTACACAGGTTCACAATAAAAGGCCACTAAAATGTGGCAGTTTTGTCAAACAACACAATGCCACAGATGTCTCAAGTGTTGAGGGCGCATGCAATTGGCATGCTGACTGCAGGAATGTCCACCAGAGCTGTTGCCAGAGAATTGAATGTTTATTTCTCTACCATAAATCGCCTCCAACATTGTTTTAGAGAATTTGGCAGTACGTCCAACCGGCCTTACAACCGCAGACCACATGTAACCACGCTAGCCCAGGACCTCCACAGACGGCTTCTTCACCTGCAGGATCGTCTGAGACCAGCCAGCCGGACAGTTGATGAAACTGTGGGTTTGCACAACCAAATAATTTCTGCACAAACTGTCAGAAACCGTCTCGGGGAAGCTCATCTGCATGCTCGTCGTCCTCACCAGAGTCTTGGCCTGACTGCAGTTCGCCATCGTAACCGACTTCAGTGGGCAAATCCTCACCTTCGATGGCCAGTGGCTTCACGGAAGAATCCTGGTTTCAACTGTGCCGGGTAGATGGCAAACAGCATGTATGGCGTCGTGTGGGCGAGCGGTTTGCTGATGTCGATGTTGTGAACAGAGTGCCCCATGGTGGCGATTGGGGTTATGGTATGGGCAGGCATAAGCTATGGACAACAAACACAATTAAATGTTTTCTATGGCAATTTGAATGCACAGAGATACCGTGACGAGATCCACAGCCCGATGTCGCTTATAGTCCTTAAGACACTTTGCAGTACTTTGTTTTTTATGTATTATTTCTTACATTGTTAGCCCAGAAAATCTTAAGTGTTATTACATACAGCGGGGAAGAACTATTGGATATCAGAGCGGCGTCAATTTACCAGCACTATTACCAGGAATACGACTTTCCCGAAGTGGATCTTTTGTTCGCACCACCCAGGGCATTTGAACTGATTCCAGAGGCCGACCCAAAACAACGCCACCGGAGGAGAGGGAGCCAGAGCGGTCTCCTAGTCAGACGTAGGAGGCGCGCACACCACACATCGCTTCCGAGTATATTACTCGCTAATGTCCAGTCCCTAGACGACAAAGTGGACGAGATCAGGGCAAGGGTTGCTTTCCAGAGAGACATCAGGAATTGTAACATACTCTGTTTCACGGAAACATGGCTCTCTCGGGATATACTGTCCCCGTCCATACAGCCATCTGGGTTCTCAGTACATTGCGCCGACAGGAATAAACATCTCTCCGGGAAGAAGAGGGGTGGGGGGGGGGGTGTTTCATGACTAACCACTCATGGTATATTTGTATCAACATACAGGAACTCAAGTCATTTTGTTCACCTGACCTAGAATTCCTCACAATCAAATACTAACCGTATTTTCTCCCAAGAGAATTCTCTTTGGTTATTGTTATAGCCGTGTATATCCCCCCTCAAGCCGATACCACGACGGCCTGCAAGGAACTCCACTGGACTTTATGCAAACTGGAAACCATATATCCTGAAGCAGCATTTATTGTAGCTGTGGATTTTAACAAAGCAAATCTGAGAAAAAGGCTACTTAATTCTATCGGCATATTGACTGTAGCACTCGTGCTGGAAAAACGCTGGACCATTGTTACACTAATTTCCGCTATGCATACAAGGCCCTCCCCTGCCCTCCTTTCGGCAAATCTGACCACAACTTTATTTTGCTCCCCCCTTCCTATAGGCAGAAACTCAAACAGGAAGCACCCGTGCTTAGGACTATTCAACGCTGGTCTGACCAATCGGAATCCAAGCTTCAAGATTGTTTTGATCACGCGGACTGGGATATGTTCCGGGTAGCCTCTGAGAATAATATAGACGTACAGTGGCTTGCGAAATAATTCACCCTCTTGGTATTTTTCCTATTTTGTTGCCTTAAAACCTGGAATTAAAATGGATTTTTTGGAGGTTTGTATCATTTGATTTACACAACATGCCTACCACTTTGAAGATGCAGAATATTTTTTATTGTGAAACAAACAAGAAATAAGACAAAAAAAAACAGAACACTTGAGCGTGCATAACTATTCACCAGTCGGATGGGTTCCGCTGGTGTACAGCAATCTTTAAGTCATACCACAGATTCTCAATTGGATTGAGGTCTGGGCTTTGACTAGGCCATTCCAAGACATTTAAATGTTTCACCTTAAACCACTCAAGTGTTGCATGATGCTGCCACCACCATGCTTCACTGTGGGGATGGTGTTCTCGGGGTGATGAGAGGTGTTGGGTTTGTGCCAGACATAGCGTTTTTCTTGATGGCCAAAAAGCTCAATCTTAGTCTCATCTGACCAGAGTACCTTCTTCCATATGTTTGGGGAGTCTCCCACATGGCTTTTGGCGAACACCAAACGTGTTTGCTTATTTATTTCTTTAAGCAATGGCTTTTTTCTGCCCACTCTTCCATAAAGCCCAGCTCTGTGGAGTGTACGGCTTAAAGTGGTCCTATGGATAGATACTCCAATCTCCGCTGTGGAGCTTTGCAGCTCCTTCAGGGTTATCTTTGGTCTTTTTGTTGCCTCTCTGATTAATGCCCTCCTTGCCTGGTCCGTGAGTTTTGGTGGGCGGCCCTCTCTTGGCAGGTTTGTTGTGGTGCCATATTCTTTCTGTTCTTTAATAATGGATTTAATGGTGCTCCGTGGGATGTTCAAAGTTTCAGATTTTTTTTTATAACCCAACCCTGATCTGTACTTCTCCACAACTTTGTCCCTGACCTGTTTGGAGAGCTCCTTGGTCTTCATGGTGCCGCTTACTTGGTGGTGCCCCTTGCTTAGACTCTGGGGCCTTTCAGAACAGATGTGTATATATACTGAGATCATGCGACAGATCATGTGACACTTAGATTGCACACAGGTGGACTTTATTTAATTAATTATGTGAAGGTAATTAGTTGCACCAGATCTTATTTAGGTGCTTCATAGCAAAGGGGGTGAATACATATGCACGCACCACTTTTCCGTTATGTATTTTTGTGAATTTCTTTAAACAAGTTATTTTTTTTCATTTCACTTCACCAATTTGGACTATTTTGTGTATGTCCATTACATGAAATCCAAATAAAAATCCATTTAAATTACAGGTTGTAATGCAACAAAATAGGAAAAACGCCAAGGGGGATGAATACTTTTGCAAGGCACTGTATACGCTGATGTCGTACCCACTGTGACTATTAAAACCTACCCTAACCAGAAACCGTGGATAGATGGCAGCATTCGCGAAAAACTGAAAGCACGAACCACCGCATTTAACCATGGCAAGGTGACGGGAATATGGCAGAATACTGACAGAGTGGTCATTCCCTCCGCAAGGCAATCAAACAAGCAAAACGTCAATATCGAGACAAAGTGGAGTCGCAATTCAACAGCTCAGACACGAGACATATGTGGCAGGGTTTACAGACAATCACGGACTGCAATAGGAGAACCAGCCACGTCGCTGACACTGACGTCTTGCTGCCAGAGAAGCTAAACAAGTTCTTTGCCCGCTTTGAGGATAACACAGTGCCACCGACGCGGCCAGCTACCAAGGACTGTGGTCTCTCCTTCTCCATGAGTAAAACATTTAAACGTGTTAACCCTCACAAGGCTGCCGGCCCAGACGGCATTCCTAGCCGCGTCCTCACAGCATGCGCAGACCAGCTGGCTGGTGTGTTTACGGACATATTCAATCTCTCCCTATCCCAGCTTGTCACCTAAAACCCTCACAAACCTTTACAGATGCACAATTGAGAGCATCCTGTCTGGCTGTATCACCGCCTGGTACGACAACTGCACAGCCCACAACCGCATGGCTGTCAACGCATCACTGGGGGCAAACTACCTGCCCTCCAGGACACCTACAGCACCCGATGTCACAGGAAGGTCAAAAAGATCATCAAGGACAACTACCACCCGAGCCACTGCCTGTTCACCCCGCTATCATCCAGAAGGCGAGGACAGTACAGGTGCATCAAATCTGGGACCAAGAGATTGATAAACAGCTTCTATCTCAAGGCCATCAGACTGTTAAACAGCCATCACTAGCACAGAGAGGCTGATGCCTACATACAGACTTGAAAATCACTGGCCACTTTAATAAATGGAACACTAGTCACTTTAATAATGCAATTTTAATGTTTACATATCTTGCATTACCCATCTCATATGTATATACTGTATTCTATACTATATATTGCATTTTAGACTATGCCACTCTGATAATGATAATGACATTGCTCATCCATATATTTATATATTCTTATTCCATTCCTTTACTTAGATTGTGTGTATTAGGTTTTTGTTGTGGAACTGTTAGATATTACTTGCTAGATATTGCTGCACTGTCGGAACTAGAAGCACAAGCATTTCGCTACACTCGCAATAACATCTGCTAACCATGTGTATGTGACCAATACATTTGATTTGATTTAATTTAGAAGATCCTGAGGCCTATTGTCGTGCCATTCATCCGCTGCCATCACCTCATGTTTCAGCAAGATAATGCACGGCCCCATGTCGCAAGGATCTGTACACAATTCTTGGAAGCTAAAAATGTCCCAGTTCTTCCATGGCCTGCATACTCACCAGACATGTCACCCATTGAGCATGTTTGGGATGGTCTGGATCGATGTGTACGACAGCGTGTTCCAGTTCCCGCCAATATCCAGCAACTTCGCACAGCCATTGAAGAGGAGTGGGACAACATTCCACAGGCCACAATCAACAGCCTGATCAACTGAGGCAAATGGTGTTCACACCAGATACTGACTGGTTTTCTGATCCACACCCCTACATTTATTTTTTAAGGTATGCTGTACATATCTCAAATCAAATCAAATGTTATTTGTCACATGCACCGAATACAACAGTGCAGTGAAATGCTTACTTACAAGCCCTTAACCAACAATGCAGTTTTAAGAAAGAATACCAAAAAAGATCACACAAAAATACAATATTAAATCATTAAAGAGCAGTAGTAAAAATAACAATTGCGAGGCTATATACAGGGGGTACCGGTACCGAGTCAATGTGCGGGGGGACCGGTTAGTCGAGGTAATTGAGGTAATATGTACATGTAGGCAGAGACTGATTCCCAGTCAAGTGAAATCCATAGATTAGGGCCTAATGAATGTATTGCAATTGACTGATTTCCTTAAATGAACTCTAACTCAGTAAAATCTTTGAAATTGTTGCATGTTGTGTTTTATATTTTTGTTCAGTGTAGTTAACCAAATATCTACCCGGACTATCTGCATGGACCCTCTTTTTGAATGTATGTACATACACTGGACTCTACCCACACACTCACACATACTTACACTGACACTCAAACACATACACACAAACACACAAACACACACTCACACATTAACACGTACACACATTCGCCACACACAGACTTACACGCTCATCACATACGCTGCTGCTACTGTGTATTATCTATCCTGTTGCCTTGTCAATTTACTCTTACCTACAGTGCATTTGGAAAGTATTCAGACCCCTTTACTTTTTCCACATTTTGTTACGTTACAGCCTAATTCTAAAATTGATTAAATAAATAAAAATCCTTATCAATCTACACACAATACCCCATAATGATGACGTGAAAACAGTTTTTTAGAAATGTTTGCTAATTTATAAATACTTTAAAACAGAAATATCGTATTCACATAAGTATTCAGACACTTTGCTATGAGACTTGAAATTGAGCTCAGGTGCATCCTGTTTCCATTGATCATCCTTGATGGGAGTCCACCTGTGGTAAATTCAATTGATTGGACATGATTTGGAAAGGCACACACCTGTCAATATAAGGTCCCACAGTTGACAGTGGGTGTCAGAGCAAAAACCAAGCCATGAGGTCGAAGGAATTGTCCGTAGAGCTCCGAGACAGGATTGTGTCGAGGCACAGATCTGGGGAAGGGTACCAAAAAATGTCTGCAGTATTGAAGGTCCCCAAGAACACAATGGCCTCCATCATTCTTAAATGGAAGAAATTTGGAACCACCAAGACTCTTCCTAGAGCTGGCCGCCTGGCCAAACTGAGAAATCAGGGGAGAAGGGCATTGGTCAGAGAGGTGACCAAGAACCCACTCATCAGTAAAAGGCGCTATAGTCCACTTGGAGTTCACCAAAAGGCCCCTAAAGGACTCTCAGACCAGTAGAAACAAGATTCTCTGGTCTGATGAAACCAAGATTGAACTCTTTGGCCTGAATGCCAAGCGTCACGTCTGGAGGAAACCTGGCACCATCCCTACGGTGAAGCATGGTGGTGGCAGCATCATGCTGTGGGGATGTTTTTCAGTGGCAGGGACTGGGAGACTAGTCAGGATGGACGGACAGATGAACGAAGCAAAGTACAGAGAGATCCTTGATGAAAACCTGCTCCAGAGCACTCAGGACCTCAGACTGGGGCGAAGTTTCACCTTCCAACAGGACAACGACGCTAAGCACACAGCCAAGACAACGCAGGAGTGGCATCGGGACAAGTCTCTGAATGTCCTTGAGTGGCCCAGCCAGAGCCCGGACTTGAACCCGATCTAACATCTCTAGAGAGACCTGAAAATAGCTGTGCAGCCACGCTCCCCATTCAACCTGACAGAGCTTGAGAGGATCTGCAGAGAAGAATGGGAGAAACTCCCCAAATACAGATGTGCCAAGCTTGTAGCGTCATACCCAAGAAGACTCGAGGCTGTAATCGCTGCCAAAGGTGCTTCAACAAAGTACTGAGTAAAGGGTCTGAATACTTATGTAAATGTGATATTTATACAAATCTGTTTTTGCTTTGTCATTATGGGGTATTGTGTGTAGATTGATGAGGGGAAAAAACGATTTAATCCATTTTAGAATAAGGCTGTAACGTAACAAATGGGGAAAAAGTAAAGGGGTCTGAATACTTTCCCGAATGCTCTGTATATGTACATATCTACCTCAATTTCCTCGTAGCCCTGCACATCGACCACATGTATATGCCAAACTCATTGTGTATTTATTGCTTCTTTCTTTTTATTATTATTATTATTATTATTATTGTATTCTTCATTGTTGGGAAGGGCCCGTAAATAAGCATTTCACTGTTGTTTACGAAGCATGTGAAAATTGTATTTGATGATTTTTTTTACTAGTTGTTCACGTTCTGGTCTTGTTTAATCTTGATTAATGTCCGGTCAAGTGCAGTAAAGAAAGACCTAGCAAAGCTGCAGCTTGCTCAAAACAGAGCAGCATGCCTTGCCCTTAACTGCACATACAGAACTAACATCAACAACATGCATGCCAGTCTTTCCTGTTTGAGGGTTGACGAGAGATGAACTGCTTCTCTTCTAGTTTTTATGAGAAATATTACTGTGACGAAAATTCCAGATTGTCTTCATAATCAAATAACTTTCAGCTCAGACACCCATACATACCCCACCAGACATGCCACCAGGGGTCTCTTCACAGTCCCTAAGTCCAAAACGAATTCCCGGCAACACACAGTTTTATACAGAGCCATGAACACATGGAACTCCCGTCGATCTCCAATTACTCAAGCAAACATCTAAATTACCTTTAAAAAATGGATTAAACAACAACTCATGGAATGGCGGGGATTGTGAAAGAACACTCACACAAACACATGCACACACAGACACACTCCAACACACATTATTTTGTAGTTGTATTGTTTGTATTCTTTTTTTGTTGTATATTGTTGTATTAAAAATGTGTGTGACTGTCCTTGTGTATCAGTGTTTTGTTACTTGTTTTTTTGTGGACCCCAGGAAGCTGCTGCTTCTGCAAATGCTAATGGTGATCCAAATAAACCTACCTACTGGGCACACACTGGTTGAGTCAACATTGTTTTCCACGTCATTTCAGTGAAATGTATGTTGAACCAACGTAGAATAGACATTGAATTGACGTCTGTACCCAGTGGGTAACCTGCTCTATTGTGTTGTTTTCCCAAATATTTTATAATATCTATTCTAATGACATTGATTTATTATGATCTTACTTGCTTGATGTAGCTTTACATGAAGTGTAAAGCAATCCAGAAAGCATTTTCATTAACATTGACCATAACAAACCCAGTTTTTTATACAAAAGTTCACAGTGGTTAATGTCAACCTATCACAATATAAGTATATGACTCTGCACTTGCGAAAATAACAAACACCTAGCATTACCTGCAACACGCATCAAACTCTGCGGAGAGGTTTTACTATCTATAATCAGACACTGACGGTGATCAAACAGGACTTGAGGGGCTAATTATTTTCGACCCTGCTATTATAATTGCAGGGCAGTGTGATGTTTTGATAAAATGTGAGAAACATAAATGCATTGTCCCCTAAAATTCATCACCTAAACATTTTTGTTTACACCTCGTTAGCGCCAGGGGAGAGCAATCAGTGTGGATAAAAAAATAAGCAGGAAGTGTGTTTCAAATGAATTTGACCAGATTACATCACAGATTGAGAAAAAAGCCCTGCACCTGTACTGTGGCAATTACCTTACGAGCAAAATGTTTTCTAAAGGCTTTTGTAATGCGAAAGCTATTCATTCCTACATTGTGGTGCCTTCGAATAACACAGAATTGTATCTGTCATAAAAAAAATACGGGGGCCTTTCAACGAGCAACAAATGTATGATAAGTAAGCTTATAATAAGCCCCCCATTTCCAATGCTCTACACTGCTAATGGCTGGTGTGAATTATAATAATTATCCACATAAACGTCAATGGTCATTTTTCTTTGCAAATGACCTGTCTGATTGTGGTCTTCACAAATGGTGCTGTAACCTATTCATCTGTTTCTGATTGAGGGTTGGTTCATAGGTTGTTTAGCCACAGTTGAGGTGAATCAGAATTGCTACTTCAACATTGGTGTTGATGTACTACAATGAACCCTTTCCCTTCCCATGGCTGAACATGTTATGTGAACAAGATAAGGGAGACTCGTTTGAGTCTAATAATCAGTTACAAATGACACTGGCCAACTCCATTGGACATAGGCCTACAGTGTCTGCATCAAAATAAGGAACTAATCAACTAGTTATGATATCCATTTAAAGTGACGTTTTCATAAAAATGCAGAAATTGAACTGCTGTCTACTAGATCTCTTTTGCGTGTCTTCGTGTGTACCATGATCCCAAGGTAAACAAGCAACAGTGTTTCTTTGTCGAGACTATGGCCATTTCCAAAATCTGTCTTGCCTACTACTTACTAAAGCTACATACTATGTACTAATTGTACTACATACTATTTAGTGAAAACCAGTGGCGGCTCCTGAAAAAATTCTCAGGAGGGGCAATTTTTCTGATGATTTAGGTGACCTACACACATTTAAAAAAAAGATATGTCCAGCAACAACATGAAGACAGGGGCAGCATATAAGTCAATACCAGAAGCATTTATTGACTGATCTCAAAAGTGTTGGCTTACCAGGGTTGGTGGAGCCCTCAGTTTCATCTTTGCCTCGCAAAGCTAACTCAAACACTCCGCAAAACTTCACACACTGGATTAGCCGGCTGAGGATGTGGCGGTTCTTGCTAATGTCGTAGTAAATATATTTGTTATAGTGAATATGGAATATGATATGTTGAGTAAAATGTTGTGCTAAGATCTATTTAGGTCAGGAGCTGGTTATAAGTTCTGTTCCTATCCAATAACAATGGACAAAAGGGTCCTATCTTGTCAGCCTTGTCAGCAGGTGGCCAAGGACAACACCCACGCCATAGGCCTCTCAGTTCTTCCAACTCACGAGTTCTTGCTCTGAGGACACACACACACACAAACACACACACACACACACATCATCACTGTTAAACACACACACACACACACACACATCATCACTGTTAAACACACACACACACACACACAAAAATCCCCTCTCTTAGGCTGAACATTTGAAGACAGAGAACCCGACTCAGAGCCAATGCAACAGTGACAGTAGCCTGGAGGTGACCTCGCCCAACTCATCAGGACCAATCAGAAGATCAGAACTACTAGATTGAACCTACTTCATTTATTGCATAAAATGTCTGCACACAATGTTTCGGGGCTCTCTTCAGAATAATAATAATAATAATAATAATAATATGCCATTTAGCAGACGCTTTTATCCAAAGCGACTTACAGTCATGCGTGCATACATTTTTGTGTATGGGTGGTCCCGGGGATCGAACCCACTACCTTGGCGTTACAAGCACCATGCTCTACCAGCTGAGCTACAGAAAGTGGATACTCATGGATGCGCATTGCAATTGTAAAATGTCAACACAATTGGAGACACCACGTCATTTTTGGAGACATGTTATTGACAGTAAACTATTGTAGATGCGACTGCTAACTAAATAAAACATTTTAGCTGGCTAGCTAATCATCTTAGCTAAATGTGGGGCAAACAATTCAGTTATTTACCGTTAATTTGAGGGATTGGGGTGAAATAAATCGAGTTACATAGTGATACTTTACGATATACTGTATTGACAATATCGCAATATTTTAGCGCTAGTTGGCTGTACCTGCACCAAAACACCATTATTGTTCCTTCATAGCTTGTTCTCAATCTTTTCACATTGGGAGCCAATTAGTTTTCAGCACTTTTATTTCCATGACTGATCAAAACTCGTTCTCATGGCTTTCTGATCCCTCTGCAACAGACATATGGTGCGCAATAAAATCACAGTATCGAATCGCAATACGTATAGAATCATGAGACTCGCAATGCTGATGCATATATCTTATCGTGAGGTTCCTGGCAATTCCCAGCCCAAGTTCATTTGCCACAACAAATCTCTTCGCTAGCAAACGCTAATATTTTGGTAAGTGATGCAAATAGTGAACTATGTAGGGCCAGGATGTAAAATATATGTAGCTGCAGCAATTTCTCTTATCTGATATGGTAAGTAATGGGGCTTAATTTATAGCTCCCTAAGAGTTTGACGAACGGGTCCGTGAACGCGATTCCAGATATATTTACCTCTGAATAAACTGCCTTTATTACACCATATCCACATCCAGTAAACTTGTGATTATCAACACTAACCTCATCGTTGTGGCGGCGGACAGCTAGCCTGTATCCCTCGTCATCCAGTTGAGTGAGTGGCAATGTCTTTTTTCGTTCGTACCAATTTTTGGAAAATCCTCGGGTGTAGGACTTTCCGCCTTTAGTAGAAACCTGTTGAATTATTAAATTTGGTCTGGGAGGTCCTAATTGTTTCGTTGCCAATTTATCTTCATTTGTTCGCCGACAAAAAGGAACTTCTTTCAAAGACACAATCGAGTTGGACTGAAGCCTAGCCATTTTGATAGTAGTAGTGAATTGATTGAGGCTGCTACCTGGTATTTTCTTAGTTACGTTCATTCGTGGTTACGTTATGTATGACGAAAGCGCGTAAGTGCAAGCCCACAGACACCCATAGAGAATGTATTGAAAGCTTTGAAATGTGAAACAAATAGATTTTACATGACAGGCTATGAGAGACTTCTGGGCGATTTTCAACCTGACTGAAATCGCCCAGAAAACGGGCGGGGCCATTTGAAGCACGACTTTAGCCTGATTTGACATTTAGTGGCTGTCAGATCAGACGTGAACACTGATAACTGCTGTTGCCGTGATATAATTTTTTATAAATTTATAATTTTTTTAAATAATTTTTTATTTTTTTATTTTTTTATAATTGATTAGAAAAAAAATCCCTTCCTTTTCCCGTTTGGCAGTGCGTCGCCCATATCGCCCTATTGAACAAGCCGTCCCTGGTGAAAACGAATACAGTAAGCAACAAATATCAACATAGTAGGCTCAGCCAGGTAGGTAGCCTAGCGGTTAAGAGCGTTGGGCCAGTAAATTAAAGGTTGCTGGTTTGAATCCCAGAGCCGACTAGGTGAAAAATCTGCCGATGTGCCCTTGAACAAGGCACTTAACCCTAATTGCTCCTGGGTAAACCAGTCTGCTCAATGACTAAAATGTAAATACATTTGAGTAGTGACTTGGTTTGACATTCATTGTCAAATGTACCATTGAAACTGTTCCTCATTGCAAATACACTGCTCAAAAAAATAAAGGGAACACTAAAATAACACATCCTAGATCTGAATGAATGAAATAATCTTATTAAATACTTTTTTCTTTACATAGTTGAATGTGCTGACAACAAAATCACACAAAAATGATCAATGGAAATCAAATGTATCAACCCATGGAGGTCTGGATTTGGAGTCACCCTCAAAATTAAAGTGGAAAACCACACTACAGGCTGATCCAACTTTGATGTAATGTCCTTAAAACAAGTAAAATGAGGCTCAGTAGTGTGTGTGGCCTCCACGTGCCTGTATGACCTCCCTACAAGGCCTGGGCATGCTCCTGATGAGGTGGCGGATGGTCTCCTGAGGGATCTCCTCCCAGACCTGGACTAAAGCATCCGCCAACTCCTGGACAGTCTGTGGTGCAATGTGGCGTTGGTGGATGGAGCGAGACATGATGTCCCAGATGTGCTCAATTGGATTCAGGTCTGGGGAACGGACGGGCCAGTCCATAGCATCAATGCCTTCCTCTTGCAGGAACTGCTGACACACTCCAGCCACATGAGGTCTAGCATTGTCTTGCATTAGGAGGAACCCAGGGCCAACCGCACCAGCATATGGTCTCACAAGGGGTCTGAGGATCTCATCTCGGTACCTAATGGCAGTCAGGCTACCTCTGGCGAGCACATGGAGGGCTGTGCGGCCCCCCAAAGAAATGCCACCCCACACCATGACTGACCCACCGCCAAACCGGTCATGCTGGAGGATGTTGCAGGCAGCAGAACGTTCTCCACGGCGTCTCCAGACTCTGTCACGTCTGTCACATGCTCAGTGTGAACCTGCTTTCATCTGTGAAGAGCACAGGGCGCCAGTGGCGAATTTGCCAATCTTGGTGTTCTCTGGCAAATGCCAAACGTCCTGCACGGTGTTGGGCTGTAAGCTCAACCCCCACCTGTGGACGTCGGGCCCTCATACCACCCTCATGGAGTCTGTTTCTGACCGTTTGAGCAGACACATGCACATTTGTGGCCTGCTGGAGGTCATTTTGCAGGGCTCTGGCAGTGCTCCTCCTGCTCCTCCTTGCACAAAGGCGGAGGTAGCAGTCCTGCTGCTGGGTTGTTGCCCTCCTACGGCCTCCTCCACGTCTCCTGATGTACTGGCCTGTCTCCTGGTAGCGCCTCCATGCTCTGGACACTACGCTGACAGACACAGCAAACCTTCTTGCCACAGCTCGCATTGATGTGCCATCCTGGATGAGCTGCACTACCTGAGCCACTTGTGTGGGCTGTAGACTCCGTCTCATGCTACCACTAGAGTGAAAGCACCACCAGCATTCAAAAGTGACCAAAACATCAGCCAGGAAGCATAGGAACTGAGAAGTGGTCTCTGGTCACCACCTGCAAAACCAGTCCTTTATTGAGGGTGTCTTGCTAATTGCCTATAATTTCCACCTGTTGTCTATTCCATTTGCACAACAGCATGTGAAATTTATTGTCAATCAGTGTTGCTTCCTAAGTGGACAGTTTGATTTCACAGAAGTGTGATTGACTTGAAGTTACATTGTGTTGTTTAAGTGTTCCCTTTATTTTTTTGAGCAGTGTATATCCTGACGAATCACTTCCACAGCCTTGGAGAGAAAACCTCTGTCACTTGCTGTATCAGCTTCATATGCATGTTGTATATGAGCAGTACATCTCTGCCTTGACTGTGGTCCTCCATGTTTGGGAAGTGCTCAAGGATTTTGGTTCCTCAGATTTGTGAATGCGACCTGATAGAGCAGTGCCAAGTTCTTGTAATTTCCTGATGTACATATTTGATATATCTGCTAATTTGAAGATAGGTGCCACGTGACCGTCCATTTCCTTAGCCTCTATGAATGATATTAGTGCACCAAAGTCAATGGCATCATTGTAAAATAATAGTGAAGACATCAAAACTATGAAATAACACATATGGAATCATGTAGTAACCAAGAAAGTGTTAAACAATATATTTTATATTTGAGATTCTTCAAATAACCACCCTTTGCCTTGATGACAGCTTTGCACACTCTTGGCATTCTCTCAACCAGCTTCACCTGGAATGCTTTTCCAACAGTCTTGAAGGAGTTGCCATATATGCTGAGCATTTGTTGGCTGCTTTTCCTTCAATCTGCGGTCCGACTCATTCCAAACCATCTCAATTGGGTTAAGGTCGGGGGATTGTGGAGGCCAGGTCATCTGATGCAGCACTCCATCACTCTCCTTCTTGGTAAAATAGCCCTTACACAGCCTGGATGTGTGTTGGGTCATTGTCCTGTTGAAAAAAAAAAGAAAGTCCCTTCTAAGCCCAAACCAGATGAGATGGCGTATCGCTGCAGAATGCTGTGGTAGCCATGCTGGTTAAGTGTGCCTTCAATTCTAAATAAATCACAGACAGTGTCACGAGCAAAGCACCCCCACACCATAACACCTCCTCCTCCATGCTTTACAGTGGGAAATATACATGCGGAGATCATCCGTTCACCCACACTTCGTCTCACAAAGACACGGCGGTTGGAACCAGAAATCTCCAATTTGGACAAATTTCCATCGGTCTAATGTCCATTGCTCGTGTTTCTTGGCCCATGCAAGTCTCTTCTTCTTATTGGTGTCCTTTAGTAGTGGTTTCTTTGCAGCAATTCAACCATGAAGGCCTGATTCACACAGTCTCCTCTGAACAGTTGATGTTGAGATCTGTTACTTGAACTCTGTGAAGCATTTATTTGGGCTGCAATTTCTGAGGCTGGTAACTCTAATGAACTCATCCAGTCTTCCATTCCTGTGACAGTCCTCATGAGAGCCAGTTTCATCATAGCGCTTGATGGTTTTTGCGACTGCACAAAGCGAAAACAGGTTTTCCTGTTTCCACACACCTATCTATATAAGGTCCCACAGTTGACAGTGCATGTCAGAGCATAAACTAAGCCATGAGGTCGAAGTAATTGTCCGTAGAGCTCCGAGACAGGATTGTGTCAACCCACAGATCTGGGGAAGGGTACCAAAACATGTTTGCAGTATTGAAGGTCCCCAAGAACACAGTGGCCTCCATCATTCTTAAATGGATGAAGTTTGGAACCACCAAGACTCTTCCTAGAGCTGGCCGCCCTGGCCAAACTGAGCAATCTGGAGGTGACCAAGAACCCGATGGTAACTCTTGAAAGAGCTCCAGAGTTCCTCTGTGGAGATGGGAGAACCTTCCAGAAGGACAACCATCAATCAGGCCATGATGGTAGAGTGGCCAGACAGAAGCCACTCCTCAGTAAAAGGCATATGAAAGCCCGCTTGGAGTTTGCCAAAAGGCATCTAAAGGACTCTCAGACCATGAGAAACAAGATTCTCTTGTCTGATGAAACCAAGATTGAACTCATTGGCCTGAATGCCAAGTGTCACGTCTGGATTCAACCTGGCACCATCCCTACGGTGAAGCATGGCGGTGGCAGCATCATGCTGTGGGGATGTTTTTCAGCTGCAGGGACTGGGAGACTAGTCAGGATTGAGGGAAAGATGAACGGAGCAAAGTACAGAGAGATCCTTGATAAAAACCTGCTTCAGAGCACTCAGGACCTCAGACTGGGGCGAAGGTTCACCTTCCAACATGACAACGACCCTAAGCACACAGCAAAGACAATGGAGGAGTGGCTTCGTTGTCACGATCGTCTTGAAAAGTAGCGGGCCAAGGCGCAGCGTGAGATGCGTACATATTTATTTTATTGTACACCACAGCGAACACAACACCAAACGAAACGTGAAGTCCTTCGACACAAACACAAATCAAAAGGAACAAGAAACCACAAACACAAAGTGAAAGACAGACAGTTAAATATGGCTCCCAATCAGAGACAACCAGCTGACACTCGTTGCCTCTGATTGGGAGTCACTCAAGCCAACCTAGAAATACAAACATAGAATATAACACCCTGGCTCAACATACGAGAGTCCCCAGAGCCAGGGCGTGACAGTACCCCCCCCCAAAGGCGCGGACTCCGGCCGCGCCAACCAAACACAACAGGGGAGGGACCGGGTGGGCACTCCGCATCGGCGGTGGATCCGGCTCCGGGCATGACTCCCACTCCCTCTCTAACCCCCCAAAGCGCCCCTAATCCGGTCTGGCCCTGCTGGCCGGAGCTGGACTGAACACTGGTGGAGCAGGAACGGATCGGACCGGGCTGACGATGCGCACCCCTGGCTTGGTGCGTGGAGTAGCAACTGGCCAGACCGGGCTGACGATACGTACCCCTGACTTGGTGCGTGGAGCAGGAATGGACCGGACCGGGCTGACGAAGCGCACCCCTGGCTTGGTGCGTGGAGTAGCCACTGGCCGGACCGGGCTGACGATACGCACCCCTGGCTTGGTGCGGGGAACAGGCGCGGGCCGTGCTGGACTGACGACGCACACCACTGGCCTGATGTGGAGAGCAGGAGCGGGCCGGACAGGGCTGACGAAACGCACCACAGACTTGGTGCGGGGAGCAGGAATGGGCCGGACTGGGCTGGCGACGCGCACCACAGACTTGGTGCGGAGAGCAGGAACAGGCCGGACAGGGCTGACGAAACGCACCACAGACTTGGTGCGGGGAGCAGGAATGGGCCGGACTGGGCTGGCGACACGCACCACAGACTTGGTGCGGAGAGCAGGAACGGGCCGAACAGGGCTGACGAAACGCACCATAGGCTTGGTGCGGGGAGCAGGAACAGGCCGGGCCGGGCTGGCGACGCGCACCATAGGCTTGGTGCGGGGAGCAGGAACAGGCCGGGCCGGGCTGACGACACGCACCACAGGCTCGATGCGAGGAACAGGAACAGGCCGGACCGTACTGGGGACACACACCACTGGCCCGATGCGAGGAACAGGAACAGGCCAGACCGTACTGGGGACACACACCACTGGCCCTACGCAGGGATCAGGAACGGGCCGGACCGGACTGGTAACACACCCCAGTACCTCTCGCCGTGCCTCCACACTTTCCCTCTCCTCTGTGACCAGTGGCCCCCTTAACCTGGCGGCCTTCTCTGCCAACCCTCTGCACCACTCTATCCCGTACTCCTGCTGCCCCGTCGTCCACGGCGTGAGCCCCCCCCTAAAAAATTTCTGGGCTTGTCTCTCCCCCGTGGACCAGGCCTCCAGGTTCTCGTCCAATTCTCTCTCCACTTCTCGTAATTCCAGCCTTTCTCGTCATCACGCTGCTTGACCCAGTCGTGGTGGTTTCTTCTGTCACGATCGTCTTGAAAAGTAGCGGGCCAAGGCGCAGCGTGAGATGCGTACATATTTATTTTATTGTACACCACAGCGAACACAACACCAAACGAAACGTGAAGTCCTTCGACACAAACACAAATCAAAAGGAACAAGAAACCACAAACACAAAGTGAAAGACAGACAGTTAAATATGGCTCCCAATCAGAGACAACCAGCTGACACTCGTTGCCTCTGATTGGGAGTCACTCAAGCCAACCTAGAAATACAAACATAGAATATAACACCCTGGCTCAACATACGAGAGTCCCCAGAGCCAGGGCGTGACATTCGTGGAAAAGTCTCTGAATGTCCTTGAATGGCCCAACAAGAGCCCGGACTTGAACCCGATCAAACATCTCTGGAGAGACCTGAAAATAGCTGTGCAGCCACGCTCCCCATCCAACCTGACAGAGCTTGAGAGGATCTGTAGAGAAGAATGGGAGAAACTCCCCAAAAACAGGTGTTCCAAGCTTGTAGAGTCATACCCAAGAAGACTCGAGGCTGTAATCGCTGGAATGACTTTGAAAGCAACAGTGAATCTATTTAGTTATTAAGAGATCTCTCAATTAAGGACCAAAGGATTGTCAGCCGTCCCATATAGATTACAAAATAGTTGGGAAGAGATTTTTGACGTACCGATTCCATGGCATAGTGTTTATGAACTGATGCGAGAGAGAGAGAGAGAACAGTCCGCTCCACCGGTGCCTAGTCCAGCTCCGGTCAGCGGCTCCACTCCGGAGCCAGAGCAGTCCGCTCCACCGGTGCCAAGTCCAGCTCCGGTCAGCGGCTCCACTCCGGAGTCAGAGCATTCCGCTCCACCGGGGTCCAGTCCAGCTCCGGTCAGCTGCTCCACTCCGGAGTCAGAGCAGTCCGCTCCACCGGTGCCCAGTCTAGCTACTGTCACGCCCTGACCTATAGAACTCTTGTTTGTTGAGTCAGGGTGTGGAAATCTATGTTATATATTCTATGTTTAGGTTCTAGTTATTCAATTTCTATGTCTGGCCAGGTATGATTCCCAATCAGAGGCAGCTGTCGCTCATTGTCTCTGATTGGGGATCATACTTAGGTAGCCCATTGCCTACTGTGTATTGTGGGATCTTGTTCCTGTTAGGCTTGTATGTGTATAGCCCTTTGGACTTCACGTTACGTTGTTTCTTATTTTGTTATATGTTTATTGAGGTAATAAACACGTACGCTTTTCACGCTGCACCTTGGTCCGACCCGTCTCTCAACATTCGTGACAGGTAGGTTTATTTGAACAGTGAGAGACAGAATAACAACAAAAAAATCCAGAAAAACGCATGTCAAAAATGTTATAAAATGATTTCCATTTTAATGCAAAACATGACTTAGTACTTGGTGGCAAAACCCTTGTTGGCAATCACAGAGGTCAGACGTTTCTTGTAGTTGGCCACCAGGTTTGGTGGCCAACTACAAGGTTTGGTGGCCAACCTCACTGTATGTATAAGCTGGAAGTAGAGGCATAAGCATTGTTGTTCACTAGTTTACTCCAACTAGGGAAGGGGTCGTGGGGTTGGAAAGTAATAAAGGGAAATATATATTTTTTAAAGGATATGTATATGTATTTATATGAATGTATGTGTATGTATGTATATATTTGTGAGAAAAAAACATATGGGGGATTGGAAGTGATGCAGATAATTACATTGATGGAAGTTACAATCTATCTGCAATATTAAAGCTGATCTACCCCCTATAAAAAAATTAAATTAAAAAAAGAGGTCTCTCAATAATCATTCTCACAATAGCATATTGGTAGTAGTCAGTGTCAAATATTAAAGCAGGGCTGGCCAAATGGATAGCTATAGATAGATCAAATCTCCAGTAGGAGGTTCTGCCCAGTCTATTGTTTGTTTTTTCTGATAGTGGATATAACGTTGAAAATCGGACGTTGTTTTAAAGTTACAAATTCAACATATTTTATGCACGGTTTGTCTATGTTGAAATTTGGTTACCATGTTGACATAATCCTGTGGTTGAAATTTCGACTTCAAAACAATAGTTTCCGTTGATTACTTCAAATCCAATGTATTTTCCACGTAGATTCCACATCACAATACTTTGACAAATTATGTTGAAACACCGTTGATTCAACCAGTTTGTGCCCAGTTGGATATCTACAGAAGCAAATTCATCACAGAAAAAACATCTGTTCAAATGTACTCCACTCTTTCTTGTGTATTTCTCAAAGCTTTCACTTACTATTTTGACAGTGGATTTTCTAAAAATAAATATGGTTTTGTTGAATTGGAGTATGCATGAATTGTGGTATTTTGCCTCATGCTGGCGAAAGGTTTCCTCCATCCATGTGCCGTCATCCATTCTTGATAGTGAAATTGTTTTTGGCAAACAATCTATTTTACTGAATCCAAGAAGGTGGTCTGCTATGTTTTATAGCCAGACCCGTAAGTGCCACATTTTTAATGAGCAGGACAATGCAGTTTTTCAATTGTGTACTTCTGACAAAGAAAAAACGTGTCACATTGTGTATGACAGCGAGATGGGTGACCCATGAACTGTGGTAGGCCTATCCACTATTTTGTGCACTTTATCCATTTAAGCCAGAGCTGTATGTAAGAGAAGAGGATAAATCCAACTTATCAAGAAAACTCATTCATACCTTAATCCTAATTAAAGTAATATCAAAGAAATAGCTCATAAATATTAGTGGTGGCAACCAATATCAATAATTATATATGATAATTATATATCATGATATTCTGATATATTGATATCATATTGAAAAATGCAACTGATATTGTTCTGCACTTTCCATATCAGTGCCCATCACTAATAAATATCAAGTTATGTTTTGAAGCCTTACTCCTTGACTCTGAAACTATCAATAGTAATCTATATGGCAACAATCAGAAATGTAGGCACCAACTGTCAAAGTCAACTGTTAAAAGTGTTTTAACCTCACATTATAATTTCCAATTAAATGATTACACATAAGCATAGATATACCAAATTACACTTTGCATATCTATATCAAATTATAGATTATATAAACAATTTGAATGGACATCCAGAATACAACCACATAGCCTTAATGACTACAGTTAGCTAAAGTAAGATACCATTGAAGAAGCATGTATTGTTATCAACATTAAACAACTATACTGAACAAAAATATAAACACAACATGCAACATTTTCAAAGGTTTTACTGAGTTACAGTTCATAGAAGGGAATCAGTCAATTTAAATAAATTCATTAGGCCCTAATCTATGGATTTCACATGACTGGGCAGGGGCGCATCCATGGGTGGGCCTGGAAGAGCATAGGCCCACCCACTTGGGAGCCACTAGCTCTCTCAGTCTCACTGCAGAATTAGATGTTTATCCACATTTCTCCAAGTGTTTTTGACACCCTGGGTTGACTCCTCCTGCTCAGTATAGTTCAATTTCTCCAAATGTCCAATTTTGAAGTTGCTCCAAATGTCAAATTTAGAATGTTAAGGGTTAAGGTTTTTGATAGGGTTAAAACATCAAGTTTAGGCACTCATTCTAAATGGTTAAGGTATGGGTTAAGGTTTAGGATAGGGTAAAAAAAAAAAAAAATCGAAGTTGCTCCACCACTTGGATCGAACACTCAACCTTCTGATTCAGAGTCAATGTATTGCTCCCATCCATCAATTACGAATGAATTTCCTGCAATTCTACACATTTTGCCATGACTTATGCCATGTTAATATGATATCTGAGTGAGTGACTAACAAAATTAATGTAGGCCCCCTGGAGGTCAGGGCCTCTGGGCACGTGCCCTGCGTGCCCGGTCAGTAATTCGGCCACGATTACTACAAGTTTAGATAGCTGGCTAGACTAACTAGATTAATTTACCAATCTAAAAAATGTTAACTGACACATGGGCTAATTGTGTGACTGTCAGTGAGTGGCATGTTTGTATTTGTATTTTATTATGGATACCCATTAGCTGCTGCCAAGGCAGAAGCTACTCTTCCTGGGGTCCAAACAAGATTAAGGCAATTATGTACTAAATAAAACAGTACATCACACAACAGATTATTAAACACTGCTCTACCATAACATTTCTAAAATACAGAATCCATATTACAGCAATATAACAATATTACAATGTATGTGTGTGTAGAGTGTGTGTGTGTGTTAGCATGCGTATGCGTGTGTGTGTGCCTGTGTGTGTGTCTCTTCACAGTCCGCACTGTTCCATAAGGTGTAGTTTTATCTCTTTTAATTCTGATTTTACTGCTTGCATGAGTGATGTGGAACAGAGTTCCATGTAGTCATGACTCTGTGCATTTCCCATAGTCTGTCCTGGACATTTGGGACTGTGAAGAGACCTCTGGTGGCATGACTTGTGGGGTATGCATGGGTGTCTGAGCTGTGTGCTAGGTAAATGTCCAAGGGGTTCATTCCATAGACCCGTGTGATGTATTTATTCTTGGCTCGGGGGATTTTAGCTATAACAAAAAGAAAACTGCTGATGCAGAACCAAGTTTCGAATTTGCACCTTGTGTATTCTACTATTCTAACTCTCAACACTAAGTTGAGACCCTGACTGAGTTCCTAATTTTAAAAATGATGTTGTTTCTTCTCCCCAATTTCGATCTTGTCTCATCGCTGCAACTCCCCAACGGGTTCTGGAGAGGCAAAGGTCAAGTCATGCGTCCTACGAAACATGACCCGCCAAACCGCGCTTCTTAACACCTGCTCGCACCAATGTGTCGGAGGAAACACCGTTCACCTGATGACCAAAGTCAGCCTGCAGGCACCCGGCCCGCCACAAGGAGTCACTAGAGCACAATGAGCCAAGTAAAGCTCCCCAGGCCAAACCCTCCCCTAATGACGCTGGGCGCCACCCCAATTGTGCGCCACCCTATGGGACTCCCGATCACGGCCGGTTGTGATACAGTTTTTTGATTTTTATTCAAAACAAAATGTGATACTGCCCTGGTAGGAAGCAATGACAGTAGTAGTGTGGCTGTTAGTGTTGTAACAGAGTAGCAGGTCAAACAATGCACTTCTTGTCACTTTTGACAGTATATTTAATAATCTAAAAGGTAAACTAATGTAGCATTTCAAATAATGTCCTGCATAGTCAATTAATTGCTTTTCTGCTACCTTCACTGGCCTTCAGCTTTGGATGATTGTAAACTACCAAATGATAGTGATTAAAAAAAAAATCAGTAGTACATTGTAGTTTGAGGAGTAACATATCCACAACCTATATTTGCATGACCTATATGCTTGGAGCGGTTCACACTGGTTTCACTCATGCCTGTCACTTAACCTTAATTGTCCATCCGTGCGTACTGTG
Organism: Coregonus clupeaformis; assembly: GCF_020615455.1. Taxonomy (NCBI): domain Eukaryota; kingdom Metazoa; phylum Chordata; class Actinopteri; order Salmoniformes; family Salmonidae; genus Coregonus; species Coregonus clupeaformis. The sequence goes on from NC_059215.1 coordinate 25,720,261, forward strand.
ATTTAGACATGTTGCTGTATTTAAACGTGTTAATAGTGTAACTTCCTATCTTTTTGACTGGAGCAACGTTCTCAATCACTCTCCTCTCAGAGCATAGAACTGGAAGTAAATAGGGTTGGATCCTTGCTTTCAGCTATTTAATCAGACACTGAACAGTGATTACCTCAAGGAAGATATTAAGTATTTGCACAGGGTCTCTATCAAGCCCCAAAAGATAATGGCCTACTGTATAGGCTGTAAACAACGTGGCAGTTCAAATGCAGATCCTCGTGCGTATCTCCTCTTTTGGTGTAGAAGCATGTGGGGATGTGTTATACTGTATACAAACATGAGCATTAAGTTATTTGAACAGTTTACATATCCCTAAGGACCAAAGGTTTACGTCATGACGCATCAATTTATGGAAACATTTCTGAGAAGAAACAACGACATGGCTTGATGGCAGGGATGAAAATGGCACTTTATAATGTTCAGACATCAAAGTACATGGCCTAGATGCCCCCCTCCCCCATTAGATCACAAGTCAACATTACCGTCTGAAAGCATAACATCAATTGCCATCATAGAAGCCAAAGACCTTGGGCAAATGTGGAATTTTGCTTGCCTGCATCATGACATGCCTCTTCCAGTTGAAAATATTAAGCATCCACGGTCGATATTGAATGTTAACCTGTGCACAGCACATGCACACAACCATAAACACACACACACACACACAAACGTGCGTATACACAAAAATGGCATGGCCCTTTTGATTTCAGCATGATCAAATCTCGTCCCTTACTTGCGCGAGACAGAGCTCTCCATGCCGAGTTCTCTCTCTCTTGCTCGCTGTACCAAAGGTAATGAAGTGCTTCCTCATAAGAAGTCAGCCAGTCATTAAATCGAGAACAGGGCCGCATGTGAACAATTGAAAGGAAAGGACTACAATGACAGCAATGTTCTGATGTAAGCCAACAAAAAGCAGTCGAGAAACAGAGAGTGAGAGGCTAGGATCAATGCAAAGCAAATAACAGGTTTCAGGGACTAACAATTCTTTGAGGATGCACTCAAGCGGAAAAGGAGGTGCTGGCCCTGTGGCGACCTCACAGAATCTTTCACAATATCATCCTGACATTTCTGTGAACATCTGAGGCCAGGCACAAATGATACCCCTAAATGCTAATGTTTAACAGTTGTCAGAGGATACGTTATTTGGTGATATTAACCTTGCCATAACACTTGGTTTCTTCTCCTCCACTCTCTCTCTTGTAAGAGGCAATCACGGTAGTCTCAGCCACCCACACACAGTAGTGTAAGAGCGGATGTGTCACCTCATTTGAATAACGATGAACAATACAGAGTTAATCTACTGCAATTTCATTTGCCTACTCTGTATACCAAGATACATATACTGTTGGTGTTATTTGGTATGTACTGTAGTGTATAATACACTGAGTGTACAAAACATTAAGAACACTTTCCTACTATTGAGTTGCACTCCCACCTTTTGCCCTCAGAACAGCCTCAATTCGTCGGGGCATGGACTCTACATGGTTTCAAAAGCGTTCCACAGCGATGCTGGCCCATGTTGACTCCAATGCTTCCCACAGTTGTGTCAAGTTGGCTGGATGTCATTTGGGTGGTGCACCATTCTTGATACACACGAGAAACTGTTGAGCGTGAAATACCCAGCAGCGTTGCAGTTCTTGACACAAACTGGTGCGCCTAGCACCTACTACCATACCCCGTTCAAAGGCACTTACATCTTTTGTCTTGTCCATTCACCCTCTGCATGCCACACATACACAATCCATGTCTTAATTGTCTCAAGGCTTAAAAATACTTATTTAACCTGTCTCCTCCCCTTCATCTACACTGATTGAAGTGGATTTAACAAGTGACATCAATAAGGGATCATAGCTTTCACCTGGTCAGTCTATGTCATGGAAAGACATAATGTTTTGTACACTCAGTGTATATGGTGTAAGGGATGGACAATATGCATAAAATGTTGCCAAAGCAACGTCATTGACTCAGACCCACAAGCTGGCCTATATACACTATGGTAGCTCTAAGAGGAAAAGTACTACCCCCGTACACAGACAAATATAAAATAAATAAAAAAATAAAGCAAATATAAATAAATATAAGCAAAGGAAACAGTTTCTGTCTTAATTACTTTCCCTCAAAGAATCCAGTGGTCTCCCCTCTGTATTCTCTAAAATAATTATGTTATATAGAAGGAATTGCTTTTGAATATGGCCCCAAGGCCAGATGTCCGTAACCAAGGGTAAAACAAATAGAATTGATTTGCAGCCTTAATATTCAGAGTGCATTAGCATTTATTTGTTCTGCACATAATAACCATATTCACCTTCATGTTTTCTTTAATGTTACTGCCACTGGGTCACCACAAGTTCTGTTTTTAAATTATTGTTGCATTTCAGAAGAGAGTGTTGTCTTGTACTTTTTATATTAAATGGAATGACAACTTTCAGGCAATGATTGATTCATTGAGCAGTAAACTTGCACAATCTTGTCACAACCTTTTTCTGACGCAACTATCGAAATGTAGCATTAATGTTTCAAACATCCATACCCAATGACTCATCTTATTTATTTGGAGTGGTGTAAGGAGACTACCACACCACACTATGAACATTAAACATAATTAGGGCACACCATAGAAAAATGTTTTAAACAAAATAAAAATGAGGGTTTCCTATTGGACAAGTTCAGGTAGTACTTACATTTACAGTACATTTTAGTTATTTAGCAGACACTCTTCACCAGAGCGACTTACAGTGCATTCATCTTAAGATAGCTAGGTGGGACAACCACATATCACAGTCATAGTAAGTACATTATTCCACAATGAAGTAGCTATCAGCAAAGTCAGAGCTAGTTTTCTTACATCTCATGCCTACTGAACACGACCCAGGAAAATAAAGCAGGAGCACGTCCGAGAGGAAACACATTCTATTCCAGCTGCATCCAAGTGCCCCCATCCCCTGTAAACCAAAAGCTAATGATGGAGAAATTTCTCCTGATAAATCTATGTTGAGCCTTTTGCATTGAAGTTCATCCCTGACGTCAGGCGCCCAATACTCTTTCAATTTGGTCCCTCCGTGCCTCTTTTTTCACATATTGCAAATATGGCCATTTCCTTGCTGTTTCAGTCTGGCTTCAGCTTTACCAATTTAGTGCACCGACATAATTCAGCAGACCGGTCAATGATATGGGGCGAGAAGGCAATGATGAGAAATGGCACACAGGTTCTGCACTCGCCACTAGCTTCTCTTCATTATCATTCAAAGAGTGGGGCCTGACAGGATAAAAACAGGGATTATTAAATGATGCCAAAATATTACAGGTAACAGGGGAATGGAGCGGCCAAAAACTGTCTACCTTGTTTCAGAAACGGGTGTGGGACCGACTTAGATTTATTGGAAAGAAATGTACAATACAATACAACTTAATTGTCTATGTTACAGCAAACAATGGACACGTCTTCTGCTTTCATAACTCAACTCCTGCAGATAACACATGGCACACACACAAAGTTGAAAGGCTAAGGGCGTTTTATTCTCTTTTTGTGAACATTCTCACATTAAATATGATGCAACATTCATATTGGTAACACTTTACCTAACATCAACAAATAAATGTAATGCATTATGATGTTGTTATGTCCTCCTTATAATGTCTTAATATCATATAATAATCCTGACTAAATATGAGTATGTTAAAAATTGCAGTATAGAAATGCATAATACTATAAGCTTCACAGTATAAAGTGCATACATGCTTCTAAGAAATTAGAAGGCATTATACCTGTTGGATTTAAGTATAGTGTTACCATAATTTTCATCTGGTCCTTTGCAATTTTGCAGTAACTACAGGCATACAACTTAGTAATGCTAAATGGATATTGAACGCCTCATTGTGCCTACCTCTAGATGATAGTATGTATCTCACCTTGAAAAGCCATTCAAACACTGACACACAACCAAGCAAGAGCACATTATATTTGAGAAGTAAGCCGGAGGGCTGGTAAATATTCTGTGGAGTGCAAGGATATACTGTTGAGTGACGGTAGTCCAATGTAATGGACGACTGAGCAATAGAGGCTAATTCAAACGCTGACACACCACCAAGCACGAGCACATTAAAGGCTATTTCTGATAAGATGTTCTATCATAATTGTGACCGTATAGGACATAGAGTGTATGTAAATATTGATGATAAATTATATTTAAGAAACTTTTTGCTGTTGTATAATTATTCTGGTTAGGGGGAAGACTCTGGGAAAATGACACACACAGTGTCACACGTGGATCTGTCGTCTGACAAATGACCCTTGGTTGGCTCCTGGTTTCTGTGAGGATTCCACATCATTAAACAAAAATAATGGACACTTTCAGCAGGATACATACTATGTAGACATTTAAAATCTAAATTGTTCACACCACCAAATGTTAATTTTTTCTCCTATTTAACAGTGAAATTTGACACGAAAGGATTTCACATTGTTAGAGTGACCACAATCAGGTGTAACATCCCACAAGGTCCCAAATTGACCACAAAGAGTCTTGAGTAGTGACTGCATGCTGGGGGAAAATACTTAAGATTCTCATCCGGTGCTGTGGCAACAAATCTATCACAGGCTCAAAGGCCCACAGTGCCTCAACTAATTCCATGCTCTAATCATGAGAGAGGCAGCAGCAGTGTGACAGCGTAGGTTATTGCACACATCATTCAGGACATCATTGCGCTTAAACAAGATGGTCGATATCATCTAGTGCCGATTTTTCTTCCCTTCGTTCCATTTTCTGTAATGACACTATGGAAAAAAGTAGAGCTTGGACAAGACATGGTAAAAGCGTGACTAATGAATTGATGCACCCACAGGCTTCTTATTTGTAGGCTAGTTATTGTTTATGAGTCATGGTCAAATACATTAAATGTTGAATGAGAGCATTTGGCAAATTGAAAATAAGGATATGGTTGTTTGAATGTGCTCGCCTACCCAGAGTTCAAATTACAGGAGGGCTTTAGGCCCTCGCACAACAAATGAGGACAACCAAATTCACAAATATTAGCACGGAAACCCCCATAAGCGTTGAACATCATCATGCAGGTCCAGTCCACTTAGGGTACCGCCAAGAGTCACATGATTGCAAAAACCCATTACTGGTACAGTATATGTTCAGAAAGTTACATTTTTTGATCACATCATGGATTGTTTGACATAAGGAGAACAAAAATCATTGAGTTTGACGACTGAACATCTAATGGGCAGTAAGACTAACTGTGGGAATTAAATAGCTTCATTATTGACCACAAATAAAACATACAAAAGGACTAAAACTAAAACAAATACCCCAACCAAAACATATGAGCAATGAATGAAACGTACTTAAAGGTACAATTTTAAATGTTGAACCTTTTGCACAATGTCAACACCTGTGGCAAGGAGAGCAATTGAAATTCCCCCCATGCTTTGCAAGCATTCTAGACTGACAGGGCTGTCTGATGGAGTGCCTGCTTAGAATTGAATGGACTCACCATTGATGGAGGAAAATGTTTGGACTCCTGTGGATAGCAGCAAAAGCTGCTTAGTTTGATCATGGAAATTGATGATTTAAAACACACATTAGTTAGTAAAACCAGCACCGCCTGGAGTTTGATAAACAGCATTGGCACTTGGATTGGAACCGGTGCTATGGTCAGATTGTGATGAGTGTGATGGAAGGAGTCAGGCGCAGGAGGGTAATCACCGAATACAGAGTTTATTCCTTCGTTACACAAAATACGCTGGAATAGCGACAAACGAAACAGGCACAGGGGAAACTATCTACCCTGGCAATACACTGTAACGGTATCTCCATACAATACATAGGCACAAGGGAAATAGATACCCTGGCAACAAAATGGTACGAGTAGCTCCACCGAGCTCCACTACTCTCACATTCAAACAATCACCCACAAGGACAAGGGGGCAGAGGGAACACTTATACACGGACTAATGAGGGGATTAGAACCAGGTGTGTGTGATTGACAAGACAAGACAAATGTGATGATGATAATTAGGGCGGCAGTGGTTAGTAAGCCGGTGACGACGAACGCCGAAGCCTGCCCGAACAAGGAGGGGAGGCAGCCTCGGCGGAAGTCGTGACAGTACCCCCCCCCCTTTGACGCGCAGCTCCAGCAGCGCGCCGACCTTGGCCTCGGGGACGGCCAGGAGGACGCGGAGCAGGGCGAGCCGGATGGTGACGGTGGAAATCCCGCAACAGGGAGGGATCGAGGATATCCCTTACCGGGACCCAGCACCGTTCCTCCAGACCGTACCCCTCCCACTCCACGAGGTACTGAAGGCCCCCCACCCGACGCCTCGAATCAAGGATGGAACGGACAGAGTACGCCAGGGCCCCCTCGATGTCCAGAGGAGGTGGAGGAACCTCCCGCACCTCAGACTCCTGGAGGGGACCAACCACCACCGGCCTGAGGAGAGACACATGAAACAAGGGGTTAATACGGTAATCAGGGGGAAGTAATAACCTATACGTGACCTTGTTGATTCTCCTCAGGACTTTGAACGGCCCCACAAACCGCTGCCTCAGCTTCCAGCAGGGCAGGCAGAGGGGCAGATTCCGGGTCGAGAGCCAGACCCGATCCCCCAGTACGAAGACCGGGGCCTCACTGCGGTGACGGTCAGCGTTGGCCTTCTGACAACGCATGGCGCGCTGGAGGTGAACGTGGGCAGTGTCCCACGTCTCCTCCGCGCGCTGAAACCAGTCATCCACCGCAGGAGCCTCGGTCTGGCTCTGGTGCCACGGTGCCAGAACCGGTTGGTAACCTAAAACACATTGGAATGGTGTTAGGTTAGTAGAGGAGTGGCGGAGAGAGTTCTGGGCATATTCTGCCCATGGCAAGAATACCGACCACTCCCCCGGCCAGTCCTGGCAGTAGGACCGCAGGAACCTACCCACATCCTGATTTACCCGTTCCACCTGCCCATTTGACTTGGGGTGGAACCCAGAGGTCAGGCTGACCAAGAGAAGGTGTCCGTCCTCATTTCCTGCCTCTGTGGGAAAGCCCAGGAGTGAGCCAACGCGGTGTGGAACGAAGGAAGAGCCGCGTTGGAGGACTACGGGGAGTTCGCTTGCCTTTTTTGGGCGGTCTTCGATCACCCGCCCGAGGGTCAAGAGGTGGGAGAGCGGCTGGTCCACCTGAGGCAGGGGACGAGGACCGTGCAGGACTTCGTCTTGGAGTTTCGGACTCTGGCAGCGGAGTCCGGATGGAACGAGCGGGCCCTGATCGACAATTTCCGGTGCCATCTGCGGGAGGACTTCCGATTGGAGCTAGCCTGCCGGGACACCATGTTGTCCTTTACGAAACTGGTGGACATGGCCATTCATTTGGACAACCTGCTGGCAGCCAGAGGACGTCCTGGTAGGGGTCTGCCCGTTTCCACCCCGGACGACTCGGATCCAGAGCTGATGGAGCTGGGTGGAGCCGCCGTCCGAGAGAGCGGAGGAAGACAGCGACAGTGCCACTCTGGTGGCACGAAGGGACAGTACACCACACGTCGTAGTCAATGTTATTTTGGGCCTGGAGGCGGCAGGCAGGGCACTCTCGCATCTCCCCAGGTATCGAACACCCACACTTGTTCAGAGCCCTCTGCTGCGCACTGTACCCTACCTATCCACTTTCCCGATCACATGTCGATTCAGGCGCAGCTGGGAACTTTAAGGACAAGGGGGCAGAGGGAACACTTATACATGGACTAATGAGGGGATTAGAACCAGGTGTGTGTGATTGACAAGACAAGACAAATGTGATGATGATAATTGGGGCGAACGCCGAAGTCTGCCCGAACAAGGAGGGGAGGCAGCCTCGGCGGAAGTCGTGACACAGATGACATGAAAATAGAGCTCTTTGGCCACGCACACCAGTGGGGGTTTTGGCTTTGAAAAACAGAAGCATATGCAGAAAAGTACCTAATACCTACGGTAAAATATGGTGGTGGATCTTTGATGTTATGGGGTTATTTTGCTTCCACTGGTCTTGAGGCCCTTGTTAAGGTCAATGGCATCATGAACCAGGACATTTTAGCCAAAAACCTGGTTGCCTCTGCCAGGAGGCTGACACTTGGCCGCAAGTGGGTTTTCCAGCAAGACAATAACCCCGAGCACTAATCAAAATCCACAAAGAAATTGTTAATTTACCACTAAATCAAAATTTTGCAATGGCCATCTGAGTCTCCCAACTTGAACCCCTTTGAAAACCTGTGGTTTGAATTGAAGAGGGCAGTCCGTAAGAGCAAATGAAGGATATCAAGGTTCTGGAAATATTCTGTATGTAGGAATGGTCTACGATCTCTCCCGTGTTCTCCAATCTGATAAAAAAATAATAATAATTGGAAAATTATATTATTTTATAATAATATAATTGTTCAGAGAAAGAGATTTTGTTTAACAAGTTATACAAAAAAATATTGAAAGTATAGTGGTCAAAATTATTGGCACCCCTGTTTTCAATTCCTTAGCACCCTCCCCTTGCGAGGATAACTACAATATTGAAAACATGGGTGCCAATATTTTGACCCCTATTTTTGTATTTATTATTACTTGTTAAACTAAATCTATTTCTCTGAACAATTGTATTAGTATAAAATAAAATAATTTCAAAACAATTATTGAGCATGGAATATAGCTCAGTATTTCTATTATTTATTTTATTCTGTATTTTTTGCTAATCTTTGAGGGTGCCAATAGTTATGGACTGTATTTGAATGAAGAAATCTTACAAATTGTACCTTTAAGTTTTGTATTAATGCCCCAAATCTAAAGCCGGGTTAAATGAGTCAGTTGAGTTTATTCACTGGCATTATTCTCTCCGTCTTGAAGTAGGGCCATCTGTAATGACTGGGGTTACTATGGTGACCAGCATCCCACATCCCTTCCTCATGGCTGTGACACCTCATTTTCTCAGCCATTGCTTTAGCATTGAGAGTGCAGATGGGTATAATCATGCGCTTTTAGCCAGCACCGGGCAGCCAAATAATCACACCACAAACCATCAGGCATCATTAGTGCATGCTGTGGAAAATAATCTCATTTATCCTTCTGGTGCTCAGTGACACACATTGGGAGAAATACAACAGAAGAAACCACATTCAAGACCCCTAAGGTCAATTGCAATGAACGTCATCAGGGGTAAAAACAAATAATAAAAAAAGATACATCTACTTCAGTCTAAACTTGATCGACTACAACCTCAAAGAAAGTCAGTAGAAATTATAATAGACCTTCACATGTTTTAATCATTTAAACTTTGAGAAACTTCACCACAATCATGGGTTTTGTCTTAAAGCAACAGCATAGTAAACATTTAAAAATTATTCATTGTGTCCAGCCCACTAACAATCACTAAAATAAAAGCTAGACAGTCATGGAGCATTGACAATTCCCAAAATTATGAATAAAGGAGTATTTCTTGCAGATTTTGGCGGAAAGGAATGATCCCTAATTTGCAATGCAGCCCCCTGGACCTTCGTGAAGACAAAACTAGTTTGACACTGCAGACATAAAACATTGTGCTTTTACTATGCATAGAGGAAGTTCAACCTCACTGCTGATGGATGAACTCTTATGAACTCTTGACAGAATTATGCATATCTATACAATACTTTTAGTAAAGTATATTACTGATAGCAATATCCTTTTCTTGATGGAATTTCATTCTTTTTTATTTCAAAATGTCTTAACTAGTCATCCATACTGTGTTTGTGCAGTGCTCTCCAGCCAACCTATCTCAAATGTCACAACTGAACAAATTGTGCACGACTGACAGAGATAAATAAGACTGCTGCGGGTGCTGTATCCGTACTCACCGGGTTAATGAAGTACGAGCACATATGTGGACTGAAACAAGGATCCAACTCATGTTGGACAAGTTGGATCCTTGGTCACACGTAGAGGTCAACAGTTAAGAGAGTAGTTTACCTGTTGCCATACTTGTGTAAGCTATTTTCAGGTCTGTTTACCAACATTAGTTGTCTCTAATGGTGTTTTTCATCCATTCAGGCAGTCCAGTAATGAGAATGAGCACAGGAATGCTTGTTTTTCTTTGAACTGGTGCCTTAAATGCATAAGACATTCCATTTTCGAACGTGTCAAATGTGATAATCAAAATAAACCACAATGTTTCTACCCTTTGAAATGTAAACTTAGTGTCCTCTCAGGCCTTTCCCATCACAGTCCATTTATTTGTTACATGGGGTAATTTATGTTGTCTGTTGACAATGTTTATTCTATTGAATTGAGGACACCACAACACCTGCCTTTTTACACAATCCCAAAAGAGCAAAATGAGGTGTTGATTTTGCCCTTATTTATTAGGCAGAGGCTGCGTATCTGAAGTTCCACCGCTGTCCTGTCTCCCTAGAACCCTCTTCCACATAGCTGAAGATTCGAATCACGTTCTGCGTATGTGTTATTTTCTCTGTTGTAACTACGGGTATTGCAGTAGCACAAGCTGGATGCAGTCTACACATTGCATTGGGGCAAAAACAATCTGTGTTTTAACCACACATTTGTGATGATGTCATTACTCCCTTCTCACAAAATAACATGAAATCGCTTCTTAGACTGCCTGTTTGTGTCATGCTTATGTTTGCAATAGCCTACTGTTACAACAGACAAATAAGTTTGTTGTACAACATGCCGATGTTTGTAGGACACACCAGACAGAGACTTCCGATCATCGCCGCGGTGAGAAAGGAGGGGGAAGCGGCAGCGAGCAGCAAATCAATTCAAATCCAATTTTGTTTGTCACATGCGCCGAATAGACTTTACCGTAAAATGCTTGCTTACAAGCCCTTCCCAACGATGCAGAGTTAAAAAATAATAATACAAAATAAAAATAGTAACACAAGAATTAAGCTATATACAGGGTCATTACCAGATCAATGTGCAGGGGTACAAGGTATTTAAGGTAGATATGTACTTAAAGGCAGGGTAAAGTGACTAGGCAACAGGATAGATAATAATAAGAATAAGAATGAAGAACAGAGAAGCAGCAGCATATGATGTGTGTGAAAGTGTGTGTGTTGTGTCGGAATGTCTGTGTGTGTTGTGTGTGTATGTGTGCGTATGTAGTGTATGTAAATGTGTGTGTGTTTTGTGTGAGTGTCAGTGTAGTGTGTGTGTGTGTGTGTGTATATATATACAGGTAGCCTCATTGAAAACCTAAACGGGAAGCCTGGGGAAGTCCATGGTAGAAAAATATCTAAATATGGGTGTGAACCTGCTGTAAATCAGTGACGCCACACAACACATCAAACCAATCAAATGCCTTGCTTGGGCAGAGCTCCAACGGTGCTCTCTAGATTAGTGTAGTAAGTGCAACAGTGCATGAGGATGGCCGGGAAATCAGCGATTAAAACCTCATCAAAATATGTTGACGTAAGCCAATTTTGTGGAAAGAACACACTTCTGGCAAAACAAAATTAAGTTTTCCTCAAGGTTTTCTTCAATTTTCTGCAATGTTGCAAACTAGCATACGGAACAACTCTCTGCAAAATGTGTCCTACCTGTTCTGAAAACAGTGACGAACATAACACACTGCACCAAGACATAACACACTGCACCAAGACCCAGCACCAACGGGCATGTGGGTTGTCACTAGTTACCACAAAGTCAAAATTGACTATATCGTAAAAATGTATGAAAACAAAAATTAGCTTTTTGGTCTAACGCTAGTTAGCAATTGCGCTAACGCTAGTTAGCAACTTCCTTCAAACTGCACGCAGAGACATACAAATTGTATCCACAAGTTCATCTGACTCTTGGGAAGTAGATAGAGGGCTTCATTGGCAAAATCCTGAAGTATCCCTTTAACATAGTCTACGCAACAGGAGGTTGGTGGCACCGTAATTGGGAAGCACAGGCTCGTGGTAATGGCTGAAGCGGAATTAGTGGAATGGTATCCAATACATCAAAATCAAATCAAATTTTATTTGTCACATGCGCTGAATACAACAGGTGCAGACCTTACAGTGAAATGCTTACTTACAAGCCCTTAACCAACAATGCAGTTTTAAGAAAGAATACCTAAAAAATAAATAAAGTAACAAATAATTAAAGAGCAGCAGTAAAATAACAATAGGGGTACCGGTTAGTCGAGGTAATTGAGGTAATATGTACATGTAGGTAGAGTTATTAAAGTGACTATGTATAGATCATCTTGGACCTAGACTTGGCGCTCCGGTACCACTTGCCGTGCGGTAGCAGAGAGAACAGTTTATGACCAGGGTGGCTGGAGTCTTTAACAATTTTTAGGGCCTTCCTCTGATACCCACTCATAGGACTGCTATAAGCCCTTGGCAGGCCGCTTTTGCATCTCTGGCGTTTAGCCTCCACTCAGAGGACAGCTATAAACCCTAGGCAAGCCATCTAGCCATGAGTTAATTTGAAAGACAATAGCAAGGATTTTAATCTCAAATTCAGCCTGCCACCTTCCAGCTAACCACAGCCAGCTTGAGGCTGCAAGCTGTTTTTGTTGTTTCTATCAGTACCTTAAATTTGTTGTGATTCTAATTTGATTCATATTATTTGATTTATTTGCCAATATAAAAACACAATACAACCACACGTGGACATAATGCATTTAAAATCATTGAGGATGACACAAAAAGTGATACACCTAATAATTTACAGTTTAAGTAGATTAATGATATATTGATAATGCCCAAAAATAGCCTAATATGCTATATTTTCAAGGCAATACAAACTATTCCTTTCTAGCAATAAATGCCACTCCCTAAACCACCTCACCCACTGAAAGAAGAGTGTTGATCCTTAGCTACGTACAGTAGGTGGCGGCAACCCCACAGAAGAAGCTGAAAAGCCTTCAACAGGAAGTTATCTTTGTTACCAGTTTTCAAACCTGTCTTTGATACTTGATGGTATCAAGTCTACAGGCTTTTGGAACAAAAGAAAAGTTTAAATGTTTGTATTTATCACCACCGAATGTTTTGAAATACAGAATAATAATACCCTAGCGGCACCCATTCAGTTGATATAGATAGATGGAGCCCCAATTCACTAGCCTGGATTTTGAATCATGCATGGAGAAGGTGGAATAATTCACCAGAGACAATATACCTTGTTAGCTTGCTAAGCTAGATAGTTATTATTATTTTTTAAATATATGGTTTATTTTTCAAATCAACGCGTATAATTTTTTTTGCTCGTTTTTAGTTCTCATCTGTTCATGAACCAGATTGGAATGCAAAGTTAGTGTGCTTAATTAAGTAATGTTACTGCTTTCCTTAATTTGTGTGTAGTTTTACTTGTGTAACGTTAACATCAACGAGGACAATAACGCAAGCTAGCTAGCCAGTTAACGTTACTTGGCTAGCTTGCTAATGTTAGCTAGCTAGAAACATGAGCTTGGCTGTTGCTAGCTAGCTAAATGATGGTAAATGCTGTTAAATTGGCTATTTTGCTATCTGATTGTGTCCTTAATAGCTGAGATACTTAGCTAGCTAGTTTACTAACATTAGATGGTTTCTCTCTCATCAATCTACACACAATACCCCATAATGACAACGCAAAAACAGGTTTTTTTAAATAAAAAAATTAAAAATTACATTTACATAAGTATTCAGACCCTTTACTCAGTACACTTTGTTGAAGCACCTTTGGCAGCGATTACAGCCTCGAGTCTTCTTGGGTATGACGCTACAAGCTTGGCACACCTGTATTTGGGAAGTTTCTCCCATTCTTCTCTGCAGATCCTCTCAAGCTCTGTCAGGTTGGATGGGGAGTGTCGCTACACAGCTATTTTCAGGTCTCTCCAGAGATGTTCGATTTGGTTCAAGTCCGGGCTCTGACTGGGCCACTCAAGGACATCGAGAGACTTGTCCCGAAGCCACTCCTGCGTTGTCTTGGCTGTGTGCTTAGGGTTGTTGTCCTGTTGGAAGGTGAACCTTCGCCACAGTCTGAGGTCCTGAGCGCTCTGGAGCAGGTTTTCATCAAGGATCTCTCTGTACTTTGCTCAGTTCATCTTTCCCTCGATCCTGACTAGTCTCCAAGTCCCTGCCGCTGAAAAACATTCCCACAGCATGATGCTGCCACCACCATGCTTCACTGTAGGGATGGTGCCAGGTTTCCCCCAGACGTGACACTTAGCATTCAGGCCAAAGAGTTCAATCTTGGTTTCATCAGACCAGACAATCTTGTTTCTCATGGTCTGAGAGTCCTTTAGGTGCCTCTTGGCAAACTCCAAGCGGGCTGTCATGTGCCTTTTACTGAGGAGTGGCTTCCGTCTGGCCACTCTACCATAAAGGCCTGATTGGTGGAGTGCTGCAGAGATGGTTGTCCTTCTGGAAGGTTATCCCATCTCCACAGAGGAACTCTGGAGCTCTGTCAGAGTGACCATCAGGTTCTTGGTCACCTTCCTGACCAAGGCCCTTCTCCCCCAAGTTTGACCGGGAAGCCAGCTCTAGGAAGAGTCTTGGTGGTTCCAAACTTCTTCTATTTAAGAATGATGGATGCCACTGTGTTCTTTGGGACCTTCAATGCAGCAGAAATATTTTGGTACCCTTCCCTTCCCCCAATCCTGTCTCTGAGCTCTATGGGCAAAAAAAATGCTTTTTGCTCTGACATGCACTGTCAACTGTGGGACCTTACATAGACAGGTGTGTGCTTTTCCAAATCATGTCCAATCAATTTAATTTACCACAGGTGGACTCCAATCAATTTGTAGAAACATCTCAAGGATGATCAATGGAAACAGGATGCACCTGAGCTCAGTTTTGAGTCTCATAGCAAAGGGTCTGAATACTTACGTAAAGAAGGTATTTCTGTTTTTTATTTGTAATAAATGTGCAAAAATGTCTAAAAACCTGCTTTTGCTTTATGGGGTATTGTGTGTAGATTTCTGAGGGACAAATATAATTTAATCCATTTTAGAATAAGGCTGTAACGTAACAAGTGTGGAAAAAGTCAAGGGGTCTGAATACTTTCCGAATGCTCTGTATGTAGCGTTACATTTACTTAGCCCAGATGATGCCTATCTGTTCTTTCTTGCACAGTATTTACTTCATTTCAATGTAATGTTATTGTTTCAAACAGAGCCAGGAGTGAGACACTATAACGGGCCAATGGTGCCAAGTTTGGGCCGCAGACATGATTGTAAGAACATAACCGTTACCAACTTCAATGTAAATACTTATTGGAAATATCTGTCTTTACAGACTGTCACAATAAATGTATATATAATATAGGTTGGGGAGGCAAATATGTTGACATAGTGTGTCATTTCTAATACTTCTCTTGCATTTTGTAGCTTAGGTTTCTGGCTGTAATGGGTGCCAAGGACCTGAAGTTGACAGTGTGGCGGATGCTACCTTGCATTCAGTCTGAGAGAGCTAGGTGACTTTCTGCTCGAGTTGGAGGCAGCCAAAGCTGAAGGTTACCTACGTGGTCTGTCCTACCTGGATACTGCAAGAGGCATCAGTCCTATCCTGGAAAAGCTTCCCTTCAGCCTACAGGAGAAGTGGATATCACAGGGGACCAGATACAAACAACAGCACAGTGTCAGCTTCTCTCCCTTCTCATTCTTCTCCAGTGTAATCTGTGCTGAAGCAAAGATGAGGAATGACCCAAGCTTCATCACTTCCACTTCCGGCCAACTACCATCTAAAGGAGAGAAATTCTCAATGAGAACGGCAAGAGCCCCTATCACAGTGCACAAGACCGAAGTGGATAATGCCATCCAGAAAGATAAATCTAAGATGGATGACCCTAACAAACAGTGCCCTATCCACATAAAGCCACACCCCCTGCGAAAGTGTAGAGGATTTAGGGGAAACTCCTTGAAGAGAGGAAAACTTTCCTTAAAGAGAACTCTGTATGCTTTCGGTGTGTCTCCTCAACTGCACACCGGGGTAGAACTGTAAAGCTGTCATCCAGTACTCAGAGTGTGGAAGCGACAGACACATTGCAGCTCTTCATGCGGGTCCTGCCCCTTGGTCTCAGAAAGAAGCCGTCAGCTCCTCTACACAGCATTGCGTGAAGGAAGACGAGGCTCCCTCCTCTCCAGTTGCCACTTCCACCTGCACTGAGGTCTGTGGGGACAGCAAACAGGGAAGATCTTGCTCCAAGATCTGTCTTGTTAATGTCTACCCAGAGGGTCAGCCTGAGAAGAATATGAAAACGGACGCCATTCTGGACGACCAAAGTAATAAGTCCTTAGCCAGATCAGCCTTCTTCAAGATGTTCTACGTAGCCGACGACGCCTCACCTTACACCCTCAAAATGTGTGCAGGTGTCTCAGAGACCATGGGCCGGAGAGCGAGAGGCTTCATTGTGAAATCAGCTAATGGAAAGGCCTGTTTAACTCTTCCCACACTCATCGAGTGCAATGAGCTTCCGAACAATAGGGCAGAAATCCCTACACCAGATGCTGCAAGGCACCACCCTCACCTCAAGTTCTTAGACACCAAGATACCTCCCCTGGAACCTCAGGTTGAGATCATGCTACTACTAGGGAGAGACATCATCCAGGTCCACAAGGTGCTAGAGCAGCGCAACGGGTCCCTGAACGCCCCATTCGCACAGTGCCAAACCCTCGGCTGGGTGATAGTGGGAGATATCTGTCTCGGAGGGGCACACAAGCCTTCACCAGTCAATGCCTTCAAGACAAACGTTCTTCAGAATGGTGCCCCAGCCTCATGAGTCCATGTCTCAGCATCTTCCATGTCAAGGAGAGCTTCAGCCATACCCTTCAGCCTCAAAGTTCTGCCAGCTGAAGCTGAGAGAAATGCCAGCCGACGCAGTAAGTTTCATGGGTGAGTCTGTATTCTGCTACACAAAGGATGATGACAAACCAGCTCCCTCAATGGAGGATCTCGCCTTCCTGAAGATGATGGAGAAAGAGTACCATCATGCATCAAACAGCTAGGTTGCTCCCTTTCCATAGCCCACGGCAACACCTCCCCAACAACCGCTCCCAGGCCAACAATCGCCTCACTTCACTCACACGCACACTCAAGAAACGTCCAGAGATGAAGGACCACTTCATTGAGTTTATACGTTTATCTTCGAGAATGAGCACGCTGAAATCGCTCCACCCTTACAAGCAGATGAAGAGTGCTGGTATTTTCCAATCTTGGGGGTGTATCATCCACAAACACCCAGCTAGATAAGAGTGGTATTTGACTCCAGCTTCCAGCACCACGGGGTATCACTGAACAAAGTCCTGCTTAACGGTTCCAACATGAACAACAGTCTGCTTGGGGTACTACTGCCGTTCAGAAAATAGCAAGTGGCTGTGACAGCAGATGTGCAGCAGATGTTTTACTGTTTTGTGGTTCATGAAGACCATCGGAACTACCTGCAATTCCTCTGGTACCGCAACAACGACCTGGATGATGAAGTTGTGGAGTACAGGATGCGGGTCCATGTCTTCGATAACAGCTCATCACCAGCAGTGGCCATGTATGGGCTCAGGAAAGCCGCCTTAGAGGGCGAGAGGGATCACGGAGCAGAGGCAAGGCACTTTGTCGCGAGGGACTTTTACGTCGATGACGGTCTCGTTTCCCTCCCCACAGAGAAAGAAGCCATCACTCTTCTCTACAATGCTCAAGAGATGTTGGCCCTCTCCAACTTACGCTTGCACAAGATCGCCTCTAACAAGGCAGAGATCATGAGAGCCTTTCCTCCAGACGACCTAGCTAAGGGGCTGAAGGACCTGGATCTGAGCGTCGACTTCCCTCCCATGCAGAGAAGTCTTGGTGTGAGCTGGGACGTCTCAGAGGATGTCTTCACATTTCAGGTGTCCTCAGCAGAGAAACCATACACTAGATGTGTAGTCTTGTCAATGATCAACAGCCTGTTTGATCCGCTTGGATTTGCCACCCCAGTAAGCATTCAAGGAAGGACTTACTATGGAGGCCTGTGACTGGGACGCTCCTCTCCCAGAAGAGAAGTTCAAGCAATGGAAACTCTGGAGAGACTCACTGAAGGAGCTTGAGCAGGTCAAGATTCCCCGCATATACACCTCCACCTCCCTCAGCCTAGCACACAAGAAAGAGATGTGCGTCTTCTGTGATGCATCCACAAACGCCATCAGAGCAGTAGCTTACCTGAAGATCACCGATGCTAGTGGGAACATACAGTTGAAGTCAGAAGTTTACAAACACCTTAGCCAAATACATTTAAACTCAGTTTTTCACAATTCCTGACATTTAATCCTAGTAATAATTCCCTGTCTTAGGTCAGTTAGGATCACCACTTTATTTTAAGAATGTGAAATGTCAGAATAATAGTAGAGAGAATTATTTATTTAAGCTTTTATTTCTTTCATCACATTCCCAGTGGGTCAGACATTTACATACACTCAATTAGTATTTGGTAGCAATGTCTTTAAATTGTTTAACTTTGGTCAAACTTTTTGGGTAGCCTTCCACAAGCTTCCCACAATAACTTGGGTGAATTTTGGCCCATTCCTCCTGACAGAGCTGGTGTAACTGAGTCAGGTTTGTAGGCCTCCTTGCTCGCACACGCTTTTTCAGTTCTGGCCACAAATTTTCTATAGGATTGAGGTCAGGGTTTTGTGATGGCCACTCCAATACCTTGACTTTGTTGTCCTTAAGCCATTTTGCCACAACTTTGGAAGTATGCTTGGGGTCATTGTCCATTTGGAAGACCCATTTGCGACCAAGCTTTAACTTCCTGACTGATGTCTTGAGATGTTGCTTCAATATATCCACATAATTGTCCTTCCTCATGATGCCATCTATTTTGTGAAGTGCACCAGACCCTCCTGCAGCTGCCACCCCCACAGCATGATGCTGCTACTCCCTTTTTCCTCCAAACATAACGATGGTCATTATGGCCAAACAGTTCTATTTTTGTTTCATCAGACCAGAGGACATTTCTCCAAAAAGTACGATCGTTGTCCCCATGTGCAGTTGCAAACCGTAGTCTGTCTTTTTTATGGCGGTTTTGGAGTAGTGGCTTCTTCCTTGCTGAGCGGCCTTTCAGGTTATGTCGATATAGGAATCATTTTACTGTTGATATAGATACTTTGGTACCTGTTTCCTCCAGCATCTTCACAAGGTCCTTTGCTGTTGTTCTCGGATTGATTTGCACTTTTCGCACCAAAGTATGTTCATCTCTAGGAGACAGAACGCGTCTCCTTCCTGAGCGGTATGACGGCTGTGTGGTCCCATGGTGTTTATACTTGCGTACTATTGTTTGTACAGATGAACGTGGTACCTTCAGGCGTTTGGAAATTGCTCCCAAGGATGAACCAGACTTGTGGAGGTCTACCATTTTTTTCTGAGGTCTTGGCTGATTTCTTTAGATTTCCCCATGATGTCAAGCAAAGAGGCACTGAGTTTGAAGGTAGGCCTTGAAATACATCCACAGGTACACCTCCAATTGACTCAAATGATGTCAATTAGCCTATCAGAAGCTTCTAAAGCCATGACATAATTTTCTGGAATTCTGTTTAAAGGCACAGTCAACTTAGTGTATGTAAAATTCTGAGCCACTGGAATTGTGATACAGTGACTTATAAGTGAAATAATCTGTCTGTAAACAATTGTTTCATGCACAAAGTAGATGTCCTAACCGACTTGCCAAAACTATACTTTGTTAACAAGAAATTTGTGGAGTTGTTGAAAAATGAGTTTTAATGACTCCAACCAAAGTGTATGTAAACTTCCGACTTCAACTGTAGATGTCGGCTTCATCTTTGGCAAGGCCAAGCTCACTCCACGTCCTATTTTCACTGTTCCAAGACTCGAGCTCTGTGCTGCTGTTTTAGATGTGGAAATAGCAGAAGCAATCATCGCTGAGATCGATATCCAACTTGACGCTGTCACATTCTACTCCGACAGTAAAGTAGTCCTGGGTTACATTCACAATGACTCCAGACGATTCTATATGTATGTAAACAACAGGGTGCAGCGTATCAGGAGATCAACCAACACGTTCCTACTGACCAGAACCCTGCTGATCATGCCTCAAGGTCAGTCCCAGCGGGCAGCCTGACTCATAGCACATGGTTGACAGGCCTCCAGCTTCCTTGCTCAGGTCAGCAGAGCCAGAAACCCCTCAGACACCTTTCAACTTGGTTGACTCTGGAGCTGATGTCAAGATCTGCCCCCAAGTTGCTTGCCACGCCACCAATGTCTCCAGTAAGAAGTTTGACCCCAAGCGCTTTGAGAGGTTCTCAAGCTGGTGAGCAATGACACATGCATCAGCTCGGCTTGTGCACTATGCTCACTCCTTCAAACAAAGCAGCAGCTGCAAAGGATGGCACATCTATGACAAACCCTGCTCCATCGAGGACCTGTTATTGCCATAATATGGACTTGTTTTTTTTTACCAAATAGGGCTATCTTCTGTATACCACCCCTACCTTGTCACAACACAACTGATTGGCTCAAAAATTCCACAAATTAACTTTTAACAAGGCACGCCTGTTAATTGAAATGCATTCCAGGTGACTACTTCATGAAGCTGGTTGAGAGAATGCCAAGAGTGTGCAAAGCTGTCATTAAGGCAAAGGGTGGCTACTTTGAAGAATCTAAAATCCTAAATATATTTTGATTTGTTTAACACTTTTTTGGTTACTACATGATTCCATATGTGTTATTTCATAGTTTTGATGTCTTCACTATTATTCTACAATGTAGAAAATAGTAAAAAAATAAAGAAAAATCCTTGAATGAGTAGGTGTGTCCAAACTTTTAACTGGTACTGTACGTTGTAAACTGTCAATCATAGGCTAGGTGGTAGAAACATCATGATGGGTATATGGAACATTTGACTCATGTAGTAGCCTTAACCTATTGATGTTACATTGAGCTGGGTGAATTGAATATGAATGACAGTCATCCAATATGCTGTAATATAAATAAGTCCATGCTCATAAAAAAAAAGAATCGCCCTCCCTTATCTTAAACAGCACCGACCACCAATGGTGTGTGAGGGCCTGCAACTTCAAGAACATTCATAAAAGGGAGTAGGCCTACTTAAACATTGGGAGCATTAATAGCTGTATGTTACAGTGATTTTTGTGTTGTTTATGGTGAAAATGATTTTAAAACCTTTCCGTCCCTTACAATCAAAGCATAGTATGCCTGTAAGTCAATGCATTGCTTTTGAAATGAAAAATATTTATTTAGGGCCAAATTTGAGCAAATTATATAATCGCGATTAAATACAGAAAATCATGCGATTAATCGCAAATAATTATTTTAATCGTTTGACAGCCCTAGTTTTGACACATATGGAAAAATTCTATGAGTAATGTAATGCTAACATAGTCTATGGGCAAAAAAAGATCCCACTTTACAATACCTAGACCTTATACCATAGTAATATAATTGTAGCAATAATGTACCTGCATTGTACTAGCTTACCTGTTTGCCAATTGCACCATTGCAAAGATTAGCAAATAACCGCGCAATTGAGGTTGTTGTTTTATCTTAATTATTCTAGTGGAGATACTCATTTCTTTCCAATTCTCTCTTTCCCCTCCTTGCCTCTTTTGACCTCACCCTTTCCCAATCACCTCCAACTCACAAGGCAGGCAATATGCTTGACCTCATCAAGCTGTTTGCTTTCTAATCTCACTGCAACCACCCTCCAGGTCTCTGATCACTACTTTGTTTCCTTTTCTGTCTCCCATTCCTCCAACCCTAGCCACTCAGGCCCTACTCAGATGGTCATGCGCCGTTGCAATCTTCTCTCTCTCTCTTCCCCCCACTACTCTCTTCTATCCTATCATCTCTACCTTCTGCTACATCCTTCTCCCTCCCATCTCCTGACTCTGCCTCTTCGACCCTACTCTCCTCCCTTTCCACATCCTATGACTCGCACTGTCCCCTTTCCTCCCAGCCGTCTTGGCCCTCCCCTCCTGATCCATGGCTGTGTGACTCATTGCGAGCTTACAGAACAGGGCTGCGGGCAGCTGAGAGAAAATGGAGGAACACTAAACTTCCGGAGGACCTATCATCCTTTCACTCCCTCCTCTCTACCTTCTCTGCTTCTATATCTGCTTCTAAAGCCACTTTCTATCACTCTACATTTCAAGATTCTGCCTTTAACCCTAGGAAACTATTTTCCACCTTCTGCTCCCTTCTTAGTCCCCCACCCCCTCCCCCTCCCTCTCTGCGGACGACTTTGTCAAGCACTTTGAAAAGAAGGTTGACGACATCTGCTCCTCATTCACTCAGCCTATTGAGTCCACTGGTCCCACTCACACAGAACTACCCTACGCCTTGACCTCTTTCTCCCTTCTCTGTCTAGACGAAATCCTGCGACTAGTGAGGTCTGGCCGCCCGACAACCTGACCACTCGACCCCATCCCCTCCTCCCTTCTCCAGACCATCTCTGGAGACCTTCTCCCATTCCTCACTTCCCTCATCAACTCATCCCCTCTGACTTCAAAATGGCCCGAGTAGCTCCCCTCCTCAAGAAACCAACACTCGACTCGTATGACGTCAAAATATATAGACCTGTATCCCTTCTTTCTTTTCTTTCCAAAACACTTGAGCGTGCTGTCTCTGATCAACTCTCTCGTTATCTCTCTCAGAACACTCTTCTTGAACTTAACCAGTCAGGCTTCAATACGGGTCCGCACTGCCAAAGCTGACTCTCTCTCCTCTGTTCTCATCCTCCTAGATCTATCCGCTGCCTTTGA
This sequence comes from Coregonus clupeaformis, assembly GCF_020615455.1. Taxonomy (NCBI): domain Eukaryota; kingdom Metazoa; phylum Chordata; class Actinopteri; order Salmoniformes; family Salmonidae; genus Coregonus; species Coregonus clupeaformis. The sequence goes on from NC_059215.1 coordinate 25,742,977, forward strand.
CACTGTGAACCATCAGATCCTCCTCTCCACCCTCTCAGGGCTGGGCATCTCAGGCTCTACACACTCTTGGATTGCATCCTACCTGGCAGGCCGCTCCAACCAGGTGACATGGAGAGGATCTGTGTCTGCACCACGTACTCTCACTACTGGTGTCCCCCAGAGCTCAGTTCTAGGCCCTCTTCTCTTCTCTCTATACACCAAGTCACTCAGCTCCGTCATATCCTCACATGGTCTCTCCTATCATTGCTATGCGGATGACACTGAACTACTCTTCTCCTTCCCCCCCCTTCTGACACCCAGGTGGCGACACGCATCTCTGTGTGCCTCTCAGCTTGGATGTTGGCCCACCACCTCAAGTGCAACGTCGATAAGACAGAGCTGGGGAAGGCCTGCCCGCTCAAAGACCCCTCCATCACGGTTGACAACTCCACAGTGTCGCCCTCCCAGAGTGCAAAGAACCTTGGTGTGACCCTGGACAACACCCTGTCATTCTGCAAACATCAAAGCAGTGACTCGCTCCTGCAGGTTCATGCTCTACAACATCCGTAGAGTGTAGACCCTACCTCACACAGGAAGCGGCACAGGTCCTAATCCAGGCACTTGTCATCTCCCGTCTGAACTACTGCAACTCGCTGTTGGCTGGGCTCCCCGCTTGTGCCATCAAACACCTGCAGCCTGCTTGGTTTTCAACCTTCCCAAGTTCTCCCATGTCACCCCGCTCCTCTGCACACTCCACTGACTTCCAGTCGAAGCTTGCATCCACTACAAGACCATGGTGCTTGCCTATGGAGCAGCAAGATGAACTGCCCCTCCCTACCTTCAGGGTATGCTCAAACCTTACCTCTTCAAAGAGTATCTTAAATAATCCCCCTCCTCACCTCTTTCTAGCTCTGGCTTTGCTGATAACTACTTTGAGGAAAAGTGTACTTACTATGCCTGTGATATGTGGTTGTCCCACCTAGCTATCTTAAGATGAATGCACTAACTGTAAGTCGCCCTGGATAAGAGCGTCTGCTAAAATGTAAAATGTACTCAAGGTTTTTAATTTTATTATGGTATAAGGTTTATTCATTGCAAATTAGGACCAAAAACATGTGGACACCTGCTCATCAAACATCTTATTCCCCCATTTGCTGCTATAACAGCTTCCACTCTTCTGGGAAGGCTTTCCACTAGATGTTGGAACATTGCCGCTGGGTGTCACGCCTACTCCAGCTCCCCTGCTCCAGCGCTCGACGTCGCCGGTCTACTAACCACCAGTCTGGCAACCATCATTACGCACACCTGGACCTCATCATCACCTTGATTACTCTCCATTTATTTAGCCCTCAGTAGCCTCAATCATCAAGCAGTATTGTTTTTGTCATGTTCAGTACGCCTCTCCTATTTTGTTTATCTGCCTTTTTCTTATGATTAAACTCACCCTCTGCCTCGCTATATGGAAGCAGCAGAAGAGAAAGACATCTCCCAGACGGTCGGCGAACAGGCAGACCTACTCCGCCAATACCACGATCAGCTGGCGCAACTGGGACAGCTGGCGCCTCGACACCACCCGAGAAGATTCACCTCCAACTAGCGGAGGGCCTCCTACCATGAGTTGTCCCAGCGAGCCAGCCCCCTAGCTTACCCAGCAGTCCGCCCAGGGAAGCGATGCTCGACTGTCCCTCCATCCAAATGCCATGGCTTCCTACTCCAGTGCTCCCTCTATTTCACCCATCAGATGGGAGCCCCCACCACCGAGAGGTCCAAGGTTGCCACGGTCATTTCCCTGCTGACCGGGTGGGCGTTGGAGTGGGCTACAGCTGTCTGGGAGAGAGGAGAGGAAGAGCTGGGTTCCTACTAGATGTTCATGGCTCTGTTCAGGGTGGTCTTCGACCATCCACCAGAGGGCAGAGAGGGAGGTGAGCGACTATTCCAACTCCGGCAGGGAGCCCAGCCCTCACCTTCTGGACCATGGCAGCCTCCAGCAGATGGAATGAGCCGGCGCTCCGCACACTATTCCGAAGAGGACTGCGCGAGAAGTTCCAGATGGAGTTGGCGTGCCGGGACGACCTTCTTCAGGAGCGCCGGCGCCCCCCTCGCTTTTCAATGTCCTCCATTGGCCGTCCTGAAGCAGAGCCTGAATCCATGGGGTTAGGGGCCACACACCTCTCCGTGGCAGAGCGGCGTCGCTGGAGACAGCTGGGGCTCTGTTTCTATTGTGGCCAGGAGGGGTGCACCAGCTTCAGCGGTGTCCGGTGCATCCCAACCCGTGGTCCACATGGGCGGAGGGGCGATCCCGTGATCATCCGTCTCCCGAACAGCTCCGTGGGGCCCGTATTTTTACTAAACTGGACTTGCGGAGTGCCTACAATCTGATCCGCATCTGGTAGGAGGGTGAATGGAAAACGGCTTTCAGCACGATGTCTCGGCACTACGAGTACTTGGTGATGCCTTGTGGATTAGCCAATGCTCCGTCGGTGTTCCAGGCATTTGTGAACGAGGTGTTCTGGGACATGCTCGGGCGTCAGGTGTTCATGTAAATCGATGACATCCTGGTCTACTTGGCCACCTTGGAGGATCACATCGCCCACGTCCGAGTAGTCCTGGGACGCCTCCTGGAGAACTGCCTGTATGTGAAAGCAGAGAAGTTCCAGTTAAATCAGGTCGCTGTCTCCTTATTGGGATACCGGATCAGCCCACAGGGAGTGATGATGGATGAAAGGAAGGACGAGGCAGTCAGGTCATGGCCAGTCCCAACCACCGTAAAGTGGCTACAGCTCCATCACCTCTCCTCTCACCTCTCTCCTCAAGGGTGGTCCCCGTAAGTTGGTGTGGAGTCCTGCAGCCGATGAGGCCTTCCGCCTACTGAAGGGGCGTTTCACCGCTGCCCCGTTGCTGAAACACTCAGATCCTATGCTGCCCTTCGTGGTGGAGGTGAACGCTTCACAAGTGGGCGTGGGGGCCATCCTGTCCTAACGTCAAGGTAACCCACAGAAATTGTATTCATTTGCATACTACTCAAACTGTCTCCTGCAGAGAGGAACTATGATGTCGGTGACCTGGGGATCCTGGCGGTGAAGTTGACATTAGAGGAGTGGAGACACTGGCAGGAGGGCACCAAGGACCCATTTCTCATCCTCGCCAACCATCGCAACCTGGAGTACATACGGACAGCGTGGCAGCTGAACCCTCGCCAAGCAAGGTGGACCCTTTTCTTCACTAGATAGAGAAGATTAAGACCATAGATCAAGGATAAAGGGCATTATTCACTTACAGGACCAAACAAAGTAGAGTTCATTAAAATGTGATCAAACAACCCAGCTAGCACAAAAGATTCTGAGAGAGCATGGTTACCCAATGGTGATTTTGCATACGACATTTCCACAACTGTCTGGGAATGTTGCCGAATAGTTGATTGGCTTTGGAAAATTCTCAGCACATGTCACGGATTCAGCCGAGGCTGCTCCTCCTCCTTTCTCGGGCAGGCTTCGGCGTTCGTCGTCCCCGGAGTACTAGCTGCTGCCGATCAATGTTTCGTTGTTTGTCTTGTTTGGTGTTTATTGTTTACACCTGTTTTCCATTATGTTTTATTGTGTTCCCTTTATAACCCACTGTTTCTCATTGTGTATTGTGCGTTATTGTTTTGGTCTTTGCGGCAGTTGCCCATGTGTGCGGGTCTTATTAATTTCCTCGCTGTTTGAGGTTGCCTGTGTACTTTGTATTTTGCACTGCATCTAGTAAAGTTTCTGCCAGTAGCTCAGTGTCCTGCTCTTGACTTCGCCGTGACAGAATAACGCACCTTTAGACATGGAGTCAGCAGGAGCGGCGGTGCCAGCTGGATCAATAGAAGAGCGCGTAGAACAACAAGCGGCTATGATCCAGGCTCTCGGCACCGCCATGGAACAGGTGGTGAAAACCGTGGAGCGATGGGAAAGAAGAAGTTGGTCTACACCTCCTCCGACGATACCACCACCATCAGCATCTCCGGGGTCCAGTGGGATTCGGCTCTCGCTCCCGAGGGCTTATGATGGCACAGCTGCCGGGTGTCAGGGTTTCCTGCTCCAGGTGGAACTCTACCTGGCAACCATCCACCCGGCGCCCTCGGGATACGAGAGCGTGTCTGCCCTCATCTCCTGTCTGTCCGACAAGGCGCTGGAGTGGGCCAACGCCGAGTGGGGGGGAATAGACGCCGCTACAGTCAACTATGTGGAGTTCACCCGCCGCTTCAGGGCAGTATTCGATCATCCACCAGAGGGTAAGGCGGCGGGTGAACGTCTATTCCACCTTCGACAGGGGAGGAGGAGCGCGCAGGAGTTCGCACTGGACTTCCGGACACTGGCTGCCAACGCGGGATGGAATGAGAGGGCCCTCATCGACCACTACAGATGTAGCCTGAGGGAGGACGTGCGTCGGGAATTGGCCTGCAGGGACACCAACCTAAACTTTGATCAACTGGTGGACATGTCGATTCGCCTGGACACCCTGTTGGCTACCCGCAGACGTCCGGACTCGGGGCCGTCCATTCCATCCCCCAGCACTTCCGAGCCGACCCCGATGGAGCTCGGAGGTGCTGGTACTAGGGAGACCAGGAGAGAGGCAGTCCCCTGCACCAACTGTGGCCGCAGAGGACACACTGCTGGTCGGTGCTGGGTAGGGTCTCCTCGGAATCGAGGCAGTAGGCCGCGCACTGATGAGTCATTCCAGGTGAGTAGGCGCCCAACTCACCCAGAGCTCCCTGTTGCGCATATGTGTATTAAAGTTGTGTTTCCCGAGGTTTCTCCTCATTCCCAGCATAAGGCGCTAGTCGATTCAGGCGCAGCTGGGAATTTTATCGATCGCCATTTCACCCATAAGTTAGGGATTCCTATAGTTCCAGTGGATGTGCCCTTCCCTATCCATGCCCTAGATAGTCGCCCTTTGGGGTCTGGGTTGATTAGGGAGGTCACGGTGCCGCTCAGGATGAAAACGCAGGAGGGCCATGAGGAGATAATTTGGTTGTATTTGATTGACTCTCCTGCGTTTCCCGTGGTGTTGGGGCTTCCCTGGTTGACGTCTCATGACCCCAACATTTCATGGCAACAGAGGGCTCTCAAGGGATGGTCTGATCAGTGTGTTTGGAGATGTATGGGTGTTTCCGTAGGGGCCACGACGGTGGAAAGTTCCCACCATGCACATTCCACCTGAATATGCCGATTTGGCTCTCGCCTTCTGTAAAAAGAAGGCGACTCAATTACCACCCCATCGACAGGGGGATTGTGCGATAAGCTTCCACGTAGCCATGTGTATCCTCTGTCTCAGGCGGAGACGGCAGCTATGGAAACATATGTCGCCGAATCGCTGAGACAGGGATACATACGGCCGTCCACTTCCCCTGCGTCCTCGAGTTTCTTTTTTGTGAAGAAGAAAGATGGGGGTTTACGCCCGTGTATTGACTACCGTGGTCTCAATCAGATCACCATCAAATATAGCTATCCTCTCCCTCTGATTGCTAGTATGAGTCATTACACGGGGCGCGATTCTTCACAAAATTGGATCTCAGGAGCGCGTACAACCTGGTGCGCATTAGGGAGGGAGATGAGTGGAAGACAGCATTCAGTACCACCTCTGGTAACTATGAGTACCTCGTCATGCCATACGGGTTAATGAATGCTCCTTCAGTCTTCCAATCGTTTGTGGATGAGATTTTCCGGGACTTACATGGATAGGGTGTAGTGGTGTATATTGATGACATTCTAATATACTCCGCTACCCGCGCAGAGCATGTGTCCCTGGTTCGTCGGGTGCTTGGTAGACTGTTGGAGCATGACCTGTATGCAAAGGCGGAGAAATGTCTGTTCTTCCAGGAATCCATCTCCTTCCTGGGACACCGGTTGTCCGCGTCAGGGGTGGAGATGGAGATTGACCGTGTTTCAGCCGAGCGCAATTGGCCGACTCCCTCCACGGTGAAGGAGGTGCAGCGGTTCTTGGGTTTTGCCAATTACTACCGGAGGTTTATCCGGGGCTTTGGGCAGGTAGCAGCTCCCATTACCTCCCTACTAAAGGGGGGTCAGGTGCGTCTGCAGTGGTCGGCTGAGGCGGACAGGGCTTTTAGGCATCTGAAGGACCTGTTTACCTCGGCTCCGGTGCTGGCACATCCGGATCCCTCTTTGGCGTTCCAAGTTGAGGTGGATGCGTCCGAGGCTGGGATCGGTGCTGTACTGTCTCAGCGCTCGGGTACGCCACCTAAACTCCGCCCCTGTGCTTTCTTTTCTAAGAAGCTCAGTTTGGCGGAGCGCAATTATGATGTGGGGGACAGGGAGCTGTTAGCTGTGGTGCAAGCCCTGAAGGTGTGGAGGCATTGGCTTGAGGGGGCTAAACACCCTTTTCTCATTTTGACTGACCATCGTAACCTGGAGTACATCCGGGCGGCAAGGAGGCTGAACCCTCGCCAGGCTAGGTGGGCTATGTTTTTCACCCGATTTGTATTTACGCTCACCTATAGACCAGGGTCACAGAACGCTAAGGCAGACGCCCTGTCCCGACTATATGACACAGAGGAGAGGTCCATTGAGCCTACTCCCATACTTCCGGAGTCTTGTCTGGTGGCACCGGTGGTATGGGAGGTTGATGCGGACATCGAGTGGGCGTTACGTACCGATCCTACTCCCCCACAGTGTCCAGAGGGTCGGAAGTACGTGCCGCTCGAGGTTCGAGATCGATTAATATATTGGGCTCACATGTCACCTTCCTCTGGCCATCCTGGTATTGGACGGACAGTGCACTGCCTTAGTGGAAAGTACTGGTGGCCCACTTTGGCTAAGGACGTGAGGGTTTATGTTTCCTCCTGCTCGGTGTGCGCTCAGTGTAAGGCGCCTAGACACCTACCAAGAGGGAAATTACAACCCCTACCCGTTCCACAACGACCGTGGTCTCACCTCTCGGTGGATTTCGTCACGGACCTTCCCCCCTCCCAGGGGAATACGACGATCTTGGTTGTTGTGGATCGGTTTTCAAAGGCCTGCCGTCTCATTCCTATGCCAGATTTCCCTACAGCCCTACAAACTGCTGACGCCCTGTTTACACACATCTTCCGGCACTACGTGGTACCTGAGGATATAGTGTCTGATCGGGGTCCCCAGTTCACCTCTAGAGTCTGGAGGGCGTTTATGGAACATCTGGGGGTCTCGATTAGCCTTACCTCAGGGTTTCACCCCGAGAGTAATGGGCAGGTGGAGAGAGTGAACCAGGATGTGGGTAGGTTTCTGAGGTCCTATTGCCAGGACCGGCAGGGGGAGTGGTCAGAATATATCCCCTGGGCAGAAATAGCCCAAAACTCACTTCGCCACTCCTCAACTAACCGTACGCCTTTTCAGTGTGTGCTAGGTTATCAGCCGGTCCTGGCACCTTGGCATCAGAGCCAGATCGAAGCCCCTGTGGTGGACGAGTGGTTTTGGCGCTCGGAGGAAACCTGGAACGCTGCGCATGTCCATCTACAGCGAGCGATCAGGCGGAAAAAGCAGAGCGCCGATCGCCACCGCAGTGAGGCTCCGGTGTATGCACCGGGAGATTGGGTCTGGCCTCGACCCGAAACCTGCCCCTTCGCCTGCCCTGCCGGAAGCTGGGCCGGCGGTTTGTGGGGCCATTTAAAGTCCTGAGGAGATTGAACGAGGTATGTTATAGGTTACAGCTGCCCATTAATTACCGCATTAACCCCTCGTTCCATGTGTCTCTCCTCAGGCCGGTAGTAGCTGGTCCACTGCAGGAGAGTGAGGTACGAGAGGCTCCTCCGCCCCCGCTGGACATCGAGGGGGCTCCGGCGTACTTAGTCCGTTCCATCTTGGATTCGAGGCGTCGGATGAGGGGCCTGCAGTATCTCGTGGAGTGGGAGGGGTACGGTCCGGAGGAACGGTGCTGGGTCCCTAGGAGGGACATCCTAGATCCCTCCATGTTGAGGGATTTCCACCGGAGTCATCCGACTCGCCCTGCTCCGCGTCCTCCTGGCTGTCCCCGAGGCCGGGGTCGGCGCACGGCTGGAGCTGCGCGTCAAGGGGGGGGGTACTGTCACGGATTCAGCCGAGGCTGCTCCTCCTCCTTTCTCGGGCAGGCTTCGGCGTTCGTCGTCCACGGAGTACTAGCTGCTGCCGATCGATGTTTCGGTGTTTGTCTTGTTTGGTCTTTATTGTTTACACCTGTTTCCCATTATGTTTTATTGTGTTCCCTTTATAACCCTCTGTTTCTCATTGTGTATTGTGCGTTATTGTTTTGGTCTTTGCGGCAGTTGCCCATGTGTGCGGGTCTTATTATTTTCCTCGCTGTTTGAGGTTGCCTGTGTACTTTACTAGATGCAGTGCAAAATACAAAGTTTCTGCCAGTAGCTCGGTGTCCTGCTCTTGACTTCGCCTACCGCATACACGTCGCTGTGACAGCACATTTGTGACGGCCCGTCCCAATGGGGGTTGATGTTGATTACAGATTACAAAAAATCAGATTCACAGCTCCAAAAATCACACTGTGATTGGAGGAAGCATAGGAAAGTTATGCTGCTTTTAAAGTTGATAAGCGTGTTAACCCACTTAGGAGAAAAGTAGGAGAAAAATGCCCTTGAAAGATTTTGTTGAGTGCTAGAGGTCTTTGTTTACGCCCATTCGGCATCGTTCGCATCCTCTTAAGCTATAGAACCACCCATCTCTTTAAGAATTCACATGTAAATGCTTGCCAACTGTCAGCATAGTCAACCCCTCCATTATCTCAGCCAATCATGGCTAGCCAGGAAGGATCCTGTCTTTCTCCCTAGTGCCTTCAGAAAGTATTCACACCCCTTGACTTTTTCCACATTTTGTTGTGTTACAGCCTGAATTTAAAATTGATTACTGTCACGATCGTCTAGAACAGATGAGGACCAAGGCGCAGCGTTGCAGGCAAACATACTCTTTATTACGAGACACGATCAAAACAACAAACGATACGTGACAGTTCACGGTCTACCATAAACAGACTAGAAACAAAATCCCACAAACACGAATGAAACACAGACTGTTTAAATATGGCTCCCAATCAGAGACAGCCAGCAACACCTGACACTCGTTGCCTCTGATTGGGAGCCACTCTGGCCAACATAGAAATAGCACCCATAGACACAAAACACATTGATCTACACACCCTGGCTCAACATAACAGCGTCCCCAGAGCCAGGGTGTGACAGTACCCCCCCCTAAAGGCGCGGTCTCTGACCGCGTCAACCAAATACCACAGGGGAGGGACCGGGTGGGCACTCCGCCTATGCGGCGGATCCGGCTCCGGGCCTGATCCCCGCTCCCTCTCCAACCCCCCAAAGTACCCCTGGTCCGGTCTGGCCCCGCTGGCCGGAGCTGGACTGCACACTGATGGAGCGGATTGCTCTAGCCCCGGCGTAAAACATCTGACCAGTGCCGAACCAGGCACCAGTGGAACAGGCACGGGCCGTGCCGGACTGACGACTCCCGCCACTGGCTTGGTGTGGAGAACAGGCACGGGCCGTGCTGGACTGACAACGCACACCACTGGCTTGGTGTGAGGAGCAGGAGTGAGCCGAACCGGGCCGACGAAACGCACCACTGACTTGGTGCGGGGAGCAGGAACGGGCCGAGCCGGGCTGACGAAGCGCACCACTGACTTGGTGCGGGGAGCAGGAACGGGCCGAGCCGGGCTGACGAAGCGCACCACTGACTTGGTGCGGGGAGCAGGAACGGGCCGAGCCGGGCTGACAGAGCGCACCACTGACTTGGTGCGGGGAGCAGGAATGGGCCGAGCCGGGCTGACGAAGCGTACCACTGACTTGGTGCGGGGAGCAGGAACAGACCGGACCGTACTGGGGACACACACCACTGGCCCTACACCGGGATCTGGAACGGGCCGGACCGGACAGGTAACACACCCCAGTACCTCTCGCCGTGCCTCTACACCTTCCATCCCCTCTTCTACCAGTGGCCCCCGTAACCTGGCGGCCTCCTCTGCCAACCCGCTGGACCGCTCTATCGCGGCCTCCTGCTGCCCCGACGTCGTGAGCCCCCCCCCTAAACATTTTCTGGGGGTCTCTCCTCCCGGTGGGCCAGGCCTCTATAGTTCTCGCCCAACTCTCGCTCTTCTGCCTCCAACTCCCGCTATTCAGCTCCTCAATTGGCTTGACCCAGTCGAAGCTCTTCCTCCATTGTTCCCAAGTCCACTCTCTCTGCTCTTCACTCGGCTTGACCCAGTCGAGGCTGCCACGGAGATCTGCTAGGGGTTTCCCTGGCGATGGCTCCTCGACTCGCTGCTTGGTCCAGTTGTGGTGGGATTTTCTGTCACGATCATCTAGAACAGATGAGGACCAAGGCGCAGCGTTGCAGGCAAACATACTCTTTATTACGAGACACGATCAAAACAACAAACGATACGTGACAGTTCACGGTCTACCATAAACAGACTAGAAACAAAATCCCACAAACACGAATGAAACACAGACTGTTTAAATATGGCTCCCAATCAGAGACAGCCAGCAACACCTGACACTCGTTGCCTCTGATTGGGAGCCACTCTGGCCAACATAGAAATAGCACCCATAGACACAAAACACATTGATCTACACACCCTGGCTCAACATAACAGCGTCCCCAGAGCCAGGGCGTGACAATTACATTTAGATTTTTTGTCGCTGGTCTACACACAATACCCCATAATGTCAAAGTGGAATTATGCTTTTAGTAATGTTTACAAATTAAAAGCTGAAATGTCTTGAGTCAATAAGTATTCAACTTTGTTATGGGAAGCCTAAATAAGTTCAAGAGTAAAAATGTGCTTAACAAGTTACATAATAAGTTGCATCGACTCTGTGGGCAATAATAGTGTTTAACATGATTTTTTAATGACTACCTCATCTCTGTACCCCACACTGGTCCACTGGTCCTCTGTAGCTCAGCTGGTAGAGCACGGCGCTTGTAATGCCAAGGTAGTGGGTTCGATCCCCGGGACCACCCATACACAAAAAAAAAAAAAAAAAATGTATGCACGCATGACTGTAAGTCGCTTTGGATAAAAGCGTCTGCTAAATGGCATATTATATTATTATTACATACAATTATCTGTAAGGTCCCTCAGTCGAGCAGTGAATTTCAAACACCAATTCAACCACAAAGAGCAGGGAGGTTTTGCAATGCCTCGCAGAGAATGGCACCTATTGGTAGATGGGTAAAATATCCCTTTGAGAATGGGGAAGTTATTAATTACACTTTGGATGGATGTGACTTTAAAACAGTTACATAGTTTAATGGCTGTGATAGGAGAAAACTGAGAATGGCTCAACAACATTGTAGCTACTCCATGATACTAACCTAAATGACAGACTGAAAAGATGAAAGCCTGTACAGAATACAACTATTCCAAAACATGCATCCTGTTTGCAACAAGGCACTAAAGTAATACTGCAAAAAATGTGGCAAAGCAATTACATTTTTGTCCTGAATACAAAGTGTTATGTTTGGGGCAAATCCAATACAACACATTACTGAGTACCACTCTCCATATTTTCAAGCATAGTGGTGGCTGCATCATGTTATGGGTATGCTTGTAATTGTTAAGGACTGGAGAGTTTTTCAGGATAAAAACGAAATGGAATGGAGCTAAGCATAGGCAAAATCCTAAAGGAAAACCTGACTCAGTCTGCTTTCCACCAGACAATGGGAGATGAATGCACCTTTCAGCAGGACAATAACCTAAAACACAAGGCCAGGCTGGAGTTGCTTACCAAGACAATATTGAATGTTCCTGAATGGCCGAGTTACAGTTTTGACTTAAATCTACTTGAAAATCTATGGCATGACCTGAAAATGGTTGTCTAGCAATGAGCAACAACCAATTTGACAGAGCTTGAAGAATTTTGAAAAGAATACTGGGCAAATGTTACACAATCGACGTGTGGAAAGCTCTTAGAGACTTACCCAGAAGACTCACAGCTGTAATCACTGCCAAAGGGGCTTCTACAAAGTATTGACTCTGGTGTGAATACTTATGTAAATTAGATATTCCTGCATTTCATTTTTAATTAATTTGCAAAAATGTCTCAAATATGTTTTCACTTAGTCATTATGGGGTATTGTGTGTAGAGGGGTGAGAAAAAATATATATTTAATCCATTTTGAATTCAGGCTGTAACACAACAAAATGTGGAATAAGTCAATGGGAATGAATACTTTCTGAATACACTGTAGCTCTCCTTGGCTAAACTAGGCTCATAATTTACCATTTGTATTCATATTTACGGATCCCATATAAGTTTGTAATGAAGGCACATGGAAGTTCTGTGAAGTAGGAACTATTGTCATCCGCCCCCGTTGGGCTGGTGTGTCACATTTAAGGAACTTGACAAAAAACATAATATTTTCTTGGTATTTCATTACTTTAACATAACTTTTTCCAAGTTCACAGATGGTTTAATTAAATTGTTGGTAATATTCTAGGAATGTTCTCAGAATGTTGTGACATTGGGAATGTTCTCAAATAGTTCAGAGAACATTTTAAGATTTGACTAAATGAACAGCTTTGTATGCTGTGAAAAAACATAGCATACTCACTGATGAATAAAAATACACTATATATACAAAAATATATGGACACCCCTTTAAATTAGTGGATTCAGCTATTTCAGCCACTCCTGTTGCTGACAGGTGTATAAAATCGAGCACACAGCCATGCAATCTCCATTGACAAACATTAGCAGTAGAATGGCCTTACTGAAGAGCTCAGTGACTTTCAATGTGGCACAGTCATAGGATGTCACCTTTCCAACAAGTCAGTTCATAACATTTCTACCCTGCAAGAGCTGCCCGGTCAACTGTAAGTACTGTTATTGTGAAGTGAAGTGGAAATATCTAGGAGCAACAATGGCTCAGCCGTGTAGTGGTAGGCCACACAAGCTCACAGAACGCGACTGCCGAGTGCTGAAGCATGTAGCGTGTAAAGATCGTCTGTCCTCGGTTGCAACACTCACGAAGATTGCCAAGTGTCAGCTGGAGTGGTGTAAAGCTTGCCGCCATTGGACTCTGGAGCAGTGGAAACATGTTCTCTGGAGTGATGAGTCACGCATCACCATCTGGCAGTCCGATGGACGAATGCTGGTTTGGCGGATGCCAGGAGAATGCTACCTGCCCGGATGCATGGTGCCAACTGTAAAGTTTGGTGGAGGATAAATAATGGTCTGGGGCTGTTTTTCATGGTTCGGGCTAGGCCCCTTGGTTCCAGTGAAGGGAAATCTTAACGCTACAGCATACAATTACATTCTAGACGATTCTGTGTTTCCAACATTGTGGCAACAGTTTGGGGAAGGCCCTTTCCTGTTTCAGCATGACAATGCCCCCGTGCACAAAGCGTGTTCCATACAGAAATGGTTTGTCGAGGTCGGTGTGGAAGAAGTTGCATGACTGGCCTGCACAGAGCCCTGACCTCAACTCCATCGAACACCTTTGGGATGAATTGGAACGCCGACTGCGAGCCAGGCCTAATCCCCAACATCAGTGCCCGACCTCACTAATGCTCTTGTGGCTGAATTGAAGCAAGTCCCCGCAGCAATCTTCCAACATCTAGTGGAAAGCCTTCCCAGAAGAGTGGAGGCTGTTATAGCAGCAAAGGGGGGGACCAACTCCATATTAATGCCCAGGATTTTTGAATGAGATGTTCGACGAGCAGGTTTCACATACTTTTGGTCATGTAGTGTATATAAGTTTGTTTGCATAATTAATTTACATTTTAGTCATTTAGCAGACGCTCTTATCCAGAGTGACTTGCAGTTAGTGAGTTACATGTTTTTTTTGTTTTTTTTTCATACTGGTCCCCCGTGGGAAACAAACCCACATCCCTGCCGGCCAAACCCTCCCCTACCTTAGACGACGCTGGACCAATTGTGCGCCGCCCATGGGTCTCCCGTGGACCTGAACGTCTAGCAAACCAAAGGTTGCGAGTTTGAATTGCATGACAGACAACTTTAGCATTTTAGCTAATTAGCAACTTTTCAACTACTTACTACTTTTTAGCCACTTTGCAACTACTTAGCATGTTAGCTAACCCTTCCACTAACCCTAACCTTAACCCTTTAACCTAACACCTAAACTTAACCCTAAACTTAACTCTAACCCCCAGCCTAGCTAACATTAGCGAGCTACTGTAGCTAACATTAGCCACCTAGCTTTGGGCCAACGCAAATTCATAACATAAAACGTTTGCAAATTCGTAACATATTATATGTTTTGCAAATTCGTAACATATAATATGAATTGTAATTCATAACATCATACGAAATGGGTGATGGACCTCCACAAATTAATATATACCATACCATACGAAACGTAACATATCATACTAAATGGAAAGTCTCTGATTTACGTACAGAATAATACGAAATGCTCTGAGACCAGGTTGAACAGCCACATGTGGTCTCTCCTATTTGCATCAACAGTTGGCTAAGCTTCAATTGCTTTTGCTCGGTTGGTGCAGCAGACTGCAGGGGTGCAGTGCTGCTTGAGCACCGGAGCGCCACTTCTCACAATGGATGGTTAGCTGAATAGTCCCCCAAAATTATAATATGGCCAAAACTCAACAGTGCGCACAATCTATGCAGAATGTGCTTTGATTGAAACAAAATACAAGAAGGCTATATAGTTTCACACCATCTTCTCTAATTTGCTCACGAAACAGTAATTCAAGAAGATCTAAATGCATTTTAAGGGAACATTTTATTGTCTGAAGAGAGAGCCTTGAATTGTACACAGTATACATCTATTTCTATTTTATTTTATTTTTATTTATTTATTTTTTTTAGCAGACGCTCTTATCCAGAGCGACTTACAGTTAGTGAATACATATATATATTTTTTTATACTGGCCCCCCGTGGGAATCAAACCCACAACCCTGGCGTTGCAAACACCATGCTCTATCAACTGAGCTACATCCCTGCCGGCCATTCCCTCCCCTACCCTGGACGATGCTGGGCCAATTGTGCGCCGCCCATGAGTCTCCCGGTCGCGGCCGGCTGCGACAGAGCCTGGATTCGAACCAGGATCTCTAGTGGCACAGTTAGCTCTTCTCTCACCCTATCTTGGTTCGTGCAGGTGACTGTGACCTCCTCCTCAGACCAATTGGCAGAATGCCCAGAATATGTTCTGGAAGTTAAGATAAAAGACATTGCTCAGTTTCTTGGGAAACTGAGCCCGCGCAATAACAGCCAGTCACCTGCAGGAACCAACCCTATGAACCATGCCTATGTAGCTTTCTGTGTAGCACTATATAAGAGGACTGAAGGGACAGCCCTGGTGGAGCTTGTGGCAGACTTGTACTTTGTACGTGTGTTTGTTGTAACCTCTGCAGTTAACTGATTACAAAGAGTGATTCATTTAATATTGACTTCAGGTGTCCCTGGTGTTGAATTTCCACCACAATCTTGGCATCACAAACTGAATCAGTGATTCCACCTGTGGAGCATCCCAGTAAAGGTCTGCGAGGGAACACCGGTGGCTCATTCCGTGTGAAGGAGTGAGGGAAATTTCCGTCTGACCAAAGATGATGTGGACCCGCCCAGACCAGACTTTTACTGTGAGCTGCCCGGGGGAAGATACCTGATCCACAAACCTCTGAGGGACACTTTTACTGAATTTCAGTGAGTCAATTTAAATGAATTTGTATAAAATAATAAAACCAATAAAACTAAACATAAAAATGACGAAAGGTAACATAGTCTTAGAAAAGGCTAGAGTTAGTCTTAGAAGAAGGCTAGAGTGAGGGCAGGAAAAACCCCACTGATAATTGTCTGTAGGCATTTATGAGAAGTGTCTAAGTGGTCTGAGAACCACTGCTAATAGCACAAGGTGTCATTGAGATTGAGATGTTATTTTATATGTATAGGAAGTAGCTGCAAGAGAACCGTTGAAGATACAGACAGTGCATTCGGAAAGTATTCAAACCCCTTAACTTGTTCCACATTTTGTTACGTTACAGCCTTATTCTAAAATTGATTAAGTTGTTTTTTCCCTCATCAATCTACACACAGTACCCCATAATGATGAAGCAAAAACAGGTTTTTAGAATTTTTTGCACATTTATTTCAAATAGAAAACTGAAATATGACATTTATATAAGTATTCAGACCCTTTACTCAGTACTTTGTTTAAGCACCTTTGGCAGCGATTACAGCCTCAAGTATTCTTTCGTATGACTGTACAAGCTTGGCACACCTGTATTTGGGGGGTTTCTCACATTCTTCTCTGCAGATCCTCTCAAGCTCTGTCAGGTTGGATGGGGAATGTCACTGCACAGCTATTGTCAGGTCTCTCCAGAGATATTAGATCAGGTTCAAGTCCAGGCTCTGGCTGGGCCACTCAAGTATATTCAGAGACTTTTCCAGAAGCCACTCCTGCGTTGTCTTCGCTCTGTGCTTAGGGTCATTGTCCTGTTGGAAGGTGAACTTTCGCCCCAGTCTGAGGTCTTGAGCGCTCTGGAGCAGGTTGTCATCAAGGATCTCTCTGTACTTTACTCTGTTCATCTTTCCCTCGAGCCTGACTAGTCTCCCAGTCCCTGCCGCTGAAAAACATCCCCACAGCATAATGCTGCCAACACCATGCTTCACCGTAGGGATGGACGCTTGGCATTCAGGCCAAAGAGTTCAATCTTGGTTTCATCAGACCAGATAATGTTGTTTCTCATGGTCTGAGAGTCCTTTAGGTGCTTTTTGGCAAACTCCAAGCGGGCTGTCATGTGCCTTTTACTGAGGAGTGGCTTCCGTTTGACCACTCTACCATAAAGGCCTGATTGGTGTAGTGCTGCAGAGATGGCTCTCCTTCTGAAAGGTTCTCCCATCTCCACAGAGGAACTCTGGAGCTCTGTCAGAGTGACCATCGGGTTCTTGGTCACCTCCCTGACCAAGGCCCTTCTCCCTCAATTGCTCAGTTTGGCCAGGCGGCCAGCTCTAGGAAGAGTCTTGGTGGTCCCAAACTTATTTCATTTAAGAATGATGGAGGCCACTGTGTTCTTGGGGACCTTCAATGCTGGATACATTTTTTGGTACCCTTCCCCAGATCTGTGCCTCGTTACAATCCTGTCTCGGAGCTCTACGGACAATTCCTTCGACCTCATGGCTTGGTTTTTGCTGTCAACTGTGGGACCTTATATAGACAGGTGTGTGCCTATCCAAATCATGTCCAATCAATTGAATTTACCACAGGTGGACTCCAATCAAGTTGTAGAAACATCTCAAGGATGATCAATGGAAACAGGATGCACCTGAGCTCAATTTCGAGTGTCATACCAAAGGGTCTGAATACTTATGTAAATAAGGTATTTATGTTTTTTTGTTTTTGTTTGTTATTATAGGGTATTGTGTGTAGATTGATGAGGATTTTTATTTATATAATCCATTTTAGAATAAGGCTGTAACGTAACAACATTTGGAAAAAGTCAAGGGGTCTGAATACTTTCCGAATGCACTGTATGTATGCATAGGAGGTAACGACAAGATAATCGTTGTCAACCCAAAACCCCCTTATTGACATTTTAGTTAATAAACATAAAATTCAACTTTTGGTGGACTCTGGGGCCATGGTCTCAGTGTTGAAAATGTCTGCCCTGTCTGTCTCCCCCTCAAAGAAAACAATGCACACAGTTGGAGCATCTGGAATTCCTTCTGAAGAATGTTTGACCTTTCCCCTGAAGTGAAGTGGGGAGAGGGAAAATGGAGACACCGATTCCTATACTCCTCTGCCTACCCAGTAGATTTATTAGGAAGATGTGTAAAATTAATTTATCTGTTGCCTGTACTGAAGAAGGATTGTCATTGGGACCGAGAAAAAAATTGAATCTTCCCGTGCCTGATGAACTGTTATTATGCTTTGCACCTGAATGATCAACATGTTGAGGGGGAGCTGAGAGAGCAATCCCTCTCTTCCCCGATGCATGCTGCTGCTGTTCCCCTCACGCGAAGAGGACCCTGAATACCAACAGAGATGGTCAAAACAAAAAGAGAAAGATTACCATGATTGGGACAGAGGAGAAGACTTGGTAGCAGCTGGAATGTTGCTGACGGATACTAAGATGAGTCTGTATGAAGTCCCTGGCTCTGTTCCCCATTGTAGCTTATCACAAGCTCCTGGAACACAATGGAAAGATGTGGGTGTTTGGATGAAGAAGGTGATGGAAGCAACTGATTGGGTGGCCTGGGACGGAGAGGGAAAGTGGTCAGCTTCAACAGCAACTTTATATTCCCCATACTGGGCCACTGCAATGACAATACCAAGAAAAGAACCAATTCCCGTTGAAACCATGCCTGTGGTATTACAAGATAATTCACCCATTGATTGACTTAAAGATATACCTGAAGAACAGGGGGCTAAATCAAAGACCGACATTGGACGCATGAAAGGAGCTGCTCCAATTGTGGTCGTTCAAAAAGCACCCACATACCTTACAGAGCTCAGTACCCTCTTAGCAAAGAAGCTGAGAAGGGTATCATTCCCATTCATAGTGCGTTAGTTGAAAGAGGCGCTCTGGTTCCCTGGCCGAATTCGCCCTGTAACACACCAATTTTACCTGTTAGAAAACCATCTGGTGATTATCGTTTTGTGCAAGACCTTAGAATAGTAAACTATGCTGTACATGCTAGAGCACCCCTGGTGCGTAACACTGTTACCATTTTATCCCAGGTGCCTCCAGGTAGTTGTTGTTTTTCAGTAATTGATTTAGCTAATGGTTTCTTTAGCATCCCTGTGGCTGAATAGTCACAGGAGTGGTTCTCGTTTACATTTCTTGGTAAAAAATTGACATGGACGGTGATGCCTCAAGGCTATGTTAAATCACCTGCCATCTTTGCCCAAGAAATGTCTCCAAACCTAGACGGTTTTGTTGCTCCTGGAGGGAGTATTTTGGTTCAGTATGTTGACGATTTGTTGGTTTGCTCACAATCAGAGGAGATATGTCACGAGGACACTTGGGCATTGTTGATTCTTTTGGCAGAAAATTGTCATAAAGTTTCCCTCAGTAAGATGCAATTATGCCGGAGATCCATTAAATATTTGGGTCATGACATTACTTCTGAGGGTGGCACCCTCTCCAAAGATAGATTAGAGACAATTAAAGCTTTGCCTAAACCTGTTACCAAGCAGCACATGATGTCTTTGTTCGGTGTGGCTGGATACTGTCGTCCATGGTTGAAAGACTATGCAGAGATAGTTCAACTGCTGCAGGATTGTATTTATGGGAGAAAGATGGAGGCGAGTGAAGTTGTGGTCTGAACTGATGAGGCTGAGGTGGCATTGGTAAAATTGAAACAAACATTCATGTCTACCCCTTGCTAGGGTTTGCCAGACCATACTAAACCCTTCTATCTCTTTGTTTCGGAGACGGGTGGGTTTATGTCAGCAGTTTTTACATTTTGTCACAGTATCATGGGGTGGGATACAGACCTGTTGGTTATTATTCTAAAAGACTGGATACTGTGATCAGGGGAATGGTTTCCTGTTTGAGATCGGTAGCGGCTGCTACTGAGGCTGTTTTGGCATGTTCTGATATTGTGGCAATGTCTCCTCTAACCCTACATGTGCCCCATGCTGTGCACGTAATTATTACACAAGCAAGAACGGCTCATTTGACGCCTGCGAGACTGCTACACTATCAGAACATTCTGTTGACAATGTCCCATGTTACTCTGAAATGATGTACAATTCTTAACCCTTCAACTCTTCTCCCTACGGCAGATGCCGGTGAAGACCATGACTGTGACTTAGCTACTGAAGTTGACTGTAGCCCTAGGTTGGACTTGAGAGATACCCCGTTAGACAATCTGGACATTGAGTTTTTTTTAGATGGCTCTGCTCAGAGAAATTAAAAGTGGGTACCGTTGGTTATGTTGTTGTGACTGTTTTGGAAACTGTGGAGAGTGCTAGACTCCCCTCACACTTATCTGCCCAGGCTGCATAACTATTTGGCTTGACTAGATCTTGTATTTTGGCAAAGGACAGCTCTGTTAGCAATTACACTGATAGTAGATATGCGTTTAGGGTAGTGCATGATTTTGGAACATTTTGGAAGAATAGAGGGTTTTTGACCTCATCTGAAAAACAAATTGCACACAGTAATCTTGTTTCGTCTCTGTTACAGTCTGTCCAACTGCCCTCTTCTATTTCTGTAATCAAGTGTCAGGCACATACTTAGTCTGAAGATAACATTTCTCTGGGGAACGCTAAGGCTGACTGCGCAGCTAAATTAGCTGCTTCATCTACTGTTTCCCCCCTCCTACAGATCTCTTCCGACAATGGTCAACATTTTGTGAATGAGATTGTTCAGTCCCTGTCAGAGGCTTTGCAGATTGATTTGAGAACCCATTGTGCCTATCGTCCTCAATCTGGGGGTGCGGTAGAATGGGCGAACCAAATTCTGAAAACAAAATTGATTAAAGTAATTGGTGAAACAAGCCTGACATGGGTAAAGGTGCTTCCATTGGCACTGATGAGTATGAGAGGCAGATCCCACACAGTCACTGGTCTCTCTCCACACGAGGTGCTGACTGGCCATCCCATGAGGATGACTAATACACCTTTTCCCCAGAACAGGTTGTCCCTGCAAGGAATGTAGGAAGACATGGTTGAGTATTGTGTCACCCTTAACAGTGTTCTTAAGACTCTCTTCCCCCAGGTGAAGTCGTCTTTGCCGAACCTGGCAGGTGGAGCTGAGCACTGTTTGAACCCAGGTGATTTCGTGGTAGTCAAAGACTTCAGGAGAAAGAGTTGGAAGGACCCCCGTTGGAGAGGGCCGTACCAAGTTCTTCTGACCACCCCCACTGTGGTGAAGGTTGCTGAGAGAGATACCTGGATCCATGTGTTGCACTGCAGATGAGTTCCTGATCCAGGAGAAGATGGGGCCTCGCCAGTTACAATGGTGCAGTGTGGCCCTCCTCTGCATTAGCACAGGAGTGCTAATAAGAACAGTAGGTTGTCCGCTTGTAGGAAACCTGACAGAGGCTGAGATGAGTCCTGAACCAAAGGGACCAACGCAAGCCCGGAGTAGTGGCCCAGAAGTAGATGGTCATTGGAGAAGGAGAGCCCTGCTGGGCCCTCATAACCATGAGGACAATCTGTTCCTCTCTAGAATAGAAATGGGTGCTAACCTTACATCTGGACAAAAAGAGTGTTGGGTGTGTGGGTTGGGGCCAGTTAAGGTAGGAGCAGGTTAACACTTGTGGGAGTTCCCATAGGGGTAAATCTGACTATGCAAATGGCCATACCTTTCGTAGTAGAAATACCGTGTAACCCTGACCCCCATGACGTTTTTTGCATTATACAACCACACAGGCCCACTGTCTTTTGCTAGGCCAGATAATACTTTACTCCTACCCATTTCAGTAGCAGGAGTGATGACAGCCCCTTGGTGTATTAGAGGAGAAGGAGATAATCATTTTGGTGAACTAGAATGTAATTGTACAATGTACAGTGGGGGAAAAAAGTATTTAGTCAGCCACCAATTGTGCAAGTTCTCCCACTTAAAAAGATGAGAGAGGCCTGTAATTTTGATCATAGGTACACGTCAACTATGACAGACAAATTGAGAAGAAAAAAAATCCAGAAAATCACATTGTAGGATTTTTAATGAATTTATTTGCAAATTATGGTGGAAAATAAGTATTTGGTCACCTACAAACAAGCAAGATTTCTGGCTCTCACAGACCTGTAACTTCTTCTTTAAGAGGCTCCTCTGTCCTCCACTCGTTACCTGTATTAATGGCACCTGTTTGAACTTGTTATCAGTATAAAAGACACCTGTCCACAACCTCAAACAGTCACACTCCAAACTCCACTATGGCCAAGACCAAAGAGCTGTCAAAGGACACCAGAAACAAAATTGTAGACCTGCACCAGGCTGGGAAGACATAATCTGCAATAGGTAAGCAGCTTGGTTTGAAGAAATCAACTGTGGGAGCAATTATTAGGAAATGGAAGACATACAAGACCACTGATAATCTCCCCTCGATCTGGGGCTCCACGCAAGATCTCACCCCCGTGGGGTCAAAATGATCACAAGAACGGTGAGCAAAAATCCCAGAACCAGACGGGGGACCTAGTGAATGACCTGCAGAGAGCTGGGACCAAAGTAACAAAGCCTACCATCAGTAACACACTACGCCGCCAGGGACTCAAATCCTGCAGTGCCAGACGTGTCCCCCTGCTTAAGCCAGTACATGTCCAAGCCCGTCTGAAGTTTGCTAGAGTGCATTTGGATGATCCAGAAGAGGATTGGGAGAATGTCTTATGGTCAGATGAAACCAAAATATAACTTTTTGGTAAAAACTTAACTCGTCGTGTTTGGAGGACAAAGAATGCTGAGTTGCATCCAAAGAACACCATACCTACTATGAAGCATGGGGGTGGAAACATCATGCTTTGGGGCTGTTTTTCTGCAAAGGGACCAGGACGACTGATCCGTGTAAAGCAAAGAATGAATGGGGCCATGTATCGTGAGATTTTGAGTGAAAACCTCCTTCCATCAGCAAGGGCATTGAAGATGAAACGTGGCTGGGTCTTTCAGCATGACAATGATCCCAAACACACCGCCCGGGCAACGAAGGAGTGGCTTCGTAAGAAGCATTTCAAGGTCCTGGAGTGGCCTAGCCAGTCTCCAGATCTCAACCCCATAGAAAATCTTTGGAGGGAGTTGAAAGTCCGTGTTGCCCAGCGACAGCCCCAAAACATCACTGCTCTAGAGGATATTTGCATGGAGGAATGGGCCAAAATACCAGCAACAGTGTGTGAAAACCTTGTGAAGACTTTCAGAAAACGTTTGACCTGTGTCATTGCCAACAAAGGGTATATAACAAAGTATTGAGAAACTTTTGTTATTTTCCACCATAATTTGCAAATAAATTCATTAAAAATCCTACAATGTGATTTTCTGGATTTTTTTTCTCATTTTGTCTGTCATAGTTGACGTGTACCTATGATGAAAATTACAGGCCTCTCTCATCTTTTTAAGTGGGAGAACTTGCACAATTGGTGGCTGACTAAATACTTTGTTTCCCCACTGTATTAGAACGGATTTGATTACCTGTAAGTTAACCTTCAACAATGCCGACACTGGGGAACCTGGTAATGTTACTTATGGTATTTCAGTCTATAATGTTCTTATCCCTTTGGGAGGAGCCCCAAATGGCACCTATTGGTTGTGTGGTAAAATGGCTTACTATAGCCTTCCCCTGAACTGGGGAGGTACTTGTACTGTTGGGTTTGTGGTGACAGCTATGAGAACTCTTCCAAATAATGACAAGAATCTGAAGGCTCTGTTTAGAGACTACAAACCTCCCGGAATGGGGAGAGATAAGAGGTCTCTGGCTGACATCACTCACACTCAGGCACCTGCCTCCAGGTTCTTTGGTGTGCTTTTCCCTGGGTATGGAGTTGCATGTGCCCTATACCAAATTCGTGATATCTCTGAACATGTAGAGAAATTGGCAGTGCTACTTGAAATGCCCTGGAACAATTGAATAGAGAACTAAAAGAATTGCGTAAGTTGGCTCTGCAAAACAAAGAGGCTCTTGACTATCTTTTGGCAGGTCAAGGGGGCACTTGTGCAAAAATTGGAGATGAGTGTTGCACTTTTGTCCCAGATCGTTACTCTAATGTTACTGATCTTGCCAAATACATTGCCACTGTGGCTAAGAACAATTCCCCACAGCCAGAGTGGACGCTTGCAACTTGGCTGAAATCCCTGTTTGGAAGTTGGGGATCCCAAATTGCCCAATAGGCTGCAGTGTGTGTTTTTTGCTCAGTCTGCCTAATTGTATTACTAACATGCTGTAAGGCTATCTGTACCTCCCTGGCTAATAAGGTCTCAGCAGCCATCATGTTTAATGCTCCTCAAGAGGATGGTGAGACTGATGAGCTGCCGGTGCTGGATGAGCTTCCCTTTCCCCCTGTAGATAAGGACGATGAGTAATAATTGAAAGTTGTGTTTGTTTGACAAGTTTAGAAGGTGATGTCATCTAAAAGAATAATCTGTTTCCATTACGTGGAACACTGTCCAGAATTGAAGTAGATACAAGTAAATGAATAAATGCGTCAACATCAACTGTTCAGAGGAGACTGTGTGAATCAGGCCTTCATGGTCGAATTGCTGCAAAGAAACCACTACTAAAGGACACCAATAAGAAGAAGAGACTTGCTTGGGCCAAGAAACTCGAGCAATGGACATTAGACCGGTGGAAATTTGTCCTTTGGTCTGGAGTCCAAATTGGAGATTTTTGGTTCCAACTGCCGTGTCTTTGTGAGACGCATGTGGGTGAACAGATGATCTCTGCATGTGTATTTCCCACCGTAAAGTATGTAGGAGCAGGTGTTATGGTGTGGGGGTGCTTTGCTGGTGACACTGTCTGTGATTTATTTAGAATTCAAGGCACACGTAACCAGCATGGCTACCACAGCATTCTGCAGCGATACGCCATACCATCTGGTTTGGGCTTAGTGGGACTATCATTTGTTTTTCAACAGGACAATGACCCAACACACCTCCAGGCTGTGTAAGGTCTATTTGACCAAGAAGGAGAGTGATGGAGGGCCAACATGTGCTCAGCATGGGAACTCCAGGTGAAGCTGTTTGTGGGAAACACCCTAGGTGAAGCTGTTTGAGAGAATGCCAAGCGTGTGCAAAGTGTCATCAAGGCAAAGGGTGGCTATTTGAAGAATCTCAAATATAGAATCTGTGTAATTTCATAGTTTTGATGTCTTCACTATTATTATACAATGTAGAAAATATAACCAGTCCGGCCCGGCCCGTTCCTGCTCCTCGCACCAAGCCTGTGGTGCGCGTCGCCAGTCCGGCCCGGCCCGTTCCTGCTCCTCGCACCAAGCCTGTGGTGTGCGTCGCCAGTCCGGCCCGGCCCGTTCCTGCTCCTCGCACCAAGCCAGTGGTGCGCGTCGCCAGTCCGTCCCGGCCCGTTCCTGCTCCTCGCACCAAGCCTGTGGTGCGCGTCGCCAGTCTGGCCCGGCCCGTTCCTGCTCCTCGAACCAAGCCTGTGGTGCGCGTCGCCAGTCCGGCCCGGCCCGTTCCTGCTCCTCGCACCAAGCCTGTGGTGCGCGTCGCCGGCCCGGCCCGTTCCTGCTCCTCGCACCAAGCCTGTGGTGCGCGTCGCCGGCCCGGCCCGTTCCTGCTCCTCGCACCAAGCCTGTGGTGCGCGTCGCCAGCCCGGCCCAGCCCGTTCCTGCTCCTCGCACCAAACCTGTGGTGCGCGTCGCCAGTCCGGCCCGGCCCGTTCCTGCTCCTCGCACCAAGCCTGTGGTGCGCGTCGCCAGTCCGGCCCGGCCCGTTCCTGCTCCTCGCACCAAGCCTGTGGTGCGCGTCACCAGCCCGGCCTGGCCTGTTCCTGCTCCTCGCACCAAGCCTGTGGTGCGCGTCGCCAGTCCGGCCCGGCCCGTTCCTGCTCCTCGCACCAGGCCAGTGGTTATAAGATATCTAGCTGGCAAACATTTAGTGACTGGGGACTACCGTAAGCTTCATAAAAATGTGACAGGTGAAATGAAGAACGCAATGTAGCTCAGCCCGTGTAGTTCAGTTGGTAGAGCATGGCGCTTGCAACGGCAGGGTTGTGGGTTTGTTTCCTACGGGGGGCCAGTATGAAAATGTATGTACTCACTAACTGTAAGTCGCTCTGGATAAGAGCGTCTGCAAAATGTAAAATGTAATGTTCTTTATCTCCTAATGTATTGCACAAGTTGACTGCAGGTATTTACTTAAAAAGCAGCTACAAATATTCCATTTTATTTTTTTTAAACGTAAAAGAAATACGGTATTGATGGTATTGAAAAACCCTCCTGTGACATTTTCCAGATACCCCTGTATACGGTATATACAGTATACTGCCCAAGCCTATTCTATACTGAACAAAAATATAAACGCAACATGTAAAGTGTTGGTCCCATGTTTCATGAGCTAAAATGAAAGATCCCAGAAATGTTTAATCCATAGATTAGGGTCTAATGAATATAGTTGCATTGACTGATTTCCTTATATGAACTGTAATTCAATAAAATCTTTGAAATTGTTGCATGTTGTGTTAATTTTTGTTCAGTGTACATGCTCTAACTAACTAAACTGTCTAGTTTGCCTGTCTGTAAAGAGAAGGGCAGGCTGGACGTTGATCCTGCTGCTCTGATTGGATAGAGTGAAGCTGTATTTTGCCATCCACTCGCTTCATAATTTCACCCAATCACTTCTGACTGAGTGACAGCAAACTTGGCTGCTCGTTGAAAGTTGAGGACTCATGCTGTGTTCAAAACAACTGGGAACTCTGAAATATCCGACTTTAGCGCATTCAAGATAACTGGGAACTCTCTGAATTCCAAGTCGGGAACTCTGGCCTCTTTCTAGAGCTCCGACGTTCAGACCTGAAGATCACTGACGTCATGATTTGACCTTGTTCCATTTGTCTTGAAAGCACCAACAGACACACATATAGAATAGTGGCGGTCAGTGCCGTTTAAGATGAGGGAGGACATTTTTTTTTTTTTATGAGCGTGGCCTTATTTCTATTACAGCATATTGGATGACTGT
This sequence comes from Coregonus clupeaformis, assembly GCF_020615455.1. Taxonomy (NCBI): domain Eukaryota; kingdom Metazoa; phylum Chordata; class Actinopteri; order Salmoniformes; family Salmonidae; genus Coregonus; species Coregonus clupeaformis. Next base: position 25,769,519 of record NC_059215.1, read on the forward strand.
CATTCATATTCCATTCACCCAGCTCAATGTAACATCGATAGGTTTAGGCTACTACATATACCCTAATTTTCCCTGTACCCATCATGAGGTTGCTACAACCTAGCCTATGAATGCAAGTTTACAATGTAGGTGCACAGGTTGAGATAATTTTGAGTAATCAAGGTGACAGACAGTGACACATTCAATACTGCCTTGTACACTCTTGCCTGCATCTAGCTGATCTAGGGTGTAATCATTAGTCCAACAGTTGCAAATGAGAGTGTCTATTGGACAAATTCAGGTATGTTTATCCCTGTTTTGTTCCGTTTGCTTCTGTTTAAGAAACATTTTTCAACAGAATTGGAGGAATGAATACACTCCTGATCAAACGCAAACACAGTTCACTTTCATAGCAGCCACATAAAAACAGCATGATCACTTTGCTCATTGTATACTGTATATCATTCCTTCTCGCAACTATCTGAGTCAATATCACTATGAGGTGCCTTTGGTGTCCTCATCAGACTCACTCAGTCATCATGAAAATGTAGCAGAATAATGAAAGTCTGAGGTCTTATTATAAGTGGCCAAACATTTGCACACATATCAGTAGAATGATACTGTCTCTAAAAAAGTGTTTCCTTCATTTTATTAATTTTTTTTCATTGGATGTACGTGATTTTGGCATGTCCCACACACTGCTCTGCTAACTACAGTGTGTGTAATAAGTGGTTAAATGATACTAAATCCAAATTTTTTTAACATGGTTTTACTGTCCACAATATGTTATTTGATAAAACAAGTAATTTTGATCATGTATATTGTATTTTCATAATCATATTGAACATTTTGCATGTGTCCCTGAAATTGCTGTCCACCCTGTCATTATGGGGTAACTGCCCCTTTAAGAAACCCACTGATGTTTTCAGTGACATCACTACGAGCATTTAGTCTTTCTTCAATGAAGGCTGAAGCAGTGTCTAGTTGCAGAGTAAGTATTTACACTTATGTTTCATAATTTTCATCATATTATGTGTGTAGTTGGATGTTGTCAAGCTTAACATGTCCACTCTGTCATAGTGAAATATCAATTGATAGAAAAACCTATCAGAACATTGAAATATATTTGTAAAACAGTACACAGTCAGCTTGCTAACTGTAGTATGTTGCTAAGTGAAGGTCCACCATGTGCTCATTAAATGCTAACATTAGCCAAAAATGTCCACCCTGTCATTTTCCACCCTGTCAGCAAGCCTTCCATGACAGGGTGGACATGGTTCATGACAGGAAGGACATGTGCATAGTTTAGGCCACATACTGATAATGTTACACATATTACAACAGCTATTACACACATTTTATAACAGTACATGCTATACATAGTAAGAATGGACAATATGGACAATTTTTTTGGCGATATCGGTATCAGCAAACCTAGTTTGATAATGCAAGCCTAGTTTACCGGGACTGCCAATTAAAGTGTGTAAGGGAACATTTTGAATCGTCTTTTTCAAGGAATGAGATCAAAAGGAGCTGAGATAGCATGAGCCAGGGCCCTCCAGGTTAGATCATTGGCTTAACACAGATTTCCAGGAGAGGCTTCTCCATTTTAGGGGCCATGTCTTCAACATTAAATGGCAGTTTGATGCCTACAGGGAGCTCAGGAGGAGTCTGAAGCACAATGAGTCCCTCTTGCATATAGATTTTAGCGAAAATTACTAATGTAAGTACAGCGAAGAAATACAATCTGTGCATTTTGGAGGCTCACACAAGCAGGCCAGTCTGCACACTGGAGTGCTCTACACCACTGGTGAACAAGCGCCACACACCTTCTGCTCCATATCACCCTCCAGAAGACACAACCCTGTGGCCATCTGGGCCCACCTTGATCCAGTTCTGAAGGTAGTGAGAGAACGACACCCTCAAGTCAGCACACTTCATTTTTTCAGCGATGGGCCTGCAACGCAGTATCGACAAAAGGGAAATTTCTTCTACCTCTCAACGGAACCCTACAAGTATGGCTTCAAAGAAATAACGTGGAATTTCTTTGAGGCTAATCATGGGAAGGGGGCACCAGACGGTGTGGGTGGGGCCCTCAAGAGGTCAGCAGACCGGATTGTAGCCCATGGAGGAGACATTCCTGATGCCCAGAGCTTGTATAACAAGCTGAAAAGCCTGGACACATCTGTCGAGCTGTTCTTCATCCCAGAGAGGGATATTGAATCAAAGCCTGAGGTACCTGCAATAGCTGCCATAAAAGGCACTATGAGAATCCACCAAGCTATCAGTCTGACACCCGGCCAACTGAAATACAGAGACATTTCATGTCTGTGTAAAAGGGAGGAAGGTGTTTTGGACTGCCCTGCTTTAACCTTCAAGAGGTCACTCTAGCTAATGTTCCTGTTTCATCTGACAAGTCCCCAGCATGTGGAAAGACACCAGATAATCCTAGGAGACCAGAAATGATTGAGGTAAAGCACATTGGAGAGTGGTGCGTCGTTAATTATGACAATGAAGCATACCCAGGTATCATCATGGATGCAGAAGGGCACAGTGTGAAAGTTAAGTGTATGCAACGCCATGGCATAAACAAGTTCAAATGGCCAAGTCTTCGGGACGACATCTGTTGGTACATTTACATTTACATTTTCGTCATTTAGCAGACGCTCTTATCCAGAGCGACTTACAAATTGTCATCACAGTCGTATTGGCACTGAAAGGTATAGATAGTTAGACATAAAGCTGGTGCTAAACTGTAACATCCTGCTAAGTGACCAATAAAGGAGCTGCTATAGAAGGAGAAGGGATGTTATTGGTGCCAGAAGCAGACTCAGTCAAGACAGCCAATAGGCTACAGATGGGGACATGCATGGCTGTTCAATATTTACATTTGGTGCATTATCCCCCCCCTTCCCCTGTACTGCTGTTTGGAAGCAGGTTGAGACTAGGTGAGCCATGCATTGAGTCTGGATTTTGAAAACCTTAAGAAATGTTTTGTGAATCCAGACCCTGCAACTTTGGTATTAGGTAAGAGAATGCCACAAGGCCGGCTTGAGCAATGAACGGAAACGATGTGCAACAACTAGACAAACAGAGACACAGCCTGAGAGAAAGTCTGTTTGGGCCATCCAGACAGATCTGGGACCAGGCAACTAGAGACATATCTGGGACCAGGCAACTAGAGACAGATCTGGGACACAGACAACACCAGTTAGACAGTTCTCAGTAGAAACAGAGCAGATGTTCAGGCTAGGGCCCATTGGTGTCAGTGTGCCCCATAGGGTCAAAACTATTGCGCTATAAAGGGGATAGGGTACCATTGAGGAGGTTTAGTCTTTGGACTGTACCACTGCTGCCAGACTGGTTTGTTCAACTCCACCAGAGCTCTCTGTTTATCTAAAGAGAACAGAAAACACACCACTGACTGATGTTACTACACCCTGTTAGCTACTACGGCCACAGTGAGTCAATGCAGGTTTAGCTACAGCCACAGTGAGTCAATGCAGGTTTAGCTACAGCCACAGTGAGTCAATGCAGGTCTAGCTACGGCCACAGTGAGTCAATGCAGGTTTAGCTACGGCCACAGTGAGTCAATGCAGTTTTAGCTACGGCCACAGTGAGTCAATGCAGTTTTAGCTACGGCCACAGTGAGTCAATGCAGGTTTAGCTACGGCCACAGTGAGTCAATGCAGTTTTAGCTACGGCCACAGTGAGTCAATGCAGTTTTAGCTACGGCCACAGTGGTACCATGAAGAATGATGTACAGAGTTTAACGCTAGAAGGCCACATTAATGTCTCATTTTGGGCATCTTTATTCAGTGGCTGCATGCAGGTAGAGTGGATCAAAAACAGTCTGTTCAACTTGTAATTTCCCCCTACATGGGAAAAGGCATTTTTTACATCATTTTCTTGCATTGTTCCTTGCATTTATGAGGCCATTCAATGACATTTCACAACGTGTCCACCCTGTCATGCCCAGGGTCCACCCTGTCATGTCACTGTCCACCCTGTTATTTTCATGTTCTATGAAAATAAACAAATTATTTTCACAAGTTAGCAAAATCTTTTGTGTGATTCCTTTATAAACAAATGAGGGCCAAATAGTATTGTTTGAAAGTTTGACCAGATATCTTTTTTGTTAGATTTTATTTAGAAAAGAAAGTGCAACTCTCGCAGATTTTATAGAGAAACAAATAGTTTGCCATAATTTCATTATTATCCAAATACTTTTCCCATAAACTAAAATATATTGTTGAGAAAGTGACTAAATAGTTTTCTGAAAATGTACGTTTTATAATCACTATGTAATTACAATGTATTTATTCTGCTTTGAAATTGTCCATGACAGGGTGGACATATTTTGCTGTTTGCATGTAAATTGTCTGCTTGCAGTTAATTTATAAATTAATATGTGCATTTCTAACAGCATAACATATACTTAATACAATGAATATGAAGTTCAATGGAAAATCTCAGCTTTTTTGGGGGGAAATGGGGAAGTCTCAAAGGCACCTTATGGTGATATTGACCCATCTACGCAATCTCATCCTCTCATCTTTTCCCTTCGCTTGTGGACTTCTGTGCACAACACATCAACTGTCTGTGACCAGGCGAAAAAACCTTTCCAAGCCAAACCTTCCAATCATGACCGCTAACCGCTACACACTGTCTACATTGTCATGTCATAGTCAACATACTAGAACTAACGCGTTAGTAAACCCGCTACAATAATGCAGGACACTATACAGTCAGAAAGCAGTTTAGCAGTTACACCGACAGGCCCTGGTGGCAATAAATTAATAAAAACAAGCGCTTACCTTGACTTGGAAGAGTTCCAGTTTTGGATAGCCATAGCCAGCTAGCTAACATAGCATCCCTCTCTGTTTGAGCTGGGTGTTTGAGTAGGCTAAACTAGCTAGCTGCATTTTCTAGCTAAGTGAAAGTGTAAGTAAAAAAAAATACAACCAAAAATATCTCTCTCTCTCTCTCTCTCTCTCTCTCTCTCTCTCGCTTCTTAATTTCTGAATAAATCAATTTGTTAAAAACGGTTCAACTATTGTCTTTCTCTCTCTTTGAGTCAACTACTCACACTGGAGGCTGCTGAGGAGAAAATGGCTAATAATAATGGCCATAAAGGAGCAAATGTAATGGCATCAAACACCTGGAAACCATTTGTTTGATGTATTTGATACCATTCCACTAATTCTGCTCCAGTCATTACCATGAGCCCATTCTCCCCAATTAAGGTGCCACCAACATCCTGTGACTCACCACATTTTATGCATTGCAGTGCTAGCTAGCTGTAGCTTATGCTTTCAGTACTAGATTCATTCTCTGATCCTTTGATTGGGTGGACAACATGTCAGTTCATGCTACAAGAGCTCTGACAGGTTGGAGGACGTCTTCCAGAAGCTGTCATAATTACTGTGTAAGTCTATGGAAGGGGGTGAGAACCATGAGCCTCCTAGGTTTTGTATTGAAGTCAATGTGCCCAGAGGAGGACAGAAGCTAGCTGTCCTCCGGCTACACCATGGTGCAACCCTACAGAGTGCTGCTGAGGCTACTGTAGATCTTCATTGCAAAACAGTGTATTTTAATCAATTATTTGGTGATTTGAATATATTTAGTATACGTTTCTCTAAAAATGATATTTGTATGAAATTCACTGAGGAGGATGGTCCTCCCCTTCCTCCTCTGAGGAGCCTCCACTGATACAGACACACACCCCTCTGCGCACTGCTCCTAATCTGCAGCTTTTTTGCAGTGAGAACGTCCAGGGAGGTATTTTGCCAACATCTACTTAGGTACATTAAAACACTTAAATTTTTTCAGATCACGAGTAGGCTGGCCCTCTTTGAAGCCCTCCTGCATAAACTTCCGCTGTACCTTACTTCATTGTTAACTTATAGATGTACGAGATACCAGACCCGGTCTCAGGGATAGCTAACTCTGGAGATCCCTTCGATCTCCACTGAGTTGGGTAGATCTGCTTTTGTTTTTTGTGTGGAATGATCTCCAATGCACTTTAAAATTTGAGAAATTGGTGTCTCTAGGGCATTTCAGATGGCTGTTAGGGGATCTTTTTACTGAAGAATGTGTCTGTTTTTTATGATTGTGATTTACTTTTCATGTATTGTTGTGTATAATAATGTGTATTTTAATGTGTAGATGGATGTGTAGTTTAATGTGTATATTGTATTTTGATGTGTATTGTTGTGCTAAACAGGGCTCATCTGGAAAAGAGACTTTGGTCTCAGCATTGACTCCCTGTCAAAAAAAGGTTAAAAAAATGATTCAAGTTTCATCAAATAATTTTTACACATGTTTCTTATTCCCCCATGCCCTAAAATAGAGAATCAAATAGCTTGCTATATAAAATAGGGCAGTAAATATCATAGCTTAAACCCTTAGTTGTCAGCTGTTAACGTTGTAGTCCTTCCAATCACTGTCACGCTCTGGCTCCGGGACTGTGTAGTTTGAGCCAGGGTGTATTCATTTGGTTGTGTTGGGTATAGGGTGTGTTCATTTGGTTGTGTTTGGTTTTGGTTGTAGTGTCTTGTCTCGTCATGTGACTCCCAATCGGAGGTAACGAGTGTCAGCTGTCGGCTCGTTATCTCTGATTGGGAGCCATATTTAAACTGTCAGTGTTCACCTTAGGGTTGTGGGTTTTTGTTCCATGTTTCAGTCTGTGTACTGAGGACTTCACTATCCGTCATTGTTTATTGTTTTCTCGTTCGTGCACTTTAACTTTAATAAAGTCATGTTCGCTACAAACGCTGCGCTTTGGTCCACTCCTTCCGTAGACGGCCGTGACAGAAAAACCCACCACAAAAGGACCAAGCAGCGTATACAGGAACACCCGCAGGAGAGAACGCTGGTGGATGTCCTCCTCGGCTGAGGACATACTACGCAGGAGGAGGCCGTCCGGTACCGGAGGGCGATGAAGGGGGAGAACCTGGCAGGAGAGGAGCAACGGCGTCAGCAGGGCCATCGTCGGAAGGACGAGAGGCAACCCCAAAAATATTTTGGGGGGGGGCACATGGCTTGGGCGGCTGGGCGGCAGGAGGCTGCCACAGGGAGACGTGGAGAGAAGGCTACCGGATTACGGGAGCCATTGGCGAGTAGAGGGAAGGAGGTCGTAGAGGCACGGCGAGAGGGACTGAGGTGTATTGCCAGTCCGGTCCGGCCCGTTCCTGATCCCCGTTTAAAGCCAGTGGTGTGTGTTCCCAGTACGGTCCGGCCTGTCCCTGTTCCACGCATCAAACCTACGGTGTGTGTCGCCAGCCCTGCCCGGCCTGTCCCTGCTCAACGCACTAAGCCTACGGGGTGCGTCGCCAGCCCAGCCCGGCCTGTCCCTGCTCCACACACCAAACCTACGGTGTGCGTCGCCAGCCCAGCCCGGCCTGTCCCTGCTCCACGCACCAAGCCTACGGGGTGCGTCGCCAGCCCAGCCCAGCCTGTTCCTGCTCTACGCACCAAGTCTACGGTGTGCGTCGACAGCCCTGCCCAGCCTGTTCCTGCTCTACGCACCAAGTCTACGGTGTGCGTCGACAGCCCTGCCCGGCCTGTTCCTGCTCTACGCACCAAGTCTACGGTGTGCGTCGACAGCCCTGCCCGGCCTGTTCCTGCTCTACGCACCAAGTCTACGGTGTGCGTCGACAGCCCTGCCCGGCCTGTCCCTGCTCTACGCACAAAGCCTACGGTGTGCGTCGCCAGCCCAGCCCGGCCTGTTCCTGCTCCACGCACAAAGCCTACGGGGTGCGTTGCCAGCCCAGCCCGGCCTGTTCCTGCTCCACGCACAAAGCCTACGGGGTGCGTTGCCAGCCCAGCCCGGCCTGTCCCTGCTCTACGCACAAAGCCTACGGTGTGCGTCGCCAGCCCAGCCCGGCCTATCCCTGCTCCACGTACTAAGCCTACGGTGTACGTCGCCAGCCCAGCCCGGCCTGTTCCTGCTTCTCGCATCAAGCCTACGGTGTGCGTCGCCAGCCCAGCCCGGCCTGTTCCTGCTCCACGCACAGAACCTACGGTGTGCGTCGTCAGCCCAGCCCGGCCTGTTCCTGCTCCACGCACAGAGCCTACGGTGCGCGTCGCCAGCCCGACCCGGCCTGTTCCTGCTCCACGCACTAAACCTACGGTGTGCGTCGCCAGCCCAGCCCGGCCTGTTCCTGCTCCACGCACTAAACCTACGGTGTGCGTCGCCAGCCCAGCCCGGCCGGTTCCTGCTCCACGCATCAGGCCCACGGTGTGCGTCGCCAGCCCAGCCCGGCCTGTTCCTGCTCCACGCACTAAACCTACGGTGTGCGTCGCCAGTCCAGCCCGGCCAGTCCCTGCTCTACGCACAAAGCCTACGGTGTGCGTCGCCAGCCCAGCCCGGCCTGTTCCTGCTCCACGCACGAAGCCTACGGTGTGCGTCGCCAGTCCAGCCCGGCCAGTCCCTGCTCTACGCACAAAGCCTACGGTGTGCGTCGCCAGCCCGACCCGGCCTGTTCCTGCCACTCGCACCAAGCCAAGGGTGCGAGTCGTCAGCCTGGTCCAGCCCGTTCCTGCTACTCGCACTCAAGCCAGGGGTGCAGTCGTCGGCCTGGTCCAGCCCGTTCCTGCTACTCGCACCAAGCCAAGGGTGCGAGTCGTCAGCCTGGTTCAGCTCGTCCTGCTACTCGCACCAAGCCAAGGGTGCGAGCCGTCAGCCTGATCCAGCCCATTCCTGCTACTCGCACCAAGCCAGGGATGCGAGTCTTCAGCCTGGTGAGGCCTGTTCCGGCTCCACGCACCAGGCAAAGGGTGCGTATCGTCTGCCAGTTCCGGTCCATTCCTACCTCACGCGCCAAGCCAGGGGTGCGCGTCGGAGGTCCTGATCCAGCAAGCTGGGTCAGATCGGACCGGGGGCACTACGGGGGGAGTGAAGTGGGGTGGTGGTCAAGCCCGGAGCCGGAGCCGCCTCCGAGGAGCAACACCCACCCAGCCCTCCCCTATTTTTGGGGTGTAGGCGCGGTCGGAGTCCGCGCCTTTAGGGGGGGGTACTGTCACGCTCTGGCTCCGGGACTGTGTAGTTTGAGCCAGGGTGTATTCATTTGGTTGTGTTGGGTATAGGGTGTGTTCATTTGGTTGTGTTTGGTTTTGGTTGTAGTGTCTTGTCTCGTCATGTGACTCCCAATCGGAGGTAACGAGTGTCAGCTGTCGGCTCGTTATCTCTGATTGGGAGCCATATTTAAACTGTCAGTGTTCACCTTAGGGTTGTGGGTTTTTGTTCCATGTTTCAGTCTGTGTACTGAGGACTTCACTATCCGTCATTGTTTATTGTTTTCTCGTTCGTGCACTTTAACTTTAATAAAGTCATGTTCGCTACAAACGCTGCGCTTTGGTCCACTCCTTCCGTAGACGGCCGTGACAATCACACATAACAAAGTCACGTCACCTGCAGTTTACTATTACTGCTACTAACTACACTGAACAAAAATATAAACGCAGCATGCAACAATTTCGTTCTTTTTTTATCCCCTTTTTCTCCCCAATTTCGTGATTACGATCTTGTCTCATCAATGCAACTCCCCAACGGGCTCAAGAGAGGCAAAGGTCGAGTCATGCGTCCTCTGAAACATGACCCACCAAACCACGCTTCTTAACACCCGCTCGCTTAACCCGGAAGCCAGCCACACTAATATGTCGGAGGAAACACAGTTCAACTGACGACTGAAGTCAGTCTGCAGGCGCCTGGCCCGCCACAAGGAGTTGCTAGAGCTCAATGAGCCAAGTAAAGCCCCCCCGGCCAAACCCAGACGACACTGGGCCAATTGTGCACCGCCCTATGGGACTCCCAATCACGGCCAGTAATGACACAGCCTGGGATCGAACCCCAGGCTGTAGTGACGCCGCAATACTGCGATGCAGTGCCTTAGATCACTGCGCCACTCGGGAGATTTTACTGCGTTACAGTTCATATATATAAGGAAATCAGTCAATTGAAATAAATTCATTTGTCCCTAATCTATGGATTTCACATGACTGGTTGTAACAATGTACGTTGGGAGTCGGGAAGCAAGGACAGGGAGTGCATTTAATGTTAAATAAAACATGGAACAAAACAAGAGTAGTGTAAAGACAGGAACAGAGTAACAGAATCAATAACGCCTAGGGAAGGAAACAAAGGGAGTGACATATATAGGGGAGGTAATCAGGAGGGTGATGGAGTCCAGGTGAGTCTGATGAAGCGCTGGTGCACGTAACGAGGGTGACAGGTGTGCATAATAAAGAGCAGCCTGGTGACCTAGAGGCCAGAGGGGGAGTATACGTGACAGTACCCCTGACCAAAGGGACGATCCCGGGGATCAGGAGCGGACCGGTCACCTCTGTTGAGGCACGGGAACGTGTCGAGCCAGCTGAGGCGTGGGAACCTGTCGAGCCGGCTGAGGCGCGGGAACCTGTCGAGCCGGCTGAGGCGTGGTAACCTGTCGAGCCGGCTGAGGCACAGGAACCTGATGAGCCGGATGAGGCATGGGAGCCTGATGAGCCGGCTGAGGCATGGGAGCCTGACAAGCCTACCGAGTCTTGTAAAGCTGTAGAGCCAGCTGAGGTTTGAAAACCTGACGAGCTAGCTGAGGCATCCTCGGTAGACTCGGCAACGGACGCTTGATGGGCCAACCGGGTCTTGTAAACCTGACGAGCTGGCTGAGGCATGGAAGCCTGACAAGCCAGCTGAGGCATCCCCGGTAGTGGCACCCGGACCCGATGTCACCTACACCAACAACAACAACAAAAAACACACCCTGATTCTTCCCTTTGGTGAGGCGTTTTTCTGTAACAATGTATGCTGGGAGTCGGGAAGCAAGTACAGGGAGTGCATTTAATGATAAATAAAACATGGAACAAAACAAGAGTAGCGTACAGACAGGAACAGAGTAACAGAATCAATAACGCCTAGGGAAGGAACCAAAGGGAGTGACATACAGTGGGGGAAAAAAGTATTTAGTCAGCCACCAATTGTGCAAGTTCTCCCACTTAAAAAGATGAGAGAGGCCTGTAATTTTCATCATAGGTACACGTCAACTATGACAGACAAAATGAGAATTTTTTTTCCAGAAAATCACATTGTAATATTTTTTATGAATTTATTAGCAAATTATGGTGGAAAATAAGTATTTGGTCAATAACAAAAGTTTCTCAATACTTTGTTATATACCCTTTGTTGGCAATGACACAGGTCAAACATTTTCTGTAAGTCTTCACAAGGTTTTCACACACTGTTGCTGGTATTTTGGCCCATTCCTCCATGCAGATCTCCTCTAGAGCAGTGATGTTTTGGGGCTGTCGCTGGGCAACACGGACTTTCAACTCCCTCCAAAGATTTTCTATGGGGTTTAGATCTGGAGACTGGCTAGGCCACTCCAGGACCTTGAAATGCTTCTTACGAAGCCACTCCTTCGTTGCCCGGGCGGTGTGTTTGGGATCATTGTCATGCTGAAAGACCCAGCCACGTTTCATCTTCAATGCCCTTGCTGATGGAAGGAGGTTTTCACTCAAAATCTCACGATACATGGCCCCATTCATTCATTCCTTTACACGGATCAGTCGTCCTGGTCCCTTTGCAGAAAAACAGCCCCAAAGCATGATGTTTCCACCCCCATGCGTCACAGTAGGTATGGTGTTATTTGGATGCAACTCAGCATTCTTTGTCCTCCAAACACGACGAGTTGAGTTTTTACCAAAAAGTTATATTTTGGTTTCATCTGACCATAAGACATTCTCCCAATCCTCTTCTGGATCATCCAAATGCACTCTAGCAAACTTCAGACGGGCCTGGACATGTACTGGCTTAAGCAGGGGGACACGTCTGGCACTGCAGGATTTGAGTCCCTGGCGGCGTAGTGTGTTACTGATGGTAGGCTTTGTTACTTTGGTCCCAGCTCTCTGCAGGTCATTCACTAGGTCCCCCCGTGTGGTTCTGGGATTTTTGCTCACCGTTCTTGTGATCATTTTGACCCCACGGGGTGAGATCTTGCATGGAGCCCCAGATCGAGGGAGATTATCAGTGGTCTTGTATGTCTTCCATTTCCTAATAATTGCTCTCACGGTTGATTTCTTCAAACCAAGCTGCTTACCTATTGCAGATTCAGTCTTCCCAGCCTGGTGCAGGTCTACAATTTTGTTTCTGGTGTCCTTTGACAGCTCTTTGGTCTTGGCCATAGTGGAGTTTGGAGTGTGACTGTTTGAGGTTGTGGACAGGTGTCTTTTATACTGATAACAAGTTCAAACAGGTGCCATTAATAGAGGTAACGAGTGGAGGACAGAGGAGCCTCTTAAAGAAGAAGTTACAGGTCTGTGAGAGCCAGAAATCTTGCTTGTTTGTAGGTGACCAAATACTTATTTTCCACCATAATTTGCAAATAAATTCATTAAAAATCCTACAATGTGATTTTCTGGATTTTTTTCTTCTCATTTTGTCTATCATAGTTGACGTGTACCTATGATGAAAATTACAGACCTCTCTCATCTTTTTAAGTGGGAGAACTTGCACAATTGGTGGCTGACTAAATACTTTTTTCCCCCACTGTATATAGGGGAGGTAATCAGGAAGGTTCCCTGAGATGGTTTCTGATAGTTTGTGCAGACATTATTAGGTTGTGCATACCCACAGTTCCATCAGCTGTCCAGGTGGCTGTTCTCAGACGATCCCGCAAGTGAAGCAGCCGGATGTGAAGGTCCTGGGCCGGCAAGGTTTCACGTGGTCAACGGTTGTGAGGCCGGTTGGACGTACTGCCAAATTCTCTGAAACGACGTTGGAGGCGGCTCAATTCTCTGGTAACAGCTCTGGTGGACATTCCTGCAGTCAGCATGCCAATTGCACGCTCCCTCAAAATGTGAGACATCTGTGGCATTGTGTTTTAGAGTGGCCTTTTATTGTCCCCAACACAAGGTGCACCTGTCTAATGATCATGCTGCTTAATCAGCTTCTCGATATGCCACACCTGTCAGATGGATGGATTATCTTGGCAAAGGAGAAATGCTCACTAACAGGGATGAAAACAAACATTTGAGAGAAATAAGCTTTTTGTGCATATGGAACATTTCTGGGATATTTTATTTCAGCTCATGAAACATGGGACCATACTTTACATATTGCATTTACATTTTTGTTCAGTATATATGCTCTACTTGCAAAGGAATGATTAAACTCTTTTAGCCGTCTCTTTGATGTTGTTTCTTTTTCTAAGAGGAGTCATGACAAAAGCTATTACTTTGTTATTTTTTAAATACAGGAAAACATGGAGTCACATTTAAATTTGAATTACACAGTTAGGTTGGAGCACTTTGCATCCCTTTCCTTCAGATCAAAAGAAAAAACCAATAGAAATGCATTGGTTGCAGGCACCAGCTTTGATGTTCATCCAGTGCATGCTCTTTTAAGCTCAGGGGCATAAGGTATGGAGTGGACAGTTTCTCCACTGACATCAAATTGTTTTTTGCAGTAATGTATGTCCCAGAGACATTGATTGAAATCAATCCCTAGGAGGTTTTGGGAACAAAAATAACATTGAAATCATGTTTTGTATACACTGGGAAAGTGACGTCAATTTCCGCTTTCCGTATCCAGTTTTTCTGTTTTTACTGGACGTCAAGATTATATAATAAAATTCATGGAAACACATTCACAAGTGCCGCCAGGATAATGGCTCCAGAACCCCCTCCACCCCCTCCTGTTCCTGAGGATCTTGGAACAGAGGAGCCAGCCCAGGTTAGCCTAGAATCCTACCCTAGCCGCAGGTTTTCTGTCCAAAAACGTTGATTTAATAGCAACTGGTTCATAGGAAGAGAGTGGCTGGAATACTCGGTTACTGCAGATGCGGAATTTTGGTTCCCATTTCGAAAGTTCTGTATTGGGTCCAATGCTAATGCAGACTAGGCCTTTACCCAAGGCGGCTATTCTAGCTGGAAGCATGCTATTGATAGAACCAAAGGATTTGCTAGGCATGCATCAAGCAAGGAGCATTTGAAAGGAGCATTGATCATATAATTCATCTCAGGAGATCCATCAATTCGATGTTACATAATGACGCTCCGAGGCTGTAGACTAAAGTCAATATTTGGTTGTAATGTACACAGTAACGATTTGATTATTGTATACCTGCTCTAGCCCTTGGTATTGAGTTAAATGAGCAGTCACCATAGGCGTAGCCTATATGCCTGAAGGGCTATGAGAACCTGCAGGTTTCCGGTGCTTGGTAGTTGTAGTGTGATAGATAGATCATCAAGCTCCAATGGATAATGCATGCCCTGTGCGATGAGAATCGCAGCAGGTTGGAAGGCACACAGGCAAGATTTTATTATAGCCGGTCTCTGCTATACATTTATTGTGCTCAAGCGTACCAGGTATGACAATAGTTTATTCCTAGCTACCCTGCTAGCACATTTGGTTCCTTGGAAGTTGTGGGAACGTGTGTTTTTGGTTTCAGTTCTGGGAATTTGACCGGTCAAATGTAATGTTTTTTAAACATTCTGAGAACAAAAGATAACATTCTGGACTGTTCTGGCAACATTTGTTTATAGGCTGCAGGTACTGTGAAGATTTCACTTGAGATCTTTGAAAGTGTACCTGAAAGGTTTCATTAACACTCTGAGAATGGAAATGATAGGTTATTTAAAGGTAATTAAATAACATTCTGAGAACATTCTGTAAATGTTCTAAAAGGTTTGTTATGGTTATTATTGAACTTTTTCTTAACACTCTGAGAATGGAATTGAAAGGTTATTTGGAGTTTAAAAAAAAAGTTTATTAAAACCGGTAGCAGAGTGAACAGTCTATGGCTTGGGTGGCTGGAGTCTTTTGCAATTTTTCGGGCCTGCCTCTTACACCACCTGATATAGAGGTCCTAGATGGCAGGGAGCTCGGCTCCAAGACTTGAAGCTCTGGACCCGCTCCACATAGCCCCGTCGATGTGGATGGGGGCGTGCTCTCCCCTCTTTCTCCTATAGTCCATGATCAGCTCCTTGGTCTTACTGGCATTGAGGGAAAGGTTGTTGTCCTGGCACCACACTGCTAAGTCTCTGACCTCCCCATGTAGGCTGACTCATCGCCGTCGGTGATCAGGCCTACCACCGTCGTGTCTTTCGCAAACTTGATGATGGTGTTGGAGTCGTGTGTGGCCACGCAGTCATGGGTGAACAGGGAGTACAGTAGGGGACTAAGCACACACCCCTTAGGGGCCCCTGTGTTGAGTTTCAATGTGGCGAAGGTGTTGTTGCCTATCCTCACCACCTGGGGTCGACCTGTTGAACGCTGAGCTGTAGTGGCCCTCATGCAGCTCAGTTGGTAGAGCATGGCGCTTGCAACGCCAGGGTTGTGGGTTCGATTCCCACGGGGGGCCAGTATGAAAAATGTATGCACTCACTAACTGTAAGTCGCTCTGGATAAGAGCGTCTGCTAATTGACTAAAATCTACGAACAGCATTCTCAAGTTATTTCCCCTCTTGTCCAGGTGGGAGAGGGCAGTGAGAAGTGCAATTGAAATTGCGTAATCTGTGGATCTGTTGGGGCGGTATGCGAATTGGAGTGGGTCTAGGGTGTCTGGGATGATGGTGTTGATGTGTGTCATGACCAGCCTTTCAAAGTACTTCATAATTACAGAGTGCTACAGGACGATAGTCATTTAGGCAGGTTACCTTGGAGCTCTTTGGAACAGGGACAATGGTGGTAATCTTGAAATATGTTGGGATAACAGACTGGGACAAGGAGAGATTGAAAATGTTTGTGAAGACACTTGCCAGCTGGTCTGTGATTATTAACCTGTTTAAAGGTTTTTCTCACATCGGCCATGGAGAGCGAGATTACACAGTCATCCAGAAAAACAGGGGCTTTCACACAAGGCACAGTGTTATATTCCTCGAAGCGAGTAAAAAAGGCATTTAGCTCATTTGGGAGTTTTGCATCGCTGGGCAACTCATGGCTTGGTTTCCTTTTGTAGTCTGTTATCGTCTGCAAGCCTTGCCACATACGACAAGCGTCGGAGCCTGTGTAATAGGATTCCACCTTCCTCCTGTATTGTCCTTTTGCATGTTTGAAGTCTCGTCAGAGGTCATAGCGGGCTTTCTTGTAAACGTCCATGTCCATGTCCTGTTCCTTGTAAGTGGTAGCTCTAGCCTTTAGCCCAGCGTGGATCAAATCAAATCAAATTTTAATGGTCACATACACGTGTTTAGCAGATGTTATTGCGGGTGTAGCTTGTGCTTCTAGCTCCGACAGTGCAGTAATATCTAACAAGTACTATCTAACAATATCTAAGTAAGGAATGAATTAAGAATATATACACTACCGTTCAGAAGTTTAGGGTTACTTAGAAATGTCCTTGTTTTCGAAAGAAAAGCAATTTTTGTTGTCCATTAAAATAACAGCAAATTGATCAGAAATACAGTGTAGACATTGTTAATGTTGTAAATGGCTATTGTAGCTGGAAACGGCTGATTTCTAATGGAATATCTACATAGGCGTACAGAGGCCCATTATCAGCAACCATCAGTCCTGTGTTCCAATGGCACGTTATGTTTGCTAATCCAAGTTTATCATTTTAAAAGGCAAATTGTTGCAATTATGTTAGCACAGCTGGAAACTGTTGTGCTGTTTAAAGAAGCAACAAAACTGGCCTTCTTGAGACTAGTTGAGTATCTGGAGCATCAGCAATTGTGGGTTCAATTACAGGCTCAAAATGGCCAGAAACAAATAACTTTCTTCTGAAACTCGTCAGTCTATTCTTGTTCTGAGAAATGAAGGCTATTCCATGCGAGAAATTGCCAAGAAACTGAAGATCTCGTACAACGCTGTGTACTACTCCCTTCACAGAACAGTGCAAACTGGCTCTAACCAGAATAGAAAGAGGAGTGGGAGGCCCCGGTGCACAACTGAGCAAGAAGACAAATACATTAGAGTGTCTAGTTTGAGAAACAGGCGCCTCACAGGTCCTCAACTGGCAGTTTCATTAAATAGTACCCGCAAAACACCAGTCTCAACGTCAACAGTGAAGAGGCGACTCCGGGATGCTGACCTTCTAGGCAAAGTTGCAAAGAAAAAGCCATATCTCAGACTGCCCATCTTAATCTTTTCTTTTTATTGGCCAGGCTGAGATATGGCTTTTTCTTTGCAACCCTAGAAGGTCAGCATCCCAGAGTCACCTCTTCACTGTTGACGTTGAGACTGGTGTTTCGAAAACAAGGACCCCAAACTTTTGTACGGTAGTGTACATATGAGATGAGTAATGCAAGATATGTAAACATGATTAAAGTGGCTAGCGTTCCATTTCTTAAAGTGGCCAGCTATTTCTAGTCTATGTCTATAGGCAGCAGCCTCTAATGTGCTAGTGATGGCTGTTTAACAGTCTGATGGCCTTGAGATAGAAGCTGTTTTTCAGTCTCTCGGTCCCAGCTTTGATACACCTGTACTGACCTCGCCTTCTGGATGATAGCGGGGTGACCAGGCAGTGGCTTGGGTGGTTGATGTCCTTGATGATCTTTTTGGCCTTCCTGTGACATCGGGTGCTGTAGGTGTCCTGGAGGGTGGGTAGTTTGCCCCCGGTAATGCATTGTGCAGACCGCACCACCCTCTGGAGAGCCTTGTGGTTGCGGGCGGTGCAGTTGCCGTACCAGGCAGTGATACAGCCTGACAGGATGCTCTCAATTGTGCATCTGTAAAAGGTTGTGAGGGTTTTAGGTGTCTAGCCAAATTTCTTTAGCCTCCTGAGGTTGAAGAGGCTCTGTTGCGCCTTCTTCACCACACTGTCTGTGTGGGTGGTCCATTTCAGTTTGTCAGTGATGTGTATGCCAAAGAACTTGAAGCTTTCCACCTTCTCCTCTGTGGTCCCGCCGATGTGGATAGGGGCGTGCACCCTCTTCTGTTTCCTGAAGTCCACGATCATCTCCTTTGTTTTGTTGACGTTGAGTGAGAGGTTACTTTCCTGGCACCACACTCCCAGAGCCCTCACCTCCTCCCTGTAGGCTGTCTCGCCATTGTTGGTAATCAAGCCTACTACTGTTGTGTCGTCTGCAAACTTGATGATTGAGTTGGAGGCGTGCTTGGCCACGCAGTCATGGGTGAACAGGGAGTACAGGAGTGGGCTGAGCATGCACTCATGTGGGGCCCCAGTGTTGAGGATCAGCGAAGTGGAGGTGTTGTTCCCTACCTTCACCACCTGGGGGCGGCCCGTCAGGAAGTCCAGGACCCAGTTGCACAGGGAGGGGTTCAGACCCAGGGCTATCGAGCTTAATGATGAGCTTGGAGGGTACTATGGTGTTGAATGCTGAGCTATAGTCAATGAACAGCATTCTTACATAGGTATTCCTCTTGTCCAGATGGGATAGGGCAATGTGCAGAGTAATGGTGATTGCATCGTCTGTGGATCTATTGGGTCGGTAAGCAAATTGAAGTAGGTCTAGGGTGGCAGGTAAGGTAGAGATGATATGATCCTTGACTAGTCTCTCAAAGCACTTCATGATGACAGAGGTGATTGCTACGGGGCGATAGTCGTTTAGTTCCGTTACCTTTGCTTTCTTGGGTACAGGAACAATGGTGGCCATCTTGAAGCATGTGGGGACAGCAGACTGGGATAGGGAGAGATTGAATATGTCCGTAAACACACCAGCCAGCTGGGCTGCGCATGCTCTGAGGACACGGCTAGGGATGCCGTCTGGGCCGGCAGCCTTGCGAGGGTTAACACGTTTAAATGTTTTACTCACGTCGGCCACGGAGAAGAAGAGCCCACAGTCCTTGGTAGCGGGCTGCGTCAGTGGTACTGTGTTATCCTCAAAGTGGGCGAAGAAGGTGTTTAGTTTGTCCGGAAGCAAGACGTCGGTCTCGGCGACATGGCTGGTATTCCTTTTGTAGTCCGTGATTGTCTGTAGACCCTGCCACATACGTCTTGTGTTTGAGCTGTTGAATTGCGACTCTACTTCGTCTCTATACTGACGTTTTGCTTGTTTGATTGCCTTGCGTAGTGAATAACTAAACTCTTTGTATTCTGCCATATTCCTAGTCACCTTGCCATGGTTAAATGAGGTGGTTCACGCTTTCAGTTTCGCGAGAATGCACGGTTTCTGGTTAGGGTAGATTTTAATAGTCACAGTGGGTACGACATCTCCTATACACTTCCTGATATACTCAGTTACCGTATCGGTGTATTCGTCAAAATTATTTTCGCAAGCTACCCGGAACATATCCCAGTCCGCGTGATCAAAACAATACTGAAGCGTGGATTCCGATTGGTCAGACCAGCGTTGAATAGTCCTTGGCACGGTTACTTCCTGTTTGAGTTTCTGCCTATATGAAGGGAGAAGGAAAATGGAGTCGTGGTCAGATTTGCCGAAAGGAGGACGGGGGAGGGCCTTGTTAGCATCGAGGAGGTTTGAATAACAGTGGTCAAGTGTTTTAGCAGTGCAGGTACTACAGTCGATATGTTGATAGATCTTCGGCAGCCTAGTCCTCAAATTTGCTTTGTTAAAATCCCCAGCTACAATAAATGCAGCCTCAGGATATGTGCTTTCCAGTTTGCAGTGGTCTACAGTTTTAGCCACCCTAGTGGTGCAGGAGACGTGTTGGTAGAAGTGAGGTAGGACGGTTGTAAGTCTCCCCACGTTTGTTTGGACCCCAGGATATTTTAATGGGGATCCCTAATAAATACAAATACAAAAGTCTCCTCCCACCAGAAATGCTGCCTCTGGGTGAGTGGTTTCTTGTTTGTTTATTGTCCCATACATTTTGAGTGCCAGAGTGGTGTTGGCTTGTAGACAGGCATGATAATTACGGATGAGAACTCTCTTCATAGAGAAAAGGGTCTGCAGCTTACCATGAGGTATTCTATATCAGGTGAGAAAATGCTCGAGATCTCCCTCATAATTGAAGCAGCACACCAGTTGTTATTTATGAAATAAAACACTCCACCTCCTTTTTAAAAAGTTCTCTGAACTATTTGAGAACATGACCTATGTCACACTATTTTGAGAACGTTTCTAGGATATTACCAAAAATCTAATTAAATGTAACCATGTGTGAACTTAGAAAAAGTTATGTTAAAGTAATGAAATACCAAGAAAATAGAACAAGCAACTATCCTGCAACATTCCCAGACATTTGTAGAAAGGCTGAATGCAAAATAACCATGGGGACAACCACACTCTAACCATACTAGAACGTTTTGTGCTAGATATGTTTTGTGGTAGATACTGGCAATGTTTCAATGCATCAAATTAGACCTTTAATATACAGTAGGGAATAGAGAGGTCCATTTCACTTTAATCCCTCCTCTGATTATATGTCTAAACCAGTGGAGGCTCCTCAGAGGAGGAAGTGGAGGACCATCCTCCTCATTTTCATAAAAATTTAAATATTGAAACATTAAAAAAGTTATCCTTTTTAGATAAAACTGTACAAAATATATTCACGTCACCAAATAATTGATTAAAACACACTGTTTTGCAGTGAAGGTCTACAGTAGCCTCAACAGCACTCTGTAGGGTAGCACCATGGTGTAGCTGGAGGACAGCTAGCTTCTGTAGGAGGCTCATGGTTCTCACCCCCTTCCATAGACTTACACAGTAATTATAACAACTTCTAGAGGACATCCTCCAACCTATCAGAGCTCTTGCAGCATGAACTGGCATGTTGTCCACCCAATCAAAGGATCAGAGAATGAATGTAGTACTGAAGGCATACGCTAAAGCTAGCTAGCACTGCAGTGCATAAAATGTGGTGAGTAGTTGACTCAAAGAGAGAGAAATACAATAGCAGTTTTGAACAAATTAATTGGAGGAGCAAGAGAGAGAGAGAGCGAGAGAGAGAGAGAGAGAGAGAGAGAGAGAGAGAGAGAGAGAGAGAGAGAGAGAGAGAGAGAGAGAGCTAGCTAGCTATATTTCCCCCAAAAAAATTCACTTTCACTTTCACTTAGCTAGCAAATGCAGCTAGCTAGTTTAGCCTACTCAAACAACCGGCTCAAACAGAGGGATGCTATGTTAGCTAGCTGGCTATGACTATCCAACACTGGAACTCTTCCAAGTCAAGATAAGCTTTTGGTTTTACTCATTTATTGCCCCCGTGGCCCTCCGGTGTAACTACAAAACTGCTTACTGACTGTACACTGTACTGCATGATTGTAGTGGGTTTACTAACGCGTTAGTACTATTAGCTATGTTGACTATGACATTACTTTAGCTAATATGGTGACAACGATGCAGGCTGTGTGTAGCGGTTATGATATGAAAGTTTGTCTTGGAAAGTTATTTTCATCTGGTCACAGACAGCTGATGTGTTGTGCAATGAAGTCTACAAGCGAAGAGAAAAGGTGAGAGGAGGAGAGCGCATAGATGCGAGAAGGAATTGAGCTGTTTGAAAGTGAACTGTTTGCGTGTAATCAGGGGTGTATTCATTCCGCCGATTCTGTTGAAAAACGTTTCTTAAACGGAAGCAAACGGAACGAAACGGGGATAAACTTACCTGAATTTGTCCAATAGAAACTCTTTGCAACTGTTGGGCTAATGATTAAACCCTGGATCAGCTACTGTAGATGCATCTAAGAGTGTGCAAGGCAGTATTGAATGTGTCACTGTCTGTCCATGTGTCACTGTCTGTCACCTCAAATCTTTCTCTCGACCTGTGTGCACCTACGTTGTAAACTTTCATTCATAGGCTAGGTTGTAGCAACCTCATGATGGGTATAGGAAAAATGTGAGTATCATGTAGTAGCCTAAACCTATCAATGTTACATTGAGCTGGGTGAATGGAATATGAATGACAGTCATCCAATATGCTGTAATAGAAATAAGGCCATGCTCAAAAAAATAAATGTATAGTCCTCACTCATCTTAAACGGCACCGACTGCCACTGGTCTAAACTCTCATGAGGGAGGAGTTTGTATATGACATGGCATGATATTTCTGTCTGTGAAGGTCGCTCACATCAGATTGTTTGCACACCATATTAGCAGCACTACTGCACCTTTTGCATAATAAAATAATGCGGTATGCGGGTGATTGTGACAGACTTTTACCCATCACAAATAGATACAAAAATGTGGAAAACCAACCCATTCCTCAAGCAAAACAGGATAATTGTAGTCCAATTTAAATGCTGGGGAACCTAATGTTAGCTTTTAGGCATACATGGTTAGATTCTTGAATGATTGTCCTATCCTTACTGACATGCTTTATTACCTGCTATAATTCACTGAACCATCAGTCCCAACATGTGACCATGAATAAATAAGGATAAATGCAACAAGGGAGCTGATCGATAAAAAAGTGAATTTGGTCCAGAAAGAAACATCTGACGTTCAAACCTTTTAACAGCAAGACTTTAACAGAAATCTTACAATCATACAGTAGGTCCTGTATTTTCAATCTACAAAACCTGCAGACATTTAGCCAGATGTGCATGTATATCACTGCCTTAATTTTTTGTGGTGTATCGATATCAATAGTATATTATGTTATATTCTACCTGTTTAAAGACATTTACCTTTTTCACAACCAAAGAAGAAAGTCATCTGATAAATCCTTTTGCATATGATTTAATTAATCTCTCACAAATGTTTGTGTTTTGTTGACCATGTTAAGTATTTTAATTGTAATATGTGGGTCATTATATTGAATATAATGCAACCTTGTCCCCAGACTAATTACTACCATATGTAACAGTGACTAGTTTGACAGAGCGCGATCCGGCTGATGGACAAGACTAGATATGATGTCTCCATTGCAAATTATGACTGCATGATAGGGTTAGAAAACTAATGTAACCAAGGCTTCACATTTTGAAGAAAACTAACAAATGTTACAAAAATATCTATTCTTGGCCAAAATGAATAAAAAATCATTTAAAAAAAGGTTTATCCGTGAACTCTATCTTAATTGTAGCTCAATTGTAGATCCTGTAAATATCACTTACAAACTGTTAAAATATTAGTTGACAAATAAAGAAGATATTTGATGATGATATTTTATCAATACTAGTGTTCTTTAGGATATGCTTTGCAGATAAAGAGCTGATAAATTAAGCTTGGCAGAAAGGGTAAGCTATGCTCAGCAATTTGTTTTGTTGTTCTGGACAAGACCAGAAAATGTAAACAGATCTCAAACATACCTGTCCACACAACTATAATTAATTGGCACTGGCATTCATTTGCACAATCCTTCACCAAGAGATTAAGCCTTATCAATCTATACACATCCAGTGAAACCATACAGTTGATTTTAGGCTGAATATAATTCTACTTCATGAACCTTTCCTAAATTCCAGAACCACAACATACAGTTTTCCCAACATCATAAAAGTCTGCACCTGAAATCAGAAAACAACTGCAAGGAGTGCAAATGTAATTGATGTAAATGTGTTAAAGCCTATAGATGATTACATTTCTATGATGACATCTATTGGGTGTAAAATATATAAAAAAATATATGTAATAACTTAAAGATGCACTATGCAGAAATCGCTCCGCCATGTAGAGAATCATTATACCATCTAAACTGCTGTGAAATATGTTTTCTATAACCAAAAATATTTAGTTTTCAGCTGTTTGAAGCTGGTGTACAAAACAGAAAGTAAAAGATTAAAAACGAAATTTAAGAACTGGAAACATAGAACAGATCTACCGCTTCTTAGACTTGCTTTCAATGAGAATGACAGATCTATAACTCACATTTCTAAGGGAATTTGGTTGGTTGTCCAAAAAGTTACATATTGCAGCTTTAGTAAATTAATTCAGAGAGTTCTTCAATAGATTTATCAAACGTAATGTGAACAAAGAAAAAAGAGAGACATTTCACCATAACCATGCTTTATTGTTTTTGGATAATCGGAAATAAATACATACATAAATAGAGAAATAAATCATCAATATTTAAAACAAACAGACTGTCAGTGTCTCAAAGGCCATTGAGAGCACTCTTCAAACTGGGTGGGTGATATGTATAGCTCAGGTCTACCACAGTTCATGTTGGGTCTGGGTCAGATTGTGTTGTGTTGGGGGTATGCAACCGGAGCATAGCGTGGGCTGACTGGATATCACTATTAGCAGGAGGTGAAGGTTTTCCAGAAGAAGTTTTTACAGGGGGCTTTGCGGTCGCGCTGCGGCAGCTGTGATAGCCTGTTGTAGACGGCCCTCTCCTCCAGTCGAGACTCCAGGGGCTCCTCTAGATCCACAGGGGACACCCCTTCTCCTGGCAGCATGTTGGTGTCCGTCGCTCCTTCCAACAAGCCAGACACCAGCTTGAGAATCAGCTCTTTGCGCTCTTTACTCAATTCCTAATAGAAAGGCAGAAGAGGTGGCATATCAGTGGCTGCGTATATGTAGAGAATATGTAAATATGTCAATGTTAGCTACAAAGAAATAGTATATTTTATTGATCAAGATGACCTATTTCTTTATCAACTGACAAACCAGGTTAGAAATATTTGTTTCACTCAAATAAAAAAGCCATCATTTAATTCGTTATGAGTATTTATAAATGACATTTCAAACCCATTACTAAAAATAAATATAAAAACATTAAATGTCATTGTACTAATTCATCAATTATCAGTTATTGATAATTGATCACTGGAAATGAATTTGTCAAATCAAACACAATTCAAATCATTTTTCAAATAAATTTGAACACAGATTTATCTGACAACCATAAAAAGAATACTGAAAATAACAATTGATGATACAAGTAATAATAAAACATTATGACAATATTTTTTTTAATGAATAATGATAAAATAAAAACAAATTCTCTACTCACCCTGTTAAGTAGTGGGCTCCTCTCTTCGACAGGAAGCACGGCGGCTGCTCTAACACTGTATAGAACCCCCATGAGAGACGCTAAAATGACCAGGAGCTGCATGCTGAGAGAGAGCGCAGGGGATGGACGACAGGCAGACACTAGATTAAGAGACAGATAGAGGGAGCGCACAAAGTGGTGAGAGTTCAGTGGGAGAACAGAGAGTGGTCGAGAAGGTGCACTGGTAGCCTTGGATAGGTTACTGTCACTGAACACTAAAGCGATGTTGATTGTTAAGCTCTACCTCCAAAGTCCCCCACTCCTTTATAGCCCTCTCTCCCTGTCTACCACTGACGCAGAAAGTGGTGGGTGTATGCCGGTGGGGTGGGGGGGTCAGAGGAAAACAAATGGAGTCATTGATCAGTTAACCCCTTGACTAATGGCAAGGCGTTTTCACGTCATGTGTCTAAAAATGGTTCTGACATCAATATCAAAATAATACATTGACAGTAATTTTATGTGTATCAAGCCATCTGCAAAAAAGTGACCTCTGGCAGGTGTCATTTCCGGGGTTTTACCAGATGTGTGCGGCACGGTACGTGAGGACTTCAGACATTAGATAACCAGCTTGAAAAAGGTTATTCATCCTGATTCTAGTTTATTAATCCAAATAATGTTCTACTTCTTCCTTCAAATGTTTCTATTAAAAAAATACAATAAAACCAAGTAAATAAGTGCCCTTAACTCTGTGCATTGGTTTTACCACCCTTTCTTTCCACAGATCTATTGTATATTTCTCTGCATATAATTCCTCGCCCTCTGATTTCAACTCCAAAACCTTGAGATTACAATCGAACTGTCTGACGCCTGGTATGCCTTACAGCACTGCGCTGACTACAAAGTGTTTGACCGTCTGTCTGTTTTCTGATCACCAGATGAGAACAATCTGTGAGCCTGTGAGACAATAAATGCATCTACTGTCAACGGCATGTCACATTTGGGCACTTCATTCAACAAAACACAACTGCTTTAACTGGTGTCCCTTTAGCTAATGCACTTGTATCAAACCATACTCTTTGATCAAATTGTGGAATGGCTCCATGTATAATACACCAGAGAGAAAGTTTTCACCGGCTCCGATCACTTGACAGGTAGGTTACTCACGAGTAGAAGCCCGCCCTCCTCTGTTTCAGTCTTGTGAATGAGGCACTCTAGAGAAATGTGTATTAAGCCAGACACTCTTAATTTTGAAGTGCAGATATCCAGTTTTCTTAATTTACCAGTTGGTAATTGTAGTTGTTAGAGTCTTTCTGTTTCCATGCTCACCCTAAGGATTAATATTCTTATGGAGTTTGTGTTTGGGTTGAGCACACGGATATGAACTGAGGTGACTCTACTCTCAACTTCTATTCAGACAATATACTTTGTGATTATCAGTGTGGAAGAATATGGAGTCTATAATGCTTTCTGCCTAAACTAAGCCATCAATGTTTTTAAAAGGGCAATCTGGGATTGGTACATCCATTTTTGGACTTCTAAATTAATTATATACTGTATATAGCCATTGATTCTTGAAGACCTGTTTTATTCCATTGTTTGTAAACAATGTAGCTAAAAATTTTAAACACTGCTTCAAAACATGGTTAAAATTATAATTGTTTATATCCTTGCATCCATAGCACTGTCTATGAATTTGAGAGCGGTAACATTCTCCAGCCCCATCCCTCAGCTATTTACCAAAACAAGTGGTGGGGTGACAGCTACAGTGGGGAAAAAAAGTATTTAGTCAGCCACCAATTGTGCAAGTTCTCCCACTTAAAAAGATGAGAGAGGCCTGTAATTTTCATCATAGGTACACGTCAACTATGACAGACAAATTGAGAAAAAAAAATCCAGAAAATCACATTGTAGGATTTTTAATGAATTTATTTGCAAATTATGGTGGAAAATAAGTATTTGGTCACCTACAAACAAGCAAGATTTCTGGCTCTCACAGACCTGTAACTTCTTCTTTAAGAGGCTCCTCTGTCCTCCACTCGTTACCTGTATTAATGGCACCTGTTTGAACTTGTTATCAGTATAAAAGACACCTGTCCACAACCTCAAACAGTCACACTCCAAACTCCACTATGGCCAAGACCAAAGAGCTGTCAAAGGACACCAGAAACAAAATTGTAGACCTGCACCAGGCTGGGAAGACTGAATCTGCAATAGGTAAGCAGCTTGGTTTGAAGAAATCAACTGTGGGAGCAATTATTAGGAAATGGAAGACATACAAGACCACTGATAATCTCCCTCGATCTGGGGCTCCACGCAGGTTCTCACCACGTGGGGTCAAAATGATCACAAGAACGGTGAGCAAAAATCCCAGAACCACATGGGGGGACCTAGTGAATGACCTGCAGAGAGCTGGGACCAAAGTAACAAAGCCTACCATCAGTAACACACTACGCCGCCAGGGACTCAAATCCTGCAGTGCCAGACGTGTCCCCCTGCTTAAGCCAGTACATGTCCAGGCCCGTCTGAAGTTTGCTAGAGTGCATTTGGATGATCCAGAAGAGGATTGGGAGAATGTCATATGGTCAGATGAAACCAAAATAGAACCTTTTGGTAAAAACTCAACTCGTTGTGTTTGGAGGACAAAGAATGCTGAGTTGCATCCAAAGAACACCATACCTACTGTGAAGCATGGGGGTGGAAACATCATGCTATGGGGCTGTTTTTCTGCAAAGGGACCAGGACGACTGATCCGTGTAAAGCAAAGAATGAATGGGGCCATGTATCGTGAGATTTTGAGTGAAAACCTCCTTCCATCAGCAAGGGCATTGAAGATGAAACGTGGCTGGGTCTTTCAGCATGACAATGATCCCAAACACACCGCCCGGGCAACGAAGGAGTGGCTTCGTAAGAAGCATTTCAAGGTCCTGGAGTGGCCTAGCCAGTCTCCAGATCTCAACCCCATAGAAAATCTTTGGAGGGAGTTGAAAGTCTGTGTTGCCCAGCGACAGCCCCAAAACATCACTGCTCTAGAGGAGATCTGCATGGAGGAATGGGCCAAAATACCAGCAACAGTGTGTGAAAACCTTGTGAAGTCTTACAGAAAACGTTTGACCTGTGTCATTGCCAACAAAGGGTATATAACAAAGTATTGAGACACTTTTGTTATTGACCAAATACTTATTTTCCACCATAATTTGCAAATAAATTCATTAAAAATCCTACAATGTGATTTTCTGGATTTTTTTTTCTCATTTTGTCTGTCATAGTTGACGTGTACCTATGATGAAAATTACAGGCCTCTCTCATCTTTTTAAGTGGGAGAACTTGCACAATTGGTGGCTGACTAAATACTTTTTTTCCCCACTGTATGTTATTTTTCAAATCCTGATTGCCCCTTCAATGCATTGATTGAATTTCCATTTTATCTTGTTGCGTATAGGCCTAGGCTAAATCAATCTGCCCAGACATAGGTCTCAATGATGTACTGTATTTCTGATTAGCCATGACAACATTCATGATATTATTATCACAGTTAATTGTATCACCTGTCTTGTGTGTATTTGGAGAGGAAAGGCCAGTGGTTCAGTTTATGAAAGTGATACTGCAATTTTCTGCACCAACAACATCCTTGGGTTCGCAGTCTTGACCTCACCATTGTGTGATGTGGAACCTCAGGGGACACCCACACATCAGCCTCTTTGATATTCTTGCACAAAGGTCCAAATGGATTCCCCATGAGGCCAAACTGTTTTTTCTTTTTTTTTTACACTTCATGGCTGAAAAAATCCAAAGATTAATGTGTTGAAATGAGAGTGCCCTGAGGTGTGTTTGAAGGATTTACGGCAACAGACCTCTGTATCGAATATACACAGCCCTCCCTGAGAGAAACTTCAAATATAGGAACTGTCAGCATGACACCCTGCAAAGTTCCTGACGAAGTATGTCTAATAGGCATGATTTCCTTCATTTTCCTATCATCAAATGCATATCACTTGGCCTGGAGCTTCACTTTGACAGACCTCTCTGGAACTTAGATACACACACACACACACACACACACACACACACACACACACACAGAGAGACACGCACGCACGCAAACACACACACACACACACACACACACACACACACACACACACACACACACACACACACACACACACACACAGAGTAAAAGTTCACAACAACCCTAAAAATATTATTGGCAGGCTTAGTGAAGTCAGTCCCACTTCAAACAAAGTACAATTATAAAGGCTTTATATGTCATACATAAAGGTATCATAAACACTACATACATGCTTCACAAATCAATCAATCAATCAATTTTATTTTATATAGCCCTTCTTACATCAGCTAATATCTCGAAGTGCTTTACAGAAACCCAGCCTAAAACCCCAAACAGCTAGTAATGCAGGTGTAGAAGCACGGTGGCTAGGAAAAACTCCCTAGAAAGGCCAAGTACCCTTCATGGGTATCTATAAGCGTCTATTTATATTGTAATATTTATTTTAATGGTATATAAACATACATAGTGCGTTGTCATATTTGGCAATTCACCCTACAATGGAATTGTTAAGTCACCCTTTACACACCATTTGTAGAGTATGACATATGTTTATAGATGATGAGGGAAAGCATTAATGTAGTGCTTATGAAGCCTTTATGTATGCTATATATACCTTTATAATGTGTACTTCTTTTAAAGTAGGAATATAAAGGCATCTTTTATATTCCAACTTTTTAATAAAACAATGTCCATGTCCAAATTAATGTCAGACTGAGGACTGAATATATCATATATACACTGTACCATGAAGGGTACTTCTATTCTTACCCATCATCACAAAGCTGCACTGCAATCATAAATAAAGGGAGACATGAAGCTGTACATTGTACAGACAGAGGGCTTCATATGTTATCCATTGTGCCATGAGGGATATTATATTCTATACGCATCTTCATCACAAAGCTGCACTGCAAGAGGTTACTGACCATGATATCAATACCCTTCACTTGCAGAAACAAAAAGGAAAGCCATTGATCATAAGTACTGCACTGCGAGAAAATGTAGCCAGAAATGATATACTGTCACTATATCAGAGTTAAAAGCCACAGAGACCAGTAGTGGCGACACGTCATAAAGGCAAGTGTATGTGGGGATATGTGGATGTATTGTGATGGAAGGTGTGGTGTGCGCTTCTGTGTTTGAAAAAAGTGTGGCGTTAAGTGAGTGAGAAAGGAAATAGTTGCATATCCCAGAACCAAAGTGTGTCTGTGAGCAGGGGTTGTGAGAGGGAGCTTTCAATTTTGTGCAGATGAGGGATATACATTTTTAAATAAAGTATACATCGAATCTATTTATTTTATTGTCCTATCATGATGGAACTATCCCCAAACCTATATCCTAGACACCCACCTGAGCGACCCATACACCAAAGAGAAGTCCCCATCTGTTTTATGGCCCTGCTGTGAGTTGCCTATATGCAGCCAAAACAGAAAAATAAATGCGGTCAGAGACCTACTTGAGCAGCACCGCCCCCTCAAGATTCTGAGTCTGCCTGGCAGGGTTGGTCCTACAAAGCCAGAGCCCCCTGATGGGAGAGCATAATATACAAGGACATTCTCAAAGCTGCTAATGAGAACCTTGACGACCTTGTACCTAGCAGGTTGGGATTCCGGTGGGGTACCCCCACCCAGGTAGTGGCAGTGCTGGCAACACTGGCTGAAGTAACCCATGGGGAGGGGGTCACACTCGGACAATCAGAGAGGGGGCATATTATTGTGGCCCTGGTGGCACAAAATAATCAAAGGTCTGACTGCACGGAGATGCTTGGGAGAAATGGTTACAACGGGGGACCAGAGAGTTTGTGTCTCAGGGGAAGAGGGTGGATCTGATCTCCATCACCTAGGACTTTACATAGATTAATCAAATCTCATATTGTTGTAAATTTTTGCTCAATCTGGCATGCTTTCTCAAACAGCTGTAACTGTATAAGTATTCGTAAATCAGGTCCTTTCTTGAGTTGGGCTCTGGGATGTAACAATCGTTGAGCATCTGATCTTATGGTTGATTGTGGAGGAAAGGGGTTGAGTGTGTTAGAGTATGTGCGTGTGTGTTTATCCCACATCTGTTGCAAGGGGGTAAAGATGTTAGGGAGAATATAGGATGAACCACAATAATTGTTTGCTAAAATAATGATTGCTTGACAAAAATGTAATGTAATACATTGGTAATCCGGGTTATAGGTGACAATCCTACGCATGAACTGCCGACATTATTACGCATATTAATTGATAATGATGGAAATTAAGATATGTAAGATATTTGAATAGATATATATTTTTAAATAGCTATATATATATTGAGGTGAGAGCCTCGGAAATGCTTTTGGCAGTTGACCTGCTTCTGTTTTGTGGGTGGCACTGTGTGCTGTTTTCGATGGAGGGGTCCTTGCCTCTCGGGGGCCTAAGGATCTTGGGATGACTGCACAACTTGGGATGGGGAGGGGCTTTAGCGGGGGGAATAGTGGAGAACAATTGGAGGGTTACTTAGTAGCAATGCAAATATCATGGTACAGCTATATGGACACTCAAACACTATGGTATTAATATTAGTAAATTTACAAACATATATAATGATAAATAGATTTGAAACTTGTATCTCATTATGGTATGTGGTGAAATAAGTATAGCCAGTTATAATTGTAATGGCTTAGCAGATAATAACAAAAGAAGTACAATATTTACATGGCTCAAAGAGAAGGAGTATAATATCTATTGTTTACAGGAAACTCATTCAACAATTCTAGATGAAGTTGCGTGGGGGGGCAAATATACTTCTCCCATGGGCAAAGAAACTGAAAAGGGGTGATGATATTAATTAACAGTAATTTCGATACGAATGTGCAAATTGTCCAAACAAATCCGCAAGGTAGATGGATTATTTTAAATATGTTATTGGACCATAAACAGATATGGGTCATTAACCTTTACGGACCAAATAATGATGATCCACACATCTTTGACAATATATATAATACATTATCAACCCTGCAAGCTAATACAAGACTCTATTATTATGGTGGGAGATCATAATACCGTTTTAAATAGCTCAATGGACTGTAAAGGAAATCACATTACAAACTATCACCTTCATGCTCTTAAGGAAATCATGAATGTCATGGATACATTAGAACTAGTAGATATATGGAGGCTTAAATATCCTGATCTTGTGAGATATACACTGCTCAAAAAAATAAAGGGAACACTTAAACAACACAATGTAACTCCAAGTAAATCACACTTCTGTGAAATCAAACAGTCCACTTAGGAAGCAACACTGATTGACAATACATTTCACATGCTGTTGTGCAAATGGAATAGACAACAGGTGGAAATGATAGGCAATTAGCAAGACACCCCCAATAAAGGACTGGTTTTGCAGGTGGTGACCACAGACCACTTCTCAGTTCCTATGCTTCCTGGCTGATGTTTTGGTCACTTTTGAATGCTGGCGGTGCTTTCACTCTAGTGGTAGCATGAGACGGAGTCTACAACCCACACAAGTGGCTCAGGTAGTGCAGCTCATCCAGGATGGCACATCAATGCGAGCTGTGGCAAAAGGTTTGCTGTGTCTGTCAGCGTAGTGTCCAGAGCATGGAGGCGCTACCAGGGCAACAACCCAGCAGCAGGACTGCTACCTCCGCCTTTGTGCAAGGAGGAGCAGGAGGAGCACTGCCAGAGCCCTGCAAAATGACCTCATGACTCCATGAGGGTGGTATGAGGGCCCAACGTCCATAGGTGGGGGTTGTGCTTACAGCCCAACACCGTGCAGGATGTTTGGCATTTGCCAAAGAACACCAAGATTGGCAAATTCGCCACTGGCGACCTGTGCTCTTCAAAGATGAAAGCAGGTTCACAGTGAGCACATGTGACAGACGTGACAGAGTCTGGAGACGCCGTGGAGAACGTTCTGCTGCCTGCAACATCCTCCAGCATGACCGGTTTGGCGGTGGGTGGCATTTCTTTGGGGGGCCGCACAGCCCTCCATGTGCTCACCAGAGGTAGCTTGACTGTCATTAGGTACCGAGATGACATCCTCAGACCCCTTGTGAGACCATATGCTGGTGCGGTTGGCCCTGGGTTCCTCCTAATGCAAGACAATGCTAGACCTCATGTGGCTGGAGTGTGTCAGCAGTTCCTGCAAGAGGAAGGCATTGATGCTATGGACTGGCCAGCCCATTCCCCAGACCTGAATCCAATTGAGCACATCTGGGACATCATGTCTCGCTCCATCCACCAACGCCACGTTGCCCCACAGACTGTCCAGGAGTTGGCGGATGCTTTAGTCCAGGTCTGGGAGGAGATCCCTCAGGAGACCATCCGCCACCTCATCAGGAGCATGCCCAGGCGTTGTAGGGAGGTCATACAGGCACGTGGAGGCCACACACACTACTGAGCCTAATTTTGACATGTTTTAAGGACATTACATCAAAGTTGGATCAGCCTGTAGTGTGGTTTTCCACTTTAATTTTGAGGGTGACTCCAAATCCAGACCTCCATGGGTTGATAAATTTGATTTCCATTGATAATTTTTGTGTGATTTGTGTGAGTCTTGACTTCTTTCTTATGTCATTCTTGTTGACACCAAAAGTTTTAAAAAGTGTTGATAGGGGAGAGGATGCCGTCGGACCATCATATAATTGGCATATACATTACTCTTACTGAATTTCCACGTGGGCGAGGATATTGGAAATTTAATCAAAGCCTATTGGATGATAACTTGTTTTTAACTAGGACAGAGGAATTTATAACTGATTTTTTCCAACATAAAATAGGTACAGCAAATCCCCTTATTGTATGGGACACTTTTAAATGTGCCTTTAGAGAACATGCAATTCAGTACTCATCTCGAAAACAAAAGCTGTTTTCTTTTAAATCCACAACTTGAATCCCTCCACAGCCTCATAGAGGATCTAGATACATTTTCTAACCTCTTTGGATTACAACCAAATTATGATAAATGTACTATATTACGTATTGGATCACTAACAAATACAATTTTTACATTACCATGTAGTTTACCAATAAAATGGTCTGATGGTGATGTGGATGTGCTCGGAATACATATCCCAAATGAAATAAAAGATCTCACTCCAATATATTTTTAAGATCTTGCTACCATGGAAAGGTAAATACCTGTCTATTTGTGGAAAAATCACCCTGATTAACTCTTTAGGATTATCCCAGTTTACCTATTTGCTTATGGTCATGCCTATGACTAGCGAACAATTTTTTAAATTATATGAGAAAAAAATATTCCATTTTATTTGGAACGGCAAGCCAGACAAAATTAAACGGGCCTATTTATATAATGAATATGAATTCAGAGGATATAAATTATTAAATATTAAAGCTTTAGACCTATCACTAAAAGCTTCAGTCATACAAAAGTTATACTTAAATCCGAACTGGTTCTCTAGCAAATTAGTAAGATTGTCTCACCCAATGTTCAAGAATGGCCTTTTCCCCTTTATTCAGATTACAACCTCTCACTTCAGTTATTTGAAAAGGAAATCATCTCTCAAATATTACTATTTCTGAAACAAGCCATAGAAAGTTGGTTACAATTTCAATTTAATCCTCCAGAAACGACAGAACAAATAATGCAACAAATTTTGTGGTTAAACTCAAATATACTAATTGATAAAAAATTTAATTTTTTGAAAAATGTTTAAAAAATGTATAGTCTTCGTAAATGATATTATAGGTAGGACTGGTGGAGTTATGTCGCACATGCAGCTAACAAAAACATATGGAAATGTCTGCTCTACCCAAAATTACAACCAAATAATCTCAGCATACCACAAAAATGGAAGAGGGAAAGGGGGAAAAAGTAAGGAACTTGTCTGTCGACCCTGCATTAAAGAACATAATTGGTTAAAGAAAATTGTGATAAATAAAAAAGTATACCAGTTTCATTTAAGGACCAAAGGATTGACAGCCGTCCCATATAGATTGCAAAATAGTTGAGAAGAGATTTTTGATGTACCGATTCCATGGCATAGTGTTTATGAACTGATAGGCAAAACGACGCCGGATTCAAAACTTTGAATTTTTCAATAAAAAGGATGTGTATATATAAGTATGTATTTATATGTATGTACAGTATGTGTATGTATGTATATGTATATATATATTGGGGATTGGAAGTGATGCAGACAATTACACTGATGGAAGTTGCAATCTATCTGCAATATTAAAGCTGATCTAATAAAAAGTCCCACCATTATCCAGCAGATGGTGCTGTTTTGCATGTAATGCTGGCATTAATTTGTGTCACAAAACCATATAATATCAGTTAGCGAACAATGTAAACAAAACCATTGCTTCAGAATGCAGCTGTTTCATCCTCTCTCAGTGCTTTCTGTGGCGGAAGGGAAGCCAGAGAAAGCACAGAGTGTAGGCGTCGTTGATCTTATCTGTTTGCAATTGATTGGCTCAGGGTGATGTCACTCACAACACCACAGCACTTACTGAGAGAGCCCACTTAGGACAAGCAGCTTCTGCCCCCTTGGGTGCTGCCATAGAATTACATTGGCAGTGCCCGTCCAATAAGGCTCAAGGTCATTGGCCTTAGATAAATCAACGTTTTTTCTCTGATAACTTTGATTGGACTGAAGTGTGTTAACTTCATTGTTTACCACTTCTAGCTAGCTTAATAGTTATCATGAATCATGTTGACTATCTAATCATTTTCAAACTTAACATTATGAATAGAAATGTAGAGATAAAACATCTCAGTGCTCATCAGCCACTAAACATTGAAATAAGGCCATCCATTAAATTAAAGCAAGCTGGAAGATATGATTCAACTGTGGTTGGTGGTGGATGGAAGCAGTGGCAAGAGAGAGGCTATACGGAAGGGATCGTCAACTAGATTCAGCCGCGGGCCAATTTTCTTCTTGACTGAATGGTTGGGGGGCAGGAACATAATTACAAATCATTTGTAGGCTATAAATTGTCCACAAGAAGCCAAATATATATAATATTTGACTAAAACCTAATCATTTCAAACCTTGCTTACATTTGTATATGATCACGTCTCTCTATTATGTGTGGGAATACTTGGGAACAGATTTCCAAAATTAAAATCACATGGACCTGATTTCTTGTTGTTTTTACAGTTTTTTTTGTCCAACAATAAACTAAAATAAAAATAATAATAACTGCGAAGAGAATTTTGGGGGCCAAATAAAACCACCCACGGTTCAGTTAATTCAGTGAGTGGTCCTGATGAGCCCTTCCCAGCTAGCAACAACAGCAGCATGGCGATAGTTAAAACTTGTAAAATAAAGTTATGTTTATTTCGATGGGTGAGGGAGAAATAACTTGTAGTATTTGTCACCATTTGGATGTCAGCGTGACATGCCAACTAGCTAACGTTACGACAAGCCGGTGCGAATGACCAGTACAACGGTGTTGTATCGAGGTGGTTGCCAACATGAGTTGCTTCCCACCGGACTACTTTATCACATGTCGCCGGCGGTAGCTAACGTGACAATTTGTTCCTTCCCACTTGATTTTATTTACAGTAGGATAGCAGCCTACACAATAAATAACTTGTAATATTGGTTGTAACCAATGATTTACAGTGCCTTCAGAAAGTATTCATATCCCTTGACTTATTCCACATTTTGTTGTGTTACAGCCTGAATTCAAAAAAGTAAAAATTAAAATAAAAAAACATCTACACACAACACCCCATAATGACAAAGTGAAAACATGTTTTTAGCAATTTTTGCAAATGTATTGAAAATGAAATACAGAAATAGCTCATTTACATAAGTATTTGCATCCGAGTCAATACTTTGTAGAAGCACTTTTTCCAGCGATTACAGCTGTGAGTCTTTCTGGGTAAGTCTCTAAGAGCCTTCCACACCTGGATTGTGCAACATTTGCCCATTATTCTTTTCAAAATTCTTCAAGCTCTGTCAAATTGGTTGTTGATCATTGCAAGGTCTTGCCATAGATTGTCAAGTAGATTTAAGTCAAAACTGTTAACTCGGCCACTCAGGAACATTCACTGTCTTCTTGGTAAGCAGCTCCAGTATAGATGTGGCATTGTGTTTTAGGTTATTTTCCTGCTGAAAGGTGAATTAATCTCCTAGTGTCTGGTGGAAAGCAGACTGAACCAGGTTTTCCTCTAGGATTTTGCCTGTGCATTCCGTTTATTATTTTATCCTGAAAAACTCCCCAGTCCTTAATGATTACAAGCATACCCATAACATGATGCAGCCACCACTCTGCTTGAAAATATGGAGAGTGGTACTCAGTAATGTGTTGTATTGGTCCAAACATAACACTTTATAAAGAGGACAAAAAGATAATTGCTTTGCCACATTTTTAGCAGTATTACTTTAGTGCCTTGTTGCAAACAGAATGCATGTTCTTTCTTTTCACTCTGTCAATTAGGTTAGTATTGTGGAGTAACTACAATTTTGCTGATTCATCCTCAGTTTTCTCCTAAATCCCTGAGTGGTTTCCTTCCTCTCCGGCAACTGAGTTAGGAAGGATGCCTGTATTTTTGTTATGACTGGGTGTATTGATACACCATCCAAAAGGGTAATTAATAACTTCACCATGCTCAAACGTATATTCAATGTCTGCTTTTTTTTATCCATCTACCAATAGGTGCCCTTCTTTGCAAGGCATTGGAAAACCTACCTGGTCATTGTGGTTGAATCTGTGTTTGAAAGTCACTGCTCAAATGAGGGACCTTACAGATAAATGTATGTGTAGGGTACAGTAGCGGTCAGTGCCGTTTTTTCACGAGCATGGCCTTATTTATATTACAGCATATTGGATGACTGTCATTCATATTCCATTCACCCAGTTAAATGTAACAGCGATAGGTTTAGGCTACTACATGATACTGGTATTTTCCCTATATCCATCATGAGGTTGCTACAACCTAGACTATGAATGAAAGTTTACAATGTAGGTGCACAGACAGTGACAGATGGACAGACAGTGACACATTCAATACCACCTTGCACACTCTTGCCTGCATCTTACTTTTTAGGGATCCTGAGTGGCGCAGCGGTCTAAGGCACTGCACTGCAGTGCTAGAGGTGTCACTGCAGACCCGGGTTCGATCCCGGGCTGTTTCACAACCAGCTGTGATCGGGAGTCCCATAGGATGGTGCATAATTGTCCCGGTTAGGGGAGGGTTTGGCTGGGGTAGGCCGTCATTGTAAATAAGAATTTGTTCTTAACTGACTAAAGTTTAAAAAAGAAAATAGAAATAGCTGATATTGGATGTAATCATTAGTCCAACAGTTGCAAAAGAGAGTTTCGTTCCATTTGGACAGATTTTATAGTACATCAGTTACTGCCTTTTACCTTGGTTTCACAGAGCCTTGGGCTGCAGTGTCTACGGTTTACCTTGGTATTATTTATTGTTCTTTGCTGATACAAGTATCAAACTATATGACACTGATAGCCACATGTAAATAAATACATGAACACAAGTTTGTGTTAAAATAATTGTCATGGAAACGTATTCCAGTGGGTGTACCAAGCAAGAAGGCAGGAACTGCCGTCTAGGGTCAAAGATAATGTCAGAGGTCAGGGTCAATATTAATAAAATATAACCTCATAGTAAGACAACAGATAATCATCTGCCTACAGTTCATTTGGCTGGACAATAAAACAACTTTGAAGTAATTTTTCTCAGTTTCACTCTATGAACAGTTACTGCTCTTTTGCTTAGTAGAGCAGTATAATCGATGTAAGGACTGACCATCCATGAGATCAACATGATGGGCCTATTGCAACCATTATTGGCCACTGTATTACCGTGAGGTGATCTCTCATTGAACCATCAATATGGGCTAAGATCAACCGCACAGCTGATCTCCGTTGCAACCATAATTGGCCACTGTATTACCACTCTTGTTTCTTTTTGTTGTTGTTGTTTTTTTAATTAAAATTTTAATTTTTTTCTTTTCTTTTTCTTTTTTAGGGGGTAGATCAGCTTTAATATCACAGATCGATTGTAACTTCCATCAATGTAATTGTCTGCATCACTTCCAATCCCCCCATATGTTGTTATTTTCTGCAAAAAATATATATATATATATATATATATATATATATATATATATATATATATATATATATATATATATATATATATACATACACATACATATACACATACATATAAATACATATACATACATATATATACATATCCTTTAAAAAAATATATTTCCCTTTATTACTTTCCAACCCCACCACCCCTTCCCTAATTGGAGTAAACTAGTGAACAACAACGCTTAGGCCTCTACTTCCATTTACATTTTACATTTTAGTCATTTAGCAGACGCTCTTATCCAGAGCGACTTACAGTTAGTGAGTGCATACATTCTTTTGTTACATTTTTCATACTGGCCCCCTGTGGGAATCAAACCCACAACCCTGGCGTTGCAAATGCCATGCTCTACCAACTGAGCTACCTGCCGGCCATTCCCTCCCCTACCCTGGACGACACTGGGCCAATTGTGCGCCGCCCCATGGGTCTCCCGGTCGCGGCCGGCTACGACAGAGCCTGGATTCGAACCAGGATCTCTAGTGGCACAGCTAGCACTGCGATGCAGTGCCTTAGACCACCACATACATTTTATGGACACAGTCAGTCCTACAATAATTCTATTTTGCCTGTTTCCACTCCTGAACTTCCTCTACCCTCAACCTCTCCGATCATTTTCATGATGTCTATCCGGTCTGCTTCTATATGCCATATCTTTCTAACTGTGCTCTTTCACAAAAGCTCTCAACCTATAACCTATAGGTCAGTGTTGACTTAAAACATGCTAAGTGAGCAGACTAAGGACTGATTTATCCATTTCACAATCATTCCGTACAACTCAAATAAAGTATTTCCTTGTTTACCACAACAAATATATACTGTGGCAATTTACCCAACATATTTTCTGAATTGAAAAGGTTTTGTTAGTTTGAATTGAAGCACAGCTGCATCACCTGGCATGGCCAATCTGACTGCAGAGGATATAAGTTATCCCGCATTGTAGTTTTGTTTGTCTTGTTAACATTCAATTATGAGTTTAAAATACTGTATAAAATATGTCTTTGATACAGGCTTTCTGATAATATTCACTGGACCAAATATGTCAGAAAGTAGAGGATGCCATCTTCTGGTTAGAACTAGTATGAGATACAGGATAACAACTCAAAGGCTGCATTTACACTGCCAGACCAATTTAATTGGCCAAAGAGCTGATCTGATTGGTCAAAATACCAATTAGAGGTAAAATATCAGAATTGGGCTACCAGTGTTAAACCTGCCTATACAGCCTGAACACTTGAATCATGTCATTAATTATTGAATGAAAGATTAAGTTTTACAATGAGTTAATTGCATTTCCAGGATATATTTGAGAATATGTTTACATTATTAGTGTACTTTGCATTAACTTTGCAAAGCCTTTAAATTGGATTTAGATAAATAACCGATATGAATTGTCACGACTTCCTACGAAGCTGCCTCCCTTCCTTGTTCGGGCAGGCTTTGGCGTTCGTCGTCACCGGCCTTCTAGCCACTGCCGCTCCATATCTCATCATTCCATTTGTCTTGTCTTGTCAATTACACACACCTGGTTCATATTCCCCATATGTATAAGTGTTCCCTCTGGCCCCTTGTCCTTGTGGGTGATTGTTTCATGTGAAATGAGTGTAGCTCGGTGGAGCTACCTGTACTTTTATTGCCGGGGTATATTTTCCCTGTGTGCCTGTATTTGTTCCAGTGCGCCTGTTTTGCACACTGGACTGTTGACGCTATCCAACGTAACTGTGTACTACAGAATAAACTCTGTATTCTGTGATTTACCCTCCTGCGCCTGACTCCTTCAAATCACTCTCACATTAATATTATGAAACTGAAACGTATTAAAGAGTGACTGAATCGAAAAAGCTACTTCTCTGGTTGGTATGCATCGATATGAGTAAAACATTTATTCTAGTGTCAAAGTACTACAAAGTGAAAATAGGATAATTTTGGTCATAAACAGTATAGTCCAAAACTGAGATTTGCAAGATGATTAGGAAAACAGTATGTCACAAATTAAGGGTATGCCACAGTTTCCTGAGGTTTGGATTATAATTCTGTCAACATACATGCCCCCTCTTGCCCATTAACGCGTGGTGGCAACGCCTAGGTGGAATAGTTATGCACGGAGTAACAGTTTTCCCCAGACAACACAGTGTGGTTATGCCCCCTGCCATGCTGAACACGTATAGTCTGCACAGATTAGCATTGACAGTAGCTTGGTGTGCAACGCACATATTGCTCGGGAAATATTATTGTGAAAATGGGCTTCCATAAAGTTGTTCAATCTTGAGCAGGTGGTCAGGATATGGATTACATCCAACGCTAGCTACTACTTCTGCGGGCTGTCAACCGTCAAACCTGAGACTGTTGTTGGTGAGTGAATGTTGGTTATACTAGCTAGCTACATTATTTGATAATGCTAGCGAGCGAGGCTAGCTATGATACTGTGATGTAACTAGCTAAATGAAAAGGATCTCCCTAACATGTAATTTCATGTAATGTCAGAGAGGAAGATTTGCATTGCTAACGTTAGCAAATATGTTGCTAACAACAGCTTTTTCAGCTGCAAATTGGAGGGATTTCGATTGGCTATCATGCCAGATCTTGTAACCTATTCATTGGCATTTCAGGTTGGATATGATGAAGCCAGCTAGCATTCAATAACGTTTCAACTCAAACTGGCTACCTAAGATCCTTGCTAGCTAACGTTAGCTAGCTAGATATTTAATTTCAAGTGGGATTTGCATATTAGGTAGCTATCAAATAACATTTTATATGCGCCAAATACAACAGGTGTAGTAGACCTTACCGTGAAATTCTTACTTACAAGCCCTTAACCAACAATGCAGTTTTAAGAAAATATTTACTAAAGATCATCGTTGTCGGTGATCAAGCCTGCCACCGCTGTGTCGTCAGCAAACTTAATGATGGTGTTGGAGTTGTGCTTAGCCATACAATTGTGGCTGAACAGGGAGTACAGGAGGGGACTAAGCACTCACCCCTGAGGGGCCTCCTTGTTGAGGATTAGTGTGGCAGATGTGTTTGTGCCTACCCTTACCACCTGGGGGCGGCCCGTCAGGAAGTCCAGGATCCAGTTGCAGAGGGAGGTGTTTAATCCCAAGGTCCTTAGCTTAGTGATGAGCTTTGTGGGCACTATGGTGTTGAACACTGAGATGTAGTCAATGAACAGCATTCTCACATAGGTGTTCCTTTTGTCCAGGTGGGCAGTGTGGAGTGCAATTGAGATTGCGTAATCTGTGGATCCGTTGGGGCGGTATGCGAATTGGAGTGGGTCTAGGGTTTCCGGGATGATGGTGTTGATGTGAGCCATGACCAGCCTTTCAAAGCACTTCGTGGCTACCAACGTCATTTAGGCAGGTTACCTTCACGTTCTTGGGCACAGGGACTATGGTGGTCTGCTTGAAACGTAGGTGTTACAGACTCGGTCAGGGAGAGGTTGAAAATGTCAGTGAAGACACTTGCCATTTGGTCTGCGCATGCTCTGTGTACACGTCCTGGTAATCCATCTGGCCCCGTGGCCTTGTGAATGTTGACCTGTTTAAAGGTCTTGCTCACATCGGCTACGGAGAGCGTGATCACACAGTCGTCTGGAACAGCTGGTGCTCTCATGCATGCTTCAGTGTTGCTTGCCTCGAAGCGAGCATAAAAAGCATTTTGTCCGTCTGGTAGTCTCGTGTCACTGGGCAGCTCGTGGCTGGGTTTTCCTTTGTAGTCCGTAATAGTTTGCAAGCCCTGCCACATCCGACGAGCGTCAGCGCCTGTGTAGTAGGATTCAGTCTTAGTCCTGGTTCGTCTGAGGGCATAGCGGGATTTCTTATAAGCGTCCGGATTAGTGTCCCGCTCCTTGAAAGCAGCAGCTCTAACCTTTAGCTCGGTGTGGATGTTGCCTGTAATCCATGGCTTCTTGTTGGGATATGTATGTAAGGTCACTGTGGGGGGGGACGTCGTTGATGCACTTATTGATGAAGTCGGTGACTGAGGTGGTATACTCCTCAATGCCATTGGATGAATCCCGGAACATATTCCAGTCTGTGCTAGCAAAACAGTCCTGTAGCGTAGCATCTGCGTCATCTGACCACTTCCATATTGAGCGAGTCACTGGTACTTCCTGCTTTAGGTTTTGCTTGTAAGCAGGAATCAGGAGGATATAATTATGATCAGATTTGCCAAATGGAGGGAGAGCTTTGTACGTGTCTCTGTGTGTGGAGTAAAGGTGGTCTAGAGTTTTTTTTCCTCTGATTGCACGTGACATGCTGGTAGAAATTAGGTAAAACGGATTTAAGTTTGCCTGAATTAAAGTCCCCGGCCTCTAGGACCGTCGCTTCTGGATGAGCATTTTCTTGTTTGCTTATGGCCTTAAATAGCTTGTTGAGTGCGGTCTTAGTGCCAGCATCAGTTTGTGGTGGTAAA
This sequence comes from Coregonus clupeaformis, assembly GCF_020615455.1. Classification (NCBI taxonomy): domain Eukaryota; kingdom Metazoa; phylum Chordata; class Actinopteri; order Salmoniformes; family Salmonidae; genus Coregonus; species Coregonus clupeaformis. The sequence goes on from NC_059215.1 coordinate 25,812,799, forward strand.
TAGACAGTTACGAAAAATACAGATGAAAATGATCTTGGTAGACAGTGTGGTCTACAGCTTATCATGAGGTACTCTACCTCAGGCGAGCAATACCTCAAGACTTCCTTAATATTAGACATCGCACACCAGCTGTTATTGACAAATAGACACACACCACCACCCCTCAACTTACCGGAGGTAGCTGTTCTGTCTTGCCGATGCACGGAAAATCCAGCCAACTGTATATTATCTGTGTCGTCGTTCAGCCACGATTCTGTGAAACTTCCTGTTGGAAGGATAGTCTCGAACGGAGCTCATCCAGTTTATTCTCTAGTGATTGCATGTCGGCCAATAGAACGCATGGTAGAGGTGTGTTTTACCCACTCTCCAACGAATTCTGACAAGGCACCTGGATCTGCGCCCCCTTTTCTTCATTGGAATGACGAGGATTTGGGCCTGGTTCGGGAGCAACAGTATATCCTTTGCGTCAGACTCATTAAAGAAAAATGATTAGTCCAGTTCGAGGTGAGTAATCGCTGTTCTGATATCCAGAAGCTCTTTTCGGTCATAAGAGACGGTAGTAGAACCATTATGTACAAAATCAGTTACAAACAATGTACAAAAAAGTTACAAACAATGCGGAAAAACCAACAAAATAGCACAATTGGTTAGGAGCACGTAAAACGGCAGCCATCCGCTCCGGCGCCGGCCCCATTCCCACTGTCTTCTTCTCTGGGATAGTAGCTGGGTCAAGTCTGTAAGTCAGGCTCTTTCATGACCAGTATCTGTGACAAGAAGAGCCTGGAACTGATCTACACTGCCATGCCCATCAGGCACTGGCAAACACCTCGGGAGGGACAAAAGGTGATTACTAATAAGACAGTACATCACAAGTGTTTAGTAACACTAAAACTGCTAAATGACTAAAATGTAAATGTAATATCAGAATCACCTTTATTCACCAAATACAATGCTTTTAGTTTTTGAAATATTTAGGACTAACTTATTCCTTTCCACCCATTCTGAAACTAACTGCAGCTCTTTGTTAAGTGTTGCAGTGATTTCAGTCGCTGTACAGTGGCTTGCGAAAGTATTCACCCCCCTTGGCATTTGTCCTATTTTGTTGCTTTACAACCTGGAATTAAAATGGATTTTTGGGGGGTTTGTATTATTTGATTTACACAACATGCCTATCACTTTGAAGATGCAAAATATTTTTTATTGTGAAACAAACAAGAAATAAGACAAATAAACTGAACACTTGAGCGTTCATAACTATAAATAAATAAAAAATAAAGTCAATGAAGGACTTTCTGGTCTCTTCAAAGGTGGTTCGGCATGTCTTCCTGCCAATCTTGTAGACTGGTGTTGGGGGGACCACTGGCAGAAGTCCTAAAGCGATGTCACCTTGTGTATCTGGAGAGAAGAATGTTTAGTGAATAACTTGATTGTTTCAGGCAAAAAATGAATGAGCATCTGAGGCACCATCAACAAGGTCATTTCCAACTATACCTGCACTTCAAAGATCTTGAGCCTGCTTCTCTCAGCTGGCGAAGCAAAGTTTTGTCCTTGAAGACCGCGATCCAGTTCTCAGTGAGTTTCCCCGAACAGTCCAGGTTTAAAATGGAGAAGTCCTGAGCAATCTGTAGTAAAGCAGACAAACAATTACTTTTCCATTGCAGTTAATCATTAGTCTGGCTAACACCTAACTCTCAAAGTCCTCCTGACCTCAGTCTGGAATGGCTCTTTGATGTTGTCGGCACAATGCGTCAATAATGAAGGGGGCTGTGCTTTTACTGGTTGGCTCTCCTCTGTATCTCTCATTCAAACACCCACACGCACAGCCACACTCAGCCCCCAAGCACCGCCCCCTTCTACTACAATGGTTGGATTTTCAAATCCAAACAATGAGCTCTCAACCCAAGGAATTCTTATTTTTTGAGAGAACCAATCAAACCCTGTCTCAAAAAAATATTGCATTAACAAACAGCCTCCTTTCCAGACCAGCGTGGTCCCGGCCAGGGGTGCAACTTTGGTTTCAGAAGTGGGGGGGGACATCATCATTTTTTATATACATTACCAGTCAAACGTTGTAGAATAATAGTGAAGACATCAACACTAAGAAATAACACATATGGAATCATGCAGTAACCAAAAAAGTGTTAAACAAACCAAAAATATATTTGAGATTTGAGATTCTTCAAAGTAGCCACCCTTTGCATTGATGACAGCTTTGCTCACTCTTTGGCATTCTCTCAACCAGCTTCATGAGGAATGCTTTTCCAACAGTCTTGAAGGAGTTCCCACATATGCTGAGCACTTGTTGGCTGCTTTTCCTCCACTCTGCGGTCCAACTCATCCCAAACCATCTCAATTGGGTTGAGGTCGGGTGATTGTGGAGGCCAGGTCATCTGATGCAGCACTCAATCACTCTCCTTCTTGGTCAAATAGCCCTTACACAGCCTGGAGGTGTGTTTTGGGTCATTGTCCTGTTGAAAAACAAATGATTGTCCCAATAAGTGCAAACCAGATGGGATGGCGTATCGCTGCTGAATGCTGTGGTAGCCATGCTGGTTAAGTGTGCCTTGAATTCTAAATAAATCACAGACAGTGTCACCAGCAAAGCACCCCCACACCATCACACCTCCTCCTCCATTCTTCATGGTGGGAACCACACATGCAGAGATCATCCATTCACCTACTCTGCGTCTCACAAAGACATGGCGGTTGGAACCAAAAATCTCAAATTTGGACTCATCAGACCAAAGGACAGATTTCCACCGGTCTAATGTCCATTGCTTGTGTTTGTTGGCCCAAGCAAGTCTCTTATTCTTATCCTTTAGTAGTGGTTTCTTTGCAGCAATTCGACCATGAAGGCCTGATTCACGCAGTCTCCTCTGAACAGTCGATGTTAAGATGTGTCTGTTACTTGAACTCTGTGAAGCATTTATTTGGGATGCAATCTGAGGTGCAGTTAACACTCGGTCTTTCTTTCCTGTGGCGGTCATCATGAGAGCCAGTTTCATCATAGCGCTTGATGGTTTTTGCGACTGCACTTGATGAAACTTTCAAAGTTCTTGACATTTTCCAGATTGACTGCCCTTCTTGTCTTAAAGTAATGATGGACTGTCATTTCTCTTTGCTTATTTGGGCTGTTCTTGCCTTAATATGGGCTTAGTCTTTTACCAAATAGGGCTATCTTCTGTATACCACCCCTACCTTGTCACAACACAACTGATTGGCTCAAACGCATTAAGAAGGAAAGAAATTCCACAAATTAACTTTTAACAAGGCACACCTGTTATTTGAAATGCATTCCAGGTGACTACCTAATGAAGCTGGTTGAGAAAATGCCAAGAGTGTGCAAAGCTGTCATCAAGGCAAAGGGTGGTTATTTAGAAGAATCTCAAATATATAATATATTTTGATTTGTTTAACACTTCTTAGGTTACTACATGATTCCATATGTGTTATTTCATAGTTTTGATGTCTTCACTATTATTACATTTTACATTTTAGTCATTTAGCAGACGCTCTTATCCAGAGCGACTTACAGTTAGTGAGTGCACACATTATTAATTAATTTATTTATTTTTTCATACTGGCCCCCCGTGGGAATCGAACCCACAACCCTGGCGTTGCAAACGCCATGCTCTACCAACTGAGCTACATCCCTGCCGGCCATTCCCTCCCCTACCCTGGACGACGCTGGGCCAATTGTGCGCCGCCCCATGGGTCTCCCGGTCGCGGCCGGCTACGACAGAGCCTGGATTCGAACCAGGATCTCTAGTGGCACAGCTAGCACTGCGATGCAGTGCCTTAGACCACTGCGTAGAAAATAGTAAAAATAAAGAAAAACCTTTGAATGAGTAGGTGTGTCCAAACGTTTGGCTGGTACTGTATATATATATATTATTTTTTTATTGTCGCATTAACACTCCAAACAGCCTACCCGACCACTCCTTTTAACAATCTGTTTTCAAAATACACAACAAATCTTTCAACATGTACCTGGCTAGACCCGGCTACTGCTCAAGCTTGGTGTGTCGCTTGGTGTGTCCACAGTCCCAAGTATTCATGTGTGTGTCCCGAGGACCTCCCCTCGTGTATAAAAAAGGTATTTAATATTCTTCTTTAACTTCAGGCTATAGTCGAGTCATCCAAAAGCAAGAGTGTTTCCTGGTCTATTTCCTCTGCTGCAAAAGAGAAAGGGGGTACCTAGTCAGTTACACAACTGAATGCAGTCAACCAAAATGTCTTCCGCAGAATTCTTTGACCTTTATGGCTTGGGGATTTGTACCAGCGACCATTCGGTTACTGGCCCAACACTCTTAACCGCTAGGGATGAATTTTTAGGGATCGTTTCACCCACATTTCTAAATTATATACTTTGAGGAGGGAAGGGTTGATAAGACAAGGGAGTGAGGAAAGAGCTAAATGAATAGGGGCGGCAGTAGCTTCGAGGTTAGAAAGGCAGGCTGATTACTGGCGGGTTATCGGTTCGAACCCCTAGCTGCCTGTGGGGAAATCTGCAGGGAGTGATCCGGCAGCCAAAGGGTTCCCAGCTACAATATCTCTGTATACTACCGACTGCTGTTGTGCCCTTGAGCAAGGCACTTTACCCCTAAGTGACCATGAACTGCTCCCAGCCTGTGATGTGTGTTGGAATCCTGTGATGTGTCAGTTGGAATCCTGAGGCGGACCGAGCGTTCCTGGATTTGAAGAGGCGATTCACCAACGCACCGATTCTCTCTCAACCTGACACGGCCCATCAGTTCATCGTTGAAGTGGATGCGTCTGATGTGGGGGTTGGCGCCATCCTGTCCCAGCGATGCTCCACTGACGGGAAACTCCATCCCTGCGCCTTCTACTCTCGTCGTCTTTCGTCTGCGGAGAGGAACTACGATGTGGGTAACCGGGAGCTTCTCGCGGTGAAGCTTGCCTTGGAGGAGTGGCGCCACTGGTTGGAGGGGGCGGAGCAACCGTTTATTGTCTGGACCGACCACAAGAATCTTGCTTACGTGCAATCGGCTAGACGTCTCAACTCCCGTCAGGCCAGGTGGACTTTGTTTTTCGGACGCTTTAATTTTTCCCTGACGTTCCGACCTGGGTCTAAGAACGGCAAGGCGGACGCCTTGTCCCGGATGTTCTCCAAGACGGAGGAGAGTGGGGCCAAGACCGAGACGATTCTTCCCCGGAACTGTGTCGTGGGAGCAGTTATGTGGAGGATTGAGGAGGAGGTTATGGCGGCCCTTCGGACGCAGCCCGGTCCCGGTAACGGTCCACCCGGTCATTTGTTTGTGTCTGAGTCGGTTCGTTCTGCTGTCCTCCAATGGTCCCACGCCAGCAAGATGGCTTGTCACCCTGGCGTGGCTCGGACGATGGCGTTACTTCGCAGACGATTTTGGTGGCCTGCCATGGGAGAAGATACTCGGAGGTTTGTTGCTGCCTGTCCAGTGTGTGCGCAGAATAAGAGTGCCAACCGGCCCAGCTCTGGACTACTTCACCCCCTCCCTATTCCCCGGCGACCATGGTCGCATCTGGCCCTGGACTTTGTCACTGGGTTGCCCTCTTCTGAGGGGAACACGGTCATTCTGACTATCGTGGACAGATTCAGCAAGTTCGCCCACTTTGTGCCCATTTCCAAGCTTCCCTCGGCCTCTGAGACATCCGAGATCCTGGTTAGGGAGGTTTTCTGGGTCCACGGGTTGCCCAGTGACATAGTTTCCGACCGTGGTCCTCAGTTTACCTCTGCTGTCTGGAAGTCTTTCTGTTTGGCCATTGGAGCTACAGTCAGTCTCACATCTGGGTTTCACCCCCAATCTAATGGTCAGGCGGAGAGAGCCAACCAGAAGATGGAATCCACGCTACGCTGCCTTGTCTCCTCCAACCCCACCTCCTGGGTCTCTCAGTTGCCTTGGGTTGAGTATGCCCACAATACTCTCCCTACATCTGCCACTGGGATGTCTCCCTTCCAGTGCCTGTATGGCTACCAACCTCCCTTGTTTCCTTCTCAGGAGAAGGATCTCTCAGTGCCCTCTGTTCAGGCCCACATTCGTCGTTGCCACCGGACCTGGCATCGGGCCAGAAAGGCCCTCCTTAGAGTTTCTGACCGGTATCAGCTCCAGGCGAATCGTCGCCGGATTCCCGCCCCCCACCTATACCATCGGAGATAGGGTCTGGTTGGCCACACGGGATCTTCCTCTGCGGACTGAGTCTAAGAAACTGTCACCGAAGTTCATTGGTCCGTTTGTGGTGGAGAAAGTGATCAATCCTGTTGCGGTTCGACTCAAGTTACCTAGAACGCTCAGAGTCCATCCCACCTTTCATGTCTCCTGCCTCAAGCCTGTTCTCCTCAGTCCTCTGTTACCCCCTCCGCCTCCTCCTCCTCCCCCTCGGATGATCGGAGGTGGTCCTGCCTACACGGTGCGCCGCATTATGGATTCCAGACGGCGGGGCCGGGGTTTCCAGTATCTCGTGGACTGGGAGGGGTATGGTCCTGAAGAGAGGAGTTGGATTCCTCGGTGCCAGATCCTTAATGCTGACCTCCTTCGTGACTTCTACCGCCTCCATCCTGGCGCTCCGGGTAGTCCGCCTGGTGGCGTTCGTCGGAGGGGGGGTACTGTCATGAACCCTGCATCCTGAGTCGGTTCCTGCCTGTGTTGCCATTTTTCTGCTCGGAATCTCCAGTTTCCTGAGGGTTCGTGAACGCTCCCGGTCTGGTTGCCGGGCGACGTTGCTAGGCGGGAGATCTCCCGATTAACCGCACCTGCATCTCATCAGCGGTCTGCACAACTGGTCCTGATCATCACCCTTCTTAAGCCCTGACCTGACATCCATTCCCTGCCGGATCGTTAGCCATGAACAGTATGCTTGTCAGTGTATCAGCCTTGGAGTTTCTAGCGTTAGTTTTGTTGTTTTGCACCTTGTTGGCTTGCCGTGTACTTACCTCCGTTTTGTTTCTATCTGCAGTCAATTCCCCGGAACCTTCACCCAACCCCTGCCTGGTTGTCGGCGGCTGCCGAGCCATTCTTGGAACTGCCACTGCACCTCCACCAACTCATCTCCGCCGCCCACTCTGTCCCCTGGATTATTCTGCATCGTTTTTTGAATCTGTTAAATAAATACTCACCTTCGTTTCAACTCACCTTGTCCTGGTCTGCTTCTGGGTTCTGGCTTAGTAAACCGTGACAGATGGAGAATAAGTAAAATCTAGCTATGGTAACTTAGCTAGCCAGCTAACTTAGCTAACGTTAACTAACGAGTGAAACCATGTCTGACACAGTCCAGAATAGTTTTTAGACATTTTTGCAAATGAATAAAAAACTGAAATCCCTTATTTACATAAGTATTCAGACCCTTTGCTATGAGACTCGAAATTGAGCTCAGGTGCATCCTGTTTCCATTGATGATCCTTGAGATCTTTCTACAACTTGATTGGAGTCCACCTGTGGTAAATTCAATTGATTGGACATGATTTGGAAAGTCACACACCTGTCTATATAAGGTCCCACAGTTGACAGTGCATGTCAGAGCAAAAAACAAGCCATGAGGTCGAAGGAATTGTCCATAGAGCTCCAAGACAGGATTGTGTCGAGACACAGATCTGGGGAAGGGTATTAAAAAATATCTGCAGCATTGAAGGTCCCCAAGAACACAGTGGCCTCCATCATTCTTAAATGGAAGAAGTTTGGAACCACCAAGACTCTTCCTAGAGCTGGCCGCCCGGCCAAACTGAGCAATCGGGGGAGAAGGGCCTTGGTAAGGGAGGTGACCAAGAACCCGATGGTCACTCTGACAGCGTTCCAGAGTTTGTCTGTGGAGATGGGACAACCTTCCAGAAGGACAACTATCTCTGTAGCACTCCACCAATCCGACCTTTATGGTAGAGTGGCCAGACGGAAGCCACTCCTCAGTAAAAGGCACATGACAGCCCGCTTGGAGTTTGCCAAAAGGCACCTAAAGCACTCTGACTATGAGAAACAAGATTCTCTGGTCTGATGAAACCAAGATTGAATGCCTGAATGCCAAGCATCACGTCTGGAGGAAACCTGGCACCATCCCTACAGTGAAACATGATGGTGTTAGCATCATGCTGTGGGGATGTTTTTCAGCTGCAGGGACTGGGAGACTAGTCAGGATCGAGGGAAAGATGAACGGAGCACAGTACATAAAGATCCTTGATGAAAACCTGCTCCAGAGCTCTCAGGCCCTCAGACTGGGGCGAAGGTTCACCTTCCAACAGGAAAATGACCCTAAGCACAGAGCCAAGACAACGCAGAAGTAGCTTCGGGACAAGTCTCTGATTGTCCTTGAGTGGCCCAGCCAGAGCCCGGACTTGAACCCGATCGAACATCTCTGGAGAGACCTGAAAATAGCTGTGCAGCGACGCTCCCAATCCAACTTGACAGAGCTTGAGAGGATCTGCAGAGAAGAATGGTAGAAACTCCCCAAATACAGGTGTGCCAAGCTTGTAGCATCATACCCAAGAGGACTTGAGGCTGTAATCGCTGCCAAAGGTGCTTCAACAAAGCACTGAGTAAAGGGTTTGAATAGTCATGTAAATGTGATATTTCAGTTTTTTTATTTTTAATACATTTGCAAAAATATCTAAAAACCTGTTTTTGATATGTCATTATTGGGTATTGTGTGTAGATTGATGAGGGGAAAAAAACAATTTCAGAAATTTCAGAATAAGGCTGTGCCGTAACAAAATGTGGAGAAAGTCAAGGGGTCTGAATACTTTCCGAATGCACTGTAGCTATATTCCGCGACAAGACTCCAGTAAGCCATTATCACAAGCATGGTCGCGAGTCTAACTTTAGCTAGCTAGCTAGTAAACGTTACCACAGATATTAGCAAAGGAAATTGCTAGCTAGCGGTCGTTAGCTAACGCTCAAGCTAACATTAGCTAGCTACCTAATTATGATAGGACAACCTATTTAACCTGAATGACCATCAAATTCATAATTTTTTTCTGTCTGTCAAAACACCCTTAGTTTGTCGAAATAACGTTAGCTGTTTTCCACTCAGTCAGTCACTAAGTTGCACTAGAAGACTTGTAAGTTGGCACGTCTTGACACTTGCTCATGTTCTGGTGGACTTCACGCGCTGGTGGCGGGAGAATTAAGCCACTGGCTGGGTCAAATATCCATAATGTATTGTTTAGTGTTGTGTTGTGTAGTGGCTTTGCTGGCATCCATCGAAAAAAATTGGTTGAGTTTGCCCAACCAAGATTTACATGCTACAATCGGCACTGCCAAATACTTTAAGGATTTTGTCATTGGCAAGATTAGCAAATTTAGGCATGACATGCCAGCAACAAACACTGACACTAGTGTTGAAGAGGTGAAAAAATTATTTTTGTCTATCAACAATGACAAGCCACAGGGGTTTGACAACTTGGATGGAAAATGACTGAGGATAATAGTGGATGATATTGCCATTCCTATTTGCCATATCTTCAATTTAAGCCTACTAGAAAGTGTGTGCCCTCAGGCCTGGATGGAAGCAAAAGTAATTCCCCTACCTAAGAATAGTCCCGTGTAGCTCAGTTGGTAGAGCATGGCGTTTGCAACGCCAGGGTTGTGGGTTCGATACCCATGGGGGGCCAGTATGAAAATGTATGCACTCACTAACTGTAAGTCGCTCTGGATAAGAGCGTCTGCTAAATGACAAAAGCAATTTTTTAGTAAAGCCCTTTTCACTGGCTCAAATAGCCGACCAATCAGCCTGTTACCAACCCTTAGTAAACTCTTGACCAGATTGACTGATTGAATTTATTAGACAATTTTTTAAAATACATACATAAGGGTGCTCCAGCCGGTGACGCCTCCACATACAATTTAAGAAAATCATCAAGGATAACACAATTAAGCTTAAAAGCTTATTTCCATTGTGGTCTTTTTGAAGAGGGAGGGGGGAAGGGGGATGCAGCAAGGTTAGGAGGCAATTGTAGCGGCAATAAACAATGACAGACAAAATTGTTGTTTGTTACATAACATGAGATAATTAGTACAGTTCCCTTTCCTAATAACCAACTATGGACAGGTACATCTCCCTTGTCTCACATACCCTTAACATATAAAACAATCAATCCCTAATATATACAAGACAATCACAATATGATAAACAACAGGCACCAAAAGGTAGATCATATGCTATCCCGGGCATTACCTTCTCAGCCACGTACTATAATTTACGACTCACTTTTGCGACATGCTATTATTTAGCCATTCTTTCAGTGAGAACTTGAAACTACCTATGGAGGTTATACATTTCAAATTCTTCGGAAGACTATTCCAAAGAATGGCAGCTGAGTATAAAAAAGTGTACAGTGGGGAAAAAAGTATTTAGTCAGCCACCAATTGTGCAAGTTCTCCCACTTAAAAAGATGAGAGAGGCCTGTAATTTTCATCATAGGTACACGTCAACTATGACTGACAAAATGAGCATTTTTTTCCCAGAAAATCACATTGTAGGATTATTAATGAATTTATTTGCAGATTATGGTGGAAAATAAGTATTTGGTCAATAACAAAAGTTTCTCAATACTTTGTTATATACCCTTTGTTGGCAATGACACAGGTCAAACGTTTTCTGTAAGTCTTCACAAGGTTTTCACACACTGTTGCTGGTATTTTGGCCCATTCCTCCATGCAGATCTCCTCTAGAGCAGTGATGTTTTGGGGCTGTCGCTGGGCAACACGGACTTTCAACTCCCTCCAAAGATTTTCTATGGGGTTGAGATCTGGAGACTGGCTAGGCCACTCCAGGACCTTGAAATGCTTCTTACGAAGCCACTTCGTTGCCCGGGCGGTGTGTTTGGGATCATTGTCATGCTGAAAGACCCAGCCACGTTTCATCTTCAATGCCCTTGCTGATGGAAGGAGGTTTTCACTCAAAATCTCACGATACATGGCCCCATTCATTCTTTCCTTTACACGGATCAGTCATCCTGGTCCCTTTGCAGAAAAACAGCCCCAAAGCATGATGTTTCCACCCCCATGCTTCACAGTAGGTATGGTGTTCTTTGGATGCAACTCAGCATTCATTCGTTTAATTTTTTGCTTAACCATGTATTAGATCGTAGGTAGGTAGTTAGCCGTAGTTAGGTATTGTATTTATTATAGGTTAGTATTGTTGTTATTGTAGGTTTCCGTAGGTAATTGTAGGTTAGTATCGAAGCACGAGGCTAGCTAGCTAGCGGGTAGCTACTGGTAACGATTAGCAACGCTGGAGAGCTGGTTCCAATGTTAATGTAGTGCTAGCCAACGTTTAATTTTTTTGCTGCGTTATGCGTTATGAAAGGAACTAGACACGGACTTGAATTATCTGTTTAGTGTGCTAACACACTCTTGGCAGTTTGTTGTAACCAAGTATTGATGCTAAATTGTGTGTTAATGGATGCTAGCTTGCAAGTTAGCTACGGCGTCATAGCTAGGCATCGTGGGTTGTTGTGTGTAGTTACTGTGTCTTGGCAGTGCCGGCTGTAGCACGAAGCGAGCTACCTAGCCGTTTTTTCGAACAGAGTCAGAGTCAACACAATAGCCATTGTGTGCCGGGTGTAGCACGAAGCTAGCTAGCTAGCCGTTCTTCAAACAAAGTCAACACAGTGGCCATTGCTAGCTACCCAACACGACCAGCTAACTGTACGGTAGTAGCTAAATACAATATACTTGTCCTAGCTAGCCAACGTCTAATCATTGCTGCGTCATGAAAGGAACTTGACACAGACACGAATTATCTGTTTAGTGTGTTATCACACTATTGGTGGTTTGTTGTGACCAAGTGTTGGTGCTAAACGGTGTGTTATTGTTATTGGATGCTAGCTTGCTAGTTAGCTATGGTGTCATAGTTGGCTAGCTGAATAAAGTGGGTTGAGTCTATTCCTTTAAACATTGAACCGCTGTGGTTCACAACAATTCTGATTTCTAAAGGCGGAAGTTGGGAGAGTTTTTGTTCGGGTGGTTCAGTGAAACAATTTTAGTTTCTGAGGTAGACGTTTTTTGGTGAGGGAGGCCCTGCTCTCTCCGCTCCCAGATGCTTAGCTCATTTCATTCCGATCTCCTCTGCATTTTTGTAGCCATTTGCTACAGCCTGTCAACTATGCCTCTGCCTATCCCTGTTCTCTCCTCTCTGCACAGGCTACACAAACGCACCACACCGCGTGGCTGCTGCCTCTCTAACCTGGTGGTCCCTGCACGCACCACCCACGTGGAGTTCCAGGTCGCAGGCAGCCTCTGGAACTGCCGTTCTGCTGCCAACAAAGCTGACTTCATCCCAGCCTATGCCAACCTCCAGTCCCTCGACTTCCTGGCGCTGACGGAAACATGGATCACCACTGAAAACACTGCTACTCCTACTGCTCTCTCCTCGTCTGACCATGTGTTCTCGCATACCCCGAGAGCATCTGGTCAGAGGGGTGGTGGTACAGGAATCCTCATCTCTCCCAAGTGGACATTCTCAATTTTTCCCCTAACCCATCTGTCTATCTCCTCATTTGAATTCCATGCTGTCACAGTCACAAGCCCATTTAAGCTTAATATCCTTGTCATCTATCGCCCTCCAGGTTCCCTTGGAGAGTTCATCAATGAGCTTGACGCCTTGATAAGTTCCTTCCCTGAGGATGGCTCACCCCTCACAGTTTTGGGGGATTTCAACCTCCCTATGTCCACATTTGACTCATTTCTCTCTGCCTCCTTCTTTCCACTCCTCTCCTCTTTTGACCTCACCCTCTCACCGTCCCCCTACTCACAAGGCAGGCAATACGCTTGACCTCATCTTCACTAGATGCTGCTCCTCTACTAATCTCACTGCAACTCCCCTCCATGTCTCCGACCACTACTTTGTTTCCTTTTCTCTCTCGCTCTCCTCCCACACTACTCACTCTGCCCCTACACAGATGGTAATGCGCCGCCGCAACCTTCGCTCTCTCTCTCCCACTACTCTCTCCTCTTCCATCCTATCATCTCTTCCCTCTGCTCAATCCTTCTCCCTCCAATCTCCTGATTCTGCCTCCTCAACCCTCCTCTCCTCCCTTTCTGCATCCTTTGACTCTCTGTGTCCCCTATCCTCCCGGCCGGCTCGGTCCTCCCCTCCAGCTCCGTGGCTTGATGACTCATTGCGAGCTCACAGAACAGAGCTCCGGGCAGCGGAGCGGAAATGGAAGAAAACTAAACTCCCTGCCGACCTGGCATCTTTTCACTCCCTCCTCTCTACATTTTCTTCATCTGTTTCTGCTGCTAAGGCCACCTTCTACCACTCTAAATTCCAAGCATCTGCCTCTAACCCTAGGAAGCTCTTTGCCACATTTTCCTCCCTCCTGAATCCCCCCCCCCTCCTCTCTCTCTGTGGATGACTTCGTCAACCACTTTGAAAAGAAGGTTGACGACATCCGATCCTCATTTGTTAAGTCTAATGACACTGCTGGTCCTGCTCACACTGCCCTACCCTATGCTTTGACTTCTTTCTCCCCTCTCTCTCCAGATAAAATCCTGCGACTTGTGACTGCAGGCCGCCCAACAACCTGCCCGCTTGACCCCATCCCCTCCTCCCTTCTCCAGACCATCTCCGGTGACCTTCTCCCCTACCTCACCTCGCTGATCAACTCATCCTTGACCGCTGGCCATGTCCCTTCCGTCTTCAAGAGAGCGAGAGTTGCTCCCCTTCTCAAAAAAACCAACACTCGACCCCACTGATGTCAACAACTACAGACCAGTATCCCTTCTTTCTTTTCTTTCCAAAACTATTGAGCGTGCCGTCTTTAGCCAACTCTCTTGCTATCTCTCTCAGAATGACCTTCTTGATCCAAACCAATCAGGTTTCAGGACTGGTCATTCAACTGAGACTGCTCTTCTCTGTGTCACGGAGACTCTCCGCACTGCTAAAGCTAACTCTCTCTCCTCTGCTCTTGTCCTTCTAGACCTGTCTGCTGCCTTTGATACTGTGAACCATCAGATCCTCCTCTCCACCCTCTCCGAGCTGGGCATCTCCGGCGCGGCTCACTCCTGGATTGCGTCCTACCTGACCGGTCGCTCCTACCAAGTGGCGTGGCGAGAAGCTGTCTCCGCACCACGTGCTCTCACCACTGGTGTCCCCCAGGGCTCAGTTCTAGGCCCTCTCCTTTTCTCCCTATACACCAAGTCACTTGGCTCTGTCATATCCTCACATGGCCTTTCCTATCATTGCTACGCTGACGATACACAACTAATCTTCTCCTTTCCCCCTTCTGATAACCAGGTGGCGAATCGCATCTCTGCATGTCTGGGAGACATATCAGTATGGATGACGGATCACCACCTCAAGCTGAACCCTGGCAAGACGGAGCTGCTCTTCCTCCCGGGGAAGGACTGCCCGTTCCATGATCTCGCCATCACGGTTGACAACTCCGCTGTGTCCTCCTCCCAGAGTGCGAAGAGCCTAGGCGTGACCCTGGACAACACCCTGTCGTTCTCCGCCAACATCAAGGCGGTGACCCGCTCCTGCAGGTTCATGCTCTACAACATTCGGAGAGTACGACCCTGCCTTACACAGGAAGCGGCACAGGTCCTAATCCAGGCACTTGTCATCTCCCGTCTGGACTACTGCAACTCGCTGTTGGCTGGCCTCCCTGCCTGTGCCATTAAACCCCTACAACTCATCCAGAATGCCGCAGCCCGTCTGGTGTTCAACCTTCCCAAGTTCTCTCACGTCACCCCCCTCCTCCGCACACTCCACTGGCTTCCAGTTGAAGCTCGCATCCGCTACAAGACCATGGTGCTTGCCTATGGAGCAGTGAGGGGAACGGCACCTCTGTACCTTCAGGCTCTGATCAGTCCCTACACCCAAACGAGGGCATTGCGTTCATCCACCTCTGGCCTGCTGGCTCCCTTCCTCTGCGGAAGCATAGCTCCCGCTCAGCCCAGTCAAAACTGTTCGCTGCTCTGGCACCCCAATGGTGGAACAAGCTCCCTCACGACGCCAGGACAGCGGAGTCACTCACCACCTTCCGGAGACATTTGAAACCCCACCTCTTTAAGGAATACCTGGGATAGGATAAAGTGTTCCTTCTAACCCCCCCAAATTGTAAAGTGGTTATCCCACTGGCTATAGGGTGAACGCACCAATTTGTGAGTCGCTCTGGCTAAGAGCGTCTGCTAAATGACGTTAATGTGCCCTTGAGCAAGGCACTTAACCCTAATTGCTCCTGTAAGTCGCTCTGGATAAGAGCGTCTGCTAAATGACTAAAATGTAAAAAAATGTAAATGTAATGTTTGTCCTCCAAACACGACGAGTTGAGCTTTTACCAAAAAGTTCTATTTTGGTTTCATCTGACCATATGACATTCTCCCAATCCTCTTCTGGATCATCCAAATGCACTCTAGCAAACTTCAGACGGGTTTGGACATGTACTGGCTTAAGCAGGGGGACACATCTGGCACTGTAGGATTTGAGTCCCTGGCGGCGTAGTGTGTTACTGATGGTAGGCTTTGTTACTTTGGTCCCAGCTCTCTGCAGGTCATTCACTAGGTCCCCCCGTGTGGTTCTGGGATTTTTGCTCACTGTTCTTGTGATCATTTTGACCCCACGGGGTGAGATGTTGCGTGTACCTATGATGAAAATTACAGGCCTCTCTCATCTTTTTAAGTGGGAGAACTTGCACAATTGGTGGCTGACTAAATACTTTTTCCCCCACTGTATTTCCCCATACCACTTTTAAATCGAAAAGGAACAACGTCAGTTTCACTCCTAGTGGAATAGTTATGGTTATCCCGTACCAAGTTAAAGTAGTTACACAGGTACCTGGGGACCCTACCGTGGACAATCTTATGTACAGTGGGGGAAAAAAGTATTTAGTCAGCCACCAATTGTGCAAGTTCTCCCACTTAAAAAGATGAGAGAGGCCTGTCATTTTCATCATAGGTACACGTCAACTATGACAGACAAAATGAGAAAAAACAATCCAGAAAATCACATTGTAGGATTTTTTATGAATTTATTTGCAAATTATGGTGGAAAGTAAGTATTTGGTCACCTACAAACAAACAAGATTTCTGGCTCTCACAGACCTGTAACTTCTTCTTTAAGAGGCTCCTCTGTCCTCCACTCGTTACCTGTATTAATGGCACCTGTTTGAACTTGTTATCAGTATAAAAGACACCTGTCCACAACCTCAAACAGTCACACTCCAAACTCCACTATGGCCAAGACCAAAGAGCTGTCAAAGGACAGCAGAAACAAAATTGTAGACCTGCACCAGGCTGGGAAGACTGAATCTGCAATAGGTAAGCAGCTTGGTTTGAAGAAATCAACTGTGGGAGCAATTATTAGGAAATGGAAGACATACAAGACCACTGATAATCTCCCTCGATCTGGGGCTCCACGCAAGATCTCACCCCGTGGGGTCAAAATGATCACAAGAACGGTGAGCAAAAATCCCAGAACCACACGGGGGGACCTAGTGAATGACCTGCAGAGAGCTGGGACCAAAGTAACAAAGCCTACCATCAGTAACACACTACGCCGCCAGGGACTCAAATCCTTCAGTGCCAGATGTGTCCCCCTGCTTAAGCCAGTACATGTTCAGGCCCGTCTGAAGTTTGCTAAAATGCATTTGGATGATCCAGAAGAGGATTGGGAGAATGTCATATGGTCAGATGAAACCAAAATAGATATTTTTGGTAAAAACTCAACTCGTCGTGTTTGGAGGACAAAGAATGCTGAGTTGCATCCAAAGAACACCATACCTACTGTGAAGCATGGGGGTGGAAACATCATGCTTTGGGGCTGTTTTTCTGCAAAGGGACCAGGACGACTGATCCGTGTAAAGGAAAGAATGAATGGGGCCATGTATCATGAGATTTTGAGTGAAAACCTCCTTCCATCAGCAAGGTCATTGAAGATGAAACGTGGCTGGGTCTTTCAGCATGACAATGATCCCAAACACACCGCCCGGGCAACGAAGGAGTGGCTTCGTAAGAAGCATTTCAAGGTCCTGGAGTGGCCTAGCCAGTCTCCAGATCTCTACCCCATAGAAAATCTTTGGAGGGAGTTGAAAGTCCGTGTTGCCCAGCGACAGCCCCAAAACATCACTGCTCTAGAGGAGATCTGCATGGAGGAATGGGCCAAAATACCAGCAACAGTGTGTGAAAACCTTGTGAAGACTTACAGAAAACGTTTGACCTGTGTCATTGCCAACAAAGGGTATATAACAAAGTATTGAGAAACTTTTGTTATTGACCAAATACTTATTTTCCACCATAATTTGCAAATAAATTCATTAAAAATCCTACAATGTGATTTTCTGTATTGTTTTTTCTCATTTTGTCTGTCATAGTTGACGTGTACCTATGATGAAAATTACAGGCCTCTCTCATCTTTTTAAGTGGGAGAACTTGCACAATTGGTGGCTGACTAAATACTTTTTTTCCCCACTGTACAAGACACAATTTAATCTGAGAGATGCTCTCCTCCACTTTGAGCCATCTAAGGCTTTCAAAGTGGGAATGGTCAAGATGCGTAAGTGCTGGAAGTTTAAGAATAATCCTGACTAATTTGTTCTGAGATGTCTGCAATACATTTTTTATTATCTTGGGGACAGACTTCTCCCCAACTTAGCTACTGTTGTATCAATATGTTTTGCCCATGACAGTTTACAATCCCTGGTTACTCCAAGCAGTTTAGTCACCTCAACTTGCTCAATTTCCACATTATTTATTACAAGATTTAGTTGAGGTTCAGGGTTTAGTGAATGATTTGTCCCAAATACAATGCTTTTAGTTTTTGAAATATTTAGGCCTAACGTATTCCTTGCCACCCATTCTGAACCTAACTGCAGCTCTTTGTTAAGTGTTGCAGTCATTTCAGTCGCTGTAGTAGCTGACGTGTATAGTGTTGAGTCATCCGCATATATATTTTACAGTAAACAAATTGACAACAGACTTTCAGCACACTTATAGGGAAGGACATTCAACAAGTACAGCACTTACACAAATTACTGATTGGCTGAGATAATTTGATGATAAAAAGATTGTGGGGGCTGTTTTGTTAGACTTCAGTGCAGCTTTTGACATTATTGATTATAGTCTACTGCTGGAAAAATTTATGTGTTATGGCTTTACATCCCCTGCTATACTGTGGATAAAGAGTTACCTGTCTAACAGAACACAGAGTTTCACATTGTATAATGAATAGAAGAAAGGCGCAGGAATACGTATTAGGGTTTTTATTTACTCCACCCAACACAAACACGTATATATATACCAAAGGGATGTAACCCAATCCAAGAGCAAGGTGTAACCTCCACACAATACACGGGACGAGACCCGTAAACAACAAGAGCACAATACACGGTACTCACAAGACCATGGGACAATAATCGACAAGGACAACAGGGAACAGAGGGCACATATATACACATACTAATCAGGGGGAATGGGAACCAGGTGTGCGTAATGAGACAAGACAGTCCGGGGTTGGTGGTAATGAGCCATGTCAGTGACGCCTAGAAAGTCGGTGACGTAGACCTCCGGAACTGGTGAACGGAATGAGCAGCAGTACCGGGGGGATCCGTGAGACAGAGGGTGTTCTTTAATGGAAGCCAATCCAACATAATCTAGCATTGTATTTGGGACAAATCATTCACTAAGCCCTAAACCTCAACTAAACCTTGTAATAAATAATGTGGAAATTGAGCAAGTTGAGGTGACTAAACTGCTTGGAGTAACCGTGGATTGTAAACTGTCATGGTCAAAACATATTGATACAACAGTAGCTAAGATGGGGAGAAGCCTGTCCATAATAAAGTGCTCTTCTGCCTTCTTAACATCACTATCAACAAGGCAGGTCCTACAGGCCCTAGTTTTGTCACACCTGGACAACTGTTCAGTCGTGTGGTCAGGTGCCACAAAGAGGGACTTAGGAAAATTGCAATCGGCTCAGAACAGGGCAGCACGGCTGGCCCTTAGATGTACACAGACAGCTAACGTCAATCTCTCCTGGCTCAAAGTGGATGAGAGATTGACTTCATCACTACTTGTATTTGTGAGAGGTATTGACATGTTGAATGCACCGAGCCGTCTGTTTGAACTGCTGGCACACAGCTCAGACACCCATGCATACCCCACAAGACATGCCACCAGAGGTCTCTTCACAGTCTCCAAGTCCAGAACAGACTATGGGAGGTGCACAGTACTATATAGAGCCATGACCAAGAGAGTTTTCATCTATATTCTTTATAGCTGTCTATTTACCACCACAAACCGATGCTGGCACTAAGACCGCACTCAATGAGCTGTATACGGCCATAAGCAAACAGGAAAACGCTCATCCAGAGGCGGCGCTCCTAGTGGCCGGGGACTTTAATGCAGGGAAACTTAAATCCGTTTTACCTCATTTCTACCAGCATGTTAAATGTGCAACCAGAGGGAAAATAATTCTAGGCTACCTTTACTCCACACATTGAGACGCGTACAAAGCTCTCCCTCACCCTCCATTTGGCAAATCTGACCATAATTCTATCCTCCTGATTCCTGCTTACAAGCAAAAATTAAAGCAGGAAGCACCAGTGACTCGGTCAATAAATAAGTGGTCAGATGAAGCAGATGCTTAGCTACAGGACTGTTTTGCTAGCACAGACTGGAATATGTTCCGGGATTCTTTCGATGGCATTGAGGAGTACACCACATCAGTCACTGGCTTCATCAATAAGTGCATCGATGACGTCGTCCCCACAGTGAATGTACGTACATACCCCAACCAGAAGCCATAGATTACAGGCAACATCCGCACTGAGCTAAAGGGTAGAGCTGCCACTTTCAAGGAGCGGGACTCTAACCAGGAAGCTTATAAGAAATCCCTCTATGCCCTCCGACGAACCATTAAACAGGCAAAGCATCAATACAGGACTAAGATCGAATCGTACTACACCGGCTTCAACGCTCGTCGGATGTGGCAGGGCTTGCAAATTATTACAGACTACAAAGGGAAGCACAGCCGTGAGCTGTCCAGTGACACGAGCCTACCAGACGAGCTAAATTGCTTCTATGCTCGCTTCGAGGCAAGTAACACTGAAACATGCATGAGCGCTACTAAAGCTCAGCGTTCAACGCCATAGTGCCCTCAAAGCTCATCACTAAGCTAAGGACCCTGGGACTAAACACCTCCCTCTGCAACTGGATCCTGGACTTCCTGACGGGCCGCCCCCAGGTGGTAAGGGTAGGTAACAACACATCTGCCAAGCTGATCCTCAACACGGGGGCCCCTCAGGGGTGCATGCTCAGTCCCCTCCTGTACTCCCTGTTCACTCATGACTGCATGGCCAGGCATGACTCCAACACCATCATTAAGTTTGCCGATGACACAACAGTGGTAGGCCTGATCACCGACAACGACCAGACAGCCTATAGGGTGGAGGTCAGAGACCTGGCCATGTGGTGCCAGGACAACAACCTCTCCCTCAACATGATCAAGACCAAGGAGATGATTGTGGACTACAGGAAAAAGAAGAGGACCGAGCACGCCCCCATTCTCATCAACGGTATTCTTTCTTAAAACTGCATTGTTGGTTAAGGGTTTGTAAGTAAGCATTTCACTGTAAGGTCCACACCTGTTGTATTCAGCGCATGTGACAAATACAATTTGATTTGATTTTGACTACATGGAAGTCTGTTCCACATCAAGTAACTCATGCAAGCAGTAAAATTTGATAAAAAAAACATAAAAAATACACCTTATGGAACAGCGGGGACTGTGAAGCAACACAAACATAGGCACAGACACATGCATTCAAACACACGATAACATACGCACTATACACACACTTACAATTGAATTTTGTGTTGTAGATATGTGCTTGAGGGCACACACTTAATGTGTTTTGAAATCATTTGTGAATTTATTGTCATGTTTTTAAAATTGTCTAACTACTTTAATTTTGCTGGACCCCAGGAAGAGTGGGGGATCCATAATAAATACAGTGGGGAGAACAAGTATTTGATACACTGCCGATTTTGCAGGTTTCCCTACTTACAAAGCTTGTAGAGGTCTGTAATTTTTATCATAGGTACACTTCAACTGTGAGAGACGGAATCTAAAACAAAAATCCAGAAAATCACATTGTATGATTTTTAAGTAATTCATTTGCATTTTATTGCATGACATAAGTATTTGATCACCTACCAACCAGTAAGAATTCCGGCTCTCACAGACCTGTTAGTTTTTCTTTAAGAAGCCCTCCTGTTCTCCACTTATTACCTGTATTAACAGCACCTGTTTGAACTCGTTACCTGTCTAAAAGACACCTGTACACACACACTCAATCAAACAGACTCCAACCTCTCCACAATGGCCAAGACCAGAGAGCTGTGTAAGGACATCAGGGATAAAATTGTAGACCTGCACAAGGCTGGGATGGGCTACAGGACAATAGGCAAGCAGCTTGGTGAGAAGGCAACAACTGTTGGCGCAATTATTAGAAAATGGAAGAAGTTCAAGATGATGGTCAATCACCCTCGGACTGGGGCTCCATGCAAGATCTCACCTCGTGGGGCATCAATGATCATGAGGAAGGTGAGGGATCAGCCCAGAACTACACGGCAGGACCTGGTCAATGACCTGAAGAGAGCTGGGACCACAGTCTCAAAGAAAACCATTAGTAACACACTACGCCGTCATGGATTAAAATCCTGCAGCACACGCAAGGTCCCCCTGCTCAAGCCAGCGCATGTCCAGGCCCGTCTGAAGTTTGCCAATGACCATCTGGATGATCCAGAGGAGGAATGGGAGAAGGTCATGTGGTCTGATGAGACAAAAATAGAGCTTTTTGGTCTAAACTCCACTCGCCGTGTTTGGAGGAAGAAGAAGGATGAGTACAACTCCAAGAACACCATCCCAACCGTGAAGCATGGAGTTGGAAACATAATTCTTTGGGTATGCTTTTCTGCAAAGGGGACAGGACGACTGCATCGTATTGAGGGGAGGATGGATGGGGCCATGTATCGCGAGATCTTGACCAACAACCTCCTTCCCTCAGTAAGAGCATTGAAGATGGGTCGTGGCTGGGTCTTCCAGCATGACAACGACCCGAAACACACAGCCAGGGCTACTAAGGAGTGGCTCTGTAAGAAGCTTCTCAAGGTCCTGGAGTGGCCTAGCCAGTCTCCAGACCTGAACCCAATAGAACATCTTTGGAGGGAGCTGAAAGTCCGTATTGCCCAGCGACAGCCCCGAAACCTGAAGGATCTGGAGAAGGTCTGTATGGAGGAGTGGGCCAAAATCCCTGCTGCAGTGTGTGCAAACCTGGTCAAGACCTACAGGAAACGTATGATCTCTGTAATTGCAAACAAAGGTTTCTGTACCAAATATTAAGTTCTGCTTTTCTGATGTATCAAATACTAATGTCATGCAATAAAATTTAAATTAATTACTTAAAAATCATACAATGTGATTTTCTGGATTTTTGTTTTAGATTCCGTCTCTCACAGTTGAAGTGTACCTATGATAAAAATTACAGACCTCTACATGGTTTGTAAGTAGGAAAACCTGCAAAATACTTGTTCTCCCCACTGTACAAATACAAATCTGCAAAAGTGACGTTTTTCTTTTAAGTCAAATCACTAATAATGTTGCTACCTTAGCTGTTGTGCTAGCTAACATGCTACTGAACCGTGACACTAGCATATTGACATGCATATCGGCAGCAACGTATTCACCAATAAATATGTGTTTAGGGAAATCATTAGCTAGCTAGCTACCTATCACATTAATTGTGCAAAAATATGATAGCTAACGTTAGCTAACTAAGAGCTAGCCCGTCAGTGGCACTGACAGATTGAAACTGGTATTAACAAATGTGTTTCACTCTTTCCCATAAAACATGTAATTGCTAACTAGGCATAATTTAGCTAATTAAATGTTTAAGTTTATTAGGAAGTTTAATTGATAAGTTAGATACTCACCGGACAACTTTGGTAGGTAGCTAGCTAGATAGCTTGGTTTCCATTTTCCAACAGATCTTTAGAAATCCCCCTGATTGGTCATCAACGGTTACTGGTCTTGGAACTTGTTGCCACAGGTTTGCCACAGATTCAAATTGAATGTTGAGAGAATTGTCTGCCAGAAAAAAACTTCTGGTGAACTGTTTGCCACTAGTGCCAATAAATATTATTGTTGGGAAAGGTTTGCCGCAGATTCACCACTAGTGGCAAACATTTGCACACTTCTGGCAACATTTCGTGGCACACTATTTAGTTTGTAGCAAATTTGCCACAAACTTGCAGGAAGTTTCCAGCAAAAAAAATCATTGTAAGGGTATTACAGTGTAATTACATGTGTAATTACACTGTAACAAGTATTGTAGTTAACTGTAACAACTCAGTTACAATGTAATAACAACATGTACATGGTAGTAGTTGCAGTCTGTAATTACAGAAGTGTAACAACGAATGCTTGTTACAAATGGGCAGGTTTCCACTAAATTCACCAACTTAGTGTTTCGCTTCTTCTCAGCTGCATCCGATTAATTAACAACTGTGACAAAGGTTGGGATCCCTTGTGGATGTGCTGGGTGTCTGTGTGTCTATGCTCAATAGGCTCTAATTACTTAACCATGATGAATGTGCACTGTTCAAAATATATCTCCAGTCAATGTTGTTGCTAGCACTTGCCCCCAAAATAAAGCGTTAACTTGGTTGAGCTTATGAAAACAGATTTAATGAGTGTCATCCCAGATGAGGAATAAGACACTATTTCAAAGCACATGTAATGTTTGCCTAAGTACAATGTAGTTACTAATTGTTAGACTTCATTTTAACTAGCTAAATCCTGTGTATCTTGAGGGATACTTACTTGTAACTAATGTGTACTTATACAGTACAATACCCATCCTGACAACTTGGCCCTCATTTTAAAGCTTCTGGAAGCGCCATCCAAGTGGGAGAATAAACACACTAGTACACCATAGAGTACATGTAATATTTGCATAAGAACAATGTAATTATTAGTTGTTACACAGGTTTTAGCTAATTAAAATTAAGTGTATCTTGAGGAGTACTTACTTATAATTAATGTGTACTTATACAGTACATTACTCATCCTAACAACCTGGCCCTCAATTTAAAGCTTGTGGAAGCGAGATCCAAGTGGGAGAATAAATACACTAGTACACCACAGAGTAAATGTAATATCTGCTTAAGTACAATGTAATTACTATGTGTTACACAGGATTTGGCTAGTTATAATGAAGTTTATCTTGAGGGGTACTTACTTGTAATTATAGTGTACCGATAGCCAGTGGTGGAAAAAGTACCCAAATGTCATAAAATGACTGAAGTAAAAATGAAAGTCACCCAGTAAAATACTCTTTGAGTAAAAGTTTAAAAGTATTTGGTTTTAAATATACTTAAGTATCAAAAGTAAATTATAAATAATTTCACATTCCGTACAAATCTTACAATCTAGATGGCACAATAAAAATATATAAACATTGAATGGATAGCCAGGGGCACACTCCAACACTCAGACATCATTTGCAAATAAAGCATTTGTGTTTAGTGACTCCGGCAGGTCATAGGCAGTAGGGATGACCAGGGATGTTCTCTTGATAAGTCTGTGAATTGGACCAGTTTCCTGTCCTGCTAAGCATTCGAAATGTAATGAGTACTTTTGAGTGTCAGGGAAAATGTATTGAGTAAAAAGTACATTATTTTCTTTAGAACTGTAGTGGAGGAAAGTAAAAGTAGTAACCCCCAAAACTACTTAAGTAGTACTTTAAAGTATTTTTACTTAAAGATGCACTCTCAAACTTCTGTATAATTTCAGCCAGTAGTTTTGAAAGTGGTGCTCATGAGCCAAAAGTGGTCCCCGTTTCTTTGTACTACTACATCAAATTGTGTACTACTTCATCCATTTCGTATGATATATTACGACCCCCAAAAATGTTTTGCTACATTTGCATGTGTCACGTATACTCCGGGAGTCAGGAAGCAGGTGCAGAAGATGAGTTTAATAATGATAAATGCAGATAAACAAAACATGAGAAGCGTACAGAACATAAATCAAAACAAACCAATACTGCCTGATGACTGAGGCTACTGAGGGCTAAATAAAGGGAAGGTAATCAAGGTGATGATGAAGTCCAGGTGTGCGTAATAATGGTGATCAGGTGTGCGTAATGATGGGGAACAGGTGTGCATAATAATGGTTGCCAGAGCCGGTGGTTAGTAGACCGGTGACGTCGAGCGCTGGAGAGGGGGAGCGGGAGTAGGGTTGACAGTACCCCACCGCGCGGCTCCAGCTGCAGGAAAACGTCGGCCAGGAGGACACCGGCCAGGAGGACGGCCCCGAGGGCGAGGAGCGTGCTGGCCCGGATGGCAGAGATGGAAATCCCGGACGATGTTGGGGTCCAGGATGTTGGCCGCCGGAACCCAACAGTGCTCCTCTGGGCCGCACCCCTCCCAGTCCACCAGGTACTGAAGCCGACCCCCATGACGTTGGGAGTCCAGTAGGGACCTGACAGCATAGGCAGGGGTCCCATCGATGTCCAGGAGAGGCGGAGGGGTGTCGCTGGAGACGGCATCAGCCAGGGGACCAGGAACCACCAGCCTGAGGAGGGAAATATGAAAAGAGGGTGGTGTTGTAAATGGTAAGTTACCTCGTTGACCCTCCGGAGGACCTTGAAGGGCCCCACAAACCGGGGGCTCAGCTTCTGGCAGGGCAGGCGGAGTGGGAGGTTCCTGGTGGAGAGCCAGACATGATCACCAGGATGGAACACAGGAGCCTCACTGCGGTGGCGGTCCGCCTGATCCTTCTGACGGCGGACGGCGCGCTGGAGCCTCACGTGGGTGGTGTTCCACACCTCCTCTGCACGCCGGAACCACTCGTCTACTGCAGGGGCCTCGGTCTGGCTCAGAGTCCACAGAGCCAGGGCCGGCTGATAACCCAGGACGCACTGGAAGGGAGTCAGCCCGGTGGAGGAATGACGGAGTAAATTCTGGGCGTACTCTGCCCAGGGAAGGAACAGGGCCCACTCCACCTGTTGGTCCTGGCAGTGACTCCCCAGCTCCTGGTTGGTCCTCTCCACCTGCCTGTTGGACTGAGGCCAGTACCCGGATGTGAGGCTGGCCATGGCCCCCAGCTTCTCCATGAAGGCTCTCCATACCCGTGACGATGTCCTCCGGACGATGTGCTGGAAAACCTGCTGGAAGAGTGCCTCAACGACCTGGAGAGCGGTAGGGAGACCAGAGAGAGGGATAAAATGGCAGGATTTGGAGAATCTGTCCACAACAACCATAACATTGGTGAAAACATCAGACGGGGGGAGATCAGTAAAGAAGTCTATGGACGGATGGGACCAAGGCCGCTGAGGCACGGGAAGGGGAAGTAGTTTCCCTGCTGGAGCGTTCCGGGGAGATTTGGTTTGTGCACATACGGAGCAGGAGTTGACATAGCAGGCGAAAGAGGCACGTTGTCCCTCAGTGCTGCACCTCCAGCTCTGAACCTCCTCAGGCCTAAAGGGAGGACCAAAGGGAGGGGCATAGTCTGCCTACAAGTGATACCCAGACTACCAGCGTTTAGAGGAGGAACGGGGAAACGGTGGCTGCATTGAGAGATGAGGGAGCAGCTGCACAAAATCCTTGTGGAGAACATGCCCCCCCAGTAAAATCCATCTGCTCCGTGTGTGGGATCCATCCAGAGATAATATGGCGGTGCACTGACTGTGGGGTTGAGACAATATTTTGCTCTGACCCATAAAGACAAAAACATTGTCCACTACCTGGAAATCTGGCAGGTAATTATAATTTACAATGTTTGATCATGTGCCCAATTGACAAAGAAACAATTTTCTCAAACATAAGTTAAGTTAAATGGTCAGTGTCTGAGGCCTTCGCCAAGGTTTATCCCACGAAGGATCACTGTCATCATCTTAAAACAAAGAATTTGTACTATTTGCAGTTGCACTTAAACTGATCAACTAAATGTATTTGCTCTCTATCTCTATCTGTCTCTCTCTGTCTCTCTGTCTATCTGAAATATTTCCACCCACAACTTACTTATTTTCACCAGGTCATGCTTTTTAGCCATGGCTAAATCATTGAAACCAAGCCCAAACTCTTAACTAATACTCTTCCTCTTAAGGATGGTCAATTTAAAAGTACCCTTCCGTTTGCTTTCGAATGGCACTGGAGGCAGAAAGATGGCCATAAGTGCTCACTCTACCACAGTAGACTTCTGAGATTATTTGATGACTTTGGTAATAGTAAGTAATAAAGCATTTTTTTGTAATATCTTACAGTAAATAAAAACCTTTCAACTTGATCTCTACATAACCTTTTTAGTGTTTATCAAAATGTTGTTATTGCGCGACAAGTTCAAGGCAATTCTGTTTGCATTTTCAAATGATATACACTGAGTATTCAAAACATTAAGAACACCTGCTCATTCCATGACTGACCAGGTGAATCAAGGTCAAATCTATGATCCCTTATTGATGTCAGCTCAATATTTGGAAAGTGTTCCTAATGTTTGGTATACTCAGTGTATACCCCTTGACTATGGCTTATGCCTTAATTGTAGTAGCGTAACTGTGTTATGATATCATAACTAGAACAATAAGAAACTATTACTGGATATAGTCAATGGGATATTTTTTGTTGTCATGGGAGACTTTTAAAACAAATTATGTGGCTGGCCATCCCTTTACAACTTGGAAGGCATGGTTTTGCAGATATTAAAAGTGCACAAGACAGTTTCGGTATGTGATTGCCAACAAACAACTTGTTACAAGGTGAAATCATTGAAGGAGAAAACCTAAAACCTCAGTTTTGAGTTAAAGCAGCTGACAATCTGCAGCAGATGTTGTTTATTTAAAGCATAATGCATCCATCAACTCAGTGGCCTTGGGGTTAGTGTCGGTCCTGAGATTGGAAGGTTGGGTTCGATCCCCAGTTTAGTCATACCAAAGACTCTAAAAAGCGGAACCCAATGCATCTCTGCTTGGCACTCCGCATTAAGCAGATGGATTCGGGGTAAGGCATTGCGATAGACTAGCGTCCTGTCCAGGGGGTATACTTGTATATGAAGTTGCCTCACGCTACTGAATCAGGAGATAGGCTTCTGCCCTATGGGCTGTTATGGCCGGGACAAGACTAATTCTAATGCACCCAGAGGTAACGTTATATCCCATACATTTTTCACCAAACCTAAACTTCTTAAGCTTGTTGATTATGTTTAATATGTGAAATGCAAAGTTTCCTACGATGGTGAAACTGAATTCCCGACTGCGGATTGTGCCGTTACGTATCACAGATATGACAAGGACAACAATTGATATTTGCATTGGAACATTTGTAGTTTTTGCTCCATTCTGTTAAGTTTATTTGTGACTTTTTAATGGAACTTTTCATTACTAACTATTTTTCTTCTTTCAGGCTGAGTGCATGCTGTGCGAGTAGAGCTCTGCCAGTGTGAGCCGGAAGCAGTGTCATTGGTCAGGTACATGATCTGACCTTGCACACCCCGCCAGCCTCAGACTGCAGTGGTCTGCTCTCAACTCAAGTGGATAACCAGCCTGCAGCTTGAGAGTGGTGTTTCACTGAGGTCCATATGCCTGTCATTCAATTTTCCTCATAGGACAGTAAGTAATCACTTTTATAATCTGATTCTATAATGTGTCTACTTTGTCTGCAAAGGTTCATAACCAAATTCCTGTTTTGATAAACAGATCTGTCATAGAAACCAAGTGCATTTGCTGTATGTGTTGATGGCCTACTCTGATGGAATGCAATAATGAATCAGAGTACCTTTAAGTGACTCTGTTAATTAATTTCAGGGAAGAGACTTTTATACTGCCCTGACAAATGAGGCCTATGAGGAGTTCTGACATGCTATGTTAGAACTTGATATGTTGCGCCGTCTGGCCCCAGAAACTGCCGATGGAACCCAGTGCCTGCTCTGTCCCAAGGTTTGTTGTATTTTTTTGGGCCTATTACATTTTTTATCAACCACAAAAAACAAATCAAAGCATAGGATATCAATTGTGATGTCTGCCTCTTTTATAAACACAAATTATCTATTAGAAACATCTCTGTTACATTTTTGTCAAACAATTGTACAGACTACCTAACTTCTTTCATTTTATTTGTTTATTGGGATCCCCATGATCTGTTACAAATACTCTTCCTGGGGTCCAAAAATGATTAAGTTGTATCCAAGTATATTTGACATCTCTTTACAGGACAATGGAACAATGGTGGTAGCAGTGGAAGGGCTTTTTGATTTGCCGAGGAAAAAGTTGTCTGGATCAAGTTATGATCCACCAAAACATGAGGAAAAGTATTTTGCAAACCAAGCTGATGTGGATCAATTAATTTGTAAGCCCATATCACCAACAGGGGTGAAGTGATAACATTATGCCTGAATGTAATATGCACTGCATTTTAAGGATACCTTCCATTGTTACCTTATGCACAACTGGAAGGGAATGTGAACTAAATCTAGCATTATTTGAACTCATGATATCAAACCTCACCACTAATTCATATTTAAATGATGCAGTTGTCCCTCCACTTCATCTGTTTGACTCAGTTGTCTTAAGGTTGGATACAGTATGTTGGTATTGTATATGTTGAATGTAATATTATTGGTTGTCTCATGCATCATCCATTTAGACACTGAACCTGGCACAACTGTGTGCGATCTGTTTCAAGCAACAGCGCAGTACGTTATGCCTGTACTGTACTTGATATTTAAAAAACATTTGTAGGGTTGCCAGGGTTTTCAAGCAGGCAACGCCATCAGGTCCAAACCCAAAACAACGAAATTGGACGAGACAGGTGTGTTGGGGGTTTCCTGCAAGCATGAGCACCCGCTTCACTTATTGAACATGAAAAAGGGTGAAAGGTGTGATGCAGTAATAATGAGTTTTTTTCTTTTTCTTTTTCAGTATTTTGTGCAGTGTATGATTAATTTAGTGTGCAAATAATGATGTATCTCTTCTGTAGTTTGTTAAATGCAGTGTACCTGCTGAGAGATGAAGGAGGGGATGAGAGGCAAGAATATCAATCTCATCTTCATGTATGATATTGCATGAAGATGCAACCACGTGCAAGTAATTAACCATTTTTATTCAAGATCTCGACTTTAACATTTGAATAGCAGTTTTCATCCAAAATATTTTTTTACATTAACATTTTGTCCATAACTATTTAGAGAAACTTTCCTTAATTGAAGCATGGGACCAAATTTGTTGTGCCAGTTTTCCATGGTTATGGACATGACATGCCATGTCAGGTACTTGAACATTATCATTAATATTGTCAGTAGGTATTTATTCATATTTTATAAGGTTTAACCAAATAATCCTTTTTATATGGTATGACATGATTTTATATTTCTAGATAAAATTCAACACAAGATACAGTACCAGTCAAAAGTTTGGACACACCTACTCATTCAAGGGTTCTTCTTTATTTTTTACTATTTTCTACATTGTAGAATAACAGTGAAGACATCAAAACTATGAAATAACACATATGGAATCATGTAGTAACCAAATAAGTGTTAAACAAATCTAAATATATTTTATATTTTAGATTCTTCAATGTAGCCACCCTTTGCCTTGATGATAGCTTTGCACACTCTTGGCATTCTCTCAACCAGCTTCATGAGGAATGCTTTTCCAACAGTCTTGAAGGAGTTCCCACATATGCTGAGCACTTGTTGGCTGCTTTTCATTCACTCTGCGGTCCAACTCATCCCAAACCATCTCAATTGGTTTGAGGTCGGGTGATTGTGGAGGCCAGGTCATCTGATGCAGCACTCCATCAATCTCCTTGGTCAAATACCCCTTACACCGCCTGGAGCTGTGTTTTGGGTCATTGTCCTGTTGAAAAACAAATTATAGTCCCACTAAGCGCAAACCAGATGGGATGGCGTATCGCTGCAGAATGCTGTGGTAGCCATGCTGCTTAAGTGTGCCTTGAATTCTAAATAAATCACTGACAGTGTCACCAGCAAAGCACCCCCACACCATCACACCTCCTCCTCCATGCTACACGGTGGGAACCACACATGCGGAGATCATCCGTTCACCTACTCTGCGTCTCACAAAGACACGGCGGTTGGAACCAAAAATCTCAAATTTGGACTCATCAGACCAAAGGACAGATTTCCAACGGTCTAATGTCCTTTGCTCGTGTTTCTTGGCCCAAGCAAGTCTCTTATTATTATTGGTGTCCTTTAGTAGTGGTTTCTTTGCAGCAATTCGACCATGGCGGCCTGATTCACGCAGTCTCCACTGAACAGTTGATGTTGAGATGTGTCTGTTACTTGAACTCTGTGAAGCATTTATTTGGGCTGCAATCTAAGGTGCAGTTAACTCTAATGAACTTATCCTCTGCAGCAGAGGTAACTCTGGGTCTTCCTTTCCTGTGGTGGTCCTCATGAGAGCCAGTTTCATCATAGCGCTTGATGGTTTTTGCGACTGCACTTAAAGCAACTTTCAAAGTTCTTGAAATTTTCCGGATTGACTGACCTTCACGTCTTAAAGTAATGATGGACTGTCGTTTTCTTTGCTTATTTGAGCTGTTCTTGCTATAATATGGACTTGGTATTTTACCAAATAGGGCTATCTTCTGTATACCACCCCTACCTTGTCACAACACAACTGATTGGCTCAAACGCATTAAGAAATTTCACAAATTAACTTTTAACAAGGCACACCTGTTAATTGAAATGCATTCCAGGTGACTACCTCATGGAGCTGGTTGAGAGAATGCCAAGAGTGTGCAACGCTGTTATCAAGGCAAAGGGTGGCTACTTTGAAGAATCTCAAATATAAAATATATATTTTGATTTGTTTAACACTTTATGGTTACTACATGATTTCATATGTGTTATTTCATCGTTTTGATGTCTTCACTATTATTCTACAATGTAGAAAATAGTAAAAATAAAGAAAAACCCTGGAATGAGTAGGTGTGTCCAAACTTTTGACTGGTACTGTATTTTGAAGGTGCTGGACTGGCACATGGGGGGCAGATGGAGAGGCTGTGGTTGTATCTGAGGCACTTTGGAAAGGTCACCAAAGAGATGACGCCGTCCCATCATGTTGACCTGACTGATGCACTTCTCCACCATGGGATAAAGATGCACCAGAGGCAACATTAGTACACTTGGAATCGTTATTAATTTACTTGATGCTGGTTGACTCTAGTGATGTTCCTAACGTTTCCTGTTTTTGTTTTGTTTTAGTGGACTATCTGCCACAGAGGCTTTCCCGAGCAACAGAAGTTGCAACAGAGGCAGAAAGGGAAATGGCAGACATTTCACAGTCTCTAACAGGTACACCAATATATCAATTCTCTAAGCATAGAATTTCAGTGCTGATTAGAAATGTTGTCACATCTGTCACTGTTGTTATGTTTTAAGAACAACACTAGACACCATTACGGATTGGGGCAGGAATGTCAGTGTCACCCTTGAGAGGCAAAAACCTGCTCCGTGCTGGGAGGAGCAATATGTTGCAATGCTCCAGCAACATACAATTGCAATGTGTAAGGGATCGGGGGTTGGCTGGGTCTAGACAGAGTCTGACACTTCCCCGATCTACAGAGAGGGGGAGTCATCAGACTCGATCTGGTTCACCTGAGTTCTGAGCACACCTGTCAGTAATTAGTGTAGGATATAAGGTGTGCTCAGAAGTTCAGTCGGTGCGAGGTATTGTTCCATTGTGACTTGCTAAGCGTTTTGTTCAGAGAGAGAGAGAGTTTGTTGTTTTGATTACCCGTGTACCCGACCTGTGCCTCGTTGTTTGACTCCCCGAATTGCTTAATCCTCTGCTTGTCTATCCCAGTGATTACCGTCCTCTGATCCTGTGCCTGTGCCCTCGACTACGACTAAGCCCGCTCCATTGGTACCTCTGCCTGTCTCTGCCTGGCCCGGTTTTGACCACAGCCCGCCCGACCACGATTAAGCTATTCCCTTGTCTGTACTCTAATAAAGCATCGCTATTCTGCGATTGGATCTTACCACTCTGTCCGAGTATTCATTACACAATGTATGTAATTAATTTCAAATTACTAAACAAAGTTGTTATTTTTTGGCATGCATTATTGTATGCCCTCTCTAATAAATAAATAAAATACAGGGCACAGCAGGAAAGTGGAGATGGAACAGCTGTTGGTCAGCTTGTGCAGATTGAGAGGTACTTCCTCAGTTAGTTTTTAACAGTGCAATTGTTAAATCAATTAATATAATTGATCTCCCTGGTCAAAGTATTTAGAACCTTTCTGCATCCTCCATCGATGGTCCCCACCAGCAGTCCCTTCCAGACTGCACTCCACAGACTGCAGAGTAACAGATTGAAGACCAATCTGGAGGGAACCTTCAGTCTGGTGCTAGAACGGAGGTTCCTCTGTGGCCTGATGAGAAAATATGCATAATAATAATTTATACTTTTTTTTTTTTTTTGCTGAACGGTCGATTGTTGGATGGTAATAGAGTAATTGTATAGCAGCTTTTGTCATTTTTGAGTGTTTTTTTTGTTTAGATTGGATTAACTTTAACATATTTTTTTGTCTGTATTATCTGTTATTAATAGATGGTCAAGGTATTGCCAACTGCCTGTCCAAAAGGCTTGCCACGGTCGGTAGTAGCATAAAAAATATGAAGGACTACAACCTGAGGATATAAGGTTTGTCCTCCAAGCTCTCACAGGCCCTGGTTTATGAGGATGCAGTGCAGGTGGAGAGCAGGAGGAGAAGAGGATGATGGGGAGTTTCACTTCAAGCAAAGGCTCTTTGTGCTCCATTCTCTCAGAGAGCGGGCATGTGAAGAGAAGCGGTACATTGATGATGATGTCTTCACTGCCAAGTTCTACTCACATGAGCAAGAACTGTGGGTTTTCGAGACAAGGGTGGAATAGATGGCTACCAGATTGAGTTACTCTTATTTGCTAACGTTAGCTAGCTTACATGTTTACTCTGCTGAAGGTAGCTACCAGTCTAGCAGTGACTACCAGGACTGTAACGTTAGCTAACGTAGATCATTTACCTAGTCCAGCTAACATTACATTACCTCTAATGGAGAATCTTCCGTTTTGTTGTGAAGGTTGAAACCGATGTTATCACATCACTTCTCAGCTGTCATCTAAAATCCGTTCAGCCTGAAAATCCCTCTGATAATCTTTGGTCACAGTAAGCATCGTTCTTGATAGCCGCAAACCACTGGCAGCATCTGGGTAAATCACTTGTAGGTAGAACGGTGAAAAATAACTCATTTTCACATTTGTTTCCCTTATGAAAAAGATTGCAGTCAGAGTGCAGTATAACTGCAGTACACTGCAGTATAACTGCAGTTATAGTGCAGTATAACTGCAGCATGCTGCAAATAATGCATCCAAAATTGTAAATAGCACAGCCAGACAGAACACCAAACGTGCATGATGACAAATGTTAGTGAAAATGTTAGAGAAGTTCTGAGATTACTATGTGTTGGTCATTTGAAGTAAATAACGGCATGAACCAAGTTTGTGGCCACGCCCCCTCTACCTAGCGGGCCGGTATCTGCATTTGCTATGAATGCTGGACTTTGTGGTTCACTATGAGGAGACGAATACACAGGACATCATGGGAAAATCTAAAGAAATCAGCCAAGACCTAATTGTAGACCTCCACAAGTCTGGTTCATCCTTGGGAGCAATTTCCAAACCCCTGAAGGTACCACGTTCATCTGTACAAACAATAGTACGCAAGTATAAATACCATGGGACCACGCAGCCGTCATACCGCTCAGGACGGAGACGCGTTCTGTCTCCTAGAGATGAACATACTTTGGTGCCAAAAGTGCAAATCAATCCCAGAACAACAGCAAAGGACCTTGTGAAGATGCTGGAGGAAACAGGTACAAAAGTATCTATATCCACAGTAAAACGAGTCCTATATTGACATAACCTGAAAGGCCGCTCAGCAAGGAAGAAGCCACTGCTCCAAAACCGCCATAAAAAAGCCAGACTACGGTTTGCAACTGCACATGGGGACAAAGATCGTACTTTTTGGAGAAATGTCCTCTGGTCTGATGAAACAAAAATAGAACTGTTTGGCCATAATGACCATTGTTATGTTTGGAGGAAAAAGGAGGGTGGATTGCAAGCCGAAGAACACCATCCCCACCGTGAAGCACGGGGGTGGCAGCTGCAGGAGGGACTGGTGCACTTCACAGCATAGATGGCATCATGAGGAAGGAAAATAATGTGGATATATTGAAGCAACATCTCAAGATATCAGTCAGGAAGTTAAAGCTTAGTCGCAAATGGGTCTTCCAAATGGACAATGACCCCAAGCATACTTCCAAAGTTGTGGCAAAATGGCTTAAGGACAACAAAGTCAAGGTATTGGAGTGGCCATCACAAAGCCCTGACCTCAAACCTATAGACAATTTGTGGGCAGAACTGAAAAAGGGTGTGCGAGCAAGGAGGCCTACAAACCTGACTCTGTTACACCAGCTGTCAGGAGGAATGGGCCAAAATTCACCCAACTTATTGTGGGAAGCTTGTGGAAGGCTACCCGAAACGTTTGATCCAAGTTCAACAATTTAAAGGCAATGCTACCAAAAACTAATTGAGTGTATGTAAACTTCTGACCCACTGGGAATGTGATGAAAGAAATAAAAGCTTAAATAAATCATTCTCTCTACTATTATTCTGACATTTCACATTCTTAAAATAAAAGTGGTGATCCTAACTGACCTAAAACAGGGAATTTTTACTAGGATTAAATGTCAGGAATTGTGAAAAACTGAGTTTAAATGTATTTGGCTGGCCGACCGGATCTACCTACCTGGCCGGCCGGCCGGTCCCATCTGGCTACCTACCTGTGAATGTTCCTGAGTGGCCGAGTTACAGTTTTGACTTAAAAATCTATGGCAAGACTTGAAAATGGTTGTCTAGCAATGATCAACAACCAATTTGACAGAGCTTGAAGAATTTTGAAAAGTCGGCCGGCCGGCCAGATATGTACATAAGTTTACATAAAATTAAATTGGCTCTGCAATGTTGAAAATACATCAACAAGGTGTGGATACCAAAGTAAAAAATCTATAAAACATCTACTTACTTTAGAAGAAAAAGGAAACTATTTTAGAAAAGTGCAAGGGTGTCAATATATTTGTCTGGCACTGTAAGTTCACGATATCAGGATGGTCAGACTCGGCTAGTTTGTTGCAACATCAGGCAGACTCTAATCGTCACTTTAGCATGCGAGTCCCACTAGGATAGCCATCCCAGGCCTCTGCGTCAATTCCTTCCTTGTATTAATTGTTTTCAGTTGTTTTCACTTTTAATTGGAAAATAAATAAAGCTATCAATGTAAATATCCACTTTGTTTTCTTTTCTCCACAGAGAATAAATATTTCCATATTCCCTAATAAGGATATCAGAAGCATCAGAAATATATTTAAGCAAGATAAATGATAATGACATATTTACTTTATTTTATCAAAGATCAAGAGTTGCTGTTTTGGATGCCTGATATGAATTACAATTATGGCAGAATGCATCCTTGTGTATCCACATGATAAATCCTGTCATTTTTCAGTCAGTAATCCATCGTCAGATCAAATTGCTTCGAAGAAGGTGGTTGTCTCGTGATAGCATGGTCAGCATAATGCTTATAACACATTTCTAATGTACTGTATTTAGCCAAAAACCTATTTATCTCTGCCAGTGTAGTGGACATGAGCTGAGGAATGGTCACGTGAAGGTGTAGCCCCGCCTGCGAATTCAATATCAGTGTCTGCCCTCGGCCCAAGAGGACATTTCCTCTTGGTGTAATGATAAGACGTTGGTTTCTCCTGCGGTAGACTCAGGGTTTGTATCCCCTCTGTCACACCAAGAAGCTGAAACCTGGCCACAAGTGGAACTTCAAGCAAAGCAATAACCCCAAGCACACATCAAAATCCTGTCTGGGCTTTTCTATTGAGAAATGTGATTAAAATTCAACTGCTAAACAGTCACTCAGGCTGTCAGATGGAAAATGACTATTGCCATAGTCAAAGCAGGGGGAAATGAAACATCGCTGCAGAACGGATGGCCTTCACAGGGTGTGGAATAGATGAAAAGTCTTCATTCAAACAGAGATTAATGTAGCTACACCCTATAGAAGAAAGAGAGAAACATACAATACTTTTTCTCCACCTTTCCCCCGCCCCATCTTTCTACATAATAGCAAAGCCTTTTCTCAAAGTCATTTTTCTCAAAGTCATTTTAATTAGATAGTATACTGTATGCCTATCGCTCTCGTTCAGTCATCAAACCATTCACTGCTCCACCAGGTGTGTGGGAAACTTTGATCTTGTCTCTCCCTCCTCTACTGATAAATATGGGCTGATGCTGAGAGTGGTGGTGGGAGTACCTATGATGTATTGAGCATTTGGTCCAGAGTGAAGAAAGAGAGCAGAGAGGAGCCTTTTGATTGATTGTGTTTTGGGTAAAACACATTATACAGTAAAAAAACTAAACAATTGAAGAACAAGAAAATCCAGAGGATGACACATGGAAGTGTAAAAACACATTTCCAGTGTGGTCCTCGGTTTATGATATACTACTTTTCATTGAGCAATAAAACATTTACAGTGTATTCGGAAAGTATTCAGACCCCTTGAATTTTTCCACATTTTGTTACGTTACAGCCTTATTCTAAAATGGATTAAATAAATACAAATCCTCATCAACCTACAGACAATACCCCATAATGACAAAGCGAAAAAGTATTATTTATTTTTTTGTGCAAATGTATTACAAATAAAAAAACTGAACTACCGGCCGGACCTAGCTATCTTGCCGGCCGGACCTAGGAATCTGGCCAGCCGGCCTGTACCTAGCTATCTGGCTGGCCGGCCGGCCTGGACCTAGCTGTCTGGAAGGCCAGCCGGACCTAGCTGTTTGGCTAGTCGGACCTAGCTGTCTGGACGGCCTGCAGGACTTAGGAATCTGTAAGGACCTAGCTATGTGACCGGACCTAGCTGTCTGGAAGGCCAGACTTAGCTATCTGGCCGGCCGGCAAGACAGCTATGTTCGGCCAGCCAGATAGCTATGTCCAGCCGGCTAAACAGCTAGGTCCGGCTGTGTCGCAGCCGGACACGACCGGGGGACACGACCGGGAGACCCATGAGGCAGCGCACAATTGGCCCTGCATCGTCCGGGTTAGGGTTTGGCCGGCTGGGATGTCCTTGTCCCATTGCGCTCTAGCGACTCCTTGTGGCGGCCGGGCACATGCACGCTGACTTCTGTCGCCAGCTGTATGGTCTTTCCTCCGACACGTTGGTGCAGCTGGCTTCCAGGTTAAGCGAGCAGTGTGTCAAGAAGCAGTGCAGCTTGGCGGGGTCGTGTTTCAGAGGACGCATGGCTCTCGACCTTCGCCTCTCCCGAGTCCGTACGGGAGTTTCAGCGACGGGACAAGACTGTAACTACCAATTGGATATCACGAAAATTGGGGAGAAAAATGGGTAAAAAGTACCAAAATAAATTATATGTAGAAACATCTCAAGGATGATCAATGGAAACAGGATGTAACTGAGCTCAATTTTGAGTCTCATAGCAAAGGGTCTGAATACTTACGTTTTTTTTTTTTTTTTTAAGACATTTGCAAAAATTCAGAAAAACCTGTTTTCGCTTGGTCATTATGGGGTATTGTGTGTAGACTGATGAGTTAATAACAGCATGTTGAAAAAAGGAAGGAGTCTGAATACTTTCCGAATGCACTGTAATGCATTTTTTAGAGAAAAACATCAGTAGAGTTGAAAATGCGATGGAAACCCATTTATCTTGTATTTTTTTATTCGGAACATGGGAATTTAACCGCAAAAGGTATTTGTATGTGTACTACATCATCATTCAGCCATTTTGGCACAGTAACTCACTACACAAACCAGACGCAACTGGTTTCAAGTGGCCAAGAGACCTCATGTGATCCCCTACTACTATCTAGTGGACAAGCTGGGAATCAGACAGGGGACATATTTACATCAATGGATAGGTAGAGACTTCAGCATTCTTGTATGTATATCATTCCTGTGAGACAAAAAATTAAGGCATGGCATGTTGCACAAGCTGCTGTATCTCGGGCTCTGTAGTAGTCAGTAGTAGTAGTTGTGTCTGACACCTTAATCAGAATCCCACAGTTCTTACCTTTCTAACAGTACTAAGCATGTATTTGTAGGACATATTGTTTAGAAACCGAAATGTACTTTATGAGGGTAGTATACAATATTATGTGTCGTTTAGAAAATGCCACCAGAGGGGGTCAGAGTTTAACAGGATAAGTTCAAGGTCAGAATATGTGTAGAGAGAAGTCCATAAAGGGAATTAAGTTAAATTTACTTGCGGAATCGGTCACATAGCTATAACGCGGAGACCCTGAGCTCTGACACGTATAGCATGTTACTGTACAGCCACTGCGTTCCAACTTAGGCGTTTAAATCAGTGACCAAATCTATAATTTTCCTACAGTATACGGGTTACGATTGTAAAGGGCTATGAGGTCAATAAGAGTTTGAAGGTGGAATCTTCATGTAATATTTATTTGATAAGTTGTTCAATCACAGAACAAACTAGATAACATGATCATTTACAATGGTGGAAAGAATGGCATGTGCTCCTTCTTACAATGTCCGCAGGACAATATTAAAGTGAAGCTGCTCACCCAGCGATATGTTGATATGGATCCAAGACTAACTAAAAACTGTTTACTTTCAGACTTCAGAAATATGTAATTAACGTGTACTCAGAGGGAGCAAAGCAGAACAGTGCAGGTAGAAATGTTATGTATACTGTAGCTAGATGTGGCAGTTACAGTGGGGGAAAAAAGTATTTAGTCAGCCACCAATTGTGCAAGTTCTCCCACTTAAAAATATGAGAGGCCTGTAATTTTCATCATAGGTACACGTCAACTATGACAGACAAATTGAGGAAAAAAATTCCAGAAAATCACATTGTAGAATTTTTTATATATTTATTTGCAAATTATGGTGGAAAATAAGTATTTGGTCAATAACAAAAGTTTCTCAATACTTTGCTATATATACCCTTTGTTGGCAATGACACAGGTCAAACGTTTTCTGTAAGTCTTCACAAGGTTTTCACACACTGTTGCTGGTATTTTGGCCCATTCCTCCA
Organism: Coregonus clupeaformis; assembly: GCF_020615455.1. NCBI lineage: Eukaryota > Metazoa > Chordata > Actinopteri > Salmoniformes > Salmonidae > Coregonus > Coregonus clupeaformis. The sequence continues at coordinate 25,852,925 of NC_059215.1, forward strand.
TGCAGATCTCCTCTAGAGCAGTGATGTTTTGGGGCTGTCGCTGGGCAACACAGACTTTCAACTCCCTCCAAAGATTTTCTATGGGGTTGAGATCTAGAGACTGGCTAGGCCACTCCAGGACCTTGAAATGCTTCTTACGAAGCCACTCCTTCGTTGCCCGGGCGGTGTGTTTGGGATCATTGTCATGCTGAAAGACCCAGCCACGTTTCATCTTCAATGCCCTTGCTGATGGAAGGAGGTTTTCACTCAAAATCTCACGATACATGGCCCCATTCATTGTTTCCTTTACACGGATCAGTCGTCCTGGTCCCTTTGCAGAAAAACAGCCCCAAAGCATGATATTTCCACCCCCATGCTTCACAGTAGGTATGGTGTTCTTTGGATGCAACTCAGCATTCTTTGTCCTCCAAACACGACGAGTTGAGTTTTTACCAAAAAGTTATATTTTGGTTTCATCTGACCATATGACATTCTCCCAAACCTCTTATGGATCATCCAAATGCACTCTAGCAAACTTCAGACGGGCCTGGACATGTACTGGCTTAAGCAGGGGGACACGCCTGGCACTGCAGGATTTGAGTCCCTGGCGGCGTAGTGTGTTACTGATGGTAGGCTTTGTTACTTTGGTCTCAGCTCTCTGCAGGTCATTCACTAGGTCCCCCCGTGTGGTTCTGGGATTTTTGCTCACCGTTCTTGTAATCATTTTGACCCCACGGGGTGAGATCTTGCGTGGAGCCCCAGATCGAGGGAGATTATCAGTGGTCTTGTATGTCTTCCATTTCCTAATAATTGCTCCCACAGTTGATTTCTTCAAACCAAGCTGCTTACCTATTGCAGATTCAGTCTTCCCAGCCTGGTGCAGGTCTACAATTTTGTTTCAGGTGTCCTTTGACAGCTCTTTGGTCTTGGCCATAGTGGAGTTTGGAGTGTGACTGTTTGAGGTTGTGGACAGGTGTCTTTTATACTGATAACAAGTTCAAACAGGTGCCATTAATACAGGTAACGAGTGGAGGACAGAGGAGCCTCTTAAAGAAGAAGTTACAGGTCTGTGAGAGCCAGAAATCTTGCTTGTTTGTAGGTGACCAAATACTTATTTTCCACCATAATTTGCAAATAAATTCATTAACAATCCTATAATGTGATTTTCTGGGAAAAAAAGTCTCAATTTGTCTGTCATAGTTGACGTGTACCTATGATGAAAATTACAGGCCTCTCTCATCTTTTTAAGTGGGAGAACTTGCACAATTGGTGGCTGACTAAATACTTTTTTTCCCCACTGTATCTATGATATGGGAGAACCATGTATATTACATATACAGTGCCTTCAGAAAGTATTCAAACCCCTTGACTTATGCCACATTTTGTTGTGTTAAATCCTGAATTCAGAATGGATTTAAAAAATATTTAAAAAATCTCATTCATCTTCACACAATACCCTATAATGACAAAGTGAAAACATGTTTTTAGAAATGTTGGCAAATTTATTGAAAATGAAATACAGAAATATCTCATTTACAGAAGTATTCACACCCCTGAGTCAATACATGTTAGAATCACCTTTGGCAGCAATTACAGTTGTGAGTCTTTCTGTGCAAGTCTCTAAGAGCTTTGCACACCTGGATTGTACATTATTCTTTTTAACATTCTTCAAGCTCTGTCAAGTTGGTTGTTGATCACTGCTAGACAGCCATTTTTCAAGTCTTGCCATAGATTTTCAAGTCGATTTAAGTCAAAACTCTAACTAGGCCACTCAGTTACATTCAATGCCGTCTTGGTAAGCAACTCCAGTGTATATTTGGACTTGTGTTTTAGGTTATTGTCCTGCTGAAAGGTGAATTTGTCTCCCAGTGTCTGTTGGAAAGCAGACAGAACTAGGTATTCCTCTAGGATTTTGCTTGTGTGTAGCTCTATTCAGTTTCTTTTTATCCCAAAAAAACTCCCTAGTCCTTGCCGATGACAAGCATACCGATAACATGATGCGTCCACCACCATGCTTGAAAATATGGAGTAGTACTCAAGTGTGTTGGATTTGCCCCAAACGTAACGCTTTGTATTCAGGACATAAAGTTAATTTATTTGCCGCAGTTTTACTTTACTGCCTTATTGCAAACAGGATGCATGTTTTTGAATATTTTTATTCCCTACAGGCTTACTTATTTTCCCTCTGTCATTTAGGTTAGTATTGCGGAGTAACTACAATGTTGCTGATCCATACGCTGTTTTCTCCTATCACAGCCATTAAACTCTGTAACTGTTTGAAAGTCATTGGCCTCATGGTGAAATCCCTGAGCGGTTTCCTTCCTCTCCGGCAACTAGTTAGGACGGATGCCTGTATCTTTGTAGTGAATGGGTGTATTGATACACCATTCAAAGTGTAGTTAATAACTTCACCATGCTCAAAGGATATTCAATGCCTGTTTTCTTTCTCTTCTACCTATAGGTACCCTTCTTTGTGAGACATTGGAAAACCTCCCTGGTCTTTGTGGTTGAAATTCACTGCTCGACTGAGGGACCTTACAGATATTGTATGTGGGGTACAGAGATGAGGTGGTCATTCAAAAATCATGTTAAACACTATATCGTGAGTCCATGCAACTCACGTGACTTGCTAAGCCCATCTTTACTCCTGAACTTTAGGCTTGCCATAACAAAAGTGTTGAATACTTATTGACTCATGACATTTCAGATTTTAATTGTTTTATTAATTAGTGAAATATTCTACAAACATAATTCCACTTTGACATTATGGGTTATTGTGTGTAGTAGGTAGGCCAGTGACACAAAATCTAAATGTTATCCATTTTAAATTCAGGCTCTAACGCAACAAAATGTGGAACATGTCAAGGGGTGTGAATACTTTCTGAAGGCACTGTATATCTGCAGTGGACACAATTCTACATATAATGTGGGATAGAAAATTTCATCTGCAATTTTCATGCCTGAGCTAGTCCAGGGTGGATTTCTCATTTCATAGAGTTTGTATAGTCACTCCATTTTAGATGAGATGTGTAGCTTTAAAACAGAGAAACAAGTCTCAGATATCCAGTTTACCTCACTGATTTATTATATTTCATAACTCTTATAAAAACATGATCTTAATGTTCATGTGTAACACCATTGCCTTGGACATAGGTTTAGTATGGATGCACTACTGATACGTACTCCATGGAGATTTATAGATTGCAATATTTCACAACACCTATGTTCATAACAAATCCCAAAGAAATAAAAACCAAAAGGCATAATTTTGACATCATTATTCTGGATGATTCCATACTAGATCAACAACCGTATAGTACCACATATAGGGATTGTATAGCAAAGGATAAGAAACACCCAACTAAATTGATGTGCAGTACATCCTCAGTATTCAATCAACCCACACATGTAACTTCATCTCCATTGGTGAATAAACTATATCTAAACAAGTGTTATATAGGAAACAATCAACACTTCTGTTGACATTTTAAAGCGGAAATGTTCTCAACTCCTGACCTGAGTTTTTCCATTGTGGCAGATAATACATCATTTTCAACCAATATAAAATCATACCGTCTATCTGCCTGGAGGTAAACTATGATAGAAACCACTTCAACAAATGTTTCCTACTGTAATGGAAAAACACAATCCAGGCACTATTGGGATCATCTTGAATTATTTGGGTGGATGACTTGACGGAGAGGTGCGAAGAGGAACACGTTTGTATCGGTTTTCTTTAAACCGAAGTGGGCATGTTTTGCAATTGAGTGTACCTTAATCTTAAGAGGTAATCTTGTCTTTATACAACCAAGTACTATGATTAAATCCATACTAATAATGTGTTAGAATCACATTGCTCCAAAGAGTAAGGTATGAATGTTTTTCCTCCCACCTCATTTTCCAACTAGATGTTGACATAAGTGATTACCATTAAGAATCAAGACATGACAAAAATTCCAGAACAAATAAATACAAATAGTTTGTAAGACTGGAAGGAAGCACTGGAAGGAATTAATACTCTCTCTGAAAGGAACAGAATTGCCCTTTCCTTTCCACTTAACAAGTCTTCACCAAGTCCTCCCTGATGGAGACCGTGAAAAGAGGTGCAGCAGCTGTGGTGAGGTGTTGCTTCTGTTGCCAAAGAGAATCAGGTCAAGGATAAAAAAATGTGTCCATCATGCCACTCATGCTTCGCTCAGTACCTGTGAAGAGTAAAAGAGAGTATGGATAAAAGTGAGACAAAGCAAGTATGGAAGAGACCTGGTGTAGGAATTTCACTAGGGCGAGGGAAATGCCCTGAAATGTTCAAACATTTACATTTTAGTAATTTAGCAGACGCGCTTATCCAGAGCAACTTACAGTTAGTGAGTGCATACATTTTCATACTTCATCATGAAATGCCCTTGAAATTGCTGTATGAGGTGTCTGACACGTACAGTAAATCTGATTTTGTATTTGTAACAGGGTTACCTTTCTTGCAAACTCAGGGAGGATGAACGATGCACTGTGGATCTCCGGGTTGTAATACCTCAGGTTCATACTTTCCACTTCATTTGTTGAGAGTTCTCTCACTGGATCTCTAAAATTGGTTTGCTAAATACAAAAAGAAAAACAATTATCGTAAGACCATTTTGGACTGTGACCAACATTGGAAAAAGGTCATGACTACAGAAGTGCGTTTCAGAATGTTTTTAAATAGTTAGCTTGTTTAGAGGCCTGAAAAACGACTTGTGTTTTTTTTATTTTTTATCTCACATCTTGGAATCAACGTGTCAATGTAAGGTTCATACATCTGTAGTCATCTTTTAGCATATGAATCCCAGAAATCCTTACATTCAATTATTTAAGGACTTCATCTACATTAGCTAAGCGCATTTTTTGATCACAGCGAGAATAAAATAGAACAATTATATGTGGATGAAGTCATCCAAAGTTAGAATGCATCACACAAATTGAAAGTTAGATATACAGATAAAATGTTTTACGAGTTGGATTGGGAGGGATCTTAGACCATTCATCCATACAGAATCCTTCCAGATCCTTGATATCCTTCGTCTGCACTTATGGAGTGCCCTCTTCAATTCAACCACAGGTTTTCAATGGGTTTCAAGTCTGGAGACTGAGATGGCCATTGAAAACGTGGATGATGATGTGTGCTTGGGGTTATCGTCTTGCGGTCAAGTTTCAGCCTCCCAGCAGAGGCAACAAAGTCCTGGTACGGGGTAAGGTTCATGATGTCATTGACCTTAACAAGGGCCCCAGGACCAGTGGAAGCAAAATAGCCCCATAAAGATCCACCACCATATTTTACAGTAGGTATGGGGTTATTTTCTGCTCATGCATTCTCATTTCGACGTCAAACCCACCACCGGTGTGCGTGGCCAAAGGGTTCTATTTTCATGTAAACGCCTGGATTTTGGCTAAACGGCATTGGCACCTGGATTGGAACCGGAGCTTTGGTCAGTATTAGACCTCGTTAGTGTCACTTCTCTTTTTCAATGCATTTATTAATTTGGGTACTATTTTACGATAAGGATTTCACTTACTTTAATCCATTTAGATATCCCGGTCTCAACACACATTAGTATTCGTTCCATAAATGTATAGAGGCTATAGGAGCCAACTGTTTTCACTCTTTATAGACAAGTAAATTGTGGCCTACCTTCCTGTAATGTCAACCATCCAAATCTAAAATTCCAAATTCCATAAGCTCGCAATGGGTAGATTTTCCATTGTAGGCTACAAAATTACATTATCACATTGACAACACCCTGTCGGTCGCTCGCTCGTTCGCTGGCTTGTAGCCTACAACCTAACCTGATGGACAATGTTGATTGGCAGGTGGAATAATTTCCAATGAGGTTGTAAGGTTAAAGCAATGAGGTTACAGGATGGGCCCAAGCACGTATACACCACATGCACACCTAAGAATTTGTTTTAACTCAACATGACGTTGTATACACACACAGGCTTACACACACACGATAAGACACGCACTCCACACACACATGGATTTAGTATTGTAGATATGTGGTAGTAGAGTAGTGGCATGAGGGCACACAATGTGTTGTGAAAAGTGTTATGAAATGTAATATTTTAAATTGTATATAACTGCCTTAATGTTGCTGGACCCCAGGAATAATAGCCTTGGCAGCAGCTAATGGGGATCCTTTTTGGCTGTTGAGCACTACTTTCAAACCTACTGGCTTAAAAATAATACAAAACCATTATAACACATCTTTAACTCATTAAATTCAATAGGTAATGAACCACTAAGAATTACGTTATTGAAGACAGAAAAAAGACTGACACTTACAGCATTTTTACTGCACAGCATAAAGCCAATCTGGCCACTTGGATAGGTGGGAATGGTGCAGTAGGCATAATCCACCACTGGGAACAGTGTCTTGCAGAAGGTCCGCATCTCTTTAATCAGCTCCAAGTGGAGCCATTGACACTCTCCTGTGGAATTCAGAGGCAAACAAAAAAAGGGTGGGTCAATTCTGTCAGTCTCATTGATCTTATTGGTCTAACCCATCGCAATAGAATCAAACTATTTCCTCACAGGGCAATAAGTAAGCTGCTGAGCAGCATTTGCTGCAAAAAAAGATAGGGATGGTCCTCTGACTTCCCTCACCAATTGTACATTTCTCTTAATGGCAATCTTGCAATAATAATGTGATGTGGGTGGCAACAGGTTTCCTGACAAGTTTAGATTGGCTGTCTATTTAACTCGTGTTACTGCTATGAATTGCACACACTTTGCCATCTTTTTCTAATAATGATATCTGAAGCAGGATTGAAGGGTCAGTAGAAATCATGTCACCTTGGCAACAAAGAATTCCACCATCTCGTAAGGCTGTCTTCATGAGTTCATAGTAAGACTCTTTGAACAAACTCTCAGCAGGCCCTGTAACAGCAAGAAGCATATAGGTAACTGGATTAGACTTACAGAAAAGTGAACACTTGAGATAGCTATTGATACATCAATTGTCAAAAGGTACATTTACTTTCCTGAAGAAAATATTTGTGCAAGCACACTAACTACAGAGAAATATTATGAGCAAATAAAACACTCATGTAGCAGGCATCTGTTTTCTTACCAACAGGGTCAGATGAATCTGTTATAATGATGTCAAAGGCATCCTGGTTCTGTTTCATGAACTCAAATCCATCTCCAACATTCAGAGTGAGTTTGGGACTGAAGAACCCTTTCGCCATACCAGGGAGGTACTTCTTCGACACATTGATTACATCCTTAAGGGCAAAGTGAAAATTATAACAAACTTTACACTTCTGTGTCGTCTATGATGTTACCAGTCAATGAAATGGAATGAGAAAAGAGCATGATTCCAGTCAGTGTTTGATACCTACCTCATCGATTTCACACTGAACCACTGATTCAACAAGTGGGTGCTTTACCACTTCTCTCAGGACACCACCATCTCCCCCACCAATAATCAGGACCTGCAAAGAGAAGGGAATACATTAATTATAATAAGTGATACAACACACCAACTTGCAAAACTTCCCCAAAAAGTTCTGTCCAGGATTCTCTACAACGCACAATTAAGTCTTGTAGTATAATATGTTCAACTGAATTTATGGTGGGATGACTATACCTTTTTGGGGCAAGGGTGGGAGCACAGAGGTAGGTTGGCTATCATTTCTTGGTAGGAAAACTCATCTCTCTCTGTGCATTGAATAACTCCATCCAGCACAAGGACATTTCCATAGGTTTTGCTGAAAATATATGGTATGAGATTACTTACTTGAATGACTAATTAGTACAAACAAATAACCCCAGAAACAGTAGAAGAAGAGGAACAGGTAAAAAGGGAACAGACTGTATGTGGTTGCTTGATAATCATCAGGGATGGGTTAGGGGTGTCAAATACAAGTCATGATTGGCAAGATGAAGCTAGCAACCTAGTTAGCCAACTATACATATGAGACACGTTGTGCCAAGACATGCTAGCTAATGTAGGCCTACTAACGTTACTTAACACACAGGATATTGCAGAAATTTCAATGACAGAAGTGAGAGATGGCAAAAGCATCAACATTTGGGTTCATGACATCTGGCAAGTTAAACTAGCTAGCTAGATAGTTAGCTTTGGCTAGCTAACATGAAGAAAATGACCCCGACACACAACCAAAACAAATAACTAGCTAGAAAACCTTGGACACATTTCCTCCCTTAGACCCAATTAGGTAACTAGCTAGGTTCACTTTAACTAAGGTATTGCTGTCAGCTAGCTAGGTAGATACGTTTGCTAGCTAGTAAACGTTAGCCAACTAGTTAGCGCTAGCTAAACTTCTAGCAATAACGATTGGATATGTGGGAACAGTTACTTAACCTCTCAATTTTAAAAGCATCCTAAATACTAGCTAGCTAGCAAGCCAGCGTTACATAACTAGCTAACGTAGCTAGCATACAAACAGTTGTATTTCTAGCTAGCTAACGTTAGCTAGCTAGCTACTTAACGTTACCTCTTGAAAACCATGACATCTTGAAATTTTGATTTTTGTTGGTAAAGAACCTCTTCTACTTGCAGACTCATCGCTTGTCCAGGCCATAACGTACACGTTTCTGTGAACCATCCGTCTTTTATGCTATCCATTATTGATGCAGTCGAAATGTACAGTTCGTTATAGTAAAAAAAAAAATGATTTGTTAACGTTTCATTCAAAATAAATCAGACTGAGTTGTGAACCACGTTGGGCGTCGGGCATGTAGCGTTTCTTCTTCTATGAGGTTTAACAGCGGTTGGCATCCAATCAATGTTGCATTACCGCCACCTATGAGACTGGAGTATAACTCCCTTATCCTTTGCATTAAAAAATAAAAAAATACAACAAATACCCTACCATCTAATACTACACTCACCAAAAATATATATATACATATATATAATAATAATAATAATAATAATAACTACCATACTCCACTACTTAAATCTATTTATTCCTACTTCAGGCCAACAGCCTGAAGGGATGGGGCAGTAACTCGTCTGATGTCAAGTCTCGCACACCCAACTACCTCTCTGCAGCTGCAACCACAACCTCTATTTTCTGTGACTTACGTTCCATCCCTGCAGTACAGTTGATAACCATTGCTATAAATGCCAAAAATCAAATCTTACTGAAACATACAGTACCAGTCAAAAGTTTGGACACACCTACTCATTCAACGGTTTTTCCTTATTTTTGCTATTTTTTACATTGTAGAATAATAGTGAAGACATCAAAACTATGAAATAACACATATGGAATCATGTAGTAACCAAAAAAGTGTTAAACAAATCTAAATATATTTGAGATTTGAGATTCTTCAAACAGCCACCCTTTGCCTTGATGACAGCTTTGCACACTCTTGGCATTCTCTCAACCAGCTTCACCTGAAATGCTTTTCCAACAGTCTTGAAGGAGTTCCCACATATGCTGAGCACTTGTTGGCTGCTTTTCCTTCACTCTGCCGTCCGACTCATCCCAAACCATCTCAATTGGGTTGAGGTCGGGGGATTGTGGAGGCCAGGTCATCTGATGCAGCACTCTTTATTTAACTAGGCAAGTCAGTTAAGAACAAATTCTTATTTACAATGACAGCCTACACCGGCCAAACCCGGACGACGCTGGGCCAATTGTGCGCCGCCCTATGGGACTCCCAATCATGACCGGTTGTGATACAGCCTGGAATCGAACCAGGGTCTGTAGTGACACCTCAAGCACTGAGATGCAGTGCCTTAGACCGCTGCATCACTCTCCTTCTTGGTAAAATTGCCCTTACATCAGGATTCAGTGAGAGGAGCTAAATCAGAACGATTCCATCAGGATGGAAATATGGTTGTGTGTGTGTATATGTGTGCGTGTGTGTGTGTGTGTTTGAGCGTGCCTGTGTGCGTTGTTAATATATTTATATTAACTTGCTTCTCTGTGTGTCACAGATGACGGTGTCTTTTGGAAGGCCAGTGAGTAATTTTTATAAAGCTCCAAACCATTTATTGTACTGGCAATCAAACATTTGGGACATTTTTGTGCTCACTTTCAAATAGAATAAAAACACCATGAAGTTGCACATCTGCGATGGTGTAACCTGGGTTGTGTTTATTAGGCACCAAATGGAAGAAAACTGACTCAAACATGGAGGGACTACCTGGACTAAGAAAGGCTCCTCGGAATACATATCCCAAATGTAATAAATGATCTCACTCCAATAAATGTTAATAGAAAGTTAGCAAAAATAGATCTTGCTACCATGCAAAGGTAAATACCTGTCAATTTGTGGAAAAATCACACTGATTAACTGTTTAGTATTATCCCAGTTTTTCTTATGGTCTTGCCTACGCCTAGCGAACAGTTTTTTAAATTATATGAGAAAAAAATATTCCATTTGATTTGGAACGGCAAGCCTGACAAAATTAAACGGGCCTATTTATATAATGAATATGAATTCTGAAGAAATAAATTATTAAATATTAAAGCTTTAGACCTATCACTAAAATCTTCAGTCATACAAAAGTTATACTTAAATCCGAACTGGTTCTCTAGCAAATTAGTAAGATTGTCTCACCCAATGTTCAAGAATGGCCTTTTCCCCTTTATTCAGATTACAACCTCTCACTTTCAGTTATTTGAAAAGGAAATAATCTCCCAAATATCACTACTTCTAAAACAAGCCATAGAAAGTTGGTTGCAATTTCAATTTAATCCTCCAGAAACAACAGAACAAATAATGCAACAAATATTGTGGTTAAACTCAAATATACTAATTGATAAAAAAAAAAATATTTTTTGAAATAATGTTTAAAAAAGGTATAATCTTCGTAAATGATATCATAGGTAGGACTGGTGGAGTTATGTCGCACATGCAGCTAACAAAGACATATGGAAATGTCTGCTCTAACCAAAGTTACAAGCAAATAATTGCAGCATTACCGCAAAAGTGGAAGGGGGAAAAAGTAAGGAACTTGTCTGTCGGCCTTGCATTAAAGAACATAATTGGTTAAAGAAAATTGTGATAAATAAAAAAGTATACCAGTTTCATTTAAGAACCAAAGGATTGACAGCCGTCCCATATAGATATAAAAATAGTTGGGAAGAGATTTTTGACGTACCGATTCCATAGCATAGTGTTTATGAACTGATACGCAAAACGACACCGGATTCAAAACTTAGAATCTTTAAATTTAAATGATTATATAAAATTCTTGCTACCAATAGAATGTTTTTTATATGGGGGATACAATCTTCCCAGCTCTGCAGATTTTGCTGCAAAGATACAGAATCATTTGATCATTTGTTTTGGTACTGTCCATTTGTAGCTTGTTTTTGGACACAGGTCCAGGAATGGCTAAAGGATTGCAATATTTACCTGGAGCTAACCCTGCAGATAGCACTACTGGGTGATCTGAAAAGTAATAGTCAATCGATCAACAATATAATAATCCTTTTAGCAAAAATGTTTATTTTCAATTTACAATCTGTAAAAACAATGAGAATAGAAGGGTTCAGAACTTTTGTAAAACATTACAGTACAGTTGAAAAATATATGGCAAATAGAAATCCAATATGGATGGTGTTAAGAGATAGATGAGAGGTGTTGAATGGAGTTGAAGGATGGGACAAATAACAACTAATAACAACAAGATAACTAATGTAAAGCATACTGAGTCCATAATAAGTATATAGGTTATAGGTTGAGAGCTTTTGTGAAAGAGCACAGTTAGAAAGATATGGCATATAGAAGCAAACCGGATGGACATCATGAAAATGATTGGAGAGGTTGAGGGTAGAGGAAGTTCAACAGTAAAAACAAACAAAATATAATTATTGTAAAATTGACTGTGTCCATAAAATGTATATAGTATGTATAAGCTGGAAGTAGAGGCCTACGCATTGTTGTTCACTAGTTTACTCCAATTAGGGAAGGGGTGGTGGGGTTGGAAAGTAATAAAGGGACATTTATTTTTTAAAGGATGTATCCATGTATATATGTATGTATATGTATTTATGTGTATGTATGTGTATATGTATGTATATGTATATATATATACAGTGGGGGAAAAAAGTACTTAGTCAGCCACTAATTGTGCAAGTTCTCCCACTTAAAAAGATGACAGAGGCCTATAATTTTCATTATAGGTACACGTCAACTATGACAGACAAAATGAGGAAAAAAATTCCAGAAAATCACATTGTAGAATTTTTTATGAATTTATTTGCAAATTATGGTGGAAAATAAGTATTTGGTCAATAACAAAAGTGTCTCAACAAAAGTGTTTGTATACCCTTTGTTGGCAATGACACAGGTCAAACGTTTTCTGTAAGTCTTCACAAGGTTTTCACACACTGTTGCTGGTATTTTGGCCCATTCCTCCATGCAGATCTCCTCTAGAGCAGTGATGTTTTGGGGCTGTCGCTGGGCAACACTGACTTTCAACTCCCTCCAAAGATTTTCTATGGGGTTGAGATCTGGAGACTGGCTAGGCCACTCCAGGACCTTGAAATGCTTCTTACGAAGCCACTCCTTCGTTGCCCGGGCGGTGTGTTTGGGATCATTGTCATGCTGAAAGACCCAGCCACGTTTCATCTTCAATGCCCTTGCTGATGGAAGGAGGTTTTCACTCAAAATCTCACGATACATGGCCCCATTCATTCTTTCCTTTACACGGATCAGTCATCCTGGTCCCTTTGCAGAAAAACAGCCCCAAAGCATGATGTTTCCACCCCCATGCTTCACAGTAGGTATGGTGTTCTTTGGATGCAACTCAGCATTCTTTGTCCTCCAAACACGACGAGTTGAGTTTTTACCAAAAAGTTCTATTTTGGTTTCATCTGACCATATGACATTCTCCCAATCCTCTTCTGGATCATCCAAATGCACTCTAGCAAACTTCAGACGGGCCTGGACATGTACTGGCTTAAGCAGGGGAACACGTCTTGCACTGCAGGATTTGAGTCCCTGGCGGCGTAGTGTGTTACTGATGGTAGGCTTTGTTACTTTGGTCCCAGCTCTCTGCAGGTCATTCACTAGGTCCCCCCGTGTGGTTCTGGGATTTTTGCTCACCGTTCTTGTAATCATTTTGACCCCACGGGGTGAGATCTTGCGTGGAGCCCCAGATCGAGGGAGATTATCAGTGGTCTTGTATGTCTTCCATTTCCTAATAATTGCTCCCACAGTTGATTTCTTCAAACCAAGCTGCTTACCTATTGCAGATTCAGTCTTCCCAGCCTGGTGCAGGTCTACAATTTTGTTTCTGGTGTCCTTTCACAGCTCTTTGGTCTTGGCCATAGTGGAGTTTGGAGTGTGACTGTTTGAGGTTGTGGACAGGTGAATTTTATACTGATAACAAGTTCAAACAGGTGCCATTAATACAGGTAACGAGTGGAGGACAGAGGAGCCTCTTAAAGAAGAAGTTACAGGTCTGTGAGAGCCAGAAATCTTGCTTGTTTGTAGGTGACCAAATACTTATTTTCCACCATAATTTGCAAATAAATTCATTAAAAATCCTACAATGTGATTTTCTGGAATTTTTTTCTCAATTTGTCTGTCATAGTTGACGTGTACCTTTGATGAAAATTACAGGCCTCTCTCATCTTTTTAAGTGGGAGAACTTGCACAATTGGTGGCTGACTAAATACTTTTTTCCCCCACTGTATATACAGTGAGGGAAAAAAGTATTTGATCCCCTGCTGATTTTGTACGTTTGCCCACTGACAAAGAAATGATCAGTCTATAATTTTAATGGTAGGTTTATTTGAACAGTGAGAGACAGTATAACAACAAAAAAATCCAAAAAAATGCATTTCAAAAATGTTATAAATTGATTTGCATTTTAATGAGGGAAATAAGTATTTGACTCCCTCTCAAACAGAAAGATTTCTGGCTCCCAGGTGTCTTTTATACAGGTAACGAGCTGAGATTAGAAGCACACCCTTAAAGGGAGTGCTCCTAATCTCAGCTTGTTACCTGTATAAAAGACACATGTCCACAGAAGCAATCAATCAATCAGATTCCAAACTCTCCACCATGGCCAAGACCAAAGAGCTCTCCAAGGATGTCAGGGACAAGATTGTAGACCTACACAAGGCTGGAATGGCTACAAGACCATCGCCAAGCAGCTTGGTGAGAAGGTGACAACAGTTGGTGCGATTATTCGCAAATGGAAGAAACACAAAATAACTGTCAATCTCCCTCGGCCTGGGGAACCATGCAAGATCTCACCTCGTGGAGTTGCAATGATCATGAGAACGGTGAGGAATCAGCCCAGAACTACATGAGAGGATCTTGTCAATGATCTCAAGGCAGCTGGGACCATAGTCACCAAGAAAACAATTGGTAACACACTACGGCGTGAAGGACTGAAATCCTGCAGCGCCCGCAAGGTCCCCCTGCTCAAGAAAGCACATATACAGGCCCGTCTGAAGTTTGCCAATGAACATCTGAATGATTCAGAGGAGAACTGGGTGAAAGTGTTGTGGTCAGATGAGACCAAAATTTAGCTCTTTGGCATCAACTCAACTCGCTGTGTTTGGAGGAGGAGGAATGCTGCCTATGACCCCAAGAACACCATCCCCACCATCAAACATGGAGGTTGAAACATTATGCTTTGGGGGCGTTTTTCTGCTAAGGGGACAGGACAACTTCACCGCATCAAAGGGACGATGGACGGGGCCATGTACTGTCAAATCTTGGGTGAGAACCTCCTTCCCTCAGCCAGGGCATTGAAAATGGGTCGTGGATGGGTATTCCAGTATGACAATGACCCAAAACACACAGCCAAGGCTACAAAGGAGTGGCTCAAGAAGAAGCACATTAAGGTCCTGGAGTGGCCTAGCCAGTCTCCAGACCATAATCCCATAGAAAATCTGTGGAGGGAGCTGAATGTTCGAGTTGCCAAACGTTAGGCTCGAAACCTTAATGACTTGAAGAAAATCTGCAAAGAGGAGTGGGACAAAATCCCTCCTGAGATGTGTGCAAACCTGGTGGCCAACTACAAGAAACGTCTGACCTCTGTGATTGCCATCAAGGGTTTTGCCACCAAGTACTGTCATGTTTTGCAGAGGGGTCAAATACTTATTTCCCTCATTAAAATACAAAATCAATTTATAACATTTTTGACATGCGTTTTTCTGGATTTTTTTGTTGTTATTCTGTCGCTCACTGTTCAAATAAACCTACCATTAAAATTATAGACTGATCATGTCTTTGTCAGTGGGCAAACGTACAAAATCAGCAGGGGATCAAATACTTTTTTCCCTCACTGTATATATATATATATATATATATATACAGTGGGGAGAACAAGTATTTGATACACTGCCGATTTTGCAGGTTTTCCTACTTACAAAGCATGTAGAGGTCTGTAATTTTTATCATAGGTACACTTCAACTGTGAGAGACGGAATCTAAAACAAAAATCCAGAAAATCACATTGTATGATTTTTAAGTAATTAATTTGCATTTTATTGCATGACATAAGTATTTGATACATCAGAAAAGCAGAACTTAATATTTGGTACAGAAACCTTTGTTTGCAATTACAGAGATCATACGTTTCCTGTAGGTCTTGACCAGGTTTGCACACACTGCAGCAGGGATTTTGGCCCACTCCTCCATACAGACCTTCTCCAGATCCTTCAGATTTCGGGGCTGTCGCTGGGCAATAGGAACTTTCAGCTCCCTCCAAAGATTTTCTATTGGGTTCAGGTCTGGAGACTGGCTAGGCCACTCCAGGACCTTGAGATGCTTCTTACGGAGCCACTCCTTAGTTGCCCTAGCTGTGTGTTTCGGGTCATTGTCATGCTGGAAGACCCAGCCACGACCCATATTCAATGCTCTTACTGAGGGAAGGAGGTTGTTGGCCAAGATCTCGCGATACATGGCCCCATCCATCCTCCCCTCAGTACGGTGCAGTCGTCCTGTCCCCTTTGCAGAAAAGCATCCCCAAAGAATGATGTTTCCACCTCCATGCTTCACGGTTGGGATGGTGTTCTTGGGGTTGTACTCATCCTTCTTCTTCCTCCAAACACGGCAAGTGGAGTTTAGACCAAAAAGCTATATTTTTGTCTCATCAGACCACATGACCTTCTCCCATTCCTCCTCTGGATCATCCAGATGGTCATTGGCAAACTTCAGACGGGCCTGGACATGCGCAGGGGGACCTTGCGTGCTCTGCAGGATTTTAATCCATGACGGCGTAGTGTGTTACTAATGGTTTTCTTTGAGACTGTGGTCCCAGCTCTCTTCAGGTCATTGACCAGGTCCTGCCGTGTAGTTCTGGGCTGATCCCTCACCTTCCTCATGATCATTGATGCCCCATGAGGTGAGATCTTGCATGGAGCCCCAGACCGAGGGTGATTGACCGTCATCTTGAACTTCTTCCATTTTCTAATAATTGCGCCAACAGTTGTTGCCTTCTCAACAAGCTGCTTGCCTATTGTCCTGTAGCCCATCCCAGCCTTGTGCAGTTCTACAATTTTATCCCTGATGTCCTTACACAGCTCTCTGGTCTTGGCCATTATGGAGAGGTTGGAGTCTGTTTGATTGAGTGTGTGGACAGGTGTCTTTTATACAGGTAACGAGTATAAAAGCAGTTAATACAAGTAATGAGTGGAGAACAGGAGGGCTTCTTAAAGAAAAACTAACAGGTCTGTGAGAGCCGGAATTCTTACTGGTTGGTAGGTGATCAAATACTTATGTCATGCAATAAAATGCAAATGAATTACTTAAAAATCATACAATGTGATTTTCTGGATTTTTGTTTTAGATTCCGTCTCTCACAGTTGAAGTGTACCTATGATAAAAATTACAGACCTCTACATGCTTTGTAAGTAGGAAAACCTGCAAAATCGGCAGTGTATCAAATACTTGTTCTCCCCACTGTATGTATATATATATATATATATATATATATATATATATATATATATATATATATATATACGCAAGAAAAAACACATATGAGGGATTGGAAGTGATGCAGACAATTACATTGATGGAAGTTACCCCTTAAAAAATAAAAATAATAATAGCTTTTACACAGCCTGGAGGTGTGTTGGCTCATTGTCCTGTTGAAAAACAAATGATTGTCCCACTAAGCCCAAACCAGATGGGATGGCATATCGCTGCAGAATGCTGTGGTAGCCATGCTGGTTAAGTGTGCCTTGAATTCTAAATTATTCACAGACAGTGTCACCAGCAAAGCACCCCCACATCATAACACCTCCTCCTCCATGCTTTAAAGTGTGAACTACACATGCGGAGATCATCCGTTCACCCACACCGCGTCTCACAAAGACACAGCGGTTGGAACCAAAAATCTCAAATTTGGACTCCAGACCAAAGGACACATTTCCACCGGTCTAATGTCCATTGCTCGTGTTTCTTGGCCCAAGCAGGTCTCTTCTTCTTATTGGTGTCCTTTAGTAGTGGTTTCTTTGCAGCAATTCGACCATGAAGGCCTGATTCACTCAGTCCCCTCTGAACAGTTGATGTTGAGATGTGTCTGTGACTTGAACTCTGTGAAGCATTTATTTGGGCTGCAATTTCTGAAGCTGGTAACTCTAATGAACGTTTCCTCTGCATCAGAGGCAACTCTAGGTCTTCAATTCCTGTGGCTGTCCTCATGAGAGCCAGTTTCATCATAGTGCTTGATGTTTTTTGCGACTGCACTTGAAGAAACATTCAAAGTTCTTGAAATGTTCCGTATTGACTGACCTTCATGTCTTAAAGTAATGATGGACTGTCGTTTCTCTTTGCTTATTTGATCTGTTCTTGCCATAATATGGACTTGGTCTTTTACCAAATAGGGCTATCTTCTGTATACCCCCTACCTTGTCACAACACAACTGATTGGCTTAAACGCATTAAGGAAAGAAATTCCACAAATTAACTTTTAAGGAGGCACATCTGTTAATTGAAATGCATTCCAGGTGACTACCTCATGCATGAAGCTGGTGGAGAGAATGCCAAGAGTGTGCAAAGCTGTCATCAAGGCAAAGGGTAGCTATTTGAAGAAACATCAAATATAAAATATATATGAATGAGTAGGTGTGTCCAAACATTTGACTGGTAGTGTATATCACTTGTTGGTTTATCCCTCTGTACTGGTACAGATCTGCTACTCACACCATTCCTCTCAGGATCCCTCTCCCTTGACCCATCTTCCTCTACTTTCTTCACTGCCTCAGCATATGACAACTTCTGCACTACTCTAACCCTGGAAACGTCAACCTGCCGCTCTCGCACCGGACATTTCGGATCCCCAGCCCCATGGGCACCCCTACAATTAACACATAACACTACTTTCCCCAATGCTACACATTCCTTTGTCTCATGCCCTTCTGCACACTTCTCACACCTAGGAACCTCACTCCTACACACTGCTGCCACATGCCCATAAGCCTGACACCTGTAACAACGTAATGATTTCTGCAGAAAAGCTCGTACCGGATAACTTATATATCCTAACATCACTTTGTCGGGCAAAGACTCAACATCAAAACTCAAAAGAACAGACAATGACTCTTCTGTTTCTCCACTCACGCCACCCTGTAACCACAAATGGATCAGCCAAAAGGCAAGGGTCTACTTTTTCCCCAAAACTTCACTCCTACTGTCACAGACTCATCTTTATCCTGATCCTTGTTGAAAACCTCGTGCTCTGAAAACTTCACCACACCTACCAACTCCAATACTTCGCTCTCATTCACTTCCATTTCTCCTCCTGTCTTCAACTCACTTTGTTTACACTTTCTACCATTCTTCTTTAACAAACCATCTTTTTAATTGACTCAAGCTCACCCTCTTCCTCCCTCTCTCTCTTAGACCTCCTCTGCCTATCTTTTCCCCTCCATTCCTCCTCCGTATTCCAAGTATAACTCTCCTTATGTTAGTCCTGCACTTCTCCTGACATACATCTAGTTCTTGCCTTGTCTAGGGACGACGTTTCTCCTCCGACTCCCCCTCCTCTTCCAATTTCCCCCACGTCCAATACGATAAATTGTGCTGATTATTCGTTATGTAGACCCTCAGACACTGAAGTCAGACATGTTTGTTTTCATGTTGCTCTTCTATTTCTTCTTCTTCTTCTTCTTGACTATGGTATCTTCTTCTTCGGTGGGGTTTCTCGGCGGTTGGTATCCAACGTTATGGTCCATTACCGTTTTGTCTCCAAAGCCCCATACACTACCCACCACTGTGACCTGTACGCTCTTGTTGGCTGGTCCTCACTACATGTTCGTCGTCAAACCCACTGGCTCCAGGCCATCTATAAATCACTGCTAGGCAAATCCCCGCCTTATCTTAGCTCATTGGTCACCATAGCAGCACCCACCCGTAGTCTGCGCTCCAGCAGGTATATCTCACTGGTCATTCCCAAAGCCAACACCTCCTTTGGCCGCCATTCCTTCCAGTTCTCTGCTGCCAATGACTGGAACGAATTGCAAAAATCTCTGAAGCTGGAGACTCTTATCTCCCTCAATAACTTTAAGCATCAGTTGTCAGAGCACCTTACCGATCACTGCACCTGTACACAGCCCATCTGAAATTAGCCCACCCAACTACCTCATCCCTATATTGTTATTTATTTTGCTCTTTTGCACCCCAGTATCTCTATTTGCACATAATCTCTTGCACATCTAGCATTCCAGTGTTAATACTATTGTAATTATTCTGCACTATAGCCTATTTATTGCCTTACCTCCATAACTTGCTACATTTGCACACACTGTATATATATTTTCTGTTGTATTTCTGACTTTATGTTTTTTACCCCATATGTAACTCTGTGTTGTTTTTATTGCACTACTTTGCTTTATCTTGGCCAGGTCGCAGTTGTAAATGAGAACCTGTTCTCAACTGGCTTACCTGGTTAAATAAAGGTGAAATAAAATAAAATAAAAAATTACCGCCACCTACTGTACTGGAGTGTGGGCCAGAGACAGGCAGAAGCTAAATCCTACCTGCCAGCCCCGTTGCTCTTAAAAAAAGATAATAAGATATTTGAGACTATATCTAATGACGGATCCTTTTTTTCAATTTTCGCCTATAATGACATACCCAAATCTAACTGCCTGTAGCTCAGGACCTGAAGCAAGGATATGCATATTCTTGATACCATTTGAAAGGAAACACTTTGAAGTTTGTGGAAATATTAAATTAATGTAGGAGAATATAACACATTAGATCTGGTAAAAGATAATAAAAACAAAAAAACATGCGTTTTCTATTTATTTCTTTGTTCCATCATCTTTGAAATGCAAGAGAAAGGCCACAATGTAATATTTAGAAGCAATTTAGATTTTGGCCACTAGATGGCAGCAGTGTATGTGAAAAGTTTCAGATTGATCCAGTGAAGCATTGTAATACTGGACTATTTTGTATCAAGTCTGCCCAAATGTGCCAAATTGGTCATTTGATACATTTTCAAGTACAGTGGGGAAAAAAAGTATTTAGTCAGCCACCAATTGTGCAAGTTCTCCCATTTAAAAAGATGAGAGAGGCCTGTAATTTTCATCATAGGTACACGTCAACTATGACAGACAAAATGAGATTTTTTTTTCTCCAGAAAATCACATTGTAGGATTTTTAATGAATTTATTTGCAAATTATGGTGGAAAGTAAGTATTTGGTCAATAACAAAAGTTTCTCAATACTTTGTTATATACCCTTTGTTGGCAATGACACAGGTCAAATGTTTTCTGTAAGTCTTCACAAGGTTTTCACACACTGTTGCTGGTATTTTGGCCCATTCCTCCATGCAGATCTCCTCTAGAGCAGTGATGTTTTGGGGCTGTCGCTGGGCAACACGGACTTTCAACTCCCTCCAAAGATTTTCTATGGGGTTGAGATCTGGAGACTGGCTAGGCCACTCCAGGACCTTGAAATGCTTCTTACGAAGCCACTCCTTCGTGGCCCGGGCGATGTGTTTGGGATCATTGTCATGCTGAAAGACCCAGCCACGTTTCATCTTCAATGCCCTTGCTGATGGAAGGAGGTTTTCACTCAAAATCTCACGATACATGGCCCCATTCATTATTTCCTTTACACGGATCAGTCGTCCTGGTCCCTTTGCAGAAAAACAGCCCCAAAGCATGATGTTTCCACCCCCATGCTTCACAGTAGGTATGGTGTTCTTTGGATGCAACTCAGCATTCTTTGTCCTCCAAACACGACGAGTTGAGTTTTTACCAAAAAGTTCTATTTTGGTTTCAACTGACCATATGACATTCTCCCAATCCTCTTCTGGATGATCCAAATGCACTCTAGCAAACTTCAGACGGGCCTGGACATGTACTGGCTTAAGCAGGGGGACACGTCTGGCACTGCAGGATTTGAGTCCCTGGCGGCGTAGTGTGTTACTGATGGTAGGCTTTGTTACTTTGGTCCCAGCTCTCTGCATGTCATTCACTAGGTCCCCCCGTGTGGTTCTGGGATTTTTGCTCACCATTCTTGTGATCATTTTGACCCCACGGGGTGAGATCTTGCGTGGAGCCCCAGATCGAGGGAGATTATCAGTGGTCTTGTATGTCTTCCATTTCCTAATAATTGCTCCCACAGTTGATTTCTTCAAACCAAGCTGCTTACCTATTGCAGATTCAGTCTTCCCAGCCTGGTGCAGGTCTACAATTTTGTTTCTGGTGTCCTTTGACAGCTCTTTGGTCTTGGCCATAGTGGAGTTTGGAGTGTGACTGTTTGAGGTTGTGGACAGGTGTCTTTTATACTGATAACAAGTTCAAACAGGTGCCATTAATACAGGTAACGAGTGGAGGACAGAGGAGCCTCTTAAAGAAGAAGTTACAGGTCTGTGAAAGCCAGAAATCTTGCTTGTTTGTAGGTGACCAAATACTTACTTTCCACCATAATTTGCAAATAAATTCATTAAAAATCCTACAATGTGATTTTCTGGATTCTATGATGAAAATTACAGGCCTCTGTCATCTTTTTAAGTGGGAGAACTTGCACAATTGGTGGCTGACTAAATACTTTTTTCCCCCACTGTATATAACTATAGAGAACATACAAAAATTATATGGTAATACAAAATTTAAGTTTACACACTCCCAGGAATGTCATACATGATGGATCATTAGCTCATACACTAACTGTCACACATGTAGATGCCCGGGCGCGGTGGGTGTGGAGCCAGAGACAGCAAGGGTTCAAACTGTAGAACCCAGTTCCTACATTTTAATATAAAAATTGATTTTATCAAACAAAACTATGCCACATTTTATCTCTGGGACCCTCAGGATGACAAATCAGAGCAAGATTACTGAATGTAAGTACATTATTTACCTTCAGAGGTGAATGTATCAAACCAGTTGAGGTGTTAAGTTTTTTGTTGTTGTGCACTCTCCTCAAACAATAGCATGGTATTTTTTTACTGTAATAGCTACTGTAAATTGGACAGTGCAGTTAGATTAACAATAATTTAAGCTTTCTGCCCATATAAGACATGTCTATATCCTGGAAAGTTTGCTGTTACTTAAAACAGTCATGCTAATCACATTAGCGCACGTTAGTTCAACCGTCCCGTATACGGGACACCAATCCCGTAGAGGTTAAACTAATTTCCTGTATCCCCTTCACCCTCATACTAGAGCTCAGCCTCTCTCTTCCCTCTGATACTGCCCACACTGTAGCAATACGCTCCATGGTCTCTGTTTCCTGGCAATAATCACACTTTCCTGTTGGATGCTTTCCTATCACATTTAAAGTCTTATTCAGCCGGCTGTGTCCCACACTTAATCTAGTAAAAATAGCCTCCTCTCTTCTGTCCCTTCCTGCCGTCCTCCCCTCCCTGACTTTCCTCTGTACTTTAAATACATGCCTTCCCTTAGTATCTCAATTCCACTGCTCCTGCCATCCCTGCACCATCATTGTCCATATCAGGCTTTTTGCCTTGCTCATTGAAACTACAACATCAACATCCCCACTACTAAGTGCTTGTTTGCCAGTACATCAACTGCCTCGTTCCCCTCCACCCCCACATGGGCTGGGACCCAAGTAAATCTTATCTGTATACCCATCTGTCTAATCCTGCCATGGGTTTGTAGTACATCATAAAGCAGGTCTTGTCTGCTACGTGATCTAAAGGACTGCAAACTCATCAACACTGCACATGAATCAGAGCAAATAACTACTCTGTCTGGCTTGACTTCCTCCACCCACTGCAAGGCCAACAGTATGGCCATCAGCTCCGCCGTATATACAGTACAGCCAGATGATCTGTAATACTTTTACTGACTCCCACCACACATTCCTGCACTACAAATGCTGACCCAGTACATCCTGTCCTCTGATCTTTTGAACCATCTGTGTAAATGACCACAAAATCCTGATACACAG
The DNA here is from genome assembly GCF_020615455.1 of Coregonus clupeaformis. Classification (NCBI taxonomy): domain Eukaryota; kingdom Metazoa; phylum Chordata; class Actinopteri; order Salmoniformes; family Salmonidae; genus Coregonus; species Coregonus clupeaformis. The sequence goes on from NC_059215.1 coordinate 25,876,260, forward strand.
TATCCAGACGTCTATTAAACAAATCAGATGGATCAACACCCTCCCTATCTTTCTGTAGTCTCTCCAACACTAGATCAACTACTGGAGGTGGGAGTAGCTTGACTTTGGTATCTTGGCGGTCAAACATTTTGTTTGTGCATGGCGCCACCTACTGTGCTGTAGTGTGTGGTCGATCGTGTTACATTTTGTGATACAAAAAATAAAAAGGAAGGGGAAAAGGAAAAGGAAAAAATTGCACCACCAACTAACCCTACACCTATTTAACACTATTTCATTAAAAAAATGAATCACAAATACCCTGCTGAGGCTCTGGGGCCCAGTTGCCTGAGCAGGGTATTTGTGCTTGAGAGGGTGGGACTGCCCGGTGCGCACCGTTTTGGGGAAACGTGTCGTTCAATATAAAGCATCACGCAACGTAACAAATGTTGAATAGATCTGAATACACGCCAGGTGTTACCTCCCCATGACAGTTTTCTTCAGTTTCGTGTCTACTGAACTTGAGCCTGGTGCATCTAGTGTGCTGATCCACATACAGGGTAAATTAGGGGCGGTGGAGTAGGTGGTCTACAAGTACAAAAGTTTACTTTAGTAAACTTTTAGTAACCTTACTTGGTACAGGCCAACATACTGGAGACCCTGCTCAACCTGCTCTCTGTCAAGCACAATCAGACCAACCTGGGCCAGGTTTTCCAAAAGCATTGTTAGGCAAAGTTCATTGTTTTTGTAGGAGCATTGTTAAATCTCTGAGATGTTTCCCAAAACCATTTTTACTAAAGTTGCACTTGAAAACGCTCGTAATATAAGGACTGCCTCAGACCACTCGTAGAACAGCTACAGTGGGGAAAAAAAGTATTTAGTCAGCCACCAATTGTGCAAGTTCTCCCACTTAAAAAGATGAGAGAGGCCTGTAATTTTCATCATAGGTACACGTCAACAATGACAGACAAATTGAGAAAGAAAAATCCAGAAAATCACATTGTAGGATTTTTATGAATTTATTTGCAAATTATGGTGGAAAATAAGTATTTGGTCACCTACAAACAAGCAAGATTTCTGGCTCTCACAGACCTGTAACTTCTTCTTTAAGAGGCTCCTCTGTCCTCCACTCGTTACCTGTATTAATGGCACCTGTTTGAACTTGTTATCAGTATAAAAGACACCTGTCCACAACCTCAAACAGTCACACTCCAAACTCCACTATGGCCAAGACCAAAGAGCTGTCAAAGGACACCAGAAACAAAATTGTAGACCTGCACCAGGCTGGGAAGACTGAATCTGCAATAGGTAAGCAGCTTGGTTTGAAGAAATCAACTGTGGGAGCAATTATTAGGAAATGGAAGACATACAAGACCACTGATAATCTCCCTCGATCTGGGGCTCCACGCAAGATCTCACCCTGTGGGGTCAAAATGATCACAAGAACGGTGAGCAAAAATCCCAGAACCACACGGGAAGACCTAGTGAATGACCTGCAGAGAGCTGGGACCAAAGTAACAAAGCCTACCATCAGTAACACACTACGCCGCCAGGGACTCAAATCCTGCAGTGCAAGACGTGTCCCCCTGCTTAAGCCAGTACATGTCCAGGCCCGTCTGAAGTTTGCTAGAGTGCATTTGGATGATCCAGAAGAGGATTGGGAGAATGTCAGATGAAACCAAAATAGAACTTTTTGGTAAAAACTCAACTCGTCGTGTTTGGAGGACAAAGAATGCTGAGTTGCATCCAAAGAACACCATACCTACTGTGAAGCATGGGGGTGGAAACATCATGCTTTGGGGCTGTTTTTCTGCAAAGGGACCAGGACGACTGATCCATGTAAAGGAAAGAATGAATGGGGCCATGTATCGTGAGATTTTGAGTGAAAACCTCCTTCCATCAGCAAGGGCATTGAAGATGAAACGTGGCTGGGTCTTTCAGCATGACAATGATCCCAAACACACCGCACGGGCAGCGAAGGAGTGGCTTCGTAAGAAGCATTTCAAGGTCCTGGAGTGGCCTAGCCAGTCTCCAGATCTCAACCCCATAGAAAATCTTTGGAGGGAGTTGAAAGTCTGTGTTGCCCAGCGACAGCCCCAAAACATCACTGCTCTAGAGGAGATCTGCATGGAGGAATGGGCCAAAATACCAGCAACAGTGTGTGAAAACCTTGTGAAGACTTACAGAAAACGTTTGACCTGTGTCATTGCCAACAAAGGGTATATAACAAAGTATTGAGAAACTTTTGTTATTGACCAAATACTTATTTTCCACCATAATTTGCAAATAAATTCATAAAAAATCCTACAATGTGATTTTCTGGATTTTTTTTTCTCAATTTGTCAGTCATAGTTGACGTGTACCTATGATAAAAATTACAGGCCTCTCTCATCTTTTTACGTGGGAGAACTTGCACAATTGGTGGCTGACTAAATACTTTTTTTCCCCACTGTAAGTGGGTTGGGTCGTTAGATTACTTTTTGCCCTCCCACGTCACTTTAGACACAGGAGATCTCCGCTAAACATAGAATCAAAATGTTAATCAGTTCCTCTGTCACCCTCAGAACAAAGTTCAATAGGAATACAAAAGTTGGCAAATACAAAGTTGGCTTGTTACAAACAAATGAAGGAAGGACAAAATAGCACCTCTAGACAGAGATGGGCACTATTTCTGTTACATGTATTTGAAATATTTATTTAAATTACTTCTAAGTGTTTTGTGATTTGAATTACACTGGGCTGAACTACACTCCAATGTATTTTTTAACAAGATACTTTCGAGAGCTGTAATTTGTATTTTCAAAATAGAAAATACTTTTCAACAGTTCTTATAGAAAAGTATATAGGGCCTATTTCTTCCAAAATAAGTTGAAAAGTGTTTAATAAGTTTAACTGCACAGGACAAAAAAAAAAATCTAAACTGAAATTGACATTTTTCACTTCAAAGTTTTTAAAAAAGGGCCTGGAATAAATTCCTCGGAATTCAGAATAATTCATATTTGGTTGGAGGCTGGTGATTCTTGCTTACTGTGTAATGTATCTCATCTGTGGTAAGTTACAGGTGCCTATATAAAAATAGCCATTCAACCAGTTTTGAAAATAATTATGCTCACAACTGCATCTCTATGTGCGTCTTCCTGAAGAAATGTGCCTGTCCACTCGGCTGCCTTCCTTGAACCCTACAAAAGGTAAACATGGAAAAAAAAAGACATCTGATCTAGATATAGAAAGCATGTAGAATCGGGATTGAGGTCAATTCCATTTTAAACTAAATCCTATTCCAAATTTCGAGATTGAAAAGCATTGAATATCAGTAAACTTCCTGAATTAACTGGAATTGAAATGGAATTGACCCCCCAACTCTGTGTAGAATGCAACTAAGTCTTTAATGTTGTATGACATTTGAAAATAATGAGTAATTATTGTTTAAGGGGCAATTTCTACATCAATTCTTGGACTTTTAAAATACATGATTAGTAGCCATTTATTCTTGAAAAATATAACATAAGCCTAGTTCAACTGTCAATCTGATCAGAGCCCAAAATATAAACTTGTTTTACTCCTTTGTTTGTAACCAATGTAATTGTAAACAAACACTGTATAGCCTCAAAACATGGTTAAAACTATAATTTTGGCAAGTCCTTGTATCTATAGTTTTGTCTATGAATTTGAGTGGTTCTCCAGCTCCACCCCTCAGCTGTTGACCACTTTGTTATTGTTTCAACAGCAGATTGACCCTTTAAATGATGGGTGAATGTATCCAGCTGGTGGCTCAATAATTAGCTTGAGCTGGTCACATTGTGAATTAATGTCTTGGAATACATTTTAAACATTTTAGTTTAGATGTGGTGGCTCTTATGGGAGTATCACATTTATGAATTGAGAATGTTAATATGAAGTATCAGGTTCACATTTTATGGAGTGCTTGCGACACCTACTGGTTCAGTGATGTAATTTACCCTATAGCGTTAAATGTAATCCATTACTTCTGTAATGCCATAGTAGCAGACTATAGTATATCACATTCATTATCACGCTTAATTGTATTGAAATCATTTTAAATTGGTAATATTATAAAAGTGTCCATTCTTTTTTTTTCTCTAGTTGCGGCCAACATGTCGCTTCAAAAGATGAGTGATCCATCAGAACCAGCCATTACCAACAATGATCCATCAGAACCAGCCATTACCAACAATGATCCATCAGAAATGGCACCATCAACAAGCACAGATGGAACCACACACAAAAAGTGTGCAATAATGGATGGAAAATACTTCAGCATTGAATCTCAATCTGAAAATGAGAAAATAAAAGCTGAATGCAAATTGTGTACAAAAAAGAAAGCAATCATATCTGGCTCTCTGTCAATGTCAAAACCCATCTGAAGCGAATGCACCCTGAATGTCTTCAAGAATTTGAAGTGCACAAGAAACAGAGTTTGCATTCAGTTATAAAAAATCCATGACCCCATACAGGCAGACCCAACTTTTTGAACAAGAACAAGCAAAAGTGTCACCGATCACTGGATTTAACCAGATTCAATAGAACATGAATCTGTGGCTCCTGCATGCAGACTCTTCCCAAGTCCACACACCTACAACTGCATTGCAGAAATACTTTGGCCTCTCCAGTGACACAATTGTTGCAACAGTGACAGACAATGCATTGCTTTTTGTAAAGGCATTCAAATAGTTCAACATCTGTTATTACAGAGGAAGAGGAGGAAATAACAGACGATGGCCGGTCCTTCATGACCATAAATGATTCAGATGATGAAGCTGAAGAAGGTTGAATCATCCTGCCACCCACACCCTCAGTTTGGTCTCTACCACTGATGCAAAGCAGGCAATGGACTTTCCCACACTCTGCTTTGTGGAATACATTAAGACCCAAGACAGCAGAGATTCTCTTTCAGGTGACAAACCAACAATTGAAAACACCTTGCCTAACACACTGGAATTCACTTTTTGACTTGAGTCAGCTGACCCTAATGAGAGAGAAACTCCTTCAAATGATGGCAACCCTGCAGCTTCCTTCATTCAAAGAAGTGGAGCTTGATTTCATTGAATACTACTGCAAGATCCTGACACCCATTGCAAAGATCGTCTTCAGAGTCTCCTGCTACTATGGTGAGCACCTTTCCACTATTTTTGCTGTCCAGTCCAAACGACATGCTTTGCAAGCCTCCAACCTCCGCTACTGCCCTCACCTCTTGCAAGAAGTTTTGGATGGTTTTGAAAGGTTAATCAGTTTCCTGGAGCTGAAGACGGACGTCTACGAAGCCATCTTGGTGTCAGAAACCCATCAATTTTTTAAGATGCGGTGGTTACCCCCTCGATTGGATGGGGGAATGAAGAGGATCCACCAGCTCATCCTCCACTCACTCGAAGAGCTTGGCCTGGTCTCAGTGATTGAGAATGTTTCCTTCAACCACCCAGAAGAGGATAAGGATGCTTTTTTGTGTTCTCCGAAGAAGTAAATAAGATCCAGGAGGGAATGGAGGTCACAGCAACTCACGGCAGAGCAGAGTTAGAGTCCCTTAGCTTTCTCGAGGACCCCAAGAAGGATCTGTCCATTCCTGACCTGTATCCCCTGATTAAGCTCCTGTTTGTGAGATTCAACAAAACCCTGCCATCATCAGCTCCAGTTGTGCATCTCTTCTCGTTTGCAGGGATGATTTTCTGTCCACAGAGGAGGTGGGTAACAGCTGAACTGTTTGAAAAGCTGGTTGTCCTGAAAGGCAACTGAAATAGAGGCTGACAAAAGTCAACAGTTTAGTTTGAGCATATGTCAGCGAAATATATACTTTATCATATTTTTTGGTAAATTATTTGCACCCCAAAAAATTTGCAAAACAATACTATGTTGAGAGTTAAAGGACAAAAGCAACAGTATATTTTTACTTGCCGTTTAAAATGTGTGTTCATGTTATTCAATTAATCAATCATTTCCTTCAAGGAGGTGAATTGTAGCACATTAAGTATTGTTTTGGGCCTTTGTTTTAACTTTTATTTAATTTTTTTATAAATGAAATGGTCTATTTATTTTGTGTGTTTTTGCCTACTTGAAATGTATTTTCTGTATTTTGAAAATATATATTTTTATAAAAAGTATTTCATATTTAATGTTCATACATTCTTTAGGGTATTTATAACAAGATAAACTAAAAGTATATGGACACCCCTTCAAATTAGTGGATTTGGCTATTTCAGCCACACTCATTGCTGACAGGTGTACAGTGGTTGGAAAAAAGTATTTAGTCAGCCACCAATTGTGCAAGTTCTCCCACTTAAAAAGATGAGAGAGGCCTGATATTTTCATCATAGGTACACATCAAAATGAGAAAAAAATAACCAGAAAATCACATTGTAGGATTTTTTATGAATTTATTTGCAAATTATGGTGGAAAATAAGTATTTGGTCAATAACAAAAGTTTCTCAATACTTTGTTATATACCCTTTGTTGGCAATGACACAGGTCAAACGTATTCTGTAAGTCTTCACAAGGTTTTCACACACTGTTGCTGGTATTTTGGCCCATTCCTCCATGCAGATCTCCTCTAGAGCAGTGATGTTTTGGGGCTGTCGCTGGGCAACACAGACTTTCAACTCCCTCCAAAGATTTTCTATGGGGTTGAGATCTGGAGACTGGCTAGGCCACTCCAGGACCTAGCCAGGGCGGTGTGTTTGGGATCATTGTCATGCTGAAAGACCCAGCCACGTTTCATCTTCAATGCCCTTGCTGATGGAAGGAGGTTTTCACTCAAAATCTCACGATACATGGCCCCATTCATTCTTTCCTTTACACGGATCAGTCGTCCTGGTCCCTTTGCAGAAAAACAGCCCCAAAGCATGATGTTTCCACCCCCATGCTTCACAGTAGGTATGGTGTTCTTTGGATGCAACTCAGCATTCTTTGTCCTCCAAACATGACGAGTTGAGTTTTTACCAAAAAGTTATATTTTGGTTTCATCTGACCATACGACATTCTCCCAATCCTCTTCTGGATCATCCAAATGCACTCTAGCAAACTTCAGACGGGCCTGGACATGTACTGGCTTAAGCAGGGGGACACGTCTGGCACTGCAGGATTTGAGTCCCTGGCGGCGTAGTGTGTTACTGATGGTAGGCTTTGTTACTTTGGTCCCAGCTCTCTGCAGGTCATTCACTAGGTCCCCCCGTGTGGTTCTGGGATTTTTGCTCACCGTTCTTGTGATCATTTTGACCCCACGGGGTGAGATCTTGCGTGGAGCCCCAGGGAGATTATCAGTGGTCTTGTATGTCTTCCATATCCTAATAATTGCTCCCACAGTTGATTTCTTCAAACCAAGCTGCTTACCTATTGCAGATTCAGTCTTCCCAGCCTGGTGCAGGTCTACAATTTTGTTTCTGGTGTCCTTTGACAGCTCTTTGGTCTTGGCCATAGTGGAGTTTGGAGTGTGACTGTTTGAGGTTGTGGACAGGTGTCTTTTATACTGATAAATTCAAACAGGTGCCATTAATACAGGTAACGAGTGGAGGACAGAGGAGCCTCTTAAAGAAGAAGTTACAGGTCTGTGAGAGCCAGAAATCTTGCTTGTTTGTAGGTGACCAAATACTTATTTTTACCATAATTAGCAAATAAATTCATAAAAAATCCTACAATGTGATTTTCTGGATTTTTTTTCCTCAATTTGTCTGTCATAGTTGACGTGTACCTATGATGAAAATTACAGGCCTCTCTCATCTTTTTAAGTGGGAGAACTTGCACAATTGGTGGCTGACTAAATACTTTTTTTCCCCACTGTATAACATCGAGCACACAGCCATGCAATCTACATAGACAAACATTGGCAGTAGAATGGCCCGTACTGAAGAACTCAGTGACTTTCAACGTGGCACCATCATAGGATGCCACCTTTCCAACAAGTCAGTTAGTAGAATTTCTGTCCTGCTAGAGCTAACCCAGTCAACTGTAACGTCTAGGAGCAACAACGGCTCAGCCTTGAAGTGGTAGGCCACACAAGGTCACAGAACGGGACCGCCGAGTGCTGAAGTGTGTAGCGTGTAAAAATCATCTGTCCTAAGTTGCAATACTCACTACCGAGTTCCAAACTGCCTCTCGAAGCAACGTCAGCACTGTTTGTCGGGAGCTTCATGAAAGGTTTCCATGGCCAAGCATCCACACACAAGCCTAAGATCACCATGCGCAATGCCAAGCGTCGGCTGGAGTTGTGTAAAGCTCTCCGCCATTGGTCTCTGGAGCAGTGGAATCGCATTCTCTGGAGTGATGAATCACGCTACACAATCTGGCAGTCCGACGGACAAATCTGGGTTCGGCGGATGCCAGTAGAACGCTACCTGCCCGAATGCATAGTGCCAACTGTAAAGTTTGGTGGAGGAGGAATAATGGTCTGGGGCTAGTTCCAGTGAAGGGCAATCTTAACGCTACAGCATACAATGACATTCTAGACGATTCTGTGCTTCCAAATTTGTGGCAACAGTTTGGCGAAGGCCCTTTCCTGTTTCAGCATGACAATGCCCCCGTGCACAAAGCGAGGTCCATACAGAAATGGTTTGTCAAGATCAATGTGGAAGAACTTGACTGGCCTGCACAGAGTCTTGACCTCAACCCCATCGATCACATTTGGGATGAATTGGAACGCCGACTGCGAGCCAGGCCTAATCGCCCAACATCAGTACCCGACCTCACTAATGATCTTGTGGCTGAATGGAAGCAAGTCCCCGCAGCAATGTTCCAACATTTAGTGGAAAGCCTTCCCAGAAGAGTGGAGGCTGTTATAGCAGCAAAGGGGGGACCAACTCCATATTAATGCCCATGATTTTGGAATGAGATGTTTGGCCATGTAGTGTACATTTTGCTGTATCTTTGCCCATCTCTAGTCATTCACATTTTTATTCAAATATGGTCTAGTTTGGGGGTGGAGCTCATTAGAATAATAATACCCATTATATTTGCATTTTGGTAATTTAGCATCCAGAGAGACTTAGTCAGTGCATTCAACTAAAGTAGATAAACAACCACGTATTACATTAATAGCAAATAAACATTTTTGTTACTGTTACTGAGATTGTTGTTGAGGTTAATATGGTACTTGCAAATGTATTTAGAAAATAGTATTTTATTTTTGATACATTGGTCTTTAGGGTATTTTATCTCTGTATTTTGCCATTTTTGCCCATCTCTGCCTCCAGTCAGATCTGGTACAGCAAAGTAACGAAGGGGTAGATGGGTAATAAACAGCTTTGTGGAATCAAACGCAGATAGTTGCTGTTGTCTTTCAGGATGAAGAGGATGAGTCTGTCGCTCCAGAAACCACAACTGATGGCTATGCCTTCCAGATCTCTGAGAACCAAAGCACTTTCAAATGTCCTCGTCTTTTCTTACCTGTCTGTCTTTTTGTATGTGTGTACTGGTCCCTCCCATTTGTGTTCATAAGTATAAAGACATTTCTACCAACTCTGCAAATAAACTTTAAGAAATGTGTGGTGGCAAAAAAAGAAATTCACCATGAGGCTGCAGCCATAGTCGGATGCATGAGCGTGGATGAAATCGTGTATCAATACATTCAATTGTCTGTTTTTGTCCGTCAATAGTTCAATTAAAGTAAAAAAAAATCTGATGAGTTGCATACATAAAAAGGCAGAAATAATGTTTCTTTTTACAGACAATCATGGACAATCACCTCTATACAATTACTCCTGTCTATACAGAAATAAACACATTCATTCAAAATAGGCTAGTACATCAGCAAGCATGATTCTGCCCCAGATGATCATTCGCTTCTTAAAAACAAAATTGCCTCCAGTTGGAAGGCCGGCAATTTGGGCAGTGCGCGCGGCAAATACCAAATAGATGATTGTTGAGTTGCGACTGCCAGTGAAAAGCAGCTAAAATAGGCCCAGGCATATCATAACATTTCAAAATACAATCACAGGAAAACGTCGTTTTAGAGAATTTGGCAGGACATCAAACCGGCCTCACAACCAGCATTTGTCTCCCCTTTTCGCAGGCCTAGATTAGACGGTTACGGACAAGCCTGCATAGCTAAGGGAAGTTGTTTTGAGTTGGGGGTGCTGACCACAAAATAAAATAAAATAATAACCTTTATAATAAAGCATTGCATGCATCTATGCAGACTAACAAAATCTAATTCCTAATGTGATGAGTAGCCTAAGCATAGAACAAGATTCAGTAACAGTATCACTGCAGCCTAAATTCATTTAACTCATGGCTGTTTGCAAAAAAGCCTGAAAAAAAGCCTGTTATGAACAGCACGCACATTTCTTTATAGGCTACTGCATAATTAGAACTGGTTTGTGTGTGAGTGAGAGAAAGCGAAATAAAAAACCAAAGGGGTGTTGTAACTACATTAATATACACAAGATTGTGGCTAATAAAACTGAGGACAAAAATTAACTGTTTCAATACCATGGACAGCTATGCGAGCCACTGCAGAGAAAAGCACTCCCCTCGATCCAGCACTGGCGGGTGGAACACTCGCTGGGCCTTGCCCAGCACTGTGTTGCTTAGTGGGTGTGGGGTTTTGTTTTCTCATAGCTGGATGTGATGACTACCTTGGAAGGAATGCATTGATGATTAAGCATGAAGGGTTTGTACTGTACTGATATAAATTGTTTCACCTAACAAGCTGTGATTAATGTGAGGAGCTGTTTTAGGGAGTAGGGGGAGATAAGAACTTGTGTCTCACAATACCCGAACACTGCCTCTTTGTGATCTGTGAACCGTCCTTGAACGTAGGTACATAGAGTACAGTGGAACGGTGTCTATGGGTGCTGACTCTACAGGTTGTTATGATAACAACTTATGCCTGGCAACAGTGTGCAACAGTGGAGCGCCAAGGGGCTGGGACCAGCCTGAGCGCCAGCGATAGGTTGGGCAAGTCTAAACCACGCCCAACCTCTACCCTGATAGGCCCAGCAGAGAGCGGGAACTAAAACTGTCAGGGTATTTACGGAAGGATTTGTAATGAGGAAGTCAGTTCTCTGTCTGCCCTGCGTGGTATTTCAGTGAGCCCGTATACGAACCATCATACTTATCATACATACATTTTGCATATAATAAATTTAGCTTGGATTGAATATCTCTTGATTATGTTTTCTCTTATTCCAATACCAGATTTGAATTACACAATTTCTAACAATTGGTGACCTCCGACTGTGATCTGGTAGCGGAACTTCGCTGGAATTCATCCAGCCCATTGGACATCGCTGTCGTCGAACGGTGTGTTTCACAAAGTGCCCGGGCTTCTAAAAACAGGTAAGCAGACACCTATTGTTATGTAACTAAAGTTCTGCACATTGGCTTTATCCAAATTAATTTTGTGAAGCACCTGTTTGATGTAAGTGAACCCTATTGTACTATAAATAAAGATTACAGTATACTACTTCGATTTCATAATATACTATGCAAATGTTTGATAATTGTGATGGTTAAACCCATGGGAATTGTAGGATTAGACAGTGCGAGCTATGACTGAGACTCATAGGAGGTACTTTAAATAGTTAGACAGTGCGAGCTATGACTGAGACTCATAGGAGGTACTTTAAATAGTTAGACAGTGTGAGCTATGACTGAGACTCATAGGAGCTACTTTAAATAGTTAGACAGTGCGAGCTATGACTGAGACTCATAGGAGGTACTTTAAATAGTTAGACAGTGCGAGCTATGACTGAGACTCATAGGAGGTACTTTAAATAGTTAGACAGTGCGAGTGTTGTCGTATGCATGAGAGTGTGAATGATAAACCTGTATACCTTGATAGAAAACTAATTGGGAATTAAAGATGTCTGTGTCTGTCCAAACTGTATAATTTGTGGATAACTGTTGGGTTTGTGGTTGCTTAAACCGTATAACCCGTTAATAACAATTGGGAACATAAAGGTAAAGTGATGAATGGCTTGAACTGAAAGTGTGACTGAACTGAAACGTTTGAGCTGATATGATTGAACTGTGGCGTCTGATGTTTGACATAGCATAATACTGGTTTTGAATAGTTGTGTTGAAGCAATTCGGTTTATTATTTGATTTAATGTTTGATGTTCGACATAGCATAATACTGGTTTTAGGTGCTTGGGTTGAGGCTATTTGGTTTATTATTTGATTTAACGTTTGATGTTTGACCCTGCAAAATACTGGTTAAATAATTAGACTGAAATAATTTGGTTTATCGTTGAAATATAAATATGCACCAACTTTAACTAATGAGGTGGGAATAATTTGATTTAAATAAATAGACTAAAGTACTTTAAATAACGGCAGAATATTGGAAACGCTAAAACGAAAAGCCTGTTCCCACTGGACACAGAAGGGAGAGCCGCGAGGGGAGGGGCTGGAGACAGCGAGTGTGTGGCTTTTGAAGAGTCAGGAGAGAAAAGGGGGGTGATTTGTGTCGATTGGTAGTTGGCTGGGAACACCACGGGGCGATTGTTTGAGAGGTACCTATACATTTCTGACGATATATACGTATGAACTTGCTCACCCGAACGTAGACGTACATCATGGGTGAGAAAGTAGAGAATATTTACATTTGCATTTTTGGTCATTTGGCAGACGCTCTTGTCCAGAGCGACTTGCAGGAGCAATTGGGGTTGAGTGCCTTGCTCGAGGGCACATCGGCAGATTTTTCGCCTGGTCGGCTCGGGGATTGGAACCGGCGACCTCTCGGTTGTTGGCGCGGCACTATTGGTCACTAAGCTGCCTGCCGCCCCATATGAGTTTAAGGTAGTGCCGTTGTTTGATCATGTGATAAGGTTTGATGGGTGATCGGACTATGACTGGTGTGGTTATGGAAGTCATGTATAAATAGTGGAGAGCCAGTACTCCATTGAACTATTATGTTTTGTTTGGCATTTCAATGGCATAAGGTGAAATCTGTGTGTATGAGTGAATTCGGCGGCTGGTATGGGTGAAGGGAGAGAGAGTTTTTTGCTGAGGTGAAAGCTAGTGCGATTTTCATTTGGTGACGTCACTTGCTCTATGAACTGGAAGTATTTACTTTGAAAGCATCGCGGAATGTGTGGGGTGACTGGCAATGTATGGAGAGGGTCCCTGGTTCGAACACAGGTAGGGACAGTAGGTAAAGCTTTCGCATTGGGGCTATAGACCTAGATTACTACGTGGATTGAGAAATGTGAAAGGTTGAATTAGATAGCTTAAGTAGAAGTATTCTAGAAAGGTCTATGAAAATATGTTACTAGGTCCCCGCCCCTTCCCCGTTGGATAGAAAGGAGCAAGGGGAGGGGTGAGAGATAGTTCAAATGTTAGGAATATCATTAAATGTATGCTTATCAACGATAGCAAGTATTTGTTTTATTAATTAGGGCCTAATCAGAGAGAACAGTTAAAGAAATTGACTAGCGAACTGAAAATGGCGATAGAGCTGTGAAAATTGAGTTGAGGACAAAGGAGAGTAATTTATGGCTCTGGTTAGCGGGAGAAAAAATAAAAATAATAATAGAGACAGTCAAGCGAGTTGGGTGGAGCTGTGGGATTTCAAGTGGAGGTCTGAATGCTTGACTGGAAGACAGTGCTTTGATAAATTCTAATTGTTATTACTTTATTCGATGGGTTGCTTGACACCAGTGGTGTATACAAATAGTTGGTACATTTTTGAACTATAATTTATTTTCGTTACGGGGAACAGGGGATGCAAGTGGCATTGGCTGTTGTGCTGGGGGAATAGCGCCAGCCTGTGGTGGGTTCTGGATTTGTTACATAAACAAACTTATATTTTAAACTAAAGTGATGGAATAGGCTACAATTATAACATTATCAGAAAAAGGGCACAACATAATGTGTAATAGTTATTACAATTATTATTGATAGTTATTACAGTTATTATCATTGATCCAGTAATGATAGAAGGATAGAAGAGGAAAGGCAAGGGATTAAATCTCATTTAGGGAAAGAAGAAGAGTATGAAATATTAGGGAGAAAATACCATTAACTGGTGTTACTTTTGATGTAACCATGATTTTATTGGCTAAAAAGTGAAGTGTGACATTTACAGGGGGGACAGGAACAATAGAAGGGGAGACAGATTTTCCTAGGGGGTTGAACAAATAATTGATAATGGATCATTTGAGATGAGATCACATGTAGCTGAGTTAGGGTAATCAATTAAATAATCATTGTATACTCGAGGAATTTTGAGTGGTTTTATGGATTAGTTATGAGGAATTAGATTGATACAAACAATTATTGATGGGTTAGGACTGGGGATATCTGTATCATGTTTTGTGTGTACTACCATCTTTAGATTATAACCAGGAGAAAGAGATTAGCTCATCTCATTGGAATGTTGCCCAGGGCTAGGGGGAGCAGTAGTGAAGTTAGGCAGTATTTAGGTCATAAAAGTGAGCTACCAAATCAAGTGAGGCCTGGCTATTTGTGGTTGTTGTTTTTCAAATTGGGTTTTTCAAACAAAAAACAACACACCTAGTATGATGTTTATAAAGCCTTGTTGTTTCAATTTTGGGGTTTTTTCAGCAGGTCAAGGGTGATAGGTCTTAGAGGAGCACGCACAGTGAATTTTATGGAGTTTTTTAGGTTTTGGCTGAGTTTGGGGTATATATGATTTCTTATGAGAATGAATGTCATGAGGACTTAATGAACACTTGGGATGACCAACATTTATGAAATATTCTCTGTCTGCCCTGCGTGGTATTTCAGTGAGCCCGTATACGAACCATCATACTTATCATACATACATTTTGCATATAATAAATTTAGCTTGGATTGAATATCTCTTGATTATGTTTTCTCTTATTCCAATACCAGATTTGAATTACGCAATTTCTAACATGGGCTAGTAAGCCTACATGTTTGACATTAGCAGGAGCAGGCCTACGAACCGAGGGTGAGAAAATGACATGTTCCTAATCTGACATTGTTCTCATTCCCCGTTTGCCAAGTTTAGAATTGTAAACTAATAGACAATAGTTTCCCTCCTTTACCCCCAACTTCATCGTGGGAAAACAGTTTGGAAAGAAAATAGCTATTGGTGTAATGACAAGACAGTAAGACAAATCTGTCTTTTACTTATCAAAATTCTCAATTTGAGCGAACAGTAGCCTATCTTATTGGCACCAGCGGAGAGCATCTTCCATATCCCCCGTGAGTGCACTATGTGCATATTCACTCAATCATTGGGTCAATGCCACTGGAAATGTTGTTTTTGGATAAATTCCTCTTCCAGGTTTGATGGACTTCATATTGTACAATTTGTGTATCCCCTTTCCATAGGCCTAGATGAAATGCTTGCAGACAAGGTTGTTTTTATTGATCTGTTTGTCAGTGTCAGCATTAGACTATAGGACTATACTACCCTGTAATTTTTGTCGCATTAAAAAAGATTCTGCTAATGTCTCCAGACATTGTGGAATTGTATGAAATTTGTTTTACAAACACAAAAAGAAAGAACATATCTGATATAGCCTAGGCTTACTCTACGCCACTACATGCTCAGCCATGCATTGAACACTGCAGTCTTTTTTGCGAACATTGATTGAGTTATATCATTAGCCTAAATTATGACTATACAATCTATTCATCACATTAGGAATAGTAGGCTCTCTTACATAAGTTTGCAAATGCAACGATAGATGTATGGAATGCTTTATTAATGGTGAAAATGTGGGTGTTTGCCAATGCTGGAATGGGGGCACTTTTTTATTTATTTAACTAGGCAAGTCAGTTAAAAACAAATTCTTATTAACAATGACGGCCTACACCGGCCAAACCCGGACGACGCTGGGCCAATTGTGCGCTGCCCTATGGGACTCCCAATCAAGGCCGGTTGTGATACAGCCTGGTCTGTCGTGACGCCTCAAGCACTGAGATGCAGTGCCTTCGACCGCTGCGCCACTCGGGAGGCCTGAGTGAAAAAGTTTAGGAACACCTGAACTAGTGGACTGGACAAGAGTTTTTGGAGAGATTGCGAGCTTTTCAGTGATACGTGCAATGAATATTAGCAGCACAGACGCTTAGTTCTGTTAAAAAACAACAAAAAAGCGCACTCCCGCCGACCCCTCGCCCCAGTTTCAGAACCATGCAGTAGGTAGTCAGATTTTAGTCACAGAGATCATTTTGTCTCGTGTCGTTTTAGTCAATAAATGAAAAATCATTTTAGTTAAGTTATAGTTGGTTAGAACATTTTTTTCTGCCTTTCCAAGATAGTATCAGTCAACAGACATTCGTACACTTTTTCAGAGCAACACACAGTCAGTGTAATAATGGGGATTTCCTCCCCTCCTGTTCTTTGGCTCTCCCCTCTCAAACATTACTTTCAGCCAGGTAAACTAGAACTTGTTGCCCATCAGACAAATCAGGTAAAGTACTTTTTGCACATTAGACAACAGTCACTGGTTGCTGTTCATTTACAAAACTAATATTGGAAAAGGTACTCTGCAAATGTCTTCAAAAAGATAATTCCCAAAGTCTGCATGCTTTTGACCAGTTCCTCTTTTAATGAGTGGCAGCCAATAACTGTGAGCTATAGCTACAAGTGTGTCTAAAAATGTACCTGAAAGTCTGAATGTTTTGCAAGCACATTTTGTAAGGATTCCATCAACAAATAAAATAAATAAGACAAATTCTCTTTAAAACTATTTTAATAAGCAGGTTGCAAATACTTATTTGTTACAGGAAAAAAATATTTTGTGCACCATTGTATTTACATAGGGTAAATAGATCCACAGACAAAAAAATCAAATTTTAAAACATGTTTCCTTTTTGAGGAGAAGAGAAGAAAAGTTCATTGATGGGTAGACCTATCTTTTAGGCCAGTTACGACGGACTCCTCTGCAAGATGAATAAAGAAAACCAACACAGTGATATTAGTGGAACAATCAAAACGGGAACTGTGATAGGCATAGAAAGTGGATATGCATGGATGAGCGTCACAATGGTAAAATGTAAACTGGAGACACCTGCCATTTTTCTAGCTAGCAAAATAGTGTAGAAGAGATTGCTAACTGTAAACAATTTTAGGTGGCTAGCTAAGCACCTTGCCTAACTGAGGCGAAACAATGAACTTATGTATTGTTAATTAGCCACCGCAAATCTCTTTGCGAGCAAGCGTGACGGTGTCTCCAAAACAGCAAGCATGAATCTTGTTACCTTTCGGATTTTCCACCAAAAAAGGCCATACTTCGGTTTCCAGCACAGGCATTTGATTTTTGTGCTTTCGCATTTTTCTACAGAAACAAAAAGGAATGTTCACTTGATATTACAATAGCCATGGGAACTGTTACTTTTTTGGTAATTATCTTGCCAGCCTTAAAGGTAGACTCAGCAAGATGACATTGAATGCACGATGTACACACAGCGTGTCAATTTCCACAATAACAGAACGTTGAATGCTAAACTTCTGTTGTTTTGGTCCCGTAGCAACCACGTAATAGCGTGAAGTGCACCCGTGTACATGCGCCGATACTCTGTGTGATAATGTTCATCGCGTTCATGTCAATATCTTCGGTGCTGTTCGTTGCTACCTTTAAATCAACAACAACAAATTCCACAAATGTAATAATTATATATTTGTTAATAATACCTTTTTCCTGGGTTCATGGCCTTGTCTGTCTGGATCAAACTGTTTACCATCCTTTCCTTTGGCCCCTAGAACATCACAAAATTATTTATTTCACCACATACAATGAGAAAGGAAGATCATGTGTGGAGATGCAAAATAATCTCATCATCCAACTACAAATGTCATGACCAAAGTCAGATAGAACATAAACAAATACATGGGGATGCGTACCAGTAAAGACTTTGAAATCTGATTGGCTGTAGTCATAGGGTTTGAAAACTAGAGGTGGTGTAGAGTCCTCCTCATTTTGCTTCTCAGCAGCTTTCATGAGTTTCTTGTTAGGTTTTGGGGTCGACTCTCCTGTCTCACTGGCAACCCTCTCCCTTTTCTTTCCTCCTGGTTTTATAGATTCCTGATGGAAATGTAAACAAAATGTACTGTCAAAAAGATGCGATTAATTGAATGTAATGAGATAACTTGCTTGCACAGAATTGAAAATGTTTTCTAATAGCTCTGAAGAAATGTGTAAAACGACTCACTGAAGCTTGCTGACGCACAGTCGCAACATTCTGAAGTGATTCCTGGTAGCTCTGCTTGGCCTTCTTCCTTTCCTCTGTAGGACAAGAAATATCACAATATTTACAAAGGATGGTTTGAAATAATATAAGAAGGTTCATTTGAATCAAGTAAAGTACACCACACCTGCTACTGCCTTTGCCTCTTCCTTCACTTTCTTTTTGGCCTCTACCTCCTTCTGCTGCTGTTCCACACTCTGCAGCTTCCATCTATTACTGATCTGTTGAAACGTAGTGGATAATATAACACAAGCAGGACAAATGAAGTTCGACAGTTCAAGATAATACTGACCATCTTCGAGTTCAGACTTCAGTGGCATCATTTCTGCCACAATCATTTTTTGTAAAAATATCAATTAATTAAATACCTCATATATTTTCGTAGAGGGGTCGAACTTAGCATTTTGGGAGATATGGATGTCGTTTGACGGTAGATACTAAAAACAAGAGGATACATTATAGCAACACAAAACAAACAAACACATTATTGGTTTACCAAGCATTACCAGGTCAATGCATATTACCATTCGGAAAGGGTTCTGAAAAGACTCGACAACCCTGCATGCTTTCTGTTGAGCCACTGTGTGGTGACCTGGATCTTTGACTGTGTCCTTCTCCTTCAAAAAAGCACAAAACACACGAGTCACCAACCGACATCATTACAGTCACATTTCAAACAGTCTTATAACAGAAAACAAATCTGAGAGAGGTGTACTGTAGTGTACCATTCATCTGCTAAATGGCATATTATTATTATTATTATTATTCATGAGCCAAAACACAACCAGATATCAGATAGTTCTTACCTCAAACAATGTGATTTTAGCTGAAGCTACTAGACCCATCATTTTATTGATGTCAACCTCCTCTCCCTGCTCCTCGTCAGAAAAGAGTGCCCCCTTTTTAGTTGAAAGTTCTGAAAGTAAATTTTCATTTGTTTAATTGACTATAGCCAAGGACAACAGCATTACTGTTAACAATGGACTTAAGATATCTTACCTTTTGGGGTAAAGCTAGGGGAATCACTTTCAGAGACTCTGGATGTATCATGAGGACCAAATAGGGGAATTTCTGGCTGCAAAAACAACCAATGCATGACACATCAGCTACAGGCAGTTTTGCTAATAAATGACCTGTGAAACTGTGTAACCAAGCGGATTTGGTATCAATTAATTCGTTTTACAAACCTTTTTTATGGGCGTGAGTGCTTTCTTCTTGTCAGCCACAATTTCAGCCTATATACACACACGGAAAACATTGCTTAAAGTGAAATCCATCGTATACAACACAGTACTTTTCTTTACTCACTAGTTACTTATTTGACACTATAACAGCATCAAAACACCCAAACCAAGACGTGTCAGGCTGGTTAGCAAGGTTGTCATCATCATTGAAAATAGGTACTATTCAATTGATTCAGGTAGTTGATTGAGGTTAAATGTAGTAAACAATCAATTCTGCCCCCAGGCATGTCTCACCTTGAGAAGGGGCATCTCCCTGGCCTGCTGCACCAATAGGTGGAGCTCATTGACCTGCTGCCGCACCAATGGGGGGACAGGGTTACAGCAAGCGATGATGCCTTGAGGCTCTCTGGTAGAAAAAAATAACAGATGGGGATTGTTTAACATTGTATTCATGTTTGTGTGTGTGTGCACGCTTGTGTGTTTTTGGTAAGACTCTCAACTTACTTGGGCAGGATGTCAGAGATCTTAATCATCATATGATTGGGCAGGACATACCTGAAACACATGGCAAGCAAGTTTAAATAAAAGTCATATACTTAACAAAAACCCTTGTCATTTTCATTATTTCTATCTCAGTTTGAGACAAATCAGGTGATTTGACATCTCAAGCAGTGTGAGAGGTGCTTATTGGGGAAAGAGGGTAGCAGATCTAAAAACAGGTGTATGTAGCAGACAGTACAGAGCTGGCTTTCATCGACCAACTTCACAATCCACACCAAATACTCGAATATGAGGATCCTAAGCGAACAAACAGCAAATGCGTCCATATGCAAGACCCTCTGTACCCAGTGCTCTCATCCTCCTGTCTGGCCAGCTTGTCCCTCCAGCCGTACAGCAGTCGGAAGGCAGCTAGCTGCTGCGTGTTGAACGCCTTCTTCTGCTTCCTCAGCAGGTCCATGTAGGAGTCCTCGGTGAAGAGCGGCTTCATGTATTTCTGCACAGAGGGGTTTTCGTTGTGAGTGTCTGAACAAGTTAACAAGGGAATTAGGCCTAGATGGTGCGGTAATATTCAGTTGCGCTATTCAGCTCGGGAGGCGCACCTTCAGTGAGATGTCTTTGCTTTTGTGCCAGACCATCTGCAGCAGGGCAGGCTGCCCGTTGCCCACTTCCCACAAGTCTACCCTCAGCCGATCGTAGACATAGAGGAGGTAGTGGGTATCTGCGCGGGCATACTGAAACATCTCGTCTGGCAAAGGCCTAAGGAAAATCAAAAGCCATTCAATCAAATCATATTTTGCTCCCAGGCCAACATGAAAAGCTTTAAGTGAAAACGATTTAGTACATATTAAGTGTATAACAGAGGGTTAGCATTACCGTATTCTCCAGTCTGCCAGTTGGTAGCGTTTGTCAGAGTCCACGTTGCAGAACAGCTTTAGCAAGTGGTCAAGCGAGTGCCTGCCCTGATTAAGGGTACGGGACGCCTGGTGGGTGTCAAACATGTTGACAATGTAAAGGCCCAAATCCTTTTGCAGCCACTCAATATCAGAGTCGGCACCATGGAAAACCTGCGGAAGACATATAAACCTACATTAGTGACTCAAATTCTAGGCTATACCAAAGTTTCTGTAAACTGAAATGCTAAGCCTGCTACCATTGCCATTATTGGGCATTGTGCTGTTAAATCCAAAATGTGCCTAGACAACCAGGCAATGACCTTGACGATGGCGGGATCTGTGAAAGCCTCATTGAGTATGTACAGCTCACTACGCAGCTCCAAGGTGTCTATAATGAAGTCTTCATCCCGTGTTGAAATCTGCATCAGGCAGGTGATGCCCAAGAAACTTCTGTAGGAGTGGTGCTAAGAGAGAAGATACACATGATTCAACAGAAAATCCTGGCTGGGTAGGACAGATGAGGTCACAAAAGGCTAAAGCTAGCAAGCGTTCATTTACCCCATCTTTAATGCTTAGTTATTTGAGGTACAATTTAATTGTCTCAGGCAGAGGAACATGTGTAAAAACCTTTATTATACCTCCAGATCTACTGCAAACTCTGACGTCTTGGTCAGTTTCTCGTTTACTGCCACCAGATCCTCCAGATTGTCAATGAATGAGCACTTTGTCTCAGCAAGTGGTTTGTACATCTGACAAATCAAAACACAGAAAATGTAGTCTAGCATCAATTGACAAAATGTATCACACAAAGACAAAAAAACACATTTGGCTAACTTGACTAATATCAGCTTTCAATAAAGATATTCAACAATGTCAAGGTCAACATGGTGTCAGGCGTCATGGTCAAAATGGTTAATGACCGTGTCATAAAGTGTATTTAGCTAGTCAAAAGTAAAAGTGACACCGGATGGGCATGATATAAGGTCTCAGGCATGATATTGCAAATTTTTGTTTGTAGTAAAGTAGCCCAATGTTGCAGGTTTTGCTGAATATATTATTGTAATCTGCAACAAGCGCCCAGACTTTCTATTATTTTCTATATACAGTACCAGTCAAAAGTTTGGACACACCTATTCATTCAATGGTTTTTCTTTATTTATACAATTTTCTACATTGTAGAATAATAGTGAAGAAGACATCAAAACTATGAAATAACACATATGGAATCATGTAGTAACCAAATAAAGTGTTAAACAAATCAAAATATATTTTATATTTGAGATTCTTCATATTGCCACCCTTTGCCTTGATGACAGCTTTGTACACTCTTGGCATTCTCTTAACCAGCTTCACCTGGAATGCTTTTCCAACAGTCTTGAAGGAGTTCCCACATATGCTGAGCACTTGTTGGCTGCTTTTCCTTCACTCTGCCGTCCGACTCATCCCAAACCATCTCAATTGGGTTGAGGTCGGGGGATTGTGGAGGCCAGGTCATCTGATGCAGCACTCCATCGCTCTCCTTCTTGGTAAAATAGCCCTTACACAGCCTGGAGGTGTGTTGGGTCATTGTCCTGTTGAAAAACAAATGATAGTCCCACTAAGCCCAAACCAGATGGGATGGCGTATTGCTGCAGACTGCTGTGGTAGCCATGCTGGTTAAGTGCGCCTTGAATTCTAAATAAATCACAGACAGTGTCACCAGCAAAGCACCCCCACACCATGACACCACCTCCTCCATGCTTTACGGCGGGAAATACACATGCAGTGATCATCCATTCACCCATACCGCCTCTCACAAAGACACAGCGGTTGGAACCAAAAATCTCCAATTTGGACACACATTTCCACCGGTCTAATGTCCATTGCTCGTGTTTCTTGGCCTAAGCAAGTCTCTTCTTCTTCTTATTATTAGTGTCCTTTAGTAGTGGTTTCTTTGCAGCAATTCGACCATGAAGGCCTGATTCACACAGTCTCTTCTGAGCAGTTGATGTTGGCTGCAATTTTTGAGGCTGGTAACTCAAATTAACTTATCCTCTGCAGCAGAGGTAACTATGGATCTTCCATTCCTGTGGCGGTCCTCATGAGCCAGTTTCATCATAGCGCTTGAAGCTTTTTGCGACTGCACTTGAAGAAACTTTCAAAGTTCTTGAAATGTTCCGTATTGACTGACCTTCATGTCTTAAAGTAATGATGGACTGTCTCTTTGCTTATTTGACCTGTTCTTGCCATAATATGGACTTGGTCTTTTACCAAATAGGGCTATCCTCTGTTTACTCCCCTCCCCTTCCTTGTCACAACACAACTAATTGGCTCAAATGCATTAAGAAGGAAATAAATTCAACAAATTACTTTTAAGAAGGCACACCTGTTAATTGAAACGCATTCCATCTCATGAAGCTGGCCCCTTATGACACTATACTTCAAATAAAGTGTTAAACAAACAATTTACCTGGGGTTCAGGCTTGGACAGCAGATTCTCGGGTAACGCAAGGTGATCCAGTTCGTATTGGTATGGGTGAGCAAACCTATGGAGGGAAATTTATAGCAATGTCAGATGGAAAGTTATCACATTTCAACCTTGGAACAAGAGAGTACACTGACTCAGAATGTCTTACATGTCTTCTACATGCTCCTGAGTTCTCTGCTGGTGAATGAAATCAGCCAGGGCGGCAGGGACATCCAAATCCTCTGGTCTCTCTTTGCGAATGTGTTTGTTGGTAAAATCTACAACGGGAAAGGTGGAATCAATGGACACCTTGATTGCACTTCATTATAGCATGTACAATATTTATTTAATTGGTACTTTATAGCAAATAATTTCTTCTTTTTGGCAACTACATGGAACCCAATGATACATAGTTGTGTTATCTTATGAACCCTTAAGAGGCCAAAAGAGTGATCATATTGGGTAATAAAATGCTGATGTGTCATTTCTAAATACCAGGAAAGTGTTTGCACTGTAAAATAAGTTACAAATGAATTTATTTGAAATTATGGCAAACGCGACTTACATGAAGGAAGTGGTTTTATTGCATTGGGCTTGACGAAGATCTTGGGAGTAAACGGTGTGTTGCTATTGTCGACTTTTTCCCGGAATTTCAACTGAGGTCTGGTGACGTTTTTGGCATGGAGGAGTCGGAACGTCTCTGAACTACGTCCAGAACCAGAGTCACCCCCCTGTTCAATAAAGACAAAAAAACAATCAACAATACTACCATAGAAGAGGCACACTCCAAACCATGTTAGAAACATCTAACTTTTCGTTATGAGAACCTTTTGTAAATCTAAGAACTTCACCAGGGTACCAATTAATTCTAGTCTCTTTTACTATCCGAGAGTTATATACTTACATACTCGCCTGTAACATGTAGGCTCAGCATTCCCAAACAGTCATATTACAAGTCAGAATGTTGAACAAACTTCATTTCAACGTACTTTACCTGTTGTCCACCGATTTTGTCCCTATAACGGTGGTAATCAGATACGAAATATCCATAGGGAAGCGTTATCAACCCGACCTTCAGTATGGTGGTCTGTATTTCATTTGCATTTCTGGTTTTTATTTTCAATACTGACGCAATTCGAACGAGACAAACACTTGCACAATATGGCCGAACCTAACCGAACCATAGACCGAACGGCAAACAATTCCAGCTGATTACGAGGAAACGTGCTTCGGTTGACAACGTTCAGTTATATTCAGCTATTGTTTACATATAGTGCATCGTGTGATTGAAAATACTCACCGGAATTACAAGCCGACAGAGCCATATACCCACCAGCGCCCCAAAAAGTCAGGCTAGTAATACTTTTCTGTGGACATTTTATCTACACTTCCTACCGCCAAAAGGACAACCGGTAAAGTATGTTTAAATATAATTGTATTCAACATTCTGTCTGGTAGAGATTATTGCGTCTTTTTTACAGCGACTTCTTTCAGACCGATATCCATGGAGTAACCATGGTAACAGTCTAATGTTTTTTTCCAGCGACTTCTTTCAGACCGATATCCATGGAGTAACCATGGTAACAGTCTAATGTTTATACAATAGTTCTGACAGGTTTGTGATTTTGTGGGCGCTGTCCCAAGAAGCTTTGTTTCCGCACCTTACGATTCCAACTGGACACAACGATCTTAGGGGGCTGAAAACCTGCAGGCATGACAGGTTGCTGGCTCCTGTTGACTCCGGCAGCATCATCAAGCAGAATACCCTGAAAATCAATCAAAAAGTGTTGACTTCAGAATAATTCCCAAAATAATGGAGAATTAGAAAAGTCATTAGTTCAGAATATGCTGCCATTTTGGTATACATACCACTTTTTCAAGAATGACATCATTGGAGTCAACCACCAAGTCAAATCTTTCCTCCAACCCCGTCAGTTTGTTGCGGTCTCTCATGTGAGCTCTGCAGCCATGGTGTTGCATTATCTGACTCATACTGACCATGGGAAGACAAAGACAAACATGTAGGGAAGATGGTTCATGAGTGACTTTTATGCCAACCATTTTTCTTGGTAGCAATGTCAAACTGTTTACAATACACTACTTTACCAGTATGTATATGTGGCCCGACCACGGCTAAGGGCAGTTTTTTTTATGCATGACGCAACGCGGAGTGCCTGGATACAGCCCTTTTCCGTGGTATATTGGCCATATACCACAAACCCCAGAGGTGCCTTATTGCTATTATAAACTGGTTACCAAAGTAATTAGAGCAGCCAATCAGCATTCAGGGCTCGAACCACCCATTTTATAAATGTAAATAAAGTACAGGAGGCTGCTGAGGGTAGGACGGCTCATAATAATGACTGGAATGGAAACCATGAGTTCGATACCATTCCATTAATTCCGTTCCAGCCATTACTATGATCCCGTCCTCCCCAATTAAGGTGCCACCAAGCTCCTGTGAAATAAAGCAATGCATTATGCGTTCATAAATGATAAATCATTACTCACCAATGCAACAGTCCATCTCCTTGAGTTTCACAGAATTCTTGAAATCCTGGGAAGCTGCGATATAAGTCATATTCATCCCCTACTTGCGGTAGACTGGCAGATGCCTTGGTTGCTGCTACGACAGTGCCCAGTCCATACTATAGAAGAGAAAGGGTAAGGCTTACTCAAAGTTAAAATGACCTTTATGCATAATGCAGCTAGCTAGCATTACCAAAGATTATGGATATACTGACAAGATGTATGTCTCTCCGCCCTAACATTGGGAGTCATTGTCCACAAAGCAGCATGGGGGGCTGTCTAGCTCACACCTATCCATTCTTTGGATTGGTGGATACATCTCATTATTGTAATCCTTTAAAAAAAATTATCATCCCCAATTTCGATCTTGTCTCATCCCTACAACTCCCCAGCATGCTCGGGAGGTGACGGTTGAGTAATGTGTCCTCCGAAATATGACCCGCTTCTTAACACCCGCCCGCTTAACCCGGAAGCCAGCCGCACCAATGTGTCGGAGGAAACACCATTCACCTGACGACCGAGGTCAGCCTGCAGACGCTAGAATGCGATGAGGCAAGTAAAGCCCCCCCGGCCAAACCCTCCCCTAACCCGGACGACGCTGGGCCAATTGTTCGCCGCCATATGGGACTCCTAATCATGGCCGGTTGTGATACAGCTCGGGATCGAACCCGGGTCTGTAGTAACACCTCTAGCACTGTGATGCAGTGCTAGAGGCGTCAGACCGCCATGACACTCAGGAGGCCCATTGTAATCCTTTTGAATATTTGATGATGGTTGTTGATGTCAACCGCCTGTATTCAATGTTTCCGGGATGTCACGTGTCCTACTTACAGCAGTACACTCGTAACAACTTAGGCATTACGAAACGTCTATTCGAGCAAATAAACAAACCTCACTTAGAAAATGAGTCATTCATTTTTTTGTTGACCAAATTCGACATTCTCTCATTGACCTCCATACAAAATATATTTGCTTGATGGGCGAAACAACTCCACCTGCTGGAGGGAGACATTTTAAGCCGAGTTGGGCCTCTTCGTCGTCCTCTGTTTGGTATTACTGTGTGTGGGGATTCTCTCTAGCTAGGTAGCTAGGAAGTTTAACTGAGTGGAACCTGGCGTGACCATCCTGAACACCCGAGACAAAGCTCTTGCTTATGTTGTGCATAAATTAATCTTTGTTAAAATCCATGTTAAATAATTAACTAGCCTTGCTGACGTAGCTACTACTACTACCATTACAATACATATAGCTAGTTAGCTAGCTGGTCCACGTTTTACACGCTGCAGACACAATACAGTTCGTCAGCCAGCTCACTACCTTCACGAATGCATCCACATCCTTGAAACCGGGACAAAACTCGTTTTCCTCATCAGCTGGGTCTTCGTTAAGAGATAGATTATTGTTTTGTTTGATACTGTTTGAAGAATCCATCTCTAATTTCTGTACATGCGAGTGGCAGGAAGCAACCTCGCTCTCTCCGTGTTTCTTCTTCTTCTTCAGTGGGTTTTATATGGCGGTTGGCAACCAACTTTAAGGTGCATTACCGCCACCAACTGGACTGGAGTGTGGACCAGGGACAGTGAAGGTCTAAATCCTACCCAATAGTCTCGTTACCCTGAGGAAACGAAATACATAATTAAATACTACATCCCCTGAAGATTTCCCCAGCAGTTCACTTAATCCTGGCTCTTCAACCCCATTACTCCTCAAATCTAATAACAATCGCTCCCTTTCTCTATATCCATCCCAGGTATCCTGGATGGATATAGATCTCATTCCGTCAGTAGAGGATGCCTGGTTGTTCCTTAAAAGTAATTTCCTCTCAATCTTAAATAAACATGCCCCATTCAAAAAATACAGAACTAAGAACCGATATAGCCCCTGGTTCTCCTCAGACTTGACTGCCCTTGACCAGCACAAAAACATCCTGTGGCGTACAGCATTAGCATCAAATAGCCCCCGCGATATGCAACTTTTCAGGGAAGTTAGGAACCAATATACACAAGCAGTCAGGAAAGCAAAGGCTAACTTTTTCAAACAGAAATTTGCATCCTGTAGCACTAACTCCAAAAAGTTTTGGGACACTGTAAAGTCCATGGAGAATAAGAGCACTTCCTCCCAGCTGCCCACTGCACTGAGGCTAGGAAACACTATCACCACCGATAAATCTACAATAATCGAGAATTTCAACAAGCATTTTGCTACAGCTGGCCATGCTTTCCATCTGGCTACCACTAACCCGGCCACCAACTCTGCACCCTCTGCTGCAACTTGCCCATGCCCCCGCTTCTCCTTCACACAAATTCAGACAGCTGATGTTTTGAAAGCGCTGCAAAATCTGGACCCCTACAAATCAGCTGGGCTAGACAATCTGGACCCTTTCTTCCTAAAACTAGCCGAAATTGTCGCAACCCCTATTACTAGTCTGTTCAACCTCTCTTTCATAACGTCTGAGATCCCCAGAGATTGGAAAGCTGCCGCGGTCATCCCCCTCTTCAAAGGGGGGTGACACTCTAGATCCAAACTGCTACAGACCTATATCCATCCTGCCCTGCCTTTCGAAAGTATTCGAAAGCCAAGTTAACAAACAGATCATCGACCATTTCGAATACCACCGTACCTTCTCCGCTATGCAATCCGGTTTCCGAGCTGGTCACGGGTGCACTTCAGCCACGCTCAAGGTCCTAAACGATATTATAACCGCGATTGATAATAGACAGTACTGTGCAGCCGTCTTCATCGACCTGGCCAAGGCTTTCGACTCTGTCAACCACCGCATTCTTATTGGCAGACTAAATAGCCTTGGTTTCTCAAATGACTGCCTCGCCTGGTTCACCAACTACTTCTCAGATAGAGTTCAGTGTGTCAAATCGGAGGGCCTGTTGTCTGGACCTATGGCAGTCTCTATGGGGGTGCCACAGGGTTCAATTCTTGGGCCGACACTTTTCTCCGTGTATATCAATGATGTCGCTCTTGCTGCTGGTGACTCTCAGATCCACCTCTACGCAGACGACACCATTTTGTATACATCTGGCCCTTCATTGGACACTGTGTTAACAAACCTCCAAACGAGCTTCAATGCCATACAACAATCCTTCAGTAGCCTTCAACTGCTCTTAAACACTAGTAAAACTAAATGCATGCTTTTCAATCGAACGCTGCTAGCACCCGCCCACCCGACTAGAATCACCACTCTCGACGGGTCTGACCTAGAGTATGTGGACAACTACAAATATCTAGGTGTCTGGTTAGACTGTAAACTCAACTTCCAGACTCACATAAAGAATCTCCAATCCAAAGTTAAATCTAGAATCGGCTTCCTATTTCGCAACAAAGCCTCCTTCACTCATGCTGCCAAACATGCCCTCGTAAAACTGACTATCCTACCGATCCTTGACTTCGGCGATGTCATTTACAAAATAGCCTCCAACACTCTACTCAGCAAATTGGATGTAGTCTATCACAGTGCCATCCGTTTTGTCTCCAAAGCCCCATACACTACCCACCACTGTGACCTGTACGCTCTTGTTGGCTGGTCCTCACTACATGTTCGTCGTCAAACCCACTGGCTCCAGGCCATCTATAAATCACTGCTAGGCAAATCCCCGCCTTATCTTAGCTCATTGGTCACTATAGCAGCACCCACCCGCAGTCTGCGCTGCAGCAGGTATATCTCACTGGTCATTCCCAAAGCCAACACCTCCTTTGGCCGCCATTCCTTCCAGTTCTCTGCTGCCAATGACTGGAACGAATTGCAAAAATCTCTGAAGCTGGAGACTCTTATCTCCCCCAATAACTTTAAGCATCAGTTGTCAGAGCACCTTACCGATCACTGCACCTGTACACAGCCCATCTGAAATTAGCCCACCCAACTACCTCATCCCTATATTGTTATTTAATTTGCTCTTTTGCACCCCAGTATCTCTATTTGCACATAATCTCTTGCACATCTAGCATTCCAGTGTTAATACTATTGTAATTATTCTGCACTATAGCCTATTTATTGCCTTACCTCCATAACTTGCTACATTTGCACACACTGTATATATATTTTCTGTTGTATTTCTGACTTTATGTTTTTTTTTTACCCCATATGTAACTCTGTGTTGTTTTTATTGCACTACTTTGCTTTATCTTGGCCAGGTCGCAGTTGTAAATGAGAACCTGTTCTCAACTGGCTTACCTGGTTAAATAAAGGTGAAATAAAAAAATAAAAAAAACATATATCTGGCACTGAAATAGAACATGTTCCACTGTCTCCATCTCCTCCTGACAATGATCACACCTCCCAGTCGGATGTTTCCTCACCACTTTCAATGTATTTGTGTGTCCCAGTCTCAGCCTTGTGACTACACTTTCCTCCCTTCTCTCTCGGCCTGAGGACCTCCCTGCCCCCACCTTTTCATGGATCTTATACAGGTGTCTTCCCTTACTCTCCCTGTTCCACAACTCTTGCCACTTATTTTTAACCACTGTTCTTATTAATCCCTTAGCTTCTGCTTTACTGATTGACAATTCAATCTCAACATTCGGATGTTTAAGAGCCTGCTTGGCAATAATATCCACTTCCTCAATCCCCTCTACTCCCACATGAGCTGGTACCCAGAATAACATCACAAATACCCCCATCTGTTTCACCCTATACAAACACTGCAAAACCTCATACAATACATCCTGTCTGCTCTGAGACACACATTAATTTAAGCTCATCCGTGCTGCACAGGAGTCAGAGCAGATGACTACTCTGTCTGGCCTCACCTCCTCCACCCACTCTGCAGCCAATAAATCAAATCAAATGAAATTGTATTTGTCACATGTGCCGAATACAACAGGTGTAGACCTTACAGTGAAATGCTTACTTACACGCCCTTAACCAACAATGTAATTTTAAGAAAGAATACCGGGCTGTGCCGGTCTTGACACCTTAATACTGCCATAAATTAAAGATAGGAGAATCTATCTCTGGCCCTCTAGTACGGTGAAAGGAATGTCCTTAGTTTCAGAGACTTTTGCCAACCAAAAACTTCAAAATACAACAATGAACATTGGGACAATATATTTCAACATCCAAACGTTGGGAATGATGAGAAATGGAATATGGAAAATTTATTTATATTTTGTGATGACATAAAAAATGGTATAAAGGCATTATAATGAAAACATTGTGACTTGAAGAGCTTTTACACTGTGTATATCAGGATTACACATCCTTTACCTTGGGTAGAAAATATCAAGGAGGAAGACAATGTTTTCGTGAAGATAGGAATGTGATTTTAGCTTTCTAACGAAATTATAGTGATAATAATACTTTTGCCTCGTAACTAGCCACGCCGAGGGAGCTCAGAGAGCGTGTCAGTATGACGGAAACGCCCGTCTTTACCAGAGTGCATAAAAACTGAGATAAGAATTATCAGATCAGACTAGACAGACCTCAAGCTGCAGCTGTTGTCCATATTGGTCCCGACCCTGAAAATCAACATGAGGTGAAGACGAAAAAGTTGCCTCCACTAACAATCAATGTTACGGCTGAGTAGCTGTTCTAAGTACTGTATCTAAGAAGGTGAATTTAAGTGGGACCATCCTGTTACTCTCTTCAAACCATTGTCTACTACACTGCTCTCATCACCCCACAGGGGATCATTGACACGGCTGATTAGCCATCCTCAGAAGACCACTTCCAGAACGCGTGAAAGTAAACAGACGACTAAGAAGAAGGACATTGTGACCTCTTGTGGACAATCTGAGCCTTACATCTGAGCCTTAAATCTAAAAGTCCATCCGAAAAGAGAAGGCCCAATCGACCCTTCCCATGAAGGCCTGGGTCCAACAGAGACGACGAAGACAAACACGTAAATACATGCATTACTTCTTACCAAACGGGCGGCAGTTCTGGGCAAAGTATTAGGATTACTATGAAAATAGGTTCATGTGTATCCAAGTCTTTTTCTTTCTCTCTCTCTCTCTCTCTCTCTCTCTCTCTCTCTCTCTCTCTCTCTCTCTCTCTCTCTCTCTCTTTAACTCGCCATCTTTTGTAACAAGTGTCATATCGAGTTAGTCCGCTAGGGACCCGTTTTCATTGTATTCAGTTTTTAATCCCTACCTATACCGTGTATGTGTTTGTATCTTGTGTTATCATAATTAGTTAGTAAATAAATAATTAAATCAATTTGTGTGGTACGGAATGATCAGTAAGACCCGGGTTTGTGCAGACTTAAAGAGCCTACGACTTTCAGAATGAGACTGTTATGAGGTAAATTATTAATAAATGACTGCTAAATGATAAGAGATATCTAGATATATCTTTAGAGTTAATTCGGGAAACGGTAACTCGTTAAACAACTTTTCCCGTGGTGCCCCAAATTCCTAACGAGTTAATTGTTACATGATTAATTTAATCTAGTAACAATTAAACATAGTAGGTCATTGTTATGATGATTTGTGATACAACATTCAATAACGTATGGAGAGATCATAAGATGTATGTATGTGGACAGAGAACAAGGACAAGCCATGTGTTAGTGGTGTCACGAGTGAGTAACAGAAGGTCAGTGTGTCAAGATAGATTGGGGGCCACTGTTGCTAATCTTAGGATGGGTGCGTGATGGAATGGCCTGGCTAGGGTGCCACACGACACCAAGGAGGCACATGATATGGTGGTGGATGAGTGACAATCAATGATGGTTAGCAACTGTGTAAGATAAGAATAGATTGGAAGTTCATTATATAAGCTGAGCGATTTGGTATGGAAGTCATTCATATGACTCAAAATTCATACGTCCTGGTAATCCGTTTGGCCCTGCGGCCTTGTGAATGTTGACCTGTTTAAAGGTCTTACTCACATCGGCTACGGAGAGCGTGATCACACAGTCGTCCAGAACAGCTGATGCTCTCATGCATGTTCCAGTGTTACTTACCTCGAAGCGAGCATAGAAGTAATTTAGCTCGTCTGGTAGGCTTGTGTCACTGGGCAGCTCGCGGCTGTGCTTCCCTTTGTAGTCTGTAATAGTTTGCAAGCCCTGCCACATCCGACGAGCGTCGGAGCCAGTGTAGTACGATTCGATCTTAGTCCTGTATTGATGCTTTGCCTGTTTGATGGTTCGTCAGAGGGCATAGCAGGATTTCTTATAAGCTTCCGGGTTAGAGTCCCGCTCCTTGAAAGCGGCAGCTCTACCCTTTAGCTCAGTGCGGATGTTGCCTGTAATCCATGGCTTCTGGTTGGGGTATGTACGCACAGTCACTGTGGGGACGACATTATCGATGCACTTATTGATGAAGCCAGTGACTTATGTGGTGTACTCCTCAATGCCATCGGAAGAATCCCGGAACATATTCCAGTCTGTGCTAGCAAAACAGTCCTGTAGCTTAGCATCTGCTTCATCTGACCACTTTTTTTATTGACCGAGTCACTGGTGCTTCCTGCTTTAGTTTATGCTTGTAAGCAGGAATCAGGAGGATAGAATGATGGCCAGATTTGCCAAATGCAGGGTGAGGGAGAGCTCTGTGTGTGGAGTAAAGTTTTTTTCCCTCTGGTTGTACATTTAACATGCTGGTAGAAATTAGGTAAAACGGATTTAAGTTTCCCTGCATTAAAGTCCCCGGCCACTAGGAACGCCGCCTCTGGATGAGCGTTTTCCTGTTTGCTTATGGCCGTAATCAGTTAATTGAGAGCAGTCTTAATGCCAGTAGTATGGCCAACAACTCCATTGTGGAACCAGATAAATTATCTGTTGCTCTTTTCATCACTGCCACCTTAAACTCAGGAACACTAAATGCTGCTCCTGTTCTCCCTGTTTTAGGGTCCTTAGATCCATCTGTGAACGTATTCAAGAAAGCATAGTATTGTGTTCTTAAATGTTCACTTACAACTGAATCTACTCCTCAACATCTCTGACCCTCTCAAGCAACCCTAGATCTATCACTGGTTGAGGGAGAAACAAAGGTGGGATTTATGGGTAACACCAACATTAGATGTGCAATAGCGTATAGAGTATAGAGCAGAGACAGAATACACCATATTGTAATTGTTTTGAGTAACTTTGAAAAATATATATTGCGTAAATCACTCACATACAAGTAAACCCCCTAAATGACGAGAGTACCCTTAGTAAAATAATTCCCACTGATCAACAGCCTATGATCTACCAACTCTCACCCACCCTGTGTTGGCACCACTGTGAAATGTAAAAATATTTTATTAAGCCTTGTGTAGGCCTAGGTTAAGTAAAGGGCAGGCCTGTTGTTGTGGCCCCTGCATTCTATTGCTCTCCTCACACAAGTCCATAAGGCTGTTGTAATTAGAAGCTTGTACCAGCGGATGGCAGTCTTCATCTGAGTATTGTCCCAATCTTCCTCCATGAATATCAAAATCAAAATAAAATTGCAGTTTATTGGTCGTATACACAGATTTGCAGATGTTATCGCAGATGCAGCGAAATGCTTGTATTTCTAGCTCCAACAGTCCAGTAATACCTAGAAATACAAAACAATACACACATAATCCATGATCAAGCAAATAAATAAGAAATTAGGACATATCAGAACAAGCAATGTCAGAGTCTAGAATATACAGTATATATATATATATATATATACAGTACCAGTCAAAAGTTTGGACACACCTACTCATTCAAGGGTTTTTCTTTATTTTTTACTATTTTCTACATTGTAGAATAATAGTGAAGACATCAGAACTATGAAATAACACATATGGAATCATGTAGTAACCAAAAAAGTGTTAAACAAATCAAAATATATTTTATATTTGAGATTCTTCAAATAGCCACCCTTTGCCTTGATGACAGCTTTGCACAATCTTGGCATTCTCTCAACCAGCTTCACCTGGAATGCTTTTCCAACAGTCTTGAAGGAGTTCCCACATATACTTAGCACTTGTTGGCTGCTTTTCTTTCACTCTGCCGTCCGACTCATCCCAAACCATCTCAATTGGGTTGAGGTCGGGGGATTGTGGCCAGGTCATCTGATGCAGCACTCCATCACTCTCCTTCTTGGTAAAATAGCCCCTACACAGCCTGGAGGTGTGTTGGGTCATTGTCCTGTTGAAAAACAAATGATAGTCCCACTAAGCCCAAACCAGATGGGATGGCGTATCGCTGCAGAATGCTGTGGTAGCCATGCTGGTTAAGTGTGCCTTGAATTCTAAATAAATCACAGACAGTGTCACCAGCAAAGCACCCCCACATCATAACACCTCCTCCTCCATGCTTTATGGTGGGAACTACACATGTGGAGATCATCCGTTCACCCACACCGCGTCTCACAAAGACACAGCGGTTGGAACCACAAATCTCAAATTTGGACTCCAAACCAAAGGACACATTTCCACCGGTCTAATGTCCATTGCTCATGTTTCTTGGGCCAAGCAGGTCTCTTCTTCTTATTGGTGTCCTTTAGTAGTGGTTTCTTTGCAGCAATTCGACCATGAAGGCCTGATTAATACAGTCCCCTCTGAACAGTTGATGTTGAGATGTGTCTGTGACTTGAACTCTGTGAAGCATTTATTTGGGCTGCAATTTCTGAGGCTGGTAACTCTAATGAACTTATCCTCTGCAGCAGAGGTAACTCTGGGTCTTCCATTCCTGTGGTGGTCCTCATGAGATCCAGTTTCATCATAGCGCTTGATGGTTTTGCGACTGCACTTGAAGAAACTTTCAAAGTTCTTGAAATGTTCCATATTGACTGACCTTCATGTCTTAAAGTAATGATGGACTGTCGTTTCTCTTTGCTTATTTGAGCTGTTCTTGCCATAATATGGACTTGGTCTTTTACCAAATAGGGCTATCCTCTGTTTACTCCCCTCCCCTTCCTTGTCACAACACAACTGATTGGCTCAAACGCATTAAGAAGGAAAGAAATTCCACAAATTAACTTTTAAGAAGGCAAACCTGTTAATTGAAATGCATTCCAGGTGACTAACTCATGAAGCTGGTTGAGAGAAGGCCAAGAGTGTGCAACACTGTCATCAAGGCAAAGGGTGGCTATTTGAAGAATCTCAAATATGTCATGACTTGCCCTCATGGGCTGAGGATCAAAGATGCCGGCTAGGCAAAGGTTTGAACACCCCCTCTCCTGGGGGCCAGTTTTATGACTGGTCGAAAATACCGTGCAGACTTTTTCTTCCTTGCCATGAAGTATTTGGAGAAAGGACCCCTTTGATAACACATAGATTCTTCTCGCCAAAACTCCAACATCCAAAAGTGGATAATGAAACAATATTTATACCACAAAGAATGTGGGAAATGGTCGGCGGGGACTTCAAGAACAATGTCGAATCCGTTACTATGTTGTGATGTCATTAAAGATGGTGGAACAACATAACTGTCACGCCCTGACTCAGAGGACGCTTATATGTTGAGTCAGGGTGTGTATATTCCTTGTTGTGTTTTTCTATGTTG
This sequence comes from Coregonus clupeaformis, assembly GCF_020615455.1. Lineage (NCBI taxonomy): Eukaryota > Metazoa > Chordata > Actinopteri > Salmoniformes > Salmonidae > Coregonus > Coregonus clupeaformis. The sequence continues at coordinate 25,912,331 of NC_059215.1, forward strand.
TATTTTCTATGTTTAGTTCTAGTATGTCTAGATCTATGTTGGCCGGTGTGGTTCCCAATCAGAGGCAGCTGTCGCTCGTTGTCTCTGATTAGGGACCATACTTAGGCAGCCTATTGGCACTAGTGGGTTGTGGGATCTTGTTCCGTGTGAGGTATGTTGTTTGTGTACCTTGGACTTCACGTTTCGTTTCGTTTAGTTTGTTGTTTTGTCATTGTGTTTATTCGGTATAATAAACATGTATGCATATCACGCTGTGCCTTGGTCCGTCCCGTCTGTAAACGAGCGTGACAATAACTGTATCTCTGGGGGTGTACACTTCCCAGTTTTGAGGTTTGCATCTAATTGTTGTATAAAACGAATGTTTAAGTATAATAATAATTTTGTGAAGATAACAATGTGATTTTAGCATTGTGGAAGAGATGATTGTTTTCCATATTGACTTGTTCTCAGTCAGTGGCCACGCCCAGATGAGCACAAACATGATGAAACGCCCCCTTTTCTACTCAAGTATAAAACCCCTCCTGACGAAATTCACCTCAGACCAAGCAGATTACGGTATATGCCAGATGTTGCAAATGGTTGAATTTCTACCAGACCAGGAAGCATGAAGCTGAAGCTACACGGCTTAAAATGGTTAGACCAAGAAGACCAAGCAGATTACGGTATAAGCTGGATGTTGCAAATGGTTGAATTTCTACCAGACCAGGAAGCGTGAAGCTGAAGCTACACGGCTTAACATGGTTAGACCAGGAAGCCCCACGGCTTAAAATGGTTGACACGCTACAGACCAGCAGACGTGAAGCGTGAGCTAAACGTTACAAAATGGTTAAACTCTACAGACCAGCCGACATGCAGCACGAGCTGAATATGGCAAAATGGTGAAACTCAAACTCTCAACCTCTACACGAGGTAAAGAAGAAGACAACGTACTAGACCTTATCATCTCAGTCTGCAGCTGGCATGTATAGTCGTCTAGAGAACTTTCACTAAAGACACGAGTTGGGAAGGACAATCCCTCTCAGACAACCGTTGGTACATCTGAAGTATCTATCTAACAGATCAACTCTACGAACTACAGGGTATGCTGAAGTATCCATTCTAACCACCACTACGACCAGAAACTCTACCAAGGACATTGGGATCTCTGGTGGGCAAACCAGAATCCTACATCATCAACTCAACTATCGAGGACAGCTACACATAAATACATGTTGCATTTCTAATCCGAATGAGCGGTTAGTGGGGATTTAAGCATTTGTATTTCCGTGAGCGTAGTTTACAATTGTCCGATAGGTGAATTCCTTTGTCTCTTCCTTCCCCCCCTCTCTGAATCAGCCAACCCTCCTTCTACCCAAGCATTCATGCTATTGTTAGTCCAGTCCACTAGAGACCTGTTTTCATTGTATTACATTAGCAATCAATAACCTATGTGTGTGTGTGTGTGTGTGTTTGTATTGTGTTATTATTTAGTTAGTTAGTAAATAAATAATTAAGCCAATTTGTGTATTGCTGATTCATCAATAAGGTTAGGGTTCTTAAAGATTCAAGGATTATGCAACGTTCAGAATGAGACTGATAAGAGGTAATTATTTAATAAGTGACTGTTATCGATATATAACATATATATATATATATATATATAAGAGAGTTTAATTCGGGAGATGGTAACTCGTTAAACAACTTCTTCCGTGGTGTCAGGTTTTGACCATGACTGTTCGGGTTTTGGTCACTAGATGTCCCCATTGCACCTTTTTTGTACCTTTTGTTTTTCTTGCTCTAATTATTGTTTGCACCTGTAGGTCATTCCCTTGTTAGTATTTAAACCCTGTGTGTTCCTCAGTTCCTTGCTCAGTGTTTGTAAGTTAGCACCCAGCCCCAGCCCCAGCCCAAGCCTTGTTTTATATAGATATTTCTCTGGTGGGATTTTCCAGAGGTTCTCTGGTTTAGTTCTTGTGTTTTGTTTGAGTAGTCTTTTGAGGTTTGTTTTTTCCCTGCTGTTTTTTACCACTTTGTGGAGTTTCTTTTGTTTTTTGGAGGTTTTCCTCTTTGTGCCTCTTGGCTTTATTTTTGGACATTGTGGATTTAGTTTCTTTGCCTGAAGATTTTGTTCTTTAATTAAACCACCATCTCTAGTACAGCTGTGTCTGCCTCATCTTCTGGGTTCTGACAATTATTAGTGACTGTTTCTCGCATCGGGTCGTGACACGTGGTGCCCCAAATTCCTGATTAGTTAATTGTTACATGATAAATTTAATAGTGACAATTAAACATAGCTAGTTGATTCGATAAATAACAGTCATACATTAAAGTAAGTCATGTCACGACAAATATAAAATATATTTTGATTTGTTTAACACTTTTTTGGTTACTACATGATTTCATATGTGTTATTTCATAGTTTTGATGTCTTCACTATTATTCTACAATGTAACAATTTTTAAAAATAAATAAAAACCCTTGAATGAGTAGGTGTGTCCAAACTTTTGACTGGTAGTATATATATATATATATATATATATATATATATTACAGACTCTGACATTGCTGACATATATACTGAACAAAAATATAAACACAACATGTACAGTGTTGGTCCCATGTTTCATGAGCTGAAATAAAAGATCCCAGAAATGTTCCACACACAAAAAAAACATATTTCTCTCAAATTTTGTGCACACATTTGTTTACATCCCTGTTAGTGGGCATTTCTCCTTTCACAAGACAATCCATCAACCTGGCAGGTGTGGCATATCAAGAAGCTGATTAAACAGTGTGATCATTACACAGGTGCACCTTGTGCTGGGGACAATGAAAGGCCACACTAAAATGTGCATTTTTGTCACACAACATAATGCCACAGATGTCTCAAGTTTTTAGAGAGCCTGCAATTGGCATGCTGACTGCAGGAATGTCCACCAGAGCTGTTGCCAGAAAATGTAATGTTCATTTCTTCACCATAAGCCGCCTCCAACATCGTTTTAGAGAATTTGGCACTATATCCAACCGGCCTCACAACTGCAGACCACGTGTATGGCGTCGTGTGGTCGAGCGGTTTGCTGAATCAACATTGTGAACAGAGTGCCCCATGGTGTTGGTGGGGTTATGGTATGGGCAGACATAAGCTACGGACAACAAACAGAATTGCATTTTATCGATGGCAATTTGAATGCACAGAGATACCGTGATGAGATCCTGAGGCCCATTGTCGTGCCATTCATCTGCCGCCATCATCACATATTTCAGCATGATAATTCACGGCCCCATGTCGCAAGGATCTGTACACAATTCCTGGAAGCTGAAAATGTCCCAGTTCTACCATAGCCTGCATACTCACCAGACATGTCACCCATTGAGCATGTTTGGGATGCTCTGGATCGACATGTACGACAGCGTGTTCCAGTTCTCGCTAATATCCAGCAACTTCACACAGCCATTGAAGAGGAGTGGGACAACACTCAACAGGCCACAATCAACACCCCGGTCAACTCTAAGCAAAGGAGATGTGTCGTGCTGCATGAGGCAAATGGTGGTCACACCAGATACTGACTGGTTTTCTGATCCACGCCCCTACCTTTTTTTAACGGTATCTGTGACCAACAGATGTATATCTGTATTCCCAGTCGTGTAATCCACAGTCTTCTTGGGTATGACGCTACAAGCTTGGCACACTTGTATTTGGGGAGTTTTTCCCATTCTTCTCTGCAGATCCTCACAAGCTCTGTCAGGTTGGATGGGGAGCATCGCTGCACAGCTATTTTCAGGTCTCTCCAGAGATGTTAGATCGGGTTCAAGTCCGGGCTCTGGCTGAGCCACTCAAGGACATTCAGAGACTTGTCCTGAAGCCACTTCTGCGTTGTCTTGGCTGTGTGCTTAGGGCCATTGTCCTGTTAAGAGGTGAACCTTCGCCCCAGTCTGAGGTCCTGAGTGCTCTGGAGCAGGTTTTCATCAAGGATCTCTCTGTACTTTGCTCCGTTCATCTTTCCCTCGAACCTGACTAGTCTCCCAGTCCCTGCTGCTGAAAAACATCCCCACAGCATGATGCTGCCACCAACACGCTTCACCGTAGGGATGGTGCCAGGTTTCCTCCAGACGTGACGCTTGGCATTCAGGCCAAGGAGTTCAATCTTGGTTTCATCAGACCAGAGAATCTTGTTTCTCATGGTCTGAGAGTCCTTTAGGTGCCTTTTGGCAAACTCCAAGCGGGCTGTCATGTGCCTTTTACTGAGGAGTGGCCACTCTAAAAGCCCTCTAACCAATTGTACTATTATGTGTGTTTTTCCGCGTTATTTGTAATTTATTTTGTACATAATGTTTCTGCCATCGTCTTTTATAACCAAAAAGAGCTTCTGGATATCAGGACAGCGATTACTCACCTCGTACTGGACGAAGATCTTTTCTTCAACGAGGCGGCCGCGAAGGATATCCTACAGACACCCGACAAGGCCCAAATCCCCGTCATTCGCATGAGGAAGAGACGGAGATATCATGGACGTAGGTCCGGGTGCCTTGTAAGGATCCGACGGCGAGCGAGTAAACTGCCTCTCCCATCAATCCTATTAGCCAATCTTCAATCATTTGAGAATAAATTGGATGACCTAAGATTACGGTTATCCTACCAACGGGACATTAAAAACTGTAATATCTTATGTTTCACCGAGTCGTGGCTGAACGACGACATGGACAACATACAGCTAGCGGGCTATTCGCTACATCGGCAGGATAGAACGGCTGACTCCGGTAAGACAAGGGGTGGCGGTCTGTGTATATTTGTAAACAACAGCTGGTGCACAAAATCAAATACTAAGGAAGTCTCGAGGTTTTGCTCGCCTGAGGTAGAGTATCTTATGATAAGCTGTAGACCACACTATTTACCAAGAGAGTTTTCATCTATATTTTTCATAGCTGTCTATTTACCACCACAAACCAATGCTGGCATTAAGATTGCACTGAATGAGCTGTATAAGGCCATAAGTCAACAGGAAAATGCTCATCCAGAGGCAGCGCTCATAGTGGCCGGGGACTTTAATGCAGGGAAACTTAAATCCGTTCTACCTAATTTCTACCAGCATGTTAAATGTGCAACCAGAGGAAAAAAACTCTAGACCACCTTTACTCCACACACAGAGACACATAAAAAGCTCTCCCTCGCCCTCCATTTGGCAAATCTGACCATAACCGGCTCTGATGCTCGTCGGATGTGGCAGGGCTTGAAAACTATTACAGACTACAAAGGGTAGCACAGCCACGAGCTGCCCAGTGACACAAGACTTCCAGATGAGCTAAACCACTTCTATGCTCGCTTCGAGGCAAGCAACACTGAAGCATGCATGAGAGCACCAGCTGTTCCAGATGACTATGTGATCACGCTCTCCGTAGCCAATGTGAGTAAGATTTTTAAGCAGGTCAACATTCACAATGCCGCAGGGTCAGACGGATTACCAGGACGTGTACTCAGAGCATGTGCTGACCAACTGGCAAGTGTCTTCACTGACATTTTCAACATGTCCCTGACTGAGTCTGTAATACCAACATGTTTCAAGCAGACCACCATAGTCCCCGTGCCCAAGGACACTAAGATAACCTGCCTAAATGACTACCGACCCGTAGCACTGACGTCTGTAGCCATGAAGTGCTTTGAAAGGCTGGTCATGGCTCACAACACCATTATCTCAGAAACCCTAGACCCACTCCAATGTGCATACCGCCCCAACAGATCCACAGATGATGCAATCTCTATTGCACTCCACACTGCCCTTTCCCACCTGGACAAGAGGAACACCTACGTGAGAATGCTATTCATTGACTACAGCTCAGCATTCAACACCATAGTGCCCTCAAAGCTCATCACTAAGCTAAGGATCCTGGGACTAAACACCTCCCTCTGCAACTGGATCCTGGACTTCCTGACGGGCCGCCCCCAGGTGGTAAGGGTAGGTAACAACACATCTGCCACACTGATCCTCAACACAGGGGCCCCTCAGGGGTGCGTGCTCAGTCCCCTCCTGTACTCCCTGTACCGGAGTGCCAAGTCTAGGTCCAAAAGACTTCTCAACAGCTTCTACCCCCAAGCCATAAGACTCCTGAACAGCTAATAATGGCTATATATGCATTTCACTGTAATGTCTGCACCTGTTGTATTCGGTGCATGTGGCCAATAAAATTTGATTTGATTTGATCTACCATAAAAGCCTGATTGGTGGAGTGCTGCAGAGATGGTTGTCCTTCTGGAAGGTTCTCCCATCTCCACAGAGGAACTCTTCTTGGTCACCTCCCTAACCAAGGCCCTTCTCCCCCGATTGCTCAGTTTGGCTGGGTGGCCAGCTCTAGGAAGAGTCTTGGTGGTGGTTCCAAACTTCTTCCATTTAAGAATCATGGAGGCCATTGTGTTCTTGGGGACCTTCAATGCAGCAGAAATTTTTTGGTACCCTTCCCCAGATCTGTGCCTCGACACAATCCTGTCTCTGAGCTCTACGGACAATTCCTTCGACATCATGGCTTGGTTTTTGCTCTGACATGCACTGTCAACTGTTGGACCTTATATAGACAGGTGTGTGCCTTTCCAAATCATGTCCAATCAATTGAATTTACCACAGGTGGACTCCAATCATGTTGTAAAAACATCTCAAGGATGATAAATGGAAACAGGATGTACCTGAGCTCAATTTCGAGTCTCATAGCAAAGTGTCTGAATGCTTATGTAAATAAGGTATTTCTGTTTTTTATTTGTAATACATTTGCCAACATTTCTAAAAACCTGTTTATGCTTTGTCATTATGGGGTATTGTGTGTAGATTGTTGAGAGGATGTTTTACTTTTTTAATCCATTTTAGAATATGGCTGTAAAGTAACAAAATGTGGAACAATTCAAGGGGTCTGAATACTTTCCGAATGCACTGTATATATATAATGTGTCTATAGACAGTATATAAAAGGTGTGTACAGCAGTAGTTATATAGGATGAGCTTTGACTAGAATACAGTATATACATATAATGGGTAAAACAGTATGTAAACATTATTAAAGTGACTAGTGTTCAATTACTCTATGTACATATGGCAGCAGTCTCTAAGGTGCAGGGTAGAGTACCGGGTGGTAGCCGGCTAGTAACAGTGCCTAAGGTTCAGGGCAGGGTACTGGGCGGAGGCTGGCTAGTGGTGACTGTTTAACAGTCTGATGGACTGGAGATAGATGCTGTTTATCTGTCTCTCTGTCCCAGCTTTGATGCACCTGTACTGTCTCCGCCTTGTAGATGGTAGCGGGGTGAACTTGATGATCTTCTTGGTCTTCCTGTGACACCGGGTGCTGTAGATGTCCTAGAGGGCAGGCAGTATGCCCCTGGTGATGCATTGGGCTGACTGCACTACCCTCTGGAGAGCCCCGCGGTTGCGGACGGTGCAATTGCCATTCCAGGCGGTGATACAGCCCGACAGGATGCTCTCAATGTTGCAGGAGGGGGTGAGCACGCATCCGTGGGGCCCCGTGTTGAGGATCAGCGTGGCGGAGGTGTTGTTGCCTACCTTCACCACTTGGGGTCGGCCCATCAGGAAGTCCAGGACCTAGTTGCACAAGGAGGGGTTCAGACCCAGGACCCTGAGCTTAGTGAGGAGCTTGGAGGGTACTATGGTGTTGAAGGCTGAGCTGTAGTCGATGAACAGCATTCTTACATAGGTATTACTCTTGTCCAGTAGGGATAGGGCAGTGTGCAGTGCAATGGCGATTGCATCATCCTTGGATCAGTTGGAGCGCTATGCGAATTGTAGTGGGTCTAGGGTGTCGGATAAGGTGGAGGAGATATGGTCCTTAACTAGCCTCTCAAAACACTTAATGATGACAGAAGTGAGTGCTACGGGGCGATAGTCATTTAGTTCAGTTACCTTCACTTTCTTGGGTACAAGAGCAATGGTCTTTCAGGTGTTAAAGTGGGTTCCTTTTGATCCACTGATCAATAGCATGTGTAGTGCAGCACTCTGGGCATTGACACAGACAAGTCATTATTTGGATCTGTGGTGTGTGGAGAGGAACCTTTTCTCTTCCATTCCTCTTCATATTGATCTTCGCACAGGGTCCTTTTCTCTTATTATCTTAAATGTATTTCCCTGTGTTTGATATATAGTTCCACACTATAAGGTTGGGATAGTACTGTGAAATTGTGAACATTATGATAATGGCTTTTTAGTGTAAGAGCTGTTTGAAAAGACCGCCTGAAATTTCAGCCTGTTTTGGTGGGATGGACCTTTGGCCTGCCTGGTGACATCACCAAGCGTTAAATTAGTTAATACACCAATAAGAAAGAGAGTTCCAAACCTCTCTGCCAATTACAGCTAGTTTTCAGTTTTCCCTTCCCCACGAAGACAACTCCCAGACAGTCCTACCAAAATTCTTTCTTGAGAAATTGCTTTTTTTCTAAGAAGCTATTTTGTTTCTTTTTGACCATTTTAATTGAAAACAATCACATTAAGGTACTCAATTGTTACCCAAAAATGATTTGATATTGAGATAAAAACGGCTGCATTGGACCTTTAAAAGCTTCTCTGCAACACTGGGTTGATAGATATTTCAACACATGGAGTACCTTCCTATGTTGTTTGTGAGAGAAAAGGGGCTGGACTTGAACAGTGGACACATAAATCAAATCAAAAAAGTTTTTGGGTTTAGCAGTAGTTATAGAGGGAGCAGTGAAATGCTTATGTTACTAGATCCTAACAATGTAGTAAAATGCCAGACAATTCAAATGTAAGAAAAAAAAAATTAAAAAAAAAAGACTCTCGTGGACAGACTATGTAACCATAAATGGTACTGCAGATCTATCATGATGGGATATAACGAGCAGCATTAGTTCCCGCGCTTTGGATAAATCACGATTTCACGTGTTAGCGGTCGCGTTCCACTGCTTAGACGTTGCATCATCAACCAATTGTTGCATGCCACGGTATCGACTGTGTCGTCGACTGACAGATTGCTATAATATATATGATATGGTTAGCTGATAGATAAAATACCTATCCAGGCTTTGTAAGATCTGGCAACGTCTAAGTAGTCGAACGCGACCAGTATGTTTCGAATTTTGGAAGGGGAGGGGAAATTTGGCCCATAGACTTGCCGGTAACTTGCAAAAGAGAGGGTGGAGCTCTTCACTCCGGTTCCGATCCTCGTTCTATCTCTTCTCTTAACACGTATGGACCCAGAACTTAATCGAGCATCTGACCAAATACGCAAGACTTTAGTTCTGCGTTAACCGAGATTAATGGACACATGGCTGTAATCCTGATAAATTGGTTATTATAATAGTATTATGCTTGTGTCCAGTACTATCATTTTCTTGTGATTGCAGTTATGCAATGTCTATGTGCATTTTTATGATCTAAACAAGAACTGCACATGTCAAAAATATATTTTATCTTAAAAATAGGAAGACACAGAACTAAGTCTTTAATAGCGCAGCCATGTGCACTTTATGGAAGGATCCTTTGGTCATCTGTTCAATGTCTGCAGACCAATATCAGTAGTTGGACAAACCAGAAAAAAATATGAATAGTCAATATTTATTTCATTCTACTTTCTTGGTCAAAGCAGACTGCCATTATACATTATAAGTCACACAACTCAACAACAACACTGAAGAGAAAATCCTCTGTAAATCGTTTTCCTTTAATTTTTTGTTTTAGAAAACATAAATGCACCAAACAATATTGTACATGCACAGATTCAGTATACAAGATCAGCCAATTACTTTTCATCGTGAAAACATTCTTGATACAATCTCATGGAGATCACTTAACATTTTTTTAATACTGCAGTGTCAAACATAAAGGCCAAGCGTTGCTAACCACAGCCCCTAAACTTTTTAGTCGAATAAATGTAGTTTTTTCATTTCATGAAAGACTGGCATTATAGGCTACCAATTAACTATACAATACTGTTTGATGTCAGTCTTTACTTTTAATAATGCATTAGTCAAGCTCAATAGGTTTGAATCATGTTGTACAAATATAGTGCTATAAAAGACCATTCATAAGGGAAAACTTTGCTGTCTGCTGACCAAATTGTCACAAATGTCACTCTCTGCTCAGGTATAGTTAAGAATTCTTGAATTTACTGGGGATCGCATTCAAAATTAATATTGCATTTTGGGGACAAATCAAATTAAAGTTTCCTTCACGGTTTTAAACCCTTTGAGGGCATTGGTCCATATCATAGTACATGGGCGTGACAGACCAATCAAGATGTATTTCTAAACAAGTTAGAACTCATATTTCTATCTCTTTAAAGCAACACTTGACCTTTGTGTAGAATTGTCAAAACTAAGAAAGCCCATAATCAAACATAAAATAACAAGATCTCCACAGTACTTACTGTATACATTACAAAACAAAGAAGGAGGTGACCTTTCTGCATCAAGGACACAAAGTTCATAGACTGTATATTGTGAGTTTCTAATCAGTTTCTAATCAGTTAAACATTGAAATCAGTCATAAAGATACAGTTTCTCTGTAAACACTGGTTGGTGTGTAATGAAATAAAACTGAGAGTATACAGATGAACCACGAGAAAGCCACAAAAACAAGCATATCAACAAAAACACATTACTCAGACAGCTCTCTTTAAGTTGCCAGCAGTGATAATGAGATCTGATCTTATCTTCCAACAAAGCCCTTTACAACTGCTGCCTTTTTAAAATGTATTGGTTGAACTTGGATCGTGCTCATTAGGGCACGCAATGGAAAACATTTTGCAATGGGAAGTGAAAAGGAGCCTTTTTTTCTTTTTTTCTTTAGGGGGTAGATCAGCTTTAATATTGTAGATAGATTGTCTCACCCAATGTTCAAGAACGGCCTTTTTTCCTTTATTCAGATTACAACCTCTCACTTTCAGTTATTTGAAAAGGAAATAATCTCCCAAATATCACTATTTCTAAAACAAGCCATAGAAAGTTGGTTGCAATTTCAATTTAATCCTCCAGAAACAACAGAACAAATAATGCAACAAATATTGTGGTTAAACTCAAATATACTAATTGATTTGAAAAAATGTTTGAAAAAGGTATAGTCTTCGTAAATGATATCATAGGTAGGACTGGTGGAGTTATGTTGCACATGCAGCTAACAAAAATATATGGAAATGTCGTCTCTACCCAAAATTACAACCAAATAATTGCAGCATTACCACAAAAATGGAAGAGGAAAGTGGAAGGGGGAAAAAGTAAGGAACTTGTCTGTCGGCCCTGCATTAAAGAACATAATTGGTTAAAGAAAATGGTGATACATAAAAGTATACCAGTTTCATTTGAGGTCCAAAGGATTGACAGCCGTTCCATATAGATTGCAAAATAGTTGGGAAGAGATTTTTGACCTACCGATTCCATGGCATAGTGTTTATGAACTTGTAAACGCCAGGGTAGTGGGTTCGATCCCCTGGACCACCCATACGTAAAAGAATGTATGCGCACATGACTGTAAGTCGCTTTGGATAAAAGCGTCTGCTAAATGGCATATTATTATTATTATGAACTGATACGCAAAACAACGCCGGATTAAAAACTTTGAATTTTTCAATTTAAATTATTATACAAAATTCTTGCTACCAATAGAATGTTATTTATATGGGGGATACAATCTTCCCAGCTCTGCAGATTTTGCTGCGAAGACACAGAATCATTCAATCATTTGTTTTGGTACTGTCCATTTGTAGCTTGCTTTTGGACACAGGTCCAGGAATGGCTAAAGGATTGCAATATTTACCTGGAGCTAACCCTGCAGATAGCACTACTGGGTGATCTGAAAAGTCATAGTCAATCGATCAACAATATAACAATCCTTTTAGCAAAAAAAATTATTTTCAATTTACAATCTGTAGAAACAATGAGAATAGAAGGGTTCAGAACTTATGTAAAACATCACAGTACAGTTGAAAAATATATGGCAAATAGAAATACAATATGGATGGTGTTAAGAGATAGATGGGTGGTGTTGAATGGAGTTGAAGGATGGGACTAATAACAACGAACAACAACTAATAACAACAAGATAACTAATGTAAAGCATACTGTGTCCATAATAAGTATATAGGTTATAGGTTGAGAGCTTTTGTGAAAGAGCACAGTTAGGAAGATATGGCATATAGAAGCAAACCGGATGGACATCATGAAAATGATCGGAGAGGTAGAGGGTAGAGGAAGTTCAACAGTAAAAACAAACAAAATATAATTATTGTAAAATTGACTGTGTCCATAAAATGTATATAGTATGTATAAACCAGGAAGTAGAGGCCTAAGCATTGTTGTTCACTTGTTTACTCCAATTAGGGAAGAGGTAGTGGGGTTGAAAAGTAATGAAGGGAAATATATTTTAAAAGGATATGTATATATATGTATGTATATGTATTTATGTGTATATGTATATGTACAGTGGGGAAAAAAAGTATTTAGTCAGCCACCAATTGTGCAAGTTCTCCCACTTAAAAATATGAGAGAGGCCTGTAATTTTCATCATAGGTACACGTCAACTATGACAGACAAAATGAGAAAAAAAAATCCAGAAAATCACATTGTAGGATTTTTAATGAATTTATTTGCAAATTATGGTGGAAAATAAGTATTTGGTCAATAACAAAAGTTTCTCAATACTTTGTTATATACCCTTTGTTGGCAATGACACAGGTCAAACGTTTTCTGTAAGTCTTCACAAGGTTTTCACACACTGTTGCTGGTATTTTGGCCCATTCCTCCATGCAGATCTCCTCTAGAGCAGTGATGTTTTGGGGCTGTCGCTGGGCAACACAGACTTTTAACTCCCTCCAAAGATTTTCTATGGGGTTGAGATCTGGAGACTGGCTAGGCCACTCCAGGACCTTGAAATGCTTCTTACGAAGCCACTCCTTCGTTGCCCAGGCGTTGTGTTTGGGATCATTGTCATGCTGAAAGACTCAGCCACGTTTCATCTTCAATGCCCTTGCTGATGGAAGGAGGTTTTCACTCAAAATCTCACGATACACGGCCCCATTAATTCTTTCCTTTACATGGATCAGTCGTCCTGGTCCCTTTACAGAAAAACAGCCCCAAAGCATGATGTTTCCACCCCCATGCTTCACAGTAGGTATGGTGTTCTTTGGATGCAACTCAGCATTCTTTGTCCTCCAAACACGACGAGTTGAGTTTTTACCAAAAAGTTCTATTTTGGTTTCATCTGACCATATGACATTCTCCCAATCCTCTTCTGGATCATCCAAATGCACTCTAGCAAACTTCAGACGGGCCTGGACATGTACTGGCTTAAGCAGGGGGACACGTCTGGCACTGCAGGATTTGAGTCCCTGGCGGCGTAGTGTGTTACTGATGGTAGGCTTTGTTACATTGGTCCCAGCTCTCTGCAGGTCATTCACTAGGCCCCCCCGTGTTGTTCTGGGATTTTTGCTCACCGTTCTTGTGATCATTTTGACCCCACAGGGTGAGATCTTGCGTGGAGCCCCAGATCGAGGGAGATTATCAGTGGTCTTGTATGTCTTTCATATCCTAATAATTGCTCCCACAGTTGATTTCTTCAAACCAAGCTGCTTACCTATTGCAGATTCAGTCTTCCCAGCCTGGTGCAGGTCTACAATTTTGTTTCTGGTGTCCTTTGACAGCTCTTTGGTCTTGGCCATAGTGGAGTTTGGAGTGTGACTGTTTGAGGTTGTGGACAGGTGTCTTTTATACTGATAACAAGTTCAAACAGGTGCCATTAATACAGGTAACGAGTGGAGGACAGAGGAGCCTCTTAAAGAAGAAGTTACAGGTCTGTGATAGCCAGAAATCTTGCTTGTTTGTAGGTGACCAAATACTTATTTTCCACCATAATTTGCAAATAAATTCATAAAAAATCCTACAATGTGATTTTCTGGATTTTTTTCTTCTCAATTTGTCTGTCATAGTTGACGTGTACTTATGATGAAAATTACAAGCCTCTCTCATCTTTTTAAGTGGGAGAACTTGCACAATTGGTGGCTGACTAAATACTTTTTTCCCCCACTGTATATATATATTTGCGAGAAGAAAAAAACATATTGGGGATTGGAAGTGATGCAGACAATTACATTGATGGAAGTTACGATCTATCTGCAATATTAAAGGTGATCTACCGCCTAAAAAAACAACAACAAACAAACAAAAAAAACATTGTAATTGTCTGCATCACTTCCAATCCCCCATATGTATTTTTCTCTCGCAAATATATATATATATACAGCTGCAAAATTATCATTTATGTGTTTTTTTGTAAAAATATTTTTTTTTGTTTTATTCTATAAACTACTGACAACATGTCTCCCAAATTCCAAATACAAATATTGTCATTTAGAGCATTTATTTGCAGAAAATGACAATTGGTCAAAATAACAAAAAATATGCAGTGTTGTCAGACCTTGAATACTGCAAAGAAAATAAGTTCATGTTCATTTTTAAAACAACACAACAGTAATGTTTTAACTTAGGAAGAGTTCAGAAATCAATATTTGGTGGAATAACCCTGATTTTCAATCACAGCTTTCATGTGTCTTGGCATGCTCTCCACCAGTCTTTCACATTGATGTTGGGTGACTTTATGCCACTCCTGGCGCAAGAATTCAAGCAGCTCGGCTTTGTTTGATGGCTTGTGACCATCCATCTTCCTCTTGATCACATTCCAGAAGTTTTCAATGGGGTTCAGGTCTTGATCTGGTGGTCCTCCATCCACACCTTGATTGACCTGGCTGTGTGGCATGGCGCATTGTCCTGCTGGAAAAACCAATCCTCAGAGTTGGGGAACAATGTCAGAGCAAAAGGAAGCAAGTTTTCTTCCAGGACAACCTTGTACGTGGCTTGATTTATGCGTCCTTCACAAAGACAAATCTGCTCGATTCCAGGCTTGCTGAAGCACCCCCAGATCTTCACCGATCCTCCACCAAATTTCACAGTGGGTGCGAGACACTGTGGCTTGTAGGCCTCTCCAGGTCTCCGTCTAACCATTAGATGACCAGGTGTTGGGCAAAGCTGAAAATTGGACTCATCAGAGAAGATTACCTTACTCCAGTCCTCTACGGTCCAATCCTTATGGTATTTTGCAAACCTCAGCCTGGCTCTTCTTTCCTTCTCATTGATGAAGGGCTTTTTTCTAGCTTTGCACGACTTCAGCCCTGCCCCTAGGAGCCTGTTTCGAACCGTCCTCGCCGTGCACTTCACCCCAGCTGCCAATGCCATTATTTTTGTAGGTCACTTGATGTCATCCTACGGTTGTTGAGTGACATTTGAATGAGTTGGCGGTCATCCCGGTCAGTAGAGAGTCGTTTTCGCCCTCTGCCGGTCTGTTGCTTTGTTGTCTCCAATGTCTGCTGCTTGACCTAGTTCTTATGAACCGCCGTCTTTGAAATTTTAAGGATGGAAGCAACCTGACGCTCACTGTATCCCACTGCCAGTAAAGACAGAATTGAACCCTTCTTTTCCTCACTCAAAACTTTCCTTTTCAACTCTTTTGGCATGGTCAATAGTTATTTCTTGATTAATATTACTTTTGAGGTACTATTAGCACTGTTTTTGCCATCCAGCTGGTCCTACTGCAAGAGGATAGTGATGACCACAGCAGTGGTTTTTATACTTTTCCTCGTTAAATAAGATTTGGTTCATGTGATCACCTAATCAGTACCTATGTCACGGTTCAGACAGACGACAAGAGGACCACAATTGCGACACACCAGAAAGTTTATTAAAACTTAAGGGAAAAGGGAAGTAGGGAGTGAGTGAAGGCTCCAGGGGTTATCCCGTCCAATGTGCTGGGTCTGTGCCCCCCCCCAGTGGCAGCGATGCGTCCGATGACGCCGGTGGTTGGTGGTCCAGAAGTCCGGGGTCGAAGAGTAGTCAGGAGTCGTAATGGCAGAAAGCAGGTCTGGTTTTCCTGGGGCAGAAGAGTATCCAAGAATCAGGCAGGTCCGGGGTCACAAAACAAGGGTGAGCCAGAAGCGCGAGCACACAGGTTCCGGGTGTGAGCTTTGCAGACGATCTGACAAAGGAGAGCTGAAAGACAGGACTTTAAATACTGGGAGAGGTTAGTGGGTAATGCAGCGCAGCTGGCAGAGTAATTAGAGCCGAGCAGAGCAGGGACAGGTGGAGCTAGTTAGGCTGAGTAGAGAGAGAGAGATGAGCAGAGTGGAAGATAGTGGAAACACATTAAGGTGGTAACCCGGTGGAGTGAGAGGGCTCATGACAGAACCCCCCCAAGGGACGGCCCCAGAAGTCCCAAGAGCAACACCACGCCGGGCGGGAGGAGGGGAGCCGGAGGAGGGCTAGAACTCCTCCGAACGGTCCGAGCGAACGCCCTCATCCTCGGAGGAAGCCGGAGGGCCGTGGTCGGGAGATGGGACAGGTCCCGAGACAGGATCAGGCACAGGACAGGAAGCCGAGCGGGCAGGACGGTTAGGGATCCCTCTGGGGCGGCCCCCTACGGATTGCAGGTTGATCAGGATGCCGTTGGTGGAAGGCGGTGATGAGAGTCCTATCCACAATCCGACTAGCTGGCACCCAGGTCCTTTCCTCAGGTCCATAGCCCTCCCAGTCAATGAGGTACTGGAGACCCCTACCCCTCCGTCTGGACCGAAGCAGGCGGCGGACGGTGTAAACCAGACCACCATCGACGAGCTGTGGAGGAGGAGGACAAGGCGCAGCAGGGACCAGCGGACTCTCATGAATGGGCTTAATCTTAGACACATGGAAAGTGGGGTGCACCCTCATGGAATTAGGCAGTTGGAGCCGGACAGCAGTTGGGCTAATCACTCTTATGATAGGGAATGGGCCAATGAACCGAGGTGCCAACTTCTGCGACTCCACCCTGAGTGGCAGGTTCCTTGACGACAACCACACCCTTTGACCAACATGGTAGGTGGGAGCAGGGATTCTCCGACGGTTGGCCCCGGTAGTGTAGCTGGCAACGGATCTGAGAAGTGTGGCTCGGGCCTGTGACCAGGTGCGGCGACATCGACGGGCAAACGCAAGTGCAGATGGGCAAGTAACCTCCCCTTCCTGACTGGCAAATAGAGGAGGCTGGTATCCATAAACACATTGGAAAGGGGACATACCGATGGCAGAGCAGGTCAGAGAATTGTGTGCGTACTCCACCCATGTCAATTGCTGCGACCAGGAGTGGGGGTTGCGTGAGGTCATGCATCGCAGTGCCTTCTCGAGCTCCTGATTTGCCCGCTCTGACTGCCCATTGGATTGGGGATGGAATCCGGAAGTCAGACTGACTGTGGCTCCCAGCAGGTGACAGAACTCCTTCCAAAAAGCGGAGGAGAATTGTGGACCACGGTCAGAAACTACATCCTTTGGCAGTCCGTGGATCCGGAAGACGTGTTCCAGGACCACCTGGGCGGTCTCCTTGGCGGTTGGGAGCTTGGGGAGGGGAATGAAGTGTGCCATCTTGCTGAATCGGTCAACTATGGTGAGAATGACGGTCTTGCCCCTTGAAGGGGGCAGCCCCGTGACAAAGTCAAGGGCGATGTGAGACCAGGGGCGTCTGGGCACAGGCAGGGGCTGCAGCAATCCGGCTGGGGGGCTGGCAGGACGACTTGTGTTGGTTGCAGATGGGGCAGGCTTGGACGAATTCCCCGTACATCCTTTCTCAGAGCGGGCCACCAGAACCTCTGGGCGAGCAGGTTGTAAGTGCGGGTGGAGCCAGGGTGACAAGCTAGGCGGGAGTCATGTCCCCACTGAACGACCTGGGACCTTAGGTTTTCGGGGACAAAAAGGCGGTCAGCTGGGCAAGTGCTGGGACCGGGCTGGTTACGGAGAGCTTCCAGCACCTGTTCCTCAACAGCCCAGGTCAGAGCTGCTACGATGCAGGGACTTGGCAGAATCGACACAGGATCCTTGGAGGGGTTGTCATCCTTCTGGAATTGACGGGAGAGGGCGTCTGGCTTGGTGTTGCGTGATCCAGGCCGGTATGACAGAGTGAAATTAAACCTGGTGAAGAACAGGGCCCAGCGGGACTGCCTGGAGTTCAACCGTTTGGCCGTGCGGATGTACTCCAAGTTCTTATGATCGGTCCAAACGAGAAATGGAATGGTGGACCCCTCCAGCCAGTGACGCCACTCCTCCAAGGCAAGCTTCACAGCCAGCAGCTCTCGGTTCCCTATGTCGTAATTGCACTCAGAGGGGGACAACCGACGTGAGAAAAAGGCACAGGGATGGAGCTTCCTATCCTCCGCAGCCCACTGAGAAATCACAGCACCAACTCCCACATCCGAGGCGTCCACCTCCACAATGAATTGCCGGTCCACGTCAGGCATCTGGAGGATGGGAGCGGAGGTGAACCTTACCTTGAGGGTACTGAAGGCCTTGTCGGCTGCTGGGGTCCAGGTGAAGGGTTGCTTGGTGCTGGTTAGAGCAGTGAGAGGGGCAGCAACGGTACTGTAGTTCCGGATAAACTTTCTATAGAAGTTAGCAAACCCCAGAAACTGTTGCAGCTTCTTTCTGTTCTCCGGAACTGGCCATGAAGTGACTGCTGATACTTTGGCAGGATCCATTTGGATACTTCCCTCTGCCACTATGTACCCCAGGAAGGCCACTGTCTTGACGTGAAACTCACATTTCTCTGCCTTGGCGTAGAGGGAATTCTCCAGAAGACGATGAAGGACTTGCTGGACATGGCGGGTGTGTTCAGACAGGTTTCTGGAGTAGATTAAGATGTCATCCAGGTAAACGAAGACAAACTTGTTTAACATGTCCCGCAGTACATCATTCACTAGAGCCTGGAACACAGCAGGAGCATTGGTGAGGCCAAAAGGCATAACCAGATACTCGTAGTGGCCTGTTGGTGTATTGAATGCGGTCTTCCATTCATCTCCCTCCCGGATCCGCACTAGGTGGTAAGCGTTTCTGAGATCCAACTTGGTAAAAACAGTGGCTCCCTGGAGCAACTCAAAAGCAGAGGTGAGCAGAGGGAGAGGGTAACGGTTTTTCACTGTGATGTCGTTGAGTCCCCTGTAGTCGATGCAGGGGCGAAGAGATCCGTCCCTCTTCCCCACAAAGAAGAAGCCAGCACCAGCCGGAGATGAAGATGAACGGATCAATCCTGTGGACAGAGAGTCATTGATGTAGTCCTCCATGGACCTTCTTTCAGGAGCAGACAACGAATAAAGACGGCCCCTTGGAGGGGCTGTTCCAGGGAGGAGGTCGATGGCACAGTCGTACGGTCGGTGAGGGGGCAGAGATGTGGCTCTTGCTTTGTTAAACACTTCTCTGAGACCATGGTAGCATTCTGGGACATGGGAGAGGTCAGGAGCGGAGTTAGTAGGTACTGGCCGAGGGGGTAGTGCGGCAGCAAGCAGGCAGGTTCGGTGGCAGTCCTCTCCCCACTCCCTGATCACCCCGGTCACCCAGTCGAGCTGAGGGTTGTGCCGGGCGGAGCCATGGGTAACCCAGGATGAGGGGTTGGCCTGGAGAGGGGAGCAGGTGAAACTGGATAGTTTCTTGATGGTTTCCGGACAGACCCATCAAGACCGGGGCCGTGACATGAGTGACCGATCCGAGTAAGTGTCCGTCCAGTGCCCGGGCAGGAATAGGAGGTGTCAAACGGAGGTTCTCCAGTCCCAGTTGGCGTGCCAGCTTGATGTCCATTATGTTGGCTTCGGCGCCCGAATCCACCAGAGCAGCCAGGGTGTGAGTTGAGTCAGAGAGGCGGAGGTGAACTTGCAGCAAGGGGTTTGCGGTCGGAGGACTGGATGGTCATTGAGCTCAACCGGACTCCCCCTATGCCCGGTGAGCTTCGGCTTTTAAAGGGCAGGTTACCACACGATGTCCATCACCTCCACAATAGAGGCAGAGGTTTGAGGTGAAGCGGCGCTGGCGCTCTGCAGGAGTGAGAGAGGCTCGCCCAATCTCCATAGGCTCAGACTGATCAAGCTGACTTGGGTGAGTGGCAGTAGCTGACAGGAGCCCAGTCGGATCTCTCCGAATGCCGGTAGTTGGTGGACCTTGGCGCCCCCTCTCACGACGACGGGTCTGTATCCTTCTGTCGATCCGGACAGTCAGTGCGATGGCTTCATCAAGAGTGGAAGGCAGTTCATGGGAGACCAACTCGTCCTTGATATAGTCAGCCAAGCTATGGAAGAACGCGTCCACCAACGATGGTGTGTTCCAAGAACTTCGTCTTGCCAGGGTTCGGAAGTCGATGGAATGGTCTGCGACTGTACGTCTGCCTTGTCGAATACTGAACAGTTCACGAGACGCCTCTGCGGTTGGTGAATCCAGGTCAAACACCTTCAGCATCTCCTCAGCAAACAGGTCGAAGGTTGCACATGCGGGGGTTTGACGTTCGAACTCTGCTGTTCCCCAGAGTCGAGCTCGGCCCGTCAGGTGAGTGATGGCATACCCGACCCTAGCCCCCTCCGTGGCGAAGGTCCTTGGCTGCAAGGAGAACTGAAGTCGGCAGCTAGTCAGGAATGGCCGGACCTGGGTAGAATCGCCGTTGAACCGCTCGGGGTTTCCAATCTTGGGTTCCGGGGCAGCGGCTGCAATGACCGGGGCAGGTAACTCGGAGGCAGGGCTGGTGGGCAGACTGGCTGGGGTAAGGTTGGTGAGGAGTTGGATGATCCTGGCGAGTTGTTGTTGCTGCTGCTGGGACTGCTGCTGGTGCTGCTGGAACTGCTGATGCTGTTGGTGGCCGACCTGAAGCAGAGAGGTGATGTCGCCGCTCATGCGGCCTAGCTCTCTCTCAGTGTGTTCCAGGCGTAGCATGGCGGTGGGTTGCTCAGGTTCTTCGGTTTCCATGTCGGGGGAAGTGTGCGCTGAGTCCATGATGGTCAGATCGTACTGTCACGGTTCAGACAGACGACAAGAGGACCACAATTGCGACACACCAGAAAGTTTATTAAAACTTAAGGGAAAAGGGAAGTAGGGAGTGAGTGAAGGCTCCAGGGGTTATCCCGTCCAATGTGCTGGGTCTGTGCCCCCCCCCAGTGGCAGCGATGCGTCCGATGACGCCGGTGGTTGGTGGTCCAGAAGTCCGGGGTCGAAGAGTAGTCAGGAGTCGTAATGGCAGAAAGCAGGTCTGGTTTTCCTGGGGCAGAAGAGTATCCAAGAATCAGGCAGGTCCGGGGTCACAAAACAAGGGTGAGCCAGAAGCGCGAGCACACAGGTTCCGGGTGTGAGCTTTGCAGACGATCTGACAAAGGAGAGCTGAAAGACAGGACTTTAAATACTGGGAGAGGTTAGTGGGTAATGCAGCGCAGCTGGCAGAGTAATTAGAGCCGAGCAGAGCAGGGACAGGTGGAGCTAGTTAGGCTGAGTAGAGAGAGAGAGATGAGCAGAGTGGAAGATAGTGGAAACACATTAAGGTGGTAACCCGGTGGAGTGAGAGGGCTCATGACAACCTAATTCAGTAGAATGAGGTGTGCCTGTGTTGGAATTCAACAGACACTGGAATGGAATGGCTGTCATACATGTAGAGATGCTGATTTAAGAAGAATTTGCAGTGGTCTCTTAATTTTTTCCACAGCTGTGTATAGATTGACTGTGTCCATAAAATGTATATAGTATGTATAAGCTGGAAGTAGAGGCCAAAGCATTGTTGTTCACTAGTATACTCCAATTAGGGAAGGGGTGGCGGGGTTGGAAAGTAATAAAGGGAAATATATTATTTTAAAGGATATGTATATATATATATATGTGTATGTACGTATGTATGTATGTATGTATGTATATATACAGTGAGGGAAAAAAGTATTTGATCCCCTGCTGATTTTGTACGTTTGCCCACTGACAAAGAAATTATCAGTCTATAATTTTAATGGTAGGTTTATTTGAACAGTGAGAGACAGTATAACAACAAATAAATCCTGAAAAACGCAAGTCAAAAATGTTATAAATTGATTTGCATTTTAATGAGGGAAATAAGTATTTGACCCCCTCTCAATCAGAAAGATTTCTGGCTCCCAGGTGTCTTTTATACAGGTAATGAGCTGAGATTAGGAGCACACTCTTAAAGGGAGTGCTCCTAATCTCAGGTTGTTACCTGTATAAAAGACACCTGTCCACAGAAGCAATCAATCAATCAGATTCCAAACTCTCCACCATGGCCAAGACCAAAGAGCTCTCCAAGGATGTCAGGGACAAGATTGTAGACCTACACAAGGCTGGAATGGGCTACAAGACCATCGCCAAGCAGCTTGTTGAGAAGGTGACAACAGTTGGTGCGATTATTCGCAAATGGAAGAAACACAAAAGAACTGTCAATCTCCCTCGGCCTGGGGCTCCATGCAAGATCTCACCTCGTGGAGTTGCAATGATCATGAGAACGGTGAGGAATCAGCCCAGAACTACACGGGAGGATCTTGTCAATGATCTCAAGGCAGCTGGGACCATAGTCACCAAGAAAACAATTGGTAACACACTACGCCGTGAAGGACTGAAATCCTGCAGCGCCCGCAAGGTCCCCCTGCTCAAGAAAGCACATATACATGCACGTCTGAAGTTTGCCAATGAACATCTGAATGATTCAGAGGAGAACTGGGTGAAAGTGTTGTGGTCAGATGAGACCAAAATGGAGCTCTTTGGCATCAACTCAACTCGCCGTGTTTGGAGGAGGAGGAATGCTGCCTATGACCCCAAGAACACCATCCCCACCGTCAAACATGGAGGTGGAAACATGATGCTTTGGGGGTGTTTTTCTGCTAAGGGGACAGGACAACTTCACCACAACAAAGGGACGATGGACGGGGCCATGTACCGTCAAATCTTGGGTGAGAAACTCCTTCCATCAGCCAGGGCATTGAAATTGGGTCGTAGATGGGTATTCCAGCATGACAATGACCCAAAACACACGGCCAAGGCAACAAAGGAGTGGCTCAAGAAGAAGCACATTAAGGTCCTGGAGTGGCCTAGCCAGTCTCCAGACCTTAATCCCATAGAAAATCTGTGGAGGGAGCTGAACGTTCGAGTTGCCAAACGTCAGCCTCGAAACCTTAATGACTTGGAGAAGATCTGCAAAGAGGAGTGGGACAAAATCCCTCCTGAGATGTGTGCAAACCTGGTGGCCAACTACAAGAAACGTCTGACCTCTGTGATTGCCAACAAGGGTTTTGCCACCAAGTACTAAGTCATGTTTTGCAGAGGTGTCAAATACTTATTTCCCTCATTAAAATACAAATCAATTCATAACATTTTTGACATGCGTTTTTCTGGATTTTTTTGTTGTTATTCTGTCTCTCACTGTTCAAATAAACATACCATTAAAATTATAGACTGATCATTTCTTTGTCAGTGGGCAAACGTACAAAATCAGCAGGGGATCAAATACTTTTTTCCCTCACTGTATAATATATACATACATATATATACACTTATCCTTTAAAAAAATATATTTCCCTTTATTACTTTCCAACCCCACCACCCCTTCCCTAATTGGAGTAAACTAGTGAACAACAATGCTTTGGCCTCTACTTCCAGCTTATACATACTATATACATTTTATGGACACAGTCAATTTTACAATAATTATATTTTGTTTGTTTTTACTCCTGAACTTCCTCTACCCTCAACCTCTCTGATCATTTTTCATGATGTCCATCTGGTTTGCTTCTATATGCCATATCTTTCTAACTGTGCTCTTTCACAAAAGCTCTCAACCTATAACCTATATACTTATTATGGACACAGTATGCTTTACATTAGTTATCTTGTTGTTATTAGTTGTTGTTAGTTGTTATTAGTCCAATCCTTCAACTCCATTCAACACCACCCATCTATCTCTTAACACCATCCATATTGGATTTCTATTTGCCATATATTTTTCAACTGTACTGTGATGTTTTACAAAATTTCTGAACCCTTCTATTCTCATTGTTTCTACAGATTGTAAATTGAAAATAAACATTTTTGCTAAAAGTATTATTATATTATTGATCGATTGACTATGACTTTTCAGGTCACCCAGTAGTGCTATCTGCAGGGTTAGCTCCAGGTAAATATTGCAATCCTTTAGCCATTCCTGGACCTGTGTCCAAAAACAAGCTACAAATGGACAGTACCAAAACAAATGATCTAATGATTCTGTCTCTTCGCAGCAAAATCTGCAGAGCTGGGAAGATTGTATCCCCCATATAAATAACATTCTATTGGTAGCAAAATGTTGTATAATAATTTAAATTGAAAAATTCAAAGTTTTGAATCCGGCGTCGTTTTGCGTATCAGTTCATAAACACTATGCCATGGAATCGGTACGTCAAAAATCTCTTCCCAACTATTTTGCAATCTATATGGGACGGCTGTCAATCCTTTGGTCCTTAAATGAAACTGGTATACTTTTTTATTTATCACAATTTTCCTTAACCAATTGTGTTCTTTAATGCTGGGCCGACAGACAAGTTCCTTACTTTTTCCCCCTTCCACTTTCCTCTTCCATTTTTGCGGTAATGCTTCAATTATTTGGTTGTAATTTTGGGTAGAGCAGACATTTCCATATGTTTTTGTTAGCTGCATGTGCGACATAACTCCACCAGTCCTACCTATGATATAATTTACGAAGATTATACCTTTTTTAAACATTTTAAAAAAGAATAATGTTTTTTTAATCAATTAGTATATTTGAGTTTAACCACAATATTTGTTGCATTATATGTTCTGTCGTTTCTGGAGTATTAAATTGAAATTGCAACCAACTTTCTATGACTTGTTTTAGAAATAGTGATATTTGGGAGATTATTTCCTTTTCAAATTACTGAAAGTGAGAGGTTGTAATCTGAATAAAGGGAAAAGGGCCATTCTTGAACATTGGGTGAGACAATCTTAACAATTTGCTAGAGAACCAGTTCGGATTTAAGTATAACTTTTGTATGACTGAAGCTTTTAGTGATAGGTCTAAAGCTTTAATATTTAATAATTTCTGTCCTCCGAATTCATATTCATTATATAAATAGGCCCGTTTAATTTTGTCTGGCTTGCCGTTCCAAATAAAATGGAATATTTTATTCTCATATCATAAAAAAAAAACTGTTCGCTAGGCGTAGGCAAGACCATAAGCAAATAGGTAAACTGGGTAATACTAAAGAGTTAATCAGGGTGATTTTTCCACAAATTGACAGGTATTTACCTTTCCATGGTAGCAAGATCTTATCTATTTTTGCTAACTTTCCATTAAAATGTATTGGAGTGAGATCATTTATTTCCTTTGGGATATATATTCCGAGGAGCCTTTCTTAGTCCAGGTAGTCCCTCCATGTTTGAGTCAGTTTTCTTCCATTTGGTGCCTAATAAACACAACCCAGGTTACACCATCGCAGATGTGCAACTTCATGGTTTGTTATTCTATTTGAAAGTGAGCACAAAAATGTGTCAAATGTTTGATTGCCAGTACAATAAATGGTCTGGAGCTTTTAAAAAATCCTTCCAAAAGACAGTCATCTGTGACACACAGAGAAGCAAGTTAATATAAATATATTAACAATGCACACAGGCACACACAGGCTCACACACACACACACACAACCATATTTCCATCCTGATGGAATCGTTCTGATTTAGCTCCTCTCACTGAATCCTGATACATTAATCTTCTGTGGTGTCATAGAACCATTAGTCCTATGCCCTTTCCCATAGAGGCCCCTAGGCTCACTCTAATTTATTAATATGTTTTAATTGCTGCTAAATCATGGCAGATATCAGACTTTTCATTTGTCAAGTCAGGGCATTAAATAGACCACTGTATCATGTGCTGTCAGCCGTCTGATCTAGCTTCTCTCTGCTTTATGACCAGTGAAGGTTGGTGTGTAAAGGACCGAACACCTGAGCAGTTGAGGCTACGCTGAAATATATGTAGGGCCTATAATACAATACATACGTTTCAAGAAAAGGCTAATTGAACCTTGAACAAATGATAGGCAAGTCTAGTACATATTTAGCTGACTATAGGTCAATGTCATGCATGAGTTCAATATACAGTAAGGCGCCATGGGTTTTCTTGTGGGTGAATGACTTTGCCTGCTTGGGTCTCATTTGGCACCATTTTCACCATGCGACTGGTGAGCACTCTAGCACAAAATGGCTGCCGTGCATCACCCAGGTGGGTGTCACATATTGGTAGTGGTGATGTGGGGTAAAGACAGTCCTCCTATTAAATGCAATCTATCCATCCACTGTAAGGTCAGTATTTAGATTTTGGCTCATTATAGTTGTAAGGAGCCCTCGTGATACAATCAAGTCTCTACCACAATGACAAAATGAAAACATTGAGAAAACGACTTGCACTGTCTCAAACAGCTCGTCTTATGGGTCTCATGTAGCACATAATGATACGATAACGATCACTTAAAGAGCTCTGAAATGCTGCACAACACTGACTATAAGTCAAGTGAAGCGATTTTCTTTGTCACACTCTCACACCTTCAAAGGCACAGGCACAGGCAAATGGTTGTGTCTACTCAATGAGTAAGCAAGATAACTTAACTTGGCTCAGCGAAACAAGTAAAAGTTTTCGCTTCAATGACCACCTCAGAGTACGTAAAAATTACAAAAGTCAACTTCATATCGCAACCTTGAAAGTTTAAATGACAAGTATTATTACCATAGGTAATAACTTTCATAACCAACTTTGAGTGTGACAAGGTTTAATTACAAATGAAAATATGAAGAAAAAAAAGCATGGCATTGCTAGCTTAGCATTTAGCCTACAACTAAACGATTCAAACTACTTTGGCACATGAATGGAAGTAAGGCATTTGTATCATTCAGGGCTACAAAAAGTAAATAGCGCATTCATCTGAACATCCACCTAAAATGTACAACCCAAGCAGATATCTTCAGAAGTTGACAGCACTTGACCTAACACAATGTTCATCATAACATGCGCCCAAACAACAACAAATTATGTTCCCAAATTATTGTCTTGCCTCCAAAATGGAAAGTCTGTACCATGACTTTCCCAGTTAGAAAAAATTATAATTGTAGATGGGTCATTTGGAATGGAGCAAAGACAGCTTATTTTATTTCTAAACAAGATAGTAGCCTGACGTTCTGTCACGATGTAGACCTGAACGTTGACAATGCGATGGTGAGGAGCAGAGAGACAGGGGATGTGTTCAGACTCCAGGCCCTCGAGCCTCGCGCACTCATACCTAGAACAAAGCACAACGCCAACATTAAGGATTTATGAAACAGAGATAATACCTCGTCTTAGGTATTTGACCCATGTAATGTTCTTTCGTATGTGATTTTTTTGTTCTCCTATTTTTGTTCTTGTTTTTATATAATAGAGCAATAGATAGCAGTTATGAGAGGCAGACAGATCGAATAGTGAAGGGATGGGACTAGGGAATCGAACCCTGGTCTCCAGGGGCACTTCCTGCACCACCCATGTCCTGCTAATATGATTTTGAAAACAAAAAAGAAGTACAAATACAGGATTTCTCTATATTTCAATAGAGGGGGGGAAACATTTCGTATCTGAAATGAAATTTTATAGAAAAGGCCAGTTTGGAATGCAATCCTCTCCATCCTTTTCAGTGGCTCAACACAGAATATCAATATTACAAAATATAGCTGCAAGCAGCCATGGCGGGGTTCAAACCTCATGGCACCACAGCGCCACTATCAGGACAAAATGGATTCTCGATGAGCTACTTCTGTACTCCTTAAAGCTACATCCTTAGTTGAAACAATAACAAAGCGGCACCCCGCCTCTGTTTTGGTAAAAAGCTGAGGGATGGGCCTGGAGAAATGTAACCACTCTCAAATTCATAGACAGAGCTATGGATATAAGGACTGACCAGCCATGATGTAAAAATTATATACTGAACAAAAATATAAACGCAACATGTAAAGTGTTGGTCCCATGTTTCATGAGCTGAAATAAAAGATCCCAGATAAGGTTTATTTCTCTCAAATTTTGTGCACAAATTTGTTCACATCCATGTTGGTGAGCATTTCTCCTTTGCCAAGATAATCCATCCACCTATCCGGTGTGGCATATCAAGAAGCTGATTAAACAGCATGATCATTACACAAGCGCACCTTGTGCTGGAGACAATAAAAGGCCACTCTAAAATGTGCAGTTTTGTCACACAACCCAATGCCACAGATGTCTCAAGTTGAGGGAGCGTGCAATTGGCATGCTGACTGCAGGAATGTCCACCAGAGCTGTTGCCAGAGAATTGAATGTTCATTTCTCTACTATAAGCCACCTCCAATGGTCGTTTTAGAGAATTTGGCAGTACGTCCAACCACGTGTAACCACGCCAGCCCAGGACCTCCACATCCGGCTTCTTCACATGCGGCATCATCTGAGACCAGCCACCCTGAAACTGTCTCAGGGAAGCTCATCTGCGTGCTCGTCGTCCTCACCAGGATCTTGACCTGACTGCAGTTCGGCATCGTAATCGACTTCATTTGGCAAATGCTCACCTTCGATGGCCACTGGCACTCTGGAGAAGTGTGCTCGTCAAGGATGAATCCCGGTTTCAACTTTATGGCATCGTGTGGGCGAGCGGTTTGCTGATGTCAACATTGTGAACAGAGTTCCCCATGGTGGCGGTGGGGTTATGGTATGGGCAGGCATAAGCTACGGACAAAGAACACAATTGCATTTTATCGATGGCAATTTGAATGCCCAGAGATACCGTGACGAGATCCTGAGGCCCATTGTCGTGCCATTCATCTGCCGCCATCATCTCATGTTTCAGTATGATAATGCACGGCCCCATGTCGCAAGGATCTGTACACAATTCCCGGAAGCTGAAAATGTCCCAGTTCTTCCATGGCCTGCATACTCACCAGACATGTCACCCATTGAGCATGTTTGGGATGCACTGGATCGAAGTGTACGACAGTGTGTTCCAGTTCCCTCCAATATCCAGCAACTTCGCACAGCCATTGAAGAGGAGTGGGACAACATTACATAGGCCACAATCAACAGCTTGATCAACTCTATGTGAAGGAGATGTGTCGTGCTGAATGAGGCAAATGGTGGTCAAACCAGATACTGACTGGTTTTCTGATCCACACCCCTACTTTCTTTTTAAAGGTATCTGTGACCAACAGATGCATATCTGTATTCCCTATCATGTGAAATCCATAGATTAGGGACAAATTAATTTATTTCAATTGACTGATTTCCTTATATGAACTGCAACGCAGTAAAATCTTTGAAATTGTTGCATAATGAGTTTATATGTTTGTTCAGTGTACTTTTAACCATGTTTTGAGGCTATACAGTGTTTGTTTACATTTACATTGTTTACAACATTGGAGTAAAACAAGCTTATATCTTGGGTTCTGATGGGGTACGACAGTTGAACTAAGCTCATGGAGGCATATATAAGTTATATTCTTCAAGAATCAACGGGTATACACAGTGTACAAAACATTGGGAACACCTTCCTAATATTGAGTTTGCTGCCTTTTGCCATCAGGACAGCCTCAATTCATCGGGGCATGGACTAGGCGGTGTCAAAATCGTTCCACAGGGATGCTGGCCCATGTTGACTCCAAGGCTTCCCACAGTTGTTGTATCAAGTTTTGTTACAATATAAATATCCATGTCGGATTCATATGCATTTATGCGTCAGGTCACTTTAATGTTTATTTGTCCATAACAACCTGTGTAGCTCAGTTGGTAGAGCATGGTGTTTGCAACGCCAGGGTTGTGGGTTCGATCCCCAGTATGAAAAATATGTATGCACTCACTAACTGTAAGTCGCTCTGGATAAGAGTGTCTGCTAAATGACGTAAATGTAAATGTAATGTTGTTTGAGATACTAGTCAGAGAAATGTTGTTTTGGGAGACCTTGGTCCATAGATGCTATATATCAAGTTCCATCCAGGTCAGCCCAGTGCTTCCGGAGGAGATGTCATTAAAGTGTTTCCCACAAAATTCTAAATGGTGGAAAATCCATAATGGCGAACCTATGTACCGAATTTTGCGACTCTAGGTCAAACGGAGTGAGGGGCATTAGCTTAAAAAAAAAATCATTTTCAATTGTGTGTTATAGCGCCACCATCTGGCCAACTGGCATGGCATTGCATGAGAGGGTTTCTCGAAGCTTTGCTGCTTGATCTCCTAATAATGAACTTCATCAAAAACAATAAACAGTGCTGGCTCTAGCCTTTAGGGGGACCCAAGCGAGCTTCGCTGCTTGAACCTCTAATTAGCATTTAAAGGAAAGGAAGAGGTCTCCTCCTGTAGTCTCCCAGGAAGGTAATATAGTATCCAGAGAGAAGGGAAGCGAAACTTAGTGACAGAGATAGATTGTGCTGCATATTTCAGCAAAATACGAGCCTGCGGAGCCCAAAAGAGGGAAAAGTCTCTTGGCTAAATTATCAAGTTCCTAAATGACTTAATCTAGAGAAAAACTGTTGAAAAACTGTTTTCAGCTTGATGGAAACAGTGTTTCCAGTGCTATCTCAGCTGTAACTACCTGATGGTAATAGAATGGTAATATGCACTCACATAATATACAGTTGAAGTCGGAAATTTACATGCACTTAAGTTGGAGTCATTAAAACTCGTTTTTCAACAACTCCACAAATTTCTTGTTAAACTATAGTTTTGGCAAGTCGGTTAGGACATCTTCTTTGTGCATGACACAAGTAATTTTTCCAACAATTGTTTACAGACAGATTATTTCACTTATAATTCACTGTATCACAATTCCAGTGGGTCAGAAGTTTACATACACTATGTTGATTGTGCCTTTAAACAGCTTGGAAAATTCCAGAAATGTATGTCATGGCATTAGAAGCTTCTGATAGGCTAATTGACATAATTTCAGTCAATTGGAGGTGTATCTGTGGATGTATTTCAAGGCCTACCTTCAAACTCAGTGCCTCTTTGCTTGACATCATGGGAAAATCAAAAGAAATCAGCCAAGACCTCAGAATAAAAATTGTAGACCTCCACAAGTCTGGTTCATCCTTAGGAGCAATTTCCAAACGCCTGAAGGTACTACGTTCATCAGTACAAACAATAGTACGCAAGTATAAACACCCTGGGACCACGCAGCCGTCATACCACTCAGGAAGGAGACGCGTTCTGTCTCCTAGAGATGAACGTCATTTGGTGCGAAAAGTGCAAATCAATCCCAGAACAACAGCAAAGGACCTTGTGAAGATGCTGGAGGAAACAGGTACAAAAGTATCTATATCCACAGTAAAACGAGTCCTATATAGACATAACCTGAAAGGCCTCTCAGCAAGGAAGAAGCCACTGCTCCAAAACCGCCATAAAAAAGCCAGACTACGGTTTGCAACTGCACATGGGGACAAAGATCGTACTTTTTGGAGAAATTTCCTCTGGTCTGATGAAACAAAAATAGAACTGTTTGGCCATAATGACCTTCGTTATGTCTGGAGGAAAAAGGGGGTCGCTTACAAGTTGAAGAACACCATCACAACCGTGAAGCACGGGGGTGGCAGCTGTGGGGGTGCTTTGCTGCAGGAGGGACTGGTGCACTTCACAGCATAGATGGCATCATGAGGAAGGAAAATAATGTGGATATATTGAAGCAACATCTCAAGATATCAGTCAGGAAGTTAAAGCTTAGTCGCAAATGGGTCTTCCAAATGGACAATGACCCCAAGCATACTTCCAAAGTTGTGGCAAAATGGCTTAAGGACAACAAAGTCAAGGTATTGGAGTGGCCATCACAAAGCCCTGACCTCAATCCTACAGAACATTTGTGGGCAGAACTGAAAAAGCGTGTGTGAGCAAGGAGGGCTACAAACCTGACTCAGTTACACCAGCTCTGTCAGGAGCAATGGTCCAAAATTCACCAAACTTATTGTGGGAAGCTTGTGGAAGGCTACCCGAAACGTTTGACCCAAGTTAAACAATTTAAAGGCAATGCTACCAAATACTAATTGAGTGTATGTAAACTTCTGACCCACTGGGAATGTGATGAAAGAAATAAAAGCTGAAATAAATCATTCTCTCTACTATTACTCTGACATTTCACAATCTTAAAATAAAGTGGTGATCCTAACTGACCTAAAACAGGGACATTTTCCTAGGATTAAATGTCAGGAATTGTGAAAAACTGAGTTTAAATGTATTTGGCTAAGGTGTATGTAAACTTCCGACTTCAACTGTAGATATAACTAGTTTTGGATATAAGCTGAGACAAGACTCTTGGTCCCTCCGAACTTGCTTCTCCTTTGTGCGCAGATCGTATTAAATCTACAAAACATTTCCAAGATCCATCCATTTCTAATAACCTGACCCAGTCCCGATGGGGATTGAAACGTCACATTGTCACATTAAGTTAGTCCAAGGGCCTGTTGTATTTTGTTAATATCTTCATTAACAAATATATTTTAGCTGAACCCAGATTAGTTAATGCTTCACATTATGAGCAGCTTACTTAGTTTGTGGATGCGGATGGGATCTGTGGCTGGGCCGAGCCCTCCCTCGCTCAGCGACCTGATGTGAATGACATAGTCGTCGTCGTCAACAAGGGTCAGCTCGGCTGTGGAATTGTTTGTCAAGAGCATGTTCTCTTCCTTATGTTTCAGACTCCTATAAGACAGCTGATGGGGGAAAAAGAGAAAACATGGAGTAGCATTCTTCATTATCAGCAAGTTCTCTCTGTCTGGTGAAGAATTAGGATGGGATTTATCATTAGAAACTATACAAGGTGGTGGACCAGACGACCACGCAAGGTATGTGATTCTTCCTGGACATAACGGAAATATGTAGGTATTGATCAATAAGTACAGCAGATATTGATAAATATGTAGCTGGACTAATTTGCCATTACTAGTTTTGAAGTAAGTGGGAAGTCTGAGGATAATATAAACTCACCTGATAACCGGTGACCTCTGACTCTGTTTCCATGGCTACCACCGGCTCCCAGTATATAGTGATCTGGGAGCCAATCAAGGTCCACTCAACATTTAGAGGAGGTTGTCCAGGTGCTGTTGGACACAAGCAGCATTCTGTCATTAAGTTTCTTTGTATGTTACCATAACAAGTCATGACCTCTCCCAGTCATCATCACCAGTCATTGTATCTCTATGGCCTGGCTCATTCTACTCAACACACTTTTCTCCTGACAGCTACCCACCATGCAGTTAGAATTGACCTTTAAATAAGAGCTATTTCCCAACCACTGCCTTGACAAAAAGTAAACGTGCTGAAATAGAACCCTACATAGAATGGAGAACCCTACACCCTCTGTCCACTACACCTTTGTCCAGTTTATTAACAAATGTTCCCTTTTGCTGAGCAATTGATGGAATTCCCTCCATTGACCGTCTAGGTCCGTATTTTAGTGTGTTCAAGACACCTACGTGATTTCTTGGTGGTGGCGTTGATGGCTGGGAGGAAAGGGCCAGTACCAGCTGTGTTGAAAGCGCTGACTGTGAGAAAATACTGAGTGTTTCGCCCTAAGCCACTGACAGTGACCGAGATTTGACTCCCAGGTACCCTCACTTTCCCCATTGTCTCTGGCTTGGTGTCATCCTCCCAGTACACCACCTGTTGAAATGGGAGGAAATGGGAGTTTATCTTTTAATGTATTACTTGAATAGGGACAGAAGCAAACACATTGACACACTGAATAAACAACCATCCGATGTTACAGACTTGTGGACATGTGGATACATCTCAAACTGGGGATTTGGTTTATGCTAATTCTGAGCTCTGATTGGCTATATGCCTTTTACTCCCGCCTCGCTCAAGGTAATTATTTTCATGAATCCCGAAGAGTGATGCTTTAAGCAAGAACTTGGTTAAGGTTAGGTTTAAGGTTAAGTTTAGGGCAGTGCTGCCAATTCTCACACATTGGGCGTGAGACACACACATTTGACCCTCTTCACACGCCACACCCCTTATTTCTCACGCATTGGAAAAAGTACTGCTTCTATTTTCTATTTAATCCAGTGAATATTCAGGGCATTGACTTTTCAACCGCGGCAGCTTCACCTGGGAGATACATAATTTTCCTGCCACCGCACTGTGAACCGCAGCAAATTTAAGCTTGTGATTGGTTTAGTAAGGGTCCGGGACAAAGGCGATTGGATGCGCGTTAGTAAAGAAAGACCTCCCACGATTAGAGTGGAGAAGGCAGACACGACAGACTGGACAAGCACGTTCGTTCTACACTGAACAAAGTTTATGAACTCAATTATCAAAGAGCAGCACAGCAACTTGTAGCACTGTTTTTGTACACATAATTGTCAACAAATTAATTTGCTGTCACTCCTGCCCCTGTCGCAAAATGCTTCCTTTTGACAGCATGTGATAATATAGCCTACCATAGTGATTTAATTCACCACTTGCATTAGCCCAGATCCATAGGTTACATTATTCACCTTGTTTGTTCAGCAGGAATTTTGGAAGGGTGACCTGATTTGTCTTACTATATTATGAATATAATTTTGCCCAAACTGATTGTGAACCCAAACTGATTCTAGTGGGGGGAGGAGGGGGCAATACATTGAAAGATAATTGGGTTGGCTATATCATCTTGTCTTCAGGAGATCTTATTGTCTGTTTAATGTATTTGGTCTTTCACAATAGCTGATTTAAGTCATTAGAACAATATCCATCCCCTACAATGGGCTAAAATATAGACTAATTGGTGTGCCTATCTCAGCAAGAACACTACTGTTATTCCCCATACTTTTTCTATTTGACTTTTTACCAATTTTGCTTGTGTAATTCAATTTGAAATCTGATATGTCAATATGTCTTAGATAAAAAATTTTTTTTTTTTTTTTTTTTACAATTCAATGAGGGCTATTCAATGAGGGCTATTCATTTTTGTAAGCATTTATGGACAGTGCTGAATATAGGCTATGTCATAAAATGACAATAGGCTATATTGAAATGCCCCTTGCCTCAAATATCCTGTTTTGTCATTGTATTATTGTGCATACGGTGCTAGGCAGATATGGTAGGTATAAATGCAAAAGATCTTGCCTATGTAAAGAAAGATGATGGAAAGGTTTTGCAAATCAGCCTCAACCACCTGAAGATAGATATTCATTAGATCTTTCTTGAATGTGGGGTAATTTGTAGAAATCAAATGTCACATGAACATGTTCAAATCCCCAGTATTTGGGAAACATAGATCAGGGGTGGCCAACCCTCTTGGGGAGCTACCTCTATGTAGGAATTTCTATGTTCCTATTTTAAAGGGATAGTTCATCCAAATTAATGAAATATTTACATGTTTGTTTCTTATGGACAAGGAGAGACTGCAATCCATCCTATGGTTAGCCATAGCATTTTCCACCAGTTAGCCTACTCCAAATTTCATGCCCAAATAATCTCAAAGTAACTTCAAACCAAGTTGTTGAGATTTGAGTGTGTATTCAACTTTAAATTAATCCTGATTTAAAAATATGCGTATTCCAACCTGGTCATGGGCCAAAGCTGTGTGAAAATATATAGAATTGCAGGAAATTAACTTTTTGGGTGGAGCATTCAGATTTATGATAGGAAATCTCACTCCAAACTATCTTCAAAAGTTGGCAGCGATGGTTTAGGGTTAAGGTTCCGGAAAGTGGTTAAATGCTTGGCATGTTTCTGGCCCAAAAACACAGCCTGGGTTATGTGTTTGTGGTGTTGAGTACAGGTGACAGGAAGTAAAAAAACAGGTAGATCAGCAATTTGCTTTGTATTCTTTAAAAGGGCCAAAGTGCTCTCAGGATGCTGCTGTGAAGGCCTGTATATTTTGCCACACAAGTCATTCAATTAAATCAGCCGTTTCCATGGGAACATGACGTTTTGAAGTTGAGGCTTTGAGGTACACTGTAGGTGACGACAGGCATTGTAATTGTGTTGCACAAACTCGCTGTTTCATTTACATTTAAAACAGGAAATGTACCTCGTAGCCGAGAACTCTTTCAGGAGTAAAGGAGAGAGCCTGCCAATTCACTTCAATTTCTGAGGCGGAAACACTTCTGGCCCAAACTCCCCCTGGCATACCACTTGGCTCTGAAAAGACAACCAAGGAGAGTTTCACCCATTATTGAAAAACAGCCAAGGCAAACGACTCTCCAGGCAAAGACAACCCCTTTCAAACAAACATTTCTGATCCTTCAGTTTATTGTATTAACTTTGGTACTTTATTTAAAGTAACTGTTCAGTGAAAATCTCACTTTTAAAAGTTAATATTCTGTTAATTCATACCCAAATAATGTTGTTGACTCATCCTATACTTGTATTTGTGGGCAAAGCATACATTGGAGAAAAAACACTTCACAAACTCCACTTCAAACTTGTATCTCAAACAGACCTTTTAAAAAATGCTTGCTATTTCCTCATAGAGGATTATTACATTTACATTTTAGTCATTTTAGCAGACGCTCTTATCCAGAGCGACTTGCAGTTAGTGAGTGCATACATTTTTCATACCCTCTTGGGGAGCTACCTCTATTATGTCATCTTCCTGAAGAGGATGAGCTGGCCAATCAGCGGTCTACTCAAATTAATATGTTTTATGACTGGTATACGCCCACACCACTCCAACACAGAAAAGCTGCTTTTTAACATACTTAATTCCCATTTTCTGGATGGAAAACTATTTAACTCATATTGTAATTCATTATAGGTCATATTTCATAGAAATCTGGAAACACTGGACAGTTACTTTAAGATGGTCCCCTATAGATGGTTTATAGATATTCAACGAACTAAACTAATTATCCACTAACCCTAACTCTAGCCCTATTCCTTGCATGTTGTTGTATATCAATCAACAGAGTTGCAGTTGATAGTTTGAGTATTTGTAGACACTGTTTAGGGGGCTATCCAAATAAAATGGGGTACCCTTTGTTTTGATTGATTTATAGTTACATTTGAGTATATTATCATAATGTGAACCTCCCTAACATAACAATACATTCTTTCAAATATGTGAAATGGGTCTGTGTCTGAAATGGCACCCTATGGCTCAGGTCAAAAGTAGTGCACTATATAGGCAATAGAGTACCATTTTGGACACACAGTTCAATAGTCAAACAGTCTGGCTACATGGAATAAATCCTATCATACCCTTTCAAATTAGTGGTTGTGGAAACCAATGAAGCAAGGAAAGGAAAATGTTTAAGACTGTTGGGGAGTAGACATGGTTGACCTCTCACCTTCCTCTGCAGAGTAGATGGTGACCACGGGACTGAACGGGCCCTGCCCTTTGCTGTTATAGGCTCCCACCTTCACGTGGAAGGGTGAGAAGGGAGCGATGCTGTCATTCCGGTACACATAGCGGGATGCCCCCGGAGCGGAGGTGGCGACGTGGGTCCAAGTCATCTCACCGAGGCCACGGAACGCGATGATGTAACCGAAGCTCTCACCGTTCTGCAGTTCCTCGGGAACAGGCTGGGAGTGAAACACAAAACTATAGTGATATTAAAACACATACAAAACACACATTCAGCGAGTCATCACGCCAGACACAATCACATCCAATCTCATACCCATGGAAGAAGTGCATGACCTGCAAATGTGTTTTCTTTGCTACCTGACCATAACTGAAATGAGCAAGAAAAGCAGATATTAAAACTATTGGGCTCATTATATATTTCCCTGCAGCCTTTTTAACGGAACATTATTCCCACAGTTCTTGAAATTAAACCTTTTCAATAATAACACTTTAGGTGAAGAGTTGTGGACTACAGGAAAAAGAAGAGGACCGAGCACGCCCCCATTCTCATCGACGGGGCTGTAGTGGAGCAGGTTGAGAGCTTCAAGTTCCTTGGTGTCCACATCACCAACAAACTAACATGGTCCAAGCACACCAAGACAGTTGTGAAGAGGGCATCACAAAACCTATTCTCCCTAAGAAGACTGAAAAGATTTGGCATGGGTCCTCAGATCCTTAAAAGGTTCTACAGCTGCACCATCGAAAGCATCCTGACTGGTTGCATCACTGCCTGGTATGGCAACTGCTCGGCCTCCGACCGCAAGGCACTACAGAGGGTAGTGCGTGCGGCCCAGTACATCACTAGGGCCAAGCTTCCTGCCATCCAGGACCTCTATACCAGGCGGTGTCAGAGGAAGGCCCTAAAAATTGTCAAAGACTCCAGCCACCCTAGTCATAGAATGTTCTCTCTGCTATCGCACGGCAAGCGGTACCGGAGCGCCAAGTCTAGGTCCAAGAGGCTTCTAAACAGCTTCTACCCCCAAGCCATAAGGCTCCTGAACATCTAATCAAATGGCTACCCAGACTATTTGCATTGCCCCCCCTATTTTACATTGCTGCTACTCTCTGTTTATTATCTACGCATAGTCACTTTAATAACTCTAACTCTGACTAACCGGTGCCCCTGCACATTGACTTGGTAGCGGTACCCCCTGTATATAGCCTCGCTATTGTTATTTTTACTGCTGCTCTTTAATTATTTGTTACTTTTATTTCGTATTATTTTATATTGTATTATTTTGTGATTTTATTTGGTATTCTTTCTTAAAACTGCATTGTTGGTTAAGGGCTTGTAAGTAAGCCCTGTAAGGTCTACACCTGTTGTATTCGGCGCATGCGACAAATAAAATTTGATTTGATTTGAGTACAATTCTTAATGTATTTAGCTTATATAATAATTACATTATTTGTTTGGCACTTATGACGCCTAAACATTTGTTCTGATGTAACTTTGCAGTACTGCAGTTTGCAGCAGTGTGGGATTTCCAAGGTTCGGATTTGATTGAATTGTACCCTTTTAACCATTCAAAGTATAATTAATTGAAAACTGTGAGGTGTCATGTTCTGCTTGTGTTTGCCAAGGGCTTATATGGGCGCCTCAACTAAGGAATTACAAGCGCTGCTCCGGAGCCACATTTCAACTGCCCTGGATTTACAACACTCACAAGCCAACTAACTGATTTAATGTAAAATAATAAGCACCCTTTTTAATGACATGCAAGTAAGGACAACAGCTGCCCTTTAGAGGAGACTGGAGCATAAGATGACTTACCTCCCATGTAACAACCAACTCCGATCTGCTGCCGCCCCCTCCTCCAACATCAGTGGGTGCAGCATCAGGAACTACACAACAGACACCATGTTTATGACAACACTACATTTACATTTTAGTTATTTAGCAGATGCTCATATCCAGAGCGACTTACAGGAGCAATTAGGGTTAAGTGCCTTGCTCAAGGGCACATCAACAGATTTTTCACCTAGTCGGCTCGGGGATTAGAACCAGCGACCTTTCAGTTACTGGCACTATGCTCTTAATCACTAAGCTACCGCCCGCCCACTAGACTGCCATGTGGGCACGTCTTTTGTTTCAAATAGCTTGAGACATTTGTATTGTCAAAGCTATTTGAAGCAGAACTGGGTTCAAATAATATTTGTTTTGCTTTATACTTTGAACATTGATTGAGCCTGTCTGGAGTTCCAGATGGTTGGGGTTTGTACTTTTGGGACATCCAATTCCATTGGTTCCACTGCGCCAGGCAAGCTCGTTTAAACACGGCTTAAGTATCTTTTATAGAAACAAATACTATTTGTGCCCGGGCCCGATTGGAGGAGGGTTGTAATCCAACAGCTGGGTAATTCCACCAGTTGAGTGCCTTTTGGGTAGTGTAATTTGCACCTATAACATTCTGTCATAAAGAGCACATGTTCAACTTCATAAAAAACATGTTTTCCCATTTCAAGAGGTTTAATGAAGAAAAATTAATAAAGTAAGTGCCAATTAAAGTAACAGGGTTGATGTAACAGGATTTAAATTAATCTTAAATCAGCCATTTCCCCTTGTGACATGGGGAATGGAAGCTTGTTGTGTGCAACAGGGAGGGGCAATTGAATGCAAGCTTCACACATTTTTTTTTACTGCTAAAACATTTCTAGCCTTCCTATCTATGGGTAACAGGGTAGACGTGTTATGGTCATCTGGCTCAGTTTTCCACCACAAAACACCAGAAAATGGCCAAAAGGAGTAGATCCAGCTCAGCTGCTTTTACACTATGATTTGAGTACTAGTTTGATCAATGTTTTTTTTATTTTTTTTAAGGAATAGTTTCACCATATTAAAACGAGTGTTCAGTTAATTTAACAGGGTTGACCTTAAAATGAGGGACAAAGGTCAATTAATCTCTAATCACATTAAATAAATAATAATCTTCAGAAATGACTTTGTCAAAGCAAAGTAACTAGGGCTATACAGTAATGGTGAAAACTCTGGGAATTGTTTGGGTTAAGTGGGTAACGTTAAAACTCTTTCTAGAAGTCAGAAAAACATGAGGGACATGTTTGAAAATCAGATTTATTAACTTTTCCATGTGGTCTATATTAAAGGCATGAGTAAGTAATTTCAGAAGGTAGTAGATTCATTACTTACCAACAACAGCTGCAAATCCCAATAAAACTACATCACGTTTTGAAGTTCACTTGCTTTGTCTAATAACACTATTATGAATCTAGCAAAGATGTTTGTGGGTCAGAGTGCAGTATTTATTTTTGTCTCATTGCACAAACTTTTGCTAGCAAGTTTCTCACACTGGCTATAGCCGGGTGAGGGGCAGGCCTGCCTGGGCAAATCCAGGAGGGTTGCCTAGCAACCCGTGACTCGGAAAAGAGGAACATCTGCATGGTTTCCACTAGTTACCACAACGTCAAAATATGTGGCTATATCGTATAAATTCATGAAAACAATGGTCTTAATTTAAGGTTAAGGTCAGGCAAAAGTTAGCAGTATGATTAAGGTTAGTGTTAAGGTTAGGGCTAGATTTTAAAAAACACATTTTAAGAAGAGAAATTGTAGAAATAGGCGGAGTTTATGACTTGTGGCAACTAGTGACGACCTGCCTGCATCATCCATGCTATCCGGGATCCTTGGGACGTCTCTGCATAGCGCGACAAATTCCCTTGATTCAATGCTAGGTTCGGACCAAGCAAGAAATGTAATGTCAGCGCTTGACTTGGGATGAAAGAGGCGCAGGAGCAGTGGTGACCCGTCATTCAGGGCAGGGGCAAAGCCCCACCTGTTTTGACCCCCACCTGTTTAGCTAAAACAAATATATATACAAAAAAAGAGTGTGCCTGTTTTGCATGTTATTTTGGCATTAATACGTGTCACATATCAGTTTGCAAACAATGTAAAAATATATAATCTTTGAGTTAATAAAGCCACATGCAAACATGGTCTCTTTTTTGCTTTCTTGAGTAAGGCAGCTCCAAAATGCAGGTGTTTCAGCCTAGCTCAGTGCTTTCTGTGGTGGTGGGACAGCCAGCATAAAATACAGAGCGTAGGGGTCTCTATGTGCTCCGTGATTGGCTCAGTGTTCTGTCACTCATTGGGACACTACGTCACCGCAAAATCTATGGGTAGAGCTCGAAAATTCAAGCCCCTTGGGTGCTGCCATAGAGTTACATTAGAAGTGCACATCCAAGAAGGCTCAAGGTCATTTGCCACAGATAAAAATGACGTAAAATCACGTTATATCTACCGTAGCTTTGATTGGACTGATCATGTCAACATCATACTTTCAAAATCTTAGCTAGCAAGCTAGCAGTCATCATCATGAATCAAGTCGACAATTTACTGGCAAATCCTTTTCAATCCTTGTCATATGAAGAGAAATTATAGATAAAACATATCAGTGCTCATCGGCCATTAACATTACAAAACAAATTGTAAATCGCAAATTCAACAATGAGTGGTTTTGAAGGAATCAGTGGCTAACTGCGAGCGTTGCAAAGCAATCACTAGCCTGCTATTCAGTAGAGTGGTCCAAGTCTGGGTTTAAGGGTTTCTTTTCCAAGCTTAAAAGGATAAACATTCAACACGATGGGCCAGAAAAGGTAGAATACATTGGCCATGCTGTCAATCCAGCATGATTTTTGCTATGTTTAAAACAACTGGAAACTCGGAACTGGGAAATCTCAGACTTCAATGAGTTCAAGACAACTGGGAACTCAGGAAAAAACGAGCTCCGACTGGGAAAATACGTTTTGAACGTTCATGCAACTCAAAATTCCAAGTCGGGAACTCTGGCCTCTTTCTAGAGTGCCGACCTGAAGATCACTGACGTCATGATTTGTTTTATTCCGAGTTCCCGGTTGTCTTGAAAGCACAATAAATCCAGAGAATACCAGACTTTGATGACAAAGTTTGATGAGCCCAGCACAACAAGGTGAGTCCAAAAATGTATTGTATGCTACTGCATAAATGATGTAACATGCCAGGGAGATATGTATACTGTAGCTAAGAAAGTAATACTAAGTGTATGTTGTGTAGTAAGCTGTTAGTAGCCCATGTGCCTCACCCTAATAATTTGGTCCTTTTCCCCCTCCTAACTTAGCCTACTGTTCTGACTTGGTGGTGCACATGTAGCCTATAGCCTGTTTTAGAGAACTGTCATCATCGAATATCGTAAGAGCTTTCATTGTCTGCTTATATGCCCCCTTTATTTATCCTACTGTTCTGACTTGGTGTACAGGGAGAATACTGTAAGAACGGCCCATGTT
The DNA here is from genome assembly GCF_020615455.1 of Coregonus clupeaformis. Classification (NCBI taxonomy): domain Eukaryota; kingdom Metazoa; phylum Chordata; class Actinopteri; order Salmoniformes; family Salmonidae; genus Coregonus; species Coregonus clupeaformis. Next base: position 25,954,736 of record NC_059215.1, read on the forward strand.
CTGAATTCTGTCACTGTACATTTCAAAAGTGCTGAACAAATAGTTATACTGACTACGTCCGTCCTGTCTCACTCATTAATGTCTTAATCGAAATTACGGATTGCCTCTTATACGCTCGTCGTCCCCTTATGCCATAGGTCGTACATCTCAATTGTCAGTAGAAACCACATTTGTTTAAGCAAGTCAGCCATATCAGCTATGTTTTTTTAAAAGGCGGTAAATTAGGCTGAATGAACTGTTTCGTTGCCAGACAAGGCTCCACTGATAGCCAGGTGTAGCAGTGGTAAGTATTCACTCCATTGTGCTGAAAAGAAAGCTCTGCTGTTGAGACAGCTTTATGTAGGCCCTAACAGTTTGTGGGCACAGTTTGTTACCGTTATAGTGCAATTAATGTATTGTTTAGTGTTGTGTTGTGTTGTGTTGTGTAGTGGCTTTGCTGGCATGCATCCCAATTATTTGGGGGAGTGTCACGCCCTGGCTCTGGGGACTATGTTATGTTGAGCCAGGGTGTGTAATTCTATGTTTGATTTTCTATGTCGGGCTGAGTGACTCCCAATCAGAGGCAACGAGTGTCAGCTGGGTGTCTCTGATTGGGAGCCATATTTAACTGTCTGTCTTTCACTTTGTGTTTGTGGTTTCTTGTTCATTTCGGTTTGTGTTAAACTGTAGACGTCACGTTATCGTTTATTGTTTTGATCGTGTGATCAGTAATAAAAAGATATGTTCACCTTCAACGCTGCGCCTTGGTCCTCATCTCTAACCAACGATCGTGACAGGGAGTTTGCCCCACCAATGCTAAAATCGCCACTGTACAGAAGCTGTCTTTTTTCATGTCGGTCCATTAGACTATGTTCACAGAAATTCCCAAATGACATTATGCTATTCAGACCTCGGATTATTCACTGTTAAGGGTTCATAAACATTTTGACAGATGGAATCTCATGACTTTTCCATGACTTCTCCATCACTTTTAACCACATTTCCATGACCAATAATTGGTGGCGTCTATGTAGCCTACATGGAAAAGTCTGCATAAATGTCTTATTGACACTAGAAGGCTGCTGGTCTCTGATCCCATGTAGGCCTACTATCTCCTGCCGTTGTGCCCTTGATCACTTAACCCCCCACAAAGTAGAATTACTGCACTGTAATTCTGTCGAACAAAAGCCTGCATACCCAGTAGCTCTCCTGGAGGATGGTTGACCACCCTTGATATAAAATACTGCAACATTACAACCAAATACTTTTGTCATTATACAATTATTCCCTCATTCAATGAATCAGGGATAACATGGATAAGGCAGGCTACTTCAATGCAAGGTAGCTAACTAAGACATGTTTATCTATAACCTGATAAGGCTAAAATACAGTATTCATGTTTCAGGGGAGGTCTATGCACAGCATGGAAGTTATTTGTTAATTAGGCTATTCTTAGTATTTTTAACATTGTCGGAATTACATGGCTAGCCTGTTTAATAGCGGGGAATCCTAGCTTTCCAATAATGATGTCAGATATATTTCTCAACAGTGCCGGTGGAAAGGCTACAACGAGTCTACGACGTTAATGCATATAGCTAGCGAGATAACTAGACATACTACAAGCTATGTTTTGAATTGACTATATAGTTAGTCTAATTATTTTCTAGGCTACCTGCTGCTGAAATGTCTCACTCTCTCTCCTCGAGCAACAGCCCATTCGCAATGGCACACATGCAGATGATGCACAGCACACACAGAGGGACGCACTGAAGGGTAGGCCTAATTCTGATCATGGCTGATATGTAGATTTTTAAGTGATTGATCATATATTTAAAAAGAAAAACACATTAAAATTCCATGACTTTTCCTGGATTTTCATGACCGTAAGAACCCTCATTTCGCAATTTGGAACAGCGCATACTGCACATTCAGGCTGGCGCATTCTCAATCTGTGAATTCTCAAACTCGAACAGACTACTGCCACGTATACACCGGATTCACAGACCAGCGGCAAATAAACTTGAACAAAGAAGAATCAGGATATGAATGCCCACTCTCCATTGTTATTCAATGCAGATCCCGCCTTCATTCCGCTTTGATCAACCTTTTTTTGACGCTGTATGTGTGAATCCAGGCTGGTGATAAGCCACTTTGTTTTATAGAGGAGGTGCCGGGACCGCGCTCTGGACAGCTCCGGCCCAAGTCAAGCACTGAGTCAGATGCATCATAATACCCCGGAAGTAAAGCCACACTGGGAGCCAGATTTTTTACGGAATTACATTGAAAATAATGGAGCAGGGTGGAGCAAATTAAAACAGAATTCAATGTGATCACAACTCTAGTAATAAATTACATAAAGACAGTACCAGTCAAAAGTTTGGGCACACCTACTCATTTAAAGGTTTTCTTTATTTTTTTTACAATTTTCTACATTGTAGAATAATAGTGAATACATCAAAACTATGAAATAACACATATGGAATCATCTAGTAACCAAAAAAAAAAGTGTTAAACAAATCAAAATATATTTTAGATTTTAGATTCTTCAAAGTAGCCACCCTTTGCCTTGATGACAGCTTTCCATTCTCTCAACCAGCTTCATGAGGTAGTCACCTGGAAATATTTTACAACAGTCTTGAAGGAGTTCCCACATTTGCTGAGCACTTGTTGGCTGCTTTTCCTTCACTCTGCGGTCCATTCAAACCAAATCAAATTCTCAAATCTGGACTCATCAGACCAAAGGACAGATTTCCACCAGTCTAATGTCCATTGCTCGTGTTTCTTGGCCCAAGCAAGTCTCTTCTTATTATTGCTGTCCTTTAGTAGTGGTTTCTTGGCAGCAATTCGACCATGAAGGCCTGATCACGCACTCCTCTGAACAGTTGATGTTGAGATGTGTCTGTTACTTGAACTCTGTGAAGCATTTATTTGGGCTGCAATCTGAGGTGCAGTTAACTCTAATGAACTTATCCTCTGCAGCAGAGGTAACTCTGTGGCAGTCCTCATGAGAGCCTGTTTCATCATAGCGCTTGATGGTTTTTGCAACTGTACTTGAAGAAACTTTCAGAATTCTTGAAATTATACGGATTGACTAACCTTCATGTCTTAAAGTAATGATGGACTGTCGTTTCTCTTTGCTTATTTGAGCTGTTCTTGCCATAATATGGACTTGGTCTTTTTCCAACCAAAACATAATTACTAGCAAAGACTCGCAGCCCAATTCATAGGCTTACACTACACATTGAACACACCTGGTTAGTGGGCTAATTAATTAAATGACAATTAACATAAACATTTCTATGTCTCTATACAGTATTCATGTTAAGAGATATTCATCTCACCGTATTTCTCCAATGCCAAACCAGTCTTGTTTGCAACGAAACTGTCGCTGTTAGCAAATAATCCACCCCAGACATGAGGCCTGAGTCCGATGCAGAATTTGAAGCTGGCTACTCGTCCGTGGCTTAACCCAAAAGCAGAAGGTACAAGTGCGTCCCTAAAAACTGCCTGGGCTTAAAAACATATTATCTTTTACATAACATGAATAGCTCAATTGATAGCAACAGTCACATTGTGATTGTATTATATTACTAAATACTTCCCAAGGAAAGTCAATATTGTTGGTGTCCTCGACTGCAGAAGGTCGTAGCTCAGCCTCTGAATGTCATAGACTAACCAAATATACTGTATCTCCATGTGCATCGGAGTCGCGTCTTTCTTGTGTATTTTACAGCTCGTTAATCATTATGTTAATCATCAAGTTTATCATCGTTATTGATTGCTTTAGATAATCTGGATCCATTTTATTTCCTCCTACAATTGTAAGCCAACAAGGGGTATTCTTTTTGCTCTTTACCCCTTCAATTCGAGCCCTGGTTTCAGCCAAACACCAAGCCCTCCACAGACATGGAGGTGGGCCTGGTGACAGTATTTGAGGAAATAGCTAGGCCTACCGACAAATATATGAATAGCATAATTGCATCTGTCAAACAGGTAAGCCTACCTCTTATTTCTTAAATGGGGCTCCAACAAAGTCCTCTTGTTATTAAATTAGCCTACTCAGCTTTCAGCATCGGGTGCTGTCGTCCATATTGATTTTAGAAATAGCAATCCACACACAAGTGGTGGCTGCATCTCAACTAATCTTTTTTTCTAATTTATCCATTTATATTCCATTCTCTTGTTTTTATCATGGACATATTCTATCCTTTATGTAATTAAGCTTTCACGTGTGTTTTACACTTTTTATCAAGTGTGTTGATGCTTGCTTCTAAATACGGCATATAATTTGACCTCTGTAGGTTGGAATTCTTGTTTCCTATTCCCTGACGAAAATAAGTTGTTACTGGGGTTTATTATGATTTCTTTGTGATATTTTAGTTAAATCGAATTCTACAAATTAAATTGCTTTGCCCAAAGCATCTTATAAAATTGAAATGGGAAAATAATGGACCCATGAAAAAAAACGCTGAAATAGCTCGCCAATACCGTCCACTATTCAGACCCCTTGACTTTTTCCACATTTTGTTATGTCACAGCCTTATTCTAAAATTGATTACATTTATTGTACCCCATAATGACAAAGCGAAAACAGGTTTTCAGAAATGTTTGCAAATTTATTAAAAATAAAAAAACAGAAATACCTTATTTACATAAGCATTCAGACCCTTTGCTATGAGACTCGAAATTGAGCTCAGGTGCATCCTGTTTCCATTGATCATCCTTGAGATGTTTCTACAACTTGATTGGAGTCCACCTGTGGTAAATTCAATTGATTGGACATGATTTGGAAAAGGCACACACCTGTCTATATAAGATCCCACAGTTGACAGTGCATGTCAGAGCAAAAACCAAGCCATGAGGTCGAAGGAATTGTCCAACGAGCTCAGAGACAGGATTGTGTTGTGGCACAGATCTGGGGAAGGGTACCAAAAAATTTCTGCAGCATTGAACATCCCGAAGAACACAGTTGCCTCCATCATTCTTAAATGGAACCACCAAGACTCTTCCTGTCACAGATACAGCCGAGGCTGCCCCTCCTCCTTGCTCAGGCAGGCTTCGGCATTCGTCGTCACCGGAGTACTAGCTGCCACCGATCTATGTTTTTGTGTCACACTAGTCCTGTCTTTATTATTCACACCTGTTACTCATTAGGCTTATTGGTTTCCCTATATTACCTCTGTTTTCCCTCCTGGGTTTGTGCGTGATTGTTCATTGTTACGTCGTCTGTTGAGCTGTTGTTTTGCTCTTCCCTGCGTGGAGGGTTTGATATGGTTTACTTTGTGTTTAGTAAAGCCATACTTTTCTCAATTCTATGTCCTGCGCCTGATTCCGTTTCACCACTTCACCCAGACGCTGACACTTTCTAGAGCTGGCCGCCCGGCCAAACGGAGCAATCGGGGGAGAAGGGCCTTGGTCAGGGAGGTGGTCACTCTGACAGAGCTCCAGAGTTCCTCTGTGGAGATGGGAGAACCTTCCAGAAGGCCAACCATCTCTGCAGCACTCCACCAATCAGGCCTTTATGGTAGAGTGGCCAGACGGAAGCCACTCCTCAGTGAAAAGGCACATGACAGCCTGTTTGGAGTTTGCCAAAAGGCACCTAAAGGACTTTCAGACCATGAGAAACAAGATTCTCTGGTCTGATGAAGCCAAGATTGAACTCTTTGGTCTGAATGCCAAGCGTCACGTCTAGAGGAAACCTGGCACCATCTCTACGGTGAAGCATGGTGGTGGCAGAATCATGCTGTGGGGATGTTTTTCAGCTGCAGGGACTGGGAGACTAGTCAGCAGGATTGAGGGAAAGATGAACGGAGCAAAGTACAGAGAGGTCCTTGATGAAAACCTGCTCCAGAGTGCGCAGGACCTCAGACAGGGGAGAAGGTTCACCTTCCAACAGGACAACAACCCTAAGCACACAGCCAAGACAACACAGGAGTGGCTTCGGGACAAGTCTCTGAATGTCCTTGAGTGGCCCAGCCAGAGCCCAGACTTGAACCCGATCGAACATCTCTGGAGAGACCTGAAAATAGCTGTGCAGCAACACTCCCCATCCAACCTGACAGAGCTTGAGAGGATCTGCAGAGAAGGATGGGAGAAACTCTCCAAATACAGGTGTGCCAAGCTTTTAGCGTCATACCCAAGAAGACTCAAGGCTGTAATCGCTGCCAAAGGTGCTTCAACAAAGTACTGAGTAAAGGGACTGAATACTTATGTAAATGTCATATTTCCGTTTTTTTTTTGTTGATAAATGTGCAAAGATTTATACAAATCTGTTTTTGCTTTGTCATTATGGGGTATTGTGTATTGATGATAAAAAAATGTTGATACATTTTAGAATAAGGCTGTAACGTGACAAAATGTGGAAAAAGTCAAGGGGTCTGAATACTTTCCGAATGCACTGTATTACATTTATTAGTAGAATTGTGACCAAAGACCTTCCGAAAATACTTGATACAATTTTTTTCCACCCTGCTCCATTGTTTTCAATGTAATTCCATTTCAAATTTCGCTTCCAGTGCGGCTTTACTTCCGGGGTATTATGATGCATCTGACTGTTCGTTCTCTTTACATTACTTGGGACCAAGGCCCAAGGGTTCCGGTCTAGAAGCATGCTTTTCACTGTACCCAGAGGACACTTTCGGTATTGCAGTTTAGCTGAAGTCCAGGCCAAAAATACAATTCTCATAGAAGCTCCCGTAGAGAAGTCAAATGAGCAAATAAGACACTTTACAAAAACATCCATTACATTTTTCAAGTAATTGTCTTACAGGCTGATTTTTTCCATCACTCACAGCCGAAGATACAGTGAGGGAAAAAAGTATTTGATCCCCTGCTGATTTTGTACGTTTGCCCACTGACAAAGAAATTATCAGTCTATAATTTTAATGGTAGGTTTATTTGAACAGTGAGAGAAAGAATAACAACAACAGAAATCCAGAAAAACGCATGTCAAAAATGTTATCAATTGATTTGCATTTTAATGAGGGAAATAAGTATTTGACCCCCTCTCAATCAGAAAGATTTCTGGCTCCCAGGTGTCTTTTATACAGGTAACGAGCTGAGATTAGGAGCACACTCTTAAAGGGAGTGCTCCTAATCTCAGCTTGTTACCTGTATAAAAAGAAACCTGTCCACAGAAGCAATCAATCAATCAGATTCCAAACTCTCCACCATGGCCAAGACCAAAGAGCTCTCCAAGGATGTCAGGGACAAGATTGTAGACCTACACAAAGCTGGAATGGGCTACAAGACCATCGCCAAGCAGCTTGGTGAGAAGGTGACAACAGTTGGTGCGTTATTCGCAAATGGAAGAAACACAAAATAACTGTCAATCTCCCTCGGCCTGGGGCTCCATGCAAGATCTCACCTCGTGGAGTTGCAATGATCATGAGAACGGTGAGGAATCATCCCAGAACTACACGGGAGGATCTTGTCAATGATCTCAAGGCAGCTGGGACCATAGTCACCAAGAAAATAATTGGTAACACACTACACCGTGAAGGACTGAAATCCTTCAGCACCGGCAAGTTCCCCCTGCTCAAGAAAGCACATATACATGCCCGTATGAAGTTTGCCAATGAACATATGAATGATTCAGAGGAGAACTGGGTGAAAGTGTTGTGGTCAGATGAGACCAAAATCGAGCTCTTTGGCATCAACTCAACTCGCCGTGTTTGGAGGAGGAATGCTGCCCATGACCCCAAGAACACCATCCCCACCGTCAAACATGGAGGTGGAAACATGATGCTTTGGGGGTGTTTTTCTGCTAAGGGGATAGGACAACTTCACCGCATCAAAGGGACGATCTTGGGTGAGAACCACCTTCCCTCAGCCAAGGCATTGAAAATGGGTTGTGGATGGGTATTCCAGCATGACAATGACCCAAAACACACGGCCAAGGCAACAAAGGAGTGGCTCAAGAAGAAGCACATTAAGGTCCTGGAGTGGCCTAGCCAATCTCCAGACCTTAATCCCATAGAAAATCTGTGGAGGGAGCTGAAGGTTCGAGTTGCCAAACAACAGGCTCGAAATTTTAATGACTTGGAGAAGATCTGCAAAGAGGAGTAGGACATAATCCCTCCTGAGATGTGTGCAAACCTGGTGGCCAACTACAAGAAACGTCTGACCTCTGAGATTGCCAACAAGGGTTTTGCCACCAAGTACTAAGTCATGTTTTGCAGAGGGGTCAAATACTTATTTCCCTCATTAAAATGCAAATCAATTTATAACATTTTTGACATGCATTTTTCTGGATTTTTTTTTTGTTATTCTGTCTCTCACTGTTCAAATAAACCTACCATTAAAATTATAGACTGTCTTTGTCAGTGGGCAAACTTACAAAATCAGCAGGGGATCAAATACTTTTTTCCCTCCCTGTATTACAATTTTATATTAATCCACTCTGTCATGTTTCTAGATGACCTGATGACGTCGTCACAGCTCGCTCTGCTCCAGTGCGCACTAAGTGCTAGTGCGCAGGCGTAATCAGCTCTCTAAAACCGAATCTAGACAACCACGAACGCTGTCTCTAGTTCATATATACAGTGAGGGAAAAAAGTATTTGATCCCCTGCTGATTTTGTACGTTTACCCACTAACAAAGATATGATCAGTCTATAATTTTAATGGTAGGTTTATTTGAACAGTGAGAGACAGAATAACAACAACAAAATCCAGAAAAATGCATGTCAAAATGCATGTAAAAAATTGTATAATTTGATTTGCATTTTAATGAGGGAAATAAGTATTTGACCCCTCTGCAAAACATGACTCAGTACTTGGTGGCAAAACCCTTGTTGGCAATCACAGAGGTCAGACGTATCTTATAGTTGGCCACCAGGTTTGCACACATCTCAGGAGGGATTTTGTTCCACTCCACTTTGCAGATCTTCTCCAAGTCATTAAGGTTTCGAGGCTGACGTTTGGCAACTCGACCCTTCAGCTCCCTCCACATATTTTCTATGGGATTAAGGTCTGGAGACTGGCTAGGCCACTCCAGGACTTTAATGTGCTCCTTCTTGAGCCACTCCTTTGTTGCCTTGGCCGTGTGTTTTGGGTCATTGTCATGCTGGAATACCCATCCACGACCCATTGTCAATGCCCTGGCTGAGGGAAGGAGGTTCTCACCCAAGATTTGATGGTACATGGCCCCGTCCATCGTCCCTTTGATGCAGTGAAGTTGTCCTGTCCCCTTAGCAGAAAAACACCCCCAAAGCATAATGTGTCCACCTCCATGTTTGACGGTGGGGATGGTGTTCTTGGGGTCATAGGCAGCATTCCTCCTCCTCCCAACACGGCGAGTTGAGTTGATGCCAAAGAGCTCAATTTTGGTCTCATCTGACCACAACACTTTCACCCAGTTCTCCTCTGAATCATTCAGATGTTCATTGGCAAACTTCAGACGGCCCTGTATATGTGCTTTCTTGAGCAGGGGGACCTTGCGGGCGTTGCAGGATTTCAGTCCTTCACGGCGTAGTGTGTTACCAATTGTTTTCTTGGTGACTATGGTCCCAGCTGCCTTGAGATCATTAACAAGATCCTCCCGTGTAGTTCTGGGCTGATTCCTCACTGTTCTCATGATCATTGCAACTCCACGAGGTGAGATCTTGCATGGAGCCCCAGGCCGAGGGAGATTGACAGTTATTTTGTGTTTCTTCCATTTGCGAATAATCGCACAAACTGTTGTCACCTTCTCACCAAGCTGCTTGGCGATGGTCTTGTAGCCCATTCCAGCCTTGTGTAGGTCTACAATCTTGTCCCTGACATCCTTGAAGAGCTCTTTGGTCTTGGACATGGTGGAGAGTTTGGAATCTGATTGATTGATTGCTTCTGTGGACAGGTGTCTTTTATACAGGTAACAAGCTGAGATAAGGAGCACTCCCTTTAAGAGTGTGCTCCTAATCTCAGCTCGTTACCTGTATAAAAGACACCTGGGAGCCAGAAATCTTTCTGATTGAGAGGGGGTCAAATGCTTATTTCCCTCATTAAAATGCAAATCAATTTATAACATTTTTTATATGCGTTTTCCTGGATTTTTTTGTTGTTATTCTGTCTCTCACTGTTCAAATAAACCTACCATTAAAATTATAGACTGGTCATTTCTTTGTCAGTGGGCAAACGTACAAAATCAACAGGGTATCAAATACATTTTTCCCTCACTGTAGCTCAGTGGTTTGGACCAAATAGCTAGCGTGACAGCTAAAATGACTTCAGTAGTATCTAACAAAAAAACTACATTATGACATTTACTAATCATAAACTATTTCCCTACAATAGAAATGTGGGTACATTTGAAGACATAAATCTAACTTACTCAACCTTTAAAGGGCACTTTCATTAAATATAACTGGATTTTAAAATTCAATATGGTGCACAATTTCTACTTAAAATCAAAAGGGACGCAAAAGGCACTATTTGTGGAATGACCCAGCTACTTGTCATGAAAAGTTTATGAAGCGTTTTATGGAGTGGAATTTGCGTGAACAACTCACCTGCATCCTCTGTCCGTGTCTGGAGGGAGGTGGGACTGGGCTCACCCACTCCCACGCTGTTCTTTGCCACAACTCGAAACTCGTACTCCACCCAGGCATTGAGATCCACCACCGTGGCCGTCAGTGTGTTGCCATCAATTACCTCAGGAACTAGGGACAAAGGGAAATAAGGCTAAGATCAGGCATCACATCAACGTAGATAAACCTTAATTTCAATAGGAAAGTCCCTTAAGGTAAAAATATATATACACGGTTCCCTTTAATCCGAGGATAGGGCATCTATATTATCTGTTGTTGTGGCTCAACAGTAAATATTCTTTCACATGTTCATTATCAAATGCAGTGATGACACTTATGGATTTTGGGAACTGGCCAGCCGGCCTAGAAGACCGCAATTTTTACTAGCCCGGTTCCAAAATCTGTGCGAAGCGATATTTGAAAAGACAGAATTTCACTATTGGGCAGGCTAGTTGGGCACATTTTCTGCTATCCCAGTCTGAAAAGAACTAGCCACGGGCTAGTGGGCTAGCTTAATTTCCATCCCTGATGAAATGTATGATCTATCAGTCAATTCTGCACAGATAAACAAGAAGTCTCCAGTAACACAATGATTTCTAGATCAATGTCCAGGCCTACCTGTGTCCACCCTCTGCCAGCCAACAGTGAAGGGGGTCCTGGTCTGGATGAGGTAGCTGGTGATGGGGCTGCCGTTATCCCTGCCGGGGCTCCAGGAGAGCTGGGCTGTGCTGTCCGTCACCTCATCCACTGCCACTGTGTCTGGAGGGCCAGGGGGGCCTGACTCGATCGCAAAATAAGCAGAGTTAGAGTCCCCCCTACTGTACACGCACACACACCTCTTCATTATCTGCTGCTGCAACAGCTCCTTAAATCAGTTGCCATCCACACTGAGCCAATCTCAAATGACTCCCTATTCCCTATACAGTGCATTACTATATGCACACAAGACTTTGGATAAAAGTGTCTGCTAAATGACATACAGTGCCTTATGAAAGTATTCATACCCCTTGACTTATTCCATATTTTGTTGTGTTACAGCCTGAATTCAAAATTAATTAAATAGATGATTTCTCACCCAACTACACACAATACCCCATAATGACAAAGTGAAAACATGTTTTAAGAAATGTTAGCTAATTTATTGAAAATGAAATACAGAAATATCAAATTTATGTATGTATTCACACCACTGAGTCAATACTTTGTAGAAGCACCTTTGGCAGCCATTACAGCTGTGAGTCTTTCTGAGTAAGTTTCTAAGAGCTTTCCACACCTGGATTGTGCAACATTTGCCCATTATTATTTTCAAAATTCTTCAAGCTCTGTCAAATTGGTTGTTGATCATTGCTAGACAACCATTTTCAGGTCTTGCCATAGATTTTCAAGTAGAATTAAGTCCAAACTGTAATTTGGCCACTCAGGAACATTCACTGTCTTCTTGGTAAGCAACTCCAGTGTAGATTTGGCCTTGTGTTATTGGTTATCGTCCTGCTGAAAGGTGAATTAATCTCCCAGTGTCTGGTGGAAAGCAAACTGAACCAGGCTTTCCTCTAGGATTTTGCCTGTGTTTAGCTCCATTCCTTTTCTTTTTTTATCCTGAAAAACTCCCCAGTCCTTAACGCTACAAGCATACCCATAACATGATGCAGCCCCCACTATGCTTGAAAATATGGAGAATCGTACTCAGTAATGTGTTGTATTGGATTTGCCCCAAACCTAACACTTTGTATTCAGGAAAGAATTGCTTTGCCACATTTATTTTGCAGTATTACTTTAGTGCCTTTTTGCAAACAGGATGCATGTTTTGGAATATTTTTATTCTGTACAGGCTTCCTTCTTTTCACTGTGTCCATTAGGTTAGTATTGTGGAGTAACTACAATGTTGTTGATCCATCCTCCGTTTTCTCCATAGCCATTAAACTCTGTAACTGTTTTAAAGTCACTATTGGCCTCATGGTGAAATCCCTGAGCGGTTTCCTTCCTCTTCGGCAACTGAGTTAGGAAAGACGCCTGTATCTTTGTAGTGACTGTGTGTATTGATACACCATCCAAAGTGTAATTAATAACTTCACCATGCTCAAAGGGATATATAGATTTTTTTGTTACCCATCTACCAATCGGTGCCCTTCTTTGTGAGGCATTGGAAAACCTGGTCTTTGTGGTTGAATCTGTGTTTGAAATTCACTGCTCGACTGAGGGACCTTACAGATAATTGTATGTGTGGGGTACAGAGATGAGGTAGTGATTCAAAAATCATGTTAAACACTATTATTGCACACAGAGTGAGTCGATGCAACTTAGAGACGGATCAAAATGTACAGAATGGTTACCTGGAGAAAAATGTCATGCTTTTTTAATTTCAGTGAAGGGGAGGGTTTAGTATTTTTTAAAATCTAGCCAAGGGGAGGGTCATGTAATTTGTAATTGATGAAATTTCAATATTTCTCAGTGTTTTAGAATTAGTTGCTTATTAGGCTATACTGTATATCGATGTGTGCCCAATGCCGCCCCTCACCTCTGATTCTCCGATGGGTGCAATATCAATTACGTCTTTAGGCTATTTAGTGTGGTCTCAATCAAATTATCCATAGCTTATAGGCTATAGGCTACGAAATGCATGCTCGGAGAAGCACAGAGCAAAGTTATACAGTATTTCTGAGATAGCTGCTGGGATGGTGTAAATAAAACTAGGCTGCATTGCACACCGCAATGGATATTCCAACCCTGAGCCCCGGCCTGCTCTGCTCTTTCTGATCAAATACTTTTTTGTGTGCTACTTAAACAATGGCTGTGCTGTGTAGAGATACGGTGGCAGTTCAGGAGGAGAGCCAAAGGTTTCTTTCAATTTTGTTGTTGTTGATTAGGCCCAGTAATGCACTATCTTGAGTTCTGTTCAGTTTTAGAAGGAGAGCTTAAAGATGAAGAGGACCAGAGGTCAACTTTGATAGCTTGCTCCTACTATAATAGATTTTTATTAAAAACATTATGTTTCTTGGCTATGATGTATTTATCAAAGGTATTGACCTCACAATAAGCCAGATTCTAGTAACTTACATTGTAGTGCTGAAACTTGAAGCAGCAGCAGTGGCACAGTCGGAAATGGACAGCTCATGGTGCTGAAAGAAGGCAAATTCGAGTAGGCATAATTCATTTCAACCGTCTTCATTTTAATTAGACTTTACTAACAACAAGAGGGCTTTGTGTTGGAGCCTATTTCTTTCTATTTAAGAAATAAGAGGTAGACCTACCTGTTTGACAAACGTAATTAGGCTACAGACTGCTATATCCATAGATTTTTGGGTCAATTCCTCCAACCACCACTTTAAATAGCCTACCTCCATGTCAGTGAAGTGGCTGTTAAATTAAAACCAAGACTCGAGGGGGTATGAGAGGGTATGCCATAGGCCTACATTTTATTAAAGAAAATGACAAAAAGCACAGTCCTACCCCTTGTTAGCGTACGTTTTTGAAGAAAATAAAATGGATCTGATTATATAAAGTGATCTATAACAGCGTTTTGGTCCGCAATGCTTTATGCTAGAAACAAGCTGTAAAATACCCGGGAAAGACATCACTCCGATGCATATGGGGATATCATTGTTTTGTTTCTTTGACATTTAGAGGCTGACTTTGCTTGGGAAGTAATCTAATTATGTCACTATCAATTGATTAAGCTATTCACTTTCTGTATAATAGATGTTTAAACCCAGACAGCTTTTAGGGAAACACTTCTGACCATCTCTCAATGGGTTAAGCCACTGAAGAAGAGTAGCCAGCAGTTAAAGCTTACATTTTTCTGTGTCGGTAGGCCTACTCTGTCTGGGCTTGAAAGGTAGGCCTAACTTTTGAAAGTAACATGCTCAGATTCCTAATGACGTCTCAGATTTAATTATTTGCAAACATGGACAGTTTCTTTACAAACAAGACACACTGATTTGGCATTGGAGAAATATGATAAGATGAACACATTGTCACGAATACCGCCGAGGCTGCTCCTCCTTGTTCGGGCAGGCTTCGGCGTTCGTCGTCCCCGGAGTACTAGCTGCCACCGTTTGATGTTTTCGATGTTTGTTTGGTCATGTCTAGTTTAGTGCACCTGTTTCGTATTCTGTCCTGATTATGTCACCTATAAGTTTCCCTGTGTTATGTTTTGTAGTTGTGTGTTATTGTCCGCCTGTCGTTTTGTTGTGAGGTTCGGTACTTTGTTTATGAGTGTTTTACGCATTTCGCGTATCTGTTCGCCTCCGTTGGTTCGAGGCCATTTATGTTGTATATTGTTCAAATACTTCAGTAAAGTCGTTTTGACTTATCCGCTGTGTCCTGCGCCTGACTTCACCACCACATCCACATCAGTACCGTGACAGAATAACACACCATAAATATAAATAAATATGCCATTTAGCAGACGCTTTTATCCAAAGCGACTTACAGTCATGCGTGCATACATTTTTGTGTATGGGTGGTCCCGGGGATCGAACCCACTACCTTGGCGTTACAAGCGCCGTGCTCTACCAGCTGAGCTACAGAGGACTATGGAGTCAGCAGGAGCAGCGGCGGGAACCGAGTCGCTTGAGGATCGGGTCAGCTGCCAGGACGCCAGGATCCAGCAACTCGGATCCGCTATGCAAGAAGTAATGAACACCCTGCGCCGATGGGAGAGAGGAGGCTTGCCCACATCTCCTCCTACCGTACCACCACCATCGGTCAGCTCCACCATACCAGCTCCGGAGTCCAGTGGTATTCGGCTCTCGCTCCCGAGGGCATATGATGGCACCGCAGCCGGGTGTCAGGGGTTCCTCCTTCAAGTGGAACTCTACCTGGCAACCATACACCCGGCGCCCTCGGGATACGAGAGCGTTTCCGCCCTCATCTCCTGTCTCTCCGGAAAGGCGTTGGAGTGGGCCAATGCCGAATGGAGGGGAATAGACGCCGCCACCATCAGCTACGCGGAGTTCTCCCACCGCTTCAGGGCTGTTTTCGTTCATCCCCCTGAGGGTAAAGCGGCAGGGGAGCGTCTGTTCCACCTTCGACAGGGGAAGAGGAGCGCACAGGAGTTCGCCCTGGATTTCCGGACTCTAGCGGCGGATGCGGGGTGGAATGAGAGGGCCCTCATCGACCACTATCGGTGTAGCCTGCGTGAGGACGTTCGACGAGAGTTGGCCTGCAGGGACACCAATCTAACCTTCGACCAGTTGGTGGACATGTCAATCCGTCTGGATACCCTGCTGGCCACCCGCGGACGTCCAGAGTTGGGGCCGTCCATTCCATCCCCCAGCACCTCCGAGCCGAGCCCTATGGAGCTCGGGGGTGCTGGCGCTAGAGAGAGGAGGAGAGAGATTCCGAGGGAGGCCGCCCCTGCACCAACTGTGGTCGTAGAGGACACACTGCGGCTAGGTGCTGGGGAGGGTCTCCAGGGGTTCGAGGCAACAGGTCGCGCACTGGGGAGTCATTCCAGGTGAGTAGGCGCCCAACTCACCCAGAGCTCTCTGTTGTTCACTTTTGTATACCTGTAGTATTTCCTCAGGTTGCATCTCAGTCCCAGCATAAGGCGCTAGTCGATTCAGGCGCAGCTGGGAATTTCATTGATCGTAATTTTTGTGTGAGGTTAGGGATTACCCTCCTGCCCGTTGATGCACCCTTCCCTATCCATGCCCTAGATAGCCGTCCGTTGGGATCTGGGTTGATTAGGGAGGTCACAGCGCCACTTAAGATGAGGACGCAGGGGGGTCATGAAGAGATTATTCAGTTGTATTTGATCGACTCTCCTGCGTATCCCGTGGTACTGGGGCTTCCTTGGTTAATCGCCCATGATCCCACCATTTCGTGGCAACAGAGGGCTCTCAAGGAGTGGTCTAACCAGTGTGTCGGGCGATGTTTAGGTGTTTCCGTAGGGGCGACCACGGTGGAGAGTCCGAACCAGGTGCCCGCAATGCACATTCCCCCCGAGTATGAGGATTTGGCACTCGTGTTCAGCAAGACTAGGGCGACGCGATTGCCACCTCATAGACGGGGAGATTGTGCAATAGACCTCCTGGCGGGTGCGGCACTTCTGCGGAGCCATGTGTATCCCTTGTCTCAAGAGGAGACGGCGGCTATGGAGACATACATAGCCGAGTCTCTGAGACAGGGATACATACGGTCCTCCACTTCCCCTGTGTCCTCAAGTTTCTTTTTTGTGAAGAAAAAGGATGGAGGGTTGCGCCCGTGTATTGATTACCGTAATCTCAATCAGATCACTGTTAAATACAGTTATCCTCTTCCTCTGATTGCGAGTATGACGGAATCATTACGCGGAGCGCGTTTCTTCACAAAACTGGATCTCAGGAGCGCTTACAACTTGGTGCGTATTAGGGAGGGAGATAAATGGAAGACAGCATTTAGTACCACCTCGGGTCATTATGAGTATCTCGTCATGCCATACGGGTTAATGAATGCTCCTTCAGTCTTCCTATCCTTTGTGGACGAGATCTTCCGGGACTTGTATGGGCAGGGTGTGGTTGTGTACATTGACGACATTCTAGTGTACTCTTCTACACGAGCCGAGCATGTAGCCCTGGTACGCCGAGTGTTGGGTAGGCTGTTGGAGCATGACTTGTATGTCAAGGCAGAGAAATTTCTGTTTTTCCAGGAGTCCATCTCCTTCTTGGGTCATCGGTTGTCCGCGTCAGGGGTGGAGATGGAGATTGACCGTGTGTCAGCCGTGCGTAATTGGCAGACTCCAACCACTGTTAAAGAGGTGCAACGGTTTTTGGGTTTTGCCAATTACTACCAGAGGTTTATCCGGGGTTTTGGACAGGTGGCAGCTCCCATCACTTCCCCTGCTGAAGGGGGCCCGGTGCGTTGCAGTGGTCGGCTGAGGCGGACAGGGCGTTTGATAAACTGAAGAACCTGTTCACCTCGGCTCCGGTGCTGGCGCATCCGGACCCCGCTTTAGCGTTCCAAGTGGAGGTGGACGCGTCAGAGGCCGGAATTGGGGCAGTATTGTCTCAACGCTCAGGCACGCCTCTTAAACTGCGCTTTTTATTCTAAAAAGCTCAGCCCGGCGGAACGAAATTATGACGTAGGGGACAGGGAGCTGCTAGCCGTAGTTCAGGCCCTAAAGGTGTGGAGGCATTGGCTTGAGGGGGCTCAACACCCTTTTCTCATTCTGACTGACCATCGTAACCTGGAGTACATCCGGGCAGCTAGGAGACTGAACCCTCGTCAGGCTAGGTGGAACATGTTTCTGACCCGGTTTGTTTTTAAGCTTACTTACATCCCAGGGTCCCAGAACGGTAAGGCAGACGCCCTGTCCCGGCGGTATGACACAGAGGAGAGGTCCATTGAGCCCACTCCCATACTGCCGGAGTCTTGTCTGGTGGCACCGGTGGTGTGGGAGATCGATGCGGAAATCGAGCGGGCGTTACGCACCGACCCTACTCCTCCGGAGTGTCCAGTGGGGCGGACGTACGTGCCATTCGAGATCCGCGATCGTCTCATATATTGGGCTCACACGTCACCCTCCTCTGGACATCCAGGTATTGGCCGGACAGTGCACGGCCTTAGTGTTAAGTACTGGTGGCCAACATTGGCTAGGGACGTGAGGGTTTATGTCTCCTCCTGCTCAGTGTGCGCCCAGTGTAAGGCGCCTAGACACCTGCCCAGGGGGAAGTTACAGCCCCTGCCCGTTCCACAACGGCCGTGGTCTCACCTCTCGGTAGACTTTGTCACTGACCTACCCTCCCAGGGGAATACCACTATTCTGGTCGTTGTGGATCGGTTCTCTAAGGCCTGTCGTCTCATCCCAATGCCGGGTCTCCCTACTGCCCTACAGACCGCTGAGGCTTTGTTTACCCACGTCTTCCGGCACTACGGGGTTCCCGAGGATATAGTGTCCGATCGAGGTCCCCAATTCACCTCTAGAGTCTGGAGGGCGTTCATGGAACGTTTGGGGGTCTCGGTTAGCCTTACCTCAGGTTTTCACCCTGAGAGTAATGGGCAGGTGGAGAGAGTGAACCAGGATGTGGGTAGGTTTCTGAGATCGTATTGCCAGGACCGGCAGGAGGAGTGGTCGGGTTATATCCCTTGGGCAGAGATTGCCCAGAACTCTCTTCGCCACTCCTCTACTAACCTGACCCCTTTCCAGTGTGTGTTAGGGTATCAGCCGGTTCTGGCACCATGGCATCAGAGCCAGATCGAGGCTCCTGCGGTGGATGAGTGGTTTCGGCGCTCGGAGGAGACGTGGAACGCTGCACACGTCCATCTGCAGCGGGCTATCCGTAGACAGAAGGCGAGCGCCGATCTCCACCGCAGTGAGGGTCCAGTGTACGCACCTGGAGATCGAGTCTGGCTCTCGACTCGAAACCTGCCCCTTCGTCTGCCCTGCCGGAAGCTGGGTCGGCGGTTTGTGGGGCTATTTAAAGTCCTGAGGAGATTGATCGAGGTATGCTACAAGTTACAACTGCCTAATGATTATCACATTAACCCCTCGTTCCATGTGTCTCTCCTCAGGCCGGTTGTAGCTGGTTCACTCCAGGACAGTGAGATAAGAGAGACTCCTCCGCCCCCACTGGACATCGAGGGGGCTCCGGCGTACTCAGTCCGGTCCATCGTGGATTCGAGACGTCGGATGGGGGGTCTACAATATCTCGTGGAGTGGGAGGGGTACGGTCCGGAGGAATGGTGCTGGGTGCCTAGGAGGGACATCTTAGATCCCTCCCTCCTGACGGAGTTCCACCGTAACCATCCCACGCGCCCTGCTCCGCGTCCTCCTGGCCGCCCCGAGGCCGGGTCGGCGCACGGCTGGAGCCGCGCGGCCAAGGGGGTACTGTCACGAATACCGCCGAGGCTGCTCCTCCTCCTTGTTCGGGCAGGCTTCGGCGTTCATCGTCCCCGGAGTACTAGCTGCCACCGTTTGATGTTTTCGATGTTTGTTTGGTCATGTCTAGTTTAGTGCACCTGTTTCGTATTCTGTCCTGATTATGTCACCTATAAGTTTCCCTGTGTTATGTTTTGTAGTTGTGTGTTATTGTCCGCCTGTCGTTTTGTTGTGAGGTTCGGTACTTTGTTTATGAGTGTTTTACGCATTTCGCGTATCTGTTCGCCTCCGTTGGTTCGAGGCCATTTATTTTGTATATTGTTCAAATACTTCAGTAAAGTCGTTTTCAGTACCGTGACACACATCTCTCTGTCCATTCTTAGCCTGTAATTTTGGTAATTTGTGTGGTATTAAAAAAAGACACCGCTAATATGTACAATTATGTAGAATTGCATGACATTTTTATTAACGGCAGACCTGCAAATACAATGATAGATTCATGCAATGCTTTTACTATAAAGGAGATCTTTACACCCCCACGTTGGTCTGCGAATCCTCAAAATTGACGCATTGCTATGTAATGCTTAAAAGACAAAGAACTGTTTCTAAAACTGCATATCTTAGGATCTGGCCTGTCTAAGAAGTGGGGGTAAACATGTTCTCTACTATCCACTTTGTTTTAATTATTATTTTGGGTGTAGGGGAGGGTCACTTGTTTTGTTTTTTCCAGAGGTCCGATTTTCTCCACGTAACCCTTATTATAAATAACGTTCACTCCCTTATAATGTGATTGTTAAGCAATATTTACTCCTTAACTTATTTAGACTTGCCATAACAAAGGGGTGGAATACTTGACTCAAGAAAAACATAATTCTACTTTGACATTATGGGGTATTGTGTGTTCAGGCTGTAACACAACAAAATGTGAGAAAAAGTCAAGCTCACTATGTGCTGTAATGGAAAAACCCTATTAATAAGGAATAGGAAGCCACTTCAGGCCTATACATTTTTTTCACTCTAACTCTCCTCCTCTCACTTGCACTCATCAACAATACTGTAGTAGTCACAGGGCTACATTAAAAGGTGAAAATGAAAACCATCTCGTAGCCTTCGAGAACCCACGTTTTTATTATTTAGTTTTATTATCTGACCAATTAGAGGGGCTGAAGTTTAAAGCTCATCTGCTGTTTCCTGTTGTAATGAAGGTGTCTGTTCGCCAAAGCTAATACATAGACCACCAGAGAACAATGAGAGTTGTTTAACAACACCCACCTTTGTTCTTCAAAGCCTAAACACCATACTGTAAATATATGTTCTATAATAAAGACATGCTAAATATATTATATTTAGAATGTCAACATCAGCTTAATTTTTACGATATCGATCTATGTAAAACTCATTAGCTCTTCCCGATAAGAAGCTTTGATATGTCGCCCTCATTAAAACCTATTAATGGAACATACAATCAAGGATCAATTCTTTATCTCGTTAATTATATTTTCTTGGCAGGGGCCGAGAGAATGCTGTCAGAATCTCAGGGGCGTTAAAATAGTATGTGATTAAAATGAACATACTAGATTTGTTTTGTATTAGGCATCACTACAATGGGAAGAAAACAAATGTCCCCTGTTTAATACAGTACACTGTATGGACATATTTAGGTAATCTACATTCACAACACCTTTATGAAACCAGTCATAACACATTCATGAGTATTGTAATATGATTCATAACAACCTTCATTAAAAAATATATCTACAAAATAAAAGTCAATTTTCATTTCAGAACTAAAAGTTATCAGTAACACAGAAATATATGTTTATTTATCTATTGTATAACATACATTCGTATTTTTTCAGCCACAGTACCCAACCCCCTCTGTGTTACCCTAAGAACACATTTTTGGCAGAGAACATGTTGTAAGCCCAACATGACATTTACGATTGATGCTCTAGGACAGAACTCGCTTTAGGCCAGGTAGGCCTGCTCTGTTTCCTTCAGATCCGCCATCTACTGGATATTGTGACTGAAAAGATCTGTAATTCAGTAAGATAATATCGATGACGACTCAATGTACAACCTAAGCTGATATTCGCAAAATGTTTATCATACATTTATTATAAATGTGTAATGTAGTCCTTAAAGGCCCTCTCTCTCAATAGTTAAGAATGCCTGCTGTGTGTCAGTTGTACGTTTCCCACTAGCAACAACAGCTCACTTACATGATGCTATTCTATGTGTCTATAATTAAGCTAACCACTATATTCCCTCGTAATGGGTGCTACTAAATGGGCCTTCAACCCTACTCTCTCTGTGTTTACAGGAACTGACTCAAGTTATAATTAGTGAGTGGTAATTCTGCGAAAAGGAGGGTTTCTTACCTTTTACAATCAATATGGCCACTGCTGACAGGCTCTCCACATCCGTGTCCACCACGCAGATGTACTTTCCGGCATGATTCAACTGGATGTTTCTGATCATCAGATCCCCAGCTGTCCTCTACAAAGGCAATCATAAGAAATCCCAAACAACTTGGGTAAGTAAAAGGGCATTTGTAATGTAACCCCCTCCTGCTTCTATGGGTCTTCTGGCAGTTTTCTCCACTGTAAATAAAAAAAATGTGGGCCCTGTAGACTTTCATTTCTGAAGACGACTGCCAGCAGTGAATTCTAAATTAATGGTGGAATGTCTTCCTTTGGCTGTGGTGGAGGGAAAGTGGCGAGGCTGATCTGGTTTAATTATGGAAATTAATTCCTTGAAGCGGGTAAGTTAAGTTGATAATCTCTTTGGATTTGGGGACATTATAGAATTTGTGAGGAGTGAATCTCATTAGCGATAAGAAAATTGTCAGTCACACACACATATGCCCGATGTATAATCTCTCAGAGTGTGTGGGTGTTCCATATCTTCCAGTAGTTTTGGGTTTTTTGCAGTCCAGGCACTGCATGACGTGATTGTATCCCACTGATATCCAATACAATTGAAGATCTGTTCCAAGACCTTGATCAGTGATAATTTTGCAGCTGAACATCAAAATATAAAACCTCAGAGGATACAACAGAGGCAAAATATTAATGTTAAGTTGAAAAAGCTCTGACACTGTAAAATGTCCTTGAAACCAAAGATGCAGTAAAAAGTTTAATATGTTTTGATCAGGCTAACCTAATAATTAATGTTGGGCTACCATTGACAAAACTACAATTGGAACAATTGATTGGAGACTGATCAAAGACTACTCTTGCATTTTTCGAATGAATGAGACAGACAGACAATGACTAGTTTAATATTTGCGTGGGAGCCAGTGAGTGAAAGTGCCAGAGAAGCTTGAAAATCGAGACTCAACAAGTGTTTTAATTACTTCCTGTAACTTCCGTGAGCATGAGGAAGATTCGGACAGAAGCCAATGGGAACGTGGCACTTTCTTATTTACAGAAAGTAAATCGCATATCTCTCAACTTTCAAGCTTCTGTGGCACTAGCACACATTGGCTTGCATGGATATTGCGCAATAATGGGTAGGTGCTATTGACCACAGTAACCAACCCAGAGCTACAACTAGCCAAAGGCCCTGCTCAAAAAATACTTTAAGAATGCCTGCTTCCTTCCTTGAAGGATCTGATCGGATCCCTCATCTGACATGGCTGCATTTTTATTTAAATCTTAACCAGACAAGTCAATTGAGAACAAATTCTTTTTTACAATGACGGCCTGGCTGGATTGGTTAAAGGTATGTGATAGAGCCATTGCTTACAGAAATCATTGTGTTAGGAAGAGTCTGCGCGTTTAAAGTATTTGAACAGGGCCAAAGTCTCCCCTAAAAACAAATAGGGGAAACCAGGGGACACCTCACTTACACAGCACTTGCAAACTCTGGAGTTGAAGAAATGGGACCTAAGGGTAGGTAACAACACATCTGCCACACTGATCCTCAACACGGGGGCCCCTCAGGGGTGCGTGCTCAGTCCCCTCCTGTACTCCCTGTTCACCCATGACTGGACTACAGGAAAAAAAAGAGGACTGAGCACGGCCCCATTCTCATCGACGGGGCTGTAAAGGAACAGGTAAAAAGCTTCAAGTTCCTTGGTGTCCAAATACACCAAGACAGTCGTGAAGAGGGCACGACAAAGCCTTTTCAAGGAGACTGAAAAGATTTGGCATGGGTCCTCAGATCCTCAAAAAATTATACAGCTGCACCATCGAGAGCATCCTGACTGGTTGCGTCACCGCCTGGTATGGCAACTGCTCGGCCTCCGACCGCAAGGCACTACAGAGGTTAGTGCGTACGGCCCAGTACATCACTGGGGCCAAGCTTCCTGCCATCCAGGACCTCTATACCAGGCGGTGTCAGAGGAAGGCCCTCAAAATTGTCAAAGACTCCAGCCACCCTAGTCATAGACTGTTCTCTCTGCTACCACACGGCAAGCGGTACCGGAGTGCCAAGTCTAGGTCCAAAAGACTTCTCAACAGCTTCTACCCCCAAGCCATAAGACTCCTGAACAGCTAATCATGGCTACCCAGACTATTTGCACTGCCCCCCCACCACCACCCCATCTTTTTACGCTGCTGCTACTCTGTTAATTATTTATGCTACATGTGGGTAGAGTCACTTTAACTCTACCCACATGTACATATTACCTCAACTACCTCAACTAGCCGGTGCCCCCGCACATTGACTCTGCACCGGTACCTCCCTGTATATATAGCCTCCCTACTGTTATTTTATTTTACTTCTGCTCTTTTTTTCTCAACACTTTTTTATTGTTGTTTTATTTTACTTTTTAATAAAAAAATAAATGCATTGTTGGTTAAGTGCTGTATGTAAGCATTTCACTGTAATGTCTACACCTGTTGTATTCGGCGCATGTGGCCAATACAATTTGATTTGATTTGAAATTGGACTGAATGGAGAAAGATATGCCAGATGTTCAAAGAAATAGTGTAGAAGACAAAGTGTGTCGGTCACTCACCCCTCCCACTAGCTCAAAATGCCTGTCTGTCTTGGTGATGAGCTGTCCGTTGAAAGCCCAGGAGAAGAAGACGTCAAGGATGGGGTCACAGGCGATCTGGCAGGGCAGCACGATGCTCTCACCCACTATGATCTCCATGTCCACTGGCCCCTGAGTAATTCTGGTTGGGTCTGCCCAAAATGTACAAACAATCCCACGCACAAAGCACCAGGGATGGGGTCAATTTCATTTCAGTCAATTCAGGAAGTAAACAGAAAATTCCAATGTATGATCAAATGCTATTCTGTCAAGCTTTCTGTGTTCAATAACAAGGTAATTATGGATAGTGGAACTGTTACACCTACTGTCATAAACAGACAGGTTATGATAATTCTTACAGTATTCAGGCCATCATTATGGAAGTATCACAACGGATTAGCCAAGTAAAGGGTTATTAAACAGGCTTGTCACTAATAAGAGCTGATACTGTTTGCTGACATGACTCAAATAATATTTTGTAATCCTGAAAGCAATTACAATACCCAGATAAATCCTATAAAAAAGCAGAGGTGATTGATACTTCGAGGTGGTGGGACTGTTATCCACAAGATGGGTTAAACCACACACACACACAGCACATGCTGACCACACAATAAGGGCCCTGAGTTGCAACCACTACAGCCATTGTTTGTCGGAGGCCGCTGCGCTTCAAAAGTCAGGGCAATTAATTACAGCCTTGCTAAATCTTGCTAAATGAAATCAATGAATTAGAAAATAAAGAATGAAGGGATAAGAAATATATCACTATTGCAGGGATTTTATTTGGAGCCTCGGCATTAACAATGATATCTAAAAGATGTCTCATGAGTCTCTATATATCTATTCTCTGAATTAAATCCTCAAAAAATGCAACTACCACAGTACGGTTTAAAAATAAATGCAGTGTTTGGCAGCCAAATTATTGGACAGTTACCACTCGGGTCACCTGTTAAACTCTGAGGGGTATCATTTGAAAGCTACAGCCCTTGTCTTTTTGGATATTGAACTAAAATCTTACTGCTGGCAATGTCATAATCTCCACCCCCCACCAAGCCTCCATAAAGGCCATAAATCATGAGCTATGGTCATATTCATAGAGTACGCTATGCAGGTCAAGTCACCAAAATTGCAAACATTTAGTAAAGCAATGCATTTCCTTTTCTATCCACATTTCCTTTGTATGCATCCTCCACATGCGCCATTGATCGATCTCACTAATTTACAATAGGAAAAGTGAATGGGAAAATAATCTTCACCTGTCTGTGTCTTATTTTAAAACACTAACCCAATAACTTGAAAGGCCTGATTCCTATGGTAATTTTAAAATGTCAGGCTTGAAAATCATTTTGGCACTGTGACTCACTACCCAAACGAGACGCAACTGGTTTCAAGTAGCCAAGAGTCATGTGATCTCCTACTGCTCTCTAGTGGATGAACTGGGAATCAGACAGGGGATATATTTGCATCAATGCATAGGTAGAGACTAAAGCTTTCTCCTCATTATGTATATCATTCTTGTAAGACAAAAAAACATTCCTGTAAGACAAAAAATTACATTGCACAAGCCCTGCGCTTTTAAAATAGCTGTGTGCATGCTTAAACGGCAATTTTTTTTTTTTTACAAATCCTTTTGTAACATTAATTTATTTCAAACCTAAAAAAGTAGTCACAGTTCTTACCTTTCTAACAGTACTAAGCATGTGTTTGTAGGACTTATAGTTTAAAAAAACAAAATGTACTTTATGAGGGTAGTATACAATATTATGCATAGTTTAGAAAATGCCACCAGAGGACGTCAGAGTTTAAGAGGTTAATAGTTGCATGAGGAACCTGGAAAGCAACCAACTCTTCTAGAAATACACTTCAAAATGGGCAATAAAAACATCCTTTTACGACAACTTTGTTATTTCGGCTCAGGGGCATTTCATTTGTTTGAGTCAATTGGTTGGCTGCATCCAAGTATACAAAGGTCAAGTAGTTTCACAAACACCTTTCCAATGCATTATTATACCTACTGCAAAATGGCCATTAGGGTGTACTCTACAGTAGAGAACACAGCTCAGCGCGATGAAATTAGCTCTTACCTTTGGTAACCCTTGGTTAGACAGAGCGTAGGTTTAGTTAGGGCTAAACTACTGTGTAATGCAACACCTTACCTGTGATGAGGAGTCTTCCAGTGGTGCTGGAGGCCCCAAATCGGTTTCTGGCAAAGCAGGTGTAGCTGCCTGCATCAGACTTGGTCACATTAGTGATTCTCAAAGTTCCATCTGGAGAGAGAGTGATTCTGTGGGGGTAAATGGAGAAGCTGGTGACACGGGTGGGATTTGAACCCCCGTCTCCCACGGGCGAAACCAACGTCTTAACTGTTAGTCTAATAGGAAATTCCATCTGGGGCCGAGGCTGACACTAGTATTAGTATTATTTATTAGGATCCCCAATTAGCTGCTGCCGAGGCAGCAGCTACTCTTCCGTGGGTCCAAACAGAAATCAAAACACAACAAATAAAATACATAATATACAAAACACAACATTTACATCACAATTTAGTCACTTAGCAGATGCTCCCATCCAGAGCGACCCACAGCTAGGGCATTCATCTCATGATAGCCAGGCGAGACAACCACGCATCACATATCACTACATAATACAATACAATGCAAAATACATATAAATGTCTGTGTCTACTCACAGTCCCCGTCGTGCCGTATGGTGTTCTTTTATCCGTTTTTTAAATCTGATTTTATTGCTAGCTTGAGTTACCTGGGGTGGCAGAGAGTTCCATGTAGTTATGGCTCTATTTAATACTATGCGTTTCCCAGATTCTATTCTGGACCTGGAGACTTTGAAAAGACCTCTGGTTGCATATCTTGTGTGGTACCGATGAATGTCCAAACTGCTTAAGCAAACTGTTCGTGACTTTCAACACATCAACACCTCGCACAAAGACCAATAGTGATGCAGTCAATCTCTCCTCAACTTTGAACCAGAAGAGATTGACAAGCATGTTTCAGCCAGTCATCAGTCATTTGTGTCAGTGCCGAGCATGTTGAGTGCCCTTTCCTATAAGCATGCTGAAAGTCTGTTGTTATTTAGTTTTCTGTAAAATAACATTGTATTTGGTAGAACACCATTTTTTCCAAAAGTTTGCTAAGCACTGGTTGATTGGTTGGCTGTTTGAACCATTAAAGGGTGCTTTGCTATTCTTGGGCAGGATGCTTTAATATTCTCCCAGGCAGGGCTACCTCATCAGGAGACCGTAAGGCCGACTCACGTCCGCTACACTGGGTCATTTTCATAAAGGCATTGAACGGAAAACATTTAAAAAGGTTTTGTAATGGAAAACGAAAATGAGTTTGTCTGTTTTCTTGCCTAATGAGTATGACCCTGTTTACATTGAACTTGTCATGTGTTAAACCCTATCAACACCAGTGGGCACCAGTGCCTAAAATTATATCAAAGAAATCTACCCACTGGGCACACACTGGTTGAATCAATGTTGTTTCCATGTCATTTCAATGAAATTACATTGAACCAACGTGAAATAGACAATGAATTGACGTCTGTGCCCAGTGGGTAAATTCTAACCCATTGAATTGTGTCTGTTATTCTGAACATTCTATTTCAACATTTTTAGAGCACACCATCAATTATGAAACTAATAGCAAGTCATTGACATTTAGATCTTTTCTTGATATGATTTGGTTATATAAGTAGAGATTACTTTTTTAAGTATGCTCTTCCTGTCACGACTTCGGCCGAGGCTGCCTCCCCTCCTTGTTCGTGCAGGCTTCGGCATTCGTCGTCACCGGAGTACTAACCTCAAGTTTCTTCTTTGTGAAGAAGAAAGACGACGGTCTGCGCCCGTGCATTGATTATCGGTCACTGAACAAGGAGACGATTAGATTTAGTTACCCTCTCCCCCTCATTCCTCCAGTGAATGAGTCAATGCATGGGGCGCACTTCTTCACAAAGCTAGATCTCAGGAGTGCATACAACCAGGTGTGTGTTCGAGAGGGGCATGAGTGGAAGACAGCATTCAGCACAACCACCGGGCATTATGAATACCTGGTGATGCCCTACGGTTTGATGAATGCTCCATCTGTCTTCCAGTCCTTTGTGAACGAGGTGTTTCGGGACATGCTTGGGCTCCTTCCTCGGATACCGCATTACCACCTCAGGTGTGGAGATGGAGGGAGATCGCATTTCATTGGCTCAAAGGGGCGAAACACCCTTTCCTCGTTTGGACGGACCACCATAACCTGGAGTACATCCGGGCAGCGAGGAGGCTGAATCCTCGCCAGGCCAGGTGGGCCCTATTCTTCACCCGGTTTGATTTTACATTGTCATACATTCCGGGTACGAAGAACGTGAAGGCAGACGCACTGTCTCGGCTGTATGACACAGAGGAGAGGCCCAGAGACAACACCCCCATACTCCCGGCCTCCTGCATTGTGGTGCCGGTAGTATGGGCGATGGACGCGGATATAGAGCAGGCATTACGCACAGATCCATCTCCACATCAGTGTCCAGCTGGGCTGCGGTACGTGCCTGCTCTTATCCGTGATCGTCTGCTCTTCTGGGCACACATGTCACCCTCCTCTGGTCACTCAGGTATCGGCCGTACAGTACGCTGCTTGAGCGGAAAGTACTGGTGGCCTACCTTGGCTAAGGATGTGAGTCTCCTCCTGCTCGGTGTGCGCCCAGAGTAAGGCACCTAGGTACCTCCCAGAGGGTAAGCTACAACCATTACCAGTTCCACAACAACCATGGTCTCACCTTAGTATTGATTTTCGAACTGATCTTCCCCTCTCCCAAGGTAACACCACCATCCTGGTCGTTGTGGACCGCTTCTCCAAGTCCTGCCGCCTCCTTCCTCTGCCCAGTCTCCCCACGGCCCTGCAGACTGCGGAGGCCCTGTTTACTCACGTCTTCCGGCACTACGGGGTGTGGATATAGTGTCCGACCGAGGTCCCCAGGTCACGTCCAAGGTTTGGAAGGCGTTCATGGAACGTCTGGGGGTCTCGGTCAGCCTGACCTCTGGGTTCCACCCCGAGGCAAATGGGCAGGTGGAACGAGTAAATCAGGATGTGGGTAGGTTCCTGCGGTCCTACTGCCAGGACTGGCCGGGGGAGTGGTCGGTGTTCTTGCCATGGGCATAATATGTCCAGAACTCTCTCCGCCACTCCTCTACTAACCTAACACCATTCCAATATGTTTTAGGTTACCAACCGGTTCTGGCACGTGGCACCAGAGCCAGACCGAGGCTCCTGCGGTGGATGACTGGTTTCGGTGCGCGGAGGAGATGTGGGACGCTGCCCACGTTCACCTCCAGTGCGCCGTGCGTCGTCAGAAGGCCAACGCTGACCGTCAACGCAGTGAGGCCCCGGTCTTCGTACCGGGGTATCGGGTCTGGCTCTCGACCCGGAATCTGCCCCTCCGCCTGCCCTGCCGGAAGCTGAGCCCGCGGTTTGTGTGGCCGTTTTTAGTCCTGAGGAGAATCAACGAGGTTACGTATAGGTTGTTACCCCCCCCCCCGATTACCGTATTAACCCCTCGTTTCATGTGTCTCTCCTCAGGCCGGTGGTGGTTGGGCCGCTCCAGGAGTCTGAGGTGCGGGAGGTTCCTCCACCTCCTCTGGACATCGAGGGGGCCCTGGCGTACTCTGTCCGTGCCATCCTGGATTTGAGGCATCGGGTGGAGGGCCTTCAGTACCTCGTGGAGTGGGAGGGGTACGGTCCGGAGGAACGGTGCTGGGTCCCGGTGAGGGATAAATCCTGTGTGGGGTGGGCTCGGCCGGGGTCGGCGCGCTGCTGGAGCTGCGCATCGGGGGTACTGTCATGACTTCGGCCAAGGCTGCCTCCCTCCTTGTCCGGGCACGCTTCGGCGTTCGTCGCCACCGGAGTACTAACCACTGCCGCCCCAATCATCATCACAATTGTCTTGTCTTGTCAATCACACACACCTGGTTCTAATCCCCTAATTAGTCTGTGTATAAGTGTTCCCTCTGCCCCCTTGTCCTTGTGGGTGATTGTTTATTGTGGAGGTTAGTGAAGCTCGGTGGAGCTCGTGTATTTTATATCGACGGGAGTATTTTCCTGTGTGCTTTGTATTTTCCAGTGCACCTGTTTTGTGCCCTGGAGTGTGTTTGACGCATTTCTGCATAAACCTGTATTTTGCGGATTAAAGCCTGTTATTCCGTGATTTACCCTCCTGTGCCTGACTCCTTCAACACCACCTCATCACACTTCCTTCTTGAAAAAAACATCTACAAGGTCTTTATCTTTTTGGAGCTTGTATGTACTACCAAAGAAAACCGACCAATTGAGAAATACATCCTTTCTTGCAGAAATCAGTATCTTCTTGTACCTGTCTAAATAAGGCTAAAATAAATTAGGAACAGATCATCGTCTAAAGCACTAATATGGGTGGAGAAGAAAGAAGGAATCAAACCATATATAGAATGTACTGTAAGACGTTACCTGTCATTGGTGTGGATAGGTTGGTTGCCTTTCTTCCACAGGATGCTAGCGGTGGGGTATGCTTGGGGCTTACACTCTAGAGTCACTATGGTGCCGGCCTTGGCTTTAAGCAGGGCTCTGAGCAGGTTACCAGTGAAGTCTGGAGGAGAGGCTGAAGGGACACAGGAAATGTAAAAAACATTATTATTGACCCCATTATTATTGAATCCCTCTAACCTTTCAAAGAACAGTAATATGACCTTGCCAATTTGTTGGATAGTCACACGTTTTAGAAATGGATAAAAGCCACCATACCTAAGACCATGAGCTCAGTGCTGAAATAGATGACGCCATATTTATTCTCAGCCACACACTGGTACATCCCGGCATCAGACAGGTTCAAAGACGAGATCAACAGGACCCCATTGTCAACATGGACCCTCTCCTGCAAAGGCACAGACACAAGTAGCATGTGGAGTACAAGTAAATGTTAAGGTCATTTGAACATTATAGAATAAAACACACTTATTACAGTAAAAATAACCATTAGGAGGGTTTTGGTAAGGAGTAAAATTATACAAAATATCCCGCTAATGTAAAGAATAAAAAAGTGGTACAAAAGTGCATGTGGAAGAAACATCTAGATGCACTTCTCTGGGGTTTAAGTTTGGTCTGCTACCGTGTACTTTTCACAGTAGATTAACTAAATCTGCAGAAGCTTGAACATGGGCTATGAATAATGGAGAGTGTTTGCCTGTTCTCTTGAAATGGAGCAGCTTGTAGAGAGTCTGATATGCTATCTCTTTTCTTACACACACGCTATATCTCTCTCGATGCACACCCATGTCACAGGTGCAAGGCAATGTTTCAATGTAAGGAAGGTGCCTGGACAATGCTTATACTCCTAAAAGTTGGATTTGATTGTGAAATGTTCAGTGTGCTAGCACCTTCCTTTCTGTAAGATGGACAAAGAACTCATGAGAGATGGATGGGAAGGTGGGGTTTACCTCAGTGATCAGCACTTGGCCATTTTTCAGCCAGTTGTAGGAAGGTTTGGGCTTCCCGTTGGCCCTGCACTCCCAGTGAAGCCTCTCCTCTATGGCTAGGGCTGTGTCTCTCATGGTCTGAATCCACTGAGGTTTGGCTATGAAAGATACAAAATACTCCATGTCAATGACTGACTGCATATTAGTAGAGGGTTTTAAAGGGGAAGTCCTCTTACAGTTTTTCCTCGATTGCTTGAACACTGTGAAGAAAACTGGGATCTACGTGATCAAAACTGGGATCCACATGGCCAAAACAATAACCTTTTCTTACAGTTAGTCATTTCACATCGTTTTCACACTAAATGCAATTGCTAAACACTTTTTTTGCAAAACAGTAGACAAAATGTTTTATTTATTCAATTTATTTTACCCATATTTTACCAGGTAAGATGACTGAGAACACATTCTCTTTTACAGCAAAGACGTGGGGAAGATTTACAGGGAGAGGGGAGGGGATGAATGAGCCAACTGAAAGCTGGTGGTGATTAGGTGTGTAACGATCCCGGCAGTCTGAGTCGGGTCCTGTCTGGTGACTAGTTTTTCCTGTTCGTGATCTCCAGTTTCCCGAGGGTTCGGGAACGCTCCGGGGAGCTCTCTTGTTTTCCGCACCTGCATCCCATCAGCAATCTGCACACCTGGTCCTGATCATCACCCTTCTTAGGCTCTGGCCGAACATCCAGTTCCTGCCGGATCGTTAGCCATGAACAGTATGTTTGTCCGTGTATCAGCCTGGAAACATCTAGCGTTAGTTTTGTTGTTTTGCACCTTGTTGAATTGCTGTGTACTTACCTCCGTTTTGTTCTGTCTGCAGTCTCTCACCCGGAACCTTCACCCAACCTCTGCCTGATGGTCGGGCGGCTGCCGAGCCATTTCTGGACCCACCACTGCACCCTCAACAACCCATCCACGCCACCCGCCCTGTTCCCTGGATTATTCAGCCTCACTCGGGAGTCTATTCAATAAACACTCACCTTTGTCTCAAAGTACCTTGTCCTGGTCTGCTTCTGGGTTCTGGCTTAGTAAACCGTGACAGAACGATCCGGCCAGTAATGAACCCAGCGGACCTGGACTCTGTTCGCGATGCCATTACCCATCAGGAGAAGATGTTGGGCCATCATAGCACGGAGCTACAGGAGATCGCGTTGGCAGTTCGGAACCTTTCTACCGGTCTGACGGAGGTCCAGAACCAGCGCGAAGTTTCGGTGGAGGATCCACTACCGGTTTCACCCATCTCGCCTGCCGCTTCTGGAGCGGTGTCCTTCCGTGAGCCCAAGGTTCCGACGCCGGATAAATATGAGGGGGAGCTGGGAAGATGCCGTTCTTTCCTTATGCAGTGTGGGTTAGTGTTCGATCTACAGCCCTACTCTTATGCCACAGACAAGGCTAGGATAGCCTTTGTGATTGAGTTGCTGCGTGGTCGAGCGCTGGAGTGGGCTTCAGCCGTTTGGGAACGACAAGACCCCTGCATGGCTTCATACCCGGGGTTCACGGCCGAGCTGAGGAAGCTTTTCGACCATTCCGTCCGAGGGAGGGACGCAGCTAGGCGCCTGTTTTCAGCTTCACCAAGGAACTCGCAGCGTGGCCGACTTCGTGATCGAGTTCAAGACGTTGGCTGTGGAGAGTGGGTGGAATGAGGAGTCCCTGCAAGCGGCCTTCTACCAGGGTCTGTCGGAGCAGCTCAAGGATGAGTTGATCTCCTATCCGGAGCCTAGTGACCTGGACAGCTTGGTAGCCTTGTCTATTCGGGTGGATAATCGAGTCCGAGAGCGAAGGAGGGAGAAGCAATGGGGTCCGTCCAATCGATCAGCTTCTCAGGTTCCAGTCGGGTCGGGGATTGGACCAGAATACGTCGATCATCGTCCACCACACAGGATTAGTGGAGAGGTCCTGTCTCCCGATTCGGAACCAATGCAAGTAGGGCGGCACGGGTTAACCAAGGAGGAACGCCAACTCAGACGTAGGACTAACTGTTGCCTCTACTGTGGTGGTTCGGGACATTACCTCGCCACCTGTTCCCGGCGGTCGTCAAACTGCCCGGCTCGCTAAAGTTGGGAGGACTTTTAGCGAGCCAGTTTCAACCTCTCAGTACCTCTGTCAGACCCCGTTTCCGGCTACCCTTGTGAACAGGAATCAGAGCTTAGCGATTAACGCTTTTATCGATTCAGGTGCCGATGGAAGCTTTCTTGATGCCGAGTTGGTGGAACAGCTGGGGCTTTCAAGGAGCAATTGCCGGAAGCCATTGAAGCGACCACTCTGAACGGCAGTAGTCTGGCACGTATCACGATGAGGACGGAACCGGTTAAGATGCGGTTGTCGGGGAATCATTCTGAGATGATTTCATTCTTCATTCTGCCGTCTTCCCATGTTCCTCTGGTCCTTGGATACCCCTGGCTGAAGGAACACAATCCCACGTTCGATTGGGTGACGGGCAAGGTAACGAGTTGGAGCCTTGATTGTCATGCTAACTGTCTCAAGACTGCCTGCCCCCATTCGGTTCCCAGTCAGGTGATTGAGGCTAAACCCCCAGATTTGTCCCTGGTTCCCGAGACATATCACGATTTGGGGGAAGTTTTCAGTAAGCAGAAGGCTCTGTCACTCCCTCCCCACCGACCATATGATTGTGCCATCAACCTGTTCCCGGGAGCTGTCTACCCCAAGGGAAGGTTATACAGTATCTCCCGACCTGAACGTGAGGCGTTGGAGACCTACATCAAGGAGTCCCTAGCGGCTGGTCTCGTTCGTCCCTCGTCATCACCCCTGGGGGCAGGATTCTTCTTTGTGGGTAAGAAGGATGGCTCTCTTCGACCGTGTATTGATTATCGGGGGTTGAATGCCATCACGGTCAAGAACAAGTATCCCCTGCCCTTGATGAGTTCTGCCTTCGACTCCTTACAGGGTGCTACGGTGTTCACCAAGCTAGACCTACGCAATGCGTATCACATGGTCCGGATCAGAGAGG
Organism: Coregonus clupeaformis; assembly: GCF_020615455.1. Classification (NCBI taxonomy): domain Eukaryota; kingdom Metazoa; phylum Chordata; class Actinopteri; order Salmoniformes; family Salmonidae; genus Coregonus; species Coregonus clupeaformis. Next base: position 25,989,466 of record NC_059215.1, read on the forward strand.
GGGACGAGTGGTTGACGGGTTTCAATACACCGATGGGTCACTTCGAGTATCAGGTGATGCCGTTTGGACTGACCAATGCTCCAGCGGTATTCCAGAGTATGGTGAACGACGTCCTGAGAGATATGATCGGTCTCTTTGTGTTTGTTTACCTGGATGACATTCTGATCTTCTCGAAGGAACCTTCCCGACCACGTCCAGCATGTCCGGCAGGTTCTGCAGCGATTGTTGGAGAATCGCCTGTTCGTGAAGGCCGAGAAGTGCGAGTTTCACGCCCACACGACATCCTTTCTCGGGTACATCATCTCCAGGGGAGAGATTAGGATGGACCAGGAGAAGGTTAGAGCGGTTCTGGAATGGGCCCAGCCCGGTACGAGATTGCAGCTCCAGAGATTTTTGGGGTTTGCGAATTTCTACCGCAGATTCATCCGGGATTACAGCCGTGTGGCCGCTCCGTTAACTGCCTTGACTTCCAGTATCAGGACCTTCAAGTGGAATCCGGAGGCGGATCGAGCGTTTCTGGATTTGAAGAGGCGATTCACCAACGCACCGATTCTCTCTCAACCGGACACGGCCCGTCAGTTCGTCGTTGAAGTGGACGCGTCTGATGTGGGAGTTGGCGCCATCCTGTCGCAGCGATGCTCCACGGACAGTAAACTCCATCCCTGCGCCTACTACTCTTGTCGCCTTTCGCCTGCGGAGAGGAATTACGATGTGGGTAACCGGGAGCTTCTCGCGGTGAAACTTGCCTTGGAGGAGTGGCGCCACTGGTTGGAGGGGCGGAGCAACCGTTTATTGTCTGGACTGACCACAAGAATCTTGCTTACGTGCAATCGGCTAAACGTCTCAACTCCCGTCAGGCCAGGTGGGCGTTGTTTTTCGGACGATTCAAGTTTTCCCTGACGTTCCGACCTGGATCTAAGAACGGCAAGGCGGACGCCTTGTCCCGGATGTTCTCCAAGACGGAGGAGAGTGGGTCCAAGACCGAGACAATTCTCCCCGGAACTGCGTCGTGGGAGCAGTTACGTGGAAGATTGAGGAGGAGGTGCTGGCGGCCCTTCGGACTCAGCCCGGTCCCGGTAACGGTCCACCCGGTCGGTTGTTTGTGCCTGAGTCGGTTCGTCCTGCTGTCCTCAAATGGTCCCACGCCAGCAAGATGGCTTGTCACCCTGGCGTGGCTCGGACAATGGCGTTTCTTCGCAGACGCTTTTTGGTGGCCTGCCATGGCCGAGGATACTCGGGGTTTTGTTGCTGCCTGTCCAGTGTGTGCGCAGAATAAGAGTACCAATCGGCCCAGCTCTGGACTACTTCACCCCCTTCCTATTCCCCGGCGACCATGGTCGCATCTGGCCCTGGACTTCGTCACTGGGTTGCCCGCTTCTGAGGGGAACACGGTCGTTCTGACTATCGTGGACAGATTCAGCAAGTTCGCCCACTTTGTGCCAATTGCCAAGCTTCCCTCTGCCTCGGAGACGTCCGAGATCCTGGTTAGGGAGGTTTTCAGGGTCCACGGTTTGCCCAGTGATATCGTTTCCGACCGTGGCCCTCAGTTTACCTCTGCTGTCTGGAAGTCCTTCTGTTTGGCCATTGGAGCTACAGTCAGTCTCACATCTGGTTTTCACCCCCAATCCAATGGTCAGGCGGAGAGAGCCAACCAGAAGATGGAATCCACGCTACGCTGTCTGGTCTCTTCCAACCCCACCTCCTGGGTCTCTCAGTTGCCTTGGGTTGAGTATGCCCACAATACTCTCCCTACATCTGCCACTGGGATGTCTCCCTTCCAGTGCCTGTATGGCTACCAACCTCCCCTGTTCCCTTCTCAGGAGAAGGAGCTCTCAGTGCCTTCTGTTCAGGCCCATATTCGTCGTTGCCACCGGACCTGGCATCGGGCCAGAAGGGCACTCCTTAGAGTTTCGGACCGGTATCAGCTCCAGGCGAATCGTCGCCGGATCCCCGCTCCCACCTATACCATCGGAGATAGGGTTTGGTTGGCCACACGGGATCTTCCGTTACGGACTGAGTCTAGGAAGTTGTTACCGAAGTTCATTGGTCCGTTTGTGGTGGAGAAGGTGATCAATCCAGTGGCAGTTCGACTCAAACTACCGAGGACGCTCAGAGTCCATCCCACCTTTCATGTCTCCTGCCTCAAGCCTGTCTTCCTCAGTCCTCTGTTGCCTCCTCCGCCTCCTCCTCCTCCTCCTCGGATGATCGGAGGTGGTCCTGCCTACACGGTGCGTCGCATCATGGATTCCAGACGGCGGGGCCGGGGTTTCCAGTATCTCGTGGACTGGGAGGGGTATGGTCCTGAAGAGAGGAGTTGGATTCCGCGGCGACAGGTCCTAGATGCTGACCTCATCAGTGATTTCTACCGCCTCCATCCTGGCGCTCCGGGAGTCCGCCCGGTGGCGTTCGTCGGAGGGGGGTACTGTAACGATCCCGGCAGTCTGAGTCGGGTCCTGTCTGGTGACTAGTTTTTCCTGTTCGTGATCTCCAGTTTCCCGAGGGTTCGGGAACGCTCCGGGGAGCTCTCTTGTTTTCCGCACCTGCATCCCATCAGCAATCTGCACACCTGGTCCTGATCATCACCCTTCTTAGGCTCTGGCCGAACATCCAGTTCCTGCCGGATCGTTAGCCATGAACAGTATGTTTGTCCGTGTATCAGCCTGGAAACATCTAGCGTTAGTTTTGTTGTTTTGCACCTTGTTGAATTGCTGTGTACTTACCTCGTTTTGTTCTGTCTGCAGTCTCTCACCCGGAACCTTCACCCAACCTCTGCCTGATGGTCGGCGGCTGCCGAGCCATTTCTGGACCCACCACTGCACCCTCAACAACCCATCCACGCCACCCGCCCTGTTCCCTGGATTATTCAGCCTCACTCGGGAGTCTATTCAATAAACACTCACCTTTGTCTCAAAGTACCTTGTCCTGGTCTGCTTCTGGGTTCTGGCTTAGTAAACCGTGACAAGGTGGCCATGATGGTATGAGGGCCAGATTGGGAATTTTTGCCAGGACACTGAGGTTAACACCCCTACTCTTACGATAAGTGCCACAGGATCTTTAGTGACCACAGAGAGTAAGGACATCCGTTTAACGTCCCATCCGAAAGCTGCACCCTACACAGGGCAATGTCCACTTCACTGCCATGGGGCAGTCTCTACTGTATCTGCTATCTTTAGTAAAACAAAGATGAACTTGGCTTCACAGTGAGGAACAATGTCATTGTTTTTGTGCAATTCTCTGTTCAAACAGAGTCACCTTCTGTAAGCTACAACAGCAGCGCCATCATGCACTTGAATGCACTAGGGATGAGGGAATTCTTACAGAGATCTCACAAAGGTCTTCACCTGCAATGCTCCCAGACTGTAATGATCATAATTCTAAATCAGTTTAACAGCCCAACTCACCTCTGACCTATTCCCAGCACCAAACTGGGTTTCAAGGAGCTTTCACAGGAAGTCATTTAACACCATTGTTACTTGTTAACATGCCCAATTCACTCTGCAGCACCATCCTGTCAACTCCAATTACAAAAGTGTTATTTGCCTCAGCCACGAGACCGTGGACAAGAAAAGGAAGCAGAAGCTATCCAGGCAAAAAAAATGAAATTATTGAAGTTAAAATTATAACCAAATAAACTTCCAATATGAGACTATGCCTGTCCCAACTGGAATTGCTTTCTACCAGAATGATAACTGAAAATCAAAAATAGAGTTGCCTGCAATGCTTACACATAACAACAATGCACACTGAACAAAAATATAAACGCAACATGTAAAGTGTTCGACCCATGTTTCATGAGCTGAAATAAAATATCCCAGAAATGTTCCTTAGTGAGCATTTCTCGTTTGCTAAGATAATCCATCCACCTGACAGGTGTGGCATATCAAGAAGCTGATTAAACTGCATGATCATTACACAGGTGCACCTCATTACACAGGTGCTGGGGACAATAAAAGGCCATTCTAAAATGTGCAGTTCTGTCACACACCACAATGCCACAGACTGCATGAATGTCCACCAGAGTGCTTGCCAGAGAATTTAATGTTCATTTCTCTACCATAAGCCGCCTCAAACGTCGTTTTAGAGAATTTGTCAGTACATCCAACCGTCTCACAACCGCAGACCACTTGTAACCACACCAGCACAGGACCTCCACATCCGGCTTCTTCACCTGCGGGATCGTCTGAGACAAGCCACCCGAACAGCTGATGAAACTGTAGGTTTGTACAACCGAAGAGTTTCTGCACAAACTGTCAGAAACCGTCTCAGGAAGCTCATCTGCTTGCTCATCGTCCTCACCAGGGTCTTGACCTGACTGCTGTTCGGCGTCGTAACCGACTTCAGTGGGTAACCGACTCACCTTCGATTGCCACAGGCACGCTGGAGAAGTGTGCTCTTCAAGGATGAATCCCGGTTTCAACTGTACCGGGCAGATTGCAGACAGCGTGTATGGAGTTGTGTGGGCGAGCGGTTTGCTGACGTCAACGTTGTGAACAAAGTGCCCCATGGTGGTGGTGGGGTTATGGTATGGGCAGGCATAAGCTACGGACAAAGAACACAATTGCATTTTATCGATGGCAATTTCAATGCACAGAGATACCGTGACGAGATGCCCATTGTCGTGCCATTCATCTGCCGCCATCACCCATGTCGCAAGGATCTGTACACAAATCCTGGAAGCTGTAAATGTCCCAGTTCTTCCATGGCCTGCATACTCACCAGACATATCACCCATTGAACATGTTTGGGATGCTCTGGATCGACGTGTACGACAGCGTGTTCCAGTTCGCGCCAATATCCAGCAACTTCGCACAGCCATTGAAGAGGAGTGGGACAATATTCCACAGGCCACAATCAACAGCCTGATCAACTCTATGTGAAGGAGATGTTGCGCTGCATGAGACAAATGGTGGTCACACCAGATACTGACTGGTTTTCTGATCCACGCCCCCACTACTTAAAAAAAAAAAGGTATCTGTGACGAACAGATGCATATCTGTATTTCCCAGTCATTTGAAATCCATAGATTAGGGCCTTATTAATGGATTTCAATTGATGGATTTCCTTATATGAACTGTACCTCAATCAAATCTTTGAAATTGTCGCATGTTGCATTTATATTTTTGTTGAGTGTAAAATCAATAAACAAACAATATATTATTACATTATAATACCAACAGTGGCTGTACTTTGCCAATGAGTAGTAGCAACAGTAATATAATGAGAGCCTGTGCATTATCTTGAGTATAGCACAGCTTTCATAATGACCAATAGTTGGTGTTCATGGGTTGTAAAATTTAGTGTACATTTTCCAAATGGATAAATCCATCCCTCTTGAAAGTAGGATGGTATGCTTGTTGTATTTGATGTCCTAACAAATGATTGCTGACCATATATGGATTGTTTTTACTGTTTGTTGTGTTGTTGCCATGTGTTTTTGTCCTTTTGTATTGTGATGTCTGTCTTGTTTTGTAACTTTATTGTACATATCATTTTCATTATCTATCGCTGCATTTGCCCCTAGCCACTTAACAGGTTGTCATTGTAAAAAGGAGTGTTTTTAACTGACTCGGCTGATGGTTAAAATTATATTTGCGATCCCACAGCGTGACAGTACCGTGGAAGGCCAGTCGGCCTGTAGCGATGTTCTTCCCCATCTTGTTTTCGGCCACACACTCATAGCCCCCCGTGTCATCCTGTTGGAAGCTGGGGATCTCCAAGACGGCATTGGAGTACTTCATCTTCACTTTGCTGGGGAACGGGACTCCATTAGCCCTCTTCCACGTAATCTCAGCGACAGGGCTAGGAAAGACAGAAAGCAAAACATGTCGACTCCACAAAACATGTAGACTCCACATCTTCTCTGTTAGACTATATCTAACAAGATTTTATGCAACTTATTTTCGTATTCTATACATTAAATAAAGAGAGAAAGTCATTTGAAGAAAGTATGCATGTGGCCCTTCACAAACCGACGTTGACAATCATTGTATTCAAAAGCTATTCTGACGAATAATAGAGAGATGCCACAGTCTAACAAACATAATTGCCCTAGTGACACTGCTCTATAAAAATCCCAAAATGCTTTGAGTGAGTGAAAGAAGAGGGAAGATTGAAAACATGCTCCAAGAAATACAGCTTACTTCCCAAGAGCAAAACACTCCAGTATAACCACTGATCCTTTTGCTGCTGGTACGGTGTCAGGGAAATGAACTTCTATTTTCGGCTCGTATTCTCCCATTACTCCTATGAAGTACAAGTACAAGTAGTTGTTGTTCATGCTTCCATTATTGGTGTGGGTGTACAAAATCAACATGCGCGATGGCGCACGCAGGTGCCCGGTCTAGTCAGCGTGTTAGAAAGAGTGTTTATGCATGTATTATTTCTGTTAGTTTTACTATGCTTTTGTTTGGCCTCACAACGCAAGGTATACAGTGAGGGAAAAAAGTATTTGATCCCCTGCTGATTTTGTACGTTTGCCCACTGACAAAGCTATAGACTGATCATTTCTTTGTCAGTAGGCAAACATACAAAATCAGCAGGGGATCAAATACTTTTTTCGCCATCACGCGCATGTTGATTTTGTACACCCACACCAGACGCGATCAGGACATGCAGGTTGAAATATCACAACGAACTCTGAACCAACTGTATTAATTTGGGGACAGGTTGAAAAGCATTAAACATTTATGGCAATTTAGCTAGCTAGCTTGCTGTTGCTAGCTAATTTGTCCTGGAATATAAACATTGGGTTGTTATTTTACCTGAAATGCACAAGGTCCTCTACTCCGACAATTAATCCACAGATAAAAGGGTAAACCGAGTTTGTTTCTAGTAATCTCTCCTCCTCCAGGCATCTTCTTCTTCTTTGGACTTTATATGGCGGTTGACAACCAACTTTAATGTGCATGTGCATTATCATCACCAACTGTACTGGAGTGTGGACCTCAGTTTATCTTTCAATCACCCACGTGGGTATATGCTCCTAAAAACCAATGAGGAGATGGGAGAGGCGGGACTTGCAGTGCATCAAGCGTCACAAATAGAAACAAGTTCTATTTTAGGGCCTGTCTACGCAATACTTGAATAACATGTATGTGTACATTTATTTAGCAATGTGTGGTCAGCCAGACCGCCAGCGTTGCAAAATACATTTACACATACATGTTATTCAATCATTGCACCAACACTGCTCTCGCGAGTCAACGAGCGTCTGTGTAGCCAGAAGTTGGTTCTATTTGTTACGCTCGACGCGCTGCATGTCCTGCCTCTCCCATCTCCTCATTGGTTTTAAGGAGCATATACCCACGTGGGTGATCGAAAGATGAAAGGAGGTCCACACTCCAGTCCACTCGGTTTACCCTTTTATCTGTGGATTAATTGTCGGAGTAGAGGACCTTGTGCATTTCAGGTAAAATAACAACCCAATGTTTATATCCCAGGACAAATTAGCTAGCAACAGTAAGCTAGCTAGCTAAATTGCCATAAATGTTTAATCCTTTTCGACCTGTCCCCAAATTAATATAGTTGGTTCAGAGTTAATTTTGATATTTCAACCTGCGTGTCCTGATCGCGTCTGGTGTGGGTGGAAAAAATCAACATGCACGTGCGCCCGGTCTAGTCAGCATGTAGGTGAACTGAACGGCTACTCCACTTAAAGGTACACTATGCAGAAATCACTCCGCCATTTCCTGGTTGCAAAAATTCTAATAGTTCACCTAATTTCAGTTTATGTGACAAAACAAGCAATTTAACGTAGATAATCATTGTACCATCTAAACTGCTGTGAAATATATTTTCCATAACCAAAAATATTGTATTTTCTGCTATTTGAAACTGGTGTACAAAAACTAAAGTAAAAGAGGCAAAAACTACACTTAAGAATGGGAAGCATAGAAATAGCTCACATAAGACAAATCTACCGCTTCTTAGACTTCTTTTAATGAGAATAACAGATCTATAACTCTTATTTCTATGTGAATTTGGTCGTATCGCCCTAAAAAGTTACATATTGCAGCTTTAAGCATGCATGTCGAGGGAGTGTAGTGAAATAACAGCAACAAATAATTTAAAGCCTCAGTTCCTGGGTGGAATACACTAAGGTTATCTCTTGAGGGTCTGGTTGATTTTGAACGTATGGTTAATGTTTAAATGTTTAATTCAACCCAAAGGCAGTGTTTACTTTCTGCAAAAGTGTGAAGAGCTAAATACATACTGTAGCTATAAGGAACAGTTAATTGGATTCCTCCAAGTACAGGCAGTTGTTAAAAAAGCCAAGTAAGAAAATAAGGCACCTGGATCATCGGTGATAAAGCCTATATAGTGCTATAATGAACATGGCCTGGCAACTAAACAATGCATACCAGGTAATAACAATGTTAGCTTATACGAAGGGGGTATACTGTACATAACACCTTCATGAATGTTGCTGTATCATTCATACCACATTCATAACACATTTATTCAACATCACGTATAAGGTGTCTTCAAAATAAAAGTCATTTTTTATTATACTACAAAAAGTTATCTGGCTCAATGAAAGCCTACCTACGCCTGCTACCTGTATGTTATGAATCATTATGCAAGGTCTTCTGATGAATAAGCTCACCGTCTTTCCTCAGGACCAGAGATGTTGGTGAGCTGTGAACTTTGCCCTTTGTGATGCTGTTCATCACCACACAGGTATAGTTGCCCACATCTGAGGGCTCCACTTTGGCGATGTACAGGTTGCCAGTCTCCTGAGATACGAAGCGCCGGTTGTCTTGCTGGACGAAGTATGGGTATTCATTGAAGACCCATGCATAACTAAGGTCTAGAAAGGGAAATGAGGGGGAGATTTAGCCAACTACTGATATGACGTAACATTCAAAACTTGAAACCAAGAACACAAATGCTGTATTTATACAGGCAGCCCAGTTCTGATCTTTTGCCCAATTATTGGCAAAAGATCTGATGTGATTTGTCAAAACACCAATACCCTATGAAAGTTACACTCATTGTTACTTCCGGGATCCTCGTTTTGTAGGCTAAGAATGGGCTTCAAATTTGCATCCTCAAATCCATGAAAACGTGGTCTGTCACACCCTGATCTGTTTCACCTGTCTTTGTGCTTGTCTCCACCCCCTTACAGGTGTTGCCCATCTTTCCCATTATCCCCTGTGCATTTATACCTTTGTTCTCTGTTTGTCTGTTGCCAGTTCGTCTTGTTTCGTCAAGCCTACCAGCGTGTTTCTCGTACTCCTGTTTTTTTTAGCCCTGTTTTCTAGTTTTCCAGTTTTTTATCTTTCTGCCTGCCCTGACCCTGAGCCTGCCTGCCGTTCTGTACCGTTTTGACACTGACCTGGACTACCGACCTCTGCCTGCCCTTGACCTGTCCTTTGCCTGCCCCCTGTTTATATAATAAACGTCCGTTATTCGAACTGTCTGCATCTGGGTCTTTTCCTGAGCCGTGATAGTGGAATAATTAATTTATATATTAAAATGTATAAATGTGTTTTCGAATGAATTTACTTACCATGTGCCAATTTTCAACGTATTTGACGCCCAAGAAGAAGCACGAAGCCGAAAAGTTACAACTCTTTCATTTGAACTACAGACATAAACTACAACTCCCTAAAGGTATTTCGACAGCTTGCCAGTATTCAAAAACATATTTATTTTACATTTTCAAAAAGTACTGGGTGGCAACATTCAGCAAAAAAAAAGAAGCATAATCTATTATGAAACACATCAAATGGCCTGTAACTAACGGGTTCTTACCATCCTGTAGGTCCTCAGCTCGAGCAGGCGCCCTCCAGCATGCTAACAACGCTGCAGGAGACTTTTCTACTTCTTGAGCATCAAATATTTTGATAAAAGGCATCGGGTGTGAGTAAATCAATAAACTAATACAATTATAATTTTATATATCTTAAATGACCGTATTTTCATTAATTTTATGATATAATCTTGAAGCCCATTCAAAAGACCCGGGACATGACGTAGGATGACTTCACTTTCACAGGGTATTAGTGTAAAAAAGATCTGAATTGGACCGCTTATGTAAACACAGCCATAAAGATAATGTATCTTTGGGATGGATTTGATTTGGATTTGATTTGTGTATCAAGGGTGACATAACCACTCCCTCTGTAGGGTGACTGGCCAAATGTGACATAATGCAACATGTCAATTTCCCAAAATGCTATGCTTTATAAAGGGTGGCATAACCCCTTACACCTGGCGTCACGTGTTTTGAGGAAAGCTCCCAAAGGGATGGAGAGAGGACAAAAGGGATCATGAGACATTTACATTTACATTTTAGTCATTTAGCAGACGCTCTTATCCAGAGCGACTTACAGTTAGTGAGTGCATACATTTTCATACTGGCCCCCCGTGGGAAACGAACCCACAACACAGGCGTTGCAAGCGCCATGCTCTACCAACTGAGCTACACGAGGCCAGTATGAGACAACCCCTACCATCAAATTACTTCTTCCTCAGTGCCAACATGCACGCAGTCAACATCCATATACGTACACACTGCTCTCAGATGTTATATATGTTAAATATGTTTTATTTATATATATGTTATCTATATATTAAAGTAAATAAATTGCATTCTTAATGTAAAACCTACTCATATTTCAGAGCACACAGTAATTTTTCAAAAGACACCAAGACTGCCCTAGTAGCATCTACAGACTAATCGTTGTAGTGTCCTAAAGGAGACCTGGGTAAGGCCAAAGTCTCACAGATGTGCCAACTTTATTTAAATATTTCTTAATTCCCCAAAACAACCTTTCTATGGACTTCATTTGAGGAAGATTAAAAACATCATGACTATCTTTAGGCCAAACTGGTGTGGAATTGCCCTATATGTAACTTCATTGAGCAACACAATCAATCTAGGACGATACTTTAGGATGATTTGGACATGAAGCCTTTTTGACGATTTGAGTTTTGTGCTATAAGTTGAGAAAATTGACCACATATTTGTAAAAAATTGCACCAAAAGCATTGATTAAACTGTAATATGACTGCAGAATCATTCTTAAGTAGTAGTGCTAAAGTATAGTTGAAATGCCATGTCGATTCATATAGGACTGTCAAGTGTAAAAGAAGATAACAAAAGTCATTCAATACCTCCTGAGGAGGTGGGTGTTCCACAGAGTAACACAACTCCTTGTCCTTCTCGAACTGACACCGCACTTCTTGTGTGGAGTTTAAAATGATCCAAGTCTAGAAGAGAAACGGGTCAATTTATGACGTCTTAGAATATAAATACAGCACACTGATGACACTCATTTCCCCCTATGAACCACCTGCATGTAAAGCATTATAATGCATTTATAAGGTATGGTGTGTTATTATCAATGGTGACAATGTAATAATGCAATATAATGCAGTGTCACAGGAGGCAGTATTATGGCCTGTTCTTAACTTACAGGCAAACTGTAGGCTTGCTCTTCTGCTGAGAATGGCTCCTATTGTGTTATAGGCCGTACACTGGTACCTTCCCCCATCCTGGTAGCGGTCCAGATTTCTTATGATGAGGTTGCCCCCAGACAACCGACGCCGGTGGTCCAACTCCAGATTTATGAGAGTTCCATTCAGTGACCATCTGTGAGGGCAGAAATACCATCAGCTGCTGGCAATATTCACAGCACATCTCCATCTATTGACCACAGTGGATTTATGGGATCAAATTGAAAACTAAAACTCAATAAAGGCAGCAACCGTTATTTGGATGGTACTTAAAGTTCATTGATATTTTGAGGTCAATGAAAAAAAATAACATATACAGGTAGGTACGGTTTATGGTTGTTTGTTGCTTTTGTTGTTTTGTCATTTCAAATGAAGGGACATACTGTGCATGAGTCTTTACTATGTCAATAGTTGAAGTACATATCAATATCCATAACCATTCATAACAATTTGTAAATCTTCAAGCTAAGATAAATAAGAAGAATGTCTGTTGAGATAAGTCCATGTCCCAGGCCATCTACTTTGTAGATCCAGCTATATCCTACAATCTAAAATGAATGAAAATACTAAGAACCATATCATTACCAGATTTGTGTTATCCTTTCCATTCATTTGGAGACATATTGTATACTGTAGCTGGACCTACACAACGGATGGCATGGGACTTGGACTCATCTTGACAGACTTCTTTTGGAGTTTGAAGACATCCAACAAACTTAAATGATGTGTTATGTCCTTTTAATTATATGTAAATGCATTCATAATATTTAGTGTTATTTCAGTTTTACGGTTGATATGGATATCCCATCCACTTAAGACAAACTCTCAAATACATTGTTTCCACTCTCCACAGAGGCCTATGGGTCAAAAATACACATACTATAGTCACAAACAGTAACACCTTGTTCTTTCTCGATTGGTATAATATGCTCAGTTCTTCTCTCTTTAAATAAGAATATTAGCACCCTCAAAACCCACAGCAGGTGCAAACTCACACTACCCACACAGCAATGCTTTCACACATTCCTTTCATTGCACCCTTTCTGCACTCTCATAGAAAAGAGGAGAATAATAAAAGCTGGTACAGCACACCAACAAGTCCAAGGAAAATGTCAACGTCATTCATTTCCTAAATCTCGCAAATCTCAGTTTTGGAAAATACTGACTTTATGACCAAAGTTATCCTACTTATACTTTTTATTCAATTTTGGGACTACAATGGATGTTTATGACTACTGCCGACGCCACAGGCCGTTTTTAACCAGAGAAGTAGTTTTTTTGGTTCAGCCGCCCTTTAAACATAAATATGTCATAGTATTTGAGAGGTAAAGCACCTTGAAACTCAGTCCATCAATCCCGCTACTCTATCATGGCAATTAATTGATAGGATTTGATGACCTGGGGCTCTTGACAAACAGAGGAAGGCAGAGGCTCTTATTAGATCACAGACGGTGACTCGTGGCATATATATATATATATACTTGTGTTATTATTTTTCAAAAAATATTATCTTTGCATTGTTGGGAAGGGCCTGTAAGTAAGCATTTCCCTGTTAGTCTACACCTGTCATTTACGAAGCATGTGACAAATAAAATGTGATTTGAATTATGTAGTTCAGTTTCTCTTTATCTCATATAATAAACACTGTTTACATGTTCACTGATTATATGAGTCCAAATATGCAGCACAAGACCAATGTCTTTTTGTGTTTTACCTCAGAAACCCTGTTTCCAGCTTTGGGGGTATGAGAGCATGAGTGGCAGGAGTGACAGAGAGAGAGAGAGCAAGAGAGAGTGTGAGAGAGAGAGCGAGAGAGAAGATAAAATGGAGGGAGCAGTGTATTCCATTTACACTTCAAGAGAGGAGCTGAGGAGGTGTTGAGGGCATGTGGTGCAGAGCACAGCAAGAGATGCAACGCTAAACACGCTCGTCTCGCCTTTAATCAGCAAATGGAAATACCTCATCTTAGCTGGGGGGATACCAACCACATGCGATTATGAACGTAGCGTGAGCTCAATACCACTTTTATTCTTCTCATTTACACTGGCTGTGCTGGAGTACTGTGGGCTACACAGCAAAGACAGTTGACAGTCAATGCTTGTTTGTTTTTGTTTGCGCAACTGGTTTGGAGCATCTGCGTTGTCTGCAGCTGGGTTTCACCCATTGTTTCATCCCTCCATAAAACAGCAACAAGCTATTAATGTGAAAAGCATGAGCAGTGGAGAAGCGCCACATAAACCTGACCCATTAAAGTCCCTGATCGGCCAGACAGTCAAAACACCTCATTTCACAGGTGTTAATTAGTTGCTGATTGAGAAGCAAAGATGAAAACCAGTAGACCCCGCGGCACTGGTGTAAAACGTAGTAATAGCCGTAGTCGTAGTCATATAGAAATTCAAGCCAGGTGAGTGAGTCTGAATCCTACCTGTATTGAGGAGGGGGGATTCCTTTAGCGTCACACGTAAGAGTGGCCTCCTCTTCTATAGAATCAACAGGGATAAACAAGTCACCGGGTTCCATCCTCCATCTTGGACCATGGAATGATCCACTGTCCAAACATTCTGGGGAAGACATAGTCGTCAATGTAGCAGAATGTTTAACTCATATATTCTGGTTGTGACATGATTTCCAGCTTTTTCGGATGTCACACTCGAATCGTAAATGTTTCCTACAAAAGAATCATTACACATCAAATATATTATTTTTCTACCTGCGAGACAGTCGATGATTGATAGTAGAAGAAGCTGTTTCCATGGTAACGTCATATTTGGCAGCGAAGGACGAATGAGACTTTCATTCAATAAGCTCTAAACAACACTCTTTTCTCCGGAACAGACAGTCCTGACCTGTAGGAGACAGTCATTACAGCAAAAACACCAAACTCAGCAGACATGTCACCTCATGAAAACGTCAAATATACTGTATCTATTTTCGTGCTTAGCCATCATTTGGACAGGCAGGCGAGACGGATATGGAATTGACATTGGCACCATAGAAATATTGAGTGATGGAATGTTGGAAGTGAATGTGGGAACCTTCCATTTCTCTTAACCCACGGCTTTTTCAATCTCCAGTTTCAACATTCCCATTGAGCAACAGCATTAATTAATCCTGTGTATTCTGATATAGAGACAAACAATACGAGCGAGCAAGAGAGCACTCAGAGGCATATGGGACAAGACAGACACCAATCTATTAGGAGACCAACTGTTGACCCAGCTCCACAGAGAAATATCTATCCTCTCAGGCCCAAGGAGCCTGGACCTGTGAATTGGGTGCCATCCAATCAATTAGTCTCACCGACACCAGCATGTCTTGCCACATGCTGAGGGAATCTAGAGAGCTTGATGAGAAATCCATTCCCTACAGGTACATGATCAAGAGCGAGTGGCTGGACATTGCGTGGTCTGCATTGCAATACTAAGGTTAATTGCAGTAGAGCAGTGATTCCCAAATACAAATAAACTAGACACAAATAAACTGAAGAAGAACGAAACCCACACAAATGTGATACCACACAAATGCTCTCTCTCTCTCTCTATCTCACACACAAACACACACACACACACACAGATTCAAACATGTACTCATAAGCCATGATGTACACTTCATTTAAGGTCTAATCCTCGGGCTAGTCTGCTTTAGTGGCATAGTTAAAGGGGCTAATTGTTTGTCGGCTGCTATAATGTCAGATTTGTAAGGTCTCAGGGAGTATTTCCTCCAGTCTTTCATGTTTGCTGGGTCCTTTCTCCTGCTAGAAGTCTCCTAAATTGGATTGTCCACGCCTTCTCTCATGAAGAATGCTGAATGCTTTACCTCTCCAGTAGGTCTACAGTACAGCCTTGAAAACTGTATAGGCTTCATTGTGGGCTGACGATTGTTGTGTGATAGGTGTTGTGTAAAATAAGTTGTTCGAAACCTGAGCTGCTCAATCAACGGTTTCATCTGTTTGGTCGCCATACATAAAACTCACATCACGTGACACCACATGTGCTGGTGATAAATAGGCCAAACATTGTAGCAGGATGAATGACAGATGATAAGGCGTAGTGTCACTTCCTGTATCACAGCAATTGAAACCCATAAAAGCAGCACATCTCTCTCTCTCTTCTACTCTGCATCTGCAAGTAACCAAATAACACAGCATTTCAACAGCAAGGCAACCCAAACTGAAAGAGGCCACATCTGCATTCATAACAATAATAGACTTCCCACAGACTTACTTAATGGAAGAATATGCATATTACTTGATTATTGTTTTATTTCCCCAAGCATGAAACCAGATAGACTCATTCATTCAGAGCCATATCTTGGCAGGTTAGTCAGAATCTCTCTGAATAGAGAAATGTTCAAGATACTGAACTAATAGGCACCCACTCATCGTTTGTCCCTTGAAAAATGTATCATTGAGCAGCAGCTCATTGGAAACTAAATGGTTCTATCATGGCAATGTAATGAATATTCAATTCACATGCAGCTTTGAGTGCAACCCCCATTAGGCCTATGTACAATTTTACATCTATGTTTGTTACATTTGAAATGGTAAAATTAGATGTGATGTCGATAGATGTTGATAACACCTATGGGTTCTATAGGAAGGACAAAGAGATGTAAAAGATGGGGTAGGAAATATACAAGAACTCAGCCCATTTAACTGACAAACAAGCATTAGGCTGGCTATATGTCAAACAGCTTCAGAAATGAACTGCACAAAACAACAAATGTGTATCAATGGCAAACATTGTGAGTGCTTGCAGTTTCTGCGAGTAGCCTAGGCTATATGTTCCTCAAACCTCAATCAACGTTAATCAAACCAAACACACAAACCATTCTATTTCCAATATGTATTATTATTAGTAGTAGTATTATTATTAGCATGTTATTGTTATATTGAGCTTATAATTTAGAGGAAAAACCTAATGTCAAAGCCTATGGGCATATGGCTTTGGTAGAAAGATGCCTACCAAGAAAACGAATTAGGCTACCAATCAAAGAACAATTTATTGAAAGTAAATCGGTTGTATTGTCACTATGGCCATCATAATGTATATCCAGCCATACATGCATGGCCACACATGCCAAGCTTTATAATTTCCTTACCTAGCGGCCGTTTTCTCCTTATCTTGAAATATATTCAGACCAGCAATGCACTAAATCAATCCTTTTAGCCATAATAAATAGTTGACCCGCCACGGACGCGTTTTCCACCGATTTATGTCGGAAACACAAGCTCGTTCATACAGGTGAAACCGAAACACTGGTCAGGCAGTGTAAGAAAAAAACAGGCAATGAACGAAGGCACTATATAGGCAGGCGTCTCATAGTCTACGTCGCTTTCTCCTTCCCAAAAACAACACCCACACAGTTGCTCATGAATCAAATCGGCAACCTTACGAAAGATGAGTACAAACGCTGCCCTATCTCCGAGCCACATTCATGTCGGCAAATGATGTTAAAAAGAGTCTTGTGCGGAGATCTACGTATTTCTTGTGAAGTAGCTATAGCAGACGATAGAAGCAGAAAATATGGAAATGTATGGCAGACGCACCTGCCGAAGAACTGCGCCAGTCTTCGCCAGAGATCTGAGCTGACAGAAAAACTGGGGACATCACTGCGTAAAAATGAGCAGGATATCAAAATGTATCGATAGGATTGTGAAAATTGACATGTTGATAACTGCATGGTCAGCCTGGTCTCTTAGACTAGATAACATAGTAAACGTACATTTGGAACACTCAAATTAGTATGTTAGCCTATGTTTCGTTTGATATGGTTACATAAGACAGAAGGTTACTTCAATCGGTTGGAGTGGGTGGGTGGGCGTATACCGCGAATGTCTAGCAACCCAAAGTTAGAATCTCATCATGGACAACTTTAGCATTTTAGCTAATTAGCAACTTTGCAACTACTTACTACTTTTTAGCTACTTTGCAACTACTTAGCATGTTTGCTAACCCTAACCTTAACCCTTTAACCTAACTCCTAACCATAACCTTAACCATAAAAGCCTAGCTAACGTTAGCCACATAGCTAACATTAGTCACAACAAATTGGAATTCTTAACATACGTTTGCATATTCGTAACATATTGTACGAATTGCAATTCGTAACATATGATACAAATTGTAATTCGCAAAATATCATACAAAAAGAATGATGGACATCCAGAAATTAATATATACCATACGAAACTTAACAAATCACACTAATACAGGACACCTACAGCACACAATGTCACAGGAAGGTCAAAAAGATAATCATGGCCAACAACCACCCTAGCCACTGCCTGTTCACCCCACTATCATCCAGAAGGCGAGGTCAGTACAGGTGCATCAAAGCATGGACTGAAAAACAGCTTCTATCTCAAGGCAAATCAGACTGTTAAATAGCCTTCACTAGCACATTAGAGACTGCTGCCTATATACATAGATTAGAAATCACTGGCCACTTTAATAAATGGAACACTAGTCACTTTAATAATGTTTACATATCTTGCATTACTCATCTCATATGCATATACTGTATTCTATACTATTCTACTGTATCGTAGTATATGCCGCTCTGACATTGCTCATCCATATATTTATTTATATATTCTTAATTCCATTGCTTTACTTAGATTTGTGTGTATTGGGTATATGTTGTGAAATTGTTAGATATTACTTGTTAGATATACTGCACTGTCGGAGCTAGAAACACAAGCATTTCGCTACACCCGCAATAACATCTGCTAAACACGTGTATGTGACCAATACAATTTGATTTGATTTGATTTAATTGCAGTGTCTTGGATTTACATTTACTATGTTATGTCTGCAAGTTACCAAATAACACAGCATTTCAACAGCAAGGCAACCCAAACTGAAAGAGGCCACATCTGCATTCACAAGAGTCCTGGATGGCACGGTATATATTGGATACTTGAAACAGCATTGCACAGTGTGGATCCATGGCGGTCCGAACCTGACCCAATGCTGGTGTAGACTGAATAGATGCTATGATCAATTATTGTGGGCTAATCTTAATTATGTGTAGTAACCTTTCAACTGATAAAAGTTTTAGGAAAATATTGACATTTTAATGCACTTGATAGGCTACAGTAGGCTAATTAAACATGAATAAGCGATCTATCAATTATATTTTACATGGTTTGAGTGTGTCATAATAACTCCCCTTGATCTGTAGGCTACTGCATAACAAACTCGTACCTGATCACTCTGTTATTTCCTAGGCTAAAGGTTAGACAGGTGGGCCAGCGACTGGAAGGTCGCCGGTGTAAATCCCAAATCTGATGGGGAAATCTAGTGGGGAATGAGCTGGTAACTGGAGGATTGCTAAGATGAGTAACCTAAATGCCAGTTCCTGCCGTTTTGCCCTTGAGCAATGCACCTTCTGGTGTACATTGTGTCATAGTGCAGATGGTTCTGAGTTTGTGTCCTGGGTCAGTTATATTTGTATTCTAACATTCCTTTCACACAGAGTAAAGGAATAATAATCAACACTCTACCAACGTGTTAGTGTATGCTACTATTCTGATGGCAAAGTAAGATAGGCTATTACTCTAGTTCAAGTCATATAGAGAGGACATCTCTTCCCCACTGTATAACTGTAGTTCATAATTCATCTTCAGACAAGGCCCATATATTATCAGCCAGTCTGTCTTTAACACGCACATACAACACACACACACACACACACACACACACACACACACACACACATACACACATACCCAGTCAATACCTGGGACAAACCCAGTGAATCAAAATCTCTTTTTTACTACAGTCAGTGCCTGTGTAGTCTACCGGATGCCTATTAAACACACATTGATCATCCTCTCTTCAGCCCAGGATTCTTTAACATGGCCAGGGCATCGTTAATAATGCTCCATACAGCCACCATTTGACATTTCCTTTAATTATCTCCGTAATGTATTCATGCGCTTGATCCTAGGAGCTTGTTGTGAAAAGCCGCCTCTAGGAATATTTGTATCCCGCCTCGAGGCCCCACGGATTAGCGCGAACCCTGAAGGTATTACCTCCGTCTGTATGTGTGTGTGTGTTAAGCTGTAAAAGTCATTAGGCCTTATTTCTCAACCGTTCAGAGAAGTGAATGTAAATGCTCCACCACGACTAGCTTGTCTAATACCCGGAGTTATAAAGAAAAGTGCAAATGGTTGCAAGATAACATGTTAATAGCACAATTGAGCAACCTCCATGTTTAACCCAGTTTTAGAGAATAACAGCCTCAATTCATTTGCTCCTTCTGCATGTCTATCTTTGAGCTAGCCAAGCAGCTCAACTCCTCCATGGAGTTGAGTATAGACTTGTTTTTTAAATTAACCTCCAACTCCTTCGAGTCGCTATGTATTGACTTAAAAAAGTAAAATTCTTAAACCCTTACTGTGTACCTATGTTGTTGAGTGCCTTTCTTTGCTTGATGAAATTCATACTTTTTAATATAACGTTAATCAAATACAACCACCGACTGTTTCCTTGTTGAGATTCAATTGGCACATTGGCATGCTGAGTTGCCATCTTAGGCAACAGCAATGAGGAAACAGTCAGTGGTTGTATTTGATTAACGTTATATTATGGAGAATGGATTTCAGCAAACAAAGAAAGGCCCTCAACAACAAATGGAAAACATAGGTACATGGAAAGGGTTTAAGAATGTACATTTTTTAAGTTTCGACGAGTCGGAGATTCATTAAAAAAACTCTAGTCTGCGCTCAATTCCATGGAGGAGTTGAGGTACTTGGCTATCTTCGAGCCAGACAGTAAGACTCAGCCGTTTCTACCAAATAAGTTGAATTTTAATACACAAACAACTAAATGTCCAAGTTTTAAAATTCCCTTTTAACACAAATATGTTGTGTGAAATATTCACAAGTTACCTTTATCTAGTTACTTCTCATTTCTATCTTCAATACCGTGCAAGCAATGAAGCAAAAGTAAACTGTATCAAACTGCTAATCTGTTTCCACCCTAACTTTGTATTCTAGACTACACAAGACTTTACAACGATTTGTACAAACCTTTTATGAACGTGGCTGTAAATCTAAAAATAAACGTTGCTTGGTCGTTGAGCTGTTTGCTAATTTAAGTATGCACTGAGGAAGGATGCCCTCCTGGGGTTGCTTCATTAATTCCTACAGTCTATGGTTGACTGTTGGTGTAGCCTTACTTCATTAGCCAGGATGGTTTCAACAGCCTTGCCTAAGACTAACGACCCGGCATACCTTTTATTGCCCGCTGCAGCTCCATGCTTGTGGGTCCATTAGGTCCGAGTACCTTGAATTCATTCTCTCTCTCTCTCTCTCTCTCTCTCTCTCTCTCTCTCTCTCTCTCTCTCTCTCTCTCTCTCTCTCTCTCTCTCTCTCTCTGAGGGAGTCCAGGCCACATTAAAGAAGGGAGAGATCCAGTAGGGGATAAATCCTCTTCTTGGTTCTTGTGGTCAATACAGTTTGGGTGCTTCTAGAGGACAATTAGAGACCTGCTTTGGGAGGACTGGGCTATAATCCCACAACCTCAGACAGCACTATGGCCACTATTCAATCAAAACCGCTACCTGGGTGACTGGGGTTAGTCCAAATCAAGGTACATTTGCTGCAAGAGAGTATGTTTCAATTGTTATGCACTATATATTGTTATATATAGTGTAATATATAATAATATAGTGTATTATACTTACATTTACATTTTACATTTTAGTCATTTAGCAGACGCTCTTATCCAGAGCGACTTACAGGAGCAAACTTGCTATAAGCTTTAGTAACAGCTAATGTCGCCTTATAAAAGCCTACATAAATTATTAAGTGGTTCATAGAAAGTGTTACAAACATGATTTTAACAAATACATTATAATACTAATGTTCACTCTCACAGAGGAACAGGTGGCATGCATCTCCCACCGCATCCAAGTGCAAAGCACATGTTGGCTGTTAAAAGCTTCACTGACAAAATCAAATGGAGTGATAACTGAATGGAGATTTAATCGAATGTATTCAGAACAAGAGTTAGTTTGTCAGTGTATTAGTAAGGATCATACTACAGTCAGTGTCCAAGCACCATACCAAGGATTTTCTATAGTATCCCACTGGGCACAAACTGGTTGAATCAACGTTGTTTCAACGTAATTTGTGAAGTGGAATCTACATGGAAAATATTTTGGATTTGAAAAAAGTCCTCAACATTAACTGTTGTTTTGAGGATGAAATTACAACCAAAGGATTATATCATCATGGTAACCAAATTTCAACAAGACAAACCTTGTATGAAATATGTTGAATTTGTACCTAGAAAACAACTTCAGATCTTTACTTTACCAATCAGTGCAGATAGAGCAGCATGCTATGGAGCGGGTAAGCAATTTAATCTATATAGGAAAGTCGTTAAGAGCTAATTGTATTTTGCCGTAACAGCACGGTTTAATCATAATGGAAGACAAACACACACACTGTGCTGCCAGTCACTTTGTAGGGCACGAGAGACAACTGAAATGTTGCCGGTGAGGAGAGAGTGCGAGAGGATGGAGGACGCTTGCCTTGGAGGAAGCTTGCCTTGAAGAGCTGGGCATATTGTTATGACATGCATTATCTGAATTAGGCCCACATAATTATATCTATGGAGGAGCGGCTTCTATGGAGGAACTTTGAATGTCTTTGAATTTCCGAGTTGGTTTAACGTTGGACCAGAGAAAACGTTAGATAGCTAGCTAACATGCTTGTGTGTGCAGAGCAGCACTAGAATTAAAAACACATCTTACCATTTTGTAGTTAATAAATCCAATGTGAAATGTGATAACTATGGTATCCTTAACTAGCATTGAAAAGGTTAATCCATTCTTTTAAACATCTCTCCCTAATTTCTGAATCATGCTTGTAATGTTGTCAGTAGGCTACAGTAACCTATGCTTCAGAGGGGAGGGGCAGGTAGCCTACACACACCCACTGACACAGATTTCCAGCTGGCAGGCAGACGCTGGAATACATTTTTGAGTGAGAGTGAGGGCTTTGCTTTTAAAATAACTTCTGTCCCGGAACAGTATAGATGTCAGGTAGATGTAGGTGGGTGTGGTGGTGGAATCAGGTGCAGGACGCAGAACGTTAGTCCAACAGACTTTAGTAGATGCACACAAAAACAATCACGAATAAATGCCCTGAGGCGAAAACTCCGCACGTAGGCGAAAATAACGGGCGCACAAACAGGTGCGACAAAACACTCCAAACAATATGGAGAAATAGCTCAACCGAGCAAACAGTAGAATAACAGCCTACCGGCACGACAGTAAAACAATAACACACAACACTAGACAAACACAACGAGAACTTATAGGACACTAATTACACTAAACGATAACAGGTGTAACAACAATCAGACAAAAGCAAACGAACATAGAAACATGCAACGGTGGCAGCTAGTATTCGAGACGACGAACGCCGAAGCCTGCCCGAGCAAGGAAGAGAGGCAGCCTCGGCCGAAACCGTGACAGTACCCCCCTTGACGCGCGGCTCCAGACGTGCGCCGACTCGGCCTCGGGGACGACCAGGAGGACGCGGAGCAGGGTGCGTTGGGTGCCCACGATGGAATTCCGTCAGGAGAGACGGGTCCAAAATGTCTCTCCTCGGCACCCAGCACCGTTCCTCCGGGCCGTACCCCTCCCACTCCACTAGATATTGGAGACCCCCCATCCGACGTCTCGAATCCAAGATGGACCGCACGGAGTACGCCGGTGCCCCCTCGATGTCCAATGGGGGCGGAGGAGTCTCCCTGATCTCACTTTCTTGGAGTGGGCCAGCTACCACCGGCCTGAGAAGAGACACATGGAACGAGGGGTTAATACTTTTATTCTCAACAGGTAATTTGTAACACACCTCGTTCAACCTTCTCAGGACTTTAAATGGCCCTACAAACCGCCGACCCAGTTTCCGACAGGGCAGGCGGAGGGGCAGGTTTCTGGTAGAGAGCCAGACTCGATCACCAGGTGCGTACACCGGTCCCTCACTGCGGTGGAGATCGGCGCTCGCCTTATGACGACGGAGGGCCCGCTGCAGGTGGACGTGTGCAGCGTTCCATGTCTCCTCCGAGCGCCGCACCCACTCATCCACCGCAGGAGCCTCGATCTGGCTCTGCTGCCAAGGTGCCAGAACCGGCTGGTAACCCAACACACATTGGAAAGGGGTTAGGTTAGTGGAGGAATGGCGTAGGGAATTCTGGGCCATTTCGGCCCAGGGAACGTACCTGGCCCACTCCTCCGGCCGGTCCTGGCAGTATGTTCTAAGAAACCTACCCACATCCTGGTTCACACGTTCCACCTGCCCATTACTCTCCGGGTGGTAACCCGAGGTGAGGCTCACCGAGACCCCCAACCGCTCCATAAAAGCTCTCCAGACTCTGGAGGTAAATTGGGGACCTCGATCAGACACAATATCCTCGGGTACCCCGTGAGTGCCGGAACACATGGGTGAATAGTGCTTCGGCGGTTTGCAGGGCAGTAGGAAGGCCCGGCATAGGGAGCAAACGACAGGCCTTAGAAAACCGGTCCACAACGACCAGTATAGTGGTATTCCCCTGTGAAGGAGGAAGGTCAGTGAGGAAATCCACCGAGAGGTGAGACCATGGTCGTTGTGGAACGGGCAGGGGTAGTAACTTACCCCTAGGCAGATGTCTAGGCGCCTTACACTGGGTGCACACCGAGCAGGAGGAAACATAAACCCTCACATCCCTCGCCAACGTGGGCCACCAGTACTTGGCACTAAGACAGTGCACTGTCCGGCCGATACCAGGGTGTCCAGAGGAGGGTGACGTGTGAGCCCAATAGATCAATCGATCCCGAACCTCGAGCGGAACGTACTTCCGACCCTCCGGGCATTGAGGTGGACTAGGGTCGGTGCGTAACACCCGCTCGAGTTCAGCATCGACCTCCCACACTACCGGTGCCACCAGACAAGACTCCGGCAGTATGGGAGTGGGCTCCACGGACCTCTCCTCCGTGTCATACCGCCGAGACAGTGCGTCTGCCTTACCGTTCTGTGACCCAGGGATGTACGTGATCTTAAATGTGAACCGGGTCAGAAACATATTCCACCTCGCCTGGCGAGGGTTCAGCCTCCTCGCTGCCCGGATGTA
Source organism: Coregonus clupeaformis (assembly GCF_020615455.1). Taxonomy (NCBI): domain Eukaryota; kingdom Metazoa; phylum Chordata; class Actinopteri; order Salmoniformes; family Salmonidae; genus Coregonus; species Coregonus clupeaformis. The sequence continues at coordinate 26,014,059 of NC_059215.1, forward strand.
CTCCAGGTTACGGTGGTCCGTCAAAATGAGGAAAGGGTGTTGAGCCCCCTCAAGCCAGTGCCTCCACACCTTTAGGGCCTGTACCACGGCTAACAGCTCCCTGTCCCCTACGTCATAGTTTCGCTCCGCCGGACTGAGCTTCTTGGAATAAAAAGCACAGGGGCGGAGTTTAGGTGGCGCGCCGGACCGCTTGCAAAGCACGGCTCCTACACCGGCCTCTGACGCGTCCACCTCTACCTGAAATGGCAAAGAGGGATCCGGATGCGCCAGCACCGGGGCCGAGGTAAACAGGTCCTTCAGCCTCCCAACCGCCCTGTCCGCCTCGGCTGACCACTGCAGACGCACCGGACCCCCCTTCAAAAGAGACGTTATGGGGAGCTGCCACCTGTCCAAAACCCCGGATAAACCTCCGGTAGTAATTCGCAAACCCCAAAAACTGCTGCACCTCCTTCACAGTGGTTGGCGTTTGCCAATTACGCACGGCTGACACCCGGTCTACCTCCATCTTCACCCCCTGATGCAGACAACTGATAACCCAAAAAGGAGACCGACTCCTGGAAGAACAGACACTTCTCTGCCTTGACATACAGGTCGTGCTCCAACAGCCTCCGCAACACTCGGCGCACCAGGGCCACATGCTCGACTTCGGGTAGGCGAGTACACGAGAATGTCATCTATGTACACGACCACCCCCTGCCCCTGCATGTCCCTGAAGATCTCATCCACGAATGATTGGAAAACTGAAGGAGCGTTCATCAACCCGTATGGCATGACAAGATACTCGTAATGGCCCGAGGTGGTACTAAAGGCTGTCTTCCATTCATCGCCCCCTAATGCGCACCAAGTTGTACGCGCTCCTGAGATCTAATTTAGTGAAGAAACGCGCCCGTGCAATGACTCCGTCATGGTCGCAATCAGCGGGAGTGGATAACTGTACTTCACCGTGATCTGATTGAGACCACGGTAGTCAATGCACGGGCGTAACCCTCCATCCTTTTTCTTCACAAAAAAGAAACTCGAGGACGCAGGGGAAGTGGAGGGCCGTATGTATCCTTGTCTCAGAGATTTGTCTATGTAAGTCTCCATAGCTCTCTTCTCCTCCTGAGACAGAGGATACACATGGCTCCGTGGGAGCGCAACTCCTGCCTGGAGGTCTATCGCACAATCTCCCTGCCTATGGGGAGGCAACTGCGTCGCCCTCGACTTACTGAACACAATAGCCAAATCCCCATACTCAGGGGGAACGTGCAATGCGGGCACCTGGTTTGGACTCTCCACCGAGGTAGCCCCTACGGAAACGCCTAAACATCGACCCACACACTGGGCAGACCACTCCATCAGAGCCCTCTCCTGCCACGAAATAAATGGGTTATGGGTACTCAACCAGGGCATGCCCAGCACCACCGGATACGCAGGCGAGTCGATCAGAAATAGCTGGATCATCTCCTGATGACCCCCCTGCGCACACATCCTAAGTGGCGCCGTGACCTCCCTGATCAAGCCCGCACCCAACGGACGGCTATCTAGGGCATGAACGGGGAAGGGAACGTCAACAGGGAGAAGGGGAATCCCTAAGGCTAAACAAAATTTCTTATCAACAAAATTCCCAGCCGCGCCTGAATCTACCAGCGCCTTATGCTGGGAATGAGGTGCTTCCTGTGGAAAACGCACAGGCATACAGAAGTGTGCAACAGAGAGCTCTGGGTGAGTGGGGCGCCTACTCACCTGGAAGGACTCCCCAGTGCGGGACCTGTCGTCTTCTCCCCTAGGAGGCCATCCCCAGCACCTAGCAGCGGTGTGTCCTCCCCGACCACAGTTGGTGCAGGAGATGGACCCCCTCGTCATCCGACCCCTCCTCTCTCTAGCGCCAGCGCCCCCGAGCTCCATGGGGCACGGCTCGGAGGCGCTGGAGGGTGAAATGGACGGACTCCCCTCGGGACGTCCGCGGGTAGCTAGCAGGGTATCCAGCCTGAGACATGTCGACCAACTGGTCGAACGAGAGGCTGGTGTCCCTACAGGCCAGCTCCCTACGGACGTCCTCACGTAGACTACATCGGTAGTGATCGATGAGGGCCCGCTCATTCCACCCTGCATCCGCCGCCAGAGCACGGAATTCTAAGGCGAACTCCTGGGCACTCCTCCTCCCCTGCCGGAGGCAGAACAGACGCTCCCCCGCCGCTTTCCCCTCCGGGGATGGTCAAACACCGCCCTGAAGCGGCGGGAGAACTCGTCGTAGGTGATGGTGGTAGCGTCGATTCTCCTCCACTCTGCGTTGGCCCATTCCAACGCCTTACCGGAAAGGCAGGGAGATCAGGGCGGACACGCTCTCGTGTCCCGAGGGCGCCGGGTGCACGGTGGCCAGGTAAAGCTCCACCTGGAGAAGGAATCCCTGACACCCGGCAGCGGTCCCATCGTAGGCCCTCGGGAGCGAGAGTCGAACTCCTCTGGGTTCCGGAGCGGGAATGGGCTGACTTGCCGATGGTGCGGGCAGGGAGGATGGTGGTGGAGGTGTCCCTCGGGTCTCCCAGCCTCGGATGGTGGTAATCACCTCCTGCAGTGCGGACCCCATCCGCAGGATCTGGTCATTCTGCTCGCGGACCCGGTCCTCCAGCGTCGCCTGTGCTGCTGCGGCTCCTGCTGATTCCATTCTTGGGTGTGTTATTCTGTCAGGTAGATGTAGGTGGGTGTGGTGGTGGAATCAGGCGCAGGACGCAGAACGTTAGTCCAACAGACTTTAGTAGATGCACACAAAAACAATCACGAATAAATGCCCTGAGGCGAAAACTCCGCACGTAGGCGAAAATAACGGGCGCACAAACAGGTGCGACAAAACACTCCAAACAATATGGAGAAATAGCTCAACCGAGCAAACAGTAGAATAACAGCCTACCGGCACGACAGTAAAACAATAACACACAACACTAGACAAACACAACGAGAACTTATAGGACACTAATTACACTAAACGATAACAGGTGTAACAACAATCAGACAAAAGCAAACGAACATAGAAACATGCAACGGTGGCAGCTAGTATTCCGGAGACGACGAACGCCGAAGCCTGCCCGAGCAAGGAAGAGAGGCAGCCTCGGCCGAAACCGTGACAATAGATCACTTTTGTTTCCGGTTCATGTTCTGTTCCTCAAATAATTTCATTATTTTCTGGGTTTTGGTTCTGTTCCCTCAACCGGTTCCAACCCTTGGTTTTAACCAAGCCCTGCTTAGCTATGATATTTGTCACTGACTATTACCAATTGTGCTATCGTTAGAATGATTGTTGAGAGATCTCCACTTAAAAACAAAATAGATTCACTGTTGCTATCGAAGTCATTCGGCAGGTAGCTTAGTGGGTAAGAGCGTTGTGCCAGTAACCGAAAGGTCGCTGGTTCTAATCCCCGAGCCGACTAGGTTAGAAATCTGTCGATGTGCCCTTGAGCAAGGCACTTAACCCTAATTGCTCCTGTAAGTCGCTCTGGATAAGAGCGTCTGCTAAATGACTAAAAATTAAAATAAATAATTCCAAAGGGTAGGTTTAACAGAGCAAATTAATTTTGACCATACATTATCACTCATATATCATTAATTATGCTATTTAGGCCTGAGATGGAGACGTGAATCCATCATATCAATTATTAATTTGTGGACAAACTGGAATTAAAGCCAGACTAAGTAAGTGACACAGATGGAACTATCAAGTTCAAGTTCAAGTTTATTTATTCGTCATATACACATGATATACAGTGCCTTCAGAAAGTATTCATTTGTGGCCTCCCGAGTGGCGCAGCGGTCTAAGGTGTCACTACAGACCCGGGTTTGATCCCGGGCTGTATCACAACCGGCCGTGACCTGGAGTCTCATAGGGCGGCGCCAGGGGCGGTGTGTTCAATAGGGCGATATGGGCGACGCACTGCCAAACGGGAAAAGGAAGGGATTTTTTTTCTAATCAATTATATCACGGCAACAGTAGTTATCAGTGTTGTAATCTAGACGTCTGATCTGCCACAGTGCCACTAAATGTCCAATCAGGCTAAAGTCGTGCTTCAAATGCCCCCCCTTTTGGGGGCGATTTCAGTCAGGTTGAAAATCGCCCAGAAGTCTGTCATAGACTCCCATGTAAAATCTATTTTTTTCAAATATCAGAGCTTTCAATACAATCTCTATGGGTTTCTGAGGGCTTGCACTTTACGCTTTCGTCATACGTAACGTAACCATGAACGTAACTAAGAAAAGAGCGGGTAGCCTCATCAATCAATTCACTACTACTATCAAAATGGCTAGGCTTCAGTGCAACTCGATTGTGTCTTTGAAAGAAGTTCCTTTTTGTCGGCGAACAAATGAAGATAAATTGGCAACGAAACAATTAGGACCTCCCAGACCAAATTTAATAATTCAACAGGTTTCTACTAAAGGGGGGAAGTCCTACACCCGAGGATTTTCCAAAAATTGGTACGAACGAAAAAACCTGGCTAGCAGGCTGCGATGTAGCTAATGCAGTCTTCTGCTACCCCCCTGCTTACTCTTTCACCCTGAAGGCGGCACGGCAGACAGCACCGCTTGGACAGCGACTGGTGTGTAACGGACATGCACCATCTTTCAGGAAAGATTAAGAAACATGAGCTGTCAAAGACCCACATGGATAGCTGTTTGAGATTGTCTGCTTTGGGGAGAGTGAACATTCCCACTCAACTGGATGAGGGATACAGGCTAGCTGTCCGCCGCCACAACGATGAGGTTAGTGTTGATAATCACAAGTTTACTGGAGAACTGAAACTGACAAGGCTGACAAGATAGGACCCTTTTGTCCATTGTTATTGGATAGGAACAGAACTTATAACCAGCTCCTGACCTAAATAGATCTTAGCACAACATTTTACTCAACATATCATATTCCATATTCACTATAACAAATATATTTACTACGACATTAGCAAGAACCGCCACATCCTCAGCCGGCTAATCCAGTGTGTGAAGTTTTGCGGAGTGTTTGAGTTAGCTTTGCGAGGCAAAGATGAAACTGAGGGCTCCACCAACCCTGGTAAGCCAACACTTTTGAGATCAGTCAATAAATGCTTCTGGTATTGACTTATATGCTGCCCCTGTCTTCATGTTGTTGCTGGACATATCTTTTTTAAAATGTGTGTAGGTCACCTAAATCATCAGAAAAATTGCCCCCCCTGAGAATTTTTTCAGGAGCCGCCACTGGGCGGCGCATAGTTGGCCAAGCATCGTCCGGGTTAGGGGAGGGTTTGGCTGGGGAGGCTGTACTTGGCTCATCGCGCTCTAGCGACTCCTTGTGGCGGGCTGGGCGCCTGCAGGCTGTCCGTGGTCATCAGTTGAATAGTGTTTCCTCTGACACATTGGTACGGCTGGCTTCCAGGTTAAGCAGGGGATGTTAAGAAGCGAGGTTCGCCTCCCGAGCCCGTTGGGGAGTTGCAGCGATGAGACAAGATCAAAATAAAAACATATTTCAAAAAAGTATTAATTCCCCTTCACTTATTTCACATTTTGTTGTGTTAAAGCCTGAATTCAAAATGGTTGAAAAAATATATTCTCGCCCATCTACACACAATGCCCCATAATGACAAAGTGAAAACATGTTTTTAAAAATGATTGCACATTTATTGAAAATTAAATACAGAAATATCTCATTTACATACACTACCAGTCAAAAGTTTGGACACACCTACTCATTCAAGAGTTTTTCTTTATTTTTACTATTTTCTACATTGTAGAATAATAGTGAAGACATCAAAACTATGAAATAACACATATGGAATCATATAGTAACCAAAAAAGTGTTAAACAAATCAAAATACATTTTATATTTGAGAATCTTCAAATAGCCACCCTTTGCCTTGATGACAGCTTTGCACACACTACACATATGATTCCATATGTGTTATTTCATAGTTTTGATATCTTTACTATTATTCTATAATGTAGAAAAACCCTTGAATGAGTAGGTATGTCCAAATTTTTGACTGGTACTGTAATTATTCACACCCCTTCGCTATGACACTCCAAATTGAGCTTAGGTGCATCCAATTTCCTTGATCATCTTTCAGATGACTCTACAAATTGATTGTAGTCCACCTGTGGCCAAGTCAATTGATTGGACATGATTTTGAAAGAAACACACCTGTCTATATACACTGAGTTTACAAAACATTAAGAACACCTTCTTGATACACATGGGAAACTGTTGAATGTGAAGAAACCCAGCAGCGTTGCAGTTCTTGACACAAACCGGTGATGAGCCTGGCACTTACTACCATACCCTGTTCAAAGGCACTTAAATATTTTGTCTTGCCCATTCACCCTCTGAATGGCACACATACACAATCCATGTCTCAATTGTCTCAAGGCTTAAAAATCATTCTTTAACCTGTCTCCTCCCCTTCAGCTAAACTGATTGAAGTGGATTTAACAAGTGATCAATCAATAAGGTATCATAGCTTTCACCAGGATTCACCTGTTCAGTCTAAGTCATGGAAAAAGCAGGTGCTCTTAATGTTTTGTACACTCAGTGTAAGGTCCCACAGTTGACAGTGCATGTCAGAACAGAAACTATACCATGAAGTTCAAGGAACTGTCCTTAGATCTCCACCATTGGGAAATGGAAGAAATACGGAACTACCCAGACTCTGCATAGAGCTGGCCGTCCGACCAAACTGAGCAACCGGGCAAGAAGGACCTTGGTCAGGGAGGTGACCAAGAACCCAATAACCACTCTGACAGAACTGCAGAGTTCCTTGGCTGAGATGGGAGAACGTGCCAGAAAGACAACAGTCTCTACAGCACTTCACCAATCTGGGCTTTATGGGAGAGTGGCCAGACAGAAGCCACTCCTGAGTAAAAGGCACATGACAGCCCACCTGTAGTTTGCAAAAAGGCATGTGAAAGACTCTGAGAGCATAAGGCAAAATATTCTGTGGTCTGATGAGAACAAATTTGAACTCTTTGGCCTGAATGCAAAGCGCTGTGTCTGGAGAAAACCAGGCCCTCATCACCTGTCTAACACCATCCCTACCGTGAAGCATGGTGGTGGCAGCATCATGCTATGGGAATGCTTTTCAGCGGCAGGGACTGGGAGATTGGTAAGGATAGAGGGAACAATGAATTGAGCCAAATACAGGCAAATCCTTGATGAGAACCTGCTTCAGAGTGCAAATTACCTTAGACTGGGGCGAATATTTATGTTCCAACAGGACAATGACCCCAAGCATACATCCAAAACAACGCTGGAATGGTTTTAGAACAAGAATGTGAAAGTCCTTGAGTGGCCCAGCCAAAGCCCAGACTTGAATCCCATTAAAGATCCATGGAAATAATTGAAGATTGCTGTTCACCACCACTCCCCATCTAATTTAACAGAGCTTGAGAAAATCTGCAAGGAAGAATGGGATAAAATTTCAAAATCCAGATGTGCAAAGCTGATACAGACATACCCAAGATGACTCAAAGCTGTAAACGCCACCAAAGGTGCTTTTACAAGGTATAGACTCAGGGGTGTGAATAATTATGTAAATGAGACATTTCTGTATTTAATTTTCAATACATTTGCAAAAATCTCTAAAAACATGTTTTCACTGTCATTATTGGTTATTGTGTGTAGATGGGTGAGATGTTTTGGGGATTTAATCCATTTTGAATTCAGGCTGTAACACAACAAAATGTGGAATAAGTCAAGGGGTATGAATAACTTCTGAAGGCACTGTACATGGAGTAAACAGTGCAATGAATTGCTTACTTGCAGGTTAACCTCTCGACAGCGCAACAACAATAAAGAAAGTATAGAAAGGGTAATCAAAAAAAATATGATAAAATAAAAACTCAATGAGATAAAATAAAATAGTAATTCTGCAAGAATATAATACAGAATATAATACAAGAAGCTCTCAACGAATTAAGACAGATATTTACAACATGTGCCGGGGAATTGTGCAATAGATTGTGCAATAATAGTAGGCATTGTGCAGTATAATAAATAGGAGTTCATTAGCAGCAGTCATAAGCGTGTGTGTGTGTGTGTGTGTGTGTGTGTGTGTGTGTGTGTGTGTGTGTGTGTGTGTGTGTGTGTGTTTGAGCCTATGTGTAGGTGTGTGTGGGTGAATGCATGTGTGGTAAGGTGCAGAGAGTTAGGGTTTAAGAGTGGCTTGTGGGTAGAAACTGTTCCTGAGCCTGGTGGATCGAGACCCGATGCTCCGATACTGGGTTGTGAGGGTTCCTTGATGATGTTGCGGGCCTACCTCAGGCATCATTTGGAGTATACTGTATGTCCAGTATGGGTGGGAGTACGGTCCCTGTGATGTACTGGGCCGTCTTCATTTTATACAGTAATTTTTGCTCATCTTTATCAAGAGTATCAATAATTTCAGACCCCAATGTATCATCAATGGTACTATTTAGGCCTACATAGCATTTGAAAAGTCATCAACAGCTATTGATTCAATTCAACCCAGAATTTAACTAATGCTGAACTAATGGCACATTTATTCAACTGCCTGAGGTAGTAGAGGCGCTGTTGTGCCTTCTTGACCTGGGTGGTGGTGTTGTTTCCATGTCAGGTTCTCAGTGATGTGGACACAGAGGAACCTGAAGCTACTGACTCTCTCCACTGCAGTTACGTCGATGGAACTATCCAAGCAGAAGAGAAATGTCCTTCAAATGTTGATATTTGGATGAGTTGACAACCAAACACAATTCAAAATCACTTTTGAAATACAATAGCCTATTAACTTGCCGACAAGTTAACAAATTATATGTTGGATTCCCGTCTCCAACTCAACTAAAAATAAAAGTTAAAGAATGTGATTAAGCCAGTGGCTCAGATGGAACTATCCAAGCAGTAGATCCATCTCCTTTAAATGTTTATATTTGGTTGTGTTGTCAACCAAACACAATTCAATATTTCTTTGTAATACAGTAAAAAGCTTAGTTAAGGCTATCTTATAAACTAATGTAACATTCAACCTTAAAATGAGAAACACATCCATGGCCACATTTTGAGGTTACTGTAACTATAAATATCTTCTTATGTTGCTTGGATTACAGTCATCAATTAACATAAATCAACATTTATGTCCAATCCATTACCATTTACTGTCAATAGTTACAGTGAAATATCTGTTATGTAGCAGATATGAAATAATCAATGTGTTTCCACCATGGGTGTTTTCTGGCACTAAAAGGTAGCCTTGATAAAAATCAAACAGTGCAAGCTGCACCTGTGTACTTAAATTATGCACGGAGATATCGGACTTCTAAAAAGGGGAATAAGTGCAGGGGAGAACAACCCTGACACTTTCAGGCCAACAAATCAAATTGTATTTGTCACATACACATGTTTAGCAGATGTTATAGTGGGTGTAGCGAAATGCTTGTCAACATGGTGTTGTCCTACACAAAGATACATGATGAAATTAAGAATTTCATGATTTTCAGTTGAGATATCTGGGTCATTCCATGAAAAGAGTACCTTTTGATATTTTAAGTCAAAATTGTGTACCAATATTGCATTTTAAAAGCCTGTGATGTGCCCTTTAATATAGACCTCATGTCAAATGTAATAAATCATATTTTCTACAAAATTCATCATTTTGACATTTCCCTCTGTGCACCCTCTGTGACTTCTTGGAAGATTTTAACCCATTGAACCCCAACATTTCTCCATGTTTTCACCATAATTGAAAAGCCCTAGTTATGCCCTAGTTATTTTGTTGATTTGACAAAGTCATTTCTAGAGATTATTACTTATTTACTTATTAGTGATTAATTTCTGTCAGTCCCTAATTTTAAGGTCAACCCTGTTACGTGAACTGAATTAACGTGTTAATATGGTTAAACTATTCCTCTTTTTTTTGAATAAGCATTGAACATCTAATGGTGAAATCATAGTGTAAAAGCAGGTGAGCTAGTTCTATTCATTTTGGCCATTTTCTAGTGTTTTGTGGTGGAAAACGGTGCGGGTCGTGCATAACACTTCATAGATAGACAGGCTAGAATGTTTTATCAATGTAAAACATTTTTTTAAGCTTGCATTAATTTGCCCCTCCCTTTTGCACACAACAAGCTTCCATTTCCACTGTCACAAGGGGATTTTTGGCTGATTTAAGATGTAATCGTCAACCCTGTTACGGTCAACCCTGTTACTTTATTTGGCACTTAATAAGCACTTACTATAGTCATTTTTTAAATGTATTATTAAATTAAACGTGCTCTTTATGACAGAATGTTAAAATTGGGTGAAATAACACATTTTGTTTGCAAAGTTATACTTCCCAAAAGGTACTCAATTGGTGGAATGACCCAATCTTCAACTTAACAATAGCATCATTGTACCAATGATATAGCAGGTATAATATTTTTCATCAGCTATGTTGTATCGACTGGAGTATACATTGTATAGACACTGCTACTGTACCAAAGTACTGATAAATCCCTAAGTCATAATTATCCCATACGGATATTCTATATAAACCCGTTCTATCTAAAATGGGGAGATACAGAAAATGTATTTTGCTGCAGTGTTGCTCATTGGAAATACCATAGGGACATGGTGGTGCTTACATCGGGATCAACAATGCTTTGGAAGTTATTTGACTGCATTTACTTACAGAGAAGCCCCATCTACTGGTCTTTTGTTACAGCACAGAACAGAACATTGCCACAGTGTGTTGTGTTCAATTTGACAGATTCCCCATTCAAGCAAGCATGGACAGATCTACAGTATATTCCTTAGACATAGAGAACCATGCAAGGTTATATGCGGGTGTTGGAAATTTCAGGGCTCTTATACTGTGTTTGAATATTTCATCCTCTTCTTTGACACTGGTCTGGGAAATAGAACAGTGTCCTCTGGTGGACTGTAGTGAAAGTACTGTGGAAGACGTAGGAGGACCATAGTTCCTCCTATTCCCTGCCAGACCATTTGAATTGGTCCTATGTGGCTTGTGGATTCAATTACCACAAGGATCATAAATACAAAAACTATTCTGCAAGCTCACTTTGGATAAAGGCAGCTAAGTTGCATTTCATTCCCTTGCAGCCAAACTGTCATTATAGTTTATTTATAGCTCTGCCTATGACCCCGTATTAGTTATTTTGGAAGGCACTATCCATGCTATCTACAAAAACAGACAAATCCTTAGCATGTCAGTTAATGGCCTGGCCAACATTACCTGGGAAAGGCCAGATGAACAGTTTACTGTTAACATAGTGTAGTTCTAACTGGCTGAGCGCCAAAAAGGATGTACAGTGGGGAGAACAAGTATTTGATACACTGCCGATTTAGCAGGTTTTCCTACTTACAAAGCATGTAGAGGTCTGTAATTTTTATCATAGGTACACTTCAACTGTGAGAGACGGAATCTCAAACAAAAATCCAGAAAATCACATTGTATGATTTTTAAGTAATTCATTTTCATTTTAATAATAATTGTATTGCATGACATAAGTATTTGATCACCTACCAACCAGTAAGAATTCCGGCTCTCACAGACCTGTTAGTTTTTCTTTAAGAAGCCCTCCTGTTCTCCACTCATTACCTGTATTAACTGCACCTGTTTGAACTCATTACCTGTATAAAAGACACCTGTCCACACACTCAATCAAACAGACTCCAACCTCTCCACAATGGCCAAGACCAGAGAGCTGTGTAAGGTCATCAGGGATAAAATTGTAGAGGCTGCACAAGGCTGGGATGGGCTACAGGACAATAGGCAAGCAGCTTGGTGAGAAGGCAACAACTGTTGGCATAATTATTAGAAAATGGAGTTCAAGATGACGGTCAATCACCCTCGGTCTGGGGCTCCATGCAAGATCTCACCTCGTGGGGCATCAATGATCATGAGGAAGGTGAGGGATCAGCCCATAACTACACGGCAGGACCTGGTCAATGACCTGAAGAGAGCTGGGACCACAGTCTCAAAGAAAACCAAAATCCTGCAGCGCACGCAAGGTCCCCCTGCTCAAGCCAGCGAATGTCCAGGCCCGTCTGAAGTTTGCCAATGACCGTCTGGATGATCCAGAGGAGGAATGGGAGAAGGTAATGTGGTCTGATGAGACAAAAATAGAGCTTTTTGGTCTAAACTCCACTCGCCGTGTTTGGAGGAAGAAGAAGGATGAGTACAACCCCAAGAACACCATCCCAACCGTGAAGCATGGAGATGGAAACATCATTCTTTGGGGATGCTTTTCTGCAAAGGGGACAGGACAACTGCACCGTATTGAGGGGAGGATGGATGGGGCCATGTATCGCGAGATCTTGGCCAACAACTTCCTTCCCTCAGTAAGAGCATTGAAGATGGGTCGTGGCTGGTTCTTCCAGCATGACAACGACCCAAAACACACAGCCATGGCAACTAAGGAGTGGCTCCGTAAGAAGCATCTCAAGGTCCTGGAGTGGCCTAGCCAGTCTCCAGAACTGAACCCAATAGAAAATCTTTGGAGGAAGGTGAAAGTCTGTATTGCCCAGCGACAGCCCCGAAATCTGAAGGATCTGGAGAAGGTCTGTATGGAGGAGTGGGCCAAAATCCATCCTGCAGTGTGTGCAAACCTGGACAAGACCTACAGGAAACGTATGATCTCTGTAATTGCAAACAAAGGTTTCTGTACCAAACCAAAGTTCTGCTTTTCTGATGTATCAAATACTTATGTCATGCAATAAAATGAAAATGAATTATTTAAAAATCATACAATGTGATTTTCTGGATTTTTGTTTTAGATTCCGTCTCTCACAGTTGAAGTGTACCTATGATAAACAATTACAGACCTCTACATGTTTTGTAAGTAGGAAAACCTGCAAAATCGAAAGTGTATCAAATACTTGTTCTCCCCACTGTAAGTTACATTTTCAACAACTGTACAGGATCTTTACTGCATCTAAAACAGCCCAAGTGGTTTTAAACCCCACATGTTTTCTAAAAGATTAGCTTTCAGCTAATATCATTTTCAAATAGAATGGAAAAACAACAACATTTCAAAGCATTTCAAATTGACTGAAAATGTCGCTTGCGTCTTTTTGGCACCAACAAAATCAAGTCCTTTACTGTAACCCTATGTCTAATTTGCATCACTTTTGCCCTTTTGGCACACTGGGTCTACATGTTTTTACACTATATTTCTATAAAAGAAAGGATTTCAGAATGGTATTTTTTTCTGTGGATAGAGCTCACCAAGAGCTTTCTAGAGCCAGTGATTATGACCAAAGCCTTATATTTTCTCAATAAAATGCTCTGGGCCCATATTCATAAAGTGTCCTAGAGTAAGAGTGCTGATCTAGGATCAGCTTTGCCTTTTAGATTATCATAAATGGACCGGGGGACCAGCACTCCTAATTTGAGACACTTAAGGAATACCATACCTGATGATGACAATGGGTTATAGAGTTGAATGGTGTATAGCTGTCCATGGACCACTGGGCTGTCCATGGACCACTGATATCACTAGAGGGCAGAGTTGTACTACAGGAAAATCAGTTGTCTGGTTGGTAATAATAATAATAATAATAATAAAATGCCATTTAGCAGACGCTTTTATACAAAGCGACTTACAGTCATGCGTGCATACATTTTTTTGTGTATGGGTGGTCCCGGGGATCGAACCCACTACCTTGGCGTTACAAGCGCCGTGCTCTACCAGCTGAGCTACAGAGGACCACATAGACTCACATAGACCACATAATCTCACATAGACAGACACCCTATTTTCCCATTTGCTCTGCATCCTGGCAAGCGAGGCTATCAAGTTGGTCATAACCTTGTTTAATCATCATGACAACACAACGTTCTATGCTATATGCACTTTTCATTTGAACATGATCTGAGTTCTTTGCTTTACCTCAAGGATGAGAGGTCAGCTTTAAACCAGAAGAGCTGTACTTGTGACGGTACAACATCTTAAGAACGTAAAATTGCTTTTTCTGAGATAATTTTTTATCCCCGCGCTGCTGACGCCTATTTTGGTCCGCTCATACAGGAGTAATAAAGGCCCAGTACACTACTTTTGTTTTGTTTTAAAATTCTGATTTATCAGGGGGTGCTGCAGCACCCTCAGCACCCATACTTCCTGTGGCTATGTGTAAAAGCTCTCTTTTCAGAGGTTACATTTTGATGATTTCATGGGTTGATTTTAATTCTGTACTGGTGGTAAAAGCTGTTTAATTGAATGTGACTAACACTACATTAAGTTGGATAGTAAGTCTCTCTCATCAGTCATATTATGCATTTCACATAGGAGGGCTATAACGTCGCTATAACTTAGGGAAAGAGAGCTGTGACATCCGTGTAACATTTACAATCTCTTTCCATCCTCTGTGCTCTGAGTGAGCTTAATCCTGTGAATTAAACAAAGTTATCTGCCATTGACACAATTCATGAACTAAACTGTATTCTATGGACTGGAAATGTGGGAGCCTATAAAACTAGTCTGCCGTCCATTGACTTATTCTCTGCGATTCAAAGTCAAATAATTTGTCATAGAACGTGTGCCACCTCAATCATCTGGTATGAAGGGTGTCCTTTGTCAAATGCCATCCTCCAATTATTCTCTGTGAATTGGAGTTACTGCAGTATTTGTTGAGGTTAGATGAAGAAAATAAATGTCCAGCCAATATGTGAAATGTCTTTAGATATGTGGAGAGGGCAATAGCATGCATGACTGAACAATGATTGCCCTCTATAATCACCAATAACAAATGTAATTGGAATGTATAATGAAGGTTAGATCTATCTTACTGAATATGCAGTATGCCATGTGTGACCAACCAGGGTTTGGACCGGGTCTCCAGCAAACCACAAGACTGTATTAGCATGCTGAGCTAAAGCCTAGGCACTAGCTTGGGAAGCAAGCAAAATGTTTCACGTCTCAGGCAAGGACAAGGTTACTCATCACACTAGAAGGGTTCCGAACCACACCGTAAAAAGTAAACAGCGCTGTTGTTCATCTGAAGAGATTTTTCTGATTGGTATGATAAAAAAAATCGGTTTTGGTTCATTTAACCTATTCTATTAAATTTGGCAGAAATCAAATAACGAATTTGACAGATCAATGTGATTTTTGGAATTGAATGAAAGCTTCTAAATTGCTTTCAAAACCCCATGCGCATGCACATTGCATAGCGGTGGGGGCAATGTATCAGAAGAGTTGGAGGCATGGCTTATTGGGGATGTGGCTTTCATTTTGTTATTTTGGCCACCTGTGAGAGTGAATCATTCCAGTTAATGTGTTCTGTTGCATTTGTTTTTCCAAGGAAAAATGTGTACACTGCCAGCACTGAATCGGTAGTGATACTTGCATAAGCGCAAGTGCTACTAATGAGCCTGGTGAGGTTTCCATTGTTAAGACAGTCACCATTTGGATATAATGTTGTGGCCAATACATTTTGTATAAGTCTTTTGTTAATGAACCAACTTAATGTTTTTATTTACAGAGTACTGATTTAATTGCTTGTAACCTTATTGAAGAAATTTGGATGTGTAATTCCAAAGTGAAAAATCTACCTGGAACAAGATGAAAAAATGGGTTGTATATACATGACATCTTCGTTTATATTTACCATTATGTTATTTAATGACGTGGGTACCAAAGGTGGCCTCACCTGTGAATATTCTGTATATCAATCTGTCTAATCAAAAGCTGAACGCAATTACCATAGTTTTTCTCGACAGTTTGCATGACAAGGAGTTGTATGCATTTGTTTCCGAGGTAGAAGTTATGCAAACGTTTGGGTCATTCTCTTGACAACCGGCAAAGTGATTTATAGGCAAAGTGATTTATAGGCTAAGTGATTTATAGGCAAAGTGATTTATAGGCTAAGCATCGCGGACTGCTCTGGAGGAGCGCAAGCTCGCCATCATTCAAAGTTGATTGAAGCACCAGATGCAAATCATCATTACATTGGATTTACTTTATTTTACTGTAAAGCCAAGTATTATTTAACATACATGGTCCATATTGAAGTGTCAGTGTAATAATTTTTAAATCTAGATTATACGTAAGGCGGCCGTCATACTGCATATGAACTTGCGCACAGACTGAAACTGTTGTATGCGAGTTTCACATTCACAAAACTATTTGGATGTTGCATTAATTTTGTTTTATTTCTGAACATGGTTTAGCATGAATATGCTCGAACAACATCTATAGTGCTTTTGATCGTGCATTATAACGAAACGTGTACGTTTGTCATGGAAAATTCACAGTTCCATTTGCCCATGCCTGTCCTCACGAGTGACTGTATTCAAAGTATGAAGCCATCTAGTTTTACAGACATTTTCGGTTTACTTTTATGTTTTTTTTCTGGGCAGGTTTATACATGTAATGTGTTACATAAATCTGCTTTAACCTTGACTGATAGATTATTGCGTAAATTCTCCCCTAAAGGCTTCTTCTACTCTTTCTCTTTTGTCCCTCTTCATAGGACTAGGTGTTTACAAGTTTTTTTGGAATTTAGGCCTAGCCTACTGATAACGCTACTGCTGCATACCTGCAGCCCACTAACATTACAACTATGTGGCAACACTTTTACACTTTGGCCACATGAAAACCTTTACTCTGTGCTCTCAGTTTGTACCAGTGTGTCATTTAAGATTAGGGAGGACGATTTCTATTACAGTATTTTGGATGACTGTCATTCATATTCCATTCATCCAGCTCAATGTAACATCAATAGGTTTAGGCTACTACATGATACTCAAATTTTCCCTATAAATGAGGTTGCTACAACCTAGCCTACGAATTAAAGTTTATAACGTAGGTGCACAGGTCGAGAGACAAATGGGAGTAATCAAGGTGACAGACAGTGACACATTAAATACCGCCTTGCACACTCTTGCCTGCATCTAGCTGGTCTAGGGTGTAATCATTAATCCAAACAGTTGCAAACAAGAGTTTCTATTGGACAAATTCAGGTAGGTTTATCCCCGTTTCATATTGTTCGCTTACACACCTGATCACCGGCACACACAGTTCACTTTCATAGCAGCCTCATACAAACAGCGTTATCACTTTGCTCATTGTATAATTCCTTCTCGCATCTACACGCTCTCCTCCACTCACCTTTTACCTTCACTTGTGGACTTCAGTGCACAACACAGCAGCTGTCTGTGACAAGGCGAAAAAACCTTTCCAAGCAAAACCTTTTTTACCACATAACCACTAACTGATACACACAGCCTATATCATTGTCAATGTCATCATATTAGCTAACGTCATAGTCAACATAGGTACTAGAACTAACATGTTAGTAAACCCGCTACAATCACGCAGTACAGTGTACAGCAAGCAGTTTAGCAGTTACACCGGCGGGCCCCAGTGGCAATACATTTATAAAACCAAAAGCTTACCTTTACTTGGAAGAGTTCCAGTGTTGGATAGCAATAGCCAGTTAGGTAACATAAATAGCATTCCTCTCTGTTTGAGCCGGGTGCTTGAGTAGGATAAATTAGCTAGCTGCATTAGCTAGCTAAGTAAGTGAAATTGAAAGTAAAAAAAAAAAAGTTATATATATATGTATATAGCGCTCTCTCTCTCCGCTACTTTTCCTTAATTTAAGAAATTAATTTGTTCAAAACTGTTCAACTATTTTCATTCTCTCTCTTTGTCAACTACTCACCACATTTTATTTAGGTTGGAGGACATCCTCCGGAAGTTGTCATAATTACTGTGTAAGTCTATGGAAGGGGGTGAGAACCATGAGCCTCCCAGGTTTTTGTATTGAAGTCAATGTACCCAGAGGAGGATGGAAAATAGCTGTCCTCCGGCTACACCGTGGTGCTACCCCAGAGAGTGCTGTTGAGGCTACTGTAGACCTTCATTGCAAAACAGTGTGTTTTAACTCAGTTATTTGGTGACGTGAATATATTTAGTATAGTTTTATCTAAAAAGGATAACGTTTTTAATGTTTCACTATTTTTATTTGTATGAAATTCACTGAGTAGGATAGTCCTCCCCTTCCTCCTCTGAGGAACCTCTACTGGTCTGTACCAACACCAACCCAAAAGTGTTCAAGCTGTGAGTGTTCTCTCTCTATCTCCTTCAACTGAAGGAGAATAAGAGGAGGTTTCCCAGGGCATTGGCCACGGTCGGTCCTCTGAAGCTTGGCTATTCAGTCCACTGCAGCTTTGTACAGGGAAGTGGGTCGAGCCTCTTTCATTGTGAACCAACTTGACTGCCATGGGGTAATTGGGGAGTCCAGGGATACTCAAACTCCCCGCTGTGCTGTGATGTTGGAGCCAGCGTTCAATGAATACATTTACAGCACACCAAACTGCTACATAGGAATTCTTTTTCATTCAGTCATGTCCTGCAAACTTCTATCATAGTTTAGTTCACACTTAGGCATGCTCTCTCAGTTCCTTTCCTTGTCATTCATTCAAAGCAAACACAGAAAGCTGCACACACACACACTGTTACAGGCTTTGGTTTTTCTCTTGATTTCATTTTTGCTGTTGGTTCTCTTTGGGTGTGGCGTACTGATTGGAATCATCCTCGTTGGTCAGGATGTGTCGCACCTATGCTAGCACAGCTGATATTTAGGGGCTGCTGGCCCATTGCTTCAGTTGGAAAAAGAGATGTTGGAAGAGCTACACCTCTGTTTAGATCTTCTGCTTTAGGTTGTTTAACAGAGCCTTTACCTTTGTGTTTTCCCCTGTTTGTGTTTGCTCCACTTTTGGTTTCACTACCTATCCTAAGTTGGTGTGGGTTTTTTATTTTAGTTGGTCTGATATCAGGCAAATCCAGTTGGTGTCCATGATGGGCATCTTTTAAGACCCAACTGAAGTTACTTGGTCAGCACTCAGTAGGCCCTCCATGGATGCCTTTCAGAACCCATTTTAAGATCCCACCTGTTTCATTTCGGTTGTCAGTGGCTCATTTGTTAGTTACCTTTTTCTGTGGAGCAAAGTTTTTTGGTTTCTTATTGGGGAATGTAACAAAATGGGGGCTCGTCTGGGATCTTGTGTCCCAGGTTTGTTGTAGTCGCTAAAATCACTCTGGAGCAGTGGAAAGTTGCATAAACACAAATAAAATGAAATCCTGGGGTATGCCTACTACCATGCTCCACACTCATGCTCCAAGTGCATTCTCCGAGGACGTTCTCTTGAGTACGTTCTTGTGAGGATGAGAGTGTGGAGAACACATAAAACATTACATTTGAGAAGCACTCGAACTCCCCCTACTGTATTACCTCACGCTGCACCTCCCCATTCACTGAACCTTCTTCCAGCCAGGACAATTGTACCAATAGAGACGAAACAAGATATACACAAAGCAAACTTTTTACTTCATAATTATCAGCTAGCTATATGTGAATTGTAATAATCTAGCTAGCCAGCTCGTTATACAGGCAAAAATGACCTAAAACTAATGGTATGCAAGGTAGATGTAAAATTTTCGTGGGTAGCTAGCTACCCATTCTTCATGGCTAGCTAGCCAGTTAGCCCTATTGACTTACAATGGACTTACCCATTCACTGAACGTTCTTCCAGCCAGGACAATGGCAATAGAGATGAAATAAGATATACACAAAGCAAATGTTTCACTTCATAACTATCAGCTAGCTATATGTGAATCGTAATAATCTAGCTAACCAGATAGTTCAACAGGCAAAAATGACCTAAAACTGATGTTATGCAAGGTAGATGTCAATTATTCATGGGTAGCTAGCTAGCAACAATTTTTCGTGGCTATCTGGCTAGCTAACAGTAGTAGCTAGCCAGTTAGCCCTATTGACTTACTATGGGCTTGCGATCTACGCACACTACAGTGGGTATTTTAAGCAGGTAAACATGCCAAAATTAACACAGCATGTATTTATTAACGTATCAAGATAAAATATTGTAGTCAGGCAACATGAGATGTGAATGGGTAACATTTAATTCAAAAGTCGGCTGCCATTGATTTCAAGAAATGTTGCATACTTTTTTAAATGGTTGCATCATATTTCTGCGCATACTTTCCATTGAAGCGTGCATCGATGCATGCTTCAAAATATGTACAAATGGAGTACGCATTCGAGAAGTGCCCTCCGTGCTCCATTTTGCATACTTTAATTTGGACTCATACTCTGACCCTCCATGCTCCAATTTGCGTGCTCGGAGCATGGTAGTATGCATTTTGAGAAACACCGATGGACTTCAAAGTGAAAGCATTTGAAGAAAAGCCCACTTGGGAAGTACTAGACCGATGTACCAAGGTGTACCAAGGGGGATCTTACTCTCGAGAAAGCTGCAGTCCTTGCATATGAGTTTGTGTTGACACATAAAACTACCTTCACAAACAAAGCACCCAGTAGTTATCCCTACAATCTAGAGAAGATCAGATTTTTTCCCCATTGCCCATAAAAAGGATTGGCAGAAAGGGGGATACGAAGAACTAGTTGTTTGTCATTACTGCTGTGAGAAAGGACACATTAGTCGTGTCCAAATACCCATACTAGCGTACTACATACTTAAACTGCATACCATTTACTCATCGTTGTATACTATTTAGCACGTACTGTTTAGTAAAAAGAATGCAGCATGCCATGGCTGCAACGCACTAGCGGCTCCTGATTGGCTGAGTAGGTGAGGCGGGACTGAGTGCGGGTGGATTTTTCCATATTCAACAGACATGCATCGCATTAACCATTTCCAATTTGATAAATGTTTCTCTAAACTCTGAATAGGAATGGAGTTATAGACCTACTCAGGCTGGTTATAGGCAGACTACACATTCAACCTATACCGTAGTAGACCATACACAGTAGCCTATTTAAAAAGGACTGAGACAGAAACAGAACATTTTGTTCCATTTCAACATATTTATTAGTGAAACCAAAGTGCTGTAACATATATACATTAAATCAAATAGCCTACTACACACACTAAAACTTTTCAAATGTTCAAATCAAAAGGCTATTGCACAGAAAAAGTTGGACAGTTTGGTGCATTGCAAATTCAGAACCGCTGGACAGCAATATAATAAACTAAAGCACTGATAATTGAGAATGAGATCAGAATGACTGCTAAGGCTTGATCCATAAAGTAAATCATTAAATAGGTAGCCTAGCCTACAAAACTGAAATAATCCATTCAAATCAAAAGGTCTGATTAACATGACATCAATAACGCAGGCACATCCAGAGTTCCCGGTGCCGACACATTCAGAAATCAAAAGTGGTATAGTATTTAATGTAAAAGCTCTGACGAAGGCTAAGAGAACAATAAACACTTTTCAGTGAGAAACCAGTAATCCAATTTGGGTAAAAATTAAATAAAAAATACTTATGTTTTCAAAGATGTAGCCTATGATGCACTTCTTGTGATCATTTTAAGGAGAACAAAAACTACTTAGCATACATTTGAACACCACAGCAGAAGCTTCGGGCATCTTTCCAATTAAGTAGCCTAGTTTTGTTGTTGGCTAGTTGAAGAGAACTAGGGCCTATCACTCGTAGCCCACCTCTTCCAATGCATTGTGGAAAAGTGTGCATCGAATTCTACTCGATGAAGAGCCGAAATGAGTATAATTTCCGTTGTTTCCCGCTATTCGTTGATTTCGGTAGCACATCCCCATATCTAATTGATCAACTGTTGTCATTCTCAGCTGTGCCAACTCAGACAAATGTACTAGAGCATGACATTGACGTTGGGGACTCGGTCCCAATCAAACAGCATGCCTATTGAGTGAATTCTGAAAAGAGAGCGAAACTCTGCAGTGAGGTGGAGTTCATGCTTGCGCACGGCATTGCACAACATGGAAACAGTCCCTAATGTTCGCCCTGTATATTAGTACCTGCGTTTTTGTCCGATTTCTGCAAACAATGCCGTTACTGATTCAGACTTGTACCCTTGGCCCAGGGTTGACAATTGTGTGGACTTTGTTGACGCTGCTAAGTATGTTAGAAAGTTTGATCTGCTGGAGGGATATTGGCAGGTCCCTCTAACTTAGTGTGCCAAAGAACTGTCTGCTTTTGTCACTCCTGATGGTTTGTTTTCCAACCTTCATCTTCCGTTCAGTTTACGAAATGCCTGAGGCATGTTACAAATGCTCATGAACATTGTGCTACGTGGTCTGGAAAATGCAGAGGCGTATTTGGACGATGTGGTGGTATTTAGTGCCACCTGGCCAGAACACCTTGAGAAGAGTAGGAGCCTGTTCGAACGATTTGTGGTGTGCCAAGGAAAAGTCAGACCGGTCATGGCAAAAATGGAGGCTATGAATAACTTTCCTGTGCCAACTTCTTGCCAGGAGCAATGCCGATTCTTGGGGATGACTGGCTACTACCGGGCATTTTGCTAGAACTTTGCCCAAGTTGTCGCCCCACTTACGGATTTGACCAGTACCAAAATCACTTTCCGTTGGAGCCCAGACTGTCAAGAGGCTTTTGAAAAGAAGATAGCTCTTTTAGTCTCTGCACCGGTGCTTGCCGCTCCAGATTTCCGTCGTCCATTCTCTTTGTACACAGATGTCAGTGATGGCTGAGCAGGTGCTTTGCTCCTACAGCAAGACAACAACTATGTTGAGCATCCAGTGGGGTACTTTTAGAATAAGTTGGCCTTCTTTCAAAAACACCACTCCATTGAGAAAGAAACACTTGCTCTTCAGCACTTTGAGGTTTATGTGTCGGTCTCTACCCCACTAGTTGTGTATACCAATCAAAACCCTCTACAAATTGCTGACTCATTCGCTGGAGTCTGATATTGCAACTTGGTGGCTGATTGTCTTTCAAGGGTGGGCAGTCAATACGATTTTTGTGTTCTGTGTTTTGACAGTGAGTAGACCTGGCGCACATTTTGTTTTGACTGCATGTTTTGCCGTATTGGGGATGTACGTTTTCCCACTAAGCATTTACTGTCAGGCGACGTCTTTTGTACAAAAAGACCGGCTGTCTTTTTAAGGTCTGTTTTGGTATGGTCTGACCGGCCTTGATTTCAACGTCCAGGGACATTGATTGAACCCAATCATAGACATCTACAGTATGTTTCACAAGTTTGGACAGCACAGTACAGTAGAGCACAGCAGAGTACAGTACATTACAGTACACAATAAAGAAAAGTTTAGTATAGTACAGTAGAGTACAATACAGTAGAGCACAGTAGAGTACAGTAAAGTAAAGAAAAGTATAGTGTACTGTATTGTACCCTACTTTACTCTACACTACTGAACTAAACTGTACTGTTCTATTTTCAAAATTTCTTTACTGTACTGCGTACTGTATTCTACTGAATTAAACTGTACTGTACTCTACTGAATAAAACTCTACTGTCCTGTACCGTACTGTATTGTACTCTACTATGCTCTTCTGTATTAAACTGCCGTACTGTAATGTGATGTTCAAACTTCTGAAACATAGTCTAGATGTCTATGATTCATTCGAATTTGGATCTGGTCCGCACCGACCAAATGTGTACTTGTTTGTGGGTGGAGCTCAGTAGAATAATACCCAGCATGCTTTGCAAGTGTTTGTTTTTATACTGAACATAAATATAAACGCAACATGCAACAATTTCAACGATTTTACTGAGTTACAGTTCATATAAGGAAATCAGTCAATTTAAATAAATCTATGGATTTCACATGACTGGGCAGTAGCGCAGCCATGGGTGGGACTGTGGTTGTGAAGCCATTTGGGACCAACACTTTACATGTTGCGTTTATATTTTTGTTCAGTATATAAACGCAACATGTAAAGTGTTGGCCCCATGTTTCATGAGCTGAAATAAAAGATCCCAGAAATGTTCCATATGCACAAATAGCTTATTTCTCTCAAATGTTGTGCTCAAATTTGTTAACATCCCTGTTAGTGAGCATTTTTCATTTGCCAAGATAATCCATCTACCTGACAGGTGTGGCATATCAAGAAGCTGATTTAACAGCATGATCATTACATAGGTGCACCTTGTGCTGGGGACAATAAAAGGCCACTCTAAAATTTGCAATTTTGTCACATGACACAATGCCACGTCTAAAGTTTTGAGGGAGTGTGCAATTGGCATGCTGACTGCAGAAATGTCCACCATAGCTGTTGCCAGATAATTGACTGTTCAGTTCTCTGGCATAAGCCGCTTCCATGTTGTTTTAGAGAATTTGGCAGTGTCCAAATGGCCACACAACCGCAGCCCACGTGTAACCACGCCAGCCCAGGATGTCCAAATCCGGCTTCTTCACCTGCGGGATCATCTGAGAACAGCAACCTGGACAGTTGATGAAACAGGAGTATTTCTATTTGTAATGAAGCCCTTGTATTGGGAAAAACTCATTCTGATTGGCTGGGCCTGGCTCCCCAGTGGGTGGGCCTATGCCCTCCCAGGCCCACCCATTGCTGCGCCCCTGCCAAGTCATGTGAAATCCATAGATTAGGGCCTAATGAATTTATTTCAATTGACGGATTTCCTTATATGAACTGTAACTCAGTAATATCTTTGAAATTGTTGCATGTTGCGTTTATATTTTTGTTCAGTATATAATTTTACAAGCGCTGAATTCATTAGATTATTCCTGACTGTTTTCAATGCAGTGTATTGACTGTTAGTTGTACAACAAAGCTTATTTAGAGAAAACATTAAAATTGAGATACAGTATATATCGTGAATCACCCATAAGTAAAAAAAAATAGAGATATGATTTTTAGGCCATATCGTCCAGCCCTACTCTGTAGCCACATGCCATGTGATCTTTTTTTAATTTTAATTTTAATTAATTTTTCTAAATTGTTCTAAATGTTCCCTTTATTACTTTCCAACCCCACCACCCCTTCCCTAATTGGAGTAAACTAGTGAACAACAATGCTTAGGCCTCGACTTCCAGCTTATACATACTATATGCATTTTATGGACACAGTCAATTTTACAATAATTCTATTTTGTTTGTTTTTACTCCTGAACTTCCTCTACCCTCAATCTCTCCGATCATTTTCATGATGTCCATCCGGTTTGCTTCTATATGCCATATCTTTCTAACTGTGCTCTTTCACAAAAGCTTTCTATCTATAACATAATTACTTATTATGGACACAGTATGCTTTACATTATTAGTTATCTTGTTGTTATTAGTTGTTGTTAGTTGTTATTAGTCCCATCCTTCAACTCAATTCAACACCACCCATCTATCTATTAACACCATCCATATTGGATTTCTATTTGCCATATATTTTTCAGCTGTACTGCGATGTTTTACAAAAGTTCTGAACCTTTCTATTCTCATTGTTTCTACAGATTGTAAATTGAAAATAAACATTTTTGCTAAAAGTATTATTATATTATTGATCGATTGACTATGACTTTTCAGATCACCCAGTAATGCTATCTGCAGGGTTAGCTCCAGGTAAATATTGCAATCCTTTAGCCATTCCTGGACCTGAGTCCAAAAACAAGCTACAAATGGACAGTACCAAAACAAATGATCTAATGATTCTGTCTCTTCGCAGCAAAATCTGCAGAGCTGGGAAGATTGTATCCCCTATATAAATAACATTCTATTGGTAGTAAGAATTTTATACAATAATAGAATAGAAAAATTATAAGTTTTGAATCTGGCGTCGTTTTGCGTATCAGTTCATAAACACTATGCCATGGAATTGGTACGTCGAAAATCTCTTCCCAGCTATTTTGCAATCTATATGGGACGGCTGTCAATCCTTTGGTCCTTAAATGAAACTGGTATACTTTTTTATTTATCACAGTTTTCTTTAACCAATTATGTTCTTTAATGCAAGGCCGACAGACAAGCTCCTTACTTTTTCCCCCTTCCACTTTCCTTTACCATTTTTGCAGTAATGCTGCAATTATTTGGTTGTAATTTTGGGTAGAGCAGACATTTCCATATGTTTTTGTTAGCTGCATGTGCAACATAACTCCACCAGTCCTACCGATGATATAATTTACGAAGATTATACCTTTTTTAAACGTTTATTTAAAAAAAAATGTTTTTTTAATCAATTAGTATATTTGAGTTTAACCACAATATTTGTTGCATTATTTGTTCTGTCGTTTCTGGAGGATTAAATTGAAATTGCAACCAACTTTCTATGGCTTGTTTTAGAAATAGTGATATTTGGGAGATTATTTCCTTTTCAAATAACTGAAAGTGAGAGGTTGTAATCTGAATAAAGGGAAAAAGGCCATTCTTGAACATTGGGTGAGACAATCTTACTAATTTGCTAGAAAACCAGTTCGGATTTAAGTATAACTTTTGTATGACTGAAGATTTTAGTGATAGGTCTAATGCTTTAATATTTAATAATTTCTGTCCTCTGAATTCATATTCATTATATAAATAGGCCCGTTTTAATTCTGTCTGGCTTGCCATTCCAAATAAAATGGAATATTTTTTTCTCATATAATTTAAAAAACTGTTCGCTAGGCGTAGGCAAGACCATAAGCAAATAGGTAAACTGGGATAATACTAAAAAGTTAATCAGGGTGATTTTTCCACAAATTGACAGGTATTTACCTTTCCATGGTAGCAAGATCTTATCTATTTTTGCTAACTTTCTATTAAAATGTATTGGAGTGAGATCATTTATTTCATATGGGATATGTATTCCGAGTATATCCACATTACCATCAGACCATTGTATTGGTAAACTACATGGTAATGTAAAAATTGTATTTTTTAGTGATCCAATACGTAATATACAGTGAGGGAAAAAAGTATTTAATCCCCTGCTGATTTTGTACGTTTGCCCACTGACAAAGACATGATCAGTCTATAATTTTAATGGTATGTTTATTTGAACAGTGAGAGACAGAATAACAACAAAAACATCCAGAAAAACACATGTCAAAAATGTTATAAATTGATTTGCATTTTAATGAGGGAAATAAGTATTTGACCCCTCTGCAAAACATGACTTAGTATTTGGTGGCAAAACCCTTGTTGGCAATCACAGAGGTCAGACGTTTCTTGTAGTTGGCCACCAGGTTTGCACACATCTCAGGAGGGATTTTGTCCCACTCCTCTTTGCAGATCTTCTCCAAGTCATTAAGGTTTCGAGCCTGATGTTTGGCAACTCGAACCTTCAGCTCCCTCCACAGATTTTCTATGGGATTAAGGTCTGGAGACTGGCTAGGCCACTCCATGACCTTAATGTGCTTCTTCTTGAGCCACTCCTTTGTTGCCTTGGCCGTGTGTTTTGGGTCATTGTCATGCTGGAATACCCATCCACGACCCATTTTCAATGCCCTGGTTGAGGGAAGGAGGATCTCACCCAAGATTTGACGGTACATGGCCCCGTCCATCGTCCCTTTGATGCGGTGAAGTTGTCCTGTCCCCTTAGCAGAAACCCCCCCCCCCAAAGCATAATGTTTCCACCTCCATGTTTGACGGTGGGGATGGTGTTCTTGGGGTCATAGGCAGCATTCCTCCTCCTCCAAACACAGCGAGTTGAGTTGATGCCAAAGAGCTCGATTTTGGTCTCATCTGATCACAACACTTTCACCCAGTTCTCCTCTGAATCATTCAGATGTTCATTGACAAACTTCAGACGGGCCTGTATATGTGCTTTCTTGAGCAGGGGGACCTTGCGGGCGCTGCAGGATTTCAGTCCTTCACGGCGTAGTGTGTTACCAATTTTGTTTTGGTGACTATGGTCCCAGCTGCCTTGAGATCATTGACAAGATCCTCCCATGTAATTCTGGGCTGATTCCTCACCGTTCTCATGATCATTGCAACTCCACAAGGTGAGATCTTGCATGGAGCCCCAGGCTGAGGGAGATTGACAGTTAATTTGTGTTTCTTCCATTTGCGAATAATCGCACCAACTGTTGTCACCTTCTCACCAAGCTGCTTGGTGATGGTCTTGTAGCCCATTCCAGCCTTGTGTAGGTCTACAATCTTGTCCCTGACATCCTTGGCGAGCTCTTTGGTCTTGGCCATGGTGGAGAGTTTGGAATCTGATTGATTGCTTCTGTGGACAGGTGTCTTTTATACAGGTAACAAGCTGAGATTAGGAGCCTCAGCTCGTTACCCGTATAAAAGACACCTGGGAGCCAGAAATCTTTTTGATTGAGAGGGGGTCAAATACTTATTTCCCTCATTAAAATGCAAATCAATTTATAATATTTTTGACATGCGTTTTTCTGGATTTTTTTATTGTTATTCTGTCTCTCACTGTTCAAATAAACCTACCATTACATTTATAGACTGATCATTTCTTTGTCAGTGGGCAAACGTACAAAATCAGCAGGGGATCAAATCCTTTTTTTCCTCACTGTAGCTATTTAAAAATATATATCTATTCAAATATCTTGCATATCTTATTTTCCATCATTATCAATTAATATGCGTAATAATGTCAGCAGTTCATGTGTAGGATTTTAACCTATAACCCATTTTTGACAAGCAATTATTATTTTAGCAAACAGTTATTGTGGTTCATCCTATATTCTCCCTAACATTCTTACCCCCTTGCAACAGATGTGGGATAAACACACACGCACATACTCTAACACACTCAACCCCTTTCCTCCACAATCAACCATAAGATCAGATGCTCAACGGTTGTTACATCCCAGAGCCCAACTCAAGAAAGGATCTGATTTACGAATGCATATACACTTACAGCTGTTTGAGAAAGCATGCAAGATTGAGCAAAAATTGACAACAATGTGAGATTTGATTAATCTATTTAATCTATGTCAAGTCCTAGGTGATGGAGATCAGATCCACCCTCTTCATGTGATCTTTGTCCCCACCCTTCCACTAAGCCTGCTAGATAGCTAGAACAGCTAATTACCCCTTAGCTACTCCATATACTGTAATTGTCTAATTGAACCCTGCTGGGAAGGGATTAGAACCTAGCCAATACCTGACTTTGTAGGGATAGCAAAGTGGCGGAGGTATTCCATAATGTGCCATTCCAATACCTCAATCATTATAGGAGGACTGCATGAGTCAAATGCATTTTAGAATAAATGCTTGAAAGAATGCTTAAATGAAAGAATGCTTAAATGTGGTGTGATGGTGACACAAAGCCTGGCAAACAGTGGTATGCTGTCAATGTCACAGCCTGTATGAACATCCTTTGTTGTTATCCATTAGGAACAGCACAGTGCTCTGTAAGAGCTTTATCTGGCAGGGAGGCATTCCTGAACCACTTATCAATGTAGCAAGGGGGTAAAGCCTTGTGTCAGTCCAAGATAATTAACACAACAGTGGAAACAACCTGCAGGGCAGGCTGTGCCAAGCCTTAAGATGTTTTCTGCTGAAAGGATAGCGTCTAAATACCAAAAAGCCAGAATAATCCAATTTACTCGTAAAATGGAACCATCTAGATTGCAAATAACCTTGCTCCATCCCTACCATTTCAGGGGGGATTTCTCAGAGCCTAATGTCTGGGTTTATATTATGCTAACCGTTTCAGTCAGCAGGAATCTGGTTCCTTCTTGGGGCCTACTTACTCTTGGGGGCATGGGCATGGGTATGGGGGTGTGGAACCCCCTTGTGTATGAACTGTGTAAACATTGGAGTTGAATGCAATTGATGGTGAAGAAGAGCATCCTCTTAGAACCAGACCGTGGTGTCTTCTCCTCTAACAATCCTGAAGATGTTTCTCAGAAATATAATCTTATGAAGCTGGAGTTTGGTTTTTGGTATGGAGCCTTGCTTGGCGATCTCTGAAAATATATTTTACCTGTTATTAACTAACCTTATCATTATGTTTGATCATTATTAAGGTAATATACTGTATATTGATATTTTTCCACGCTTTGCGTTCCTATTAAACTGATATTGTAGCTGGACTAGTTTGCCTACATTTATTTATTCATGTAGAAATGTAATTCCAAATAAATGTGAACGTGCATGAAGATGGCAGAATTCAGATATAACATCATTGTTTTAGTACTATCCACTAAGTTTTTAAACTACAGCGTGCGATACGGTTCAATGTGCCAATAAATAAGCACAATCTACTTTTTTGGTTTTTCAAAGTGCCGGCATCTTGAAGCTAAGATTTGTATAATGTATACTCTGCTAATGACCATACAGCTAATTACCATACAAACAAAAAGAGTAACGGAGAGCAATGTACACTGAACAAATATATAAACGCAACATGTAAAGTGTTGGTCCCATGTTTCATGAGCTGAAATAAAAGATCCCAGAATTTTTCCACATGCACAGAAAGGTTATTTCTCTCAAATTGTGCACAAATGTGTTTACATATCTGTTAGTGAGAATTTCTCCTTTGCCAAGATAATCCATCCACCTAACAGGTGTGGCATATCAAGAAGTTGATTAATCAGCATGATCATTACACAGGTGCACCTTGTGCTGGGGACAATAAAAGGCCACTGTAAAATGTGCAGTTTTGTCACACAACACAATGCCACAGATGTCTCAAGTTTTGAGGGAGCGTGCAATTGGCATGCTGACTGCAGGAATGTCCACCAGAGCTGTTTCCAGATAATTGAATGTTCATTTATCTACCATAAGCCGCCTCCAACGTCCGTTTTAGAGAATTTGGCAGTACGTTCAACCGGCCTCAAAACCGCAGACCACGTATAACCACGCCAGCCCAGGACCTCCACATCTGGCTTATTCACCTGCTGGATTGTCTGAGAACAGCCACCCGGGCAGCTGATGAAACTGAGGAGTATTTCTGTCTGTAATAAAGCCCTTTTGTGGAGAAAAACTCATTATGATTGGCTGGGCCTGGCTGCCCCTGCCCAGTCATGTGAAATCCATAGAATGTATTTTTATTTCAATTGACTGATTTCCTTACATGAACTGTAACTCAGTAAATTCGATAATTGTTGCATGTTGTGTTTATATCTTTGTTCAGTATAACATACTGTACGGTGAACTTAGCAAAATGAGGAATTAATGTTAAGTGCATAGGGGCCGCCATCTTTATGCACCTCCACTATTGTGTTTGACATTATCCTGCTTGTAGAATTAGGTGCAGAAAGTTGAGATTATGCACTGGCCTAGGTCACAATAAATCACTCACTTTTGGTGTGAGCAGCCATCACAAAAGGACTTAATGTTTGAGAAAAACAAGAACATGACCAATGCAAAAAAGTATTGCTTTCCCAGAGAATGACAAGAATTAGAATGAGTTTAACATAGTGCTAATACTCGTCATAGAAAGCACTCAACCAGATCAACTATTCAATAGTACTGTTGAAGCAGATAATCTACAGATAATGCATACATGCATACATTGCATAATCTTCATGGTGAGTGACTACGAATTTGCTTGTGAAGAGACTGAGGAATCTGATTTGGTGCTGATACAGGTTATATTTGCCATGCCCAACAGTCTTTTCGCTCCAAACTTAGATTAGACAGATAGTAATGGTACTCTACTGTTTGCAATTATATGGTTTGATTGAAGTATGCACGCACACATGTATGCAAACACACCAGCATTTTTATTTTGTTCTATGTGTTAAAAGAGCAATTTGTCTGTGGCCTCACCGCTGAAAGCATGGTTGATGGTCCTGCATGGATTGCTCCCAGGAACCTGACTGTTTCCTGCTGTGTGACAGTTTGCTCTCCCTCTCTGCCTCTATGGAACCCTGATACACACTGGATTCTCTCCCCCTAACCCAAGTCCCAATAATTAGGTTAATGGTGCTTTGTGAGATTTGTTTGGGACAATTTCACTACTGGTGTGTGCCTGGCTCTATGTTCCCAGAATGCAGTATAGTTCATCTTTGAATTGTGAAGGACAGAAGTTTGAGGGACATCTTTGGAGTTCATTCTCAATAGCTGATTCTCTGCCTTTCAGTCTTTAGTCGTTAACTTTTTTTCTTGTAGCAATGGAGGTTTGGCATTCTCATCTTGTTAGTATGCATAGCCATCATTTAAGCATTCAAAGGCGCAATATGTAGTTTTGTGGGCGACCTGACCAAATTCACATAGAAATGTGAGTTATAGATCTGCCATTGTCATTGTAAGGAAGTCTGATAAGCGGTAATTTGTTCTATGTGTGCTATTTCTGGGCGATTCTCACAAAACTGGCACTTTACAAAATAAAACATTCCTCTTGGATAACTAAGATTATGATCTGTTTGATAATTATTGTTATGTGTATTGAACAGATATTATGCACTTTACCACAATTTCCACAACTACCAAGGCAAAAATTATCATTACTGCAACAGTTTTTTTAATTCCAAAAAGGTAATAAACAAACCAATTTGTAATATTTTTTAAACATTGCTCACTGTCAAGTGAATTTCTATCTCTAATTCAACCTAAGCTTGAATCATTACCAGAGGTTGTAAAGCTCTGGTTTTAATCATCAATGATTCAAGGTCCACAATCCACAAGTAATTATGGGTAAATTTATTCAAGGAGAGCTCTGCTCAAAAACACAAATATACTGTTTTTATACCCCTTGACAAACAAAGGCACTATGCTCCTCCCACCTTTAGGGTTCCCGCCTTCCCCCTTGAATGGTTAGTAACGCCCCCTCTGTTAGTGGGTTGACACTACATGATAATTCTAACATTTATACTGTGTTTGGGGTGAAATTCTTTAGTCATTATTTTTAAAATCCAAATTAATCTAACACTCACCTAATGAAAAGGCCTGAGTTAAACATACAGTGCATTTGGAAAGTATTAAGACCCCTTGACTTTTTCCACATTTTATTACGTTACAGCCTTATTTTAAAATGGATTAAAAAATATATATAATCCTCTTCAATCTACACACAATACCCCATAATGACAAAGCGAAAACAGGTTTTTAGAAATGTTTGCAAATTTATAAAAGAACATTTACAAAAAAATATGTACCTTATTTACATAAGTATTCAGACCCTTTGCTATGCGACTCGAAATTGAGCTCTGGTGCATCCTGGTTCCATTGATCATCCTTGAGATGTTTCTACAACTTGATTGGAGTCCACATGTGATAAATACAATTGATTGGACATGATTTGGAAAGGCACACATCTGTCTATATAAGGTCCCACAGTTGACAGTGCATGTCAAAGCAAAAACCAAGCCATGAGGTCGAAGGAATTGTCCGTAGAGCTCCGAGACAGGATTGTGTCGAGGCACAGGTTTGGGGAAGGGTACCAAAAGATGACTGCAGCATTGAAGGTCCCCAAGAACACAGTGGCCTCCATCATTCTTAAATGGAAGAAGTTTGGAACCACCACCAAGACTCTTCCTAGAGCTGGCCGCCCGGCCAAACTGAGCAATCGGGGGAGAAGGGCCTTGGTCAGGGAGGTGACCAAGAAGAGTTCCTCTGTGGAGATGGGAGAACCTTCCAGAAGGACAACCATCTCTGCAAAACTCCACCAATCAGGCCTTTAAATGTTGTACTCATTCTGTATAAAATGGGAAATTACAAGGTTGGAAAATGTTGTTGACCTCTAAAACATAATGATTAAGAATGATTAAATTACTAATATGTTGTTGTTTTACAATTTTAAGAACTCTTGAAAAAATATGCTCTATCAGACGGTTGAGTTGCTCATTAAAGGAATGCTATTAAGTCAAAGCTAGTGATAATGGACGATAGAGAAATATTGTTATGGGATTTGTTGTCTGTGCAAATACAAAAATCCTTTAAAATCCATATAATTATTTACTGTCTGTCTGTTATCTTCAATATCTTTCACAATATAATTCAGTACATGTACTTTTACTGGTATTCTAAGCATATAAACTGCTAACTAATATTCATATTTTGACACACAAATGTATCATATTTTATTAATATTTGATATCAGTTCTCATTTAACTAGGCCTAACTTCCGTTATAAGTAAATGAAGCAGACTTAATGGAAAATAAGATATCATTTTTTTAGATTATTTAGAAAGTCTATGCAGAGTAAACTTTAAAAAGTATATTTGCATTGACTGGTTGAGATGTTTGCGATGCATTATCTATCAAAGTTTAAGTCATGTAAACAAAAAATATTCATTTATGGCTTATAATGAGGCTAAATACACATATTTTGCAGAACAATAATTTCTGATATTTTTAAGTTTAGTGTTTGTGTCTTTTTACTTTCAGATTTGTGGTCCTCTGTAGCTCAATTGGTAGAGCATGGTGCTTGTAACGCCAGGGTAGTGGGTTCGATCCCCGGGACCACCCATACGTAAAAATGTATGCAACATCTCCGATCATTTTCATGATGTCCATCCGGTTTGCTTCTATATGCCATATCTTTCTAACTGTGCTCCTTCACAAAAGCTCCCAACCTACAACCTATATACTTATTATGGACACAGTATGCTTACATTATTAGTTATCTTGTTATTATTTGTTGTTAGTTGTTATTAGTCCCATCCTTCAATTCCATTCAACACCTCCCATCAATCTTTTAACACCATCCATATAGGATTTCTATTAGCCATATATATTTCAACTGTACTGTGATGTCTTACAAAAGTTCTGAACCTTTCTATTCTCATTGTTTCTACAGATTGTGAATTGAAAATAAACATTTTTGCTAAAATAATTATTATGTTTATTATTATTATGACTTTTCAGATCACCCAGTAATGCTATCTGCAAGGTTAGCTCCAGGTAAATATTGCAATCCTTTAGCCATTCCTGGACCTGTGTCCAAAAACAAGCTACAAATGGACAGTACCAAAACAAATGATCTAATGATTCTGTCTCTTCGCAGCAAAATCTGCAGAGCTGGGAAGATTGTATCCCCCATATAAATAACATTCTATTGGTAGCAAGAATTTTATATAATAAATTAAATTGAAAGATTCTAAGTTTTGAATCCGGTGTCATTTTGCGTATCAGTTCATAAACACTATGCCATGGGATCGGTACGTCAAAAATCTCTTCCCAACTATTTTGCAATCTATATGGGACGGCTGTCAATCCTTTGGTACTTAAATGAAACCGTTTTTTTTTTTTTTTAAGTTTTTTTGTCAATTAGTATATTTGAGTTTAACCACAATATTTGTTGCATTATTTGTTCTGTCGTTTCTGGAGGATTAAATTGAAATTGCAACCAACTTTATATGGCTTGTTTTAGAAATAGTGATATTTGGGAGATTATTTCCTTTTCAAATAACTGAAAGTGAGAGGTTGTAATCTGAATAAAGGGAAAAAGGCCATTCTTGAATATTGGGTGAGACAATCTTACTAATTTGCTAGAGAACCAGTTCGGATTTAAGTATAACTTTTGTATGACTGAAGCTTTTAGTGATAGGTCTAATGCTTTAATATTTAATAATTTCTGTCCTCCGAATTCATATTCATTATATAAATAGGCCCGTTTAATTTTGTCTGGTTTGTCGTTCCAAATAAAATGGAATATTTTTTTCTCATATAATTTTAAAAACTGTTTGCTAGGTGTAGGCAAGACCATAAGCAAATAGGTAAACTGGGATAATACTAAAGAGTTAATCAGGGTGATTTTTCCACAAATTGACAGGTATTTACCTTTCCATGGTAGCAAGATCTTATCTATTTTTGCTAACTTCCTATTAAAATGTATTGAAGTGAGATCATTTATTTCCTTTAGGATATGTATTCCGAGTATTTTCACATCACCATCAGACCATTTTATTGGTAAACTACATGGTAATGTAAAATTTTTATTTTTTAGTGATCCAATACGTAATATAGTACATTTGTCATATTTTGGTTGTAATCCAGAGAGGTTGGAAAATGTATTTAGATCCTCTATGAGGCTGTGGAGGGATTCTAGTTGTGGATTTAAAAGAAAACATGAATCATCAGAGTCCAATGACACCTTTGTTTTTAAGCCCTGGATTTCTAATCCCCTGATATTATTGTTGGATCTGATTTTAATAGCTAACATCTAGATGGCCACAATAAATAGATATGCCGATAGTGGACAACCTTGTTTCACTCCTCTTGACAGTTTAAAACTTTCTGAGAAATAGCTATTATTTACTATTTTACACCTAGGGTTGCTATACATGATTTTGACCCATTTTATAAGAGATTCTCCAAAATTGAAATGCTCTAGGCATTTATATATAAACCCCAGTCGTACTTTATCAAATGCCTTTTCGAGGTCTGCTATGAATAGCAGGCCTGGTTTCCCAGATTTTCCATAGTGTTCTATTGTTTCCAATACTTGCCTTATATTATCTCCAATGTATCTTCCATGTAAAAAACCTGTCTGATTAGAATGACTAATATCCTACATTACTTTTTTAATTCTATGCGCTATATATTTTGCTAGAATTTTTGCATCACAACACTGAAGTGTAAGGGGCCTCCAATTTTTTTAATGGACTGGATCTTTATATTTTCCTCTTGTATCCTGTTTCAGTAATAATGAGATCAGACCTTCTTCTTGAGTGTCAGATAATCTACCATTTACATAGGAGTGGTTAAAACATGCTAATAACGGTCCTCTTAGTATATCAAAAAAGGTTTGGT
This sequence comes from Coregonus clupeaformis, assembly GCF_020615455.1. Lineage (NCBI taxonomy): Eukaryota > Metazoa > Chordata > Actinopteri > Salmoniformes > Salmonidae > Coregonus > Coregonus clupeaformis. Next base: position 26,050,389 of record NC_059215.1, read on the forward strand.
ATACCTCGACTGGTATGCATTTACATTTTAGTCATTTAGCAGACGCTCTTATCCAGAGCGACTTACAGTTAGTGAATACATATTTTATATATATTTTTTTATACTGGCCCCCCGTGGGAATCGAACCCACAACCCTGGCGTTGCAAACGCCATGCTCTATCAACTGCGCTACATCCCTGCCGGCCATTCCCTCCCCTACCCTGGACGACGCTGGGCCAATTGTGCGCCGCCCATGAGTCTCCCGGTCTCGGCCGGCTGCGACAGAGCCTGGATTCGAACCAGGATCTCTAGTGGCACAGTTAGCACTGCGATGCAGTGCCTTAGACCACTGCGCCACTCAGGAGTGCGCACTGGTGCCATCCAACCCTGGAGTTTTCCCGGACTTAAAGTCTTTAATTGCATCCAGATGTTCCTCCTCTGTAATTTCACCTTCACATGAGTCTTTCTGTATGGCTGTTCATTTTACATTATCAATAGAAAAAAAATAACTACAATTAGCTTCAGTTAGAGGAGATGGAGGCAACTGAAACAAAAACATATGCTTAAAGTACTTTGTTTCCTCCTTCAAAATATCATTTGGTGAATCATGATTTACTCCGTCAATTGTAACCAGTTTCATTAAATTATTTTTGGTAGCATTCCTATGTTGAAGATTAAAAAATAATTTGGTTCATTGTTCGTAATGGATTAGTTCACTGAGATGGGCGCGAAAAATAATAAAAATATATAAATTTGTTACTACTCTACAAAAATATATCGTGGTCGACCAACAGCCTATCGACCAAACAATCGACCAGTCGACTAATTGGGGTCAGTCCTACCTTTTTATATGTTGCATAAACACAACCAGTCACAATGTTTTAATCTGATTAGGCTACTTAAAAAATCTCCTGTAGGCATGCACATGTTCGTCCCAAATATAATTCCAGCATCCTCAAAATGGCTTGACATTAACCAGGTTTCCATCCAACCTTTTTATGTGAGTAAAGTATGTTGGATAAAAAATGTCACGACATCATCAGAAAACATGCAGTTAATTAGGCTACAGATGAAATAAGTTACGATAATAGGGTTTACCATGATTTTTGAATGACTACCTCATCTCTGCACCCCACACATACAATTATCTGTAAGGTCCCTCTATCGAGCTGTGAATTTCAAACACAGATTCAACCACAAAGACCAGGGAGGTTTTCCAATGCCTCGCAAAGAAGGTCACCTATTGGTAGAGGTGTAAAAATAAAAAAGCAGACATTGAATATCCCTTTGAGCATGGTGAAGTTATTAATTACACTTTGGATGGTGTATCAATACACCCAGTCACTACAAAGATACAGGTGTCCTTCCTAACTCAGTTGCCATGAAGCCAATGGTGACATTAAAACAGTTACAGTTTAATGGCTATGATAGGAGAAAACTGAGGATGGATCAACAACATTGTAGTTACTCCACAACACTAACCTAATTGACAAAGTGAAAAGAAGGAAGCCTTTACAGAATAAAAATATTCCAAAACATGCATCCTGTTTGCAACAAGGCACTAAAGTAATACCGCAAACAAATGTAGCAAAGCAATTCACTTTTTGTTCTGAATAAAAAGTGTTATGTTTGGGGCAAATCGAATACAACACATTACTGAGTACCACTCTCCATATTTTCAAGCATAGTGGTGGTTATGGGTATGTTTGTAATCTTTGAGGACTGGGGTTTTTTTTAGGATAAAAAAGAAACTGAATGGAGCTAAGCACAGGTAAAATCCTAGAGGAAAACCTGGTACAGTCTGCTTTCCGCCAGACACTATGAGATTAATTCACCTTTCATCAGGACAATAACCTAAAACACATGGCCAGATCTACACTGGAGTTGCTTACCAAGAATACAGTGAAGGGTCCTGAGTGGCCGAGTTACAGTTTTGACTTACACCACCTGTCAAAACTTTGGACACACCTACTCATTCAAGGGTCATTCTTTATTTTTACTATTTTTTACATTGTAGAATAATAGTGAAGACATCAAAACTATGAAATAACACATATGGAATCATGTAGTAACCAAAAAAGTGTTAAACAAATTAAAATATATTTTATATTTGAGATTCTTCAAATAGCCACCCTTTGCCTTGATGACAGCTTTGCACACTCTTGGCATTCTCTCGCCCAGCTTCATGAGGTAGTCACCTGGGGGGGTATACAGAAGTCCATATTATGGCAAGAACAGCTCAAATTAAGCAAAGAGAAACGACAGTCTGTCATTATTTTAAGACATGAAGGTCAGTCAATAGGGAAAATTTCAAGAACTTTGAAGCTTTCTTTAAGTGCAGTCACAAAAACCATCAAGCGCTGTAAGGGTTGGTGTGAGGTGTGACCCAGGTGCGGTGCAGGATATACAGTAGGCAGTAGGCAGCGATGGTGAAACAAGGATCTTTACTGGTGGTCCCGAAACCAGAATAGAAAATCACGATAAAAGAAAGGCGGAGCAAATAAGTCTCCAAAAACCATCTGACAGCCAAAATACGAAATAATACCTAAGACTGAAACAAATAACGGAACAGGGAGAACACTTCTCAAGTACCTGTTCATAGGTCTCCGATCAGACACTGCGTAGTACTGCTGGACATATAGAAACTAGCAGAGAAAACTGAGCAAGGGAACACAGGGAAGTGGGGGCATAAATACAAAGGTGAACAAGTAGACACAGGTGACACCAGTAAGATAATGATTAGTCCAGACTGTGAGTGAGGAGGTGCCTAAGGTTGTCGGAGGATGACACCTAGTGGGTCGCTCCGGAACTGCGACCCCCTCCTGTAACAAAGCGCTATGATGAAACTGGCTCTCATGAGGACCGCCACAGGAATGGAAGACCCAGAGTTACCTCTGCTGCAGAGGATAAGTTCCTTAGAGTTACCAGCCTCAGAAATTGCAGCCCAAATAAATGCTTCATAGAGTTCAAGTCACAGACACATCTCAACATCAAATGTCCAGAGGGGACTGTGTGAATCAGGCCATCATGGTCGAATTGCTGCAAAGAAACCACTACTAAAGGACACCAATAAGAAAATGAGACCTGCTTGGGCCAAGAAACACGAGCAATGGATATTAGACCGGTGGAAATGTGTCCTTTGGTCTGGAGCACAAATTGGAGATTTCTGGTTCCAACCGCCGTGTCTTTGTGAGTTGCGTTGTGGGTGAACGGATGATCTCCGCATGTGTAGTTCCCATCATAAAGCATGGAGGAGGAGGTGTTATGGTGTGGGGATGCTTTGCTGATGACACTGTTAGTGATTTATTTAGAAATCAAGGCATTCTGCAGCGATACGCCATCCCATCTGGTTTGTGCTTAGTGGGACTATCATTTGTTTTTCAACAGGACAATGACCCAACACACCTCCAGGCTGTGTAAGGGCTATTTGACCAAGAAGGAGAGTGATGGAGTGCTGCATCAGATGACCTGGCCTCCACAATCCCCTAACCTCAACCCAATTGAGATGTTTGGGATGAGTCGGGCGGCAGAGTGAAGGAAATGCAGCCAACAAGTGCTCAGCATATGTGGGAACTCCTTCAAGACTGTTGGAAAAGCTTTCCAGGTGAAGTTGGTTGAGAGAATGCCAAGGGTGTGCCAAGCTGTCATCAAGGCAAAGGGTGGCTATTTGAAGAATCTCAAATATAAAATATATTTTGATTTGTTTAACACTTTAAAAGAATAATGGGCAAATATTGTACAATCCAGGTGTGCAAAGCTCTTAGAGACCCAGAAAGACTCACAGCTGTAATCGCTGCCAAAGGTGATTCTAACATGTATTGACTCAGGGGTGTGAATACTTATGTAAAATAGATATTTCTGTATTTCATTTTCAATAATATATTTAATCAATTTCAATTCAGGCTGTAACACAACAAAATGTGGAACAAGTCAAGCGGTATGAATACTTTCTGAAGGCACTGTATGTCTATCTATGTAATGTGTCTGTATCTATGTAATGTGTCTGTATCTATGTAATGTGTCTGTATCTGTGTAATGTGTCTGTATCTATGTAATGTGTCTGTATCTATGTAATGTGTCTGTATCTATGTAATGTGTCTGTATCTATGTAATGTGTCTGTATCTATGTAATTGTAAATGTATTTATGTAAAAAAAGGGACCACAATGGAAATAAGTCCCTGACTTTATTGTGCAATCTTTGTACTGTGTGCATATATGTATTAATTTTAACTGACAAATAAAATCAATTCATCAATCCAAACAGCAGTCGTTTGGTAGGGAGGGATGTATTTTCTGTTTGTCGAGATTGACATAGTCTATTTATTGTGGTGTTGAAAACGCAAACCATGATATTGAAGCTGAGGTGGGACCAAGTCACTATTATTCGAGTTAGAAGCAAGTCAAAGTCCGAGTTGCAAGTCAAGTCCCAAGTAAAACGGGTCAAGTCTTCGAGTCAAGTCCAAATCGTGCATTCTAAGAGCAAGTCAAGTCAAGTCACACATTTTTTTCAAGTCAAGTAATCTATAGATGCAATGACTTGTTCAACTACAAATCGTTGTCTATTTATTGCTAGAGGACTCCTGATATATCCAGGAGTGATAAGTTGAATTTTGGTCTTTATTTGTTGTTGTCTAGTACTGTCTTTTTGCTAGCTAGGGCCATCTACTTTATGTACTGCCTGTCTTCCCAGTAGCCTACTTGGTGTGTGAACTGCTGACTGCTATTAACTTGCAGATGATTGTTGACACATCAACCAGGATTAAGGGGCAGGGCAATTTGTGACTGTTGTTGTTATTGTTATCAGTGGCTGTTTTGGAGGGGGGAGTGGTTTCTCTTAGGCAAACACCGGGAGGTGTGCTCTTCACCTTTGCAAGGCAATTAGCAGTTAGTACTTCAGTCTCCCCTGTTCTCTCACCCACAGCTGTAAACGGCGGTCACGTTGCAAAACTAAGACCGTCGCAGAAACAAAGACGGTTCTGCCGAGTTGTCCTGCCGTGTTATTCAAGGAAGTAAAAAGAGGAAGGCTCCACACGACTCTCTCACTTGAGTATCTTACCTAGTTATTTTCAGATTTCATTTTGCTCTTTTGTAGCTTTGTCAACTATGTGTGTGTTTTATATCCCAGTTTGCTCCTCTCCCTGCAGGCTTTACAGATGCTCCCTACTCCTTGGCTGCAACCCTTCTAATTGAGTGTACCCTGCGCGCACAACCCTTGTGGAATTCCTGGTCTCTGGCAGCATTTGGAACTGCTGATCTGCGGTCAAGAACACCAAGTTCATATCAGCCTATGCTGCCCTTCAGTCCCTTGACTTTTTGGCCCTGACGGAGATATGGATCACCTCAGAGAACACTGCTACTCCAGTTGCTCTCTTAATCTGACTATGTTTTCTCTCATAATCCAAGAGCATCTGGTCATTGTGGTAGTGGCACAGGGCTACTCATTTCTCCTAAGTGGAGATTTTCTATTTTCTCCCTCTCTCACCTGTCTATCTCCTCATTTGAATTCCATGCTGTCACTGTCCACTCAAGTTGAACATTGTTGTCATCTATCGCCCACCAGGTGCCCTTAGAGAGTTACTTAATGAGATTGATACCTTGATGAGCTCATTTCCTGACGATGGCTCACCGCTCTTCGTACTTGGCGACTTCAACCTCCCGTTGTCTGCCTTCGATTCATTTCTTTCCAACTCTCTATTTCCCCTCCTTGCCTCTTTTGACCTCACCCTTTCCCAGTCCGCTTCCACTCACAAGGCAGGCAATACGCTTGACCTCATCTTGTCACGGATTCTGCCGAGGCTGCTCCTCCTCCTTGCTCGGGCAGGCTTCGGCGTTCGTCGTCCCCGGAGTACTAGCTGCTGCCGTTCGATGTTATCGGTGTTTGTTTAGTTTTGTCTGTATTGTTTACACCTGTTCATCATTATTTTAATTGTTTCCCTTATAATTACCCCTGTCTCTCATCTGTACTTTGTGTGTGATTGTTTTCCCCTTCACGGTTGTCTATTTTGTGAGCAGGTTATTTCCTCCCTGCGTGGAGTTATTTTCTGTGTCCTTTTGGATCCTTTTTGTATTAAAAGTACGTATCCGAGAGTTCTGTGTCCTGCGCCTGACTTCGTTTACCGCATCTCACAGACAGTCGTGACAGAATCACACACCTTACCATGGAGTCAGCAGGAGCGACGGCACCAACTGGATCACTCGAGGAGCGCGTCCTACAACAGGCAACGATGCTCCAAAATCTTGGTGCCGCTATGGATAACGTTATGAACACTTTGGGACGATGGGAGAGAGGAGGTTTGCCCACACCTCCTCCAACGATACCATCACCATCGGCTACTCCTATCGTCTCACATCCGGAGTCCAGTGGGATTCGGCTCTCGCTCCCGAGGGCTTATGATGGCACCGCAGCCGGGTGTCAGGGTTTCCTGCTCCAGGTGGAACTTTACCTGGCAACCATTCACCCGGCACCCTCAGGATACGAGAGCGTGTCCGCCCTCATCTCCTGTCTGTCCGGCAAGGCACTGGAGTGGGCCAACGCCGATTGGGGAGGGATAGACGCCGCTACTGTGAACTATGTATAGTTCACCCGCCGCTTCAGGGCAGTGTTCGATCATCCCCCGGAGGGGAAGGTGGTGGGTGAGCGTCTATTCCACCTCAGACAGGGGAGGAGCGCGCAGGAATTCGCACTGGACTTCCGGACTCTGGCTGCCAATTCGGGATGGAATGAGAGGGCCCTCATCGACCACTACAGATGCAGCCTGAGGGAGGATGTTCGTCGAGAGCTGGCCTGCAGGGACACCAACCTAAGCTTCGATCAGCTGGTGGACATGTCGATTCGCTTGGATACCCTGTTGGCTACCCGCGGACGTCCAGCGCTGGGGCCGTCCATTCCATCCCCCAGCACCTCCGAGCCGAGCCCTATGGAGCTCGGGGGTGCTGGTAGTAGGGAGGCCAGGAAGGAGGCTGTCCCCTGCACCAACTGTGGCCGCGGAGGACACACGGCGGTTCGGTGCTGGGGAGGGTCTCCTCGGATTCGAGGCAGCAGGCAGCGCACTGATGAGTCATTCCCGGTGAGTAAGGTCCCAACTCACCCAGAGCTCTCTGCTGTTCATATGTGTATCCAAGTGATGTTTCCAGAAGTTTCTTCTTACTCCCAGCATAAGGCGCTAGTCGATTCAGGCGCAGCTGGGAATTTTGTCGATCGCCATTTCTCATATAAGTTAGGGATCCCTATATTACCAGTCGATGTGCCCTTCCCTATCCATGCCCTAGATAGCCGGCCTTTGGGGTCGGGATTGATTAGGGAGGTCACAGCGCCACTGAAGATGAAAACGCAGAAGGGTCATGAGGAGACTATACAGTTGTATTTAATTGACTCTCCTGCGTTTCCAGTGGTGTTGGGACTTCCCTGGTTAATATCTCATGACCCCAACATTTCATGGCAACAGAGGGCTCTCAAGGGATGGTCTGATCAGTGTGTGGGGCGGTGTGTAGGTGTTTCCGTAGGGGCAACGACGGTGGAGAGTCCGAACCAAATGCCCACAATGCACATTCCTCCTGAGTGTGCCGATTTGGCAAGCGCCTTCTGTAAGAAGAAGGCGACTTAATTACCACCTCATCGACAGGGGGATTGTGCGAAAGACCTCCAGGTTGGCGCGGCGCTCCCTCGCAGCCATGTGTATCCTCTGTCTCAGGAGGAGACGGCTGCTATGGAGACATATGTCGCCGAATCCTTGAGAAAGGGATACGGCCTTCCACTTCTCCTGCGTCCTCAAGTTTCTTTTTTGTGAAGAAGAAGGATGGGGGTTTACGCCCGTGTATTGATTACCGTGGTCTCAATCAGATCACTATTAAATACAGCTATCCTCTCCCTCTGATTGCTAGTATGACGGAGTCATTACACGGGGCGCGCTTCTTCACAAAATTGGATCTCAGGAGCGCTTACAACCTGGTGCGCATTCGGGAGGGAGATGAGTGGAAAACAGCCTTCAGTACCACCTCGGGTCACTATGAGTACCTCGTCATGCCATACGGTCTAATGAATGCTCCTTCAGTCTTCCAATCATTTGTAGATGAGATTTTCCGGGATTTGCATGGACAGGGAGTAGTGGTGTGTATTGATGACATTCTGATATACTCCGCTACACGTACCGAGCATGTGTCCCTGGTACATCGGGTGCTGGGTAGACTGTTGGAGCATGATCTGTATGTGAAGGCAGAGAAATGTCTGTTTTTCCAGGAGTCCATCTCCTTCCTGGGACACCGGTTGTCTGCGTCAGGGGTGGAGCTGGAGATTGACCGCGTTTCAGCCGTGCGTAATTGGCAGACTCCAACTACAGTAAAGGAGGTGCAGCGGTTTTGGGGTTTTGCCAATTACTACCGGAGGTTTATCCGGGGTTTTGGACAGGTAGCGGCTCCCATTACCTCCCTGCTAAAGGGGGCCGGTGCGTTGCAGTGGTCGGCTGAGGCGGACAGGGCGTTTAGTCATTTGAAGGACCTGTTCACCTCAGCTCCGGTGCTGGCACATCCGGATCCCTCTTTGGCGTTCCAAGTCGAGGTGGATACGTCCCGAGGCGGGGATCGGTGCTATACTGTCTCAGCGCTCGGGCACGCCTCCAAAACTCTGCCCCTGTGCTTTCTATTCTAAGAAGCTCAGTCCGGCGGAGCGCAATTATGACGTGGGGGACAGGGAGCTGCTAGCTGTGGTCCAGGCCCTGAAGGTGTGGAGACATTGGCTTGAGGGGGCTAACCACCCTTTTCTCATTCTGACTGACCATCGTAACCTGGAGTACATCCGGGCAGCGAAGAGACTGAACCCTCGTCAGGCTAGGTGGGCCATGTTTCTGGCCCGGTTTGTCTTTAAGATCACGTATATCCCCGGGTACAGACGAAGGCATACGCCCTGTCCCGACGATATGACACAGAGGAGAGGTCCATTGAGCCCACTCCCATACTACCGGAGTCTTGTCTCGTGGCACCGGTGGTGTGGGAGGTCGACACGGAAATCGAGCGGGCGTTACGTACCGACCCTTCTCCCCCAGAGTGTCCAGAGGGACGGCGGTATGTGCCGCTCGAGGTTCGTGACCGACTGATTTATTGGGCTCACACGTCACCCTCCTCTGGTCATCCTGGTATTTGTCGGACGGTGCACTGTCTTAGCGGGAAGTACTGGTGGCCCACCTTAGCTAAGGACGTGAGAGTTTACGTTTCTTCCTGCTCGGTGTGCGCCCAGTGTAAGGCGCCTAGACACCTGCCCAGGGGGAAGTTACAACCTCTCCCCGTTCCACAACGGCCGTGGTCTCACCTGTCGGTGGATTTTGTCACGGACCTTCCCCCCTCCCAGGGGAATACCACGATCTTGGTCGTTGTGGATCGGTTTTCTAAGGCCTGCCGTCTCATCCCTATGCCAGGTCTTCCTACAGCCCTACAAACGGCCGAAGCCCTGTTTACTCACGTTTTCCGGCACTATGGGGTGCCTGAGGATATAGTGTCTGATCGGGGTCCCCAGTTCACCTCTAGAGTGTGGAGGGCGTTTATGGAACGTTTGGGGGTCTCGATCAGCCTTACCTCGGGTTTTCACCCTGAGAGTAATGGGCAGGTGGAGAGAGTAAACCAAGATGTGGGTAGGTTTCTGAGGTCCTACTGCCAGGACCGGCAGGAGGAGTGGTCGGGGTATATTCCCTGGGCAGAGATGGCCCAAAACTCACTCTGCCACTCCTCCACTAATCTCACTCCTTTTCAGTGTGTGTTGGGCTATCAGCCGGTTCTGGCACCCTGGCATCAGAGCCAGATCGAGGCTCCTGCGGTGGATGAATGGTTTCGGCGCTCGGAGGAGACATGGAACGCTGCGCATGTCCATTTGCAGCGGGCCATCAGACGGCAAAAGGCGAGCGCCGATCGCCACCGCAGTGAGGGTCCGGTTTATGCACCGGGAGATCGGGTCTGGCTCTCGACCAGAAACCTGCCCCTTCACCTGCCCTGCCGGAAGCTGGGCCGGCGGTTTGTGGGGCCATTTAAAGTCCTGAGGAGATTGAACGAGGTATGTTATGGGTTACAGCTGCCTGTTAATTATCGCATTAACCCCTCGTTCCATGTGTCTCTACTCAGGCCGGTGGTAGCTGGTCCACTCCAGGAGAATGAGGTACGAGAGGCCCCTCCGCCCCCACTAGACATCGAAGGGGCTCCGGCGTACTCAGTCCGTTCCATCGTGGATTCGAGGCGTCGGATGGGGGGTCTGCAGTATCTCGTGGAGTGGGAGGGGTACGGTCCGGAGGAACGGTGCTGGGTCCCTAGGAGGGACATCCTAGATCCCTCCCTGTTGACAGAGTTCCACCGGAGTCACCCAACTCGCCCTGCTCCGCGTCCTCCTGGCCGCCCCCGAGGCCGGGGTCGGCGCACGGCTGGAGCCGCACGTCAAGGGGGGGGGGGTACTGTCACGGATTCTGCCGAGGCTGCTCCTCCTCCTTGCTCGGGCAGGCTTCGGCGTTCGTCGTCGCCGGAGTACTAGCTGCTGCCGTTCGATGTTATCTGTGTTTGTTTAGTTTTGTCTGTATTGTTTACACCTGTTCGTCATTATGTTAATTGTTTCCCTTATAATTACCCCTGTCTCTCATCTGTACTTTGTGTGTGATTGTTTTCCCCTTCACGGTTGTCTATTTTGTGAGCGGGTTATTTCCTCCCTGCGTGGAGTTATTTTCTGTGTCCTTTTGGATCCTTTTCGTATTATAAGTACGTATCCGAGAGTTCTGTGTCCTGCGCCTGACTTCGTTTACCGCATCTCACAGACAGTCGTGACACATCTTTACTAGAGGCTGTTTTCCTACTAATTTCACTGCAACCTCCCTCCAGGTCTTTAATCACTACTTTGTTTCCTTTTCTGTCTCCCTTTCCTCCAACCCTAGCCACTCAGCCCCTACCCAGATGGTAATGTACCTTTGCAATATTTGCTCTCTCTCCCACTACTCTCTCCTCTTCTATTCTATCATCTCTCCCTTCTGCTAAATCCTTCTCCATCCTGTCTCCTGATTCTGCCTCTTCAACCCTACTCTCTTCCCTTTCCTCTCGGCCCTCCCCTCCTGAGTGACTCATTGATAACTTACAGAACAGGGCTGTGGGCAGCTGAGCGAAAATTGAGAAAAACTAAACTTCCAGAGGACCTATCATCCTTCCAGTTCCTCCTCTCTACCTTCTCTTCCTTTGTATCCGCTGCTAAAGCCACTTTCTACCACTCTAAATTTAACCCTTTTTTATGTTGGGCATGGGGGTGCATTTCTTTGACAGCCTGAGCCTCAGCAGTCAAGTTTTCAAGAAGCAAAGTGTAGCATGCCACATCATGATGAAGCCTTTTGCATCATAGGATGCACCTGTATCTTGAATGTTATTGCTGACATTTTGGGACTGTATCAACAGTGGACTAATTAAAAAAATACCAATAGATCGTTTTTGAGTGGATTATTTCTTTAAAGTCTGCCCGATACATTTAACATCTCAATGTTTCGAGGTCCTTACATTTTACATCTTCTTCACCTTTTACTCTACCACTCACTTGATTTCCCATCATATGGGCTGCAGATGGAATTCAATGACACTCTCTCTAAATGTAATTGTCCCAGCCAACCTCTCTGGCCAGTGGCCTGGACCGCTGCATTCCTGTCACTATGGTTTCTGGACTCCTGCCAGGCAGTCCTGTCACCTCCTAGAGAGCCAGGTCAAAGGTCTTGACCGCTCCAACCATCCACTGATTAGTAGTGTAATAAGCAACATACGCAGGCACCACAAATAACTCTGAACCCTGTTGAATAGAGATATAGACGACCATAGTCTCTCCGGACCGAGACCACCTGGGGAGGGAGAGGAACAGGGTTCGAGGACACCCACACCTCTACTGTCCCCCCCAACAACCCACTCCTCTCCTCTAAAGCCCCCATGTTGCCTTTCAAGGGGCGCGGGCACCCGCTCAATAGACAATGGCCTGAATTCCTCCTCGCTAGTGAGGAACATGGTTTGCTTGCACTTTAAATGCACTTCAATTCATTCAGCTGGGCTCTTGCTTTTAAACAGTGCATTCACTGTTAGGTCCCCCTTTTTATAGACATCCATCCCTCGTCTCCTCGTTCCATGGTAGAACTGTACTCCCTGTTGGCAGTGTGTCCCAGCAGTCATGGAGTAAACAAATTCTCCACTTGTGCCCCCTCCCCCCCTGCCGTTTTCTCTCTTGTTGTGGTTCTAGAGTTCGATGAGGGAAAACCAGATATTCTCTTTACAAAGTTACTACAAAAAAAAGTAATAACAGACCGTTTATCTCACACACAAGTAGAAAAACACAATGATAAGTGCAGAAGGAAGAAAGAGGGTGATGACACATTGATGCCATGTCAGTACATGTTTCCAGGCTGCTAGGTTGGCTGCTATGGATGAGCAGAAGCAGGTCCATGCTTTATAGAAATTCCAATACTTTTTGCACTCAAACCTAATTTTCAAACAAAATCTTTTTTTGTCGAACTTGCTTGACCAGAAAGTAAATTTCAACTATATTTTGTTCAAATTGTCTTATAGAGTATATTATATAGAGAGATGGGACTATGTTATGGACGTTCATCTTTAGCTGTGTGAACCCAAAAACCCCAGTACACATGCCACAAATGTCCTGAATCATAGCATTATGAATTTCACCAGAGATGCACTATAAATGCCTTTTATCTTAATGAGCATTTCTTTGACAATTGTCACAAGAAGGGATAATAACATTTATTTTGCCGGCTCTCTACTTCTTCTTGGGCCTAACACCATCCGTGCCAATATATCCTCTAAACCACGGCTTCTCTGGCATTATTACTTAAATATTGTACTAGGCCTATAACAAACATCGTGATTGGGCACGATGTCAAACTGTGAAAGCAGTTTTTGTTCTATAAACAAACGCTAAAGCAGGATATTTGATGCACAGGGGTGCCAAACATCCAGCCTGCAGGCCCAATCTGGCCTACGGGTGGTTTGAGAAATAAAAAAAATTATAATGGACGTACAGTATATTCATACTGTTTCTTGACTGTCCAGCTCGCTAATAATCACTAGACCAGTGGTTCTCAACTGGTTTTGCCTCGGGACCCAAATTGAACCATGCCGTCTCAGTCGTGAATTCACATCGTGAAAAATAATCGCCAAAACACAATCTGGAAAACTATTTTTAATGCTGTATTGATAGTAAATGTAGCAATTATATGCCAAGGGAATAACATTCCCACCCCTTTCATTGTCAATAATTACATTTTGCCAATGTTCTTGATGAAGAATGTTAAACTCACTGGTTTGAGACCACAAAATCAACAAAAATAGCGCTGCTAATAGCTCTATATTGGAAATAATGTGAATAAAATAAATTCAGATTAAATGATGTATATATTTTCATTCATTATCATTTCTACACACTTTCTACCAGGTTTAAGCCGTTTAAGTTCAGACTGCAATATGTATATTTTTTTTACTCAGACACCCACGACCCATTCAGAACCTCTCCCACCAGATGAGAATCAATACACTAGACAGTCAGGAAGCATCGAAAATATAACCAATTTTCAGTGCGGCCCTCTGGACCTCGTTGAAGACCGAATGCGGCTGCCGGGGCAAAATGAATTCGACACCCCTGCTGTAGAAGGTGCTAAATGTCGAATGCGAGAGTGAGTCTGGAGTCTCTGAGAGTGTATTCTATGGTCAGTTTGTTAAGGGTAAAGGCGTCCGCATGCTTCCCAGCCGAAACAGTTCGGAAGAGTTTGTGCATACAGTGCATTCGGAAAGTATTCAGACCCATTGACCTTTTCCACATTCTGTTACATTATAGCTTTATTCAAAAATTGATTAAATCGTTTTTTACCCTCATCAATCTACACAGAATACCACATAATGACAAAGCAAAAACAGGTTTTAATAAATAAAATAAAGACGGAAATATCAAATGTACCACTGTAAGTATTCAGACCCTTTGCTCAGTACTTTGTTGAAGCACCTTCGGCAGCGATTACAGCCTCGAGTCTTCTTGGGTATGACGTTACAAGCTTGGCACACCTGTATTTGGGGAGTTTCTCCCATTCTTCTCTACAGATCCTCTCAAGCTCTGGCAGGTTGGATGGGGAGCGTCGCTGCAGAGCTATTTTCAGGTCTCTCCAGAGATATTCGATCGAGTTCAAGTCCAGGCTCTGGCTCGGCCAGTCAAGGACATTCAGAGACTTGTCTCGAAGCCACTCCTGCGTTGTCTTGGCTGTGTGCTTAGGGTCGTTGTCCTGTTGGAAGGTGAACCTTCGCCCCAGACTGAGGTCCTGAGCACTCTGGAGCAGGTTTTCATCAAGTATCTCTCTGTACTTTGCTCCGTTCATCTTTCCCTTGATCCTGACTAGTCTCCCAGTCCCTGCCGCTGAAAAACATCCCCACAGCATGATGTTGCCACCACCATGCTTCACCGTAGGGATGGTGCCAGGTTTCCTCCAGACGTGACACTTAGCATTCAGGCCAAAGAGTTCAATCTTGGCTTCATCAGACCAGAGAATCTTCTTTCTCATGGTCCGAGAGTCTTTAGGTGCCTTTTGGCAAACTTCAAGTGGGCTGTCATTTGCCTTTTACTGAGGAGTGGCTTCCGTCTGGCCACTCTACCATAAAGGCCTGATTGGTGGAGTGCTGCAGAGATGGTTGTCCTTCTGGAAGGTTCTCCCATCTCCATAGAGGAACTCTTGAGCTCTGTCAGAGTGACCATCAGGTTCTTGGTCACCTCCCTGACCAAGGCCCTTTCCCCCCGATTGCTCAGCTCTAGGAAGAGTCTTGTTGGATCCAAACTTCTTCCATTTAAGAATGATGGACACCACTGTGTTCTTGGGGACCTTCAATGATGGCAGAAACTTTTTGGTACCCTTCCCCAGATCTGTCTCTGAGCTCTACGGACAATTCCTTCGACCTCATGGCTTGGATTTGCTCATTTGGATTTTGCTCTGATATGCACTGTCAACTGTGGGACCTTACATAGACAGGTATGTGCCTTTCCAAATCATGTCCAATCAATTGAATTTACTACAGGTGGACCAATCAAGTTGTAGAAACATCTCAAGGATGATCAATGGAAACAGGATGCACCTGAGCTCAATTTCGAGTCTCATAGCAAAGGATCTGAATACTGTATTTCTGTTTTATTTTTAATAAATGTTCAACAATTTCTAAAAACCTGTTTTCACTTTGTCATTATGGGGTATTGTGTGTAGATTGATGAGGGAAATTGGCTGCTAAACCCTAGGAG
This sequence comes from Coregonus clupeaformis, assembly GCF_020615455.1. NCBI lineage: Eukaryota > Metazoa > Chordata > Actinopteri > Salmoniformes > Salmonidae > Coregonus > Coregonus clupeaformis. Next base: position 26,065,643 of record NC_059215.1, read on the forward strand.
AGAAGCATAAGACAAGAGAGCCCAGTCTGTTATTGTAATTATTATGGAAGTGAACTCCTGTAGGTATATCTCAAAAGCTGGTGCGTGTTCCCTTTCGCTCTGCACCGGTTACAACATACCCATAGAAAGAAAACTCTTGAAACTATTACTTAGTGGACTGACACTGGTCATAAATCTGTCCTGAGTCTACGCCCACAGGCTGTAAAAAAAGTGCAGGCAATAATTTGATGTATCAACCCATCTAGAAAGAGAGAAAATTGAGAAATCCATGCGTGACCTCTAATAACCTCCTCTGATCATAGAGATGAACACAAAGTTGGTACAGAACAGCGTTCAATTGCATCTTGAGATTTTGTTGACAAGATTGTATCTTTACAGTTCTAAGGGAATATGAATATCATTTTCAATTCTTGCCACCCTCTTTAAAGGATTATCCTGTCATCTACGTTCATTTATGTTTTAAAGGAATTGATTAAAACCCGTAAGGGTGCATTTATATTGGTTCAATACAGACCAATTAAGCTGTTGATTATATGGCTGCATTTACACAGGCAGCCCAATCCTGATATTTTTTCCACAAATTGGGCTTTTGACCAATCACATCAGAACTTTTCACATCAGAACTTTTTCAGAGCTGATCTGATTGGTCAAAAGACCAATTAGTGCACAAAATATCAGAATTGGACGTCCTGTCACAACCTATGTGAATTGAAATATGGAGCAGTCTGGACTGGAGTCGGATGCTTTTTTGCCTGATTCCCTTATCACACTATGCATATGCCACGAGGACCATTAATCGTGCATATCTAAATTGCTGGTCAGATGTTGTGGGGGAAATACCAAGGTGTTGGGATCTGGAGCTCTCCTCCCAACTCCGACAGGATTATGCAAATGTACCCTAAATTATTTGGATAAAATCTATTGACTAATTGTGAGAACAAACAAGAATAGAACAAAACATGAGCATGAGATGAGTGAATAGCGTCTTGATAGCAGCATGTTTCTGCAACACATCAATAAATTCCTATCACGTGTGTAGTTAAACTACATAATGTGAGATGTATGAGCTGAGGACATTTTACTGGAAGGCAGCTTTGCAGAAATACCTTGTTTGATTAAGTGTTCTGTTATTATAAATTATTATTATTCTTTTATTGCATATAAAATGAACAATTCTTTTAAAAATCTAATACAGACGAGAATTAACTATGTACAAATCTAGTGCAATGTTTGTTGTACATGGTCCCTGTCAACTACACACAAAAATAACTCTACACCCTTAATCAAAGTCAATCCATGCTCTTTGATTTATAGTTATTACTACAGTTTTTACAGTGAGGGAAAAAAGTATTTGATCCCCTGCTGATTTTGTACGTTTGCCCACTGACAAAGAAATGATCAATCTATAATTTTAATGGTAGGTTTATTTGAACAGTGAGAGACAGAATAACAACAACAGAAATCCAGAAAAACGCATGTCAAAAATGTTATCAATTGATTTGCATTTTAATGAGGGAAATAAGTATTTGACCCCCTCTCAATCAGAAAGATTTCTGGCTCCCAGGTGTCTTTTATACAGGTAACGAGCTGAGATTAGGAGCACACTCTTAAAGGGAGTGCTCCTAATCTCAGTTTGTTACCTGTGGTCCTCTGTAGCTCAATTGGCAGAGCATGACGCTTGTATCTCCAGAGTAGTGGGTTCGATCCCCGGGACCACCCATACGTAAAAATGTATTCACACATGACTGTAAGTCGCTTTGGATAAAAGTGTCTGCTAAATGGCATATTATATTATTGTTACTGTATAAAAGACACCTGTCCACAGAAGCAATCAATCAATCAGATTCCAAACTCTCCACCATGGCCAAGACCAAAGAGCTCTCCAAGGATGTCAGGGACAAGATTGTAGACCTACACAAGGCTGGAATGGGCTACAAGACCATCACCAAGCAGCTTGGTGAGAAGGTGACAACCGTTGGTGTGATTATTCGCAAATGGAAGAAACACAAAAGACCTGTCAATCTCCCTCGGCCTGGGGTTCCATGCAAGATCTCACATCATGGAGTTGCAATGATCATGAGAACGTTGAGGAATCAGCCCAGAACTACACGGGAGGATCTTGTCAATGATCTCAAGGCAGCTGGGACCATAGTCACCAAGAAAACAATTGGTAACACACTACGCCATGAAGGACTGAAATCCTGCAGCACCCGCAAGGTCCCCCTGCTCAAGAAAGCACATATACATGCCCATCTGGAGTTTGCCAATGAACATCTGAATGATTCAGAGGAGAACTGGGTGAAAGTGTTGTGGTCAGATGAGACCAAAATCGAGCTCTTTGGCATCAACTCAACTCGCCCTGTTTGGAGGAGGAGGAATGCTGCCTATGACCCCAAGAACACCATCCTCACCGTCAAACATGGAGGTGGAAACATTATGCTTTGGGAGTGTTTTTCTGCTAAGGGGACAGGACAACTTCACCGCATCAAAGGGACGATGGACGGGGCCATGTACCGTCAAATCTTGGGTGAGAACCTCCATCCCTCAGCCAGGGCATTGAAAATAGGTTGTGGATGGGTATTCCAGCATGACAATGACCCAAAACATACGGCCAAGGCAACAAAGGAGTGGCTCAAGAAGAAGCACATTAAGGTCCTGGAGTGGCCTAGCCAGTCTCCAGACCTTAATCCCATAGAGAATCTGTGGAGGGAGCTGAAGGTTTGAGTTGCCAAACGTCAGGCTCGAAACCTTAATGACTTGGAGAAGATCTGCAAAGAGGAGTGGGACAAAATCCCTCCTGAGATGTGTGCAAATCTGGTGGCCAACTACAAGAAACGTCTGACCTCTGTGATTGCCAACAAGGGTTTTGCCACCAAGTACTAAGTCATGTTTTGCAGAGGGGTCAAATACTTATTTCCCTCATTAAAATGCAAATCAATTTATATCATTTTTGACATGTGTTTTTCTGGATTTTTTGTTTTTCTGTCTCTCACTGTTCAAATAAACCTACCATTAAAATTATAGACTGATCATGTCTTTGTCAGTGGGCAAACGTACAAAATCAGCATATATATATATATCCACAAACAAATAGGATAAATGGACACAGTCCTGGAACAGATTCCTCTGAGCAGGCTTTTGAGTGCAGTGGGGGGCCTAATATCTGCAGCACAGAAGAGAGAGAGAGCCATGGGAAGAACTCATTAGCATATGAATCAGATTCCAGATCCAGGAAAAAGGCCCATTGTTAGGAATACCAGCGGTGTATGAGTGAAACCAACGAGTGATGTGAAGGACTGGAGGTCAAAGTTAGCACTCCCATGGTTTAAGCTAGGAATCTCAGGAGCCAGGGGAAAACGTGACAGAATATCAAACAAATGCTTAAATACGGCTGTGGCCCCTTCCAGGCCTTGTTTGTTCTTGGCATTTGAGACTGGTGGGTAGTGTGGGTACACACACTAGCCTTAAGGCGTCAGCATGCTTCAGTTCGGCTGGCGGCTACCCGAAGTCGGCTAGGCAAACCGAACGAGTGTGCTCGCATACTCCCTTAAGGCTTGAGTTAGAATGGAAATTGAGTAAAGACGTAAACTTTGAGTAACTCTTTTTTTTATCAATGTTGTCTTACAATATTGACACTGGCTTCAGGTGATGTTGCAATCCCTCATCAGGAGTAAATGTGGTTTTGATTGATACTGGGCTCTGTATGTGAGACTGGTTGCCCTCTGTCTTTCTTGAGACATGTATTTAATCCATTGGATATGTATTGTTAGAAGTACAGCACTTGCGCAACCAGTAGGAGAACGCTAGAATTGTAAAGCTGTGTTCAAACGAACTGCGTTAAAATCTTTTCTATCTGGTGAAAGTCATTCAGTCAGGCAGTCTGCACCACTGTCGTCCAGATGACGCACTACGCTGTGTTGGATTTTTTTTGTCTGATTTTTGCAGTTTGTTTGCACGTGACATAAGACATACTTTACAAACCAACATACTTCCTTACAACTTTCTCCCTTGCAGTTTCCTCCCTCAGCAAGTACAGAACTTCCGACCCAACTTGGAACAAGGCGTAAAACACTACTTAATGGACTCTTTCAATTGGGCACACAAACTAGAACAAACACGTTCATTCATCCCCTTTCCAAAATGCTAATGTGGCAAGGCCTTGAGCCTTTTTAAAGGGGTACCCTGTCATGATACTGTGTAAGGCTGTAAGGAGGTTGCCATTTGTTCATTAGCCACACAAGGTGATGTCCTCACGGTAACCATCGCATGCTAGTATAGCAATTAAGACCTACCAGGTCGAGTGAGTTTCCTCAAGCACCATTGGCAAGGAGCCATCTATAGCAGTAGCATGACTAGATTTAAGAGGGCATACTACTAGTTAAAGCAACCAAACCAGATGCTTGAAAATGTCTTAGTGTCAACACTGCAGTGTGACGTTGACACACCTGTCAACACAAGTGACACAGAGTACTTTATGTTTACTGGAATACAACTGGACCATAATGCCATTGAAGCCATTATCAGTCATAGCAAGATTGTGATAGTTCGTTGGAAAGCACTTGACAGTGTGTCGAGTAGTCAAGTCTTATATACTATAATGAAGAAAAACATGTAATATCTCTGAAGTGTTAATGTGTCGTCTTTGTAGCAAATTGAAGTCTGAAAGTCCAGATAGAGTACAGGGAAGGTACTTGTTTTGTTTACCTCAGTCAAGTGTTTTGTGGTGGCCCTGTCAGAGCTTGCTGTAGATGGGGTAATATTTGAGGAATGTGTGTGCGGGTACGGTGCACTTTGTGGTATAGGTATGACCCCGTGCTGTTTCAAATCAAATCTAATCTAATTGTATTTGCCACATGCGCCGAATACAACAGGTGTAGACATTACAGTGAAATGCTTACTTACAAGCCCATAACCAACAATGCAGTTTAAGAAAAAAATCAAAATAGCAAATAATTAAAGAGCAGCAGTAAAATAAAATAACAGTAGGGAGGCTATATACAGGGGGTACCGGTACAGAGTAAATGTGCGGGGGCACCGGTTAGTCGAGGTAATTGAGGTAATATGTACATGTGGGTAGAGTTAAAGTGACCATGCATAAATAATAAACAGAGTAGCAGCAGCGTAAAAGAGGCGGTTGGGGTGGGGTGGGGGGGCAATGCAAATAGTCTGGGTAGCCGTGATTAGCTGTTCAGGAGTCTTATGGCTTGGGGGTAGAAGCTGTTGAGAAGCCTTTTGGACCTAGACTTGGCGCTCTAGTACCGCTTGCCGTGCAGTAGCAGAGAGAACAGTCTATGACTACGGTGGATGGAGTCTTTGATATTTTTAAGGCCTTCCTCTGACACCGCCTGGTGTAGAGGTCCTGGATGGCAGGAAGCTTGGCCCCAGTGATGTACTGGTCCGTACGCATTACCCTCTGTAGTGCCTTGCGGTTGGAGGCCGAGCAGTTGCCATACCAGGCGGTGATGCAACCAGTCAGGATGCTTTCGATGGTGCAGCTGTATAACTTTTTGAGGATCTGAGGACCCATGCCAAATATTTTCAGTCTCCTGAGGGGGAATAGGCTTTGTCGTGCCCTCTTCACAACTGCTTGGTGTGTTTGGACCATGATAGTTTGTTGGTGATGTGGACACCAAGGAACTTGAAGCTCTCAACCTGTTCCACTACAGCCTTGTCGATGAGAATGGGGGCGTGCTCAGTCCTCTTTTTTTTCCTGTAGTCCACAATCATCTCCTTTGTCTTGAGCACATTGAGGGAGAGGTTGTTATCCTGGCACCACACGGCCAGGTCTCTGACCTCCTCCCTATAGGCTGTCTCATCATTGTCAGTGATCAGGCCTACCACTGTTGTGTTGTCGGCAAAGTTAATGATGGTGTTGGAGTCGTGCCTGGCTATGCAGTCATGGGTGAACAGGGAGTACAGGAGGGAACTGAGCACGCACCCCCATGTTGAGGATCAGCGTGGCAGATGTGTTGTTACCTACCCTTACCACCTGGGGGCAGCCCGTCAGGAAGTCCAGGATCCAGTTGCAGAGGGAGGTGTTTAGTCCCAGGGTCCTTAGCTTAGTGATGAGCTTTGAGGGCACTATGGTGTTGAACACTGAGCTGTAGTCAATGAATAGCATTCTCACACAAGTGTTCCTCTTGTCCAGGTGGGAAAGGGCAGTGTGGAGTGCAATAGAGATTGCATCATCTGTGGATCTGTTGGGGCGGTATGCAAATTGGACTGGTTCTAGGGTTTCTGGGATAATGGTGTTGATGTGAGCCATGACCAGCCTTTCAAAGAACTTAATGGCTACAGATGTGAGTGCTACGAGTTGGTAGTCATTTAGGCAGGTTATCTTAGTGTTCTTGGGCACAGTGACTATGGTGGTCTGCTTGAAACATGTTGGTATTACAGACTCAGGGACATGTTGAAAATGTCAGTGAAGACACTTGTCAGCGCATGCTCGGAGTACACGTCCTGGTAATCCGTCTGGCCCTGCGGCCTTGTGAATGTTGACCTGTTTAAAGGTCTTACTCACATCGGCTACAGAGAGCTTGATCACATAGTCATCCAGAACAGCTGATGCTCTCATGCATGCTTCAGTGTTGCTTGCCTCGAAGCGAGCATAGAAGTGATTTAGCTCGTCTGGTAGGCTTGTGTCACTGGGCAGCTCGCGGCTGTGCTTCCCTTTGTAGTCTGTAATAGTTTTCAAGCCCTGCCACATCCGACGAGCGTCAGAGCCGGTGTAGTACGATTCAATCTTAGTCCTGTATTGACTCTTTGCCTGTTTGATGGCTCGTCGGAGGGCATAGCGGGATTTCTTATAAGCGTCCGGGTTAGAGTCCCGCTCCTTGAAGGCGGCAGCTCTACCCTTTAGCTCAGTGCGGATGTTGCCTGTAATCCATGGCTTCTGGTTGGGGTATGTATGTACGGTCTCTGTGGGGACAACGTCATCAATGCACTCATTGATGAAGCCAGTGACTGATGTGGTGTACTCCTCAATGCTATCGGAAGAATCCCGGAACATATTCCAGTCTGTGCTAGCAAAACAGTCCTGTAGCTTAGCATCTGCGTCATCTGACGACTTCCTTATTAACCGAGTCACTGGTGCTTCCTGCTTTAGTTTTTGCTTATAAGCAGGAATCAGGATGATAGAGTTATGGTCAGATTTGCCAAATGGAGGGCGAGGGAGAGCTTTGTACGCTTCTCTGTGTGTGGAGTAAAGGTGGTCTAGAGTTATTTTCCCTCTGGTTGCACATTTAACATGCTGGTAGAAATTAGGTTGAACGGATGTAAGTTTCCCTGCATTAAAGTCCCCGACCACTAGGAGCGCTGCCTCTGGATGAGCATTTTCCTGTTTACTTATGGCCTTATACAGCTCATTGAGTGCAATCTTAGTGCCTGCATCGTTTTGTGGTGGACAGCTACGAAAAATGTAGTGTGGTCTACAGCTTATCATGAGATACTCTACCTCAGGTGAGCAAAACCTCAAGACTTCCTTAGTATTAGATTTTATGCACCAGCTGTTGTTTACAAATATACACAGACTGCCACCCCTTGTCTTACCGGAGTCAGCCGTTCTATCCTGCCGATGTAGCGTATGTCCCGCCAGTTGTATGTTATCGATGTCGTCGTTCAGCCACGACTTGGTGAAACATAAGAAATGACAGTTTTTAATGTCCCGTTGGTAGGATAACCGTAATCTTAGGTCGTCTAATTTATTTTCAAATGATTGAACATTGGCTAATAGGATTGATGGAAGAGGCAGTTTGCTCGCTCGCCGTCGGATCCTGCCAAGGTACCCCGACCTGCGTCCACGATATCTCCGTCTCTTTCTCATGCAAATGACGGGGATTTGGGCCTTGTCGTGTGTCTGTAGGATATCCTTCGCGTCCGAATCGTTGAACAAAAAATCTTCGTCCAATACCAGGTGAGTAATCTCTGTCCTGATATCCAGAAGCTCTTTTTGGTCATAAGAGACAGTGGCAGAAACATTATGTACAGAATAAATTACAGATAACGCGAAAAAACACACATAATAGTACAATTGGTTAGAGGGCTGTTACAACAGATGTTTTCATTCCCATTAATTCATAGCTTGTCATAAACGCGTCAGGAGGATGTGTCATATACAGTGTTCAGATTAATGTCTGTATTAATTGATTTATCAGATTTGAAATAATTTAATTACATTCTCACAAAAATCACAATTTGTCACAAAACATTTTTTCAACATTTCCTCTGGCTGCTACTAGATTTGATCAACTACAAATGTAATCTGTTTCATCAACATTTTTTATGTAAATTCATCAAAATGATTTTGAGGTAAGTTGATCACATATTTTGTCATTTAGAAAAAGTTGTAGATATAATCCAATGAAGTTAGATTCATTATGTTTTTTATAAACACATGTAGGGAAGCCTTAAGATAAATCATCCACTTGTTTAGAGAGAAAAATGTTGATTGTTTTTGAGTAAAGTAGTAATATGTTAGGTTAGTATGTTGGGGACAAGATGCCCCCCCCCCCTCCAATGGAGCGAGATATCTCGCCCCTTTATGGTTGCTAATTTGTTTCTAGCTGTAATTTAGGCACTGGCTAGCCCAGTTACCTAACTAGCAACCTCACTAGCAGAACGTCTGAGGTGAAGTAAATGCTAGCCAGCTATTTAACATAAGCTAATGTCTGCTAGCATAGCTAGCTAGCTCGAGTTAGCTAGCTAGCAACCTCACTAGCAGAAAGTCTGAGGTGAAATAAATGTTGGCAAGCTAGTTAGCATAAGATAATGTCTGCTAGCATAGCTATCTAACCCCCAGTTAACAGGGTTAGGATTAGGGGTCAGAGTTAGAATAGGGTCCAGGGTTAGGATTAGAATAGGGGTTAGGTTAGGGTCAGAATAGGAGTTAGGGTTAGGGTTAAATTAGGGGTCAGTTCTCCACCGTTCTTAAGATACTTTTCATTATTAATTTTCAGATGAGAGTTTACAAGAAAATATATGATTGTGGTGGCTATGGCGAAGATGTGCTTCGTAGTGCCCTGAATGCTCTTGAAAATGGGTAGGGCATTAAGACAGCTGCCCGTGCTTTTAACCTTTTCACATGTGTGTTCCAAATATCTCTAACTGTAGCCCCAGCGTGAGTTGTTTTATGCACGTGATGTCAGAATGCACTCACTGTTCCAAAATGTGATTGTTACGCAATAGGACAGTTAACACACACTGCCTGCTAATTATCTATAGGCTATGTTTCAACTTGTCAATTTCAAATGATTTTCTAACAAGTTGTATTTTCTAACAAAAGTTTGAATCGAGGTGTGTTCCTCCACCTCATTAATTCACATACAGGTAGCCCATTTCATTGTTGCAGACAATGTATGTTTGAGGGTTTACTGAGCCTGACAAAACGTCCCTCTTCAAGGACAGCACTTCCCCATTTCTTCTGCACATCAAGTATGCAGACTTTTGTGCAGTCTTCCACGATCTGGCACATTTTCTGGCTGGTGCTCGCATTTTTGCATTGTTGTTTTCCTTACAAATAATAATTTTGGACGTGTGTGTTCCTATCAAAGTAAGTGCCGTATTTCTGTATATCGTGTTGACGTTTCTACTGTAGCATACAGTATGTATATATGTATGCTGCATAATGTATTTACAGTTTTATTCACATGTTTTCAAGTACTGGTGACAAATAATGCATTCTGATTATTGCATAGATTGTAATGACACCTATGATGTGTGTAAAATACTTTTTTGGTATTTTGTTGTACTGATTATAATGAGCTAATCCTACACTATTTGCCAGCTATGTGTGGCGCCATGTTTGTTGACATTATACAATGCATTCTGGGTGTCACGTAAACGTCTGTCAGACCAAAGATGTTATAATGAGGTGAAGGAATGGTTCACTTATCTTTGGAGTAAACTTCTGGAAGGGAATGAAGGGAAGTGAATGATCGTAGACGACACACCCCCTTCAACATGCATACTGCAAACAGACCAAACTAATCTTGTCTCTATTATCTTTGGTTGACGCGAAAAAACTAACATGCTGGCGCGAATAAACTACCCATCATCGGATTACTTTTGATTTCTAGAAAGTATTTTACTCAATTATTTAGATCAATGTTGAGCTCAACTGTGATGTGATTAATTATAAATAGTAATTGCTATTAGCTAATTCATATTGTGGTTTCTGTCAGCTGAATATGACCGCTTGTGTTACGTCAATCTTTCCTCAGTTAGCGCTAGTGTCAAGGCATCAGTGTAATGCGGTAGGACGAAGTCAGGCGCAGGACACAGAGCTACTCGAAAAACGTACTTTACTCGTAGGTATCGTAAAGAACATACCTCCACGCAGGGAGGAACAAACCCGCTAACATACGACAACCAAAACATGGACAAACACGCACAACACACAGTGTGAGCCAGAGGGTTAAATAGGGAAGACATAATTACAAGATGGGAAACAGGTGAGACCAATACAGACAAAACAAGTAGAACATAGGAACATGGATCGGTAGCAGCTAGCACTCCAGTGACGACGAACGCCAAAGCCTGCCCAAGCAAGGAGGAGGGTCAGCCTCGGCTGAATTCGTGACATTATCCTCCCCTTGACGCGCGGCCCCAGCCGTGCGCCGACCCCGGCCTCGGGGACGGCCAGGAGGACGCGGAGCAGGGCGAGTCGGATGACTACGGTGGAAATCCCTCAACATGGAGGGATCGAGGATGTCCCTCCTAGGGACCCAGCACCATTCCTCCGGACCGTACCCCTCCCACTCCACGAGATACTGCAGGCCCCTCACCCGACGCCTCAAATCCAAGATGGACCGGACCGAGTACGCCGGTGCCCCCTCGATATCCAGTGGGGGTGGAGGAACCTCCCGTACCTCAGACTCCTGGAGTGGACCAGATACTACAGGCCTGAGGAGAGACACATGGAACGAGGGGTTCATCCGGTAATTCAGAGGAAGCTGTAACCTATAACAAACCTTGTTCAATCTCCTCAGGACTTTAAATGGCCCCACAAACCGCCGACCCAGCTTCCAGCAGGGCAGGCGAAGGGGCAGGTTTTTTGCATACACCGGGGCCTCACTGCGGTGGCGGTCGGCGCTCGCCTTTTGTCGCCTGATGGCCCGCTGCAGGCGTACATGGGCAGCGTTCCAGGCCGAAACCCCTCATCCACCGCAGGAGCCTCGATCTGGCTCTGATGCCAAGGTGCCAGGACCGGCTGATAACCTAACACACACTGAAAGGGAGAAAGGTTAGTGGATGAGTGGTGGAGTGAGTTTTGGGCCATCTCTGCCCAGGGGATAAAACCCGACCACTCCCCCGGCCGGTCCTGGCAATAGGACCGCAGAAACCTACCCACATCCTAGTTAACTCTCTCCACCTGCCCATTACTCTCGGGGTGAAAACCTGAGGTCAGGCTGATCGAGACCCCCAGACGTTCCATGAACGCCCTCCAGACCCTTGAGGTGAACTGGGGACCCCGATCCGATACAATATCCTCAGGCACCCCGTAGTGCCGGAAGACGTGTGTAAATAGGGCCTCAGCAGTTTGTAGGGCCGTAGGGAGACCTGGCATAGGAATGAAACGGCAGGACTTAGAAAACCGATCCACAACGACCAGGATCATGGTGTTCCCTTGTGAGGGGGGAAGGTCCGTAACAAAATCCACCAATAGGTGGGACCACGGCTGTTGTGGAACAGGTAGGGGTTATCATTTTCCTCTGGGAAGGTGTCTAGGTGCCTTACACTGGGCGCACACCGAGCAGGAGGAAACATAAACCCTCACGTCCTTGGCTAAAGTGGGCCACCAGTACTTCCCACTAATACAGTGCACTGTCCGACCGATGCCAGGAGTCGGCCGAAATGTGGTCAATCTCCATCTCCACCCCTGACGCGGACAGGCGGTGCCCTAGGAAGGAGATGGACTCTTGGAAGAACAGACATTTCTCTTCCTTCACAAACAGGTCATGCTCCAACAGTCGACCAAGCACTTGACGCACCAGGGACACATGCTCGGCCCGTGTAGCGGAGTATATGAGAATGTCATCAATATACACCACTACACCCTATCCGTGCAGGTCCCTGAAAATCTCATCAAAATATTGGAAGACTGATGGAGCATTCATCAACCTGTATGGCATGACGAGGTACTCATAGTGCCCAGAGGTGGTACTGAATGCTATCTTCCACTCATCTCCCTCCCGGATACGCACCAGGTTGTACGCGCTCCTGAGATCCAATTTAGTGAAGAAGCGCGCCCCGTGCAATGACTGTCATACTAGCTATGAGAGGAAGAGGATAGCTGTATTTTACAGTGATCTGATTAAGACCACGGTAGTCAATGCACTGGCGTAAGCCACCATCCTTCTTCTTCACAAAAAATAAACTCGAGGAGACAGGGGAAGTGGAACGCCGAATGTATCCCTGCCTCAGAGATTCGGTGACATAGGTTTCCATAGCCGCCGTCTCCTCCTGTGACAGAGGATACACGTGACTCTGGGGAAGTGCAGCGCCTACCTGGAGGTTTATCGCACAATCCCCCTGTCGATGGGGTGGTAAAAGAATTAGAAGGCGAGAGCCAAATCGTCATATTCAGGCGGAATGTGCATGGTGGAAACCTGGTTTGGACTTTCCACCGTAGTTGCCCCTACGGAAACACCTACACACCTCCGCGAGCACTGACTAGACCATCCCTTGAGAGCCCTCTGTTGCCATGAAATAGTGGGGTCATGAGAGGCTAACCAGGGAAGCCCCAACACCACTGGAAACGCAGGAGAATCAATCAGATAGAGACAAATTTTTTCCTCATGACCCTCCTGCGTCTTCATCCAGAGTGGAGCTGTGACCTCCCTAATCAGGCCTGACCCTAAAGGGTGACTATCTAGGGCATGTACAGGGAAGGGCACAGTAACAGGCACAATAGGAATCCCTAAACTACAGGAAAACTGACGATCAATAAAGTTCCCAGCTGCGCCTGAATCTACTAGCGCCTTATGCTGGGAATGAGGGGAAAACTCTGGAAATACAACATCTATACACATATGCGCAACAGGAAGCTCTGGGTGAGTCGGGTGCCTACTCACCTGAGACGGTCCACCAGTGCTCTGCCTACCGCCTCGATTCCTGAAAGACCCTCCCCAGCACCGACCAGCAGTGTGTCCTCCGCGGCCACAGTTGGTGCAGGAGATGGCCCTTCTACCGGTCTCCCTAAGTGCAGCACCTCCGAGCTCCATAGGAGTAGGGTCGGAGGTGCTTGGGGGATGGAATGGACGGCCCCTGATCCGGACGTCCACGGCTTGCCAACAGGTTATCCAGCCTTATCGACATGTCCACCAGTTGGTCCAGGTTAAGGGTGGTGTCCCTGCAGGCCAGTTCCCGACGAACATCCTCCCGGAGGCTGCATCGGTAGTGGTCGATCAGGGCCCTCTCATTCCATCCTGCTCTGGCAGCCAGAGTCCTGAAGTCCAGTGCAAAGTCCTGTGTGCTCCTCCTCCCCTGTCTGAGGTGGAATAGATGTTCCCCCGCCGCTCTCCCCTCCGGTGGATGATCGAATACCGCCCGAAAGCGGCGGGTGAAATCCTCATAGCGTACTGACGCTGCGTCTATTCCTCCCCACTCAGCGTTGGCCCACTCGAGCGCTCTTCCAGACAGACAGGAGATGAGGGCGGACACGCTCTCGTATCCCGAGGGAGCCGGGTGGATGGTAGCCAGGTAGAGCTCTACCTGTAGCAGAAAACCCTGGCACCCGGCAGCTGTACTATCGTATGCCCTCGGGAGCGAGAGCCGAATCCCACTGGACCCAGGTGACGAAGGGGTGGACAGCGGTGTGGGTGGTTGTGTAGTTGGAGGAGGTGTAGGACCACCACCTCTCTCCCATTGCTCCATAGTGTTCAACACACGCTCCATTGCGGTGCCGAGAGTCTGGATCATGGTCGCCTGCTGTTGGACGCGTTCCTCCATTGATCCGGACGAAATTAATGTACCTGCTGACTATTTTGGGTGCGTGTTTCTGTCAAGGCGTCAGTGTAATGCGGTAGGACGAAGTCAGGCGCAGGACACAGAGCTACTCGAAAAACATACTTTACTCGTAGGTATCTTAAAGAACATACCTCCACGCAGGGAGGAACAAACCCGCTAACATACGACAACCAAAACATGGACAAACACGCACAACACACAGTATGAGCCAGAGGGTTAAATAGGGAAGACATAATTACAAGATGGGAAACAGGTGAGACCAATACAGACAAAACAAGTAGAACATAGAAACATGGATCGGTAGCAGCTAGTACTCCAGTGACGACGAATGCCAAAGCCTGCCCGAGCAAAGAGGAGGGGCAGCCTCAGCTGAATTCGTGACAGCTAGGACTAATGTAGCCTACATTTTCAGATTTGGATGATTGTGTATGCTGTTGCTACTTCTGTGAATGTCTGAACATTGCATCCAAAAATAAACTGGTCACATTCAGGACATAACTCCCTAGAAAGGCAGAAACCTAGGAAGAAACTTAGAGAGGAACCAGGCTCTGAGGGGTGGCCAGTCCCCTTCTGGCTGTGCTGGGTGGAGATTATAACAGTACATGGCCATTAAGGCCAGATTTCTCTCCAAGATGTTCAAACGTTCATAGATGACCAGCAGGGTCAAATAATATTCACAGTGGTTGTAGAGGTTGCAACAGGTCAATACATCAGGAGTAAATGTCACTTGGCTTTTCATAGCCGGGCATTTAGAGGTTGAAATAGCAGGTGCGGTAGAGAGAGAGAGTTGAAAACAGCAGGTTTGGTACAAGGTAGCACGTCTGGTGAACAGGTTAGGGTTCCATAGCCGCATGCAGAAGAGTGGAAACTGGAGCAACAGCACGACCAGGTGGACTGGGGACAGCAAGGAGTCATCAGGCCAGGTAGTCCTGAGGCATGGTCCTAGGGCTCAGGTCCTCCGGGATGGGAGGGAGAGAGAGAGAGCGGGAGAAAGAGAGAATTAGAGGGAGCATACTTAAATTCACACAGGACACCGGATAAGACAGGAGAATAACACCAGATATAACAGACTGACCCTAGCCCCCCGGCACATAGACTATTGCAGCATAGATACTGGAGGCTGAGACAGGGGGGGTCGGGAGACACTGTGGCCCTGTCTGACGATACCCCCGGTCAGGGCCAACCAGGCAGGATATAACCCCACCCACTTTGCCAAAGCACAGCCCCCACACTAGCAGAGGGATATCAACAGACCACCAACCTACTACCCTGAGACAAGGCTGAGTATAGCCCACGAAGATCTCCTCCACTGCACGAGCCCGAGGGGGCGACAAACCGGACAGGAAGATCACATCAGTGACTCAACCCACTCAAGTGATGCACCCCTCCTAGGGACGGCATGGAAAGCACCGGTAATCCAGTGACTCAGCCCCCGTAATAGTGTCAGAGGCAGAGAAACCCAGTGGAGAGACAGGAACCAGCCAGGCAGAGACAGCAAGGGCGGTTTGTCGCTCCAGTGCCTTTGCGTTCACCTTCGCAACCCTGGACCAGACTACACTCAATCATAGGACCTACTGAAGAGATGAGTCTTCAGTAAAGACTTAAAGGTTGAGACCGAGTCTGCGTCTCTCACATGGATAGGCAGAACATTCCATAAAAATTGAGCTCTTCAGGAGAAAGCCCTGCCTCCAGCTGTTTGCTTAGAAATTCTAGGGACAATAAGGAGGCCTGCGTCTTGTGACCATAGCATACGTGTAGGTATGTACGGCAGGACCAAATCGGAGAGATAGGTAGGAGCAAGCCCATGTAATGCTTTGTAGGTTAGCAGTAAAACCTTGAAATCAGCCCTAGCCTTAACAGGAAGCCAGTGTAGAGAGGCTAGCACTGGAGCAATATGATCAAAAAGGTGTCCTTGAAATATTCTTGATATGTTCGTCAAAAGAGAGATCAGGGTCCAGAGTAACGCCTAGGTCCTTCACAGTTTTTTTTTAGACGACTGTACAACCATCAAGATGAATTGTCAGATCCAACAGAAGATCTCTTTGTTTCTTGGGACCTAGAACTAGCATCTCTGTTTTGTCCGAGTTTAAAAGTAAAAAATGTGCCACCATCCACTTCCTTATGTCTGAAACACATGCATCCAGGGTAGGCAATTTTGTGGCTTCACCAGGTTTCATCGAAATGTAGAGCTGTGTGTCGTCCGCATAGCAATGAAAGTTAACATTGTGTTTCCGAATGACATAACCGAGAGGTAAAATATACAGTGAAAACAATAGTGGTCCTAAAACGGAACCTTGAGGAACACTGAAACTTACAATTGATTTGTCAGAGGACAAACCATCCACAGAGACGAACTGATATCTTTCCGACAGATAAGATCTAAACCAGGCAAGAACTTGTCCGTGAGTCATATCCATAAAATGGAAAGAGCCCTTTTCGGACTTACATCATGGAATGTCCGAAAACTTGCCTTTGACCTGGCGGAGAGGATGGGAATCCAAAACACATAAAGAAAGGCTGTTGGTTATATTTCAATGAATTTGTTAAAAAAATATATAAATATTACAAACCTTTGAAAACCGTTTGCTCTTGAATTTCATTTTAAAGACTGCTGGGATTTAAAATATTGCCTTATTCTAATTATAATGAGGTTAGTTTAACTGTACATAATGGAGTGTAAGGAAAATATAAAATAAGAAATCCAGTATCTCAGAAACGGCCACCCTCCTGGGCTTTTCACGCATGACAGTCTAGGGGTTATTGAGAATTGTGAGACCAGCCAAAAAACATCCATTCAGTGACAGTCCTGTGGGTGAAAACAGTTCATTGAAAACAAAACAAAAAAACATGTATGCATTCACTAACTGTAAGTCGCTCTGGATAAGAGCGTCTGCTAAATGAATGTAAAATGTAAATGTAAATGAGAGAGGTCGAAGGAGAATGGCAAGAATCGTGCAAGCTAACAGGTGGGCCAAAACAGACAAATAATGGCACAGTACAAAAGTTGTGTGCAGAACGACATCTCGGAACGCACAACTCATCGATCCTTGTCCTGGATGGGCTATTGCAGCAGACGACCACACCGGGTTCCACTCCTATCAGCTAAAAACAAGAAGAAGCGACTCCAGTGGGCACGCGATCACCAACACTGGACAATTGAGGAGTGGAAAAACATTGCCTGGAACATGACAGTGAGTTCAGTTTACTTGAGTGGCCTGCGCAGTCCACAGACCTCAACCCAATAGAGAATATTTGGGATGAGGTAGAACAGGCTGTTCGCAGCATGAATGTACCGCCTTCCAATCTGCAGCAACTGCGTGATGCCATCGCGTCAGCATGGACCAACATCAATTTGAAACATTTCCGACACCTTGTAGAAGATTCCGGCTGTTCTGGAGGCAAAGGGGGTCTGACCCGGTGTACCTAAAAACAGTCTGGTGAGTTGTTTCAAGCAAAACTATTGCTGATGGTGAACCTGAACAACCAAATAAAATCTAATGTAAGCCCCGATGTAGCCAGATGAGAGTTGTCTCCGAGGCTACTTTTTTTTACAATTTTCAACAGAGCATGTGATAAAAATAACCTAACAAGTTACATTGGTTGTCACTCAACTAATAAAGCCTAATATTGTGCAAGCCATTTTATGAAGGTGACATGCAGATGTGCCAGATCAGGAATAGGCCTAACTTGTTGGTCAGCGCGGGAAGCTACGCACAGTGCTCAGTTTGACTAGGCTACTGCATTTACATTTACATTTACGTCATTTAGCAGACGCTCTTATCCAGAGCGACTTACAAATTGGTGCATTCACCCTATAGCCAGTGGGATAACCACTTTACAATGTTTTTTTTAAAATATTTTTTTAAATTTAAATTTAAATTTATTTTTTATATATTTATTTTATTTTTATTTTTAATGTATTTATTTTTGTTTAGTTTTATTTTTTTAGGGGGGGGGGGGGTAGAAGGATTACTTTATCCTATCCCAGGTATTCTTTAAAGAGGTGGGGTTTCAAATGTCTCCGGAAGGTGGTGAGTGACTCCGCTGTCCTGGCGTCGTGAGGGAGCTTGTTCCACCACTGATATCGCCTGGGGTTGTTCGGCATGCAAAATGACTTGTAGATCAATGACTGTCAACACAATTACATGCTTAGTTCGACACTGAAGGAGAGGACGCAGTTGTTACAAAAGATGAGAGGTATTTTCGGAAAGTAGAAAGAAAGTAATTTGAACAACAAAAAATTGAACGTTTGAATCGATTTTCTGACCGATGCATGCTACATTTAGTTCGGTTTGGGGTCACACAGACCGATGCACTCATATCTTTAACATTTAAACCGGGGTCGATGCATATTGGTGAATCGTTACATCTCTAATAGTTACTAAGGCTTTCAAATCTGGATTCTGTAAAGTTTTTATAGGTAGCAAGGCTGCAGGTGCAAGCCATTTGATGAAATGAGCCTAACGATCTGTACATTCAATTAGGTCGTAGTGCCTTCTTTACTTTCCATGTGTAAGTGGGACAGTGGGAGTGAACTGTATGTGTGTGTGTTTTGCAAAAATAGACAAGCCCCCTTTTAGAATGGTTTGATTGCATCCTTTGTCTAAGCCCCTCAATTATGAATCCTAATCCGCAAAGATTGAGAGGGAGATCCAACAGCTGTTCATTGCAAACTGGATAAAAGGTACTTGTCTTGACCTGCTACTAAAGCCCCGGACATCCCTGGAGCTTGGCAGCTCCTTCTTTCCTCCCTTTTCTTCTCCCACCTAGCTGATGAAAAGAAAGAGATGAGAGAAAGTGAGTCAGATGCCGTCAACATGTCAGCAGGTATATTCATGTACAGTTCTCTCCTCCATTGCTTTGTTGTAGAGAAAATAAACCACCAGGAATTCAGAGTTGTCAACCAGCATCTAGTTATTTTTACCAGTGCTACTGTGTTTTGAGAATTTTTATATTTACAGTACATAAAGTGCATATATTGTAAATAACTGAGAAATTGTTGACAGCACATGGATGTTTTGTCTTTAGAAACAAGAGAAACCAAGTCAGGATTAAAATGGTCTAACAAAACAAATAGAATGCTAACAACACAAGCTATAGCAATGGGATATACTATAACACTACTTGAAAGGGGTACATAAGTCATTCATAAAGATATCATGCCTGGTTTTAAAAAGGTGTTATGAAAAAGGTGATTGTACAGTGTTAGCTGATGTACTGCATTAGCTGCTGGTATTTGTTGGGGAATCATTCCCTTATCTCTTTCTCAGCACTGTGATGGAAAGAGCTGAGGTGTGAAGTGCTGCCAGTAGACCCTAGAAAGGGAGGAAGCAGAGTGCGAATGTCACTCTCCATAACCCAGTTCTTGCAGCAAACTGATTTAGCTGCTGAATGGCCCTTTCATTGTCACTCTCAAGTGCTGCCAAGTGATGAGTTCCATGAAGGGGAGCTGTGAAAAACCATTATAAGTGTTTTGTAAAATGTAATTCTATTGGGGAATAGGATATAACAAAGTCTGAATTCCTGTGTATATCCTGAATATTTAGTTTTGTTAACTGTTCCATCTCACTTTGATTATTTCCATATTTATTGTAAAGAAAGAAATCAACAAAAAGGGTAATGAGTGGTTAGTAGCCTGTCCGAAGTCTTCATTTCCCCCAAAAAATAGAAAATACAGGGAGTTTTTGTTTGGGGGTTTAAGTGTTACAATACTGCCACGTGCTTCAAAATTATATTTAGCAACGGCTCTTCCCATGTCCTCACACAATCCGCTAAACTCTTAAACCCTGAATGAATGAGCTCTTTCCCACTCTACAGAATGACACTTTTCAAAATATGGCGAGACCAACAATGAGAACATTCACTCTAAAAACACAACGGCAATGTTGAAAGGTCAATTGAAAGCATGAGAGCTAAGTTTAATACATGAGCATAACAACAATAGCAGTAGCCCTGTACTGTAAGTATTCTTCATATCTCATTCACTCACCTCTTCAAATGACTGTACACTGATTTGATTGCAAACACTGATTGACTGTGGACACGCACAAAATCCCACAATCAATATTGTCATCAGCTGCAGGTCAATTCAAAAACTGGGAGTAGCGTCAAAAGGGTGTACACTAAGTAATTGGCTCACATAGACTGCCGCTGTGAGTACAATAACACAGGAGGTTCGTGGCACCATAATTGGGGAGGACAGGCTCGTGTTAATGGCTGGAGTGGAATTGGTGGAATGGTATCAAATACATCAAACACATGGTTTTCATGTGTTTGATGCCATTCCATTCGCTCCGTTCCAGCCATTATTATGAGCCGTCCTCCCCTCAGCAGCCTCCACTGTATAATACAGTAATGTTATCTGACAATGTCCACGTGCAGCAGCGTCTCAATGTTTTAGTTTGAACCTTTGAAAGGAGCAGTCTTTGAAATGTGAGAAGTTCTAGCACACTTCACACTTAACCTAACAAGTGTGTGTGCGTGTCTGTCAAGTTACAAGCCCTGCCTTTACATAATACTGGTAGTACAGGTTGGCTCTTGCTGTCAGAGAGCTGCCAGGTGCTGTCTGTTGTTAGTGTGGAAGCGAGGCTGTGGCTGTGGTGCCTGTTTAGATACTCACTCTTTTTGAGAGGGCACAAGGTGTACATGTAAGGTTTGGCAGATACTGACCTCAAAGGTAAGGCCATGTCTCTTTCTGACTTTTGCCGGTTGTCATGTTATGATAAATTGAGAGACTAATACTCCTTATTATTTTAGTGATGTTGGGAAATGCAGTGCTGTCCTGTAATGTATCCTTTTTCAGCAAGGCTCAATCCAAGTGTTACCCAAGGAACTGACCTTTTTCCCTTCATATTTCTGAAAAATTATACTTGGAAACTAAGTTAACATCCAGTGCTGTGATCTGAGGCACCCTGTTTATAACATTTATAACGGTTAATACTTTTATTTGCATTGCTTTTGTTGTCCGCATACATTGATAAAGACATGGCTAAAGAAATTCAAGCTTTGACCACATAACCATACATCAAATGATAAGAGAGTCATCCTTAATTTTACTTACCACAGTTATGTATGCCAAGAAAGCAGAATCTCGCTGGAATGTGATTAACATTTGCAATCAGTGGAAGGGTCGTTCCACCAATTCGGTGCCTTTTTGAGAAGTGTAACTTGATCTCAAAAAACTTTAGATTTCCCATCTCAAGAGATTAAATAAAAAATGACTATAGTAAGTGCCTATTAAGTGCCAAATAAAGTAACAGGTTTGACTGTAACAGGGTTGAATATTTCTTCTTAAATCAGCAACAAATCCCCTTGTGACAGGGGGAATGGAAGCTTGTTGTGTGCAATAGGGAGTGGCAATTGAATGTAATCTGAAATGGAAAAAGAAATTGTTAAAACATTTCTAGCCTATCTATGGGTAACAGGGTTGACGTGTTGTGCTCGACCAGCTCATATTCCCACCACAAAACAGACAATTGCCAGAAATAGTAGAACCAGCTCATCTGCTTTTACTCTATGATTTGACTATAAGATGTTCAATGTTTCCTTTGAAATAAATATTTAAAAAGGAATAGTTTCACCATATTAAAACAAGAGTTCAGTTCACGTAACACGGTTGACCTTAAAATGAGACAGATGTATATGAATCACTAATAACATTAAATGAATAATGATCTTCAGAAATTATTTAGTCAAAGCAACAAAATAATTAGGGCTTTACAATGATGGTGAAACTTGGAGAAATGTTGGGATTAAGTGGATTCAAATTTTGCTAGACACAGGGTTGACGAAGGGACATGTCAAAATACAGAATTTTGGCACTTTAGCAATCCTTTATTCAGATTAAAAAATCAGATTTATTGAATTATCCATGTGGTCTATATTAAAGGGCTTTTAAAATTCAATATTGGTGCACAATTTCTACTTAAAATATCAAAGGTACGCAAAGGGAACTCTTTTCGTGGAACGACACGGAAATATGTAGCCTACATCAAAT
The DNA here is from genome assembly GCF_020615455.1 of Coregonus clupeaformis. Taxonomy (NCBI): domain Eukaryota; kingdom Metazoa; phylum Chordata; class Actinopteri; order Salmoniformes; family Salmonidae; genus Coregonus; species Coregonus clupeaformis. The sequence goes on from NC_059215.1 coordinate 26,087,604, forward strand.
ATACTAATTATAATGGAACGTCGTAGCTTTCAAGTTTATAGTATGTTTGACTTTGTTTGAGCAATACTTTAATTCATGAAATATTTCGTAAAAGGAAAATAGAGAACCTGAAAGGTAAAAAAAGTATTTGACAGTAAGTCACATACACACACAGACAAGTGTGCCCACACACACACTCACTGTCACTATGGCAGGTTTTTTATGAGGGGTACCACTTTACCTGATTCGGTCAACCCAACTAAATCTCTCTAAAATTAATAACAGCAGGATTACAGTCGATGTCCACAAATCTAAGTAGCATAACAATGTAATTGCATAAAAATCTGTGACTTTAGAGACTTCTGGGGTTTTGCATGGGATGCGTCTCAATCTACTACATCCGCCAGTGTTGGCCTTCCATATCAGCTGTGGAAGGTGGCAGAGCTACAGTGGTGTTTGTATAGCCAGGAGACATCCTGAAAACCGATCTTCTCAGAAAAACCTCTGTAATGTCTGAACTAATATGACCCCACTATGGAAAGCTGAGACACTCACAAACACGGTCGTGTTGGCTGTTTTACTCTACTACGTCCACAAGCTTCACAGAACTCGTCTGAAGGTCACCGGTGACAGTAAGGTAAAAATGAATAGAAATGAATTTCCACGTCAAGAGCTTTCTACAGATATAGGAAACATACGTCAAAACATGAACTATCTGTTTTGCCATGTATGATTGTGTTCTTCAATGCGTTTCTGTGGGCTAATACCAGTAAGGCCAAATTCAATGTTTCATCAAATATATACATTACCTTCAGAAAGTATTCATCCCCCTTGACTTATTCCATATTTTGATGTGTTACAGCCTGAATTCCACATTTATTACATCGATTCTCTTTCTCACCCATCTACACACAATATCCCATAATGACAAAGTGAAAACATGTTTTTTTTTTTTTTTCACATTTATTTAAAATGAAATACAGAAATATCTCATCCATGTTGATTCTGTCAATGCCTGTGTAGACAGCGATTGTATTTGACAGAATGAGAAAGTGTCTATGTGGGTGTGTTTGTGCCTACGTGTGTATGTTCCTCACCCATGTTGGAGTGAATTCATGCTCCTGGTAAATTCCACTGTAACCACTATATGTATAGCAGGTGTACAACCCTAATTGCACCTGCCTTTCAATACTGTTGTTTACATTTACATTTTACATGTTAGTCATTTAGCAGACGCTCTTATCCAGAGCGACTTACAGTTAGTGAATACATCTTTTTTTTATACTGGCCCCCCGTGGGAATCGAACCCACAACCCTGGCGTTGCAAACGCCATGCTCTATCAACTGAGCTACATCCCTGCCGGCCATTCCCTCCCCTACCCTGGACGACGCTGGGCCAATTGTGCGCCGCCCATGAGTCTCCCGGTCGCGGCCGGCTGCGACAGAGCCTGGATTCGAACCAGGATCTCTAGTGGCACAGTTAGCACTGCGATGCAGTGCCTTAGACCACTGCGCCACTCAGGAGGATGTTTACATGTTATGCAGTATCTCCATGTCCTTTCTGATTTTGATTATACATAGTTGTGCAGTTGCTTGTCTTCTAAATTCCTTTTAGGTTTTTGAACTAGTTATTTAATGTCAGTCTATCTGGTTTGTTTGGATGTTTGTCCTGCTGTATCATTGTGCTATTGTGTAATTGCTGTGCTGCCCTTTTAGTGTACTGGAAGGTAGATATATGCAAAGCCTAGTAAATATAAAAAAAACGCCATAGGCAAGAAACAAGTTCGGAGGGGAAATACATCAAAACAAAGGGAAGGGCAACTGTGTTACGTCACACCGGGTTTTTGTTGTTGTTGGAAAGGCATCAAACAGGAATTTTAATGATTAAGATTTGTTTCACTGCTTGTTTCAAAGGCTATGTTAAGTTAACAAGCAGAATGTCATAGGTCAGAAGTGACCTTGAAAACACCTGGGTAGTCTCTCTGAGTACAGTCTTTGAAAAAAGGGTTCTAACTAGAACCATAGAGGGTTCTTCAGCTTGTCCCCAGAGGAGAATCCTATATAGTTCTAGTTAAAACCCTCTGGAAAGGGTTCAGGGGTCAGTTAAAAAGCTTCTTCAGATGAAAAGGGTTCATGGTAGAACCCTCGTGTGACCCTTTCTTCCAAAAAGGGTTTCTTCTTTGGATGAAAGGGTTATAGGTAGGTTTGTTTGTACATGGATAGAGTCTATGCCATGGATTTCAAACATACAAATCCATCCCCCCTCCCAAAAACAACTAGGAAGAGGCTGTACGGACACGCCTGGTGCCCAAATTTTATGACGTAGGTTGCACAGCTGAGAGTCGAGTTGAGACTAATGACTGTTTTGTCAGTGGTCCTGATGAACCCCTCCCAGCTACACTATATGGCCAAAAGTATGTGGACACCACTTCAAATTAGTGGATTCAGCTAATTCAGCCACATCCGTTGCTGAAGGGTATATAAAATCGAGCACACAGCCATGCAATCTCCATAGACAAACATTGGCAGTAGAATGACCTGTACTGAAGAGCTCAGTGACTTTCAATGTGGCTCCCTATCCACCTTTCCAACAAGTCAGTTTGTCAAATGTCTGCCCTGCTAGAGCTGCCCCGGTCAACGGTAAGTGCTGTTATTGTGAAGTGGAAACGTCTAGGAGCAACAACGGCTCAGCTGTGAAGTGGTAGACAACACTAGCTCACAGAATGGGACTTTTGAGTGCAGAAGCATTTAGCGCGTAAAAATCGTCTGTCCTTGGTTGCAACACTCACTACCGAGTTCCAAACTGCCTCTGGAAGCAACGTCAACACAAGAACTGTTCGTCGGGAGCTTCATGAAATTGGTTTCCATGGCCGAGCAGCCGCACAAGCGTAAGATCACCATGCGCAATGCGAAGCGTCGGCTGGAATGGTTTAAAGCTCGCCGCCATTTTGACTCTGGAGCAGTGGAAACGCGTTCTCTGGAGTGATTAATCATGCTTCACCATCTGGCAGTCCGTCGGACGAATCTGGGTTTGGCGGAAGCCAGGAGAACGCTACCAGCCCCAGTGCATAGTGACAACTGTAAAGTTTGGTGGAGGAGGAATAATGGTCTGGGGCTGTTTTTCATGGTTCGGGCTAGGCCCCTTACTTCCAGTGAAGGGAAATCTTAACGCGACAGCATAAAATTACATTCTAGACGATTCTGTCCTTCCAACTTTGTGGCAACAGTTTGGCGAAGGCCCTTTCCTGTTTCAGCATGACAATGCCCCCGTGCAGAACGCGAGGTCCATACAGAAATGGTTTGTCGAGATCGGTGTGGAAGATCTTGACTGGCCTACACAGAGCCCTGACCTCAACCCCATCGAACAACTTTGGGATGAATTGGGAATGCCGACTGTGAGCCAGGCCTAATTGCCCAACATCAGTGCCCGACCTCACTAATGCTCTTGTAGCTGAATGGAAGCATGTCCCCGCAGCAATGTTCCAACATGTAGTGGAAAGCCTTCCCAGAAGAGTGGAGGCTGTTATAGCAGCAAAGGGGGAACCAACTCCATATTAATGGCCATGATTTTGGAATGAGATGTTTGACGAGCAGGTGTCCACATACTTTTGGTCATGTAGTGTATTTTTTTAAATGGTATTGAAAATCATACCGTTGGTATTTCTAAACACCCAGTATACAGTATACCGCCCAAGCCTAACTGTGTAACAAAGCCATAGCTCACACTGTGCTAAAAGCACTGTGCCAAAAACAATGCAGTGAGTGCAATGTATGTCCTTCTCTAACAACAATATCGACCCCTCAAGCCAGTGCAGTACACAACTACAAAAGATGAGGCTTGATGAAAGCAGATGTCATCCACTGCTCCCCTCTCTTCAATGGAGCTAAGACCCATTGCATTATAATCATTCAAATTGTGTGGGTGTAAATGGATGTCGTCGTGCACATGTTTAGTGAAGGGAGGCATGGGGTGGTAGTGCAGGGTGAGGAGGGTATGGACAGAGAGGCATGCCTGTACTTCCTCTCCTCCTATTCTTTAATGCTCTGTGAATAGTCCTGTGGCCGTGGCTTTGTCCAAGTCATTGTCGGGCGGCTTAGAGAGCCTCTTTGCCAAGTGAGAGGCTTTGCCGACATATGTCACTTCAGTGAATCTCCCGTAGCTCCTTTAGCCGCTTGAGTGGAAGGGCGGGTGAGAGGCATTCACTGGGCGAAAAATAAGCAACGTGAAGGGTGAGCTGGAATGCTCACTGTCTGTTCCTGTCCGGTGTGCCTGAACTTGCACAGCACATATTTCTGAGGCTTTTAAATGGACTTTCAGTGCAGCTGATTTGCTCACAGCCTATAGGCATCCACAGTTGAAAAATGACACAAATGCCAGTGAGTATACTCTATTTTTCATGCCATTTACTTTATGTTGTTGTTCTTTGGAAATACGTTTTTTTTAATGATTATAGTATGTTTTGAATTTCAAGTCAGTAAGTAATGAGGTATAATACAATGTGTGTTTTGAGTTGCTGTGGTAAAGGGATTAGCAGTGTGGTGGACCCACACTCATTCCTCGGCCGACTATTGGTCATGTAAACACAATCCCTGGGGATTTTAGGGTTCATTATCCTGTCGTTGTCTGGTAATAGATCCCTCTGCTTCCAAACAAATGTTGGGAGCATGTTTCCTGTTTATATCCCAAAGCCATGCGTTTTTTCAATACTGCTAGAATGGACTATATCACATTAATGAATTCATTAATGTTTTATTTCATCCAAATTTGGCTATTTGAGTAAATGTAAACTGGGAGGTTATTGCATGATCTGCCATGCACATACTGTACCGTGAGGAAGCCCAATAATTTGCATAATCCAAAAGGTTATTTACGTATATGAAACAGAGGCTTTGTTTAGCTTGAATGAGTTACATCCTTGGTAAGGTCAGGTATGATGTTGATTCTTTGTTGTCAGGGTCAACTAAATCTGGATAAAGGGTCAAATTCTGTCACTTTAAGCAAGGCTGCCCGCATCTTATGGACTCTTAACTGTTTTTTTTTGTTTTTTTTCTGCGATTAAAAATAAACTAATCACAGGTTTTCAGTATGTACAGAAATATTGGAGTCTTTTTGTGTGTGTGTTTTTGTTGTTGTTTTGTTATGTTTTTATGTGGTACATCGTGCAATGCTGTGACTGTTTTACCATACCGTAGTTGCTGTAACATAGATTAGGTTTATGTCTGTCGCAAAAAGGCAACCAACTATTCAATTCCAATTTAAATTCAATTCACAAATTGAAAACTAAGCCTCAATGAGAACATTGGGCAATTTCAAATCTGTTACTTGACTCTAATTGTTGAATTTGACTAATCCTAGCCCTTGTGTACAGTAATTGCCATATTAACCTGCATTAACCCATATTACTAACTAGGACCAACCGGCAATGGCACACTCCATTGTGGGAGGTTGGCATGAGATACATAGTTGTCCTGCTTTCGTGACTGAGAGATTAGTTTGTTGAGTGAGCCCTTTGGCAATGCCACTGTGGCTGGGCTGGTTCATTCGGAGATCTGTAACCCACAGCACCCACAGGCTTGCTACAATAAACAAACGTAAGCCTACCCTCTCTAGCAATCATCCATGGCAGTATCTTATATTATGTACCAATAAGGTTTACTGTAAGCATGCCATTTGATGCCACCATCCCAGTTTTACAATCAGGGGTAATCTCAAACAACTGGAATGTTTTACAACAATGATGTACCAATGAATTACACCCGTCGAGAGAGGATGTGCGATACAGGACATTACCGTTATTCAGAAGAGTGTTTAACTGTCTTTCAATACTTGGATTGGAGTAAGGAAAGACATGGTGATTGCCTAGCCTGGTTTTCTTCAGTATTTGCTTGGGCAATGGTGCTGCCAGTTGTATTTATATTATTTTAGACTGTCTGATGGGTAGTCTATCAAACTGTACCCAATGCATTTTATATATGATTGTACTAGTACATATAGGCAATTGAACTGCTCTGCTTCTGTTTATTTACTGATTGTATAGGCAAAGCAAATTGCCCCTTGGGCAATTCAAGATTAACTTTTCTCCAATCAAAGTCAGTATAGGGATGCTGTTTATGTTGCCGAAACGGTCCATGACTCTGTGATGCAGTACACACTTTTAGTTTTTGTTGTCCTAGGCTACCTGGCAAAAATGCTTGCACGCTAGTCTAACTTCCTTTCATGGCCAACGATGCGCCAGGCCAGCTAGTTAACATTAACATACTACATTAGCTACATTTTGAACTTCCATCCTCTCAGTCCAGGGGCACAATGTAGTAATTTATGGTTGGATCAGAATTGCCGTTGTAATCATTGGCCAGTACGGAGAATTAAGTAAAACCACAAGTCCAAATCCCTATTTCCATCCATGGCTAATTTAGGAAAGGGAGGATTTTAGCTAGTTAGCCACCGGAGGACCACGGCAAAAAGAGATGTAACAATTTAAGTTCTTATTTTTGGTGCGCCAGGACCATTCACAGTTGAGCTCGCTCAGTTTAGCTCAACGCTGATTGGCTATTATTATTATTTTTTATTATCAACGGAGACCAAATGCTGGCTGGCTTCCCTTGCATTCAATGCTATGGGCGGAAACAATGTCATACTCATTTTGACCAGACAGCATCAGATATTTGGGATACACATACTGAAAAAGAGGGGCGCTGTTTCGCTCGCTCGGATGCTTTCTCCAGTGAGATACATTCAGCCTCTTGCGAATTGAAGAAAAATTATGAAACACAGAGAGATGAAAGATACATTCTTTTATATGCTTTTTGGGGTAGCCTGGCTTCCCTTGGCATCCATGAGTACACACCACTGGGTTACTGACAGTTTTTATTTATTTCCCTGTGTCTCTGCACATCTAGGTCCTCTCCCTCCTCCAAGTGTTGACAGATATCAGCTGATCTTGTGGGCCAAAGCCGTGGTGCTGTCAGTAGTGTCGCCTGCTCTCCTGGACAGTCTCTGCTCAACAGCGGTGGGGCGATGAGGTCGCTGTGGAGCTTGGGCCTTGCTTTCCTCTTGGCCTTGACCTCCAGGGCCAGAGGCCTCGATATCCCCCTGGAAGGTATAGTGCAGTATGGGCAACCTACACTGAGTGTACACATTAAGCACACCTTCCTAATATTGAGTTGTAACCCCCCTTTTGCTCTCAGAACAGACTCAATTAGTCTGGGCATGGACTCTACAAGGTGTCAAAGGTGTTCCACAGGAATGCACACGGGAAACAGCGTTGCAGTTCTTGACACAAAGCTAGAATGCCAATTTCTCAATATGAATCTTCCAACAAGCACAAGTTATACATTTCCTGCTGTACATTGCACACAACATGACCAAATCCTGATAATGGTAGTCAAGTTGTTAAAGTGTTTGTTTGATGAAACCAATATGGTGGGATGAATGTATGTTTTGTATCTGCAATGTATCTTTTCATCCCGCAGTGGAGCAGCTACCGACCATAACAGTGCAGACCCCTGGCCCTGTCATTGCCTTCCCCTTTGAAGACAGTTTTTCCATGAGATGTGAAGCCAAAGGCAACCCACAACCAGTGTGAGTGAGATGACTGTGATTCGTCCTAGGATCTCCCTGTTTTTTGCCCTTATGCTTATTGTTGCATCTCTAGCTATCATATCTGTAACCAAGCATTACAAAATGCTTAATTGCCCCAACAGATACAGATGGACAAAAGATGGCCAGGCCATAGAACCCCTCTTTGACTTGGGGGTCAAAAAAGAGAGAAACAATGGGAGTTTTGTGATTCATAGCGGGCACCTTGCGCAGTTCCAGGGGAAGTATCAGTGCTACGCTTCAAACAATCTGGGAACAGCAGTATCGGAGGAAATTGAACTCATTGTACCAAGTGAGTGCCACTCTCATGTTGTAAGAAACTGGCATAGTGAACAGTTTTGCATCTTACAGCAAGACTGTGTGTGTTACATTTTGTATCCCATCTAAAGGTGTTGACATTAGTAAAACATATTTCATACATGCCTAACCATTGCACAGGTACCCCAAAGTTCCCCAAAGAGAAGATTGCCCCAATCGTTGTTAAAGAGGGCCAGCCTGTGATTCTGGAATGCAACCCACCACAGGGGATCCCTCCTCGACAGATCTACTGGATGACTATTGGTGAGAAAATAGACCACTAGTTCAATCTTTACAGCACCATCCAACTGAAAATAGTTTAGAACGGAATATGTCACTTTATACACATTTCAATTGAAATAGAATACTGTAACACTTTACATTAGGATGCTCCTATACCTTTGTTGTAATATTGTTATTACTCAAGTAACAAAATATTATTGACATGTTCTTATGTAGTAATTCAGTAGTTGTTTTAAATTTGCATAGTAATGGAAATTTGCTTTTTTGTTATTACACAAGTAGAATTAGGGCCGCTCAACGTAGTTCCCTTTAAATTTGGACATTCAGTGTCACCTTTTTCTCAACAAAGCCAAAAGAAGGTCTATGATCTAATGACATCACAGCACTGTCTGAAGTAGTTTCTCAATGGGAATAAGGCCATATGCTTAGGCCCATCTAGCCAAATCACACACTTTTAAATTCGGCAAGGAGCTCAAATAGAAGTGCATGTTTTCTAGAGCTGAGAGGAGCTTCTCATAAAGAGGTCCAAATAAAAATAAGAAATTAAATAATAATTCAATTAAACTAGAAAAGGAAATTTCCTGAAGAAAATCTAAATTGAGTCAGTCTGTACCAGAGCTAGTTAATGCGGACCAGCTATTTTTGAACTTTTCCTGTTGAAAACAATATCCCACGTATAAATAAAGTAAAAATATGTTTTCAGCAAATAGTGTTTTTTAGACACAAGTGCAAACTTTATGGAGTAGGCCATTCAAGGAGTTGGTCTGATGGTGCCCTCTGATGTCATCGGCCTCCCCCATTGCTTGAATTTTTCCCATTCAAGTCTATGTCTAAAACTGTGAATGGACAGACCAACCAATTAAACCCTACTTCTATAACCCCACTCTTACCTAATAGCTATCCAAACAAATACTCTCCCTACATTGCTCTATAAAGGGAAAAGCTTGGGGAAATTGTTTTTAATGGCTGCCATATTTAAAGCCACAGTATGGTTAGTCAGGTCATGTGACCCTAGTTCTTCCTTTACACTTCCAATAAGAAACACACATTTTCGCCTTGTTCAATATGAAACCCAAATTGTCGCTTTCTGTTGCAAAACATTTTCCATTGTGTGTCCTAATGAACACAACCCATTGTCTCCTCCAGGTCTCCAACATATTGAACAGGATGAGAGGGTGTCCATGGGCCAAGACGGCAACCTCTACTTCTCCAATGCCCTGGAGAAGGATAGCCGGAGAGACTACTGCTGCTTCGCCGCATTCTCCGCCATACGCACCATCGTCCAGAAGACAGCCATGTCGGTGGTCGTCAAGAGCTGTAGGTTGACAGTGGGATGCCTTACATCAATGTTTCTCAACCTGTTTTATACTAGGACAGGCAAGCTATAGTCCTTCCTCTAAACCTGGGTCGCCAACCCAACATCTTAAACATTAGACCAAGAGGACATCCTCATATTCTAAGTGCAACATTATGGCCCGCTACACTTACATTACAAGTAGCACTTGTAAAAACGGATTAAACAGGTATCTGCAAGACCGGTCAGCAACATATTACTTCCAGATTGAGAACCCAGCCCTACATGTTGAGTAGGAGTTGAAAGGTCATGTTCAGGACACTAGATGCAGTGATGATGTTGTAAGGAGAGGGAGGAGGGCTGTCCCCACACACCTCAAAGACAATCGTCGGATTCTAAAGTCTATCAACATTATATATGGTTTTATTTTAAGTATAAAGTGCAAAGTGTGCAAGTGCAAAAAGTGCAGGCATGTACTTCAGATCAGAGCAATAGACAGAGCTCCATTGGATCAAGGTGAGTTTTCATATTTTGTTTACATTTCAGTAAAACCTGCTGGTGAGCTGGATGACAGTGACAGCAGTGGTGAGTTCCTTTAACATTATATTTGACTTGAACCTGAATGATAATATCCCATTACAGTTCATAGTATTTGACTGATTAAATCCTCTGACTTATTTATAGGAAAAGTCAATGCATGTTTAGCATGCACACATTGAATGAGATTAATCTATGCAATTTTACCTGGGTGTAATTTTTTATTAACAAAAACACTAAAAAAGATGCTAGGAGTGTGTACCAAAAGACTCATGTGTGGACAAACACCTACTGCAGTTGCTCCTAGGTTTCAGAAATAGACCTAATGTACATCTTATGCCTGTCCTTTTCTGCCAGTGGACGGCTATGCCATTCCAGAGAGAAAGCCGAGCCTTCTGGTACCCTCTGGTGGTCAGTCAGAGGTTTGGCTGGTGAAAGGAGAGGAGCTGGTGCTAGAGTGTATAGCAGAGGGATTGTAAGTGGAGTCACATCATTTCTCAATTTAGTATGAAATAATATATATTCATAACTTCAGTGACTGGATCTGCTTAGAACATGTTGTATTATTACATTTTTATAGAATAATATGTGTATCATTTTTCACATCTCGTTTTCTCTCATCTTGTTACTCAGTCCAACTCCTGTGATCGAATGGAAATTATTTGGAGAGAAGCTGCCGAAACGGGCAAATATAAAAAACTACGGGAAATGTTTAACCATAAATAACATTGAAGAGGAGGATGATGGGAAGTACATGTGTACGGCGAGGAACTCTGTCGGACAAACGGTCCACTACTTCAGCGTCATGGTGGAGGGTGAGTAGACTGAGTCAGGTTATACTTTCAGTGTGACCCCTGCAAAAAAGTTTGTTGTCCCCCCTACAATGTCCAAGTGAAGCCTACACCCTTCGTTATACAGTGTATGTTTGACAGCTTGGTTTTTTAGACCTCAGTTTTTAAGAGTTTTTGTAGACCTCTACAATCTCTTGTGGCGTTGCGTTCACCTACAGCAGCTACATTGTCAAAGGAAAACATTGATTTCTTATTAGAGCGTAAAGCATTCTAGAAGAGGTCAGGTATCGTCTTTACAATGATAGACATCTCTAGGCGGCCATCTTTGTTAAATACAAAGGATTATGGTTGCCATTACATAGGTTGTGTTCCCCTGCTCAGACGTTGCATGCATCAACCAATGGTTGCATGCAACATCATCGACTGTGCTGCCAGCCACCAGATTGCTATAAAATATGATGTGGTTAGCTGATACGTAAAATACCTATCCAGGCGTTGTAAGATCTGGCATGGGTCAGCAACATCTGAGCAGGGGAACACAACTCTAGACTGACAAAGACTCTCTTTATGTCTCACAGAGCCACCAAGATGGCAGCCGGAGCCACCCAAGGGCCAGTTGGCTGTTGTTGGCTCTGACGTGCACATCAAGTGCTCTGCCTCGGGAAAGCCATGGCCGGTTATCTCATGGAGGAGGAATGGACAGCCTCTGGACGGTGAGTGAGGTGACCCCTAACATATGAACCCTGACCTCTGTCCTTGCCAGTTACTTCAGTGTCCAATCCACCCACCTCACTTGACTCTATAGGATACAAAAATGGTCTTTGTAGTTTTGTGTAATGCAATAGTCATTCCTCTGTGTTGAATTTGGTCCAGTTGTTGCTCAGCATCCTATAAATCAAATCAAATCAAATGTTATTTGTGACATGCGCCGAATTCAACAGATGTAGACTTTAACGTGAAATGCTTACTTACGAGCCCTTTCCCAACAATGCAGTTAAAAAGTAAGAAAATTAACAAATAGATCAAAAGAAAATTGTAACACAATAAAATAACACAATAAAATAACAATAACGAGGCAATATACAGACCATATACAAGGAGTGCCAGTACTATAGAATCTGCATTTGTGTTTGGTTTTGAGCATTTCTTTCTGGTTCTTTCAGATGGCCCGTCATCGAACAGACAAGTGCTTGATGACACCATAGTGTTGCACAGGGCCAGGCCTGAGGACAGTGCCGTCTACCAGTGTGAAGTCTCCAACAGACATGGCACCATCCTGGCTAATATTAACATCATGATCATAAGTCAGTACTGGACATTAGCACTTTGTGTGTGTGTGTGTGTGTGTAACTATAGCACAGCCTATCACAGCCCTGGTTCACCCAGAAACTGAATTGGGAAGTCTGATAGGGAGCTTATGGATGTCATATCCACATAAATATATTATTATAAATTTTTACTGATGTTGGATGGATCTGACAGTGATTTCTCCATAAGATGAACAGTATAATGGTGATTCTTTATAAAACAATAGTGTGAGTGTTGGCATGTGGGAATGTATGCATGTGTGTTTATTGTACAGTTGCAACCTCTGCTGGCCACAGAACACACACACAACCAGTCCTATCCGAGAAGCAGAGCAGTATAGCACAAACAGATCCTGGACCAGGCTATGCTTGGACATTCCAAGCTGACAATTACTTTTCTCAAACTAGAAATTCTATGGCCTATAATGGTGATAATGCACCACATTGAACAGCTTACCTAAAACCCTAAAACCACCCAAATTCTTCCCCATGATAGTATTACCAAGAAACCAATCACTAACCTGTGCCATGGTTGATTGCTTCCTTTAGGCTTTGTTTTGTTGTTATTGTCCTGTGTTATGGTTACAGTAAAATATACAAGATATAGCGGTAATTGTGTTTTTGCTACCCCCACAGATCTCCCACCTCGGATGCTGACTAAGGATTACCAGCGATATTCAGTAGTGCAAGGGAGGGACATCCTCATGGACTGCAAAGTATTCAGCTCCCCTCCATCCACTGTTTCCTGGTGAGTTGAGCCACCAGCCTATTTCTCCTCCACTGTTGTTGTTGGTGAACATCTGTAGTGACTGGTATAGAAAGCACTGCAAAAGGATATCTTCAATACTTAATGTTTTTGCCCTGAAATTTTGACAATCACTCTTTGGTGTGCTGTTCATTTGATTCACTGTGGACAAGGATTCAGCACCCATCCAGTTTTGAAGTCAAATTTGTGAGGGAGCGATTGTTTTTTGTTTATTGTTAATTATTGTTTATTATTTTGGTGGTGAACAATGCCTGATTCATCCTTAATTCTCTCTCTCCTGCTGTTTTATATGTCATACACCACCCTATTCTTAATTTATCGGAGTTCTGTGACACTTTTCCTTTGTTCATCTCCTTATATTCTGATTATCTCTTTCAGTAACATCACCCCTAATCTTTCTCTTTTGGTGTGTTTAGATAGGGAAGACTCTCTTAGACCCATTGACATTGACCCATTCAAATTTCATATAGGACTCATGAGTTCCAATGTGATTTTGTTTCTCCATTTATGAACTTGACTAGTCTTTTAACTAGTCTCATTCTCCAACACCTTAACAAAAGTGCAAACCAACCCTACTGGAAAATTCACACAAAATGAATTCCACTTGCAATTCTAACATGTTCCATGACATGTTAAATGAATAGATAACCTGTTTCCAAATTTGTAATGTATTTAGGAAATAAAATTGCACTTCAAACAAGCTTTTCAGGTGTCTGTGAAAGCAAAGACGGGTGGAATGCATTTACAACGTATTAGAATTCAATTTGTGTTACAATAACATTTGTTTTTGTGTGATTATTGTATATCCAACACAGTTTTAACATGTATATGTCCAGTAGGGAAACAGCTTATCAAATGGCAACTCTGAAATGCTTGTCTTCTAGGAACAAGGATGAAACTACGGAATCTGTTGAGGGGGAACAATTCTCAGTTTTTAAGAATGGATCACTGCAGATCAACCAGGCAGGGAAAGAAGACAGTGGGGAATACATGTGTTTCGCCACCAATTCGGAGGGAAAATCAGCCATCACAGCCTTGCTAGACGTCAAAGGTATTTCAACTCCTTGGACAGCATTTTGAATGAATTATCATTTGCTTTTTTCATTTGCACTTTAAAGTGAATTGGGTTTAGGACAAATAATATGGATGTTGGCTTTCATCCGAATTGCTTTTATCTATCTAGTCCTTTCAGATCAGTGGTGACAGGGAAGGTAGCAGGGAAATTATGGTATTCATTATCATCAGGACATAGTTCAATTCAGCCAACCTTGCTATGTCGATTACTTGCAAACTGCGCAGGGAAATTCCAAGAAAAAACAATGGTTTTCCCATTTTATCCTCTCTCTCATTTCTCTTGTGTGGAAAATGTCTGTAACTCTCTCTCACCTGACTTACATAGCTAGCTTGAGACTTCAAGTATGGCCCGCAAGATTTTCAAATATAACTGAACATCAGAAGATTATAAGATGTTATTTTATTCACCCGGTAAATGTATTTGTATGTTTCAGATCCCACCCAAATCGTGGAGCCGCCGCAGAACCTGCTGATATTAAGTGGCACCACAGCCCAGCTTACATGCCAAGCAGAGTATGACATATCTCTTAGGAAGGAGTTTCAAATAGTCTGGAGCAAGGATGGGGAACAGATACCCCCATTCACAGAACAGTCCAGGTAAGATACCCTAGTGGGATTGTTACCCCATTTTGTATACAAGTATTAATCACTATACTATTACCACAGTGTAGGAAGTTGGATCACCTCACAAAGATATACAGAAATATTCATAGAAACCACCTATTAAGAATGACAGCGTTACCACTGATACAAGTGAATGTATTATGAGTCTCTCTTTATAAATGTGCTTTTATTATTAGATATTTTCTGGATAATGGAATGCTACACATTATCAATGTAAACCAAAGCGACAAGGGAACATACACATGTATCGCCAGAACCAATCTAGACCAGGACACCGCCTCTGCACTTGTCACAGTACTGGGTAAGCAGCATCACCGTCAGTTTTAGGAATGCCATTGTAATACGTCTGTAATGCTGAAGTGCAAAATTCAGGCCCTGGAGGTCCGCAGTCCAGATGGTTTTGATTTATCTTTTGTACCTACAGTGCTTAATAAATTGATCTTACTGATTGGCTGGAGAGTGCACCTACCTGGGTTGTGTTCATTAGGCACCAAACTGAAGAAAATAGAGGGAAGGACTACCTGGACAAGAATTTATCATTTTAGTTTTCCTTTGCAAAACATTTGTAAAAGTTTTCAATTGCATGCCCCAATGAGCATGTCCCAGGTCAGTCAAGTCAGTCCCTAGTTACTATAAAAGGCGGTCAAAGACGAAATGTAGCAGGACTGCGGTCCTCAAATGACCGGAGCTATGCACCCCCCATCATGAGCTGTGAACCCCCCCCATCGTAATGTGATTGCAATGATTCTGCAATGTTGCTGTTATGTTGTTTCAGATGTCCCTGATGCGCCAGAGGATGTGGAGCTGTCTGAACAAAAGAGCTGGAGTGTCCGGTTGGCCTGGGTACCCGGTGACGACCACAACAGCTCTGCCACTGGTAGGCCTGGCTACCACAGTCAGCTTTCTTCACCCTCAATCGTATGTCATAGGGAGTAGGGATGTCCTCAAATGTACACCGTACCTGAGGGACTAGAAAGAGAAGATCAAATGTGGTCCCAGTTTCAGCATACTACAAACATATGCTGAACAAAAATATAAACGCAACATGGAACAATTTCAAAGATTTTACTGAGTTACAGTTCATATAAGGAATCAGTCAATTGAAATAAATTCATTAGGCCCTAATCTATGGATTTCACATGACTGGGAATACAGATATGCATCTGTTGGTCACAGATATCTTTAAAAAAAGGTAGGGGCGATACCAGTCAGTATCTGGTGTGACCACCATTTGCCTCATGCAGTGCGACACATCTCCTTCCAATAGAGTTGATCAGGCTGTTGATTGTGGCCTGTGTTGTCCCACTCCTCTTCAATGGCTGTGCGAAGTTGCTGGATATTGGCTGGAACTGGAACACACTGTCGTACACATCGATCCACAGCATCCCAAACATGCTCAATTGGTGACATGTCTGGTGAGTATGCAGGCCATGGAAGAACTGGGATATTTTTAATTTGCAGGAATTGTGTACAGATCCTTGCGACATGGGGCCGTGCATTATCATGCTGAAATATGAGGAGATGGTGGCGGATGAATGGCACGACAATGAGCCTCAGGATCTCGTCACGGTAAATTCAATAGTTTTTGTTGTCCGTAGCTTATGCATGCCCATACCATAACCCCACCGTCACCATGGGGCACTCTGTTCACAACGTTGACATCAGCAAACCGCTTGCCCACATGACACCATACACGTGGTCTGCGGTTGTGAGGCCGGTTGGATGTACTGCCAAATTCTTAAAAAACGTTGTTGGAGGCAGCTTATGGTAGAGAAATGAACATTCAATTATCTGGCAACAGCTCTGGTGGATATTCCTGCAGTCAGCATGCCAATTGCACACTCCCTCAAAACTTTAAACATCTGTGGCATTGTGTTGTGTGACAAAACTGCACATTTGAGAGTGGCCTTTTAATGTCCCCAGCACAAGGTGCACCTGTCTAATAATTATGCTGTTTAATCAGCTTCTTGAGAATCTCGTGGATGGATTATATTGGCAAAGGAGAAATGCTCACTAACAGGGATGTAAACAAATTTGTGCAAACAATTTGAGAGAAATTAGCTTTTTGTGTGTATGTAAAATGTCAGGGATCTTTTATTTCAGTTCATGAAACATAGGACCAACACTTTACATGTTGTGTTTATATTTTTGTGTAGTAAAAACATTAGGATTGTCATGTAACACTTGGGGGTGTTCTTCCACAATATATTATAACCCCTTTCCTGAAACTGTAATAAGAGATTGCTAAAATGTGAAATATATGCGCACAAAAAGTACACTATTGTGAAGTGGAAACGTCTAGGAGCAACAACGGCTCAGTATTATCCCAGTTTACCTATTTGCTTATGGTCTTGCCTACGCCTAGCGAACAGTTTTTTAAATTATATGAGAAAAAAATATTCAATTTTATTCGGAACGGCAAGCCAGACAAAATTAAACGGGCCTATTTATATAATGAATATGAATTCGGAGGACAGAAATTATTAAATATTAAAGCATTAGACCTATCACTAAAAGCTTCAGTCATACAAAAGTTATACTTAAATCCGAACTGGTTCTCTTGCATAGTAGTAAGATTGTCTCACCCAATGTTCAAGAATGGCCTTTTCCCCTTTATTCAGATTACAACCACTCACTTTCAGTTATTTGAAAAGGAAATAATCTCCCAAATATCACTATTTCTAAAACAAGCCATAGAAAGTTGGTTGCAATTTCAATTTAATCCTCCAGAAACGACAGAACAATTAATGCAACAAATATTGTGGTTAAACTAAAATATACTAATTGACAAAAAACCTTTTTTTTTTGACAAAATGTTTAAAAAAGGTATAATCTTCATAAATTATATCATCGGTAGGACTGGTGGAGTTATGTCGCACATGCAGCTAACAAAAACATATGGAAATGTTTGCTCTACCCAAAATTACAACCAAATAATTGCAGCCTTACCGCAAAAATGGAAGAGGAAAGTGGAAAGGGGAGAAAGTAAGGAACTTGTCTGTCGGCCTTGCATTAAAGAACATAATTGGTTAAGCAAAACTGTGATAAATAAAAAGGTATATCAGTTTCATTTAAGGACCAAAGGATTGACAGCCGTCCCATATAGATTGCAAAATAGTTGGGAAGAGATTTTTGACGTACCGATCCCATGGCATAGTGTTTATGAACTGATACGCAAAACGACACCGGATTCAAAACTTAGAATCTTTAAATTTAAATTATTATATAAAATTCTTGCTACCAATTGAATGTTATTTATATGGGGGATACAATCTTCCCAGCTCTGCAGATTTTGCTGCGAAGAGACAGAATCATTAGATCATTTGTTTTGGTACTGTCCATTTGTAGCTTGTTTTTGGACAGAGGTCCAGGAATAGCTAAAGGATTGCAATATTTACCTGGAGCTAACCTTGCAGATAGCATTACTGGGTGATCTGAAAAATCATAGTCAATCGATCAATAACATAATAATACTTTTAGCAAAAATGTTTATTTTCAATTCACAATCTGTAGAAACAATGAGAATAGAAAGGTTCAGAACTTTTGTAAGACATCACAGTACAGTTGAAATATATATGGCAAATAGAAATCCTATATGGATGGTGTTAAGAGATAGATGGGAGGTGTTGAATGGAATTGAAGGATGGGACTAATAACAACTAACAACAAATAATAACAAGATAACTAATAATGTAAGCATACTGTGTCCATAATAAGTATATAGGTTGTAGGTTGGGAGCTTTTGTGAAAGAGCACAGTTAGAAAGATATGTCATATAGAAGCAAACCGGATGGACATCATGAAAATTATCAGAGAGGTTGAGAGTACAATAAGTTCAGGAGAAAAAACATACAAAATATAATTATTGTAAGATTGACTGTGTCCATAGAATGTAGATAGTAAGTATAAGCTGGAAGTAGAGGTCTAAGCATTGTTGTTCACTAGTTTACTCCAAGTAGGGAAAGGGTGGCGGGTTTGGAAAGTAATAAAGGGGAATATATATTTTTAAAGGATATGTATGTATGTGTGTATGTGTGTATGTGTGTGTGTATGTGTGTATATGTATATATATAAATATATATATATATATATATGTATATGTATGTGTATGTATGTATGTATGTGTGTGTATGTATGTATGTATGTATGTATATTGTGACGTCACGAGAGGCTACACAGCTTTCAGCGGGATTGCTCAAGTAGTGCAAGGAGACAAGGTTCAAACAAAACAAGGATTTTATTATAGGTCTTGGGAAATTAACGAAAATATAACCAAATTCTGTTCTCTTGTGGCTCTTTAAGGGTTAACAGTTCAGGGATGTCTCTTCCACATCCAAAAACATAATTCTCACTCGCTCAGATAACTTTTCCCCAGCCTTACTGTAGTCCACGTTGCAGCTAGTGGCCAACCCAGCAAAAAGTCCTTCCAAATGTCTCTCACGTATTTCCACAGGTGCATATATCCAAAGGTGAGTATTTCCCAAAGGTAAGTATCTCCAAATCCTTATATTCCTCATGGAAGTGGACGTGCAGCACTCTTGTCCTCCCGAGAGCCCAGGTTGGAGACTGTGTCTCTTCCTTTCCCAAACCTTCAGCTCATCAGCTCCTCATTTGTTTCAGCTGCGTGGGAAGATTGGCCATAGAGGGGTGGAGTTCCCGACCATACCAGCAGATGGAGCCATAGCTGTCTGGGTTTGCAGCCACCTCAGGGGGATGTAACGTCCCTCCAGGACACAGCCTCTCGTGACATCACACATCCCCCTCCTCGGGACCGACGTCCTCGTCGGGGTAAAGGCAGCGAAGAAGGCATCACGCCGGGAGAGGGCGTCCGCATTGCCGTGGTGCTTGCCAGACTGCTCTCTCTTCAACTCCTCCAACTCTAGGACCAGGGACTCAGCCTCCTGTTGTCTCTCCTTGAGTTTCTTACTGAACGCATCAGCCTTGGTTTTAGCAGAGTTTAGCTTCTGTTGAGCAGCTTTCAGTTCCTTCTCTCTCTCTGCCTCCGCATTCTTCATCTTGTACTCCAACACCTTGTACTTCTCCTCTGCCTTCTTCTGGACCTCCTTACTACTGCGCAGGGTCTCCTCACACTCCTCGATGGTCCTGCGCAGCCTCTCCAGCTCCTCCTGTTGCTTAGGGAAGGAGCTCTGTTGGAGTTTAGCCTGGAGGCTATCTAACTCTTCTGTCTTCATGTCTAACTGTTGCTTTAACAAACGATACCTCTCAGCGGTCCCCTTCAGACCAGACAGTTCTTTGTCCAGATTCTGTTGCTCCGTCTCTGTGTCGGTCTGGGCACCTGCCATCCCTATCAGAGCCCGGGCGGGAGTGAGTAACTCGGAGGATTGCACCGGAGCCTTCCCAGGATGAGTCTTGCCTCTCCGTTTCCGAGGTACTCGGGTTATCCTCTCCTGAGACTCTCTCCAGAGTGGGTAAAAGGCTGGGCAGTCTCGTCCAATTAGGACAGGGACGGGGAGGGAATCAACCACCCCCGCCGTCGTGTGTATGGTTCCCCGTGTGCTGGTCATTGTAAGTTCAGTAATGGGGTATTCTCTGGTGTCCCCATGGACACAGGAAACTGGGAGGACTTTCCCCGGGGTCAGACACGTTGGGCCCACCAAATCCTTACGCACCAGGGTGGCCCGGCTACCAGAATCCAGTAAGGCCTCCACATCATGGTGATTCACAGTTACCGGGCAGGTGGGGGGGTCGATCTGGGCCGCCATCTACGACTCCCAAGAGCGAGGCAAAACGGTGTGTGGGTGCTGAGCTGGAGGACTCCGCAGTGGGCATAGGTTCATCGGCTGGTTTCCCACACTGCCAGGAGATATGTCCCATCTCCCCACACCGGTAACACTGTCGAGTTTCCCCCCTCCTGGTGTACTCTTCTTGGACCCGCCTGGTTTCTGGCTCTCCCTGGAGCCGGGATAAGTCCTGACGTGGCTGGGTTCGAGACCTTGGGGTCCTTTGGACGGGTTCTTCCCATTTGTGGTGGGGCCGCACTCCTGGGGTCTTTTCGGGAAGCATTCAGCATCTCCGCTGTGGCCTGGTACTTTTCCACAGCTTCCACGGTCAGATCAGCCGTGGTCAAGGCCTGTTGACTGATGAACCGTTTTGCCTCATAAGGCAGGGCGCGTGAGTAACGATCCACCACAACGGCCTCCACCACCGCCGCTGCTGTATTCCTCTGCGGATCCAGCCATTTCCTTGCGATCGGACAAGTTCATGCATCTGCGCCCGAGGAGGTTGGTCTGGTTGGAAGGTCCAGCTGTGAAAGCGCTGGGCCATACCAAACTTTGTGAGTCCATATCTGCTGAGGATCTCAGACTTCAGGGCATCATAGTCAGTAACCTGGTCAGGGCCCAGGTCCCGGACAGCATTCAGCGATTCCCCGGTTAGAAAGGGGGCTAACAGACCAACCCACTGTTGCTTGGGCCAGGCTTCCCTAGTGGCCGTGGCCTCAAATGCATGCAGGTATGCCTCAATGTCATCGGTAGCTCTCATCTTAGATATAAAGTCACTTGCCTTTATTGGGCGGGTATTTTGGACAACCCTCTGTCTCTGCAACTGCAATTCCTCTGCCTTCAGAAGGTTGGCTTTCTTTTGCTCCTCCAAGAGAGCCACGTTTGCTTGCATCTGGGCTTGCTGGCCAGCAACAAGGGCTTTCAATATGTCCTCCATTTCAGTCGGCGGGGAGCCTACGGCCAACTTGGAAAACTGGGTGATCAAACCTTCGGTATCCTCCTCTGACATGCACTATTAACGCTTGAGCGTGCCTGTATTCTCCACCATCTGTGACGTCACGAGAGGCTACACAGCTTTCAGCGGGATTGCTCAAGTAGTGCAAGGAGACAAGGTTCAAACAAAACAAGGATTTTATTATAGGTCTTGGGAAATTAACGAAAATATAACCAAATTCTGTTCTCTTGTGGCTCTTTAAGGGTTAACAGTTCAGGGATGTCTCTTCCACATCCAAAAACATAATTCTCACTCGCTCAGATAACTTTTCCCCAGCCTTACTGTAGTCCACGTTGCAGCTAGTGGCCAACCCAGCAAAAAGTCCTTCCAAATGTCTCTCACGTATTTCCACAGGTGCATATATCCAAAGGTGAGTATTTCCCAAAGGTAAGTATCTCCAAATCCTTATATTCCTCATGGAAGTGGACGTGCAGCACTCTTGTCCTCCCGAGAGCCCAGGTTGGAGACTGTGTCTCTTCCTTTCCCAAACCTTCAGCTCATCAGCTCCTCATTTGTTTCAGCTGCGTGGGAAGATTGGCCATAGAGGGGTGGAGTTCCCGACCATACCAGCAGATGGAGCCATAGCTGTCTGGGTTTGCAGCCACCTCAGGGGGATGTAACGTCCCTCCAGGACACAGCCTCTCGTGACATCACAATATATATATATACAGTGAGCTCCATAATTCATTGGACAGTGACCATTGTTTTGTTATTTTGGTTCTGTACTCTAGCACTTTGAGTTTGAAAGGATACAATGACAATGAGCGTGAAGTGCAGACTGTCAGCTTTAATTTGAGGGTATTTTCATACATATCGGATGAACCGTTTAGAAATGACAGCACCTTTTGTACATGGTCCCCCCATTTTAAGGTACTACAAGTATTTGTTAAATTGGCTTCACAGATGTGTGTCGTTAGGCAGGTGTATTCATTTGTGTCGTTAGTGAATGCAGGAGAGCTGTTGATGAATAGTAATGATTCTAGACGTTGCTATTACCTTTGGAGGTTGTTATTGGGGTGTGACAACATGAGGAAGACAGCAGTGTCGATGCAAATGAAGTTGGCCGTCATAAGGCTCAGAAATGAAAATCAATCATTCAG
Organism: Coregonus clupeaformis; assembly: GCF_020615455.1. Taxonomy (NCBI): domain Eukaryota; kingdom Metazoa; phylum Chordata; class Actinopteri; order Salmoniformes; family Salmonidae; genus Coregonus; species Coregonus clupeaformis. Next base: position 26,109,951 of record NC_059215.1, read on the forward strand.
GAACATTGCAAAAACCCTGGCCATGCCCAAGTCAACAGTTTTGTTCATCATTAACAAGAAAAAAACAACCGGTGAACTCAATTATGTCAAAAGACCCGGTAGACAGAGGAAGACCACTGTAGTGGATGACCGGAGAATACTCTCTATGGTGAAGAAAAAAACCCCTGATAACAGCCCAAAAGATCAAAAACACTCTCCTGGATGCAGGTGTAGATGTGTCAAAGTCTACCATACGCAGAAGACTACACCAGCAGGACTACAGAGGGTACACTACAAGATGCAAACCACTGATAAGCCTGAAGAACAGAAAGGCAAGATTACAGTTTGCTAAAAAGCACCTAAAAGAACCCCAAGAGTTCTGGAAAAAAATATTGTGGACAGATGAGACAAAGATTAACATGTACCAGAGTGATGGAAAGACAAAAGTGTGGAGAAAAAAAGAAATGCCCATGATCCAAAGCATACCACCTCATCCATGAAACATGGTGGAGGGGGTGTTATGGCTTGGGCCTGTATGGCTGCCAGTGGAACAGGCTCACTTGTCTTCATCGATGATGTGACTGCAGACAGAAGTAGAACAATGAATTCTGAAGTCTACAGAAATATTTTATCTGCTCAGATAAAACCAAATGCCTCCAAACTCATTGGACGGCACTTAATCACGCAACAAGACAATGACCCTAAACATACTGCTAGAGCAACAAAGGGGTTTTTGATGGCCAAAAAGTGGAAAAACCTTGACTGGCCGAGTCAATCACCAGATCTGAATCCAATTGAACATGCATTTTACATGCTGAAGAGGAGACTTAAGGCAATAAGTCCACGAAACAAGCAGGAACTGAAGATGGCTGCAGTACAGGCCTGGCAGAGCATCACCAGGGAAGATACCCAGCGTCTGGTGATGGCGATGCATCGCAGACTTCAAGCAGTCATTGCATGCAAAGGATATGCGACCAAATATTAACAATGATTACTTTATTCTACATTATGTTAAACTGTCCAATGATTTTTGATGCCCGAAAATGGGGGACCATGTACAAAAGCTTCTATAATTCGTAAACGGTTCATCCGATATGTATGAAAATACCCTCAAATTAAAGCTGACAGTCTGCACTTCACCCTCATTGTCATTGTATCCTTTCAAACTCAAAGTGCTAGAGTACAGAACCAAAATAACAAAAGAATGGTCACTGTCCAGTGAATTATGGAGCTCTCTGTATATACAGTGGGGAAAAAAAGTATTTAGTCAGCCACCAATTGTGCAAGTTCTCCAACTTAAAAAAGATGAGAGAGGCCTGTAATTTTCATCATAGGTACACGTCAACTATGACAGACAAAATGAGAGAAAAAATCCTGAAAATCACATTTGTAGGATTTTTAATGAATTTATTTGCAAATTATGGTGGAAAATAAGTATTTGGTCAATAACAAAAGTTTCTCAATACTTTGTTATATACCCTTTGTTGGCAATGACACAGGTCAAACGTTTTCTGTAAGTGTTCACAAGGTTTTCACACACTGTTGCTGGTATTTTGGTCCATTCCTCCATGCAGATCTCCTCTAGAGCAGTGATGTTTTGGGGCTGTCGCTGGGCAACACGGACTTTCAACTCCCTCCAAAGATTTTCTATGGGGTTGAGATGTGGAGACTGGCTAGGCCACTCCAGGACCTTGAAATGCTTATTACGAAGCCACTCCTTCGTTGCCCGGGCGGTGTGTTTGGGATCATTGTCATGCTGAAAGACCCAGCCACGTTTCATCTTCAATGCCCTTGCTGATGGAAGGAGGTTTTCACTCAAAATCTCATGATACATGGCCCCATTCATTCTTTCCTTTACACGGATCAGTCGTCCTGGTCCCTTTGCAGAAAAACAGCCCCAAAGCATGATGTTTCCACCCCCATGCTTCACAGTAGGTATGGTGTTCTTTGGATGCAACTCAGCATTCTTTGTCCTCCAAACACGACGAGTTGAGTTTTTACCAAAAAGTTATATTTTGGTTTCATCTGACCATATGACATTCTCCCAATCCTCTTCTGGATCATCCAAATGCACTCTAGCAAACTTCAGACGGGCCTGGACATGTACTGGCTTAAGCAGGTGGACACATCTTGCACTGCATGATTTGAGTCCCTGGCGGCGTAGTGTGTTACTGATGGTAGGCTTTGTTACTTTGGTCCCAGCTCTCTGCAGGTCATTCACTAGGTCCCCCCGTGTGGTTCTGGGATTTTTGCTCACCGTTCTTGTGATCATTTTGACCCCACGGGGTGAGATCTTGCGTGGAGCCCCAGATCGAGGGAGATTATCAGTGGTCTTGTATGTCTTCCATTTCCTAATAATTGCTCCCACAGTTGATTTATTCAAACCAAGCTGCTTACCTATTGCAGATTCAGTCTTCCCAGCCTGGTGCAGGTCTACAATTTTGTTTCTGGTGTCCTTTGACAGCTCTTTGGTCTTGGCCATAGTGGAGTTTGGAGTGTGACTGTTTGAGGTTGTGGACAGGTGTCTTTTATACTGATAACAAGTTCAAACAGGTGCCATTAATACAGGTAACGAGTGGAGGACAGAGGAGCCTCTTAAAGAAGAAGTTACAGGTCTGTGAGAGCCAGAAATCTTGCTTGTTTGTAGGTGACCAAATACTTATTTTCCACCATCATTTGCAAATAAATTCATTAAAAATCCTACAATGTGATTTTCTGGATTTTTTTCCTCAATTTGTCTGTCATAGTTGACGTGTACCTATGATGAAAATTACAGGCCTCTCTCATCTTTTTAAGTGGGAGAACTTGCACAATTGGTGGCTGACTAAATACTTTTTTTCCCCACTGTATATATATATATATATATATATATAGATATATATATATATATATATATATATAAACATGGGGGATTGGAAGTGATGCAGACAATTACATTGATGGAAGTTACAATCTTTCTGCAATATTAAGCTGATCTACCCCCCCAAATAATTATTATTATTTTTATTTATTTTTATGTTAAAAAACAACGGCTCAGCCGTGAAGTGGTAGGCCACACAAGCTCACAGAATGGGAGTATAAAACTTGTCTGTCCTCGGTTGCAACACTCACTACCAAGTTCCAAACTGCCTCTGGAAGCAACGTCAGCACAATAACTGTTCGTCGGGAGCTTCTTGAACTGGGTTTCCATTGCCGAGCAGCCGCACACAAGCCTAAGATCACCATGCGCAATGCCAAGCGTCAGCTGGAGTGGTGTAAAGCTTGCCGCCATTTTACTCTGGAGCAGTGGAAACGCATTCTCTGGAGTGATGAATCACACTTCACCATCTGGCAGTCTGATGGCAAATCTGGGTTTGGTGGATGCCAGGAGAACTTTACCTGCCCGAATGCATAGTGCCAACTGTAAAGTTTGGTGTTGGAAGAATAATGGTCCGGGCTGTTTTTCATGGTTTAGGCTCCTTCGTTCCAGTGAAGGGAAATCATAATGCTACAGCATACAATGACGTTCTAGACAATTCTGTGCTTCCAGATTTGTGGCAACAGTTTGGGGAAGACGCTTTACTCTTTCAGCATGACAATGCCCTCGTGCACAAAGCGAGGTCCATACAGAAAAGGTTTGTCGAGATCTGTGTGAAATAACTTGACTGGCCTGCACAGAGCCCTGACCTCAACCCCATCTAACACTTTTGGGATGAATTGGAACGCCGACTGCGAGCCAGGCCTAATTGCCCAACATCAGTGCCCAACCTCACTAATGCTCTTGTGGCTGAATGGAAGCAAGTCCCCGCAGCAATGTTCCAACATCTAGTGGACAGCCTTCCCAGAAGAGTGGAGGCTGTTATAGCAGCAAAAGGGGGACCAACTCCATATTAATGGCCATGATTTTGGAATGAGATGTTCAACAAGCATACTTTTGGTCATATAGTGTATTTCGATATTTCCTAATATAGACATACAATGTAGTACTTTTTCAGTACAAAGTATATTTATTTCTGAATGGCTGATTTATGAATTTGTATACTGTACGAGCACAGAGTTCATAGTGGAGTACGAGGAGAGCCAGTGGGATCCTGGGACCTGGCGAGAACTCAAGCGAGTCCCTGGCAACCAGGCCACAGCGGTGTTGACATTACACGGCCACCTGAACTACCAGTTTAGAGTGTATGCAGTTAACGCCATTGGGACAGGGCCCCCAAGCAAGCCCACAGACCGATACAAAACCCCTTCTGCAGGTTTGACTTTCTCTGTAACCTGTTATAATCATCTTATTATACGTTTATAACTGTGTACTTTATATTTAGGTAAGACGGATTTCAAAGGTTTTAATGAACTGGCCATTGTCATGTGAAGAGTCATTTTTGGCCATATGCACCCTATTGTAATTGTCTCAACTCAAAGCAAAGTATATAATAATGCATATGTCCTCACAGCTCCTTATAAAAACCCAGAAAACATCAAAATTCAGGGTCATCTGCCCCATCAAATGGATATCAGTTGGGAGGTGAGAGAGCTCATAACTGCATCTATAGCTACCTTTAAAGACAACAATTGTATGCTGTATGTATTAGATACAGGTACAGTATGTTGTAGATACTGTATGTGTGTGATGATGTACTTTCTGTTGTGTTGTCCTCTGTCACAGCCACTATTGCCTGTGGAGCACAATGGTCCAGGCCTGGAGTACAAGGTGAGCTACAGGAAACTGGGCGTAGAAGATGTCTGGAAAGAGCATCTTGTCAAAAGACACGCCTTTGTCATCAAGAACACCCCCACATTCGTCCCCTACGAGATCAAGATCCAGAGTCGCAACAGCCACGGCTGGGGCCCGGAACCCAAAGTAGTGACAGGGTACTCCGGGGAAGACCGTGAGTAACAGACCACCAGAGTGTTTCCTTTAATCCAGTCAACTTCATTCATATGTCCCAATTATCAGTCCTTCCTCCCAAAGTGTGTACGTTCACTTCTCTAATATATATAGTATAAATTCAGTTTCTTCACTGATTTGAAAGGAAATAGTGAATGAGTGCACACTTCAGGAGAAAGGAGATATTGTTGGGATGTACACTTTTAAGGCTGGATAGGTGTATCATAATGTGCAAGTAGAGGAGATGAGTGTTTCACCAAGCCCACCCAGGAGAGGCATGTTGCTCTTCTATGATTCAGTGAATCAAAACAATTTTTCTAGTGTACTGCACTAATCTAAGTTGTATAATGCAAATAATCATAATTGGTTGTATCATAAATTTGACGTTTCCATTGTTTATCTACTGTTCTGATGTGCAGACGGTGTTCTAGTGTATCCTAGTACTATTCTCTGATGTGTGACCCAACTGCCATTTTTGACAAAGAGCCCAATTATTCATTTATGTAAACATTGCATCTTATCCCTCCCCCATATTCTTGTCTTCAGTTGTCTTTTGGCATTGTCTTCGGGATAATGTATCAGGTTAAGTGTCTATCTTTTTTTCTGGATATCACCCCAGTCCTATGTACACTACCAGTCAAAAGTTTGGACACACCTACTCATTCAAGGATTTTTCTTTATTTTGAATTTTTTTTACATTGTAGAATAATAGTGAAGACATCAAAACTATGAAATAACACATATGGAATCATGTAGTAACCAAAAAAGTGTTAAACATATATTTGAGATTCTTCAAATAGCCACCCTTTGCCTTGATGACAGCTTTGCACACTCTTGGCATTCTCTCAACCAGCTTCATGAGGTAGTCACCTGGAAACCATTTCAATTAACAGGTGTGCCTTCCTAAAAGTTAATTTGTGGAATTTCTTTCCTTCTTAATGCGTTTGCGCCAATCAGTTGTGTTGTGACAAGGTAGGGGGGGTATACAGAAGATAGCTCAATTTAGTAAAATACCAAGTCCATATTATGGCAAGAACAGCTCAAATAAGCAAACAGAAATTACAGTCAATCGTTACTTTAAGACATGAACATCAGTCAATACGGAACATTTCAAGAACTTTGAAAGTTTCTTCAAGTGCAGTCGCAAAAAAACATCAAGCGCTATGATGAAACTGGCTCTCATGAGGACCGCCACAGGAATGGAAGACCCAGAGATACCTCTGCTGCAGAGGATAAGTTCATTAGAGTTACTAGCCTTTTTTTGCAGCCCAAATAAATGCTTCACAGAGTTCAAGTAACAGACATCTCAACATCAACTGTTCAGAGGGGACTGTGTGAATCAGGCCTTCATGGTCGAATTGCTGCAAAGAAACCACTACTAAAGGACACCAATAAGAAGAAGAGACCTGCTAGGCCCAAGAAACACGAGCAATGGACATTAGACCGGTGGAAATGTGTCCTTTGGTCTGGAGTCCAAATTTGAGATATTTGGTTCCAACTGCCGCGTCTTTGGGAGAAGCGGTGAGGGTGAACGGACGATCTCCGCATGTGTAGTTCCCACCGTAAAGCATGGAGGAGGAGGTGTTATGGTGTGGGGGTGCTTTGCTGGTCACACTGTCTGTGAATTATTTAGAATTCAAGGCACACTTAACCAGCATGGCTACCACAGCATTCTGCAGCGATACGCCATCCCATCTGGTTTGGGCTTAGTGGGACTATCATTGTTTTCAACAGGACAATGACCCAACACACTTTCAGGCTGTGTAAGGGCTATTTGACCAAGAAGGAGAGTGATGGAGTGCTGCATCAGATGACCTGGCCTCCACAATCCCACGACCTCAACCCAATTGAGATGGTTTGGGATGTGTCGGACGGCAGAGTGAAGGAAAAGCAGCCAACAAGTGCTCAGCATATGTGGGAACTCCTTCAAGACTGTTGGAAAAGCATTCTAGGTGAAGCTGGTTGAGGGAATGCCAAGAGTGTGCTAAGCTGTTATCAAGGAAAAGGGTGGCTATTTGAAGAATCTCAAATATAAAATATATTTTGATTTGTTTAACACTTTTTTGGTTACTACATGATTCCATAAGTGTTATTTCATAGTTTTGATGTCTGCACTATTATTCTACAATGTAAAAAATAGTAAAAATAAAGAAAAACCCTTGAATGAGTAGGTGTGTCCAAACTTTTGACTGGTACTGTAGGTGTACTTCAAGTAGTCCCCTCACGTATAAAATGTGAAACTTTGCAGAGAGTTTGCAAGTCAAATTCTCACCTTTTTCTGAGCAAAGTGGGAGATTTTACATATAATGACACAAAGCATAATGGATCTTAGTTTTGTTTTTTACACCCTCCACACTATATCCCCCACCCACCTACATAGACTATACTAATACAGTGGGGAAAAAAAGTATTTAGTCAGCCACCAATTGTGCAAGTTCTCCCACTTAAAAAAGATGAGAGAGGCCTGTAATTTTCATCATACTATGACAGACAAAATGAGGAAAAAACATCCAGAAAATCACATTGTAGGATTTTTAATGAATTTATTTGCAAATTATGGTGGAAAATAAGTATTTGGTCACCTACAAACAAGCAAGATTTCTGGCTCTCACAGTCCTGTAACTTCTTCTTTAAGAGGCTCCTCTGTCCTCCACTCATTACCTGTATTAATGGCACCTGTTTGAACTTGTTATCAGTATAAAAGACACCTGTCCACAACCTCAAACAGTCACACTCCAAACTCCACTATGGCCAAGACCAAAGAGCTGTGAAAGGACACCAGAAACAAAATTGTAGACCTGCACCAGGCTGGGGAAGACTGAATCTGCAATAGGTAAGCAGCTTGGTTTGAAGAAATCAACTGTGGGAGCAATTATTAGGAAATGGAAGACATACAAGACCACTGATAATCTCCCTCGATCTGGGGCTCCACGCAAGATCTCACCCCGTGGGGTCAAAATGATCACAAGAACGGTGAGCAAAAATCCCAGAACCACACGGGGGGACCTAGTGAATGACCTGCAGAGAGCTGGGACCAAAGTAACAAAGCCTACCATCAGTAACACACTACGCCGGCAGGGACTCAAATCCTGCAGTGCGAGACGTGTCCCCCTGCTTAAACCAGTACATGTCTAGGCCCGTCTGAAGTTTGCTAGAGTGCATTTGGATGATCCAGAAGAGGATTGGGATAATGTCATATGGTCAGATGAAACCAAAATATAACTTTTTGGTAAAAACTCAACTCGTCATGTTTGGAGGACAAAGAATGCTGAGTTGCATCCAAAGAACACCATACCTACTGTGAAGCATGGGGGTGGAAACATCATGCTTTGGGGCTGTTTTTCTGCAAAGGGACCAGGACGACTGATCCGTGTAAAGGAAAGAATGAATGGGGCCATGTATCGTGAGATTTTGAGTGAAAACCTCCTTCCATCAGCAAGGGCATTGAAGATGAAACGTGGCTGGGTCTTTCAGCATGACAATGATCCCAAACACACCGCCCGGGAAACGAAGGAGTGGCTTCGTAAGAAGCATTTCAAGGTCCTGGAGTGGCCTAGCCAGTCTCCAGATCTCAACACCATAGAAAATCTTTGGAGGGAGTTGAAAGTCCCAAAACATCATTGCTCTAGAGGAGATCTGCATGGAGGAATGGGCCAAAATACCAGCAACAGTGTGTGAAAACCTTGTGAAGACTTACAGAAAACGTTTGACCTGTGTCATTGCCAACAAAGGGTATATAACAAAGTATTGAGAAACTTTTGTTATTGACCAAATACTTATTTTCCACCATAATTTGCAAATAAATTCATTAAAAATCCTACAATGTGATTTTCTGTATTTTTTTTTCTCATTTTGTCTGTCATAGTTGATGTGTACTTATGATGAAAATTACAGGCCTCTCTCATCTTTTTAAGTGGGAGAACTTGCACAATTGGTGGCTGACTAAATACTTGTTTTCCCCACTGTATGTACCCTCCACAGTTTCATACGGAAGTGGAAATGATTTTGTTTTATATAGTGTGTTTGTTCCTTCTTGGTGTTGTATTTCTTTGTCAATATGTGCTACCTATCCTTTATGTCTTCTGTGTGTATGTGTGTGTGTGTTTGTACGGGTGTGTGTACTATTGCTATTTATTGGTGCCTGTCCTCTCCAGTCCCTACAGCTGCCCCGCGGGACGTGGCAGTGGAGGTGTTGAACACCACCCTTCTCAGAGTCAGTTGGACCAGGGTTGCCCAGGCAACAGTGCGGGGTCATCTGGGGGGCTACAATGTGAGTGTTCAGGGTCGTGTTCATCAGGCACCAAATGGAAGAAAATGGACTGAAATAGGGAGGAACTAACTTGTCCACTAAGGGGTTCCCACTCTCTCAGAAAAGAGAGAGTGGGAACCTAGAACCATAAAGGGTTCTTAAATTCTCCCCATAGGAGAAACCTCTGAAAATAACTATTTTTGGTTCCAAGTGGAACCCATTCACTAATATAAGGTTCTACATGGATCCCTTTCACCACTTAAAGGTTCTAAGTGTAACCTTTTTTACCACCAAATGATTCTACTTGAAACCCAAAAAGGGTTCTCCTATGGGGACAATCGAATAACCCTTTTTTTCTAAGAGTGCCCTAAGGGGTTTTTGCTTTGTGACCCAGCAAGTGTCTTTTGAGTCGTGACCCACCATAAGGGTTGACAGGTGGAATAAATGTACCCAGACCAAAGAATAAGTTCATAAAATTGATTCAAAATATTTTACTGAATGTACATTTGAGTATGGGCTCTTGGGACCAATTTTATGAAATTGACTTTATGATAATGAAATGATTTGTAACAATGCACAAAAAATGGCATTCCATGACCCAACTGTACCCCTGTGTCGACCCACAAGTGGGTCTCAACCCATGGTTTGGGAACCAGCATCTGCTAAATGACTAAAATGTCTAATGTAAACACACGTTTTTTTTCTTTCCATTGTGTGGCCTAATGAACATTATCCAAGTTTCTCTATCAGGATTTTACTTGAGGTGGGCCCATCTGCTTAGCTCTGTTGCTCTTCTTCACCCAAGGTAGGGCCTTTGCGTCTCACCTAAGAGAAATACTGGGTCACCTATATATACAGTGGGGAGAACAAATTAATTACTTAAAAATCATACAATGTGATTTTCTGGATTTTTTAGATTCCATCTCTCACAGTTGAAGTGTACCTATGATAAAAATTACAGACCTCTACATGCTTTGTAAGTAGGAAAACCTGCAAAATCGGCAGTGTATCAAATACTTGTTCTCCCCACTGTATATCTCTGAGTAGCCTACTCTACAGGCTGTATTCTTATTTGAGAATCAAAAATGTGGAATATTTAGGCTGAATTAAAAGTTGCCTGTGTGTTTCTCAAGTCAGGGTACTCTGTGTACTCTACCATTTTGTGTACAGTACGTGCCCATTTGGCATAGCATGTTTTACTTTGAAGTTAGTTAGCAGTTAGCATAAGGGCTTGGTGGCAAACCACATTTTACAATATACCGTTATTAATGCACGGACCGGTTTGGATTTTTACTTTACCTTACATAACGGTATTTGAACATTTGGTTTGTTAGATGTTATGTAAATGAAATAACTGAGTGATGAAACTCGAAAACTTATGGCAATCGTCCATTCTTATTGCCAGTAAGAGACTGCTAACAGTTGAGAACTGCTAATTTGCTAGCAAGAGCTTCGGGTGCGCACATGTAGGGTACTGCCTTCAGAAAGTATTCACATGTGGACATTTTCCACATTTTGTTGTGCTACAGCCTGAATTTAAAATGTATTAAATTGAGATTTTGTGTCACTGGCCTACATACAATACCCCCATAATGTCAAAGTGGAATTATGTTTTTAGATATTTTTACAAATTAATTAAAAATTAAAAGCTGAAATGACTTGTCAATAAGTATTCAACCCCTTTGTTATGGCAAGCCTAGATATGTTCAGGAGTCGAAATTTGCTTAACAAGTGACATAATAAGTGTACTCTACACATACCATTATCTGTAAGGTCCTTCAGTCGAGCAGTGAATTTCAAACACAGATTCAACCACAAAGACCAGGGAGGTTTTCCAATACCTCGCAAAGAAGGACACCTATTGGAAAATGGGTCAAAATTAAAAAAGCTGACATTGAATATCCCTTTGAGCATGGTGAAGTTATTAATTACACTTTGGATAGTGTATCATTACACCCCATCACTACAAAGATACAGGCGTCATTCCTAACTCAGTTGCCGGAGAGGAAGGAAACCGCTCAGGGATTTTACCATGAGGCCAATAGTGACTTTAAAACAGTTACAGAGTTGAATGGCTGTGATAGGAGAAAAAATAGGATGGATCAACAACATTGTAGTTACTCCACAATACTAACCTAAATGACAGCATGAAAAACGTGGAAGCCTGTACAGAATAAAGTAAAACTGCAAAATATGGGGCAAAGAAATTAACTTTATGTCCTGAATACGAAGTGTTATGTTTGGGGCAAATCCAACACAATGCATCACTGAGTACCACTCTTTATATTTTCAAGTATGATGGTAACTGCATCATGTTATGGGTATGCTTGTCCTCGGCAAGGACTAGGGAGTTTTTTAGGATAAAAATAAACGGAATAGAGCGAAGCACAAGCAAAATCCTAAAGAAAAACCTGGTTAAGTCTGCTTTGCAACAGACACTGGGAGACAAATTCACCTTTCAGCAGGACAATAACCTAAAACACAAGGCCAAATATACACTGGAGTTGCTTACCAAGATTACATTGAATGTTCCTGAGTGGCCTAGTTACAGTTTTGACTTAAATCAGCTTGAAAATCAATGGCAAGACATGAAAATTGATGTCTATCTAGCAATGATCAACAACCAACTTGACAGACCTTAAAGAATGTTAAAAGTAATAACGTGCAAATATTGTACAATCCAGGGTGGAAAGCTCTTAGAGACTTACTCAGAAAGACTCACAGCTGTAATAGCTGTCAATGGTGATTCTAAGATGTATTGACTCAGGGGTGTGAATACTTGTGTAAATGAAAATACTGTATTTCATTTTCAATAAATATGAAAACATTTAAAAAAACATGTTTTAACTTTGTCATTATGGGGTATTGTGTGTAGGGGGGAAAACAATACATTTAATTAATGTTTAATTCAGGCTGTAACACAACAAAATGTTGAATAAGTCAAGGGGTATGAATTCTTTCTGAAGGCACTGTATACCGTGAATAGTCCATGTGAGGCAGCGCTGGCACCAAAGGTGCACACTTACTTTTTGCCATGAATCTTGCCTGGGAGTTAGTGAGGGTGCCGAAAGCGCCTTCGAAAACGGTACAATGCCCCTTGTGGCGAAAGCATGAACTGCCGTTGAATCCATTGAAAATACATGGTCATAGAAAAGTGACTTTTTCATAAAATAGAGGCATACAAAGACAAACAAATGTTTTACAGTGTGGAAATGATAAATGAGTGAAGTAAATGCAGAAATGTATGAAAATGCAACAAAAAAAATATTTTGGGTTGAAGTTTAATTGAACTGTATAAAACAATCAGAAGCGAGAAAGCCCCATTTAAAACCACTTAGAATATATTTGTTGCCACCCTGGGGATATGCACTACTCATCAAGCATATTTAGAACTTGTATTATGAAAAAACAAAATATTGTCAAATATTGACATACCGTCAAAAATTTGAAAAATATTGTGACATGATATTTTGGCTATAACGCCCAGCCCTAGTTAACATTAGTCAGCAGCAGTCAATTATCAATGGCACTATTTTGGCATGGAATGTTGATTTTCTTTTCTATATTTTCTTTATTTAAATGTATTTTGGTGCTTCTTCCCATTTTAAATCAATTTAAATGGCAGCTTAATGACTTCACTTTTTTTCCCATTATGATAACCAGTAGGAGGGATAATCATTTTGCTAATGTAATTTCCTTTCATTTAAATTGAGTAACACCAATGACACTTTCTATTTAGTAACACCAAATCATTAGCCTGAAATCCAGAACCTGTTTTGCTAACATTCCACTCCTTGTACTCCATGTCATGCTAAACATGACATGGGTAGCATGACAATGAGTGACAAGGAGTGGAATGATAACTCAAACAGACTGGTACCCAGGCTACCAAATCATCATTGGAATCCTCAAATGTATGACAAACTATAAGGGTGTGATTAGCAAATAATTGTATATCTTTGTAATGTGTGATTTTTATGTCGGTAACACCAATGACATAAAACTTAGGGACACATTATATTTGTAAAACAAATAGGGGATTTTAACAGCATTCTTTGTTTTAATGATCTATACAATATATTAAATACATGTGTTTATTTTCTAGCATTCAAAATAATAAATCCCCAAAACAACTCTACTCATTACTTCTGGGAAAAACGAATTTGCTTGCACTAAATACTTTAAACAATAGATACAAATAACGTGTTTCAGTATAAAGGACTTGCATTATGTTTGATCATTGATAAACAGTTCAAATTAAACAAAAACATGAATGATGTTTTTAACTATTTGCCATTTTAAAGATTTTTTCATGGTTGCAAAGGCAAGGGATACAAAAGCCCCACCATTAAATAATGACCTACCTGACAAAGTAGTGAGAACCATAAGGTGCTTTGTAAATATACTGAACAAAAATATAAATGCAACATGCAACAATTTCAAAGATTTTACTGAGTTACAGTTCATATAAGGAAATCAGTCAATTGAAATAAATAAATGAGGCCCTAATCTATGGATTTCACATGACTGGGAATACAGATATGCATCTGTTGATCACAGATACTGTCACGAATACCGCCGAGGCTGCTCCTCCTCCTTGCTCAAGCAGGCTTCGGCGTTCGTCGTCCCCGGAGTACTAGCTACTACTGCTTGTATGTTCTCGATGTTTGTTTGATCTTGTCTATTTGGTCGCACCTGTTTCGTCTTCTGTATTGATTATGTCACCTATAAGTTTCCTTTGGTTTTGTTTGCAGTTGTATGTTATTGTCCGCCTGTCGTTTGGTGTCAAGGTTCGGTACTTTTGTGTTTAAGAGTATTTTACGCATTGCGCGTATTAGTTCGCCTCCGGTGTTTTTGAGGCCATTTACTTTGTATTGTTCATGAGTCTCAGTAAAGTCGTGTTGACTTATCCTCTGTGTCCTGCGCCTGACTTCACCACATCAACAACGTGACAGAATAACACACCTTTACTATGGAGTCAGCAGGAGCAGCGGCGGGGACTGAGTCGCTGGAGGATCGGGTCAGCTGCCAGGACGCCAGGATCCAGCAACTCGGATCCGCCATGCCAGAGGTCATGAACACCCTGCGCCGATGGGAGAGAGGAGGCTTGCCCACACCTCCTCCTACCTCACCACCACCATCGGCCAGCCCCACCAGACCAGCTCCGGAGTCCAGTGGGATTCGGCTCTCGCTCCCGAGGGCATATGATGGCACCGCAGCCGGGTGTCAGGGGTTCCTCCTTCAGGTGGAACTCTACCTGGCAACCATACACCCGGCGCCCTCGGGATACGAGAGCGTTTCCGCCCTCATCTCCTGTCTCTCCGGCAAGGCGTTGGAGTGGGCCAATGCCGAATGGAGGGGAATAGACACCGCCACAATCAGCAACGCGGAGTTCTCCCGCCGCTTCAGGGCTGTTTTCGATCATCCCCCTGAGGGTAAAGCGGCAGGGGAGCGTCTGTTCCACCTTCGGCAGGGGAAGAGGAGCGCACAGGAGTTCGCCCTGGACTTCCGGACTCTAGCGGCGGATGCGGGGTGGAATGAGAGGGCCCTCATCGACCACTATCGGTGCAGCCTGCGTGAGGAAGTTCGACGAGAGTTGGCCTGCAGGGACACCAATCTGACCTTCGACCAGTTGGTGGACATGTCAATCCGTCTGGATACCCTGCTGGCCACCCGCGGACGTCCAGAGTTGGGGCCGTCCATTCCATCCCCCAGCACCTCCGAGCTCGGGGGTGCTGGCGCTGGAGAAAGGAGGAGGAGCAGCCTCGGCGGTATTCGTGACAGTACCCCCACCCTTGACCCCGGCCTCGGGGACGGCCAGGAGGACACGGAGCAGGGCGCGTGGGGTGACTACAGTAGAACTCCGTCAGGAGGGAGGGATCTAAAATGTCCCTCCTAGACACCCAGCACCGTTCCTCCAGACCGTACCCCTCCCACTCCATGAGATATTGTAGACCCCCCATCCGACGTCTCGAATCCACGATGGACCGGACTGAGTACGCCGGAGCCCCCTCGATGTCCAGTGGGGGCGGAGGAGTCTCTCTTATCTCACTGTCCTGGAGTGGACCAGCTACCACCGGCCTGAGGAGAGACACATGGAACGAGGGGTTAATGTGATAATCATTAGGCAGTTGTAACTTGTAACATACCTCGTTCAATCTCCTCAGGACTTTAAATGGCCCCACAAACCGCTGACCAAGCTTCCGGCAGGGCAGGTGAAGGGGCAGGTTTCGAGTCGAGAGCCAGACTCGATCTCCAGGTGCGTATACTGGACCCTCACTGCGGTGGAGATCAGTGCTCGCCTTCTGCCTATGGATAGCCCGCTGCAGATGTACGTGTGCAGCGTTCCACGTCTCCTCCGAGCGCCGAAACCACTCATCCACCGCAGTGAGGGTCCAGTATACGCACCTGGAGATCGAGTCTGGCTCTCGACTCGAAACCTGCCCCTTCGCCTGTGGCATTGTGTTGTGTGACAAAACTGCACATTTTAGAGTGGCCTTTTCTTGTCCCAAGCACAAGGTGCACCTGTGTAATGATCATGCTGTTTAATCAGCTTATTGATATGCCACACCTGTCAGGTGGATGGATTATCTTGGCAAAGGAGAAATGCTCACTAACAGGGATGTAAACAAATTTGTGCACAAAATCTGAGAGAAATAAGGTTTTTGTGCGTATGGAAAATTTCTGGGATCTTTTATTTCAGCTCATGAAACAGGGGTCCAACATATGTTGTGTTTATATTTTTGTTCAGTGTAAAATACTGTGAAAAAGCAACACTTCTAATGAAGCAATTGGAACTCATCAGACAAACACATTGTGTGTACCTACGTCAAGAATTGTAAATTGAATGCTCTTACACTCCCCTCCATAAGTATTTGAACATTGAAGCAACATTTTTAAATTTGGCTTTATACTCCAGATTTGGGGATTTGAGATCAATTGTTTCATATAAGGCGACAGTACAGAATGTCACCTTTTATTTGAGGGTATTTTCATAAATATCTGTTTTACTGTTTAGAAATGAAAGAACTTTATGTATCTAGTCCCACCATTTGAAGAATTAATAAGTATTTGAACATATTCACTTATAATGTATTAAAAAAGTTTAGTATTTGGTCCCATATAGTATTGCTTGCATGCATTGACTACATCAAACTTGCGACTATACAAACTCATTTGCAGTTTGTTTTGGTTGTGTTTTGGGTTATGTTTTGCTCAATGGTAACTGAATGGTGAATGATGACTGGGGTAATTTTCTTTATAAGTGAGTAGATGAGATCTTTCTGAACACTTCTAAATTAATCCTGATAATACCATGATTAAGAAAAATCATGAATGAATCATAAATAATGATGAGTGAGATGCCGTTCAGAAGCTACAACAAAAAATGCTAACCTCTCACCATTACCAATAACATGGGTGGTTAGCATTTTTTTGGGGGGTATGATCTTTGTGCCTCTGTAACCTTCTCACTCATCCTTATTCACAAATCATTCATGATTATTCATAATCATGGTAGCATCCACATGGATGTAGAAGTGTTCAGAAACATATTATATTCTTACTTACCATAAAAGTGACTCCAAAATGGCACAAGACATGCTTACATTCTGTACTGTCGCCTAATATGAAACATTCAATCTCAAATCTAAAATGCTGGAGTATAGAGCCAAATTAAAATGGTTAGCTTCACTGTCCAAGTACATATGGAGGGGAGTGTATACGTCCAATAAAAAGATATACAAAATAAATAAATAAATAACATTTTTCCTGTGAAACAACCTCCATCACAAACAAACCTTTTGTCATTTGAAAATCGTCTTCAAAATGGCTGCCAGCTAAGTCTCTTCCATTTCTATCCCTCTCTCAGGTGCACTGGCTGAGGAAACGGAGTCTCCTACATTCCAACAGAATTCCTGAGGAGAGACATTTCCTGACGTTCCCGGGGAACAGGAGCCATGCCATGGTCACTGGCCTCAGACCCTTCTCGGAGTACAGACTGACCGTCAACGTCTTCAACAAGCGGGGCAACGGCCCCAATAGTGACCCTGTCACCTTCCAGACTCCAGAAGGAGGTAAATATTTGGCAGAGGGCTGTGTGTACTCACAGGTTTACTACAAGGCATAACAGTACAACAATGCAAAGTTTGTCTAGCAGATGTGAGGTAGTTAGTTGTGTGCTCTAGTAGTAGCCATCTTGCAGTGACATCACCCGCCCTGAGAACTGTAGTAGTGTCGTCACAGAACACAACATGTTACTGTAAGTGAGAGTGTATGCCTTATACTGTATATTAATACATATTAAGCAAACAGCAAAATAATTGATTGTGTGCCTTGCTGAAAAAAAGAGGCTCAAAATATGTGAACGCTAAAGCCTATAGATTTCACAGCAAAGTAAGCTTAAGCAGTATGTTCAATATGATTATGACGGATTGTAGGCTGAATGTGTAATGTTTGTTTGTTTTTCTATGTTTTGCCAGTTCCTGAACAAGTGCCCATTCTGACAGTGTCAAACGCCCAGAGAGACTCTATCACCCTGGTGTGGGCACCCCCCTTTGAGGCCAACGGCATCCTTACAGGATATCTCCTGCAGTACCAACTCAGTATGTACACACGACAACCCTAGTATTACTAGATGAGTATGTACTCATATGACCACCCTACTATTACTACAGTAGATGAGTATGTACACACAACTTCACCCCAATATTACCAGTTGAATATTACTTAACGTACACTCTTGACCTCCTATTACCTAGCGGTCACTTTAGACTGGTCATTTACTGTAGTACAGTTTGCTGTTGTTCCAATAGCTGCACTATCAAAACCTGCACTAGATGGTGCTGTTTAAATACTCAATGTTCAATTGGTTTCTCTCTAAAGCTCAGTTATTGGTATTGCCCACTGGCAGAGGGTTACCTCTTTAGGCATTTAAAATGTAATTGCTGTTTACTAAATCAAAAGAAGACATGACTAGTGTTCATATGTGATTGTATGATTTCTATCACATGGAATTCAAATAAAACCATTCACATCTTATATGAAGAGAACACATCTTATGGAGAGAACACTGAGGCAAGAGGCTTTCATCACATTCATTACATTTTCCTTTTGCCTGCATATTTTATTTCCCTGACATTTCTGGAGTCTTTGTGTGAAATGTTATGGGAGACCCTCCCCTGCAGTTGTTCTAGCACCCACTGAGCCAGTCGAGCGTCTGAATGCAGCCAGCACGCCCTTTTCAGTGCTTGTCATCAGATATCAGCATTTCACTGATATTAAAGTACAAGGAGCCAGTGGGAATATGAGCATTACAATAGAACTGGTTCAGAGAGCCTAACAGGCTGGCAAATATATTACAATAAAAAAAATTCAACAAGGAAATCTTATTAAACGTTATCATTGTATAGAGGTATCTCTTTATGTACATGCTGCTTCAGAGCAACTCAAAGTCTTTAGGAATAACATGGAAAGGCACTAATACAGAAAATAGGGAGACAGTGATTTGTAAGTGCAGTAATTGGAATCTGTAATCGATGGGTAAAATACTGTAACACTAACCTCTCCATTTATTTACCACAAGACCTGACCATGAAAACTTCTGGGGCCTAATTACAGCATATTAGTCAAGTCTTATAACTAGGGCCTTGTTTTCCTCATCAGCTCACATAGTCAGCTCACAAAACTCCTTGCACAAAAGTCAAGACCTGTGTCATGTGAATGTTTGTGACTGTGAGCTAAATGAGATTTTCTCTGCTCCAGCCTCTCCAAACAAATGTGTATTTTTGTATATGTGTGTGTATATCTTCTTCTTGGGTGGTCCTCTGTAGCTCAGTTGGTAGAGCATGGCGCTTGCAATGCTGGCTTAGTGGGTTTGATTCCTGGGACCACCCATACGTATTTTTTTATAAATAGTTATGCACGTATGACTGTAAGTCGCTTTGCATAAAAGCATCTGCTAAATGGCTTCTATTATTTTCTTCTTCTTCTATAGTAAATGAGACGTTGGCGGTGGGGGACATGCAGGAGGTGAACGTCAGCAGTGCCGACACCACCCAGTGGCTCCTGCAGGGCCTGGGGGAGATGAGCGAGTACATGTTCTACCTGAGCGCCTGCACCAGGGTGGGTTGCGGACCCCAGCGCATGGAGGAGGGTAGCATGGTCACAGAAGCAAGTGAGTAGCTAATCCACAGGGGGATGGATCATGGTTGAGGGAGTTGATGGCTGTGCTAAGCTCAATGAATACTTTACGCTACGCAACAAAACACTACGCAACGCAGCTACGGTTACTTGTAGTAGGCATCGGTATGCTTGTATTACCTCCTCCTAGTGAGCTTGGCATTCTATCAACTGCTGCATCAAATAAGTAGCCTATTTTGCAGTCATGACCAAATATAATCTCAACGACTCTTCAAACAATAATCCAAACAACATTGTTGATTTATTAGCATCCCCAAAAGGTTTTTTGTTTAGAAGTAATAATAATGTGATTCTAGGCTATTTAAAAATGGTAAAGCAGAAGTTTTTACAGCAGTTATCTGCTATCTTGCCGTGAGGAAATATTTGGTTATATTTTTTTGCTGAAATGGGAGCGAACGCATTCAAGCAACATATCAAACTGGGATAATGTTGTAGGTTAAAAATAGGCATTATTTAATGATAAATGTATTATATCATATGGGGGAGATGTGGGAAGTTAAAAGGCTAGCTTGCTAGCAAAGCTTTGTTTTTAGCCAGCTAGCTAGCGATCTGCTTTCTTAAGGAAATTGATGTTAGCCTACAACTAACTAGCAGACAAAACGAGGTAATATAAAATTTACCTAAACTTTCTCCTACACCTGCAGATGTTGTTTTGAAATCGCATCCATTCATGTCAAGCCAAATACTACTACACATGTATAGCTTACACTACAGTGTTATGCCAATAAATATGCAAACAAAGATTCAACAACAGCTTCAAACCCTTTTGTTGTTTTGTGGTTGACATCTAGATTATGAGACAAACTGTGTACGCTGACAACTTTTAGCAAACATCAGGCAGCCATGTTGATGAAGTTGAATGAGAACTCATTGTTGAGACAACCCATTTTTGAAGTGTTGAAGGGAGTTGTAGTCTGTGCCTGCAGTCAGTGCTGCTATTGAGACACTATAGTGTCTGTCATTAGTGAACATGGTAGAGTATATGGCTCTGAATGGAGATAGAAAGGCCTATTAGGCACGTTTTCCTTCCGGCCAGTCATTGCAATCTACAAGATTTACAGTTTTTCTCGATTGCTAAGACACATTTCTTGAAAGCTGCTCTCCTTTTCACTTAACTGTGAACACAAAACCCAATTTTCAAGCTACATTCACAAAACCTCAGACTCTTCTTGCAAAACCAAACTTTCACCTCAAAACAGTTCAATCTGTGCTCAAAACTGAACTATGTTGTCAAATCGTGCCCCGAGTCAATCAAAATAAAAAACACTACTGAACAGTCACTAAACACTACGTAGAAAAATAGAAAACACAATGCTCAGGACATGAAGCTGCAGAAATAAATGTTTATTGTTCACTGTAGGCTAAATGCATGTTGCAAAACAAAAAAAACTGTGCATTTAGCACTTGTACAAAAAGACAAAACAGAAATCTTGTGCATTTACATGTAGCACTTGTAAAAACAAACAGAAATCTTATGCGTTTGCCACTTGTGTACAGTAAGCCCATGTAAAAATAAAGTACAAAAATATACAAATAAGTGCATTACTCAGCCACAGCATCATGTCTCCGTACTGGGTCAGGCCACAGGACTTCATCCACATCACAGGCCACATTTTGTCTGGCCAGGCAACGGGGAAAAAACCCCTGGCATGCCGTATCCAGGCTTGGCATGCCTCCACATATGTACACAGGAACAGTGCGAACCCTGGTAAGGGTGCAGAGAAGAATTCTCAATGGGGTAGGAAAGAAGAAAGATTGATAAAACCTTGGTTCATATTGTACCACTCTCTAACCTGGAGGGCTCTGTGAAAACTCACATTGTCCCAAACAACAACATAGATGGGATGCTCATCCTGCTGCCCTAACAAAGCATCTCGCATGTGATTGAGGAAAATGAGGAGCTGGTGAGTGTGGTAGGGCCCCAGGTTGGCATGATGGTGGACAACCCCATGATTGCTGATGGCAGCACATACAGTTTTTGCCTATTGCTTACACACTTTTTGCAGAATTTGGCTCATTATGTCAAAACTCAACACACAAGCCAATCAGACATAGCACTTGGAGATTAACAACTCAGATATATGCCAAAATGAAACACTGCAATCAAAACTTAACACTCCTTTCTAAAAATGAAATTCTTGCAACAAAACCATACACACAAGCAACATTTGAATGACTCTTTCATATCAGCAGCAACACACTGATGGGCTTTATATAAAACACTGCAGTCTTTGTGTTTCTATTTTTATTGTCATTTTATTGTCATTGTCGTCTGTAAAACTCAAAAGTAGAATTTCTGCAGTAATCAAACAGTATTTACAAAAAAGTTTTTACAAAAAAACAAACGTTCTTACAGAAATTCTTAACATCAAATTTAGCAACAAAACAAGTAAAAAAACTAAACAATTACTGGTTAAATTGCTATTGGGGGAAAAAATGCAATGATCTGTCCTGTATTGTAGGGACCTAGAGTGGCATGATGATGCAGGACTCCTTGGACACTAATTGCAGCACACAAGGTGATATTTCCCCCACGCTGCCCAGGGACATTTACAACAGCCCTTTGTCCAACTACGTTACGGCCCGACGCCTGGTTTTGGCCAGATTGAAGCCTGCCTCATCCACGTAGATGAACTCATGCGGCAGTTCGGCGGCATCAAACTCCAGAACTGTCTGTAACAGAAAATATTGAATAGTGTTACTGAAAACACATACAGTAACTACAATGTCTATATTTTCACACAAGTAGGGGCTGGTTTGGGTGAGTATAGACAAAAACTACAAGCTACAGGCAGGGCAGGTGGCAGCATAAACCCACATCACAATATATAGTTTGTAAAGTAAAGTGACACATACCTGCACATAATCATGGCGCAGATCCTTGACCCTGACACTGTTCCTCTCAAAGTTGGATTATTTTCTCGCACCATTTCAATTATTTTTATTTATTTATTTATTTATTTTATTTATTTCAATGATGGCAAGCTCTTGTTGTTGAGTGAAGAGCCGTTTCCCTTCCACCTTGAGGAGGTCGTCCAACCATTCTGTAGAAAATGCCACCACTAGATGTCATTGGTTAGGTTATTTTTCACATACTGTACTTTCAAACTGTACACAGTACTGCAACATCACAATGGTATTCCTTTACATATACAGTACTTCACAGCACTACCCATTTTTGTATAGTATAGTTAGTACAGTAATACTGTAATATGATACAGACTCATGTGACACATACAGTAGGTACAGTCTGGAGTAGAAACTTGAAGATATACCTGTTCTCCAGTCGGAATGTCCTTATTATCGATGCTACTGTGTAGCGACTGAGGTTAGGGTGGACTCTTTGCCCAGCCTCCCTCATGGACAGGCCATGATTTATCACATGGTCCACCAGAGTAGCCCTGATGTCATCTGATATACGTCTCCGCACTGGTCCTCGTCCTCTTCCACGTCCACTTCCTCATCCGACTCCTCTCTCTCTTTGTCCTCCTCTTACTCTGACTCTCATTGCCTCCATGCTTGCAAAGTTCTAAAAATGGCTTACCTGAGGCCTATTTGTAGTGCTAAGGCTCAGACTGATTGGTGTTCTGTTTTCTGTGCAAGTGTTTTCAGGTGTGTATGTAAGTGCATACAATTGCCAGATGAGTTATGCATTTTGAACAGAGTGTTTTCCCAATGATAACAGGTGATTTCGTTTTTGAACAAAGTGTCTAATGTAAGAAAACGTGTGTAGTGTTTCACAATAAGTGTGTTACAGAATTGCAAACAAAGTGCAAAGTTGACATTGTGTTTAAGCTATGGTTACACTGTGTTTAAGCTATGCTACAAGAAGTTTAGGTATTGAGGCTTTGGTCTAAGCATTCGGTTTTAGTGTGTAAGCAATGGGCAAAAACTGTAATGTGACATTGCCACCACGCTGCCCAGGAACACCAACAATGGCCCGATGGCCAATCACATTACGGCCTCTCCTTCTCCTTTTGGTGAGATTAAACCCAGCTTCATCTATGTAGATGTATTGATGGGGTCTTTCCATTGCATCCAGTTGAAAAACCCTCTGTAGAAATATATATAGTTTTGTAAGTGATACGGAAAAAGTGATTTAGGCCACTACAGTAAATCACTACTTAGAGTAATCAACATTGAATGTGTCTGGATATATGCCAACCTGTACATACTGGAATCTTTGCTCTTTGACTCTGTCTGAGTTGCGATCAAAGGGCACTCTGTATAGCTGTTTCATGCGCAGTCTGTTGCGCTTGAGGACACGATCAACAGTAGAGAGGCTGACACTGTTGATACCCTCAAAATTTAAATGGTCCTCAATGATCTTCTGCTGAATTTCGCTCAGTTTAATGGCATTGTTCTCACGGACCATATCAACAATTAGGGTCTCTTGGTGTGGGGAGAACATACCTGTCCTCCCACCCCCATGTGGCAGTCTTTCAATTCTACAAAAAGAGAACATGGAGTTACAAAAAATATACATGGAATACTAGGCCTACAAACAGTTAGACCAACCCTCCATTACAATACTACAGTACATTGGTACAGTGATGTACTGAAACATATATTTACTTACAGTATACTGTGGTACAGTATAAAGTATGTCATACAGTAATTGCTGTCAACATTTACATACTGTACTATAATGTCAAAAAAAGGTAATTACCTGTTCTCTTCTCTAAATCTTCGGATTATGGTGGACACAGTGAATCTACTGATGTTTGGTTGTACCCTTTGTCCAGCCTCCCTCATGCTCATACCATGGACAAGAACATGGTCAATCACAGTAGCTCTGATTTCATCAGATATTACTGTTCTTTGTCTTCGCTGACCACCTCGACCACCTCGACCTCCTCTCACACGAACTCTTCCTCTCAGATTTCTATCCATTGTAGGGCCTCACAAACCAGTGCTCTCTGAACTGGCTTACTGTATATGTTCCCTCACATCATTAGCCACAAGTGTGATCAATTTTGAGTTGTTGTGTTCAAGTGGTGACACCTGTGCTCTAATTATGTTTGACTTTTGTCACCTGTGCTCACCATTATGCAGCACGGGTGCATCACAATGAAAATGTGTTGGCAAGTTATGTCTAAACAGGTGAAAAGCGCTTATGGTTTTGCCAAAAGAGTGATTGATTCAATCAGTGGGTTCAGGCAACTGAGCATTTGGTTCAGACAATAGGGTTTAGTGTTTTAGCAATTGAGAAAAACTGTATGTATGGCAATAGGGGAGCTGGAACACAATGAGTTTGGAGACATTGATGGGAGGTGATAGAGAGTATGGAGTTGATACTACATACAATGGAACATTCATGGTACTGTGAGATGCATCATGGGAATATGGGAAAGAGGGGTGTGTATGTTTTGTTTCTGTTTGTATTTGAGTGTGGGTGGGTGTCTGTGCCTGAGAGAGAGAGAGAGAGAGAGAGAGAGAGAGAGAGAGAGAGAGAGAGAGAGAGAGAGAGAGAGAGAGAGAGAGAGAGAGAGAGAGAGAGAGAGAGAGAGACATGAGAGAGAGAGAGACATGAGAGAGAGAGAGAGAGAGAGAGAGAGAGAGAGAGAGAGACATGAGTGAGAGAGAGAGAGAGAGAGAGAGAGAGAGACATGAGTGAGAAGAGAGAGAGAGAGAGAGAGACATGAGTGAGAGAAAGAAAGAAGAGTATGGTACACAGGAAATAGAAAGAGAGAAACTACTGAGAAACTGAATAAGAACAACAGCTGTGATACAAGGACACAACAGCAGTGATATCAGAACAATGTGTTGGACTCTTCAACTGGTCTAAAACCATCTATCTATTTTTGTCTGTCTCCTCATGGGATAATGGTGTAACAAAAAAGTGAAGAAAAAAAATAGTATGTTGAATTTAAGACAAATAGCTAAACCTCCTACCAAAATTCCCTCAGAAAAACAGTGTTTCTCCAGATATTCAATTACACTAAGTTCACAAAACATTAGGAACACCTGCTCTTTCCATAACATAGACTGACCAGGTGAGTCCAGGTGAAAGCTATGATCCTTTATACATTTTTTAAAAAGATTTTATTTGATATTTTATAAAGAATACAAAACATACACATACAAATTACTACATCATACAAACATCAACTACATCACACCTGCCCAGAACCACTAGCACACACCCCAATCTCCAGGGCCTGCATCACTTTCCGCCACATGGCCACAAACTGCACCATTTTGTTTCTCTCTGTAGCCCACGCACTTTCAATATTTAAATAATAAATCATTAGATTTTTCCATTGTGTTAATGATGGCGGATTTCAAGATGAGTGATGAGAAGAGAATCGTCCAACCCATCGGGTATCTCACTACACCCCCACATCCCATGTCTTGAAATATGCAGACAGATGGATTAAAAGTAAGTTTGCATTGTAATACTTCTGACAGCCAACTTTCTAGCTACGCCCACAATTTCCGGACTTTATAACATTCCCAGAAAGCATGGATTATTGAGTCATTATTAGTTTTACACTTAACACATGACTGCCCTTGTGCTGTAGAGTTTGTGAATTTTGTCTGTTGTATAATAAATTCTATACATTAGTTTATACTGGATTAAGCGTAAATTGTCGTTAACTGTAATTTCGTTAGTTATGCTCCAACTTTCCCTTCATCTTGTGCCAACATCAGTTCTTTTTAAGTCTTGGTTCTAATAGTTTATATTTTTTTTCTGAGAGATTGTCAGTTGGATATGCTCTCTGCAAGGTTTTGTATATCTTCCCTATCATATGAACATCCTTTTCTGACTCAAATAAGATTCCCTCAAGGTTGCTCTGATGTCCAAAAGATTTCAAATCGAAATTTCGTGATGTGTAACTTTTAAGTTGCATGTATTTGAAACTATCTACATTGTTCAGTCCAAAATTACTTTTTAATTCTGTCATGGAAATAAATGTATTTCCTGTTACCAAGTCATTCTATGCCTTTAGTTGTCCATGTGGACCAATTTATCAGTGAATTCTGAAAAGCTATCCAAGGATTGTTCCATAAATTTGTGTTTTAGGGAGTGATATTGATTTTTGTAGAATACGTTTAATTTTCTTTCCATATTTTTATAGTGTTCTTAACTATGAAGTTGTTCATGTTTTTAGCTTTATTCTTTGAAAATAGACACGTAAAAAGATTCTGGGGAGAAACAAAACATTAAGAACACCTGCTCATTCCATGACATAGACTGGCCAGGTGAATCCAGGTGAAAGCTATGATCCCTTATTAATGTCACTTGTTAAATCCACTTCAATCAGTGTAGATAAATGGGAGGAAACAGGTTAAATAAGGATTTTTAAGCCTTGAGACAATCGAGACATGGATTGTGTATGTGTGTATGTGTGCCATTCAGAGGGTGAATTGGCAAGACAAAAAATGTATTTGAATGAGGTATGGTAGTAGGTGCCAGGCGCACCGGTTTGTGTCAAGAACTGCAACGCTGCTGGGTTTTTCACGCTCAACAGTTTCCTGTGTGAATCAAGAATGGTCCACCACCCAAAGGACATCCAGCCAACTTGACACAACTGTGGGAAGCATTGGAGTCAACATGGGCCAGCATCCCTGTGAGACGCTTTCGACACCTTGTAGAGTCCATGCCCGACGAATTGAGGCTGTTCTGAGGGCAAAAGGGGGTGCAACTCAATATTAGGAAGGTGTTCCTAATGTTTGGTATACTCAGTGTAAGCTCTTCATAAAGCACATTTCATCATGTCAGTTGTTTTGAAAAGGTCAATGCCTGGCTTTAGTGTTGTGCTTTGTGTATCACTAGCATATGTCTATGACTGATTAAAAATGTACCATTTGGCTGTCATCAACATTGATAGATGACGGTTGTAGTTTTTGTGTGTATTAATGATTGATTATGGCTGTGTGTGTGTCTGTGTGTGTATGCATGCGTGCATGCATCCGTGCGTACGTACACGTGTGTATGGTATTTGGTGTTTGACTGTGCCTGGAGACTAGCTTTCCTCATGTTTGTGATGTGGTGCCTTATTTGAACTCTTCTCCCTCTGAAGATTTCTCCTCCACTCCAGCTGTGGCACCCACTGAGAGGAGTATGTATCAAGAGCCTCCATAGGCTTCCTGGATAGAATACCAGATACAGATAGCGGTAGTTGTGGTAGTTGTGGTAGTAGTACCTTACCGGAAATCTACACGTTAAAAATGTGTTAGAAATACATTAATTACACAATAACACATTTTATTGCAACACATTGAATTGTAACATGTTGAATGTAAAATGCATTCTACCCCATCTTTGCTTTCACAATTACGTTAAAAGCTATAGTTTGGAGTGGATTTTTAGTTCCTTAATATATTTCAAATGTTTTGGAAATTGTTTATCAAGTAATTTCACATGCCATTGGAACATGTTAGAATTGCAAACGGAATGTGTTAATTGTGTGTGACATTTCCGGTAGGGTAGTAGTGTGTTGATAATTGCGCTAATGTTGGCCTAACATTAGTAACAGTATACCAGTGGTGTCATGCCCATCGAAACTAAAGAGGCACATGCCCCCTTCCCGGCGGGCAAAACTGGTTGAAATTATGTCATTAGAATCTGTTTTACAATTATTTTGACATCATTTCAACCAGCTTTGCTCGCTAGTCTAATTCTGGGATTTAGGCTTGTAGTAAAACAAGATATGGAATTAATGCAAAAATATAGAATTTGGCCATCAGTGGCCCTTCATAAAAATGTGTTGAATGACGCCACTGTAGTATACAGTAGTGGTAGCAGCGTAATTTCTAACCATAAATTGTCATTTGTAATTGGTGGCGAGATATCAATTTGTATAGCCTGGACACATAATTGTTTCAGCATTCAATAACACTACATTGATACCTGGCACTCAGCCTACCACTAGTAGACCTTCGTTGTAGATGTTGTGTAAATGTTGACAAAGTACAATTGAAATTGGTCATTACGTAAACAAGACAATTGTAGAAATGTAGAAACTATTTCAATGGGTACATTGGAACTTGAGGTGCGTCTTTCATTTCAGGGCAGAACTGCTCTCTCATTCCTCCCAGCTCGATTCCTGTGAATGCAACTCTTTCCTCCTTAGGTATACTACATACTCACACTTCTACTATGATGCTCCTTTGTTCCTTGCTATATTTCTATTATGATTAATTTTCCACTCTGTGTCTCCGACAACAATACCATTTCCAGACATTAAGTAGTCGGATGTATTTAGATATTATTGCATGTGGGATGTCAGAAATGGCAGCTCAGATGACTTGCCTACATTCTATATCTCCCTGTACACCAAATCCAATTCCACACAATCAAGTAGAGGCTGCCTGCCTTGCTTTCTAACATTCTCCTTGAAGGGTGCCTAGTGGCTGCAGTGTTCTTTACTTGGGGGATCCTATTTGGCTTCACTACTCCTCTCTTCCCTGCCTCTCTTTTCTCTCCCCTTCCTTTCTTCTCTCTTTATCAGTCCCAGCCCTGTTGAACATAAGCTCCTATGTGAGTGACACCTTTGCAAAAATCAGCTGGACTGCCAGGGACGAGCAACAGGACTCTCAGCTTTATGTCGCTTATATGAATAACCGTAAGCTACTCTCTAACCCCCACAGCTTAGTTTTCCTTAAAGTAGAACAGTGTGTTGCTCTGTTTTAAATGTTGTTATATGTCATAAGTAGGACTGTTACGGTGACTGTGTTACTGCCACACCGGCGATCACGAGTCATGATGGCAGTCAAATTCCATGTGACCGTTTAGTCATGGTAATTAGGCTTCTCCAAGCTCTGATGCTGCTGATGGTCGTTAGTAGCCTACCAAACGTGCTAACTGCCTGGTACCCCACACTCTATTGTCTCTCTAATCACTCTGACATCAATGGAAATTATTTGGTTTTTTTTTTTTGCTGCCCCTATTTCGAGACATGCATGATAATGGTCAATTCTAAATCAAAACAAATTTCACACATACAGTATATGATTTAGTATATGTAAAGACAAGATTAAATCAAGAATAGTGTGATGGGTGACAATATTAGCCTATCACTTCTGAATGAGATATTATCACTTGGGAATGATGCCCAGCTTAAGGCAAACAGCGCATGCTTCTTTTTGGGCAACCTTTTCAAATCATAGTCGCACCTCATGTAGCCTAGCCCATAGGCCTATATGTTTTGATAAGGTTTGTATCACAACTAAAGTGGCCATATAACTTCTTAAAATGAAGCACATTAATCCGCTTTACAATGGGTGCAGAGCCTAACTGGCATACATACGCAGCTTTGAGTTTAAAGTTTGGGGAAGATAATTTTCACCATAAAAATGCCCCTTTATAATAAAAGCACTACATGCATAATCGCATTTGTGGTCACTTTTGAGAATTGTGTTTTCCTGCTAATGGAACATTCTCGCTTATAGCCTACTGCTGTGTGCACATTGCTGCGCTTATAATGTGAAGAAATAGCCTAATAGTTTATCAACATTTTAAGCTAAATGTTCTCATCTGTTGCGTCAGGCTCATTGCATAAAACCGTTTTTTTTATGCTAGTGGTTGAATTAATTTGGGATCTATCGCATCCCACAACTGTCCCAGACTATGTTTGGAATATTTATTTCTCGCACAGAATAGAATAGGTCAACTTTTGTACTATGGGGGATAGTAGATTGACATAGGCTAGTGCTTTTGCTGTTCGTTAGGCCTGCTCATCTTGTTGGCTGACGAAAAGTACATGTGGAAAGTTCTTCCAATATCTTCAATATGTGCCACGGAATTGGATAAAGTCGCGCGCAGGTGCGTCCCCGATGTGTCTGTCTTCACTTGTAGCCTGTGAGAAAGACCCAATCAAGTGACTGAGAGCTATGTGTGCTTCGGCACGCAGCGGGGAGAATGGAATTATAATTATTATATTCAGCCCAAGGGCATAACGGCTACTGGCCGCAAAATGCATGGATTTTTTTAGGGGGATTATGGCCACACAAAGGGGATGCAGCCGGGAAATCCGAGGCATTATCAAGTGCTTGTCAAATTGTGAATGATATACTGATGCCTTTCATGCAACTTTTTACAAATCGTCATTAGTCACATCATGCAGCCTTAGAATGTAATAAAAATCAAAACATATAGCCCAACATTTGTATCACAACTAAAGTTACATAAATAACTCTAAATTAAGCATATAGGAGTACCTGTTTCTTTGTTAACCGCTCAACACAGAATAGCCGCATGTGCGCACTCCCTCTCGTTTGGAGAAAATATCCTTTCTATTTTATTCAGCTATGTTCAATTGCATTCTTTATACTATAAAATAATGCTACGGAATTCAGAGCAAATCTTGCCTGCTAAATGAACTAGTGTAGTCCACAGCCATATTGCATAGCCAGATCAGGGCCTAACATAAGGACATTGCAGAGTATGCTATTCTGTTCTTCTGAAATAGACTACATTTTCTTCTTATCATGTTTCTTTACACCTGTCTAAAATAAATAATGGAAGTTATATTACATGGATTTATTATACTTTTTTTAATGTAGATGTTCCAAAGGTCTGCATCAGTGGCTTGTAGGCTATGTGTGGAAGACAGGAGATGCTAAATGTGTTTATGTTCATTAACGGTCAATTACAGTGAGACCGGCAGTTATTGCTTGACAATCACCAGCTGACAAAATGTCATAACCGACACAGCCCAAGTCATAAGTATATATAGGGCTTGACTGTACTGTATGCACGAACTGACTGCTATTGCATTTCAGTAACTTGCAATGCATTTATACTGTAAACAATGTATTTTACAGTGTTGTGTTGTCATAGAAGTAGTGTTTAGCATGGCGATAGTCCTTACTATGTGCTGCTAGCCTGAATAATAACACATGATGATGGTTGTGCGAATCCTGTAGGTGAAGGTAACTGGAGGATTTCAGAAGCAGTAAACACTTCTAAGAATTTCCACATGATTGAAGGGCTGGAGCCTGGGACGGTGTACACTGTGCGTCTCATGGCTAAGTCATGGCTCGATAATGCTAGTATTTTCGAAGACATTATACAGACCAGAGTCAAAGGTAAGAGAGAATAGTCCCATGGTGTGTAATTGGTAGCCATCAACTGTCATTTCCACCCACAACAACTTAATTCCACATTGACAAGCATTTATCGACAATTATCGACAGCGTCTGTGGTGAGAAGTCCTTCATTTAATATTATTTTAGAAGTGATTGACAAATGTTACCAGGGGAAAGTGAAAAAAACTAACAATGGGGGATATCATTGTACTATGGAGGTCTGTTGAGAAAAAATTGTTATTTTCATGACCTCAACGGACTTCCATATGGTTCATATGCCAAGCAGTTTTCCTGCTATCTGTTTTCTAATGTACTAGTTTTTATATGAGTTGTTTAGGGAATGGGACAAACTAACCCCATGTGTCTGTTTGGGGTGGGTTAGGTTTGGCCAGTCTTCACGGGGGAGTTTCCACCCAGGGCTGGTTCATCGGGATGATGTGCGCCATGGCTCTCCTCACCCTCACCGTGCTCATCGCATGCTTCGTGACCCGCAACAAAGGTGGCAAATATGCAGGTACGCCACCTCACCCAAACATGTCTTCCAGTGTCCAAGGTCAGTTTCATCTTTGAACATCACCGGTTTTGGCGTCTATTTAATTCAGTAGAGGAAATAAATTGCTGTTCAACTCGTCAACCGAACATTACCCTATTGTTTTCAACTGGGATTTTTTATTTATTCACAAATGTAATGTCTGTTAATTTATTGATTGAGTGAAATCAAAATGGACCCCAAACCTGGCCAACAGCTTCAGCTGTGTGGTAATGCACTTTACATACTGTGCATGCCAATCCCTCCACGCATGTGGGAAATCAGACAAACCCCATTCAACCCTGTGTGTGAACCGTCAGCGAGGTGCTAGAGGCCTTCTTTCCGTCCCAATTGTCCCTTCTCTCTGTGCTGTGGCCCTCCTGTCCCAGCCCGGCACCGCTGATTACTGGGGTTGTCAAGACAGGTTGGAATCAGCTGGCTTTGTTCCCCCTCTCACCTGCACCAGACCCCGGCTCTTCTCTAGCCTTTGTGCACCCGTCTCGGCCTCACAAAGGTGCTGCTGTCGCACCCACTCTCTTTCGCTCTCACCACTCCTCCCCTCTCCACCTGCGGGAGCTGTTGACATGAACACTGAATATTTCATCACCCCTGGATTCCCTCCTTTACTTGTCCTCATGCTTTTCATGAAACCCCTCTCCTTTGTCTCTCTCGAAAGCCCCTTTACTTTTTAATCATATTTACACAAGGAGCTGTTGGAAATCATTTTGTACAGATGCACAAAAGAGCACTCAGGATGGTTGAGGAGATATTTTTGGTCATTTGTTGTTTGTTGTTCATATTTTTCTGTGGTTTCAACATTGAGAAAATTACACATTTGTGTTACACATGTGTTGTGACATACAGGTAACTGCCAAAATAAAGGAAACACCAACATAAAGTGTCTTAATAGAGCGTCGGGCCACCACGAGCTGCCAGAACAGTGTCAATGCGCCTTGGCATAGATTCTACAAGTGTCTGAAACTCTATTGGAGGGATGCGACACCATTCTTCCACGAGAAATTCCCATAATTTGGTGTTTTGTTGACTGTTGTGGAAAACGCTATCTCAGGCGCCGCTCTAGAATCTCCCATAAATTTCAATTGGGTTGAGATCTGGTGACAGAGACGGCCATGGCATATGGTTTACATCGTTTTCATGCTCATCTAACCATTCAATGACCACTTGTGGCCTGTGGATTGGGGCATTGTCATCCTGAAAGAGACTACTCCCATCAGTATAGAAATGCTTCACCATAGGTTGAAGGTGATCACTCAGAATGGCTTTGTATTTATTAGTGTTTTTGTTTACCTTGCCCTCTTGAGTGGACCTAAACCTTACCAGGAAAATGAAACCCACACCATAACAGCTCTCAACTCAAGTATTTCCTTTATTTTGGCAGTTACCTGTTCATATATGAAGCTTCTCAGATTTCGCATGAAAACTACATTCTTCATAGAACCCTCTGTAAATTGTTCTACTTAGAACCCTCTATGAAGGTTTAATCATAGAACCCTCTATGAAGGGTTCTACCAATAACCTTTTTATATCTTACATACAGTATATGTAAGAGATGAATCCAATCTGTTAGTAGTTAGACTTATTTCACCCTTTACTGAGATGGCTGTTCCAGTTTAGATGATTTAGTAGTCTCATTAATCAATCTTTCCTACCCTTTCAGTCATTCTGAATGTGGGTTGCAGGACTTGAATGCCTGATGTGGCCTGTAAACCAGGAGTTTCAGACTACTGTGTTAGAGTATAACTAGGCCCTTGAAGAAAGGCCTTTGATATATGTAATGTATTGTCATAAAGAGTTTAATTTTAAAGGCTAATAAGGGTGGTTGAACCATAGGGTTCTAGGAGGAACCCTTCAAAGTTAAAATAGTTATTGGTCGAACCGTTCGTAGAGGGTTCTAGGAAGAACCTTTAGATGATTGGTAGAACCATTTATAGAGGATTCTAGGAAGAACCCTTCATACAGTAGAGGGTTCTAGGTAGAACCCTCTGAAAAGGGTTTACCTAGCACCAAAAAGGGTTCCCCTATGGAGACAATCTGAAGAACCCTATAAAGGTTAATCCTATCACTCAATATCTCAGGGATGGAATGCATTCAAACATGTACTCCTGGAAAACCACACTGCTTCTTCCTGATTCATGTCATTTGGTCAATCAAAATAATCATGTTTTGTACTGTAGGTAGGACCTGCTTTTTCTCTGTGCAGGGACAATGTTACTTTCTCACAACTGGGATCTGCCACAGTGTCGTTTTGAATGATGTCCGGTTACATTTTCTATTAACTTTCATGAATAAGACAATATAAATGCTTATAAATGTGTAAAAATGCTTATAAATGCTTTATACATTATAATACATGTTCCTAATCTTTATGAATGGTAATGCTTGTAATGCTTATGAATGTATAAATAATTTTTCATGAAAATATTATGAAGTGTTACCCCAATCTCCTTCCCTTAAATGTAATTGAATAAACATTATAAGAGTCTGTATAGAGCTTTCTGGTAGTAGCCTAATAGAACATGTTTCAATCTTACAGTAAAGGAAAAGGAGGATCTCCACCCTGAAGTTGAGTCCCAGGGCATGAATGATGACATATTCTGTGATTACAGGTGAGCAATTCGCTATTGTTCTTGAGAATGGTGAGATTTAATATGGAAGTGCTTACATTGACAGCAATATGTATTTTCACTATAATATATTTAAGATTGAGCTTAGTGGCAATGAGATTAGAACAACTTCTATATATATCATGATTTCCTTACTGTACATTTCTCTTGTCCCGAAAGAAAACCTTACATGCATGCGCTTTTCTTGGATCAGCACAGAAATGAAAGTTCCCAACAGTTTGCAGCTAAGTAAATAAAAAAATGTAGGTAGTTGTTGTCCTTCAATTGATATGGTACAGTAGAGTGGGAACCAAGTGTGTACAGTATTTGTTTTGTCAATGTGTGTCTGGGTGGGTGCATGTGCGCTTGCGTCAAATCCCTATGTAGTAGATGTGCTGTAAAATGTGATTGTGTCTGAGACATGCAGGACAAAAGACTTCCTTCAAATCTGAATTTGAAAGCTAAAAAAAAAAACTAAACGCGTGGTCAAAGGCGAGACATATTTTGGAATTGAACCCAAGTCATCAAAAATCAGTGATGCACTTCCATCAGTGATGCACCAGTAACCATAACACTTAGTGTTATAAAGGCATTTGTTTTCAAGCTCTGATGTAGAAAAAAGAAAGAGAGATTGATAGCAATTAAAATTAGGCCAATGTAACCTGAAAAGTTAACTAATATCATACATAAAGGTTAATTTATGTTGGATGATTGAATAGATGATTGAAAATCATTTCTAACAGGCCTGATATATAAATCTACACATCTATATCTTAATGCTTCCCCAAATCAATTGTCTCATGTTTGTCACGGCTATTCAGTACGTGGAACCATTTGATAAATGATCATATCACACTGAATTATGAATGCTGAATGGGACAGAGATAATGTAGAGTATTACCAAATATTGATGGGCCTGGGCATTCGTGAGGGGGATGAGAAATCCTTGGTACTGAGGTGACCCTTTGTCTTGTCGAGAGACACCTGCAAGCTGGCCATGTGCCCAGTCTGAAATTGGCATCTAATCTCCTTGGCCCTGGCGTGCTCCCCTGGTAATACTAGGAATGACAGGCTGTTTGTCTGGGATTGCATATGGCCACTCTGTACGGAATGAGCAGCACTCTGGCAATTTCCATCTAAAGGGATTTGAAATTGCCTTCTGTCCTGAAGCCTGGGCAATTAGCAATTAGTGAAGTGAAGTGATTGTACGGTGGTAGCCTCACCCTGCCTCCCTTGCCCCCCATCCACCCTTTCCCCATCAAACCCCCACCACCACCCGCTGTGTTAAAGCCATGCTAGCTGTGTGTGTTTCCGTGTGCATGTGTGCACACATCTGTGAGTTTGTTTGTGTGCGCATGTGTGTGTGCTCGTGTGTGTATATCAGTGTTAAAGCGGCAATATGTAACTTTTTGGGCTACCCGACCAAATTGTGTGTTATAGATCTGTCATTCTCATTGAAAGCAAGTCTAAGAATCAGTAGATCTGTTCTATGTGCGCTATTTCTATGCTTCCCATTTTGAAGTTTCATTTTTGCATCTTTTACTTTTGGTTTTGTACACCAGCTTCAAACAGCTGAAAATACAATATTCTTGGTTGTGGAAAATATATTTCACAGCGGTTTAGATCAGGGATGGGCAACTTTGATGGGGGTGGGGGCCACAAAAAAACCTGAACTCATCATGAGGGGTTGCAGTGGCTACATTAGATAACTGGCCGCTAGACTAATTTTACCAATCCCCAAACAAATTGCTGACATGGGCTAATTGAGTGACTGTTGATGCACAACCACATTTCGAAATTGCACCTTGTGTATTCTAACTCTCAACAGTAAGTGGAGACCCCGACTGAGTTCCCCAAAAATGTAATTAATAAATAAAATAAACTACAAAAGGGCGCCAGTTGCCCATCCATGGTTTAGATGGTACAATGATTCTCTACACTATACTTGCTTATTTTGTCACATAAACTGAAATTAGGCAAACTATTAGATGCGATTTCTGCATAGGGCATCTTTAATTTAGTCAACAATAACTACATATAACAAAACATATTTGGCAATTATCTATTTTCCCTGACAAAAACTAATGACGATAACGTGACGAGATGCCATGAAAAAAACCCAATAGATATAACAAATTAGTTTTTATTTCAGTTGAAGAAAATGTGATGAGATTAGAATTCCACGAGACTAATGGACATTACATTTGCCATGAAGTGTCTTTTTTATCTGTTTTGTTCAAGCATACGCATGCATGCCTTTGCAGAATATTTAAAGTAACTGTCCAGTGAAAATCTTGCTTTCAAAAGTGTATATTCTATTAACTCATAACCAAATAATGTTGACTCGTCCTTTACTCGTATTTGTGGCCAAAGCATACATTTTAGAAAAAATACTTCAAAAACCCGACCTCAAACTTGTATCTCAAACAGCTGTTTCAAAGATGCTTGCTATTTACTTATATAACGTGACGTAATGTTGGCTCATTGGCTGAGCTGGGCAATCATTTTTTACATTTACATTTTTAGTCATTTAGCAGACGCTCTTATCCAGAGCGACTTACAGTTAGTGCATACATTATTTATATATTTTTCATACTCCCCGTGGGAATCGAACCCACAACCCTGGCGTTGCAAACGCCATGCTCTACCAACTGAGCTACATCCCTGCCGGCCATTCCCTCCCCTACCCTGGGCCAATTCTGCGCCGCCACATGGGTCTCCCGGTCGCGGCCGGCTACGACAAAGCCTGGATTTGAACCAGGATCTCTAGTGGCACAGCTAGCACTGCGATGCAGTGCCTTAGACCACGGCGCCACTCGGGAGGCCAATCAGCGGTTTACTTTCATTAATATTTTTAATGACCGGTATTCACCCACACCATTCTGTTGTTTGGGTTAGGGCTGGGCAGTATACCGTATTTTAAAAAAAAAGCCCAGAGGGGGTGTGATATATGGCCA
The DNA here is from genome assembly GCF_020615455.1 of Coregonus clupeaformis. Lineage (NCBI taxonomy): Eukaryota > Metazoa > Chordata > Actinopteri > Salmoniformes > Salmonidae > Coregonus > Coregonus clupeaformis. Next base: position 26,147,389 of record NC_059215.1, read on the forward strand.
ATATACCACGCCTAAGGGCTGTTCTTATGCGCGACGCAACGCGGAGTGCCTGGATACAGCCCTTAGCCGTGGTATATTGGCCATATACCACAAACCCCGAGGTGCCTTATTGCTATTATAAACTGGTTACCAATGTAATTAGAACAAAAATACATGTTTTGTCATAACCATGGTATACGGTCTGATATACCACGGCTGTCAGCCCATCAGCATTCAGGGCTCGAACCACCCATTTTATAATTGACTATATACCGGTATTATTGCACAGACCAGTTTGGGTTTTTACTTAACCTTCTGTAACGGTATTTGAATGTTTTGTTTGTTAACTGTGATACGCCATGTGTAACGTCTATTTTTATAGTTTACTCTGCTACTTGAGTCATCTCTCTCTGCTCTCTCTCTTTCCATGCTGCTTTTGACACAGACATAGCCCCACTCCTTGTCACTCAAGGAGCGCATTTGTTGTTGCTCGACCACGAGACACTTGCGTTCAGTCTGGGTGGTCAATGCAGCACATGCAACAATGTGGATGACTACGATGCTGTTTCCACTTTGCTTCTTAATATAAATCCAAGGCAGCAGCTACTCTTCCTGGGGTCCAGCAACATTAAGGAAGTTATATACATTTTAAAATATTACATGACATTACATTTCATAACACTTTTCACAACACATTGTGTTCCCTCAGGCCACTACTCTACTATCATATATATACAATACAAAATTAATGTGTACGTGTGTGTAGAGTGCGTGTCTGTGTGTCTCTTCACAGTCCCCGCTGTTCCATAAGGTGTATTTGCAGCTGTTTTTTAAGTCTGATTCTACTGCTTGCATCAGTTACCTGATGTGGAATAGAGTTACATGTAGCCATGGCTCTATGTAGTACTGTGCGCCTCCCATAGTCTGTTCTTGACCTGGGGATTGTGAAGAGACCTCTGGTGGCATGTCTTGTGGGGTATGCATTGGTGTCTGTGCTAGTAGTTTAAACAGACACCTCGGTGCATTCAGCATGTCAACACTTCTTACAAAAACAAGTAGTGATGATGTCAATCTCTCCTCCACTTTGAGCCATGAGAGATTTACATGCATATTATTAATGTTAGCTCTCCGTGTACAGTGAGGGAAAAAAGTATTTGATCCCCTGCTGATTTTGTACGTTTGCCCACTGACAAATAAATGATCAGTCTATAATTTTAATGGTAGGTTTATTTGAACAGTGAGAGAAAGAATAACAACTGTCACGATCGTTATTAGACACGGACCAAGGCGCAGCGTGATAGGCGTATATACTTTATTAAATGTACAACACCAACCAAAACAAACGATACGTGAAGTCCTAGGTTAAACAACAAACCTTACGGATCAAGATCCCACAAATAACTAGTGCCAACAGGCTGCCTAAGTATGGTTCCCAATCAGAGACAACAAGCTACAGCTGCCTCTGATTGGGAACCACCCAGGCCAACATAGAAATACACGAACTAGAACAAAACATAGAAAATAACACATAGAAAATCCACACCCTGGCTCAACATCTAAGAGTCCCCAGAGCCAGGGCGTGACAACAACAAAAAAATCCAGAAAAACGCATGTCAAAAATGTTATAAATTGATTTGCATTTTAATGAGGGAAATAAGTATTTGACCCCCTCTCATTCAGAAAGATTTCTGGCTCCCAGGTGTCTTTTATACAGGTAACGAGCTGAGATTAGGAACAGACTCTTAAAGGGAGTGCTCCTAATCTCAGCTTGTTACCTGTATAAAAGACACCTGTCCACAGAAGCAATCAATCAATCAGATTCCAAACTCTCCACCATGGCCAAGACCAAAGAGCTCTGTAAGGATGTGAGGGACAAGATTGTAGACCTACACAAAGCTGGAGTGGGCTACAAGACCATCGCCAAGCAGCTTGGTGAGAAGGTGACAACAGTTTGTGTGATTATTCGCAAATGGAAGAAACACAAAATAACTGTTAATCTCCCTCGGCCTGGGGCTCCATGCAAGATCTCACCTCGTGGAGTGGCAATGATCATGAGAACGGTGAGGAATCAGCCCAGAACTACACGGGAGGATCTTGTCAATGATCTCAAGGCAGCTGGGACCATAGTCACCAAGAAAACAATTGGTAACACACTACGCCGTGAAGGACTGAAACCATGCAGCGCCTGCAATGTCCCCCTGCTCAATAAAGCACATATACAGGCCTGTCTGAAGTTTGCCAATGAATGATTCAGAGGAGAACTGGGTGAAAGTGTTGTGGTCAGATGAGACCAAAATGGAGCTCTTTGGCATCAACTCAACTCGCCGTGTTTGGAGGAGGAGGACTGCTGCCTATGACCCCAAGAACACCATCCCCACCGTCAAACATGGAGGTGGACACATTATGCTTAGGGGGTGTTTTTCTTCTAAGGGGACAGGACAACTTCACCGCATCAAAGGGGCCGTCAAATCTTGGGTGAGAACCTCCTTCCCTCAGCCAGGACATTGAAAATGGGTCGTGGATGGGTATTCCAGCATGACAATGACCCAAAACACACAGCCAAGGCAACAAAGGAGTGGCTCAAGAGGAAGCACATTAAGGTCCTGGAGTGGCCTAGCCAGTCTCCAGACCTTAATCCCATAGAACATCTATGGAGGGAGCTGAAGGTTCGAGTTGCCAAACGTCAGCCTCGAAACCTTAATGCCTTGGAGAAGATCTGCAAAGATGAGTGGGACAAACTCCCTCCTGAGATGTGTGCAAACCTGGTGGCCAACTACAAGAAACGTCTGACCTCTGATTGCCAACAAGGGTTTTGCCACCAAGTACTAAGTCATGTTTTGCAGAGGGATCAAATACTTATTTCAATTTATAACATTTTTGACATGCGTTTTTCTGGATATTTTTGTTGTTATTCTGTCTCTCACTGTTCAAATAAACCTACCATTAAAATTATAGACTGATCATGTCTTTGTCAGTGGGCAAACGTACAAAATCAGCAGGGGATCAAATACTTTTTACCCTCACTGTACATTTAAGGGCCAGTCGTGCTGTCCTGTTCTAAGCCAATTGTAATTGATAGGTGATTTGAAGGAGTCAGGCGCTGGAGGGTAAATCACAGATTACAGAGTTTATTCCGTAGCACATAGTTACGGTGGATAGCGTCAAACAGAACAAAACAAGCACACGGGGAAAATATACCCCGGCAATACAAAAATACACGTAGCTCAACAGAGCTACTCTCTCCTCACAATAAACAACCACCCACAAGGACAAGGGGGGCAGAGGGAACACTTATACATGTACTAATGAGGGGATATGAACCAGGTGTGCAAGACAAAACAAATGGAATGATGAGACATGGAGCGGCAGTGGCTAGAAGGACGAAGCCTGCCCGAATGCCGAAGCCTGCCCGAACAAGGAGAAGAGGCAGCTTCAGAGGAAGTCGTGACATTTTCAGAAGAGGGGAGCTGAAGGATGGGAATAAAAACAAACAAAAGATGACTATTGTAAAATATACTGTGTCCGTAAAATGTATATAGTATGTATAAGCTGGAGGTAGAAGCCTACGAGTTGTTTTCCATTAGATTACTCCAATGAAGTGAGGGATGGTAGGGTTAGGGGAACATAATACAGAAAAATATGTTTAAAAAAAATTGATATATTTGATATATACAGTACCAGTCAAAAGTTTGGACACACCTACTCATTCAAGGGTTTTTCTTTATTTCTACTATTTTCTACATTGTAGAATAATAGTGAAGACATCAAAACTATGAAATAACACATATGGAATCATGTAGTAACCAAAAAAGTGTTAAACAAATCAAAATATATTTTATATTTGAGATTCTTCAAATAGCCACCCTTTGCCTTGATGACAGCTTTGCACACTCTTGGCATTCTCTCAACCAGCTTCACCTGGAATGCTTTTCCAACAGTCTTGAAGGAGTTCCCACATATGCTGAGCACTTGTTGGCTGCTTTTCCTTCACTCTGCGGTCCGACTCATCCCAAACCATCCCAATTGGGTTGAGGTCGTGGGATTGTGGAGGACAGGTCATCTGATGCAGCACTCCATCACTCTCCTTCTTGGTCAAAAAGCCCTTACAGAGCCTGGAGATGTGTTGGGTCATTGTCGTGTTGAAAAACAAATGATAGTCCCACTAAGCCCAAACCAGATGGGATGGCGTATTTCTGCAGAATGCTGTGGTAGCCATGCTGGTTAAGTGTGCCTTGAATTCTAAATAATTCACAGACAGTGTCACCAGCAAAGCACCCCCACACCATAACACCTCCTCCTCAATGCTTTACGGTGGGAACTACACATGTGGAGATCATCCATTCACCTACTCTGTGTTTCACAAAGACACGGCGGTTGGAACCAAAAATCTCAAATTTGGACTCATCAGACCAAAGGACAGATTTTCACCAGTCTAACAATCCCCAGGTCAAGAACAGACTATGGGAGGTGCACAGTACTACATAGAGCCATGGCTACATGTAACTCCATTGCTCGTGTTTCTTGGCCCAAGCAAGCCTCTTCTTCTTCTTGGTGTCATTTAGTAGTGGTTTCTTTGCAGCAATTCGACCATGAAAGCCTGATTCACTCAGTCTTGTCAATGGCTGAGGTGAATGTGGTGTGGGAGTCAGGCGCAGGACACCGAAGCTTAGTGATGGTGATGGTAAGGTGTGCGAAGGCGTGGGCACCTCTCCCGTAACCAACCGGCGCAGAGTGTTGGACACCTCGTTCATGGCGGCCCCAAGTTGCCGGATCATGGTGTCTTGGTCGCTGATCTGATCCTCCAGCGACTTGGGTGCCGCCGCTGCTCCTGCTGACTCCATATGTGGTGTGTTGTTCTGTCAATGGCTGAGGTGAATGTGGTGTGGGAGTCAGGCGCAGGACACCGAAGCTTAGTCCAACAAAGTTTACTAGTGCAACACAAGGCACATTACAAATGAACGGCCTCAACATAAACCAGAGGCGAGCGATTACGCAAACTCTGCGTAAACTACAAAAACAACAAACAGAGAAAACACGTAGCACTAACGGACAGGCGAATAACAACACACAAACTAACCAACACAAAACAGGCAACTTATAGGACACATAATCAGACACAAACGGACACAGGTGCAATAGACAGACAAAAGCAATCAAACACAGAAACATCTAACGGTGGCAGCTAGTACTCCTGGGACGGCGAACGCCGAAGCCTGCCCGAGCAAGGAGGAGGAGCAGCCTCGGCAGAATCCGTGACAGTACCCCCCCCTTGACGCGCGGCTCCAGCCGCGCGCCGACCCGGCCTCGGGGGACGACCAGGAGGCGCGGAGCCGGGCGCGTGGGATGACCACGGTGGAACTCAGTCAGGAGAGATGGATCTAGGATATCCCTCCTAGGCACCCAGCACCGTTCCTCCGGACCGTACCCCTCCCACTCCACGAGATACTGGAGACCCCCCATCCGACGTCTCGAGTCCAAGATGGTCCTGACCGTGTGCGCCGGAGCTCCCTCCATGTCCAGAGGGGCGGAGGGGTCTCTCCTATCTCACCTTCTTGGAGTGGACCAGCTACCACCGGCCTGAGAAGAGACACATGGAACGAGGGGTTAATATTCTTATAATCAATAGGCAGTTGTAACCTGTAACACACCTCGTTCAATCTCCTCAGGACTTTAAAGGGCCCCACAAACCGCCGACCCAGCTTCCGGCAGGGCAGGCGGAGGGGCAGGTTTCGAGTCGAGAGCCAGACTCGATCTCCCGGTGCGTACACCGGACCCTCACTGCGGTGGCGATCGGCGCTCGCCTTCTGTCGACGGATGGCCCGCTGCAGATGGACATGAGCAGCGTTCCACGTCTCCTCCGAGCGCCGAATCCATTCGTCCACCGCAGGGGCCTCGATCTGGCTCTCGTGCCATGGTGCCAGGACCGGCTGATACCCCAACACACACTGGAAAGGGGTTAGATTAGTGGAGGAGTGGCGGAGAGAGTTCTGTGCCATCTCTGCCCAGGGGAGATACCTAGACCACTCCTCCGGCCGGCCCTGGCAATAGGACCTCAGAAACCTACCCACATCCTGGTTGACTCGTTCTACCTGCCCATTGCTCTCTGGGTGGTAACCCGAGGTAAGGCTCACCGAGACCCCCAAGCGTTCCATGAACGCCCCCCAGACTCTGGAGGTGAACTGGGGACCTCGGTCAGACACTATATCCTCGGGCACCCCATAGTGCCGGAAAACGTGGGTGAATAGGGCCTCAGCGGTCTGTAGGGCAGTAGGGAGACCCGGCATTGGGAGGAGACGACAGGCCTTAGAAAACCGATCCACAACGACCAAAATAGTGGTATTCCCCTGGGAGGGGGGAAGGTCAGTTACAAAATTCACCGAGAGGTGGGACCATGGTCGTTGTGGAACGGGCAGGGGATGTAACTTTCCCCTGGGCAAATGTCTAGGCGCCTTACACTGGGCGCACACCGAGCAGGAGGAGACATAAACCCTCACATCCCTAGCTAACGTTGGCCACCAGTATTTCACGCTAAGGCAGTGCACTGTCCGGCCAATACCTGGATGTCCAGAGGAGGGTGATGTATGAGCCCAATAAATAAGGCGGTCACGAACCTCGAGCGGAACATACGTCCGCCCCACCGGACACTCTGGGGGAGTAGGGTCGGCAACGCAGTGCCCGCTCGATCTCCGATCGACCTCCCACACCACCGGAGCCACCAGACAAGACTCCGGCAGTATGGGAGTAGGCTCAATGGACCTCTCCTCTGTGTCATACCGCCGGGACAGGGCGTCTGCCTTACCGTTCTGGGACCCTGGGATGTATGTGATCTTAAAAACAAACCGGGTCAGGAACATGTTCCACCTAGCCTGACGAGGGTTCAATCTCCTAGCTGCCCGGATGTACTCCAGGTTACGGTGGTCAGTCAGAATGAGGAAAGGGTGTTGAGCCCCCTCAAGCCAATGCCTCCACACCTTTAGGACCTGGACTACAGCTAACAGCTCCCTGTCCCCTACGTCATAATTGCGCTCCGCCGGGCTGAGCTTCTTAGAATAGAACGCACAGGGGCGGAGTTTAGGTGGCGTGCCGGACCGTTGCGACAGGACTGCCCCAATACCAGCCTCGGACGCGTCTACCTCAACTTGGAATGGTAAAGCGGGGTCAGGATGCGCCAGCATCGGAGCCGAAGTGAACAGGTTCTTAAGTTTACCAAACGCCCTGTCCGCCTCAGCTGACCACTGCAAACGCACCGGACCCCCCTTTAGCAGGGACGTAATGGGAGCTGCCACCTGTCCAAAGCCCCGGATAAACCTCCGGTAGTAATTAGCAAAACCCAAAAACTGCTGCACCTCTTTTACAGTGGTTGGAGTTTGCCAATTACGCACGGCCGACACGCGGTCAACCTCTATCTTCACACCAGACGCGGGCAACCGATAACCCAAAAAGGAGACAGACTCCTGGAAGAACAAGCATTTCTCTGCCTTAACATACAAGTCATGCTCCAACAGCCTCCTCAACACTCGGCGCACCAGGGCTACATGCTCGGCTCGTGTAGAAGAGTACACTAGGATGTCGTCGATGTATACTACCACACCCTGCCCATGCATGTCCCGGAAAATCTCGCCAACAAAGGATTGGAAGACTGAAGGAGCATTCATTAACCCGTATGGCATGACGAGATACTCGTAATGACCTGAGGTGGTGCTAAATGCTGTTTTCCATTCATCCCCCCTCCCTAATGCGCACCAGATTATGCGCGCTCCTGAGATCCAACTTTGTGAAGAACCGCGCTCCTGCGTAATGACTCCGTCATAGTCGCAATCAGAGGAAGAGGGTAACTGTACTTAACCGTGATCTGATTGAGACTACGGTAATCAATACACGGGCGCAAACCCCCGTCCTTCTTCTTCACAAAGAAGAAACTCGAGGAAACCGGGGAAGTGGAAGACCGTATGTATCCCTGTGCCAAGGACTCGGCTATGTAAGTCTCCATAGCCGCTGTCTCCTCTTGAGACAGGGGATACACACGACTCCGCGGAAGTGCCGCTCCCGTTTGGAGATCTATCGCACAATCCCCCTGTCTATGAGGTGGTAGCCGTGTTGCCCTAGTTTTGCTGAACACAAGTGCTAAATCCTCATATTCAGGGGGAATGCGCATTGCGGGCACTTGGTTCGGACTCTCCACCGAGGTCGCCCCTAAGGAAACACCTAGACATCTCCCTACACACTGGGCAGACCACTCCATAAGAGCCCTCTGTTGCCACGCAATGGTAGGATCATGGGCGCTTAACCAGGGAAGCCCCAGCACCACGGGATACGCAGGAGAGTCGATCAGATAAAACTGAATGATCTCCTCATGACCCCCCTGCGTCGTCATCTTAAGTGGTGCTGTGACTTCTCTGATCAACCCCGACCCCAGCGGCCGGCTGTCTAGGGCATGAACAGGAAAGGGGGCTTCTACCGGCCGAAGGGGAATTCCTAACCTTTTATAACAAAATTCACGATCAACAAAATTCCCAGCTGCGCCTGAATCTACTATGCTGGGAATGAGGTGCCACCTGTGGAAATCTCACAGGTATACACAGGTGACCAACAGAGAGCTCTGGGTAAGTGGGGCGCCTACTCACCTGAAATGACTCCCCAGTGCGTGACCTGTTGTCCCCTCTCCCAGGAGACCCTCCCCAGCACCTAGCCGCAGTGTGTCCTCCACGGCCACAGTTGGTGCAGGGGACGGCCCCCCTCGGGTTCTCTCTCCTCCTCTCCCTAGCGCCAGCACCCCCGAGCTCCATGGGAATCGGCTCGGAGGTGCTGGAGGGTGGAATGGACGACCCCCACTCGGGACGTCCGCGGGTAGCCAGCAGGGTGTCGAGACGGATGGAAATGTCCACCAACTGGTCGAAGGATAGGTTGGTGTCCCTGCAGGCCAGCTCACGACAAACGTCCTCTCGTAGACTACACCGGTAATGGTCGATGAGGGCCCTCTCATTCCACCCCGCATCCGCTGCTAGAGTCCGGAACTCCAGGGCAAACTCCTGTGCACTCCTCTTCCCCTGTCGGAGGTGGAACAGACGCTCCCCCGCCGCCTTCCCCTCAGGTGGATGATCGAACACAGCCCTGAAGCGGCGGGAGAACTCCGCGTAGGTGATGGTGGCGGCGTCTATTCCCCTCCATTCGGCGTTGGCCCACTCCAACGCCTTGCCAGATAGACAGGAGATGAGGGCGGAGACGCTCTCGTATCCCGAGGGCGCCGGGTGTATGGTGGCCAGGTAGAGTTCCACCTGCAGGAGGAACCCCTGACACCCGGCTGCAGAACCATCATATGCCCTCGGGAGCGAGAGCCGAATGCCACTGGGTTCCGGTGCTGGGAGAGGAGGACTGGCCGATGGTGATGGTAAGGTGTGCGAAGGCGTGGGCACCTCTCCCGTAACCAACCGGCGCAGAGTGTTGGACACCTCGTTCATGGCGGCCCCAAGTTGCCGGATCATGGTGTCTTGGTCGCTGATCCGATCCTCCAGCGACTTGGGTGCCGCCGCTGCTCCTGCTGACTCCATATGTGGTGTGTTGTTCTGTCAATGGCTGAGGTGAATGTGGTGTGGGAGTCAGGCGCAGGACACCGAAGCTTAGTCCAACAAAGTTTACTAGTGCAACACAAGGCACAATACAAATGAACGGCCTCAACATAAACCAGAGGCGAGCGATTACGCAAACTCTGCGTAAACTACAAAAACAACAAACAGAGAAAACACGCAGCACTAACGGACAGGCGAATAACAACACAAAACAGGCAACTTATAGGACACATAATCAGACACAAACGGACACAGGTGCAATAGACAGACAAAAGCAATCAAACACAGAAACATGTAACGGTGGCAGCTAGTACTCCGGGGACGGCGAACGCCGAAGCCTGCCCGAGCAAGGAGGAGGAGCAGCCTCGGCAGAATCCGTGACAAGTCTCCCCTGAATAGTTGATGTTGAGATGTGTCTGTTACTTGAACTCTGCGAAGCAGTTATTTGGGCTGCAATTTCTGAGGCTGGTAACTCTAATGAACTTATCCTCTGCAGCAGAGGTAACTCTGGGTCTTCCTTTCCTGTGGCGGTCCTCATGAGAGCCAGTTTCATAATAGCGCTTGATGATTTTTGCGACTGAACTTGAAGACACTTTCAAAGTTCTTGAAATGTTCCGTATTGACTGACCTTCATGTCTTATAGTAATGATGGACTGTCATTTCTCTTTGCTTATTTGAGCTGTTCTTGCCATAATATGGACTTGGTCTTTTACCAAATAGGGCTATCTTCTGTATACCACCCTTACTTTGTCACACCACAATTGATTGGCTCAAACGCATTAAGAAGGAAATAAATTCCACAAATTACTTTTAAGAAGGCACACCTTATTTACTTTTGTAGGGGGTAGATCAGCTTTAATATTGCAGATAGATTTTAACTTCCATAAATGTAATTGTCTGCATCACTTCCAATCCCCCAAATATACAGTTGAAGTTGGAAGTTTACATACACCTTAGCCAAATACATTTAAACTCAGTTTTTCACAATTCCTAGTAAAAATTCCCTGTTTTAGGTCAGTTAGGATCACCCTTTTATTTTAAGAATGTGAAATGTCAGAATAATAGTAGAGAGAATGATTTATTTCAGCTTTTATTTCTTTCATCACATTCCCAGTGGGTCAGAAGTTTACGTACACTCAATTAGTATTTGGTAGCATTGCCTTTAAATTGTTTAACTTGGGTCAAACGTTTCGGGTAGCCTTCCATTAGCTTCCCACAATAAGTTGCGTGAATTTTGGCCCATTCCTCCTGACAGAGCTGGTGTAATTGAGTCAGGTTTGTAGGCCTCCTTGCTCGCACACGCTTTTTCAGTTCTGCCCACAAATGTTCTATAGGATTCAGGTCAGGGCTTTGTGATGGCCACTCCAATACCTTGACTTTGTGTCCTTAAGCCATTTTGCCACAAATTTGGAAGTATGCTTGGGGTCATTGTCCATTTGGAAGACCCATTTGCGACCAAGCTATAACTTCCTGACTGATGTCTTGAGATGTTGCTTCAATATATCCACATAATTTTCCTTCCTCATGACGCCATCTATTTTGTGAAGTGCAGCAGTCCCTCCTGCAGCAAAGCACCCCCACTGATGCTGCCACCCCCGTGCTTCACGGTTGGGATGGTGTTCTTCGGCTTGCAATCCACCCCATTTTTCCTCCAAACATAACGATGGTCATTATGGCCAAACAGTTCTATTTTTGTTTCATCAGACCAGAGGACATTTCTCCAAAAAGTACGATCTTTGTCCCCATGTGCAGTTGCAAACCATAGTCTGGCTTTTTTATGGCGTTTTTGGAGAAGTGGCTTCTTCCTTGCTGAGCGGCCTTTCAGGTTATGTCGATATAGGACTCGTTTTACTGTGGATATAGATACTTGTGTACCTGTTTCCTCCAGCATCTTCAAAAGGTCCTTTGCTGTTGTTCTGAGATTAATTTGCACTTTCGCACCAAAGTACGTTCATCTCTAGGAGACAGAACACGTCTCCTTCCTGAGTGGTATGACGGCTGCACGGTCCCATTGTGTTTATACTTGCATACTATTGTTTGTACAGATAAAAATGGTACCTTCAGACGTTTGGAAATTGCTCCCAAGGATGAACCAGACTTGTGGAGGTCTACAATTGTTTTTCTGAGTTCTTGGCTGATTTCTTTAGATTTTCCCATGAAGTCAAGCAAAGAGGCACTGAGTTTGAAGGTAGGCCTTGAAATACATCCACAGGTACACCTCCAATTGACTCAAATGATATCAATTAGCCTATCAAAAGCTTCTAAAGCCATGAAATCAATTTCTCGAATTTTCCAAGCTGTTTAAAGGCACAGTCAACTTAGTGTACGTAAAGTTAATTATAAGTGAAATAATCTGTCTGTAAACAATTGTTGGAAGAATTACTTGTGTCATGCACAAAGTAGATGTCCTAACCGACTTGCCAAAACTATAGTTTGTAAACAATACATTTGAGGAGTGGTTGAAAAACAAGTTTTAATGTGTAAACTTCCGACTTCAAACATATATATATATATATATATATTGAAAGGTTATGATAGGTTGAAAGTAAAGGAAAGTAATATTGAAATGCGTGTGGGCATTCCTTGTCATGTTACTACACATAGCTTGTCCAAAAATATTTTATCTTGACACAGGATAAGTTAAGCGGCCTACACATTTCTGTAGTGAATGAAGTATTACCACTACCTTTTTAAAACCATGTCCATCTTTATTTTCCCAAACACAATTCTACACAATCACAATCGCTTTTTGTCTTTTAATAATTTTAAGCATCTTTTAACACAGGCTTAACACCTAACAAACACGTTGTACTTTTTAAAACACTTTTAACGTAGGCCAGGCCCTGTGGTTACCTCACATCCTAGAGATAATGCCTTGCATTACGCCTGGGAAGAAAACGCTTCAATTTACTCAACTTGCCATTGGCTCAACTTACCCCATGGCCATTGGCTCAATTTACCTCAAGGCAAACATTTTGACTATATTAGCCCACATAGGGCTAATATACACTTTCATGCTAGGTTTATTGAAGCTTATAGAGACCCCAACTGATGTATAGAACAAAAGTATCTACTTTGGTTTAGGTACAAGCATCATGAAACCTCTAACACAATACATTTATTTGACTTGGTGAAAATCCGTTTTTGGGCCTAACTTGCTTACCACTTTTTCCATGTGGTTTATTCCTTCACAGACTCCATGAAATTATGACCTCTTCCTAAATATTTGGTCAAATGATTTATTAATTTTCCTAGAAACAAGGCTGGCTCACCTTACCCCACTCTCCCCTACAGTGAAATTGAGAGCGCTTTCCCAACAATACAGTGATAATAATAATAATATACTGTTGATAATAATAGAAAATAGAATACAATAAAAAACACACAAGAACTACGATGTGAGTTAAAGAAACATCAGTGCCAGTATCTTATTCAATGTGCAGGGGTACTGGAGTGGTTGTGGGTTTATACATACAAAGTGACTGGTAGCAGGAATATATAACTACATCTGGTAATATACTAATGGTAAAATATACATGTAAACAGGAGTAATAATGACCAGTAGCAGGATAAATAGATAAATACTAATGTTATTGGAAATCAATAATCAATGGACAGCAGCGTAATGGAGTAATACATCTCATCAATAACATTTTAGCAGCAGCGTAGTTTGTGTCTGAGTGGGTAGAGACCTGTGGCTGGGCATAGGGTCAGTGTGGATAGTCTGTGGGAGAGGGAGAGCAGTAGTTGTTAGCCATTTAACAGTCTTATAGCCAGGGGATGGAAGCTGTTTAGGAGTCTGTTGGTCTGAGCCTTGATGTACCGGTAGGTACCGCCTGCTGGACGGGAGCATGGAGAACAGTCTTTGTCAGTTTATCGGGCATTTCTCAGACACCGCCTGGCATGTACTATTTGCTAAATATTATTAGTACTGTAATAATTCTGGCATTGTTGGAAAGCTCAGATTCTTCCCTCTTTAAGTGAATCACTGTAATTCATTCCCCTTGGACGGTTATGATGAGGAGAGAATCGGAGCTGTAAATTGTTTAAACTGCATCTAGCTTTGTAACCATAGCCAGAATTAACCATAGACTACAATCTACCACAATAGCAATGTTGCCAGCTAAGATATAGGAGGGTATTGTAGTTGGACAAGGCTATCGGAATTTGCACATGATGGAAGTTAGAGGTAAATATTAATTATTTAATGAAAAAAATGACTGACTGAAACTAGACTAAAACTGTCCAGACTTTTAGTTGACTGATGATAACAAAAAATAAGAAGGATGTAATGACTAAAATGTGACTAAGGTATTTTAGTCAAAAGACTAAAGGCGTTCCGCATACTTCCGGGCCGAAACAGTTCGGAAGAGTTCAGTGAGGTTTTCTTTGGCTGTTCGGGCACACACATTGTTTTCTGGAAGCAAACCGAAGTCGGTAGCCGAAGTCGGTAGCCGAAGTCTACACCCCTTAGTCGGTGATTGGTCAACAGTAGGGATAATTCAATAAAGTCTTTGTTGTTCATTGACAAATACTGCACCAAACATCTTAGTTAGATGTAAAATTCCGTGACTAAGATCTCCTCTGCAAAAACATCTAAATTAATGACAGATTTCTTGAGTTATCTTAGATTCATTCAGACTATTTTGAGCAAGTAGCCGAAGTCTACATTGGCTACGGCGTCTCAAAATAAAATAACAGTACTGTTGCTGCTTTTTTCTTGTTTTTCAAGAGAAGGTATTTTAAGGGAGTATGCGAGCACGCCAGCCGAACTGAAGCATGCTGACGCCTTAAGACTCAAACAAAATCTAAAATAGCAGCTAAAATGAACACTGGTGTATATGCGGACGTCTGTGTGTGTGTGTGTGTGTGTGTGTGTATATAATGAGCCTCTTTCCTTTGTGCTGTGTGACAGTGACAGCGATGAAAACCCACTTAAGGCTAGCCAATGTTCCCTGGACGGGGGCATGGGACGGGACAGCGACCACGGGGACGAAGAAGAATGTCAGTTCAACGAAGACGGCTCGTTTATCGGTGAATACTCTGGCCACAAAAACAGAGGCTCTGTAGGAGAGTCCAATGGACCCAGCCCGGTCACTGCGTAAAGAGACAAATGCTTCCTTTGGACTTCACTGAAAGGTGTGTCACAGCAAAGGGAAATGAATGGCATCATCTGAGTGATGCATGACGTTAATCAGAAATGTTAAATTCCTGTCAATCACAATTGTCTATGATGCATATTTATTTTGTACCTCCACATTGTGATGGATTCATTAGGAGTTATTTCACATTTTGTAGACAGGATTGGACCACTGCAGTTTCAATATAAATACACTATATAGATCTTTAAAAGGGAAAGGTAGACAGCAGACACATATGGATACTGCCATATTAACATTTGATAAGGTGTCATTAATAACGAAACATGATTTCTTCTGTTTTTACTTTCTCGAAAAGGTCCGAACAGCTATGTGGCATAAATATTCTTTATACCATGGCATGGTTGAACACTTGTTTCTGATTAGCTTGAAGGGCATTCTAGAGTGTGTATTATGTAAGGCATAATCAATGAGGGGCTATGCGTTCTATGGAAAATAATGAATGGCGTGGACGGTGTGTTCCACAACGCACTAGTGGAGTGGAACTGACCTTCCACTGAGTTGCATTATATTCCAGAGAACGCATAGAGCCCCAAGTTGATTATCCCTTTTATACCATGTCTATAATTTAACACATTTGCCACTAGCAATGTGTTCATTTGCTGGTAGAAATGTTTTCAATTCAACTTTTGCTTTCAAAAGCAGCTCAAACAGAACATGTAAGAATGAAATATAGCCATTGAATTCTACCGAGCTGATATCCCGTGGGTTATAGGGAATTATACAACGGGAGGGTCTAATCCTGAACGCTGATTGGTTAAAACTGCATTCCAGCCAGTGTCTATTCCACCACTTACCACCGGCTAAATCTATGACGTTAAAATGCCTATTTACTCTGTTCCATCTGACTGCGCAATCCACTGTCTCATCAGCCCAGCCAAGCTATTTATAAACTTGAGCTCCACTATAAAATAATCATATTTCTTTTAGACTAACATTTCGTTTTCAACAGCGGAGATTTGTATATACCTTGCCATCTCTCCGACATTTGCAACATTGTTTCAATATTCAAATTCGATCTCCAGCTGTCCCATAGTAATGAACGTGTCGGGAGTCGGTACGAGACAGAAAGGCAGGCAGCGAAATCATGAATCAGCTAGCATCATTTTTATGGATATGTACAGAGAAATGTCAATTGAAAAAAGCTCAAACGAAACGAAGTGCAGCTAGTTTGCAGTCTTTCCAGCTTCAGTTTGAAGTGATTGTGTTAGCTGTGTTGTTGGCTAGCTCCTCTGAACAACAGTGTCCTGACGAGTGAGCACATTTATGCCTCATTAGCTCATTGTTATGGATGTATCCAAATACATGTCACTAGAAAACAGCTTAAACAAATGCAAATGCAGCTACTTTGCTGTTATTCTGGCTGCACTTTTTGACGTGACCTTTACGTAATTACTTGTGCCTACTTCTGTATATTTAATTTTCACAATGTTAAAAGCCCCCATGCATATATTTTTAAATCATCACTGTATGTCTAATACATAACTGTGTTTGTTTATTTCATGAAAATAACTCCAAATATATTTTTTCTCATTTATTTCCCTTTTGCCATTGAAATTCTCAGTCTGATCGTGTGGGTGTTGATACAAATTTAAATATATTTACTTTACATACACAGCCCTGATTGTCGAATAGGATCGTCTAGACCCCTCACACTCAACTCTGGACCTCGAAACCAGATCCACTGTGTTTTTTCATTGTTCTCCTATAATCAGGGACTGATTTTGATCTGGGACACCAGGTTTGTGCAATTAATTATCAGGTATAACAGAAAACCAGCAGGCTCTGGACCTCGTAGGGTAAGAGTTGAATACCCCTGGTCTAGACTCTAGAGCCCTCAAACTCAACTCTGGACCGCGAAGCCAGTTCCACTGAATTTTTTCATTGTTTCCTTCTAATCAGGGACTGATTTAGACCTGGGACACCAGGTGTGTGCAATTATCAGGTAGAACAGAAAACCAGCAGGGTAAGAGTTGAGTAACGCTGCTCTAGAGCCTGCCCCGCTTACCCCTTCAAGGTAGGAGGATTACACATGCAAATAAAAGATATTGGTCAGAATAATAAGACCAGATTGTGATGTCATGATCTTGGCCAAAAACTCTATCCCACCTGAACAGGCTGAAATTCCAGACATTCTTTTCAAACAGCTCTTACACAAAAAGAGCATTATCATCATTTTCACAATTTTATAGTGTTATTTCGACCTCACAGTGTGGAAATATGTCACGCCCTGGCTCTGGGGACTCTCGTATGTTGAGCCAGGGTGTGAGTTTCTAGTTTTTGTATTTCTATGTTGGCCAGGGTGGCTCCCAATCAGAGACGGCTGAAGCTCGTTGTCTCTGATTGGGAGCCATACTTAGGTAGCCGTAAGGCATTCGTTTGGTGTGGTTTCTTGTTCCTTTTGGTTTGTGTTTGTATCATAGGACTTCACGTATCGTTTGTTGTTTTGTTCGCTGTGGTGTACTAAATAAAATATGTACGCATCTCACGCTGCGCCTTGGCCCGCATCTTTTCAAGACAATCGTGACAGAAGAAACCACCACGACTGGGTCAAGCAGCGTGATGAGGAGAGAGGTTGGACGTGGGAGCAGATGAGCGAGAGTATGGCGAGAGCCATGGAGGCCGGGTCCACGGGGGAGAGAGACGCCCAGAAAATGTTTAGGGGGGGGCTCACGCCGTGGACGACGAGGCAGCGGGAGGCCGCAATAGAGCGGTTAGCAGAGGAGGCCGCCAGGTTACGGGGGCCACTGGTCACCAGGGGGAAGGAGAGTGTTGAGGCACGGCGAGAGGTACTGGGGTGTGTTGCCAGTCCGGTCCGGCCCGTTCCTGATCCCCGCGTAGGGCCAGTGGTGTGTGTTCCCAGCCCGGTCCGGCTTGTTCCTGTCCCTCGCACCGAGCCTGTGATGCGCGTCGCCAGCCCGGTCTGGCCTGCTCCTGCTACCCGCACCAAGCCAATGGTGCGCGTCGCCAGCCCGGCCCGGCCTGTTCCTGCTCCCCGCACCAATCCTATGGTGCGCGTCGCCAGCCCAGCCCGGCCCGGCCTGTTCCTGCTCCCCGCACCAAGCCAATGGTGCGCGTCGCCAGCCCGGCCCGGCCTGTTCCTGCTCCCCGCACCAAGCCAATGGTGCGCGTCGTCAGCCCAGTCCGGCCTGTTCCTGCTCCCCGCACCAAGCCAGTGGTGCGCTTCGTCAGCCCGGTTCGGCCCGTCCCTGCTCCCCGCACCAAGCCAATGGTGCGCGTCGTCAGCCCGGTCCGGCCTGTCCCTGCTCCCCGCACCAAGCCTGTGGTGCGCGTCGTCAGCCCGGTCCGGCCTGTCCCTGCTCCCCGCACCAAGCCTGTGGTGCGCGTCGTCAGTCCGGTACAGCCCGTACCTGTTCCACCGGTGTCTGGTCCGGCACCGGTCAGCTGCTCCACTCCGGAGCTAGAGCAATCCGCTCCACCAGTATTTAGTCCAGCTCCGGCCAGCAGGGCCAGACCGGACCAGGGGCGCTTTGGGGGGTTAGAGAGGGAGTGGGGGTCATGCCCGGAGCCGGATCCGCCGCCGAGGCGGAGTGCCCACCCGGTCCCTCCCCTGTTGTGTTTGGTTGGCGCGGTCGGAGTCCGCGCCTTTGGGGGGGTACTGTCACGCCCTGGCTCTGGGGACTCTCGTATGTTGAGCCAGGGTGTGAGTTTCTAGTTTTTGTATTTCTATGTTGGCCAGGGTGGCTCCCAATCAGAGACGGCTGAAGCTCGTTGTCTCTGATTGGGAGCCATACTTAGGTAGCCGTAAGGCATTCGTTTGGTGTGGTTTCTTGTTCCTTTTGGTTTGTGTTTGTACCGTAGGACTTCACGTATCGTTTGTTGTTTTGTTCGCTGTGGTGTACTAAATAAAATATGTACGCATCTCACGCTGCGCCTTGGCCCGCATCTTTTCAAGACGATCGTGACAAAATATCATCCAAATAACAGGAAAATCTAGTTCTTGACTGCACTGCCCCTTTAATACTTCACATCACTGTACCGTTGAAGTCGGAAGTTTACATACACTTAGGTTGGAGTCAATAAAACTCATTTTTCAACCACTCCACAAATGTCTTGTTAATAATAATGGTTCATGCCATGGTTTCTGAATAATGGTTCAAACTATAGTTTTGGCAAGTCGGTTAGGACATCTACTTTGTGCATGACACAAGTAATTTTTCCAACAATTGTTTACAGACAGATTATTTCACTTATAATTCACTGTATCACAATTCCAGTGGGTCAGAAGTTTACATACACTAAGTTGACTGTGCCTTTAAACAGCTTGGAAAATTCCAGAAAATAATGTCATGGCTTTAGAAGCTTCTGATAGGCTAATTGACATTGTTTGAGTCAATTGGAGGTGTACCTGTGGATGTATTTCAAGGCCTACCTTCAAACTCAGTGCCTCTTTGCTTGACATCATGGGAAAATCAAAAGAAATCAGCCAAGACCTCAATAAAAAAATTGTAGACCTCCACAAGTCTGGTTCATCCTTGGGAGCAATTTCCAAACGCCTGAAGGTACCACGTTCATCTGTACAAACAATAGTACGCAAGTATAAACACCATGGGACCACGCAGCCGTCATACCGCTCAGGAAGGAGACGTGTTCTGTCTCCTAGAGATGAATGTACTTTGGTGCGAAAAGTGCAAATCAATCCCAGAACAACAGCAAAGGACCTTGTGAAGATGCTGGAGGAAACAGGTACAAAAGTATCTATATCCACAGTAAAACTAGTCCTATATCGACATAACCTGAAAGGCCACTCAGCAAGGAAGAAGCCACTGCTCCAAAACCTCCATAAAAAAGCCAGACTACGGTTTGCAACATTTCTTTTAAATGTTTTACATCTTTAGTCATTTAGCAGATGCTCTTATCCAGAGATTTTTTTTTTTTTTGTCATACTGGCCCCCCGTGGGAAACGAACCCACATCCCTGCCGGCCAAACCATCCCCTACCTTGGACGACGCTATCTATTTGCATATTTACCAAAGGGCCCCAGGGGACTGGTAATTCCCCCTTTGGACACATGACTCACATCGTGATTCATGTGTCCAAACAAAACAACAACACTGCCTGTTAAGTAAAAAATTTACTAATTAGAATAACAAATCAAATTACAACTAATGATTACTCCATAAGGAAATAATTGTATCCCATAAGGTAATGGTAATATAGACTAGAGACAGGTGTCCCTCATTCCGGGGCAGCACTCTATCTCTGTCCTTCTCGCTGTCTGAATCACACATAGGACTGTTGAAAATTATAAACCTATTTCTCAGTGTTTACCACCCATTTAAATCTCACCCAATGTCTCTAGTCTTTCTAGTAAGGGTGATCAGGCCTCACCAGAATGTCAGAAAAGAGGTCATAGGTCATTCAACCCCATTAAGTGAGTGTTTCTTTCCCTTTTCTTTCCCTGTGCCCCAGACTCATTATTTAAAGATATTTCAACATTTCAAACATTTTGTGTACCAGGTTTGCATTGGGTTTTTCAGTACATTTCTTATCAAGAGAATGTACATGTGTTCAACCAATACTCTGACAATAGATACTTCAGAAAATGTCATTTGTGTGCCCTTTCAGGTGCATCCTTTCTAACCCGATTTGTGTGCCCTTTAAGGTGCATCCTTTCTAACCCGATTTGTGTGCCCTTTAAGGTGCATCCTTTCTAACCTGTGAAAAACCCACTAAAACCAAAAATAAAAAGACCCCACACAATAAATCAGTATTATCACCACTAACAAATATTCATTAACAGGTGGGTTGTGTGTGGGTGCTAAAAACAAACAAAATTGCCAGGCCTTACTTATTTTCAGAGCTCCCTTAACAGCTGGATTCGGGTACCTTTATACTAACTGTTCCCCCAAGGCACCTGCCTCAGAAAGCATTTCAAAGGGAGAGATACAGAATCATTGATAAAATATATATTGGTAGCGGACATTCCATCAGTCCTGGAAGAAAGAAAATAATATGTACTTAGTTTGCACATCTTAATCAGTCCTAAAAATTCTTAATCTTAATTGAGTTTACTGCATCTTGGGCAGGAAGTCTTGATAAAACCATGCATATACAAAATCATACGTAAGACACATCAGATGATACAGTGTCCCGTTAAGCGGAATAGGCACCTTCTAAAGTAAACAATCCCAGAGCGCCTCTTTTGTAATCTTATCATTTTGAGCTGTTGCATTGACATATGTCCCTGTGACATCAACTAGTCAAAATATGAAACCAGTTCTTTAACAAATCTGCTAGGACCTTCAAAAAGTTGATGCTGGCTTATCAGCTCAATATTCGGTACTAAAAACATTTACTTGGATCTACTTCAATTCTGGACACAGTTCCACGTAATGGAAACAGATTATTGTTTTAGATGACATTACCTTCTTGCTGAAATCACTTGTGCTACCCAAACTATAGAATTTAGTAACAATAATTGGAAATTGTCAAAAACTCTAGTAACCCATTATACATTTATACATTGTTACTTTATCAAATCTAGTAACCCATTATACTATTAATTTCTCTTAATACTTTTTACACCACTTACGTACGTCTACGTGTGGGTGTGCAAGTTGTAGATATACATTACCAGTCAAAAGTTTGGACACACCTACTCATTCAAGGGTTTTTCTTTATTTTAGAAAAAAAAATACATTGTAGAATAATAGTGAAGACATGAAATAACACATATGGAATCATGTAGTAACCAAAAAAGTGTTAAACAAATCAAAATATATTTTATATTTGAGATTCTTCAAATAGCCACCCTTTTTCTTGATGACAGCTTTGCACACTCTTGGCATTCTCTCAACCAGCTTCATGGGGTAGTCACCTGGAATGCATTTCAATTAACAGGTGTGCCTTCTTAAAAGTTAATTTGTGGAATTTCTTTCCTTCTTAATGCGTTTGAGCCAATCAGTTGTGTTGTGACAAGGTAGGGGGGGTATACAGAAGATAGCCCTATTTGGTAAAAGACCAAGTCCATATTATGGCAAGAACAGCTCAAATAAGCAAAGAGAAATGACAGTCCATCATTACTTTAAGACATGAAGGTCAGTCAATACGGAACATTTCAAGAACTTTTAGTTTCTTCAAGTGCAGTCGCAAAAACCATCAAGCGCTATGATGAAACTGGCTCTCATGAGGACCGCCACAGGAATGGAAGACACAGAGTTACCTCTGCTGCAGAGGATAAGTTCATTAGAGATACCAGCCTCAGAAATTGCAGCCCAAATAAATGCTTCACAGAGTTCAAGTAACAGACACATCTCAACATCAACTGTTCAGAGGATACTGTGTGAATCAGGCCTTCATGGCTGAATTGCTGCAAAGAAACCACTACTAAAGGACATCAATAAGAAAAAGAGACTTGCTTGGGCCAAGAAACATACGCAATGGACATTAGACCGGTGGAAATTTGTCCTTTGGTCAGGAGTCCAAATGATTGATTTTTGGTTCCAACCACTGTGTCTTTGTGAGAGGCGGTGTGGGTGAACGGATGATCTCCACGTGTATTTCCCACCGTAAAGCATGGAGGAGGAGGTGTTATGGTGTGGGGGTGCTTTGCTGGTGACACTGTCTGTGATTTATTTATAACACCTCCTCCTCCATGCTTTACGGTGGGAACTACACATGCGGGGATCATCCGTTCACCCACACCACGTTTCACAAAAAATATTCCGGATTGACTGACCTTCATGTCTTAAAATAATGATGGACTGTCATTTCTCTTTGCTTATTTGAGCTGTTCTTTCCATAATATGGACTTGGTATTTTACCAAATAGGGATATCTTCTGTATACCCCACTACCTTGTCACAACACAACTGATTGGCTCAAACGCATTAAGAAGGAAAGAAATTCCACAAAATAACTTTTAGGAAGGCACACCTGTTAATTTAAATGCATTCCAGGTGACTACCTCATGAAGCTGGTTGAGAGAATGCCAAGAGTGTGCAAAGCTGTCATCAAGGCAAAGGGTGGCTATTTGACGAATCTCAAATATAAAATATATTTTGTTTAACACTTTTTTGGTTACTACATGATTCCGTATGTGTTATTTCATAGTTTTGATGTTTTCACTATTATTCTACAATGTAAAAAATGAGTAGGTGTGTCCAAACATTTGACTGGTAGTGTGCATCTATCAGTTACACACACATGTCAGTACATACACACAACAAGTAGGTCACATGGGGAGAGGCATTGTGCCGTGAGGTGTTGCTTTATTTGTTTTTTGAAACCAGGTTTGCTGTTCACCTGTGCTATATAAGATGGAAGGGAGTTCCATACACTCATGGCTCTGTATAATAATGTACGTTTCCTTGAATTTGTTCTGGACCTGGGGACAGTGACAAGACCCCTGGTGGCATGACTTGTGGGGTAAGTGTTTGTCAGTGCTGTGTGGAAGTTGACTATGCAAACAATTTGGAATTTCCAGCACATTAATGTTTCTTATAAAAACAAGAAGTGACACAGTCAGTCTTTCCTCAACTCTTAACCAAGAGAGACTGGCACTAATCTTAGCCCTTTGATTACAATGAAGAGCAAGACGTGCGGCTCTGTTCTGGGCCAGCTGCAGCTTAACTAAGTATTTATTTGCAGCACTTGGCCATATGACTGGACAATAATCAAGATATGATCAAACTAGAGCCTGCAGGACTTGCTTTGTGTAGTGTGGTGCCAAAAAAGCAGAGCATCTCTTTATTACGGACAGACCTTTCCCCATCTTTACCACCATTGAATCTATATGTTTCGACCCTGACAGTTTACAATCTAAGGTAACACCATCAACTTGTTCAACAGCCACACCAGTCATTACCAGATTCAGCTGAGGTCTAGAATTTAGGGAATGATTTATACCAAATACAATTCTCTTAGTTTTAGAGATGTTCAGGACCTGTTTACTACTGGCCACCCATTCCAGAACAGACTGCAACTAATTTTTAAGGGTTTCAGTGACTTCATTAGCTGTGGTTGCTGATGCATATATGGTTGAATTATCAGCATACATGGACACACATGTTTTGTTTAATGCCAGTGGCATGTCATTGGTAAAAATAGAAAAGACTAGAAAGCCTAGAGAGCTGCCCTGCAGTACACCACACTTGACATTAGAGAAGCTTCCATAAAAAAAAAACTATTTTCTATTAGAGAGATAGCTCTGAATCCACAATATGGCAGAGGTTGAAAAGCCATAACAACAGGTTATGGTCAATAATATCAAAGGCTGCACTTATTATCGTTGAGTGCCCTTCTCTATAAGCATGCTGAAAGTCTATTGTTAATTTGTTTACAGAGCAATTGCAATGTATTTGGTCAAATACCATTTTTTCCAAGAGCTGGCAGCAAGCTGATAGGTCTGCTGTTAGAACCAGTAAAGGCCACTTTCCCACTCTTGGGTAGCGGAATGGCTTTGGCTTCCCTCCAGGCCTGAGGACAAAGACTTTCCTCTAGGCTCAGTGAGCCATCGTTGCCAAATGTGTATCCTTTAAAGATAAAATAATGGTTAAAAGCCTGGGCAAAAGACTTGCCGGCTTTAAAATAGGCATGAACGTTCAGTTCCCAAAGGAAATCGCAGAACGATGCAAAGTACTGTATCCACTCTTCAAAGACAATAGACTAAATGGAGACGTGTAGCTCTCATGGTCGACAAGCTATACATTGATAACCGACTGTTCCGAGACACCAAGACCACTCCATTGCTATTCTAAATCAAATGGAACATCCAACACTATTAATGGTAGGGATTGTAATAAAAAAAATCCACGGAAATAATAGAATACAACAACTAATAAAGAAACTATAAATACACTAAACTATTCAAGACAGGGAATGTTGTAAAATAATTTGTATTCTATTTTCTATCTATAGTATTTATATAGATAGGACAATTCATGAAATAATAAATCCCGAAATACAAGGAACTGGAACACAAAAGTAACCAAAGCCCGAAATTAGGCAGGAATCCACAAGGTAGAAATAAAAACACGACAAACAGAGGACATAAAAGGCACAGTATGTGGGTATGTACGGGTATATGTGAGGGGAGTGCGGGTGTGTAGGAAGATGGGGTGCCTGTGTGTTTAGTGTGATTGGAGTTAAGTGAGTGAGTAAGGAAAATGGTTGCAAATGCCAGAGCCCATGTGTGTTTGCTAGCAGAAGTTGTGACAGAGTGAGAGTCTTCAATTATGTGCAGATACAGAGGCTTGCGAAAGTATTCACCCCCCATGGCATTTTTCCTATTTTGTTGCCTTACAACCTTGAATTAAAAATGATTTTTGGGGGGGTTGTATCATTTGATTTACACAACATGCCTACCACTTTGAAGATGTAAAATATTTGTTATTGTGGAACGAACAAGAAATAAGACAAAAAACTGAAAACTTGAGCGTGCATAAACCCCCCCACCTTTTGCAGCAATTACAGCTGCAAGTCTCTTGGGGTATGTGTCTATAAGCTTGGCACATCTAGCCACTGGGATTTTTACCCATTCTTCAAGGCAAAACTGCTCCAGCTCCTTCAAGTTGGATGGGTTCCGCTGGTGTACAGCAACCTTTAAGTCATACCACAGATTCTCAATTGGATTGAGGTCTGGGCTTTGACTAGGCCATTCCAAGACATTTAAATGTTTCCCCTTAAACCACTCAAGTGTTGCTTTAGCAGTATGCTTAGGGTCATTGTCCTGCTGGAAGGTGAATCTCCGTCCCAGTCTCAAATCTCTGGAAGACTGAAACAGGTTTCCCTCAAGAATTTCCCTGTATTTAGCGCCATCCATCATTCCTTCAATTCTGACCAGTTTCCAAGTCCCTGCCGATGAAAAACATCCCCACAGCATGATGCTGCCACCACCATACTTCACTGTGGGGATGGTGTTCTCGGGGTGATGAGAGGTGTTGGGTTTGTGCCAGACATAGCGTTTTCCTTGATGGCCAAAAAGCTCAATTTTAGTCTCATCTGACCAGAGTGCCTTCTTACATATATTTGGGGAGTCTCCCACATTGTTTTTGGCAAACACCAAACATGTTTGCTTATTTTTTTCTTTAAGCAATTGCTTTTTTCTGGCCACTCTTCCGTAAAGCCCAGCTCTGTGTAGTTTACGGCTTAAAGTGGTCCTATGGACAGATACTCCAATCTCTGCTGTGGAGCTTTGCAGCTCCTTCAGGGTTATCTTTGGTCTCTTTGTTGCCTCTCTGATTAATGCCCTCCTTGCCTGGTCCGTGAATTTTGGTGGGCGGCCCTCTCTTGGCAGGTTTGTTGTGGTGCCATATTCTTTCCATTTTTTAAATAATGGATTTAATGGTGCTCTGTGGGATGTTCAAAGTTTCAGATATTTTTTTATAACTCAACCCTGATCTGTACTTCTCCACAACTTTGTCCCTGACCTGTTTGGGAGCTCCCTGGTCTTCATGGTGCCGCTTGCTTGGTGGTGCCCCTTGCTTAGTGGTGTTGCAGACTCTGGGGCCTTTCAGAACAGGTGCATATATACTAAGATCATGTGACAGATCATGTGACACTTAGATTGCACACAGGTGGACTTTATAAACTAATTATGTGACTTCTTATTTAGGGGCTTCATAGCAAAGGGGGTGAATACATATGCACTAACCACTTTTCCATTATTTATTTTTTAGACGTTTTTGAAACAAGTTATTTTTTTCATCAATTTGGACTATTTTGTGTATGTTCATTACATGAAACCCAAATAAAAATCCATTTAAATTACAGGTTGTAATGCAACAAAATAGGAAAAATGCCAAGGGGGATGAATACTTTTGCAAGGCACTGTATGGGGTATACATTTTTAAATAAAATATATAGCTTGTATATTTTTGCCCTATCATGATGGAACAGTGCCAACCCTATATCCTAGACACCGACCTGAGCAACCCACCCACTATGGAAAAGTCCTTATCCATTTTATAGGCCTACTGCAAGTAGCCTACGCAGCCATGACAGAAAGGTGAACGCGGTCAGAGACCCACTAAAGCAGGACTACCCCCTCAAGAGTCTGAGCCTGCCTGGCAGGGTAGGTCCAAAAAGCCAAAGCCCCCGGATGGGTGAGCATAATACACAAGGATTTTCTCAAAGCTGCTAATGAGAACCTTGACGACCTCGTACCTAGCTGGTAGGAATTCCGGTGGAGTACTCCACCCAGGTAGTGGCAGTGCTGACAACACTGGCTGCAGTAACCCATGGGGAGGGAGTCACACTCAGACAATCAGAGAGGGGGCATATTATTGTGGCCCTGGTGGCACAGAATAATCAAACAGTCTGACTGCACAGAGGTGCTTGGGAAGATGGGTCACAATAAACTGTAACATAGAGGCACAGAATAAGTTAGAGGAAAAACAAAAAGAAATGGAGGAATTTATTCAAGAAAGATCAAGTGTAATATATTATAAAAAATAAAGTGAACTGGATGGAATATGGGGAAAAATGCAGGAAATTAATTATCTTCAACATAGAAATGCTAAAGGATATTTTGAAAGGGGAAGCAAAGTACTTTAAGCATGTGTTTTTATTTCAGTCTCCATTTCCACTAACTGAAGTTAATTGTAAGGATTTTTATTTTTATTTTCATTAATAGTGTAACATTAACAGCTATACATAAAGACTCACGTGAAGGCCTAATTGCAGATGAGGAACTTTTAGATGCAATTAAAGCCTTAAAGTCCGGGAAAACTAAACATAATTGTTTATGTACTCAAAGGTCCCTTATTAACATGTTTTAACCACTCCTATGAAAATGGTAGACTATCACATACTCAGCAAGAAGGTCTGATTTCAATATTACTGAAACAGGACCCAGATGGTAAATATGGAGACCCCTTACACTTCAGTGTTGTGATGCCAAAATCCTAGCAAAATGAATAGCGCATATCATTAAAAAGGTATTGTTGGATATTATTCATCCTAATCGGACAGGTTTTTTACATGGATGATACATTGGAGATAATATAAGACAAGTACTTGAAACAATAGAACACTATGAAAACTCTGGGAAACCAGGCCTGGAATTCACAGCTGACTTTGAAAAGGCCTTTGATAAAGTACGACTGGAATTTATATATAAATGCCTGGGCTATTTTAATTTAGGAGAATCTCTTATTCAATGGGTTAAAGTTATGTATAGTAACCCCACGTGTAAAATAGTAAATAATGGCTACTTCTCAGAAAGTATGAAATTGTCAAGATGAGTAAAACAAGGCTGCTCATTATCGGCATATCTATTTATTATGGCCATTGAAATGTTAGCTGTTAAAATCAGATCCAACAATAATATCAAGGGGCTAGAAATCTAGGGTTTAAAAACAAATGTGTCATTGTACACTGACGTTCATGTGTTCTTTTAAATCCGCAATTTGGATCCCTGCACAGCCTCATAGATGATCTAGATTAATTTTCTAACCTCTCTGGATTAAAACTGAATTATGACAAGTGCACCATATAACGTATTGGATCTCTAAAAAATACAACTTACATTGTCTGACGATGAAGTGGACATACTCGGTATTCATATCCCGAAAGAAAGAAATGATCTCACTACAATACATTTTAATAGAAAGTTAGCCAAATTAGGTATAATTTTGCTCTCATATTCCAGTTTACCTATTTACTTATGGCCCTGCCTACACCTAACGACTTGTTTTTGAAATTATATGAGAAGAAAAAAAATCAACTTTATTTGGAACGGCAAGCAAGACAAAATTAAAGTCACTTATCAGCCCTGTTTACATTTACAGTGGGGGAAAAAAGTATTTAGTCAGCCACCAATTGTGCAAGTTCTCCCACTTATAAAGATGAGAGAGGCCTGTAATTTTCATCATAGGTACACGTCAACTATGACAGACAAAATGAGGAAAACAAATCCAGAAAATCACATTGTAGGATTTTTTATGAATTTATTTGCAAATTATGGTGGTACATCAAGGCTCAGACCAACAGACTCCTAAACAGCTTCCATCCCCTGGCTATAAGACTGTTAAATGGCTAACAACTACTGCTCTCCCTCTCCCACAGACTATCCACACTGACCCTATGCCCAGCCACAGGTCTCTACCCACTCAGACACAAACTACGCTGCTGCTAAAATGTTATTGATGAGATGTATTACTCCATTACGCTGCTGTCCATTGATTATTGATTTCCAATAACATTAGTATTTATCTATTTATCCTGCTACTGGTCATTATTACTCCTGTTTACATGTATATTTTACCATTAGTATATTACCAGATGTAGTTATATATTCCTGCTACCAGTCACTTATCAGCCCTGTTTACATGTACAGTGGGGGAAAAAAGTATTTAGTCAGCCACCAATTGTGCAAGTTCTCCCACTTAAAAAGATGAGAGAGGCCTGTAATTTTCATCATAGGGTACACGTCAACTATGACAGACAAAATGAGAGAAAATAAATCCAGAATATCACATTGTAGGATTTTTAATGAATTTATTTGCAAATTATGGTGGAAAATAAGTATTTGGTCAATAACAAATGTTTCTCAATACTTTGTTATATACCCGATGTTGGCAATGACACAGGTCAAACGTTTTCTGTAAGTCTTCACAAGGTTTTCACACACTGTTGCTGGTATTTGGGCCCATTCCTCCATGCAGATCTCCTCTAGAGCAGTGATGTTTTGGGGCTGTCGCTGGGCAACACAGACTTTCAACTCCCTCCAAAGATTTTCTATGGGGTTGAGATCTGGAGACTGGCTAGGCCACTCCAGGACCTTGAAATGCTTCTTACGAAGCCACTCCTTGTGTGCCGGGCGGTGTGTTTGGGATCATTGTCATGCTGAAAGACCCAGCCACGTTTCATCTTCAATGCCCTTGCTGATGGAAGGAGGTTTTCACTCAAAATCTCACGATACATGGCCCCATTCATTCTTTCCTTTACACGGATCAGTCGTCCTGGTCCCTTTGCAGAAAAACAGCCCCAAAGCATGATGTTTCCACCCCCATGTTTCACAGTAGGTTTGGTGTTCTTTGGATGCAACTCAGCATTCTTTGTCCTCCAAACACGACGAGTTGAGCTTTTACCAAAAAGTTATATTTTGGTTTCATCTGACCATATGACATTCTCCCAATCCTCTTCTGGATCATCCAAATGCACTCTAGCAAACTTCAGACGGGCCTGAACATGTACTGGCTTAAGCAGGGGGACACGTCTGGCACTGCAGGATTTGAGTCCCTGGCAGCGTAGTGTGTTACTGATGGTAGGCTTTGTTACTTTGGTCCCAGCTCTCTGCAGGTCATTCACTAGGTCCCCGCGTGTGGTTCTGGGATTTTTGCTCACCGTTCTTGTGATCATTTTGATCTTGCGTGGAGCCCCAGATCGAGGGAGATTATCAGTGGTCTTGTATGTCTTCCATTTCCTAATAATTGCTCCCACAGTTGATTTCTTCAAACCAAGCTGCTTACCTATTGTAGATTCAGTCTTCCCAGCCTGGTGCAGGTCTACAATTTTGTTTCTGGTGTCCTTTGACAGCTCTTTGGTCTTGGCCATAGTGGAGTTTGGAGTGTGACTGTTTGAGGTTGTGGACAGGTGTCTTTTATACTGATAACAAGTTCAAACAGGTGCCATTAATACAGGTAACGAGTGGAGGACAGAGGAGCCTCTTAAAGAAGAAGTTACAGGTCTGTGAGAGCCAGAAATCTTGCTTGTTTGTAGGTGACCAAATACTTATTTTCCAACATCATTTGCAAATAAATTCATTAAAAATCCTACAATGTGATTTTCTGGAGAGAAAAAAATCTCAATTTGTCTGTCATAGATGACGTGTACCTATGATGAAAATTACAGGCCTCTCTCATCTTTTTAAGTGGGAGAACTTGCACAATTGGTGGCTGACTAAATACTTTTTTCCCCCACTGTATACAATGAATATGAATTCGGAGGGCAGAAATGATTAAATATTAAAGCATTGGACCGCTCACTAAATGCTTCAGTCCTACAAAAACTATACTTAAAAACAAACTGGTTCTCTAGCAGATTGGTAAGAATGGCTCACCCCATGTTCATGAATGGCCTTTTCCCATTCAGATTACAACCTCTCACTTTAGGTTATTTGAACATGAAATCATCTCCAAAAAATAGCAATTTTTTAAACAAGCAATAGAAAGCTGGTTGCAATTTCAGTTTAATCCACCAGAAAAGACAGAACAAATATTAGAACAAATATTATGGTTAAACTCAAATATACTAATTGATTGAAAATATATTATTTTTGGAGAACCCCCCCCCCAAAAAAAAAAAATTGACAGCTGTATCAGACTTGTTGCAAAACAGTTGGGAGGAGTTTTTCGATGTATCGATTCCATGGCACATGGTTTATGAACTGATACACAAAACGATGCCGGATTCAAAACTTAGTTTTTCCATTTCAATCATTATACAACATTCTTGCAACCAATAGAAGTTATACAGTTTAAGTCGGAAGTTTACATACATTTAGGTTGGAGTCATTAAAAATCGTTTTTCAACCACTCCACAAATTTCTTGTTAACAAACTATAGTTTTGGCAAGTCGGTTAGGGCATCTACTTTGTGCATGACACAAGTAATTTTTCCAACAATTGTTTACATACAGATTATTTCACTTGTAATTCACTGTATCACAATTCCAGTGGGTCAGAAGTTTACATACACTAAGTTGACTGTGCCTTTAAACAGCTTGGGAAATTCCAGAAAATGATGTCATGGATTTAGAAGCTTCTGATAGGCTAATTGACATTGTTTGAGTCAATTGGAGGTGTACCTGTGGATGTATTTCAAGGCCTACCTTCAAACTCAGTGCCTCTTTGCTTGACATCATGGGAAAATGAAAAGAAATCAGCCAAGACCTCAGAAAAAAATGGTAGACCTCCGCAAGTCTGGTTCATCATTGGGAGCAATTTCCAAACACCTGAAGGTACCACGTTCATCTGTACAAACAATAGTACGCAAGTATAAACACCATGGGACCACGCAGCCGTCATACCGCTCAGGAAGGAGACGTGTTCTGTCTCCTAGAGATGAACGTGCTTTGGTGCAAAAAGTGCAAATCAATCCCAGAACAACAGCAAAGGACCTTGTGAAGATGCTGGAGGAAACAGGTACAAAAGTATCTATATCCACAGTAAAACTAGTCCTATATCGACATAACCTGAAAGGCCGCTCAGCAAGGAAGAAGCCACTGCTCCAAAGCCGGCATAAAAAAGCCAGACTACGGTTTGCAACTGCACATGGGGACAAAGATTGTACTTTTTGGAGAAATGTCCTCTGGTCTGGTGAAATTTTTTTTAACTGTTTGGCCATAATGACCATCATTATGTTTGGAGGAAAAAGGGTGTGGATTGCAAGCCGAAGAACACCATCCCAACCGTGAAGCACGGGGTGGCAGCATCATGTTGTGGGGGTGCTTTGCTGCAGGAGGGACTGGTGCACTTCACAAAATAGAAGGCATCATGTGGAAGGAAAATTATGTGGATATATTGAAGCAACATCTCAAGACATCAGTCAGGAAGTTAAAGCTTGGTCGCAAATGGGTCTTCCAAATGGACAATGACACCAAGCATACTTCCAAAGTTGTGGCAAAATGGCTTAAGGACAACAAAGTCAAGGTATTGGAGTGGCCATCACAAAGCCCTGACCTGAATCCTATAGAAAATGTGTGGGCAGAACTGAAAAAGCGTGTGCGAGCAAGGAAGCCTTCAAACCTGACTCAGTTACACCAGGTCTGTCAGGAGGAATGGGACAAAATTCACCCAACTTATTGTGGGAAGCTTGTGGAAGGCTACCCGGAACGTTTGACCAAAGTTAAACAATTTAAAGGCAATGCTACCAAATACTAATTGAGTGTATGTAAACTTCTGACCCACTGGGAATGTGATGAAATAAATAAAAGCTTAAATAAATAATTATCTCTACTGTTATTCTGACATTTCACATTCTTAATATAACGTTTCCAGCTACAATAGCCATTTACAACATTAACAATGTCTACACTGTATTTCTGATCAATTTGATGTTATTTTAATGGACAAAAAAAATGATTTTCTTTCGAAAACAAGGACATTTCTAAGTGACCCCAAACATTGAACGGTAGTGTATATTTACAACAAATATATATATAGGGGATTGGAAATGATGCAGACAATTACATTGATAGAAGCCACAATCTATCTACAATATTAAAGCTGATCTACCCACTTTAAACAATTTTTTCCTCTAGGCTCAGATTGAAGATATGGCAGATAGGAGTGGCTATAGTGTCAGCTACCATCCTCAGTAGCTTTCCATCTAAGTTGTCAATGCCAGGAGGTTTGTCATTATTGATCTATAACAATAATTTTTCCACCTCTCCAACACTAACTTTACAAAATTCAAACTTACAATGCTTTTCTTTCATTATTTGTTTTTTTATGCATGAGTACGATGGCTCATTGTTCGTTGTTTGCTCACTTTACCAAAATAATTGGCAACATCAAATGGTTTTGTGATGAAGCCATCTGATTCGATGAAAGATGGAGCTGAATTTGTTTCTGCCCATAATTTCATTGAAGTACTCCAAATTATTTTTCCATCATTTTTTATATCATTGATCTTGGCTTCATAATACAGTTTCTTCTTCTTTTTGTTGAGTTTAGTCACATAATTTCTCAATTTGCAGTAAGTCAGCCCGTCAGATGTGCAGTCAGACTTATTATCCACTCTGTTTGCCCAATCTCTTTCAACCATACAGTTTTTCAATTCCTCATCAATCCATGGAGCCTTAACAGTTCTAACAGTCAGTTTCTTAACAGGTGCATGTTTATCAATAATTGGAAGAAGCATTTTAATAAATTCATCAAGTGCAGTGTCTGGATGCTCTTTATTAATCACCTTAATTACTTCGACTAACCGGTGCCCCCGCACATTGACTCGGTACTGGTACCCCCTGTATATAGCCTCGCTATTGTTATATTTACTGCTGCTCTTTAGTTATTTGTTACTTTTATTTAGTATTATTTTATTGTCTTTTTTTGTGTGATTCTTTTGTTATTCTTTCTTAAAAATGCATTGTTGTTTAAGGGCTTGTAAGTAAGCATTTCACTGTAAGGTCTACACCTGTTGTATTCGGCGCATGTGACAAATACAATGTGATTTGATTTGAGCAGACCAACAAATATTTCTTTCATCATCCACATAAGAGTCACAGCAAAATCTTATACACTATTTTAGGCCCAGTTTTTGGAACTTTGGCTTTCCTGGATATAGCTACTATATTGTGATCACTGCATCCAATGGGTGCGGATATAGCTTTAGAACAAAGTTCTACAGTATTATTAAAATTGTTATCAATACATGTGGAGGATCTTGTTCCTGTAGTGTTTGTAAACACCTGGTAGGTTGATTAATAACCTGAACCAGATTACAGGCACTGGTTACAGTGAGAAGCGTCCTCTTGAGCAGACAGCTTGATGAAAACCAGTCAATATTCAGGTCCCCAAGAAAGTAGGCCTCTCTGTTTACATCACATACACTATCAAGCATTTCACACATATTATTTAGATACTGACTGTTAGCACTTGATGGCCTATAGCAACAACCCAAAAGAAAAAGCTTTAGATGTGCCAGGTGAACCTGCAACCACAACACTTCAATAACACTTGACATAAGATCTTCTCTAAGCATTACAGGGATATGGCTCTGAATATATACAGCAACACGTCTCTTCTATAGATGTTATATCCTTGTATTGCTACTGCTGTATCATCAAATTAATTATCTAAGTGAGTCTCAGTAATGGCTAATATATAAATGTTATCTGATTGAGCAAGTTATTGAGTTCATGAACCTTATTTCTAAGGCTACATACATTATATATACAAAAGTATGTGGACACCCCCCCTTTAGTGGATTCGGCTATTTAAAGCCACACCCGTTGCTGACAGGTGTATAAAACCGAGCACACAGCCATGCAATCTCCATAGACAAACATTGACAGTAGAATGGCCCATACTGAAGAGCTCAGTGACTTTCAACGTGGCACCGTCATAGGATGCCACCTTTCCAACAAGTCAGTTCATAAAATTTCTGCCCAGCTAGAGCTGCCCCGCTCAACTGTAAGTGCTGTTATTGTGAAGTGGAAACGTCTAGGAGCAACAACGGCTCAGCTGCGAAGCGATAGGCCACACTAGGGCTGTGGCAATCATGACATTTTGTCAGCCGGTTATTGTCAAGAAAATAACTGCTGGTCTCACGGTAATTGACCGTGAATTAACATAAACACGTTTAGCATCTCCTGTCTTCCACACATAGCCTACAAGCCACTGATGCAGACCTTTGGAACATCTACATTTAAAAAAGTCTAATAAATCCATGTAATATAGCCTACAACATCACAATAAAGCCATTATTTATTTTAGGCAGGTCAAAAGAAAGATATGAAGAAAATGTAGTATATTTCAGAAGAACAGAATAGCATACTCTGCGTTGTCCTTATGTTAGGCCCTGATCTGGCTATGTCATATGGCTGTGGGCTACAAGAGTTCATTTAGCAGACAAGATTTTCTTAGAATTCCATGGCATTATTTTATATACAGTGAGGGAAAAAAGTATTTGATTTTGTACGTTTGCCCACTGACAAAGACATGATCAGTCTATAATTTTAATGGTAAGTTTATTTGAACAGTGAAAGACAGAATAACAACAACAAAAATCCAGAAAAACGCATGTCAAAAATGTTATAAATTGATGTGCATTTGAATGAGGGAAATAAGTATTTGACCCCTCTGCAAAACATGACTTAGTGCTTGGTGGCAAAACCCTTGTTGGCAATCACAGAGGTCAGACCTTTCTTGTAGTTGGCCACCAGGTTTGCACACATCTCAGGAGGGATTTTGTCCCACTCCTCTTTGCAGATCTTCTCCAAGTTATTAAGGTTTTGAGGCTGACGTTTGGCAACTCGAACCTTCAGCTCCCTCCATATATTTTATATGGGATTAAGGTCTGGAGACTGGCTAGGCCACTCCAGGACCTTAATGTCCTTCTTCTTGAGCCACTCCTTTGTTGCCTTGGCCGTGTGTTTTGGGTGATTGTCATGCTGGAATACCCATCCATGACCCATTTTCAATGCCCTGGCTGAGGGAAGGAGGTTCTCACTCAAGATTTGACGGTACATGGCGCCGTCCATCGTCCCTTTGATGGGGTGAAGTTGTCCTGTCCCCTTTGCAGAAAAACACCCCCAAAGCATAATGTTTCCACCTCCATGTTTGACGGTGGGGATGGTGTTCTTGGGGTCATGGCAGCATTCCTCCTCCTCCAAACACGAGTTGAGTTGATGCCAAAGAGCTCCATTTTGGTCTCATCTGACCACAACACTTTCACCCAGTTCTCCTCTGAATCATTCAGATGTTCATTGGCAAACTTCAGACAGGCCTGTATATGTGCTTTCTTGAGCAGGGGGACCTTGCGGGCGCTGCAGGATTTCAGTCCTTCACGGCGTAGTGTGTTACCAATTGTTTTCTTGGTGACTATGGTCCCAGCTGCCTTGAGATCATTGACAATATCCTCCCGTGTAGTTCTGGGCTAATTCCTCACCGTTCTCATTGCAACTCCACGAGGTGAGATCTTGCATGGAGCCCCAGGCCGAGGGAGATTGACAGTTATTTTGTGTTTCTTCCATTTGCGAATAATCGCACCAACTGTTGTCACCTTCTCACCAAGCTGCTTGGCGATGGTCTTGTAGCCCATTCCAGCCTTGTGTAGGTCTACAATCTTGTCCCTGATATCCTTGGAGACCTCTTTGGTCTTGGCCATGGTGGAGAGTTTGGAATCGGATTGATTGATTGCTTCTGTGGACAGGTGTCTTTTATACAGGTAACAAGCTGAGATTAGGAGCACTCCCTTTAAGAGTGTGCTCCTAATCTCAGCTCGTTACCTGTATAAAAGACACCTGGGAGCCAGAAATCTTTCTGATTGAGAGGGGGTCAAATACTTTTTTCCCTCATTCAAATGCAAATCAATTTATAACATTTTTTACATGCGTCTTTCTGGATTTTTTTGTTGTTATTCTGTCTCTCACTGTTCAAATAAACCTACCATTAAAATTATAGACTGATCATTTCTTTATCAGTGGGCAAACTTACAAAATCAGCAGGGGATCAAATACTTTTTTCCCTCACTGTAATTACTGTAATAACCCTACCTTTTCCTTTTTATAGTATGAAGAAAACAATTGAACATAGCTGAATATAATAGAAAGGATATTTTCTCCAATTGATTTGAGGGAGTGCGAACATGCGGCTATTCTGTGTTGAGCGGTTAACAAAGAAACAGGTACTCCTATATGCTTAATTTAGAGTTATTTATGTAACTTTAGTTGTGATACAAATGTGGGCTATATGTTTTGATTTTTAATACATTCTGAGGCTGCATGATGCAACTCAAATGATGATTTAAAGAAAGACGCATGAAAGGCATGAACTCTGCTTAGTTTTTTTGTGCAGGCTGTACACACTTCATCAATCTCTCATTCACAATTTGACAAGCACTTGATAATGTCTCGAATTCCTGGCTGCATCCCCTTTGTGTGGCCATAATCCCC
The DNA here is from genome assembly GCF_020615455.1 of Coregonus clupeaformis. Lineage (NCBI taxonomy): Eukaryota > Metazoa > Chordata > Actinopteri > Salmoniformes > Salmonidae > Coregonus > Coregonus clupeaformis. The sequence goes on from NC_059215.1 coordinate 26,184,676, forward strand.
TTTAAAAATGCCATGCCTTTTGTGGCCAGTAGCTATTATGCCCTTGGGCTGAATGTAATAATTATAATTCCCTTCTCCCCGCTGCGTGCCGAAGCACCTCTCACTCACATGGCTCTCAGTGACACTTCTCACTCACATGGCTCTCAGTCACGTGATAGGGTCTTTCTCACAGGCTACAAGTGAAGACAGACACATCAGGGACTCAACTGCGCATGTCCTTATCCAGGCGCATATTGAAGATATTGGAAGAACTGTCCACAAAAAACGTTTTGTCAGCCAACAAGATGAGGAGGCCTAATAAATAGCAAAAGCACTAGTCTATGTCAATCTACTATCCCCCATAGTACAAAAGTTGACCTATTCTATTCTGTGCGAGAAATAAATATTCCAAATATAGTCCGGGACAGTTGTGGGATGTGATAGATCCCAAATGAATACAACCACTAGCATAAAAAAAACCTGTTTTAAGCAATGAGCCTGATGTAACAGATGAGAACGTTTAGATTAAACTATTGATAAACTATTAGGCTATTTCTTCACATTATAAGCGCACCCATCACACTATTCTTGATTTAACCTTGTCTTTACATATACTAAATAATATATGTGTGAAATTTGTTTTGATTTAGAATGGACCATTATCATGCACCTGTCTCGAAACGGGGGCAGTGGGGGAAAAATAAATGTCATCTATGCACTTAAATAGCGATTGGAGGACGCTTTTCCATGGTTCATTTTCATGCCAGCCAGGTAGGCTATACTCCTGTTTTAAAGATAAGCAATGTGCTTAATATTAGGAAGGTTGAGAAATAAATATGGTAGGCCTAGCCTATAGAAAGCTGATGGGATCCTGCTCTTTTTAATAGAGCTCATGGGCTCTCATGAAGTGTTTGATTCGATTTTCGATTCGATTAGCATTTTAAGTCATTTAGCAGATGCCCTTATCCAGAGCAACTTACAGTTAGTGAGTGCATACATTTTCATAGTGCCCCCTCAGTGGGAAACGAACACACAACCCTGGCGTTGCAAGCGCCATGCTCTACCAACTGAGCTACAGGGGAATAATATTCTGCGGTTGTTTTTCATGGTTCAGGTTAGGCCCCTTAGTTCCAGTAAATGGAAATCTTAACGCTTTAGCATACATTGACATTCTGGACGTTTCTGTGCTTACAACTTTCTGGCAACAGTTTTCCTGTTTCAGCATGACAATGCCTCCGTGCACAAAGTGAGGTCCATACAGAAATGGTTTGTCGAGATCGGTGTGGAAGAACTTGACTGGCCTGCACAGAGCCCTGACCTCAACCCCATCGAACACCTTTAGGATGAATTGGAACGCCGACTGCGGGCCAAATTGCCCAACATCAATGCCTGACCTCACTAATGCTCTTGTGGCTGAATCGAAGCAAGTCCCCCGTAAGTCATGTAGTGTATATTAATATGGGCTATTTTCAGCCCTTTCCTGGGTAGCTTATCAGAGATAGACAAAATATGGAAAGGAGAAAACAAAGCAGGAGAAAACAATATACATTCAGCAGTCCATTAATCAGTTAGTGTGTGTAAGTGTGTGTGTGTGCTGCGGGGTTGAAGCTACGAACCCATAGGCTTGGCTCTCTCGTCCCTTCCAGGCTTTTGGGAGGGAGGGTGGACAATGAGCCTGTCATAGTGGATGTAAGCAATGTCCCCACACGCTCTGGCAGCTTTCATGGCTGGGATAACTTCTTTCCTCTTCTGGTGCACAGCTTCAGGATAGTCCTCATTGAGGAAGATGTACGTTCCTCTCAAGTTCTTGGCACTTTCCAGAACAGCTACCTTGACCTTGAACCTCAAGAACTTGACCACTATCGTCCTGGGCCTGTCACCTGGGTGGTGGGTTTTCCAGTCCTGTGGGCGCGCTCCACCTCAATCTTCCTGTGGTCCATCTTCAGTTTCTCAGAGATAATTTACCTCATTTTGTCCTCAGACTCCGTCCAGGTCTCATGTGGAGATTCTGTAATTCCATCCACAACCATGTTCTTCCGCCTTGATTGTCCCTCGAGATAATCGGATTTCTCCGTCATTGTTATCATGGATTCGCATACAGAACTAACATCGTCTCTCAATGACTTACAGATTGCTGTCATCTTGTCGTTCTCCTGTTTAAACTCATCGAGCTGACCCTGGGAGAACTGCAAACTGTTCTTCAGGACCTGGACCTCTCTGGTCAGGTCATCCATTATTTTATTAGTTTACTCCACCAATATTTGGACACCACACTTCAAGCTATTTTCTTGTTGTTGTAACTGCTAGTAGAAGTCAAAGTGTGGAGTCTTCTCTTCTCCGGTACTGAACTGGACACATTCTGTTGAATGTACTGTAACACTTAGAAATAAACCAATAGCCAATGGAAATGCAAATGCCATTCACCCTTACATCCCATTTTATTACCACGGTTTAGTACGATTGTGGAAGAGTTCAAATCTGGATTTTATTAGCATTTCTATCCTTAATCAATATTTCCATATTACTGTATGGATAACGCATGCGGACACTTTATGTATTTCAGAGATAACGGCTAAATATTTGGAGGCTACGTTTGATAATATTCTACTGAATTCAGCCACATGTATATGATGTGTATGTCTCTTTTTACACAACTCTATGAATGGTGTTATTCATATTGTTGCGAATTTAGCATATTTCACTTTTGAGGCAAGCACGTTATCCATCCCCTGCTTCCTATAGGCCATAGTGTGCTTACAGTAGATCTGCCAGGTTATACTATGACAATGATTTTGGATAGCTATAAAAGAGAGTATACCAAAGATCAACCATAATTGTGACTTAAAGTTGGACCAAATGATGTCACTTGATCAAACGAAACTCAAAAGGAAGAGACCAGCACTTATGTCCCTAATCTACTTGACAATTATCCCACAAGGGGTCGAGTGATACGAATAGAGACACACTGTGGTTTATAGAGACACACTATGACAGAGGTCCAGGCAAGTGACAAGCGACAAATTGAGAAATTGAAGGCAAACATAGCATACAGTAAATATGAGCATGACAAATTGCTTTAATTTCAAATTCCCCATTGAAAACCTTTCAGTTGAAAGCTCTATATTAGCCACTGAAACTTTTGACATGTTTCTTTAATGAAAGTTGCATCCAAGAATGTTGTGATTGAATCCTGACACTGCATCCAAATAAATTGCAATTGTGATCATGGTTTTGATTGATGGTTTTCTTTAAGAAAACTGACAGCAATCCTTCCTTTAATGGACTTTCTCTGAGTCTTCACAATGCCCTGCCGCCCATTATCTTGTGGTTTGCATACAGTATTCTGCCATCTGTATACCCATAGCCCCGCAAGCTTAAATAGGCACTCTAGCAGTAATCAAACAAGACTAGGGGCAGTGCAGTTGAAAAGCACTTGGGTGCCTCATGGCAAGATAAAGGTCATTTTAAGAGATAATCCCGCATTGTAGGGGATTACCCCTTCATCCGTTTTAAAATTGCTTTCTCAGTGGAATGCTAAAACCACTGAACAACAACAAAAGATAATTCTACTCAAAGCCTCACAAAGGAAGGCCTTGAGTGTCACATGAGCAGCTTTCTACTTTTTTTTTTATCTGAGCTCAATGCGCAGTTTCTCTATAACAAAATAAGATCAAGCCCTAACTGTGCGATCTAGTAGGGAGTTGTAGTTTCCAACAGGCCAATATTCTGCATAATTTAGCGCAGAAAACATGGTAATTAACTACAATGACCATAATCCATTGCACGCCTACTTGTCGGGTCGGTGTGGGCAGAGATCTGTAGTTTACATAAGTATTCAAACCCCTGAGTCAATACATGTTACAATCACCTTTGGCAGCGAATATAGCTGTGAGTATTTCTGGGTAAGTCACTAAGAGCTTTGCACACCTGCATTGTACAATATTTGCACATTATAATTTTTTTAATTCAAGCTCTGTCAAGTTGGTTGTTGATCATTGCTAGACAGTCATTTTCAAGTATTGCCATAGATTTTCAAGCTGATTTAAGTCCAAACTGTGACTAGGCCACTCAGAAACATTCCATTTTGTCTTGGTAAGCAATTCCAATATATATTTGGCCTTGTGTTTTAGGTTATTGTCCTGCTGAAAGGTGAATTTATGCTTAGCTCTATTCCGTTTCTTTTTATCCTAAAAACTCCCTAGTCCTTGCCGATGACAAGTATACCCATAACATGATGCAGCCACCACCATGCTTGAAAATATGAAGAGTGGTACTCAGTGATGTGTTGTGTTGGATTTGCCCCAAACAGAACGCTTTGTATTCAAGAGATAAAGTTAATTTCTGCCACATTTTTTTTGCATTTTTACTTTAGTGCCTTATTGCAAACAGGATGCATGTTTTGGAATAATTTTACTCTATACAGGCTTCCTTCTTTTCACTCTCATTTAGGTTAGTATTGTGGAGTAACTACAAAGTTTGTTGATCCATCCCCAGCTTTCTCCTATCACAGCTATTAAACTCTGTAACTGTTTTAAAGTCATTATTGGCCTCATGGTGAAATCCCTGAGCAGTTTCCTTCCTCTCCGGCAACTGCCTTTGTAGTGACTTGGTGTATTGATACACCATCCAAAGTGTTATTAATAACTTCACCATGCTCAAAGGGATATTCAATGTCTACTTTAAAATGTTTTACCCATCTACAAATAGGTGCCCTTCTTTGTGAAGCATTGGAAAACCTCCCTGGTCTTTGTGGTTGAATCTGTGAAATTCACTGCTCAACTGAGTGACCTTACAGATAATTGTATGTGTGGGGTACAGAGATGATGTAGTAATTCAAAAATCATGTTAAACACTATTATTGCACACAGAGTGAGTCCATGCAACTTATTATGTGACTTGTTAAGCACATTTTTACTCCTGAATATATTTAGGCTTGCCATAACAAAGGGGTTGAATACTTATTGACTCAAGACATTTCAGCGTTTCATTTTTTATTAATTTGTAAAAATTCCTAAAAACATAATTCCACTTTGTCATTATAGGGTATTGTGTGTAGGCCAATGACACAAAATATCAATTTAATGTATTTTAAATGCAGGCTGTAACAAAACAACATTTTGAAAACCTCAATGCGTGTGAATACTTTCTGAAGGCACTGTATAGGCTGAGCTGTATCAGTAATTTCATTATTTTGTATGTTTCAGTTTCACTCCGTTTCATCTATTAAACACTTGAGGTTTATGGAAGCCTATCCGTGACTCTGGTTCAGTTTTTGAATGGAGTTTGGCTGGCTGTCTAATTATGGTTAAATTATAAGAAGGACAATACACACATGATATGGACCATTGGCTGAAACAGTTCAGTGTTTAGGAATGTAAGGACCACCATAGTAAGGCAATCAAGGCGCAGAATATACTTGCACGTGAGTTGGAAGGTAAGAAGTCAAATTTATCTCATGCAATTGACTGTTTAGTTCAAGAAGCCTGTTAGATAGGAGCCAATGGAGGAGAAAGTGACATGTTTACTGTGAAATCCTAATAAATAATAGACACCCTGTCTTAGGTTCACAGCGAGGGGAAATATGACAGGTGTTTCTCGTGATGCACTTAAATCTTTGAGGATCTTCAAGGAAGCGCGCTTCTATGCAAGGCGAGAAGCATTCACAACAGAGAATAGCATAACAGTCCTTATTTTTAATGGCACACATCCATAAAGAACACATTGTTTTCATAGAGGAGCACGCAAACACTCTGAAGGGCGGGCTGAAACCACTTCTGTAGAGAGTGGAGGTTAAAGAGCGCAGAATTTAAGATTATACTGCTGAATATTTTATTGAAAACCTGGTGGCAGCATTAGCAGCCTCCGTCTTCATCGTGGAAAAGGGAACGCCTTTGCTAGGCATGGACTTAGTTACGGCCTTGAGTCTGCATATCGCTGGTAATACTGTAATGTCCCCTCCTACGCATGTTAAGGTACAGCAACTGGCAACTCCCAGCGCGCCGAAACTAGGGTGTGCCAAAGGGTTCATTCACCGTGTGAAAGTCAAAGATGACGTTACTCCTGTGCAACAAGAACTACGTTGACTACCACTGTCTGTTAAAAAAGCGATCACTGCTGACCTGGTTCGCTTACTAAACTCTGATGTCATTGAGAAAATCGATGCCTCCCTGTGGGTTTCACCCATAGTGGTTACCAAAAAGAAAAATGGAGATACCCGCATGTGTGTGGATTTGCGCATGCCAAACAAAGCAGTGATCATTGACAGTTATCCTCTTCCTCACATGGAAGATATCTTCGCTGAGAAACAAGGCTCTACTGTGTTCTCAACCATTGATTTGGCTAGTGCCTACCATCAGGTACTCCTTCACGATGACAGCCGGGACTTAACAGCGTTCATTACGCATGATGGCCTTTTCAGATTCCGCCGGGTCTCCTACGGTTTAGCCTCAGCCCCTGCTGCTTTTCAAAAGATGATGTCCTCCCTACTGCAGAACATACAAGGTGCACAAGCCTACCTGGACGACATCATAATATACGGATAAACGAAAGAAGAACATGACCGCAACTTGCAAGCCGTTCTCAGCACCTTGGATAGCGCCGGTCTGCTGCTAAACAAAGAAAATAGTCACTTCAACAAAACGAGCCTGACCTTCCTTGGTCATACCATTACTGCACAAGGACTACTACCTGATGACCGACATGTCAGTGCCATTCTCAAGGCCCCTGCTCCTTCCAATTCTACCACCCTGCGCTCCTTCCTTGGCTTAACTGGGTGGTACTCCAAATTTGTCTGCAACTACTCTACAGAGGTCGAGCATGTGCACGCCTCAGGACAGATGACCCTTTCACGTGGACGGATGATTGTCAATAGCTCTACCCTTGCTATATTCAACCCTGCTCTTCCTACCCTGGTGTCCACAGATGCATCAAAATATGGCTTGGGTGGTGTGCTTACGCAAATACATCCATATGGAACAGAATGCACAGTGGTGTTTGCATCCCGTTACCTCTCCGCAACCAAGCACAAAATACTCTATAGTAGAAAAGGAAGCGCTTGCCTGTGTGTGGTCGGTTGAGCAGTGACGAACGTTCCTGTGGGGTACACGTTTTACACTACGAAGTGATCATCAGGCCCTTACTACCCTATTGGACTCAAAAGGCGTCGGTCGCCCCGGAATGCGCATTGCGAGATGGTCTGCTTGCTTACTGTACTTCACATATGACATTCTGTACAGGCCTGGATCAGTAAACTGAATTGCTGATTGCCTGTCACATCTGCCCCTCCCCTCAGACGAAAATGTGTTAGTGGCCCTGCTATTCACTGACCTTAACGCACTGTCAGTGGCTGAGTTCTCCTCCGAATGTGCTACATGCCCAGAACTGTGTGCTTTACGAAGCCAGATTAAAAAAGGCTGGCCCAAAAGGAGAAAAAAAAATTCCCCAGAATTGGTACCTTACTTTCCCATTCGGGAGGATCTCTCTGTAGAAGACTGTTTAGTGTAATGTGGTCCAAACCGCCTGCTAGTGCCCATTATGCTGCATCACAGACTGGTTGACAGCCACCAGGGAGTCGTCTGAAAAAAACAATGGCTCTGTGAGCTCCACTGGTGGCCTGGAATGGACACGTCCGTACAAACTACAATATCAACATGTCAACTCTGTCAGACAAATGACAAAACTGAAAAGATGCACGTCGGGCCTCTCTAGCCCGTTACCCTTCTTGAAGGCCCATGGCAAAAACTTGGAATTGACATTGTTGGTCTGTTTGATACTGCCCCAGCAGATAGTCGTTATGCGATTACCCTTGTGGATTACTACAGTAAATGGTCTGAGGTTGCGTTTACCAGTAATGTAACTACCCAGACTGTCATTAAATTCTTAACTGATGCGTTCAGTCGCAACGGAAATTGCTTCGAAATCGTAAGCGATAATGGTGCCCAATTAACTTCAAAGGAATGGACTCTTCCTCCATGACAGAGATGTTAAAAACTCGAAAGTGTGGATACTACCAGTGGCGGCTGGCCGATAGAGGGCGCTAGGGCGCCGCCCCCTTAAATAAAATTATTTAAAAATAAAAAATAAAAAATAAATAAAAATAATAATAATAATAATAAAAACATCAGTATGTCAATATTTGTGTGTTTGAAATATGGAATGCACACAGTAATATGTGTAAGATATGATAGAAAATCATATTCGCAACCTTTCCTCTGCCTGTCAAACGCCTCGTCAGCTCTGGGCGATACAGAAAGTGCCCAGAGGAGGCGGGTCTACGTAGCAGTTAAGCCAAGTGCTAATTTAAGATATGAATGTATGACATAAAATGTAGCTAATCAGCGATTTTAATTCGAATCCAAGGAGGGCGATTATTTTATCGCCCCAAGCTCGCCCTGATAAAATAAGGACCGGGCTCCAGTGGCGCCATTTTTACTAGACGACAATGGCGAGCGCAAACGTTACTCCTCCAAGACCCAACCCTAACTCGGTGAAATCTCTCCTCCAAGATCCGTTTGAGAGGAGAACTTTGTCAGAGAAAGTTCGGGTGAAAGAGCTGGGCCCAGATCAACCTGACCTCTCAATCAGACAGCAGGCTAGCGAGAAAGGGGAAGCAGTATATGCACGGCTTCTCCCGTAGCTGGTACACCAGGAAGGCTTGGCTAGCTGGGTGCACTGATGCTAATGCTTTATTTTGCTTTCCGTGCTTGCTTTTTAAAACGACGGGGTCAGATTCAGCATGGACAGGTACCGGAGTGAGGGATATGAAGCACCTGTCAGAGAAGGTAAAGAAACATGAGAACACCAGGGCACACATGGACAACTCTGTAAAGCTAGCTGTATTAGGAAGGGTGAACATTGCTACGCAGCTGGATGACGGCCACAGGATTGCGGTGAGGAAACACAATGAGGAGGTGGATAAAAACAGGCACATTCTATCCAAAATTATCGATTGTGTGAAGTTCTGTGGGGCTTTTGAGTTGGCCTTACGTGGGCACGAGGAGACTGACTCCCTCGGACAACCCCGGCATTTTCCGGGGCTTAGTGGATTTTGTTGCCTCCCTCGACAGTGTGCTGGAGGAGCACCTGAAGACAGCTACCGTTTTTAAGGGCACGTCAAAGACGATACAGAACGAGCTGTTGGACTGTATGCTGTCAGTGCTTAAGGATTACATCCTGGAGGAAGTAAAGAGTGCTGATTTTATCGCCATTCAAGCTGACGAGACGACTGACGCTTTCCACCCACTGCCAGTTGGTGCTTGTGATACGCTACATCGATGCTAAAAGTAACGTCCAAGAGCGTTTTTTCGAGTTCATTTTGATCGAGAACGCGAACCGCCGACACCATCGCTACAGCGCTGCTGGAGAGGCTCAGCACCATACTCTCACATGGACAAAAGGCCAAACTTATTGCCCAGGCTTACGACGGAGCAAGTGTGATGAGGGGAGCCACCGGCGGAGTGCAGCGTAAAATAGTGGATGTGTACGAAAATGCGCACTACGTCCACTGCTATGCACATCAGCTGAACCTCATCATGCAGCAGGCTACTTCACGCATCCCCAGGATCGGCACTTTCTTTTCCGACCTTGCAGGATTTTCTGCTTTCTTCTCCAGGTCTCCCCAAGCGAACCACCGTGCTTGACGAAGTGGTTGCGCATAGACTCCCAGAGCCTCTACAACACGGTGGAACTTCCACAGTCGCGCTGTAAACACTGTGTACGAGTACAGGGATGACCTCCTAACGTGTTTCCAGACCATCAGAGACTCTGGGAACTTTGATGCCCCGACTGTCAGAGAGGCGGGGGGCTTTGTGAGGATGCTCAAGACGAGGCTTTCTGTTTTTTCCTGGCACTGTTCCACAAGATCATGCCAAATGTGGACATGCTTTTCAGCCAGCTGCAGAAGAGGAACATCGACCCTGTCTTCATTAAAGCACTTGTCCAGAGGTTCACAGACAGCATGCTAACAATCAGGTAAATAACTATATTTACTATTGGCTGATAAAGATGTTGTTAGAAAGATGAATAGTTCACTTACAACAGTTTAAAAGCCTAAATGTGTCTGGTCATCAAAGTGAGTGATTATCATAGAGCCGTCACAATTATATTTGTTTTAGTATTTTAAAAGGAAAGAGAAGACACAATCAGACGTTGATAATAATGCAGGAAAGTACTACACAGTTTGTAATAATTATTCAGGTGTCCACCAGGTCAATTTCTAGAAGAGGCCTAGTTGTTATTGAAGATTAACTTTATTGCTAAGTGCACAGCAGAACAAAATGATGTTGCATCCCTCTCACAAATGTAATAGAAAAAGGCTTTAAAACGTAATAACATCAGTTAATTATGTACATCACAGGTTAAAAGCAGTTACTAGACATAGTTTGTGTGTATATACACACTATCTGTCTGTCTGTCTGTCTGTCTGTCTGTCTGTCTGTCTGTCTGTCTGTCTGTCGGGCGGATATATATATATATATATATATATATATATATATATATATATATATATAAAAGTCACTGGTTGTGTGTTGAGGGGGAATTACAGTGAGTTAAGAAGTCTGATTGCAAGTTATCAAATTAAACTTTATTTTTTGGACCCAGGGCCTCAATTCCCTCTTTGTGTGGGGACAGCGCATCTGACGAGCAGCAACAGCCCATCAAGCGACGGAGGATGCTGGGACCAGGAGAACAACAGAGGTTGGCTATAGAGGTAAGTTGTGATGTAATTGTCAGTGTTTCCCCCTAGAACTTTTTTCAGGCCTGGTAGTATGTAGCCAAAACCCTGAACAATCAGCACCTTGGTAATCATATACTTGAGTTGGACATAGGCATGTGTCAGTCAGGATCACTTGCATCAAAATAGCTTAATTGCAAATTAAAGCTGATGATGTATCTTTACAGGTATGTGATACCATCCTGAGTCATGCCAAAGAGAGGTTCTCCTTCACCCAGCACCTCATCAGCGCAACACTATTGCACGGAGAGTTGTTCCCACAACACAGTGTGAAGTTCCCGATACAGCGCTTGAAACAACCGTGGAGGCGTACCCCATGTTGAACAAGGCCAAGCTCAAAACCGAACTGTCCCTCATCTATGAGAACAGTGAGTTCAAGGCTTGTAGTGGTGCAGTGCCCCTGTACCAGTTCTTCATGGAGAACAACCTTCAGAGCACTTTCACAGAGACTGCCAGCCTCCTCAAGATCCTCATCACCACACCCATGACAACTGCTGAGTCAGAAAGGTGCTTCTCTACACTGAAAAGGATCAAGACCTTCCTGAGAAACAGCATGACACAGGATCGCCTGAACGCTCTGGCCATGCTCTCCATGGAGAAGAAACTTGTCAGGGACATTCCTGACTTTAATCAAAGGGTCATTGAGAGGTTTGCCACTCAGAAGGACAGACGGGCAAAATTCCTGTACAAATAAGATGACAGACACACACACACAGAGCAGCTCTGGCCGCATGTTTCTTTGTATATAGTTGACCTTAGCATAAAAATCCAGTTATATATGGTACTCTAGAAAGTCTTAATAGTGTCTTTGCTAATATTACTGTATATATGTTGTTTTGTATCAATTAATTGTTGCAGTTCTGGAGCACATTAACAATTAGTCACATTTAGTATGATCATAAAATACTGTATGCTATTCTTCCAGTCAAAGGTTTGAGTTCATCCACTTGATATCCATTTCTATATTATACATCCTTTTATACAGTGTAAGATTTCCTATAAACTTTATAATAATTTCATGTTATTGTCCACTTTCCACTCTGTTCTGACAGCATGCCTGTTGCGTTGCCTGTTTACTACCAATGGTGAAAAGTTCACTTTAAATGCAAATGAAAGGCTTGTGTTTGTGTAATATGTTTTTGTGTAAGAATGCCTCAACTTTTTAATATTGGCATTAAATAATTACTGAATGTTTCACTGAGCACTGCTGTCCTGCAGTTTGTGTTAAAATATATCGCGATGGTTACAGGAAAAAAAAAGTATGGCACAGCCCCACCGAGAATATTTTTCACCAGCCGCCACTGGATACTACCCACAAGCAAATAGCGCCATGGAACACTGGAACCGCGTTCTGAAAAACTGTCTCCAAATGGCGATGCAAGAGGGAAAGCGCTGGAAACCATATGTCCAACACTTCCTCATGCACTAGTGAACGACAGCTCATGCCCTACTGCCGTTGCGCCCTGTGTGCTGCGTACCAGAGTGCGTGCCACACAAGAAAAAGTGAAATTCTACACCAGGGATCATCAACTAGATTCAGCCACGGGCCGATTTTTTCTTGAGCGGATGGTCAGGGGCCGGAACATAATTACAAATAATTTGTAGACTGCCAATTGACCGCAAGAAGTCCAAACAGATATAATGTTTGACTAAAACAATCATTTCAAACCTTGCTTACATTTGTAGAAGGTCACGTTGTGTCTCTCTATTATGCGTGGGAATACTTGGGAACAGATGTCTTAAATTAAAATCACTTGGAGCTGATTTCCTGGTGTTTTTTTTACAGCCTTTTATGTCCAACAATGAAAATGCTTTATTTGTATTTTATTTTTTCAGGCCGCCAGTTGGGGAACCCTGTCCTACACGGATGCCAAATGGGGGTCGAAACGATCAATCATCAAAGAGGGAGATCATGCGCGTAAAACGTATCTTTCATGTCAAAAAGGGTGCACCAAATTACAGTGCGTCAAGCAAAGTTATCCAAACGAAAGGACCAAGCACATATGTCCTTGACGATGGAAAGACATGGAATGCGTCGCATCTCTTATTGTGTCCTGAGCAGGACACACTATTAAATGGTGCTGCTCATCTACAAGTGCCCTTGCACTCGCAACAGACTATTCAAATTGATGCTCAGAGTCAGGCGAGAATCAGATGAAGCCCGGCTTGGCTAAAATACTATATTCAGTAAAATCTGAAAGATTGTGAGTACTGTAATTGACTGCTTAAGTGTCAATGTAGATATTCTGATGTTACTGTCGTTAGGGTTACTATGCTGTGGGTTTTAACAGTGTTATTATTCTGTGCTTTGTATAAGAAAAACTGTTCAATTCAAGAATTGTGGAATGTTTTATTTGGGTTATGCTTTGAGAGAGCTTTACTTTCACAAGAGGGAAATATGTTGTTATGCTGCACTACCCAAGTTTACCACTAGAGACATACAGCTATTTTATTCTACCTATTCTAACACAGAACGGAAGTACAATGAGAACAGGATTTCAGATAGGGAGAAGAAGAGTATGTATGTGCTGATGAAGAGGCTGTGATGGAGGGCTAAGCTTGCCGAGTAAACGTACCCTTAATTATACCCATCATGTCCTCGTTACTGAGCCTACAACACAACAAGGGTGTAGCCGGTGTCTGAAAGGAAAGTTGAGGCTGACAGCAAAGTCAGTGCAGAGCTGCGCCCTTCTTTCGTGAAGCCGGGGTGCAATGCCTATAACCCGCGACCGGATTGGAATGGATCTTGGCCTTAGTCCCTTCAACAATATGTTTACACTCTTAATGGGCAACAATGTAGCGGATCAAACCATGGTCTGACGTAACTGTCTTGCGAGGAAAGAAGCCAGGAAAGCCTGTGTTTTCCACCTCTGTGAAGTACAACATATTCTGTGATACAAAGTTAGCTGAAATAAAGTACAAACAATATGTAGCTACGCTGTTTATGAAAAGAGTTCCCCTTTTAATATTATGCCAAGCATCCTTAGGCCAAAGTAGTTTGATTTCACTCCAACTTGACTAGACTACATTGTGAGGATTAGATAAGAGACTTTAAAGTGCTGCATAGGATGTGAATAATTATCACCTTGTCTGTTGAGCCTTGGGCTGACAAAGCAAGGAACTGGCACATACACTTTACGCCATGTTAGAAAGATTATCAAAGCCTCAATAGAATATCCAACTGGTATCTAGACTGCTTCAGTTGAAACTGCTTTCACCAATATCATTATTAGTAATCATTCTGCATTGTTTCTTTGCTGAACATTTTAATTTATTTGCGAGTACGTCACGATATATCAAAATCAATGGGAATATTGTATTGGTACGCAATTGCACCCCTTTTGAGTGTCCAAGCACAAATGTGAGCATAACAATTTCTAGACCTTGCAATCTTGCACATGGCTCACCTCTGGAACCATAAACTCTAGCCACAAAAGGCCAGTCCACAGTGCAATGAAAACCCAACCTGATGATCTCTCAGAGAACTGTGTTGGAGGGCTCATAGGTGGCAAGAGAAAAGTGGACAGTGGGTAACAGAGCTCTGCTATTCCTCTATGTAATTATGTGTGATGCAGTTTTACTTGTGTGTGATGCAGTTTTACTTCAAAGTGTTGAGGTTTATTAATAAGCAACTGATGAGTGGGGAGATATCAAACAGAGGGGGGATATTCAGATCGTCAAAGGTTTTTTCCAGCAATTTATTTTCTATTAATTTGTTGCTGCAGTGCAACCTATTCATGAAATATTCATGATGCCTTCATTAAACACCTCTATTTGCATACGTTGCAGAACTGTATAGGGTGTATTACACTTTTTGATCCTGTTGTCCATGTGAAATTATTTAATACAGAGCCAGATAGCCAACAAACCACAGTTTGAAAAAAAAGAAGAAAAAAAAGTAAAAAACCATTTGAAAATAGACTCAAGCCAGAAAAGTAAAGTTTAAAGGCCCAATGCAACCGGTTTTGTATCAATATCAAATCATTTCTGGGTAACAATTGACCTTTCACTAAGCCCCGCCCCAGAATTTGGGGCAACCAATCGCAGCGCTCCAATGGATAGCAACTGTCGTCGAGTCCGACACCTCGGACAACATCACGTTTAAATCGCATGAAAGCCAGTGAGGGCAATGGCAAAAACGGATACTTTTCTTAAGAAAATAAATGGTTAAATGTTAAATAATTGAACAGGAGTACTTGCTACTGTGATTTCTGAAATGCAGAGCCTGTTGATGGTTAGTTAGCGCTCAGTCTCATTGAACACCAAACGTTGATAACGCTAGCTCGCTAGCTAGCCACTTAATATAACTTGTTTTCTCAAAAGCTAGCTAAGTTAGCAATGTCATGAATACAACTCCCATCTGATTTCGACATCAGGATATGACTAGTTAGCTCCAAAAGTTATAGCTTTGACTGCATGATGACAGTGAATTCAGAGTCATTCAGTGGCTTGCAACTGTACATTACAAACCTAATTTTACCAGGTTCCCGTGAATCAATTGTAATGACAGTCCTCCACAACATACCCAAGAGTTTCCTGATTAGCAAGGGGTAGTCTGTGTTTAATTTCATTGTGTATTAGAAACACAGTTTGAGATCATTGTGAGGGGATTTCGCCGGTGGTTGAATGGGGAATTGGGCTTCCCGGGAAATGTTGTCCGAGGTTGCAACAGTAACCAAGGGGGGCGGGCTTAGCGAAGGGTCTTTTTAGCAAAAAAACGATTTCTCAATAAATGATTTTGCTGGGACTGTATGGGAGTGGTTTGGAGCTCTCTGTTTGGAGCTCTCTTTGTTATTGGTCTATGAACCAATTTACCGCATGGTGATGTCACCATGGAAATCTGAAACTCCCTCCCATGCAAACCTGTTGATTAGAAGGTCCTGTGTAGATTGCATTCTCGATAAGCAACTATCAGGAAATAACAATGATCAAATTTTTTCACACTTTTACAGTGTTAGTTTCATCAGAAAAACAGAATTTTGACTGCACTGGGACTTTAAAGCAAAAAGAAAACCATATCGTGTGGAGATGAAAGAGGGACTCCTTTGGCGCAATAGCCTACTTTATTAGAGAAGTGGATGAATAAAGATAGTAGCTGAGTTGAGGACTTTTAATTAAGGCCTCTTTCTGAACAGCAATGAAACATTTCACCTCAATCAGGCAGAGTTCACACATACCAAGGTCAACAATCCAATCGCAACACATTACACTTTACAGCAATGTGTTTTCTCTTTGGTTGTGTACATTTTAAATGCCATTGAACAGCAGTAAATATGACCAATTCGATTGTACCTTTAAAGGTAAGTCGCTTTGGATAAAAGCGTCTGCTAAATGGCATATTATTATTATTATAAAGGGGCAATCTGCAGTTCAAACAACAACAAAGCGGTCACCACGCCACTGATTTGGTAAACAGCTGTGGAATGGGGCTTGTTTAAATGTAACCACTCTCAAATACATAGACAGAGAGAGCAAAATTATACTTTTAATCATGTTACAATCACATTGTTTACAAACAAAGGAATAAAACAAGCTTATATTTGGGTTTCTGATGCGGGGAGCAACAGTTGAACTAAGCATTTATAAGTTATGTTCTTCAAAAATCAATGGTTATATGTCATTAATTTAAAATGTATGTCCCAATGCAGATTGCCCCTTTAAAGAGCAGAGGATATATATTTTGCCAGCTGTTTGAATGTATTTTTACAGAAGCAACTTTGGATTCTCAGGAGAATATTGGAGTTGAGTTGGAGTTGGCTGATAATTCCTCATTCTCACCCCCATGTGGGGATGTAGAGATGTTGATGCTTACAGCTACAGAGAACACCACAACACCCAGTAACAAGTCACAGCAGAGAGACAAATCTCAGTTTATGTATTCAGGCACAGTCTGTGGTGTAGCATAAGTGTACACACATTGTTGTGCGTGTAAATGCAGGCCACAGTGGGTGAACCATGTGCCTCTTTGACGATAGCTTCGTGGACACAGCATTCTGGAGTCATCGCTGCTGCCACTGATAATCACCATAATGAATGTTAAAGCCCCCACAAACAGAACATTGCCTTCTGTCCTCTTCAAATAAACATGGGATGTCCACGGCTTTACATTTTAGTCATTTAGCAGACACTCTTATCCAGAGCGATTTACAGTTTTAGTGAGTGCATGCAATTTTCATACTGGCCCCCCGTGGGAATCGAACCCACAAGCCTGGCGTTGCAAGTGCCATGCTCTACCAACTGAGCTACAGGAGGCCTACAGGAGGCTTTACTGTGTTGTGCGTTTTTGATTCCCCTCCAACAGTTTTTCTATGCTGTGCTGTGTCTCGATAGGTCTGTTTACTTACAGTATCAACCTGAAATTTACGCAATCATAAGTGAAAAACATATTTAGGATTCTAGGAGAGCTACAATGCAAAGGGTTTTGTTCTCTTTTCAAATGCTGAGGTATTACCTTTGGGCTTTCTAGGACAGGCTGGCAGTTGCACTACCGTGTTTCAAGTACAAATAATCTTGAACCCTCACATACTGTATCTTACAGCAGCAATGAATAATGCATGAACGGAATTACTGTTTCTGTGATACCCAGCGCTGTTGTATCAGGACTTTCTTCCCCCATTGATCACTTCCCATAATTCTCTCTGTCTGAAAGTGGGACACCTCAACTGAAATGATAAGAGATTTTGCTTGGTCACCTAAAATGCTGGGGAGGAAAACATCCCAGTGTGATCATACAAAACACATTGTATGCTCCAATATTTCAATATATTGTGTGTGTGTGCGCGCGTGTATGTGTGCACGCGTGTGTGTGAGAGAGAGAGAGCGAGATAAAGAGAGATAGATGATAGAGAGATATTCAATAAATATTGTAAAACACCCAACCATTACCCATCTAATTTTATAAAGCTAGCTTGAGTTAGCATCACATTCCAGCTCAGGGTTCATCCATGTTCCGAAGGTGGATATTGATCCTGCAGCTGCCGCTAATTCAAGCAAAGCTTGTAACTGCACAAATCAAACTCCAAACTATCATTGAGATAATGCTGAAACAGCAATCCATGGCCGAGTCAGTGCCACATTTTCATTTTTTGCAGAAATCAACATGAAAGAAAAGCTATCTTGCAAATTTGGCAGGCTAGGTGGGCAAAGTCTATTAGAAGTGCCATATTTTATTACATGTATCGTTAGTCGTCTTTGGTGAACTTTTGTGTGCTTATCAATACACAAGCAACTTTTTCCCACTCCTATCGATAAAATAATTGTATTAAGTTATACGAAAGTTTTACTGTGCGTGAGGTTTTACATTTAAAATAAGTAAATTAGACATTTACCTGGCTAAAAGGTGAGCCACCTTTGTGTCAACAGTGTACCGAGTTGATCTCAGAATTGACAAAAATTTGATCGCTAACTCCTCTATCCAGCTTCGTAGAAAACCCCCAAGTCTATGATGTGGGCCATTTCTGCTGTAGTTAGCCAACCTCTGCTTTGTTTACACATTGATCCCCAGTTTACTGACACTCAAACACACAGATCATCAAGATTCATGGTACTCAAAAGTCAAACCTCCACTCCAATTAAAGAGATGTTCCACTCAAAAATACAGTACAGTATTGTTTAAAACAATGTCTAAAAATGAACACAATATTCTAGATATTTAACATATTCATGTTTATATTTTGAAGTATCCATACATTTATTTAAGAAGGATATTGTCTTCTTATTTTGAACACTATTAATATATCAGAACACACAGAGTAAGGTTTCAAATGACACCAAGACTGGCTTTGTAGCATCTAGATTAATCGTTCTAGTGTATGAGGCCTGGGTAAGGCCAAAATTTCACAACTGTCCAAACTTAAATTATTTCTCAATAATTATTACACCTTACAAACACTCCATTCCAACTCATATTACAACAGTATCGCTTTCTGAAGACTGCGTCCTCTTTAGATGTTTTCTAATCAAATTATTAGTTTTTATTTCAGTGACTTCATACCCTCATTATGCCCCCGTGAGAAGGGCAGGGATGGATATGTTGATGATGACATGGCTGACTTCAAAACTGTTTTGACAAAATACTCACCATAAAGGCATGCATGCGGTTTAGCTGCATTTTATCTGTTTGAGTGGCAGCTACATGGATGAAATCCAAAAAGAAAGATGTAAAAGAAACACACCCAAAGTCTTAGTCTATTGATGAAAAGGGTAATTAGTATTACAAAAGAGGAACCTTCCACTAACAAGTAGTTAATCTATAAATTGTTTACAGTGTACCTGCAACTTTTCGTGTGAGACTACATAATGGACAGTGGAAGAAATGGCCCTCTGATTGTTGTCTGCTCCCACATAAAAAAATACTGCAATTTACTATAGTACTTACTATAGAAATATGTAGTATTCTGTAGTAAACTGTAGTATAGTGTAGAATAATGTACTCCACACTGTAGTATTCCTAGATCGTGTAGTGCTTACTATAGAATTTTGTAGAATACTATATTACACACTGTAGTATCCCTCAATCGTGTAGTACTGTACTTACTAAAGAATGTTGTAGTACATGTATACTGTAGAATACACTACACACTGTAGTACCTTTCAGTCATTACCAACACATTTTAGGGAAGACCCAGATGCAGACAGTGTCGAAGTAACAAAAGTTTATTACTAGAACGGGGGCAGGCAAAACGACAGGTCAAGGGCAGGCAGAGGTCAGTAATCCAGATCAGAGTCCAAAAGGTACAGAACGGCAAGCAGTCTCAGGGTCAGGGCAGGCAGAGGTCAGTAACCCAGTGTGGTGGGACAAGGTAAAGGACGACAGGCAGGCTCAGGGTCAGGGCAGGAAAAATTGTCAAAACTAGAAAACAGGAACTTTAGAAAAGACAGGAGCAAGGGGGAAAACGCTGGTAGGCTTGACAAACAAAATGAACAGGCAACAGCCAAACAGAAAACACAGGTATAAATACACTGGGGATAATGGGGAGGATGGGCGACACCTGGAGGGGGGTGGAGACAATCACAAAGACAGGTGAAATGGATCAGGGTGTGACAATTACAGTTTTTCTCAATCGCGTACAAGCAATCCTTGGATATGTGTTGAAACATATCTATAGCAATGATCAATGATAATTTTCTTGCCTTAGTACCTGACTTGCATATCTTAGACCACCTTTTGGAAAACATTAAATTTCAAATGTCATCAGTGTATACAAAATTCACTGTTAAGTGTTTTGTTCACAGAATATTAACATCTTGTTTTCATCAGAAGATAAATGTGTGCAATTGTGTTAGATGTTTCTGGCAAATCAATAAATACTACTGCAAGAAATTCTAAATCATTCCATTAGTGTCGTACCATGTACAATATATGGAAAGATCTAGGCAATGGGGACTGTCTAATTCTTAAGATTTTTTACAATATTGCGGACAATATTACTCCTAAGTCAACATTTCCAACATTGTGACCGTCCATTATAGAGCTTTGCTTTTGTGTGGATTTAGGAGTATACATTCATATCAGTTGTGTTCCTCTATTATATTCACCTTTCCTTATTTCTATTGTGGTTTGTGTTTCTGTGCGCCAATTGAAATTCTACAACACTATGAGCAAACCAACCTTTGTATTGAATACATGGAATTGGATTGAGATGATATTGATGAATGAATCCTGTGCTTATTAAAAAAAGATGTACATATATATAAGGAATAACATTTTATGTGTATGCAATTGTTTGGTGAAATATGCATAAAATGAGAGTAATTGCCCATAATTCTGCACCTTTGGATAGTTGCACTTCCAATTTTGATCATCATGATTTAGTGACTGCAAAGAAAATGTATTGATCTACTGGGATTTTTCAAACACAGACTAACTTTCTGTTTTGTCTGCTTGGACTCAAGAGATAAGTATGGTTGCGTTCATCTTTTTGCAGGCAGTAGTGTTCTGTTGATGAACGTATTTGCAATTTTGACGGTATAATATAATTTTGATGAATGTATTTACGTTTTGAGAAGGCAACTACATTTTGAAAACGCCTTTACTGTTTTGCAAAAGGCCACAGAGTTCTGTGTCTTGTGGACTCTGTTTAGAAAATCGACAACAATACCTTGGTGTGTACTATGATAGTCCTGCAAATAAATGTATGTGTACCATGATAACTTTGTAAATAATGGCATTTATTTATCCATATTACTCTAATGGCATTTATTTATCCATATTACTCTACTGTGCAATGACAATCATGTACACAATTAATGTGGTGTACTGTAAATATGCAGCCACTGAAAAAAATCTGATGTATCATGTTGGAAAGCTGGGAATCATTCCATGAATAACATTTTATTGATGGAAATAAGTCATGGTTAACACCCTCATACCCACATGACAAAATGCTAGGCCTACTACATTAATGTCCGCAAAAACACTACAGTAAATACTGCAGTATACTACAGTAATGTCCGCAAAAACACTACAGTAAATACTACAGTAATGTCCGCAAAAACACTACAGTAAATACTACAGTATACTACAGTTATATCTGCAAAAACACTACAGTGAATACTATAGTGTATAAATATAGTAATGCTACAGTATTTATACCATAGTAAACAACAGTAGTTTTTCATGTGGGATGTTTATGGCCCATTGTGTTGTTTTCTGATTATACCCTACTCAGTAACATGGAAGGTGTCCAGAAACAGTATATCATTGAGTGCAAAACACATGTACCCTCAATAAAATATAATAGAAGTGACAATAAGATTTACCATGTTCAATGTAAGAAACTGGGAATGATGCCAGCCAGCAAGTCTATCTCTTTGGATCCAACTGACTACCTATGCAGGTAATGCATTGTGTTGTATGGTACTACACAATATGATATGTGCTATTGTCTGCTAGAGAGACTATGAAGTAGACAGAATATGAAATATTGAAATATTATGAGGAAATGGTAAAGCTCCATTGATGCTCCTTATCCAAAGTCCTTGAAGAGAATAATACTATTTCCTTGCATAATACACTTCCCAACACCAGGGGTGTATTCACTAGGAACCAAACAGAACCAAACAGAATTAAACAAAACAAAACCAGGAGGGGCCTACTTGAATTTGTCCAATAGAATCTCTCGTTTTCGTTGGAAAACGTTTTCTGTTTGGAGTTAATGGTTTCCGTTGCAAAAAGTTTTGGACTAATGATTACACTCCAGTTCACTCCTTTTATATCCTCAACAATATAATGTATGTATATTCTAAACAACTAGCTCTTCTTACATGACTGTAGGTTTTTTAAATAATAAAGAAGCACTTTTTTTTTACTTACATTTTTCTTAAGATTGGCTGAATATCTCTTGTATATTCTGTTTGTTCTTCAATTCATGCACCTTGGTTGGTCTGCGAGATAACAGTGGGACGGTTTTTCCTTTGCACACATCAGCTGACAGACAGAAAAAAATATACTATCTCAAAAACACATTAGTAGAATAAGTAGATGTAACTGTCTTTGTAAATTGCATACTAGAGTTATTTTCAAATACTTGACCCCATAGAGGTGCTATCAACTGCTAAATGTTTAAGTGATGGCACTCGGCCTCTACATGCTCTCTCCACCCAGGAATCATAATAAATTAATGATTACTTAAAATGGAGGAAAGAAATAAAGATATTTGCTGTGTGAAAAGGTTAAAAAGCCATCAAATCTGATTTCTTTTGCACTTGCTGTCTAGTTTTGTGTGCTCTTTTGTTTGAAAATACTTTACATAACACAAACGAAACTACTGTATCATATCGTATACATTATATACTAATCTCTGCTAAAAATATGTTGTTAAATTTGGCAACAGGACAATAGAAGTGGATTTTTGACAAAGGTACACAAATAGCGTCATGACCGAAAAATCCCTAGCATACATTAAGTAGCAAAAAGAGGGCATCATTTAACACTCAGAATTCTTGGGCATAGAATCTGGTTTATCACAGCTCAGTGAGTATAATGGGAAAGGACAGTAAGAGGCTTTCGAGTAATCATGCTTGTTAGGAGAGATTTCTCACAGGCAGAAATGTGTAGAAGATGGCTGCAAAGAACAGAAGTGAATGAAGCAGACTTGATGGATTCCACAGTGGGATGACTGACCACTGATTGAGGGAGTTACACCTCTGTTGTGTATCAATGTCTAGAGACAATGGAGGATAAATGAAGCCTCATAAAGTCATACGGAACAAATAGTATTATTTACTCTAAAAGATGCAGACTAACATTACGGCAGAGCCCGTAACCAAATAAGAGTAACATAACTATAACTTAACCTGCATTTAAATACAACTTCATTAATTATGACACTATATCTTAGGCCAGGATTCAATCAGATCACCATTAACCTGCGGTAACCGCCAAACGCATAGTTTATCATTGCTTTTGTTTAGGCGGTGTCGGTTGTGTAGGTTAAATCAGTAAGGCTGGTCTGAATGCTCGCTTTAACTTTATCCAGTAAGCATAACATAATTCACATTGTTTCCTATTCTACGGGCATAGTGGGAAGGTATACAAACGTCTCATCAGCATAGTTTCTTGTTTCTTCTCCGCTTTTCTATTTAGCCACATGCAGAATATAACTTGTAACGTGATTTCTACTAATGTGACTCTGTGCACGAGAGCCCTGAGATATTAATGAGACTAGCTTTACACTGTATTAAGCATACATCATTGTTTTGATTTTGTAGTAAAGATCTGATAAAAAATCTGATCCAAGATCAGAAGAGCTAAATGAGCTTTGCATTACTGTACATATAGGTATACAAATAAGAGTAAATGTTTGGATCTTGTACAAGATTTCAAAGGCACAAATATGTGGATGTGAATCTATACTATCTGAAAACGTTTTAAAAAATATATATATATATATATATATATATATATATATATATATATATATATATATACAATCTGCCATATTTGCAGCTGTTCCATGGTCATTTCAACAATGATATAATATTGTTTTCCTGTTATCTTATACAGTGGGGGTAAAAAGTATTTAGTCAGCCACCAATTGTGCAAGTTCTCCCACTTAAAAAGATGAGAGAGGCCGGTAATTTTCATCATAGGTACACGTCAACTATGACAGACAAACTGAGAAATAAAAATCCAGAAAATCACATTGTAGGATTTTTAATGAATTTATTTGCAAATGATGGTGGAAAATAAGTATTTGGTCAATAACAAAAGTTTCTCAATACTTTGTTATATACCCTTTGTTGGCAATGACACAGGTCAAACGTTTTCTGTAAGTCTTCACAAGGTTTTCACACACTGTTGCTGGTATTTTGGCCCATTCCTCCATGCAGATCTCCTCTAGAGCAGTGATGTTTTGGGGCTGTTGCTGGGCAACACAGACTTTCAACTCCCTCCAAAGATTTTCTATGGGGTTGAGATCTGGAGACTGGCTAGAGCCACTCCAGGACCTTGAAATGCTTCTTACGAAGCCACTCCTTCGTTGCCCGGGCGGTGTGTTTGGGATCATTGTCATGCTGAAAGACCCAGCCACGTTTCATCTTCAATGCCCTTGCTGATGGAAGGAGGTTTTCACTCAAAATCTCACAATACATGGCCCCATTCATTCTTTCCTTTACACGGATCAGTCGTCCTGGTCCCTTTGCAGAAAAACAGCCCCAAAGCATGATGTTTCCACCCCGATGCTTCACAGTAGGTATGGTGTTCTTTGGATGCAACTCAGCATTCTTTGTCCTCCAAACACGACGAGTTGAGTTTTTACCAAACAGTTCTATTTTGGTTTCATCTGACCATATGACATTCTCCCAATCCTCTTCTGGATCATCCAAATGCACTCTAGCAAACTTCAGACGGGCCTGGACATGTACTGGCTTAAGCAGGGGGACACATATGGCATTGCAGGATTTGAGTCCCTGGCGGCGTAGTGTATTACTGATGGTAGGCTTTGTTACTTTGGTCCCAGCTCTCTGCAGGTCATTCACTAGGTCCCCCGTGTGGTTCTGGGATTTTTGCTCACCGTTCTTGTGATCATTTTGACCCCATGGGGTGAGATCTTGCGTGGAGCCCCAGATTGAGGGAGATTATCAGTGGTCTTGTATGTCTTCCATTTCCTAATAATTGCTCCCACAGTTGATTTCTTCAAACCAAGCTGCTTACCTATTGCAGATTCAGTCTTCCCAGCCTGGTGCAGGTCTACAATTTTGTTTCTGGTGTCCTTTGACAGCTCTTTGGTCTTGGCCATAATGGAGTTTGGAGTGTGACTGTTTGAGGTTGTGGACAGGTGTCTTTCATACTGATAACAAGTTCAAACAGGTGCCATTAATACAGGTAACGAGTGGAGGACAGAGGAGCCTCTTAAAGAAGAAGTTACAGGTCTGTGAGAGCCAGACATCTTGCTTGTTTGTAGGTGAACAAATACTTATTTTCCACCATAATTTGCAAATAAATTCATTAAAAATCCTACAATGTGATGTTCTGAATTTTTTTTTCTCAATTTGTCTGTCATAGTTGACGTGTACCTATGATGAAAATTACAGGCCTCTCTCATCTTTTTAAGTGGGAGAACTTGCACAATTGGTGGCTGACTAAATACTTTTTTTCCCCACTGTATATGGAAAAATCTAGGCAATCGCGGCCAAGTTTTTCACAATCGCGTAAAAAAAGAAATTGGAACTGTGTTTAAATGTACCTATAGCAGAACAACTATGATCAAATGCTTACAGTTTTTTTCAATCACTTCAATCACTGGTATATTTTCTAAACTCTTGGTACAAAACTCAAAACTGATGTACAAGCATGTCTTGGAACTGTGGTTAAGCATACCTAAAGCAAAAATAATAATGATCGTAATGCTTAAATGCATTTGCATAATGTCTGATAATTTTCTTGCATTTGTACCTGGATTGCATATCTTTGGCCCACTTTTCCAAAAATGTAAATACAATTACTGTTTTTTTTTATCACTTTGGCGCGTTTTTCAGATCTAAGCGGTATTTTTTCAAAACTCTTTAAATACAAAACGCTCAACTGATAACACTTGTAAAACTCCCTGTCTTATTTTCAGAACCTTTGATTATGTATTAATTGGAGTTGAACATATCTTTCACCCCTGAGTCATTCATGCAAAAACAGTTTTTGGTGAAATACCATGAGAACATTTCTTTAGTCACCAATACATATGATAATGATAGGCTCACTGTTTAATTTGAACTAACATTTAATCCAATAGCAAAAAATACAAGATACACATTTCAAAACTGTTATTTTTGAATTGCTTTGTATTTGACTTCATACCATGGCATTGTTGAATGCTCATTTCTGATTGGCTTAAAATGCATTCTAGAGCTTACAGTGTATAAATGAAGTTCAGATAATGAGTGGAACATATTGTTATAAACAACCCAGGTATTTCAGCAGTGCATTGTACACTACACTATAATTAAAAATGGTAGCACATAGAGTGACTCTGTCCACTTTGTCCTATTGAAGCACATCGGCTGATGGAGGATGATGATGCAGTAATTAAAGCCACATCCACATATGATTTGGTTTTACCTTCCAAAATTAATTGATGTAAAAATATAGAAGTTTACAGTGTTCAGCAGTTATTTAATTATATGGTAACTACGCAGTACATAATTTTGGTTCAGTAGTTATCAGTTTTGAGCAGTTTGATTAAGTGATAGTTAAATGTATTGTTAACAAATGACAAGAAAATCATATCAAAAGTAATGTGAATATTTCATTTTGAAAAGCAGATTCTCAGATGGAATATGTATCCAAATTGAAAGAGTGATTTGGTGCAGTGAAAATTTGACTTTGTGAATTTGTTTGTTGTACTACAATTGACAATATGCTTAGAGTTTTAAAACATTAGCCTTTTTAATGTTGCAAATGTGTTCACTGTTTCCGGCAATCAGTAAATACTACTGTACAAATCTGTAAATGTCTTTATCAGTAGTAAATCAGGTACAATATAGACCCATTTCCCTGCTGCGTCATGAAAAGTTGTTCTTGCAGTACAGAATCAGAAAAATCTTTGTCTACTTAGCAGTGGATACGATCATATGCAACTTCAAATAAAGCTTCTGCAAGTCAACAAACACGTAATCAGATGGTTATCATCTACAACATTGCAGATGTCATTAGAGGTTGATTACCTAGCAAGCTAGCAAGCCAGCGAGGCAAGGTAAAATATCACAAATAGAGCCAGATAAAGCCAGAAGAATAATAAACTTGTTGAACATACAGGTAACTGCCAAAATCAAGGAAACACCAACATAGTGTCTTAATAGGGCGTTGAGCCACAACAGCTTCAATGCACCTTTGCATAGATTCTACAAGGGAGTAAAACTCTATTGGAAGGATGCGACACCATTCTTCCACAAAAATTCCATAATTTGGTGTTTTGTTGATGGTGGTGGATAACGCTGTCTCAGGCGCCGCTACAAAATCTCTCATAAGTGTTCAATTGGGTTGGGATCTGGTCACAGACGGCCATGGCATATGGTTTACATCTTCATGCTCATCAAACAATTCAGTGACCACTCATGCCCTGGGATGGGTGTATTGCCATGGTAGCCAAAATAATGGCCTGCCCAGCAATTGTTATACATGATCCTAAGCATGATGGGATGTTAATTGCTTAATTAATTCAGGATCCAGACCTGTGTGGAAGCGTCTGCTTTCAATATACTTTGTATCCCTCATTTACTCAAGCGTTTCCATTATTTTGGCAGTTACCTGTAGCTATAGCCATCAGTCTTGCGTGTTTTCATGGTCATCATTCACTCACTGTTAAGTTTGTCAATGTCCCGACTTTAGCGTTAGCTATCCTGCTACAGAGCTTTTTGGTGCTGGGAAGCGCGTGCATCACTCGAACGTGACTTCTGTTTGTAAACAAGAAAATGTCTGAATGGGCAAAGATCTAGGCAATGGAGGCTGTCTAATTGTTTTAAAAAATTCTACAACATTGCGAACATGCAGAGATATTTATTATTTTTAAATATTTTTAAATATTTTTTAAAAATATTTATTTTAAAGATGCAGAGAATAAAGTTTAGTTACTAAGTAACTTTAGGTTATTCATAAGTCATCATCTCCAACATTGTGACCTTCCACTACAAAACGTTGCTTTGGTGTGGATTGAGGCCTATACATTATGAGTTGTGTTCCTCCACTGTACAGTCGTGGTCAAAAGTTTTGAGAATGACACAAGTATTGGTCTTCACAAAGTTAGCTGCTTCAGTGTTTTTAGATATTTTTGTCAGATGTTACTATGGTATACTGAAGTATAATTACAAGCATTCCATAAGTGTCAAAGGCTTTTATTGACAATTACATTAAGTTTATGCAAAGAGTCAATATTTGCAGTGTTGACACTTCTTTTTCAAGACCTCTGCAATCCGCCCCCTGGCATGCTGTCAATTAACTTCTGGCCCACATCCTGACTGATGGCAGCCCATTCTTGCATAATCAATGCTTGGAGTTTGTCAGAATTTGTGGGTTTTTGTTTGTCCACCCGCCTCTTGAGGATTGACCACAAGTTCTCAATGGGATTAAGGTGTGGGGAGTTTCCTGGCCATGGACCCAAAATGTTGATGTTTTGTTCCCCGAGCCACTTAGTTATCAATTTTTCCTTATGGCAAGGTGCTCCATCATGCTGGAAAAGGCATTGTTCGTCACCAAACTGTTCTTGGATGGTTAGGAGAAGTTGCTCTCAGAGGATGTGATGGTACCATTCTTTATTCATGGCTGTGTTCTTAGGCAAAATTGTGAGTGAGCCCACTCCCTTGGCTGAGAAGCAACCCCACACATGAATGGTCTCAGGATGCTTTACTGTTGGCATAACACAGGACTGATGGTAGCGCTCACCTTGTCTTCTACGGACAAGCTTTTTTCCAGATGCCCCAAACAATCGGAAAGGGGATTCATCAGAGAAAATTGACTTTACCCCAGTCCTCAGCAGTCCAATCCCTGTACCTTTTGCAGAATATTAGTCTGTCCCTGGTGTTATATAAATCCTTGCCTGTGAAGCCCTTTTTGTGCAAAGCAATGATGACGGCACGTGTTTCCTTGCAGGTAACCATGGTTAACAGAGGAAGAGCAATGATTTCAAGCACCACCCTCCTTTTAAAGCTTCCAGTCTGTTATTCTAACTCAATCAGCATGACAGAGTGATCTCCAGCCTTGTCCTCGTCAACACTCTCACCTGTGTTAACGAGAGAATCACTGACATGATGTCAGCTGGTCCTTTTGTGGCAGGGCTGAAATGCAGTGGAAATGTTTATTTGGGATTAAGTTCATTTTCATGGCAAAGAGGGTCTTTGCAATTAATTGCAATTCATCTGATCACTCTTCATAACATTCTGGAGTATATGCAAATTGCCATCATTAAAACTGAGGCCGCAGACTTTGTGAAAATTAATATTTGTGTCATTCTCAGAACTTTTGACCACTACTGTATTCACCTTTCCTTATTTAGAAAGTCTACAAACGTATGAGGAGACCAGCCTATGTATTGAATACATGGAATTGGATTGTGGTGATACCGATGAATGAATCCTGCACACAATGTGCTTATTTTCTGTTTTCTTTTTGATCTGTAATAATATTTGATTTTATATGTATGAAATTGTTTGGTGAAATATGCATGAAAGGAGAGTAATTGCCCATAATTCTGCACCATGTTGTATTTGTAGTTATATTTCCAATTTGAAAAACAAATAAAGGCTTGTGGTTTTAGAGCAGGGAACTTGCACAGGTTTAATCAGTGACCATTTTAATGTGTTTTTACATCTGTATCTGTAATGTCCTGTACATGCTATGATATCCTTCATCATGGCAATTTAATATATTAATCATTGTGCCTCTCTTGGCCTACACTGATATGGAGCCTACATGTGAAGTGCATACTGATTGGCCACCACCCCAAGCTATACTTACTGGGTGATTTTTCAGTTTATCAGAGAGGGCAATATAAGAGCCCAGAGTGAGTCACTTAGTCAGTGGAATTATTATGAGTTGACTAATACTCATAATAATAATATGCAATTTAGCAGACGCTTTTATCCAAAGCGACTTAAAGTCATGCGTGCATACATTTTTTTGTGTATGGGTGGTCCCGGGGATCAAACCCACTACCCTGGCATTACAAGCGCCGTGCTCTACCAGCTGAGCTACAGAGGACCACATTCCACTGGGTTGTATAGATACAGGCAGATTTAGCCATTTGTTTTGTATCAGTGTGAAACATGAGTCATGGGTTTATGGCAGCCTATAAATGTAGTAGGCCATCTGCTTCACACTTCTTCCCATGGGGTAAAAAAAGACCTATGCAACATTAAAAGTCGCTCATCCTTACACTCATCCCTGAATCCTGTTTTAGTTAGTTGGCAATTTAGTTGGCAATTTCAGGATGTAAAAACGCTCTGGCATTTTCTACCCCTTTCGCCTGTCTAACATCAGCTCGCTTGCGCTGAGGTGGGAGGGGTGCAATATTTGAGGTGTGTCCTTAAAAACTAGTGCAAAAGTGGCAATTTCATTCAACACAAATGGGGAGATTTAAGACTCACCAAAAGCAGGTCTTAGCGGTAAAGTGGTTGGTTATTGCATGGATTTTGACAGCGGAACCGCAGCCTGTCCAGCCATGATGCACAGTGCCCACATGCTAATAGAACAAGAGAGATGTGCTTTTTGTGCCCATGAACCTCGTATTTAGAAACATAAAAAACTAATGTTTTTCCCATTTTTTTCATTTGATTAAAAACCAAGCATAGCCTCCCCTCCACTCCCCTCCCCTCCCCTCAATGAAGGCTTTTTTTTGTCCTTTCCCAATGCATTCGCCAAGTAGCCAAGACTATCAATAAAGGGTTTGGCTTGTTAGACCGCTTTGCAATTAATCTTTATCCCCAAAGCTTTATTGAAATATCAAGTTTGGGATCCGCAAACATCGAGCTGACATCCCCTTTATATCTATGTATTGTACACTGAAGAAAAATATAAACACAACATGCAACAATTTCACAGATTTTACTGAGTTACAGGTAAATAAGGAAATCAGTAAATTGAAATAAATTCATTAGGCCCTAATCTATGGATTTCACATGACTGGGAATACAGATATGCATCTGTTGGTCACAGATACCTTTAAAAAAAGGTAGGGGTGTGGCTCAGAAAACCAGTCAGTATCTGGTATGACCACCATTTGCCTCATGCAGAGTGGCGACCCGTCATTCAGGGCAGGTGGGGTTGCCTGTTTTGCATGTTATTTTGGCATTAACACGTGTCACATATCAGTTTGCAAACAATGTAAATAAATAATAATAATTGAGTTAATAAAGCCGCATACAAACTTGGTCTCTTTTTTGCTTTCTTGAGAAAGGCTGCTCCAAAATGCAAGTGTTTCAGCCTAGCTCAGTGCTTTCAATGGTGGTGGGGCAGCCAGTGGAAAATACGGAGCGTAGGGGTTGGTAATGTTCTCTAGTTGCGCCGTGATTGGCTCAGTGTACAGTCACTCATTGGGACACTACGTTCCCGCCAAATCTAAGGGTAGAGCTCGAAAATTCTAACCCCTTGGGTGCTGCCATAGAGTTACATTAGAAGTGCCCATCAAGAAGGTTCAAGGTCATTAGATACAGATAAAATGACGTCAAATCACGTTATATCTATAGTAGCTTTGATTGGACTGATCATGTCAACATCATACTTTCAAGATCTTAGCTAGCAGTCATCATCATGAATCAAGTCGACAATCTACTGGTAAATCCTTTGTAATCCTTGTCATGAAGAGAAATTATAGATACAATTTATCGGTGCTCATCGGCTATTGGACAGAAACATTACACAACAAGTTGGAAATCGCAAATTCAACTATGAGTGGTTTGGAAGGAATCAGTGGCTACCTGCAAGCGTTGCAAAGCAATCACTAGCCTGCTATTCAGTGGAGTGGGTATGTGGTCCAAGTCTGGGTTTAAGGGTCTCTTTTCCAATCTTAAAAATATAAACATTCAACACTGGAAAAAACGAGCTCCGACTGGGAAAATATGTTTTGAACGGTCATCCAACTCGGAATTGTAAGTCGGGAACTTGGGCCTCTTTCTAGAGCTCCGACCTGAAGATCACTGACGTCATCATGATTCGACCTTGTTTTTTTTCAGAGTTCCCAGTTGTCTTGAAAGCACCATAAATCCAGAGAATGTCAGACTTTGATGACAAAGTTTGATGACAAAATTTGCCCACGAAGGACCGCCACGCCACCTTCCTGTTCAAGTGAGCCCAGCACAACAAGGTGAGTCCAAAAATGTTTTGTATGCTACTGCATAAATGATGTAATATGCCAGGGAGATATGTATACTGTAGCTAAGAAAGTAATACTAAGTGTATGTTGTGTAGTAAGCTGTTAGTAGCCCATGTGCCTCACCCTAATAATTTGGTCCCCTTTCCCTACTGTTGTGACTTGGTGGTGCACATGTAGCCTATAGCCTGTTTTAGAGAAATGTAATCATCGAATATTGTAAGAACTTTCATTGTCTGCTTATATGCCCCCTTCATTTATCCTACGGTTCTGACTTGGTGTACAGGGAGAATACTGTAAGAACAGCCCCATGTTCTGAATTCTGTCGCTGTACATTTCAAAAGTGCTGAACAAATAGTTATATTGACTACGTCCGTCCTAGCTCGCACATTAATGTCTTAATCGAAATTACGGATTGCCTCTTATCCGCTCATCATCCCCTTATGCCATAGTTTGTACATCTCAATTGTCAGTAGAAACCACATTTGTTTAAGCAAGTCAGCCATATCAGCTATGTTTTTTTTAAAGGTAGTAAATTAGGCTGAATGAACTGTTTCGCTGCCAGACAAGGCTCCAGGTGTAGCAGTGGTAAGGTGTTGGGACTGCTGTTGGGACTCTGCTGTTGGGACAGCTTTATGAAGGCCCTAACAGTTTGTGGGCACCGTTTGTCACCGTTATAGTGCAATTAATTTATTGTTTAGTGTTGTGTTGTGTAGTGGCTTTGCTGGCATGCATCAAATATATATATATTTTTTTGCCCAACCAAGATTGACATGCTACAATCGCCACTGCTCATGCAGCATGACACATCTCCTTCTCATAGAGTTGAACAGGCTGTTGATTGTGACCTGTGGAATGTTGTCCCACTCCTCTTCAATGACTGTGCGAAGTTGCTGGATATTAGCAGGAACTGGAACACGCAGTCGTACACGTCGATCCAGAGCATCCCAAACTGCTCAATGGGTGACATGTCTGGTATGCAGGACATGGAAGAACTGGGACACTTTCAGCTTCCAGGAATTGTGTACAGATCCTTGCAACATTGGACCGCGCATTATCATGCTGAAACGTGATGGCAGCAGATGAATGACACGACAATGGGCCTCAGGATCTCGTCACGGTATCTCTGTGCATTCAAATTGCCATCGATAAAATGCAATTGTGTTCGCTGTCCGTAGCTTATGCTTGCCTATACCATAACCTCACCGCCACCATGGGTCGCTCTGTTAAAAACGTTGACATCAGCAAACCACGGCCCACACAACGCCATACACGCTGTCTGCCATCTGCCCGGTACAGTTGAAACCGGGATGAATCCGTGAAGAGCACACTTCTCCAGCGTGCCAGTGTCAATCAAAGGTGAGCACTTGCCCACTGAAGTCGGTTATAACGCCGAACTGCAGTCAGGTCAAGACACTCTGTGTGGATGACGAGCACGCAGATGAGCTTCCCTGAGACGGTTTCTGACAGTTTGTGCAGAAATTATTCGGTTATGGAAACCCACAGTTTCATCAGCTGTCCGGGTGGCTGGTTTCAGACAATCCCGCAGGTGAAAAAGCCGGATGTGGAGGTCCTGGGCTGGCATGGTTATATGTGGTCTGCGGTTGTGAGGCCTGTTGGACGAACTGCCAAATTCTCTAAAACGACATTGTACATTACATTCTCTGGCAACAGCTCTGGTGGACATTCCTGCAGTCAGCATGCCAATTGCATGCTCCCTCAAAACTTGAGACATCTGTGGCATTGTGTTGTGTGACAAAACTGCACATTTTAGAGTGGCTTTTTATTGTTCACAATAAAGGTGCATCTGTGTAATGATCATGCTGTTTAATCAGCTTCTTGATATGCCATACCTGTCAGGTGGATGGATTTTCTTGGCAAAGGAGAAACACTCGCCAACAGGAATGTAAACAAATTTGTGCATAGAATTTGAGAGGAATACTGCTGGGAAATTTTATTTCAGCTCATGAAACATGGGACTAACACTTTACATGTTGCATTTATACAGTATTTTTGTTCAGTGTACATAATTTTTGCCAGCTCTTGTTATTATTTTGGATGTGCATAAAAACCCCTCTATGTCGGCTACTTGCCCATGTGCCCATATTAGAACAAGAGATGCGATGATGTCAGTGACCCTCATATTTGTTTTCCGTTTCATTAGATTAAAAACCAAGCCCTCAGTAAGCTACACTTACCATACTATAACGAAAGCTGGTTCAACAGAAATGCGTCAGGTGTCTTTCTTATCCTGGCCATGCATTAGCCAAGTAGCCTATCCATAAAATGTTTCTAAATGGTCTTCTCGTGAGGCTTTTACATTATTCCCAATTCACATAGGCCTACCTGCATACCCCCTTTCGCTTGTATCCATCCATTTCCAAAGAGCGTCTCTTGTCCGGTTACAAAGACCCAGTTGTGGTATCGAAATAACGATGCTAATTATGCTGTGATGACAAGAAATCCGCTGACACTGTCCTTGATTATAATAGTTTATTACATCAAAGATTTCAGCGTCAATTTACAGACTCCTGCAGACATCTGGAGAACAACTGACCCAATCTCTAATATTTTGTTCCTCCTCGTCCTTTGTTCCAACCATGGTATTTATAATCTGTAACATGATATGGGTGGTTTTCCCATAAACCAATCCCAGGCCTCCACATAACAGACTTCCTCTAACACACCATTTGCAAACGTCAGCAAAGTCATAAACTGTTTAGACACTATATATTTCCCCCCTTCGAGACTAATTAAGTCTCAAAAACAAAAAGAATATGATTATGACAAATAACAATTTATCTTATTGAGTAACTTTAGCAATAAACCAACATTTATGGAGAGTAAACACATTTTTCTATGGAGTGTAAATACATTTCTATGAAATATGAACAAATCTTTATGGAGTGTGAGAGCGAAAAACCTGTCTGGCAGCTTTCTTTCCAAATATCCATCAATCAATCAAGACAGTAAAATTCTCTCACGGCCCCTCTGCCCCAGGCGACCACCTAAGTACTCCAGATCAATTCATAAATCTTTATCAATGCATTTTAAACTATGATGCAATTTAATACACATGAAAGCCTCAGAAAACAAAATACAATCAAAAATGTCCACATTCAGGCTGGTCGACCCATCGGACCCTCCTGTGGATTCTCTCTGTCCCTGCCCATACCCAATATCCCTAAGCATCCACGAAATAAACAAAAACATCTGAGGTCCCCACATGTACCCAACAACAGAAAACATAATTCTTCAAAAAATTTATACAGAAAGAATATGACACAAATTATGTATTACACATGCAAATATGTCTATATGTCATTGCAGACACTGGAATGTAGTCCACTACACTGCATCTCCTCAGCAGTGTCAACTTTCAATGAAACGTCGATGATGGAATCTGAACATTTCCACACCTTCCTTGTTCCACTTCTTCCAGTCCATTCATATTGTCCATGTTTGAGTATTTGAATCCCCTCTACACATTCCCCCATATGCTTCTGGAAGAAAAGAAAACACCAACCAGTATCTTTTGCAAAACAACACATGCAAATTAAAACATCAATATCAACAATAATATAAAAATGATATATAAAATGAATCACATTCCATTTCCCCCCTTTGATTCATAAGAAAATACTAAATATCACAATAATATGTAAAGACATGAGAAAAATGATCGGATATTCAAAATGGATATCTATCCATCAATACGCCATCCAGTCCCACTTGTTCATCTCCATCTAGATCAGTAACAGTTAACAACGGCATCTGAGTGTTGTCTCCAGGCATCACAACTCCAACCCATCTCAATATCATAGCCTTCGCAAAAGTCAATAACAAAGTACAAAAGCAAAACATCACACACAGCGCTATAAGAGCGGCCACTAAAATCTGAGCTATCACTGCTCCCACTGGGCCTAACTGATCTTGCAACCAAGCCTTCGCTGACTATCCAGCTCCTTCAGATCTACCAAACGCATCCCTTATATTCTTCAATGCATCTATAACACTAGTGATATTATCGGAACTATCGGGGATCAAAGTATAACAATCATCCCCCGTCAAGTTCATAGCCAAACATAAGCCACCTTGTTTTGCTAAAATATAGTCAAGAGCCATGTCATGTTTGTAACTTCTTTGAGTATTTGACAGAAGGTTAAACCCTCTTATCGTTTCATTTGCAAAACCCTGCAAAGTATAGGTAATATTATCAATGTGATCTGCCAAAAATGTTACATTCTCTCCTAGACTTATCCTCCAATGGTAGGCTTCCAGACTATGACATTTCGCCATGTCCATTTTCACCCTATTTCCAAACCTAGAATCAGATTTATCTGTGTCCGGTGCTTCCCCTCTTTTAATGGTAAAAACCTCATATGGAAGCTTCAACGTCGACATGTAACAACATCCTGTCCATCCATAGGGTAAGAATATATATGCTTTATCACCACAAACCCACCAAATATCTCTAAAATTCCCAATAGTCACATTGCCAGGCAAAAGCTGATCTTTCACCATCAAAGTCCTGCTCTTCTTACTAAATGGAACATAAAAAGTTACATTATATTTCTCATTACTAACCTTACGTTCATGCTTACCCAAAGTCATCATATAATCATCACAATCTGATATTCCCATAAACATACCCGGTCCATCATATGTTTTATTTGAACAAAAACAGCTTTTAGCCCTCACGGGTTTCACCTCCAATGCTTCAGGAATCGCTGTTAACTGATTTTCCTTCGATCTAACAAATTCACATAGGGTAATTCATTTAACCAAGAACACTTAAACCTAGGCCTAAACAAATGCTTCGACCACGACATTATTATATCTGTTAATGATTGTTGCTGATACAACAGCCATGATAAAGCATAAGATTGACACGTACTTGATAGAGGTTGAGCCACCGTCTCTAAGATTGAACCCCATGTATCTCGTGCTGGAATTCTCAACAGTGTAAGGGATCGGGGGTTGGCTGGGTCCAGACAGAGTCTGACACTTCCCCGATCTACAGAGAGGGGGAGTCATCAGACTCGATCTGGTTCACCTGAGTTCTGAGCACACCTGTCCGTAATTAGGGCAGGATTTAAGGTGTGCTCAGAAGTTCAGTCGGTGCGAGGTATTGTTCCTTTGTGACTTGCTAAGCGTTTTGTTCCGAGAGAGAGAGAGAGAGAGAGAGAGAGAGAGAGAGAGAGAGAGAGAGAGTTTGTTGTTTTTGATTACCCGTGTATCCGACCTGTGCCTTGTTGATTGACTCCCCGTATTGCTTAACCCTCTGCTTGTCTATCCCAGTGATTACCGTACTCTGACCCTGTGCCTGTGCCCTCGACTACGACTACGCCCGCTCCCTTGGTACCTCTGCCTGTCTATGCCTGGCCCGGTTTTGACCACAGCCCGCCCGACCACGATTAAGCTATTCCCTTGTCTGTACTCTAATAAAGCATCGCTATTCTGCGATTGGATCTTACCACTCTGTCCGAGTATTCATTACAGAATACCTCGCCATTACCATGGATCCAGCGGAATTACAGAGGCGATGGGAGATACAGGAGAAACGCATGGATGAATTCCTACAGCTACTCAACGCTTGTGCAGCTGAAGGCACCACCCCGAGCACGGTCAGTCCTCGTCCTACACCTCCGATTTCTCTACCGACTAGGTACGACGGGGAACCTGGCAAATGTCAGGGGTTTCTACTCCAGACGTCCCTGTATATGTCGTATAATCGTACTATGTTTCCCGATGACCGTAGCAGGGTGGATTTCATGATTTCTCTGCTAACGGGAAGAGCACTGGATTGGGCTACTGCGCTTTGGGCAGCTGAGGTCCCCGAGTTGAATGCGGAAGTTCAGTTCAAGAGACTGTTCCAAGAGGTGTTCGACCACCCAGTATCTGGGCGTAGTGTGGGA
Organism: Coregonus clupeaformis; assembly: GCF_020615455.1. Lineage (NCBI taxonomy): Eukaryota > Metazoa > Chordata > Actinopteri > Salmoniformes > Salmonidae > Coregonus > Coregonus clupeaformis. Next base: position 26,222,598 of record NC_059215.1, read on the forward strand.
GACCAACTATGCGAACTTCAGCAGGGCCGTCGCACAGTAGCCGACTACGCTTTAGAGTTCCGTACTATAGCAGCCGGTAGTGGATGGAGCGAGACTGCGTTGCTCACCGTTTTCCAAAGAGGGCTGCGTAAGGACGTACAGACTGAGTTGGCTTGTCGAGGAGATATCACTGCGCTACATGAGTTTATCAAAATAGCCATCTCTATTGATAATCTTATAGTGCAACACAAGGTATCCACAGTCCGGGGAGCCCTCGATCACTGGTCCTAAGCAATCGACAGAGCGGAGGAGAGAATCTGAAGAGGAACCTATGCAACTGGGACGGTCACCTCTACAAGGTTCGGTGAGACAACAACGTCGGCAAGACGGACTATGCCTGTATTGTGGTCAGTCGGGTCATTTCGTTCGTCTATGTCCGGTACGACCAAACCGTACCCCAGGATATCGCCTCGGAACTGCCAAACCGGTGAGTGAGACTCAAGTTTTGAACATTACATCGAAACAAATGTATGTGCCAGTTACCTTATCTGTCGGAGAGAAAGTGACTTATTGATTCCGGAGCAGCTGCCAGCTTTCTGGATATGGGTCTCGCTGAGGAATTGGGAGTTCAACTTATCCCAATTCAACCTCCCCTGCGAGTCAACGCGCTAGACGGTGAACCCATGGGCACGGGGTTCATTACGCACCGTACTGAGGTAATCAAGTTACAAGTGGGCTCCATACACCATGAGGACATCATTTTGTTCGTCATCTCCGCTCCACGGGAGCCGCTAGTTCTCGGCCACCCCTGGCTCGTCACCCATGATCCGGTCATCTCCTGGAAATCTGCCGATATCACAGCTTGGAGTGAGGTATGTAGGGCAGAGTGCCTCAAGTTACCTTGCAAAACGTCTACTGTGGAGGATGCGCAGGGTGCGGTGTCTACTGTTGTGCCAACAGAATACCAGGATTACGCGCAGGTGTTCTCCAAGGAGAGGGCTACCGTATTACCACCTCATCGGGCCTGGGACTGTGCGATTGATCTGCTATCCAGGGCTACACCTCCTCGTGGAAGAATCTACCCGTTGTCACAGCCGGAACGAGAATCGATGAGCAAGTATGTTGATGAGGCGCTACAGCAAGGGGCCATTCGCCCATCTACGTCTCCTGCCGCATCCAGTTTTTTCTTCGTGAAGAAAAAGGATGGCGGACTGCGTCCTTGTATAGACTATCGAGGTTTGAACGATATTACCATAAAAAATCGTTACCCTCTTCCGTTGATCCCAGCAGCCCTCGAGCAGGTGGGGCAGGCCTCTATCTACAGTAAACTGGACCTCAGGAGTGCGTACAATCTGGTGCGCATTAGAGAAGGGGATGAATGGAAGACCGCCTTCATCACACATCGAGGACACTATGAATATTGTGTCATGCCCTATGGACTTACCAACGCGCCCTCAGTATCCCAGGCGTTCATGAATGACATTTTCAGGGACATGATTGATCGCTTTGTGATAGTGTACATTGATGACATCCTAATCTATTCTAACTCTCTGAGTGAACATGTGTCCCATGTACGACAGGTTCTGGATCGGCTCCTACACCACTCTCTGTTCGTGAAGGCAGAGAAGAGTGAGTTCCATGTCACCACGATTTCCTTCCTTGGGGCCATACTCACTCCCGACGGGGTTAAACTGGATGCATCCAAGGTACAAGCGGTACAAGATTGGCCTCAACCCCAGACGGTGAAAGAGCTCCAGAGATTCTTGGGGTTTGCCAATTACTATAGACGGTTCGTGCGTAATTTCAGCACCACCGCAGCTCCCCTGTCGGCGATGACCAGCTACAAGGGTCGCGGTCTGAACTGGACGGAGGGGGCAGTGCGTGCGTTTGAAACGTTGAAGCAACGCTTTACCACCGCTCCTATTTTATGTCAGCCGGACCCTACCTTGCCGTTTATCGTGGAAGTGGACGCCTCGGAGGTTGGAGTGGGAGCCGTGTTATCCCAACGCCAAGGTGAGCCGCCTAAATCACGACCCTGTGCTTTCTTTTCAAAGAAACTGAATTCGGCCGAGCAGAACTACGACGTGGGTAATCGTGAACTACTGGCGGTGAAGTTAGCACTGGAGGAGTGGAGACATTGGTTGGAGGGAGCAGAGCATCCGTTCCAAGTGCTCACGGACCACCGCAACCTGGAGTATCTTCACAGTGCTAAACGACTGAACTCCCCGACAGGCAAGGTGGTCTTTATTCTTCAACCGTTTCCGATTCACTGTCTCTTATATCCCCGGGTCCAAGAATGGTAAGGCGGACGCGCTTTACCGACAGTTCCCGAGCGCGGAAAGACCCGTGGAACCAGAACCTATCCTCCCCAGGAGTTGCCGTGCTGGTCCTGTGAGGTGGGCTATCGATGACACTATTCAGGAGAGCCTACAATCGGAACCAGCCCCTCCAGAAACCCCGGAGTCAAAAGTGTTTGTACCAGCTCCGCTTCGACCTCAACTGATGGAATGGTGCCACACGTCGCTGGGATCTGGTCATCCCGAATCACTCGAACTGCACGACTCATCAGCCGAAAATACTGGTGGGATTCCCTCACAGATGACGTCAGAGACTATGTCTTATCCTGTCCAGTATGTGCTCAGTCCAAGGTACCTCGTGCACTACCGGAGGGTAAGCTGATGCCATTGCCAACTCCTCAACGACCCTGGTCGCACATTGCTATGGACTTTGTTACCGACCTACCAGAATCAGAGGGCCATACTGTAATTCTCGTGGTCATCGATCGTTTCTCCAAGATGTGCCGGTTGGTACCCATGACCCGTTGCCTAACGCCACTCAGATGGCTGAGACTATGTTTACCCAGGTGTTCCGGCAGTTTGGTGTCCCGGAGGATATTGTTTCCGACCGGGGACCCCAGTTTGTATCCCGGGTATGGAAGGCCTTCTGCGAACGCTTGGGCATCTCGGTTAGCCTAACCTCCGGATATCATCCCCAGGCCAATGGGCAGACAGAACGGCTGAACCAGGAAATTGGGAAATATCTACGGCAACAATGTTCGCGGCAGCCGCAAGAGTGGAGCCGATTCATTCCTTGGGTAGAGTATGCTCAGAACTCACTCATTCACACCTCCCTACGCCTAACGCCCTTCCAGTGTGTTCTAGGGTATCAACCACCCCTGTTCCCGTGGGATACCGCATCAGGGATGGTACCGGCGGTGGACGAGTGGTTCCGTCGGAGTGCGCAGGTCTGGGAGACGGCCCATCAACATCTCAGTCAAGCCTCACAACAGCAAAAGACCTACGCCGACCGACGCCGGAGACCTACTCCCACTTATCAACCCGGGCAACGAGTGTGGCTGTCTACCCGAGACCTGCGGTTCCGACGGAGCTGCAAGAAGCTCCAACCCAGGTACATTGGTCCGTTCAAGGTACAGAGACGTATTAACCCTGTCACCTACCGTCTGTTACTCCCTCGACACTACAGGATAAATCCTACGTTCCACGTCTCCCTGTTGAAACCTGTCCATTATAGCCCGATGTACCCACCCATCGCTCAACAACCTACTACACCACCTTTGGAAGATGAACAGGACACCACCTATACAGTCCACGAGATACTGGAGTCAAGACGGAGACGAGGGGGCATCGAATATCTCGTGGACTGGGAGGGATATGGACCTGAGGAACGGTCCTGGGTCCCTGCTAAGGACATACTAGACCCCGCTCTCAAGGCCACTTTCCACGCTGAACACCCAGATCATCCCGGACCCCGACCCAGAGGAAGACCACCCGGTAGAGGTAGAAGGCCGTCAGGAGCCGGCCCTGGGGAGGGGGATACTGTAAGGGATCGGGGGTTGGCTGGGTCCAGACAGAGTCTGACACTTCCCCGATCTACAGAGAGGGGGAGTCATCAGACTCGATCTGGTTCACCTGAGTTCTGAGCACACCTGTCCGTAATTAGGGCAGGATTTAAGGTGTGCTCAGAAGTTCAGTCGGTGCGAGGTATTGTTCCTTTGTGACTTGCTAAGCGTTTTGTTCCGAGAGAGAGAGAGAGAGAGTTTGTTGTTTTTGATTACCCGTGTATCCGACCTGTGCCTTGTTGATTGACTCCCCGTATTGCTTAACCCTCTGCTTGTCTATCCCAGTGATTACCGTACTCTGACCCTGTGCCTGTGCCCTCGACTACGACTACGCCCGCTCCCTTGGTACCTCTGCCTGTCTATGCCTGGCCCGGTTTTGACCACAGCCCGCCCGACCACGATTAAGCTATTCCCTTGTCTGTACTCGAATAAAGCGTCGCTATTCTGCGATTGGATCTTACCACTCTGTCCGAGTATTCATTACAAACAGACATGGACCCTCAAGATTCCTCACTGATCTTACAGAATGAGTTAACTGCTGGAACCATAGATTCCTACATGCCCATCCATCTTTAATTTGCAAAACAGAAGAATCAAATCCATATGCCTTCCATTTAGTTTCTCTCTTCCCTAACAAGCGGTATTGATCAGATATATCTTCTGGTGTTCCATCAAAATTAAAGAACTCATCCTTTACCTCCAGGATAGTATTCTTCACTATTTCAGATGAATCTACATCATTCTCTACTACCATCTGCTCTCCTATTTCAACACTATCCTTACTACCATTCACAGCACTCTCCATCCGTATCATAAAATTTTGAGTCACTCTTACTACATCGTTTAGTTTCAGAAAAGTTGTTGTTGGTGTCTGTCTCTTTTCTACTAAAATTGGTGTTGGAGCGATTGTCTGAGGCGCCATTGTAATCAAATGTGATACATTTATAGCTTTAATAACTGTCAATGTTGAAAGAGTTGAATTGCTTCTCACTGTTGTTGTATTAGGCTGAAGTGTTGATGTCATTGTTGTTGATTCATCTATTTTCCCTACAGCTTTGAGCTCTTTACTTGTATTTCCATCTATCACCACTAGTGTCACTACATTAACTCTCAGTCCCAACTCTAATCCCTCACTTTCAAACTGTGGATTATAAAAAATACATTTATATTTACCTTGATCCTCCTGCTGGGAATTGTACACATAAAGACTGCAATCACCCTCAATCTTCAGTCTTCTCTTATCATTCAGCAACACATACTTTCTCAATGCAACTGCTCCTAACAGATCTAAACTCCTGCCATATCTATCTTCCCACTGAACTCTAAATTTCCCTTCACCACTGTTCTCTCTCGTGCACTGACATGGGAGCTGAGCTGACTGTCCTAGAGTCACTTCAACCCTAGTTTTCGTAACGTTTTGGTCTGACTTTTCTCCTAACTGGTCTGGGCCTACTTTGTCTAACCGAATCACCAGCTTCTCCTGTAACAGAGTTGCCCTTGTTGATCTCCGCTGCTTCACATTCCACTGAAATATTCCCTGTTGTTTCTGGGACGTATTGAAAATCAATGTCCCCAAATCTCCTTTCCTTTCCATCCATTGCAGAGTCATCTCTGGCATCATCAGAAGTGTAAACATTATCATCAACATTGTCCACAACATGGACAATCTCTCCTTCTGGGTTTTCACTCTGGATATTGTCATGCATCTCTCCTTCTGCCTGTTCTCCCCTATCTCCATCCTGCTCTCTTGAGCCTTCAACATCGTGTCTCTCTGCGCGTGGCACCTCTTCTCCAGGCGCTTTAACACAATGTGACAAATGATACCACGTTGGAGACCCTTTAACCTGGACAGCTGTTCCAGTACTACGAACAACTTCAAATGGTCCTTCACGACGTTCGTTATACCACTTCCTTCTAAATACCTTCACGAACACCTTGTCCCCAGGTTGCACTGTACTCCTTTTTTGCTCATCAAGCTTCTCCTGCACCTCTTCTTTTCTTTGTCTGTCAGAAACATATGTCGACAACTTTTTATGAAAATTGGCCATATATGTAACGTATGCTCTTATTTCATCTTCCAAAAGAGCCAAACTTGGACCCTTTCCGCTTGTTCGCAAACAAGGCGTAGGCATCCTTCTTCCTGTTACCAGTTCATGGGGTGTCATACGTAGATCACGCAACTCACTTGAGCGACACACCATTAATGCTAAAGGAAGCACCGCTATCCAGTTTAGACCTGTATGCTGACAAATTTTGACAATGCGATTTTTCAAGACACCGTTCATTTTTTCACAAATCCCTTGACTTTGTGGGTGATAAACTGCTCCAAGACGTTGCTTAATTCCCAATTTTTGCAACATCAATTTCACTGATTTATCCACGAATTCCTTCTCATTATCTGAGGATATTCGATCGGGTAGTCCCCACCTGCTTATGACTTCTTTACACAAGAACTTGGCAACCGATTGAGCATCTTTTCGCTTGGTTGGACATCCTGTGCACCTCTTGGTGTAGGAATGTAACCAGGAAGAACAGTCACACCCCTGCGAACATTATTTTTCAGACAGATTGTGCACCTGCCTATGACATAGTCAACCTGTTCAAGCAAATATGGTGCCCAAAAACCATACTCCTTTGTGATCTTTCTCCTAACCTCCCCCTTGCAACATTAGCTAACCCATGTGCTTCCTGAATCATCAGACCTAATAGGTCTAGAGGCGCTACTATCAACCCCTCATGGTTTCTCCAAAGACAACAAAGGATTGTTACTCTGAGGATTTTTTTTATTGTCTTCAAAACACCTGCTCCTTCGAAAGTCCTTCAATTTGTGGTTCAATCCCTTGGATTGCTTCATCTTTCAATGGATACTGATTCTTCCAAGGAGGTCTGACTCCTGGTTAAAGTTCAACTTTCACCGGTTGGGCTGATTTCACAAGTCCAATATCGGTACTGTGTTGAGACCACAAACATTCTGAAACTTGTTGCAACATCTCCTCTTTCATAGGGTCTGAATCCATCTTCACACTGCAAATAGATTCATGTGTCATCTGTACAGCTTGTGGCTCTCCTTGTCCTTGAGCCAAAATCATTATTTTGAGAAATCGCTGATCTTCACTCCTCCAAATCCCCAAATTATCTTTCATCGGTACGAAAACAGCTTTCTCTGCTTCTGTCATCATTTCTCCTATTTGCTTCTGCTCATAGCCTTCAGAAACCAACAAGGTCACATGTGGCACACTCTTCTCAATCTCCAATTCTTTATCCAGATAATCGTCTGTGTTTATCTTCATAGCTGCGCCTTGTGGTCCTAAAATGTTGCAACATGAGCTGAGTTGAACTTTCTTTGGTTGATGACTCAACCATTCCTCTGAGTTCGATTGGGCAGCATTCTTGAAATACTTGAGCGTACAATGAAATGGATATTCCGGAAGCCTCGCATCTGGCATATTTGCCACAATAAATTCCTCCCATATCTTAGCCTGCTTCAAAAAATCTTCACTGAGATTTCCAATCCAGAATACTGAAGAAGAATCCATCTCTGTCATCATCAACAATTGGTAAACCTTTTCCTTTGGCACTTCTACCAGACAGCCGTCTGGTGTACATTTTATTGTACAGTTCAACTTACACAATGCATCTCTTCCCAACAATGCAATAGGTGTATGTTCTGATACCAGTATGGGTATTGTAATTTTCTGATTTTTATAGCAGAGCTCAATTGGTTCCGTAAGAGGAATCAGCTGTTTCACTCCCTCAAATCCCATTGTCCTAATTAGTTGATTGGACATAGTGAGATGTGTAACATCTTCAGGCCCAACACAGATAAAAGCAGCTCCGCTATCCGCCATCACTTCCAATGGTCGGTTGTTTATTTTCACCTCAATTGTAGGATCTTTTTCCGGTCCTGATGCTACCAGCTGACACCCCCCTTTCGGATCTTCTGGGCACCCCTAGAATCCTTGCTCCGTGCCCCTATAAGGGTTCACCGGTCCTCCAGATGATCTTGACTGGCCCCTGTATCTTCCTCTGAAATTCCCTCTGGTGTTTCCTCCTGGCCCATTACACTCACGGGCAAAGTGACCAACCTGTCCACAATTATAACACACTTCTGAAGATTGCTGGAAATATGGCTTAAATCTTCCTCCTCTTCCTCTTCCTAAGCCTTCTCGTCCTCTTCCTCTCCAATTCTGTGTCTGTCCAGAGACTGGCTGTGGATATGAAACAACTGGTACCTCTATTGGTGGCTGGTACACTTGCGGTTGGAACTGGTCCGGTTGAAGCTGTGGCAGTGATTGTTGATTTGGTGCACACTGATTCTGCATAACCAAAGCTTGTTTCTTCTCCTTCTTAATCTCCACCAGTTGTATTTGATTGAGTTTTCTGAGAGTTTCTTGGTCCTGTTCTTTCTGGTTGTGTTTCTTTTTCCTGTACAGATCCACTTGATGGGCTATATGATCTGTATAGACACCTTTTGTCATGCTTCCAAGTCCAACCACCTCTGCCGGTTTGCTCCTTACTGGTGAGGGCAGTCCCATCTGCAGTTTAGCTCTCAAAATGGACTGCTCAATTTGACTCACATCTGGATCATTTCCGGTAATATTTCTCCACACTTGATGAACTCTTGACACATAGGCTCTCGGATTTTCTTGTTGTCCTAGTGGGTCAATCAGAATGTTGTCAGGATGCACATTTGTTGGAAACATATCTTTCAGTGCTCTCCACAGCCGATTTCTACTTGCAGCCAACAATTCAGGATCATTCACCGCAGTCCCCACATATCTATTAAGTCCAGCTCTCTGAAAAATGTCTTCCATATCTGGAATCCCAAGGAGATTAGCCAAAAGTCTCTTAATGTCTCCTATGGCAGACTGTGTTCCCACCGTAATTTCTTCCAATTTTGAAATCCAAGGATATGCTCCATCTTGAAGAGTAGGCAGCTTCTCAAATATATCTGACATATCGGTATTCTGCAAAGGATTATACTCCAGGTTCTGTCCTCGAATTATCACTGGCATCATCTTCTAACTTGTGCTCTCTTTCCTTGGCCTCAATGTATACTTCTTCTCCAATTCTTGGGATCCTTTTCTCAGCAGTTTTTTCTTCTGTATCTTCAGCTTCTTGAGTTGTTCTTCCAGTTCTCTTACTTCTTCTAAATTATTCGCCTTATCCAGGCATGATACGCATCAGTCTATATCTCTTTCTATTTCTTCTGTGCTAATCATTGTAGGAAAAAATCCTCTTGAATATGAAGCACCTTTAATCTCCAAATCTTTATCGCTGTCTTCATCTTCACTTTCATCAGAACTCGAATCTCTTGTATTCTTCTTCTTCCAACATCCATCACCCCTTCTTTCCGCTCTGGCCAACCTCCGTCTGATCACAGGGTCATATCCACCCATGATCTCTTCTGAATCACTCTGATCATCATCATCATCTTCAAGTTCCATCCTTTTGAACCTCACTCCACCCTTAGTTTCCAGACATCTCGTTTTCTTCTTACTTTTGGAGTTTGGATTCATCTTTATGGTCATTTCTGCTTGTACTCTCTCTATTATTCGTTCATCTTCATCTCTGATGCAATAATCACCCTCCTGAATGATCATTAGAAGCTGAGGATAGACGTCCTTAAACTCTACTTCATTCTCGTAAGGTGGGGGTCTTTTTGCTGAATCCGTATGTGAGAAAGGTGTATTGACTTCTGCCATTAGTTTTTCTGTAACCTTCACCTCTTTTGCCATTTTCTCTATACCTCTGTTTCTTTTATCGTTGGTATCTTTTATCAGTTTTTGTCCTTCATTTTCAAACAGCTTAAGAACACCCAGCTCTCTTTGTCTCTTTTCTTTACGTTGTTTCCTTTTTTTTCCTTCTTTTGATCTGCCTTATAAATTGACACAAGCACTTTCATTATGTTGATGACGTCAGGGTTAAGAGTCCCTTCCACTGGCCATGGTTGTTCAATGTCAGGCCAACGTTTATTCCATTTTCCAGATAACCTTGCAATACCATTAACTAGAGGATTACTATTTTCTACTACATCAACAGGAGTAATTACTTTCATAGTTTTGATGTCCTTTTTCCCCATTGTAACAACTTTTCTATATTATTTTATTGTGAATTCTTTTATTATTATTATTATTTTAAACCAATTAATTTGTAAACCAAAAATACTTCAGACTATGTAGCTTATGTTTTTTTAAAATTAATTAATTAATTAATCAATATATTTATTTATTTTTATTAATGAATGATATTTTTTTATTTTTAATTATTTTTATTTTTATTTTTATTTTTATTTTTTTTATTTTACCAAATTATTGATTAGTGGCAATCTTACCACATCCGATCAGGGAAAAGTAAAGGAAAGTAGTCAACTTCAGAGCAACTCAAATCAAACCAACTCATGCACAAAAAACTCCAGTCTGTTGCCAAGTCCCTGTCAAATTGTCACAACATGAAATATGCTAGGCACACACAATATCCTGTATGGGAAGGTAAGTGTTGTGAACAGAACAGTACTGGCCTTAATTGGACTGGATCCGTGGCAGCACACACTGTCGCGTGACTCACTGGTCAGCACCTCCTCTCTCTCTCTGTCTCCTCCTTCTCATCTCTCATATCACAGGAGAACAAAGAACACAGACAATAATTTAGTATTTTATGCATTCACTGGGTTATTTCAACCATACAATACCCTTTTAGACATACCTATGTTCATACTTGCGCTAAGAAATAAGCAAACAGCTTAACTCAGGAATATTATATATAGCTCAATAACATTTTATTTAATTTATTTTTAATCCATCAACATATCTCTCATTTATAAATTCAATAGATCTCAATCAAATAGTTTCATCGTTAAGCAACAGCCGATTTAACAAATAGAATACTTTAGTCGTGTGTAAGTCTCCCCTCCTTCTCTGTCTGCATGTCACAGCAGCTCAGTGCAGGCAGGGGAGTGGCATATTTGCTCTACGTAACTCTAAACTCATAAAATCCCACACATGCGCAGTTCATTCACCAGTGCGATTTCAGAGTGAGAAGAGCTCCCCACAAGCAGCTTTCTCCAAGTTAAACAACAGAAAGTAGACAGACCAGCTGTCCCTCCGTTATTTCCCCAACACAGACAAAGAGTAACACTTAACAGAACTCACAAACCAACACAAAACATAGAACACAAATCCTACTTTGAAGTTTCTTAACTTCACTTATCCTAATCTGCAGATTTATAGTTATTTTCTTATCCATTACAAAACATCTCTATACTCTCTTAAAATCCTCCCTGTAGGCTCATAATCTTTTAACAGTTATTAAACTTTCTCTTTTTATAGAGACTCATAAGATTTTAACCTTAACTTCCTCCCAGGGGGCTCATATATATAGTTAACAAATATTAACGTTCTCGCTAACGGAGACTCATAAGATTTTAACCTTAACTTCCTTCCAGGGGGCTCATATATAGTTAACAATTATTAACGTTCTCGCTAACGGAGACTCATAAGATTTTAACCTTAACTAACATATTTCCTTACAAAAAACTAAAACCCCTGTTCTCAACCAAAACATATATATGTATATATCTCTAACATAAATCTTATCCTAACATGAGTCGACACACAGCTGAAACACAACAGAGACGTCTTTATTTTATTATTATTTTTCCCCCCACACACACACAATTCAAGAGGAATGCATCCGTTCCTACGGTCCTCTAAAGCATGCTACCGTCGTTCCTTATTTCTCATAGTTCCTTCCTAAATTTCTGCTACCTCGAGTTTGCAGATATTCAATGAGAGGTTACATCGAACATATACCTCGTCAACTATAAGTCGAGGGGTAACTTGCAACCGAATGTATCTACCACAAATTCCAGTTCCCAGAACTGACCTTAAAAATCAACCTAGTGAGTTTTCAGGATTTTCGGCCCATCCTAATGATTACCTCGTTTGAGGGCTTCCATAGATCAACGACGTCCTAATTAGTATACATTTTTCCTTAGTTCCTGGCCTTATTCCCTCACTATTCTTTTTAAATTTTATTCAAGCCAAATATCCCTGTGCCCAGTGTTATCAACTCCCCCCTGTTTGCGTTGTTTCCAACGCAAACAAATTTAGAAATTTAGAACGGATTCTTATCCCACAGTAAATAACAGCAAAGTGCACACATAAGTCTTTCAAACTGTACATCTCCTCAGCGCACACACCCACATAAGCAAACGAACCGACCAGTGCCCAAAATTGTGAGAAATCTCACCTAATGTGCCGGCGTCTTGAGCGGGAGTCACTTCGTAGCTCATGAATGGAACGCTGGAGAGACGCAACACGTCCCAAAGTTCCTTGTCGCCATTCTGTGGTATCGAAATAACGATGCTAATTATGCTGTGATGACAAGAAATCCACTGACACTGTCCTTGATTATAATAGTTTATTACATCAAAGATTTCAGCATCAATTTACAGACTCCTGCAGACATCTGGAGAACAACTGACCCAATCTCTAATATGTTGTTCCTCCTCGTCCTTTGTTCCAACCATGGTATTTATAATCTGTAACATGATATGGGTGGTTTTCCCATAAACCAATCCCAGGCCTCCACATAACAGACTTCCTCTAACACACCATTTGCAAACGTCAACAAAGTCATAAACTGTTTAGACACTACACAGTCCTCCAGACTTATTCAAATGATTCAGTCCTATAATGCAATATCAACAGTGGATAGGCCTATATCTTGCTTATTGCGAATGTGCCTCACACATAGCCTACAATACATTTTAAAAAGAGCCTAAAATTATTATTTTTCAGGAGAAGTGCGATGCGTAAAGACATGTAGGCTATAGGCCTATACTTGTTGGAGCAATTACAACAATGTTGACTGCCAGCCTTACAAAAATATTTAGCAAAAATTGGATGCATTTTACTGTTACTACTATTCGTTACTGTAGCCTACGCTATTTAATGGGGAAAAAAACGGACTAATAAATGGACACCCCCGGAACTACAGAGCTAATACCAGCGCTAAGATTTACCATTACGTTATGTTTAGCCTTTGTAACACACCAGCCCATTTTCCTTTCTTGAGGCCTCCATTTTTACACAAAACAAGCCCAATTTGTGGGGACTGGCCATAGGGTAATTCGAGCAAATACCAGATGGGCTGGTCCATCTTCAAATAGGGCCTGTTTTGCATAGAAAGGCCATTATTTGGCTAAGAATCATGACGTATATTGGGACACAGAAAAAGAGGTGGATATAGAGCATTGAACCCACAACCCTCGGGACTCTTATATCTTTGTGTTGGCGGTTTTACCACTTAACCAAACAGGATGACCTTGACTTCTGACTTGTAAAAACATCAGTAATGCAGCCATGCACAAATGTAAATGTCGTTTGGCATTGACTTTCAAACACTGTCTCTCTGGCCATGGTCAAGTAAAAGGAATTTGTTTTACTTGGAGTGAGAGGGGACAGTTGACTAGAATGTACATTAATTTGCTGATGGAAGGCCATTTGACACACGCCGCATATCTATAGACTTCTACACATAGTCTGATCAGACCCCTGTCTTCACATAATTTACACTATGGGCTCTATACTCCACCCATGACTGCATGGCCACTCACGTCTCCAATTCAATCATAAAGTTTGCTGACAGCACAACAGTGGTAGGCCTGATTATCAACAATTACGAGACAGCCTACAGCAGGGGTGTCAAACCCATTCCATGGAGGGCCTAGTGTCTGCAGGTTTTTGGATTTTCCTTTCAATTAAAAAACGAGATGAGGGGAGTTCTTTACTAATTAGTGACCTTAATTCATCAATCAAGTACAAGGGAGGAGCGAAAACCTGCAGACATTCGGCCATCCGTGGAAGGAGTTTTACGCATGTGGCCTACAGGGAGGAAGTGAGTGCCTTGGTGGAGTGGTGCCAGGAAAATAACCTCTCCCTCTCCCTCAACATCAAAGGAGCTGATCGTGGACTACAGGAGACAGCAGAAAGAGGGCACCCCCATCCACATCGACAGGGCCGCAGTGGAGAGGGTAAAAAGCTTCAAGTTCCTCGCTGTGCACATCACTGGTGACCTGAAATTATCCCTTCACACAGACAGTGTGGTGAAGAAGGCGCAATAGCGCCTCTTCAAACACAGAAGGCTGAAGAAATTAGTCTTGGCCCCTAAGACCCTCACAAACTTCTACAGATGCACCATTGAGAGCATCCTGTTGGGCTGTATCACCGCCTGGTACAGTAATTGCACCGTCCACATCTGCAGGGCTCTCCAGAGGGTGGTGCGGTCAGCCCAACACATCATCAGGGGCACACTGCCTGCCCTCCAGGACATCTACAGCACCCGGTGTCATAGGAAGGTCAAGAAGATCATCGAGGACCCCAGCCAACCGAGCCATGGCCTGTTCACGCTGCTACCATCTAGATGGTGGAGACAGTACAGGTGCATAAAAGCTGGGACCAAGAGACTGATAAACCTAGTATCCTGCCCTGAACCTCAGACGCTGTCATGAGCCAGCTACCACCCTGTACTCTACCCTGCACCTTAGAGACGCTGCCCTGGGTACATTGTCATTGAACACTGGTCACTTTAATAATTTTTACATACTGTTTTACCCACTTTATATGTTACATTTACATTTTAGTCATTTAGCAGACGCTCTTATCCAGAGCGACTTACAGTTAGTGCATACAATATTATTATTTAATTTTTTCTTCATACAACCCTGGCGTTGCAAACGCCATGCTCTACCAACTGAGCTACATCAATGCCAGCCATTCCCTCCCCTACCCTGGACGACACTGGGCCAATTGTTCGCCGCCCCATGGGTCTCCCGGTCGCAGCCGGCTACGACAGAGCCTGGATTAGAACCAGGATCTCTAGAGGTACAGCTAGCACTGCGATGCAGTGCCTCAGACCACTCGTGAGATACAGTGGGGAAAAAAGTATTTAGTCAGCCACCAATTGTGCAAGTTCTCCCACTTAAAAAGATGAGAGAGGCCTGTAATTTTCATCATAGGTACACGTCAACTATGACAGACAAAACGAGAAAAAAAAATCCAGAAAATCACATTGTAAGATTTTTAATGAATTTATTTGCAAATTATGGTGGAAAATAAGTATTTGGTCAATAACAAAAGTTTCTCAATACTTTGTTATATACCCTTTGTTGGCAATGACACAGGTCAAACGTTTTCTGTAAGTCTTCACAAGGTTTTCACACACTGTTGCTGGTATTTTGGCCCATTCCTCCATGCAGATCTCCTCTAGAGCAGTGATGTTTTGGGGCTGTCGTTGGGCAACACGGACTTCCAACTCCCTCCAAAGATTTTCTATGGGGTTGAGATCTGGAGACTGGCTAGGCCACTCCAGGACCTTGAAATGCTTCTTACGAAGCCACTCCTTCGTTGCCCGGGCGGTGTGTTTGGGATCATTGTCATGCTGAAAGACCCAGCCACGTTTCATCTTCAATGCCCTTGCTGATGGAAGGAGGTTTTCACTCAAAATCTCATGATACATGGCCCCATTCATTCTTTCCTTTACACGGATCAGTCGTCCTGGTCCCTTTGCAGAAAAACAGCCCCAAAGCATGATGTTTCCACCCCCCATGCTTCACAGTAGGTATGGTGTTCTTTGGATACAACTCAGCATTCTTTGTCCTCCAAACACGACGAGTTGAGTTTTTACCAAAAAGTTATATTTTGGTTTCATCTGACCATATGACATTCTCCCAATCCTCTTCTGGATCATCCAAATGCACTCTAGCAAACTTCAGACGGGCCTGGACATGTACTGGCTTAAGCAGGGGGGACACGTCTGGCACTGCAGGATTTGAGTCCCTGGCGGCGTAGTGTGTTACTGATGGTAGGCTTTGTTACTTTGGTCCCAGCTCTCTGCAGGTCATTCACTAGGTCCCCCGTGTGGTTCTGGGATTTTTGCTCACCGTTCTTGTGATCATTTTGACCCCACGGGGTGAGATCTTGCGTGGAGCCCCAGATCGAGGGGAGATTATCAGTGGTCTTGTATGTCTTCCATTTCCTAATAATTGCTCCCACAGTTGATTTCTTCAAACCAAGCTGCTTACCTATTGCAGATTCAGTCTTCCCAGCCTGGTGCAGGTCTACAATTCTGTTTCTGGTGTCCTTTGACAGCTCTTTGGTCTTGGCCATAGCATAGTGGAGTTTGGAGTGTGACTGTTTGAGGTTGTGGACAGGTGTCTTTTATACTGATAACAAGTTCAAACAGGTGCCATTAATACAGGTAACGAGTGGAGGACAGAGGAGCCTCTTAAAGAAGAAGTTACAGGTCTGTGAGAGCCAGAAATCTTGCTTGTTTGTAGGTGACCAAATACTTATTTTCCACCATAATTTGCAAATAAATTCATTAAAAATCCTACAATGTGATTTTCTAGAATTTTTTTCTCAATTTGTCTGTCATAGTTGACGTGTACCTATGATGTAAATTACAGGCCTCTCTCATCTTTTTAAGTGGGAGAACTTGCACAATTGGTGGCTGACTAAATACTTTTTTCCCCCACTGTATATGTATTTACTGTATTCTAGTCATGGCTCATCCTATACAACTACACACCTTTTCTATTCACATACTGTCCATACTGTCTATACACTACCATTCAAAAGTTTGGGGTCACTTAGAATTGTCCTTGTTTTCGAAAGAAAAGCAATTGCAAAGAAAAAGCCATATCTCAGACTGGCCAATAAAAAGAAAAGATTACGATGGGCAGTCTGAGATATGGCTTTTTCTTTGCAACTCTGCCTAGAAGGTCAGCATCCCGGAGTCGCCTCTTCACTGTTGACGTTGAGACTGGTGTTTTGTGGGTACTATTTAATGAAGCTGCCAGTTGAGGACCTGTGAGGCGCCTGTTTCTCAAACTAGACACTCTAATGTATTTGTCCTCTTGCTCAGTTGTGCACCGGGGCCTCCCACTCCTCTTTCTATTCTGGTTAGAGCCAGTTTGCGCTGTTCTGTGAAGGGAGTAGTACACAGCGTTGTACGAGATCTTCAGTTTCTTGGCAATTTCTCGCATAGAATAGCCTTCATTTCTTAGAACAAGAATAGACTGATGAGTTTCAGAAGAAAGTTATTTGTTTCTGGCCATTTTGAGCCTGTAATCGAACCCACAATTGCTGATGCTCCAGATACTCAACTAGTCTCAAGAAGGCCAGTTGTATTGCTTCTTTAATCAGCACAACAGTTTTCAGCTGTGCTAACATAATTGCAAAAGGGGTTTCTAATGATCAATTAGCCTTTTAAAATGATAAACTGGGATTAGCAAACACAACGTGCCATTGGAACGCAGGACTGATGGTTGCTGATAATGGGCCTCTGTACGCCTATGTAGATATTCCATTTAAAATCAGTCGTTTCCAGCTACAACAGCCATTTACAACATTAACAATGTCTACACTGTATTCCTGATCAATTTTATGTTATTTTAATGGACAAATTTTTTTTGCTTTTCTTTCGAAAACAAGGATATTTCTAAGTGACCCCAAACTTTTGAACGGTAGTGTATATTATTTATATTTTGGATTCAGGTCCAGAATCAAATTTCCTGCAATTCTATTAATTTTGTTATGGGGTTTTGTACTGTGTATTTATATCGTGTATTCTTGACATAGCTCATTCTAATATTTCTACTACCGAACATTGCATTTTAGTTACACTGTTTATACCCACTGCATATTTATTTATATACTGGATTCTTGACATAGCTCACTGAAATATATCTACTACTGTACATATCATTCCTAGTATACTGAACAAAAATATAAACACAATATATAAAGTGTTGGTCCCATGTTTCATGTGCTGAAATAAAAGATCCCAGGAATTTTCCATACGCACAAAAAGCTTAATTCTCTCACATTTGGTGCACGTCCTTGTTAGTGAGCATTTCTCCTTTGCCAAGATAATCTATCCACCTGACAGGTGTAGCATATCAAGAAGCTGATTAAATGGCAAGATCATTACACAGGTGCACCTTTTGCTGGAGACAATAAAAGGCCACTCTAAAATGTGCAGTTTTGTCACACAACAAAATGCCACAGATGTCTCAAGTTTTGAGGGAGTGGGCAATTTGCATGCTGACTGCAGGAATATACACCAGAGTTGTTGCCAGGGAATGTAATGTTCATTTCTCTACCATAAGCCGCCTCAACGTCATTTTAGAGAATTTGGCAGTACGTCCAACTGGCCTCACAACCGTACAAAATTCCCAGAAGCTGAACATGTCCCAGTTCTTCCATGGCCTGCATACTCACCAGACATGTCACTCATTAAGCATGTTTGGGATGCTCTGGATCGACGTGTACAGACAGCGTGTTCCAGTTCCCGCCAATATCCAGCCACTTCGCACAGCCAATGAAGAGGAGTGGGACAACATTCCACAGGCCACAATCAACAGCCTGATCAACTCTATGCAAAAGAGATGTGTCGCACTGCATGAGGCAAATGGTGGTCATACCAGATACTGACTGGTTTTCTGATCCAAGCCCCTACCTTTAAAAAAAAAAGATATCTGTGACCAACAGATTCATATCTGTATTGCCAGTCATGTGAAATCCATAGATTAGGGCCTAATGCATTTATTTCAATTGACTGATTTCCCAATATAAACTGTAACTCAGTAAAATCTTTGAATTTGTTGCATGTTGCTTTTATATTTTTGTTCAGTGTATATCTTGTGTAAATTAATCCATTGTGGACACTTATATTTTGCATTTGGTTACTGTTACAGCAGGCTATTTGGGTTGTTAATTGGATTTGTTCCGACATTTCTTAATTAATTAATTTTAACTTTTTGGATTATGTGTGTATTGTTTTGTATTGCTAGGTATTACTGCCTTGTTGGTCAAACGTTTTGAAAATGACACAAGTATTGGTCTTCACAAAGTTCGCTGCTTCAGTGTTATGAGATATTTTTGTCAGATGTTACTATGGTATACTGAAGTATAATTACAAGCATTCCATAAGTGTAAAAGGCTTTTATTGACAATTACATTAAGTTTATGCAAAGAGTCAATATTTGCAGTGTTGACCATTCTTTTTCAAGACCTCTGCAATCCGCCCTGGCATGCTGTCAATTAATTTCTGTCCCACATCCTGACTGAGGGCAACCCATTCTTGCATAATCAGTGCTTGGAGTTTGTTAGAATTTGTGGGTTTTTGTTTGTCCACCCGCCTCTTGAGGATCGACCACAAGTTCTCAATGGGATTAAGGTCTGGGGAGTTTCCTGGCCATGGACCCAACATCTTGATGTTTTGTTCCCCGAGCCACTTATTTATCACTTTTGCCTTATGGCAAGGTGCTCCATCATGCTGGAAAAGCCATTTTTTGGATGGTTAGGAGAAGTTGCTCTCGGAGGATGTGTTGGTACCATTCTTTTTTCATGGCTGCGTTCTTAGGCAAAATTGTGAGTGAGCCCACTCCCTTGGCTGAGAAGCAACCCCACACATGAATGGTCTCAGGATGCTTTACTGTTGGCATGACACAGGACTGATGGTAGCGCTCACCTTGTCTTCTCCGGACAAGATGTTTTCCGGATGCCCCAAACAATCGGAAAGGGGATTCATCAGAGAAAATGACTTTACCCCAGTCCTCAGCAGTCCAATCCCTGTACTTTTTGCAGAATATCAGTCTGTCCCTGGTGTTTTTCCTGGAGAGAAGTGGCTTCTTTGCTGCCCTTCTTGACACCAGGCCATCCTCCAAAAGTCTTCGCCTCACTGTGCGTGCAGATGCACTCACACCTGCCTGCTGCCATTCCTGAGCAAGCTCTGCACTGTTGTTGCCCCGATCCCGCAGCTTAATCAATTTTAGGAGACAGTCCTGGCGCTTGCTGGACTTTCTTGTGCGCCCTGACGCCTTCTTCACAACAATTGAACCTCTCTCCTTGAAGTTCTTGATGATCCGATAAATGGTTAATTTAGATGCAATCTTACTAGCAGCAATATCCTTGCCTGTGAAGCCCTTTTTGTGCAAAGCAATGATGACGGCACGTGTTTCCTTGCAGGTAACCATGGTTAACAGAGGAAGAACAATGATTTCAAGCACCACCCTCCTTTTAATTTTCCAGTCTGTTATTCTAACTCAATCAGCATGACAGAGTGATCTCCAGCCTTGTCCTCGTCAACACTCTCACCTGTGTTAACGAGAGAATCACTGACATGATGTCAGCTGGTCCTTTTGTGGCAGGTCTGAAATGCAGTGGAAATGTTTATTTGGGATTAAGTTAATTTTCATGGCAAAGAGGGACTTTGCAATTAATTGCAATTCATCTGACCACTCTTCGTGACATTCTGGAGTATATGCAAATTGCCATCATCAGAACTGAGGCAGCAGACTTTGTGAAAATTAGTATTTGTGTCATTCTCAAAACTTTTGACTGCAACTGTACCTCTCCCCATTTCCAAAGACTGCCTCTTGTCCTGTTACCAAACATATTCAAATTATTCCGTCATTTCTATAACTCCATCAACGGTAGCCCTAGGCTATATCTGTCATGTGTCAAATGTGCAGCGGTAGGATGGAGTCAGGCGCAGGACACAGAACTGAGTACACAACGTACTTTACTCGGAAAAACAAACACTAATTTCCACGCAGGGAAAACACACCAGCTCACAAAAGTGTATGACACAACACAACGAACAAACACGCACAAAACCATGTGGGAACCCGAGGGTTAAATAGGGAAATAATCATAATGCAATGGGAGCCAGGTGTGTACAAACAAGACAAAACAAAAGGAAAACAGAAACGTAGATTGGTGGCAGCTAGAAAGCCGGTGACGACGACCGCCGATAGCCGCCCGCACAAGGAGAGGCACCAACTTCGGCGGAAGTCGTGACAGTACCCGCCCCCTTCACGCGCGGCTCCAGCTGCGCACCGACACCGGCCTCGGGGACGACCCGGAGGACGAGGAGCAGGACGATCCGGGTGGAGACGGTGAAATTCCTGCAGTAAGGAAGGATCCAGGATGTCCTCCACCGGCCGCCAGCATCTCTCCTCCGGACCGTACCCCTCCCACTCCACGAGATACTGATGGCCCCTTGCCCAACGTCTTGAGTCCATGATGGCTCGTACAGTATACGCCGGGGCCCCCTCGATGTCCAGAGGGGGCGGAGGAACCTCCCGCACCTCAGACTGCTGGAGCGGACCTTCTACCACCGGCCTGAGGAGAGACACATGGAACGAGGGGTTAATACGGTAATCAGGGGGGAGCTGCAACCTATAACATACCTTGTTCAGTCTCAGGACTTTAAATGGCCCCACAAACCGCGGACCCAGCTTCCGGCAAGGCAGGCGAAGCGGCAGGTTTCGGTTCGAGAGCCAGACCCGGTCCCCCGGTGCATACACCGGGGCCTCACTGCGGTGGCGGTCGGCGCTCGCCTTCTGTCGCCTGATGGCCCGTTGCAGGCGCACATGGGCAGCATCCCAGGTCTCCTCCGAGCGCCGAAACCATTCATCCACCGAGTGGCGCAGTGGTCTAAGGCACTGCATCGCAGTGCTAGCTGTGCCACTAGAGATCCTGGTTTGAATCCAGGCTCTGTCGTAGCCGGCCGCGACCGGGAGACCCATGGGGCGGCGCATAATTGGCCCTGCGTCGTCCAGGGTAGGGGAGGGAATGGCCGGCAGGGATGTAGCTCAGTTGGTAGGGCATGGCGTTTGCAACGCCAGGGTTGTGGGTTCAATTCCCACGGGGGGCCAGTATGAAAAATATAATATCTGCTAAATGACTAAAAATGTAAAAACAAAAAAAAGGTGCCTCGATCTGGCTCTGATGCCACGGTGCCAGGACCGGCTGATAACCTAGTACACACTGAAACTGAGACATGTTAGTGGAGGAGTGGCGGAGGGAGTTTTGGGCCATCTCTGCCCAGGGGATGAAAGCCGCCCACTTCCCCGGCCGGTCCTGGCAATAGGACCGCAGAAACCTACCCACATCCTGGTTAACTCTCTCCACCTGCCCATTACTCTCGGGGTGAAAACCTGAGGTCAGGCTGACCGAGACCTCCAGACGTTCCATGAATGCCCTCCAGACCCTCGATGTGAACTGGGGACCCCGATCAGACACTATATCCTCAGGCACCCCGTAGTGCCGGAAGACGTAGGTAAACAGAGCCTCCGCAGTCTGTAGGGCCGTAGGGAGACCGGGCAAAGGAAGGAGACGGCAGGACTTAGAAAACTGATCCACAATGACCAGGATCGTGGTGTTACCTTGTGACGGAGGAAGATCCGTCACGAAGTCCACCGATAGGGTTGACCACGGCCGTTGTGGAATTGGTAGGGGTTGTAATTTCCCTCTGGGCAGGTGTCTAGGTGCCTTGCACTGGGCACACACTGAGCAGGAGGAAACATAAACCCTCACGTCCTTAGCTAAAGTGGGCCACCAGTACTTCCCACTAAGACAGCGCACTGTCCGACCGATGCCAGGATGACCAGAGGAGGGCCCAACAGATCAATCGATCGCGGACATCAAACGGAATGTACAGATGCCCCACTGGACACTGGGTGGGAGTGGGCTCCGTATGTAACGCCCGCGTCAACCTCCCATACCACCGGTGCTACCAGGCAAGAAGCCGGAAGTATGGGAGTGGGATCCGTGGACCACTCCTCTGAGTCATACAAAAACATGGCCCACCTTGCCTGGCGAGGGTTCAGTCTCCTCGCCGCCCGGATGTACTCCAGATTGCAGTGGTCAGTCCAAATGAGGAAAAGGTGTTTAGCCCCCTCAAGCCAATGCCTCCACGCCTTCAGAGCCCTGACAACAGCTAACAGCTCCCGGTCCCCCACATCATAGTTTTTTGGTGGCGTACCCGAGCGCTGAGACAGCACAGCTCCTATCCCAGCCTCGGACGCGTCCACTTCTACTATGAATGCCAAGGAGGGATCAGGATGATCCAGCACGGGAGCCGAGGTAAACAGAGCCTTCAGGTGACCAAAAGCCTTGTCCGCCCCAGCTGACCACTGCAGTCGCACCGGTCTTCCCTTCAGCCGCTACCTGACCAAAGCCCCGGATAAACCTCCGGTAGTAGTTGGCAAACCCTAAGAACCGCTGCACCTCCTTTACCGTGGTTGGAGTCGGCCAATTACGCACGGCTGAAATGCAGTCATTCTTCATTTCCACCCCTGACGCGGACATGCGGTACTCTAGGAAGGAAACGGACTGTTGGGAGAACAGACATTTCTCAGCCTTGACGTACAGGTCATGCTCCAACAGTCGACCAAGCGCCTTGCGTACCAGGGACACATGCTCGGCGCGTGTAGCGGAGTATATTAGAATGTAATCTATATACACCACTACACCCTGCCCGTGCAGGTCCCTGAAAATCTTGTCTACGAAAGATTGGAAGACTGATGGTGCATTCATCAACCCGTACGGCATGACGAGGTACTCATAGTGCCCAGAGGTGGTACTAAATGCCGTCTTCCACTCATCCCCCTCCCGGATACGCACCAGGTTGTAAGCGCTCCTGAGATCCAATTTGGTGAAGAAACGCGCCCTGTTCAATGACTCTGTCACACTGGCTATGAGAGGCAGTGGGTAACTGTACTTCACAGTGATCTGATTTAGACCTCGATAGTCAATGCACGGGCGTAAACCTCCATCCTTCTTCACAAAAAAGAAACTAGAGGAGGCAGGTGAAGTGGAAGGCCGAATATATCCCTGTCCCAGAGATTCTGAGACATATGTTTCCATAGCCGCCGTCTCCTCCTGAGACAGAGGATACATGTGACTCCTGGGAAGTGCTGCCCCTACCTGGAGATTTATCGCACAATCCCCCTGTCGATGGGGTGGTAGTTGAGTCGCCTTCTTTTTACAGAAGGCGAGAGCCAAATCGGCATATTCGGGGGGAATGTGCATAGTGGAGACCTGGTTTGGAGTCTCCACCGTAGTTGCACCTATGGAAACACCTACACACCTCCCTGAGCACTGACGTGACCATCCCTTGAGAGCCCTCTGTTGCCACGAAATAGTGGGGTCATGAGAGGCAACCAGAGAAGCCCCAACACCACTGGAAATGCAGGAGAATCGATCAGGAAGAGACTCATTCTCTCCTCATGACCCTCCTGTGTTTTCATACATAGTGGAGCTGTGACCTCCCTAATCAGGCCCGACCCTAAAGTACGACTATCTAAGGCATGTACAGGGAAGGGCACATCAACAGGAACAATAGGGATCCCTAATCTACGTGCAAATGAACGGTCAATAATGTTCCCAGCTGCGCCTGAATCTACTAGTGCCTTATGCTGGGAATGCGGGGAAAACTCAGGAAATTCTATACATACACACGTGCGCAACAGGGAGCTCTGGGTAAGTCAGGTGCCTACTCACCTGGGATGATCCACCAGTGCCCTGCCTGCTGCCTCGACTCCCTGGGGAACCTCCCCAGCACTGACCAGCAGTGTGCCCTCTGCGGCCACAGTTGGTGCAGGAAACGGCCCCCCCTCCGGTCACCCTTAGAGCAGCGTCCGCGGGTGGCCAACAGGTTATCCAGCCGTTTCGATAGATCCACCAGCTGGTCGAGGGTAAGGGTGGTGTCCCTGCATGCCAGCTCCCGACGAACGTCCTCACGTAGACTACTCCGGTAATGGTCGATCAAGGCCCTCTCATTCCATCCCGCGCTGGCCGCCAAAGTCCTTAAGTCCAGTGCGAAGTCCTGTGATCTCCTCTTCCCCTGTCTGAAGTGGAACAAGCATTCCCCCGCCGCTCTCCCCTCAGGTGGATGATCGAAGACCGCCCGGAAGCGGCGGGTGAAATCCTCATAGCGAACCAACGCTGTGTCTATTCCTCCCCATTCGGCGTTGGCCCACTCAAGCGCTCTCCCCGACAGACAGGAGATGAGGGCGGACACGCTCTCGTATCCCGAGGGAGCCGGGTGGATGGTCGCCAGGTAGAGCTCCACCTGGAGCAGGAAACCCTGGCACCCGGCAGCCGTCCCATCATATGCCCGCGGGAGCGAGAGCCGAATCCCACTGGGTCCAGGTGATGGAGGGGTGGACATCGGTGTGGGTTGACCTGAAGTTGATGGGGTTCTGAAAAAAACCTCTCTCCCATCGCTCCATGGTCTGCAACACGCGATCCATAGCTGTGCCAAGATTCTGGAGCATTGTCGCGTGCTGCTGGACGCGCTCCTCCACTGGTACCGGAGTACTGGCTGCACCTGCTGACTCCATATTAGGTGCGTGTTTCTGTCATGTGTCAAATGTGCAGCGGTAGAACGAGTCAGGCGCAGGACACAGAACTGAGTACACAACGTACTTTACTCGGAAAAGCAAACACTAATTTCCACGCAGGGAAAACACACCAGCTCACAAAAGTGTATGACACAACACAACGAACAAACACGCACAAAACCATGTGGGAACCAGAGGGTTAAATAGGGAAATAATCATAATGCAATGGGAGCCAGGTGTGTACAAACAAGACAAAACAAATGGAAAACAGAAACGTAGATCGGTGGCAGCTAGAAAGCCGGTGACGACGACCGCCGATAGCCGCCCGCACAAGGAGAGGCACCAACTTCGGCGGAAGTCGTGACAATATCTTGCTTATTGAAAACGTGCCTCACACATAAAATATAATTCACGGGAACCTAGTACTTTTTATTTGAGGAGAAGTGCAATGTGTAAAGACATGAGGAGAAGTGCAATATGTGAAGGGGAGAGTAGGGTAAGTTTAGTCATTTTTTACATTCAGCATCACTCTGTCAAGAGAAATATGATATTCTTTCTAACAAAGATAGCTACATATATTTCAGGATGTTGTGTATCCCTGGAAATAATCTGAATTAATTTAAACATGATGGTTTTGAAAACATAGCCAAAAAAGTGGTCTCTTGGCACAACTTATAGAGTATGTTGAGCTGAGGGACAGGGTAAGTTAAGCCGCCTACACATTTCTGTACTGAATGAAATATTACCACTACCTTTTTAAAACCATGTCTATCTTTATTTACCAAACACAATTCAACACAATCACAGTTGCTTTTTTGTCTTTTAATCATTTTAAGCATATTTTAACACAGGCGTAACAACTAACAAACACTTTGTACTTTTTTTATACGTTTAACATATCCCAGCAAAAATGTCTTGCATTACGCCTGGGAAGAAACACTTCAATTTGCTCAACTTGCCATTGGCTCAACCATCGGCTTAACTTTCCCCAAGGCATTTTTTTTTTTTACTGTATTAGCCCACACAGCTACAGGAATGCACTTTCATGTTAGGTTTAGGACTTAATATTAAACCTTATAGAGACCCCAACTGATGTATAGAACAATCTTAAAATGATTTACTTTGGTTTAGTTACAAGCATCATGAACCTCTAACACCATCAATTAATTTGGCTTGGTGAAAATCATTTTTTGGGCCTAACTTGCTTAATACTTTTTCCATGTGGCTTCTTTCTTCACAGACTCCATGAAATGATGACCTCTTCCTAAATATTTGGTCAAATTATGAATTTTGTGTATGGTTTCCTAGAAACAAGGACGGCTCAACTTTACCCATTTGGCTCAATTTACCCCACTCCCCTGTGCTTATACTTGTTGAAGCCAATTACAACAATGTTGACTGTCAACACTCCAAACATATTGAGCAAACACTGGATGTTGTTATTTTACTGTTGTTAGTACTCGTTACTGTAGCAGCCTATGCTATTTAATAAACTGTAGTATCAATCCACAATGGACTAGGAAGAGAATATTCTGTGCACCAAGCCGAATTGGAGTTGATTGCAACGCAAAGACCAACAATAACCTACAGAACTTGAGACAACAGCATGCTGTAATAAAGGCCCAGTGCGTTCAAAATTGTGATTTTCCTGTGTTTTATATATATTTCCACACTATGAGGTTAAAATAATATTGTGAACTTGTGAAGACCACTCCCAGACATTCCTGGAAAAATCTTACTTGAGAAATTGCTCTTTGCTAAGAAGCTATTTAATTTATTTTTGACCATTTTGATTGAACATAATCACAGTAAGGTACTTAATTGTTACCCAGAAATGATTTAATATTGAGATAGAAACGGCTGCAATGGACCTTTAAGCCATGAAACGCTTTGATTGGCCTGTGAGTGGACAAGCCCTCCTCATACCTACAATTTATTTATTCATCAAAACCCAGCCCTTTTGCGCTATCGCCAGCTTTTGCGCTTATATTTCACGCTGTGAAAATATCTAAAATATTTCGGACACACCCCCGGGCCTATAGCGCTACCACCAGTGCTAAGATTTACTATTGCGTTAGGTTTGTTAAAATAGACCCCTATGTGTGGGACTGAAATAGCAAGTGTGACTTCCATGTGTTGCACTGCATCCAACGTGCCCTGTGCATGTGTTCACTTTCACAGGTAGCCTATAAAGCTAAATTCAGAGTCCAAAGCCACGGAGATGCCATAGGCTGGCGGCCCATTGTGACATACAGTACATTACCAAAAGTATGTGGACACCAGCTCGTGGAACATCTCATTCCAAAATCATGTACATTAATATGGAGTTGGTCCCACCTTTGCTGCTATAACAGCCTCCACTCTTCTGGGAAGGCTTTCCACTAGATGTTGGAACATTGCTGCGGGGGCTTGCTTCCATTCAGCCACAAGAGCATTAGTGAGGTCGGGCACTGATGTTGGGTGATTAAGCCTGGCTCGCATTCGGCATTCCAATTCATCCCATAGGTGTTCAGTGGGGTTGAGGTCAGGGCTCTGTGCAGGCCAGTCAAGCTCTTCCACACAGATCTCAAACCATTTCTGTGTTGACTTCGCTTTGTGCATGGGGGCCATTGTCATGCTAAAACAGGAAAGGGCCTTCCCCAAACTGTTGCCACAATGTTGGAAGCACAGAATCGTCTAGAATGTCATTGTATGCTGTAGCGTTAAGATTGCCCTTCACTGGAACTAATGTCCAATGGCGGCGAGCTTTACACCACTCCAGCCGATGCTTGGCATTGCGCATGGTGATCTTAGGCTTGTGTGCAGCTGCTCTGCCATGGAAACCCATTTCATGAAGCTCCCGACGAATAGTTATTGTGCTGATGTTGCTTCCAGAGGCAGTTTGGAACTCGGTAGTGATTGATGCAAGCGAGGACAGACGATTGTTACATGCTACGCTCTTCAGCACTCGTCGGTCCCGTTCTGTGTGCTTATGTGGCTTACCACTTCGCGGCTGAGCTGTTGTTGCTCCTAGACATTTCCACTTCAATATAACAGCACTTACAGTTGACCAGGGCAGCTCTAGCAGGGCAGACATTTGACGAACTGACTTGTTGGAAAGGTGGCATCCTATGACGGTGCCACGTTCAAAGTCACTGAGCTCTTCAGTAAAGCCATTGTACTGCCAATGTTTGTCTATGGAGATTGCATGGCTGAGTGCGCGATTTTACACACCTGTCATTAACAGGTGTGGCTGAAATAGCCAAATCCACTCATTTGAAGGGGTGTCCACATACTTTTATGTGATAGGTTACTTTCTTACTTGCTTACTCACATACTGTACTTACTTCACAGTAATTACTTCAATGGTATTAGACTGGACCACATTAATTGCTGCAGTTAGGGAACTATTGCACTGCTGTTAGAGAATGGAGTCTCACTTACAGGGCGGTACAATGTCAAGATGCATCAGGTCCTTGAACTTCTACTGCTTTTACTGCCTCTTATCTTAGCCTATAAATAAATAAATACTGCTTTATCATTAATGCAATTCCATTTCCTAACAACATTTCAGAAATTTTTTAAATGGGAAACTGTTTGGTCCACTCTATAAGGGTAAAGGATGAATCATGTTGTTTTGTGATATGACCCCAAAATATGTACCATGAAAATAAACTAAAAAAACATGCCGTTGCTATGGAAACTGTGAATATATGCTGTATGTGACTGAAGAAGACTGTTTCGCAGGCATGGTGTCCTCCAAACCATATTTGATACCATTCCTTATCATCACCCTTTCTACTGAAATAAATGTTGTTATTCCTCTTTGTCTGATGAATCTGTCATCAAGGCACTTGATGTTTCCTCATGCTTAAGGCATTGAGCTCACTGAATAAGAGTGATGAAGGTCTTCTCACATTCCTAGAAACAAAATGAAGCCTAATTGGCGTTACTCGGCTCACAGCGGGTTGACTAGCTCTAGTTCAACTATCGTCAGAGACGGAAATATCTATACATTTCACTTATTAGGAATATATAAGTATTTTTAGTTTCTAATTCATGTTCTTGTATTTTTTTTAATCTTGTTTTTTTTACCCATCTTTGGAGGACACAAAAATAATTTTTTGTTTTTACAGCTTTTTTTCTACATATACATACATTTTACATATCACACTTTACATATACATTTTACATACATGGTACTTTTATATACAGC
The DNA here is from genome assembly GCF_020615455.1 of Coregonus clupeaformis. Lineage (NCBI taxonomy): Eukaryota > Metazoa > Chordata > Actinopteri > Salmoniformes > Salmonidae > Coregonus > Coregonus clupeaformis. Next base: position 26,251,830 of record NC_059215.1, read on the forward strand.
AATCACATAACAATAATACATTACCGATCATGAGCTCTTTAATCCCACCCCTCAGCCACTCTCAGCCCATCCCACCCTATCACCATAGACCACCCTCATTTGGTTTCCATATTTTTCGATTGTGCTGTGATGTTTTACATGAATTTGGAACCTTTCTAATCGCATAGTATCCACAGATTGTGATTTTTTAACCATTCCTGAACCTGTGACCAGAAACAAGCTACATAGGGGCAATACCAGAATAAATGATCTAGTGATTCTGTCTCTTCGCAGCAAAATCTACAGAGCTGAGATTGTTGTATGCCCCACATATATAGCATTCTGTTGGTGGCAAGAATTTTGTATAATAATTTAAATTGAAAAACTCGAAGTGTTGAATCAAGTGTTGTTTTTTGTATCAGTTCATATACCATGTGCCATGGAATCAGTACATCAAAAATATTTTTCCATTTATTTTGCAGACCACCACTACTATCTACCCGACCACCACTACTATCTACTCGACCACCACTACTATCGACCTGACCACCACTACTATCGACCCGGCAACCTCTACTATCTACCAGACCACCACTACTATCTACCAGACCACCACTACTATCGACCCGACAACCTCTATTATCTACCAGACCACCACTACTATCGACCCGACAACCTCTATTATCTACCAGACCACCACTACTATCGACCCGACAATCTCTATTATCTACCAGACCACCACTACTATCGACCCGACAACCTCTACTATCTACCAGACCACCACTACTATTTACCAGACCACCACTACTATCGACCCGACAACCTCTACTATCTACCCGACCACCACTACTATCTACTCGACCACCACTACTATCTACCAGACCACCACTACTATCGACCCGACCACCACTACTATCGAACAGACCACGACTACTATCGACCCGACCACCACTACAATCTACCCGAGCACCACTACTATCTACTCGACCATCACTACTATTGACCTGACCACCACTAATATCGACCAGACCACCACTACTATCGACCTGACCACCACTACTATCGACCTGACCACCACTACTATATACCCGGCAACCTCTACTATCTACCAGACCACCACTACTATCGACCAGACCACCACTACTATCGACCTGGCAACCTCTACTATCTACCAGACCACCACTACTATCGACCCGACCACCACTACTATCGACCTGACCACCACTACTATCGACCCGACCACCACTACTATCGATCCGACCACCACTACTATCGACCAGACCACCACTACTATCGACCAGACCACCACTACAATCTACCAGACCACCACTACTATCGACCCGACCACCAGTACTATCGACCTGACCACCACTACTATTGACCCGACCACCACTACTATCGACCTGACTACCACTACTATCGACCTGACCACCACTACTATCGACCCAACCACCACTACAATCTACCCGACCTCCACTACAATCGACCCGACCACCTCTACTATCTACCAGACCACCACTACAATCTACCCAACCTCCACTACTATCGACCCGACCACCACTACAATCTACCCAACCTCCACTACTATCGACCCGACCACCTCTACTATCTACCAGACCACCACTACTATCGACCCGACCACCACTACAATCTACCCGACCACCACTACAATCTACCCGACCTCCACTACTATCGACCCGACCACCTCTACTATCGACCCGACCACCACTACAATCTATCCGACCTCCACTACTATCGACCCGACCACCTCTCCTATCTACCAGACCACCACTACTATCGACCCGACCACCACTACAATCTACCCGACCTCCACTACTATCGACCTGACCACCACTACTATCTACCAGACCACCAATACTATCGACCCGACCACCACTACTATCGACCCGACCACCACTACAATCTAACCAACCTCCACTACTATCGACCTGACCACCTCTACTATCTACCAGACCACCACTACTATCGACCCGACCACCACTACAATCTACCCGACCTCCACTACTATCGACCTGACCACCAATACTATCTACCAGACCACCACTACTATTGACCTGACCACCACTACAATCTACCCGACATCCACTACTATCGACCCAACCACCTCTACTATCTACCAGACCACCACTACTATCGACCCGACCACCACTACTATCGACCTGACCACCACTACTATCTACCAGACCACCAGTACTATCGACCCGACCACCACTACTATCGACCCGACCACCACTACAATCTACCCGACCTCCACTACTATCGACCCGACCACCTCTAGTATCTACCAAACCACCACTACTATCGACCCGACCACCACTACAATCTACCCGACCTCCACTACTATCGACCTGACCACCAATACTATCTACCAGACCACCACTATTATTGACCCGACCACCACTACTATCGACCTGACCACCACTACTATCTACCAGACCACCAGTACTATCGACCCGACCACCACTACTATCGACCCGACCACCACTACAATCTAACCGACCTCCACTACTATCGACCCGACCACCTCTACTATCTACCAGACCACCACTACTATCGACCCGACCACCACTACAATCTACCCGACCTCCACTACTATCGACCTGACCACCACTACTATCTACCAGACCACCACTACTATCGACCCGACCACCACTACAATCTACCCGACCTCCACTACTATCGACCCGACCACCACTACAATCTACCCGACCTCCACTACTATCGACCCGACCACCACTACTATCGACCCGACCACCACTACCATCGACCCGACCACCTCTACTATCTACCAGACCACCACTACTATCGACCCGACCACCACTACAATCTACCCGACCTCCACTACTATCGACCTGACCACCAATACTATCTACCAGACCACCACTACTATCGACCCGACCACCACTACTATCGACCTGACCACCACTACTATCTACCAGACCACCAGTACTATCGACCCGACCACCACTACAATCTAACCGACCTCCACTACTATCGACCCGACCACCACTACAATCTACCCGACCTCCACTACTATCGACCCGACCACCACTACAATCTACCCGACCTCCACTACTATCGACCCGACCACCACTACTATCGACCCGACCACCACTACTATCGACCTGACCACCACTACTATCTACCAGACCACCACTACTATCGACCCGACCACCACTACTATCGACCAGACCACAACTACTATCGACCCGACCACCACTACTAATTACCCAACTGTAACTGTTCTTGTATCTTAATGTGCTCTTACTTTTAATGCAAATTGTAAATGTAAATTCACCTTATCCTGTGAGGTAAAAGTGCACCTCAATATATAAAAAAGTGTGTGCACATTGGCCCCATAAGATCAAAGATCCAGCAGCATATTTTACAGTAGGGATGAGCTATTTTCTGCATATGCATTGTTCTTTCGAAACGCCAAAACCACCGCTGGTGTGCGTGGCCAAAGAGCTCTATTTTTGTGCCATATGACGATAGCACTGGTTCCTATCCAAGTGCCAATGCCGTTGAGTAAACTCCAGGCGGTGCTATGTGGTCAGATGACATGAAAATAGAGCTCTTCGGCTACACACACCAACAGTGGATTTGGCCTTCGAAAGAAGAATGTTATGGGGCTATTTTTCTTCCACTGGTCCCGGGGCCCTTGGTAAGGTCAACGGCATCATGAACTTTATCAAGTATCAGGACATTTTAGCCAAACACCTGGTTGCCTCTGCCAGGAAGCTGAAACTTGGCAGAAATCAACTTTTTGTAATGGCCATCTCAGTCTCCGGACTTGAATCCCATTGAAAACCTGTGGTTTGAATTGAAGAGGGCAGTCCAGAAGCGCAGACGAAGGATATAAAGGATCTGGAAAGATGATGTATGGAGTAATGGTCTAAGATCCCTCCCAATATGTTCTCCAATCTCATTTTAGAAATAGGCTCAGTGTCGTTATCCTCGCAAAGGGTGGGTGCTAGAGTATGAAAACAGGGGATCCAATCATTTTGACCCGTATCTTTTTTAGATGTTTTTTATTACTTGTTAGACAAAACATATTTCTCTGAGCAATTGTATTAGTATAAAATAATGTTCGAAATGTAATTCAGGATAGGCTACATCCAACACAGGGGTGCACTAAATTATTTGTATATTCTCTCAATGTTTCCACTCCTCTCTCAGTAGCCCAACTCTCCTATGATTACCACTAGTGGTGTGGCGTTATCTTACTGCCAGTTCTTACAGCCAGTTCGCGTCCAAGCATTTCATCCAGAAGTTAATATTTTTTTCAGCAGCTAGGCAAGGTGCCTTGACTTGGGCGGCAGGTAGCTTAGTGGTTAAGAGCGTTGTGCCAGTAACCGAAAGGTCGCTGGTTCTAATCCCCGAGCCGACTAGGTGAAAAATCTGTCGATGTGCCCTTGAGCAAGGCACTTAACCCTAATTGCTCCTGTAAGTCGCTCTGGATAAGAGCGTCTGCTAAATGACCAATTATTTATTTATTTATTTATTGACTTTGGGTAGATTGATCATTAATGATTGATAGATCTTTCAGTTCCAAGTTCAAGGCAACTGCTGGTCTTCATTGGATAAATTAGCATTTTGTGAGATGATCTCATGAGGCGCCAGCGTCTCACACCTTGAGTAACTGACCCAGTGGCCCAAGTATGCAGCAGTACATTAGCATAATTTACCCCCAGGCTATCACATCTCCTAAGGGATAGCATTTCCAGAGAAGTCCTGGTAGTACAGAATCTTTTAAATGATGAGCTATGAAATTTCCTACCTCTGTATCCTCGGACATGAAAAATGTATGTGTGAGTCAAGCATTGACCTCAATAGCATCTGCATATGGGTAGTAATGAACTCATACCTAAAATACTTAAGATTTATAACATGGGAAGAGAAATAGCTGATGTGGATACTAATCAGGAGACAAATATATATATATTTTGAATTGGATGTGATAATTTATCCTGTTTGATATGAAGCATGAGTATGAATATACAGTATATCCAATACAGCACCCTTTTCAATATTAGTAATTGATTTTCAGAGAACCGATTTCTTTCTCTTCTATTTATATATTTGTATTTTCACCAGGTCTTTGAGAGAGTTTGACTAACAACAGAGAGTGATTGACAGCCTCAAGCTGTGAGAGAAATTTGATTTATACTTGCTATTAACCTGTGTCAATTCCCACCACACTTATTCAAATTCGTGATTAAAGCCATTCCTTTTCCTCTGTTTTTTTGGCAAGTCTTCTTTGCCTTGTTCTTGTGTTGATATATACAGTATTCCACGATAAAGATGAGATTTCCATACAATGGAACTATTTAGATGTCATCCAGTTGTATGGAAGGAAAGGATATGGATTTTCATCAGTCCAGACCTGATGTGAATGATGCCGCATTAATTTAAGACCAGGGGTGGATTCGATCAAACCCTTTGCTGTAGCAATATTTATGCGGTATCACAACCCACAAACCAGCCTACACACACACACACACACACACACACACACACACACACACACACACACACACACACACACACACACACACACACACACACACACACACACGTGTCTTAAGAGGCTAATGAGCTGAAAACTGAAAGTATCTACCTCAGAGTGGAGTCCACTATCTTTCAGTACCCTAAACCATTCTGTGATTTTATTTGAATACAGGAAAAAACGTTTTTATTGAAAAGCTAATTTCAAATAATTCATGTTGTTTTTTGTTGCTGTTGATTTTTATGGGGAGAACAAAACTGAACAGAGACATACAATACATAACATAATACAACACAGACAATACAAAAAACAAAAAATGTATATACAAATTGTGTCCTTCCTCTAAGACAGTACTAATAGTAGTCACAACAGTACCCACGGAGTCACTTTCATAATTTACATTTGTCACATTTATAAAGGATTGTACCTTATGAAGACTGTGTCTCCACTAGGCATCCCATTTCTTGATTTTAACATACTGCAGTACTAATAACAATCTCTTGAAATTTGAATAGGACTGCATATTTTTCACAAATCCAATAGTGGGTATAATAGGATTTAGCCTTGAAGCTATCAACTTTGCTAGGATTTTGAAATCTGTGTTCAAATTTTTAGAGGGCCTATATGACGTGGATCATCTGGGTCCTAGTTTTCCTTCAGAATTACCTTAATTGTGGCTAATTGTAGTGATTGGGTGAGCTTTTTAATAGATAGAAAATGTTTGAATATATTTGTCAATAGAGGGGACAGGGTGTCTTTGAAAGTTGAATACATTTCAGGTGGGAGGCCATCAGGCCCACACAGTAAATCAAGGATGGTTGAAATCACAGTGTTAAAAGAAATTGGGTTAAATTATATCTTAACCCTCAAGATAGTGATATGCTCCCTGAAGTTAGTGTTGATAACTGGAGTTGATTGGGGCGGAGTACTTTTAACTCCATTAAGAGTAACCAGAGACTGAGAGTTAAATCTATGTGACTTATCTACAGATATGGAGGGGGCCTCATTGTCAATATTTCCCAGCATGCTCTGTTGCAGGTTGATTTTTAAAATTGATTGTTTCAATATCCGTGTTTTCGCATGTACATTGATTGTTGTTTATCTTATGCTACACAAAGATAATATATTTTTTTCTCAATTAATCCAATCTGTAAGTGGTTGGATTTATAGAAACTGGTTGTTCCAGTTTACATGGTGTGTAGTCTCCATTAGCTGTATTTCTTCCCTACTCTGACAGGCATTCTATATGCAAGTTGTGGCTGGATATCTTTCCTGCTAGTTGGATCTAACAGAGATTGGATATCACATTGCAAACCACCAAAATGTGACACATTAACAAATATTAAAATAAGGCTTTACACCTTTATAACTCAAAGGAAGTAAACTGAAAGAGAAATGTACTCTGCTGTAGTTGATTGTTAATTCAAAACAACACAGAAAAGTGCAAAATCGCAAGGGAGTTGATTAAAAACGACACTGAAAAGAGTAAAATGGCAATTGGAGTTAAATTTAAGCAACTCTGTGAGAGTTTACTCCATTTAGTTTACAAAAATAAAAATTATAATCAACACCATGACCAGGGTAGTTTTAACACAAAATGGGCGGTGGGACCATATATACCCCAAAATAGTTGCCTTAAATAACGTTGGACAAGAGCTAGCCCTTGATCATGACTCTCAGTTCCATTACATTACACATAATGCTGCCTCGAGTTGGAGAGCTAGACCATTGGTAATAGAACAGTGACTATGTGTGTATGTGTTCACAGAAACATGTATGGAGCCCACACATGGAGACTTGCAAGATGATGTGATGAAGTCCAGACTGACAGACGGGCTTGATACTGATGACTCTGAATGGAGAGAGACCTGGCACTCGACATACACATTTGACTAGACACAACTTTTACTTGTATTGTATTTTTTTATTATTCAACTGAATGGTATCAGTCAATATGGGGAGGGAGACACCCTGTGTATTCTGCAGCAGGATCAGGGAACACCTGTTGTATATGGGACACCACACAGGAAGGTATGAGCACTCTGACATGTTTGCCAAGGCAGCCCCATTACCACCAGACAAAATGCAGATAGGTAGAGCATCTCTATTGGCTGGGAATGACAATGAAAGGTGAAAGGTGCACATTGTTATATTAGCAGAACACTGCGTCTATGGTATTATGTTAAGGGTTGTTTATTCTACATGGACCTGTTACTACATTTGAAAGTGATCAAAACACTTAGTTTAGAATATCTACATAAATTCAGCAATTGCATTCTTCTCATATTACTCTGTAGCAGGGGTTGGAACCAAAATTATTTTCCAATCGTTTTGTTTTGAACAGAACCATTCTTTTTTAAGTTCCGTTCCACTGTTCCGACCAGCAAAATAAAGTTTGGAACCGGTTCGAACCCCCAAAAAGTAATGTTTTATCGTTCCTTTCTGTTCCTTTTTAAACCTCTGAAATAAAAAAGTTTTAACATTTAGCTCTACATTAAATTACTTCACCAATGGATAGAGCAGCTTGCTATGGAGCTGGCAAGCTATGAACATGCATTGGACAGACAATGTAGGGTGTGAGATGTGACTGAAATTGTGCAGGTGAGGAAAGCGCTGGCATGAAGCACTGGGCATCTTGTTGTTATGAAATGCATAATCTGAACTAGGCCCACAGAATTATACCTACGGAGGAGTGGCTTCTATGAAGGAACTTTGAATGTCTTTGAACTTCAGATAGTTGGCTTAACTAACGGTTGGACCAGAGCTAGCCCTTGATCATGACTCAGTTCCATTACATTACAGATAATGCCACCTAGAGTTTTCGAGAGCTAGACCAGAGCTAGCAACTGTAGCTAGCTAACAAGCTTGTGTGTGCAGAGTGGCACCAGAATTAAAATTAAAATACGTCTTACCTTTTTAATAAATCCAATGTGAGACATGATAACTATAGTATCCATAACTAGCATAAAAAAAGTTAATCCATTCTTCTGTAATAAAAAATCTCTCCCTAATTTCTGAATCATGCTTATAACGTCAGTAGCTACAGTAGACTATGCTTTGGAGGGCGGGGCAGGTAGCCTACACACACACACTGGCAAAGATTTCCAGCTGGCAGGCAGACACTGGAATACGTTTCTGAGTGACAAAGTGAGGGCTTTGCATAGGCTCTTTGTTACGTTTTTTGTGGGACTGGAAAGAAATGCCTGGAACATAAAATAACGTTATTAACCGGTTCCCATGCTTTTAAATAACAGTTCTGTTCCGGAACAGTATAGATCACTTTTGTTCTCGGTTTTGGCTCTGTTCCTCGAAAAATGTGTGTTATTTTAGGTTTTCAGTTCTGTTCCCTGAACCAGTTGCTATCCCTGTTCTATAGGCTACTGACCTATTCAAAGGTAATTTGCTGTCATTTGATTGCTGTTTTGTTTCATATTGTGTTTGATTGTTGTGTTTCTGTGATCAGGGCACCCTTGTGAATGAGACCCTGGTCTCAATGGGTTTTGCCTGAATAAATAAAGAATAAAATAAATAAAAGCTTCTTCCGGCATCTCACCAAACATCTGCCTGTAGTTATTGAACTCAACCTGCAGGAGGTTTGTTTGTTGTGATTGAGTGGGGGGGGACACCCAAGAAACACCCACATCAAATCACACCCCCAAGCCAACTCACATTTGGCTTCTGTTACGGCCGCCAGCATTTCATGAGGAGCAAGTTCCCGTTTAATATTTTGTATGCTCATGGATTTCAGTTTGTATTGACTACTAGAGTGAGGGAAAAAAGTATTTGATCCCCTGCTGATTTTGTATGTTTGCCCACTGACAAAGACATGATCAGTCTATAATTGTAATGGTAGGTTTATTTGAACAGTAAGAGACAGAATAACAACCACAAAATCCAGAAAAACGCATGTCAAAAATGTTATCAATTGATTTGCATTTTAATGAGGGAAATACGTTTTGACCCCTCTGCAAAACATGACTTAGTACTTGGTGGCAAAACCCTTGTTGGCAATCACAGAGGTCAGACGTTTCTTGTAGTTGGCCACCAGGTTTGCACAAATCTCAGGAGGGATTTTGTCCCACTCCTCTTTGCAGATCTTCTCCAAGGCTGAGAAGATCTGCATTTGTTTTGAGGCTGACATTTGGCAACTCGAACCTTCAGCTCCCTCCATAGATTTTCTATGGGATTAAGGTCTGGAGACTGGCTAGGCCACTCCAGGACCTTAATGTTCTTCTTCTTGAGCCACTCCTTTGTTGCCTTGGCCGTGTGTTTTGGGTCATTGTCATGCTGGAAAACCCATCCACGACCCATTTTCAATGCCCTGGCTGAGAGAAGGGGGTTCTCACCCAAGATTTGACGGTATATGGCCCCGTCCATCGTCCCTTTGATGCGGTGAAGTTGTCCTGTCCCCTTAGCAGAAAAATACCCCCAAAGCATAATGTTTCCACCTCCATGTTTGACGGTGGGGATGGTGTTCTTGGGGTCATGGGCAGCATTCCTCCTCCTCCAAACACGGCGAGTTGAGTTGATGCCAAAGAGCTCCATTTTGGTCTCATCTGACCACAACACTTTCACCCAGTTCTCCTCTGAATCATTCAGATGTTCATTGGCAAACTTCAGACGGGCCTGTATATGTCCTTTCTTGAGCAGGGGACCTTGCGGGCGCTGCAGGATTTCAGTCCTTCACGGCGTAGTGTGTTACCAATTGTTTTCTTGGTGACTATGGTCCCAGCTGCCTTGAGATCAATGACAAGATCCTCCCGTGTAGTTCTGGGCTGATTCCTCACCGTTCTGTTCAGGGTTTTGCCACCAAGTACTAAGTCATGTTTTGCAGAGGGGTCAAATACTTATTTCCCTCATTAAAATGCAAATCAATTGATAACATTTTTTACATGCGTTTTTCTGGATTTTGTGGTTGTTATTCTGTCTCTCACTGTTCAAATAAACCTACCATTAAAATTATAGACTGATCATGTCTTTGTCAGTGGGCAAACGTACAAAATCAGTAGGGGATCAAATACTTTTTTCCCTCACTGTATATGAGTATAATAAAAAAAAGAGAAAATGTTTTATGCAAAGTTCTATGGCTTTACATTTTAAATAACATTTTCATTCCCCATTTCACAGAATCAAAAACAATGCTTTAAAACTGCAGGTTACAGTGAACCCCTAAAAATATTTGTTTCTCCCTTTTATAACAGTGATAAAATGCTATGTTTTCATTTCTTCTCTGTCTAGACAATTGCTATTGTTGTACACCAGTTGTATTGTATCATTTTAACTATGGAAATAAATGAAACTCAATTAGAAGGACATTTCAGAAGCTGATGGACTTAAAAGTTATGTTGGTACTGTAATAAGTCAAACACTTTGATGGAATTACATAACGCAACTTCAACAATCATGGTTACATGATCATACCATTTAAGTTTCACAGTTAATAAGCAAATTATTATAAATTAAAGAGAAACCCCATACAACCTGTGATCCAAACTGAACACAGTTTTTCAAGATTTCAAATACATAAACTATCTTGCATGGGGAGATTGCTGGAGGAAGCTAATTGACTTGCGGCAGCTAATTAATTCAAAGGTTGCGAGGTTGAGATAACAGTGTAATGAGAGGAGGGAGTGTCAACACCATCTGATATTAGCCCTCTAAATATAGATGAGATGATTTTCAGGAAATGTGTTTTCAGATGTTCCGCAAAACAGATGGTGAGATTGAGGGGTAGCACAACATTCAGGTGACATTATCGAATGTGTGAGGGACTGTGGAAGTTTCAATATTAGTGTTCCAGGTGACATCAACTTACATGTTAGGCATATTCACAGTACATGCCACCAGTACTGTAGGCTAACTTAATTTAAGGCCAGGCAGCACACCTTAATAGAGTATTTCTTCCCCTTAATCATATCACAATCAACTTTTACCAGTTGAATGTAGACACAAATATAATACTTTTTTTTGTACAACAATTGTTCTGAAATATATTCTTAAAATATGCAAATGAGGCGATATCTCATTAAATATGTGCATATTTGCATATAAAAAAGTCAATTTTATGGACACTGGATGAAGAAAGCCTAAATATTGTGGTTTCATTTTTTAAGACACTCCAGGACCGGACTTGTCCAGAGCAGATTGTGGATAAATACTTTTTTAATCTTTCTATCTTCAAAATACTAATGACATGTACGTAAAATGCATTTCAGGCTAATTTTTCCAAATAAAATGTTGTCTAGAATAAAAAATTGACAACATATCAACAATTCCCTCTGGGAAAGTCTGGAGAATATATCTAAGGATAACCACACACAATTTGGGATTTGGGGAATGCAGATGCTTCTGAAGCGGAGAAACTTTAGTTGGCTTGTGGGAAGAGTCTGACTTTCTGGAAATGGCGGTTAAAGACAAGCACACTGAATTTAGACTACCAAACGCCAAATGCCAATTTAGAACCAATTACCATCTCTTCAAAGTAAGTTACTAAATATAGTCCAGTTTGTAAAACTCTTTATTAAATTGGCTTTTCAATTATGTGTAATTTAATGTAGTGAGCTTCAAAATTATTGATGTACAGTCCCTTAAGAAAGTATTCACACCCCTTGACTTTTTCCACAATTTGTTGTGTTATAAAGTGGGATTAAAATTGATTTAATTGTCATTTTTTTGTCAATGATCTACACAAAATACTCTGTAATGTAAAAGTGGAAGAAAAATTCTAACATTTGTAAAAAATAAAAAAAATAAGAAAAAAGATTAAAGATTTTTTTTTAAACACTAATATATCTTGATTTATATAAGTATTAAACCCCCTGAGTCAATACATGTTAGAATCACATTTGGCAGCAATTACAGCTGTGAGTCTTTCTGGGTAAGTCTTGAAGAGCTTTCCACACCTGGATTGTGGAACATTTCTCATTATTATTTTAAAATTCTTCAAGCTCTGTCAAATTGGTTGTTGATCATTGCTAGACAACCATTTACAGGTCTTGCCATAGATTTTCAAGCAAATTTAAGTCAAAACTGTAAGTCGGCTACTCAGGAACATTCACTGTCTTCTTGGTAAGCAACTACAGTGTAGATTTGGCCTTGTATTTTAGGTTATTGTCCTGCTGAAAAGTGAATAAATCTCCCAGTGTCTGGTGGAAAGCAGACTGAACCAGGTTTTCCTCTAGGATTTTGCCTGTGCTTAGCTCCATTCCGTTTATTTTTTATCCTGAAAAACTCCCCAGTCCTTAACGTTTACAAGCATGCCCATAACATGATGCAGCCACCACTATGCTTGAAAATATGGAGAGTGGTACTCAGTAATGTGTGGTATTGGATTTGCCCCAAATATAACGCTGTGTATTCAGGACAAAAAGTTGAATTGCTTTGCCACATTTTTTGCAGTATCACTTTAGGGCCATGCATGTTTTGGAATATTTTTACTCTGTACACGCTTCCTTCTTTTCACTCTGTAAATTACATTAGTATTGTGGAGTAACTACAATGCTGTTGATCCATCCTCAGCTTTCTCCTATCACAGCCATTAAACCCTGTGACTGTTTTAAAGTCACCATTGGCCTCATGGTGAAATCCCTGAGTGGTTTCCTTCCTTTTTCGGCAACTGAGTTAAGAAGGACACCTGTATCTTTGTAGTGACTGGGTGTATTGATACACCATCCAAAGTGCAATTAATAAATTCACCATGCTCAAAGGGATATTCAATGTCTGTTTTGTTTTTTTACCCATCTACTAATAGGTGCCCTTTGCGAGGCATTGGAAACCTCCCTGGTCTCCCTGGTCTCCCTGGTCTTTGTGGTTGAATTTGTGTTTGAAATTCACTGCTTGACTGAGGGACCTTACAGATAATTGTATGTGTGGTGTACAGAGATGAGGTAGTCATTCAAAAAATCATGTTAAACACTACTATTGCATACAGAGTGAGTCCATGCAACTTATTATGTGACTTGTTAAGCACTTTTTTACTCCTGAACATATTTAGGCTTGCCATAACAAAGGGGTTGAATACTTATTGACTCAAGACAATTCAGCTTTTCATTTTCATTCATTTAAAAAAACATAATTCCACTTTGGCGTTATGGGGTATTGTGGTAGGCCAGTGACAAAAAAATCTCAATTTAAATACATCTAAATGAAATCCATTTTTAATTCAGGCTGTAACACAACAAAATGCGGTGTGAATACTTTCTGAAGGCAAGTTGTGTTCAAACGTTTTGAGAATGACACAAGTATTGGTCTTCACAAAGTTCGCTGCTTCTGTAACGATCCCGGCTGTCTGAGTCGGGTCCTGTCTGGTGACTAGTTTTTCCTGTTCGTTATCTCCAGTTTCCCGAGGGTTCGGGAACGCTCCGGGGAGCGCTCTGGTTTTCCGCACCTGCATCCCATCAGCAATCTGCACACCTGGTCCTGATCATCACCCTTCTTAGGCTCTGGCCGAACATCCAGTTCCTGCCGGATCGTTAGCCATGAACAGTATGTTGTCAGCGTATCAGCCTTGAGTTCTAGCGTTAGTTTTGTTGTTTTGCACCTTGTTGTTTTGCTGTGTACTCACCTCCGTTTTGTTCTGTCTGCAGTCTCTCACCCGGAACCTTCACCCAACCTCTGCCTGATGGTCGGCGGCTGCCGAGCCATGTCTGGACCTACCACTGCACCCTCAACAACCCATCCACGCCACCCGCTCTGTCCCTGGATTATTCAGCCTCACTCGGAGTCAATTAATAAACACTCACCTTTTTCTCTAAGTACCTTGTCCTGGTCTGCTTCTGGGTTCTGGCGTAGTAAACCGTGACAGAACGATCCGGCCAGTAATGAACCCAGCGGACCTGGACTCTGTTCGCCATGCCATTACCCATCAGGAGAAGATGTTGGGCCATCATAGACGGTACTACAGGAGATCGCGTTGTCAGTTCGGAACCTTTCTACCGGTCTGACGGAGGTCCAGAACCAACGCAAGTTTCCGGTGGAGGATCCACTACCGGTTTCACCCATCTCGCCTGCCGCCCGGGAGCTGTGTCCTTCCGTGAGCCCGAGGTTCCGACGCCGGATAGATATGAGGGGGGAGCTGGGAAGATGCCGTTCCTTCCTTATGCAGTGTGGATTAGTGTTCGATCTACAGCCCTACTCTTATGCCACAGACAAGGCTAGGATAGCCTTTGTGATTGCGTTGCTGCGTGGTCGAGCGCTGAGTGGGCTTCAGCCGTTTGGGAACGACAAGACCCCTGCATGGCTTCATACCAGGGGTTCACGGCCGAGATGAGGAAGCTCTTCGACCATTCCGTCCGAGGGAGGGACGCAGCTAGGCGCCTGTTTTCGCTTCACCAAGGAACGCAGCGTGGCCGACTTCGTGATCGAGTTCAAGACGTTGGCTGTGGAGAGTGGGTGGAACGAGGAGTCTCTGCAAGCGGCCTTTTACCAGGGTCTGTCGGAGCAGCTCAAGGATGAGTTGATCTCCTATCCGGAGCCTAGTGACCTGGACAGCTTGGTAGCCTTGTCTATTCGGGTGGATAATCGAGTCCGAGAGCGAAGGAGGGAGAAGCAATGGGGTCCGTCCAATCGATCAGCTTCTCAGTTCCCAGTCGGGTCGGGTGGTGGACCAGAACACGTCGATCATTCTCCACCACAATGGATTAGTGGAGAGGTCCTCTCTCGATTCTGAACCCATGCAAGTGGGGCGGCACGGGTTAACCAAGGAGGAGCGTCAACATAGACGTCAGACCAACTGCTGCCTCTACTGTGGTAGCTCGGGACATTACATCTCCACCTGTTCCCGGCGGTCGTCAAACTGCCCGGCTCGCTAAAGTTGGGAGGACTTTTAGCGAGCCAGTTTCAACCTCTCAGTACCTCTGTCAGACCCCGTTTCCCGGCTACCCTTGTGAACAGGAATCAGAGCTTAGCGCTTAACGCTTTTATCGATTCAGGTGCCGATGGAAGCTTTCTTGATGCCGAGTTGGTGGAACAGCTGGGGCTTTCCAAGGAGCAATTGCCGGAAGCCATTGAAGCGACTCACTCTGAACGGCAGTAGTCTGGCACGTATCACGATGAGGACTGAACCGGTTAAGATGCGGTTGTCGGGGAATCATTCTGAGATGATTTCATTCTTCATTCTGCCGTCTTCCCATGTTCCTCTGGTCCTTGGATACCCCTGGCTGAAGGAACACAATCCCACGTTCGATTGGGTGACGGGCAAGGTAACGAGTTGGAGCCTTGATTGTCATGCTAACTGTCTCAAGACTGCCTGCCCCCACGGTTCCCAGTCAGGTGATTGAGGCTAAACCCCCAGATTTGTCCCTGGTTCCCAGACATATCACGATTTGGGGGAAGTTTTCAGTAAGCAGAAGGCTCTGTCACTCCCCTCCCCACCCGACCATATGATTGTGCCATCAACCTGGTCCCTGGAGCGGTCTACCCCAAGGGAAGGTTATACAGTATCTCCCGACCTGAACGTGGAGGCGTTGGAGACCTACATCAAGGAGTCCCTAGCTGCTGGTCTCGTTCGTCCCTCGTCATCACCCCCTGGGGGCAGGATTCTTCTTTGTGGGTAAGAAGGATGGCTCTCTTCGACCGTGTATTGATTATCGGGGGTTGAATGACATCACGGTCAAGAACAAGTATCCCCTGCCCTTGATGAGTTCTGCCTTCGACTCCTTACAGGGTGCTACGGTGTTCACTAAGCTAGACCTACGCAATGCGTATCACCTGGTCCCGGATCAGAGAGGGGGACGAGTGGTTGACGGGTTTCAATACACCGATGGGTCACTTGGTATCAGGTGATGCCGTTTGACTGACCAATGCTCCAGCGGTATTCCAGAGTATGGTGAACGACGTCCTGAGAGATATGATCGGTCTCTTTGTGTTTGTTTACCTGGATGACATTCTGATCTTCTCGAAGGAACCTTCCGACCACGTCCAGCATGTCCGGCAGGTTCTGCAGCGATTGTTGGAGAATCGCCTGTTCGTGAAGGCCGAGAAGTGCGAGTTTCACGCCCACACGACATCCTTTCTCGGGTACATCATCTCCAGGGGAGAGATTAGGATGGACCAGGAGAAGGTTAGAGCGGTTCTGGAATGGGCCCAGCCCGTACGAGATTGCAGCTCCAGAGATTTTTGGGGTTTGCGAATTTCTACCGCAGATTCATCCGGGATTACAGCCGTGTGGCCGCTCCGTTAACTGCCTTGACTTCCAGTATCAGGACCTTCAAGTGGAATCCGGAGGCGGATCGGCGTTTCTGGATTTGAAGAGGCGATTCACCAACGCACCGATTCTCTCTCAACCGGACACGGCCCGTCAGTTCGTCGTTGAAGTGGACGCGTCTGATGTGGGAGTTGGCGCCATCCTGTCGCAGCGATGCTCCACGGACAGTAAACTCCATCCCTGCGCCTACTACTCGCTCGCCTTTCGCCTGGAGAGGAATTACGATGTGGGTAACCGGGAGCTTCTCGCGGTGAAACTTGCCTTGGAGGAGTGGCGCCACTGGTTGGAGGGGGGCGGAGCAACCGTTTATTGTCTGGACTGACCACAAGAATCTTGCTTACGTGCAATCGGCTAAACGTCTCAACTCCCGTCCAGGCCAGGTGGGCGTTGTTTTTCGGACGATTCAAGTTTGCCCTGACGTTCCGACCTGGATCTAAGAACGGCAAGGCGGACGCCTTGTCCCGGATGTTCTCAAGACGGAGGAGAGTGGGTCCAAGACCGAGACAATTCTCCCCCGGAACTGCGTCGTGGGAGCAGTTATGTGGAAGATTGAGGAGGAGGTGCTGGCGGCCCTTCGGACTCAGCCCGGTCCCGTAACGGTCCACCCGGTCGGTTGTTTGTGCCTGAGTCGGTTCGTCCGGCTGTCCTCAAATGGTCCCACGCCAGCAAGATGGCTTGTCACCCTGGCGTGGCTCGGACAATGGCGTTTCTTCGCAGACGTTTTTGGTGGCCTGCCATGGCCGAGGATACTCGGGGTTTGTTGCTGCCTGTCCAGTGTGTGCGCAGAATAAGAGTACCAATCGGCCCAGCTCTGGACTACTTCACCCCCTTCCTATTCCCCGGCGACCATGGTCGCATCTGGCCCTGGACTTCGTCACTGGGTTGCCCGCTTCTGAGGGGAACACGGTCGTTCTGACTATCGTGGACAGATTCAGCAAGTTCGCCCACTTTGTGCCAATTGCCAAACTTCCCTCTGCCTCGGAGACGTCCGAGATCCTGGTTAGGGAGGTTTTCAGGGTCCACGGTTTGCCCAGTGATATCGTTTCCGACCGTGGCCCTCAGTTTACCTCTCTGCTGTCTGGAAGTCCTTCTGTTTGGCCATTGGAGCTACAGTCAGTCTCACATCTGGTTTTCACCCCCAATCCAATGGTCAGGCGGAGAGAGCCAACCAGAAGATGGAATCCACGCTACGCTGTCTGGTCTCTTCCAACCCCACCTCCTGGGTCTCTCAGTTGCCTTGGGTTGAGTATGCCCACAATACTCTTCCTACATCTGCCACTGGGATGTCTCCCTTCCAGTGCCTGTATGGCTACCAACCTCCCCTGTTTCCTTCTCAGGAGAAGGAGCTCTCAGTGCCTTCTGTTCAGGCCCATATTCGTCGTTGCCACCGGACCTGGCATCGGGCCAGAAAGGCACTCTTAGAGTTTCGGACCGGTATCAGCTCCAGGCGAATCGTCGCCGGATCCCCGCTCCCACCTATACCATCGGAGATAGGGTTTGGTTGGCCACACGGGATCTTCCGTTACGGACTGAGTCTAGGAAGTTGTTACCGAAGTTCATTGGTCCGTTTGTGGTGGAGAAGGTGATCAATCCAGTGGCAGTTCGACTCAAACTACCGAGGACGCTCAGAGTCCATCCCACCTTTCATGTCTCCTGCCTCAAGCCTGTCTTCCTCAGTCCTCTGTTGCCTCCTCCGCCTCCTCCTCCTCCTCCTCGGATGATCGGAGGTGGTCCTGCCTACACGGTGCGTCGCATCATGGATTCCAGACGGCGGGGCCGGGGGTTTCCAGTATCTCGTGGACTGGGAGGGGTATGGTCCTGAGGAGAGGAGTTGGATTCGCGGCGACAGGTCCTTGATGCGGACCTCATCAGTGACTTCTACCGCCTCCATCCTGGCGCTCCGGGAGTCCGCCCGGTGGCGTTCGGTCGGAGGGGGTACTGTAACGATCCCGGCTGTCTGAGTCGGGTCCTGTCTGGTGACTAGTTTTTCCTGTTCGTTATCTCCAGTTTCGAGGGTTGGGAACGCTCCGGGAGCGCTCTGGTTTTCCGCACCTGCATCCCATCAGCAATCTGCACACCTGGTCCTGATCATCACCCTTCTTAGGCTCTGGCCGAACATCCAGTTCCTGCCGGATCGTTAGCCATGAACAGTATGTTGTCAGCGTATCAGCCTTGAGTTCTAGCGTTAGTTTTGTTGTTTTGCACCTTGTTGTTTTGCTGTGTACTCACCTCCGTTTTGTTCTGTCTGCAGTCTCTCACCCGGAACCTTCACCCAACCTCTGCCTGATGGTCGGCGGCTGCCGAGCCATGTCTGGACCTACCACTGCACCCTCAACAACCCATCCACGCCACCCGCTCTGTCCCTGGATTATTCAGCCTCACTCGGGAGTCAATTAATAAACACTCACCTTTTTCTCTAAGTACCTTGTCCTGGTCTGCTTCTGGGTTCTGGCGTAGTAAACCGTGACAGCTTCAGTGTTATGAGATATTTTTGTCAGATGTTACTATGGTATACTGAAGTATAATTACAAGCATTCCATAAGTGTCAAAAGCTTTTATTGACAATAACATTAAGTTTATGCAAAGAGTCAATATTTGCAGTGTTGACCCTTCTTTTTCAAGACCTCTGCAATCCACCCTGGCATGCTGTCAATGAACTTCTGTGTTACGCTATGGTTCAACCCAGCACTCAGAGAAACAAACACGACTAAGGGAGTGGAGGAAACAAAAATTATTTTAATAAAAGTTCAATTTGTCTTAGTCCAAAAAACAACTGAAGAAAAGGAACAGAGTGGGCTAGTCGGCTCCGGAGGAAGGAGAGGCTGAGGCAGGCAGGCACGAAGGCAGGCAGGCAGGGAGGTATGTCTGAACTGAAGACAAAACAAACGACAGGTTAAGGAGAGTAAAAAGCCAGGCTGAAGACTAAGATAATATAACTTTACTGGTGAGCCAAGTTACCGCTCTAGTAAGAACAACGATCTGGCGCCGGTGGAGAGCCATGCCCAGGAATTAGTAGTGCAGGTTGATGAGAGAATAGGATGCAGCTGCGTAGGCAGGAATCACTGGAAACAACCCGCAGCTGCACAGGGAGAGGCAGATCCTGAGCACGCCCCTGATCCACTCCAGACACACCCACATAAAGGGGACAAACACACATACAGATACAACAGACAAAGAGGGGACAAAACAAGGAGGAAGGGAAACAGAAAAGGGAGAGACAAGCTGCCCACATAACAGTACCCCCCTCAATGGTCGCCACCTGGCGACCCACCAGGCCTGTCAGGTTGTCGTGATGGAAGTCCGTGATCAGCTGAGGATCCAACACAAAACGCTTAGGGACCCAAGACCTCTCCTCTGGTCCATAACCTTCCCAATCGACTAGGTATTGGAGACCCCTACCCCGCCTCCGAGAGTCCAGGAGCCTACTGATGGTGTAGGCCGGATGGTCGGTCAATGAGGCGAACAGGTGGAGGTGGATCAGCCAGCGGACACAAAAGGCTGGAGGACACAGGTTTCAGTTGGGAGACGTGGAAAGTAGGGTGTATCTTCATGGCTGAAGGCAACTTCAAACGAACACGCAGCGGGGTTAATGATGGACTCCACCACAAACGGACCCAGGTACCGAGGGAGACAGCTTGCGTGATTTGGTACGAAGAGGTACGTTCTTTGATGACAGCCAAACCTCTTGACCAGGATGAAACACAGGTGCGGGAGTCCTGCTCCTATCCGCTGTCGTCTTGTTCCTGTCGGTGGTCCGAAGCAATGCTTCCCGAGCGTCGCTCCACACTCTCTGGCAGCGGCGGAGGTTCTCCTGAACCGAAGGAACAGCCAATTCCTTCTCCTGAGCAGGAAACAGAGGGGGTTGATAACCCATGGTAACCTCGAAGGGTGAAAGACCGGTGGCAGAGGTGGTGAGGGAGTTGTGGGCGTACTCTATCCAAGGCAGATGTTTGGCCCAGGATGATGGATGTTGAGCAGCCACACAACGAAGGGTTGCTTCGAGGTTTTGATTGGCTCTTTCTGTTTGACCGTTGGTCTGGGGATGAAACCCTGAGGACAGACTAACGGAAGCACCCAAAGCAGAACAGAAAACCTTCCAAACACGGGAAGTAAACTGTGGGCCTCTATCAGATACGATGTCCACAGGTATTCCATGGGGACGGAATACATGTTGGACTAGGAGGTCCGCTGTCTCACTGGCAGACGGTAATTTTGGTAATGCTATATAGTGGACAGATTTAGAGAATCTGTCCACAATGGTAAGTATAGTATCATTACCTTCAGACTTGGGTAGGCCGGTGACAAAATCCATGGCAATGTGGGACCAGGGGACGGCTGGGAACTGGGAGGGGTAGCAGCAGCCCCGAAGGGGACTGATGGGAGGCTTTGCCCCGAGCACAGGTTGAACAGGCTGCCACAAAAGCCCGAACGTCAGTTTCCATTGAAGGCCACCAAAAATATCTCCTAAGCAGCGTCAACGTGCGTCTCATCCCAGGGTGACCAGCAAAACGGGAGGTGTGAATCCACTGCAACACCTGAGACCGGACCGTCTCGGGAACAAAGAGTAGGTTGGGAGGTCCATCACCCGTCCCGGGTCCGTGGCAAGTGCAGTCTTCACAAGAGACTCGATCTCCCACTGTACTGCCGCCACGACGCATGAGGAAGGCAGGACTGCCTCAGGCTCGCTGGTCTCCGAAGGGTCAGCAAACTGGCGGGACAAAGCATCTGGTTTAACATTTCTTGACCCCGGTCTGTATGTAAGAATAAAGTTAAACCTACTAAAAAACAGGGCCCATCTGGCTTGGCGTGAGTTGAGTCTCTTAGTGGCTTGGATGTAAGCCAAATTTTGTGGTCTGTCCAGACCACAAACGGCAGTTCAGCTCCATCCAGCCAGTGCCGCCATTCTTCCAGTGCTAGCTTGACCGCCAGCAGTTCCCGGTTTCCAACGTCGTAATTCCGTTCTGTGGGTGACAATTTCTTGGAGAAAAAAGCACAGGGGTGAAGCTTTTGGTCAGTGGGGGAGCGCTGGGAGAGGACTGCTCCCACACCTGAGTCCGACGCGTCCACCTCCACAACAAACTGCAGAGAGGTATTGGGGTGTATCAACACGGGGGAGGTGGAAAACAGTTCCTTCAAAACCCCTACCGCCTGCTCCGCCTCAGGGGACCACAGAAAAGGGACTTTTGGGGATGTGAGTCTAGTAAGGGGTGCCACCACTTTATTAAAACCCTTAATGAATCTACGGTAGAAGTTAGCAAAAGCCCAAAAATCGTTGAAGTTGCTTACGGGTGGTGGGTGTGGGCCATTCCGTCACTGCCGGATCTTCTCGGGGTCCGCCTTCACCTGCCCGCTCTCAATTATGAAACCAAGGAACGATGTAGACTGTTTGTGGAACTCACACTTTTCTGCTTTGACGTACAGCTTGTTCTCCAAGAGCCGTTGAAGGACTTGACAGACGTGTGACTCATGCTCCTCGGGTGACTTGGAAAAACAAGAATATCATCCAGGTATACAAAGACAAAACGGTTAAAAAAATCCCTAAGAACATCGTTCACCATGGCTTGGAAAACAGCAGGGGCGTTTGAGAGCCCAAAGGGCATGACCAAATACTCAAAATGTCCCAGTGGAGTGTTGAAAGCGGTTTTCCACTCATCTCCCTTTCGGATTCGGACAAGGTGATAAGCGTTCCTGAGGTCGAGCTTGGAAAAAACTGTGGCGCCATGCAGAGGTTCAAAAGCTGAGTTGATGAGTGGAAGGGGATACTTGTTTTTAACAGTTATGTTGTTTAAAACCCCTGAAATCGATACAGGGGCGTAACGACTTGTCTTTCTTTTCCACTAAAAAAGAACCCTGCACCCAAAGGAGACGACGAGGGGACGGATTATGCCCGAGGCCAGAGAATCCCCAATATACTGCTCCATTGCCTCTCTTTCCGGTCGGGACAGATTGTATAAGCGACTAGAGGGCAAGGGAGCACCAGGAAGCAGTTCAATAGGGCAATCATAAGGCCTATGTGGTGGTAGAGACAGAGCCTTGTCCTTACTGAAAACCTCCGCTAAGTCATGGTATTCTTTGGGGACAGATCGAGAGGAGCTGAGGGATGAGTTGGGTTACACTTAGTGGGGGGAACCGCTGATCTAAGGCACTCTGAATGGCAGTTAGTGCTCCAACTGAGAATGGTGTGACGTGTCCAATCAATTTGTGGGTTGTGAAGAGCCAACCAGGGGAAGCCAAGGATTAGGGAGGTAGCTGAGCCAGACATAACTCTTAACTGAATGCTTTCACAATGATTGCCAGAAATCACTAGGGAAACGGGGGAGGTTTGATGAGTTATCTCCGCAAGGAGGCGCCCATCAAGGGCTGTGACCCGAATGGGGGTAGGTAGTGGCTCCATGGGGATACGAGCTTGTGTAACGAACTGGTGGCTAATAAAGTTGTCTTCTGCACCTGAGTCTATGAGAGCTGAGAGTGGCAGGGAATGACTCTGGAAACGTAAGGTTACAGGTACTTGTAATCGGGGAATGACGGGTTCCGGATCTAACTCTGGGCTCGCAAGTAGACCCACCGTTACGAGCGAGCCTTGTCTTTTGGGTCGCTTAGGGCATGTAGCCAGAATGTGTGTGGCGTCTCCACAGTACAGGCACTCACCTGCCTGGAGGCACCGTTGCCGCTCTGCTGGAGGTAGTTGAGCTCGACCCACTTGCATTGGTTCCTCCTCTGTGCTCGGGATGGGATCAGGAACAAGAAGCTGCCGGCTCCGGGGAGGCGAGACTCGAGTGGTTGAAGGCTGGGGAACTCGTTCTCCTAGATGTGGCCGACCGCCTCTCTCCCGACGCCCTCCCGCAACCGGTTGTCTAGCTTAATGGACAGGGAAACGAGAGAATGTAAATCATGTGGCTCATCACGAGCAGCCAGTTCATCCTTAATGGCTTCATTCAAACCGTTTAGAAATGCTCCTTGAAGTGCCACATTGTTCCACTTGGAGTCCGCTGCCAACGTCCAGAACTCAATAGAGTACTCTGCCACACTGTTAGAACCCTGCCTCAAATTAAAAAGTATCTTGGAGGAATTACCCACATGGTCAGGATGGTCAAAAACAGTCTTCAATTTAGCAGAAAAATCAGCAAAAGTCAATCCAGTCAAAGTTTGATCTGAGCACACAGCCTCAGCCCAAACCAGAGCTCTCCCTCTTAACAGCCCCAGAACATAATGTACCTTAGAGGAATCAGTAGAAAACGACAGTGGTCTCTGCTGAAAAATCAAGTCACACTGAAGCAAAAATCCCCGGCACTTGTCCAATTCTCCATTGAACGGTTCAGGCGACGTGACAGGGGGTTCCCGACGGAACGAAGCCTGCATAATGTCCGAGGAAACAACTTGGGGTGCATCAAACTGGGGGTCAGAGAGAGATGGAGAACTGATAACAGACAATTTAGAGACTTGTGTAGTTAACTGAGTCACCTGGTTCAGCAATTGATGATTATCTTCCACAAGAGTCCGAATCAATTGGTCATGCTGTCCTAGCAACGTTCCTTGAGCCTGGATAGCTTGTTGGAAGCTGTCTTCGTTTGCCCCGTGCTGTTTCTCTGTTGGGTCCATGGCCAGATCGTTCTGTTACGCTATGGTTCAACCCAGCACTCAGAGAAACAAACACGACTAAGGGAGTGGAGGAAACAAAAATTATTTTAATAAAAGTTCAATTTGTCTTAGTCCAAAAAACAACTGAAGAAAAGGAACAGAGTGGGCTAGTCGGCTTCGGAGGAAGGAGAGGCTGAGGCAGGCAGGCAGGCAGGCAGGCAGGCAGGCAGGCACGAAGGCAGGCAGGCAGGGAGGTATGTCTGAACTGAAGACAAAACAAACGACAGGTTAAGGAGAGTAAAAAGCCAGGCTGAAGACTAAGATAATATAACTTTACTGGTGAGCCAAGTTACCGCTCTAGTAAGAACAACGATCTGGCGCCGGTGGAGAGCCATGCCCAGGAATTAGTAGTGCAGGTTGATGAGAGAATAGGATGCAGCTGCGTAGGCAGGAATCACTGGAAACAACCCGCAGCTGCACAGGAGAGGCAGATCCTGAGCACGCCCTGATCCACTCCAGACACACCCACATAAAGGGGACAAACACACATACAGATACAACAGACAAAGAGGGGACAAAACAAGGAGGAAGGGAAACAGAAAAGGGAGAGACAAGCTGCCCACATAACAGTACCCCCCCCTCAATGGTCGCCACCTGGCGACCCACCAGGCCTGTCAGGGTTGTCGTGATGGAAGTCCGTGATCAGCTGAGGATCCAACACAAAACGCTTAGGGACCCAAGACCTCTCCTCTGGTCCATAACCTTCCCAATCGACTAGGTATTGGAGACCCCTACCCCGCCTCCGAGAGTCCAGGAGCCTACTGATGGTGTAGGCCGGATGGTCGTCAATGAGGCGAACAGGTGGAGGTGGATCAGCCGGCGGACACAAAAGGCTGGAGGACACAGGTTTCAGTTGGGAGACGTGGAAAGTAGGGTGTATCTTCATGGCTGAAGGCAACTTCAAACGAACCATAGCGGGGTTAATGATGGACTCCACCACAAACGGACCCAGGTACCGAGGAGACAGCTTGCGTGATTTGGTACGAAGAGGTACGTTCTTTGATGACAGCCAAACCTCTTGACCAGGATGAAACACAGGTGCGGGAGTCCTGCTCCTATCCGCTGTCGTCTTGTTCCTGTCGGTGGTCCAAGCAATGCTTCCCAGCGTCGCTCCACACTCTCTGGCAGCGGCGGAGGTTCTCCTGAACCGAAGGAACAGCCAATTCCTTCTCCTGAGCAGGAAACAGAGGGGTTGATAACCCATGGTAACCTCGAAGGGTGAAAGACCGGTGGCAGAGGTGGTGAGGGAGTTGTGGGCGTACTCTATCCAAGGCAGATGTTTGGCCCAGGATGATGGATGTTGAGCAGCCACACAACGAAGGGTTGCTTCGAGGTTTTGATTGGCTCTTTCTGTTTGACCGTTGGTCTGGGGATGAAACCCTGAGGACAGACTAACGGAAGCACTCCAAAGCAGAACAGAAAACCTTCCAAACACGGGAAGTTAACTGTGGGCCTCTATCAGATACGATGTCCACAGGTATTCCATGGGGGACGGAATACATGTTGGACTAGGAGGTCCGCTGTCTCACTGGCAGACGGTAATTTTGGTAATGCTATATAGTGGACAGATTTAGAGAATCTGTCCACAATGGTAAGTATAGTATCATTACCTTCAGACTTGGGTAGGCCGGTGACAAAATCCATGGCAATGTGGGACCAGGGACGGCTGGGAACTGGGAGGGGTAGCAGCAGCCCCGAAGGGGGACTGATGGGAGGCTTTGCCCGAGCACAGGTTGAACAGGCTGCCACAAAAGCCCGAACGTCAGTTTCCATTGAAGGCCACCAAAAATATCTCCTAAGCAGCGTCAACGTGCGTCTCATCCCAGGGTGACCAGCAAAACGGGAGGTGTGAATCCACTGCAACACCTGAGACCGGACCGTCTCGGGAACAAAGAGTAGGTTGGGAGGTCCATCACCCGTCCCCGGGTCCGTGGCAAGTGCAGTCTTCACAAGAGACTCGATCTCCCACTGTACTGCCGCCACGACCATGAGGAAGGCAGGACTGCCTCAGGCTCGCTGGTCTCCGAAGGGTCAGCAAACTGGCGGGACAAAGCATCTGGTTTAACATTTCTTGACCCCGGTCTGTATGTAAGAATAAAGTTAAACCTACTAAAAAACAGGGCCCATCTGGCTTGGCGTGAGTTGAGTCTCTTAGTGGCTTGGATGTAAGCCAAGTTTTTGTGGTCTGTCCAGACCACAAACGGCAGTTCAGCTCCATCCAGCCAGTGCCGCCATTCTTCCAGTGCTAGCTTGACCGCCAGCAGTTCCCGGTTTCCAACGTCGTAATTCCGTTCTGTGGGTGACAATTTCTTGGAGAAAAAGCACAGGGGTGAAGCTTTTGGTCAGTGGGGGAGCGCTGGGAGAGGACTGCTCCCACACCTGAGTCCGGCAGCGTCCACCTCCACAACAAACTGCAGAGAGGTATTGGGGTGTATCAACACGGGGGAGGTGGAAAACAGTTCCTTCAAAACCCCTACCGCCTGCTCCGCCTCAGGGGACCACAGAAAAGGGACTTTTGGGGATGTGAGTCTAGTAAGGGGTGCCACCACTTTATTAAAACCCTTAATGAATCTACGGTAGAAGTTAGCAAAGCCCAAAAATCGTTGAAGTTGCTTACGGGTGGTGGGTGTGGGCCATTCCGTCACTGCCCGGATCTTCTCGGGGTCCGCCTTCACCTGCCCGCTCTCAATTATGAAACCAAGGAACGATGTAGACTGTTTGTGGAACTCACACTTTTCTGCTTTGACGTACAGCTTGTTCTCCAAGAGCC
The DNA here is from genome assembly GCF_020615455.1 of Coregonus clupeaformis. Classification (NCBI taxonomy): domain Eukaryota; kingdom Metazoa; phylum Chordata; class Actinopteri; order Salmoniformes; family Salmonidae; genus Coregonus; species Coregonus clupeaformis. The sequence goes on from NC_059215.1 coordinate 26,278,950, forward strand.
GTTGAAGGACTTGACAGACGTGTGACTCATGCTCCTCGGGTGACTTGGAAAAAACAAGAATATCATCCAGGTATACAAAGACAAAACGGTTAAAAAAATCCCTAAGAACATCGTTCACCATGGCTTGGAAAACAGCAGGGGCGTTTGAGAGCCCAAAGGGCATGACCAAATACTCAAAATGTCCCAGTGGAGTGTTGAAAGCGGTTTTCCACTCATCTCCCTTTCGGATTCGGACAAGGTGATAAGCGTTCCTGAGGTCGAGCTTGGAAAAAACTGTGGCGCCATGCAGAGGTTCAAAAGCTGAGTTGATGAGTGGAAGGGGATACTTGTTTTTAACAGTTATGTTGTTTAAACCCCTGAAATCGATACAGGGGCGTAACGACTTGTCTTTCTTTTTCCACTAAAAAGAACCCTGCACCCAAAGGAGACACAGGACGGATTATGCCCGAGGCCAGAGAATCCCCAATATACTGCTCCATTGCCTCTCTTTCCGGTCGGGACAGATTGTATAAGCGACTAGAGGGCAAGGGAGCACCAGGAAGCAGTTCAATAGGGCAATCATAAGGCCTATGTGGTGGTAGAGACAGAGCCTTGTCCTTACTGAAAACCTCCGCTAAGTCATGGTATTCTTTGGGGACAGATCGAGAGGAGCTGAGGGATGAGTTGGGTTACACTTAGTGGGGGGAACCGCTGATCTAAGGCACTCTGAATGGCAGTTAGTGCTCCAACTGAGAATGGTGTGACGTGTCCAATCAATTTGTGGGTTGTGAAGAGCCAACCAGGGGAAGCCAAGGATTAGGGAGGTAGCTGAGCCAGACATAACTCTTAACTGAATGCTTTCACAATGATTGCCAGAAATCACTAGGGAAACGGGGGAGGTTTGATGAGTTATCTCCGCATGAGAGCGCCCATCAAGGGCTGTGACCCGAATGGGGGGTAGGTAGTGGCTCCATGGGGATACGAGCTTGTGTAACGAACTGGTGGCTAATAAAGTTGTCTTCTGCACCTGAGTCTATGAGAGCTGAGAGTGGCAGGGAATGACTCTGGAAACGTAAGGTTACAGGTACTTGTAATCGGGGAATGACGGGTTCCGGATCTAACTCTGGGCTCGCAAGTAGACCCACCGTTACGAGCGAGCCTTGTCTTTTGGGTCGCTTAGGGCATGTAGCCAGAATGTGTGTGGCGTCTCCACAGTACAGGCACTCACCTGCCTGGAGGCGCCGTTGCCGCTCTGCTGGAGGTAGTTGAGCTCGACCCACTTGCATTGGTTCCTCCTCTGTGCTCGGGATGGGATCAGGAACAAGAAGCTGCCGGCTCCGGGGAGGCGAGACTCGAGTGGTTGAAGGCTGGGGAACTCGTTCTCCTAGATGTGGCCGACCGCCTCTCTCCCGACGCCTCTCCCGCAACCGGTTGTCTAGCTTAATGGACAGGGAAACGAGAGAATGTAAATCATGTGGCTCATCACGAGCAGCCAGTTCATCCTTAATGGCTTCATTCAAACCGTTTAGAAATGCTCCTTGAAGTGCCACATTGTTCCACTTGGAGTCCGCTGCCAACGTCCAGAACTCAATAGAGTACTCTGCCACACTGTTAGAACCCTGCCTCAAATTAAAAGTATCTTGGAGGAATTACCCACATGGTCAGGATGGTCAAAAACAGTCTTCAATTTAGCAGAAAAATCAGCAAAAGTCAATCCAGTCAAAGTTTGATCTGAGCACACAGCCTCAGCCCAAACCAGAGCTCTCTCCCTCTTAACAGCCCCAGAACATAATGTACCTTAGAGGAATCAGTAGAAAACGACAGTGGTCTCTGCTGAAAAATCAAGTCACACTGAAGCAAAATCCCCGGCACTTGTCCAATTCTCCATTGAACGGTTCAGGCGACGTGACAGGGGTTCCCGACGGAACGAAGCCTGCATAATGTCCGAGGAAACAACTTGGGGTGCATCAAACTGGGGGTCAGAGAGAGATGGAGAACTGATAACAGACAATTTAGAGACTTGTGTAGTTAACTGAGTCACCTGGTTCAGCAATTGATGATTATCTTCCACAAGAGTCCGAATCAATTGGTCATGCTGTCCTAGCAACGTTCCTTGAGCCTGGATAGCTTGTTGGAAGCTGTCTTCGTTTGCCCCGTGCTGTTTCTCTGTTGGGTCCATGGCCAGATCGTTCTGTTACGCTATGGTTCAACCCAGCACTCAGAGAAACAAACACGACTAAGGGAGTGGAGGAAACAAAAATTATTTTAATAAAAGTTCAATTTGTCTTAGTCCAAAAACAACTGAAGAAAAGGAACAGAGTGGGCTAGTCGGCTTCGGAGGAAGGAGAGGCTGAGAAGGCAGGCAGGCAGGCAGGCAGGCAGGCACGAAGGCAGGCAGGCAGGGAGGTATGTCTGAACTGAAGACAAAACAAACGACAGGTTAAGGAGAGTAAAAAGCCAGGCTGAAGACTAAGATAATATAACTTTACTGGTGAGCCAAGTTACCGCTCTAGTAAGAACAACGATCTGGCGCCGGTGGAGGGCCATACCCAGGAATTAGTAGTGCAGGTTGATGAGAGAATAGGATGCAGCTGCGTAGGCAGGAATCACTGGAAACAACCCGCAGCTGCACAGGAGAGGCAGATCCTGAGCACGCCCCCTGATCCACTCCAGACACACCCACATAAAGGGGACAAACACACATACAGATACAACAGACAAAGAGGGGACAAAACAAGGAGGAAGGGAAACAGAAAAGGGAGAGACAAGCTGCCCACATAACATTCTGGGCCACATCCTGACTGATGGCAGCCCATTCTTGCATAATCAATGCTTGGAGTTTGTCAGAATTTGTGGGTTTTTGTTTGTCCACCCGCCTCTTGAGGATCGACCACAAGTTCTCAATGGGATTAAGGTCTGGGGAGTTTCCTGGCCATGGACCCAAAATGTTGATGTTTTGTTCCCCGAGCCACTTAGTTATCACTTTTGCCTTATGGAAAGGTGCTCCATCATGCTGGAAAAGGCATTGGTCATCACCAAACTATTATTGGATGGTTGGGAGAAGTTGCTCTCGGAGGATGTGTTGGTACCATTCTTTATTCATGGCTGTCACGGTTTCGGCCGAGGCGGCTCCTCCTCCTTGTTCGGGCAGGTTTCGCCGGTCGTCGTCTCCGGAGTTCTAGCTGCCACCGCTCTATGTTTCGTGTTTGTTTGGTTTTGTCTGATTAGTCACACCTGTTTTGTGTTAGGTCTCATTTAGCACCCTATTTAGTTTCCTTGTTGTTAGGTTAGTGTTGTGTGTAATTGTTCATGTCGTGGTTGCGCTACCCGTGTCGGTACGCTATTTTCCGTAGCTCCCTCCTTGTTGTTAGGAGAGATTTACGCACCTGTGTGTGCGCTTGTTTACGCCTGTGTGCGTCTTTTTGCCTCCGGGCTGTTTGGATTATTTTTGTGCTGAGTAAAGTCTTGTTGGACTTACCCTCTGCTGCCTGCGCCTGATTCTACACCACACCTATACACAGCACCTTGACAGAATTACACACCACATAATGGAATCAGCAGGAGCACCCGTCGACACCATGGAGGAGCGTCTCCTTGGACAAGAGCACCGGATCCACCGTATCGGGCACGCCCTGGAGGGCGTCATGGACACCCTTCGTCGATGGGAAACCAGCGGGGTTCCCACCGCCGCACCATCACCTTCACCACCGGACAGCCAGCCCGTCCATCGACCGGAACCCAGTGGGATTCGGCTCTCGCTCCCGAGGGCGTACGACGGCACCGCTGCCGGGTGTCAGGGGTTCCTTCTACAAGTGGAGCTCTACCCTTGCCACCATACACCCGGCGCCCTCGGGATACGAGAGCGTTTCCGCCCTCATCTCCTGTCTCACCGGCAAGGCGTTGGAGTGGGCCAACGCCGAATGGAGGGGAATAGACGCCGCCACAGTCACCTACGCGGAGTTCTCCCGTCGCTTCCGTGCGGTCTTCGACCATCCACCAGAGGGGAGAGCGGCGGGGGAACGTCTATTCCACCTCCGACAGGGGATGAGGAGCGCTCAGGCGTTTGCGCTGGAGTTCCGGACTCTAGCGGCTGATGCGGGGGTGGAATGAGAGGGCTCTCATAGACCACTTCAGATGCAGCCTTCGGGAGGACGTCCGCAGGGGAGTTAGCCTGCAGGGACACAACACTCACCTTTGACCAGCTGGTGGACATGGCCATTCGCCTGGACAACCTGCTGGCGACCCGCGGACGGCCCCAGGTGGGGGCCTCCCATTCCACCCTCCAGCGCCTCCGAGCAGTGTCCGATGGAGCTTGGAGGTGCTGGCGCTAGAGGGAGAAGTGGTAGGAGCCCGAGGGGGCAGTCTCCTGCACCAAGTGTGGGCGCGGAGGGCACACTGCGGCTAGGTGCTGGGGAGGGTCCCCTGGTGAGGGAGAGAGCAGGTCATACAGTGGGGAGTCCACCCAGGTGAGTAGGCGCCCTACTTACCCAGAGCTTTCTGTCGTTCACTTTACCTTACCTGTTTGTTTCCCACAGGTTGCACCTCGGTCCCAGCATAAGGCGCTAGTCGATTCAGGCGCAGCTGGGAATTTTGTAGACCGGAGATTCTGTGTTAAGTTAGGGATTCCCCTCCTTCCAGTCGAAAAACCCTTTCCTGTACATGCCCTAGATAGTCGTCCGTTAGGATCTGGGTTGATTGGGGAGGTCACAGCGCCACTTAGGATGATGACGCAGGGGGGTCATTGGGAGACGATTCAACTCTATCTTATCGACTCTCCTGCGTATCCGGTGGTACTGGGGCTTCCCTGGTTGATGACCCATGATCCTACTATTTCGTGGCGAGAGAAAGCTCTTAAAGGGTGGTCTGCTCAGTGTGAGGGTTATGTCTGGGTGTTTCCGTCGGGGCGACCTCGGTGGAGAGTCCGAACCAGATGCCAGCACTGCACATTCCTCCTGAGTATGAGGATTTGGCGCTCGTGTTCAGTAAGACCAGAGCGGCACAGTTGCCACCTCATAGACAGGGGGATTGTACGATAAACCTCCAGACAGGAGCAGCGCTTCCCGCGGAGCCATGTGTATCCTTTGTCACAGGAGGAGAAAAGGCAATGGAGACTTACATTGCCGAGTCTCTGAGACAGGGATACATACGGGTCTCCACTTCTCCCGCGTCCTCGAGCTTCTTTTTCGTGAAGAAAAAGGATGGAGGTTTGCGTCCGTGTATTGATTACCGCGGTCTCAATCAGGTGACAGTGAAGTACAGCTATCCACTTCCTCTGATTGGGACCATGACGGAGTCCTTACACGGGGCAAGGTTCTTCACAAAATTGGATCTCAGGAGCGCATATAACTTGGTGCGCATTAGGGAGGGCGATGAGTGGAAGACAGCATTTAGTACTACCTCCGGCCATTACGAGTATCTCGTCATGCCATATGGGTTAATGAATGCTCCATCCGTCTTCCAATCGTTTGTAGACGAACTTTTCCGGGACATGCAGGCGCAGGGAGTAGTGGTGTACATAGATGATATTCTTGTGTACAGTGCTACTCGGGCCGAGCATGTAGCCCTGGTGCGCAGGGTATTGAGGAGACTGTTGGAGCATGACCTGTATGTCAAAGCTGAGAAATGTCTGTTCTTCCAGGAGTCAGTTTCCTTTTGGGTTACCAGTTGTCTGCGTCAGGGGTGAGAATGGAGGTGGACCGAGTGTCCGCCGTGCGTAATTGGCAAACCCCAACTACGGTTAAAGAGGTGCAGCGGTTCTTGGGTTTTGCGAATTACTACCGGAGGTTTATCCGGGGTTTTGGACAGGTGGCAGCTCCCATAACGTCTCTTCTGAAGGGGGTCCGGTGCGCTTGCAGTGGTCAGCGGAGGCGGACAGGGCTTTTGGGAGACTGAAGGACCTGTTTACCTCGGCTCCGGTGTTGGCGCACCCGGATCCCACTTTACCCTTCCAAGTTGAGGTGGACGCGTCTGAGGCCGGTATCGGGGCAGTTCTTTCTCAACGATCCGGCACACCACCTAAGCTCCGCCCCTGTGCTTTTATTCTAAGAAGCTCAGTCCGGCGGAGCGGAATTATGACGTAGGGGACAGGGAGCTGTTAGCCGTAGTACAGGCCCTAAAGGTGTGGAGGCATTGGCTTGAGGGGGCTCAGCACTCTTTCCTCATTCTGACCGACCATCGTAACCTGGAATACATTCGGGCAGCTAGGAGACTGAATCCTCGCCAGGCTCGATGGACTATGTTTCTCTCCCGGTTTGTGTTCAAGATCACTTACATCCCTGGGTCCCAGAACGGGAAGGCAGATGCTCTGTCCCGTCGGTATGACACGGAGGAGAGGTGCGTGGAGTCCATTCCCATACTACCGGAGTCTTGTCTGGTGGCACCGGTGGTGTGGGAGGTCGATGCGGAGATCGAGCGGGTGTTACGCACCGAGCCTAGTCCTCCACAGTGTCCGGTGGGTCGGGTGTACGTCCCGCTCGAGGTCCGCGATCGGCTGATTTATTGGGCTCACACGTCCCCGTCCTCTGGACATCCGGGTATTGGCCGGACAGTGCACTGCCTTAGTACGAAGTACTGGTGGCCAACGTTAGCCAGGGATGTGAGGGTTTATGTCTCCTCCTGCTCAGTGTGTGCCCAGTGTAAGGCGCCCAGACACTTGCCCAGGGGTAAATTACAGCCCCTGCCCGTTCCACAACGACCCTGGTCTCACCTCTCGGTGGATTTTGTTACCGATCTTCCCTCCTCACAGGGGAATACCACCATCCTGGTCGTTGTGGATCGGTTCTCGAAGGCCTGTCGTCTCCTTCCCATGCCGGGTCTTCCTACGGCCCTACAGACCGCTGAGGCTCTCTTTACTCACGTCTTCCGGCATTACGGGGTGCCCGAGGATATAGTGTCCGATCGAGGCCCCCAGTTTACCTCCAGAGTATGGAGAGCATTTATGGAACGTTTGGGGGTCTCGGTGAGCCTCACCTCGGGTTACCACCCGGAGAGTAATGGGCAGGTTGAACGAGTCAACCAGGATGTGGGTAGGTTTCTGAGGTCATATTGTCAGGGCCGGCCGGAGGAGTGGGCGAGATATGTGCCCTGGGCCGAGATGGCACAGAACTCTCTCCGCCACTCCTCCACCCAACTAACCCCTTTCCAGTGTGTATTAGGGTACCAGCCGGTTCTGGCACCATGGCATGAGAGCCAGATCGAGGCCCCCGCTGTGGATGAGTGGGTGCGGCGCTCGGAGGAGACGTGGGACGCTGCACACGTCCATCTGCAGCGTGCCATACGTCGACAGAAGACGAGCGCCCGACCTACACCGCAGTGAGGGGCCAGTGTACGCACCTGGAGATCGAGTCTGGCTCTCAACCAGAAACCTGCCCCTCCGCCTGCCCTGCCGGAAGCTGGGTCGGCGGTTTGTGGGGCCTTTTAAAGTCCTGAGGAGATTGAACGAGGTGAGTTACAGGTTAGAACTACCTGTTGATTACAAGAATATTAACCCCTCGTTCCATGTGTCTCTCCTCAGGCCGGTGGTAGCTGGTCAACTCCAGGACTTTGAGATTGAGGAGACTCCTCCGCCCCCGTTGGACATCGAGGGGGCTCCGGCGTATACGGTTCGGACCATCCTGGATTCGAGACGCCGGATGGGGGGTCTCCAATATCTCGTGGAGTGGGAGGGGTACGGTCCGGAGGAGCGGTGCTGGGTGCCAAGGAGGGACATTCTGGATCCGTCCCTGATGACCGAATTCCATCGTGGTCATCCTGCGCGCCCTGCTCCGCGTCCCCCTGGTCGTCCCCGAGCCCCGGGTCGGTGCACGGCTGGAGCCGCGCGTCAAGGGGGGGGTACTGTCACGGTTTCGGCCGAGGCGGCTCCTCCTCCTTGTTCGGGCAGGTTTCGCCGGTCGTCGTCTCCGGAGTTCTAGCTGCCACCGCTCTATGTTTCGTGTTTGTTTGGTTTTGTCTGATTAGTCACACCTGTTTTGTGTTAGGTCTCATTTAGCACCCTATTTAGTTTCCTTGTTGTTAGGTTAGTGTTGTGTGTAATTGTTCATGTCGTGGTTGCGCTACCCGTGTCGGTACGCTATTTTCCGTAGCTCCCTCCTTGTTGTTAGGAGAGATTTACGCACCTGTGTGTGCGCTTGTTTACGCCTGTGTGCGTCTTTTTGCCTCCGGGCTGTTTGGATTATTTTTGTGCTGAGTAAAGTCTTGTTGGACTTACCCTCTGCTGCCTGCGCCTGATTCTACACCACACCTATACACAGCACCTTGACAATGGCTGTGTTCTTAGGAAAAATTGTGAGTGAGCCCACTCCCTTGGCAACCCCACACACCTGTGAAGCCCTTTTTGTGCAAAGCAATGATGAAAGGCACGTGTTTCCTTGCAGGTAACCATGGTTAACAGAGGAAGAACAATGATTTCAAGCACCACCCTCCTTTTAAAGCTTCCATTCTGTTATTCTTACTCAATCAGCATGACAGAGTGATCTCCAGCCTTGTCCTCGTCAACACTCTCACATGTGTTAACGAGAGAATCACTGACATGATGGCAGCTGGTCCTTTTGTGGCAGGGCTGAAATGCAGTGGAAATGTTTTTGGGGGATTAAGTTCATTTTCATGGCAAAGAGGGACTTTGCAATTAATTGCAATTCATCTGATCACTCTTCATGACATTCTGGAGTATATGCAAATTGTCATCATCAAAACTGAGGCAGCAGACTTTGTGAAAATTAGTATTTGTGTCATTCTCAAAACTTTTCACAATGACTGTATGTCCATTTTAATGTGGATAAAATTCATTCAATGTTGATGACGGTAGTATGATAAACTAAAGAAAATATACATTTTAATCAAGTTTTTGACATTTTTATGTTTACTTTTTGAAAATACTAATATTAATGGACCAAAATACCAACAAATCTAAAAATGGATAGGTAGATGCAAACATTTAATAAACACATCAATACGTTTTTCATGCACCAGCTCTTTAAAGTGGGCAGATTTGTGCATTTGTGTCTAAAGTCTTTAAGAAGCACCATGTCTACCTGGATTGACAGACGGTGGGTGGGAAGTGGCTCTGAATTTGGCCCTGATACCAATGCCACGCACAGACAATGCTATTGCCACCCACAGCAATCCTATTTTTTTTTTAAACCCCACTGGGTTGAGTCACTCTACCCACAATCAATGTCAGGCCACCCATTTCCCCATGGGAGGCCATGCTTTAATAGCTTCTCCATTGAAACCTGCCTATTAGGAGTGATCATTGGGTAGGTGAGGTATGCGAGAAGTCTGAGAATTCTGCACATCCTGTATCCAGAGATGCAACAGAGCTCAAATCAGACTATGTTGCCCATTATGTGAGCGGCTAATTGTTCATTCTCATTCATATCACAGTTTTAGTTTAGTTGTATTACATGTGTACTATGGCAGCTAAAAGCTGAATTGTATTAGGTACTGAATTGCTGCATACAGTATGTATATACTGTAGATGTTTCTTTTATGTTGTGTTCCACCTTTGGTATTTGGAAAAACGCTGTATGTATAAAATATATTTATTTTCTTTAGTACCACCCACATCATAAATAAAACTGTTTACATAGACAGTTGGGAGCCATTAGGCTGAAAGTGGCATGCGGTGAGAATGGCCTGTATGACATGTGGATGTGTCACTAAGAAAAGGGTAGCCTATTATCTGTCATTAGAGGAAAATACCCTGTTTATCATGATTGTAATAGTAGAAACTTAGTGGGGTATATGATATATAAGAGTAAACCAGCAAAATCATGTTTTCTGAAAATAAATGTTAGTATATGTAAGGCTGAAAACTGAAGTAGTGTGTACTGTAACTAAAAAAACTATAACTTTTTCTCCACTCCAAGATATTTTCTTATTCTGGGATGTCCTGGAAAAGTGACGGAAAAGGTTTATGAACTACAAAATTGCATTACTAAGGCAATTGAACGAGACAATTAAAGGGGCTATCTGGGATTGGAAAAACAACAAAGTGGTCACTCCATCACTTGTTTTGGTAAACAGCTGAGAGATGGTGCTGAAGAAATGTAACCACTCTCAAATTCATATACAGAACTGTGAATGCAAGGACTTACCATCCATGAAATCAATATTGTACATTTTAAATTGTTCCCCTGATTATGTTAAATGTTTTACCATATTTATACTGTATGCAGACTATGTGTACTTTTTTCTGTCTATATTTTGTCTCTGTATTATTTCTTGTAAGACGATGTCAGCACCACTTCACCAGGTCAAATTCCAGGTACATGTAAAATGTAAAAAAGCTGTTGATTAGTCAACAAAATGAAGTTATTTTGTCATACATGTGTTATTAAAATGTAAGTGCAATTCACTTACATTCACAGACCATTCATAATAATTTGCTATGCGTACCAGTCAGACATGACATGTAATTATAGTAACACTGCTTGTATGCCAACAATGGTTAGACTGTGGACCATTCAATAGATAGGCTGTTAGATGACATACTGTATGGGATATGTAAATGTTTTGATGTATGGATCCGTAGAACAGGTCAATTGTCAACAAGCCTCTTTTCAGCCGTTTTGTTTCCATGTCATCATTTTAATTTGAAGAGATGTGTACATTAAAATAACAGAGTCATTACTAGTGAGTGCAACCCAGAGCATCTGCCTTCTGCACTTAAGCTGTGCAGATTGTCCATTGATGATTGGCTCTTATGTGATTGTGTCACATGTTTCCTGGAAAACAAACAGAAGAGACCAGAGGTCAGCGGGAGGGCCTTTTACATTTAATCCGCCACACCTTGAGAGATCGAGGTGTCCCAAAGTGACAGTCTCTGACCCCTAGGTGCAGATCTGAGGGGAAAGATAAAGGCAAGTGACGGAGAGAAAATTGCCAGATAATTACCAGGGCCAGAGGGGCACGTTTTCCCCTCTCACGGACCACAACAACTGTGACAAGCCTAGCTGTCAGCGCAGGGAGCAGCACAACACAAAGTGTGCGTCCCAAATGGCACCCTATTCCCTACACAGTTTACTACTTTTGACCAACCCTGTTCCTGGAGAGCTACAGTCCTTTAGGTTTTCACTCAACCCAAATCTAGCACACCTGATTCTAATAATTAGCTGGTTGATAAGCTGAACCAGGTTAGTTACAACTGGGGTTGGAGCAAAAACCTACAGGAGGGTAGCTCTCCAGGAACACGGTTGGAGACCCCTGGTGTAAGGAATAGGGTGCAATTTGAGACGCACCCATACTGTAGGTCCTCCATTAATGTTGACTGGTACTTTAATGTGATCACTGAACTGTATGGGCTAGTTGTACTATCCATACAGCGTATGGAGTGTAATTCTGCTGTAAAGTATGTATGTTTCCTTTTCATGTACATTTTGCACATTTATTTAAATGGCATTATGGTGGTAGTGGTAGCCTTACCCTCATCTTTAACATGTGCAGCCATCAGTAATTTCTACTGTTAGTGAGTTTGTATGTTCTTATTGGACAGACCCTTGGGACTGGCTAGGAGATCAGAGTCTGAACTGCACTTGAACTGGAACGGGAATGAATGCAGTGGAACAGTTTAACAGAAGCATCTAATGGGAATCATTCGAGGGAGCTGGAAATTGTGGCAATGCATACTGCTGGCTCGTACAAACTGCTTGCCACAGGATACTGTATGTGGGCATCTTTGCATTGTTATTCATTCATGAAAACATAATTCTTCTCATTGTGGTTGAGTTTTGCTTTACCTATGTTTCGTATGATAATGCAAGTTTGTCTGTCTGATGCAATTCTGAGGGCAGATTGTTGACATTGTTTAAAAACGAACTTCAGACTATCTTAAAGAATTGTTGTGCAAGGAAGAGGTGTGCATGTCAATCTTTAATACACACATTCCTTTTGAGGCATTTGAGGATTGGTCAAACGCACATCTTGGGTAACTTCTCAATTTATATAAACAATGTTTCACACATCGCTAATGAGTCCTTCATACACCTCTACGCCGACGACACCATTCTCTATGAATCTGGCCCCTGGAATTTGTCAGCTCATACAAATACCTGTGTATGTGGCTGGACACAGCACTATCATTCCACGCACACATCAATAATCTTCAAGCAAAGGTCAAGTCCAGAATTAGCTTTCTCTACTGGAACACATATTCATTCACACACTCTGCTAAACACACCCTGGTCCAAATGACAATACTCCCCATCCTGGATTATGGGGATGTCATCTACAACAGGGTTTCCCAAACTCGGTCCTGCCCTCCCACCATCATTGTAATTTACAGGTAACTGCCAAAACACACTCTGCTACCACACCCTGGTCCAAATGACAATACTCCCCATCCTGGATTATGGGGATGCCACATACAGGATGGCCCCAGATACCGCCCTCAATAAACTGGATGCACTTTACCACTCTGCCATACGCTTTGGGCACGTTCCACAGCTAAGGTGAGGCGACGCAACAACCAATGGTTGCGTGCCACGTCATCAGCTGTGGCATCGACTGTCAAATTGCTATAACATACAGTATGATGTGGTTAACTGATACTTAAAATACATATCCAGGCGTTGTGAAATCTGTAAGGCATCAGAAACTTTTAAGCTCTGGAACACGGCCCTTGTCACTAGTGCACCATTCCAAACCCATCACTGTGACTTACATGTAACTGCCAAAATAAAAGAAACACTTGAGTAAATGAGGAATACAAAGTATATTGAAAGCAGGTGCTTCCACACAGGTGTGGTTCCTAAGTTAATTAAGCAATTAACATCCCATCATGCTTTAGGGTTATGTATAAAAATCCCCAGTTGCCCATTACTTTGGCTTCCATGGCTAGAAGAAGAGATCTCAGTGACTTTGAAAGAGGGGTCTCAAAGGAGCATAGGGAGTTTAGTGTGTGTGTGTGTGTGTGTGTGTGTGTGTGTGTGTGTGTGTGTGTGTGTGTGTGTGTGTGTGTGTGTGTGTGTGTGTGTGTGTGTGTGTGTGTGTGTGTGTGTGTGTGTGTGTGTGTGTGTGTGTGTGTGTGTGTGTGTGTGTGTGTGAGAGCGAGAGAGAGACAGTATGGAGGCAGTGGGTGGATCGGCTGTCAGTATGTCAGGGGTAATGCCTTGGTGCCTGTAAAAACCTCCTTTATAAGGAAGGGACTCTGAGCTGTCAAGTTTTATAATTAACTGTGTTTACGATATCTATTTCACACCCAGCCAAAACTTTAGCCATGCTATGATGCCAAGATCGTGTTACACTCTCAAAATCCCTGTAATTAGTTATTTGTTTGGTTTATAAAACCCCTGGTAGATATACAGTGCTATGAAAAAGTATTTGCCCCCTTTCTAATTTTCTCAACTTTTGCATATTTGTGATACTGAATGTTATCAGATCTTCAACCAAAACCTAATATTAGATAAAGGGAACATACAGTGGGGAAAAAAAGTATTTAGTCAGCCACCAATTGTGCAAGTTCTCCCACTTAAAAAGATGAGAGAGGCCTGTAATTTCCATCATAGGTACACGTCAACTATGACAGACAAAATGAGAAAAAAAATCCAGAAAATCACATTGTAGGATTTTTAATGAATTTATTTGCAAATTATGGTGGAAAATAAGTATTTGGTCAATAACAAAAGTTTCTCAATACTTTGTTATATACCCTTTGTTGGCAATGACACAGGTAAAACGTTTTCTGTAAGTCTTCACAAGGTTTTCACACACTGTTGCTGGTATTTTGGCCCATTCCTCCATGCAGATCTCCTCTAGAGCAGTGATGTTTTGGGGCTGTCGCTGGGCAACACGGACTTTCAACTCCCTCCAAAGATTTTCTATGGGGTTGAGATCTGGAGACTGGCTGGGCCACTCCAGGACCTTGAAATGCTTCTTACGAAGCCACTCCTTCGTTGCCCGGGTGGTGTGTTTGGGATCATTGTCATGCTGAAAGACCCAGCCACGTTTCATCTTCAATGCCCTTGCTGATGGAAGGAGGTTTTCACTCAAAATCTCACGATACATGGCCCCATTCATTCTTTCCTTTACACGGATCAGTCGTCCTGGTCCCTTTGCAGAAAAACAGCCCCAAAGCATGATGTTTCCACCCCCATGCTTCACAGTAGGTATGGTGTTCTTTGGATGCAACTCAGCATTCTTTGTCCTCCAAACACGACGAGTTGAGTTTTTACCAAAAAGTTCTATTTTGGTTTCATCTGACCATATGACATTCTCCCAATCCTCTTCTGGATCATCCAAATGCACTCTAGCAAACTTCAGACGGTCCTGGACATGTACTGGCTTAAGCAGGGGGACACGTCTGGCACTGCAGGATTTGAGTCCCTGGCGGCGTAGTGTGTTACTGATGGTAGGCTTTGATACTTTGGTCCCAGCTCTCTGCAGGTCATTCACTAGGTCCCCCCGTGTGGTTCTGGGATTTTTGCTCACCGTTCTTGTGATCATTTTGACCCCACGGGGTGAGATCTTGCGTGGAGCCCCAGATCGAGGGAGATTATCAGTGGTCTTGTATGTCTTCCATTTCCTAATAATTGCTCCCACAGTTGATTTCTTCAAACCAAGCTGCTTACCTATTGCAGATTCAGTCTTCCCAGCCTGGTGCAGGTCTACAATTTTGTTTCTGGTGTCCTTTGACAGCTCTTTGGTCTTGGCCATAGTGGAGTTTGGACTGTTTGAGGTTGTGGACAGGTGTCTTTTATACTGATAACAAGTTCAAACAGGTGCCATTAATACAGGTAACGAGTGGAGGACAGAGGAGCCTCTTAAAGAAGAAGTTACAGGTCTGTGAGAGACAGAAATCTTGCTTGTTTGTAGGTGACCAAATACTTATTTTCCACCATAATTTGCAAATAAATTCATAAAAAATCCTACAATGTGATTTTCTGGAATTTTGTTTCTCAATTTGTCTGTCATAGTTGACGTGTACCTATGATGAAAATTACAGGCCTCTCTCATCTTTTTAAGTGGGAGAACTTGCACAATTGGTGGCTGACTAAATACTTTTTTTCCCCACTGTAAGTGAACAAATAACACAACAATTACACATTTATTTCATTTATTTCATAAACAAAGTTATGCAACACCCAATTCCCCTGTGTGAAAAAGTAATTGCCCCCTTACACTCAATAACTGGTTGTGCCATCTTTAGCTGCAATGACTCCAACCAAATGCTTCCTGTAGTTGTTGATCAGTCTCTCACATCGCTGTGGAGGAATTTTGGCCCACTCTTCCATGCAGAACTGCTTTAACTCAGTGACGTGTGGGTTTTCAAGCATGAACTGCTCGTTTCAAGTCCTGCCACAACATCTCAATTGGGATTAGGTCTGGACTTTGACTAGGCCATTCCAAAACTTCCAATTTGTTGCCTTTTAGAATTTTTCATGTAGACTTGATTGTGTGTTTTGGATCATTGTCTTGCTGCATGACCCAGCTGAGCTTCAGCTTCAGCTCACAGACGGATGGTCTGACATTCTCCTGTAGAATTCTCTGATACAGAGCAGAATACATGGTTCCTTCTATTAAGGCAAGTCGTCCAGGTCCTGAGGCAGCAAAGTATCCCCAAACCATCACACCACCACCACCATGCTTGACCTTTGGTATGATGTTCCTTCTGTGGAATGCAGAGTTTGGTTTTCGCCAGGCATTACTGGATTCATGTCGTCCAAAAAGTTATACTTTTGAATCATCTGTCCATAGAACGTTCTTCCAAGAGTCTTGATGATCATCCAGGTGCTTTTTGGCAAACTTGAGTCAACATTTTGGACGAGATGGGTCCCATTATGCCTGGCGAAAACCAAACACTGCATTCCACAGTAAGAACTTCATACCAAAGGTCAAGCATGGTGGTGGTGGTGTGATGGTTTGGGGATACTTTGCTGCCTCAGGACCTGGACGACTTGCCTTAATAGAAGGAACCATGTATTCTGCTCTGTATCAGAGAATTCTACAGGAGAATGTCAGACCATCCGTCTGTGAGCTGAAGCTGAAGCGCAGCTGGGTCATGCAGCAAGACAATGATCCAAAACACACAATCTAGTCTACATGAAAATTGCTAAAAAGCAACAAATTGGAAGTTTTGGAATGGCCTAGTCAAAGTCCAGACCTAATCCCAATTGAGATGTTGTGCAGGACTTGAAACGAGCAATTCATGCTTGAAAACGCACACATCACTGAGTTAAAGCAGTTCTGCATGGAAGAGTGGGCCAAAATTCCTCCACAGCGATGTGAGAGACTGATCAACAACTACAGGAAGCATTTGGTTGGAGTCATTGTAGCTAAAGGTGGCACAACCAGTTATTGAGTGTAAGGGGGCAATTACTTTTTCACACAGGGGAATTGGGTGTTGCATAACTTTGTTTATGAAATAAATATGTAATTGTTGTGTTATTTGTTCACTTATGTTCCCTTTATCTAATATTAGGTTTTGGTTGAAGATCTGATAACATTCAGTATCACAAATATGCAAAAGTAGAGAAAATTAGAAAGGGGGCAAATACTTTTTCATAGCACTGTATCTCTATCCATATGTAAATTAAAGTGGTCACAGAAAATTCTAGAGATTAATATTTTCCATGCATACCTTTGGAAAACAAAATACGTTGACTAGGTTTGGTTACTGCCAAATCTGAGTCACCAGATCTCAACCCAGTTGAACACTTATGGGAGACTCTGGAGCGGCGCCTGACACAGCATTTTCGACCACCATCAACAAAACACCAAATGATGGAATTTCTCATGGAAGAATGGTGTAGCGTACCTCCAATAAAATAAAATAAAATCAATAGAGATCCAGACACTTGTAGAATCTATGCCAAGGTGCATTGAAGCTGTTCTGGCGTCTCGTGGTGGCCCAATGCCCTTTAAGACGCTTTATGTTGGTCTTTCCTTTATTTTGGCAGCTATTTTCAGAACCGGAATTCTGGGCGCAGTAGCTGGGGGTGGTGTGAAGGGGCTGGTTCTTGACAAGTATGGGTAATTGAATACGTGGAGTGTGTCTTAAAGTAGGAGTTGCGAAAACAAGTGGGAGGATCAACACCAGTGGGTGTTTTGAAACCTAACAACTAATTGGGCAGATTGGTTGCCACTCAAGACTGTTTTGCTTGGCAGCTTCCTGCTTCCTTGTAGTATTTTAGTTAATAGGCAGGTTAGGATAATTAACGTGGCAGGTTTGGAGAATTAACGTGGCAGGTTAGGATATTTAACGTGGCAGGTTAGGAGAATTAACATGGCAGGTTAGGAGAACTAACCTAGCAGGTTAGGAGAATGAAGTTAAGGTTAGGAAAAGGGTTAGTCTTAGCTAAAATGCTACAAGGAAGCAGCAAGCAGCCACACAAAACTGTCTTGAGTGGCAACCAATCTGCTCAATTAGCTGTTAAGTTTCAATACACCCACTGGTGTTGATCCTCCCACTTGTTTCACAACGCCAACTTTCAGACACACTCCACATATGCAGTTACCCATGACTCTGTTTGAATGAATAAACAAGTTGCGGGTGTGTCGAGGCTTGGCCCCTCACTGGCCAATCAATACGTGCTCCATGGCTAAATATGTGGTTGCTTCAAGTTGTATATTTACAGTCTTTTATGTATTGCATTGTCATCAACTCCAGTTAGAATGTTAGTCTGTTGTAGCCTGCCCCATATACGTTGAACGTTTTTGCAGTCCACATTGTTCTCATTGCATTGCTTCAAAATGGAAATACACTACATGACCAAAAGTATGTGGACACCTGCTCGTCGAACATCTCATTCCAAAATCATGGGCATTAATATGGAGTTGGTCCCTTCATTGCTGCTATAACAGCCTCCACTGTTCTGGGAAGGCTTTCCACTAGATGTTGGAATATTGCTGTGGGGACTTGCCACAAGAGCCACAAGAGCATTAGTGAGGTCGGTCACTGATGCTGGGCGATTAGGCCATGGAAACCCATTTCATGAAGCTCCCTACAAACAGTTATTGTGCTAACATTGCTTCCAGAGGGAGTTTGGAACTCGGTAGTGAGTGTTGCAACCGAGGACAGACAATTTTTACGTGCTACGCGCTTCAGCACTCGGTGGTCCCGTTCTGTCAACTTGGGTGGCCTACCACTTTACAACTGAGTCGTTGTTGCTCTTAGACATTTCCACTTCACAATAACAGCAATTACAGCTCTAGCAGGGCAGAAATTGGATGAACTGACTTGTTGGAAAGGTGGCATGCTATGATTGTGCCATGTAGAAAGTCACTGAGCTCTTCAGTAAGGCCATTATACTGCCAATGTTTGTCTATGGAGATTGCATGGCAGTGTGCTCGATTTTATACCCCTGTCAGCAACGGGTGTGGCTGAAATAGCCGAATCCACTAATATGTATATATAGTGTACATTGTTAAACGGGCTATTGCATCCACACCACAGGAGGCTGCTGAGGGGAGACAGATCATAATAATGACTCGAATGGAGTGAATGGAATGGTATCAAACCATGTGTTTGATGAGTTCGATACCATTCCATTAATTCCGTTCAAGCCATTACTATGATCCCGTCCTCCCCAATTAAGGTGCCACCAACCTCCTGTGATTCACACTAATATAGGGGCTATGCCTACTGTAAATTGTAGTCTGGACATGGACATGTCAAACATAGTCAATAAGCAATATTAAATTCCCTAGGCTATTGATAAGGCCTGAAAAGACAGTGAGTGTATAATTCTAAATAGGCTACGTCTAAATACAGTTACAGGCACCATAATTGATCCACATGGGTGTATAATACAGACAAGGCAACGTAAAGAAAAACCAAGCCATGAGGTCGAAGGAATTGTCCGTAGAGCTCCGAGACAGGATTGTGTCGAGGCACAGATCTGGGGAAGGGTACCAAAAATTTCTGTATCATTGAAGGTACCCAAGAACACAGTGGCCTCCATCATTCTTAAATGGAATAAGTTTGGAACCACCACCAAGACTCTTCTTAGAGCTGGCCGCCCGGCCAAACTGAACAATCGTGGGAGAAGGGCCTTGGTCAGGGAGGTGACCAAGAACCTGATGGTCACTCTGCGAGAGCTCCAGAGTTCCTCTGTGGAGATGGGAGAACCTTCCAGACGGACATCCATCTCTGCAGCACTCCACCAATCAGGCCTTTATGGTAGAGTGGCCAGAGGGAAGCCACTCCTCGGTAAAAGGCACATGACAGCCCACTTGGAGTTTGCCAAAAGGCACCTAAAGGACTCTCAGACCATGAGAAACAAGATTCTCTGGTCTGATGAAACCAAGACTGAACTCTTTGGCCTGAATGCCAAGTGTCACATCTGGAGGAAACCTGGCACCATCCCTACGGTGAAGCATGGTGGTGGTAGCATCGTGCTGTGGGGATGTTTTTCAGCGGCATGGACTGTGAGACTAGTCAGGATAGAGGGAAAGATGAATGGAGCAAGGTACAGAGATCCTTGTTGAAAACCTGCTCCAGAGTGCTCAGGACCTCAGACTGGGGCGAAGGTTCACCTTCCAACAGGACAACAACCCTAAGCACAAAGCCAAGATACGCAGGAGTGGCATCAGGACAAGTCTCTGAATGTCCTTGAGTGGCCCAGCTAGTGCCCGGAATTGTACCTGATCTAACATCTCTGGAGAGACCTGAAAGTAGCTGTGCAGCGACGCTCCCCATCCAACCTGACAGAGCTTGAGAGGATCTGCAGAGAAAAATGGGAGAAACTCCACAAATACAGGTGTGCCAAGCTTGTAGCGTCATACCCAAGAAGACTTGAGGCTTTAATCGCTGCCAAAGGTACTTCAACAAAGTACTGAGTAAAGGGTTTGAATACTTATGTAAATGTGATATTTGTTTTTAAAACCCTGTTTTTGCTTTGTCATTATGTGTAGATTGATGACGGAAAAAAACAATGAATTCCATTTTAGAATAAGGCTGTAATGTAACAAAATTTGGAAAAATTCAAGGGGTCTGAATACTTTCTGAATGCACTGTATATTAGTTGTTTGTCTTAAAATATGGTGTCTCTAGCTCTATCGATCTCTGAGTAATTAGAAATAAAGTGTTACTTTCACCCCATTTACACCCTACCTCTGACGGTACATCATCTGTATTTTGATCTTTTTGTACCCCAGGGAACAATACTGTACCCACACGCACCCTTTTCTCTGAGAGTGTACGTGTGCAGTTATGCTACACCAAGGACCTCTGTGGTACTCTAATTGACTAAACACTGCATGCACTTTTACATTTTAGTCATTTAGCAGACGCTCTTATCCAGAGCGACTTACAGTTAGTGAGTGCATACATTTTCATACTGGCCCCCCGTGGGAAACGAACCCACAACCCTGGCATTGCAAGCGCCATGCTCTACCAACTGAGCTACATTCCTCATTTGATTTTGGGTGCGTTTCTCTGCCAGGTGTTGCTGATGCCTGCCAGATCTTATAAGGCCTGAATAGGTATTTTACGTATCAGCTAACCACATAATGTCATAGCAATCTGTCAGTCGATGACACAGTTGAAGACGTAGCCAGCAACCCTTGGATCATGCATGCAACGTCTGAGCAGGGGAACGTGGCCTCTGAATTGACGTCCTCCATATTTAAGTCTGTCCTCGAGCAATAAGTCTGCGGCACGGCGCACTGAAACGTGACCGGGAGACAGATCATTAACATTTATTGATACATGACTGCTGTAAGCCTGTTTGTTCAGTGAATTAAACCAGCTCATTACGGGCTTAATAGTGGGTTGGGGGATAAATAATTGATGCCAGTCCACTCACTGGCACTTTAGAATGCATCAAGAGTCCCCGGATCAATTTGGCCTCCACAAAGTCAAGACATCCTCCTTCAAAACAAAACTGACATCACCGCGTCAATACAATCAAGAGGTCTGTGGTGTGCCCGTGTTCTAGTGGGAAAAGGAACGGCACTAAATAGAGAGAACATTCTAAGCAAGCTTTTTTCAATGTAGCAATACAAATGACGGGGTGGCTGTAGCTCCAAAGATGAACTAGTTTGTTGTGAAGAAGATGTGTTGCTCAGAACAGTCTTTGATAAAGAATAGGAATGGAGTAAAAAAAGCACAATCTGGAGACAGCCCTCTTTGTAGGTGTCGACACCACAAAGTAAATGTTAATGTGTGCTTTCATGCCTCCCAGTCCTTCCTTCTCTCATGAAAATTAAACATTAAACTGATAAGGCTTGGGGGAATGTAGCCGTGAAGCCCTCTGACAAACAGCCAGATGCTTTTTGTTGTTTTTCTTATCTCCTGCTCCCTCGCTGTCCTTTCCAATTGTTCTGTGTGCAGACAACATAACTTCTCTCATACTCCAGGGCTCCTCTGTGCCCCTACATGAAATGATGCCTTATCGAGTCATAACCCAAAACACAGCGCACTTTCATGTTTCAGCCCAGCTTGTAATATCCAGTTCAAAGCTCAGTGCAGTTCAATAATACAGAGCACATCTTTGAGTTACAAAGAGTGTCAAGTCTTGAATCGTTTTTCAACGCTTTAAGAT
The DNA here is from genome assembly GCF_020615455.1 of Coregonus clupeaformis. Taxonomy (NCBI): domain Eukaryota; kingdom Metazoa; phylum Chordata; class Actinopteri; order Salmoniformes; family Salmonidae; genus Coregonus; species Coregonus clupeaformis. The sequence goes on from NC_059215.1 coordinate 26,300,408, forward strand.
TGTCTTGCAGTTTGGCAATAGTTCCAACTAATTTGACATGTCATACTGGCGGTTGACATTGTGTAATAATGGCAAAATTATTCAGTATTTCAATAATTTGACTCTTGGTTAGCGATCCTTACCAAATAAATTATTGAACAGCTCTTATGTAAAAAGTACAAACATATATGCTTAAATCATTTGAATCCACAGTCCAACTTTACAATAAGTGTCCCTTATTAGATGAGTAGGTACAGTGCAATTACAGTGTATGTACATATTGTTCAAAGCCTTTGTGGTTTAAGTAGCATAATTACACATGGACTTATTTTTTTAACAAAATGAAATTAGTTGCGGAACCGCCACAACCTCTCACCCCAGACTTATTGTTTTAGATCACACAGTCATCATAATTTTACGGAAGAGTATATAGCCCCCACAGTGGAGGTGTCATAATACCCATAAAACCTAGCGGTCAAACAGGGAAATGGTTCCAATTGTTTTTCCACCATTCACTTTTCCCATTGGGGATTTTAGAAACTTAAAATAAGGGCTGTGTTTCGTGTAGGTTTACCCTGCCGTGGCGTTTTGATAACAATGTAAATCTCTTTCGGACAAGGTGACTTTTATCAACATATTCGGCTCTATTTACTCTCAGAGTTGAAAATGCTAATTAGCATCAAAGTAGACATCATGCAAAACTACAAATCCCTGCAAGCTCCTGCATGTAATCTCTAGCTGACACCTTTGCTAACAGTTATTGTGTCAATTTAAAACTTGCACAAGACAGTTCACAGAATTGTCCATTTAAAGAAATGTAGCCAATTTATTAATTACTACATTTAGCTAACATTAGATAGTTAATCCAGAGATTCTTACCTTTGCCTCGATTTGGCAGTCTCGTCCAGATCATCATGGCATTTGTAGTTCTTTATGATAGCCACATTAGCAGCTAATTATCGTTTCATTTTTGGGGGGTAAATACAGGCAAATATATTTATAAAAGTCACCTTGTCCTAGAGAGATTTACACGGTTATCAAAACCTCACACCAGGGTAAGCCTACACGAAACACAGCCCTTATTTTAAGTGTTTCTAAAATCCCCTATGGGAAAAATTAATGGTGGAAAAACAATTAGAACCATTTCCTTGTTTGACAGCTAGGTTTTATGGGTATTATGACTCATACTGTGGTACTCTATTAGGATCTGGTGAAGATAAAAAATGAACAGTGATGGGTGGTGGTACTGTACTTGGATATTTTTTGTTGTTGCATGGATAGTACTTTAAAAAATGTAAATACTTTGAGAATAAAGTTGACATTTCGAGAATAGTCAAAAATCTTCTTGAGAATAAAGTGGCAATATTTTGAGAATAAAGAGACAATATTTTGAGTTAGATGACCTGGTGAAGCTATACTTTAGAATTTGCTTTAGTAACAAGGAAAACCTTGCTCTTTTAGCACATAATAACCACAGATTGGGTCTTTTCAAAAGGAGGAACCACACGGACTCGGATTAGGTATTTAATCCAAGTCTGTGTGGTAATTTACATACAGTGCATTCAGAAAGTATTCACACCCCTTGACTTTTTCCACATTTTGTTACGGTACAGCCTAATTCAAAAATGAAAAAAAAACAATAATAAAAATAAATCTACACACAATACCCCATAATGACAAAGTAAAAACAGGTTTGTAGAAATTTTGGCAAATTTATAAAAAAACAACAACTGAAATATCACATAAGTATTAAGATCCTTTACTCAGTACTTTGTTGAAGCACCTTTGGCAGCGATTACAGCCTCACGTCTTCTTGGGTATGACCCTACAAGCTTGGAACACCTGTATTTGGTGAGTTTCTCCCATTCTTCTCTGCAGATCCTCTCAAGCTCTGTCAGTGTGGATGGGAAGCATCGCTGCACAGTCGGGTTCAAGTCCGGGCTCTGGCTGGGCCACTCAAGGACATTCAGACACTCCTGTGTTGTATTGGCTGTGTGCTTAGGGTCGTTGTCCTGTTGGAAGGTGAAACTTCGCCCCAGTCTGAGGTCCTGAGCACTCTGGAGTAGGTTTTCATCAAGGATCTCTCTGTACTTTGCTCCGTTCATCTTTCTCTCGATCCTGACTAGTCTCCAAGTCCCTGCCGCTGAAAAACATCCCCACAGCATGATGCTGCCACCACCATGCTTCACCGTAGGGATGGTGCCAGGTTTCCTCCAGATGTGACGCTTGGCATTCAGGCCAAAGAGTTCAGTCTTGGTTTCATCAGACCAGAGAATCTTGTTTCTCATGGTCTGAGAGTCTTTAGGTGCCTTTTGGCAAACTCCAAGTGGGCTGTCATGTGTTTTTTACTGAAGAATGGCTTCCGTCTGGCCACTCTACCATAAAGGCCTGATTGGTGGAGTGCTGCAGAGATGATTGTCCTTCTGGAAGGTTGTCCCATCTCCACAGAGGCACTCTGGAGCTCTGTCAGCATGACCATCAGGTTCTTGGTCACCTCCTTGACCAAGGCACTTCTCCCCCAATATCTCAGTTTGGCCAGGCATCCAGCTCTAGGAAGAGTCTTGGTGGTTCCAAACTTATTCCATTTAAAAGTGATGGGGGCCACTGTGTTCTTGGGGATGTTCAATGCTGCAGAAATGTTTTGGTACCATTCCCCAGATCTGTGCCTCGACACAATCCTGTCTCTGAGCTCTACGGACAATTCCTTCGACCTCATGGCTTGGTTTCACTGTCAACTGTGGGACCTTATATAGACAGGTGTGTGCCTTTCCAGATCATGTCCAATCAACTGAATTTACCACAGGTGGACTCCAATCAAGTTGTAGAAACATCTCAAGGATGATCAATGGAAACAGGATGCACCAGAGCTCAATTTCGAGTCTCAAAGCAAAGGGTCTGAATACTTATGTAAATAAGGTATTTCTGTTTTTTATTGTTAATAAAAACCTGTTTTCACTTCGTCATTATGGGGTATTGTGTGTAGATTGATGAGGGAAAAAAATAGTTTTATGCATTTTAGAACAAGGCTTTAACGTAACAAAATGTGGAAAAAGGGAAGGGGTCTGAATACTTTCCGAATGCACTGTAGGTAGAGACGGGTGGGGGGTGTGTGTATGCAGGTCTTTGGGCGGTGAAAAGCAGGGGGAAAACAAACAAATGGCCACGCACACACAAACACACACACCAAGTTTCCTCCTAGTAACTTCAGACTATAGGCATACACCCTTCTACAGCCATGGTGCGTTATGAGCACAAACAATAAACTATCTTGTCACTGACAGTGAAGAGACCTGGGGTTGAGTCACTGTCAGTCTGCCCTTCGAATTCGCTACAATGTTATTCTGCGTTGCCTAGGCGAACACCTTGCATAGCCTACATACAGTAACTTAGAGAGTCTAAAAGCTAAGCCTATATGACGAAAGGTGGTAGCAAAATAGGTACATATGAGGGCAATGCACGCCAGCACTTTACAGATGGCATTTTGGCTGTTGAATGGCCTCCTGACATGTGGCAGTCCAGTTCCATGGTGTCTGTCAGAGGGGGACTGATGGTGGAGTGGGCCTATCGAGGACAGTTCTGGGAGATTCAGGATAGCATTTTTTGTCAATGGGTGTTGGTTTATTGTAGTGAACACTTGCCTTATGCACTTGTCAACACCATAATGTCACTAATTCAACATATACAGCAATTCCAGAGCCCTATACTACAAATCACTACAAATGGTGGATATGATAAAACATTTTAAGGAATGTGCCAGCTCAACCCAAATAGCATAAGAGTGCACTGGAACATCCCAATGTGCATCACAAATGCAGTGAGCCAGCGGAAGGTCATGTTGGATTCCGGCATTGGACTAGCAATGAATCAACGCGTAATTCTAAATAATAAGGTGACTTAAGTTTTTACCACAGTTGGTATACCGGAGGTTGCATTCTACTACCTTTTCAATTTCCAGACAATGGTGTTTGAGTGTAAATATGGCATGCCTATTGGAGTCCCAACATAGTTGAATTACACAAAAATACTATTGGGTACAGGTCATAAGTCCAGTCCACAAACCTGAAAGAAGTCTCTATTTTAAAACATGTATATACAGGTGATTAAAACACCATTTAATGGTATTGTGGCAGCCATATTGGATTACGGATGCCATAATGGCCCCCTAACATAATTGCAAGAGGCTGAACATGCTACATAAAATCAACAGAGGAACCTTTGAATTAAAATAAATGACAGTTTTCACTGTCTCAGCCCACTTGTTTTCCTTAGAGCCGATTAGATTACAATAGCCACAACATCAAAAAACATGTGTAACTGTATAAATTTTTGTCAGGCAGGACCATACAGCACTGAATGTGCGCACATTTGACATGGAAAGTTGTACTATTAATCAGCTACCAAAAAGTTAAGCTTACATTCATCATAAATATTCATAGTTGATTTTCAGCCTATTGTATCTCTGTGTTTACAGGTGTATATTTCCAAGATGCATTAAGATATCCTAATGCTGTTCATTTGTGTATGTAGTGCAGACAACTGACTACTTGTATTCCAAATTTTAGCAATATCAGAGCTTGCTATATTGGGTTACATGAGTTTATGTGGTCCACCCACTCTCGAGCCAGGATTTTTCTGCACGTTTTGAGTTTAGGGCGTATGTCACAATATCTATAAATGTAACCTCTTTTGCAGTAAAATATTTCACAACCATCCATTTCACAAATGGGAGACATTAGAGATGTGAAAAATGATGGTTGTGTTATATTCTACCTCAGGTAGGGGTATCTCAAAAACTAAAGCCCTTTTTGAGTATTGGCCACTAGCGGCCCACTAGACTGAGTACCCTAACCTGTAGGCTAATAGTACGTTACAGTGGGCAAGTGAAAGTAATTTATAGGCCTATCCAATGGCTGTGGGCAGAATGAAGCGGGTCACATGTGGCTCAGTTGGTAGAGCATGGCGCTTTCAACTCTTGGGTTGTGGGTTCGAATTCCCACAGGGGACAAGTATGAAAATGTTTGCGCTCACTACTGTAAGTCACTCTGGATAAGAACGTCTGTTAAACGTAAATGGTTTTACACAAACGTGTCTGTGGGAGGAGAGTCAACTCAAGGATCACTCTTGCATGCGCAAAGTAGCTAACCTTAGGAGAAGGTTGCAACTCGGGGCATTCCTGCATCGGCAGGAACCCCTCTTTATACTTCTATTAGTTCATTGTTAAGCTATGACTCCAGTACATAGGTGGGAGACAGGGGCGTTCCAGTAAAGTAGATGGCGGTAATGCACAATAAAGTTGACTGTGCATTACCGCCATCTACTTTAATGCACAACCGCCGATAAATCCCACAGAAGAAGAAGAGGTGGGGGCAACAACAGCAGTTAGCTATAGCTAGTACACACCGGTAGAGTGTCCTACGTCCCCGCCTGTCGGGCACTGTTTTCCCACAATTCTGTTAACGACGGCGAGGGCAGGTGTTCGGCGGGCGGGAGTGACTGACACTGTGTGCTAGCTTAGCCAGCTAGTCCTAAGGAGGACTCCGGTACACAGCATATGAGAGGCGGGGGCGACACCGTGTGCTAGCTAGCTAACTAGCAAGCTAGATAGCACACAGTGTCGCTAGCACCCGGTGTGGCCCCCGCCTCCCTCCTGATGTGTACCGGAGTAGCTAGTGGTAAGCGGGGGCAGTGTCCTTTGCCCCCACCTGTCAGGCACGGTTTTCTCCGGTACACAGCAGGAGGGAGGCGACACGGTGTGCTAGCTAGATAACTAGCAAGCTAGCACATGGTGTTGCTCCTGCCTGCTGTGCTAGCAGGAGGCGGGGGCGACCGGTAGATAATGTCCTTCACCCCCAGCTGTTGGGCACTGTTTACCCGCAGTTCTGTCAGGGCAGGTGTTCGCAGGAGGGAGTGAAAAAAGTGTCACACAAGCATGAAGATGTCATGCAGGAACCAATGGGATGTTAGGGGGGGAAGGGGCGGGGGATGCTCGAGGAGCATGGAACACCCAAATTGCGGCCTGCAGTTGCACACTATTGAATCTTAGGCACTGTTTGAATATATTCGTGGATGGATTCTCTCTTTCTTGAAATAATCATTGATCTAAATATAGGCCTACGAGATCAATGATCATAGGCTATATACAGTGGGGAGAACAAGTATTTGATACACTGCCGATTTTGCAGGTTTTCCTACTTACAAAGCATGTAGAGGTCTGTAATTTTTATCATAGGTACACTTCAACTGTGAGAGACGGAATCTAAAACAAAAATCCAGAAAATCACATTGTATGATTTTTAAGTAATTAATTTGCATTTTATTGCATGACATAAGTATTTGATCACCTACCAACAAGTAAGAATTCCGGCTCTCACAGACCTGTTAGTTTTTCTTTAAGAAGCCCTCCTGTTCTCCACTCATTACCTGTATTAACTGCACCTGTTTGAACTCGTTACCTGTATAAAAGACACCTGTCCACACACTCAATTAAACAGACTCCAACCTCTCCACAATGGCCAAGACCAGAGAGCTGTGTAAGGACATCAGGGATAAAATTGTAGACCTGCACAAGGCTGGGATGGGCTACAGGACAATAGGCAAGCAGCTTGGTGAGAAGGCAACAACTGTTGGTGCAATTATTAGAAAATGGAAGAAGTTCAAGATGACGGTCAATCACCCTCGGTCTGGGGCTCCATGCAAGATCTCACCTCGTGGGGCATCAATGATCATGAGGAAGGTGAGGGATCAGCCCAGAACTACACGGCAGGACCTGGTCAATGACCTGAAGAGAGCTGGTACCACAGTCTCAAAGAAAACCATTAGTAACACACTACGCCGTCATGGATTAAAATCCTGCAGCGCACGCAAGGTCCCCCTGCTCAAGCCAGCGCATGTCCAGGCCCGTCTGACGTTTGCCAATGACCATCTGGATGATCCAGAGGAGGAATGGGAGAAGGTCATGTGGTCTGATGAGACAAAAATAGAGCTTTTTGGTCTAAACTCCACTCGCCGTGTTTGGAGGAAGAAGAAGGATGAGTACAACCCCAAGAACACCATCCCAACCGTGAAGCATGGAGGTGGAAACATCATTCTTTGGGGATGCTTTTCTGCAAAGGGGGCAGGACGACTGAACCGTATTGAGGGGAGGATGGATGGGGCCATGTATCACGAGATCTTGGCCAACAACCTCCTTCCCTCAGTAAGAGCATTGAAGATGGGTCGTGGCTGGGTCTTCCAGCATGACGACGACCCGAAACACACAGCCAGGGCAACTAAGGAGTGGCTCCGTAAGAAGCATCTCAAGGTCCTGGAGTGGCCTAGCCAGTCTCCAGACCTGAACCCAATAGAAAATCTTTGGAGGGAGCTGAAAGTCCGTATTGCCCAGCGACAGCCCCGAAACCTGAACGATCTGGAGAAGGTCTGTATGGAGGAGTGGGCCAAAATCCCTGCTGCAGTGTGTGCAAACCTGGTCAAGACCTACAGGAAATGTATGATCTCTGTAATTGCAAACAAAGGTTTCTGTACCAAATATTAAGTTCTGCTTTTCTGATGTATCAAATACTTATGTCATGCAATAAAATGCAAATTAATTACTTAAAAATCATACAATGTGATTTTCTGGATTTTTGTTTTAGATTCCGTCTCTCACAGTTGAAGTGTACCTATGATAAAAATTACAGACCTCTACATGGTTTCTAAGTAGGAAAACCTGCAAAATCAGCAGTGTATCAAATACTTGTTCTCCCCACTGTATAAAGAAATAATCACTGATCTGACATGACTTGGTTGGTAGCCTAGCATAAAATCTAATTTCATTATCCATCTATCAGTGGTTATCATAGGTTATCCCAAAACAATCAGGGGCATCGTCTCCGTTATAAGCTATTTGTCTCAGTTATACCGCTAATTTAGGCTACCACTTGTTCACCTTATAGAGGCTAGTGACTAGACCTGTTACGTTATAATAATGGACCTTAAAAATGTTCTCAGACGGGGCTTTACCCAAACCCCTGCCCGCTAGCCCTGTGGCTATGCAATGTCCATGACAGGGGTTTGGGGCAGCCCTTGAGCCCGACAGGGATGCGCAATCCTTCACCACGCAATCCATGACTTATATTCACAAAATAATAAACCTAGGCCTATGAGGCTACTTCATTGGAAGTGTACATAAAACACAATGCCATTATGCATTTCTACCTATGTACTGTATGTAACCACACAGACCTGGATACCTCATTTGAGTCAATGTGGTTCGTCCTTCTGAAAATAATCTGTGGCACAACCTCTTCCAGGTCCTAATACTTATACTACCTAATAATATGGTTATTATGTGCTAAAAGAGCAAGGATTTTCTTGTTACTAAAGCCAATTCTAAAGTATAGTTTCACCAGGTCATCTAACTCCGCGCCATTTCAACAGTGGAGTGCACAGCAACAGGGAGACAGATAGACATGCAGTTAACCAAATCCCCTACTTTAAACTTAAAATATAAATGCGACTTCTCAAAATGTCGACTTTATAAAATAAATAAATACTTTATTCTCAAAATTACATTTAGAGTTTATTCTCAAAATATTACCACTTTATTCTCTGAATATTTTGACTTTATTGTTGAAATATTGCCACTTTATTCTCGAAATTTCATTATGACTTTATTTTTTAAATATTGCCACTTTATTCTCTAAATATTGCCACTTTATTCCTCAAATGTTATTTGTACTTTATTCTCACAAATGTATTTCTAGTTTATTCTAAAAATGTCTACTTCATTCTCGAAGTATTTCCAGAACTATCTGTGCAAATCTTTTTTATCCAAGTACCACCACCCATCATTTTGTATTTATTTTTTCTCTTCACTTGGCCCTAATACTCTTCTATGCAATTGTGAGTTTATTGGCAAATTCTTTATACTGTATGTGCACGCTGCAAATTGTAATGTAGCTGTTCCTGCCCATGCACATACCTTGTAAATGCATACAGTAAGTATGCTATTAGTGACACTTATTGTGAAGTGAGATAGAATTCACAATTACAGTATAGTCTTTTTTAATCTAATCAACATGAACACAAACAGCAAGGATGTGGATTTCTTTACTCTAAATATCGAGAGTAGATAGTTGTTAATGTGCATGTGTGAATGCCTGCTTTGCAGACTCTCTGAAGAGGAATTGCCACCACCCAGCTCTGTCAGTCAGAGGCAATATCTCAATGCAGTATTGTGGGTAATTATTGAAGGCCATGTGTTCCATGTATGCTACATCGATCATACATTGTTAAATTGTTAATATTTCCATTTAGAGTATGGAGAGGCTATGGTGGCCCGAAGTAGAAGGCATTTAAAGCAAACAAATGTCACAGAGCACTCTAGTTGTCACACTAGTGTGACAATTATGGCCACTCTGAGTTGAAATAGGTGTTCTGTTAACATCTCATTGACAGCATCCTGACAAGCATACAGCTCATATGATGTTCTCACCTGAATCATAACAGGTTATGATACCCATACTGACACCTGACCATACACTTACACATATAGCAGCTAACACTGCAAAATAATGTCTTGAAACATCAGGTATTTCATAACCAGTCTGCGGAAGAGCTTTATTTTGACCTATTATGAAAGGCAATATGCCACACTCATGACAAAAATGTTACATACATCAGGGACTGTACATAATTGTTCGATCACGTTTGATAACATAGCAAGAAACCAATGTAGCCTACTCTTGACACTTTGTATAAACCTGATATCACTAGCAATTCTGGGGTAGCAGAGGTCAGATGGTGAAGATTTCTCTAGCAGGCTGCGAATAGTGAAGGGAGCCCAATTTATTTTTCAAAGGATTTTTCAGTCACGACTGCAAACACTAACCTACCCCAGCTGCATGAGAAATGTTTCCCATTGTCCTCATTATGTCACATTTGACATTTGTGAGATCTTTTGCCGCTTTGTTTGCACTGGTTTATCAGGGGTTCCTCCGGTGCCACCCATGAGGGCCTTTCTGTATCAAAGAGTACCGTCAGAAATCTGGCACACATCAAAAGGCTTTGCAGAGCTTACTGAGGCTGCAAAGGGACTTCATTGAAGTCTATGAGCCAAGCTGTTGTGCATCATATTACAAAGATATGAAACCCCCATGATGTGGTATGAGTAAGAGTGTAGGCAGAAATTAGATTGTGGGTTGGATTTGTTGGCTGGGAATGGTTCTATGATAAGTATTGATATAGACATTCCCCATTCATAAGCCACTGCCCTGCAACACACACACACACACACACACACACCAACATTGACACATAAAACTAACCAAAACTGTCTTCCCATTCATGTTTTTGGTAAGTTCAACTTTATTGGCAGGATTTGAACAAAAGACGGTGTAGGTGAAGACCAAACTGAACAACCGTGGGTTGTGTTTATTAGGCACCAAACAGAAGACAACAGATTGAAGCGAGGAGAAGCTACCTATACTTGTCCAATAAAAAATGTGAACTTTTCGCTTTCTATTGGAGAACATTTTAATTGTTTTCCATTGTGTGTCCTAATGAAAAGACGACCCATGTCCCTCTACTCCTGTACAACCCTAACTGCTTGAAACTCCTATCCTCATATTGAATTCATACAGGTCTCATTGTCGATAATGATCTGCACTCTCGTATTCTACTGAACACTACAGTCTGTAATACTAGTTTTTGATTTCAACACGTTTAAGCCGTATAGCTCTCCCACCCCACCTGTCAAGTTCCAGGAAAGCCCTAAAAGCATAAAAGTAACCATAAGCAAAAGTTAATCCCAGATTATAGGATAATATTGTCACAGCGCTAACAGTGTGATTATCTATAAGGATGCATGAATATGACAGATAAAATGTGTGTCAATAGCCATTAGTTCTTCTGCAATCATCAAACCATCAGATATTGCTTCAACGTTTATAATACTTCATTTTGTTTTGAACGGTTGATCTCATTGTACTGAGGGGAAAGACACATGCTTTTATTTGCAAATGAACTCATGGATCATGTTTTTTTAACCAACGTGAATTTCATAGTGCATTAACCTTGTGCAAACTGACGGGGAGTCGGTCAGGTTGAATACATTCAAATAGGTGCTTCAAGCTTATCAAGTTAGCATGACCTACTTTTGTTGATGCTGCTGACATCCACTATTATTCCTAATGGGAAAGCAAGTGTAAATCACAATGACATTTTATTCATTTATGCCTCAGTGCCTATTGTCCGTAATCGTACGGTTGGGATCTGACAGTTGTACTGAGACGCTGTGCCAGGCAAAATTAACTAATTTTCTGGAGAAATACCGGTCAACCCATGTTAAATGACATCACATGAGTCGACCCATTTCAAGTTTGTCAACAAGCCTATGGTACAGTTTATTCTGGTGATTTGCCCCATGCGACACAAAGCAGAGTCAACACAAGAAAACAATGGAATTAACTTTATTTATACGCAGGCCCACACACACTCACACGAACACACACACACAGTCTTGTATAACTAACCTCTGGGGATACACAATTCAGTCCCATTCAAAATCCTATTTTCCCTAACCCCTAACCCTAAACCTTAGCCTTACCCTAACCCTAACGCTAACCTTAACCCGAAAACCTTACTCTAAACCTAACCCTAAAACTAACCCTAGTTCTTAACCACAAACCCCCTAGAAATAGCATTTGACCTTGTGGGGACTAACAAAATGTCCCCAGTTGGTCAAATTTTTGTTTGTTTACTATTCTTGTAGGGACTTCTGGTCCCGACAAGTATAGTTAAACATGTCCACACACACACACACACACACACACACACACACACACACACACACACACACACACACACACACACACACACACACACACACACACACACACACACACACATCAATTCTCACACCTCTCTTACTGTATCTCATATCACTCTGTCACAAAAAACACATAAGCTGGCACGCATTCCTGTTCTCAAGGGACAGACCCCACCCACCAGAACCACTTCTAGTTTTCCATTCACCCTTCATTGGTTTGTGTACGACCCATCCCAATGTTCTGTACACTATTAACTACTAATACCCAGTTGGAACCTCTCCAAACCAGGCGTCCACAATCTCATACTCTACCACACAAATATTACACACCAAATATTTTCCCTTTTTATCAGAACTCTGACATTCACAACATCCAATCTAACTGAACAGACACAGTGTTTAATTTGATGATGTCCCAATCACTTTATTTTAGTATCCATTATCTTAAATGAACCATACTTACTGTATGAGTGTCAATTTAGGTCACATAAAGCTATTAAAGTACTGCAGTGTGGGCCAGGGCCGGGCCAAGCTTTTTGGGGGCCCTAAGCGATATTTGGCGATATTTATTTTTTTGTGTTAAAGTGACTTTCCTGCAATTCTACACATTTTGCCATGGGATGTAGAGGAAATGTTGCCGTTTTCAAGCACATTTTCTGTATTTCTTAACATTTTGCCATAGGGCAGAGAACATTTTGCAGTTTTAAAACTAATTTCATGCAATTCTTCACATTTTGCCATGGGGCAGAAATAACAATTTACAGTTTCAAAGATAATAACCTGCAATTCTACACATTTTGCCATGAGGTGGAGAGACAATTGTGCAGTTTAAAGCCAATTTCCTGCAATTAAACACATTTAGCCATGGGGTGATGAGAAACCTTTGCAGTTTCAAAGGTAATATCCTACGGATTTTCTACACATTTTGCCATGAGGTGGGGAGATTGTGTAGTTTAAAGCTAATTTCCTGCAATTAAACACATTTTGCCATGGGATGATGAGAAACCTTTGTAGTTTCAATGGTAATATCCTGCAGATTTTCTACACATTTTGCCATGAGGCGGAGAGACAATTTTGCAGTTTTAAAGCTAATTTCCTGCAATTCTACACATGGCCATTACTTATGCCATGTTCATATGATATCCGAGTGAGAGTGAGTAACAAAATTAATGGGGGCCGCTGGAGGTCAGGGTCACTGGGCATATGCCCTGTGTGCCCGGTCGGTAATTTGATGATTACTACAAGGTTTAGATAGCTGGCTAGACATACCTAGCAAGACATTTTTTTTTGCTGACATCGGCTAATTGAGTAATTGTCAGTGACTGACATAACAAGTGGAAAACTGCTGATGCACTCCTAAATTTCGAAATGTCACCTTGTGTATTCTACTTTTCTAACTCTCAAAAGTAAGTTGAGACCCCAACTGAGTTATTTTGGGGGGGTGGGGGCCCTCTAGCGGCCGCGGGGCCCTTCGCGCAGTGTTGGGTTATTTTACACATCTTCACGTGTAATTCAGTTTACTTATAAGTGTTAAATAGAAATCACATTAACAAGGTTATCCTTTCTTCTCCAGCAAGTGTTTGTTTACGGTACATAGACACTTTTACAAGGTTTGAGGCAACATAGCTAATGCATTGTCCTCATTTACTGGTCCTGGGGCAGTTTGGAGTTTGAACCATAATGATTGTTTTGATTGGGTTGGGTTAAGCCACAGATTCTACACCAAGGGGCCATCTCACCCGTGAGTTGGGATTATCCAGAAGCTATTTGGACTGAATTGGTTCAAATGGGGATACAAGGATAAACAAAAAAGTTATAAATGACAGTCAGTTGGGCAACCTATGGCGTGTGATCAAAAGAAAAGGGGTTAAATGAGCAAATATCCATACCTCTACATCCCCTTTACAGATATCTTTACACTCATTTTATGTTATGAAATTAGCCATAGGAACAGATATTTTGGATTCACATCTCAATCTCTCAACCAAAAATCTAAAGAATAGGACTAAATCAAATCAAACTTTAAATGCACTTTAAATAAAGTTTTGATTTTGTCCTATTCTTTCACTTAGATTGTTGGTTAAGATGGAGATGTGAATCCAACATATACATTATTAACTTGTAGATTACATTTTAAATCAACCAAAGCTTGAAATCCGAATCTTATATGTATTGCCAATTTTTTGTTGAGTCCTGAGTAGAATTGAAACAATAGCTATTGATGACTTTGCAAATGTTATATAAGCCAAAATAACATTATTGATGATGCTCTGACAGTTACACCTACCGTATGGAATGACTTAGATAGCAGCAGTAAATCTATTTTGTTTTTAAGTGGAGATCTCAACAATCATTCTCACGATAGCACAATGGTAATAGTCAGTAACAAATATCAAAGCTAAGCAAGGCTGGGCATAGTAAAAACCCTGGAAGGGAGACCAAAGGGATAGCTGTAGATAGATTAATTATTCAGTAGGAGGTGCTGCCCAGACAATTTATTTCTTCTTCTGATAGTGGATATAACGTTGAACATCAGACATTGTTTCAGAAGTACAAATTCAACATATTTTATACAAGATTTATCTATGTTGTTACCATGATAAAATAAAATCCTGTGGTTGAATTTTCACCATGGCACGTTGATGACTTTGTGCATATCCAGTGTATTTTACACGTAGATTCCACATCACAATGCATTGAGAAATTATGTTGAAACAACGTTGATTCAACAGTTTGTGCCCAGTGGGGAGGCAATAATCATTACACAATATGAATATAAATTACTGTATTGACCACACCTGTGGTAACAGATGTTGAATGTGAGGGTAAAATGTTCTTTAATTCTTTATAAGGTGTCTTATTAGAGACTAGTTACAAGAGATTTAATGAAATCAAAACGTACATACTGTGAATTATAAATCATGCTTCATGCTCTATTATCACAGACAGTGAAAATATAAAATGCATTCCAACCACTATAAATCTACTCTCGCTTTATAGTCTGAAAATGCTGAGTCATCACTTGAAAGGAAAGTACCCATGTCATGTATTTAGTATCTTGGCCTGTTGAACATTGTCCAATATTTTCTGTTGATTAAATATTGATTTCTATACATTTTTGGAACACCATGAAAAATGCTTCCTTGAGTCATATTATGCAGGGCGAAGCAGGAGCCCAGTCAACTCAAGGAGATTTTTGTTCAGTGTTTTGACATGAACAATAAGGCTATTATACATTATGTTTATCTATGCATGTCTACCAGTATTAGCTGTATGATTATTCTGAAAGATTGCTTGAAATTACCTATCCTGAACAGACTTTAAGCTCCCCAAAACGTAATTTTCACTGCACTAAGTCCTTAAGCAGTCACGTATGAGAAAGATGACAATTTTAAAAGTGGATCTTGTGCTGATTTGCTTGCCATGCTTATCAAAATGCCCAGCCACTTATCAAATAGATTTGGTTTATTTGAAAGGGAAATAATTCAATTTGGTCACTGCAGGGTTAACATTGATTTAATATGACATAATTAAATAGGAGACAGATGGTGACAGTTGGATGGAGGACCTTGAATTTAAACTCTCTGCTATCTATAGTCTGCTATATTCTCTGTCTCTGTACACAAATGAGATCATGATAGTAAAGTCATGAAGTGAATTCAAAATGCTCAATTTAAAAGACCTACAGTATGGAGACATGTTCTTAGATACAGTGAGGGAAAAAAGTATTTTATCCCCTGCTGATTTTGTACGTTTGCCCACTGACAAAGAAATGATCAGTCTATAATTTTAATGGTAGGTTTATTTGAACAGTGAGAGAGAGAATAACAAAAGAAAAATCCAGAAAAACGCATGTCAAAAATGTTATAAATTGATTTGCATTTTAATGAGGGAAATAAGTATTTGACCCCCTCTCAATCAGAAAGATTTCTGGCTCCCATGTGTCTTTTATACAGGTAACGAGCTGAGATTAGGAGCACACTCTTAAAGGGAGTGCTCCTAATCTCAGTTTGTTACCTGTATAAAAGACCTGTCCACAGAAGCAATCAATCAATCAGATTCCAAACTCTCCACCATGGCCAAGACCAAAGAGCTCTCCAAGGATGTCAGGGACAAGATTGTAGACCTACACAAGGCTGGAATGGGCTACAAGACCATCGCCAAGCAGCTTGGTGAGAAGGTGACAACAGTTGGTGCGATTATTCGCAAATGGAAGAAACACAAAATATCTGTCAATCTCCCTTGGCCTGGGGCTCCATGCAAGATCTCACCTCGTGGAGTTGCAATGATCATGAGAACGGTGAGGAATCAGCCCAGAACTACACGGGAGGATCTTGTCAATGATCTCAAGGCAGCTGGGACCATAGTCACCAAGAAAACAATTGGTAACACACTACGCCGTGAAGGACTGAAATCCTGCAGCGCCGGCAAGGTCCCCCTGCTCAAGAAAGCACATATACAGGCCCGTCTGAAGTTTGCCAATGAACATCTGAATGATTCAGAGGAGAACTGGGTGAAAGTGTTGTGGTCAGATGAGACCAAAATCGAGCTCTTTGGCATCAACTCAACTCGCCGTGTTTGGAGGAGGAGGAATGCTGCCTATGATCCCAAGAACACCATCCCCACCATCAAACATGGATGTGGAAACATTATGCTTTGGGGGTGTTTTTCTGCTAAGGGGACAGGACAACTTCACCGCATCAAAGGGACGATGGAGAGGGCCATGTACCGTCAAATCTTGGGTGAGAACCTCCTTCCCTCAGCCAGGGCATTGAAAATGGGTCATGGATGGGTATTCCAGCATAGCAATGACCCAAAACACAACAAGGCAACAAAGGAGTGGCTCAAGAAGAAGCACATTAAGGTCCTGGAGTGGCCTAGCCAGTCTCCAGACCTTAATCCCATAGAAAATCTGTGGAGGGAGCTGAAGGTTCGAGTTGCCAAACGTCAGCCTCGAAACCTTAATGACTTGGAGAAGATCTGCAAAGAGGAGTGGAACAAAATCCCTCCTGAGATGTGTGCAAACCTGGTGGCCAACTACAAGAAACGTCTGACCTCTGTGATTGCCAACAAGGGTTTTGCCACCAAGTACTAAGTCATGTTTTGCAGAGGGGTCAAATACTTATTTCCCTCATTATAATGCAAATACATTTATAAAATGTTTGACATGTGTTTTTCTGGATTTTTTTGTTGTTATTCTGTCTCTCACTGTTCAAATAAACCTACTATTAAAATTATAGACTGGTCATGTCTTTGTCAGTGGGCAAACGTACAAAATCAGCAGGGGATCAAATACTTTTTTCCCTCACTTTATTAAATGGACAATTTCTCTGGTTATTGCAAATGTGATGAAAAAATGTCACAATGAATACTCACCCTCTGATTCTGCCCCTACAGAAACCCATTCTGCCAAATACCAATGCAACAGTGTCAAAACTACAGTTAAGTTAGGACATTATCAATCTCCCATTACATTTTTACATTTACATCATTTAGCAGACGCTCTTATCCAGAGCGACTTACAAATTGGTGCATTCAACTTATGATAGCAAGTGGGACAAACACTTTTTTCTTCTTTTTTTATGGGGGGGGGTGGGGGAAGAAGGATTACTTTATACTATTCCAGGTATTCCTTAAAGAGGTAGGGTTTCAAGTGTCTCCGGAAGGTGGTCAGTGACTCCGCTGTCCTGGCGTCGTGGGGGAGCTTGTTCCACCATTGGGGGGCCAGAGCAGCAAATAGCTTTGACTGGGCTGAGCGGGAACTGTGCTTCTGTAGAGGTAGGGGAGCTAGCAGGCCAGAGGTGGATGAACGTAGTGCCCTCGTTTGGGTGTAGGGTCTGATCAGACCCTGAAGGTAAGGAGGTGCCATTCCCCTCACAGTTCCATAGGCAAGCACCATGGTCTTGTAGTAGATGCGAGCCTCAACTGGAAGCCAGTGGAGTGTGCGGAGGAGCAGGTTGACATGAGAGAACTTGGGAAGGTCGAACACCAGACGGGCTGCGGCGTTCTGGATAAGTTGTAGGGGTTTAATGGCAGAGGCAGGGAGCCCAGCCAACAGCGAGTTGCAGTAATGGTGGTGAGAGCACGTGGTGCGGAGACAGATTCTCGCCACGCCACCTGGTAGGAGCGACCTGTCAGGTAGGACGCAATCCAAGAGTGAGCAGCGCCGGAGATGCCCAACTCGGAGAGGGTGGAGAGGAGGATCTGATGGTTCACAGTATCAAAGGCAGTGGATAGGTCTAGAAGGATAAGAGCAGAGGAGAGAGAGTTAGCTTTAGCAGTGCGGAGAGCCTCCGTGACACAGAGAAGAGTAGTCTCAGTTGAATGACCAGTCTTGAAACCTGACTGGTTTGGATCAAGAAGGTCATTCTGAGAGAGATAACAGGAGAGTTGGCTAGAGGCGGCACGCTCAAGAGTTTTGGAGAGAAAAGAAAGAAGGGATACTGGTCTGTAGTTGTTGACATCGGAGGGATCGAGTGTAGTGTAACCACCTACCTGTGGTTACACTATATTATGACTTAATTTGCTGTCTTTATTTGAGTAACAAAGCATACATTCGATTACGTAGGTTATGCAAAAGCCAATCTTAGTTGTTAAATGTTTCCCTATGTTTTATTACATATTTAGAAGTGCCTCATTTATTTATTCATCACGTGTGGTTTTGCTTGACATTTCACTATTTTAATTATTTTACCTTGAACTTGATATTGATAACCCTTTTGTAATGGTGTTTGTCTTGTGGAGTGAATGAGTGCATGAGTGAGTAAACTAGCAGAGTTGGAACCAGCCCCAACACACCTGATCAGCATTTTGATTAACAAGCTGCCACCTGGATAAAAGCAGTTATCGGTCAGTAATGGGTGATTCAGAAAGCAGCACAGAGACCAGGCAGAAGACAGGCCTCGCTGGGTGATTCAGAAAGCAGCACAGAGACCAGGCAGAAGACAGGCCTCTGTAAGCACACAGAGACGGCAGAAGACAGGCCTCGCTGGGTGATTCAGAAAGCAGCACAGAGACCAGGCAGAAGACAGGCCTCGCTGGGTGATTCAGAAAGCAGCACAGAGACCAGGCAGAAGACAGGCCTCGCTGGGTGATTCAGAAAGCAGCACAGAGACCAGGCAGAAGACAGGCCTCGCTCAGCTGTGCCACCGCTATCTGGGGAGAGGGGAGCTGCTACCGGGAGACTGAAACCCTGCTCGGTAGTGATGGGAAACTAGGCTTTCTGAGCAGGTTGACGTTTATTGTCATGAGTCTTGTCCTGGAGACAGAACTGAGTGATTTTCCCCTTAGATAGGCCAGCTGCAAAGTCCAAATTGGCTGTATTGTAAACATTTATTAAAACAAACAAAACTGCTTTTTGGTGTTAGTTTAAGGTTAAGGTTAGCAGTGTGGTTGAGGTTAGGATTAAAATCAGATTTTATGACTTTGTGGCTGTGCTAGCTAGTGATCACGCTGCAGAGCTGCCTCCAGAACAAGATTCATGACCTGCGCTTTCTGAAGCCTTTGGGGCTTTCACCAAATTGTGCGGAAAAACAGTTCATTACTTTGAGCTTTTAACACAATGCATATTAGTGACATCTGTTGGTCAACAATAAATACCAGTGTTTGATATTTAGTCGCTAGTGGAAGTCTACACCCCTTGCGCAGTCTTCATATTTTGATGCCTTTTAAAATTACATCAAAAAAAATTTACATGCGATTTTTTCCCCCAACCTTTCAAAGTGTAAGAAAAATTATAGACATTTTTGTAAAATAATACAAAATTAAGATGTCTTGATTGCATAGGTCTTCACACCCCAGAGTTAATACTTGGTGGAAGCACCTTTAGCAGCCATTACATCTGGGAATCATTTTGAATAAGATTCTACCAACTTTGCACAGCTATTAGGGTAAAATATATCCATAGTTCATTTCTAAATGGCTCAAGCTCAGGAAATTTGGTTGGGAATCATTGATGGACAGAAATATTCAAACCTTGTCTTTGATTTTCAAGCAGATTTAAGTCTGGACTGAGATGGGACCATTCAGGAACACTCAACACCTCATTGAAAGTAGCAGGCAATTGTCGCATCTATTTTCTGTGAAACTTTCTAAATGTCGACAAAAACAAGTAAAAGGGATACTATAGGATTTTGGCAATGAAGCCATTTATCAACTTCCCCAGAGTCAGATGAACTCGTAGATACCATTTTATGTCTCTGCGTGCAGTTTGAAGGAAGTTGCTAACTAGCGTTAGCGCAATTGCTAACTAGTGTTAGCATGCTAGTAGATTCCATAAACTTCCAGCCATTGCGCTAATGCTAGTTAGAATTGGCTTGTGAAACGACGTCTAACTTCCTTAATACTGGATGCAGAGACATAAAAATGGTATTCATGAGTTCATATGACTCTGGGAAAGTAGATAAAGCGCTTATTTTATTTTTATTTTTGGTCATTTAGCAGACGCTCTTATCCAGAGCGACTTACAGGAGCAATTAGGGTTAAGTGCCTTGCTCAAGGGCACATCGACAGATTTTTCACCTAGTCGGCTCGGGGATTAGAACCAGCGACCTTTCGGTTACTGGCACAACGCTCTTACCCACTAAGCTACCTGCCGCCGATTCTTTGACAAAATCCGCCGCTTCTTTGACAAAATCTCGAAGTATCCCTTTAATGGAAAAATAGCTATTGACTCCACAGACTTTTATTTCTCCACAATGAATAGAGCCCAAATTGACCGAGTCCCCTCATAGATACCTTGGCATTTGGATTGATGACAAGTTGTCATTTAAAATACATGTACAGTGCCTTGCAAAAGTATTCATCCCCCTTGGCGTTTTTCCTATTTTGTTGCATTACAACCTGTCATTTAAATTGATTTTTATTTGGATTTCATGTAATGGACATACACAAAATGGTCCAAATTGGTGAATTGAAATGAAAAAAAAACTATTTGTTTCAAACAATTCAAAAAAATAAATAACGGAAAAGTGGTGCATGCATATGTATTCACCCCCTTTGCTATGAAGCCCCTAAATAAGATCTGGTGCAACCAATTACCTTCAGAAGTCACATAATTAGTTAAATAAAGTCCACCTGTGTGCAATCTAAGTGTCACATGATCTGTCACATGATCTCAGTATATATACACCTGTTCTGAAAGGCCCTTTGAACATCCCACGGAGCACCATTAAATCCATTATTAAAAAATGGAAAGAATATGGCACCACAACAAACCTGCCAAGAGAGGGCCGCCCACCAAAACTCACGGACCAGGCAAGAAGGGCATTAATCAGAGAGGCAACAAAGAGACCAAAGATAACCCTGAAGGAGCTGCAAAGCTCCACAGCGGAGATCGGAGTATCTGTCCATAGGACCACTTTAAGCCGTACACTCCACAGAGCTGGGCTTTACGGAAGAGTGGCCAGAAAAAAGCCATTGCTTAAAGAAAAAAATAAGCAAACACGTTTGGTGTTCGCCAAAAGGCATGTGGGAGATTCCCCAAACATATGAAAGAAGGTACTCTGGTCAGATGAGACTAAAATTGAGCTTTTTGGCCATCAAGGAAAACGCTATGTCTGGCGCAAACCCAACACCTTCTATCACCCCGAGAACACCATCCCCACAGTGAAGAATGGTGGTGGCAGCATCATGCTGTGGGGATGTTTTTCATCGGCAGGGACTGGGAAACTGGTCAGAATTGAAGGAATGATGGATGGCGCTAAATACAGGGAAATTCTTGAGGGAAACCTGTTTCAGTCTTCCAAAGATTTGAGACTGGGACGGAGGTTCACCTTATAGCAGGACAATGACCCTAAGCATACTGCTAAAGCAACACTCGAGTGGTTTAAGGGGAAAAATTTAAATGTCTTGGAATGGCCTAGTCAAAACTCAGACCTCAATCCAATTGAGAATCTGTGGTATGACTTAAAGATTGCTGTACACCAGCGGAACCCATCCAACTTGAAGGAGCTGGACCAGTTTTGCCTTGAAGAATGGGCAAAAATCCCAGTGGCTAGATGTGCCAAGCTTATAGAGACATACCCCAAGAGACTTGCAGCTGTAATTGCTGCAAAAGGTGGCTCTACAAAGTATTGACTTTGGGGGAGTGAATAGTTATGCACGCTCAAGTTTTCAGTTTTTTTGTCTTATTTCTTGTTTGTTTCACCCCCAAAATATTTTGCATCTTCAAAGTGGTAGGCATGTTGTGTAAATCAAATGATACAAACCCCCCAAAAATCCATTTTGATTCCAGGTTGTAAGGCAACAAAATAGGAAAAATGCCAAGGGGGGTGAATACTTTTGCAAGCCACTGTAAATGAGCTAACAAAGAAGCAGATCATTAAATTGGGCTTCTACGGAAATAGATTTTAGTAGAAAAAAAAATCTGTTGATTTTGTCAGCTCTGGACTATGGCTACGTGATCTATATGAACGCAGCTACCACTTCTTTAAAACCATTGGATGCTGTTTGTCATAATGCACTACGCTTTATTACGGGTGACTAATATTGTACACATCACTGTAATCTGTATTAGAAATTGGCCAGAGAATGCAAAATTGCCTTTTGTTTATTTACAAAGCTCTCGTCCAAAAACTACCATATTACCTCACATCGCTGCTAACCTACAGAAGTACAAAATACCTTACTCGCTCACAGGAATGGCTAACTCTTTAAATTCCTTGTTGCCTCCGATTTAGGTAAAACGGCTTTTAGTTTTTATGCGCATATTCTGAATACCCCACGATTGGGTGCTAGTACCTTTCGGGAATTTTAAGGTATTGGTAAAAGTAATGTAATCAGTTACATTACCAGCAAAGATATTGTTATCAGATTACAGATACTTTTGAAAAACTAGATGATTACTTCTTTGATTAATTTTAAATTCAGAAAGGATGTGTCGGCATCGAGTAATTGTCTCTGGCCCCCTCCCAGTTAGGGGAAGTGACGAGCTCTACAGCAGAGTCTCAGCACTCAATCGCTGGTTGAAAACTGTTTTCTGCCCCTCCCAAAAGATAACATTTGTGGATAGTTGCCGCCTCTTCTGGGACTCACCCACAAACAGGATCAAGCCTGACCTGCTGAGGAGTGACTCCATCCTAACTGGAGGGGTGCTCTCCTCTTATCTACCAACATAGATAGGGCTCTAACTCCTCTAGCCCCCACAGTGAAATAGGGTGCAGGCCAGGCAGCAGGCTGTTAGCCAACCTGCCAGCTTAGTGGAGTCTGCCAATAGCATAGTCAGTGTAGTCAGCTCAGCCATACCCATTGAGACTGTGTCTGTGCCTCACTCGGGTTGGGCAAAACTAAACATGGTGGTGTTCACCCCTAGCAATCTTATTAGGATAAAGACCTCCTCCATTCCCTGCCATTATTGAAAGAGATCGTGATACCTCACATCTCAAAATAGGGTTACTTAATGTTAGATCCCTCACTTCAAAGGCAGTCATAGTCAATGAACTAATCACTGATCATAATCTTGATGTGATTGGCCT
The DNA here is from genome assembly GCF_020615455.1 of Coregonus clupeaformis. Taxonomy (NCBI): domain Eukaryota; kingdom Metazoa; phylum Chordata; class Actinopteri; order Salmoniformes; family Salmonidae; genus Coregonus; species Coregonus clupeaformis. The sequence goes on from NC_059215.1 coordinate 26,323,667, forward strand.
GACTGAAACATGGCTTAAGCCTGATGAATTTGCTGTGTTAAAATGAGGCCTCACCTCCTGGTTACACTAGTGACCTTATTCCCCGTGCATCCCGCAAAGGCGGAGGTGTTGCTAACATTTACGATAGCAAATTTCAATTTACAAAAAAATGACGTTTTCATCTTTCGAGCTTCTAGTCATGAAATCTATGCAGCCTACTCAATCACTTTTATAGCTACTGTTAGGCCTCTGGGCCACATTAGCGTTCTCTCTGAGTTTCCTGAATTCCTATCAGACCTTGTAGTCATAGCAGATCATATTCTAATTTTTGGTGATTTTAATATTCACATGGAGAAGTCCACAGACCCAATCCAAAAGTCTTTCGAGCCATTATCGACTCAGTGGGTTTTGTCCAACATGTCTCTGGACCTACTCACTGCCACAGTCATACTCTGGACCTAGTTTTGTCCCATGGAATAAATGTTGTAGATCTTAATGTTTTTCCACAAAATCCTGGACTATCGGACCACCATTTTATTACGTTTGCAATCGCAACAAATAATCTGCTCAGACCCCAACCAAGGAGCATAAAAGTCGTGCTATAAATTCTCCAGACAACACAAAAATTCATTGATGCCCTTCCAGACTCCTTCTGCCTACCCAAGGACGTCAGAGGACAAAAATCAGTTAACCACTTAACTGAGGAACTCAATTTAACCTTGCTGCAATACCTAGATGCAGTTGCACCCTAAAAACGAAAAACATTTGTCATAAGAAACTAGCTCCCTGGTATACAGAAAATACCCGAGCTTTGAAGCAAGCTTCCAGGAAATTGGAACGGAAATGGCGCCACACCAAACTGGAAGTCTTCCGATTAGCTTGGAAAGACAGTACCGTGCAGTACCGAAGAGCCCTCACTGCTGCTCGATCATCCTACTTTTCCAAATTAATCGAGGAAAATAAGAACAATCCAAAATTTCTTTTTGATACTGTTGCAAAGCTAACTAAAAAGCAGCATTCCCAAGAGAGGATGGTTTCTCAGTTCAGCAGTGATAAATTCATGAACTTCTTTGAGGAAAAGATCATGACCATTAGAAAGCAAATTACCGGACTCCTCTTTGAATCTGCGTATTCCTCCAGGGCTTAGCTGTCCTGGATCTGCAGCTCTGCGAGGGCCTGGGATCGGGAGACACTTAAGTGTTTTAGTACTATATCTCTGGACACAATGATGAAAATAATCATGGCCTCTAAACCTTCAAGCTGCATACTGGATCCTATTCCTACTAAACTGCTGAAGGAGCTAGCTTCCTATGCTTGGCCCTCCTATGGAACATAATAAACAGCTCTCTATCCACCGGATGTGTACCAAACTCACTAAAAGTGGCAGTGATAAAGCCCTCTCTTGAAAAAAGCCAAACCTTGACCCGGAAAATATAAAAAACTATCGGCCTATATCGAATCTTCCATTCCTCTCAAAAATTTTAGAAAAAGCTGTTGCGCAGCAACTCACTGCCTTCTGAAGACAAACAATGTATACGAAATGCTTCAGTCTGGTTTTAGACCCCATCATAGCACTGAGACTGCACTTGTGAAGGTGGTAAATGACCTTTTAATGGCGTCAGACCGAGGCTCTGCATCTGTCCTCGTGCTACTAGACCTTAGTGCTGCCTTTGACACCATCGATCACCACATTCTTTTGGAGAGACTGGAAACCCAAATTGGTCTACACGGACAAGTTCTGGCCTGGTTTAGATCCTACCTGTCGGAAAGATATCAGTTTGTCTCTGTGAATGGTCTGTCCTCCGAAACAAATCAACTGTACATTTCGGTGTTCCTCAAGGTTCCGTTTTAGGACCACTTATTGTTTTCACTATATATTTTACCTTCTGGGGATGTTATTCGAAAACATAATGTTAACTTTCACTGCTATGCGGATGACACACAGCTGTACATTTCAATGAAGCATGGTGAAGCCCCAAAATTGCCCTCGCTAGAAGCCTGTGTTTCAGACATAAGGAAGTGGATGGCGGAAAACTTTTACTTTAAACTCGGACAAAACAGAGATGCTTGTTCTAGGTCCCAAGAAACAAAGAGATCTTCTGTTAAATCTGACAATTCATCTTGATGGATGTAAGTTAGTCTCAAATAAAACTGTGAAGGACCTAGGCGTTACTCTTGACCCTGATCTCTCTTTTTGACGAACATATCAAGACTGTTTCAAGGACAGCTTTTTTCCATCTACGTAACATTGGCAAAATCAGAAATTTTCTGTCCAAAAATGATGCAGAAAAATTAATCCATGCATTTGTTACTTCTAGATTAGACTACTGCAATGCTCTATTTTCCTCGCTACCCGGATAAAGCACTAAATAAACTTCAGTTAGAGCTAAATACGGCTGCTAGAATCTGACTAGAACCAAGAAATTTGATCATATTACTCCAGTGCTAGCTTCCCTACACTGGCTTCCTGTTAAGGCAAGGGCTGATTTCAAGGTTTTACTGTTAACCTATAAAGCGTTACATGGGCTTGCTCCTACCTATCTTTCCGAGTTGGTCCGCATAACCAATACGTACGCCACGGTCACAAGACGCAGGCCTCCTAATTGTCCCTAGAATTTCTGCAAACAGCGGGAGGCAGGGCTTTCTCCTATAGATCTCCATTTTTATGGAAACAGTCTGCCTACCCATGTGTGAGAGACGCAGACTCGGTCTCAACCTTTAAGTCTTTACTGAAGACTTATCTCTTCAGTAGGTCATATGATTGAGGTGTAGTCTGGCCCAGGAGTGTGAAGGTGAAGCGGAAAGGCTGGAGCAACGAACAGCCCTTGCTGTCTCTGCCGGGCCGGTTCCCCTCTCCACTGGGGTTCTCTGCCTCTAACCTCTGCTGGAGGGGCTGAGTCACTGGCTTGCTGGTGCTCTTTCATGCCGTCCCTGGGAGGGTGCGTCACTTGAGTGGGTTGAGTTACTGACGTGATCTTCCTGTCTGGTGTTGGCGCCCCTTGTTTGTGCTGTGGTGGAGACCTCTGTGGGCTATACTCGGCCTTGTCTCAGGATTGTAAGTTGGTGGTTGGGGATATCCCTCTAGTGGTGCGGGGCTGTGCTTGGCGGGTGGGTGGGGTTATATCCTTCCTGTTTGGCCCCTGTCCGGGTTTCTTCGGATGGGGCCACAGTGTCTCGGACCGCTCCTGTCTCAGCCTCCATATTTATGCTGCAGTAGTTACTGTGTCGGGGGGCTGGGGTTAGTTGGTTATACCTGGAGTACTTCTCCTGTCTTATCCAGTGTCCTGTGTGAATTTAAGTATGCTCTCTCTAATTCTCTCGTTCTCTCTTTCTCTCTGAGAACCTGAGCCCTAGACCATACGTCAACTACGGGCATGATGACACCTTGCTGTCCCCAGTCCGCCTGGCCTTGCTGCGATTCCAGTTTCAACTGTTCTGCCTGCGGCTACGAAACCCCCTACCTGTCCCAGACCTGCTGTTTTCAACTCTAAATGATCGGCTATGAAAAGCCAACTGAGAGACCTGAGCCCAGGACCATGTTCGGGACTACCGGCCGTGGTGACTCCTTGCTGTCCCCAGTCCGCCTGGCCTTGCTGCTATTCCAGTTTAAACTGTTCTGCCTGCGTTATGGAACCCCTACCTGTCCCAGACCTGCTGTTTTAAACTCTAATGATCGGCTACGGAAGCCAACTGAGATTTATTCCTGATTATTATTTGACCATGCTTGTCACTTTGAACATTTTTGAACATCTTGGCATGGTTCTGTTATAATCTCCACCCGGCACAGCCAGAAGAGGACTGGCCACCCCTCATAGCCTGGTTCCTCTCTAGGTTTCTTCCTAGGTTTTGCCTTTCTAGGGGAGTTTTCCTCTGCCACCGTGCTTCTACACCTGCATTACTAGCTGTTTGGGGTTTTAGGCTGGGTTTCTGTACAGCACTTCGAGATATTAGCTGATGTAAGAAGGGCTATATAAAATAAAATTGATTGATTGATTGATTGATGTTTAAAACAATTATTATAATAAAGTTTAAGTTTGTTCCACCTGAGCAAGTCTTACCACTATGATGACACCCCAAATGCGTTAGATGGATCATTTTTGTCTTCTTCTAATGCCTCTTAAGGGAAAAGTAATCCAAATGTAACTGAAAGCAATCAGATGACATTACTGAGTTTGGGTAATCCAAAAGTTACGTTACAATTTAGGACAGGTAACTAGTAACTGTAACAGAATACATAAAAAATATATAATAATACCCAACCCTGTTGGTAAATGACTTGTTCTTAGAGGAATGTTTTTTTTAAAAATAATTTGTATTTTTGTATTTCTCATGCACCTGCCTTGTTTGTTGTAATTTGTATGATGTGGGTGAATATACAGTAGGTTGTAATCTCATTGATCAACATCTCAACCAAATATTACACAATTGTCCATGTTGAAATTACATGGTGTGCTCAGTGGGGAGCATTACCACAGTAGACAAAATAAGTGATCAAAATGACATATTTGTCACTGGTGGAGCCTTCTTGTGTTGTAGCCTGGGTGCTGAAAATAAAATAAAAATGCTGTCAAAATAAAATCAGAAGCTTGTCATTGTTGTCATGAGTCTAAAAGACAAACATAATTTGGGCATGCAGTGGGGAGAACAAGTATTTGATACACTGCCGATTTTGCAGGTTTTCCTACTTACAAAGCATGTAGAGGTCTGTAATTTGTATCATAGGTACACTTCAACTGTGAGAGACGGAATCTAAAACAAAAATCCAGAAAATCACATTGTATGATTTTTAAGTAATTAATTTGCATTTTATTGCATGACATAAGTATTTGATACATCAGAAAAGCAGAACTTAATATTTGGTACAGAAACCTGTGTTTGCAATTACAGAGAACATACGTTTCCTGTAGGTCTTGACCAGGTTTGCACACACTGCAGCAGGTATTTTGGCCCACTCCTCCACACAGACCTTCTCCACATCCTTCAGGTTTCGGGGCTGTCGCTGGGCAATATAGACTTTCAGCTCCCTCCAAAGATTTTCTATTGGGTTCAGGTCTGGAGACTGGCTAGGCCACTCCAGGACCTTGAGATGCTTCTTACGGAGCCACTCCTTAGTTGCCCTGGCTGTGTGTTTTGGGTCGTTGTCATGCTGGAAGACCCAACCACAACCCATCTTCAATGCTCTTACTGAGGGAAGGATCTCGCGATACATGGCCCCATCCATCCTCCCCTCAATACGGTGCAGTCGTCCTGTCCCCTTTGCAGAAAAGCATCCCCAAAGAATGATGTTTCCACCTCCATGCTTCACGGTTGGGATGGTGTTCTTGGGGTTGTACTCATCCTTCTTCTTCCTCCAAACACGGCGAGTGGAGTTTAGACCAAAAGCTTTATTTTTTGTCTCATCAGACCACATGACCTTCTCCCATTCCTCCTCTGGATCATCCAGATGGTCATTGGCAAACTTCAGACGGGCCTGGACATGCGCTGGCTTGAGCAGGGGGACCTTGCGTGCGCTGCAGGATTTTAATCCATGACGGCGTAGTGTGTTACTAATGGTTTTCTTTGAGACTGTGGTCCCAGCTCTCTTCAGGTCATTGACCAGGTCCTGCCGTGTAGTTCTGGGCTGATCCCCCATTTTCTAATAATTGCGCCAACAGTTGTTGCCTTCTCACCAAGCTGCTTGCCTATTGTCCTGTAGCCCATCCCAGCCTTGTGCAGGTCTACAATTTTATCCCTGATGTCCTTAAACAGCTCTCTGGTCTTGGCCATTGTGGAGAGGTTGGAGTCTGTTTGATTGAGTGTGTTGACAGGTGTCTTTTATACAGGTAACGAGTTCAAACAGGTGCAGTTAATACAGGTAATGAGTGGAGAACAGGAGGGCTTCTTGAAGAAAAACAAACAGGTCTGTGAGAGCCGGAATTCTTATTGGTTGGTAGGTGATCAAATACTTATGTCATGCAATAAAATGCAAGTTAAATACTTAAAAATCATACAATGTGATTTTCTGGATTTTTGATTTAGATTCCGTCTCTCACAGTTGAAGTGTACCTATGATAAAAAATTACAGACCTCTACATGCTTTGTAAGTAGGAAAACTTACAAAATCGGCAGTGTATCAAATACTTGTTCTCCCCACTGTATGTTGCTGAATACAAAGTGAGCTACATTTCCAACATACAGTATTTATGAGGTGTCATTGGCTCACCACAAAATGATTGCTGGAGTAACTACAGGCAGCTTCAAGGCAACCAGAAAGTTTGAACCAATTGTTGTATGTCGCTTGTGCACTTTTAACATTTTTATAATTTAGCCGACGCTCTTATCCAGAGCGACTTACAGTTAGTACATTAATCTTAAGATAGCTAGGTGGGACAACCACATATCACAGTAATAGTAAGTACATTTTTCCTCAAAGTATCAGCAAAGTCAGAGCTAGTAAAGAGTCAAGTGCGAGTGTTAGTTCACAAAAGGCTTTTTGGGGGGGTGAGAAGGGTATGTGTGAGGTGGGTGCTGTGGGACTATTTTAGATACTCTTTGAAGAGGTAGGGTTTCAGATGTTTTCGGAAGATGGGCAGGGTCTCTGCTGTCCTAGCTTAAAGGGAAGCTGGTTCCACCATTGGGGTGCCAGGACAGAGAAAAGCTTGGACTGGGCTGAGCGGGAGCTACCCTACGGTAGGGGTGGGAGGGCCAAAAGACCAGAGGTGGCAGAACCGAGTACTCGGGTTGGGGTGTAGGGTTTGAGCAGAGCCTGACGGTAGGGAGGGGCAGTTCCTTTTGCTGCTCCGTAGGCAAGTACTATGGTTTTGTAGTGGATGTGGAATAGCAGGGTGATGGGAGAATTTTGGAAGGTTAAATACCAGGCGTTCTGGATAAGTTGCAGGGGTTTGATGGCACAAGCGGGGAGCCCAGCAAACAGTGAGTTGCAGTTGTCCAGATGGGAGATGACAAGTGCCTGGATTAGGACATGTACTGCTTCCTGTGTGAGGTAGGGTCATACTCTACGGATGTTGTAGAGCATGAACCCGCAGGAGCAAGTCACTGTTTTGATGTTTGCAGAGAACGACAGGTTGTTGTCCAGGGTCACGCCAAGGTTCTTTGCTCTCTGGGAGGGGGACACTGGAGTTGTAAACCGTGATGGAGATGTCTTGGAGGGGGCAGGCCTTCCCCGGAGGGAAGAGCAACTCCGTCTTGTTGAGCTTGAGGTGGTGGGCCGACATCCAAGCTGAGATATCTGTCAGCCACACAGAGATGCATGTCGCCACCTGGGTGTCAGAAGGGGGAAGTAGTTGAGTGTCATCCGAATAGCAATGATAATGGAGACCATGTGAACATATGACGGAGCAGAGTGACTTGGTGTATAGAGAGAAGAGGAGAGGGCCTAGAACCGAGCCCTGGGGACACCAGTATTGAAAGTACGTGGTGCAGACATAGATCCTCTCCACGTCACCTGGTAGGAGCGGCCTGCCAGGTAGAATGCAATCCAAGAGTGTGCAGAGCCTGAGACGCCCAGCCCTGAGGGTGGAGAGGAGGATCTGATGCTTCATGGTGTTGAAGGCAGCGGATAGATCTAGGAGGATGAGAACAGAGGAGAGAGAGTCAGCTTTGGCAGTGCGGAGAGCCTCCATGACACAGAGAAGTGCAGTCTCGGTTGAATGACCCGTCTTGAAGCCTGACTGGTTAGGGTCAAGAAGATAGTTCTGAGAGAGATGGCGAGATATATATATATACAGTGAGGGAAAAAAGTATTTGATCCCCTGCTGATTTTGTACGTTTGCCCACTGACAAAGACATGATCAATCTATAATTTTAATGGTAGGTTTATTTGAACAGTGAGAGACAGAATAACAACAAAAAAATCCAGAAAAACGCATGTCAAAAATGTTATAAATTGATTTGTATTTTAATGAGGGAAATAAGTATTTGACCCCTCTGCAAAACATGACTTAGTACTTGGTGGCAAAACCCTTGTTGGCAATCACAGAGGTCAGACGTTTCTTGGAGTTGGCCACCAGGTTTGCACACATCTCAGGAGGGATTTTGTTCCACTCCTCTTTGCAGATCTTCTCCAAGTCATTAAGGTTTCGAGGCTGACGTTTGGCAACTCGAACCTTCAGCTCCTTCCACAGAATTTCTATGGGATTAAGGTCTGGAGACTGGGTAGGCCACTCCAGGACCTTAATGTGCTTCTTCTTGAGCCACTCCTTTGTTGCCTTGGCCGTGTGTTTTGGGTCATTGTCATGCTGGAATACCCATCCACGACCCATGTTCAATGCCCTGGCTGAGGGAAGGAGGTTCTCACCCAAGATTTGACGGTATATGGCCCCGTCCATCGTCCCTTTGATGCGGTGAAGTTGTCCTGACCCCTCAGCAGAAAAACACCCCCAAAGCATAATGTTTCCACCTCCATGTTTGACGGTGGGGATGGTGTTCTTGGGGTCATAGGCAGCATTCCTCCTCCTCCAAACACGGCGAGTTGAGTTGATGCCAAAGAGCTCGATTTTGGTCTCATCTGACCACAACACTTTCACCCAGTTCTCCTCTGAGTCATTCAGATGTTCATTGGCAAACTTCAGACGGCCCTGATTGAATCTGATTGATTGATTGCTTCTGTGGACAGGTGTCTTTTATACAGGTAACAAACTCAGATTAGGAGCACTCCCTTTAAGAGTGTGCTCCTAATCTCAGCTCGTTACCTGTATAAAAGACACATGGGAGCCAGAAATCTTTCTGATTGAGAGGAGGTTAAATACTTATTTCCCTCATTAAAATGCAAATCAATTTATAACATTTTTTACATACGTTTTTCTGGATTTTTTTGTTGTTATTCTGTCTCTCACTGTTCAAATAAACCTACCATTATAGACTGATCATTTCTTTGTCAGTGGGCAAACGTACAAAATCAGCAGGGGATCAAATACTTTTTTCCATCACTGATATATATATATATATATATATATATATATATATATATATATATATATATATATATATTTATTTTTGTCCCCTTTTTTTGTTTGTAATTTTTATATTTCAGCTTTAATATTGCAGATAGATTGTAACTTCCATCAATGTAATTGTCTGCATCACTTCCAATCCCCCATATGTTTTTTTTCTCTCGCATATATATATATATATATATATATATATATATATATACATACATACACAATATATACATACATACATACATACATACATACATACATACATACATACATACATACATACATACATACATACATACATATATATACATATCATTAAAACATATATATTTCCCTTTATTACTTTCCAACCCCACCACCCCTTTCCTAATTGGAGTAAACTAGTGAACAACAACACTTAGGCCTCTACTTCCAGCTTATATATACTATACACATTTTATGGACACAGTCAATCTTACAATAATTATATTTTGTTTGTTTTTACTACGAAACTTCCTCCACCCTCAACTTCTCCGATAATTTTCATGATGTCCATCCGGTTTGCTTCTATATGCCATATCTTTCTAACTGTGCTCTTTCACAAAAGGTCTCAACCTATAACCTTTATACTTATTATGGACACAGTATGCTTTACATTAGTTATCTTTTTGTTATTAGTTGATGTTAGTTGTTATTAGTCCCATCTTTCAACTCCATTCAACACCTCCCATCTATCTCTTAACACCATCCATATTGGATTTTATTTGCCATATATTTTTCAAATGTTCTGAACCATTCGATTCTCATTGTTTCTACAGATTGTAAATTGAAAATAAACATTTTTGCTAAAAGTATTATTATATTATTGATCGATTAACTATGACTTTTCAGATCACCCAGTAGTGCAATCTGCAGGGTTAGCTCCAGGTAAATATTGCAATCCTTTAGCCATTCTTGGACCTGTGACCAAAAACAAGCTACAAATGGACAGTACCAAAACAAAAGATCTAATGATTCTGTCTCTTCGCAGCAAAATCTGCAGATCTGGGAAGATTGTATCCCACATATAAATAACATTCTATTGGTAGCAAGAATTTTGTATAATTTAAATAGAAAAATTATACGTTTTGAATCCGGCGTCGTTTTGCGTATAAGTTCATAAACACTATGCCATGGAATCAGTACGCCAAAAATCTCTTTATTTTGCAATCTATATGGGACGGCTGTCAATCCTTTGGTCCTTAAATTAAACTGGTATACTTTTTTATTTATCACAATTTTCTTTAACCAATTATGTTCTTTAATGCAGGGCCGACAGACAAGTTCCTTACTTTTCCCCCCTTCCACTTTCCTCTTCCATTTTTGCAGTAATGCTGCAATTATTTGGTTGTAATTTTGGGTAGAGCAGACATTTCCATATGTTTTTGTTAGCTGCATGTGCAACATAACCCAGTCCTACCTATGATATAATTTTAAAAGATTTTACTTTTTTTTTTTTTTTTTTTTATAATGGTTTTTTATCAATTAGTATATTTGAGTTTAAGCACAATATTTGTTGCATTATTTGTTCTGTCGTTTCTGGAGGATTAAATTGAAATTGCAACCAAATTTCTATGGCTTGTTTTAGAAATAGTGATATTTGGGAGATTTCCTTTTCAAATAACTGAAAGTGAGAGGTTGTAATCTGAATAAAGAGAAAAAGGCCATTCTTGAACATGGGGTGAGACAATCTTACTAATTTTCTAGAGGACCACTTCGGATCTAAGTATAACTTTGGTATGACTGAAGCTTTTAGTGATAGGTCTACTGCTTTAATATTTAATAATTACTGTCCTCTGAATTCATATTCATTATATAAATAGGCCCGTTTAATTTTGTCTGGCTTGCCGTTCCAAATAAAATGGAATATTTTTTCTCATATAATTTAAAAAACAGTTCGCTAGGTGTAGGAAAGACCATAAGCAAATTGGTAAACTGGGATAATACTAAAGATTTAATCAGGGTGACAAATAGACAGATATTTATCTATTTTTGCTAACTTTCCATTAAAATGTATTGGTGTGAGATCATTTATTTCATTTGGGATATGTATTCCGAGTATATCCACATCACCATCATACCATTTTATTGGTAAACTACATGGTAATGTAAAAATTGTATTTTTAGTGATCCAATACGTAATATAGTACATTTGTCATAATTTGGTTGTAATCCAGAGAGGTTAGAAAACGTATCTAGATCCTCTATGAGGCTATGGAGGGATTCAAGTTGTGGATTTAAAAGAAAACATGAATCATCAGCTTACAATGACACCTTTGTTTTTAAGACCTGGATTTCTAATCCCTTGATATTATTGTTGGATCTGATTTTAATAGCTAACATTTCGATGGCCATAATAAATAGATATGCCGATAGTGGACAACCTTGTTTCACTTCTCTTGACAGTTTAAAACTTTCTGAGAAATAGCCATTATTTACTATTTTACACCTAGGGTTACTATACATGATTTTAACCCATTTTATAAGAGATTCTCCAAAACTGAAATGCTCCAGGCATTTATATATAAAATCCAGTCGTACTTTATCAAATGCCTTTTCAAAGTCTGCTATGAATAGCAGGCCTGGTTTCCCAGATTTTTCATAGTGTTCTATTGTTTCCAGTATTTGCCTTACATTATCTCCAATGTATCATCCTGTCTGATTAAAATGAATAATATCCGACATTACCATTTTTAATTCTATGCGCTATGCATTTTGCTAGAATTTTTGCATCACAACACTGAAGTGTAAGGGGCCTCCAATTTTTTTAATGGACTGGATCATTATATTTCCCACTTGCATCCTGTTTCAGTAATAATTAAATCAGACCTTCTTCTTGAGTGTCTGATAATCTACCATTTACATAGGAGTGGTTAAAACATGTTAATAACGGTCCTCTGAGTATATCAAAAAAAGGTTTGGTATACCTCGACTGGTATGCCATCCAACCCTGGAGTTTTTCTAGACTTAAAATCTTTAATTGCATCCAGAAGTTCCTCCTCTGTAATTTCACCTTCACATGAGTCTTTATGTATGGCTGTTAATTTTACATTATCAATAGAAAAAAAATCCCCAGAATTAGCTTCAGTTAGAGGAGTTGGAGCCGACTGAAACAAAAACATATGCTTAAAGTACTTTGCTTCCTCCTTCAAAATATCATTTGGTGAATCATGTGTGACTCCGTCATTTGTAACCAGTTTCAGTAAATTCCTTTTGGTAGCATTTTTATGTTAAAGATTTAAAAATAATTTGGTGCGTTTTCCCCCATATTCCATCCGGTTTGCTTTATTTTTATAATATATTACACTTGATATTTTTTGAATATGTTTCTCCATTTCTTTTTGTTTTTCCTCTAATTTATACTGAGCCTCTATGTTACAGTTTTTATTGCTATCTATCTGTTCTGTTAGACCTTCTATTTCCTTTGTTAGTATGGACTCTTTTGACCTAAATTGCTTTTGTTTTTGAGATGAGTACTGAATTGCATGGCCTCTAAAGGCACATTAAAAAGTGTCCCATACAATAAGGGGATTTGCTGACCTATGTTATGTAGGAAAAAATCTGTTATAAATTCCTCTGTCCTAGTTAAAAACAAGTTATCATCTAGTAGGCTTTGATAAAATGTTGCAATATCCTCGCCCACGTGGAAATTCAGTAAGAGTAATGTATATGCCAATTATATGATGGCCCGACCGCATTCTGTCCGCTATTAACACTTTTTAAACTTTTGGTGCCAACGAGAATGACATAAGAAAGAAGACGACTAGCTTGATTGAGTCGCTGCCATGTATATCTCACTAGGTCAGGATATTTAAGCCTCCATATATCTACTAGTTCTAATGTATCCATGACATTCATGATTTCCTTAAGAGCATGAGGGTGATAGTTTGTAGAGTGATTTCCTTTATGGTCCATTGAGATATTTAAAACAGTATTATAATCTCCCACCATAATAATAGAGTCTTGTATTGCTTGCAGGGTTGATAATTTATTATATATGGTGTGGATCATCATTATTTGGTCTGTAAAGGTTAATGAGCCACATCTGTTTATGGTCCAATAATAAATCAATTAAAAATCATCCATCTACCTTGCGGATCTGTTTGGACAATGACTGTTAATTAATATCATCACCCCTTTTGAGTTTCTTTACCATAAAGAGATACAGGTTTCAAATCTATTTATCATAATATATGTTTGTCCATTTACCAATAAAAAATACCATAGTGATTGAGTGTCCATATAGCAGTACCATGATATTTGCATTGCTACTAAGTAACCCTCCAATTGTTCTCCACTATTTCCCCCGCTAAAGCCCCTCCCCATCCCAAGTTGGGTTGTCATCCCAGTGATCGGCATACCACCCCCGTCCCTCCGGATCCCTAGGCCCCCCAAGAGGCCAGGACCCATCCTTCGAAAACAGTACACAGTGCCACCCACAAAACAGAAGCAGGTCAACCGCCAAAAGCATTTCCAATGCTCTCACCTCAATATATATATATATATATATATATATATATATATATATATATACAGTGGGGGAAAAAAGTATTTAGTCAGCCACCAATTGTGCAAGTTCTCCCACTTAAAAAAGATGAGAGAGGCCTGTAATTTTCATCATAGGTACACGTCAACTATGACAGACAAATTGAGAAAAAAATCCAGAAAATCACATTGTAGGATTTTTAATGAATTTATTTGCAAATTATGGTGGAAAATAAGTATTTGGTCACCTACAAACAAGCAAGATTTCTGGCTCTCACAGACCTGTAACTTCTTCTTTAAGAGGCTCCTCTGTCCTCCACTCGTTACCTGTATTAATGGCACCTGTTTGAACTTGTTATCAGTATAAAAGACACCTGTCCACAACCTCAAACAGTCACACTCCAAACTCCACTATGGCCAAGACCAAAGAGCTGTCAAAGGACACCAGAAACAAAATTGTAGACCTGCACCAGGCTGGGAAGACTGAATCTGCAATAGGTAAGCAGCTTGGTTTGAAGAAATCAACTGTGGGAGCAATTATTAGGAAATGGAAGACATACAAGACCACTGATATTCTCCCTCGATCTGGGGCTCCACGCAAGATCTCACCCCGTGGGGTCAAAATGATCACAAGAACGGTGAGCAAAAATCCCAGAACCACACGGGGGACCTAGTGAATGACCTGCAGAGAGCTGGGACCAAAGTAACAAAGCCTACCATCAGTAACACACTACACCGCCAGGGACTCAAATCCTGCAGTGCAAGACATGTCCCCCTGCTTAAGCCAGTACATGTCCAGGCCCGTCTGAAGTTTGCTAGAGTGCATTTGGATGATCCAGAAGAGGATTGGGAGAATGTCATATGGTCAGATGAAACCAAAATATAACTTTTTGGTAAAAACTCAACTCGTCGTGTTTGGAGGACAAAGAATGCTGAGTTGCATCCAAAGAACACCATACCTACTGTGAAGCATGGGGGTGGAAATATCATGCTTTGGGGCTGTTTTTTCTGCAAAGGGACCAGGACGACTGATCCGTGTAAAGGAAAGAATGAATGGGGCCATGTATCGTGAGATTTTGAGTGAAAACCTCCTTCCATCAGCAAGGGCATTGAAGATGAAACGTGGCTGGGTCTTTCAGCATGACAATGATCCCAAACACACCGCCCGGGCAACATAGGAGTGGCTTCGTAAGAAGCATTTCAAGGTCCTGGAGTGGCCTAGCCAGTCTCCAGATCTCAACCCCATAGAAAATCTTTGGAGGGAGTTGAAAGTCCGTGTTGCCCAGCGACAGTCCCAAAACATCACTGCTCTAGAGGAGATCTGCATGGAGGAATGGGCCAAAATACCAGCAACAGTGTGTGAAAACCTTGTGAAGACTTACAGAAAACGTTTGACCTGTGTCATTGCCAACAAAGGGTATATAACAAAGTATTGAGAAACTTTTGTTATTGACCAAATAATTATTTTCCACCATAATTTGCAAATACATTCATAAAAAATCCTACAATGTGATTTTCTGGATTTTTTTTCCTCATTTTGTCTGTCATAGTTGACGTGTACCTATGATGAAAATTGCAGGCCTCTCTCATCTTTTTAAGTGGGAGAACTTGCACAATTGGTGGCTGACTAAATACTTTTTTTCCCCACTGTATATTCAAATATCTTGCATATCTTAATTTCCATCATGATGGCGCCGGAGGGGATGGCTGCCGTTTCATGGACTCTTAACCAACCGTGCTATTTTGTGTGTTTTTTCGCATTGTTTGTAACTTATTTTGTACATAATGTTGCTGATACCGTCTCTTATGACCGAAAATAGCTTCTGGACATCAGAACAGTGATTACTCACCTTGAACTGGACGGAAAGAAAATATTTTATGAGTCGGACGAGAGGGATTTGCTCCAGACACCTGACAGAGCCCTCATCCCCGTCATTCACAGTAGAATGAAAAGGAGATATCGCGGAAGGAGATCGGGGTGCTTGGTAAGGAGCCGGCAACGAGTGGCTAATCTGCTTTTGCAATCGATCCTATTGGCCAATTTACAATTTACAAAATGGATGAACTACAGGTAAAAATATCCTACCAACGGGACATTCAAAACTGTAATATCTTATGTTTCACAGAGTCATGGCTGAACGGTGACATGAATAACATACAGCTGGTGGGTTATACACTGTATCGGCAGGATAGAACAGCAGCCTCTGGTAAGACAAGGGGTGGCGGTCTATGTATATTTGTAAACAACAGCTGGTGCACGATATCTAAAGTCTCGAAGTTTTGCTCGCCTGAGGTAGAGTATCTCATGATAATCTCTCCAAGATGGCGTAGCAGTACGGTCGCTTTTATTTTTCGTCCTGTGTAAATATCCCGTTTCTTGTTTTTTTGTCTATATTTCTAAATTTTTTACTTTCACTCTTTAACTAAATATACTCTCCTGCAACCCGCCTCACCCAACGTGGAAAGGATTCTATTATTTCTTTATAACTTTCATCAAGAACCGTAAGCTGAAACGTGTGTAGCCGCAATCTGAATTGGCTACCTGCTATTAGTTACCGTTAGCGTCTCCACCACTGTCCGTGGCCTACACTATCCACCAGCCAGCTCTAGCTAGCCTGGACAATTGTCGGCCAGTCTGCACAGCGTGCTATCGACCCAGCGTGCTATCGACCCATAGCTTATTGGACTTTCTGCCGGAATCACTGGACCCTAGCGCCGGATCATCACAACCAGCTAGCTAGCTGCAACTAAATGGCTACGTGTTATTAGTCACTGTTAGCGTCTTCATCTTTGTCCGTGGCCTACACTATCCACCAGCCAGCTCTAGCTAGCCTGGACAATTCGTCGACCAGTCTGCACAGCGTGCTATCGACCCAGCGTGCTATCGACCCATAGCTTATTGGACTTTCTGCCGGAATCACTGGACCCTAGCGCCGGATCATCACAACCAGCTAGCTAGCTGCAACCTGTTGCTGGCTGATACCATTGCCATATAGCAAGCACCAGTTAGCCTTGAGCTAGCCTGCTAGCTCCCTGCTAGCTGTGCTGAAGCACCAATTTGAACTGCTCTCGGACTCACATATTGCTGTTCACTGGACCTTATGATCACTCAGCTGCACAGCTGATGCCTGCTGGACTGTTCCTTTACACGGTACTCTGTCCTGTTTTTTCTGTTTAGTCTTAGCCCAAACGTTATCGCTATTTCCAGTTGTGTCTTAGCTCTCTCTAATAACACGTGACTGCTTTATGCCTCTCTCCTATGTCAATTATGCCCTGCCTATTGCTGTTTGGGTTAGTTCTTATTATACAATTTCAATGTAGAACCCCTAGTCCCTCTCAAACTGTCTCATATAGTTCCTTTGTTCCCCCCATACACGCCGAGACCGGCTCAATCGATGCCTCCAATGATGCTATCTCTTTCATTGTTACCCAACACTTAGGATTACCTGAACTGTACTCATATCCTTCCATATCCTTTTCTGTACATAATGCCCTGAATCTTTTCTACAACGCCCGGAGAACTGCCCCCTTTATTCTATGTACCCAACGCACTAGAAGACCAGTTCTTAAAGCCTTTAGTCGTATCCTTATTCTACTCCTCCTCTGTTCCTCTGGTGATGTAGAGGCTAACCCAGGCCCTGCAGCCCCCCAGTATCACTCCTACTCCCCAGGAGCTATCATTTATTGACTTCTGTAACCGTAAAAGTCTTGGTTTTCTGCACATAAATATCAGAAGCCTCCTTCCTAAGTTTGAGTTATTCACTGCGTTAGCACACTCCGCCAACCCTGATGTTCTAGCAGTGTCTGAATCCTGGCTTAGGAAGGCCACCAAAAATTCTGAAATTTCCATCCCCAACTATAACATTTTCCGTCTAGATAGAACTGCCAAAGGGGGTGGAGTTGCAATCTACTGTAGAGATAGCCTGCAGAGCTCCATCATACTATCCAGGTCTGTGCCCAAACAGTTTGAGCTTTTAGTTCTAAAATCCACCTTTCCAGAAATAAATCTCTCACTGTTGCCGCTTGCTACAGACCCCCCTCAGCCCCCAGCTGTGCCCTGGACACCATATGTGAACTGATTGCCCCCATCTATCCTCAGAGTTCGTACTGCTTGGTGACCTAAATTGGGATATGCTTAATACCCCAGCCATCCTACAATCCAAGCTAGATGCCCTCAACCTCACGCAAATTATCAACGAACCTACCAGGTACAACCCTAAATCCGTAAACATGGGTACCCTCATAGATATCATCCTGACTAACTTACCCTCTAAATACACCTCCGCTGTCTTCAACCAGGATCTCAGCGATCACTGCCTTATTGCCTGCGTCCGTAACGGGTCCGCGGTCAAACGACCACCCCTCATCACTGTCAAACGCTCCCAAAAACACTTCAGCGAGCAGGCCTTCCTAATTGACCTGGCCCAGGTATCCTGGATGGATATAGATCTCATTCCGTCAGTAGAGGATGCCTGGTTGTTCTTTAAAAGTAATTTCCTCTCAATCTTAAATAGACATGCCCCATTCAAAAAATACAGAACTAAGAACAGATACAGCCCCTGGTTCTCCTCAGACTTGACTGCCCTTGACCAGCACAAAAACATCCTGTGGCGTACTGCATTAGCATCAAATAGCCCCCGTGATATGCAACTTTTCAGGGAAGTTAGGAACCAATATACACAAGCAGTTAGGAAAGCAAAGGCTAACTTTTTCAAACAGAAATTTGCATCCTGTAGCACTAACTCCAAAAAGTTTTGGGACACTGTAAAGTCCATGGAAAATAAGAGCACTTCCTCCCAGCTGCCCACTGCACTGAGGCTAGGAAACACTATCACCACCGATAAATCTACAATAATCGAGAATTTCAACAAGCATTTTGCTACGGCTGGCCATGCTTTCCACCTGGCTACCACTACCCCGGCCACCAGCTCTGCACCCTCCGCTGCAACTTGCCCATGCCCCCCGCTTCTCCTTCACACAAATCCAGACAGCTGATGTTCTAAAAGAGCTGCAAAATCTGGACCCCTACAAATCATCTGGACTAGACAATCTGGACCCTTTCTTTCTAAAACTAGCCGCCGAAATTGTCGCAACCCCCTATTACTAGCCTGTTCAACCTCTCTTTCGTAACGTCTGAGATCCCCAGAGATTGGAAAGCTGCCGCGGTCATCCCCCTCTTCAAAGGGGGTGACACTCTAGATCCAAACTGTTACAGACCCATATCCATCCTGCCCTGCCTTTCAAAAGTTTTTGAAAGCCAAGTCAACAAACAGATCACCAACCATTTGAATCCCACCGTACCTTCTCTGCTATGCAATCCGGTTTCCGAGCTGGTCATGGGTGCACTTCAGCCACGCTCAAGGTCCTAAATGATATTATAACCGCGATCGATAATAGACAGTACTGTGCAGCCGTTTTCATTGACCTGGCCAAGGCTTTCGACTCTGTCAACCACCGCATTCTTATTGGCAGACTAAATAGCCTTGGTTTCTCTAATGACTGCCTCGCCTGGTTCACCAACTACTTCTCAGATAGAGTTCAATGTGTCAAATCGGAGGGCCTGTTGTCTGGACCTATGGCAGTCTCTATGGGGGTGCCACAGGGTTCAATTCTTGGGCCAACTCTTTTCTCTGTGTATATCAATGACGTCGCTCTTGCTGCTGGTGACTCTCAGATCCACCTCTACGCAGACGACACCATTTTGTATACATCTGGCCCTTCATTGGACACTGTGTTAACAAACCTCCAAACGAGCTTCAATTCCATACAACACTCCTTCAGTAGCCTCCAACTGCTCTTAAACACTAGTAAAACAAAATGCATGCTCTTCAACCGAACGCTGCTTGCACCCGCCCACCCGACTAGAATCACTACTCTAGACGGGTCTGACCCTAGAGTACGTGGACAACTACAAATATCTAGGTGTCTGGTTAGACTGTAAACTCTCCTTCCAGACTCACATTAAGAATCTCCAATCCAAAGTTAAATCTAGAATCGGTTTCCTATTTCGCAACAAAGCCTCCTTCACTCATGCTGCCAAACATGCCCTTGTAAAACTGACTATCCTACCGATCCTTGACTTCGGCGATGTCATTTACAAAATAGCCTCCAACACTCTACTCAGCAAATTGGATGTTGTCTATCACAGTGCCATCCGTTTTGTCTCCAAAGCCCCATATAATACCCACCACTGTGACCTGTACGCTCTTGTTGGCTGGTCCTCACTACATATTCGTCGCCAAACCCACTGGCTCCAGGCCATCTATAAATCACTGCTAGGCAAATCCCGCCTTATCTTAGCTCATTGGTCACCATAGCAACACCCACCCGTAGTCTGCGCTCCAGCGGGTATATCTCACTGGTCATCCCCAAAGCCAACACCTCCTTTGGCCGCAATTCCTTCCAGTTCTCTGCTGCCAATGACTGGAACAAACTGCAAAAATCTCTGAAGCTGGAGACGCTTATCTCCCTCACTAACTTTAGGCATCAGTTGTCAGAGCACCTTACCGATCACTGCACCTGTACACAGCCCATCTGAAATTAGCCCGCCCAACTACCTCATCCCTATATTGTTATTTATTTTGCTCATCTGTACCCCAGTATCTCTATTTGCACATCATCTCTTGCACATCATTCCAGTGTTAATACTAAATTGTAATTATTTTGCACTATAGCCTATTTTATTGCCTTACCTCCATAACTTGCTAAATTTGCACACTGTATATTAATTGTATTTCTGTTGTATTTTTTTTGATTTTTGTTTTGTTTTACCCCATATGTAACTCTGTGTTGTTGTTTTTATCGCACTGCTATGCTTTATCTTGGCCAGGTCGCAGTTGTAAATGAGAACTTGTTCTCAACTGGTTTACCTGGTTAAATAAAGGTGAAATAAAAATAAAAATAAATAAGCTGTAGACCACACTATCTACCAAGATAGTTTTCATCTATATTTTTCGTAGCTGTCTATTTACCACCACAAACCAATGCTGGCACTAAGACCGCACTCATTGAACTGTATACGGCCATAAGCAAACAGGAAAACGCTCATCCAGAGGCGGCGCTCCTAGTTGCCTGGGACTTTAATGCAGGGAAACTTAAATCCGTTTTACCTCATTTCTACCAGCATGTTAAATGTGCAACCAGAGGGAAATAAACTCTAGACCACCTTTACTCCACACACAGAGACGCGTACAAAGCTCTCCCTCACCCTCCATTTGGAAAATCTGACCATAATTCTATCCTCCTGATTCCTGCTTATAAGCAAAAACTAAAGCAGGAAGCACCAGTGACTCGGTCAATAAAAAAGTGGTCAGATGAAGCAGATGCTAAGCTACAGGACTGTTTTGCTAACACAGACTGGAATATGTTCCGGGATTCTTCTGATGGCATTGAGGAGTACACCACATCAGTCACTGGCTTCATCAATAAGTGCATTGATGACATCGTCCCCACAGTGACTGTACGTACATACCCCAACCAGAAACCATGGATTACAGGCAACATCCACACTGAGCTAAAGGGTAGAGCTGCCGCTTTCAAGGAGCGGGACTCTAACCCGGAAGCTTATAAGAAATCCCACTATGCCCTCCGACGAACCATCAAACAGGCAAAGCGTCAATACAGGACTAAGATCGAATCGTACTACACCGGCTCCGATGCTCGTCAAATGTGGCAGGGCTTGCAAACTATTACAGACTACAAAGGGAAGCACAGCCGCGAGCTGCCCAGTGACACAAGCCTACCAGACGAGCTAAATTACTTCTATGCTCGCTTCGAGGCAAGTAACACTGAAACATGCATGAGAGCATCAGCTGTTCTGGATGACTGTGTGATCACGCTCTCTGTAGCTGATGTGAGTAAGACCTTTAAACAGGTCAACATTCACAAGGCTGCAGGACCAGACGGATTACCAGCATGTGCTGACCAACTGGCAAGTGTCTTCACTGACATTTTCAACCTCTCCCTGTCTGAGTCTGTAACACCAACATGTGTCAAGCAGACCACCATAGTCCCTGTGCCCAAGAACACTAAGGTAACCTGCCTAAATGACTACCGACCCGTAGCACTCACGTCTGTAGCCATGAAGTGCTTTGAAAGGCTGGTCATGGCTCATATCAACACCATTATCCCAGAAACCCTAGACCCACTCCAATTTGCATATCACCCCAACAGATCCACAGATGATGCAATCTCTATTGCACTCCACACTGCCCTTTCACAACTGGACAAAAGGAACACCTATGTGAGAATGCTATTCATTGACTAAAGCTCAGCGTTCAACACCATAGTGCCCTCAAAGCTCATCACTAAGCTAAGGACCCTGGGACTAAACACCTCCCTCTGCAACTGGATCCTGGACTTCCTGACGGGCCGCCCCCAGCTGGTAAGGGTAGGTAACAACACATCCGCCAAGCTGATCCTCAACACGGGGGCCCCTCAGGGGTGCGTGCTCAGTCCCCTCCTGTACTCCCTGTTCACTCATGACTGCATGGCCAGGCACAACTCCAACACCATCATTAAGTTTGCCGATGACACAACAGTGGTAGGCGTGATCACCGACAACGACGAGACAGCCTATAGGGAGGAGGTCAGAGACCTGGCCGTGTGGTGCCAGGACAACAACCTCTCCCTCAAAGTGATCAAGACAAAGGAGATGATTGAGGACTACAGGAAAAAGAAGAGGACCAAGCACGCCCCCATTCTCATCGACATGGCTGTAGTGGAGCAGGTTGAGAGCTTCAAGTTCCTTGGTGTCCACATCACCAACAAACTAACATGGTCCAAGCACACCAAGACAGTCGTGAAGAAGGCATGACAAAACCTATTCCCCCTAAGGAGACTGAAAAGATTTGGCATGGGTCGTCAGATCCTCAAAATGTTCTACAGCTGCACCATTGAGAGCATCCTGACTGGTTGCATCACTGCCTGGTATGGCAACTGCTCAGCCTCCGACCGCAAGGCACTACAGAGGGTAGTGCGTACGGCCCAGTACATCACTGGGGCCAAGCTTCCTGCCATCCAGGATCTCTATACCAGGCGTTGTCAGAGGAAGGCCCTAAAAATTGTCAAAGACTCCAGCCACCCTAGTCATAGACTGTTCCCTCTGCTACCTCACAGCAAGCGGTACTGGAGCGCCAAGTCTAGGTCCAAGAGGCTTCTAAACAGCTTCTACCCTCAAGCCATAAGACTCCTGAACATCTAATGAAATGGCTACCCAGACTATTTGCATTGCACCCCCCACCCCTCTTTTATGCTGCTGCTACTCTTTGTTTATTATCTATGCATAGTCACTTTAATAACTCTACCTACATGTACATATTACCCCAATTACCTCGACTAACCGGTGCACATTGTCTCGGTACCGGTACCCCCTGTATATAGCCTCGCTATTGTTACTTTTACTGCTGCTCTTTAATTATTTGTTATTTTTATTTCATATTATTTTATATTGTATTTTTTTGTGATTTGTTTTGGTATTCTTTCTTAAAACTGCATTATTGGTTAAGGGCTTGTAAGTAAGCATTTCACTGTAAGGTCTACACCTGTTGTATTTGGCGCATGTGACAAATATAATTTGATTTGATTTGATCAATATGTGTAATAATGTTGTCAGTTCATGCAAAGGATTGTTACCTATAACCCGGATTGCCATTGTATTACATTACATTTTTGTCAAGCAATTATTATTTTAGCAAACAATTATTGTGGTTCATCCTATATTCTCCCTAACATCCTTACCCCCTTGCAACAGATGTGGGATACACACACACACACACACACACGCACACACGCACATACTCTTACACACTCAACCCCTTTCCTCCACAATCAACCATAAGCTCAGATGCTCAACGGTTGTTACATCACAGAGCCCAACTCAAGAAAGGACCTGATTTACGAATGCATTTACAGTTACAGCTGTTTGAGAAAGCATGCAAGATTGAGCAAAAATGGACAAACATTTGAGATTTGATTAACCTATGTCAAGTCCTAGGTGATGGAGATCAGATCCACCCTCTTCCCCTGAAACACAAACGAGAGAGTTGGTCAGAGACAGCACACTCAAGTGTTTTGGAAAGAAAGAAGGGATACCGGTCTGTAGTTTTTTACGTAAGAAGGGTCAAGTGTTGGTTTCTTGAGGAGGGGAGCGACTCAGGCCATTTTAAAGTTAGAGGGGACGCAGCCAGTGGTCAGGGATGAGTTGATGAGGGAAGTGAGGAATCTCCAGAGATGGTCCGGAGAAGGGAGGAGGGGATGGGGTCGCGCGGGCAGATTGTCAGTCAGCCGGACCTCACTAGTCGCAGGATTTCATCTGGAGAGAGAGGGGAGAAGGAGGTAAAAGCGTAGGGTAGTTCTGTGTGAGTGGGACCAGCGGACTCAGTAGGCAGAATGGATGTCGTCAACCTTCTTTTTAAAGTGGTTGACAAAGTCGTCCGCAGAGAGGGAGGATGGAGGGCGTGTGGTGGAGGATTAAGGAGGGAAGAGAAGGTGAAAAATAGTTTCCTAGGGTTAGAGACAGAAGCTTGAAATTTAAAGTGATAGAAAGTTAACAGTGCACAAGTGACATACAGCAATTGGTTCAAACTTTCTGGTTGCCTTGAAGCTGCCTGTAGTTACTCCAGCAATCCTTTTGTGGTGAGCCAATGACACATCGGAAATACTGTATGTGGGAAATGTAGCTCACTTTGTATTCAGCAACATATGCCCAAATTATGTTTGTCTTTTTGACTCAAGACAGCAATGACAAGCTTCTGATTTTTGAAACACAATTCATCAGGATTGGCTGTATGGATGTTTAAGTGATGTTTTGAAAATAACAACAAAAACCTCACTGTCAACTAGGGATGACAGCATCTCTCTGGAGTGAAAGAAAATGAGCACACCAAAGTGAGCAAAAAGACAGAAGGTTGCTATTTTAATTGGAAATATGCACTGCCAAAAAAGCTTTAAAGCAATTCCACAGTAACAGAATGACGCTGAAACTACGATTTTCGCTTTAAAATGTATGCCAAACAAAAACCATTGATTGCAAAGTTAAACAAACAATAAAACTCTGTGACTATTTTAAACAATTTCCACTTATCATTTTACAAAAACACATTTACTCGAAGAACAGTGCAGATGTAAAGTTTGGTAACAGAATGACCGTAAAATCTCCCTCAGTTTTTAATGTGACCAAGTTAAAAAAGCTCAATACCAGAAAGGCAGAGTGAGTGATTTTGAAGTTAATTTAAAATGTTAATATCTCTGCCATTTTTAAAGTCATGCACTCTTCCATCCTTGACTTTTCCTAAATAAGTCTATTTAACGCACGTATGTTGTTAGAATTTTGATATCACAAACAGAATTTGTGTTATAAGCAGTTTTAAGAGGACATGTCATTCTTTTCCCACAGCGCCAAAAAGTGACTTTTCAAATACTCCTACAGAGTCACATGCAGGTAAGATATTTTGATTTCTATATAGTATCAAATCGAGCATATTCTAAGGTTTCCAAAACACGTACCATTGACAAATACCTCTCAGAATTGAAGAGATGAGCTCTATTTCAAAATATCACATTTTCCAAGAATAACCACTGTTACATGCGCACAACACATGAGCACGGGCAACAGATAGCCTACAGTACTATAAAGTAATGAAAATACTATTCTAAAATGGCCTTTCTAGTTAAATATCTGCTCCGAATTAAGATTCAAAGATGTCTGCAGAAAGAATGGGGTGTCAGCTATGATATGACACCTTGAGTTTGAAAAAAATGTATTTTGGTTATTGAACTACATACAGTAAGTAAAGTGGATTAACACCCGGTAACAGAATGATGTAAACAGAAAAAAACGTAATGGGTCCTTGATCTGTACTATATAGAAATGCATAATTATGAATGTCATTATCTTCATGGTGATACATCCTGAATAGGTACACAAAGGTAGAAAAATGTAATATCCTCCTTTACATGTTTGGTTATTATTCTACACACTGGCTATTATTCTAATGAGCTCTGCCCCCAAACATGACCAAATCTGTACCAATCATCGACTTCTATGTTTCACATTTGGACATCACAGTACAGCACAGTAAAGCACAGTAGAGCACAGCACAGTACAGTACAGCATAGCATAGTACTGTAGAGTATAGTTCAGTACAGTACAGTAGAGTTTAGTACAGTACAGTAAAGTACAGTACAGTACAATAGAGTAAATTATACTGTACTCTACTCTAATGTACTGTATTGTACTAAACTCTACTCTACAGTACTGTACTGTATATATTGTACTCACCTACAATCTACTACTTTTCGATGTCCATGGACGTCCGGTGACGGTCGGTGCTCAGTGGGTGAAGAGGCTGGTTAAAGTAATTGGAAAGAGTGGGGGCTAATGGGTAGGTGTCTGTAAGAGCAGGGAGAGGTTACATTAACTGGAGAGCGAGAGAAGCGAGAGACAGAGAGAGAGGGAGAGAGAGAGGGAGGGGTTGTCCAGACTGTTTTCACACTCTTGAGTATTCAGTACAATCACAAACCAAATTGTTATCAGTAAAAACACTATAACTAATTGGTAGGTCTACCTTTACTTGTTTCTTCTGTGAACTTTCATTATCCTCTCTCCTCAAGAGGGAGATAAATGAGAAAATATCTTAGATATTTTTGGTAACAGAATGACAAGACACTGGGCAATATTTCTTAAGGCCAATAATTATAAATATTATAATAGGGGTCTTTACTTACTACATTACTATGTTTTGATGTATTTCTTAATACCTTTACCCACTTTGGTAACACTTTAGTTGACACCCAGTGTCATAACAGCTGACATAACTTGTCATAACCTGTCATAATATGGTCATAACACTGTCATGACCCATACATTTACACCTGTTGTGACATATTTTGTGTTATTTTATAGCTGGTTATGACACCTACATAAGAGTGTCAAAACCCACATTTATTTAAATTAGTATTTTCCCTGCCAAGAAGTTTCCTTTCAGTTGAAAGTTTGTTTCTTAAATCCTTTGTTGTTGTTGTAATGAATTCTTTACATTCATGTTTTTTTTCATCATATTTTAAATAACTTGTAGAAAATACACTTTATGACACTGTCAAGAAGCATTATGACCATCCTGTGTCACTTTCCTTGGACTAAGAAAATACACTTTATGACACTGTCATGAAGCATTATGACCATCCTGTGTCACTTTCCTTGGACTAAGAAAATACACTTTATGACACTGTCAAGATGTATTATGACAATCATAGTCATATAAGCCAGATAGGCCTATCACATACATTCCCTTATATCAGTCATCAGTCAAAAAGAGGGTGTCTTGTCCTGCTCCTGAAATCTGCTCCTGCATTCATCCCAGTCATCAGCAACAGACCATTGGTGTAGGTGCATGTCTGACATCAATGTGTGCACAATTACAATGATAATTTAATATGGCGTTATGATGAGTTTCTCGGGTATCAAAGAATCAAGGATGCAAGGATATACTGAGACACTTTGTAGAAAGTTAATGCAAATGTTTAATGATCGGTACCAGTTTCGTCACAAAAATGACCAGAGCTTTGCCCTTGATTTTACTTACTAACTTGAACAAAGAAAACACTCTACCTTATATACCCTTTATTACCCTCTTCCTGGCATACATCTGGCAAGTCTCCATGGGCACTCCCTGTCTTTGATGTTCATCACTCTTTACCCCAAGTCACTATCCTAAACATCACTCATGCTATCCTAAACATCAGTAATCTCCTTTGACATAATGGAATGTAGACTTCATGACCCCAAACCACTTATCTCGTAACTCTACTTCTGTCCTCACAATACTATGACATGCCATCATTATGCCATAAAAACATCATATCAAATGGTCAATAAATACATTAATTATATAACATAAACATACTATTGACATGTAGGCTATGGTGTAATGGAATGTTTTACCTTGTGTGGTAGATTTAGTGGGTTTTGACATTCTTATGTAGGTGTCATAACCAGCCATAAAATAACTTCTGTGGTAGGTTTTGTGGGTTTTTACACTCGTATTTAGGTGTCATAACCAGCCATAAAATAACACAATATATTTCACAACAGGTCTAAATATATGTGTCATGACAGTGTTATGACAATATTATAACAGGTTATGACACGTTATGTCAGCTGTTATGACATATTATGACATGGTTATAACTGTGTCATAACGTGTTATGACGCTGGGTGTCAAGTAAAGTGTTACCAAAACATTTTCTAATAGATGTTTTGTAAGACTCCCTTTCTATCTGTTTGACATTGGAATCAAAACCTTTGCTTATTCCTAATTTTTGGGATGTAAAATGGTTGAAAAATGTATATATGCCTTAATTTCTCAAGTATAGACTCTTAACTTTCATTTGACACCAAATTTGATGTGCTCCTATGAACTGTCCATTAAACTTTACCAAATAGGAAGAGGCGACGCGAGCTGGTTTACTCCCATCCAAATCTGTCCACGATAAGCCAACCGATAAGCAGACTGCCTGCCTTCCCGCTTTTGGGACAATGACTCCCATTGTTAGGGCGGAGATAAGACCATCTTATCATTATACACAGTATTTGTGACTATACAGTCATTGGAAATATAAAAAGTACAATCCGTGGAAACAGTAGCATTTATAAACAATTTAGTAATTTAGTACAAAAAATAAACCATTCCTTGTTTTCATACAGACAATGTTATAGTAAAATGTACAACATTAAAACCTGTGAAGGAACTCAGCACATGTCCATCCCCTGGACATTAAATGAGCCGAGCAATCTGAGATTCAAACAACAACAAAGTGTGTGTATAAGTTTCTCTGGTTTTACTATTTATACAGTGAGGAAAAAAAGTATTGCTCCCCTGCTGATTTTGTACGTTTGCCCTCTGACAAAGAAATGATCAGTCTATAATTTTAATGGTAGGTTTATTTGAACAGTGAGAGACAGAATAACAACAACAAAAATCAAGAAAAACTAATGTCAAAAATGTTATAAATTGATTTGCATTTTAATGAGGGAAATAAGTATTTGACCCCCTCTCAATCAGAAAGATTTCTGGCTCCCAGGTGTCTTTTATACAGGTAACGAGCTGAGATTAGGAGCACACTCTTAAAGGGAGTGCTCATAATCTCAGCTTGTTACCTGTATAAAATACACCTGTCCACAGAAGCAATCAATCAATCAGATTCCAAACTCTCCACCATGGCCAAGACCAAAGAGCTCTCCAAGGATGTCAGGGACAAGATTGTAGACCTACACAAGGCTGGAATTGGCTACAAGACCATCGCCAAGCAGCTTGGTGAGAAGGTGACAACAGTTGGTGCGATTATTCGCAAATGGAAGAAACACAAAAGAATGTCAATCTACCTCGGCCTGGGGCTCCATGCAAGATCTCACCTCGTGGAGTTGCAATGATCATGGGAACGGTGAGGAATCAGCCCAGAACTACACGGGAGGATCTTGTCAATGATCTCAAGGCAGCTGGGACCATAGTCACCAAGAAAACAATTGGTAACACACTACGCCGTGAAGGACTGAAATCCTGCAGCGCCCGCAAGGTCCCCCTGCTCAAGAAAGCACATATACAGGCCTGTCTGAAGTTTGCCAATGAACATCTGAATGATTCAGAGGAGAACTGGGTGAAAGTGTTGTGGTCAGATGAGACCAAAATCGAGCTCTTTGCCATCAACTCAACTCACCATGTTTGGAGGAGGAGGAATGCTGCCTATGATCCCAAGAACACCATCCCCACCGTCAAACATGGAGGTGGAAACATTATGCTTTGGGGGTGTTTTTCTGCTAAGGGGACAGGACAACTTCACCGCATCAAAGGGACGATGGACGGGGCCATATACCGTCAAATCCTGGGTGAGAACATCCTTCCCTCAGCCAGGGCATTGAAAATGGGTCGTGGATGGGTATTCCAGCATGACAATGACCCAAAACACACGTCCAAGGCAACAAAGAAGTGGCTCAAGAAGAAGCACATTGTCACGGTCGTCTGACGAATGAGTAGACCAAAGCGCAGCGCGTTGAGTGAACATGACTTTATTAAGATAAAGTACACTAACCAAAACAATAAACACTGACGAAACGTGAAGTCCAACAGTACACGACTGAACACGGAACAAAAACCCACAAACACACAGTGAAACCACAACAGTTTAAATATGGCTCCCAATCAGAGATAACGAGCCGACAGCTGTCACTCGTTACCTCCGATTGGGAGTCACATGAATAATCAAGAACCACCACAACATAGAAATGAACACCTAGAAACCAACATAGAAATACACCCAAAAGAAAATGAACAACCCTGGCTCAATAATCAAAGTCCATGGAGCCAGAGTGTCACAGTACCCCCCCCTAAAGGTGCGAACTCCGGGCGCACCAACATACAGTCTAGGGGAGGGTCTGGGTGGGCGTCTGTCCATGGTGGCGGCTCTGGCACTGGTCGTGGTCCCCACCCCACCATAGTCACTACCCGCTTACGTAGCCTCCTCCAAATGACCACCCCCCAACTAAACCCCACAGGATTAAGGGGCAGCACTGGACTAAGAGGCATCACCGGACTCAGGGGCAGCACCGGACTAAGGGGCAGCACCGAGCTAAGGGGCAGCACCGGGCTAAGGGGCAGCACCGGACTAAGGGGCAGCACCGGGCTAAGGGGCAGCACCGGACTAAGGGGCAGCACCGGACTAAGGGGCAGCTCCGGACTGAATGGCGGATCCTGGCTGGTTGGCTCTGGCTGATCCTGGCTGGCTGGCGGATCCGGGCTGGACGCTCTGGCGGATCCCGGCTGGACGGCTCTGGCGGATCCCTTGCTGGACGGCTCTGGCGGATCCTGGCTGGACGGCTCTGGCGGATCCTGGCTGGACGGCTCTGGCGGATCCTGGCTGGACGGGCTCTGGCGGATCCTGGCTAGACGGCTCTGGCGGATCCTGGCTAGACGGCTCTGGCGGATCCTGGCAGGACGGCTCTGGCGGATCCTGGCTGGACGGCTCTGGCGGATCCTGGCTGGACGGCTCTGGCGGATCCTGGCTGGACCGGCTCATGGCTGGCTGACGGATCTGGCTGCTCATGGCTGGCTGACGGATCTGGCTGCTCATGGCTGGCTGACGGATCTGGCTGCTCATGGCTGGCTGACGGATCTGGCTGCTCATGGCTGGCTGACGGGTCTGGCTGCTCATGGCTGGCTGACGGATCTGGCTGCTCGTGGCTGGCTGACGGATCTGGCTGCTCGCGGCTGGCTGACGGGTCTGGCTGCTCATGGCTGGCTGACGGATCTGGCTGCTCGTGGCTGGCTGGTGAGATCTGGCTGCTCATGGCTGGCTGACGGATCTGGCTGCTCATGGCTGGCTGACGGATCTGGCTGCTCATGGCTGGCTGACGGATCTGGCTGCTCATGGCTGGCTGACGGATCTGGCTGCTCATGGCTGGTTGACGGATCTGGCTGCTCATGGCTGGCTGATGGTGCTGGCTGGGCGGCTGGCGGTGGGAGGCGGACCCCAGCCTCGGATTGCGGTCATCACCTCCAGCAGGGCGGCTCCCATCTGCAGGAGCTGCTCTTGCTGGCCCCCGAACCTGGGCTTCCAGTCTAGTATGGGCTGCGTCGGCTCCTGCTGATTCCATAGCTGGTGTATGATTCTGTCTGGCGGAAGGCTCTAGCGGCTCCTGTCTGGCGGAAGGCTCTCAGCGGCTCCGGTCTGGCGGACGGCTCTGAAGGCTCATGGCAGACGGGCGGCTTTGCAGGCTCAGTACAGACGGGCGGCTTATGCAGCGCTTGGCAGACGGGCAGTTCAGACGCCATAGGGCAGACGGGCAGTTCAAGCGCCGTTGGGCAGACGGGCAGTTCAGGCGCCGTTGGGCAGACGGCCAGTTCAGGCGCCATTGGGCAGACGGCAGACTCTGGCCGGCTGGCGCACGCACCCGTAGGCTTCGTGCGTGGAGCAGGAACAGGCCGGGCTGGACTGGTGACGCACCCCGTAGGATTCGTGCGTGGAGCAGGAACAGGCCGGGCTGGACTGGTGACGCACCCCGTAGGATTCGTGCGTGGAGCAGGAACAGGCCGGGCTGGGCTGGTGACGCACCCCGTAGGATTCGTGCGTGGAGCAGGAACAGGCCGGGCTGGGCTGGCGACGCGCACCGTATCCCTGGTGCGAGTGGCCGAACAGGCCGGGCCGGGCTGGCGACGCACATCGTGGACCTGGTGCGTGGAGTAGGAACAGGCCGGTCCGTATCGGGAACACACACCACTGGCCTTAACTGGGGATCAGGAACGGGCCGGACCGGACTGGTAACACACTTCAGTCTCTCACGCCGTGCCACAACAACTTCCCTCCCTCTACTCGCCAATGGCTCCCGTAATCCGATAGCCTTCTCTCCACATCTCCCTGTGGCAGCCTCCTGCTGCCCAGGCGCCCAAGCCATGTGCCCCCCCCCAAATTTTTTTTGGGGTTGCCTCTCGTCCTTCCGACGATGGCCCTGCTGATGCCGTTGCTCCTCTCCTGCCAGGTTCTCCCCCTTCATCGCCTCCGGTACCGGACGGCCTCCTCCTGCGTAATATGTCCCCAGCCGAGGAGGACATCCACCAGCGTTCTCTCCATACCTGGCGCTTCCTCCCCAAGAAATTCTTGGGTAGTACTCTCGGGCTTCCAGCCTTGCCTCCGTGCTGCCTCCTCATATCGCCGCCTCTCGGCTTTAGCTGCCTCCCGCTCTTCACGAGGACGGCGATATTCTCCCGGTTGATCCCAAGGCCCCTTACCATCCAGAATCTCCTCCCATGTCCATGAATCCTTTATGGGAGTCCATAAATCCTGTGTAGGTAGGTCCTGTTGCCGCTTGACACGCTGCTTGGTCTTTTTGTGGTGGGTTTTTCTGTCACGGTCGTCTGACGAATGAGTAGACCAAAGCGCAGCGCGTTGAGTGAACATGACTTTATTAAGATAAAGTACACTAACCAAAACAATAAACACTGACGAAACGTGAAGTCCAACAGTACACGACTGAACAAAACCCCACAAACACACAGTGAAACCA
Organism: Coregonus clupeaformis; assembly: GCF_020615455.1. Classification (NCBI taxonomy): domain Eukaryota; kingdom Metazoa; phylum Chordata; class Actinopteri; order Salmoniformes; family Salmonidae; genus Coregonus; species Coregonus clupeaformis. Next base: position 26,356,145 of record NC_059215.1, read on the forward strand.
CAACAGTTTAAATATGGCTCCCAATCAGAGATAACGAGCCGACAGCTGTCACTCGTTACCTCCGATTGGGAGTCACATGAATAATCAAGAACCACCACAACATAGAAATGAACACCTAGAAACCAACATAGAAATACACCCAAAAGAAAATGAACAACCCTGGCTCAATAATCAAAGTCCATGGAGCCAGAGTGTCACACACATTAAGGTCCTGGAGTGGCCTAGCCAGTCTCTAGACCTTAATCCCATAGAAAATCTGTGGAGGGAGCTGAAGGTTCGAGTTGCCAAACGTCAGGCTCGAAACCTTAATGACTTGGAGAAGATCTGCAAAGAGGAGTGGGCCAAAATCCCTCCTGAGATGTTTGCAAACCTGGTGGCCAACTACAAGAAAGGTCTGACCTCTGTGATTGCCAACAAGGGTTTTGCCACCAAGTACTAAGTCATGTTTTGCAGAGGGGTCAAATACTTATTTCCCTCATTAAAATGCAAATCAATTTATAACATTTTTGATATGCGTTTTTCTGGATTTTGTGGTTGTTATTCTGTCTCTCACTGTTCAAATAAACCTACCATTAAAATTATAGACTGATCATGTCTTTGTCAGTGGGCAAACGTACAAAATCAGCAGGGGATCAAATACTTTTTTCCCTCACTGTAGATGACAAATTGCATTCTCAGCAGCAATATGTGTTTGGGTGAAATTAACATTTTTGTTTTATTCTATAAACTACTGACAACATTTCTCCCAAATTCCAAATAAAAATATTGTCATTTAGAGCATTTATTTGCAGAAAATGAAAACTGGTCAAAATAACAAAACATATGCAGTGTTGTTAGACCTCGAATAATGCAAAGAAAATAAGTTCATTTTTAAACAACACAATACTAATGTTTTAACTTAGGAAGAGTTCATAAATCAATATTTGGTGGAATAACCCTGATTTTCAATCACAGCGTTCATGCGTCTTGGCGTGCTCTCCACCAGTCTTTCACATTGATGTTGGGTGACTTTATACCACTCCTGGTGCAAAAATTCAAGCAGCTCGGCTTTGTTTGATGGCTTGTGACCATCCATTATCCTCTTGATCACGTTCCAGAAGTTATCAATGGGGTTCAGGTCTGGAGATTGGGCTGGCCATGGCAGGGTCTTGATCTGGTGGTCCTCCATCCACACCTTGATTGACCTGGCTGTGTAGCATGGCGCATTGTCCTGCTGGAAAAACCAATCCTCAGAGTTGGGGAACATTGTCAGAGCAAAAGGAAGCAAGTTTTCTTCCAGGACAACCTTGTACGTGGCTTGATTCATGCGTCCTTCACAAAGACAAATCTTCCCGATTTCAGCCTTGCTGAAGCACCCCCAGATCATCACCGATCCTCCACCAAATTTCACAGTGGGTGCGAGACATTGTGGCGTGTAGGCCTCTCCAGGTCTCCGTCTAACCATTAGACAACCAGGTGTTGGGCAAAGCTGAAAATTGGACTCATCAGAGAAGATGACCTTACTCCGGTCCTCTACGGTCCAATCCTTATGGTCTTTTGCAAACCTCAGCCTGGCTCTTCTCTGCTTCTCATTGATGAAGGGCTTTTTTCTAGCTTTGCATGACTTCAGCCCTACCCCTAGGAGCCTGTTTTGAACCGTCCTCGCCGTGCACTTCACCCCAGCTGCTGTTTGCCATTCTTTTTGTAGGTCACTTGATGTCATCCTACGGTTGTTGAGTGACATTCGAATGAGTTGGCGGTCATCCCGATCAGTAAAGAGTCGTTTTCGCCCTCTGCCGGTCTGTAGCTTTGTTGTCCCCAATGTCTGCTGCTTGTGACCTTGTTCTTATGAACCGCCGTCTTTGAAATTTTAAGGATGGAAGCAACCTGACGCTCACTGTATCCCTCTGCCTGTAAAGCCAGAATTGAACCCTTCTTTTCCTCACTCAAAACTTTCCTTTTCAACTCTTTTGGCATGGTCAATAGTTATTGTTTTATTAATATTACTTTTGAGGTACTATTAGCACTTTTTGCCATCCAGCTGGTCCGATTGCAAGAGGATAGTGATGACCACAGCAGCGGTTCTTATACTTTTCCTCGTTAAATAAGATTTGGTTCAGGTGATCACCTAATCAGTACCTAATTCAGTAGAATGAGGTGTGCCTGTGTTGGAATTCAACAGACACTGGAATGGAATGGCTGTCATACATGTAGAGATGCTGATTTAAGAAAAATTTACAGTGGTCTCTTAATTTTTTCCAGAGCTGTATATATACACTACCAGGACAGATTTCCTCCAATGGGGGGCCCACTTGCCTCCCAGCAATCCAATGAAAGTAAATGGTACCAAAATTGGCATTTCCCAAATCATGTCCAAAACATTTACAAGTAACAAGTAGTTCATTGAGTTACACATTCATTTTTTAGACACTTTCGGATGATTTGGACATTATTTGGCATGAAAATGAAAATAGGAACCTTACATCAAAACCTCATCATAGTGAGGATATTAATATTGAGATGTGCAATACCATTTTGTTTCAATATTATATTTATTTAATTAGAATAAGATATCTAGACTTTAGCTTTTAAAAGTTAATTACCCCATGTTACCCTATTCTTAAAGAAAAAATATACACTACCGTTCAAAAGTTTGGGGTCACTTAGAAATGTCCTTGTTTTCGAAAGAAACACAATTTTTTTGTCCATTAAAATAACATCAAATTGATCAGAAATACAGTGTAGACATTGTTAATGTTGTAAATGGCTATTGTAGCAGGAAACAGCTGATTTTTATGGAATATCTACATAGGCGTGCAGAGGCCCATTATCAGCAACCATCAGTCCTGTGTTCCAATGGCACATTGTGTTCGCTAATCCAAGTTTATCATTTTAAAAGGCTAACTGATCATTAGAAAACCATTTTGCAATTATGTTAGCACAGCTGAAAACTGTTGTGCTGATTAAAGAAGCAATAAAACTGGCCTTCTTGAGACTAGTTGAGTATGTGGAGCATCAGCAATTGTAGGTTCGATTACAGGCTCAAAATGGCCAGAAACAAATAACTTTCTTCTGAAACTCGTCAGTCTATTCTTGTTCTGAGAAATGAAGGCTATTCCATGCTAGAAATTGCCAAGAAACTGAAGATCTCGTACAACGCTGTGTACTACTCCCTTCACAGAACAGCGCAAAATGGCTCTAACCAGAATAGAAAGAGAAGTGGGAGGCCCCGGTGCACAACTGAGCAAGAGGACAAATACAATAGAGTGTCTAGTTTGAGAAACAGACGCCTCACAGGTCCTCAACTGGCATCTTCATTAAATAGTACCAGCAAAACACCAGTCTCAACGTCAACAGTGACAAGGCGACTCCGGGATGCTGACCTTCTAGGCAGAGTTGCAAAGAAAAAGCCATATCTCAGACTGGCCAATAAAAACAAAAGATTAAGATGGGCAAAAGAACACAAACACTGGACAGAGGAAGATTGAAAAAAGTGTTATGGACAGACAAACCGAAGTTTGAGGTGTTCGGATCACAAAGAAGAACATTTGTGAGACGCAGACCAAATGAAAAGATGCTGGAGGAGTGCTTGATGCCATCTGTCAAGCATGGCGGAGGCAATGTGATGGTCTGGGGGTGCTTTGGTGGTGGTAAAGTGGGAGATTTGTACAGGGTAAAAGGGATCTTGAAGAAGGAAGGCTATTACTCCATTTTGCAACGCCATGCCATTCCCTGTGGACGGCGCTTGATTGGAGCCAATTTCCTCCTACAACAGGACAATGACCCAATGCACAGCTCCAAACTATGCAATAACTATTTAGGGAAGAAGCAGTCAGCTGGTATTCTGTCTACAATGGAGTGGCCAGCACAGTCACCGGATCTTAACCCTGAGCTGTTGTGGGAGCATGTATAGTACATAAGAAGTGTCCATCAAGCCAATCCAATTTGTGGGAGGTGCTTCAGGAAGCATGGGGTGAAATCTCTTCAGATTACCTCAACAAATTGACAACTAGAATGCCAAAGGTCTGCAAGGCTGTAATTGCTGCAAATGGAGGATTCTTTGACGAAAGCAAAGTTTGAAGGACACAATTATTATTTCAATTAAAAATCATTATTTCTAACCTTGTCAATGACTACATTTCCTATTAATTTTGCTATATTTCCTATTCAAACTCATTTCATGTATGTTTTCATTGAAAACAAGGACATTTCTAAGTGACCCCAAACTTTTGACTGGTGGTGTATATAATTTAAAATAAAATAAATGTAGGTACCAATCCCAGATTGCCTCTAGAATTATGTAATTGTTCCCCAACAGATCAAATGTGTCCACAAATATGGAGTGTATCTGTAGTAGTTAAGCAACATTCTCTGTACAGCTTTCATCCTGCCAGTGCCAGCAGCATCAACTTTGTCATTCCGACGAGTGGTTTATAATGAACATTTGGTGTAAAATCCTGCAGTGGGTGAGCGCATAGAAGCCTCGATAGCCTACCATGGCCAAAATAGTGGCGCTTGGCAGCTTCTCTGTGGCGACCAGTAGGCTAAGCACTCCAGTCCCCTCTCGTTGGTTGTTAAATAATTAATAAATAGCGTATGAAATCCTGAAAATCCCATACTGTTTAGCTGGCGGGTTGGTTAGCCTACAGCAAGTGCCAGTCATCCGCGGTTGTGCGCGCGCTTCGGTTAAGATTTGAAGTGGATTGTATCGTTTTGAGTAATCCTATTGTATTTGTTTGGAACAAGAAAACATCTATCCGACTGAAACGTGATCTCAGTTGAAGACTTTCAGAGCGAAGTGAGTAACTCAACAACTACGTGTCTATCACACGTTGGAGAGAAGAGGAATGCGTGGTTTAACATGGATATCGGGCAAAGGATAAGCATCATAAAAAATTGCAGGAATTATAGACAGGTAACCCATAACATTTATGTTCTTGTTGTAGTTATGATTTTTGTTAAATGTTTTTTAAGCAGTACTGTACAAACACAATTAATACAGTTTTAGTTGATAAGACCAATATCAATCTGGGGAACAAAGTAGGTATTTTGTCCGTTGTCACTGTATGTTATTACTTTGCATATGCAGGTGTCTACTATCGTCTGTTTTTTTTTGCACTTCACAGTCTGACTAATTGTCTGCATTTAATTTGGTTAATGTTTGTCTCTCTTAAATTGTTGATTTGAATAACAAACATACTGCTTAGCCTACTGTAAATTCCATTTTACATACACATTTGAATATTTCAATATGCCTAAAATTTTTGAATACATGCTCTTATAGACTATGCCCATAAAGACTAAAGTACCAGCAAGATTGCAATTTTCTACCTATCAATTTTCACCCAATCAATTCTACCTCATTTAAACCACCAGTAGAACTAATTTGCCATTGGCGACAGACAGTGAGCAACAGGGGATTGGAATTATTCCATTCACAACATCTGTCACGCTTTCAATGATTGAAGGCTACAGAGCACTAGCCTAGTCATAGACTCTAGCAAACTCTAGAATCCATTCCAAATGAATATTTTGGCGGGGGTTGTTATTAAGAGCCCGGACGCTTGGTCTGAATGTGCTTGCGTAACAGTTTTGGAAACATAAGGACCTTATCTTTCATATAAACGAGAAATAATTTTCAAAAAACAAAAGGTTAAATTACTACACACCTTTATAGGGTTAGGGTTCCACATGGTCATATTTCCATGTTACAGCGCTTGTTTACAGAAGACAGACTGAAGACAGAGGTGACCACCTTTGTTAATTAGCTATGTAGCGTGCTCAGAACACCTGTGTGTAACGGAGGGGAAAGGATGTCAGAAAAGTGTTGTAACTGAAAAATACTTTGTCTGCAAATATGTTAAAACCGGTTAAGTGTATATTTTGCATTTGTGAAATTATTTTGATGTGAAAGTAGAGGTCTCTAAGTGTCCAAAACCATATTGCAAGCAAGGATTATTAACGTTTCTAAATGTTAAAACAGAGCATCAGGATTGTAGTTCACATGGAGCCAGCTGTGAGTGGTACTAAAGACTGAGAACCCCAGGGATAATGCAGAATGCCACCTTGGGTTCTTGAGAGCAAACAGAGCACCAACCTTGATTGTGTGGTCAGATTGTCCAAGTTCATTTGCATATGATAAACTTGAACTAGTTAGGCTAAGAAATCAAGAAGTCATATGTTTCATTGATTGTGTTTACAATACACTTAAATATTCTGTTATTGGTTGGAATGAACTCTGACAGTCCATTACATAGTCAGTCATTGCATCTAAAGCGCTGTCTTTCAATTTGAGAAGGGTTACATTTCACTAACCGCATCCCTGTATACCAAAACAAGTGACGGAGACCCCATTTCGTTGTCTTTTTAATTGCAGACTGCTTTAATTGTGCAAAAAGGGAATCGTCAACACTTCTGAAAGTATCTGATCTCAATACAACACTGTAGATTCTACAATTGTGCATGTAGCCATAGTCATTGACTGTGCTAAATCAGTAGGGCTTCATGTATTTGATGTATTTGATAGTGTAGCAAGTTCAGTTGGTTTACTTGGTTACCAATGTTCTAATAAGGTTTAAACATTGAGCAATGGTCGTAGTATGGTGATCAATTGCAAAGTCACTACACTCTCACTTTTTTGGGAAGTATGCCATGTTCTTATACAACAGACACACCTCTCTGATGATATCACTCTGGCACCATCCCATCGCTGATACCAATATAGCGAATTTAGGAGGGAGTACGACATGAGCTCAGTGCCACCCTTTTTTTACTGGCTCATCCTTTTTCTTAATCTAGCGATTACTAAATTGGATAGTGAAGGCTGATAGCAATGGCCATGTTGAGAATGAGAATTGTTCGATTTTATTTATTGTAAAAAGTATTAAAGTGGTATGAACAATGTGATACATGTATCATTCACCAAAAAACTGATTTAATGATCACTTGTGTTATGATTGGACAATATGTTGGCTAGTTTTGCTTTTGAATTGGCAGTATGTAGATGTTTACCTTTATGCAGTTTCACTTCTGATTAAAAACAAAGACATGGTGCCAGCTAGGGGAAAATAACTTGTTTTTTTACTCTGCTTGAGCTTAGCCATTGTCACTGGGCTTGTGGGAAAATGGGAATGCCATATGGTTTATATTGTAGCTTCAAGATTGACATGGTGCATGGGGAACCCTTTGACATATTTAGATGATTTGCTTGTGTCACATGAGCGCCCCTGGTGGGGTCTGGAAGAACAGAGAAGCTGGCATATGTTATGTCATGCCTGCGGGTTGTGTGCTTCGATCAAAACACCATTAGTCTCTTTGTCTAGTGCCACTTTTGAGGTGTTTTTTAGGCAAGGGAATATCTTGGCACATCTTCAACCCCCAAGTCACAATTTGTTGGGAAGAAAGAACTGATAGGACATGTTGAAAGAGTGTCTTAATTGGATGATGCAGGGGAGAACGACTGCCCCCTCCCATTGAAGCCACGGATGTTCAAGGCCGACCGCGATACTGCAGACATTGTTAGTAGAAAAGAGGATCCACCGTTATAGTGGTGGAAAAATACCAATCTTTGTGGTCAATCTTTGGGTAAAAAATAATCATTTTCAAAGACAATCATGGTACCAATAATTGCTTCTAATACAACAGATGTATGTCCTTGAACCCATTATTTCAAAATCGCACACAGAAAAAGTTATAAGGAACATTTTGTTGCTAATAGCAGCCTGCAGTACCCGGTCGGCCTTCAACTTGAGTTACTCAATGAGAGGCGGCAGCACTGAGCTAGCCTCCAACACTTCTTGGAGTAGCTCAAACTGCTCATGTTTGTCTCCATGAGACGCCATTTTAACTGACTTCTTTTGGCTTCAATACACTATTCCGTCTTCATATAGGAGTGAATGGTGTCATGTGATCAATGGCATTTCGCTACACCCGCAATAACAAATATGTGTATGTGACCAAAAACATTTGATTTGATTTGTCCATTCATATATACAGTTATTGGTATGATGCCATAACTAGGGCCAACGGTCAACTCTGTCTTGCAGTGGTCTCGTTAATCTTTCATTCCCATCAGAGTTTAGTCAAGGTACAGGGGATTGGTGGACATTTTCTGTCCCTCTCTACCACTAGTCTTAACTTGAGCCCCATCAGAAAATGAATTTTAAATGACGGGAAGGCACTTTGAGCAGTCAAATGAGCCTTGCGGACTGGGAATGAAATAGAGATGGTGTCTGTGGATCAAGTGAAGTCAAGGCCTGACCGATTTAAAGATGCAGCATCGTACTCAATTTTTCCTGGTCTTGTCTGTACTGAGGAGTGTGGGAGTATGTCTCATTCATAATTCAGAGCTTGGGGGGAGTGCTCATGCATTTTAGTGTGAATATTGTCATCTGGACTCCTCAACAGCAAGGAGCAGGAGTACTGTTCTATTAATACATTTGTCTTGAAAAATGTATAGTATTGGAGAAAGTGGGTGGTGAGGGGTCAAATCAACTGCCATCGGTGTAGCCTAAGTGTATGGCTACCATCAACAGTCGTGTTCCCCTGCTCAGACATTGCTGACGCATGCCAGATCTTACAACGCCTGGATAGGTATTTTATGTATTTGCTAACCACATCATATTTTATAGCAATCTGGTGCCCGACAGCACAGTCGATGACGTGTAACCCAACCATTGGTTGATGCATGCAATGTCTGAGCAGGGGAACATGACAATTTTCTCTCTCTTTGATCTTTTGCTATTTAATGGGATAGTTGCACACCAAAGTCAAAGTTTGTCCGATTTTTTTCATTCCTGAAAAGTGGTCTAAAGTTAATCACCCATACCATCTGCTGTGTATATCCCACTGTAGATCCCACTATGCATTAGGATGAATCTACAGGCCCCAATACCAAACGAATGGGAAGGATTTCCACCATCTAATTCCAACTGATTAAATGGTGCCAATCTTTTTCATTAATTTGGGATTGAGGCCTTCAGACTCCTTAATTTAGTGAGATCTATAGTACAACAGATGTTGTAGAATATGAATTGGACTTGACTTAAAGACACTTTTGAGGTATGAAAACATCTGACTAACTTTTTGATGTAAATAATCCCTTAAACCTCAATCTAAATCTGTCAATTTGGGTTGAACCATACCCATAATAAAATGGAACTATAAATTCATCAGGTGAAGAAAGAAAACCTGTAAGCCTATTTACAGCGTTTCCTACTCTGCTTCAGTGGTGTGTATTCATGGGTGCCAAGGGAAGCCAGGCTTCCCCCAAAAATTGACCAAGAAAAAAACATACAAAAATAATTTATCTTTCGTCTCTCTGTGTTTCATAAATTTCCTTAAATTCGCAAGAGGCTGAATGTATCTCACCGGAGAAAGCATCCGAGTAAATGTAACAGCGCCCCTCTGTCTCAGTATATGTAGCGTATCTATCTGATGCTGTCTGGTCAGAAAGAGTATGGCATTGTTGCCCCCCGTAGCATTGAATGCAAGGGAAGCCAGCGAGCAATCAGCGTTGAGCTAAACTGAGTGAGCTCAGCTGTGAATGGTCCTGGCGCACCAAAAAAAAAGTGTCAAGGGAAGCCAGTTTGGATTTGGCTTCAGACCAATCACATCACAAGCCAAACTTGAATCGTTGCATCTTGTTGTGTTGTTGTCCTCCGGTGGCTAGCTAGCTAAAATCATCCCTTTCATAAATTAGCTAGATGTAGTATGCTAATGTTAACGAGCTGGCCTGGCGCATCGTTGCCCATGAAAGGAAGTTAGACTAGCGAGCAAGTATTTTAGCCCGGTAGCCTAGGACAACAAAAACTAAAAGTGTGTACTGTATGACTGAGTCATAGACCAAGAGGAGGATGGCATTGGCGTTTCTCTACAAGTAGGAAGAGTCTACATGCACGCAAATGCACACTCACAGAAATCAGTACCATGGACAGTCACATCATATCTTGCTTATGTTGATTGGACTAAATAGTTTTTGGCATCTTTTAGTTATCACTATATTAGACTAAGCATAGCTGATTCAATTATGTTGAAATGTTGAAGTTGAAATGGTGCTGGAATAGTGGCGGCAGCTCCAGTTTTCTTTGCGACTTGCGATAACTCTCCATGGTTCTAAATCAATAGTTGTTTAGTAGTCCGAAAATGTTGGAAACATTACCTCGCTTGACCATGCTGTAGGTCATGTAACTGTTTGTTACATGCAATATGTTTTGTGGACTTCACCAGACAGATGTTGCTCTCCAGTTTTGTAATGAAACAAATGTGCGGTTGAATTTATTCTGCCACTGTGTCTTCTTATTGTCTCGGCCTTAGGCCTATATATCACAGTGTCAAGGCATATGAACTAACAGGTTATAGAGCAAACAACGCAATTATCACAACACATAGGTTGTAATATGCATTTGTTTCTGGATTGGCTTCCCCGATGATTTTACCCACGCACCGCTACTGCTCTGCATCCAAACTGTCAACATTTGGTATTTTATCTCCACAGGTAGCAAGGTTTGGATCACAAAATGCATCACAATTTCCTAGAGACACAGCCAGGGCTGTACTGAATGAGAACTAATGGATAGACATTTACTATCATTAGAGAAAACAGAGATGGCTACATGTTCGGTTTCATTAGCCACCGTGTCCTGTGATAGATTATACTCCATCTAGGGATGACACAGGACTGAATCTGTACCAGGGGAAGAGAACATAGGAAATGTGCTGTATGATTTCCCTTTGAAGGCTTTTTGCAGGTTATTTATCCTTCACTTGCACAAACTGTGCAGATAAGCTTATTGCAACTGAGTCTTACCACGGCAATGGAACTAAACACTGCAACCTGCGATTTAAAATATTTTGCATCCATTGCATGTTATACAGATACGGTATCCTAACAACCATGTCTATCAAAGGAACTTTCTCAAATGGTCAGAATAGACGTGAGCAGTGACCACTTTTAATTTGATTTAGTCATAGGGTGATTCCTCATCAAACTAGAACAAAAGAAGACCATGATTTTGGGGATTTTCAAGAGATTTCATCCATAGAGGGGTCCTTTGGAGGAAGAATTGTTGGCATATATTTGACATTTGTATCTTGAAGCATAATTGAGAAATAATTCATTGAAGTTGGAATATTTGTAACACTGGCCTTACCCAGGCCTCCTTAAAGACTGTTTCATCTTTAGGTACTACAAAGCAAATATGTGTAGTATTCTGATTTCAATAACACTTGTCTTACATTAATTTATGAATATAAACAAATATAAACATGAATATTGAAAATATGCCATTTTTGATTTGGCAATTTGTTCAATATATTGTGAACATAATATACTTTATGGGCATATGAAACTTCCAGAGTGGGATCTCCGCTACTTTTAGAGTTATGATCCAATTTGCAAAAGCATTACCAACAGAGTGAATGTGAAAATGGATTCAAAATGGTTGCCCTCTGCTGGTGATTTGCAGGATGTGCAAGTAAAAGGAGGACTGCGATTGGTTACATTGCCTACTATGCCAATTTCTCTGTATAAAATGGGCTATAACTTTAAAACCAGAAGAGATCCCACTCTGGAACTTTGATATGCCCGGAGAGTATAGTATGTTCAACGATATACATAAAAATGTGCCTATTTAAAATGCTTATATTTTCTATATTCATGTTCATATTTTTCTATATTCATAAATTAATGTAAGAAAATTGTAATTGAAATCGATACCACTCATATTACAGAGCAAGGGGTAAAGCTTCATATGACACCAATTTTTGCTTTGTAGCACCTACAGATGAAATATTATGGAGTTTTAAAGGAGGCCAAAATGTCACAAATGTTCCAACTTCAATAAAGTATTTCTCAAATTATTAAGATACAAATGTCAATAATCCTTCCTCCAAAGTACCCTTCTATGGATTACATTTCATGAAAACCAAAATCAACATGGTCTTTTTTGTTCTAGTTTCGTGAGGAATCACCCCGTGACAAGGTTGTTCAACTCCCATGAAGGCAAACAAGGCCACATACATTCACTGATGGATAGACAGGTCTGTCTGTCTGTGGAACAATGAGGAATAAAAAAGCCAAAGTCTGGTTTCTTCATGAAAACTTTTTTGTTAGCATTATAAATAATTTAAAAAGACATCAACAAGTTATGACAAAGATGCTAAGAGTGGGAGTTGAAATATAAAAGGAAGGCCACAATTAGTCCCAAGCAAAGTATAGATATAGAGTGTATAATTATGTAAGTGTAACATAGAATGTTAAACAGAATTAATTTGTCAAACTTAAAAATGGCTTTAAAGGGATAGGTCACCCAAACGATATATATACCCATTGATTATAGAATAATATAATTTATAAATGCCTCATGAGCTTAGTTCTCTCATACAGTGGGGAAAAATAGTATTTAGTCAGCCACCAATTGTGCAAGTTCTCCCACTTAAAAAGATGAGAGAGGCCTGTAATTTTCATCATAGGTACACGTCAACTATGACAGACAAATTGAGAAAAAATATCCAGAAAATCACATTGTAGGATTTTTAATGAATTTATTTGCAAATTATGGTGGAAAATAAGTATTTGGTCACCTACAAACAAGCAAGATTTCTGGCTCTCACAGACCTATAACTTCTTCTTTAAGAGGCTCCTCTGTTCTCCACTCGTTACCTGTATTAATGGCACCTGTTTGAACTTGTTATCAGTATAAAAGACACCTGTCCACAACCTCAAACAGTCACACTCCAAACTCCAATATGGCCAAGACCAAAGAGCTGTCAAAGGACACCAGAAACAAAATTGTAGACCTGCACCAGGCTGGGAAGACTGAATCTGCAATAGGTAAGCAGCTTGGTTTGAAGAAATCAACTGTGGGAGCAATTATTAGGAAATGGAAGACATACAAGACCACTGATAATCTCCCTCGATCTGGGGCTCCACGCAAGATCTCACCCTGTGGTGTCAAAATGATCACAAGAACGGTGAGCAAAAATCCCAGAACCACACGGGGGGACCTAGTGAATGACCTGCAGAGAGCTGGGACCAAAGTAACAAAGCCTACCATCAGTAACACACTACGCCGCCAGGGACTCAAATCCTGCAGTGCCAGACGTGTCCCCCTGCTTAAGCCAGTATATGTCCAGGCCCGTCTGAAGTTTGCTAGAGTGCATTTGGATGATCCAGAAGAGGATTGGGAGAATTGTCATATGGTCAGATGAAACCAAAATAGAACTTTTTGGTAAAAACTCAACTCGTCGTGTTTGGAGGACAAAGAATGCTGAGTTGCATCCAAAGAACACCATACCTACTGTGAAGCATGGGGTGGAAACATCATGCTTTGGGGCTGTTTTTCTGCAAAGGGATCGGGACGACTGATCCGTGTAAAGGAAAGAATGAATGGGGCCATGTATCGTGAGATTTTGAGTGAAAACCTCTTTCCATCAGCAAGGGCATTGAAGATGAAACGTGGCTGGGTCTTTCAGCATGACAATGATCCCAAACACACCGCCCGGGCAACGAAGGAGTGGCTTCGTAAGAAGCATTTCAAGGTCCTGGAGTGGCCTAGCCAGTCTCCAGATCTCAACCCCATAGAAAATCTTTGGAGGGAGTTGAAAGTCTGTGTTGCCCAGCGACAGCCCCAAAACATCACTGCTCTAGAGGAGATCTGCATGGAGGAATGGGCCAAAATACCAGCAACAGTGTGTGAAAACCTTGTGAAGACTTACAGAAAACGTTTGACCTGTGTCATTGCCAACAAAGGGTATATAACAAAGTATTGAGAAACTTTTGTTATTGACCAAATACTTATTTTCCACCATAATTTGCAAATAAATTCATAACATTTTCTGGATTTTTTTTTCTCATTTTGTCTGTCATAGTAGACTTGTACCTACGATGAAAATTACAGGCCTCTCTCATCTTTTTAAGTGGGAGAACTTGCACAATTGGTGGCTGACTAAATACTTTTTTTCCCCACTGTACCCCATTAGAACCTAAAATATAAGCTTTTTTTAATCCATTGTTTGTAAACAATTTAATTGTAAACTAACACAGTATAGCTTCAAGACATGGTTAAAACAATCAATTTAATCATATGGCTGGTCAGTCCTTGCAACCATAGTTCTGTATATGAATTTGAGAATGGTTACATCTCCACCCCCATTCCTCAGCTGTTCACCAAATCAGTGCTGGGGTTTTCCCCTTAAACTCTCCCACCACACACACATTTTTGGGTGCATCTGATCATTAACTACTATTTATGCAGCAAGGTGTTAATATAAACAACCAAATAAAATTGAAAGAATGAATCAGGAAATTATAGAGCCACCATTTTAGGCCACTGGGGTTATTAATTTGTAAAAATATTCAAGGAATGCTACAGACACACCATTTCCCAACATCATTTGAGGATGAACATATCCCATGATCAAAAGGCAGTCTTTTATCCCTCGCTCTAACCCTCTGTCTAATGTCTCATGTCTAAGGGATAACTCAGAAATAGAGATCAAGAGATTGCTGTCATAGGTGTTTCTGATTCCAGCTTTTAAGAATGAGTCAACTCCACGGGACTGATATTTCAGTTCCTACCTTCTGGCAACTCCAGTAGAGTAGTTGTCGATCTGAATATGCTAATTTTGTCCTTTCCCACATCAAACATTCATGTGGATGACAGAATTTACAAGAAGTATGTTGGTGAACATTTATGCTTTTACAATCATAATAGACAACATGATTTGTCCTTCCATCAAACAGAGAAAACATATTGGCTTTGAGGAGTGTAGTGTAATTATACATTGAGACTTGACAGTTAATAGATTTCAGGGCTCTGTCAATGAGAATGCAGTGATAATTTAATTGTTAACTTTCAAGGATTTCTTGCATGTGTTGATTAATTTATCTAGAGCGTTTTCTCACAATTATTCCCTCAAAGGATGAGTATAAATATCCAGTCACTGGGGCACAAGACTTTGTTTGAGATCTTTGTATTTTATTATTAAAACCCAACAGTTCCTCACGACATTTGCATCGTAATGACCGCCTGATAAGTTAGAACTAAGATGACACACTAAACCCAATCTCCATAATGAGATTTATGGAGGAAAGTGTCGTCTTTAATGTTTTAGCATGTGCAGAATGGATGCAGTGCTGGGGAATGTGTCAAGGATACAGTTGATTTATTCAAATATGCATCAGTATGCTTTGCGTTGCCTTAAAGGCACACAAAGATAAGAGCCAATGCGGAAAACAGAGAAACTGTGAAAATAACCCTCTGTCTCTGACTAGCTGCTCAGCCATTGCACCATCATTATTGTTTTATTATTTTTACTTTCACTCTCCAAAAAATATTTCTGAATGCTTGATGAATAGCCATTATTGTGTTTCCTTTTCATCATTAAAGGCACAATCTAGAATACTGTCAATTATCAATTCAATTAATGATACCCATTGATAAAATATATATATATATATATAACTTATAAATGCCTCATGAGCAACCTTTCAAGCTGACCACTTTGCAGGGATTTTGCACCTATATGGCTACTGTATGTCCGGATAAAAGTAAATCTAGGGCCATGGAAAAATAGAATAGTAAAACCTTATATTCAGAGAAAGCTGTAATGAAAACTCAGGGAGAAAAAGGTGTAGATTCACGCGCAAAGCGCGGCAGGTGTTTAATTCTCCTTCGCAGAAGGCAGGAATTGTGGACACAGGCAGGCAATGGTCATACACAGGTAGGAAAACAGGCAGGATAATCAAAAACTAGGACTGAAGGCTATAACTGGTTCTCACAAACGAGCTTGGAACAGGCTTAGTAGAGTCAAAACGAACAATACCTCACAAGGCACAAACAGAATGAACTGAATTAAATAAGGAGCTGATGAGACCAGGTGAGTAACTAACACAGGTGAAATCAATTAACAAAAATGAAAGACAGGGCTACGTTCAAGAACACAAAGAATCAGGGCTATGTTGAAGAACACAAGGTTGACTAAGAAAAGAAATACAGAACCTTACAGTACCCCCCCCCAAGAGAGGCTCCTGACGACCCAACGGCACTGGATGGTGGAGCGGGCGGGCGGGGGAACAGAGGCAGCCGCCTACCTTTGGGGCGAGGTCCGGCAGGATGGTTCGACAAGGTCGTGGACTGACCCGACGTTCTGCGTCAAGGCTGAAGTCCAGTGGGTCTGTTTGGGGGTTGACCCCGTGGTCGGGGAGCGGGACGATCCGGACGGTTACGGTGGAATGCCGGAATCATCTCTGGGTCGAGGATGTCCTGGTCGGGAACCCAGGACCGGTCTTCAGGCCCATAACCTTCCCAGTCCACTAGATAGTGGATGCGACCTCTCAGGCATTTGGAATCAAGGATGGCCTGATTGGCGAATGCAGGTTCCCCTCCGAAGTCCAACGGTGGGGGCACACTGCAGGTTGAGACTGGAGGATGAAGAGGACTGTAGGTGAACGGTTTTAACAGATACACATGGAAGGACGAGGAGATGTTATACTGACGGGGTAACTGGAGGCGGTACGTGACAGGGTTGATGCGATGGGTTATCTTGAAGGGACCAATGAAGCGAGGACAGAACTTTTTGCAGGGGAGGCGGAGCCGGATGTCTCTGGTAGAGAGCCACACGCTGTCCGGGGTGAAAGAGCGGCGTAGGTCGGCGGTGTTTGTCGGCAAAGCGTTTCTGGGAATTAGAGGCTTCCTGCAGATGCCGTTGAGTGGTCTCCCATACCCGCTCACTATGCCGAAACCAGTCGTCGACAGCTGGGACAGTACCAGGCTCTGCCTCCCAGGGAAACATGGGGGGTTGGTAACCAAGTACACACTGAAACGGAGTAAGGCGAAGGGATGAATGCATGAGTGAGTTCTGAGCGTATTCGGCCCAGGCCATATACCGACTCCAGTCGTGTGGAGAGGCAGAACATTGTTGGCGGAGGTACTTCCCTATTTCTTGGTTCAGGTGTTCCGTCTGCCCGTTGGTCTGGGGATGGTACCCGGAGGAGAGGCTGAGGGCGACCCCCAGTTGGTCACAGAAGGCTCGCCACACCCGGGAGACAAACTGGGGCCTGTCTGGAGTTTAACCTCTTGGCAACTCTGATTATATTCCAGATTACGATGATCTGATAGGACGAGAAAGGGTTGTTGTGCGCCCTCCAACCAGTGGTGCCACTCCTCGAGGGCCAGCTTGTTGGCGAGGAGTTCTCTGTTCCCCACATCGTAATTCCTCTCAGGGGCGGATAACTTCCTGGAGAAGAAGGCACAGGGATGTGATTTTGGAGGTGTTCCCACCCGCTGAGAGAGCATGGCTCCTACTCCTAC
Source organism: Coregonus clupeaformis (assembly GCF_020615455.1). NCBI lineage: Eukaryota > Metazoa > Chordata > Actinopteri > Salmoniformes > Salmonidae > Coregonus > Coregonus clupeaformis. The sequence goes on from NC_059215.1 coordinate 26,373,436, forward strand.
TTCGGAGGCATCCACCTCCAGGGTGAAAGGAAGGGTCGGATCATGTTGGCGAAGGACAGGAGCTGAGGTGAAGAGGCGTTTCAAGTTGTTGAAAGCAGTCAGGGCGGTATCAGTCCATTGAAGGGTCCGGATCTTTTGGCTGGTAAGGGCAGTGAGGGGAGCAGCAGTAGAACTGAAGTTCCAAATGAACAGGCGATAGAAGTTGGAGAACCCAATGAAACGTTGGAGTTCCTTAACGTTGGTGGGTTTGGGCCAGTTACTGCCGGCGGTGACTTTGTTCTCATCCATGCTGACCCCTCCAGGTGTCAGTACGAAACCGAGGAAGTTTACCGAGGTTACATGGAAGGTGCTCTTTTCAGTCTTCACATAAAGGTTATGGTTGAATAACCTTTTGTACATGCTGTATGTGTTCCTTCAGGGAGTGGGAGTAAATCAGGATGTCATCAATGTAGACGATGAGAAAGCGGTTGATCATATCCTGGAAAACCTCATTCATAAAGGATTGGAAGACGGCAGGGGCGTTACTAAGGCCGTAGGGCATGCCCAGGTATTCGTAGTGCCCTCGTGCTGTGATAAAGGCCGTCTTCCATTCGTCGCCTTCACGTATACGGACAAGGTTATATGCACTTCGCAGGTCGGGTTTTGTATAGATGTTGGCGCGGCCCACTTGTTCAAGGGTCGCTGGGATCAGAGGAAGAGGGAAATGGTTCTTGACCGTGACGTCATTCAGGGAACGGTAATCAATACATGGACAGAGACTGGATGCAGCTGGGGAAGAAGAAGGATGAATGAAACCGTTTTCGAGTGCTTCATCAATGTAGTTCTCCATTGCCTCATTTTCCGGGATAGATAAGAGGGTAAAGACGGCCCTTCGTATTGACACTCCAGGGAGTAAGTCAATAGCACAGTCCACTGGGCGATGTCATGGCAGAGTGGAGGCCTTGATTTTGCTGAAGACATTGCTGTACTGGGCGTATTCAGATGGTATAGTGGGTGGCACTGCAGAGGCCTCAATGGTGGTGGCTCTGAAGGGTAGGCTGAGACAACTGGTGAAGCAGGTAGTAGACCAGGACAGTAGTTCACCTTGTCGCCACGAGATGGCAGGGTCGTGACGACAAAGCCAGGGGTGTCTGAGGATGAGTGGCTGTTTGGGGGATGATAGTTCCATGAGTTGAATGGTTTCGGTGTGGAAGACACCAATCTGGAGGATGACGCTCTGTGTCAGGTGCGTAATGAAGTCCGTGCCCTATGGCTGCCCGTCCAGGGCATTAATCCTTAAGGGAGGGGTGACCGGTGTTAGATCAATGTCAAGCTCTTGTACTAGCTGGTGATCGATAAACTGACCTGCTGCTCCCGAATCTATCAAGCCCTCTATACACTTAGTAACCCCCTTCGCGGTTATCAATACTGGGATGGAGAATTGCTTCTGAGAGAATTGCTTCTGAAATTTAGAAATAAGGACACGCCTACCTGCATGGCAGCGGAGGGACCCTTCTCATCTCTCCGTGGGGGGCGAACAGGGCAATGGCTGAGTAGATGATCTTTCCGTCCACAGTATAGGCAGAGCCCTTCTTGGATCCGCCTTTGACGTTTGATACGCGGGAGAGGATCATGGCCCAACTGCATTGGCTCTGGAAGACTCGGACGGGATGACGGAATCATGGAAAGAGAAGGTTTCAGGTTCCTGGGTGGCAGAGTTCATATTATTATATTGCAACTTTATTTGTGACTTCACCATGGACAGTCAGCTCTTTATGTCAGAAATGCATAATCCTTCCAGCTCAGAACTCAAAGTGCTAGGATGGTGGTTTATTATATATTTATTTGTCATGATTATACAAAGGACATCGGCTTACATCTACTATAAACATGCATTTTAATTATTTTGGCACAAGCAATTTGTTCGCATTTTGCTAAGATAGGTCAATTACTGTGTGTGAATGAAACTACAGTATGTTATAAGAAGAGTAGCACAGGGAAGGCGTTTATAGTTTATGAAATATTTATTTACCTTGAGTTACTGTATTACAAAATACACATCAAATACACTCCCCTCCGTATGTATTTGGACAGTGAAGCAAACATTTTAAGTTTGGCCCTATACTCCAACATTTTGGATTTCAGATCAAATGTTTCATAAACCGTACAGAAGGCCACCTTTTATTTGAGGGTATTTGCATACATATCTGTTTTACTGTTTAGAAATGAAAGCACTTTATATATCTAGTCCCCACATTTGAAGTATTCATAAGTATATGGAAAAAATAACTTGTAGTGCATTAAAGTAGTCAAAAGTTTAGTACTTGGTCCCATATTCCTAGCATCCAATGACTACATCAAGCTTGTGACTCTAGAAATTCGTTGGATGCATTTGCAGTTTGTTTTGGTTGTGTTTTGGGTTGTTTTTCCCAATATGAACTGAATGGTGAACGATGACTGGAGTAATTTTCTTTCCAAGTGAGTAGATACGTTTCTGAACACTTCTAAATTACGATTCATTCATGGTTATCCATAACCATGGTAGCATCCGCATCAGAAACTTTTTCCATTATTATTATTACTGGGGCCGAGCTTCCTGCCATCCAGGACCTCTAAATCAGACGGTGTCAGAGGAAGGCCCGAAAAATTGCCAAAGACTTCAGCCACCCAAGCCATAGACTGTTCACTCTGCTACCGTCCGGAAAACGGTACCGGAGCATCAGCTCCAAGACAGCTTCTACCCCCAAGCCATAAGACTGCTAAATAGTTAATCAAATGGTTACCTAGACTATCTGCATTGACCCTATCTTGCACTGACTCTGACACACACACACACACACACACACACACACACACACACACACACACACACACACACACACACACACACACACACGCACACACACGTACACACACACATACTCTACATACGCACACACATGCATTCTGATGCCCACACACACACACATACAGACACACACACATACACTACATACGCACACAGACATTACACACACACACACGCATACCGATGCCACACACACACACACACACTTTCACACTCATCATATGCTGCTGCTACTCTGTTCTTTATTTTACTCTTATTATCATCTATCCTGATGCCTAGTCACTTTACCCTGCCTTCATGTAAATATCTACCTCAAATAACTCGTACCACTGAACATTGATCTGGTACTGGTACTCCCTGAATATAGCTTAATTGTTGTGTATTTTATTCCTCTTGTCTTATTATTATTAACTCTGTAAGCGTTTCACGGTAAAGTCTACACCTGTTGTATTCGTCACGTGACGAATCAAATTGTATTTTATTTGACAGAAATTATACAATACATTCAACCTTCACTTCCTATTGGGCAAAACATAATCCGAAACCCAACCAAAACAAGCTGTAAATGCATCCCAATTTTTTGTCACAAGCTTGATGTAGTCATTGTGTGCAAGGAATATGGGACAAAATACTAAACTTTTGACTACTTTAATAACCTACACTGTATAAGTGAATTTGTCAGAATAATTATGACTCCCTCAAATGGCGGGACTAGGAACATAAAGTGCTTTCATTTCTAAACAGTAAAACAGATACAGTATGTATGAAAATACACTAAAATAAAAGGTGACATTCTATACTCTTGCCTCATGTGAAACGTTTGGTCTCAAATCCAAAATGCTGGAGCATAAAGCCAAATAAAAAATGTTAGCTTCACTGTCCAAATACATACGTAGGGGAGTGTACTTCCAATATAGCCATTTATTTTGGCATGGGAAGCACACAAACACGTACAGGGGTCTATTCAACAATTTCAAGCCCTGGACAATGTCGAGTGCCAATGCTTAACAAGTTTTGAAAACCGGTTTATGACTTTCCAGATGGAATAGATTTTCATCTTCCTCTTGTCCTTTCTGTCTTGGGAGTGGTTGCCTGGGGAACATGGACAATTACTGTCCCTGTGATATAAAACACTGTGACTAGCCAGTGGCCACTGATTCTGAATGTCTAATGGCCTCTCTCTCTCTTTCTCTCTCCCTCTCGCTTTCCTCCCCTCTGTTCTTTTCATGCCGACCAAAGGGCAGAAAAGGTGCCGGAAAGGACAAAGCCAGGATTCTGCACACCTGTGATTGGATGTGAGCCCATATTAACCTGAGACAGTTAAAATGGAGTTGCTATGGAAACTGATGCTGCTGCTTTCATTCGCGGAGTTCCTTGCAGGTAAGCGCCTTAAGAAATTATTATTTAGCCTTGCCAATGATGTTGCTTGGAAGTTGTCATCCTTTTTTATTCGTAATCATCAAGGGCAAATAAATGTTAAGGCATGGAGTATTGACATTGGGAACATGTGGCATTAGTGTGTTTTAGGACAAGCTTTCATAGATTTTGCTCAAGTGCCCAGACATCATCTTCCATTCACCGTTCTGACCTCAAGGCACATTTAAAGTCCTTAAGATGTGGATAATGGATACCGTTCTTTATTCTTTATGTTAATCCTGGTTGCGGAGAAAAAACCCAATTGAAAAGCGAGGTTGTGAGTCTAAATAAAGTCTCATCTAGCGCTTGAGTGCGCAGTCATTCATTTAAAGTACAGCTCGATTGGTACCCTAATTGAGGCTACGCTGGTAGTACAAGAGTCCTGCTATTGATCTTGTTTTAACGAGGCTATGAAGCAGCTTAATTTCTCTCACTTACAAAATGGCAGGGTCAAACGCTATAGCCCTGTAGATGTCAGTATTTGATACTGACTGCCAGATGAATATAGATGAAATTGCTGGATGATTATCCAACATCTTTGGTCGTTTCAAGAGAGAATGACACTGTTAAAGCTATAGTCTGGGATTTGGAAAGCTGTTAAATTTTGTTTTTTGTTTGAAGTTTTTCTGTTTTTCAAATCCCAGAATATAGCTTTAAAGAGCTTAAAATCATTGCGCACATGTTCCTACACATCAATTAGCACCACTCATCACTATATCCAGTGCACTTTAGTGGTTGCCTAATGAGGCAATGACTCACCTTGGGATTAGTAATTTCAGACTGTATCACATATGCCCTGGTTTAGGATGTAAACAAATAGGTAGGCCCTCTTTTAACAAACATTCATAGAAATACAGTGGCTTGCGAAAGTATTCACCCCCTTGGCATTTTTCCTATTTTGTTGCCTTAGAACCTGGAATTAAAATGGACTTTTGGGGGGTTTGTATAATTTGATTTACACAACATGCCTACCACTTTGAAGATGCAAAATATTTTTTCTTGTGAAACAAACAAGAAATAATACAAAAAAACAGAAAACTTGAGCGTGCATAACTATTTCACCCCCCCTAAGTCAATACTTTGTAGAGACACTTTTTGCAGCAATTACAGCTGCAAGTCTCTTGGGGTATGTCTCTATAAGCTTGGCACATCTAGCCACTGGGATTTTTGCCCATTCTTCAAGGCAAAACTGGTCCAGCTCCTTCAAGTTGGATGGGTTCCGCTGGTGTACAGCAATCTTTAAGTCATACCACAGATTCTCAATTGGATTGAGACATTTAAATGTTTCCCCTTAAACCACTCGATTCCAAGACATTTAAATGTTTCCCCTTAAACCACCCAAGTGTTGCTTTAGCAGTATGCTTAGGGTCATTGTCCTGCTGGAAGGTGAACCTCCGTCCCAGTCTCAAATCTTTGGAAGACTGAAACAGGTTTCCCTCAAGAATTTCCCTGTATTTAGCGCCATCCATCATTCCTTAAATTCTGACCAGTTTCCTAGTCCCTGCCGATGAAAAACATCCCCACAGCACGATGCTGCCACCACCATTCTTCACTGTGGGGATGGTGTTCTCGGGGTGATGAGAGGTGTTGGGTTTTCCTTGATGGCCAAAAAACTCAATTTTAGTCTCATCTGACCAGAGTACCTTCTTCCATATGTTTGGGGAGTCTCCCACATGGCTTTTGGTGAACACCAAATGTGTTTGCTTATTTTTTTCTTTAAGCAATGGCTTTTTTCTGGCCAGTCTTCCATAAAGCCCAGCTCTGTGGAGTGTACGGCTTTAAATGGTCCTATGGACAGACACTCCGATCTCCGCTGTGGAGCTTTGCAGCTCCTTCAGGGTTATCTTTGGTCTCTTTGTTGCCTCTCTGATTAATGCCCTCCTTGCCTGGTCCGTGAGTTTTGGTGGGCAGCCCTCTCCTGGCAGGTTTGTTGTGGTGCCATATTCTTTCAATTTTTTAATAATGGATTTAATGGTGCTCCGTGGGATGTTCAAAGTTTCTGATATTTTTTTATAACCCAAACCTGATCTGTACGCTTGCTTGGTGGTGCCCCTTGCTTAGTGGTGTTGCAGATTCTGGGGCCTTTCACAACAGGTGTATATATACTGAGATCATGTGACAGATCATGTGACCTTAGATTGCACACAGGTGGACTTTATTTAAATAATTATGTGACTTCTGAAGGTAATTGGTTGCACCAGATCTTATTTAGGGGCTTCATAGCAAAGGGGCTGAATACATATGCATGCACCAATTTTCCGTTATTAATTTTTTTAGAATTCTTTGAAACAAGTTATTTTTTTCATTTCAATTTGGACTATTTTGTGTATGTCCATTACATGAAATCCAAATAAAAATCCATTTAAATTACAGGTTGTAATGCAACAAAGTAGGAAAAATGCCAAGGGGGATGAATACTTCTGCAAGGCACTGTAAGTGTAGATTTGAGCGTAAAAGTTGCTGTGCAACGTTCTGATTTATCAAAGTTTCACATTTGACTTATGGGCAGCAGGTAACCTAGCGGTTAGGAGCGTTGGGCCTACTAGGTGAAAAATCTGTCGATGTGCCCTTGAGCAAAGCACTTAACCCTAATTGCTCCTGTAAGTCGCTCTGGATAAGAGCATCTGCTAAATGACTAAAATGCAAATGTAAAATGTCTGAGTGTAAATTAGTTAACTGATCTGACTTGATTGTTTGTGTGCACGTGACATGAAATTAACATGAATTATACCACAGCATTATTGAATCTGATTGGCTAGAAGGGCATTCTAGAAATTATTAGGGGGTTGAATATGATCATCAAGATGATATTCAAGAAACACGGAATCAGGATGATAAGATATAATATTATAGCTTGTAAAGTAGACTTTATGGTTGGGAACAAAGCTAGCATAGCTTTAATATTCAGAGTGGTCTATTTCAAGTGTGCTCTGTGTTTCAGAGGAGCACAGAATGAGAGAGTAAGGTGGGTAAGTTAAAGCTTTAGTATTCCGAGAGATAAACATTTTAATATTCAAGCGCATGTGTCCTATTGAGCACAGGAACACAGTGTGAGAGAGTGAGCCAGGTACTGTAATGTTGCAGATTTAAATACATTGAATGCAGCCCAAATTGAGAGTGTCCCTTCTCATAAATATCTAGGCATTTGGATCGATATAAGTTGTCTTTTAAAACACACATTTCAGAAAACCCTACAATTGGACGCCAAGTGCCTTTCCCGCAGTTCAGAGTATTATTCAGAGTAAATTACCTCTTCTCTGAGGAATGTGTGTGTTTTTTATAGTTGTGTTTTTTGATTTTTCAGTTTTTTGTACTACTTCTACATATTGTGCCTGTAAGGCAGCTCTAAAAATTACAACAATACTCAAATAGTCACAACAATACTCACAATGGCACCTTAACTACTCACCCATATGACTGTTAGAGTTGTTAAGTTTGTCATTGTTCACTGTCATTGTAGCATGGTGCTCTAATATTGCACACCACTACTGATTACGATAGTATTTGTTTTCTTTCAAATACTTTGAACTTGATTGAGCTTGCTTGCCTGGAGCAATGGAACCAATGGAATAGTACCATAAGTGTAAACTTCATCCATCTGGCACTCCAGACAGGCTCAATCATACACTTAAAGTATTTTGAAGAAAACAAATACTATTTGAATCCAGGTCTGTAATGCACACAATGAGCATGGTCCATGGCCACGTGGTGTGTAGTCCTGGGTCGTGTTCATTAGGGAACGCAAAATTAAATAATTCTCCCTACTGGACACAACCCTTTTAACTCCAAAGCTGATGAGGAAGTCAGCTTTCCTCCCACCCTGTTGTACAACACTTTTCCATCGGTCCTCATCCAACTTTTATTTCCTATAAAGCAACAATTTATTTCAGATTATTCTTAGACCATTTATCAAGCAAAGGCAAGGAATCCATAAAACTATGTTCTCTGCTGTCAAACCCCAAAATTAAATCCCCAAATAGTATAATCATGCATCCTCGGAGTATGGTTGGACATATACAGTAATAAACAATGATAAATGTTACTATTAGTGTAGACCACAGCAACTCATAGATGACAAATAACCCTCTTAGCAAAGTAGGGGAGGAAAAGGTAGGGTTATTACAGTAATTACAGTGAGGGAAAAATGTATTTGATCCCCTGCTGATTTTGTACGTTTGCCCAATGATAAAGAAATGATGAGTCTATAATTTTAATGGTAGGTTTATTTGAACAGTGAGAGACAGAATAACAACAAAAGAATCCAGAAAAACGCATGTCAAAAATGTTATAAATTGATTTGCATTTTAATGAGGGAAAAAGGTATTTGACCCCCTCTCAATCAGAAAGATTTCTGGCTCCCAGGTGTCTTTTATACAGGTAATGAGCTGAGATTAGGAGCACACTCTTAAAGGGAGTGCTCCTAATCTCAGCTTGTTACCTGTATAAAAGACACCTGTCCACAGAAGCAATCAATCAATCAGATTCCAAACTCTCCACCATGGCCAAGACCAAAGAGCTCTCCAAGGATGTCAGGGACAAGATTGTAGACCTACACAAGGCTGGAATGGGCTACAAGACCATCGCCAAGCAGCTTGGTGAGAAGGTGACAACAGTTGGTGCGATTATTCGCAAATGGAAGAAACACAAAATAACTGTCAATCTCCCTCGGCCTGGGGCTCCATGCAAGATCTCACCTCGTGGAGTTGCAATGATCATGAGAACGGTGAGGAATCAGCCCAGAACTACACGGGAGGATCTTGTCAATGATCTCAAGGCAGCTGGGACCATAGTCACCAAGAAAACAATTGGTAACACACTACGCCGTGAAGGACTGAAATCCTGCAGCGCCCGCAAGGTCCCCCTGCTCAAGAAAGCACATATACAGGCCCGTCTGAAGTTTGCCAATGAACATCTGAATGATTCAGAGGAGAACTGGGTGAAAGTGTTGTGGTCAGATGAGACCAAAATCGAGCTCTTTGGCATCAACTCAACTCGCCGTGTTTGGAGGAGGAGGAATGCTGCCTATGACCCCAAGAACACCATCCCCACTGTCAAACATGGAGGTGGAAACATTATGCTTTGGGGGTGTTTTTCTGCTAAGGGGACAGGACAACTTCACCGCATCAAAGGGACGATGGACGGCACCATGTACCGTCAAATCTTGGGTGAGAACCTCCTTCCCTCAGCCAGGGCATTGACAATGGGTCGTGGATGGGTATTCCAGCATGACAATCACCCAAAACACACGGCCAAGGCAACAAAGGAGTGGCTCAAGAAGAAGCACATTAAGGTCCTGGAGTGGCCTAGCCAGTCTCCAGACCTTAATCCCATAGAAAATCTATGGAGGGAGCTGAAGGTTCGAGTTGCCAAACGTCAGCCTCGAAGCCTTAATGACTTGGAGAAGATCTGCAAAGAGGAGTGGGACAAAATCCCTCCTGAGATGTGTGCAAACCTGGTGGCCAACTACAAGAAAGGTCTGACCTCTGTGATTGCCAACAAGGGTTTTGCCACCAAGTACTAAGTAATGTTTTGCAGAGGGGTCAAATACTTATTTCCCTCATTAAAATGCAAATCAATTTATAACATTTTTGACATGCGTTTAACTGGATTTTTTTGTTGTTATTCTGTCTCTCACTGTTCAAATAAACTTACCATTACAACTATAGGCTGATCATGTCTTTGTCAGTGGGAAATGTACAAAATCAGCAGGGGATCAAATACTTTTTTCCCTCACTGTAGATGACAAATGGCATTCTCAGCAGCAATATGTTTTTTACTTTATATAGACATTTAATGGAGCAAATCAACAAAGCTTTAAATTGTCATTCTCGTACGGAGATGGATTTGATCAATATTTTCTTTCCCCCAAAGAGCATAGTATTAAGTATTGATAGCATATTCCCGGCATATAATTTACTTGCTATTACATACTGTATATGGGCCCTATTTCCTTTGATTAAATTCAGTATGGTCTGACTGATTTGGATATCAATGTGAAAATGCAACCACACGTGATAAGCATGAAAACACATGATATCTGTCATTCCATCCACATGATATCTGTCATTCCATCCACATGATATCTGTCATTCCATCCACATGATATCTGTCATTCCATCCACATGATACAGTATCTGTTATTCCCCCCTGCATGACATCTGTTATTCCGTCCACTTGTTAGCCAAAGTTAATATCATAATTACGTTTTATTATTTTGTTGTTTGTGTGAAGGCCTTAGGAAATTGGCCCCAAATGTCTCCAGTACAGGTAGACTGCCCTGAACCTCTAATTCCTACATACCACCCTAACCTTCCTACATCCTCAGAATAACATTTGGAGCCCCTCAATGAGAGACATTTAGGGTGAATCTTATCTGTCGGGACAGAGGGAAAAGATGCTTTAAAAAGCAAGATTGCCTTTTTTATTTGATGCATAAAACCCAAAGCTGAAGCGAATGGATTGGGGACCTCACAAACGACCAATACCTCCCCCACAGTCGACTTCCCATGGGGCTGTTTATTCATGCTGAGGTAAGCTCACTGAATTCATTTGCTGTCAGCCAGTATTGAATTTGAGATTAGTTTATATTTCAGCCCTCCAAAGCACCCTTTTGCTCTCCCCCTGTGCTGATGCCGGTCTTGTGTAGTCTCTGGCCCTCGGCCCCGCCACATATCATCATCTTGCAGCAGGTGAGAGATATGAGGGAAGCTAGCTTTAAAAAAGAAACTTTCATAATGACCTCCGTCTCTGTCTAGGGGCATTGTGCAGTAAACTTCCCGTAAGCATTCTGAGCCAGTCTACCTTTAAAAAATCAGTGTAACTTCCTTTTAGGGCAATGACTGGCTTTAGCTCCTAAATAGTATTCCTATTCCTCAAAATCTCCCAAGAACGTCACAATTCTGTTTTGTTATCCAAGTCAAACAGCGCTGGAACACAGCACTTTTTACTTTTTGTTTTTCCTTTGTTACCAGAAAGCAAGATTGAAATTATTCCTACCTCCCTACTGCGTTACTACATAAATTCCCGTTGGGCAACGGGGAAGTTTCACAGAGTTTGCATCACTTTGGACTAACCCCCCAGGCACAGCCCCAATAACTCAATCCCATCCCATCTCATTATCCCATAGTTATTCTTCAGAATGGTTGCCATGGCGTTGCCAAAGATCAGCTCGGTTCAGCTTGGGCATACCTGTTAGGACGCATATTAGTTACGCTGATTAATTTCCCATTTAAATGAATAGAAATTGAGTTAACTTGGCACTCTGAAATCACTTCTGGATTGATTAAGAGAACAGGATAAGCATCAAGGTTATAAGAGGCTGATACTTGCTTTTTTATAGATGGTTCAGTGGGTTTGTTGTGCCTGCATGTGTTTTTTTTTCTCCACTATGAGTAAACTTATGCATGCAATGACGCATATGCAAATAACTAGTTTATTTATCTATTTATTTGTTTAATTTTTTGATCGGGATAGATAGAAATTTGTAGATATAATTAAAATTCTATCAGATAGCATTGCTTGCATCATTTCTAATCCCTTTTTATTATTTTAATTGTTTTATTATATCCCTACCACCCTCTCCCCGATTGGAGGACTTGCGTTAATTGATAACATCCCACGCATGAGTGCCTAGATGAGGGGTCATCCTAATTAGTGAAGCAGTGCGCATCTTTTAAGTTTTACAGCTACTATACTCTGAGTGTGCATTCTCTGTGTTTTTTTAATCTCTGTCCTCTTGAGGCAACATGTGTGCATCGATTAGCCAAGTCATTTATCAACACGTTCACTCACTCCCTCTGTAGCAAATGTCGATTCATTTCATGATTATGTTCACCGGGGGCTTACATGGTTACGTGTTTGTATACAGTATGTGTTTGTGCTAGTATGGAGCTCTCTGTAAGAAGTGTCCTCTGGTAATCAATCAACTTCAGCGCTGCTTCAGGGTACAAGGCTTATCTAACAAAGACTATAATTAGGCTGTCTTCCATTTTGTGTAACTTTCTCAAACGTGTGTATCCTTGAGTAGAAGAACAATTGGTGCACACAAGATCCCCGTCAAACAGCCTTCTCTCTCAGAGAGTTATTCTGAGTCCCGGGGATAAACCTGAGCACCCTGAGACTGGAATACAATATCTCTTCTCCATACAAATTACCTAGTGTTCTTACCTTTCTGCTGTTCTGAGAAAATGCAAATATATCCTCAGAAAGACACATTTATTCTCCTTCCTAGAGGAAAGAGACATGTTTATTTCAAAGAAGTGTTGTCTGCCGTAGTCCCACAGCTCATTATTTTGCTGTTCAGATCCTGTAGGTCTTCGCAGCAGTTACATACACTCAATAGGGTTTTCCCAATGAGCTAAAAAAGAAATGTCATAGTAGAATACGGTAGACGCCCCATTGTCTTTGTTGTGTCAGTGTTAACAGAGCGTTATGCATGAATACATTTCTGTAAGAGATGGCATTGAAATATATTGATGTAACTATGGAAAGAATGTTATGTTATTCCTACACCAAAACAAGTTTTTTTTTCAAATGATGTTAATTGCACTGTCAAACCCACTCATGGTTTTTAAGAGATAACGGGGCTGAAGGCTATTTACAATCATAAACTTCAGGTTTTAAGGTACAATGCAGCCCTGATATATCAAGTACAAAAACTGTTCATCTGCTGTCCTTTATTTAGCAAACTCTCTTTGCCTCAATCTTCTGTAAGGCAATAATTTTTATGAGCCTCTAATTTTGTTGATGCGGGCTATAACGCATAGCTCCATTTCAGTTATTACAGTCGGGCGTTTTTTGGTACAGAATTTCATAAAACATGGCAGATGACAACCTTGGTCCTTCACATTATTGTTTTATTTTTGTTTTCCCCAAAACATTTCTTCCACATCAACCTAAAGGGCACAATTTTGCAAGCAAATGCTGTTAGTGTCAAAAGAGACCATCTTACTCCCAAACTTGTTGTGGCATTTGTTTCAAAACTTTGTTTAATATGCAACATCCATGAGAGGGGGGTGATCATTTATATGGGATTAGAGTGACATACTGTAGTGAAGAAACATGATGCCCTCCATGCAGTCTAGTTTAGAAATGAGTGCCACACCAACTATTGTACGTGGTGGTACAGTTTTGTCAGTAGCTACTCTCTTTTGCTCAGGACCCTACTCAATTCAAACTGGTTTCTGAGTTTTCATGCTAAGATTGATATGGAACTGTAACAGGTGCTGGTGAATTTTTTTTTTTTTTATTCAAGTATTTTGGAACTGGTGTCTGTGAAATGGGACAGCAGACAATTAGCCAAATTATGATAATTTTGCACAAAAATCATAATAACAGACCCTTATCAGGCCCATGGGCTATGTCACAGCTTTTTCTCCCCCCCCATTCAGACCATCCCACCTTCTAGATAATGTTGTTGTTTCTCCTCCTGGCAGGAAACAACGTCCTGCTGAGGCCTGTGTTCACCAAACAACCAGGCAGTGTGGTGTTTCCCCTCTACCCCACCGAGACCAGCAGAGAGGTGGTGTTCAGCTGTGAGGCCCAGGGACATCCACCTCCCTTCTACAGGTACCAGATGTTGGTTTTGGCAGGGTATATACAGTGTACATTTAACTTTTTTTATCCAGGTTAGTCTTAATGAGATAAAGGGAAACACATTTTTAGAGTGCTCACATTTTACCACGGGTTACTTTAACCCTTTACACTTCGGGGAATTTGCCTGTATGGACAGGGCCAAATTGAAATGTTTCTAAAATAAATAATATAAGATGCATGACCATGGTAGCAATTGAAAGAGAACAGTTTGGAGATAATGGGTAAATTATAAGAACGAAGGTGAGGGCAAAGCCGTTCATCTGAAACAAGATTGAATTCAAAGATTACTCTGTTGATTTTATGTGCATTTGACTTTATTGTACTTTTCAAAGCCATTTGTCGATAATGAAATCTGGATATACACTGAACAAAAATATAAATGCAACATGCAAAAATTTAATGTTTTTACCTAGTTACAGTTCATATAAGGAAATCAGTCAATTGAAATAAATTAATTAGGCCCTAATCTATGGATTTCACGACTGGGAATGAAGATATGCATCTGTTGGTCACAGATACAGTACCTTAAAAAATAGGTAGGGGCGTGGATCAGAAAACCAGTCAGTATCTGGTGTGACCACATTTGCATAGAGTTGATCAGGCTGTTGATTGTGGCCTGTGGAATGTTGTCCCACTCCTATTCAATGGCTGTGTGAAGTTGCTGGATATTTGCAGGAACTGGAACATGCTGTCGTACACGTCGGTCTAGAGCATCCCAAACATGCTTAATGGGTGACATGTCTAGTGAGTATACAGGCCAGCTTCCGGGAATTGTGTACAGATCCTTGTGACATGGAGCCGTGCATTATGATTCTGAAACATGAGGTGATGGCGGTGGATGAATGGCTCGGCAATGGGCCTTAGGATCTCGTCACGGTATCTCTGTGCATTCAAATTGCCATCGATAAAATGCAATTGTGTTCGCTGTCCTTAACTTATGCCTGTCCATACCATAACCCCACCGCCACCATGGGGCACTCTGTTCACAACGTTGACATCAGCAAACCGCTCGCCCACATGACGCCCACATCTGCCCGGTACAGTTAAAACCGGGATTCATCCTTGAAGAGCACACTTCTCCAGCGTGCCAGTGGCCATCAAAGGTGAGCATTTGCTCACTGAAGTCGGTTACGACGTCGAACTGCAGTCAGGTCAAGACCCTGGTGAGGACGACGAGCATGCAGATGAGCTTCCTGAGACGGTTTCTGACAGTTTGTGCAGAAATCCTTTGGTTGTGCAAACCCACAGTTTCATCAGCTGTCCGGGTGGCTGGTCTCAGACGATCCCGCAGGTGAAGAAGCCAGATGTAGAAGTCCTGGCGTGGTTACACATGGTCTGCGGTTGGACGTACTGCCAAATTCTCTAAAATGTCGTTGGAGGCTGCAGTCAGCATGCCAATTCCATGCTACCTAAAGACATGTGACATCTGTAGCGTTGTGTTGTGTGACAAAACTGCACAGTGGCCTTTTATTTAAAATTAATTTAAATTTAGTTGCGCATAGAATGGAGTCATGAGTGAAATCAGGTGTGCCTTCCACTGCAAATTTGGTTTGTTCTGTTCAGAACAACCCCGGCTATGACGCCATGTCATCCTTGTAACTGTCCATCAAAACATAGCGATCATAAATGTTGGTACTGTAAATGACATGAGTTTTATATGAAGGAAATGTGAAGTGCTTTGCTTGTAAGACATCATAGCCGTATTTATTATAATCCTCAATGTCTCATCTTTCAGAACACATCGACTCCTCTCGATTAACAGCATTCCCCTCACTCAGACAACACGACATGTGCAAAAGTAGCCCAATTAGCGGGAGGGATGGGGGCATCTTCTTGTGCGTTATGCTCCCGATTAGAACGTCTGTCAGTTGAATCCCATACTGTAAAGCGGAGACCCTGAGCTCTGACGTAATGTAGAGTATGTTACTGTACTGCCACTGTGTTCCAATTTAGGCGCTTATCAGTGACCAAATATGCCATTTTCATATTGTATACACGCTGTTAGTGTAAAGGGCTACACCAACATTAAATTGCCACCTTCTCCCGGATATCTTAAAAGAAACGTTACAAGATCATTCCCTCTACGACATTGAGAGTTCTATTGTATTTCTTCTGCAGATCAGTACATTTGAGTAGAGGTATTCATGTTACCACAAACCTCTTTTGCAAGGACCTGTTCCAAGATGGCAGCACTCATCAAAGACGCCAAGGCAACATCTACAGTATTTACAAATGAAAATCAAGTGGGGCTGGGTTATTAAATACAAAATATTTGATACCAAAGGGGCAATAAGATTAGGCACAGAGACCACTGTAATGGCCCAATGGTGGGGTCAATGTTGCTCTTCCATCCTCCAATGCATTTATCCTTTCCATATAATGGAAAATGTTTTTAAACATTTTGGAATGGAAATTAGTGTTTCTTATTGGACACGTCCATATTGCCATTCAGTGCATGGGCTTTGGCAAAGGCTTTGAGAGGGGGTGTGGTAATCCATATTTGAAAACCTCAACCCCCTGAACCAAATAAAATAGCTGGCCAGTGCTCGCGAGATTTGTTTCTGGGGTCAGACGTGACATGTTTGGTAATCAATGGGAAATCCAGCCAACCTGCTTTCTGCAGGCCCCTAAGGCAGGTAGCCTAGCGGTTAGAGTGTTGGGTCAGTAACCGAAAGGTCGCTAGTTCGAATCCCTGAGCCAACAAGGTGAACAATCTGTTGATGTGCCCTTGAGAAAGGCCCTTAACCCTAATTGCTCCAGGGTCGCCGTTGATAAGGGCAGACCCTGGCCGTGACCCCACTCTCCGAGGGTGTCTCATGGAGAAAAATAGTTTTCCAATTCACACATGTATTAATACACACTTGCACATGTGTGAAATAGGACAAATATAAGCACCCATCCACAAGAGGTGTGGAGACTGTGGACTGCCAACCATCTATATTGGTTAGCTTTACTGTCAATCACAGTAATTCAAGAATGATGACTTAATCAAAATGTAATGGTGTCATCACTACATAGTGATGTTTCAATTGTCAGGGGTCTCTGAAATTGATTCTCTCAGTTGGAGATCATTGTGTAGCGACATCAGCTAGGGTAGGAACAAATCGCCTGCATTCTGTAGTGACACTATCAATACAGACAGAATAAAACAGCGTCCGAAATCACAGGTACAACGGTATATGAAATAACGCAACATAAGAACCGGAATTCATATTATCAACAACCCTATAGCAAGAAGATTCTTTGCTACCATTCAGACAGCGAAGAACCTAGCGAAGAACCCTCTCCAAGAAAATAGTTATTTGAGTAGCAATAGTTGTACATAGACTCATTGCTCACTTCAAAGAACCACTCAAGAAAAACATTTCTCAGTTTTCTCGCTTACTTATGGCGCTGCCTACTCCTGATGATTCATTTTTCAAATCATATGAGCAAAAAATATTTCGCTTTATCTGGGATGCTAAACCAGACAAGATAAAGCGTGCCTATCTATGTAATGAATATGAACTGGGTGGGTTGAGATTATTAAATAGAAAAGCACTAAATCTCTCTCTAAAAGCTTCACTTACACAAAAGTTTTACTTGAACCCAAAATGGTTCTCAAGTAGATTACTAAAAAAAGCTCATCCATTGTTTAAAAATGGCCTTTTTGCCTTTGTGCAGATTGCTATGTCTCATTTTCGATTAATTGAAAATGAAACCTTGTTCAAAGTATCTCTCTTTTTCAAACAAGCATTGCAGTGCTGGTTACAATTTCAATTACATCCTCCAGAAAATATAGAACAAATATTACAACAAATATTATGGTTGAACTCAAATCTGCTAGTTGATAAAAGACCTGTATTTATGGAAAATATGTTTGAAAAGGGTATTTTGTTTTTAAATGATATTGTAAATTGGAATGGTAGAGTTATGCCTTTCATGGAGTTATCGGAATCGTATGGGAAGGTCTGCTTAATCCAAGATTACAACCAATTGATTACAGCATTACCCCAAAAATGGAGGAGGCAGGTGGCAGCAGGCGGAGGTAGGGAACTGGTCTGTCTGCCCAATATAAAGGATCAAAACTGGTGGAGGAACAAAAATAGCATAAATAGGAAAGTATACCAGTTTCATTTGAGGACCAGGATGATGACAGCTGTGCCATACAGATAGCAAAATAGCTGGGAAGAGATTTTTGATGTACCGATTCCATGGCACAGGGTGTATGAGTTGACAAAACAATGCAGGATTCAAGACTTTGTGCTTTTCAGCAAAACATGTTAAATATTTGGGGCATACAATCATCGCAGCTCTTCAGATTTTGTTGTGAGGATACAGAATCAATAGACCATTTGTCCTGGTATTGCCCTCGGGGAGCCTGTTTCTGGTCTCAGGTTCAGGAATGGCTGAAAAAGCTTAACATTAATCTAAAATTAACCCTAGAAATAGCATTGTTGGGAGATTTGGTGAGACCTGGTCAGTCAATTACAAATATAGTAACACTCTCAGTAAAATTATTTATCTTCAACTCGCAATCTGTGGATTCTATTCGAATAGATCGATTAAAATTGTATGTTAAACATCACAGCATAGTTGAAAGATATATTGTATGGCACGTAGAAATCCGCAGAGGGTGGCCAGCAGAGATCGGTTGGATGGGCTAAGGGAAACTGAGGGTTGGTATGTGGAACTGGAGACAAGTGGGAATGGAGTTGCTGGGCCGAGGATAGAATGACAGAAATACAACGATAAAAGTAAAAAATAAAGTCTAAATAAACCAACCATTTTTTAATGACACTGAGGGGCAACACTGTTACATCCAATGCCTGTTTGCCTGAGGCTGATGCTGTGCAGGTTCTTGTACGCGCCTACAAACACACTCTCATTCAAACACACACATGTGCATACACACATACACACACACACATACACACATGTAAATAGTGCCACACATGCACTCAAAATCATACAGTTGGCCTTGCTGTTTAGATTTTTGTTGTCCTTGATGTCGCGTTGTTGTTTTCTGTTTTTTTTTAAATCTTTTTTTTCTCTTTTGTTTCTTTTTTTTAACTCTTTATAATTATCGTTTTCAAGTTCCACCTAGCCTGCCTACCCATCCACCTAACCTGCCTACCCATCCACCTAACCTGCCTACCCATCCACCTAACCTGCCTACCCATCCACCTAACCTGCCTACCCATCCACCTAACCTGCCTACCCATCCACCTAACCTGCCTACCCATCCACCTAACCTGACTACCCATCCACCTAACCTGCCTACCCATCCACCTAACCTGACTACCCATCCACCTAACCTGACTACCCATCCACCTGACCTCCCATCCACCTAACCTGACCTCCCATCCACCTAACCTGACCTCCCATCCACCTAACCTGACCTCCCATCCACCTAACCTGACTACCCATCCACCTAACCTGACCTACCCATCCACCTAACCTGACCTCCCATCCACCTAACCTGACCTCCCATCCACCTAACCTGACTACCCATCCACCTAACCTGACTACCCATCCACCTAACCTGACTACCCATCCACCTAACCTGACTACCCATCCACCTAACCTGACCTCCCATCCACCTAACCTGACTACCCATCCACATTGCTCCAGCCAAACGCCATGCCCACTAGCATTTCTTCTGCACGATGAGTCTGGATTTGCTTTCCTCCCCGGCAGCTTATAGATTGCGAACACATTCTGACCATTCTTATTGGCCCCAGACACATATGGGTTGGGCCAGAACTGGCCTACAAGAATCATGAATTACGTTATTGGCTTTGATATTCTGATTGGTTAGAGACGATCCAATCGCTGATTAATTTGTTTTGTACAATGCCCCTCATTTTGACGTCAGCACAAACGACTTCTAGGATGGCAGTTTCAGACTGAATGTATTGAGCGATCCATAGAGCAGCGGAATTAAATTCAAGATAAGTTGTCAGGCAAAGTTCCACCCTGTCTGTCTTTTTTCCCCGTTTGGTGCCTAATGATGACCCAAGATATTTAACTTCCCACTGGACACAGACGTCAGTTCAACGTCTAGTTTTTATTTGCATTTGATTGTAGTTTACAACTAACATTAATTCAAAGGGAAATCAAGAAGAATTTGAACCATGTCATTGGATTTAGGTTAAAAGTTGGGTGAAAGAAAGACAAACATTCCTTTATGTTGATGGATTTGTGCAAATCCAATCAGTTTTCCATGTTGATTCAATGTCATCACATTGTTTGTTTTTTTATGACATGGAAACAACATTGTTTCATTTAGTTTGTGACCAGAGGGTTTGGACTTCACTGTCACTGTCAAACTCTGCGTATTGTGTATTGCTCCTCTCTGGGAGTTGTCCCCGGTGCATTGTCCTAGGAATGTATTGATGCCCTGTTGATCACCAGCTTAAGTGATGACAAATGAAAACAGATGACAAATGATGATTTGCTTTAAAGAGCATCAGTTGCGTAAGCTATTAATTTGTAATCTATCAAACAACGACGGCTGTTGTACTCTTGTCACTGTAATTAAATGCAAATTGCAAAGCCAAGCATTTAATGTGCAATAGGTTGAAACGATCCCTCATAACATCAGCGTATTCGGCTGTTAATGTAGCTTGAAGATCCTGGGTGTTATGCCTAATGGGCACAAATTGAAATGAATGTACAAGATCTTATCACTGCCACTGGATAGAATACTTAAGCAATCCGTTTCTACAATGCAGCCTCTGACGCCAGCCTAAAAGATGGGAATCTAATAATTCTGTGTTCAACCCACGTTGAAGTCGTACACCTTTCAAGTCGTAAGTCTTTTAAGTGCTTGTCACTGTTTGTGTGTGTGTGTGCAAAGTGTACTTGCATGCGCACACACACACCACATTGAAGTAACCTGTTCCAGTGTATGAAATTAGTTTTGAAAAGTTAAGAGTCCTTCACTCAGTCTGCATCATAGTACGTCAAATGGGTCCTTAGAGCTGAGAATAGAGCAGCTCTTTTTCAGGAGTCGTCAAGGACACATTAATTTAAGACATATGCGTCGTAAACACTACGGGAAGAGTAGATTGTGTTTTAATGTAAAATTGGATAGAAAAAAGCATAAAAGAAAAAAACGAAAAAATGGGGGAATGCAAATTAATAGGAGAGACAGAGACATCTCGGCGGGAAGTAGAACAGTCTATGACTAGGGTGACTGGAGTCTTTGACAATTTTGAGGGCCTTCCTCTGACACCGCCTGGTATAGAGGTCCTGGATGGCAGGGAGCTTTGCCCCTGTGATGTACTGGGCCGTACGCACTACCCTCTGTAGTGCCTTGCGGTCAGAGGCCAAGCAGTTGCCATACCAGGCGGTGATGCAACCAGTCAGGATGCTCTCGATGGTGCAGCTGTAGAATTTTTTGAGGATCTGAGGACCCATGCCAAATCTTTTTAGTCTCCTGAGGGGGAATAGGCTTTGTCGTGCCCTCTTCACGACTGTCTTGGTGTGTTTGGACCATGATAGTTCGTTGGTGATGTGGACACCAAGGAACTTGAAGCTCTCAACCTGTTCCACTACAGCCCCGTCCATGAGAATGGGGGGCGTGCTCAGTCCTCTTTTTTTTCCTGTAGTCCACAATCATCTCCTTTGTCTTGGTCACGTTGAGGGAGAGGTTGTTGTCCTGGCACCACACGGCCAGATCTCTGACCTCCTCCCTATAGGCTGTCTCATCGTTGTCGGTGATCAGGCCTACCACTGTTGTGTCGTCGGCAAACTTAATGATGGAATACTTAAGACTACTCCTCAACCGCTGTCACTGAAAGCCCCCTCTGAGTTGTCACCGTGGTCCCTTGATTTGTCTAGTCTGGAGCCATTCCAGCTGCAAAACCAAATCAATACATCAATCTAATCAGCCAATCTGCCGTTAGGCACTGCTCCACTGAATAGGCTCTCTCTCTCTCTCTCTCTCTCTCTCAGAAATGGAAACCTCAGGCTTACTTGACTCAAGGAGTTGTGAAATTCCAATCAGCACAAAGGGGCCTAATATTCAATCTAATTGTGCCTTATCCCTGTCTCTGAAAGCTATTTCTCAAGAGCTCCTCATGCACACAACGATAGCTTTTCTTGTTAGGCTTTGTTCATTTTCTCTCTTTTTGACATCAAACTGTTGGGACAAACTTGATGCCCTTCTCTTGTGTTCATTATTAACAGTTTTGAGGTGCGATCAAACTGTATTTGAATAGGTTCTGTAACCTTTGATCATCAACATTAATCAAAATCTAGAAGGAAGAAAATGGTGTAGATGAGCAATACAGTAATCCTCTTCATATTGCACAGTGATTATGTTAGAATAGATTTTTTAACTTACTGTAGCAAATTATTGTGAAGCACAGGCAAGACTTCAGGGTTGGGGTAGATTCAGCTTTAAATTCAGGAAATGAACTGAAAGTTGCGCAGGAATTTTCAATTCAACTGAATTGACCACAACACTATATTACGGAAAATGTCCAAACATCTTGACAGCTGTTCACCCAATAAGTGTCAAGGTGACCACTTTGTTGTCATTTGAATCCCAGATTGCCCCTAGTGTTGTTCTGTATTCAATGTCTTTGTTTGCATGACCCTTAATCAAAACAACTGTTATTATAGGGTTATCATAGGGTTATCCAAGGGACTTTAAAAAAGTATGTGCTACATTATGGTGATATTGTTTACATGCAAGTCTCAGCCAGCACATTTAAGATACTGGACACTGTGTATCACAGGGCGCTTAGATTTATAACGAATGCAAGACCACTCACCCATCACTGTGATCTATATGACATGGTGAAGTGGCCCTCCCTTCCTACACGAATGCTGAAGCACTGGTACATCTTTGTGTACAAAGCAGTGCTTGGACTATTGCTTACTTACCTGTCCTCCTCACTAATAAGGTAATCACTAATTGATAAAAAAAAAAATGGTTTGATAAAATAAAAAATAAAAAAGGTATAATCTTCGTAAATTATATCATCGGTAGGACTGGTGGAGTTATGTAGCACATGCAACTAACAAAAACATATGGAAATGTCTGCTCTACACAAAATTACAACCAAATAATTGCAGCATTACCGCAAAAATGGAAGAGGAAAGTGGAAGGGGGAAAAAGTAAGGAACTTGTCTGTCGGCCTTGCATTAAAAAACATAATTGGTTAAAGAAAACTTTGATAAATAAAAAAGTGTACCAGTTTCATTTAAGGACCAAAGGATTGACAGCCGTCCCATATAGATTGCAAAATAGTTGGGAAGAGATTTTTGACGTACCGATTCCATGGCATAGTGTTTATGAACTGATACGCAAAACGACGTCGGATTCAAAACTTCAAAATTTCAATTTAAATTACTATATAAAATTCTTGCTACCAATATAATGTTATTTATATGGGGGATACAATCTTCCCAGCTATGCAGCTTTTGCTGCGAAGAGACCAAATCATTAGATCATTTGTTTTGGTACTGTCCATTTGTAGCTTGTTTTTGGAATGGAATGGCTAAAGGACTGCAATATTTACCTGGAGTTAACCCTGCAGATAGCATTACTGGGTGATCTGAAAAGTCATAGTCAATCGATCAATAATATAATAATACTTTTAGCAAAAAAAAAAATTTTCAATTTACAATCTGTAGACACAATGTGAATAGAAAGGTTCAGAACTTTTGTAAAATATCACAGTACAGTTGAAAAATATATGGCAAATCCAATATGGATGGTGTTAAGAGATAGATGGGTGGTGTTGAATGGAGTTGAAGGATGGGACTAATAACAACTAACAACAACTAATAACAACAAGATAACTAATAATGTAAGCATACTGTGTCCATAATAATTATATAGGTTGAGAGCTTTTGTGAAAGAGCACAGGTAGAAAGATATGGCATATAGAAGCAAACTGGATGGACATCATGAAAATGATCGGAGAGGTTGAGGGTAGAGGAAGTTCAGGAGTAAAAACAAACAAAATATAATTATTGTAAAATTGACTGTGTCCATAAAATTTATATAGTATGTATAAGCTGGAAGTAGAGGCCTACGCATTGTTGTTCACTAGTTTACTCCAATTAGGGAAGGGGTAGTGGGGTTGGAAAGTAATAAAGGTAAAACAAATTTTTAAAGGACATGTGTATGTGTATTTGTATGGTTATGTACAGTGGGGAAAAAAAGTATTTAGTCAGCCACCAATTGTGCAAGTTCTCCCACTTAAAAAGATGAGAGAGGCCTGTAATTTTCATCATAGGTACACGTCAACTATGACAGACAAAATGAGATTTTTTTTCTCCAGAAAATCACTATTGAAGGATTTTTTATGAATTTATTTGCAAATTATGGTGGAAAATAAGTATTTGGTCAATAACAAAAGTTTCTCAATACTTTGTTATATACCCTTTGTTGGCAATGACACAGGTCAAAAGTTTTCTGTAAGTCTTCACAAGGTTTTCACACACTGTTGCTGGTATTTTGGCCCATTCCTCCATGCAGATCTCCTCTAGAGCAGTGATGTTTTGGGGCTGTCGCTGGGCAACACGGACTTTTAACTACCTCCAAAGATTTTCTATGGGGTTGAGATCTGGAGACTGGCTAGGCCACTCCAGGACCTTGAAATGCTTCTTACGAAGCCACTCCTTCGTTGCCCGGGCGGTGTGTTTGGGATCATTGTCATGCTGAAAGACCCAGCCACGTTTCATATTCAATGCCCTTGCTGATGGAAGGAGGTTTTCACTCAGAATCTCACGATACATGGCCCCATTCATTCTTTCCTTTACACGGATCAGTCGTCCTGGCCCCTTTCCAGAAAAACAGCCCCAAAGCATGATGTTTCCACCCCCATGCTTCACAGTAGGTATGGTGTTCTTTGGATGCAACTCAGCATTCTTTGTCCTCCAAACACGACGAGTTGAGTTTTTACCAAAAAGTTCTATTTTGGTTTCATCTGACCATATGACATTCTCCCAATCCTCTTCTGGATCATCCAAATGCACTCTAGCAAACTTCAGACGGGCCTGGACATGTACTGGCTTAAGCAGGGGGACACGTCTGGCACTGCAGGATTTGAGTCCCTGGCGGCGTAGTGTGTTACTGATGGTAGGCTTTGTTACTTTGGTCCCAGCTCTCTGCAGGTCATTCACTAGGTCCCCCCCGTGTGGTTCTGGGATTTTTGCTCACCGTTCTTGTGATCATTTTGACCCCACGGGGTGAGATCTTGCGTGGAGCCCCAGATCGAGGGAGATTATCAGTGGTCTTGTATGTCTTCCATTTCCTAATAATTGCTCCCACAGTTGATTTCTTCAAACCAAGCTGCTTACCTATAGCAGATTCAGTCTTCCCAGCCTGGTGCAGGTCTATAATTTTGTTTCTGGTGTCCTTTGACAGCTCTTTGGTCTTGGCCATAGTGGAGTTTGGAGTGTGACTGTTTGAGGTTGTGGACAGGTGTCTTTTATACTGATAACAAGTTCAAACAGGTGCCATTAATACAGGTAACGAGTGGAGGACAGAGGAGCCTCTTAAAGAAGAAGTTACAGGTCTGTGAGAGACAGAAATCTTGCTTGTTTGTAGGTGACCAGATACTTATTTTCCACCATAATTTGCAAATAAATTCATTAAAAATCCTACAATGTGATTTTCTGGATTTTTTTTCTCATTTTGTTTGTCATAGTTGACGTGTACCTATGATGAAAATTACAGGCCTCTCTCATCTTTTTAAGTGGGAGAACTTGCACAATTGGTGGCTGACTAAATACTTTTTCCCCCCACTGTATGTGTATATATATATTTGCGAGAGAAAAAAAACATATGGGGGATTGGAAGTGATGCAGACAATTACATTGATGGAAGTTACAATCTATCTGCAATATTAAAGCTGATCTACCCCCTAAAAAATTAAGAAAATAAAAATAAGGTAATCACAAAGTTATAGTGTCCGTTCTCAGCTGCTGCAATCTTTCACAGTTCCTAAGGCCAGGACTGAAATGGGAAAAATAAATCAAATGTTCATATAATGCTCCTTGGTCTTGGTACGAGCTGCAAAATACTTTAAACTGAAGGAGAGGGTATTGCTTGCTGAGTTTAAAGCTCTGATAGAGGAAAATGTTGTTGACCGTTGTGATTGTTTTTAATGTATTGTATTGTGCTCTTGTGTTGTATTTACACGCTGACTACTTCCTGTTGAACTCTTGCCAGGTCCCCCTCGAAAAAGAGATTTCTAACCTCAAGGGTCTTTTCCTGGTTAAATAAAGGTTAATTAAAAAAATAGGGTTATCATTACATTAGATAGGCTATAGGCTTCATCCCCATGTCGCGTTTGAAAATCACTGTGATTGGTTTAGGAATAGTTTACAATTCTTGTCCCAGGGCCTCCGATTTGGGATTATTATTGAGCAGGGAGGTCTGGACGCTTTTGAGGTGTCGCTGGAAAAGAAAGGAAAATGATGACAGTATTTACAGCCATTGATTTTGGTCTCATCCCATGTTTAAATTGAGCAAGGCGTGAAAGGAATTTAATGAAAATGAATTATGGTTGCAAATGAGTAATGTCTCTCACTGATTACATCCCACATCTATTATATTCAGTGTTGTTTGGAGCGACAAGCACAGGGCCTTGTGTCGTTTGTTTTAATTTGGAATTTGCCACAAATTTGCCTTGTCTTGGGTTGTGATTGCAATTTGATCATGATGAAAGTGTGTGATTATGCTATCTGACTGTATGGATCACATGCATAATGAACCAGAACTGGGCAACCTTCAAGGAAACACGAGAGTTGGGCAACAGGGCATGCTGTGTTTGTGGCACTAGGGCTTGTGCAGTCTAATAAAAGGATAGTTGTGAACATGATCATACACAGTAGGACCTACGAGATATGAAAATGTTCGGAATGAAAGTCGTTCTTTAGGTGTCCCTAACTTTCAAATTCAATTGAAAACCGCTTAAAACATTGATAGAGAATGTTTATTGCGCATTTGTGTTTTCTAATAATTTAGCCAAATACTATACATATATGATGTGTTTGTGGCACATGTAAGCTACATTTGCATTTAATACATGTCCCGGATTGACCTGTCAGTCTGTAACTCTGAGGATTGTATATTTTCTTCATATTTAAGGTGTTCTGTGTCTGGTAACCTGTTCCAGTTTGCCTGTGCTTTTGTGTGCTTACAATATGTAGGCCACACTTGTGAATGTTTTACTTTATGTAATATTTCCAGGCATGATGATGAGCTCACTCATACACGTAGAAGGCTCATTCTGTACAGGCTAGTGGACTTTCCCTACAGTTCTCTTTGACAACTTATCCATTTAATGCTCTTGCTTTTCCAGGTGGAAGCTGAATGACTCCTTCATTGTACCTAGATCAGGGTCACGCTATGCCCTCACCGGGGGCAACCTACGAATCAGCCATCTGAATAAAGAGGAGGACGTCGGGATCTACCAGTGTCTGGCAACCAACTCTTTCGGCACCATCGTCAGCAGAGAAGCTAGTCTACATATAGCTTGTGAGTTTTCCTCTTAATACAGTAAAGGTTTAAATGGAATATTTCTCAGTCCAAGGAAAAAGGCAGTGGATTCTATCACAAAGCATCAGTCATTAGCAAACCATGATTATGTCACTCAGTTGATCCTTTAATCCAGCTTAAGCAGTGGCTTGGGACATCTGTGTCATAGGAGATGCAACTAGGGCTGTGGCGGTCATGAAATTGTGTCAGCCGGTGACTGTCATGCAAATAACTGCCGGTTTTACGGTAAATTACCGTTAATTAACATAAGTAAGTTTAGCATCTCCGGGCTTTCAGGCATAGCCTACAAGCCACTGATGCGGACCTTTGGAACATATTCATTTAAAAAAATGTGAATAAATCCATTTAATATAGCCTACACCTTCACAATAAATCCATTACTTATTTTAGGCAGGTCTGAAGAAATGTGATATGAAGAAAATGTAGCCTATTTCAGAAGAAGAGAAAAGCATATTCTGAGTCATCCTTATGTTAAGCCGTGATCTGGCTGTGCCGTATGGCTGTGGGCTACACTAGTTCATTTAGCAGACAAGATTTGCTTATAATTCCTGTGGCATTATTTTATATTATTTTATAGTAAGAAGAATACAATTCCACATAGCTGAATAAAATAGAAAGGCTATTTTCCCCAAATTATTTCCAAGGGAGTGCGCACATGCGGCTATTCTGTGTTGAGCGGTTAACAAAGTGTTAATTTGAAACAGGTCGTCCTATATGCTTAATTTACAGTTATTTATGCAACGTTAGTTGTGATACAAACCTTAGGCTATATGTTTTGATTTCTAATACATTCTAAGGCTGCATGATGTGACTCTAGTGATGATCTTTTTTAAAGTCGCATGAAAGGCATGAGCTCTGCTCTGTTTCTTGCGCTGGCTGCACACACTTCATCTGTCTCTCATTCACAATTTGACAAGCACTTAATAATATTCTCATAGCCTACTAATATATGTGTGGAATTTTTATTTATTTAGAATGGCCCACAAAAACAACATGTCATCCATAGCCTGCACTCTAATAGCGAATGGAGGTTACATGCGGTTACGTTTTTAATATGCCAGGTAAGCTACATTGGTTGTAAAACGGATGAATGTGTTTAATTTTAAGAATTTAGTAATAAATATAGCAGCACGAGAAATCTGGGATCCTTTTTTAAATAGTGTCTAGTCAAAACTCTGTTTTCACACGCGATTGCACAATGACTGGGCTTATAAGAACACATGTTTCACAAGGCTCCGTAGGCTATGGGCTCTCCAACCATGTTCCAGGGGTCCTAGGCTATAGGCTACACTTAGAGTTATTTGGCCACTTTAGTTGTGATACAAACCTTATCAAAACATATAGGCCTATGGGCTACATGATGCATGTTACTATGATTTGTTTCTTGCCTTAGACTGCACACGCTGGGCATCATTCACAAGTGATAATATTCTCACCCATCAGACTATTCTCAATTTAATCTTGTCTTTACATATACTAAATAATATATGTGTGACATTTGTTTTGATTTAGAATGGGCCATTATCATGCACATGTCGGAACAGGGGCAGGGGGAAAAAATACATGTCATTCGTATGCACTTGAATAGCGAATGGAGGAAGCTTTTCCCGCAGTTCATTTTCATGCCAGTCAGTTAGGCTACTCCGGTTGTAAAGCGAAGCAATGTGCTCAATATTAGGAAAGTTGCTAAATAAATATAGTCTATAGAAAACTGATCCTCCTCTTTTTAATGGAGGCCATCAAACCTCTGTTTTCTCACGCAATTGCATAGCATAGCCTGTAGAAATATAGGGCAACATGGGCTTATAGGAACACTTATTAAATGACATGTATCAACCAGCTATAAGGAGCTGGCTCTTGCTGTGCAACAGGTTATCCTATTCCGCTCAAACTCTGAATGCCTGGGCAATCATGAAGTGTTTGTTTTGATTTTCGATTGCATTTGCATTGATGTCAGAGTAATTAGAGGAACAATAGAGCACTGAGTACCAGGCCATTGGCGACTGGTTAGCAAGTTTGGTAGTCTACTAATGACCATCAGCGGCATCAGAGCGCAGTTTTGGAGAAGCCGAGTTACTGTGACTCAATGGTCACGTGGAATTTGACTGCGGTCATGACTCATGACTGCCGGTGTGGAGGTAATACGGTCATCGTAACAGCCCTAAATGCAACAGCTCTACCAAAGAGTAGGTCTGGGATCAAGAGGGTGTGATTGTCGGGGGCCTTGACAGAAGCTATATAACTGATCTTTTACAGTCTTCATCTATCACATTTTATAAGACTCAAGTCTTCAGAATCTCTGATGGCAAGGTAAACTCAGGGCCTCGGCTCTGATGGGCATACCATCTAAAATGACAGCGTGGACCTCTGAGAACAGATGGTGCATCCAGATTGAATTCTGACGTCTGTTTCCTGCTAGCAGACCTAGGGATGATCCTTGTGAGAGCACCCTAGGTATTTAGCTGGCTTCTAATGGGTGCATTTGAGTCACGAGTCCCCACAAAGCAGTATATCACATTCAAATGGATCCCACTGCTGACACCAAATGTCTACACCAGGCAGTGTATCATATTCATATTTCCTACCAATTTTCGAGGTCTGACATGCACTGTATGTCATTGTGATTGGTCTTATCCATTGCCTGGCTCTGACCTGGGACCTGTGGCTTTTGTCAACTGACAAGGACAAGTATCTGCTGTGATGTGTCATCCATCTTATTTATTGCTCTTGGTATAACTTAATTAATCCTGCGGAATGATTGAACGGTGCCGGGTCAGGGGAATAATTAATTCGGGAGAAGCCTTTTTGAAAGTCTGTATCATGTCATTTGTAAGAGACTTGGACAAGACCAGAAGTGCCTGGAGTGCTTTTTTGGCCCTCTCAGTGCTCAAAAGGCTTTGAGGCTTTGTTTTTTTATTATTTAATGTTTATAAAATAGGATGTAATGTCACAAAGATGTAACATATACTGAACAAAAATATAAACGCAACATGCAACAATTTCAAAGATTTCACTGAGTTCCTATACAGTTCATATAAAGATATCAGTCAATTTAAATAAATAAATTAAGCCCTAATCTACACTCTTACAAAAGGGTTCCAAAAGTGTTCTTTGGCTATCCCCATAGGTGAACCCTTTTTGGTTCCAGGTAGAACTATTTTGGGTTCCATGTAGAACCCTCTGTGTAAAGGGTTCTACCTGGAACCAAAATGGTTCTACTGGGAACCAAAACGTTTTCTTCAAAGGGTTCTCCTATGGGGACAGCCGAAGAACCCTTTTAAGTTCTAGATAGCACCTTTTTTCTAAGAGTGTATGGATTTCACATGCCTGGGAATAAAAAGGTAGGCGTGTGGATTAGAAAACCAGTCGGTATCTGGTGTGACCACCATTTGCTTCATGCAGCGCGACACATCTCCTTCGCGTAGAGTTGATCAGGCTGTTAATTTTGGCCTGTGGAATGTTGTCCCACTCCTCTTCAATGGCTGTGCGAAGTTGCTGGATGTTGCCGGGAACTGGAACACGCTGTCGTACACGTCGATCCAGAGCATCCCAAACATGCTCAATGGGTGGTGACATGTCTGGTGAGTATGCAGGCCATGGAAGAACTGGGACATTTTCAGTTTCCAGGAATTGTGTACAGATCCTTGCGACATGAGCGCATTATCATGCTGAAACATGAGGTGATGGCGGCAGATGAATGGCAATCTGTGACCAACAGATGCATATCTGTATTCCCAGTCATGTCAAATCCATAGATTAGGGCCTAATGAATTTATTTCAATTGACTGATTTCCATATATGAACTGTAACTCAGTAAAATCTTTGAAATTGTTGCATGTTGTGTTTATATTTTTGTTCAGTATAATACAATTGCTCAGAGAAAGAGATTTTGTTTAACAAGTAATACTTTTTCTCAATATTTGAATGATTTATCTTATACAGTCATTTTTGCTCATCTTTAACAAAGGTGTCAATCATTTTGGAACCCACTGTAGATGTTGCACATGATGCAGTTGGACCATGAAAAGCATTGGTTTAAAATATTAATTTGCAGGCACATAAGCTCTTGAAGTTGGTCTTTTAATTGGTATTTTGCTTGCTCAGCGTTACCAAGATTACATTTTTAAATGTGTTCCCTATCTAGTAAGATATCCATGTATAATATATAATATATAGGGTGGCAGGTAGCCTAGGCATTAGAGCGTTGGGCCAGTAACCGAAAGGTTACTAGTTCTACATCCATAGCCGACAAGGTGAAAAATCTGTTAATGTGCCCTTAAGCAAGGCACTTAACCCTAATTGCTCCAGGGCTGCTGGACAATGGTGACCCTGGCCATGACCCCACTCTCTGAGTGTGTCTTAGGGGAGTTGGGATATGCAAACACATTTCCAATTCACACTATGTGTATTAATACACTTGTACATGTGTGAAATAGGACAAATATATATATTATTATAAAAATATAGGCACAAAGAGTGAATGTGTTACGGATGCATGGCAGCCCTTCATCCACCACTATCCTGTGGGCTGAGCCATGTAAGCTGTGGACTATCTTTCACCATCTAATATGAGCTTAAAATGTCAAAACTTTTAAAGGTTGATGATTCCACTGACAATACTGTGGTGAAATTTTTTTAAAGCCTCTGCTCGTCTGTTGTGTCCACTGGAATAATCTCACTCGTTATAGGGGCAGATTTAATTCTGTAATCTCTTTGGGATTTTTATAATTGAAAGGCTCTTGACTCTGCTGTGGTAAGATATAACATTACGCTACAGATTGTAACTGCCATATTACAGGAATATCCTTTTAATATGTACCCAAGATGCAATGTTGTTTTCAGATCATCGCTAGGGTTTAGCTCTGTGCTTAATTATTGAATGGTGAAATAACTGTATTTAAGAAACTGCACAGGATGCAATTATCTTGTATCTTAGGTGCTTCAGATTTCATATCACTTCTTTAGTTCTGCCTCACAATTGCACATAATTAGCATATTTGTTTTCCAGTGTCTGTCTGACATTACAATCCTATCTATTTCACAAGTAGATCTGATTTCTATCTCTTGTTTTTAACAAACACCTTCCTTCATTTCTATCAAGTCCCTTTTATAACTTCCACACATTCGCCTCAGGTGAAAATTACATCCTTATTTGGTTTTATAGCAATCAGAGAGTGGGGACATGAACAGCACTCACAGTCTTGGCCTGTTCAAAATATATCAGGGCTCTAGCTACCTGCATTTCAAACATATATATATTTTTTAACAGCAATTTATCACACAATGCTAGAGAGCAATTGTAAAGAGTTTCTCACTGAACGTTTTTGATGTCATAGTGTAAATCTCTCAAACTCAACTCTGGACCTCAAAGTCAGTTCCACAGCATTTTTTCTAATCAGAGACTGATTTAGACCTGGGACACCAGGTGGGTGCAATTAATTATCAGGTTGACCAGAAAACCAGCAGGCTCTTGACCTCGTAGGGTAAGAGTTGAAT
This sequence comes from Coregonus clupeaformis, assembly GCF_020615455.1. NCBI lineage: Eukaryota > Metazoa > Chordata > Actinopteri > Salmoniformes > Salmonidae > Coregonus > Coregonus clupeaformis. The sequence goes on from NC_059215.1 coordinate 26,406,279, forward strand.
ATCCCTGGTGTAAAGTGTCTCAGACTTGTAATATCTCACTGCAAAATTGTGTGTTGCTCACTTTTTGAATGAGCAGAACATAGAGCATTGAGGAGATGGGAACAGTATCATATCATATAAACTATACAAAGCGGTATAACATTTACATTTTAGGGTATGAAAGTGGTTTGAGTGGTACTTTCTACAGTAATATGACTCAATATTAAATAACTGTGAAGGACAAGCCATGGCTGTTGGTTAGTGCTCTCGTTCACATCACAACAAAAAACCTGCTCACATTCTCTTTTGATACAATCTCCTCTCATTCATTGCATTAAGTCACAATGGGGCAACCCAAAATGCTAATTCACATCCAATTTCACGGACCTGAAAGCACTCAAAATAACTTGAATTAGGCCATGAAAAAGCACACAGAAGTATATCTTTGATAGGCTTGACAAAATAATCCAGGGGTTGCAGAACAGTTTGGTTTGTCAGGCACGGCTGGCTTTAGTGTGTCCAGCTCATTTGCGTTTCACACTATGAGAATATTGATCGTTTATTTACTTCAGATGTTGTAATTCACAATGGTGTAGTAATGTTGGTAGGTGCTATTGGGAAATACTGCTCATATACAGTGGCTTGCGAAACTATTCACCCCCCCCCCTTGGCATTTTTCCTATTTTGTTCCCTGAAATTCAAATGGAATTTTTGGGGGTTTGTATAATTTGATTTACACAACATGCCTACCACTTTGAAGATGCAAAATATTTTTGGGGGTGAAACAAAGAAGAAATAAGACAACAAAACTGAGAACTTGAGCGTGCATAACTATTCACCCCCCAAAGTCAATACTTTATAGAGCCACCTTTTGCAGCAATTACAGCTGCAAGTCTCTTGGGGTATGTCTCTATACGCTTGGCACATCTAGCCACTGGGATTTTTGCCCATTCTTCAAGGCAAAACTGGTCCAGCTCCTTCAAGTTGGATGGGTTCCGCTGGTGTACAGCAATCTTTAAGTTTCTCAATTGGATTGAGGTCTGGGCTTCGACTAGGCCATTCCAAGACATTTAAATGTTTCCCCTTAAACCACTCGAGTGTTGCTTTAGCAGTATGCTTAGGGTCATTGTCCTGCTGGAAGGTGAACCTCCGTCCCAGTCTCAAATCTCTGGAAGACTGAAACAGGTTTCCCTCAAGAATTTTCCTGTATTTAGCGCCATCCATCATTCCTTCAATTCTGACCAGTTTCCCAGTCCCTGCCGATGAAAAACATCCCCACAGTATGATGCTGCCACCACCATGCTTCACTGTAGGGATGCTGTTCTCGGGGTGATGAGAGGTGTTGGGCTTGCGCCAGACATAGCGTTTTCTTTGATGGCCAAAAAGCTCAATTTTAGTCTCATCTGACCAGAGTACCTTCTTCCATATGTTTGGGGAGTCTCCCACATGCCTTTTGGTGAACACCAAACGTGTTTGCTTATTTTTTTATTTAAGCAATGGCTTTTTTCTGGCCAGTCTTCCGTAAAGCCCAGCTCTGTGGAGTGTACTGCTTAAAGTGGTCCTATGGACAGATACTCCAATCTCCGCTGTGGAGCTTTGCAGCTCCTTCAGGGTTATCTTTGGTCTCTTTGTTGCCTCTCTGATTAATGCCCTCCTTGCCTGGTCCGTGAGTTTTGGTGGGCGGCCCTCTCTTAGCAGGTTTGTTGTGGTGCCATATTCTTTCATTTACATTTTACATTTTAGTCATTTAGCAGACGCTCTTATCCAGAGCGACTTACAGTTAGTGAGTTTTCAATTTTTTTATAATGGATTTAATGGTGCTCCGTACGATGTTCAAAGTTTCAGATGTTTTTTTATAACCCAACCCTGATCTGTACTCCACAACTTTGTTCCTGACCTGTTTGGAGAGCTCCTTGGCCTTCATGGTGCCGCTTGCTTGGTGGTGCCCCTTGCTTAGTGGTGTTGCAGACTGGGGCCTTTCAGAACAGGTGTATATATACTGAGATCATGTGACACTTAGATTGCACACAGGTTGACTTTATTTAACTAATTATGTGACTTCTGAAGGTAATTGGTTGCACCAGATCTTATTTAGGGGCTTCATAGCAAAGGGGCTGAATACATATGCACACACCACTTTTCCGTTATTTATTCTTTTGAATTTCTTTAAAGAAGTAATTTTTTTCATTTTACTTCACCAATTTGGACTATTTTGTGTATGTCAATTACATGAAATCCAAATAAAAATCCATTTAATTTACAGGTTGTAATGCAACAAAATAGGAAAAACGCCAAGGGGGATGAATACTTTTGCAAGGCACTGTACAGTATGCACCTAGTTTCAGTGATTCTTTGTAAAATAAATATTTATTTTAATACTCACTTTGAGAAAGTTATATTTTAAGCGTTAATATTTTTTGTAATTATATACTGTGTTCAGTTAGTTCTTAAACCTTGTTAGTTCTGAATACACAGGACATGTTGTTATAAATCAGGGATAGGGAAAGGGATAGGGAAAGATAACTTTGATGATAGCAATGACTTTCTTTAACAAAGTAATTTCAGTGGCCTCTTAAGATTTGGTTGTTTTTCAAATCCACCTAATCATGCCTCTCAAATGCTGAATACTTGTGCACCTGTTTAAAAATAGAAACACACGTTGTTTTAATTGGACAGCCTAAACAATGTAAATGTCTAAATGTATGTTGACAGGTTAAAGAATATGGGAAATAAGAAAAACAGGCCTTTATAACAAAGTTATCCCATAGCCTTGAGGACATTCATTACTGTACCTGACCTCGCTATACTTTTAATAAATCAGTGGGCTCTGTTATTCCCAATTTACACTGCTTCCTAAAGCAGAACTAATCACCCATGTTATTCAAGACTTAGAATCGATCTAGAAGTGTTTCTCATAAATCTTGCTTAGGTGGGGCACAGATGTCCCTGAAGCATCATCCAGACATGCTGACATAGCCCTCCAATATTATACAGACTTCTCAAATGAATCAGTTAATTGAGGCATTGTTCTCATTAAGTTCATGTAATCATGGGGAATTAGTATTCTTTCTATTTACATTCTCTCTTGATTATGGCACTATAGGTTACATTGGTTTGCTATTTTGCAGTATAGGTTCTTAGAAATCTACAAGAGCAACAACAGCAGAGCAGGTTGTCAACAAGTAATTGGTTGCCATACACATGCTATTTCAATCTCAAAGCCGTTTAATTGTTGCTGGACCGTGTGCAATGAGGAACGCAATGAATGAAACACAGAAAGTGATAACAATACATAGTTTCAATTAAAATCACTCATGTGTGACTTATACTTGAGGAAGGGCTTTCCGCATGCCGGAGGTGCTTGGGATTGAACAGTTCTGTAAGTACACGGGCAGAAATTGTTGTCTCTCAAAGTTGTCCAAAGGTGTCGGATACTGCCATTTAACCCAATAAGGTAGATGCTCAATATATTACATAGGAGCTAGAATAATAAATTATTATATATTAATATAATAATATAGTAAAATTAGTGTTCCAAAATATTAAATTGTAGTCGTTAGAATAATCAATGACTCACTGTTAAAAGGGAGTATTAGACAAAAATACATGACCTGTGTTTGGGGCTATATCAAATTGTATAATGTCAAGTCACTGCATGGAGTTCCACACTACCGATGATCGATTAACTACTATGTCAATAATGGATTAGATAATGGCAATAATGGCTATTGCCATTGCTTCATAAATTCAGTAGAATACTGCTTGATCATTTTGGCTTATTCCCTTTGTCTTTCTGAAACAGACTTGGAGAATTTCAAGACACAGAGTCGAAGTCCAGTGAGGGTTCGTGAGGGCCAAGGAGTGGTCCTACTATGTGGCCCACCACCCCACTCTGGAGGTAAGAAATCCTTTGCGAAACACCTAATGACTGTGAAAGGACCAACTGAAAACTTGTTTAAGTGGCAAACTATTTCCATAAGTCATATGTAGGCCTACAATAAATCAATAAATAGCATGGGTATTAAATGAATGCTGGTGGGATGATGATCGGTGCTTGGCTGGCAATTATCAAATAAAAAGTATCTTGCTTTTCCATATCTCATCAATATAACCTACCCTGTCCACTTTATCAGCGAACTGTTGTCTAGAGGGCATGCGCCAAAACCAGATTGGGCAAGTATGCTATTTATCCCAAAACCATTGTTTGAAAAATGCAATGGAAACACATTGAACTCTTGCTTTTTATTCGGTACATGGAAATGTAAGTGCAAAAGTGCTTTTTATGTGCACTACGTCATCACGCACAACTTTTATCCGCAACAAGTCAGTCTGATGGAAACACAGCTCCGGTGGGAAAATGCGCAAATGCAGATTTTAGAATATTTGCGTTAAAATTTTTCGGCAATTGGATGGAAACAGCTACTGAAATACATGGGATATAATCAGAAAATAAACAATTACACACAATTTAGATAAGAAGACAGAAGTTGGGTATGGGGGATTTATTTTATCTCTAAGTCCTGGCCTGTGGAACATAGAGGAGGTGGGTGCTGCAGGTGGTTCTGCCTGTCACTTGTCCTCAACAAGCAAGTAACCAGTCACGGAAGGGGGACTTGTAGAGAGAGATTGCAAAATCCAGGCACAGCTGCTCTCTTTGCTCTTCAAGTGTTTGCAGTGCCAGTGTCTCCAGTGCATCCATGTACCTCACATATGCAGTGCCCAGGATGATGCGGCAAGCACACATTTGGATGTGCTCAAGCTGGTCTGAGAGGAATTGGGATAGTAAACTATTCCAAGCTGTGCAGGCAACTGTTGTCTTACAGTCAGAAAATACACTATCTTCTTATTTTAGTATTTACAATCTATGCACTTCTGGATCAATTAATACATTTTCTGACTGATTACAATTTACATTTGGTGTCTTGAGGTTTCTTATGGCCTATTTTAACATAATAAATGCATTCATTTTGCAATGTATTATTTATTATGGAATATTTACACAATTTAAATATCAACAGTCAAAATGTCAGACATGGCCATTCTAGTAATTATAGAATTCCGGCGCTCAGAGGGTTAATGATTAACTAGAAATGCCTCGAGAAGGCTTTGGGATTTGAGTGTGGCCAAGACCCAAGATGCTATACAGAGTTAAAGAGAAATCACGGTGGCACTCTTTTTTTTTTTTTTCAGAGCCTGTGCATTAGGGTGCCTGCCTGTCTGCACTCATGTCCTCTACTGCTCTCTGAGTGTCTATCTGGATGTCTGTGTTCAGACCCAGACCTAATGCACCTGACCTCCTTTTCCTAATGGAACTAGACCTTTTAGATTTACTCAAGGATGAAATCACTTGTTCTCCTGACACAAATCAAGGTAGCTAGCAAGCTACACACATGGCTTGCAGATTTTATCCTCTATCAAATATGATATACCTGTATGAAACAATGCCATATACAGTTGTGGCCAAATATACTGGCACCCTTGCATGTATTATTGGCACCCTGGAGCTAGTACTTTTGTTACATACACAGCCTTTAGCCAAAATAAATGCCAACAAATGCTTTTTGTAGCCATCAATGAGCTTGCTGCACCTTTCTACACTTCAACAGCAAACTGCTCTAATTATTCAGTGTTTGAGGGGTGCCACCCACCAACTGCTGTTTTCAGATCTTGCCATAGGTTTTGGATATGATTTAGATCTGGACTCTTCGCTGGCCACACTAGAACAGTCCAGTGAGTCTTCTTCAACCATTTCTGGTTGCTTTTTGATGTGCGTTTGGGATCATTGTCCTGATGGAAGACCCACAACCTTCAATGGAGACCCAGTTTTTGGACACTGGGTTAATCTGCTGATTTCATGATGCCTTGCACACATTCAAGGCCCCTAATACCAGAGGCAGCAAAGCAACCCCACAGCATACTCAAACCTCCCGATGTTTGATTGTAGGGAGGGTGTTTTTTTAATTGAATGCTTAATTTGGGTTTGTGAACTGTATTGCCAAAGAGCTCTAATTTAGTTTCATTGCTCAACAGAACATTTCCCCAGGATTTAAGCTTGTTTAGGTGGGTTTTTGAGAAGTTCAATAGGCTTTCTTGTGTGTCCTTCAGCAGGGTGGTCTTCCTATGTTTACCAACGACCAAAGGAAGCATTCAAAGAAAATAACCCCTACCCTACAATCAAACATGGGGGAGGTTCAATAATGCTGTGGGGTTGCTTTGCTGGCTCTGGTACAGGGGGCCTTGAACGTGTGCAAGACATCATGAAATCAGCAGATTATCAAGGTGTTTTGGTGTGCAATGTTCAACCCAGTGTCCAACAACTGAGACTCTGTTATCGAACCTCCCCCATAACCTTCAACTGAGTCTCAGTTGTTGGACACTGGGTTGAACATTGCACTCCAAAATGCCTTGATAATCTGCTGATTTCATGATGTCTTGCACACGTTCAAGGCCCCCAGTGCCAGCAAAAGCAACCATTGGTAAACATAGGAAGACCCCCCTGCTGAAGGAGACACAAGAAAGCCTGATTGAACTAAAATTAGTATGATATATTATGTTTGGTATAGTTACATACAGTGGGGAAAAAAAGTATTTTTGAGAAAAAAATATCCAGAAAATCACATTGTAGGATTGTTAATGAATTTATTTGCAAATTATGGTGGAAAATAAGTATTTGGTCACCTACAAACAAGCAAGATTTCTGGCTCTCACAGACCTGTAACTTCTTCTTTAAGAGGCTCCTCTGTCCTCCACTCGTTACATGTATTAATGGCACCTGTTTGAACTTGTTATCAGTATAAAAGACACCTGTCCACAACCTCAAACAGTCACACTCCAAACTCCACTATGGCCAAGACCAAAGAGCTGTCAAAGGACACCAGAAACAAAATTGTAGACCTGCACCAGGCTGGGAAGACTGAATCTGCAATAGGTAAGCAGCTTGGTTTGAAGAAATCAACTGTGGGAGCAATTATTAGGAAATGGAAGACATACAAGACCACTGATAATCTCCCTCGATCTGGGGCTCCACGCAAGATCTCACCCCGTGGGGTCAAAATGATCACAAGAACGGTGAGCAAAAATCCCAGAACCACACGGGGGGACCTAGTGAATGACCTGCAGAGAGCTGGGACCAAAGTAACAAAGCCTACCATCAGTAACACACTACGCCACCAGGGACTCAAATCCTTCAGTGCCAGACGTGTCCCCCTGCTTAAGCCAGTACATGTCCAGGCCCGTCTGAAGTTTGCTAGAGTGCATTTGGATGATCCAGAAGAGGATTGGGAGAATGTCATATGGTCAGATGAAACCAAAATATAACTTTTTGGTAAAAACTCAACTCGTCGTGTTTGGAGGACAAAGAATGATGAGTTGCATCCAAAGAACACCATACCTACTGTGAAGCATGGGGGTGGAAACATCATGCTTTGGGGCTGTTTTTCTGCAAAGGGACCAGGACGACTGATCCGTGTAAAGGAAAGAATGAATGGGGCCATGTATCGTGAGATTCTGAGTGAAAACCTCCTTCCATCAGCAAGGGCATTGAATATGAAACGTGGCTGGGTCTTTCAGCATGACAATGATCCCAAACACACCGCCGGGCAACGAAGGAGTGGCTTCGTAAGAAGCATTTCAAGGTCCTGGAGTGGCCTAGCCAGTCTCCAGATCTCAACCCCATAGAAAATCTTTGGAGGGAGTTGAAAGTCCGTGTTGCCCAGTGACAGCCCCAAAACATCACTGCTCTAGAGGAGATCTGCATGGAGGAATGGGCCAAAATACCAGCAACAGTGTGTGAAAACCTTGTGAAGACTTACAGAAAACTTTTGACCTGTGTCATTGCCAACAAAGGGTATATAACAAAGTATTGAGAAACTTTTGTTATTGACCAAATACTTATTTTCCACCATAATTTGCAAATAAATTCATTAAAAATCTTACAATGTGATTTTCTGGAGAGAAAAAATCTCGTTTTGTCTGTCATAGTTGACGTGTACCTATGATGAAAATTACAGGCCTCTCTCATCTTTTTAAGTAGGAGAACTTGCACAATTGGTGGCTGACTAAATAGTTTGAATCTCATCATGGACAACTTTAGCATTTTAGCTAATTAGCAACTTTTCAACTACTTACAACTTTTTAGCTACTTTGCAACTACTTAGCATGTTAGCTAACCCTCCCCCTAACCCTAACCTTAACCCTTTAGCTAACCCTTCACCTAACCCTAACCTTAACCCTAATCTCTAACCCTAACCCCTAGCCTAGCTAACGTTAGCCAGCTAGCTAACATTAGCCGCCTAGCAACCTAGCTAGAATTCGTAACGTTCATACGTTTTGCAAATACTTAACATATAGTACGTTTTTAAAATTCTTAACATATTCTACGTTTTTCAAATTTGTAACATATAATACGATTTGTAATTCGTAACATATCATACGAAATGGGTGATGGACATCCACAAATTAATACAAACCATACGAAACGTAACATATCATACTAAAAGGAGTGTCTTGGATAAAAAATTATACGAAATGCTCTGAGACCAGGTTGTGGCCAAAGGCTGTGCAACCAAGTACTAGCAGTACCTGCAGTTTAATATTTATCCATCCTCAAACCATTAAAAGGAAATTGAAGCCGCTTTTCATAATACATCAGCTAAATGGAACCACAAAGGAAACCCTGTCAATCCATGTCAGTCCATGGTGCATTATTGACTAACCACAGAAGTTCTGGAGTGACTCAGCACACTGCTCCTGCTTTAACTAGTCAATTAGTAACCTTTTAGTTCCTCTTATTCCTGTTTGTCACCCCCTCGCACGTTTGGATAATGTTGTTTCAAAAAACAAACATAAAAAATGCATAGACTTGTCAGGATGAGCACTGAATGTATTATTAATAGGTGAAGAAGATCGTACGCCTGTATCTCTGCAGCAGATGTATCAAACCTTGATGCTACAAGTCATGAATACCAAGGTGATGCTCAAAGGGGGCCCTATACTACAAATGTGTATTTATCTATTCAACATAAGCAGTGTACTGGGTACCTAGCTACATACCTACATTAAATGTGTAGGCCTACTGTAATAGTATTGGGATGCAATCATAAGCACTACATAAAAAGTTAATCAATACTAATGTGCTTATGGCAACAGTTGTAGGAACCGAATACATGGGATGTAATATAAACAATGCAATTGTTCATTGATGAATGTAAATGCAATAATTACATACTTTAACTTTGGCCATACTTACATACCACTCTCCAAATAATAGTCAAGCAATCACTAGATTGGAACTCGTCTCTGTAAATCACAGGAGGCTGCTGAGGGGAGAACGGCTCATAATAATGTCTGGAACGGAGCAAATGGAATGGCATCAAACACATGGAAATTATGTGTTTGATGTATTTGATACCATTCCACTCATTCATTTAATGAGAGCACAGCTCATTTCACAATTATTCCCAATACTACACTGCAGAGTAATCTATTAAACAGGCTTTACCAACAGGAATGATTGCTTTTGGGACAGGGAAACAACTTGGTCCAGAGCAATCTATCCTGAGGGATATACTACGACGCTAGCTAGATCTACTCAGGACTCAAAAAGCCACACACTGCAGCCCTTCAGGACCTATGAAGAACATTGACTCAGTGGAGGCTCCTCAGAGGAGGAAGGGGAGGATCAGACTACTCAGTGAATTTCATACAAATAAAAATAGTGAAACATTTAAAAAATGAAACTTTTTTAGATAAAACTATATCAAATATATTCTCATGTCACCAAATAACTGATTAAAACACAATGTTTTGCAATGACAACAGCACTCTGTCGGGTAGCACCATGGTGTAGCCAGAGAACAGCTATTTTCCGTCATCCTCTGGGTACATTGACTTCAATGCAAAACCTAGGAAGCTCATGGTTCTCAACCCCTTCCATAGACTTACACAGTAATTATGACGTCTTCCGGAGGACATCCTCCAACCTATCAAAGCTCTTGCAGTGTGAACTGACATGTTGTCCATCCAATCAAAGGATCATATAATAAATATAGTGCTATAAGCATAAGCTACAGCTAGCTAGCACTGCAGTGCATGAAATGTGGTTGACCCAGAGAGAGAAAGACAATAGTTGAACAGTTTTGAACAAATTAATTTCTTCACAAATCATCAAGTGATAGATTTTAAACAAATTGAACACCATGCCATGATTAGATAGTGAGAAAAAAACACATATACAGTGAGGGAAAAAAGTATTTGATCCCCTGCTGATTATGTACGTTTGCCCACTGACAAAGAAATGATCAGTCTATAATTTTAATGGTAGGTTTATTTGAACAGTGAGAGACAGAATAACAACAAAAAAATCCAGAAAAACGCATGTTAAAAATGTTATAAATTGATTTGCATTTTAATGAGGGAAATAAGTATTTGACCCCTCTGCAAAACATGACTTAGTACTTGGTGGCAAAACCCTTGTTGGCAATCACAGAGGTCAGAGGTTTCTTGTAGTTATTATTATATTATTAAGTTTCTTGTACTTAGCCACCAGGTTTGCACACATCTCAGGAGGGATTTTGTCCCACTCCTCTTTGCAGATCTTCTCCAAGTCATTAAGGTTTCGGGGCTGATGTTTGGCAACTCGAACCTTCAGCTCCCTCCACAGATTTTCTATGGGATTAAGGTCTGGAGACTGGCTAGGCCACTCCAGGACCTTAATGTTCTTCTTATTGAGTCACTCCTTTGTTGCCTTGGCCGTGTGTTTTGGGTGATTGTCATGCTGTAATACCCATCCACGACCCATTTTCAATGCCGTGGCTGAGGGAAGGAGGTTCTCACCCAAGATTTGACAGTACATGGCCCCGTCCATCGTCTCTTTGATGCGGTGAAGTTGTCCTGTCCCCTTAGCAGAAAAACACCCCCAAAGCATAATGTTTCCACCTCCATGTTTGACGGTGGGGATGGTGTTCTTGGTGTCATAGGCAGCATTCCTCCTCCTCCAAACACGAGTTGAGTTGATGCCAAAGAGCTCGATTTTGGTCTCATCTGACCACCACTTTCACGCAGTTCTCCTCTGAATCATTCAGATGTTCATTGGCAAACTTCAGACGGGCATGTATATGTGCTTTCTTGAGCAGGGGGACCTTGCGGCCGCTGCAGGATTTCAGTCCTTCACGGCGTAGTGTGTTACCAATTGTTTTCTTGGTGACTATGGTCCCAGCTGCCTTGAGATCATTGACAAGATCCTCCTGTGTAGTTCTGGGCTGATTCCTCACCGTTCTCATGATCATTGCAACTCCACGAGGTGAGATCTTGCATGGAGCCCCAGGCCGAGGGAGATTGACAGTTATTTTGTGTTTCTTCCATTTGCGAATAATCACACCAACTGTTGTCACCTTCTCACCAAGCTGCTTGGCGAAGGTCTTGTAGCCCATTCCAGCCTTGTGTAGGTCTACAATCTTGTCCCTGACATCCTTGGAGAGCTCTTTGGTCTTGGCCATGGTAGAGAGTTTGGAATCTGATTGATTGCTTCTGTGGACAGGTGTCTTTTATACAGGTAACAAGCTGAGATTAGGAGCACTCCCTTTAAGAGTGTGCTCCTAATCTCAGCTCGTTACCAGTATAAAAGACACCTGGGAGCCAGAAATCTTTCTGATTGAGAGGGGGTCAAATACTTATTTCCCTCATTAAAATGCAAATCAATTTATAACATTTTTGACATGCGTTTTTCTGGATTTTTTTGTTGTTATTCTGTCTCTCACTGTTCAAATAAACCTACCATTAAATTTATAGAAAGATCATTTCTTTGTCAGTGGGCAAACGCACAAAGTCAGCAGGGGATCAAATACTTTTTTCACTCACTGTATATAACGTTTTGGAATATAACTCTTCATATATTTATACCTCCCCCCTCTTTCCACAGAGCTCACCTTCACCTGGATCTTTAATGAGTACCCATCCTTTGTGATGCAAGACACTCGTCGCTTCGTATCTCAAAAGACGGGTAACCTGTACATTGCCATGGTGGAGCCATCAGACGTGGGCAACTACACCTGTGTGGTGACCAACACAGTCACCAAAAGTAGCATTCAAGGCCCCCCCACCCCTTTAGTGCTACGTATCGATGGTAGGGCTCTCAACCTGTACCACTGGTGTACATTACACATTCTGTATCATTACACGATTTCCAAACAGTAACATCATCATTTTTTACATTATTGTGTTCTTCAGTGAAGAGGTTTGTAAATAAATAACATAAGCGAACAAACCACAAATACACTTTCCAATATTACAGCTCACCCACCTGAACTGGAATGCCTCATTTTGAATGATTTGTTAATTATATGTGTATTATGTGTATTACCTGTTTGTTGATACTCCTTTAGGTGTAATGGGTGAATATGAGCCAAAGATTGAAATCCAGCTTCCCGACATCATACCTGTGGCCAAGAGTTCCACTGTCAAACTGGAGTGTTTTGCACTGGGAAAGTAAGTCCTAATCTGTATCACTCTAGAATAACAGATTTAAGATCATAACGTAAACTCACTTCACAGTAGAGCTGGGTCGATAAACTGAAAATTACAGACACCGACATTGCCTTCCTCTTATCAAAACAATTTTGCTTACATCGGTTATTTTCAGTGATTAGGCTACACAACGTTCCTGCAGATTTTTTGGGTTCTAAAACCATTATTTGGTCAACGGTAGTGTTCATTAACCTGCTTCCAGCAATTTTGACATAGCCAAAAAAAATACCAGAAGGCCTATGCTAGCAATTGTTGCTTGATGCCCTATTACTGGTTAGCTTGCAAAGTAAACAGTTTATATTCTTGATCGGCAGATTTTTGGAGCTGCATATTTACTAATGGAAATCCTCTCTACAATTTGACGATTGCGCTGCACCCTGTTCAGCAATCTGCTATCTCACTTGACCTGTGTTGATTAACAGTTTTCCAAGTCATCAGTCTCAAGTCAAGTCTTGAGGCTCCAAGTCCAAGTCAAGTCTAAAGTTATTTTATTTTCTATCAAGACGAGTCTCAAGTCAACAAATTTGTGACTTGAATAATCTATGTTTTGTGACTCGAATCCACACCTCTGCCTATAGGCCTACCAATGGAATGTTTTTGTAGGACATTACATTTACTGTTAGATCAATTACATGGCTATCTAGCAAGAATATCATATTTAGAGTTAGCAATCTAGCTAATGTGTTTTTAGTTCCCACTTCCTCAGGTGATGAATTATATAGCATATACGTAGGCTATAGTCCATAGGTTATAGAAGATCCAGGCAAATTCATCTCTAAATAGCCCAAACGAAATCTGATCATTCTGGATACTATTTTGACATGTTGCACATTAAAATATCAATCATGGATTCCCTGAACATGTTAGATGAAATAGCTAAGTTCTTTCCTGCATTACTTCTTAATGACACTGGAAAAAGTTAGTCTAGAGCACTGCCACTAATGGAAAGTAACTGTGCATAAAAAAAACATATTTATTGTTATTGAGCAAAATATCATGATATTACTTTTTTGTCCATATCACCCAGCTCTACTCCAAAGCTTGAAATGACTCCACTTGTGTTGTGGAATTGCTAGGTTTTTCTTGGTACAACTTGGTAGTACGTTGTCAAGTGGGCAGTCACGTGTGTTTGTGAGGCAGAGGACCCTGGTTCGACCCATTGTACGAACAGTGTACCCAGATGGGGAGGAAGCTATACTGCTAAGCAGACACGCTGTGGTCCATCACACTAGTCATGAAACAAAATTAACAAGATGTTAAGCCTTGAGCACACTGTGTGATATGATTTATAGAGCAGTGTTTATTTAATTGACAAGACAGCATTGGACAGGGAAGAGTTAATTTGCTGGCTGGTTTCTCCTCTCAAAGACCAGCCCCTCCTTCCTCAATTTGCTGTAATATCAGCGAATCACATTCCATATTATCCTTCCAGCCAATTAACTATTTTCAGTCCAACTGGCCGGTTAAATAAACACATTTACAAAAACAGAAACATTCACTTGAAAAGTGCTATTCAGGTTTTTACATTGCATTCTCTATTATTGTGTGTAACTAGCCCAGTTCCCACCATTAGCTGGAGAAGAGTGGATGGGGTAGCAGTTGGCCGAAAGGTGGACGTGAACAAGGCCAGCGGAGTGCTCGAGATCCCCTACTTCCAGCAGGAAGATGCAGGCCTGTATGAATGTGTTGCCGAAAACTCCAAAGGGAGGAACTCGGCTAAAGGAAAGCTCTCTTTCTATGGTGGGTAAGAGTTACTGGGGGTTTTGTGTAGAGTTGTGAAGAAAAACAACTGGGGAAAAAAACAATGGAGCCACTTCATTTGGTATACCATGATGGAGTCACAACTTAATTTCCCTTCTCTTTCAGAAACCATCTTTTCTTAAGAGGTTTTTTATGAACATTCTGGTGCAGCAAGGCTGAGTTCCCACTTTCTCAGAGATTTGTAAAATATTAGACTCATCCTATCCTCTTACCTACTACTGTTGTAGATCATGAGGTAGCAAATAGCGTCCACAATGTCATGATGTTGCACAATTGTTCCAGTCATATTACAGTATATATCTGTAAAGAATTAACTGAAAAAGTAATTAATTATCCGTATTATGTAAAATAGCTTGATGAAAAAAGTTAGCAAATAGTTTTAGGTAAAATGTCTTCTCCTGTTATATTTGTTGTGAATCTGTAACGGACATGAGTCGGTCATGGTCACGTGATGAGGTAGCCCCGCCTACGAACTTCAAAACCAGTGTCTGCCCTCGGCCCAAGAGGGAATTTCCTCTTGGTCTAATGGTCTAAGATGTTGGTTGCTCCCGTGGGAGACCCGGGTGCATATCCCGCATGTTACAAATGTTCAACACTTTTTTTCTTTACTGGCTATATAACTGCATCATATAGTGGAATGAGGTTGTAAATTAAGGTTTTATCAATATTTCATTCTTGACAAGCTGTGCCAGAGGCTAAAGAGAGGCTGTAGTGTCCTTAGAGATTTATATATCCCTTCAAGGCCAGGTGATTCTTCCGCACTCAGACTGGACTTATGGCCCATTTACTGAGAAAGCTTTTAATGGCCACTCTGAAGGTTTTACAGTATTTCTACCTATTATTTTATTGTTTATGCATTACTGAAGGATCCCCACTGTAGCGTGTGATTTTGGACGGAGTCAGGCGCAGGAGCGTAAATCACAGAATAAATGGTTTATTCGGCAATACAGCGGTAAGCAGCAATGCGTAAAATACTCCAGTGCACTGTTGAAAACAAGGCACACAGGTGAATATCCCAGCGATACAAAATACAATATAGCTCCACCGAGCTATAGTGACCTCCACAATAAATAATCACACACAACGACATAGGGGGCAGAGGAGGGAGTAGTAACCTATTCGGAACCTTGTTTACTCTCCTCAGGACTTTGAACGGCCCCACAAACCGCAGGCTCAGCTTCCGGCAGGGCAGGCGGAGGGGCAGATTCCGGGTCAAGAGCCAGACCCGATCTCCCAGTACAAAGACCGGGGCCTCACTGCGGTGGCGGTCAGCGTTGGCCTTCTGGCGACGCACGGCGCGCTGGAGGTGGACGTGGGCAGCGTTCCACGTCTCCTCCGCACGCCGGAACCAATCATCCACAGCAGGAGCTTCGGTCTGGCTCTGATGCCACGGTGCCAGGACCGGCTGATAACCTAAAACACATTGAAATGGAGATAGGTTAGTGGAGGAGTGGTGGAGAGAGTTCTGGGCATATTCGGCCCATGGCAAGAACACCAACCACTCCCCCGGCCGGTCCTGGCAGAAGGACCGCAGGAACCTACCTATATCCTGATTCACCCATTCCACCTGCCCATTAGACTCAGGGTGAAACCCAGAGGTCAGGCTGACCGAGACCCCCAGACGTTCCATGCATGCCTTCCAGACCCTGGATGTAAACTGGGGACCCCGGTCAGACACTATGTCCTCTGGCACCCCGTAGTGCCGGAAGACAAGAGTAAACAGGGCTTCCGCAGTTTGCAAGGCCGTGGGGAGACTGGGCAGAGGAAGGAGGCGGCAGGCTTTAGAAAAGTAGTCCACAACGACCAGGATGGTGGTGTTACCCTGAGAGAGGAGAAGATCAGTGAGGAAGTCAATTGACAGGTGGGACCATGGCGATTGTGGAACTGGTAAGGGATGTAACCCACCCGCTGGAAGGTGCCTAGGTGCCTTACTCTGGGCGCACACCGAGCAGGAGGAGACATACACCCTCACATCCTTAGCCAAGGTAGGCCACCAGTACTTCCCGGTCAGGCAGCACACTGTACGGCCAATACCTGGGTGACCAGAGGAGGGGGACGTGTGTGCCCAATAGATAAGACGATTACGGACAAGAGACGGCACGTACCGCAGCCCAGCTGGGAACTGAGGTGGAGATGGCTCTGTGTGTAACGCCCGCTCTATGTCCGCGTCCACCGCCCACACTACTGGCGCCACAATGCAGGAGGCCGGAGTATGTGTTGTCTATGGGCCTCTCCTCTGTGTCGTACAGCCGTGACAGTGCGTCTGCCTTCATGTTCTTAGTACCTGGTATGTATGACAACGTGAAATCAAACCGAGTGAAGAACAAAGCCCACCTGGCCTGGCGAGGGTTCAGCCTCCTCGCTGCCCGGATGTACTCCAGGTTACAGTGGTCAGTCCAGATGAGGAAAGGGTGTTTCGCCCCCTCGAGCCAGTGCCTCCACGCGATCAGGGCTCTGACAACAGCCAACAGCCAACAGCTCTTGATCACCAACATAGTTCTGCTCCGCCGGGCTGAGCTTCTTAGAGAAGAAGGCACAGGGGCGGAGCTTGGGTGGAGCAGAACGTCTGGGGGTCTCGGTCAGGTTTTGGAAAACATGTGCGCCAAGTCAAGGTATTCGGGGGGAATGCGCACGGTGGAGGTAGTGTCTGGACTTTCCACAGTGGTTGCACCAACGGAAACAGCTAGACACCTACCCTGACACTCTCGCGACCAACCCGTGAGAACCCTCTGAGGCCATTAATAGGTGGGGTTGTGTAGTGTGAGCCAGGGAAGACCCAACACAACAGGGAAATCGGGGGAGTCAATAATAAAAAAGGTGATTTGCTCCTTATGGGTTTCCTGCATAATCATCGTGACGGGTGCTGTAACCTCCCTAACATAACCTGACCCTAATGGTCGACTGTCAAGTGCTTTGATGGGCAATGGAATGGGTAGGGGAACCAATGTGATAGATAGATGATTAGCTAAAGACCTGTCCATGAAGTTCCCAGCTGCGCCTGAATCGACCAGCGCCTTACACTGGGGAACTACCGTGTAATCAGGGAAGGTGACGTGTATGGTGAAGTGCGCAGCAGAGGGCTCTGAATGAGTGTGGGTTTGCGCTACCTGGGGTGACGCGAGAGTGCCCTGCCTGCCGCCTCCAGACCCAGGAGAACTCTGACGACAGCATGCAGCAGAGTGTCCTCTCTTGCCACGAGTGAAACTGGAGCTGTCGTCCTCCGTTCTCCCGGATCGCGGCACCACCCAGCTCCATCGGAATGTAATCCAGGTTGAGGGGTGGTGAAACGGGCAGGTCCCTTCCAGGACGTCCTCTTGAAGCCAGCAGGTTGTCCAACCGGATGGCCATGTCCACGAGCTGGTTGAAAGTCGACGTGGTATCCCGGCAGGCTAGCTCCCTTCGGACGTCCTATCACAGGCTGCAACGGAAGCGGTCGATGAGGGCCCGCTCGTTCCACCCGGACCCAGCCGGTAGAGTTCTAAACTCCAGGGCAAAGTCCTGCGCGGTCCTCGTCCCCTGCCTCTGATGGACCAGCCGCTCGCCCGCCTCTCTTCCTTCGGGAGGGTGATCGAAGACTGCCCGGAAGAGGCGAGTGAACTCCCCGTAGTTGTCCAACGCATCTCCTCCTTCACTCCAGACCGTGTTGGACCACTCCAGGGCTTTCCCAGAGAGGCAGGAGACGAGGGCGGACACCTTCTCCCGCTCCGATGGAGCTGGGCTAATGGTGGAAAAATATAGGTCCAGCTGCAGTAGAAATCCCTGGCAGCGGGCCTCTGTGCCGTCGTACTCCCTCGGTCGGGATAGGTGAATACCTCTGGGCGCTGGGGTGTGGGTAGCTGGATCCGGTCACTCAGCTGGTCCCGAAGGATCGGGTCCTCTCCTCTCCAGGCGTTGGACGACATGGAGAACCCGATCCATCGTTTCGCCCAAGCTGGCTAACATGTTGGAATGCTCCCGGACCCGCTCCACAACTCCAGGCATATTCCCTGCTCCTGCTGACTTCATGCTGTCGGGTGTGTGATTCTGTAGTGGGTGATTTTGGACGGAGTCAGGCGCAGGAGGGTAAATCACAGAATACATGGTTTATTGAGCAATACAGCGGTACGCAGCAATACGTAAATCACTCCAGTGCGGTAATACGGTGCACTGGAGAAAACAAGGCACACGGGTGAATATCCCGGCGATACAAAATACAATATAGCTCCACTGAGCTATAATAACCACCACAATAAACAATCACACACAAAGACAAGGGTGCAGAGGGAATAGGTGTGTGTAATAAACAACACAAAACAAATGGAATGATTAAAATGAGGAGCGGCAGTGGCTAGAAGGCTGGTGACGACGAATGCCGAAGCCTGCCCGAACAAGGAGAGGAGGCAGCTTCGGAGGAAGTTGTGACACCCACAAGGCTTTACAGAGGGTTGGGCTATAAAATTATGAATTACCGATTTTTATTCAAAAGGAGATGTCTTTAATATGATAATACATTTCCCAGTACTTGTGGGTAGATCAAAACATGTTGTAATTTGACAAGAACCTTACATGGTCTTGATACTTTCTCCGGCTCTGAGTGGTGCATTGTGGAGGCTTGTTTGTCCTTGTAAGCTTTTCGTCTGTTCTTTCTCCCAGCTACAATGACTGGCCTCTTGCCAGGTGATAAAAATCAGTTATCTCCTTTTGAACTCCCATAGACAGGAGCTTGTGGGGCATCCATCAGCTGTATAGAGGAATAAGATAATCAATATGGGGGATCTGGACATGAAGCACAACATCCCCTGCTGCTGGCACAGGAACAATATCCCCATATCCCCAGCCTCTCTTTCAATTTCGTTCTTAATTGCCCTTCAAAGTTCCACTAAATGTATTAAATAAGATCCTGTTTCACAGGTTGGATGACATATGAATAAGCCTGCTTTTGGATAAAATGAACTTAAAAAGTAGCCTCACAGTTGTGTCTCCCTTCCATTACCTACTCTTTGGTGGTCTCATTTGTAATTCTTGGGGAGGTTATCATTTTGTATTTTCTTCATACAGTAATGTATTTTCAATTCTCCAATGGTTGGGACTTGGATTCTTCCCAGTGCATTCATCATACTGTAGGCTTTTGTAAAAGCAATACAGTTGAGGAAAGGTTGTTTAGAAATAATGGAATTATTCTTTCAAAAAGCTGCAAAACAGTTCTTCACCCTTATAGGGTTGTCAAGAAACATTCACTTCAGACTATGAATTCCGCAAACCTATGTTAGAGGAGATAAGAAATACAAAGATAAATCATCAACATAAAACACCCCAAGTCCTTTTTGCAACTAAGTCCAAATCTAAGTGATTGATTGAGTGCTATTGTACGTTTTTGGACACATCTCTGAAGAGTGTAGTCTCCTCCAGAGTAGTGCTTCAAAAAGTCTCATTACAATAAGCATGTTGGACAGGTGTAAAAGTTAGAGGTATTCCTTATGCACATTACATTTTCATTTACACTTTGGTAATTTAGCAGATGCTCTTATCCAGAGTGACTTACAGTCAGTGCAATCAACTAAGGTAGGTAAGACAACCACATAGACATTGCAAGTAAAAACCTTCTTCAATAAAACTTCTACAGTATCAGAAAAATCAGTGCTAGTAAGAAAATACAAATGCAAGTGTTAAGCAAGAAAGACAAGTACAACATGACAATATGACAGCAATCATGATTCAACACAATATACTGTATATCAATCACTCAGGAGTATTTACAGAACAGTCTTCCAATAATAGATTCAACTTAGTAGTAGACATGGTGCAGTACTCTTGTCGTTGTCTGTTTTCCCAGGTTTATCCCAGCATGCTTACAGTATGTTATCTACTAAATCACACAACAGCAGCTTAGTTTACAAACTTGCTCGCATCCACACACAAACGCACAAAAACACACACCAAATAGGTGTCCTTGACCCCTGGCCAGCATACAGTATTTATGTGATGACTCAAAGGCCATGAATCTGCCCCTGTCCTTGTGGAAGATACTACCTGGTCTCAGGGCTTCGTATGATTTGGTACGTATTATTTAAACTCTCCATTTAGTATGATATGTTACTTTACATAAGGTCACATTATGAATGGAATAGCGGTCATACAATATGATATGAATTAAAGAACGTATAGTATCATACGACGATTATACATCATTTTCTGAGACCAGGTTGCTTGTTGCGTCATAACAACAAAGGACAATTACAAAGGACAATTACAGGGAGAATTGATATTGGTGGTAAGGAGAACTAACAACAAAGGTTAGGATAATTTACGTAAAAGTTTAGGAAACTAAATCGACAAAGGTTAGAAGAATTTATGGAAAAGGTTAGGAGAATTAAGTTAAGGTTAGGAAAAGGGTTTGGAGAAGGGTTAGCTCAAATCCTATAGTTGTCACTGACACGACTCAAACACGCAACCTTTGGATTGCTAGACGGTCGCAGCGTAGGCCCACCCATCCTCTCCTACCAACCTCCCTACTTTCATTTCTGTCTAAAGTAACTAGAGTCTAGACCATTGGTACATATCATATGTCTTGAAGGTGCACAAAAATACATATAGTATGCTTCGTATGGCTTTGAGGCCAAGCTGGAAGATAAGGCAGTAGTCATTCATGTGACACAAGAACCACCATTTTAAATACTCCACCATTTTCCAATAGAAATGGATTTGGGATTTTATTTAAAACGCTGCTGCCTTAGACTCACATCCACTTCACTTAGCAGTAATTCACAATAATGTGTCGAGTCAATATGAACTAACCTAAGCCAATCACCAATCTGTAAGCTTTTCATTCAAAATGGTTGTGACAAAAGAGCTGTATATGGGCTCTGTTATTGAACCTCTTATTGCTGCTGTTTTTGTTTTTTTGCTTCTTTTGGGGTCAGATTTGGGTTCATGGGAAGTTGATTAATGAATAGCTTGGTTGGTTGCTTTATTATAACTAATTGCCTGCTCGGTTGATTCATTGATTTATGTTCACAAACTGTAACCCATTTGCAATCTTAACCACCATCCAGAATCCCGGTAAACAATGCATAAAAGTTGAGATGTTCGTTCATTGAGTGTTGTATACTGTGGACCTTGCAGCTCCCCCTCACCTGATTGAGAAGCCTCAGGATGCACAGAAGCCAATCGATGACACCCTGGTGTGGGAGTGCAAGGCCAGTGCCAAACCGAAGTCCTCGTACCGATGGCTGAAAAACGGCGAGCCTCTGGACCCGATGGAGGTGGGTGGCTTCCTGTGAAAGCTGGAGGGAGGCCAGTCTCACTTCTTTAAAAAAATTGTTTTATTGCAGTACAGGTTTTTGTGATAAACTATCGCTAGGTGATACCGCAATACCACAATGTGACCTAATTTACAAAAATATAATTAGAATGTAGTTATAGATGAGCAGCTAATTGCACCGATGGTGTGCATTATAGAGCATTTTGCATACCTCATAAGGCATTATAAATGTGCTTTTAATGCATTATGAAGAGGATATTCATAAGAGGTGTTACCCAATTACTCAAATTACTAGAACGGAAAAAGCCTATCAGACTAATTAATTGTAATTCTATTGTCCTAAGACCCTGGGACATGACCAGTGTAAATCAAAGTGTTTACTCATAAATAATGCAAAATGTTTCATCCAAATACTTGACCATATTGTTGCTTAGTGAGAAAATGCATTGCTAATATGGTAAGCAATGACATGACTGTTTATGGGTTGAAGAACATAGCATAGTCATTCTATTTGGAAGAGCTTGGAGACACAAAATAGCTGAATCTTAGCATACAATTGATAAAGGCCCACATGTCTGTGTAGCAGGGTGAGTTTGTTTTGCGAATGAGCCAAAGTGATGCAATTTTCTGCTTGTTGTCAAACACTGAGCACCGCAGTAATCTGATTTTCAATCTCTTCTATCTGCTCTTCCGAGTTTTTACCATTAAGCCACTTCTCCCCAGGGAAAGGAAACGAGAAGCCTTATCACACTGAGTAGATTTCACATTCATGCATTTGGCTTAGTTTGTTATTGTGATAGCTCCAGTCAATCACAGACACTGATAGTGGGCTCCCGAGTGGCGCAGCGGTCTAAGGCACTGCATCTCAGTGCTTGAGGCGTCACTACAGACCCCCTGGTTCGATTCCAGGCTGTATCACAACCGGCCGTGATTGGGAGTCCCATAGGGCGGCGCACAATTGGCCCAGCGTCGTCCGGGTTTGGCCGGTGTAGGCCGTCATTGTAAATAAGAATTTGTTCTTAACTGACTTGCCTAGTTTAATAAAGGTTAAAAAAATCATTAAAAAAAAGTGTTGGAATTCCGTAATGAACCTTCCACTGTGTTAAACAGGAAATGTGTTAAACACTTTTTGTATAAGTGAACAGGTGTCCATTTAGTTGATTTAAGAATCGTGGTCAGCAGTCTCAAATATGCAATCCTTGGTCAACCATGAGGGGGTCATTCGAAGGTCAAGTGTTAGTCACCACACATCCCGGACCACATAAAACACTTGTTAGTATACCAGTGTACCTCAGTGTTTATTGACTTTCAAATCACATATTCTATTCAAAATATCGGTCGGCGGAGGAAAGGTAACACACTTTTCATACATGTAGCTTTGTTAATGAGATGGGGTGTTACCATTTTCGAAATGCCACCGTCAACCGAGGCAGCATTTAATCAATTTCCCAAACTCAAAGGTCAGTGGTGTAGTGGGTGAGGGGAGGCAAGGGAAAAGTCTATACGGACACTCCTGATCTGCAAAACGGTATTTCATTTCAGTCGGTTAGAATTGGGTTAGGGTTAAGGGTTTGGTTAAGGTTAGGGTTAAGGTAAGGCTTAGTTTCAGATTTTGGGTAGTGGTTTTACAGGTCAGGAGTGTCCTTATAGCCTCTCCTGGAGGAAAGGAAGGGGAAGGTGCCATTTGTTATTCCTCATTACAATGAATCTGTCCGGCCCAGTCTCTCTTTTTGCTCCGACTGTTACTAATGTTGGCTAGACGCCAAGGGAAGTAGATGGCGTTGAGTAGGGCTGTCACTTAAAATGTCACCTCTTGAAACGAGGACCTTCTCACGCATATATTTCCCCACTCCACAGCTAGCCCTGGACAAATTAATGAGTGCATCTCGAGGTGTTCGGATTTTTACAAATGCCCTCTAAAGTCACAAACATGACTTTGGAATCGTTGCTGTTTTTTGTGTCTGCTCACCTAGCTGTGTCAGTGATGGGATCGTTAAATCCATTTCATACGACATATGGTGCTCAAATGGCCTTTCCACTACCAACGTAAAATACTGCTAAAATCAGAGAATAGTCAAGCTTAATTAATGACATCCATAAAGCAGATATATGCCTCCATTTATTGTATCTGCTAAGAGCTAGAACCTCCTCTAATTGTTCAAGTGGACAATGCTGGGCACCGAATGGCACAGTGAGGCACAACCCCTACACACACACACACACACACACACACACACACACACACACACACACACTGGTACAGACACAGAGACTCACGCTTTGTGTGCCATCCCAAGTGCTGCATGCACTGCCCCCTCTCGCAGCCTCTAACACTGAGTCAGCCACTCGCCCATCGCATGACTGAGACTCATAAGGGCCCCATTTGAAGCTCCTCAGCAGGGTCACTCACTGATGGTAAGGGACAGCCTTGTATTTTCAACAGGCAGAGCAGTAATGCTTTCAGACAACAGACAGAGTGCAGGACGGTCCCTCCGGAACTGCTCTCTCAATGACATTAAAGGACCGGCTGCACTCAATGGAGAAGATCAAGGGCAAGAACAATGAGTGTAGCCCGACTAAATTGACACAACTATAAAAGGGGAGTAGGAAGCAGTGCCAATTCTCATAAAGGTCAAAGAGAGAATAGAGGAGGAAAGAAGTGGATGTCATCCACTTTGTGTGTGTGTTTGTGCGTGCGTGCTTGTGTGTGCATGTGTGTGTGTTTGTTTGTGTACTTGCATTCACATGTGTGCGTCTTATCAACTCAATATTAATTTTTTTGCTCCTGCATAACAAACAGTTCTTCTGAATAAGACGGTCATCCCAGATTTAGCAAGTCTATTATGTTCCTGATTAATTCCACAGGGACTGTTCATATAAAACTCTCATTTGATGAGGTTTCAGGACCATTTTTAGCAGAGGGGGTTAATCCCCTATGGGCCTATTAGCACCCCAGAAAATTAGCAGTATTTTAATTACCACCCCCCTGACGAGGAGAAAGAGTGGCTACCGCTGAAATTAGATCAGGTCTTCCAGCGGAATACACCCGTTTCCATGGAATATTATTTCAAGTGTCCACGCAAGGCCCTTATTATGTGCTCATAAACTGCTTATAGTTTGCTGTTTCATAAATCATCAGTGCCTTATTTGGCATGTTTAAGTCGTGAGGTAACACTTCATTTGGTTACACTTCAGCCCTTCGTCAAAAGGCCTCAAACAAAATGTTACCAAACCTAAAGTATACAGTATAGAGAAGCAATACATTGAAATTATACTTTTCAAGCACAGTGTGTGGGATCTTCTTTCATTTGAACACCAAACCTTAAAGTGTCAGCAAGTATTTGTATTTATTAAGGATCCCAATTAGCTGCAGCAACTTCAAGGCAGTTATATACAATTTAAAATATCACATTACATTTCATAACACTTTTCACAACACATTAAGTGTGTGCCCTCAGGCCACTATTCAACTATCACATATCTACAATACAAAATCCATATGTATGTGTGTCTGTGCCTGTGTGTGTGTCGCTTCACAGTCCCCGCTGTATTTTTATCTGTTTTTAAAATCTGATTCTACTGCTTGAATCAATTACCTGATGTGGAATAGAGTTTCCATGTAGCAATGGCTCTATGTAGTACTGTGCGCCTCCCATAGTCTGTTCTTGACTTGGGGATTGTGAAGAGACCTTTGGTGGCATGTCTTGTGGGGTATGCATGGGTGTCCGAGCATGGCTGTCCGAGCTGTGTGTTAGTATCCTGCCCTACATTGTTTTTCTCTCATTAGTTTGAACCTGTTGAATGCATCCTGCCATACTATGAGTACAATAGCTCTCTCTCTGACTTTCAGATGGAAAACCAGGTGTCTCTTTTTCAGGACAGAGTGCAAGTGAACAACGGAGTCCTGACCATCAGCAGCTTGAAGCTGGCCGATATTGGGATGTACCAGTGTGTTGCAGAGAATAAGCATGGCCGGGTCTTAACCAACACTGAACTCCGAGTTATAGGTAAGATTGAGCATGCCAATCTCATTATCATCATCGTCATCGTCGTTCAGCTGCATAACTAGCTCTCTTCTGTAGCTATGGTCACTAGCAAGGTTTGCAATATAATGGGGTTGAAGCCACTGAAGGCCATACTGCATGCTATACATGTATCCTCCCATAGTCTCAATCCTGGAGGAAACCACAGGGTCGATTAAATCCGTAACGCGGAAGATCTGTGTTGTAGTGTGGTTGACATTTAGGGCTGTATTCAACCAGTTCTGCCTTAACCTGCGATAACCGACAACTGCATAGCAGTTTGATTGTTTTTATTTAGGTGATGTCGGAGGTGTAACTGCGTTGGAGCTGTCAAATTAGCAAGTGGCTCCCGGTGTTATACCTATCGCGAACATTGGCAGGATGCGCTGAGTCGCATTAGTAATAATCCAATGCAGCCTTGTTTACAAGTTCGAACACTGGAATGTGTGTTGTAATCTATACCTCAATTAGGCTGAAACTGTAAATCCTTATTATTTTGTTGAATGATTTTCATTTTGAGTGTCAGTATTTCTATATCAAAATCAAATCAAATCAAATGTTATTTGTCACATGCGCCGAATACAACAGGTGTAGACCTTACAGTGAAATGCTTATTTACAAGCCCTTAACCAACAATGCAATTTTAAGAAAGAATACCAAAGAAAATACCAAAAAAACATTAAATAAAAAGATAATAAAAAATAAAAGTTACAAATAATTAAAGAGCTGCAGTAAAATAACAACAGCGAGGCTATATACAGGGGTCTTATGGCTTGGGGTTAGAAGCTGTTTAGAAGTATTTTGGACCTAGACTTGGCGCTCCGGTACCGCTTGCCGTGCGGTAGCAGAGAGAACAGTCTATGACTAGGGTGGCTGGAGTCTTTGACCATTTTTAGGGCCTTCCTCTGACACCGCCTGGTATAAAGGTCCTGGATGGCAGGAAGCTTGGCCCCAGTGATGTACTGGGCCGTACGCACTACCCTCTGTAGTGCCTTGCGGTCGGAGGCCGAGCAGTTGCCATACCAGGCAGTGATGCAACCAGTCAGGATGCTCTCGATGGTGCATCTGTAGAACCTTTTGAGGATCTGAGGACCCATGCCAAATCTTTTCAGTCTCCTTAGGGGGAATAGGTTTTGTCGTGCCCTCTTCACGACTGTCTTGGTGTGCTTGGACCATATTAGTTTGTTGGTGATGTGGACACCAAGGAACCTGAAGCTCTCAACATACTCCACTCCAGCCCGTTGATGAGAATGGGGGCGTGCTCGGTCTTCTTCTTTTTCCTGTAGTCCACAATCATCTCCTTTGTCTTGATCACGTTCAGAACATCTAACACGGGTGGGATTAAAGGACGGGTGTGGTTACGTGACAATGACGACAAGAGCAGCCGCTCACCAATTCGACCACTCCAACGTAGTTACTATACACTTCCGACTTTGCCTAAACAAAAACAATGAAACTGCTACTCAGTTGTTGGTTATAGCAGGTTAGAGCTGGAACTGATTGAATCTAGGCCTTAAAGGTCATTTCCGATTCAGCCGACATATGCAGCATTTACCGTGAATGCAATCTCTGCAAACGCGGTAATGTTGCCTTTAAATGTAAATCGCGCTACAACGCAGATCTTCCGTGCTATGGATTGAATCGAGCCCCAAGTCTTTTAAGGCAGCCTTTCTTCAAGTATGGGTCGTGACCGAAAGTGGCTCGCGGACATGTTAATGGTGGGTCACGACATGTCAGAGTTTTCGGCACTCCGTCAAGATCTCAGCTTACTGTTTGTTGAGAGTTAAAATAATAGAATACACAAGATGCAATTACTAAATTTTGTCTTGTTATGTCAGTCACTGATAGTCACTCAATTAGCCAATATTTTGATTGGTAAGTTAGTATAGCCAGCTATCTAGTAATAATGGCAGAATACCGACCAGGCACGCAGGGCACGTGCCCCTGACCTCCAGGGGGCCCCTATTGATTTTGTTAGTCACTGACAGTCACTCTCACTCAGATATCATATTAACATGGCATAAGTCATGGCAAAATGTGTAGAATTGCAGGAAATTAGCTTTAAAACTGCAAAGATTTCTCTCCACCCGATGGCAAAATGGGTATAATTGCATGATTCTTTAAAATAAAATTGTTACATTTTCTCTCCGTCCCATCGCAAAATGTGTAGAATTGCAGGAAATTTACTTTTTAAAATTATTATTCTCTCCGCCATCAAGAGGGGGGCACTAAAATGTTTTGCCCGTGAGGTGGGGCGACCCCCAACCAAATTTCACTTAGAGCCCCCAAAAGGTGGCATGTTTTCATGAGCTTGGGTCCCAGGCAAAGACTGAATTTCTCATTTGGATGCCAGGCTTAAGAAGTATCAGAACCCCTGTTTTAAGGCATGACACCGAAATGACCAGGGCAAATGTAATAACAATATATGTTGTTCTGTAGATATTAACCCTTTACACCCGTACCCATATACAGGTTGAAAATAGCAGATTTGGGCAAGCCTAAATTGAAACGCAGTGGCTGTACAGTAACATGCAATAAATGACGTCAGAGCTCAGGCTCTGCACTTCACAGTGCTGTATGGGTTTTGACTGACAGCCGTTCTGAACTTGAGCACCGGACGCGACAAGAAGTTGCCCCCATCCCTCCCGCTAATTGGGCAAATGTTTTGTTGACTGAGTGAGGGAAATTCTGTAAATTAAGAGGACTATGTATTTTGAAAGATGAGACATTGAGGACCTACCCCACATTTTCCAGGAATATTCTTATCATGTTACTGAATGTATCCAGAGTATTTTCAGATTTCGTTATCAACAAATGCGGCAAAAAGTACAGTAAATGTAAAATGCACAGTGTAATGTTTGGATTCAGTCTTGTGTCAGGTAAACTGTTGTGTCCTCACCTTTGGTCTAATAATTTTCCCATAATCTCCAAACTGTTCCCTTTCAATTACTACCATGCTTATGTATATGCTTTTCATATTTCTTCTGTAAGAAACATTTCAATTTAGCCCTATGCATATAGGCGAAGGGTTAAAGGGAGGAAGTGACATTGTATCTTTCTTTTTTTTTTCTTACACAAGGTGGCAGGAAATAATTGCAAGCCGCATTGCACAGGTTCTCAGCGCTGTCATCGTCGCTCGACAGCGTGTTGGCTTTGAAGGGCGCTCTGCTGAGTCGATATGCATACAAAACAGATCCAGATGTCGGAGTGTTAGTAATTAAAGCCTAAAGGAGCGGCTACAAAGCCTCCGCTCGTTTTACATCTTTTCTTTTTTGTCAAAGCCCCACGGCTGAATGCTTGATGTATTACACCCCATCAAAGAAAAATGCCAGGCTTTCTAAAACTGTGAAGTATCTTTCTTAAATGAATGTATTTTTAAAGACGTCCGCTCCAAATGTGAGTGTGTGCGTGTGTGTGTGTGTGGTGTCTATGGAGGACGTGTGGTTAGCTGACCTACCTAATAGATAAGGTGACCTACATGTTCTGAGGGATGCCCTCTCTCGATTTCTCTCTCTTCTTTCAATCTCTCTATTTTAGTCAATTGAGATCTGTCTCCGTCTCTTAATCTCTCTCTCGTAGCTGTAGCCCCAGATTTCTCCCAGAACATGCTGAAGCCCCAGACCCTGGCCAGGCAGGGGGGTGACGTTCTGATTGAGTGCAGGCCTAAGATGTCTCCACATGGGATGATCTCCTGGAGGAAGGGGAAAGAAGCACTCCGAGAGAGCCACAGGTATGGTGGAAAGCTGGGACAGGATTGAGAAGGGGCATTCACAAACCTGGATTCAAATTGTACTTAATACAAATACTTTTTAGCATTTACTTCAGCCTGTCTGGAGTGCCAGATGGGTATTGTTTGCGATTTTGGGACTATTTCATTGGATCCATCGCACTAAGCAGAATCAGTCAAGCACGCTAAAGTATTTGAAAGGTTTAAAATACTATTTGAACCCAGGTCTGATGCCCATACTTTCTGAGAAATGCAGTTGTTGACACTGTCATTATTTTACAGGATGCTTTGTATCAGTTCAGTGTTTTTCATACCAGTGACTGGCAAACTATGGTCCCTCATCTTGTGTCAGGGCTAGCTATGATTTTTCCTCCTTGAGGGACCACTTGCAAAACAACTACCAATGTAGCGGTTACTAAATTAGTGTCAGTTAACCATCTGGGACCAGGGACTGGTAAGCAACATCCCACAGACCGACACAGGCCCACGGACTGGAGATTGAGAAACACTGCCGTAGTAGTTCTTAGGGATGCATACAAACACTTCTAAGTACAAAGCCATTTGGTGCCACACAGTTACCAATGTTGAATTACTTTTGATGAGTTAACATGAGATTAGAGTCCTGTAGAATTACTGATATATTTTCTAATCTTCTTTCATTTCCCCTTCTCCGCTACTCTACTACGCTGTCTTGGGCTTTGTGTGGAACTGATTTCCTAGTGTTTACTTAAGGTAATTGGGACTTTCTAGTCTTTGGCACACAAATCGATCCATTGATCCATCAGCTCATTACCACTGGGTTGGTCAAGTGAGAGGATTGTTAGAGCTGAATGTATGAGCCAGGAATTGAGACACCAGGGTAGTGGATGAAATCTCAAGCAGCGATGATCAATCATCGGTGGATTTACAACTTTAGCTAGACATCCCCTTTGTGGTATAATGGCACTGGGTGAACTGGCTAACAACCTAATTCCATTACTGTAGATCTGGGTGTAA
Source organism: Coregonus clupeaformis (assembly GCF_020615455.1). Taxonomy (NCBI): domain Eukaryota; kingdom Metazoa; phylum Chordata; class Actinopteri; order Salmoniformes; family Salmonidae; genus Coregonus; species Coregonus clupeaformis. The sequence goes on from NC_059215.1 coordinate 26,436,526, forward strand.
TACCTCTGGCACTACAGGTAGAGCAACAATGGAAAAGGCTGGAAAAGCTCTCTTTCTCTACACCACAGTGCCATTGGTCAAAGTAATGTTGTATGAATTGTGCAAAAACTATCAGAATCACAGGTTTTTATAAATTCACTGTAGTGGTGATGTCTTAGTTTTTATTGATCTTTGGCCTTTTTCATTGATAGGCGCTATAAATGTGGCATGGTTCAGCATGGTCATGCAAATAATTTTGTGAATATGATGACTCATTCACACAACGGCTCATAATAATGTCCGGAACGGCGCTAATGGAATGGCATCAAACGCCTGGGAACAATGTGTTTGATGTATTTGATACCATTCCACTGATTCCGCTCCAGTCATTACCACAAGCCCATTCTCCCCAATTTAGGTGCCACCAACCTCCTGTGATTCACACGTGCACCCACATGCACGCACGCACCGTAATTCAGGTAGTATAACATTGGCCTTGGGCAGAGTTCCTACAATACATGAAATATGGCCACTAATTATGTGTGCGCTAGTCTCATATTAGCTGCTATAACTCAGACAGCCTAGATAAGGCTCTATTTACTGGTTTTACTGTAGAGATAGTGACCCAACGGGATGACAACGGAATACTGTTCACCTTACATATTTGACTGTTCATTCAGATACACCGATTAGAATAGAGAGTGACAGGGACAGGCGAAAGAGGAATGAACTGTCAGAAGAGGTTTATCTGGGAATCAAATCCCCAGGGGCCATGTGTGGTCCAGAGGTGGCACTGACCTCCGGCATGAGATGAGAGAACATTGAAAATAATCACACAGTAGCAATCTAACCTTCCCTAGCAGTATATAAATAATTCTATCCACCACACATAATTATCTAAGTCTGCTATAGATTTACTTCAATGTAGCCTGGTAGCAGATCAGTTTGTTAAGTAGCCAGCTCCTCTGTCATGCTCGTTGTCATACCAAGAAAATAAGGTATGGCACAACAACAAATACAGAGGATTTGGCAACAGCACATAATCCATTTTTTACAAGGCTGATGTCAACGTTACCTTGTGCTATGTTATTCACCTCTGGTTGACCTACTGTATAGCTTTAATTGTTGTAACCAATACTCATACATTTTCCATATTGCTTGTAGTTTTGCTTTTTAGGCACTTTGTTATTTTTTCTGTTATGAAAACCGCTATAGAAATTACACAAATTATTGCTATTGTTATTATTATCTTCACTGCAATAGCATCTTCATTTGCACAGAGGAACGCCGAACGGGAGACATTACAACATGGGCACATCTGCCGGTGCATGTGAAGAATCAGTGGGGGTCTGCATTTCTTATTTGATCTGGGATTAATTGTATTAACTGCCTCAGCAGCTTTTGTGCTGCATCTCCTGGATATCCATCCGCAGGCCTGGAAGTCTCACCTCCCTCTGCCAACATTATTGGGAAGGACCAGAGGTGATGTACCAGGTGGAGCCAGGCTGCTTTGAAGAAATAGCAGGGTTGATACATCTCGCTCAGGAACAAGAAAGAGGTGCTATTGTTTGAACTGGCTTCTAGCAGTAATATCATTCCAAAGATTGAGTGTGAGGTGTGTCAAAATTCCACTCGTATTTTGCTATGGTAATGCTTCAGTAATGCTCCTAAAAATGAATTTGGACAATATTTATTTATTTCTGTACAGATATATTCCTGGTGTGAACAATTTTAATCTGCTCAGGGATCAAATCAACTACACCTAAGAAATATTTGATTCAAAAAGGAAATATCCTAGAGTAGAGATGTGTATAGAAAAAGTTGTTGGCTAGGGTTATAGCTGCATCTTTCACAAACCAATTTCCCCTGTTTGTCTCTTAAGGATTCTTCACCTCTTTATCCAGATAGGACTGCACCACTGCTACTACAGGAGTGCAACACTACTAATCTATCTCACTGTCCTAACACTGATACTTATTTATAATCTTCATGGTATTATTATGTGTTGATGCTCTGGGCCAGAGGAGAGCAAACGTACCAAGAACAAGTTGGGGTGGTGATTGTTTAATCAAGTCATGCAGCGGTGGCACTGAGCATCACATGCACGTCTTAAACAGGATTTGTGTGTGTACTTATGCTGGGGCTATGACATTAACCGCAATGGCTTACAAGTAATTCAATTTCAATGCTGACCAAATGGAAAGGACAAAACTCACAAAATAGCTTTATAAAATTGGAATTTGAATTAGACCTCTACAGTATGTTATATTAAACAGCACACGTTGTTGCTTGAAAAAATATATAATCCATCTGTAAGCCTCTCAACCAAACAGACTGCAATACGTTCCTAAAGAGTCTCTAAAACTGAGGAAGAGAGTGTAATGTTTGTATCGCAATGAGGAGATGAAAACTCTACAATTTGATGTTTCGTACATACCCCATATCAGCACAACAAAAGTATTGTAGAAAGACTACAATTAATGGTTTTCTCTTTCCAATGCTTTTTGAGGTTTGTGTATTCACATTATTTAATTATTAGATTTATTTCATGTAGCTGATAGCCATGGCCTACATAGTGCTCTGGAGTGTGGTATGCCCTGGAGTTTCTGCCAATTATGTATACAAACCCTGGGATGGCTGATGCTATGTATTTGCCAATGAGAGGCTTTGAAGCCACCTCCGCCATATTGGTGGTATTCAGAAGGAGCAGTCCTCCATAGGAATGAATGGAATTCTACAGTATTTCAATTAAATGTTTGAATACAAAATTTGATGTATTTAAGTATTTCTTTGTTGTAGTGGGGACAGTAACATTAGTACGCTCAAGAAATTATACTTTAAGGGGCATAGTGTTTTTTATTGTATTTTTTATGTTCAGTTCACATAATACATTTAAAAGTATGCATTAAGGTGTGTGTAATAGAATATACTTGGCAAAAACTAATTTCTATAGCTTCCAATATAAAAACATTTAAATGGTGGAGGAGTACAAAAATGGCTGCGCAGTGGCTTCAAAACAGTGCACCCCTGTCAGTCATCTAGGGTATATATACATAATTGGTTGTTACCCACTTTAACGTGTTTCCCCAAGTCAATTGAATAATTCCCCTTGGTTTGTTCTGAGAATGACTGCTTGCTGCTTACATCCTTGGAATTGATACATACTGCCCTTAACTCTCCAAGCCAGGGTCTGTATCTTTATCACCATCCAATAACAGAGAGAAAAAATTGTATTTGTCCCTAAACTGTGATTTTTGTCCGAATTTCACAACGGCCCCCATACACCTTAATTATAACACAGTATTCCGTTGTCATACACCGTAAATGTAAATATGGGCTGCATCTTTATATTCTATTCCCGCTTTGAAAGATAAGGAGGAAGTCTGTGCAGTGAAATCTCATATCCATAACTCTTTATTATGGTCCATTTCATTGGAAGCCCTCTGATAAAGTTAGAAGAAATGCTTCCCTCTCCCGGGGGCCTAGTTATAGAAATGGACTAATGCCATGTGATTCTGGTGAGCTTAGCAGGTCATATTTGGTTGTTTGGGAAGAGATAGCTATCCTGTACGCTAAGGGGTATCTTTTAGGGAGCCGTAATGTAGCTTCATTTCCTTTTAAAGCTTTTTTAATGTGCATAGGGCATTGGTTAGCCTCATCACACCCTCTTGAGCAGTTTTGATGATGAGAGAGCCGCTTAGAGCAGGGATGTGCAGGGATCTGCATTTTTACGACTTACTTATTGATTAATAGCGGACGGTATTATCAGAATATGAAAATAACGCCAGTGCTAGTTCAGATGGTTGGGTCGGAATCTATCACTTAATTCAACTCAGCAACTTGCTTATGTTCACATGGCAACCATGATGTGCTATGAATATACTTGATATACTATATATTTAGTGTTTACACAGGAAATCTTCTGCAATTTACACATTATAGATCACACGTCATCTGCCTTGCCATTTAGTTATTTGTATCAATCATTTTTATTCTGCATTAAGTTATTGGTTAATTTCTTTAATCATCAGTATGGTTGCTATCTAAGATGAGTTCAATTAGTTTTAAACAAACTACAACTTCATAAGCCTTTCATTACATATCACTCTGACCAACAGATGTGTGGCTTTAGATCGGTGGCACCAGTGTTTATACAAAAGCTTTAAACGTAGTGATATGACAGTGCTACAAGCAGATATTGCAGATGAGGACGTTTCAAGCTCTTGCACTCACACAGAAAAAAGATGTGCATGTGCTGCTGGACCAAAACAGCAGAGACTTTTGGCCTCGCAATTCACATTCTTAGTTATTGCGTAAGTCGGCCCGATATTGCTGTTTACTTGGTGCATGGCTGACTCTACCTTTAACTATGGACTGTTGTCATGGTACCTGATGGTCAAGGGCAGGGGTGCACAGCTCCAGTCTGAGCCACAGCAGCAGTACCACTGGTTCTCTTTTCTTAATTGATCAATAAAACATCTCACTGTTCTGACTACTAGACAGAGTCCACACAATATCAGACAGAGTCCACACAACTGGTCTATTGAAATCGATTATTCAATGACAAGGCTGATATAACCAGCAGAAACTGCAGCCGTTGAGGTCTGGATCTGTGAAGAGAACAGAATGGTTTCACTCCTCACTGAAGATTTAGAACAATGTTTAAAATAATAGTTTCAATGCAGGTGAAATAGTCACAATGGTCACAAATGGTACTTCTTTTTTATTTATTTTTACCCACTCCTCAATAATAGCATTCTCAAACCTTCAGAAACAGGCCTTAGGTGGATGACAGTTTCTGTGGCAAGATATTGACATTCATTATTTGTATTCATTTCTAGAGTCTCAGTGTTGGACAATGGAAGTCTTCGAATAGCAAACGTTACCAAAATGGATGCCGGCCTCTACACCTGTGTGGCAAGGAACCAGTTTGGAGTGGCAAGCAGTGCTGGGAGTCTTTTGGTTAAAGGTATCTCTACTTCCACTCCTTGAGTTGGCTCTCCATTTCTCTAATCCTTGCATTAAGATGTACATTTTTTCAAAATACTGACTGGATGCTTGCAGCAGCAGATTGTACTGTAGGCTTCACGAGTAGGTTTGGTTGGTTGTTATTAGTTGAGAGTAGGACCCTTAGAGTTTTTAATTCGGCTAATATAATGACCCTGCACTATTGGAGAAGAGGAGGTATTTTGGAATAGGACAAAATTAATTGTATGACTTTTTACATCTCCAGAGCATGAAGAAAGGGACCAATGTTTTCCTTGGCAATAGAAGTTAACTATCTGCACTATCCATGAACAAGTGTCTCATTACAGGAACCAGACTACAGATCCATGTATGGATGGACGGTACAATAACAGCTAGTTTCCATGTACCACACAAACATACAATTAGTTGATTGGGCAGGGTCAGACTTAGCATTGGATTTAAGATTAATTGCATTGCTATGCCTTAATGTTTAATTCATATATTCCTGGGGTAGCTAATAGCCATGCTCTGTTTGTTTAAGAGTTCAATCCATTTAAATCACCCACTTCTGCAAGGCAATGGATTTCCAAGCCCTTCTAAAGAGCAGAGTCAACAACAGTGCTCTATTAAAATGCCTTTCGGTGATTCCTAACAAATTATGAATTGCAAATTGTTTGGTATAGAAACTGCTTTCATTTCCTTTTTTTCAGCCCTTTTGCCTGTAAGAATGTCAGTATCTTACAAACTGTATATCTATATTTTATAGGTGATTTTTGTAGATTATATTCATGAAATACAGCCAGCACCCTTTGAAAGAAATCAATATCAGCCACATTCAGTACAATTATTCAGTACCATTCTTAAAGGGAAAATTCACAAAAAAACAATATTTTGGTATTTTTTTCCTTAGTCCACTGTTGATACAGTCGCAAATGTTTTGTATGTCAGCAGTCAAGATTTCAAGATATTGGATTTCAAGAAGCAAAGTTTCACCGGCCACATCATCATGATGTGGTCCTCTGTAGCTCAACTGGTAGAGCACGGCGCTTGTAATGCCAAGGTAGTGGGTTCGATCCCCGGGACCACCCATACACAAAAATGTATGCACGCATGACTGTAAGTCGCTTTGGATAAAAGCGTCTGCTAAATGGCATATTATTATTATGCAAAATGTAAAATATCGTTTTTGAGTGGATTTTCCCTTTAATAGTACATTCACATTCAGGGCTTGAGATATGGGCATGTAACCATATCTCCATATTTGTCCTTAACTCAAACTGAATTGCAGATACACAATTTCACATCAATGCATGCCTCACATTAAAGTTTAAGTTACGTAAGTTACGTGTGTGTTTCTCAAGTTCGGATCCTGCTCTCAGCAGAGTGAGTGATCTGTCAGCATGGTGCCATAAAAGAATCAAACTCTTAATTTTACCATTGCTAGCACCATGCTACAATCAACTACTTATTTAATCTAAAATAAGTGTCTGGCTGTTATGATAGCAATGAAAGCTACAACAAATGTCACAGACTGTTATTTTGTGGAGAGACATACCCAGCAGGAATGTGCACAGATAGGGCCCAAGTGGTGCTCGAGAACCTGCCCTTTTGCCCTATGAGGAAAATGTTTTTATTTTATTCCCTTTTTTTGTGTAACTGTAAATGTAACGAATTGCCCATAAAACTAGCTAATCTCACAAATCCCCCCTGCCCCCCTGTCGCCAGGGGACAAATCAACTGTTTTTTTTAAAAGGCTGATGTCACCAATGAAAGAAACTAAAATCAAATAAAGACTAGTTAAATTGTTTCGACAGTATAACTATAACTAGCTAGCTAACTAGATAGCTGATTTACATAATCTTCTAGCTACATTTGCTATGATCAGATACAGGCGCAGTAGAGGATTATGATTGTAGTCAATTAATTGAAGTTAAAGTTTTTATTTTATTTGACCCCCAAATGGTCTGTGCACAGCCCTGATATCCTGTATAATTATCCTGGATTGATAGTGGTTCGTCTATACCATGTTAGCAACAAGAAATCAATGAGATGACAATGAAGAGGGAAACCATGATACCCTTTTCATTGTCAAGTAAAATAATGCACTAGCAAAATTGTAGCTGGATGACATTGAAACTGATCCATCTGCCATGCTCTAACACGCATGTCAAAATGTGTTCAAAGGATTCCATCATTTCAGAACTCAATAGGTAGCAGTTGTAAATCTTAGTTCTCATTTAGATAATAGCTTATTTGAAGGGTACCTACATAAGAACTTCATAACACATTCATAACCCATAACACATTCATAAGCAGTACATAAGCATTTCTTAAATTATTATTTCAAGAGCCGCATGTTCATAATTGCAGTGTAAATGATAGTACTGTGACATAACAAAAATATCAACTTGCGCTTGTTGACATAAGCACTGCTTATCAATGCAGCATGTAGGGATTATGAATGTGTTATGAAGTCTCCTCATTTTTTTTGTCTTGAGACATCCATTCATAGGGCATGCATTCATAGGGCTCACCTGGAATGCACCGTAGGGGGTGTGAGATAACCCACTGGGCTGTTTTGACAGCGCAACGTATAGAGACCTTAAACACCATCTGACATGCAGTGTCTGATTCTCTGTCCATTAGCTTATGACACGCATGCATAATTCAGCTGGGGCTTGCTGTATGGAAACTCAGCCCTGCGTATCTCACTGCACCGCCAAAGTGGAAAAGACACCCAAAAGAGCCAGAGCAAAGATTAGGTTGATATGCAGCACACCACCATGCTGTGGTTGAAATAGGATGGCTTTTCGTCTGGCCAAAATGGAACCAAATTATAGACTCCGGACTGACCTGTGGAAATGGAGGCGTGCAGAGGAGTGGGTTTGTGTGGTTTCGCAGTTTCTTCAGTGATGCATTACTTTGTATAAGTGACTTGTGGTTATAGTTTCAGTGACAGCTAAAGCCACTTACACTGTTCATTCTCATTCAGTGTATGAGAAAGGATGACAATATGAGCCAACGCCTGAACAGGAGATTTCCATAGCTGTCTAGACAGGCGCTCTCCATTCATTGACCATTACAGCCACCAGTTTAGATGATTTTTTCCCATTTTCTTTATGTAAAGAAGCTGTTACTGGGCTCTACTACTTACGATTTCTTTGTGATATTTCAGCTAAATCAAATCTACAAATTAAATTAAATAAATCGTTTTATATTCCAAGATGTGTGTTTAACACAATCAACTAATATTGTTTTACTATGGTATTTATTTTTGGTTGATAACAATACAGTATGCCTAGGCTAGAGGTTGCGCCCGACGGCACATTCTCTAGCGGGTACTTGTATACTGAGAAGCCAAGCGGTCCTAGTGTTAATGACTGCTTCCACTTCAGTCAAGAACGTTTGGCGTTCACATGGGCTCCTAGAGCCCTTATTAGACAGGTCCATGATGAAAATTAATAATCAGATAGCTATATGGGCATCTGTTACAAGCTGGCAATCACAAGCAACCCTGCTGTAGGCTATCAAATAACTGTCAATGCATAATCATATCCGTGACCATTACAGCCATCATTACACGGTCTGAAAGCACAATAGAAGCACAACTGGCGTAACAATTAATTTAACAAAATAAAAATTACGTTGTTTGGACAAGATAATAAGTAATCTAAACAAGATAATTAGTTGATTAAACTACTTAAGGTGAGTCGTTTGGACAAGATACTAAGTCATTTGGTCGAAATACCAAGTCATTTGGACAAGATACTAAGTTGTTTGGATGAAATACTAAGTGGTTTGGATGAGAGGTCACACTTTATTTGGATAGTCCATCTGTAGATGCTCTACAGATGGTCATACTATTTGTTGATAAGCAACTACTTGCTAAGGTTAGGTTTAGAATAAGGGTTAGGGTTAAGTTTAGGGTTAGGATAAGGGTTAAGGTTAGGGTTAAGACTAGGGTTAGGGTTAGTAGACAGTTAGTTAAAATGTTACTGATAGTCTGTAGAGCATCTACAGATGGACAATCCAAATAAAGTGTTACCGGATGAGAGAATGCCGCAAGTCATAAAATAAAAATGTTTTGCTTAGGCCTTCCTTACTAGACTGATTTACATCATTCATTTTACAGGAACAAAGCACAATAATCACAATCTCAGACATGACTGAGGTGTAACAGTCCCTGAGTTAATAAGACAGCAGAATAGCCCCATGCCTCCAAAGAAACACCTGTAGAATGGACTCAAACGAAACCTAATAGTGCTATAAAACATGTATATACATTTTGTCAATGTAAATAGGCAGAACAAAGTAGATAGTGACAAGAGAAGCTCCCCGCTGATTCTGTCTTGCCCAGGTAGCTGAACTTGTTTTTGTCTCTTGCAGAGACAACTGTTATCACCAGCCCAGCTGGGCATTTGGACGTGACGGTGGGCGAGAGCATCGTCCTCCCCTGCCAAGTCTCCCATGACCACACGCTCGATTTGAAATTCACCTGGTTCTTCAACGAACAGCTCATCCACTTTGGAAACCACGGGGGCTACTTTGAGAAAGTTGGCGGAGTAAGTGCTTTCGAGTCTGCCTTACACTCATGTGCTTGAATTAAGTCTACTATGATGACCTTTTATAATTACTTGACTTATTTATGTGGTTGTCACTTGTGATTTGCAATCCAATTACATACAGTTGATCATATTAATTTATTTTTACTGTGTATGTTCATAAATGATGTAAATCTATCAAGGGCAGAATATATATTTTTACCAGCATTATGTTATGAGCACAATAACATATACAGTACAACAATGAATACTTTACTGCTGATATATAGTGAATGGACTAGAGGAAGTGTATTGAATGATTTTCATTAATGAATTATATCAAATTAGTTTTTGCAATTAACAAGAGCGGTCTGCCTGTTTGCCTGTTCTGCTTGTTGATAACAACTACTCCTTTGAAAAAACTGGTGCCTAAGAAATTGTCGATTCAATGCTCAAACATTACATTTGGTCATCTACAGTAGAATGTATTTATCTTTAATTAGAAAAGCAATTGTAATGTCTTGGCTTCTTACTACCCACAGTTTGTTCTATATTTCTTTCGGCTCATCAGCAATGCCATTAGTTGTATAATCGTGTTTGCCTCCTGGCTTCATTTGAACACTTGACTCCCTGCACCAATCACTTGACACAAAGCTGACATGTTAAAGAAAAGTGTGTCTTAAATGCAATCAGTCTTTTCAACAGTTCCATTCATCATACATTATATTTGTTGGAGGTACAGTGCCTTCAAAAAGTATTCATACCCCTTCACTTATTCAAAATGTTGTTGTGTTATAGCCTGAATTCAAAATTGATTAAATAAATAAAACATCTCACCCATCTAGACACAATATCCCATAATGACAAAGTGAAAACATGTTTTTATAAAAAAAAATCGGATTATTTGAAAATGTAATACAGAAATATGTCATTTACATAAGTATTCACACCCATGAGTCAATACGTTGTAGAAACACATTTGGCGGTGATTACAGCTGTGAGTTTTTTTGTCTCTGTAGCTGGTGATTTGGACGGAGTTAGGCGCAGGAGGGGTAAATCACAGAATAAATGGTTTATTCGGCAATTACAGCGGTACGCAGCAATGTGTAAAACACCTACAGTGCGGTATAACGGCGCACTGGAGAAAACAAAACACAGGGGTGAATATCCTGGCGATACAGTACATAAAGCTCTACCGCGCTATCGACACCTCCACATTAAACAATCACACACAAAGACATGGGGGGCAGAGTGAATACTTATACAGGGACTGATGAGGGGAATGAACCAGGTGTGTTTAAAAAACAAGACAAAACAAATGGAATGATGAGATGAGGAGCGGCAGTGGCTAGAAGGCCGGTGACGACGAATGCCGAAGCCTGCCCGAACAAGGAGAGGAGGCAGCTTCGGAGGAAGTCGTGACCTTGACGCGCAGCTCCAGCAGCGCGCCGACACCGACCTCGGGGATGGCCAGGAGGACGCGGAGCAGGGCGAGCCGGATGGCAACGGTGGAAATCCCGCAACAGGGAGGGATCGAGGACATCCTTCATCGGGACCCAGCACCGCTCCTCCGGACCGTACACCTCCTACTCCACGAGGTACTGAAGGCCCCCCACCCGACGCCTCGAATCCAGGATGGAACGGACAGAGTACGCCGGGGCCCCCTCTATGTCCAGGGGGGACGGAGGGACCTCCCGCACCTCAGACTCCTGGAGCGGACCAGCCACCACCGGCCTGAGGAGAGACATGGGAAACTAGGGGTTAATACGGTAATCAGGAGGGAGTAGCAACCTAAACATAACCTTGTTTACTCTCCTCAGGACTTTGAACGGCCCCACAAACCATGGGCTCAGCTTCCGGCAGGGCAGGCGGAGGGGCAGGTTCTGGGTCGAGTGCCAGACCCGATCACCCGGTACAAAGACCGGGGCCTCACTGCGGTGGTGGTCGGCATTGGCCTTCTGGCGACGCACGGTGCGCTGGAGGTGGACGTGGGCAGCGTTCCACGTTTCCTTCACGTGCCGAAACCAGTCGTCCACCGCAGGAGCTTTGGTCTGGCTCTGATGCCACGGTGCCAGAACCGGCTGATACCCTAAAACACATTGAAATGGGGATAGGTTAGTGGAGGAGTGGCAGAGAGAGTTCTGGGCATATTCGGTCCATGGCAAGAACATAACCACTCCCCCAGTCGGTCCTGGCAGTAGAACCGCAGGAACCTACCCACATCCTGATTCACCCGTTCCACCTGCCCATTAGACTCAGGGTGAAACCCAGAGGTCAGGCTGACCGAGACCCCCAGTCGTTCCATGAACGCCTTCCAGACCCTAGAGGTAAACTGGGAACCCCGGTCAGACACTATGTCCTCTGGCACCCCGTAGTGACGGAAGACGTGAGTAAACAGGGCTTTCGCAGTTTGCAGGGCCGTGGGGAGACCGGGCAGAAGAAGAAGGTGGCAGGCTTTAGAGAAGCAGGATGGTGGTGTTACCCTGAGAGAGGGGAAGATCAGTTAGGAAGTCAATCGATGAATGGGACCATGGCCGTTGTGGAACTGGTAAAGGATGTAACTTACCCGCTGGAAGGTGCCTAGGTGCCTAGGTGCCTTACTCTCGCGGCACACCAAGCAGGATGAGACATACACCCTCACGTCCTTAGCCAAGGTAGGCCACCAGTACTTCCCGGCCAGGCAGCGCACTGTACGGCTGATGCCTGGGTGACCAGAGGAGGGGGACGTGTGTGCTCAATAGATAAGACGATCTCGGACACTAAACGGCACGTACCGCAGCCCAGCTGGACACTGAGGTGGAGATGGCTCTGTGCGTAACGCCTGCTCAACTACCGGCGCCACAATGCAGGAGGCCGGGAGTATGGGGGTGTTGTCTATGGGCCTCTCCTCTGTGTCGTACAGCCGTGACAGTGCGTCTGCCTTCACGTTCTTTGTGCCTGGTATATAGGAGAGCATGAAATCAAACCGGGTGAAGAACAAAGCCCACCTGGCCTGGCGAGGGTTCAGCCTCCTCGCTACCCGGATGTACTCCAGCTTACGGTGGTCAGTCCAGACGAGGAAAGGGTGTTTCGCCCCCTCGAGACAGTGCCTACACATGGTCAGGGCTCTGACTACCGCCTTCAGCTCCCGATCACCAACGTCATAGTTCTGCTCTGCCGGGCTGAGCTTCTTAGAGAAGAAGGCACAGGGGCGGAGCTTGGGTGGCGTGCCCGAGCGTTGGGATAGGACAGCGCCTACCCCTACCTCAGACACATCCACCTCCAATATGAACAGCAATGATGGATGAACAGAGCCCTCAGGTTACTGAAATCCCTGTCAGCCTCAGCAGACCAGCGGAGCCGGGGCGGCCCACCCTTCAACAGAGAGGTGATGGGAGCTGCGACCTTGCCAAAGCCCCAGATAAACCTCCGATAGTAATTGGCAAAGCCAATGAAGCGCTGCACCTCCTTTACCGTGGTTGGAGTCGGCCAATTACGCACGGCTGAAATGCGGTCTCCCTCCATCTCCACACCTGAGGTGGTGATGTGGTATCCGAGGAAGGAGACGGATTGTTGGAAGAACAGACACTTTTCTGCCTTGGCATACAGGTCATGCTCCAACAGTCGGCCCAGCACTCTGCGAACCAGGGACACATGCTCGGCGCGCGTAGCGGAATACACCAGGATGTCATCGATGTAGACCACCACACCGCGACCAAGCATGTCCCAAAACACCTTGTTCACAAAGGACTGGAAGACTGATGGAGCATTCATCAACCCGTATGGCATCACCATGTATTTGTAATGCCCCGTGGTTGTGCTAAATGCTGTCTTCCACTCGTCCCCTTCCCGGACACGCACCAGGTTGTACGCACTCCTGAGATCTAATTTCGTGAAGAAGCGCGCCCCATGCATTGATTCGATAACAGAGGAGATGAGGGGTAGAGGGTAACTATAGCGAATGGTAGTTGGATTAAGTGCATGGTAATCAATGCAAGGGCGCAGACCTCCGTCTTTCTTCTTCACGAAAAAGAAACTTGAGGAGGCGGGTGAAGTGGAGGGACGTATGAACCCCTGGCACAGGGACTAGGAGACGTAGCCTCCGTTTCAGCCTGCGACAGGGGAAGGACACCTGTATATTTGTAGTGACTGGGTGTATTGATACACCATTCAAAGCCTAATTAATAACTTCACCATGCTCAAAGGGATGTTCAACCTCCCTGGTCTTTGTGGTTGAATCTGTGTTTGAAATCCACTGCTCAACTGAGGGACCTTACAGATAATTGAATGTGTGGGGTACAAAGATGGGGTAGTCATTCAAAAATCATGTTAACCACTATTATTGAACACGGAATGAGTCCATGCAACTGATTATGCGATTTGTTAAACACATTTTTACTCCTGAACTAATTTAGGCATGCCTTAACAAATGGGTTGAATACTTATTGACTCAAGACATTTCAGTATAACATTTTTTATTAATTTCTAAAATGTTCTACAAACAAAGTTCCACTTTGACATTATAGGGTATTGTGTGTAGATCAGTGACACAAAATCTCAATTTAATCTATTTAAAATTCAGTCTGTAACACAACAACATGTAGAAAAAGTAAAGGGTTGTGAATACTTTCTGAAGGCACTGTATATAATTAACTTAGCCCACTAAAGTGCAAGTGTGTTTTCCAAAACAATACATTTCTCTTGCAAAATGCACTATCAAAACTTAAAATACCTGTCACAAAATGTCATAATATCAAAAAAGTATAATTTGTCATCTAATGAGAATATTTCTTTATCAAAATTAACTATCAAAATCACAACTTAAAGTACACTTTACAAAAGCAACTAATGCTATCAAACAGTATTATTAGTCAACAAATGAGATGGTTATCTCACCATTTATTAAATAATGGCTCAACAAATACTAACTATAACCATCAATAGACCAACTTTTTCTATAAAAAATAGTAAATGTTACAAGATGGTATTCAAACATTTTAGAGACTTAAGCAGTATTCTCTGAATTAGGATCAAACAGTACAGTTTTTCTCAGTGGTGTACAGTCGTGGTCAAAAGTATTGGTCTTTACAAAGTTTGCTGCTTCAGTGTTTTTAGATATTTTTGTCAGATGTTACTATGGTATACTGAAGTATAATTACAAGCATTCCATAAGTGTCAAAGGCTTTTATTGACAATGACATTAAGTTTATGCAAAGAGTCAATATTTGCAGTGTTGACCCATCTTTTTCAAGACCTCTGCAATCCGCCCTGGCATGCTGTCTGTCACACCCTGGCTCTGGGACTCTATATGTTGAGCCAGGGTGTGTTCATTCTATGTGTTTATTTCTATGTTGGTAGTTCTGTTGTGTTTATTTCTAGGTTGGCCAGAGTGACTCCCAATCAGAGGCAACGAGTGTCAGCTGTCGTTGGTTGTCTCTGATTGGGAGCCTTATTTAAACTGTCTGTTTTCCCTTTGTGTTTGTGGGTTCTTGTTCCAGTTGGTCATTGTTACCGTTGGACGTTACGAGTCGTTTATTGTTTTGTTGGTTGTGTATGTTATCACTGAAGATAATAAATACCATGTTCGTTCAACACGCTGCGCATTGGTCTCTCCCTGACGATCGTGAAACTGTCAATTAACTTCTGGGCCACATCCTGACTGATGGCAGCCCATTCTTGCATAATCAATGCTTGGAGTTTGTCAGAATTTGTGGGTTTTTGTTTGTCCACCCTTGTTTGTCCACCCGCCTCTTGAGGATTGACCACAAGTTCTCAATGGGATTAAGGTCTGGGGAGTTTCCTGGTTATCACTTTTGCCTTATGGCAAGGTGCTCCATCATGCTAGAAAAGGCATTGTTCGTCACCAAACTGTTCATGGATGGTTAGGAGAAGTTGCTCTCGGAGGATGTGTTGGTACCATTCTTTATTCATGGCTGTGTTCTTAGGCAAAATTGTGAGTGAGCCCACTCCCTTGGCTGAGAAGCAACCCCACACATGAATGGTCTCAGGATGCTTTACTGTTGGCATGACACAGGACTGATGGTAGCGCTCACCTTGTCTTCTCCGGACAAGCTTTTTTCAGGATGCCCCAAACAATCGGAAAGGGGATTCATCAGAGAAAATTGACTTTACCCCAGTCCTCAGCAGTCCAATCCCTGTACCTTTTACAGAATATCAGTCTGTCCCTGATGTTTTTCCTGGAGAGAAGTGGCTTCCTCGCTGCCCTTCTTGACACCAGGCCATCCTCCAAAAGTCTTCACCTCACTGTGCGTGCAGATGCACTCACACCTGCCTGCTGCCAGTCCTGAGCAAGCTCTGCACTGGTGGTGCCCCGATCCCGCAGCTGAATCAACTTTAGGAGACGGTCCTGGCGTTTGCTGGAATTTCTTGGGTGCCCTGAAGCCTTCTTCACAACAATTGAACCTCTCTCCTTGAAATGGTTGATTTAGGTGCAATCTTACTAGCAGCAATATCCTTGCCTGTGAAGCCCTTTTTGTGCAAAGCAATGATGACGGCACATGTTTCCTTGCAGGTAACCATGGTTAACTGTCACGCCCTGGCTCTGGGGACTCTTATATGTTGAGCCAGGGTGTGGATTTTCTATGTGTGATTTTCTATGTTGTGTTCTAGTTCGTGTTTTCTATGTTGGCCAGGGTGGTTCCCAATCAGAGGCAGCTGATTCTCGTTGTCTCTGATTGGGAACCATACTTAGGCATCCTGTTGGCACTAGTTATTTGTGGGATCTTGTTCTGTATAGGTTTGTGTTGGTGAACCTGTAGACTTCACATATCGTTTTGTTGTTTTGTTATTTGTGTAAAGTACTCATTAAAAGATGTACGCCTATCACGCTGCGCCTTGGTCTGCCTCTTACAACGATCGTGACATTAACAGAGGAAGAACAATGATTTCAAGCACCACCCTCCTTTTAAAGCTTCCAGTCTGTTATTCTAACTCAATCAGCATGACAGAGTGATCTCCAGCCTTGTCCTCGTCAACACTCTCACCTGTGTTAACGAGAGAATCACTGACATGATGTCAGCTGGTCCTTTTGTGGCAGGGCTGAAATGCAGTGGAAATGTTTTTTTGGGATTAAGTTCATTTTCATGGCAAAGAGGGACTTTGCAATTAATTGCAATTCATCTGATCACTCTTCATGACATTCTGGAGTATATGCAAATTGCCATCTAAAAACTGAGGCACCAGACTTTGTGAAAATTAATATTTGTGTCATTCTCAAAACTTTTAACCACAACTGTACAAGCATTTCTTGGAACAATGTCGATTTTCAAAAACAGAACTCTGTGGCCTTTTGCAAAACAGAAAATGCATTTGTTTTATGTGCTGTAGTTGCCTTCTAAAAACATTCATCAAACCTATAAAATGTTGTCAAAATTGCAAATAACTTCATCAAAAGAACACGACTGGGAGGGGCTATTGGTGGACAAATCGATGGCGTATATTGCGCTGCTGAGAGCTGAGTGAACCAAATCACACTGACCATCTTTCTTTGGCCAAATACCGAACGGACTGTCATGCAGGAATTCATTCTTCCCTGCGTCTTCTTTGACAGGGAAGTTAAGTCGCGAGTTCAAGTGGTGAGTTTTTTTTATTGTATATTAAATAGCCAAGTCGTATGGTTTATACGCAAATATTTATGCATGACAGTCCGTTCTGTCTTTGGCCAAAGAAAATTGGTCTGTGTGATTCGGTTCACTCGGCTCTTTACGTCATTGATTTGTCCACCGGGATTATTCGTATAGCTTCTCCCAACACGACTGCCTGCAAAAAGATAAACACAACAGTGCATTCCTCTTGAGTCAAGCTGACACAACAGAAAGTTAGTCTCTCTTTAAAAAAATCCCATTAAAGCAACATATTTTCTTTGCAGTCACTAAATCAGGATGATCAAAACTGGAAGTACAGTTGAGGAACACAACTGATAATAATGTATAGACCACACCAAAGCAAAGCTCTGTAATGGATGGTCACAATGTTGTAAATTACTACATAGGACTAACCCAAAGTTGCATTAGAGTAACTCAACTTCATTCTCTGCATGTTCGCAATGTTGTAAAAAATCCTAAAATTACAGTGTCCCCATTGCCTAAATATTTCCCTATATTGTATATGAAATAGCAGTAATGGAGTGATTTAGAATTTTCTGCACTAGTATTACAGTTTTTGCCTATTGCTTACACACTTTTTGCAGAATTTGGCTCATTATGTCAAAACTCAACACACAAGCCAATCAGACATAGCACTTGGAGATTAACAACTCACATATATGCCAAAATGAAACACTGTATTTGGCCAAAGAAAGATGGTCAGTGTGATTTGGTTCACTCAGCTCTCAGCAGTGCAATATACACCATCGATTTGTCCACCAGTAGTGTCCGTATAGCCTCTCCCAGTCGTGTTCTTTTGATGAAGTTATTTGCAATTTTGACAACATTTTATAGGTTTGATGAATGTTTTTAGAAGGCAACTACAGCACATAAAACAAATGCATTTTCTGTTTTACAAAAGGCCACAGAGTTCTGTTTTTGAAAATCGACTTGTGTGCCGAATCCACCCTTGGATTGATCCCACCTCAATGTCTCCACATGCCTCTTCCATTGCTTGCAGAAGAGTCATGCGGGCATGTGGTTGCCGATCATATACTTTCCACCGCCACGCTGAAAAGAATTCCTAGATTGCATTTAGAAAGGGGCTGTAAGGGGGCAGGTATAAAACTGTGAAATTATTATGGTTGTTGAACCAATCTCGGACCAGAGCAGCCCGGTGGAAACTAACATTATCCCAGATGACAACAAACCTGGGCTGCTGTGGTCTGTCCTGCACAACTGCATGTAGTGCATCTAGAAATGCAATGATCTGTCCTGTATTGTAGGGACCTAGAGTGGCATGATGATGCAGGACTCCTTGGACACTAATTGCAGCACACAAGGTGATATTTCCCCCACGCTGCCCAGGGACATTTACAACAGCCCTTTGTCCAACTATGTTACGGCCCCGACGCCTGGTTTTGGCCAGATTGAAGCCTGCCTCATCCACGTAGATGAACTCATGCGGCAGTTCGGCGGCATCAAACTCCAGAACTGTCTGTAACAGAAAATATTGAATAGTGTTACTGAAAACACATACAGTAACTACAATGTCTATATTTTCACACAAGTAGGGGCTGGGTTGGGTGAGTATAGACAAAAACTACAAGCTACAGGCAGGGCAGGTGGCAGCATAAACCCTCATTCCCACATCACAATATATAGTATGTAAAGTAAAGTGACACATACCTGCACATAATCATGGCGCAGATCCTTGACCCTGACACTGTTCCTCTCAAATGGCACCCTGTACAGCTGCTTCATTCTAAAGTTATGTTTCTGTAGGATGCGACTTAGTGTAGAAATGCTGACCCTGTTGATATTGTTGAATTCATTTCCATTTGCAACGAAGTCGGATTGCATTATTTTCTCGCACCATTTCAATGATGGCAAGCTCTTGTTGTTGAGTGAAGAGCCGTTCCCTTCCACCTTCAGGAGGTCGTCCAACCATTCTGTAGAAAATGCCACCACAAGATGTCATTGGTTAGGTTATTTTTCACATACTGTACTTTCAAACTGTACACAGTACTGCAACATCACAATGGTAGTCCTTTACATATACAGTACTTCACAGCACTACCCATTTTTGTATAGTATAGTTAGTACAGTAATACTGTAGTATGATACAGAATCATGTGACACATACAGTAGGTACAGTCTGTAGTAGAAACTTGAAGATATACCTGTTCTCCAGTCGGAATGTCCTTATCATCAATGCTACTGTGTAGCGACTGAGGTTAGGGTGGACTCTTTGCCCAGCCTCCCTCATGGACAGGCCATGATTTATCACATGGTCCACCAGAGTAGCCCTGATGTCATCTGATATACGTCTCCGCACTGGTCCACGTCCTCTTCCACATCCGACTCCTCTCTCTCTTTGTCCTCCTCTTACTCTGACTCTCATTGCCTCCATGCTTGCAAAGTTCTAAAAATGGCTTACCTGAGGCCTATTTGTAGTGCTAAGGCTCAGACTGATTGGTGTTCTGTTTTCTGTGTAAGTGTTTTCAGGTGTGTATGTAAGTGCATACAATTGCCAGATGAGTTTTGCATTTTGAACAGAGTGTTTTCCCAATGATAACAGGTGATTTCGTTTTTGAACAAAGTGTCTAATGTAAGAAAACGTGTGTAGTGTTTCGCAATAAGTGTGTAACAGAATTGCAAACAAAGTGCAACGTTTACATTGTGTTTAAGCTATGGTTACACTGTGTTTAAGGTATGCTACAAGAAGTTTAGGTATTGAGGCTTTGGTCTAAGCATTCGGTTTTAGTGTATAAGCAATGGGCAAAAACTGTAACTGATTGCTGAAAACAGTGAACACATATGCACACATTTCTCTTCTGATGAAAATGTGTTCATATTCTACGAACAAAACACTTAACAGTGAATTTTGTATCCACTGATGCCATTTGTATTTATAATTTTGCAAAAGGACATCTAAGATATGCAATCCAGATACAAAGGCAAGAAAGTAATCAGAAGTTTGGAAAATGTATTTGGATACATTTGGCCACAGTAAAAAAAAGAATATTGTATGTGATTGAGAAACAGGTAGTTATGGTACTACAAACCAAATACTGTGAGGTAGTTAGGCCTACTGTATATGCTGTGACTAGACTTGGCTGACAAAGCCCTGCTATGTAAAACATGATGAGGCCTCTGAAAAAGCAACATGGAATACAGTAATATTGAAAGTAATTCCCAAAAAACAGAGATGATATGTTCTAAGTGTGAAAGTGACTGAAGTAGAGTAAACACAATCACTGTAAAAAGTAAGGACTGAAATGACTGTTCAATTAAATTTCCTTTTCATGTAAGGCCATATGTTTTTATATACTGTACATCACATTTAATATTTTCCCTATAAAACAGCTGCCAATATAAAAAATTACAATATGATCTAGTTTATAACCCATGGAAAACCAAACTACTGGTCGGTGAACTATTTAATATATACTTATGGACTGATTGTGAGGTTAACAATTATGCAAAGGTTTTTACATGTTGGTGGTAAAGATATACATTATGGAAGTAATTGTTATTGACCGTGAAAAAATGATTTAATTTTGATTGACATACTTTACACCATAGATTTTTGTGTCTTATGGAGAGAGTTGTGTCTACTGTTTTGTAAAAAGTGTTTTGTGATAGAGAGTTCTGTATACTGTTTTGTAAAAAGTGGTTTGTGATAGAGCGTTGTGTCTACTGTTTTGTAAAAAGTGTTTTGTGATAGAGAGTTGTGTATACTGTTATGCAAAAAATGGTTTATCATTATTGTATTGGCCATGTGGATCCCAGTTTCACTCACATGGATCCCAGTTTCCTTCACAGTGTTCAAGCAATCTAGAAAAACTGCAAGTGCCGCCCACCACATGAGTTACTTACAACTACATTGTAACTTGGGTATCTTGAGGCCCAATAACAAGAAATCATCCCAGAGCATAGTTAGTGTGAGCTAATGCTAGGCAAAAATGATCTCCTCACAAATGTTCTACGGTCTGAAACCTTTGGAAATCTTGACCTCAATCTTATCTATGTGACAAAAGTCACACTTTTAAGTACAGCGGAGCAGCTTTAAAGGTCAGCATGTCTTGCAGCTGACAATTAGAAACAGAAAGGAGTAAAAGGAATGGGACTGAAAATAGCCTTTTCATTCTCTCAGGTAGAAACTGTCATCTTTAAACGGTCTGAACTATTCAGCAGTTTCTACTGAAGGCCTTTGACTTTTATCATGACTTTCACCTCATATATTGAACACAGAACCAATCGAGTGTACTCTCATCCTGCTCGTATTTGAAGAAGGGCTTTTTATTGGATATCTTTTTCTAGAATTCTAACATTTTCCTTACTGCTCATGAATTACATTCCTTATGGACAGCGCTCAGCCGGTGACATCATGATCCGTAACATTCAGCTGAGGCATGCTGGGAAGTATACCTGTGCTGTCCAGACCAAGGTGGACAGTGTCTCCATCGCCACCGATGTGGTAGTTAGAGGTATGGCTATGCTGGAGCACCAGTAGCACAAAATGTCTTGTTGATCTGTTTTAGGATCCAGTCAATATTTTGTTTTTGAATTTGAATTGTGAAATGCCACTTTTGCCACTAATGTAGCAAATGGAAGGTTTAGAATTAAACCTGGAACCTTGGGTTCTCCTACTCTCCAATAATCATCCCATACTGTTTAGACCTCTTCGTAAGCTTGTTTTTGAATCATGACTGCTACATTTTAATTAATAAATAAATAATTAAAATGTATGTGTAGAATATACAGTACTTTATATCTCATTTTGATCAACTAAGTTGATGCTGTGATTACGTTCTTTCCAGGAGCTCCAGGCCCACCTGTGGACTTCCAGGTGACAGAGATGACAGACAGCACAGCGTCTCTGTCCTGGGGACCAGGTCCTGACAACCACAGCCCAGTCCTCACCCACAACATCCAGGCCCGCACAACTTTTTCCCTGGGCTGGCAGGGAGTCATCACAGGTGTGTGTGTACGCGAGTGCATCTTTGTGCCTATCTTTATCTATCACACATACTGTATAGTAAATTGAAAAATGCACTCACAACATAATCAAGATTCAAGATACATCATCACAATTAGCACACAAAGTTATAGACTGTATTTATATAGCACTAGAAGAGCCTGCAACATGCTAATTAAAGGCTATTTGTTGTCCGGGTTAGTTCCTGAACTTCTTGGGGGCAAACAGCTGACAGCCACTGTCATTGACCTCAGTCCGTGGGTGGAGTATGAGTTCAGAGTGCTGGCAACCAACGCCATCGGAACAGGAGAGCCCAGCAAACCTTCCAAAAAAGCCCGGACCAAAGACATGCGTATGTATCTGCTCCACATAGCTCCCAACACAACGATGAATACTGAATACTGTACTATAATTCTTGCCATTTTATTCAATGAATTGTTTGTTTACATTCAAGTTGTGATGCAATATTATTAATGCAATATTATAGGAAAGTGCAAGAGGTACAGTACAAGCATATTTCCACTGGGATGTTGATGATTGATGATGAGGAGGATATTTTGTGTGAAAACTGTTGGGTGACCCCAACAATGAACAGCTTTAATTGACAGATGTTTTGCCATGAAGATACTAGGAGGCATGCAGACATTGAAGTTTCTCTATGAAAACAAACACCCTTGATTTTGCAGCTCCCAAGATCACACCATCCAGAGTGAACGGAGGTGGTGGTGGTCGCTCAGAGCTTGTCATCACTTGGGAGGTAAAGTGAACAGTTCCCAACACCTCAAAATACCAGTGGTATACCACTACTAATAAAGATGATCAGCTTGATTGGTAAAGTCATACAGATTCAGCACAAAGTGCACCAAATGATATGTTGAAATAAATTATGAATCAAACATAACCCATTCTCTGACTGCAAGTGTTTTTCAGAGCATGCAGGTTGTGCCTATAGGACTTTTTACACTACTGGGCCAATCCAAGCTATATTGAGCTGGCCTGGTTACACATTCACCAAAGTTGCTAGAACCATGCTGAAAAGGACAATGTGAAAATGTTTTATACGAGCCAGCAAAGTACAGTTTCGGTCTGCCTGGTAGTATTAGAAGTTACATGTGTATTATGTGAATGCACTGATGTACGTTTGTGTTTTCACCTCTTTCTGCAGCCTGTCCCTGAAGAGCTACAGAATGGCCCAGGATTTGGCTATGTGGTAGCCTTCCGACCTCAGGGGGCTCAGGGCTGGATGCAGGCTGCAGTCACCTCCCCCGACGCCTCCAGATACATCTTCAAGAACGAGAGCATCGCTCCCTTCTCTCCTTTTCATGTGAAAGTGGGCGTGTACAATAACAAAGGGGAGGGACCCTTTGGGCCAGTGACCACCATCTACTCTGCAGAGGAAGGTACAGTACACTGCCAGACCCTGGTATTTGTTTAGGGAATGAATTAAGTGAAAATGTAGGTTTTTTTTACGTTATTGAGATGTTCTATATAACTCTAGAATTCTGAAATCCATCAATACCTCTACAGGTTTCAACACTAATAGGATGCCATTGATTTTTTTTTAACAAGTTTAAGTGATGCCAGACCCAGCTGAGTACACCTTTTAATTTCAGATGCTATATTTACAGTGGCTATAGAAAGTCTACAACCCCCTTGGATTTCTTCACATTTTATTTTGTTACAAAGTGGGATTAAAATTGATTTAATTGTAATTTGTTTGTCAACTATCTGCACAAAATACTCGGTAATGTCAAAGTGGAAGACAAATTCTAATTATTTTTTAATATTAATGAAAAAGAATACACTAATATACCTTGATTAGATAAGTATTCATCCCCCTGAGTCAATACATGCTAGAAACACCTTTGGCAGTGATTACAGCTGTGAGTCTTTTTCGGTAAGTTTCATAAGAGCTTTGCACACCTGTGATGCGCAATATTTGCCCATTATTATTTTTAGAATTCTTCAAGCTCCGCCAAGGTGTTTGGGATCATGGCTAGACAGCAATTTTCAAGTCTTGCCATAGATTTTCAAGCATATTTAAGTCAAAACTGTCTTTTTGGTAAGCAACTCCAGTGTAGATTTGGCTTTGTGTTATTGTCCTGCTGAAAGGTGAATTCCTCTCCCAGTGTCTGGTGTAAAGCAGACTGAAGCAGGTTATCCTCTAGGATATTTTCATTTTGCCTATACCATTTCTTTTCATCCTGAAAAACTCCCCAGTTTAATACATCACCCACAGCATAATTATTAACTTGACCATACTTAAAAATATATTTGATGTCTAATTTGTTATTGTTAACCATCTACCAATCACTGCCCTTCTTTATGAGGCTTTCAAAAAGCTCACTGGTCTTTGTAGTTGAATCTGTGCTTGAAATTCAATACTTGACTGAGGGACCTTACATATGATGAATGTATGGGGACAGAGGAAGGGATAGTCATTCAAAAATCATGTCAACCCCTATTATTTCACACAGATGGAGTCCATATAACTTATTATGTGATTTGTTAAGCACAAAAATATATATTTTACTCCCCAATTTCGTGATATCCAATTGCGATCCAATTACGATCTTGTCTCATCACTGCAACTCCCCCAACTGGGAGAGGTGAAGGTCGAGTCATGCGTCCTCTGAAACATGACCCGCCAAGCCGCACTTCTTAACACCCGCTCGCTTAACCAGGAAGCCAGCTGCACCAACGTGTCGGAGGAAACACAGTTCAACTGACGACCTGAAGTCAGCTTGCAGGCGCCCGGCCCGCCACAAGGAGTCACTAGAGCGCGATGAGCCAAGTAAAGTCCCCCCGGCCAAACCCTCCCCTAACCCGGACGACGCTGGGCCAATTGTGCGCCGCCCTATGGGACTCCCGGTCACGGCCGGTTGTGACACAGCCTGTAGTGACACCGCAACACTGCTATGCAGTGCCTTAGACTGCTGCACCATTTGGGAGGCCCCACATTTTACTTCTGAACTAATTTAGGCTTGCCTAAACAAAGGGGGTGAATACTTATACAACAACTTTATTTTAATTTGTAAAAATGTGTAGAATCTTCACTTCACTTTGACATTATGAAGTATTTTGTGTAGATCAATTACAAAATATATTTCAATCCTACTTTGTAACGGCAAAAAAAAAAAAAAAAAGTTCAAGGGGGTGTAGACTTTCTATATGCACTGTATTTCTTATTGTCAGCTATCAGTAGTTACACATTCACTGTGTGTGTGTGTGTGTGTGTGTGTGTGTGTGTGTGCGCGTGTGCATGCATGTGACCCTAGAGCCCAGCAGAGCCCCAGGTAGGGTGCGGGCCAGGAGTGTGTCGGCATCGGAGATGGAGGCCACCTGGAAGGCCCTGCCCTGGAGCAACAACAGGAGACGCATCCTGGGCTACGAGGTCAGAGCCCAAACACACTGGACATCATAGACATAAAATTGAAAGATTGACACCTCTTCAGTATTTCTCTTCGTACAAGATCAATGGACTATCCATTATTAGCCCTCATTGAATTGTTACATTTATGTTGATTAAATCAACACCCTATCCTGTCTGAACAACTATTAATAATAATAATAATAATATGCCATTTAGCAGACGCTTTTATCCAAAGCGACTTACAGTCATGCGTGCATACATTTTTTGTGTATGGTATTAATTAGCGTACAGCCACACTGAGACGCATGAACATGGATGAAATCGTATATGACGTACATCATTGTCCGTTTTTGTCCGTCATTAGTACAACTCAGGTCAACTATTTTCTCAAAGGTTTTTTTATTTGGAATTTTGAATGATTATACAGATAATACAGACAGAACAGGTAGAGGGCAAAGCATACACGGATCCCCTACCAGATGAAACCCACCCCAACCCCTCATGCTCCAACAGAGCCCCACCCCAAAACCAGAGTTAAAGCTGGCATGATATATAATTGGAGTAATATAATCAAATAACAAACAAAACAAAGATATAATCAAACAAAAAGTAAAGAAGAGTAAAAATAGTGATACAAATTCTAATTTGGGTTGGTTTATGGAGTTGTGAAATTAGCTGGGTCCATGTCTTCTACAAAGGATAGGAAAGGTTGCCAGATATTATAAAATGTAATAGCAGATCCCCTAATGGAGTAGCGCATTTTCTCTAGCTTGAGATGTTGCGTAACTTCCTTTATCCAATGGCTAAAAGTAGAAGGAAACCGATCCTTCCACTTAAATAGTATAAGACGTCTAGCTAGAAGAGTCGTAAATGCCAGCATGTTGCCCATAGCTGTTTAGAATTAATCCATAGATTAGGGCCTAATTTATTTATTTCAATTGACTGATTTCCTTATATGAACTGTAACTCAGTAAAATCATTGAAATTATTGCATATTGCGTTGATATTTTTGTTCAGTATATTTTAAATTGAATTACAGCATGTCTTAGACATATAGATGAAGAATGGATTCTCTGAAGCATACTCTGCCAAATTTCATCTGAAAGTTGTTCACCTAAATCCTTTTCCCATTGGTTCTTAAGAGAGTCCAGGTATTCCAGTGCGAGTTTAATAACATATAGACCAAGCCTTTGATATAAGGATTAACTTTAAAAACAGAGTCTATAAGGGAAGTCGTTTTTTTCTTTTTTCTTTGGCAGACAATCATCTCTGTTGTCATTCATCGGGCAACAGATGATTCCCATTGAAAAAGTATTGGTTCCATCCCAAATATTCGAACACAAAATCCTAATGTGACCACAGCCTTAGACAAGCATATGAATACTCTGACGTGAGAAACTATCCTGCCTTGATGGTTATATACTCTTAACTTCTACCCTGTACAGCCCGAGGAAGATGGGTTCTTCTCTAGGTTTCCTCCTACTGGGGAGTTTATGTGCTTTAAAAATACATTTGATTACATATCAGTGATGTTGACCTGTAGTGTTGACTGGCCCAATGGTGTGTTTTGAACTGTAGCTGAGGTACTGGGGTGAGAGGGAGAGACAGGAGACAGCCAGTGTGATCAGGACCATGGGTAACCGGACGTCTGTGGTGATCAGAGGCCTGGAGGGCGGCAGAACCTACTTTATCTCCCTCCGAGCCTACAACAGCGCCGGGGTGGGCCCTCACTGTGCCACAGTCAATGTCACCACCAAGAAACCACGTAAGTACAAAACCTACATTCAAGGATACCTGCCTGCATCCACTCCATAGAGCCCACCCCCCCACCTCTCTCATGAAAAAAAAAAACTCTTGACCCTGACTCGCTGTGTTTGAATACTCTTTGGGCTGTCGTCTTGGATACATTTCATTTGGATAGGCCATCTATAGATGCCCCAACAAACTATCAATAGACCATCAGCAACTATAGATGGACTGTCCAAATACAGTGTTCCCGTTTTATTTTCCTCCAGCCCCAAGCCAGGCACCGGTGAAGATCATGTGGAACACCTCAAACTCGAAGGTCATCCTCAAATGGGATCATGTCAGAGCTCTGGAGAACGAGTCCGAGGTCACTGGTTACAAAGTAAGGGAGTAAACACGTATAAAAAATTTCTGTGATGTTGAGCTTTTTTTCTTCTTATTTATTAGATGATCCATTATGTGCTAGGGTTATTCACCTACGTTGAGTTGTTCAGCACTTTTATTGGTTTACAGAGTACTCCTCTTCTTACAAGAATCAAAACAAACTTGGATGACTGAACAGACTGATTCTTATAAGCAAAGTAAATTATAAGCATAGCAGTGTTTCTGACCATGACGAGGTTGATTCTCGTAGTGATTCTTATACGGTATGTGCACTCTAGGCTATGTTGTGCAGATCCTCACTATATTTGTGTTGTCACATTTCTCCAGGTGATGTACACAAAGGACAGACACAGTCGTCCCAACGTGGTCGAAACCAACACCACTTCTCTGGAGCTGGCGCTACCGGTCAACGAGGACTATGTCATCCAGATCAAACCATTCAGCGAGGGAGGAGAGGGGAGTAGCAGTAGACAAATCACTATTCCCAGGATAGCAGGTGAGATATTCTGCCTGACACGGTTAGAGCGTTGGGCCAGTAACCAAAATATTGCTAGTTCGAATCCCCGTGCTGACAAGTTGAAAAAGATGTGCCCTTGAGCAAGGCACTTAACCCTAATTGCTCCAGGATCACCGTTGATAATGTCTGACCCTGGCCATGACCCCACTGCCCGAGGATGTCTCATGGGGAGTTGGGATATGCATAAAGCACATTTCCAATTCACAAATGCATATAATACACACTTGTACATGTGTGAAATAGGACAAATATAAGCACCCACCAAATTATAAAATTATTATGAGGGCCAACTGATTCAACTTGTTGTATGAGATCATGTAAATAATTGTAATTGAGATGACTGAAATAACATTAAGAACAGAACAGAATTGATTTAAGAGCAACATTATATCATCATACATGTGAAGCTTTAATTGGATTAAATGCAAACAAGTCCAATACAATGGGCCCTTCTGATGTCTAACCATTTTGATCCAAAATACAGTATAGCAGCGCCACCTCCTGATGCATTTGAGCAGTAACAACATGGTGGAAAACTTTATTGCAGACTAGATGTGCATCATGACAACCTCAGTGCTATCACTCACCATGTGTTTGTGAGGATATTCTTAATTCAGTGCAGGGTTGGGGTCAATTCCACTTCAGTCAGTTCAGGAAGTAAACGGAAATTCAAATTCACATTTTCCAAAATGCATCTCTATGAGAAATTACATTACATTACAGCACGGGACACAGTGTTAATAACATGGTAAATGTATGGGAATAAGTTGTGAGTCAACATGAAGACCTTATTTTGCCCAGTTAGCCCTTAATATCTGTGTAATTATAATCTTGTTTTAGGGTAATACTCCAAATATGTAATAGAGGGCTAACAATTCACAAATAGTATGGTAACAGGGATCTGTTTTTCAAAACTCCCTCTAACCTTTAACCCTTTAATTCCAGCGCTAGTTACATATTGCTCATTCATGGTGTGTAACCGTAAATTGTTACCATACTATTACCATGTTATTACCACTTTCTCCCGTGCTGTAATGCAAAGCGCTAGAGACGTTTTGGGAATTGGAATTTCAGTTTACCTCCTGAATTTAAATGGAATTTACCCGAACTCTGATTCAGTGTCTAGAATATAATTGTACTTCATTCTGAACAGCATATCCTGTAAGAAACTTGTTAGATTTTACTGGTTTTATTGCAGGTTCAATGGCCATTGGTGCAGCCCCCGAGTCATCAGCGTTATCCATGGTCAATATGCTAGCACTCTATTTCACAGCCAGGACGTTCCTATGACAAACAGCTCCTGGACCACACTGCTTTCCATGAGGAGACTGGACAAAGAGGCCATGTACCTTCTTCCTCTAACAGGTACCCCCTTTGTTGAAAATATATTTCCCCTCAACCTTTCATGGGAGATATTGTAAGTCCAGCTTGGAAACTGTTGTTACATAAGCAGCGTTGATAAACGCTGAAATTACGTTGTTACCGCTTTCTGTCTTTTTAAAATGTTTTCCGTAAATGGATAATCTCAAAAGCGTTTCTTTATGAAGACAAGGAGATACGATGCACAAGAAGCTGTGTACGTTTCAGGAACCCCTGGGAGAGCTTGGGTCCCAAAAAAGGAGACTGTTACTTTCTAACATCATTTTGATAAGGGTACAACTGGCGAGTTAAGATGCCACCGACTCTGGTCAGTGTGAAGGGAATTATCTCACACACGTGAAATGAAGCTACGTTCAAGAGACCCATACCTGCAGTGATGATTGTCATTCCCTGAATCATCAAGGACTGTATCTAGGACACCTACTGCACTGAAAAGGTTAGGAAGAGAGAACCTCTTGTTTCACTGGAGACCCCTGCAACTACCAGGGGGTCTTGACAAACCTCATCATGTTATGGCCTAGTTTGGGACCTATGTTCCTTTTCCTGGAGACTGCACTTACTCTTACATAACATAAAATATAATATTATGTGCCATTTAGTAGATGCTTTTATCGAAAGCGACTTACAGTCATGCGTGCATACATTTTACGGATGGGATGGTCCCAAGAATCGAACCCACTATCCTGCCGTTGCAAGCGCAATTCTCTACCAACTGAGCGACAGAGGACCACATATATCGTTATATATGGACTATTATATACAGTATAACTGATAACGTTTTGAGCCAACATGGTTCCCATCCACCCAGCCTCATAGTACTGGCAGCTGCAGGACAGTCAGCACCAAAATGGCTTCTGGTCTGAACTACAGTGTGGTGGAAAGCTGATAGATGGATGTCTTTTCCCTCTTTGCCTTTCCCTCCATTACAAGTGCATAAATAGCCACGCTAAGCTGTGTGAGCCAAATTCTTGTACACTGTATGTATGAAATCCTCAGGTCCCAAAATGAGCCTTATGTCTATTATTGTTGTTTTTATTGTTATTATTATTACCTTGTTACTATTATTTATGAATCACATTTGTGTATCCAGATATTGTTTATTAGAAATTATCCCAATTTTATTTATTGAGAACATGGTTCCTTTGGACCATTTTATGTTTTAGATCATGTTTGATCATTAGTGCTCAGATAAGCCTTTTTTCTTATGTCTTTCATGTCTTGCATTGTAAAAGAAGTGGCAGTGCTTATTGAGTTTCTGAACATTGTGCATATTCCTACAGTCAACTGCTGTTTGGCATGCAAGTGGTCAATGTAAGTGGCTTGGAATATTTTAATGGGTCAACCTGCTTTTAATAAACATAATGACATTTTGTTTGCTTCCTTTCTGAGGTGAAATGTGATCTGATCTAATGTATTATTATTTACCATAGCAATAGTGAGAATACAGATGGACACGTTCAAACAATTTGTTCTAATGTTGGATGTATGGCACTGTATAGGCCTACCATTTTGAAAAGTTAAATATGTACTCTTCAGAATATATATATTTGCTATATATTTGCCATGAAAAGACAGGTCTTGGCATTAGGGAGGTTATGTGAAATACAGTGCCATATTGTACAAATATGACGATGTAAAAACAATCAAACAAACAGTATACAAATTGTCATGATATCATATGTTGAAATACGGATGCTACAACAAAAAAAGGGTGTTTCATGGACAGCGAACAGAGGATCGCACTCTCGTCTTGCTCTTTTCAATTCGTTTATTAATGTATGGAATGCAAGTTCACTGTACAGCAAAGACACAGCACCAAGCAATGGGGAGCAGCACAGAGCAAACATGATGTGAACTGAGAAGAGGGGGACTATACAGGGGTCTGGGAGGGTTCCAAGGTCAGCCAGAGGTCATCCAATCAGGGTTCGGCACAGGGCGATGGTCTCGCCAACGCCTCTGATTAATCATGGCCGGTTTGATTACTTGTCCAAGTTGCCAGGGTACTTCAACATGTAGGATGTAGGATGAAGTTGCCCTTAGACACTGATCTAAGGTCATGATTAAGGTTAAGACTTGGGTAGGGTAAACTGATGCTAGATGCACCCAATTCAGACTGCACCGCAAACTATCTAGAGCTCATTGAAACTCTCTAGTGTACAGTAGTAACATTGCCACTTATCTGAAACCAATTTAATCCTCAGTATACTGTACAAAGGAATGCATGGCTGTTGACATTGGTTTCGCCACTCCTAACCCCCACATTGATTTTGCCACTGTCATTTGTAAAAGATATCAAACATAAATGCAAAAACGGAGCTCGGCTGTCCAATGCGATTCAACAGTTACACACCACACACCTGGTAACAGTTGAGTTATGTGTCCCAAAGCCAACTTTAACTTGTCATAAACCTGACATTGCACATTCAGTTCAACCTTTGCTTTTTCCTCTAAATGCATTAACTCCGTCTGTATAGCTTAGACTCAGTCAGAAATGACCAGTGTTGTAAGAGAGTACCTGACAAGTAATACTATGACAGGACATATACATTAGTCTTACCATATCATGTTTGTGACATAATTTTGTTGGCTTTCTGGCACATAGTTAATCTAAAGTATATCCTTGATTACAAAACTGTTGGAAGTAGTTCCTTCATACAAATACAAAAGTCTCACTACTACCAAACATTATCACAGCACACTTTTCATACAGTAGTAAACATAGCCCATGGTATCCCTCAAACACAAAATATAACCAGACCAAAACACACCAAAAGCAGATGAGGGATTGAGATTCCAGGTATCACTGGAACACTTTGCTTGAAGGAGGATAAATAAGGACTTATATTTATAATGCCATATAATCACTGCAAGAGGCCTGGTAAATGTCCATAAAAAACTTCAATCCATATAACATACAGTAAGTCATCCCTGATAAATGGCATAAACGCCACCAGGATAAAAATCATTAGCAATTGCTAATGTCATGATAGTTGTTGTTAAATGTGTATGTAGTTGGATGGAGAGCCTTATGTATGCCCCTTCAAGTGCAGTGATAGCGCTTTACAGCACTCCTATTATTTAATGGAGTCAACCCAATGTGTACATGTTGTGGGACCTCGGGATCGGCAAACCCTCTTATCATGACTGAATTTGTTATGTTATTGTCTTTTTTCCCCCATTCTGTATTGAAAACACTGTATACTAATACCTTTCATTTCCTTTTTCCTGTTACAGAGTTTAATTTCCTGTAGATGGAGTCTACAGTTAGAATAGACATAATGCAGACTTTTGCATTTCACTGACATCTAGGCCGGGATTCAAGCCGAAGCACATTGTGGAACGCATTACATTTAAAGATAATTTCCAATTGAGCAGACATCCAACAGCTGCTACAATCAATGCGATCTCCGCGGGAACATTGCCTTTAAAGGTGGAATCCGCAATAGGGGGAAACAGCGCCACTGTCTGCCCCACGGCTGTTGTTATTGTTTTAGTTTTGTCGACGAAGCAGAGGTGGGGAGCACTGGGGGAGCGTCGTGCATCAAGAAAAAAAAAAAAGCAGTACATATGCTGCTGTTCTATCGCGCATGCAATGATGTCAAAGGGAAAACAACTGTGTTCATTGTTTCAAGTAACTTCTTTGTTGTTGTAATATCGCAAACAGACGTTGCAGTTTCACCATTAAGAATTCTAGCTTT
The DNA here is from genome assembly GCF_020615455.1 of Coregonus clupeaformis. Classification (NCBI taxonomy): domain Eukaryota; kingdom Metazoa; phylum Chordata; class Actinopteri; order Salmoniformes; family Salmonidae; genus Coregonus; species Coregonus clupeaformis. The sequence continues at coordinate 26,469,679 of NC_059215.1, forward strand.
AATGGGCACATTGTCGACAGGGCTCTACAACGTGCCTCGGATTGAATCATGGCCATAGCCTATGTTGGACATTTACTGATGTAGCTAGCTACTGTGATATTTCATACTGCGTTAAGGTCTCTTCTACTTTGTATAATACTATAACTTTGTATCTATACAGTAGGTATTCTAGTGGTTTAATTTAATTTCATAATGAATGTCTTTATCATGCAAACATTATCTAAAATACTAGTTTCATTTAAAAGGTAGCCCATTTGGCAAATTTAACAAGGTTCTAATGTGTATCTATTAATATTTCCTAGACAAATGGCCACACTATAACAGCAGAAAGTGACTGTATCTCTAAAGTTTGGAAGGGGACCTGACCTTGGATCATTTTAGAACAGCAACATGCTCAGAATTTATACTTTCACCATTTTAATAAATAACCAACAGGCACATTCTATAGATCAGAGGTTAATAACCACTCCATTCATATACATCCAAATGTCTGCACAGTTCAACTTCAATAACAAGTAAACCATCATCATAATACAGGAACGTCAATTGTGTTCTTAAAACACAAGGGTTCAAGGTAGGGTCTGCCAAGATGTCAGCCAAATGGCCCAATTGTGGGTAAAAGAAAAAGCAAGATATCTTGACAAAGCCCACTTATCCGAGAGAGTTTCAACAGCTCTTCTCCTCTGTTGTGTGATTGTGAGGATGCGCCATTGCAGGAAGAAAAGTTCAACTTTGACCTTTCTGTGTTAGCTGTGTTGCCCCTTTCTCTACTCTGGAACATTTGGCATCGTTGAGTTAGTGCCACCAAACCAACGCCGCGATTTACTGACCTCGCTGGTGCATAGTAGCCTACTGTTCTCACATCTCCTGCAATCTGTGTATCCTCTGGCATTCTCATAACCATTCTCACTGTTACAGAAATGGGCCAAAGCACAGTTATGGACTTTGCTGGTTTAGCAAGTATAAAAAATCTAAGGGAAGGTTTTCCTGTTCACGAAAACCTGCTTTACTGCATGCACGTCAACAGTACTGGACCTACATCTAATGGATACATATATGTTTTTTTCTCTTTACAAACTACATAGGTATATAAGCACACTCTAGATTTAATCTGGACCGCGGAAGATCCGCGTTATTGCGCAATTAAAATGTAAAGGTAATTTACAATTGAGCCGACATACTGTTTGCAGCGTTTACTGTGAATGCAGTCTCAGCGAATGCGGGAACATTGCCTTTAAATTAAAATTATGCTTTAGCATCGATCTTCCGTGGTCCAGATTGAATCTAGGCCTCAGTAGGCATTAGAGTTGGATCTGAGGTCTAGAATGCTGGGTGGAAGTTACTTAGTAGGACTTCGGACCACATTGTAGTCCTATAGTCTGCCAGATTATTTTATACTAAGTAACCCTGTAATAAAAATGTCCCGTACTTCAAGTGTGGCATTGGTGTGGGTTGTGGCGGCCGTGAGACTCTACAGTGATATGATGGGATGAGCACAGCAAAGAGACAACAGCTCCTAAGATTTGGATCCACTTGACATTCAGGCAAAAACCTTCCCATTCATTTCCTTAGAGGATACTATGCAGAGGCAAGCTGAGAACAGTTTGGTGGTCTAGATAGGATACAGCTTAAATCAAATTAATCTTGTGCACCAGCTGGCTCTCTCTCTGTCGAACCGTCTGGTTTCCGACCACCTCAGAATGGGACTTGACTGGAAGCCTATGGCAGGAGCGGAAAAACAACCACTGGTTTTAATTGGCTGATCTCTCAGTCCATCACTATCTAGTGCAACCCTTAGAACCTCCCCCTAAGTGTGCTGCATCCGGGGGCCAGTATTGTTTTTATGTTCTTGTGTAACAAAGGTATGGCTAGCTATTAGCATGAATGGCGATATGTTCCTACTACCTTGGGTCCAGGGAGTTATTTCCGTGGTGCACCATAACAAACACTTTTCCGCCCCAATTTGGAACGTCTCATTGTCGTGTGATTCACTCAGGATTTTGAATTGATTATCATGTCACTCAGGAAATCTACACCCCTTCACAGTCCCACAATTTTACCAGGCTCTATGTTCCGGCAATTCGAGCCTGGGGACGAGTTTTTGTGTGTGCAATTTAGCTAACCCTAACCCTTCACCTAACCTTAGTCTAATTCTCCTAACCTGCTACATTAATTATCCTAACCTGCTACAAAAAGTCAATTTTTACATAAGCTGTACTTTATCTAGTCAAAACCCAGTTGTTTGGCTTGAGTGTTGAGACCAGTGTAGACAGGTGTACTAGGTGTAGACTGAAACTTTCCAGCAGTGAAACAAGGAATTCTAGCACTATTTTGTCGTTCAACCTGTTATTTCGTAGTACCGAGACTGCCATCATTTATGACAATTCCATATCTAGCCAGTATGAAAATGTATGCACTCACTAACTGTAAGTCGCTCTGGATAAGAGCGTCTGCTAAATGACTAAAATGTAAAATGTAGCCATCCAAGTCTGTATTTCACCTTGTCTAAACATCAGACTGTTACCATGGTTACTCCATGGCTATCAGTCTGAAAGAAGTTGCTGTAAAAAGACGCAACAGTCAGAATGTTGAATAAAATTATATTTCAATGTACTTTACCGGTTGTCTTTTTGGCGGTAGGAAGTGGAGATAAAATGGCCACAGGAAAGTATTATTAGCCCAACTTTCTGGGGTGCCGGTAGGTATATGGCTCTGTCGGCTTGTAATTCCAGTGAGTATTTTCAATCATGTGATGCAATTCACGTGATGCACAATATGTAAACAATAGCTGAATGTAACCAAACGTTGTCAACCGAAGCATGTTTCCTCGCAATCAGCTGGAAGTGTTTGCCGTTCGGTCTGTGGTTAGGTTCGGACATATTGTGCAAGTGTTTGTCTCGTGCAAATTGAGTCAGTATTGAAAATACAAACCGGAAATACAAACGATATACAGACCAGTGTCCTGAAGGTCGGGTTGATAACGCTCCCCTATGTATATTCTTTATCCGGCTCCGACATAGGGCCAAAATCGGTGGACAACAGGTAAAGTACGTTGAAATGAAGTTTGTTCGACATTCTGACTTGTAATGTGACTGTTTGGGAATGCTGAGCCTACATGTTAGAGACGAGTATGTAAGTATTTCACTCTCGGATTCTAAGAGGCTATATTTCACCATCTCACCGCCAGAGCAAAGGTTCATCAATAAAGAGTCCTGTTACTATGGTAGACAGCAGGGAAGGATATGGGTTGGCCCGGTGGGCAGGAGTAGTAAGGGTGAGGGATTAGAACGTGTGTGTGTGTGTGTGTGTGTGTCGGAGCCACACTAGCAGTGGTCAGGGTGGTACAGTAGAGTGGTGGTCTCAGGTAGCTCAGGCACCAACAGGTCTGCTCCTGAGGGGGGCGCTCATGTCCCAGGAATCAGGACTATAGGAGAGAGGAGACAGTTCATTGTTTAAAGCAGGGATGGGCAACTTTGATGGGGGTGGGGGCCACAAAATCGGAACTCATCATGAGGGGCCGCAGTTGTCGTCGTCCCCCGCCCCCCTCCCCCACCTTGATTACTACAAGTCTAGATAGCTGGCCGTTAGACTAATTTACCAATCTAAAACATGTTAGCTGACATGGGCTAATTGAGTGACTGTCAGTGACTGACATAACAAGAGGAAAACTGTTGATGCACAACCACATTTCGAAATTGCACCTTGTGTATTCTACTATTCTACCTTGCAACAGTTAGTTGAGACCCCGACTGAGTCCCCCCCCCCCCCAAATTGATCCGAGGGCCTTCAAATGGGGGGCCACCAGTTGCCAATCCCTGGTTTAAACTATGACAAAAGATGAAAGGAACTACCAACTTTTCATGCAAAGAGGTTATGGAGATTCGATACACAATAGAAACCTGTCAGACTCCTGTACCTAAGATGTCCCATGTGGATCCTCAGTGGATGATTCTGTTTCCTTGACAACTACTGCCTTGGTGACCAACATGTCTGGATGCTGTTGCTTGGCTTCCTGTATCGCAATAGCGAGGGCCTGTGAAGGAACAAATTATATGACATTCATTTCAACTGCTTACTATGTAGAATCACTAGACTGGTGTATGTCTAGTAATGAAAACTCTATGAACACTTTTAAGACTACACATCCCCTGCTGTGTCTATAGCTTATAGGTTACTGTGTTACAGAGTTAATGTTGTCCTTCAGCTGGAGTCTGCTCACCTGCTCCTGGTCAACATCATCATCTCCTGTGATTATGATCCTCTTCTCAATTCTGGTCTCTGAATAGCCCCCTTTCACCGTCTGGAACACACAACAATTAGTTTTGGAACATTTGCCAAATTGAACACACTGTTGCTGTTGCTTATACAGTTGAAGTCGGAAGTTTACATACTCTAAGGTTGGAGTCATTAAAACTCTGTTTTCAACCACTCCACAAATGTCTTGTTAACAAACTATAGTTTTGGCAAGTCGGTTAGGACATCTACTTTGTGCATGACACAAGTAATTTTTCAAACAATTGTTTACAGACAGATTATTTCACTTATAATTCACTCACAATTCCAGTGGGTCAGAAGTTTACATACACTAAGTTGACTGTGCCTTTAAACAACTTGGAAAATTCCAGAAAATGATGTCATGGCTTTAGAAGCTTCTGACAGGCTAATTTACATCATTTGAGTCAATTGGAGGTGTACCTGTGGATGTATTTCAAGGCCTACCTTCAAACTCAGTGCCTCTTTCCTTGACATCATGGGAAAATCAAAAGAAATCAGCCAAGAACTCAGAAAATAAATTGTAGACCTGGTTCATCCTTGGGAGAAATTTCCAAACGCCTGAAGGTACCACATTCATCTGTACAAACAATAGTACGCAAGTATAAACACCATGGGACCACGCAGCCGTCATACCGCTCAGGAAGGAGACGTGTTCTGTCTCCTAGAGATGAACGTACTTTGGTGCGAAAAGTGCAAATCAATCCCAGAACAACAGCAAATATATTGTGAAGATGCTGGAGGAAACAGGTACAAAAGTATCTATATCCACAGTAAAACGAGTCCTATAACGACATAACCTAAAAGGCCGCTCAGCAAGGAAGAAGCCACTGCTCCAAAACCGCCATAAAAAAGCAAGACTACGGTTTGCAACTTCACATGGGGACAAAGATCGTCCTTTTTGGAGAAATGTCCTCTGGTCTGATGAAACAAAAATAGAACTGTTTGGCCATAATGACCATCGTTATGTTTGGAGGAAAAAGGGGGTAGCTTGCAAGCCAAAGAACACCATCCCAACCGTGAAGCACGGGGGAAGCAGCATCATGCTGTGGGGGTGCTTTGTTGCAGGAGGGACTGGTGCACTTCTCAAAATAGATGGCATCATGAGGAAGGAAAATTATGTGGATATATTGAAGCAACATCTCAAGACATCAGTCAGGAAGTTAAAGCTTGGTCACAAATGGGTCTTCCAAATGGACAATGACCCCAAGCATACTTCCAAAGTTGTGCCAAAATGGCTTAAGGACAACAAAGTCAAGGTATTGGAGTGGCCATCACAAAGCCCTGACCTCAATCCTATAGAAAATGTGTGGGCAGAACTGAAAAAGCGTGTGCGAGCAAGGAAGCCTACAAACCTGACTCAGTTACACCAGCTCTGTCAGGAGGAATGGGCCAAAATTCACCCAACTTATTGTGGGAAGCTTGTGGAAGGCTACGCGAAACGTTTGACCCAAGTTAAACAATTTAAAGGCAATGCTACCAAATACTAATTGAGTGTATGTAAACTTCTGACCCACTGGGAATGTGATGAAAGAAATAAAAGCTGAAAGAAATCATTATCTCAACTATTATTCTGACATTTCACATTCTTAAAATAAACTGGTGATCCTAACTGACCTAAGACAGGGAATTTTTACTAGGATTAAATGTCAGGAATTGTGAAAAACTGAGTTTAAATGTATTTGGCTAAGGTGTATGTAAACTTCCAACTTCAACTGTACCTCTACAGCTAGAGAAAACATAAGATCAATGGAAACCAATAATACTGAAGGTACTGAATATGTCAGACCATATTTGACCATCTTTGATACCTTGGTGACATGTGTGGTTGCAGAGGTAACATTCTCAGTAACAAGTATTGGAGATCCAGAGGCCTCTCTTCCCAAAGTACACATGTGCACCTGTCAGGACACATGGGGAAAAAAGCATTAATGACATCATGATCATACATGGACACCAGACGTGGGTTCAAATACATGTGAATTGGAGAATCTGGTATTTAAAATATTTGTTCTGTGTATTTGAGTATTTTCAAATACACAGCCCGAAACAAGTACTTTTATTGAGTATTTGAATAATAGTCTGCTAAATTGTGTTTGACAGGATTATTGAGTATTTGAATAATAGTCTGCTAAATTGTGTTTGACAGGATTTTCAAATACTTATTTCAAATATAATTTTCAAATACCTAGTTTAAATGGATAGGAGTGTATTTAAGTCAGTGTATTTGAGTTTTTCAAATACTTTCCAAGTGTATTTCCAAATAAATTCAAATATTAATTCCACTACTTGTCTTTTCAAATAAAAGATAGCTGAATACTTACTATGAATGTATGTGAAAGTAATTGAGATATTTGAAACCCAGGTCTGATGGACACACATGCACACACACAGACACACATATACATGATTAAATACATACAGTGCATTCGGAAAGTATTCAGACCCCTTCACTTTTTCCACATTTTGTTACGTTACAGCCTTATTCTAAAATGGTTAACATAAAACATTTTCCTCATCAATCTACACACAATAACCCATAATGACAAAGCAAAAACAGGTTTTTAGAAATGTTTGCAAATGTATTAAAAATTAAAAACAGAAATACCTTATTTACATAAGTATTCAGACCCTTTGCTATGATACTCAAAATTGAGCTCAGGTGCATCCTGTTTCCATTGATCATCCTTGAGATGTTTCTACAACTTGATTGGAGTCCACCTGTGGTAAATTAAATTGATTGGACATGATTTGGAAAGGCACACATCTGTCTATATAAGGTCCCACGGTTGACAGTGCATGTCAGAGCAAAAACCAAGCCATGAGGTCGAAGGCATTATCCATAGAGCTCTGAGACAGGATTTTGTCGAGGCACAGATCTGGGGAAGGGTACCAAAAGATTTCTGCAGCATTGAAGGTCCCCAAGAAGACAGTGGCCTCCATCATTTTTAAATGGAAGACTTTTGGAACCACCAAGACTCTTCCTAGAGCTGGCCACCCGGCCAAACTGAGCAATTGGGGGAGAAGGGCCTTGGTCAGGGAATTGACCAAGAACCTGATGGTCATTCTGACAGAGCTCCAGAGTTCCTCTGTGGAGATGGGGGAATATTCCAGAAGGACAACCATCTCTGTAGCACTCCACCAATCAGGCCTTTATGGTAGAGTGGCCAGACAGAAGCCACTCCTCAGTAAAAGGCACATGACAACCCGCTTGGAGTTTGCCAAAAGGCACCTAAAGGACTCTCACACCATGAGAAACAAGATTCTCTGGTCTGATGAAACCAAGATTGAACTCTTTGGCCTGAATGCCAAGCGTCACGTGTGGAGGAAACCTGGCACCATCCCTATGGTGAAGGATGTTTTTCAGCGGCAGGGACTGGGAGATTAGTCAGGCTTGAGGGAAAGATGAACGGAGCAAAGTACAGAGAGATCCTAGATGAAAATCTGCTCCGGACTGCTCAGGATCTCAGACTGGGGTGAAGGTTCACCTTCCAACAGGACAACGACCCTAAGCACACAGCCAAGACAGTGCAGGAGTGGCTTCGGGACAAGTCTCTGAATGTCCTTGAGTGGCCCATCCAGAGCCCGGACTTGAACCCCATCGATCATCTCTGGAGAGACCTGAAAATAGCTGTGCAGCGACGCTCCCCATCCAACCAGAGCTTGAGAGTGTCTGCAGAGAAGAATGGGAGAAACTCCCCAAATTCAGGTGTGTCAAGCTTGTAGCGTCATACGCAAGACTGACCAGTCTTTAGAATAAGGCTGTAACGTAACAAAATGTGGAAAAAGTCAAGGGGTCTGAATACTTTCAGAATGCATCCATATTAAACAGCACAATGCAAACATACTCATACATAGATACATAGTCAGGCATACACATTCAAATTATTTGGTTCACTCTAACACATCTAATTCTAACACAATCTCATTCTAACACAGAGGGAGAAGTAGGTTTAAGCTGCTGAGACCTACAATCTGTGTGCTGGAGTTAAAATTGGACAGGTCAGGTAATAATGTACTCACAGGGGAAACACCTTCTGTTGTTGAATAAGAAGTATCGCCTATACTGCTTACAGTCACACCATGATCCTGAAAGAGACAGAAAACCCGATGTGATGCCCACTCCTGGTTTGAATGACAAACTTTCAAATATGTCAGACAGACCATTTTACGATCAGTCGAGATATAATGCATTATCTCTGTGCTTTCAAATCATTATAGGAATGTATTATAAGGATGCTATAACTACTTATGAGCAATTATGATATGTCATAGCAAGTGTTATAAGGCATTTTAAATGAACTTATTAGGCATTATATATATATATATATATATATATGTGTGTGTATGCATCATAGAAAGTGTTACCACGACGGTAGGACCACAGAGAATTGGGGTCGTACCGAATACTGAAATGTTGGTAACTTTGAAATGACTTTAAAAAAAACATCAAACCTTTATAGAGAACACTAATGGCATATTAATGTGCATTTTCTAACATTTAGTCAGATACTGTAAATGGCTGATGTGTTTTTAGCACATGAAAGCAACATTTGCATTTGTCTGTAGCCTACAGAAGTTTGTTGTTTGCAATTATAATGTCCAGGTTTGATATTGCCCATTTGGTTGACTGGTCAGTCTATAAATCTGAGGTCTGTATATTTGAGGTTCTACTGTAGCATCTATATACCTCTTCTCTATCTTTATACCTAACGAGCAATGGCCTCTACCTGATCAATTGTACCAGATCTCCATCGGAAATGCTTCTCTACCTGATCTGTGAACTCCACGATGGTTGTGGTGACCTCTGACCCATTGGACTGTGTCTCGACCTTGACATCGGTCTTCCTCAGTGCATGGCTGGCGACAATGCAACTAGCCTCTCTGCTCAGAGCTGTCATGGGGGACACGTAAGTGGTCTCTCTCACTGTCTGGTCTCTGTCGACCTTGACCTCAGTCTTCCTCAGTGCATGGGATGCGACGACATCACTAGCCTCTCTGCTCAGCGCTGTCATGGCGGACACGTAAGTGGTCTCTTTCTGTGACTGGTCTCTGTCGACTTTGACCTCAGTCTTCCTCAGTGCATGGGAAGCGACGACGTCACTAGCCTCTCTGCTCAGCGCCGTCATGGGGGATGAGTAAGTGGTTTCTTTCTGTGACTGGTCTCTGTCGATGGGCACTGACCTCTTTGGTTTTCTGGGCACAACAGGCTTTGGAGGAAAACACAGAATAATAACTTCCATTGCTAGAATTTAATTTGAGATTCAGCACTCACAAGCTGTATGTAAAATATTTGAGCGAAAGCGTCTTTACATTTCCTTAACCCTCCCGTTGTCCTAGGGTCAAAATGACCCGCCACTGTGTTGAACCAACTTTATTAAATTTTTATATTTTTGGGATCATTTGTGAGAAGGAGGCAGTGAGACTTTAAAGAAAGTCCCATGATTTTGTCATATGAAAGACCAGTGAAGTCCAGCATAAACTTCAAGAAAACATTAGTGAGCTGTAATGGTACTCACATTACACTGTCAATGTCAATGTTACATTTAGTCAATTACTGTTAATTATGTAATGATTTGTACACGAAGGCTTACTTCAGCCGTTTTGACCTGTAAACTCATTACTAGTTACTTATTCTAAGGCTAAAAGATGATCCCATAACCGTAAACCTTTAGTGAACTATCACTTCAAATACCTACCTGGACCCAAACTGTCAGTGGCGTTTGCTTGTGTACTTTACCTCGTGGTGTCGGACCTCTTCGGTGTGCAGCTGCTTGGCAGGAGGGCTGCTGCTAGCCCCGGTGAGAGGAGCCGAGACGAGAGGTGGCGGGGTTCCCTGCATCAGGTCGATGCTCAGGCTGAGGCCCACGTCGGGTGACAGGGGCCTCTCGCCCAGCTCCATCATGCCCCTGGAGAACTCCTCCATGCCCGTATGGAGGTCCATGAGGACAGTGAAGTCTACCTCGGCCTCCAAGCTGGACGTAGAGCTGACCGTGATGCTGGAGCACTTGCGCTCGATGCCCAGGTGGGTTTCCTTCAGGTACAGGGTCTCGTGGTCTTGGTCGTCCTCTGACACTGAGCCCAACCGCCGCTCCCATGGCTCCCTCTGCAGGTTAGATTGGAGAAGACGGACAAGAGAATTAAAAAACATAGTCGGCTCAATACAAGGGACTCGATATAAAGATTTTTGCACCTGTGCTAAAAAATATATACTTAAAAGGTCAAACAGAAATATCAAATAATCTTTCATCATTAGACTTTAAGGTCATATTTTAGCTTTGTGTTTTGTTTATGATCAGCAGATGCTAATGAAGGGGTTGAACATGCTGAAGAGGTTTTGCACATTGAACAAAACAGTGACTCACCATGGCTTCGTCAAAAGGCTCCTCATGAATGGCAGGTGTAGGAGGGGTGTCCTATAGAAGCAAAATGAGACCATTTTATTTCACCTAACGAAACTGTAAAGAACAGCCATGAACTGTACACACAATAATATTGGCATCATCCTTCTGACTGTCATTGAACGAGAAACTTCCCAGAGAGAATTCAAGGGTTTGCATTGTCAATGAATGCAGTGACATCACCTTGGGATTTACTCTTTACTTCAGTACAAGGCTGGTTACATTTTTTTCCAAACAATGGAGTGAATGTGAAACCAACTGTATGACAAGTTATGAGCAACATATGTTGACGTCACCACACATAATAGCTGTTTCCACCATCATTTTGTTGAAGACATTGTTCTAGCCAGTGGTTCCAAGATATTTTGCACATGGCAAGGCTGAGGAGGCTTCATAATGTCATGCTAATCCCATTGAAAGTAGACCTATGCTAACTGTAAGCTTACAGTTCATATATGAATATAATAACTTGAGGTAATTGTTCACACAACTTTCACACATGCACATAGGATGTGTTTAAAGTCAACATTATCACAAAATCTGTAAGTGCGATGGTAATGCCATGCACTGTTGAGGTTAGATAACAATACCTTCCAGGAATCAGGTATTTGTATACTTAAGTCCAGTGTACAAGTACCTCAGCCCTGAACAATGTGGCTGGCAGCGCTGCAGCCAAGAATTAGTGCATAACATCTCATAATAAATGGCATATTGGCTATTGCTGTAGAGATGCCAACACTGAACATTTTGGCCAAATGTCCAAAGCGCACTGTGGCTTCAAAGGAAGGTGATGGTGCGAAGGCCATTGACTCCTTGCAACAGCAACCACCTTTAGTCAGGGAGGTAAGAGGATGATGTTGGAAGGAGAGACCAGGTGTTAACGTGGTGACGAACAGACGCCAGAAGCTTAAGCAATGGAAACATTGCTTAAAGGCCCACCGGTTTCTAAAATGGACAAGCAGATGTTAAGCTTTGCAGAGGGGAACGAGAGCCAGGAGCTCCCGGGCCATGAACTTGTTAAGTCTCAAAATGCCATTGGCCAATAATAAGATGTGAAGGGCCACAGGCTTTTACCTGCTTTTTATATACAGCCACATGAGTTCTACATGTGTATATTCAAGTGGATAAAAACAAGGTTGTGATCGACTTAAGCACATGCAATGCTTTAGTTTCCAGTGATAGACAGGCAGGTTAGGCAGACGGCGTTACCACTTGTTTCCTCTTGGTTGCTTCCTGGCTAGAGTTCCTGTAATGGCCGTTGCTAGAGTCATTGGTGACATTCTGCCTGTTGCGATCTCTAGTCTCCTTGGACCACTGTGTTTTCAGAGGGAGGGTTGGAGGGGGAGCTGCATGGGAGGCCAAAACCTTTGAGCCAAAGGAAAAGGTGTCTGTAAAATCTGGGTAAGCCTCGGGACGTCCTTCATGGATTAGTCTTCCACCGTCAGTCCAGAAACTCGATCCACAAATGTCCCTCTGATCCTTGTGTTCACCTGTCCCTTGTAGCTCATTCTCTGGTAGTTGCTTTGCGACCTCTGTGTGCTGGTTGGTGGTTGTCATCCCTTGCTTGCTGTCATTTGGGTCAGGACATGCTGTAGGCAAACCACCTGTTCTCTTTCTGGTTTCAGAGGACCCCTCTGTTGATTGCATCATCCGAGTGTCATCTACTCTTCCGGCCACGCCTCCTTCAGCTTGGGTTTGCGTTTGAGGTATGATGACACCTTCGTTCCCCCCTTTATTCAAATACTTCTTTGATCTCTGTGGCTTGAGAGGAACTATTCGGGTGACTTTGGAGTGTGATGCACTCCCAGTTTTGTTGAAATTGTTTCCTCTCTCTGGCTTTGGGTCTTTTGTTTCCAGAGCTTCAGGTTCTCTCATCTCCCTCTTTCTTTCAGACTCACTTCGACCTTGGTTGCCGTTATTTATAGATTCCATAGCGACCTGGTCATCGCTATTGTTTTTTCTCTCTGGGAACGATTCATACTGATACAGACTCTGCTTCAACTGTTTTCTTTTCATTTCAATCCTCTGTTTGGAATAGAGATTATCCGCTGGAGGTGAATCAAATCCATTCTCTTGAACACTGTTCCTTGAGAAAAAGGTGTCATATGAATGCGTATTACTTCCAAAGGTTGCATCATCCATGGAGTGCATATCCTTATGTCCAGTTGCAGTCGAAACTGTTTCTTGTCTTTGGGATCTCGATCCAGTGCCACCTGCTTTAGTTTTCCCAGAATCCTGAGGTGAAGTTATAGGCTTCATCTCTGTTGTTTTTCCAAGTTGCACATTCTCAGACACCATACCAATACATGTGTCTTTGGGATCAAAAGCCAAATGCAGTGTATAGGGAGAGGACTGATTCTGTTCTTCTTTTGAGCTTCCTTGACCACCATCTTGCTTTTCACTCAATATGGAATCCACAGAGGCCTATATATTGGTAAAAACACAGATTCATTAAGCTGCATGTACTATTCTAATGCATTACTATTAAGTTTGTTACACCATATCACCCCATGGACCTTAGGTAGTATGTCATTTGAAATGACTGGATGCGTGAAAGCTATATCTGGTGGAATACTATTTTTATATACGTTTTGGCAATATTTTTTCCACCTATCTAGTCCTTTTATCTAGTCCTTTTGGATTAGAGAGCCGTGTTTCCTGTTGCTTTTCTATCAACATTTTGCAAAGGAAGCTAACTACTTGTAGTCATGGGCAGGGGAGGGGGACAAACAGAGTATGAGGGTGCCTGTCCTTCCAATTAAGTGGTAAGGGAACCCCTCCCAGCAAACATGCCAACACGTATTGGGCACGTGGGCCCAATGCAGGCTAAAATATTGGCTCAATGTAGGCTGCCCACATTGGGCCAAAGCACCTTTGCTCATCGGCTCCATGTTGGCCCTAAGGCAGGTGGCCCCAAGGGTAGCACTCATTTCGCCTGAAATAAGCCCACCCTTTGGATCGGCTGCCCTTATTGAGCCCATTTGGGCCCCAATATGAGCTTATAGTATTGGCCCTAGGTGTATTGCCCAATGTATCAGTTTTATCTCTTATTTAATGGAAATGTATTTATTCAAAATGTATTTATTGCAATTTAACACATTTTCTAGCCTTAAAGGTTTTTAGCAAACGTGTTTTATTGTATCAGAAAGACAAATACTATCATACATATATTATTTGACAAGAGAAACTGTTAAGTTTTTAATTTCACATGCACTCATTTAAATACACTTCTTAGATGTAAACTCCCCGAAATCAGGGACTTACGTGGATTTTTGGCCGGTTCTGAATGTGTTTGTAGCTTGTAGATGTGTCTGTGTTGGGTTTAGAGAAAAATAGGCGTGTGTGATTCTGGTCGCTGACTAAGGCAGTACGACCTTCAGAGCTGAGGGAGTTACGTATACCATTTCTTGGCCTTTTTCTCTGGCTCAGTATGTCACTGGTTTCATTTTGCTGTGATGTTCATGATCATATTTGTTTTACAGTTATAAGGAAGGTGAAATCTTATAGTGAGTCATTTTATAATTTGGCTGTTACTATATTTAGAGAGCATATCAGTCATGTCAGGCCCTATTCACCCACTTTTGTTGAATAGGAATTGCATCATACTGTATATTATATTTTGATATTTCATATTTTCAGCATATTTGTACTATGTACTTGAGCTTGTGTCCTCAAAAGTGAGTACAACTCAGCAATTTATAACTATTTTTGCCAGAAAGGTGAGATTTTTCTGGCTGTATAAGCATTACTAGTTATTGTTTATGTCCCTCGCATGAGGTTTGTCTATTTACAGTGAGGGAAAAAAGTATTTGATCCCCTGCTGATTTTGTACGTTTGCCCACTGACAAAGAAATGATCAGTCTATAATTTTAATGGTAGGTTTATTTGAACAGTGAGAGACAGAATAACAACAACAAAATCCAGAAAAACGCATGTCAAAAATGTTATAAATTAATTTGCATTTTAATGAAGGAAATAAGTATTTGACCCCCTTTCAATCAGAAAGATTTCTGGCTCCCAGGTGTCTTTTATACAGGTAACGAGCTGAGATTATGAGCACACTCTTAAAGGGAGTGCTCCTAATCTCAGCTTGTTACCTGTATAAAAGACACCTGTCCACAGAAGCAATCAATCAATCAGATTCCAAACTCTCCACCATGGCCAAGATCAAAGAGCTCTCCAAGGATGTCAGGGACAAGATTGTAGACCTACACAAGGCTGGAATGGGCTACAAGACCATCGCCAAGCAGCTTGGTGAGAAGGTGACAACAGTTGGTGCGATTATTCGCAAATGAAAGAAACACAAAAGAACTGTCAATCTCCCTCGGCCTGGGGCTCCATGCAAGATCTCACCTCGTGGAGTTGCAATGATCATGAGAACGGTGAGGAATCAGGCCATAACTACACGAGAGGATCTTGTCAATGATCTCAAGGCAGCTTGGACCATAATCACCAAGAAAACAATTGGTAACACACTACGCCTTGAAGGACTGAAATCATGCAGCGCCCGCAAGGTCCCCCTGCTCAAGAAAGCACATATACATGCCCGTCTGAAGTTTGCCAATGAACATCTGAATGATTCAGAGGAGAACTGGGTGAAAGTGTTGTGGTAAGATGAGACCAAAATGGAGCTCTTTGGCATCAACTCAACTCGCCGTGTTTGGAGGAGGAGGAATGCTGCCTATGATCCCAAGAACACCATCCCCACCATCAAACATGGAGGTGGAAACATTATGCTTTGGGGGTGTTGTTCTGCTAAGTGGACAGGACAACTTCACCGCATCAAAGGGACGATGGACGGGGCCATGTACCGTCAAATCTTGGGTGAGAACCTCCTTCCCTCAGCCAGGGCATTGAAAATGGGTCGTGGATGGGTATTCCAGCATGACAATGACCCAAAACTCACGGCCAAGGCAACAAAGGAGTGGCTCAAGAAGAAGCACATTAAGGTCCTGGAGTGGCCTAGCCAGTCTCCAGACCTTAATCCCATAGAAAATCTGAGGAGGGAGCTGAAGGTTTGAGTTGCCAAAACGTCAGCCTCGAAACTTTAATGACTTGGAGAAGATCTGCAAAGAGGAGTGGGACAAAATCCCTCCTGAGATGTGTGCAAACCTGGTGGCCAACTACAAGAATCGTCTGACCTCTGTGATTGCCAACAAGGGTTTTGCCACCAAGTACTAAGTTATGTTTTGCAGAGGGGTCAAATACTTATTTCCCTCATTAAAATGCAAATAAATTCATAACATTTTTGACATGCGTTTTTCTGGATTTTTTTGTTGTTATTCTGTCTCTCACTGTTCAAATAAACCTACCATTAAAATTATAGACTGATAATTTCTTTGTCAGTGGGCAAACGTACAAAATCAGCAGGGGATCAGATACTTTTTTTCCTCACTGTAGGCGGAAATCTAAATTTTGCCATTACATCTAACAGGTTAAAGACTTCATCATTGGGAGTGTACAAGATACATTTGAACAACAGAACAAACTGGAACAACACTCTCAGTAACAGTTGCACAAAAATAACTGCAATCCACAGACCCAAATATTCTAATGAGCCCCAGCCTCTACAGTCGTGGTCAAAAGTTTTGAGAATGACACAAATATTAATTTTCACAAAGTCTGCTGCCTCAGTTTTTATGATGGCAATTTGCATATGCTCCAGAATGTTATGAAGAGTGATCAGATGAATTGCAATTAATTGCAAAGTCCCTCTTTGCCCCACAGGGGGCCAGTATGAAAAAATAAAATAAAAATGTATGCACTCACTAACTGTAAGTCGCTCTGGATAAGAGCGTCTGCTAAATGACTAAAATGTTAAATGTTAATCCCCCCAAAAAACATTTCCACTGCATTTCAGTCCTGCCACAAAAGGACCAGCTGACATCATGTCAGTGATTCTCTCGTTAACACAGGTGAGAGTGTTAACGCGGACAAGGCTGGAGATCACTCTGTCATGCTGATTGAGTTAGAATAACAGACTGGAAGCTTTAAAAGGTGGGTGGTGCTTGAAATCATTATTCTTCCTCTGTTAACCATGGTTACCTGCAAGGAAACATGTGCTGTCATCATTGCTTTGCACAAAAAGGGCTTTACTGGCAAAGATATTGCTGCTAGTAAGATTGCAGCTAAATTAACAATTTATCGGATCATCAAGAACTTCAAGGAGAGAGGTTCAATTGTTGTGAAGAAGGCTTCAGGGCACCCAAGAAAGTCCAGCAAGCGCCAGGACCATCTCCTAAAGTTGATTCAGCTGCGGGATCGGGGCACCACCAGTGCAGAGCTTGCTCAGGAATGGCAGCAGGCAGGTGTGAGTGCATCTGCACGTACAGTGAGGCGAAGACTTTTGAGGATGGCCTGGTGTCAAGAAGGGCAGCGAGGAAGCCACTTCTCTCCAGGAAAAACATCAGGGATAGACTGATATTCTGCAAAAGGTACAGGGATTGGACTGCTGAGGACTGGGGTAAAGTCATTTTCTTTGATGAATCCCCTTTCCGATTGTTTGGGGTATCCGGAAAAAAAGCTTGTCCGGAGAAGACGAGGTGAGCGCTACCATCAGTCCTGTGTCATGCCAACAGTAAAGCATCCTGAGACCGTTCATGTGTGGGGTTGCTTCTCAGCCAAGGGAGTGGGCTCACTCACAATTTTGCCTAAGAACACAGCCATGAATAAAGAATGGTACCAACACATCCTCCGAGAGCAACTTCTCCCAACCATTCAAGAACAGTTTGGTGACGAACAATGCCTTTTCCAGCATGATGGAGCACCTTGCCATAAGGCAAAAGTGCTCAGGGAACAAAACATCAACATTTTGGGTCCATGGCCAGGAAACTCCAGAGACCTTAATCCCATTGAGAACTTGTGGTCAATCCTCAAGAGGCGGGTGGACAAACAAAAACCCACAAATTCTGATAAACTCCAAGCATTGATTATGCAAGAATGGGCTGCCATCAGTCAGGATGTGGCCCAGAAGTTAATTGACAGCATGCTAGGGCAGATTGCAGAGGTCTTGAAAAAGAAGGGTCAACACTGAAAATATTGACTCTTTGCATAAACTTAATGTAATTGTCAATAAAAGCCTTTGACACTTATGGAATGCTTGTAATTATACTTCAGTATACCATAGTAACATCTGACAAAAATATCTAAAAACACTGAAGCAGCAAACTTTGTGAAGACCAATACTTGTGTCATTCTCAAAACTTTTCACCACGACTGTACATTATGAAGTAGTTGGGCGTGGTGTAGGCTAGGCTGTGCTGGGCTAGCCCGCGATGGGCTGGTGTTGGCTTGGTGTGGGCTAGCCCGAGCCCACCTTGCCCACCGAATACCCACAGGGGGCCAATGGGGTCATGTTTGCTGGGCTGGTGAGAATGAGTATACAGTAAGATTCCAAATTAGAGTGTTGGAAAGTAACATCGCAAGGAACCCCCCCTTCCTTACTTGTTTCCTCTCTGGGGTGCCTCCGGGGGGCGTGGCTGAGGACAGGCGTTTCTCCCTCTGTGACAGCTTGCTGTTGGGCTCCCTGAGAGCTCTCTTTAGTTCGTTGATGCTGGCCTGGTGCTTCTGCAGGACATCCTCGGGCTTGTCCAGGAACTGCTGCTAGATAGAGAGAGGGAGATAGGTCACAGACTGGAGTTAGGATTCCTCCCACTTCCATTTCAGAATTGAACCAGACATGGACATTTGAATGAAAAGTGCTGTGTTAATGGTATATTATGTGTTTGTAATTCTTCATCTCAAATTCCACCTCCATTTCAATTCTGCTCGGAGCTCACAACATGGATGTTACAACAAATATCCAATCTGTTTCTGATATGGGCTGAAGAATGAGACTAACGCTGCTATGCATGGATGAATAGATGAGTATAGACATGGACCCCATTACACTCCTCTTGAGTAAAGAGTACAATGTTTTTTATCTGCTCTGGAATTACATATTTCAGGCAAGAGATATCTAGAATTTTCCAGATTACCAGATCACACAGTATGAAAATCTTTCAAATCAACTGATGTTATGTCCTCCTCAGTGGTAACGTTATCTGATTAAATATCTTTCAATCACGATGACATAACTATGTCATAATATGTCATAA
The DNA here is from genome assembly GCF_020615455.1 of Coregonus clupeaformis. Taxonomy (NCBI): domain Eukaryota; kingdom Metazoa; phylum Chordata; class Actinopteri; order Salmoniformes; family Salmonidae; genus Coregonus; species Coregonus clupeaformis. The sequence goes on from NC_059215.1 coordinate 26,488,448, forward strand.
CAGCTGACATAACTTGTCAAAACCTGTTATAATATGGTCATAACACTGTCATGACACATATATTTAGATTTGTTATGACATATATTGCGTTATTTTATGGCTGGTTCTGACACCTACATAAGAGTGTAACAACCCGCAAAACCTACCACGGTAGTTATTTTACAGTATGGCTGGTTATGACACCTACATAAGAGTGTAAAACCCCACAAAACCTACCACATAAGGCAAAACATTCCATTACACCATAGCCTACGTGTCAACAGTGTTTATGTTGTATATATATTTTTGAAATGTACCATATTAAATTATCCTTGTAATTGCGCACACGTTGATATCAAACTCACTCCAATTCGCATACCACCCCAACAGATCCACAGATGACACAATCGCACTCCACACTGCCCTTTCCCACCTGGACAAAAGGAACACCTATGTGAGAATGCTGTTCATTGACTACAGCTCAGCATTCAACGCCATAGCTTCCACAAAGCTCATCACTAAGCTAGGGACTCTGGGACTAAACACCTCCCTCTGCAACTGGATCCTGGACTTCCTGACGGGCCGCCCCCAGGTGGTAAGGGTAGGCAACAACACATCTGCCACGCTTATCCTCAACACCGGGACCCCTCAGGGGTGAGTGCTTAGTCCCCTCCTGTACTCCCTGTTCACCCATGACTGCGAGGCCAAGCACGACTCCAACACCATCATTAAGTTTACTGAGGACACAACAGTGGTAGGCCTGATCACCGACAACGATGAGACAGCCTATAGGGAGGAGGTCAGAGACCTGGCAGTATGGTGCCATGACAACAACCTCTCCCTCAACGTGAGCAAGACAAAGGAGATGATCGTGGACTACAGGAAAAGGAGGGCCGAACAGGCCCCCATTAACATTGACAGGGCTGTAGTGGAGCGGATCGAGAGTTTCAAGTTCCTTGTTGTCCACATCACCAACAAAGTATCATGGTCCAAACACACCAAGACAGTCGTGAAGAGGGCACGACAACACCTTTTACCCCTCAGGAGACTGAAAAGATTTGGTATGGATCCCCAGATCCTCAAAACGCTTTACAGCTGCACCATCGAGAGCATCCTGACCAGTTGCATCACTGCCTGGTATGGCAACTGCTCGGCATCCAACCATAAGGCGCTACAGAGGGTAGTGCATACGGCCCAATACATCACTGGGGCCAAGCTTCCTGCCATCCAGGACCTATATACTAGGCATGTCAGAGGAAGGCCCAAAAAATTGTCAAAGACTCCAGTCACCCAAGTCATACTGTTCCCCCCACTCGCTGTTTATTATCTATGCATAGTCACTTTACCCCTACCTACATTTACAAATTACCTCGACTAACCTGTACCACCGCACATTGACTCGGTACCGGTACCCCTTGTATATAGCCTCGTTATTGTTATGTAATTTTATTGTGCTACTTTTTATTTTATTTTTTACTTTAGTTTATTTAGTAAATATTTTCTAAACTCTATTTCTTGAACTGCATTGTTGGTTAAGGGCTTGTAAGTAAGCATTCCACGGTAAGGTCTACACCTGTTGTATTCGGCGCATGTGACAAATACAATTTTATTTGAACACCTACGCTCTGTTGCTGATGACTGGGATGAATGCAGGAGCAGATTTCAGGAGCAGGACAAGACACCCTCTTTTTGACTGATGACTGATATAAGGGCATGATAGGCCTATCTGGCTTATATGATTGTGATGGTCATTATGCTTCTTGACATTGTCATAAAGTGTATTTTCTTAGTCCAAATAAAGTGACACAGGATGGTCATAATGCTTCATGAAAGTGTCATAAAGTGTATTTTCTACAAGTTATTTAAAATATGATGTAGGTGTCATAACCAGCCATAAAATAACACAATATATGTCACAACAGAGGTAAATATATGGGTCATGACAGTGTAATGACCATATTATGACAGGTTATGACAAGTTATGTCAGCTGTTATGACATATTATGACATGGTTATGACTGTGTCATAACATGTTATGACACTTGGTGTCAAGTCAAGTGTTACACTTTATTGCAATACTGTATTATTATAATGTAGCTTAATAGAGACTGCGGCTATAAAGACGATAGAACAAAAATGCAGAATACTCCGTCTCCTACTGGCTTTGTCTATGTTAACAATGTCCAAACCTACAACTGAACTTTTACAATAAAGTTGTGCTTGGTTGTAAAAAATTAATAAATGCAAACAAACTGAGGGGTACTGAACAACATATATTGCTGCCCTTACAGATGGACACAGGTACGATGAGATACACAGCACATCACAGCTCATGACAGCACACCTGGTGAGGGGTCACAGAGAGAGAGCACAGGCACAGAGCAAGAAGCAGTACCTCCTGTTGGGGGCGTGGGGTGGCCAGATCCTGGTCCGACTGGGGGAGGGGGGCGGGGAGAGTGGAGCAGAGGCACGGTGGAAGAGGTGGGGTGGGGGTGGGGCACGTGCAGAGACAAAGAGGTAGAGTACCGCAGGTGAGTCAAGAAGGCAGGCGACTACACATACACACACACACACAGAGAGGTCGTGTTGGTAGCATCCAAGCATCTCACTGAGACAGTGAGTTTGTTCGGCAATGGAAACATCTAGCATTCGGAAACAGATGTACAGAGAGATGTAGACTGGTGAATTACATAAATACTGTAACTAAGATATTTGGAGGAAGGACTCAGAGTCTCGTGCTCCAAACATTCTGTGCAATGACAAAGTGTTGTATTATGGAGATGAATGTAAATCAAACATACAGTAGTTGTGGTTCTACACCATCTGTTCAAGCTCAGCTAATCCTTCTAATGACAATGTACACATTAAAATTGTAATGCACCCATTATTGAACACAGCTGGCCACTCAGATGCACTGAAATTAATTCCTAATGTAGACATATTACAAACACTGACCAAACACAGTCTAAATACCTTGATAGTACCCAGACTTCATATTGCCATTAGCCTACCCTATACTACTACGGTGATCCAATTTGAAGTCAGGTGATGTGATTTAGGCTGTGCCCAAAGCCAAGGGATCTAAGAAAGCCATGACTGTACTGTCAATGAGGAATAACACTTGGAGTAATAACCTAGCTACAAGACGGAACAGGCTGAATAAAGATTTAAACAACACTAAAACCCAGAATGGACAGACAAACAGACATACAGAAAGACAGACACTACTCATCACAGACAAAGTACCTCAGGCTTTGAGTCTACTGGCGAGCCTGCCTCCTCACCCTGCAAGCGAAGGAGGTGGGAAGAGAGAAGTGGTTGGTTAGTGGGTCGCAGGACGCCACAGCAGGAAGAGGAGAGGGGAATTTTAAGAGAGTGAAGGGCGCAGAGTTAAAACGGGGTGAGGGGAAAGAGAGCATGTTAGATTTGAAGAGGAGATTCAGGAAAGTTCCACAGAGAGGTTTCTTGGGTGAGGAGCGGAAGGGAGGGAAGAGAAGAGGAGCCGAGGGAATATGGATTAGAGTGTAAAGTGAAGGCAGGAGAGAGGGAATATGGATTAGAGTGTAAAGTGAAGGCAGGAGAGAGAGATGAGTGGAAGTCAGGGGCTCACATGATGGATTTTCTCACTGTGCTACAGGTTAGGTATACTGAAACAGCAAGGGGAGGGATATGAGTAAAATGTATCGTTCTTCTCTGTATCTTATGCATATCATTTAGAAAAACTAGTTAGGTATTAGATACATTTGGTAAATAACCACAATTCCAACAAACCTGAATTTAACTTACTAACCAAAGGTCTTTTTTACCAGGTTCTTGTTTTCAATCATATTAATAGTGTTACAATAATAAAACGGATGCCTCTTCCAGATAGCTTAACAACCGAAGCTTCTGAGCATGTGTGGGATTCTCTACTTTACAATTAGTTTTACGTATCTGCTGCTCCCACCGCTGCTGCTTCCCCCTCCTGTGTGTGTGTGTGTGTGTGTGAAATTGGGAGTTAGCTAAGTGTTCAGGATTCATTTAGTTTAGATAATTTCAATGCCATACTTGTATATTTTCGGTGAAAAATCACTACAACCAAGCAACCACTGTCACCTGTGCTTTAGCTGTCAACTTGAGAAATTGGCAATAATACTTCCCTCGCTAAAACGTTAACAAAACTGCCGGACATTGTATCCCGGTGTTGTGAAACACAGACTTGCCTTGCATGCTCTCCCCACTGAATAGAATGTTTCCCTGTAACATCCAGATGGTTACCAATACTATAATATTTCTCATGAAGATCTCACAGTGTCTGTAACACATGCGCAGAATGTGATTAGGTTGTTTAGCTCTGGGGAAGAGGTGTCTGATTCAGCCATAATAAAAAGGGGGATCTAACAATACATACATGTTAGGTAGAAAGCTAGACTTACACTCACCGTCATGTGAATTTGGACAGTGAACCACATTGGCTCTATATACAGTGAGGGAAAAAAGTATTTGATCCCCTGCTGATTTTGTACATTTGCCCACTGACAAAGACATGATCAGTCTATAATTTTTATGGTAGGTTTATTTGAACAGTGAGAGACAGAAAAACAAAACAAAAATCCAGAAAAACGCATGTAAAAAATTTTATGAATTGATTTGCATTTTAATGAGGGAAATAAGTATTTGACTAAAACATGATTTAGTACTTGGTGGCAAAACCCTTGTTGGCAATCACAGAGGTCAGATGTTTCTTGTAGTTGGCCACCAGGTTTGCACACATCTCAGGAGGGATTTTGTCCCACTCCTCTTTGCTGATCTTCTCCAAGTCATTAAGGTTTCGAGCCTGACGTTTGGCAACTCGAACCTTCAGCTCCCTCCGCAGATTTTCTATGGGATTAAGATCTGGAGACTGGCTAGGCCACTCCTGGACCTTAATGTGCTTCTTCTTGAGCCACTCCTTTGTTGCCTTGGCCGTGTGTTTTGGGTCATTGTCATGCTGGAATACCCATCCACGACCCATTTTCAATGCCCTGGCTGAGGGAAGGAGGTTCTCACCCAAGATTTGACGGTACATGGCCACGTCCATCGTCCCTTTGATGCGGTGAAGTTGTCCTGTCCCCTTAGCAGAAAAACACCCCCAAAGCATAATGTTTCCACCTCCATGTTTGACGGTGGGGATGGTGTTCTTGGGGTCATATGCAGCATTCCTCCTCCTCCAAACACGGCGAGTTGAGTTGATGCCAAAGAGCTACATTTTGGTCTCATCTGACCACAACACTTTCACCCAGTTCTCCTCTGAATCATTCAGATGTTCATTGGCAAACTTCAGACGGCCCTGTATATGTGCTTTCTTGAGCAGGGGGACCTTGCGGGCGCTGCAGGATTTCAGTCCTTCAAGGCGTAGTGTGTTACCAATTGTTTTCTTGGTGACTATGGTCCCAGCTGCCTTGAGATCATTGACAAGATCCTCCCGTGTAGTTCTGGGCTGATTCCTCACCGTTCTCATGATCATTGAAACTCCACGAGGTGAGATCTTGCATGGTGTTCCAGGCCGAGGGAGATTGACAGTTATTTTGTGTTTCTTCCATTTGCGAATAATCGCACCAACTGTTGTCACCTTCTCACCAAGCTGCTTGGCGATGGTCTTGTAGCCCATTCCAGCCTTGTGTAGGTCTACAATCTTGTCCCTGACATCCTTGGAGAGCTCTTTAGTCTTGGCCATGGTGGAGAGTTTGGAATCTGATTGATTGATTGCTTCTGTGGACAGGTGTCTTTTATACAGGTAACAAGCTGAGATTAGGAGCACTCCCTTTAAGAGTGTACTCCTAATCTCAGCTCGTTACCTGTATAAAAGACACCTGGGAGCCAGAAATCTTTCTGATTGAGAGGGGGTCAAATATTTATTTCCCTCAATAAAATGCAAATCAATTTATAACGTTTTTGACATGCGTTTTTCTGGATTTTTTTGTTGTTATTCTATCTCTCACTGTTCAAATAAACCTAGCATTAAAATTATAGACTTGTCAGTGGGCAAACTTACAAAATCAACAGGGGATCAAATACTTTTTTCCCTCACTGTATGGGGTGGGCAAACTACATCCTGTGTTGTTTGACAAACAAATCGGTTAAAAGAAGATGTGTGCGGCCCTCCGTTGAATTTCGAAATCCCGATGTGGCCATTGAGCCAAAAGGTTTGCCCACCCCTGATTTATATTCCAGCATTTTGGATTTGAGATCGAATATTTCATAAGAGGCGACAGTACATAATGTCATCTTTTATTTGAGGGTATTTTCATTATCAGTTTTACCATTTAGAAATTAAAGCACCTAATGGCCGTGTCCGAAATCTGTCTTGCCTACTACTTACTTAAACTACATACTATCGCGCTTGTTCCCCGCCATTCGTTCATTTTTGTAGAGCGAGTCACCTATTCTGATTATCAGCTGTTGTCAAACACACGTGGGTGTGAAAAGACAATTATCTTCCTTTGTGCAGCGATTTCTACTAGTTGAAAAGCAGAAATGTCACATTCTATAAAACGTATAAACTATAAAACGATTTTCGCATTCGGACACGGCCTATGTATCTAGTCCCCCCATTTGAAGAAGTCTTAAGTATTCGGACAAATTCACTTATAGTGTATTAAGTCAAAAGTGTAGTATTTGGTCACATATTCCTATAATAATAATAACTTACAGTCATGCGTGCATACATTTTTGTGTATGGGTGGTCCCGGGGATCGAACCCACTACCTTGGCGTTAGAAGCGCCGTGCTCTACCAGCTGCGCTACAGAGGACCACAGCATGCTATGACTACAACTACATTCACAGTTTATTTTGTTTGTGCTTTGGGTTATGTTTTGCCCAATAGGAACTGAATGGTGAATGATGACTGGAGTAATTTTATTTCTTAGTGAGTAGATAAGATTTTTCTGAACACTTCTAAATTAATCCTGATAATGCCATGATTAAGAAAAAATAATGAATGAATCATGATGAGTGAGAAGGCTACAGAGGCTACAACAAAACATGCTAATCTCTCACCATTACTGATAACAGAGGAGGTTAGCATTTTTGGGGGGGGATATGATCTTTGTGCCTCTAACTTTCTCACTCATCATTATTCACGATTCATCCATAATCATGGTAGCATCCACATTAATGAAGAAGTGTTCAGAAACATCTATTCTTACTTACAATACACGTGACTCCAAAATGATACAATATATTATTCACCATTCAGTTCCTATTGGGCAAAATATAATCTGAAACACAACCAAAACAAACTGCAAATACATCCAACAAGTTTGTAGAGTCATGAGCTTGATGTAGTCATTGAGTGCAAGGAATATGGGACCAAATAGTACTAAACGTTTGACTACTTTAATACACTGTGAATTTGTCCAAATACTTACTTACAAAATGGCAGAAAACTATCCTTTATCCTTTCACCTGTGATCAGTGATCCTCATGACGAAGAGGACTCAAGAAAAAAGGGAGCCATCATCTACTATGAATATAGGGTCCGCCACCCTTGCCTCGCCTTGTACCTTCAGCTCCATGGTCTTGGTGGACGTGGCAACACCATCAGTCTCCTCATCCTGATCCTGATACTCCTGGTCTTGTTCCTGGTAATCCTGATCCTGGTCTAGGTCCAGACTACCCTCTTGTTCCAGGTCTTCCCTGGACAGGAATTGGGTGTGATCACTGGAGCTGCGCTGGGACAGCTGGTCCATGCTGTCTCCCAGGGCTGAGGCTGGGCAGGGAGTTGGGGGTAGGGGGCAGGGCACACAAGGGATGTCGGAGAGAAGAGAGAAAAGCTAGTCAGCCCTGGCTCACAGAAAACAAGAGAAAGGTCAACGTTGTCTATACTGTAAATTATGATTGATCGAGATTATACAATTTGTTTACATTGACATCCATTTTACATGTAAGTATTTATCTCCTTACAGTTGAGGCAGGGTAAACTGATTCAGGAGTCAGAACATAGATTATGGCCAGGAGTGATTCAAAGGTGCGTTGATAGCCATGGGAAGATGTTTGGGGGTTGCATGCGCTACATCGGTCCGCTAATTTTAATTTTTTTATTTCACCTTTATTTAACCAGTTAAGCCAGTTGAGAACAAGTTCTCATTTACAACTGCGACCTGGCCAAGATAAAGCAAAGCAGTGCGATAAAAACAACAACAACACAGAGTTACATATGGGATAAACACAACGTACAGTCAATAACACAATAGAAAATCTATATACAGTGTGTGCAAATGTAATAAGTTATGGAGGTAAGGCAATAAATAGGCCATAGTGCAAAATAATTACAATTTAGTATTAACACTGGAATGATAGATATGCAGAAGATGATGTGCAAATAGAGATACTGCGGTGCAAATGAGCAAAATAAATAACAATATGGGGATGAGGTAGTTGGGCGGGCGGGTGAAAGCACCGTTCAATTGAAGAGCATGCATTTAGTTTTACTAGCGTTTAAGAGCAGTTGGAGGCTACGGAAGGAGTGCTGTATGGCATTGAAGCTCGTTTGGAGGTATGTTAACAAAGTGTCCAATGAAGGGCAAGATGTATACAAAATGGTGTCGTCTGCGTAGAGGTGGATCTGAGAGTCACCAGCAGCAAGAGCGACATCATTGATATACACAGAGAATAGAGTCGGCCCGAGAATTGAACCCTGTGGCACCCCCATAGAGACTGCCAGAGGTCCAGACAACAGGCCCTCTGATTTGACACATGGAACTCTATCTGAGAAGTAGTTGGTGAACCAGGCGAGGCAGTCATTTGAGAAACCAAGGCTATTTAGTCTGCCAATAAGAATGCGGTGATTGATGGAGTCGAAAGCCTTGGCCAGGTCGATGAAGACGGCTGCACAGTACTGTCTTTTATCGATCGCGGTTATAATATCGTTTAGGACCTTGAGCGTGGCTGAGGTGCACCCATGACCAGCTCGGAAACCAGATTGCATAGCGGAGAAGGTACGGTGGGATTCGAAATAGTCGGTGATCTGTTTGTTAACTTGGCTTTCAAATACTTTCAAAAGGCAGGGCAGGATGGATATAGGTCTGTAACAAGTTGCAGCGGAGGGTGCATAGCTGGTGGCCGGGGTAGGGGTAGCCAGGTGGAAAGCATGGCCAGCCATAGCAAAATGCTTGTTGAAATGTTCGATTATCGTAGATTTATCGGTAGTGACAGTGATTCCTAGCCTCAGTGCAATGGGCAGCTGGGAGGTGCTTTTATTCTCCATGGACTTTACAGTGTCCCAAAACATTTTGGAGTTTCTGTTTGAAGAAGCTAGCCTTTGCTTTCCTAACTGATTGTGTATATTGGTTCATGACTTCCCTGAAAAGTTGCATATCGCGGGGGCTGTTCGATGCTAATGCAGTACGCCATAGGATGTTTTTGTGCTGGTCAAGGGCAGTCAAGTCTGGGGTGAACCAGGGGCTATATCTGTTCTTAGTTCTGTATTTTTTGAATGGGGCATGCTTATTTAAGATGGAGAGAAAAGCACTTTTAAAGAACAACCAGGCTTCCTCTACGGAGGAAATGAGGTCAATATCCATCCAGGAGACCCGGGCCAGGTCAATTAGAAAGGCCTGCTCGCTGAAGTGTTTTAGGGAGCGTTTGACAGTGAGAGACATTTCTGGAAAGGTGGATTTTTAGAAGTAGAAGCTCAAACTGTTTGGGCACAGACCTGGATAGTATGATAGAGCTCTGCAGGCTATCTCTACAGTAGATTGCAACTCTGCCCCCTTTGGCAGTTCTATCTAGACGAAAAATGTTGTAGTTGGGAATGGACATTTCTGAATCTTTGGTGGCCTTCCTAAGCCAGGATACAGACACTGTTAGAACATCAGGGTTGGCGGAGTGTGCTAACGCAGTGAATAACTCAAACTTAGGGAGGAGGATTCTGATGTTAACATGCAAGAAACCAAGGCTTTTGCGGTTACAGAAGTCAACAAATGATAGCGCCTGGGGAGTAGGAGTGATACTGGGGGCTACAGGGCCTGGGTTAACCTCTACATCACCAGAGGAACGGAGGAGGAATAGAATAAGGATACGGCTAAAGGCTTTAAGAACTGGTCTTATCGTGCGTTGGGTACAGAGAATAAAAGGGGCAGATTTCCGGCCGTTGTAGAATAGATTCAGGGCATTATGTACAGACAAGGATATGGAAGGATATGAGTACAGTGGAGGTAAACCTAAGTGTTGGGTAACGATGAAAGAGATAGCATCACTGGAGGCACCGATTGAGCCGGTCTCCGCGTGTGTGGGGGGTGGGACAAAGGAGCTATCTGAGGCAGGTTGAGCGGGATTGGGGGCTCTACAGTGAAATAGTACAATAAGAACTAACCGAAACAGCAATAGGCAAGGCATATTGACATGGGAGAGAGGCATAAAGCAATCACAGGTGTTATTTGAGAGAGCTAAGACAACAGCTGGTAATGGCGACGAAAGTTTGAGCTGAGGCTAAACAGATAAACAGGATGAGGTACCATATAAAGGAACAGTCCAGCAGGCATCAGCTGTGTAGCTGAGTGATCATAAGGTCCAGTGAACAGCAATAGGTGAGTCTGGGATCAGTTCAGTAGCTGCTACGGCACAGGCGAGCAGGAGGCACGGCTGTTGATTGCGTGTGCTAGCGGGCCGGGGCTAGCAGATGGATCTTCGTGGACGTCGCAACAGGAAGCTTGTTGAAACCACATCAGACGATTACGTCAGCAGACCAGTCGTGATGGATCGGCGGGGCTCCGTGTCAACACTAGGAGGTCCCGTCCGGTTGACAGAGAGGTAGATAGCCGGGAGATGGGCCTGGCTCGAGGCTAGCTCAAGGCTAACTGGGGCTTGCTTCGGGACAGTGGTGATTAGCCATCAACAACAACAGCCATTCGGTTGCAGCTAGCTAGTTGCGATGATCCGGTGTTAAGGTCCAGTGATTCAGTGATTCCGGCAGAAAATCCGATATGCTCTGGCTCGATAGCGCGATGTGCAGACTGGCCGATAATTGTCCAGGCTAGAGCTGGCTGGTAGGTAGTGCAGGCCACGGACAATGGTGAAGACCGCTAATGGTGGCTAATAGCAAGTAGCTAGTTAGCTGGCTAGTTTCAGCCGGAGGTTCTAGATAAGAAGGTATAAAGAAATAATAGAATCCGTTCCACATTGGGTGAGGCGGGTTGCAGGAAAGTATATTTAGTTAAAGGATGGAAAGTGAGATTGAGAAATATATACGAAAAAGACCAAAAAACAAAAAAACTGGCTATTTACATGAGGACACTACAGAAAACACGACCGCACTGCTACGCCATCTTGGCAGCTTTTTCAAGATACAGGACTTGTAAAAGCCCAGTGCACTACGTTTGTGAATATATATTTTTAATTCAGATTTTTTAGGGGGTGCTGCAGCAGCCTCAGAGCCCCTACTTCCCACGGCTATGGGTGTGTTGCAGCTCTGGGTTCTACCTGGAACCAAAAAGGGTTCTCCTATGGGGACAGCCGAAGAACTCTTTTGGAGACCTTTTTTCTAAGAGGGTACTGATGCAACGTACTGATGCAAATTTGAAATAACAATGAATAAACAAGGACCTACCTGACAAAGAGGCATACATTTTTTTTTTTACAGAGTGGGCCAATATTCTAAGTGGTGAGTTTGTAGTACATACTCATGATGTTATAGTACAGTAATAGTAAGGTGCTTACCTCCGTCCACACTGCGGGGCAGCAGGTACCTCTTGCTAACCGAACGGTCAAACTGCGGAGCTGGCCGGTCGATCAGCACACTGGCCTGACGCGACTGGGCTTGTGTCCGCCCACTGTAGCGGAATTTGGAGCCAATCACCAGGAAGCCCTTGGGAGGGGGTTCTGGAGACACTAACCTATAGAGAGACTCGGTATGAGTATGAAGCTTTAAATAGCTAGACACTATAATGTTTGTATTTTTTATTACCCATTAACACTAGATGTGCCGAGATCGTCCTTATGAATTTACATGTTTAATTACTCTGCCATTTTTTTAATCATATCCTCTCCGTCCTTGACTTTTCCAAAATAAGTCTACATAACACACAGAATTTGTGTTACAAGCAGTTTTATTTCTGTACATGTGTCTGGTTTAGTTGTAGTTATACACAGTACAAGTCAAAAGTTTGGACACACCTACTCATTCAAGGGTTTTTCTTTATTTTTACAATTTTCTACATTGTAGAATAATAGTGAAGACATCAAAACTATGAAATAACACATATGGAATCATGTAGTAACCAAAAAAGTGTTAAACAAATCAAAATATATTTGAGATTTTAGAATCTTCAAAGTAGCCACCCTTTGCCTTGATGATATCTTTGCACACTCTTGGCATTCTCTCAACCAGCTTCATGAGGTAGTCACCTGGAATGCATTTCAATTAACAGGTGTGCCTTGTTAAAAGTTAATTTGTGGAATTTATTTTCTTCTTAATGCGTGTGAGCCAATCAGTTGTGTTGTGAAAAGGTAGGGGTGGTATACAGAAGATAGCCCTATTTGGTCAAATACCAAGTCCATATTATGGCAACAACAGCTCAAATAAGCAAAGAGAAACGACAGTCCATCATTACTTTAAGACATGAAGGTCAGTCAATACGGAACATTTCAAGAACTTTGAAAGTTTCGTCAAGTGCAGTCGCAAAAACCATCAAGCGCTATGATGAAACTGTCTCTCATGAGGACCGCCGCAGCAAAGGAAGACCCAAAGTTACCTTTGCTGCAGAGGATAAGTTAATTAGAGTTACCAACCTCAGAAATTGCAGCCCAAATAAATGATTCACAGAGTTCAAGTAACAGACACAACTCAACATCAACTGTTCAGAGGAGACGGCGTTAATCAGGCCTTCATGGTCGACTTTCTGCAAAGAAACCACTACTAAAGGACACCAATAAGAAGAAGAGACTTCCTTGGGCCAAGAAACACGAGCAATGGACATTAGACCGGTGGAAATCTGTCCTTTGGTCTGATGAGTCTAAATTTGAGATTTTGGGTTTCAACCGCTGTGTCTTTGTGAGACGCAGAGTAGGTGAACAGATGATCTCCGCATGTGTGGGTCCCACTATGAAGCATGGAGAAGGAGGTGTGATGGTGTGGGGGTGCTTTGCTGGTTACACTGTCAGTGATTTATTTAGAATTCAAGGCACACTTAACCAGCATGGCTACCACAGCATTCTGCAGCGATACACCATCCCATCTGGTTTGCACTTAGTGGGACTATCATTTGTTTTTCAACAGGACAATGACCCCAAACACACCTCCAGGCTGTGTAAGGGCTATTTGACCAAGAAGGAGAGTGATGGAGTGCTGCTTTCACGACTTCCTCCGAAGCTGCCTCCTCTCCTGGTTCGGGCAGGCTTCGGCGTTCGTCGTCACCGGCCTTCTAGCCACTGCCACTCCTCATCTCATCATTCCATTTGTTTTGTCTTGTCTATTTCACACACCTGGTTCATATCCCCTCATTAGTACGTGTATACAGTGGGGGAAAAAAGTATTTAGTCAGCCACCAATTGTGCAAGTTCTCCCACTTAAAAAGATGAGAGAGGCCTGTTATTGTCAACTATGACAGACAAATTGAGGAAAAAAAATCCAGAAAATCACATTGTAGGATTTTTAATGAATTTATTTGCAAATTATGGTGGAAAATAAGTATTTGGTCACCTACAAATAAGCAAGATTTCTGGCTCTCACAGACCTGTAACTTCTTCTTTAAGAGGCTCCTCTGTCCTCCACTCGTTACCTGTATTAATGTCACCTGTTTGAACTTGTTATTAGTATAAAAGACACCTGTCCACAACCTCAAACAGTCACACTCCAAACTCCACTATGGCCAAGACCAAAGAGCTGTCAAAGGACACCAGAAACAAAATTGTAGACCTGCACCAGGCTGGGAAGACTGAATCTGCAATAGGTAAGCAGCTTGGTTTAAAGAAATCAACTGTGGGAGCAATTATTAGGAAATGGAAGACATACAAGACCACTGATAATCTCCCTCGATCTGGGGCTCCACGCAAGATCTCACCCCGTGGGGTCAAAATGATCACAAGAACGGTGAGCAAAAATCCCAGAACCACACGGGGGGACCTAGTGAATGACCTGCAGAGAGCTGGGACCAAAGTAACAAAGCCTACCATCAGTAACACACTACGCCGCCAGGGACTCAAATCCTGCAGTGCAAGACGTGTCCCCCTGCTTAAGCCAGTACATGTCCAGGCTCGTCTGAAGTTTGCTAGAGTGCATTTGGATGATCCAGAAGAGGATTGGGAGAATGTCATATGGTCAGATGAAACCAAAATAGAACTTTTTGGTAAAAACTCAACTCGTCGTGTTTGGAGGACAAAGAATGCTGAGTTGCATCCAAAGAACACCATACCTACTGTGAAGCATGGGGGTGGAAACATCATGCTTTGGGGCTGTTTTTCTGCAAAGGGACGAGGACGACTGATCCCTGTAAAGGAAAGAATGAATGGGGCCATGTATCGTGAGATTTTGAGTGAAAACCTCCTTCCATCAGCAAGGGCATTGAAGATGAAACGTGGCTGGGTCTTTCAGCATGACAATGATCCCAAACACACCGCCCGGGCAACGAAGGAGTGGCTTCGTAAGAAGCATTTCAAGGTCCTGGAGTGGCCTAGCCAGTCTCCAGATCTCAACCCCATAGCGGTGACCCGATCCTGTAGGTTCATGCTCTACAACATTCGGAGAGTACGACCCTGCCTTACACAGGAAGCGGCACAGGTCCTAATCCAGGCACTTGTCATCTCCCGTCTGGATTACTGCAACTCGCTGTTGGCTGGGCTCCCTGCCTGTGCCATTAAACCCCTACAACTCATCCAGAATGCCGCAGCCCGTCTGGTGTTCAACCTTCCCAAGTTCTCTCACGTCACCCCGCTCCTCCGCACACTCCACTGGCTTCCAGTTAAAGCTTGCATCTGTTACAAGACCATGGTGCTTGCCTATGGAGCTGTGAGGGGAACGGCACCTCCGTACCTTCAGGCTCTGATCAGTCCCTACACCCAAACGAGGGCATTGCGTTCATCCACCTCTGGCCTGCTGGCTCCCCTTCCTCTGCGGAAGCATAGTTCCCGCTCAGCCCAGTCAAAACTGTTCGCTGCTCTGGCAACCCAATGGTGGAACAAGCTCCCTCACGACGCCAGGACAGCGGAGTCACTCACCACCTTCCGGAGACATTTGAAACCCCACCTCTTTAAGGAATACCTGGGATAGGATAAAGTAATCCTTTTAACCCCCCCCCCAAAAAAAAAGTGTTGAAAAACGAGTTTTAATGACTCCAACCTAAGTGTATGTAAACTTCCGACTTCAACTGTACATCCCGGGTACGAAGAACGTGAAGGCAGACGCACTGTCACGGCTGTACGACATAGAGGAAAGGCCCAGAGACAACATCCCCATACTCCCTCCTCCTGCATTGTGGCGCCGGTAGTATGGGTGATGGACGCGGATATAGAGCAGGCGTTACGCACAGAGCCATCTCCACCTCAGGGTCCAGCTGGGCTGCAGTACATGCCTGCTCTTGTCCGTGACCGTCTGATCTACTGGGCACACACGTCCCCCTCCTCTTGTCACCCAGGTATCGGTCGTACAGTGCGCTGCCTGACCGGAAAGTACTGGTGGCCAACCTTGGCTAAGGACGTGAGGGTGTATGTCTCCTCCTGCTCGGTGTGCGCTCAGAGAAAGGCACCTAGGCACCTCCCAGTGGGTAAGTTACAGCCTTTACCAGTTCCACAACGGTCATGGTCTCACCTGAGTATTGATTTCCTTACTGATCTTCCCCTCTCTCAAGGTAACACCACCATCCTGGTCGTTGTGGACCGCTTTTCCAAAGCCTGCCGCCTCCTTCCTGTGCCCGGTCTCCCCACGGCCCTGCAGACTGCGGAGGCCCTGTTTACACACGTCTTCCGGCACTACGGGGTACCAGAGGACATAGTGTCTAACCGGGGTCCCCAATTCACATCCAAGGTCTGGAAGGCGTTCATGGACCGTCTGGGGGACTCGGTCAGCCTGACCTACTTCCAGGACCGGCCGGGGGAGTGGTCAGTGTTCTTGCCATGGGCCGAATATGACCAAAACTCTCTCCGTCACTCCTCCACTAACCTAACGCCATTCCAATGTGTTTTAGGCTACCAACCGGTTCTGGCACCGTGGCACCAGAGCCAGACCGAGGCTCCTGCGGTGGATGACTGGTTTCGGCGCGCGGAGGAGACATGGAACGCTGCTCACGTCCACCTCCAACGCGCAGTACGTCGTCAGAAGGCCAACCGCCACCGCAGTGAGGCCCCGGTCTTCGTACTGGGTGATCGGGTCTGGCTATCGACCCGGAATCTGCCCCTCCGCCGGTCCTGCCGGAAGTTGAGCTGAGTTTGTGGGGCTGTTCAAAGTCCTGAGGAGGATAAACGAGGTTACCTATAGGTTTTTACTCCCACATGATTATCGTATTAACCCCTCGTTCCATGTGTCTCACCTCAGGCCGGTGGTGGCTGGTCCACTCCAGGAGTCTGAGGTGCGGGAGGTCCCTCCCCCTCCTCTGGACATCGAGGGGGCCCCGGCGTACTCCGTCTGTTCCATCCTGGATTCGAGGCGTCGGGTGGGGGCTTTCAGTACTTCGTGGAGTGGGAGGGGTACGGTCCGGAGGAACGGTGCTGCGTTCCAGTGAGGGATCTCCTCGACCCCTCCCTGTTGAGGGATTACCACAGTCACCATCCGGCTCGCCCTGCTCCGCGTCCTTCTGGCCATCCCCGAGGCCGGTGTCGTACTGTCACGACTTCCTCCGAAGCTGCCTCCACTCCTGGTTCTGGCAGGCTTTGGCGTTCATCGTCACCGGCCTTCTAGCCACTGCCACTCCTCATCTCATCATTCCATTTGTTTTGTCTTGTCTATTACACACACCTGGTTCATATCCCCTCATTAGTATGTGTATAAGTGTTCCTCTGCCCCCTTGTCCTTGTGGGTGATTGATTAGTGTGTGGAGAGTGGAGCTCGGTTGAGCTCTGTGTATTTTGTATTGCCGGGGTATATTTTCCCCGTGTGCCTGTTTGGTTCCAGTGCGCCTGTTTTGTGCACTGGACTGTTTGACGCATTTCTGCATAACATTGTATTTCGGAATAAACTCTGTATTCTGTGATTTACCCTCCTGCGCCTGACTCCTTCAAATCACACATCACAGCTGCATCAGATGACCTGGCCTCCCCAATCACCCAACCTCAACCCAATTGAGATGGTTTGGGATGAGTTGGACCGCAGAGTGAAGGAAAAGCAGCCAACAAGTGCTCAGCATATGTGGGAACTCCTTCAAGACTGTTGGAAAAGCATTCATCATGAAACTGGTTGAGAGAATGCCAAGAGTGTGCAAAGCTGTCAACAAGGCAAAGGGTGGCTACTTTTAAGAATCTAAAATATCAAATATATTTTGATTTCTTTAACAATTTTTTTGTTACTACATGTTTCCATATGTGTTATTTCATAGTTTGGATGTCTTCACTATTATTTTACAATGTAGGAAATAATACAAATAAAGAAAAACCCTTGAATGAGTAGGTGTCCAAACTTTTGACTGGTACTGTATATGTACAGTGGGGAGAACAAGTATTTGATACACTGCCGATTTCGCAGGTCCAGAATCCAGAAAATCACATTGTATGATTTTTAAGTAATTAATTTGCATTTTATTGCATGACATAAGTATTTGATACATAAGAAAAGCAGAACTTAATATTTGGTACAGAAAACTTTGTTTGCAATTACAGAGATCATACGTTTCCTGTAGGTCTTGACCAGGTTTGCACACTGCAGCAGGGATTTTGGCCCACTCCTCCATACAGACCTTCTCCAGATCCTTCAGGTTTCGGGGCTGTCGCTGGGCAATACGGACTTTCAGCTCCCTCCAAAGATTTTCTATTGGGTTCAGGTCTGGAGACTGGCTAGGCCACTCCAGGACCTTGAGATGCTTCTTATGGAGCCACTCCTTAGTTGCCCTGGCTGTGTGTTTCGGGTTGTTGTCATGCTGGAAGACCCAGCCACGACCCATCTTCAATGCTCTTACTGAGGGAAGGAGGTTGTTGGCCAAGATCTCGTGATACATGGCCCCATCCATCCTCCCCTCAATATGGTGCAGTCGTCCTGTCCCCTTTGCAGAAAAGCATCCCCAAAGAATGATGTTTCCACCTCCATGCTTCACGGTTGGGATGGTGTTCTTGGGGTTGTACTCATCCTTCTTCTTCCTCCAAACACGGCGAGTGGTGTTTAGACCAAAAAGCTATATTTTTGTCTCATCAGACCACATGACCTTCTCCAATTCCTCCTCTGGATCATCCAGATGGTCATTGGCAAACTTCAGACGGGCCTGGACATGCGCTGGCTTGAGCAGGGGGACCTTGCGTGCGCTGCAGGATTTTAATCCATGACGGCGTAGTGTGTTACTAATGGTTTTCTTTGAGACTCTGGTCCCAGCTCTCTTCAGGTCATTGACCAGGTCCTGCCGTGTAGTTCTGGGCTGATCCCTCACCTTCCTCATGATCATTGATGCCCCACGAGGTGAGATCTTGCATGGAGCCCCAGACCGAGGGTGATTGACCGTCATCTTGAACTTCTTCCATTTTCTAATAATTGCGCCAACAGTTGTTGCCTTCTCACCAAGCTGCTTGCCTATTGTCCTGTAGCCCATCCCAGCCTTGTGCAAGTCTACAATTTTATCCCTGATGTCCTTCAGGGATAAAATTGTAGACTTGCACAAGGCTGGGACTTGCACAAGGCTCCACAATGGCTCTCTGGTCTTGGCCATTGTGGAGAGGTTGGAGTCCGTTTGATTGAGTGTGTGGACAGGTGTCTTTTATACAGGTAACGAGTTCAAACAGGTGCAGTTAATACAGGTAATGAGTGGAGAACAGGAGGGCTTCTTAAAGAAAAACTAACAGGTCTGTGAGAGCCGGAATTCTTACTTTATTATTATATTATTTATTATATTATTATTACTGGTTGGTAGGTGATCAAATACTTATGTCATGCAATAAAATGCAAATTAATTACTTAAAAATCATACAATGTGATTTTCTGGATTTTTGTTTTAGATTCCATCTCTCACAGTTGAAGTGTACCTATGATCAAAATTACAGACCTCTACATGCTTTGTAAGTAGGAAAACCTGCAAAATCGACAGTGTATCAAATACTTGTTCTCCCCACTGTATATACACTGAACAAAAATATAAACGCAACATTTTCTAAAATGTTATTGAGTTACAGTTCATATTAGGAAATCAGTAAATTTAAATAAAATCATTAGAACCTAATCTATGGATTTTAGATGACTGGGAATACAGATACAGTGCCTTGCAAAAGTATTCTTCCCCCTTGGCGTTTTTCCTATTTTGTTGCATTGCAACCTGTAATTTAAATGGATTTTTATTTGGATTTCATGTAATGGACATACACAAAATAGTCCAAATTGGTGAAGTGAAATGAAAAAATAAATAATGGAAAAGTGGTGCGTATATATGTATTCATCCCTTTTGCTATGAAGCCCCTAAATAAGATCTGGTGCAACCAATTACCTTCAGAAGTCACAAAATTAGTTAAATAAAGTCCACCTATGTGCAAACTAAGTGTCACATGATCTGTCACATGATCTCAGTATATATACACCTGTTGTGAAAGGCCTCAGAGTCTGCAACACCTCTAAGCAAGGGGCACCACCAAGCAAGCGGCACCATGAAGACCAAAGAGCTCTCCAAACAGGTCAGGGACAAAGTTGTGGAGAAGTACAGATCAGGGTTGGGTTATAAAAAAATATCAGAAACTTTGAACATCCCACGGAGCAGCATTAAATCCATTATAATTTTTTTTAAAGAATATGGCACCACAACAAATCTGCCAAGAGAGGGCCGGCCACCAAAACTCACAGACCAGGCAAGGAGGGCATTAATCAGAGAGACAACAAAGAGACCAAATATAACCCTGAAGGAGCTGCTCCACAGCAGAGATTGGAGTATCTGTCCATAGGACCACTTTAAGCCGAACACTCCACAGAGCTGGGCTTTACGGAAGAGTGGCCAGAAAAAAGGCATTGCTTAAATAAAGAAATAAGCAAACATGTTTCTTGTTCGCCAAAAGGCATGTGGGAGACTCCCCAAACATATGGAAGAAGGTACTCTGGTCAGATGAGACTAAAATTGAGCTTTTTGGCCATCAAGGAAAATGCTATGTCTGGGCAAACCCAACACCTCTCATCACCCGGAGAACACCATCTCCACAGTGAAGCATGGTGGTAGCATCATGCTGTGGGGATGTTTTTCATCGGCAGGGACTGGGAAACCCGTCAGAATTATAGGAATGATGGATGGCGCTAAATACAGGGAAATTCTTGAGGGAAACCTGTTTCAGTCTTCCAGAGATTTGAGACTGGGACGGAGGTTCACCTTCCAGCAGGACAATGACCCTAACCATACTGCTAAAGCAACACTTGTGTGGTTTAAGGGGAAACATTTAAATGTCTTTGAATGTCCTAGTCAAAGCCCAGACCTCAATCCAATTGAGAATCTGTGGTATGACTTAAAGATTGCTCTACACCAGCGGAACCCATCCAACTTGAAGGAGCTGGAGCAGTTTTGCCTTGAAGAATGGTCAGTGGCCAGATGTGCCAAGCTTATAGAGACATACCTCAAGAGACTTGCAGCTGTAATTGCTGCAAAAGGTGGCTCTACAAAGTATTGACTTTGGGGGGGGTGAATAGTTTTGCACGCTCAAGTGTTCTGTTTTTTTGTCTTATTTCTTGTTTGTTTCACAAGAAAAAATATTTTGCATCTTCAAAGTGGTAGGCATGTTGTGTAAATCAAATGATACAAACCCCCCCAAAATCAATTTAAATTCCAGGTTGTAAGGCAACAAAATAGGAAATATGCCAAGGAGGGTGTATATTTTCGCAAGCCACTGTATATGAAATGTACTTATTAGACTGTTATAATGTTGACTTAGGTATGGGAGTATCAAGGCCTGGAATTCCTAGTGTGGAAGAGAGTGTCATACTAGATGGAGCATTGATTTTACAGAGGTAAGAGTGGCTGGTGCTTAGATTAAACGTTGCAGTCTTTTTCCTTGCTGTTTCTTAAAGCTCAACCACACTGTGTGAGGAAGGCCCAAACAATTGTCAAAGACCAGTCACCCAAGTCATATACTGTTCTCTCTGCTACCGCATGGCAAGCGGTACCGGAGCGCCAAGTCTAGGTCCAAAAGGCTCCTTAACAGCTTCTATCCCCAAGCCATAAGACTGCTGAACAATTAATCAAATGGCCACCCGGACTATTTACATTGATCTGTTATTATCTATGCATAGTCACTTTACCCCTACCTACATGTACAAATTACCTCAACTAACCTGTAGCCCCGCACATTGACCCTGTATATAGCCTTGTTATTGTTATTTTATTGTGTTACTTTTTATTGCATTTTTTACTTCAGTTTATTTAGTAAATCTTTTTTAAACTCTATTTCTTGAACTGCATTGTGGGTTAAGGGACTCTAAGTAAGCATTTCACGGTAAGGTCTACACCTGTTGTTTTTGGCGCTTGTGACCATTATTTTATTTTAATTTTATTGTTGCTGTGCAATGTAGCATGAGCTGTGTGATGCTTAGTGTCTTCAGCTGAGTATATTTGTGTGGGTGCGGGTACGTGCATGTGTCCCCAGTGAAGGGCAGTTGCCTACCTGAAGAAGGTGTGGTGTTCAATGCAGACCTTCCACAGGCGTTTGGAAGCCCGGTGGTTGGGCAGCTTGAAGCCGATGGTGCTCTCAAACTGTTCATACTGAGGGTGGAGGGGAGGAGTGAGAGATGGGGGAGGAGTGGAGGATAAAAGGAGTGAAGGAGCGTGTGTGTGTGTGTATGTGTGTGTATGTGTGTGTGTGTGTGTGTGTGTGTGTGTGTGTGTGTGTGTGTGTGTGTGTGGAACCACCTCACGACCCTTGCTAAAAACAAGGAAATTGCACCCTGCATATTGTACTCTATTCTCTCAACAGTAAGAGTGTGTCATTCAAACACTACACAGCAGTACTGAAAACTGGGCCCATACAGTAATTACACTGTGGGTTTTAGTTATTTTGAACTAGATAGTTGGGAGAAAAGATCTTACACAATCCCTGAATGAAGATATCAGTGTCAGATTAGGGTCTATTCAATCTGTATCGCGAAAGTTCAAGCGTTACAGCGTCATTTAAATTTAAAGGCGATGTTCCCGTGTTAGCGGAGACTCCATTCACAGTAAATGCTGCATATGTCGGCTCAATCTGAATTTACCTTTACATTTCTAAAAATGCTTCAGAGATACAGATTGAATAGAGTCCTAACATTCTGTAGATACATAGGCCCGTAGAAGGCAGAACACAGAGGAAAACCATTGGTAGATAATCACTTTAGGAGTAGAAAATCAGTGCAAGCAAAATGAGACACTAACACTTCTAGTGAGCAAAATCCCTGATGAAAGCATATCCTCACACGCAGCTCACCATGCTTTAAAGTCCCAATGCTTGGCAAAAGAAGAAGAAGACTGTTCCCACTTCCAAGACCACAAAACATGCCACATTTCCCTAATCTTTAAGAATAGTAACTCGACCGCTATAAATAGCCCACATTGAAACATATCATGCCCAATTATTCCGTGGCTCACCGAGTCCCCAGATAAGATTCAAAAGTGACACTTCAATAGAATCTGTTAAATAACACCTACAGTGAGGGAAAAAAGTATTTGATCCCCTGCTGATTTTGTACGTTTGCCCACTGACAAAGACATGATCAGTCTATAATTTTAATGGTAGGTTTATTTGAACAGTGAGAGACAGCATAACAACAAAAAAATCCAGAAAAACGCATGTCAAAAATGTTATAAATTGATTTGCATTTTAATGAGGGAAATAAGTATTTGACCCCTCTGCAAAACATGACTTAGTACTTGGTGGCAAAACCCTTGTTGGCAATCACAGAGGTCAGACATTTATTGTAGTTGGCCACCAGGTTTGCACACATCTCAGGAGGGATTTTGTCCCACTCCTCTTTGCAGATCTTCTCCAAGTCATTAAGGTTTCGAGGCTGACGTTTGGCAACTCAAACCTTCAGCTCCCTCCACAGATTTTATATGGGATTAAGGTCTGGAGACTGGCTAGGCCACTCCAGGACCTTAATGTGCTTCTTCTTGAGCCACTCCTTTGTTGCCTTGGATGTGTGTTTTGGGTCATTGTCATGCTGGAATACCCATCCACGACCCATTTTCAATGCCCTGGCTGAGGGAAGGAGGTTCTCACCCAAGATTTGACGGTATATGGCCCCGTCCATCGTCCCTTTGATGCGGTGAAGATGTCCTGTCCCCTTAGCAGAAAAACACCCCCAAAGCATAATGTTTCCACCTCCATGTTTGACGGTGGGGATGGTGTTCTTGGGGTCATAGGCAGCATTCCTCCTCCTCCAAACACGGCGAGTTGAGTTGATGCCAAAGAGCTCCATTTTGGTCTTATCTGACCACAACACTTTCACACAGTTCTCCTCTGAATCATTCAGATGTTCATTGGCAAACTTCAGACGGCCCTGTATATGTGCTTTCTTGAGCAGGGGGACCTTGCGGGCGCTGCAGGATTTCAGTCCTTCACGGCGTAGTGTGTTACCAATTGTTTTCTTGGTGACTATGGTCCGAGCTGCCTTGAGATCCTTGACAAGATCCTCCCGTGTAGTTCTGGGCTGATTCCTCACCGTTCTCATGATCATTGCAACTCCACGAGGTGAGATCTTGCATGGAGCCCCAGGCCGAGGGAGTTTGACAGTTCTTTTGTGTTTCTTCCATTTGCGAATAATCGCACCAACTGTTGTCACCTTCTCACCAAGCTGCTTGGCGATGGTCTCGTAGCCCATTCCAGCCTTGTGTAGGTCTACAATCTTGTCCCTGACATCCTTGGAGAGCTCTTTGGTCTTGGCCATGGTGGAGGGTTTGGAATCTGATTGATTGATTGCTTCTGTGGACAGGTGTCTTTTATACAGGTAACAAACTGAGATTAGGAGCACTCCCTTTAAGAGTGTGCTCCTAATCTCAGCTCGTTACCTGTATAAAAGACACCTGGGAGCCAGAAATCTTTCTGATTGAGAGGGGGTCAAATACTTATTTCCCTCATTCAAATGCAAATCAATTTATAACATTTTTGACATGCGTGTTTCTGGATTTTTTTGTTGTTATTCTGTCTCTCACTGTTCAAATAATAATAATAATAATATGCCATTTAGCAGACGCTTTTATCCAAAGCGACTTACAGTCGTGCGTGCATACATTTTTGTGTATGGGTGGTCCCGGGGATCGAACCCACTACCTTGGCGTTACAAGCGCCGTGCTCTACCAGCTGAGCTACAGAGGACCACAAATAAACCTACCATTAAAATTATAGACTGATCATTTCTTTGTTAGTGGGCAAACATACAAAATCAGCAGGGGATCAAATACTTTTTTCCCTCACTGTAGCATTAAGCTAGCATAGGACAACTGGCACATCAGGTTACAGCAGCCATGCTCGAAATCCTAACTATTGTGAAAGCATGAAACAACTGTAAAGATTGCTATAATGGTTGACCTTTTTTACCATTTCATGCTTTGTGGCACTTAACTGAGTTGTCACAGTTATACAGTTGGCTGCAATTAACTGTTTTAACGGTTTTGTAGAGTTAGTGTTGACTTCGAGTGAAGTGAAGTGTTGTCATGTCAAACAAGATGCATAATGTAGGCTACAAGATAACATAATATGGTTGGACTACCTCCCCGGGGCGTATTTTGATGTAGAAGTTGCTCCTCTTGTAGGAGATTTTGAGGATCTTCGGCCAGGCGAAGCGGTTGATCCTCAGACGGTCACGGTAGATTAGTAGTCCGTTGGCGCTGACGCCAAGCATGATGTCAATGCCCTCCGAATCCTGTCAGAGACAAAGGGTGCAACAGAAGGGAGGGAAGGTTGGGGATTGCAATGAAGGGTGTGTGTCACTCTCTATCATACGGATCCAATCCAGATAGATAAGATTAAGTAATATGATCGCTAGGTTGGAACAGGCTATCAAGTTGACATCTTGTGACTATTATTTTAAAATGACTCTAAACCATAATTGCAGCCTTACATTGTTAGTTACATTGTTGTCTATAATGTAGCAGTACACACACACACGCACACACCACCACCACACCACACCACACCACCACACCACAACCACAACCACCACCATACCACACCACAAACAAGCACAATTTGTACATCTTTCCATAGCTCATACTGTACCTTGGCGTGATGCAGGTCTACACCATACATGGAAAGCTTCTTGGCATTTTCTAGAAAGTTCACCTCTGCCTCCGCTGGACTCATTCCCCTAAGGAAGAACACAGAGGCTGTCATTGGACTATTATCACACCACAACTTCCAGCACTTTGAATAAAGAGAACAATCGGTCTGTTTGGGTTATGGTACGCAAGTTTTTCATTGGAATTAATGGTTGATATATGGTTGTGGCACAAAGACTTTGAGGTCTTCTCAGGCTCTGATTAATGTTACACTTCTGCATGTTTTGAGTGTGAGAACTCTTTGCGTTTGCATGAGCCAATTGTGTGTAACTAATTTTATTGTCTAGCTACTATCCATATCCATTCATGTATGGAGAATTCAACACAATTGGTAACGACCTAGTACCAAATTGTACATATCAGGGGCGGACTGGCCATAGGGCGGTTTGGGCAAATGCCAGATGGGCTTGTCAATTTTTAGCCCAGTGGGCCTGTGGAAATTATGGGTTTTGCTCAAAATGATAATTATTTAGCTAATTCTAGTCCCAGTCCGTCCCTGGTACATACTGATGCTTGTGTCAATGAAACCAAAGTGTCTACTATGCAATTGTTAGGTAATTACCATTTGAATTGTATTCGAATCTATGCCGACAGCGTAGATCTGTGCCGGAGGCTTTTTATTTACAATGACGAGCTGGCACGTGGCCGGTCAGGCCCTGACCTGTAGTTGCGGTGAAGCTCCATCACCCTCTCCTCTAGCTCCCTCGTCTGGTTGGGGGCGAAACGGAAGTCACTGATGTAGTCGGGCCCGTGTTCCTCTGGCTCATAGTCGCCCAGCTCCGCCTGCACCGTGTAAGAACCTAGCAGGGCGTAGGTCCCGAAGGAGCAGGGCAGACGCCAGGACAGCATGTCGTCTCTCAGCTGCAGACACAGGTAGTACCTGCATGCGTCGATGAGTTGTGTTCATTAGGCACCAAATGAAGGACAATGGATTCAAACAGGGAGAGGACTACCTGGTCCAATAAGAAATGCTTGTTTTCTGTTTTCCGTTGCAAAAATATAATTGTTTTATTCTGTTGCATGCCCTAATGAACATGATCATGGATACACAAGAGGCAAACAGCATAGAGGGAATGCAGGATTTATAAGGCAACTTCCCACAGCTCGTTAGTCCCTCCAGGATTTCGCAGTTTTTTTGTGATATCTCACATGAAACAATACTACAGTTTACTACAGAATAGTATAGTACTTACTATAGAATTATGTAGTAAACTGTAGTGTACTGTACAATACTATACTCCACACGGTAGTATCCCTTGATCATATGTAGTACTTAATATAGAATTTTGTAGTATACTGTAGAATACTATACTACACACTGTAGTATCCCTCGATCGTGTAGTGCTTACTATATAATCTTGTAGTATACTGTAGAATACTATACTCCACACTAGGGATGTAACGATTCACTGATACGCATCGGTCCCCGATTCAAATGTTTAAGATACAAGTGCATCGGTCCACGGACCCCAAACCGATCCAATGTAGCATGCATCGGTCAGAAAATCTATTACAATTTTACAAATCGCTGGTTCACTAAATGTATTTGCTCATATTACATTCTTTCTACCTTTTGAAAATACCTCTCATCTTTTGTGACAACTGATGCTTCCTCTCCTTCAGTGTCAAACTGGATGTAACTGTGTTGACAGATATTGATAGTGATTTTGCATGGCAAACAGCCATAGGCAATATCAGTAGCCTAGTCAAACTGCACACTGTGCCCAGTTTCGCGTGCTGACCAATGCGAGGTAGGCGGCCTTCAGAATTTAAAATGCTAAAATGGCTTGATTTTAGGCTTTATTAGTTGTATGTAATTTGCTAGGTCATTGTTATCTATGCGCTGTTGAAAATTGTGTTTTAATGGAATAAAAGTAAGCTACTGGAGACACTTCTCATCTGGCTATACCTGCTGAACAGGGTTTACAATAGATTGTATTTTGATTGTTCAGGTTCATCATCAGCAATAGTTTTGGTAGTTTTGCGTTAAACAATCAGTGTATATGGTCATTTTTTTATATACAGTGAGGGAAAAAAGTATTTGATCCCCTGCTGATTTTGTACGTTTGCCCACTGACAAAGACATGATCAGTCTATAATTTTAATGGTAGGTTTATTTGAACAGTGAGAGACAGAATAAAAACAAAAAAATCCAGAAAAATGCATGTCAAAAATGTTATAAATTGATTTGCATTTTAATGAGGGAAATAAGTATTTCACCCCTCTGCAAAACATGACATAGTACTTGGTGGCAAAACCCTTGTTGGCAATCACAGAGGTCAGACATTTATTGTAGTTGGCCACCAGGTTTGCACACATCTCAGGAGGGATTTTGTCCCACTCCTCTTTGCAGATCTTCTCCAAGTCATTAAGGTTTTGAGGCTGACGTTTGGCAACTCGACCCTTCAGCTCCCTCCACAGATTTTCTATGGGATTAAGGTCTGGAGACTGGCTAGGCCACTCCATGACCTTAATGTGCTTCTTCTTGAGCCACTCCTTTGTTGCCTTGGCCGTGTGTTTTGGGTCATTATCATGCTGGAATACCCATCCACGACCCATTTTCAATGCCCTGGCTGAGGGAAGGAGGTTCTCACCCAAGATTTGACGGTACATGGCCCCGTCCATCGTCCCTTTGATGCGGTGAAGTTATCCTGTCCCCTTAAAAGAAAAACACCCCCAAAGCATAATGTTTCCACCTCCATGTTTGCCGGTGGGGATGGTGTTCTTGGGGTCATAGGCAGCATTCCTCCTCCTCCAAACGCGGTGAGTTGAGTTGATGGCAAAGAGCTCAATTTTGGTCTCATCTGACCACAACACTTTCACCCAGTTCTCCTCTGAATCATTCAGATGTTCATTGGCAAACTTCAGACGGCCCTGTATATTTGCTTTCTTGAGCAGGGGGACCTTGCGGGCGCTGCAGGATTTCAGTCCTTCACGGCGTAGTGTGTTACCAGTTGTTTTCTTGGTGACTATGGTCCCAGCTGCCTTGAGATCATTGACAAGATCCTCCCGTGTAGTTCTGGGCTGATTCCTCACCGTTCTCATGATCATTGCAACTCCACGAGGTGAGATCTTGTATGGAGCCCCAGGCCGAGGGAGATTGACAGTTATTTTGTGTTTCTTCCATTTGCGAATAATCGCACCAACTGTTGTCACCTTCTCACCAAGCTGCTTGGCGATGGTCTTGTAGCCCATTCCAGCCTTGTGTAGGTCTACAATCTTGTCCCTGACATCCTTGGAGAGCTCTTTGGTCTTGTGGAGAGTTTGGAATCTGATTGATTGATTGCTTCTGTGGACAGGTGTCTTTTATACAGGTAACAAGCTGAGATTAGGAGCACTCCCTTTAAGAGTGTGCTCCTAATCTCAGCTCGTTACCTGTATAAAAGACACCTGGGAGCCAGAAATCTTTCTGATTAAGAGGGGGTCAAATACTTATTTCCCTCATTAAAATGCAAATCAATTTATAACATTTTTGACATGTGTTTTTCTGGATTTTTTTGTTGTTATTCTGTCTCTCACTGTTCAAATAAACCTACCATTAAAATTATAGACTGATCATTTCTTTGTTAGTGGGCAAACGTACAAAATCAGCAGGGGATCAAATACTTTTCCCCCTCACTGTACAGGGTAAAGTTAATCATTTCACAACGAGGACAGCAATCAGTTTTGCAAGGCGCACTGCATGGCCGAAGCAAGAGGAGAAGAGAAGATCACTCCGTAAAAACGTCCAAACTGTCAAAATCAGATGGGTGTAAAATCCAAAGTTGTGCTATATGATCATTGGCTATGTCATAGCTAATTTGTAAATGATAAATATTGATACATTACTAGCTCAAACACTTCATCTGCAAAAATGACAAGTTAATTAGTGGGGGATGGTGATTTCAGAACCAAAGTGGGGGGAAACATAGGTTATACAGTGGGGGAAAAAAGTATTTAGTCAGCCACCAATTGTGCAAGTTCTCCCACTTAAAAAGATGAGAGAGGCCTGTAATTTTCATCATAGGTACACGTCAACTATGACAGACAAATTGAGAATTTTTTTTCCAGAAAATCACATTGTAGGATTTCTAATGAATTTATTTGCAAATTATGGTGGAAAATAAGTATTTGGTCACCTACAAACAAGCAAGATTTCTGGCTCTCACAGACCTGTAACTTCTTCTTTAAGAGGCTCCTCTGTCCTCCACTCGTTACCTGTATTAATGGCACCTGTTTGAACTTGTTATCAGTATAAAAGACACCTGTCCACAACCTCAAACAGTCACACTCCAAACTCCTCTATGGCCAAGACCAAAGAGCTGTCAAAGGACACCAGAAACAGAATTGTAGACCTGCACCAGGCTGGGAAGACTGAATATGCAATAGGTAAGCAGCTTGGTTTGAAGAAATCAACTGTGGGAGCAATTATTAGGAAATGGAAGACATACAAGACCACTGATAATCTCCCTCGATCTGGGGCTCCACGCAAGATCTCACCCCGTGGGGTCAAAATGATCACATGAACGGTGAGCAAAAATCCCAGAACCACACGGGGGGACCTAGTGAATGACCTGCAGAGAGCTGGGACCAAAGTAACAAAGCCTACCATCAGTAACACACTACGCCGCCAGGGACTCAAATCCTGCAGTGCAAGACGTGTCCCCCTGCTTAAGCCAGTATATGTCCAGGCCCATCTGAAGTTTGCTAGAGTGCATTTGGATGATCCAGAAGAGGATTGGGAGAATGTCATATGGTCAGATGAAACCAAAATAGAACTTTTTGGTAAAAACTCAACTCGTCGTGTTTGGAGGACAAAGAATGCTGAGTTGCATCCAAAGAACACCATACCTACTATGAAGCATGGGGGTGGAAACATCATGCTTTGGGGCTGTTTTTCTGCAAAGGGACCAGGACGACTGATCCGTGTAATGGAAAGAATGAATGGGGCCATGTATCGTGAGATTTTGAGTGAAAACCTCCTTCCATCAGCAAGGGCATTGAAGATGAAACGTGGCTGGGTCTTTCAGCATGACAATGATCCCAAACACACCGCCCGGGCAACGAAGGAGTGGCTTCGTAAGAAGCATTTCAAGGTCCTGGAGTGGCCTAGCCAGTCTCCAGATCTCAACCCCATAGAAAATCTTTGGAGGGGAGTTGAAAGTCTGTGTTGCCCAGCGACAGCCCCAAAACATCACTGCTCTAGAGGAGATCTGCATGGAGGAATGGGCCAAAATACCAGCAACAGTGTGTGAAAACCTTGTGAAGACTTACAGAAAACGTTTGACCTGTGTCATTGCCAACAAAGGGTATATAACAAAGTATTGAGAAACTTTTGTTATTGACCAAATACTTATTTTCCACCATAATTTGCAAATAAATTCATAAAAAATCCTACAATGTGATTTTCTGGAGAAAAAAAATCTCATTTTGTCTGTCATAGTTGACGTGTACCTATGATGAAAATTACAGGCCTCTCTCATCTTTTTAAGTGGGAGAACTTGCACAATTGGTGGCTGACTAAATACCTTTTTTCCCCACTGTATTGCCCCCCTCCTAATCTCCCAGAGTGCGAAGAACCTTGGCTTGACCCTGGACAACAACACCCTTCTCTGCAAACATCAAAGCGGAGTACATCCGTAGAGTATGGCCATTCCTCACACAGGAAGCGGCACAGGTCCAAATCCCGCTCCTCCAAACACTCCACTGGCTTCCAGTCTAAGCTCGCATCATCTTCAAGACCTGGTGCTTTCCTATGGAGCCATAAGGGGAACTGCCCTTCCTTACCGTCAGGCTATGATCAAACCCTACATCCCAACCCGAGAACTCTGTTCCGCCACCACTGGTCTCTTGGCCCTCCCACCCCTACAGGAGGGCAGCTCCCACTCAGCCCAGCCAAAGCTCTTCACTGTCCTGGCACCCCAATGGTGGAACAAGCTTCCACCTAAAGTCAGGACAGCGGAGTACCTGCCCATCTTCCGAAAACGTATGAAACCCTATCTCTTTGATGAGTATCTTAAATAACTCTCACGCCCTCTGACAAAACAAAATTACAATTAAAAATCCGTACTATACAAATAAAATGTAACCTACTATACTACACACTGTAGTATCCCTTGATTGTGTAGTACTTACTATATACTTTTTGTATACTGTAGAACAGTGATTCCCAACCAGGGGTACTAGGACACCTGGGGGTACTTCGCCTATCCACAGGGGGTACTTGAGAAGACTCATGAGACCATAGGCTTACTGGTAAAATGCACATAAGGGAGTACTTCAGGGGGACCCCGGG
Source organism: Coregonus clupeaformis (assembly GCF_020615455.1). Taxonomy (NCBI): domain Eukaryota; kingdom Metazoa; phylum Chordata; class Actinopteri; order Salmoniformes; family Salmonidae; genus Coregonus; species Coregonus clupeaformis. Next base: position 26,520,057 of record NC_059215.1, read on the forward strand.
CAGAGCAAAATTCAGTTGGTGGTACAATAACTGAAAAAGGTTAGGAATCACTGCTGTAGAATACTATACTACACACTGTAGTATCCCTCGATCATATGTAGTATAAACTATATAATTTTGCAGTATACTGTAGAATACTTTATTAAGTACTACAGTGTTATCCGCAAAAAAACACTGTAGTAAATACTACAGTAATGTCCGCAAAAACACTACTGTTTACTATAGTAATACTACATTATTTCATTTGCATATACCCCACCCATTCCCATCTGACATATCCCAATTTGTGCCACCCATGAGTGAGAAACCTACATGCAAAGTATAGACCATATACTGTGTTCCCTACATGTTATAGAAAAGAGCAGAAGCTCTGAACTATCAGTTTAGACACCAGTCCTACCTACAGAGGCTTGCGAAAGTATTCACCCCCCCTTGGCATTTTTCCTATTTTGTTGCCTTACAACCTGGAATGAAAATTGATTTTTGGGGATTTGTATCATTTGATTTATACAACATGCCTACCACTTTGAAGATGCAAAATATATTTTATTGTGAAACAAACAAGAAATAAGACAAAAAAAACAGAAAACTTGAGCGTGCATAACTATTCACCCCCCCAAAGTCAATACTTTGTAGAGCCACCTTTTGCAGCAATTACAGCTGCAAGTCTCTTGGGGTATGTCTCTATAAGCTTGGCACATCTAGCCACTGGGATTTTTGACCATTCTTCAAGGCAAAACTGCTCCAGCTCCTTCAAGTTGGATGGGTTCCGCTGGTGTAGAGCAATCTTTAAGTCATACCACAGATTCTCAATTGGATTGAGGTCTGGGCTTTGACTAGGCCATTCCAATACATTTAAATGTTTCCTCTTAAACCACTCGAGTGTTGCTTTAGCAGTATGCTTAGGGCCATTGTCCTGCTGGAAGGTGAACCTCCGTCCCAGTCTCAAATCTCTGGAAGACTGAAACAGGTTTCCCTCAAAAATGTCCCTGTATTTAGCGCCATCCATCATTCCTTCAATTCTGACCGGTTTCCCAGTCCCTGCCGATGAAAAACATCCCCACAGCATGATGCTACCACCATGCTTCACTGTGGAGATGGTGTTCTCGGGGTGATGAGAGGTGTTGGGCTTGCGCCAGACATAGCATTTTCCTTGATGGCCAAAAAGCTCAATTTTAGTCTCATCTGACCAGAGTACCTTCTTCCATATGTTTGGGGAGTCTCCCACATGCCTTTTGGCGAACACGAAACGTGTTTGCTTATTTTTTTATTTAAGCAATGGCTTTTTTCTGGCCACTCTTCCGTAAAGCCCAGCTCTGTGGAGTGTACGGCTTAAAGTGGTCCTATGGACAGATACTTCAATCTCCGCTGTGGAGCTTTGCAGCTCCTTCAGGGTTATCTTCGGTCTCTTTGTTGCCTCTCTGATTAATGCCCTCCTTGCCTGGTCTGTGAGTTTTGGTGGGCGGCCCTCTCTTGGCAGGTTTGTTGTGGTGCCATATTCATTCAATTTTTTAATAATGGATTTAATGGTGCTCCGTGGGATGTTCAACGTTTCTGTAATTTTTTTATAACCCAACCCTGATCTGTACTTCTCCGCAACTTTGTCCCTGACCTGTTTGGAGAGCTCCTTGGTCTTCATGGTGCCGCTTGCTTGATGGTGCCCCTTGCTTAGAGGTGTTACAGACTCTGGGGCCTTTCAGAACAGGTGTATATATACTGAGATCATGTGACAGATGACGTGACACTTAGATTGCACACAGGTGGACTTTATTTAACTAATTATGTGACTTCTGAAGGTAAATGGTTGCGGCAGATCTTATTTTGGGGCTTCATAGCAAAGGGGGTGAATACATATGCACGCACCACTTTTCCGTTATTTATTTTTTAGCATTTTTTGAAACAAGTTATTTTTTTAATTTCACTTCACCAATTTGGACTATTTTGTGTATGTCCATTACATGAAATCCAAATTAAAATCAATTTAAATTACAGGTAGTAATGCAACAAAATAGGAAAAACGCCAAGGGGAATGAACACTTTTGCAAGGAACTGTACCTACCTACCTACCTACAGGTTATGGAAAATATGCTCTTTTAGTATTTGTCCAATAGGTTTCCTCAAACAGAAAGCCCCTAGTGATGGGAAAATAAGGCTTTCTGAAGCCTTTGGGGCTCTCACCAATTAGTGCTGAAAAACTGTTAATTACTCTGAGCTTTTAACACAATGCACATTAGTGACACCTGCTGGTCAGCAATAAACAGAAGCATTTGATGTTCAGATATACGTTTTGACCAAGGCATTTATCAAAACTCTGTGGTACAGCGGTTAGTCATGGGCTTTGAACACCTAAACAGTTAGAATATGAGGTTAGCATCTTACATCCTTCTTCCTTTTATTTGCCTCCAAGTTTGTTTTAAAATCTGTATATCATTGGCATTATTTACAGTGAGGGAAAAAAGTATTTGATCCGCTGCTGATTTTGTACGTTCGCCCACTGACAAAGAAATTATCAGTCTATAATTTTAATGGTAGGTTTATTTGAACAGTGAGAGACAGAATAACAACAAAATAATACAGAAAAAAGCATGTCAAAAATGTTATAAATTGATTTGCATTTTAATGAGGGAAATACGTTTTTGACCCCCTCTCAATCAGAAAGATTTCTGGCTCCCAGGGTGAAAGTGTTGTGGTCAGATGAGACCAAAATGGAGCTCTTTGGCATCAACTCAACTCGCCGTGTTTGGAGGAGGAGGAATGCTGCCTATGACCCCAAGAACACCATCCCCACCGTCAAACATGGAGGTGGAAACATTATGCTTTGGGGGTGTTTTTCTGCTAAGGGGACAGGACAACTTCACCGCATCAAAGGGACGATGGACGGGGCCATGTACCGTCAAATCTTGGGTGAGAACCTCCTTCCCTCAGCCAGGGCATTGAAAATGAGTCGTGGATGGGTATTCCAGCATGACAATGACCCAAAACACACGGCCAAGGCAACAAAGGAGTGGCTCAAGAAGAAGCACATTAAGGTCCTGGAGTGGCCTAGCCAGTCTCCAGACCTTAATCCCATAGAAAATCTGTGGAGGGAGCTGAAGGTTCGAGTTGCCAAACGTCAGCCTCGAAACCTTAATGACTTGGAGAAGATCTGCAAAGAGGAGTGGGACAAAATCCCTCCTGAGATGTGTGCAAACCTGGCGGCCAACTACAAGAAACGTCTGACCTTACTAAGTAATGTTTTGCAGAGGGGTCAAATACTTATTTCCCTCATTAAAATGCAAACAAAGTGATTTGTTAAAATTGCGAGCTCTCTTTTTGTAGTGCAGTGATCACACAGTTATATGAAGTAATAATTGCAGTGATTTTACTGTTTAATGCCGTAATAGTGAGATGATTGGTCAAATTTGCAAGCACTAGCATAAATCGCAAAATCCTGGAGGGACTGGTTAATATCAATATAGGCAGTTAGACATCAAATCTGACTTCCAGAGTATATTTAGTGGATGTTGTTGCTGTTGATGATCCAAACCTACCTGGTGATGTCTTCAGTGAGTTGAGATGGGTCAGGGGGATAAAACTTAACAGCAAAGCCGAAATGCCATGAGCCAACTGTGGATAAACGACACACAGTCACACAGTCAGCACTGTGTGTGCGTTTCTTTGTGTGTGTGTCTCTGTCTGTGTCTGTGTGTGTGAGTGTGAGTGTGAGTGTGTGTGTGTGTGTGAGTGTGTGTGTGTGTGTGAGAGTGTGAGTGTGTGTGTGTGTGAGAGAGAGTGTGTGTGTGTGTGTGTGTGTTTGTGTGTGTGTTTGTGCGTGCGTGCGTGTGTGCGTGCGTGGTCACACTAACTTCGGATTTGCTTCTTGATCTCCTTTGACGGGTCCAGCCAATTCTGAAAGAAAGAATGGAGAAATCCCCTTGAGAACAACACACAGCAAAAACCAGCCAATGCCCCTCTCTACGAAAACCCTGTCAGGGAGCTAACTACTGCACTGACTCCTCTCTTCCAAAGCCATCTCCTCTATTGGGGGCGAAATGCATCCACAAAGCAATAGGAAATAAATGCCTCAGTAAACCATCAATGCCTTAAAGTAACTTCCCAGTGTTGCAGATTTCTATGAAATATGACATATAATTAATTACAATATTAATTAATTAATTTCCTTCCTAAAATGCCAATTAAAGATTTTAAAAAGCAGTTATTCTCTGTGCCCCTGCTTGGCCTGTTAGGAAACAAAAGAATGTGGGCATATACCGGTCAAAAACAGCTGATTTGCCAGCTCAGCCAACCAGACGTGCATGCACTTGGATATTTCAAATTAGCTACCAAGTCCAAGTCCCACGTGTGGAAGGCTGCCCAGATGCACATGCACATGCCATTTTTACCCATGCCAAAGTCTGAGGCTTGTAAACCAATTTAAATAGCTAGTATGGATGGGTTCAGATTTTGGAGACGCATAATGGGACTACTAGGAATCTTTAACTACAACAACAATAAATGCAGACTGATTATTTCACAAACATGAGTCATTTCTGTCCATTGCTTTGTCACTATTTTGGAAATTGTTGTTGTTAGTTAGCTAGCTAGTCACAATTGCTAGCAGCTAAACTAGCTTACTGCTGTTACCTAAATCAGTCAACAACAGCTAACTGGGTCGTTCCACAAAATACATAAGTATTCAGACCCTTTACTGAAGCACCTTTGGCAGCAATTACAGCCTTGAGTCCTTTTTTTTTTTTTTGTCATTTAGCAGACGCTCTTATCCAGAGCGACTTAAATGAGCAATTAGGGTTAACTGCCTTGCTCAAGGGCACATCAACAGATTTTTCACCTAGTTGGCTCGGGGATTAGAACCAGCGACCTTTCGGTTACTGGCACAACGCTCTTAACCACTAAGCTACCTGCCGCCCCGTCTTCTTGGGTATAATGCTACAAGCTTGGCACACCTGTATTGGGGGAGTTTCTCCCAGTCTTCTCAGCAGATCCTCTCAAGGTCTGTCAGGTTGGATGGGGAGCGTCGCTGCACAGCTATTTTCAGGTCTCTCCAGAGATGTTGGATCGGGTTCATGTCCGGGCTCTGGCTGGGCCACTCAATGACATTCAGAGACTTGTCCCGAAGCCACTCCTGCGTTGTCTTGGCTGTGTGATTAGGGTTGTTGTCCTGTTGGAAGGTGAACCTTAGCCCCAGTCTGAGGTCCTGAGCGTTCTGGAGCAGGTTTTCATCAAGGATCTCTCTGTACTTTGCTCCGTTCATCTTTCCCTTGATCCTGACTAGTCTCCCAGTCCCTGCCGTAGAAAAACATCCCCACAGCATGATGCTGCCACCACCATGCTTCACCGTAGGGATGGTGCCAGGTTTCCTCCAGACGTGACGCTTGGCATTCAGTACAAAGAGTTAAATCTTGGTTTCAACAGACCAGAGAATCTTGTTTCTCATGGTCTGAGTCTTTAGTTGCCTTTTGGCAAACTCCAAGTGGGCTATCATATGCCTTTTACTGAGGAGTGGCTTCCGTCTGGCCACTCTACCATAAAGGCCTGATTGATGGAGTGCTGCACAGATGGTTGTCCTTCTGGAAGGTTCTCCCATATCCACAGAGGAACTCTGGTTCTCTGTCAGAGTGACCATCGGGTTCTTAGTCACCTCCCTGACCAAGGCCCTTCTCCACTGATTGCTCAGTTTGGCCAGGCGGACAGTTCTAGGAAGAGTCTTGGTGGTTCCAAACTTCTTCCATTTAAGAATGATGGAAGACACTGTGTTCTTGGGGACCTTCAATGCTGCAGACAATTCCTTTGACCTCATGGCTTGGTTTCTGCTCTGACATGCACTGTCAACTGTGGGACCTTATATAGACAGGTGTGTGCCTTTCCAAATCATGTCCAATCAATTGAATTTAACACAGGTGGACTCCAATCAAGTTGTAGATACATCTCAAGGATGATCAATGGAAACAGGATGCACTTGAGCTCAATTTAGAGTCTCATAGCAAAGGGTCTGAATACTTATGTAAATAAGGTATTTCTGTTTTTTATTTATTTTTATAAATGTGCAGAAATTTCTAAAAACCTGTTTTCGCTTTGTCATTGTGGGGTATTGTGTGTAGATTGATGAGGAAAATGTTTTATTTAATCAATTTTAGAATAAGGCTTTAACGTAACAAAATGTGGAAAAAGCCAAGGGGTCTGAATACTTTCCGTATGCACTGTACATCTATGCTCTAACTCATCGTTTCCCAAACTCGGTCCTGGGGACCCCAAGGGATACACGTTCTAGCAAAGACGTTTGTGAAGTATTTATTTAGTTTCATAGTGCAAACATTGCTAGCAAGTTTCTCACACTCGCTTTAGCCGCGGAGGCGCAGGCCTGCTCCGGCAACTCCAGGGGGGGTGCCTAGCAAGTTCAAGTTCAAGTTTTTTATGTCACATGCACAAGTACAGTGTGTGGGGTTCTATTTTCTAATAATTGGATTTGTATGTGAATGAATAGCTTAGAAGGAATGCATTAATGATAAGCATAGGTTTGTACTATACTGATATAAATTGTTTCACATAACAGGCTGTGATTCATGTGTGGAACGTTAGGGGGTAAGATGAGATAAGGACTTGTCTCAAAATATTAGACTACACTGCTTCTTTGTGATCTGTGAACCGTCCAAGGACATGGGTACTGCAAAAAAAGTGCTAACTCCACAGGTTATTATGATAGCAACTTATGCCTGGCAACAGTGTGCAACAAGTGGAGCGCCAAGGAGTTGGGACCAGCCCGTGCGCCAACGGATAAAAAAAAAAAAAACCTTTATTTAACCAGGTAAGCCAGTTGAGAACAAGTTCTCATTTACAACTGCGACCTGGCCAAGATAAAGCAAAGCAGTGCGATAAAAACAACACAGAGTTACATATGGGGTAAAAAAACAAAGTCAAAAATACAACAGAAAATATATATACAGTGTGTGCAAATGTAGCAAGTTATGGAGGTAAGGCAATAAATAGGCTATAGTGCAAAATAATTACAATAGTATTAACACTGGAATGCTAGATGTGCAAGAGATTATGTGCAAATAGAGATACTGGGGTGCAAAAGAGCAAAATAAATAACAATATAGGGATGAGGTAGTTGGGTGGGCTAATTTCAGATGGGCTGTGTACAGGTGCAGTGTAAGGTGCTCTGACAACTGATGCTTAAAGTTAGTGAGGGAGATAAGAGTCTCCAGCTTCAGAGATTTTTGCAATTCGTTCCAGTCATTGGCAGCAGAGAACTGGAAGGAATGGCGGCCAAAGGAGGTGTTGGCTTTGGGAATGACCAGTGAGATATACCTGCTGGAGCGCAGACTACGGGTGGGTGCTGCTATGGTGACCAATGAGCTAAGATAAGGCGGGGATTTGTCTAGCAGTGATTTATAGATGGCCTGGAGCCAGTGGGTTTGACGACGAACATGTAGTGAGGACCAGCCAACAAGAGTGGTCCTCTGTAGCTCAGCTGGTAGAGCACGGCGCTTGTAACACCAAGGTAGTGGGTTCGATCCCCGGGACCACCCATACACAAAAAAAATGTATGCACGCATGACTGTAAGTCGCTTTGGATAAAAGCGTCTGCTAAATGGCATATTATTTATTATTATTAAGAGCGTACAGGTCACAGTGGTGGGTAGTGTATGGGGCTTTGGAGACAAAACGGATGGCACTGTGATAGACTACATCCAATTTGCTGAGTAGAGTGTTGGAGGCTATTTTGTAAATGACATCGCCGAAGTCAAGGATCGGTAGGATAGTCAGATTTACGAGGGCATGTTTGGCAGCATGAGTGAAGGAGGCTTTGTTTGCGAAATAGGAAGCCGATTCTAGATTTAACTTTGGATTGGAGATTCTTTATGTGAGTCTGGAAGGAGAGTTTACAGTCTAACCACACACCTAGGTATTTGTAGTTGTCCACATACTCTAGGTCAGACCCGTCGAGAGTGGTGATTCTAGTCGGGTGGGCGGGTGCCAGCAGTGTTCGATTGAAAAGCATGCATTTAGTTTTACTAGTGTTTAAGAGCAGTTGGAGGCTACTGAAGGAGTGTTGTATGGCATTGAAGCTCGTTTGGAGGTTTGTTAACACAGTGTCCAATGAAGGGCCAGATGTATACAAAATGGTGTCGTCTGCGTAGAGGTGGATCTGAGAGTCACCAGCAGCAAGAGCGACATCATTGATATACACAGAGAAAAGTGTCGGCCCAAGAATTGAACCCTGTGGCACCCCCATAGAGACTGCCATAGGTCCAGACAACAGGCCCTCCGATTTGACACACTGAACTCTATCTGAGAAGTAGTTGGTGAACCAGGCGAGGCAGTCATTTGAGAAACCAAGACTATTTAGTCTGCCAATAAGAATGCGGTGGTTGACAGAGTCGAAAGCCTTGGCCAGGTCGATGAAGACGGCTGCACAGTACTGTCTATTATCAATCGCGGTTATAATATCGTTTAGGACCTTGAGCGTGGCTGAAGTGCACCCATGACCAGCTCGGAAACCGGATTGCATAGCGGAGAAGGTACGGTGGTATTCGAAATGGTCGGTGATCTGTTTGTTAACTTGGCTGAGTAAGTCTAAACCACGCTCAGTCTCTACTCTGATTGGCCAGCAGAGAGGTGGGAACTCTCTCTCTCTGTCAGAGTATTTGAGGAAGAACCTGTAACAATGGATCAGTTCTCTGTCTGCCCTGCGTGGTATTTCAGTGAGCCCGTATACGAACCAACATACTTATCATACATACATTTTGCATATAATAAATTTAGCTTGGATTGAATATCTCTTATAATATGCCATTTAGCAGACGCTTTTATCCAAAGCGACTTACAGTCATGCGTGCATACATTTTTTTTTTTCTTGATTATGTTTTCTCTTATTCCAATACCAGATTTGAATTACGCAATTTCTAACAAGTGAAATGCCTATAAACCCAACAATGCAGAAAGCAATAAAAATGTAATACAAAAAATAACACAAGGTAGAACTAAAACACACAACAAATAAAAAGAAGAAATAAGAAGTAGGTAAGCATACAGGGTCAGTTCCAGTACCATATTTACAATGTGCAGGGATACTGGAGTGATAGAGGTAGATATGTATAGGGGTAAGGTGACTAGGCATCAGGATATATGATAAACAGTGTAGCAGCAGCGTATATGATTGTATGTGAGTGGGTGTGTGTGTGTGTAGAGTCAGTATCAATCTACGTGCATATTATGTGTGAGTGAGCAAATGATGTGGAGTGTCAGTGTGCGTGAGTGTGAAGGGCCCTGTGAGTGTGCAAAAAATACAAATAAAAGGGTCAACTCAGATAGTCCTTGTAGCCATTTTGTTAGCTATTTAGTTAGCTATTTAGCAGTCTTATGGCTTGTGGATAAAAGCTGTTCAGGAGCCTGTTGGAGTCAGACTTGATGCACCGGTACAACTTGTCGTGCGAAAGTCTTCCTTTCGCACCGCCTGATATAGAGGTCCTGGATGGCAGGGAGCTTGGCCCCAGTGATGTACTGGTCTGTCCGCACCACCCTCTGTAGCGCCATGCGACCGAGGGTGGTGCTATTGCCATGCCAGTCAACATGCTCTCAATGGTACAGCTGTATAACTTTTGGAGGGGGAAGAGGTGCTGTCGCGCCTTGTTCACGACTGTGTGGTGTGTGTGGACCATTTTAAGTCTTAGTGATTTAGACACTGAGGAACTTGAAGCTCTCGACCCACTCCACTGCAGCCCCGTCGATGTGGATGAATGCATGCTCGCCCCGTTTCCTGCAGTCTACGATCAGCTCCTTGGTCTTACTGACGTTGAGGGAGAGATTTTGTTCCAGCACCACACTGCCAGGTCACTGACCTCCTCCGTGTAGGCTGTCTCATCGTCACCGGTGATCAGCCCTACCACCGTCGTGTCGTCAACAAACTTGATGATGGTGTTGGAGTCGTGCGTAGCCACACTGTCGTGGGTGAACAGGGAGTACAGGAGGGGACTAAGCACACACCCCTGTGGGGCCCCCGTGTTGAGGACCAGCGTGGCTGAGGTGATGTTGCCTACCCTCACCACCTGGGGTCGGCCCGTCAGAAAATCCAGGATCCAGTTAGAGAGGGAGGTGTTCAGTCCCAGGGTCCTAAGCTTGGTGACGAGCTTGGAAGTGACAATGGTGTTGAACGCTGAGCTGTAGTCAATGAACAGTATTCTCACATAGGTATTCCTCTTTTCCAGGTGGGTGAGGGCAATGTGGAGTGCAATTGAGATTGCGTCGTCTATGGACCTGTTGGGGCGATATGCAAATTGGAGTGGGTCTAGGTTGTCTGGGATGATGGAGTTGATGTGAGCCATAACCAGCCTCTCAAAGCACTTCATGATTACAGTTGTGAGCGCTACATGTCGGAAGTCATTGTGGCATGAAGAGTTCTTGGGAACAGGAATGATGGTGGTCATCTTAAAAGATGTGGGGATTACAGACTGGGACAAGGAGAGGTTGAAAATTACTGTGAATATGCCTGCCAGGTGTTCTGAGCATGCTCTGAGAACATGCCCTGGAATACTGTCGGGCCCCCCGGACTTGCGGGTGTTGACCTGATTTAAAGATTGGCCTCGGAGAGCGAGATCAACCGGTCCTCTGGGTCGGTGGTGGCCCTTACACCTGGCACGATGTTCCCATGGCCGAGCAGCCGCACACAAGCCTGAGATCACCATGCACAATGACAAGCGTTGGCTGGAGTGGTGTAAAGCTCGCCGGCGAGTAATAAATCACGCTTCACCATCTGGCAGTCCGACGGACTAATCTGGGTTTGGCAGATGCCAGGAGAACGCTACCTGCCCGAATGCATAGTGCCAACTGTAAAGTTTGGTGGAGGTGGAATAATGGTCTGGAGCTGTTTTTCATGGTTCAGGCCCCTTAGGTCCAGTGAAGGAAAATTGGAACACCAACCGCGAGCCAGGCCTAATCGCCCAACATCAGTGGCCGACCCACTAATGCTTGTGGCTGAATGGAAGCAAGTCCCCGCAGCAATGTTCCAACATCAAGCGGAAAGCTTTCCCAGAAGAGTGGAGGCTGTTATAGCAGCAAAGGGGGGATCAACTCCATATTAATGCCCATGATTTTGGAATGAGATGTTCGACGAGCAGGTGTCCACATTGTTTTGGTCATGTAGTCTATTTTGGGTTCTGATGGGGAAGGACAGTTGAACTAAGCTCATGAAGCATTTAAAAGTTATATCTTCAACAATCAATGGCTCAAGAATCAAAGTCCAAAAATGTATGTACCAATCCCGGATTGTCTCTTTAATATTCTCAGGACACAGGAATATAAATGCCAGTTAAGCCCTGTCCGCTTAGCTTAATGTCACAGGAGTCTTCTGAGAGATACTTTGTCTATACACTGTGGACCCCACGCGCCACCTTTAAAAGGGCAGTCATTTCCAATCACATTTCAAGGGGCAATGGTCTCTGTCCTTCTCTCACCCTGACTGGTCCACTGTGAGGACAGCAACCACCGCATAGCCCTTTCCTGCAGTCAAATGACCTAGTGGCCTCATGGGTGGAATGTTATAAATATTTTTCATAATTTCATAATTAATACACTTTTATTTCTTTTCTAAGCCGAAAATCCGGTGTTTCTATGTCAAACGGTTGTGTTATATTTCAGTCTTCTGTGATGTATATAAAGTGGAATATTGGGATGCAAACTCAAAATTGAATACATTTCAACTCTATATCTGACATGGTACATGTGTCTTCTTTTTTTAAGCCCATAACCATGTGTGTGAGGTGTATACTTTTGTTTCAAAGTAAATGTGTTTAAGACTATCAAGAAACACTCAGTGTGACCCTGATTTAGCCCACTGCAGTAAAAGGTTAATACATTATCAGGTTTTTAAGGACAATGTCACCCGCACATGGGTTGTTCCACGAATAGAGTGCCCTCAGACATTATGGGTGTGAATTGTGATAAAATACTAAATGTAACAGTTGGATCACACACTGTACATCTATGCTCTAACTCAGTGTTTCCCAAACTCTGTCCTGGGGACTCCAAGGCGCGCACATTTTTTTTTTGCCCTAGAACTACACAGCTGATTTAAATAATCCAAGTTTGATGATGAGTTTATTATTTAAATCAGCTGTGTAGTGCAAAGGCAAAAACCTAAGTTCCCAGGACAGAGTTTGGGAAACACTGCTCTAACTAAACTAAACCATGTTAAAGGGATAGTTCGAGATTTTGGCAATGAAGGATACCATATTTATGTCTCTGCGTCTAGTATGAAGGAAGTCAGAGGTAGTTTCGCGAGACAATGACTGGAAGTCTTCGGGATCAGCTAGCATGCTTCATTGCCAAAATCTCGAACTATCCCTTTTAAATTTCAAATAGCTGTGTGTTTTCATTTTAAAGTTGTTTGTTTTATCTGAAAATCGCCATTTTGGCATGTCCCACGTCATGTTTGTTCTTCTAGAATTTTTACTTGCCTGACGACTCATCGTGAATTAAATGCTGCTGCTCTATCGATTGCTCCATACATCAGTCTGAAACTGCCATCCTAGAAGTCGTTTGTGCTGATTTCAACCGATCGGAGACCAATCAGAACGGTCAGAATGTGTTCGCATTCTCGAAGAGTCGGGGAGGAAAGAAAATACAGACGTGGAGAAGAAGCATAAGTGGGCATGGCGTTTGGCCGGAGCGATGTGGATGGATAGCCAGGCAAGGTTTTAACCCACTTAACCCCAAGATTTTCCCAGGTTTTCTCCATCATTGTAAAGCCCTAGTTATTTAGTTGCTTTGGGAAAGTAATTTCTGAAGATATGTACTTATTTAATGTCATTAGTAATTCATTTACTTTTGTCCCTCAAGTTTAAGGTCAACAGTGTAACATGAACTGAACTCTCATTTTAACATGGTAAAACTATTATTTTTTAATTATATTTTCAAAAGAAACATTGAACATCTAATAGTCAAATCATAGTGTAAAAGCAGGTGAGCTGGGTTACTCTTCTAGGCCATTTTCCAGTGTTTTGTGTTGGAAAACTGAGCGTATCGAGCATAACACGTCAACCCTGTTACCCATATGCTAGAAATGTTTTAAATTCTACCCCTGTCACTTTTATCTTTATTAATATTCAACCCCCTGAGTCAATGCATGTTAGAATCACCGTTGGCAGCAATTACAGCTGTGAGTCTTTCTGGGTAAGTCTCTAAGAGCTTTGCACACCTGGATTGTACAATATTTGCCCAATATTCTTTTCAACATTCTTCAAGCTTTGTCAAGTTGGTTGTTGATCATTGCTAGACAGTCATTTTCAAGTCTTTCCATAGATATTCAAGCCGATTTAAGTCCAAACTGTAACTAGGCCACTCAGGAACTTTCAATATTGTCTTGGTAAGCAACTCCAGTGTATATTTGGCCTTGTGTTTTAGGTTATTGTCCTGCTGAAAGGTGAATTTGTATCACAGTGTCTGTTGAAAAGCAGACTGAACCAGGTTTTCCTCTAGGATTTTGCCTGTGCTTAGCTTTATTCCATTTCTTTTCATCATTAAAAAAACTCCCTAGTCCTTGCTGCTGACAAGTAAACCCATAACATGATGCACAGAATGAGTCCATGCAATTTATGTGACTTGTTAAGCACATTTTTACTCCTGAACTTATTTAGGCTTGCCATAACAAAGGGGTTGAATACTTATTGACTCAAGACATTTCAGCTTTTCATTTGTAATTAATTTGTAAAAAAGGGTATTTTGTGTAGGCCAATGACAAAACATCTCAATTTAATAAAGTTTCAATTCAGGCTGTAACACAACAAAATGTGGAAAAAGTCAAATACTTTCTGAAGGCACTGTAGGTGCCAGTAGGTGGGAGTGAGGGGGAGGGTTCTAGGTGGGAGTAAGAATGAAGATTCTGACCTTGGTGTTGTCTGTGTCATAGAACGTCAGGCCAAAGTAGTCCCTCTCCAGCAGGTTCAGATGGCCACACACCATGTCCAGCACGGACTGCCCCCTGGCAAATTTCTGTCAAAAACACACATGATTATAAAAACGTACACATGCGCACACCGTACACCCACAACCCCCCACATACACGCACGCACACACACACACACACAGGAATGGTTTGTTGTTGTGGGGATTTGTCATATTCAGAAAGATACCAGTGAGTCAAGTGATATCATCATAACCTTGTACATATGCTGGATATCTCTTCTACACTGTCAGAATGAATCACACTGCCAAAATATTGCATAGTCCATTTTCGATACAGATACAGTAACAGTGCATTTTTAAATATAGGAGCTATTTATGAATTTAAAAAACTGAAATGTGTGAGCTATTACTTTATTGTCCAGTCGTTTAGGAAATGCATCATGGTATTATATACTGTATGTATATTTATATCTATTAGATTAACCGACTACATGAAAAATCTCTTTCATCACACTATGAAAATACCATCAGCATGAAAACCCAGCCCTTCTGTTGGCTGACAGACATGTTCATGGTCCAGTACCTCCTCAGCTCTGAGGGATAGGAAAGGCAATGGCTACAAAACAAAGGAACCGCTAGTATTTCACAGGGCCACACCTAGTTTTCACCCCTTTAGGGCTTAGAGCCGACACACTGCATGTTTCAGTGTTTCAGAGGCAGCCTTGGCAGATGCTGTCTACACAAACACACACACACCACGCTCGTCTCCCGGGAAACCTGGCTCCTACGGCGACAGTGCAACCAAGCAGTTGTTACCATGGAAACAGAAGTAATAGGTTCCTTCTCTTTTTGTCTGTGCTCTGTCTTGTGAATGGTGGGGCACATGGCTTTGTTACGCTCCTTTAAAGAAAACAGGTACAGTAGCCATTACCTTGCAAAATTATTAATGAAACATAAATGAAATATTAATGAAACAATAAACATAACCTGGCCTTTAATCAAATAAATGCTGTGGTACCAGTCTGGCGGTATACAGCAACCACGAGCGAGTGAGAGTGAGTGAGGGAGTGATTTAACGTAGTGGTTGCTGAGAAATTTTGGAGCGTATTGGATTTTCTTACTAAATGAAATTGCAACACACATTTTAGGTGGTCCCCCCAAGCGTTGCAACCAAGCTGTTGATGAGATTTCGCTCCCGTCCCAATTGCCTCCAATCACATTTCTGCCACACTAGTTCTATGGGCTGATCGCATTAGAAGCCATTTGGCGTAATTCTAGAAATCCATTTTAGAGACTGTATGGTCCATGCAAACACGATGAAGGGAGACAGTATCTGGGTATGGGCTAATAGCTAGTCTCAGAGAGAGAGTGGGAGTGTTGAGTGAAGTAGTGATAAGATTGATCAAGTAAGAAAGGCTATACAGGACACCAGACCGGAGTATAGAATAGAATATTAAAAACAGGCCTTTTCAAGTTTAGGCAAAACGTCCTTCTCTTTTATAAACATTAATTCATTCAAGAAATCCGGTGGGAAATTAATATCCAGTTAAGAATATTTTTCTTTTACATTTTATTGTCTTACTAAATTACTATAATAAAAAATTGGTTTATCTTGTATTCTTAGATTGCAAAAGGAGTACTGTGTGATGATGGTAACCAGTTTTGATTGACTACGGCCCAAGGTATTATAGCCTACCTACTGTACCTGCGTTATTCCACTAGTGCCTTTTGGGTACTGTAATTTGGTTTTAACAAATTAATACAATTATTTCACCTAATTTTAAGATTTTATTATAAAAAGCACATGTTCAACTTAATAAAAAACATGTTTTCCCATCTCAAGAGGTTAAATGAAAAAAATACTATAGTAATTGGCAAGTACAGTGAGGGAAAAAAGTATTTGATCCCCTGCTGATTTTGTACGTTTGCCCACTGACAAAGAAATGATCAGTCTATAATTTTAATGGTAGTGTATACCTTGTGGTAGTGTAGGTTTATTTGAACAGTGAGCGACAGAATAACAACAAAAAAATCCAGAAAAACGCATGTCAAAAATGTTATAAATTGATTTGCATTTTAATGAGGGAAATAAGTATTTGACCCCTCTGCAAAACATGACTTAGTACTTGGTGGCAAAACCCTTGTTGGCAATCACAGAGGTCAGACGTTTCTTGTAGTTGGCCACCAGGTTTGCACACATCTCAGGAGGGATTTTGTCCCACTCCTCTTTGCAGATCTTCTCCAAGTCATTAAGGTTTCGAGGCTGACATTTGGCAACTCGAAGCTTCAGCTCCCTCCACAGATTTTCTATGGGATTAAGGTCTGGAGGCTGGCTAGGTCACTACAGGACCTTAATGTGCTTCTTCTTGAGCCACTCCTTTGTTGCCTTGGCCGTGTGTTTTGGGTCATTGTCATGCTGGAATACCCATCCACGACCCATTTTCAATGCAGTGAAGTTGTCCTGTCCCCTTAGCAGAAAAACACCCCCAAAGCATAATATTTCCACCTCCATGTTTGACGGTGGGGATGGTGTTCTTGGGGTCATAGGCAGCATTCCTCCTCCTCCAAACACGGCGAGTTGAGTTGATGCCAAAGAGCTCCATTTTGATCTCATCTGACCACAACACTTTCACCCAGTTCTCCTCTGAATCATTCAGATGTTCATTGGCAAACTTCAGACGGGCATGTATATGTGCTTTCTTGAGCAGGAGGACCTTGCGGGCGCTGCAGGATTTCAGTCCTTCACGGCGTAGTGTGTTACCGATTGTTTTCTTGGTGACTATGGTCCCAGCTGCCTTGAGATCATTGACAAGATCCTCCCGTGTAGTTCTGGGCTGATTCCTCACCATTCTCATGATCATTGCAACTCCACGAGGTGAGATCTTGCATGGAGCCCCAGGCCGAGGGAGATTGACAGTCCTTTTGTGTTTCTTCCATTTGCGAATAATCGCACCAACTGTAGCCCATTCCAGCCTTGTGTAGGTCTACAATCTTGTCCCTGACATCCTTGGAGAGCTCTTTGGTCTTGGCCATGGTGGAGTGTTTGGAATCTGATTGATTGATTGCTTCTGTGGACAGGTGTCTTTTATACAGGTAACTTTAAGAGTGTGCTCCTAATCTCAGCTCGTTACCTGTATAAAAGACACCTGGGAGCCAGAAATCTTTCTGATTGAGAGGGGGTCAAATACTTATTTCCCTCATTAAAATGCAAATCAATTTATAACATTTTTGACATGCATTTTTATGGATTTTGTTGTTGTTATTCTGTCTCTCACTGTTCAAATAAACCTACCATTAAAATTATAGACTGATCATTTCTTTGTCAGTGGGCAAACATACAAAATCAGCAGGGGATCAAATACTTTTTTCCCTCACTGTAGGTGCCAATGAAAGTAACAGAGTTGACCGTAACAGGGTTGATGTTTTCATCTTAAATCATAAATCCCATTGTGACAGCGGGAATTGAAGCTTGTTGTGTGCAAATGAATGCAAGCTTTACAAAAAAATTGTTATTGTTAAAACATTTCTCGCCTGTCTACTGTATCTACAGTATAGGTAACAGGGTTTGCATGTTATGCTCGACGCGCTCAGTGTTCCACCACAAAACACCAGAAAATGGCCAAAAAGAGTAGAACCAGCTCACCTGCTTTTACACTATGATTTGACTATTATATATTAAAATATTTTAAAAGGAATTGTTTCAACATATTAAAATGAGAGTTTGTTTCACATAACAGGGTTGACCTTAAAATGAGGGAGAGACGTAAATGAATCACTAATCACACTAAATAAATAATAATCTTCAAAAATATGGATAAAGAAAATATGCACATTTTCCCACCAATGGTGTTTCCATCAAACTGACTTGTTGCGGATAAAAATTGTGCGTGATGACGTAGTGCACATAAAAGGCACTTTTCCCTTAAGTTTTCATGTACCGAATAAAAATCAAAAGTTGAATGTGTTTCCATAGCAACTTTATTGATGGTTTTGTAACAAAAATTGGTGCGTTAAATATAGGGCTGGGAATTGCCAGAGGCCTCACAATACGATATTATCACGATACTTTGGTGCCGCTTCGGTATGTATTGCGATTCTCACAATTCTCAAGATTCTATATATATTGCAATTCGACAATGTGATTTTATTGCCATTCGATGTTCCAAACATATTACTCACCATATGTCTGCTGCAGAGGGACAAGTGAGAGCCATGAGAAAACAAGTATTGATCAATTATGGAAATAAAAGGGCTGAAAACTAATTGGCTCCCTATTGAAAAAGAAGATGGCAAACAAGCTATGAAGGAAAAATACTGGAGTTTTGTTGCATGTACAGCCATCTAGCAGAAAAATAATAATATTATTATTGTGATCTGTAACTGTATCGATTTTTTCCCCCATCACTAGTTAAATAGCAAATGTGCCAGCTCTGGTCTTGGCACGTGAACTCTAGCCAACAGCTTGCAGATAGGCTACAGTGCGGGTAGGCTAGCCTATATGATGAGATTATTATGGATAAGAGCAAGATTATTTTTATCTGTCAAACGGCAGCCGAGCATCAATCATCATGTCATCAGAATAAGACCTTCAATATTTATTGGAAAGGAGCATCAACCTCATCACAATGCACTTTCACCACCCTGTGAAGTTCATCATATCTTTATTTAATCTGTAGCCTAATAAACTGCATGCTTTCCCAAGTCGTAGTGGGAGGACAACACAACATACAGTATCATCGCGTGACTCCAAGTTTACTTTGATATGATGGTTATTCTATTAATATTTGCGTATAAAGGCGTTTTCACCACCATTTCTCTAATAATAAAACCACTCCCTTTTTTAAATAAATGCGAGAAACAGATACATTTTAATACATTATTTATATGACAGCATGGAGTGAAATGGAACTGTTAAATTGTATGCAATGTCTAAATCTGGCTTCTCTACGGCCTCTGCATGATGAATCAACGCTCAGGGTGGGGACAGACAGCCCATCTCAGTTTGTAGTGCAGTTCACAATGCATGTAGACCTATCGTCTCATCATTGTAACTTATTTTCTTGTGACAGGTAGGCCTACGAATGCGAGTCTAATTTACCCATCTCCATCTGGCTTTCGGGGGTCACCTTGTTTTTAATTGTAAACACTCCAGAGTTTTAAAACAGCCTATCACTCGAACATCGTTAAAATCAGTGCAGTGCCATTCAAATTGCATCCAAAATAGAGAATCCTGTTCTACAGTAGTTTGATATATTGCCCAATATATAGATGTCCTAGCCTGCCTCTTTCAGGTAATAAATTCAATGCAGTATTAGCTTTATATTTAGCTAATTAATGATGGGTTATGCATACTAAGCTTCTAACTTACAGCCTCTGTCTCTTGCGCAATACGCACGCACCTGTGCTCCATAGCTCTTGGAGTCCCATGCAGGAAAAGCTAGACTAGAATAGCTTGTTGGATATACTTTTTTTTTGCATTTCTTATAACAATAGACTATTCAAAGAAGGACGCAAGCTCTTTTTTGTTGAATGTTAAATACAGCAGCCAATAGAACTGACATGTAATTTAAAAGAAGAGCGAACACGCGACGGCGGTAGGATATAGCAGTTATTTATTCAGACCCATAACCATTCAATCTTCGTGAAAAGAAGTGAAAGCCTTCTGCATCTAATTCTAGTCCAAAATTATACAAGGATGACATTGGAATGATGAAGATGAGGACAACAAAACGTATTTAATTTAACTGTTGAAAGCGAGGAAGGAATGAAGCAACAATAGAGAGAGAAAGAGGAGGTAGGCTATTAACATTAGGGAAAATATTATGAAAGGTATACACTACCGGTCAAAAGTTTTAGAACACCTACTCATTCAAGGGTTTTTCTTTATTTTTACTATTTTCTACATTGTAGAATAGTGAAGACATCAAAACTATGAAATAACACCTATGGAATCATGTAGTAACCAACAAAGTGTTAAACAAATCAAAATATATTTTATATTTTAGATTCTTCAAAGTAGCCACCCTTTGCCTTGATGACAGCTTTGCACATTCTTGGCATTCTCTCAACCAGCTTCATGAGGTAGTCACCTGGAATTAATTTCAATTAACAGGTGTGCCTTCTTAAAAGTTAATTTGTGGAATTTCTTTCCTTCTTAATGCGTTTGAGCCAATCAGTTGTGTTGTGACAAGGTAGGGGGGTGTACAGAAGATAGCCCTATTTGGTAAAAGACCAAGTCCATATTATGGCAAGAACAGGTCAAACAAGCAAAGAGAAACGACAGTCCATCATTACTTTAAGACATGAAGGTCAGTCAATCCGGAAAATTTCAAGAACTTTGAAAGTTTCTTCAAGTGCAGTCGCAAAAACCATCAAGCGCTATGATGAAACTGGCTCTCATGGGGACCGCCACAGGAATGGAAGACCCAGAGTTACCTCTGCTGCAGAGGTTAAGTTAATTAGAGTTACCACCCTCAGAAATTGCAGCCCAAATAAATGCTTCACAGAGTTCAAGTAACAGACACATTTTTGGTTCCAACCGCTGTGTCTTAGTGAGACGCGGTGTGGGTGAACGGATTATCTCTGCATGTGTATTTCCCACCGTAAAGCATGGAGGGGGAGGTGTTATGGTGTGGGGGTGCTTTGCTGGTGACAATGTCTGTGATTTATTTAGAATTCAAGTCTGCAGCGATATGCCATCGAATCTGGTTTGGGCTTAGTGGGACTGTTTTTCAACAGGACAATGACCCAACACACCTCCAGGCTGTGTAAGGGCTATTTGACCAAGAAGGAGAGTGATGGAGTGCTGCATCAGATGACCTGGCCTCCACAATCCCCCGACCTCAACCCAATTGAGATGGTTTGGGATGAGTCGGACCGCAGAGTGAAGGAAAAGCAGCCAACAAGTGCTCAGCATATGTGGGAACTCCTTCAAGACTATTGGAAAAGCATTCCAGGTGAAGCTGGTTGAGAGAATGCCAAGAGTGTGCAAAGCTGTCATCAAGGCAAAGGGTGGCTACTTTGAAGAATCTAAAATCTAAAATATATTTTGATTTGTTTAACACTTTTTTGGTTGCTAAACTCAGCAAAAAAAGAAACGTCCCTTTTTCAGGACCCTGTCTTTCAAAGATAATTCGTAAAAATCAAAATAACTTCACAGATCTTCATTGTAAAGGGTTTAAACACTGTTTCCCATGCTTGTTCAATGAACCATAGACAATTAATGAACATGCACCTGTGGAACAGTCGTTAAGACACTAACAGCTTACAGACGGTAGGCAATTAAGGTCACAGTTATGAAAACTTAGGTCACTAAAGAGGCCTTTCTACTGACTCTGAAAAACACCAAAAGAAAGATGCCCAGGGTCCCTGCTCATCTGCGTGAACGTGCCTTAGGCATGCTGCAAGGAGGCATGAGGACTGCAGATGTGGCCAGGGCAATAAATTGCAATGTCCGTACTGTGAGACGCCTAAGACAGCGCTACAGGGAGAAAGGACAGACAGCTGATCGTCCTCGCAGTGGCAGACCACGTGTAACAACAACTGCACAGGATCGGTACATCCAAACATCACACCTGCGGGACAGGTACAGGATGGCAATAACAACTGCCCGAGTTACACCAGGAATACACAATCCCTCCATCAGTGCTCAGACTGTCCACAATAGGCTGAGAGAGGCTGGACTGAGGGCTTGTAGGCCTGTTGTAAGGCAGGTCCTCACCAGACATCACCGGCAACAACGTCGCCTATGGGCACAAACCCACCGTCAATGGACCAGACAGTACTGGCAAAAAGTGCTCTTCACTGACGAGTCGCGGTTTTGTTTCACCAGGGGTGATGGTCGGATTCGCGTTTATCATCGAAGGAATGAGTGTTACACCGAGGCCTGTACTCTAGAGCGGGATCGATTTGGAGGTGGAGGGTCCGTCATGGTCTGGGGCGGTGTGTCACAGCATCATCAGACTGAGCTTGTTGTCATTGCAGGTAATCTCAACACTGTGCATTGCAGGGAAGACATCCTCCTCCCTCATGTGGTACCCTTCGTGCAGGCACATCCTGACATGACCCTCCAGCATGACAATGCCACCAGCCATACTGCGTTCTGTGTGTGATTTCCTGCAAGACAGGAATGTCAGTGTTCTGCCATGGCCAGCGAAGAGCCCAGATCTCAATCCCATTGAGCACGTCTGGGACCTGTTCGATCAGAGGGTGAGGGCTAGGGCCATTCCCCCCAGAAATATCCGGGAACTTACAGGTGCCTTGGTGGAAGAGTGGGGTAACATCTCACAGCAAAACTGGCAAATCTGGTGCAGTCCATGAGGAGGAGATGCACTGCAGTACTTAATGCAGCTGGTGGCCACACCAGATACTGACTGTTACCTAATTTTGATCCCCCCTTTGTTCAGGGACACATTATTCAATTTCTGTTAGTCACATGTCTGTGGAACTTGTTCAGTTTATATCTCAGTTGTTGAATCTTGTTATGTTCATTCAAATATTTATACATGTTAAGTTTGCTGAAAATAAACGCAGTTGACAGTGAGAGGACGTTTATTTTCTTGCTGAGTTTTGTGATGAGTACTGAGTATACGAAGAGGCAGGACGCAGACGCAGGAATTAACAAGGTCAAGGTTTACTTAATAATGAGAAAGAGAATAACAAAGAGAGAGTAAATGACACAACGCTTAACAATCACACACAACACAATACAGAACAGTCCAGGGCTAAATAGGGGTGGTGATGAGATGATGAGGTGCAGGTGCCCTGGAGGTGATTAGGGTACGTTGGGTTTCCATTCCGGTGTTGCCGAGGTGGTGCGCTCAGACTGGTGGCTCAGTAGACCGGCGAATCAGAGCGCCGGAGGGGAGCAACGGGAGTAGACGTGACAAGTTTACATGATTCCATATGTGTTATTTCATAGATTTATGTCTTCACTATTATTCTACAATGTAGAAAATAGTAAATATAAAGAAAAACCCTTGAATGAGTTGGTGTTCTAAAACTTTTGACAGGTAGTGTATATCCGTCAGCCTACTAATTATACAAATAGGCCTTATTATATTTCAAAATTAAAATCAAATTCACTAGCCTATACTTGTAACTTTATAGGCAGAATGTGCTGCACCAGAATCGCATGCGTCTTCTGCTTAATCATGGTTTGAAAGATGTGCGTAATTCTAGTCCATATACAGTGCATTCGGAAAGTATTCAGACCCAGGGAGGTGACTAAGAACCCGATGGTCACTCTGACAGAGCTCCAGAGTTCCTCTGTGGAGATGGGAGATTATTCCAGAAGGACAACCATCTCTGCAGCACCAATCAGGCCTTTATGGTAGAGTGGCCAGACGGAAGCCACTCTTCAGTTAAAGGCAAATGACAGCCTGCTTGGAGTTTGCCAAAAGGCACCTAAAGGACTCTGAGACCCTGAGAAACAAGATTCTCTGGTCTGATGAAACCAAGATTGAACTCCTTGGCCTGAATGCCAAGCGTCACGTCTGGAGGAAACCTGGCACCATCCCTACGGTGAAGCATGGTGGTGGCAGCATCATGCTGTGGGGATTGGTTTTCAGCGTGAGGGACTGGGAGACTAGTCAGGATCGAGGGAAAGATGAACGGAGCAAAGTACAGAGAGATCCTTGATGAAAACCTGCTCCAAACCGCTCAGGACCTCAGACTGGGGCGAAGGTTCACCTTCCAACATGACAATGACCCTAAGCACACAGCCAAGACAATGCAGGAGTGGCTTCGGGACAAATCTCTGAATGTCCTTGAGTGGCCCAGCCAGAGCCCAGACTTGAACCCGATCGAACATCTCTGGAGAGACCTGAAAATAGCTGAGCAGCGACGCTCCCCATCCAACCTTACAGAACTTGAGAGGATCTGCAGAGAAGTATGGGAGAAACTCCCCAAATACAGGTGTGCCAGGCTTGTAGCTTCATACCCAAGAAGACTCGATGCTGTAATCACTGCCAAAGGTGCTTCAACAAAGTACTGAGTAAAGGGTCTGAATACTTATTTAAATGTCATATTTCCGTTTATTTTTAATTTTTTTGGCAAAACAATTCTAAAAACCTGTTTTTGCTTTGTCATTATAGAGTATTGTGTGTAGATTGATGAATAAAAAAACGATTTAATCAATTTTAGAATAAGGCTGTAACATAACAAAATGTGGAAAAAGTCAAGGGGTCTGAACACTTTCCGAATGCACTGTGATACAGTATAACACAATACAGTACAGTAATACAGTTCACACTAAAAAAGATTAGCCTACTGGAGCTTGTTTCATTTATTTACCCAAGAGAGCATATAGCTAGCTACGTCTATGGGCTTTTATGTTTTTCTGTCGTGCATAATGTGCAGTAGCCTATATCATATACAGAATGTGTTGGATAATGGCACAATCATTTTGGCTTTTTTGGGCTTGTGCTCATTAAATGTTGTTCATGTAGGGATCATAAAATGTTTTTAATATATGGCTCATCGGGCTCAGGTAGCATCAGGTTAGAATTTTCATGCTGATCAAAGCTCTAATCAAATTCAGACATATTTATATTAGGGCTGTCAAATGATTAAAAATTTTAATCAAATTAATCAGAATTTTCAGTGGATTAATCATGATTAATCACTATTTGCAATTACACCTGAATCCTAACCATTTTTTTTCTGAAATGCATACGATGTCCCGCTCACGTGCAACAGACAGGAACTGTTCTTTACAAGCCTCCGCAAAATGACGCTCCTCAGTTTTTAATATAGTCAGCGCAAAAGACTTCAGTTCCCACGTGTCACTGATTAAATGTGCAGTTACTCCGAGGTAATTGTTGTTACTCACTGATGTCCAATGGTCTCCTGTCAGGGCGATATGATTTACTTGAGCCAAGACCTCTTTCCTTTTTTCTTTTTCGTTTTCATAGAGCTCGTGGATTTTCTTCATAACTGTGGCTCTTGACGGTGGCTTATAGAATGAGTCTTGAGACGCCACTTGCAAAACATCAAGGAAACCTGAGTCTTCTACAATGCTAATGGGTCTACAATCCTTTGCAATCCATTTTGCTATTGTGTTGGTCAAATTATCTGAGGTTGATTTAGTTAATTGCCTGCAAACATTCAGCGTGGTCTGGCGCAAACCACTCGCTGAATCTGACGGCCCAGCAAACGCATGTTTGGCGTTGACATGGTACTTCAAGCTTGAACAGCTCCGGTGAAATTGAAACTCCTTCTTACAAATCTTGCAAATAACCTTGTACTTGTTAACTGTACCATCATCATTCTTTTTATATTTGAATCCGTCAATAGGCCCACTTTGCTCACCTTGCTCCATCTCGCCTCTAGCTCCCAACCACTTTCCTGACCTGAATAATTTGTCACACTGCGCATGCGTGAAATGCGTTAAAAAAATTGACGTAATTAACAGCAAACAACTAATTAACGTCGTTAACGCGCTATTTTTGACAGCCCTAATTTATATGCTTTATAATGCTTTTGAATGACACTTCCGGTTTTGGCGGGAAATACCGGGTTAACCGGAAGAAAAGTGACTTATTCTGATTTATTCTCAGGATAGAACATTTGTAAAATACCGGGAAAATGTTCAACCCTAGTGTGTGTGTGTGTGTGTGTGTGTGTGTGTGTGTGTGTGTGTGTGTGTGTGTGTGTGAGAGAGAGAGAGAGAGAGAGAGAGAGAGAGAGAGAGAGAGAGAGAGAGAGAGAGAGAGAGAGAGAGAGAGCGAGAGAGAGAGAGGACACTGAATCTGAATCAAGAGGTCCATTGATATGGGAGGGCTGTAACCAGCAGCCTCAGAAAACGGAGCCTGTAGTCACCGTCTGAGTGAACCTTGTGTTCAAGCATGCATTATTTCAGCTTGGAAAATAATTATCTTACATAAATATCACTAATTAAGAAAAAGTTCCCATAGGGAACAGAATGGGGATGCTGTGCCATATGTAGCACTACAGCCTTTACTAGAAGGGAATGAGCTGCAGGCAGCGTACATAGATAGAGGTGTATTTGCAGCAACGTGGATATTACTTGGTAATGTCTACAGTTCAGCATGTTCGATTTATTAGCATTTGAACACTACAAGGGACGGACTGCTTTGTAACTGGCACTATACTTATTCTTGAAGTGTTACAAAACATGCTAATCTACTTGTCACGAATTCCGCCGAGACTGCTCCTCCTCCTTGTTCGGGCAGGCTTCGGCGTTCGTCGCCTCAGGAGTACTAGCTGCTACCGTTTGATGTTCTCTATGTTTGTTTGGTTTTGTCTGATTAGTGCACCTGTTCCATATCACGTATTGATTATGTCACCTATAAGTTTCCTTTGGTTTTGTTTGTAGTTGTGTGTTGTTGTCCGCCTGTCCGTTGGTGATTTGTATTTGCTCTCGTGTATTTAGTGTATTGACGCACTGTTTAGCGTAATCACTTGTATTTTGTGTATTGACGCACAGTATGCGTAATCGCTCGCCTCCGTTGTGTTGAGGCCCGTTATTTTGTATTGTCGTGTTTTGACAAGTAAAGTCTGTTGGACTAAGCTTCTGTGTCCTGCGCCTGACTCCAACACCACATCCACATCAGCACGTGACACTACTGCTCATCATGCTAAGATACCGCCTAAAATCATTTATTTCACAGAATTTAAATCCTGTGAGTCTGGTCTAATGATTAGCCCTTGTCATGGCCATTCCTGTCTTTGCCCCTAAACTCTCTATCTCCCTGTCTGATTTCAACTTTGTACAAAAAAAGGGGTCAGAAAAATATAAATATATACAGTGGGGAGAACAAGTATTTGATACACTGCCGATTCTGCAGGTTGTCCTACTTACAAAGCATGTAGAGGTCTGTAATTTTGATCATAGGTACACTTCAACTGTGAGAGATGGAATCTAAAACAAAAATCCAGAAAATCACATTGTATGATTTTTAAGTAATTCATTTGCATTTTATTGCATGACATAAGTATTTGATACATCAGAAAAGCAGAACTTAATATTTGGTACAGAAACTTTTGTTTGCAATTACAGAGATCATACGTTTCCTGTAGGTCTTGACCAGGTTTGCACACACTGCAGCAGGGATTTTGGCCCACTCCTCCATACAGACCTTCTCCAGATCTTTCAGGTTTCGGGGCTGTCGCTGGGCAATACGGACTTTCAGCTCCCTCCAAAGATTGTCTATTGGGTTCAGGTCTGGAGACTGGCTAGGCCACTCCAGGACCTTGAGATGCTTCTTACGGAGCCACTCCTTAGTTGCCCTGGCTGTGTGTTTCAGGTCGTTGACATGCTGGAAGACCCAGCCACGACCCATCTTCAATGCTCTTACTGAGGGAAGGAGGTTGTTGGCCAAGATCTCACGATACATGGCCCAATCCATCCTCCCCTCAATACGGCGCAGTCGTCCTGTCCCCTTTGCAGAAAAGCATCCCCAAAGAATGATGTTTCCACCTCCATGCTTCACGGTTGGGATGGTGTTCTTGGGGTTGTACTCATCCTTCTTCTTCCTCCAAACACGGCGAGTGGAGTTTAGACCAAAAAGCTCTATTTTTGTCTCATCAGACCACATGCCCTTCTCCCATTCCTCCTCTGGATCATCCAGATGGTCATTGGCAAACTTCAGATGGGCCTGGACATGCACTGGCTTGAGCAGGGGGACCTTGCGTGCGCTGCAGGATTTTAATCCATGACGGTGTAGTGTGCTACTAATGGTTTTCTTTGAGACTGTGGTCCCAGCTCTCTTTAGGTCATTGACCAGGTCCTACCGTGTAGTTCTGGGCTGATCCCTCACCTTCCTCATGATCATTGATGCCCCACGAGGTGAGATCTTGCATGGAGCCCCAGACCGAGGGTGATTGACCGTCATCTTGAACTTCTTCCATTTTCTAATAATTGTGCCAACAGTTGTTGCCTTCTCACCAAGCTGCTTGCCTATTGTCCTGACCCAGCCAATTTTATCCCTGATGTCCTTACACAGCTCTCTGGTCTTGGCCATTGTGGAGAGGTTGGAGTCTGTTTGATTGAGTGTGTGGACAGGTGTCTTTTATACAGGTAACGTGTTCAAACAGGTGCAGTTAATACAGGTAATGAGTGGAGAACAGGAGGGCTTCTTACATTTTACAATTACATTTTTAGTCATTTAGCAGACGCTCTTATCCAGAGCGACTTACAGGAGCAATTAGGGTTAAGTGCCTTGCTCAAGGGCACATCGACAGATTTTTCACCTAGTCGGCTCGGGGATTAGAACCAGCGACCTTTCGGTTACTGGCACAACGCTCTTACCCACTAAGCTACCTGCCGAAAAACTAACAGGTCTGTGAGAGCCGGAATTCTTACTGGTTGGTAGGTGATCAAATACTTATGTCATGCAATAAAATGCAAATTAATTACTTAAAAATCATACAATGTGATTTTCTGGATTTTTGTTTTAGATTCTGTCTCTCACAGTTGAAGTGTACCTATGATAAAAATTACAGACCTCTACATGCTTTGTAAGTAGGAAAAC
This sequence comes from Coregonus clupeaformis, assembly GCF_020615455.1. Lineage (NCBI taxonomy): Eukaryota > Metazoa > Chordata > Actinopteri > Salmoniformes > Salmonidae > Coregonus > Coregonus clupeaformis. The sequence continues at coordinate 26,548,454 of NC_059215.1, forward strand.
CTGCAAAATCGGCAGTGTTTCAAATACTTGTTCTCCCCACTGTATATATACACTGCTCTAAAAAATTAAGGGAACACTAAAATAACACATCCTAGATCTGAATGAATGAAATAATCTTATTAAATACTTTTTTCTTTACATAGTTGAATGTGCTGACAACAAAATCACACAAAAATTATCAATGGAAATCAAATTTATCAACCCATGGAGGTCTGGATTTGGAGTCACCCTCAAAATTAAAGTGGAAAACCACACTACAGGCTGATCCAACTTTGATGTAATGTCCTTAAAACAAGTCAAAATGAGGCTCAGTAGTGTGTGTGGCCTCCACGTGCCTGTATGACCTCCCTACAACGCCTGGGCATGCTCCTGCGGATGGTCTCCTGAGGGATCTCCTCCCAGACCTGGACTAAAGCATCCGCCAACTCCTGGACAGTCTGTGGTGCAACGTGGCGTTGGTGGATGGAGCAAGACTTGATGTCCCAGATGTGCTCAATTGGATTCAGGTCTGGGGAACGGGCGGGCCAGTCCATAGCATCAATGCCTTCCTCTTGCAGGAACTGCTGACACACTCCAGCCACATGAGGTCTAGCATTGTCTTGCATTAGGAGGAACCCAGGGCCAACCGCACCAGCATATGGTCTCACAAGGGGTCTGAGGATCTCATCTCGTTACCTAATGGCAGTCAGGCTACCTCTGGCGAGCACATGGAGGGCTGTGCGGCCCCCCAAAGAAATGCCACCCCACACCATGACTGACCCACCGCCAAACCGGTCATGCTGGAGGATGTTGCAGGCAGCAGAACGTTCTCCACGGCGTCTCCAGACTCTGTCACGTCTGTCACGTGCTCAGTGTGAACCTGCTTTCATCTGTGAAGAGCACAGGGCGCCAGTGGCGAATTTGCCAATCTTGGTGTTCTCTGGCAAATGCCAAACGTCCTGCACGGTGTTGGGCTGTAAGCACAACCCCCACCTGTGGACGTCGGGCCCTCATACCACCCTCATGGAGTCTGTTTCTGACCGTTTGAGCAGACACATGTACATTTGTGGCCTGCTGGAGGTAATTTTGCAGGGCTCTGACAGTGCTCCTCCTGCTCCTCCTTGCACAAAGGCGGAGGTAGCAGTCCTGCTGCTGGGTTGTTGCCCTCCTACGGCCTCCTCCACGTCTCCTGATGTACTGGCCTGTCTCCTGGTAGCGCCTCCATGCTCTGGACACTACGCTGACAGACACAGCAAACCTTCTTGCCACAGCTCGCATTGATGTGCCATCCTGGATGAGCTGCACTATCTGAGCCACTTGGGTGGGTTGTAGACTCTGTCTCATGCTACCACTAGAGTGAAAGCACCGCCAGCATTCAAAAGTGACCAAAACATCAGCCAGGAAGCATAGGAACTGAGAAGTGGTCTGTGGTCACCAACTGCAAAACCAGTCCTTTATTGGGGGTGTCTTGCTAATTGCCTATAATTTCCACCTGTTGTCTATTCCATTTGCACAACAGCATGTGAAATTTATTGTTGATCAGTGTTGCTTCCTAAGTGGACAGTTTGATTTCACAGAAGTGTGATTGACTTGGAGTTACATTGTGTTGTTTAAGTGTTCCCTTTATTTTTTTGAGCAGTGTATATTGAAATCCCATATAGTAAATACCTCTACTCCAGTTTCATACTCTGAGCCGTCAAGTAGGGTGATTTTGACAGGAATGGTTTTGGGGCGTTTGGATGTTTTCTGGGGGGATTTTGATGCTTTGCTGGGGGTCTTCTCCGAGCTGTCATCCATGTCCCCATGATGGTCATCTGACGTCTTACTGTCATGATCCTTAAGATAAGTGAAACAGTTTCAAATAAAACTTCATAAACTACAAACTGTTGACTTAGTAACCAAGCCAAGTACATGTATGAAATCACAAAACAGTAGGCTATATGATGTGGACATTCATGTAATAACCACAAAAGGCATATGATACAATGCACACTGCATAATATTCAAAGATTCACTCCATTTTATGATATACTGTGTTTTGTAGGTTAAATGCAAATGCTAAATGATTAGATGTGAAGTGCAAAATGATACATGACTGTGAGTCTTGCAGCTCTCCAACCTGATTGGTCCTCCTGACATCACCCTCCATGGTACTCTTCATCTCCATGGGCAATCCCTTTTCTGTTGTCATGGTAATGGAATGCAATCCTGAAACAATAAATTAACAGGAACATAAAGTCAGTAGTCTTCTGATGTCCACATCCCAAGACCAGCATGACATATTACCTATAGTGGGTGAACCCAGCATGACATATTACACCCTCTCAAACCCATAACACTCATCCCTACCCCTTGCAAAATCCAAAACATCCCCAATGTTAGTGAATTCACCATCCTGCGACACAGTGGCAATTACTGGCCACAAAACGAATATCCAACAATGTCACATCTAATTTCCTTCTGAACTGACGGCTATTGTGGTTGCTTCCATTAGGCTCTGACTGCAATCACTAAGTGCTTTTTACGTCAAAAGCGGTGTGTTCCTCACTGTAATAGCAGAGCTGAGCAGAGCCTCTCACAGGAGCTGTCTGCATGAAGAGCTTTCGCTTTAGGAGGCTCTCCCTGATGCTAGGAGAAGACATAGCATAAATTACATCAGCAAGAGAGCCCTGCGGCATAGCGGAAGACAGCCGAGAGAGAGAACGTGACAACAATTTCATTAGAGGGGAAGCGAAAGAGAGAGAGAGCGAGACAGATGAGCCTTGTCATGTGAAGGTGACCACTCGCGCTCTGAGAATAATCTGATTTGTACTCTTAAAGAGGTTCCTCCCTTCACGATTAAAAATAGCTGACATTCTTAGAGAGCTCAATTATCTTTCAGATAACAGCCACATACTGTAGCTCTTTTATCAAGGGGGGCATAGGGTGTCCGCTCCAAGTTTCTTTCTGCTTCAGCTGTTGTCTTCGAAGATATGGGGAATATGACAACTACGTCTACCCCAGTGATGGTAATGCAGTACTTTCTACAACCCTTTTTGGAATAGAGGTCTTTCATGACAGTGTTTCCTAAATGGTTGGTTGTTGTTATCTTACATTTACATTTTAGTCATTTAGCAGATGATCTTATCCAGAGCAACTTACAGTAGCGAGCACATATATTCTCATGTTTGTTCGTACTGGTCCCCCATGGGAATCGAACCCACAACCATGGCGTTACAAGTGCCATGCTCTACCAACTGAGCCACACGGGAGCTACCAAAAGTATGTGGACACCTGCTCGTCGAACATCTCATTCCAAAATCATGGGCATTAATATGGAGTTGGTCCCCCCTTTGCTGCTACAACGTCTCCACTCTTCTGGGAAGGCATTCTACTAGATGTTGGAACATTGCTGCGGGGACTTGCTTCCATTCAGCCACAAGAGCATTAGTGAGGTCGGGCATTCCAATTCCATTCCTATTGCCACAAAGTTGGAAGCACAGAATTGTCTAGAATGTCATTGTATGCTGTAGCGTTAAGATTTCCCTTCACTGGAACTAAGAGGCCTAGCCCGAACCATGAAAAACAGCCCCAGACCATTATTCCTCCTCCACCAAACTTTACAGTTGGCACTATGGATTTGGGCAGGTAGTGTTCTCCTGGCATCCGCCAAACCCAGATTTGTCCGTCGGACTGCCAGATGGTGAAGTGTGATTAATCACCCCAGAGAACGCGTTTCCACTGCTCCAGAGTCCAATGGCGGCGAGCTTTACACCACTCCAGCCGACGCTTGGCATTGCGCATGGTGATCATAGGCTTGTGTGTGGCTGCTCAGCCATGGAAACCCATTTCATGAAGCTCCCGACAAACAGTTATTGTGTTGACGTTGCTTCCAGAGGCAGTTTGTAACTCGGTAGTGAGTGTTGCAACCGAGGACAGATGATTTTTACGCACTACACGCTTCAGCACTTGTGTGGCCTACCACTTCGCGGATGAGCCGTTGTTGCTCCTAGACATTTCCACTTCACAATAACAGCACTTACAGTTGACTGGGGAAGCTCAGGGCAGAAATTTGAGGAACTGCAACGGGTGTGGCTGAAATAGCGGAATCCACTAATTTGAAGGGGTGTCCACATACTTTTGCATATATAGTGTAAGTCATAAGAAAATGCTAGAAGATTTAGGTTGGTCACACAGTTCAAAAAAGTGAAACAAGTAATGCATATAGTATACAGTAATAATACTTTATGGACAACAGACAACTATGATGTCTGGCCATTGTAGCCAACTTGATAACAATATAATTGCTTCCTATTAACATGTGAATTTAAGCCTTTAGGTGTCTTAGAGTAGGCTACATTTGCTGGTCTGGTTATCCTATTTCCAAAGTATTTCCATGTAGACCTACAGTGGGGAGAACAAGTATTTGATACACTGCCGATTTTGCAGGTTTTCCTACTTACAAAGCATGTAGAGGTCTGTAATTTTTATCATAGGTACACTTCAACTGTGAGAGACGGAATCTAAAACAAAAATCCATAAAATCACATTGTATGATTTTTAAGTAATTAATTTGCATTTTATTGCATGACATAATTATTTGATCACCTACCAACCAGTAAGAATTCCGGCTCTCACAGACCTGTTAGTTTTTCTTTAAGAAGCCCTCCTGTTCTCCACTCATTACCTGTATTAACTAGACCTGTTTGAACTCATTACCTGTATAAAAGACACCTGTCCACACACTCAATCAAACAGACTCCAACCTCTCCACAATGGCCAAGACCAGAGAGCAGTGTAAGGACATAAGGGATACAATTGTAGACCTGCACAAGGCTGGGATGGGCTACAGGACAATAGGCAAGCAGCTTGGTGAGAAGGCAACAACTGTTGGCGCAATTATTAGAAAATGGAAGAAGTTCAAGATGACGGTCAATCACACTCGGTCTGGGGCTCCATGCAAGATCTCACCTCGTGGGGCATCAATGATCTTGAGGAAGGTGAGGGATCAGCCCAGAACTACACAGCAGGACCTGGTCAATGACCTGAAGAGAGCTGGGACCACAGTCTCAAAGAAAACCATTAGTAACACACTACGCCGTCATGGATTAAAATCCTGCAGCGCACGCAAGGTCCCCCTGCTCAAGCCAGCGCATGTCCAGGCACGTCTGAAGTTTGCCAATGACCATCTGGATGATCCAGAGGAGGAATGGAATAAGGTAATGTGGTCTGATGAGACAAAAATAGAGCTTTTTGGTCTAAACTCCACTCGCTGTGTTTGGAGGAAGAAGAAGCATGAGTACAACCCCAAGAACACCATCCCAACCGTGAAGCATGGAGGTGGAAACATCATTCTTTGGGGATGCTTTTCTGCAAAGGGGACAGGACGACTGCACCGTATTGAGGGGAGGATGGATGGGGCCATATATCGCAAGATCTTGGCCAACAACCTCCTTCCCTCAGTAAGAGCATTGAAGATGGCTCGTGGCTGGGTCTTCCAGCATGACAACGACCCAAAACACACAGCCAGGGCAACTAAGGAGTGGCTCCGTAAGAAGCATCTCAAGGTCCTGGAGTGGCCTAGCCAGTCTCCAGACCTGAACCCAATAGAAAATCTTTGGAGGGAGCTGAACGTCCGTATTGCCCAGCGACAGCCCCGAAACCTGAAAGATCTGGAGATGGTCTGTATGGAGGAGTGGGCCAAAATCCCTGCTGCAGTGTGTGCAAACCTGGTCAAGACCTACAGGAAACATAAGATCTCTGTAATTGCAAACAAAGGTTTCTGTACCAAATATTAAGTTCTGCTTTTCTGATGTATCAAATACTTATGTCATGCAATAAAATGCAAATTAATTACTTAAAAATCATACAATGTGATTTTCTGGATTTTTGTTTTTAGATTCCGTCTCTCACAGTTGAAGTGTACCTATGATAAAAATTACAGACCTCTACATGCTTTGTAAGTAGGAAAACCTAAAATAAATCTTGGTAGACCAAGAGTCGTCTGTTTTAAAACATGTATTTTTCCATATATACAAATCAACTTTATTCACTGAGCTTGTCTGATGCTTTATGCACACTGTTTGATTAAATAATTAATACACACAAATGACTAGAGGGAGTCTGATCACCACAGTGTTTATCGCGCTGTCCGTGTTGCCGAAGCTGCAACATAATTACAGCCATTTCTGACTGAAAAGTGATGTTACCAAAATCCCTCATTTATTTAGGAAAAACATTCCCTATTCCTTCAACTCTTGCTCTCTTTACGTGACACATGTATGCATCGCATGCACGTGACCAATAGGGCCTGACCTATAGCATATCATAACACATCAATAAATTGGTTATAACAAACTCTGAACACCGTAACAGCAAAATAGATGCAGAAGACGTGACAAATACACTCGAAAGGGGGGAATGTTTAGGTTACTAGTTGCTCATGAGATAAAGGGGAAGTCAGATGTGTGGAATAAATGTGTAGTTGTGGAAAATACTGGAGATCAAGAAAAGTAAGGTAAGGAGGAAGCGCTGCATGCATATTATGTATGACAAACAGGTGCTGTTAGATTACAATATAATTTTTCTGACCGTTTGGATCAATGTAAACAACACTAAATACATTTCAAGCGTACCAGAGAGTCTGTTGTAAAAAAATATATATTAAGCCTTTATTACAGCAAAGACTAAAAACAGTTGCAATCATTCGTGAATGCAATTTTCGAAATGGAACAGTTTATTTATTGTTTAAGATAATTATTCAAGGCGCGCTTTATTTTATTTTAAAACTAAAATGCTTGATTGCATTTCAAATTATGAATGACTCCTATGCTGTGTGATGACATGAACGAATAAATGATTGATTGATCCAGTACCATATATAAGTATTGAAATATAGGCCTAATATAGGCCTAAGTTATGGTATTAAGACTAAAGAGGATGCGCTCTTAGGCCTACAGCTCAATGGTGGTTATACAAGGCTGCTATATTAAGCCTACTAATGATAAGGACATTACTTATTATTATAATGATGATCATAATAGTAATAATAATAACAATAAGAAGGAGATCAAGAAAAAGGAGAGTTATTATTATTATACAGTGAGGGAAAAAAGTATTTGATCCCCTGCTGATTTTGTACGTTTGCCCACTGACAAAGACATGATCAGTCTATAATTTTAATGGTAGGTTTATTTGAACAGTGAGAGACAGAATAACAACAGAAAAATCCAGAAAAACACATGTCAAAAATGTTATAAATTGATTTGCATTTTAATGAGGGAAATAAGTATTTGACCCCCTCTCAATCAGAAAGATTTCTGGCTCCCAGGTGTCTTTTATACAGGTAACGAGCTGAGATTAGGAGCACATTCTTGAGTGCTCCTAATCTCAGCTTGTTACCTGTATAAAAGACACCTGTCCACAGAAGCAATCAATCAATCAGATTCCAAACTCTCCACCATGGCCAAGACCAAAGAGCTCTCCAAGGATGTCAGGGACAAGATTGTAGACCTACACAAGGCTGGAATGGGCTACAAGACCATCGCCAAGCAGCTTGGTGAGAAGGTGACAACAGTTGGTGTGATTATTCGCAAATGGAAGAAACACAAAAGAACGGTCAATCTCCCTCGGCCTGGGGCTCCATGCAAGATCTCACCTCGTGGAGTTGCAATGATCATGAGAACGGTGAGGAATCAGCCCAGAACTACACGGGAGGATCTTGTCAATGATCTCAAGGCAGCTGGGACCATAGTCACCAAGAAAACAATCGGTAACACACTACGCCGTGAAGGACTGAAATCCTGCAGGGCCCACAAGGTCCCCCTGCTCAAGAAAGCAAATATACAGGGCCGTCTGAAGTTTGCCAATGAACATCTGAATGATTCAGAGGAGAACTGGGTGAAAGTGTTGTGGTCAGATGAGACCAAAATCGAGCTCTTTGGCATCAACTCAACTCACCGTGTTTTGAGGAGGAGGAATGCTGCCTATGACCCCAAGAACACCATCCCCACCGTCAAACATGGAGGTGGAAACATTATGCTTTGGGGGTGTTTTTCTGCTAAGGGGACAGGACAACTTCACCGCATCAAAGGGACGATGGACGGGGCCATGAAAATGGGTCGTGGATGGGTATTCCAGCATGATAATGACCCAAAACACACGGCCAAGGCAACAAAGGAGTGGCTCAAGAAGAAGCACATTAAGGTCCTGGAGTGACCTAGCCAGTCTCCAGACCTTAATCCCATAGGAAATCTGTGGAGGGAGCTGAAGGGTCGAGTTGCCAAACGTCAGCCTCAAAACCTTAATGACTTGGAGAAGATCTGCAGAGGAGTGGGACAAAATCCATCCTGAGATGTGTGCAAACCTGGTGGCCAACTACAAGAAACGTCTGACCTCTGTGATTGCCAACAAGGGTTTTGCCACCAAGTACTAAGTCATGTTTTGCAGAGGGGTCAAATACTTATTTCCCTCATTAAAATGCAAATCAATTTATAACATTTTTGACATGCATTTTTCTGGATTTTTTTGTTTTTATTCTGTCTCTCACTGTTCAAATAAACCTACCATTAAAATTATAGACTGATCATGTCTTTGTCAGTGGGCAAACGTACAAAATCAGCAGGGGATCAAATACTTTTTTCCCTCACTGTAAATATTATTTTCTGACAATATAGAACAGTGTAAACAACACTAAATCAATTATAAATAATACCAGAAGCTGTTCTAACAAAAAAAAAGTGTAAAGCCTTTATTACAGCAAAGCAACGATTAAAAACAGCCACATTTGTAAAATTGTTTACTTGAAAAACAAACACTCAAACAGGCAACAGAAACAGGATCTGTCTTATTTCTGTAGATATACAGTACCAGCCAAAAGTTTCAAGAACTTTGAAAGTTTCTTCAAGTGCAGTCGCAAAAACCATCATGCGCTATGATGAAACTGGCTCTCTTGAGGAGGAGGTGTGATGGTGTGGGGGTGCTTTGCTGGTGACACTGTCTGTGATTTTTTTAGAATTCAAGGCACACTTAACCAGCATGGCTACCACATCATTCTGCAGCGATACGCCATCCCATCTGGTTTGCGCTTAGTGGGACTATCAATTGTTTTTCAACAGGACAATGACCCAAAACACATCTCCAGGCTGTGTAAGGGCTATTTGACCAAGAAGGAGAGTGATGGAGTGCTGCATCAGATGACCTTGCCTCCACAATCACCCGACCTCAACTGAATTGAGATAGTTTGGGATGAGTTGGACCGCAGAGTGAAGGAAAAGCAGCCAACAAGTGCTCAGCATATGTGGGAACTCCTTCAAGACTGTTGGAAAAGCATTCCTCATGAAGCTGGTTGAGAGAATGCCAAGAGTGTGCAAAGTTGTCATCAAGGCAACGGGTGGCTACTTTCAAGAATCTCAAATAAAAAATATATTTGTTTAACACTTTTTTGGTTTCTACATGATTTCATATGTGTTATTTCATAGTTTTGATGTCTTCACTATTATTCTACAATGTAGAAAATTTGGCCGGCAGGGATTTAGCCCCCCATGGGAATTGAACCCACAACCCTGGCGTTGCAAACGCCATGCTCTACCAACTGAGCTACATCCCTGCCGGCCATTCCCTCCCATACCCTGGACCAATTGTGCGCCGCCCCATGGGTCTCCCGGTCGCGGCCGACTACGACAGAGCCTGGATTCGAACTAGGATCTCTAGTGGCACAGCTAGCACTGCGATGCAGTGCCTTAGACCACTGCGCCACTCGGGAGGCTGATTTATAAAGCCAGGCACATTTAACAGTTAGGCTATTGATTATAGACCTAATTAAGTTGGGGTTTCCTCTCTCCTCACATTTCTTAGACATTAAGGCAAGAGCTGTTTTCTTGTCTCCTCATTCTGCTGCTACCTCCGCCGCATTGTTCTCAACACCAATATGCTGGTTAACTTTGCTATTATGCACATAGCAACATGGCCTAGGAAAAGGTGCCATTTCAACAGCGCACTGATGTGTTTCAGAACCGCAGACAGCGACCACTATCCAGCGCATTTGTTATAAAATAATATTATTTTTATTAGTGTTGCACCATTGTTCTTATGTAATATAACCATATACAATTTCAGTAGCACATGTCTTAGAGAGATGGATTGTGCCATCCACACGGCCTCCACAACGGATTAGTCCACACATACATACAGGTGCGAATCAGACAGGTGTCTTGCACACCATGATATATCCACTACCGTTCAAAGGTTTGGTGTCACTTAGAAATGTCCTTGTTTTCGAAAGAAAATAAAATGTTCTGTCCATTAAAATAACATCAAATTGATCAGAAATACAGTGTAGACATTGTTAATGTTGTAAATGGCTATTGTAGCTGGAAACTGCTGATTTCTAATGGAATATCTACATAGGCGTACAGAGGCCCATTATCAGCAACCATCAGTCCTGTGTTCCAATGGCACGTTGTGTTTGGTAATCCAAATCTATCATTTTAAAAGGCTAATTGATCATTAGAAAACCCTTTTGCAATTATGTTAGCACAGCTGAAAACTGTTGCGCTGATTAAAGAAGCAATAAAACTGGCCTTAGACTAGTTTGAGTATCTGGAGCATCAGCAATTGTGGGTTCGATTACAGGCTCAAAATGGCCAGAAACGAATAACTTTCTTCTGAAACTCATCAGTCTATTCTTGTTCTGAGAAATTAAGGCTATTCCATGCGAGAAATTGCCAAGAAACTGAAGATCTCGTACAACTGTGTACTACTCCCTTCACAGAACAGCGCAAACTGGCTCTAAGCAGAATAGAAAGAGGAGTGGGAGGCCCCGGTGCACAACTGAGCAAGAGGACAAATACATTAGAGTGTCTAGTTTGAGAAACAGACGCCTCACAGGTCCTCAACTGGCAGCTTCATTAAATTGTACCCGCAAAACACCAGTCTCAACGTCAACAGTGAAGAGGCGACTCGGGATGCTGACCTTCTAGGCAGAGTTGCAAAGAAAAAGTCATATCTCAGACTGGCCAATAAAAATAACAGATTAAGATGGGCAAAAGAACACAGACACTGGACAGAGGAAGATTGGAAAAAAGTGTTATGGACAGACGAATCGAAGTTTGAAGTGTTCGGATCACAAAGAAGAACATTTGTGAGACGCAGACCAAATGAAAAGATGCTGGAGGAGTGCTTGATGCCATCTGTCAAGCATGGTGGAGGCAATGTGATGGTCTGGGGGTGCTTTGGTGGTGGTAAAGTGGGGGTTTTGTACAGGGTAAAAGGGATCTTGAAGAAGGAAGGCTATCACTCCATTTTGCAACGCCATGCCATTTCCTGTGGACGGCGCTTGATTGGAGCCAATTTCCTCCTACAACAGGACAATGACCCAATGCACAGCTCCAAACTATGCAATAACTATTTAGGGAAGAAGCAGTCAGCTGGTATTCTGTCTACAATGGAGTGGCCAGCACAGTCACCGGATCTCAACCCTATTGAGCTGTTGTGGGAGCAGCTTGACCGTATGGTACGTAAGAAGTGCCCATCAAGCCAATACAACTTGTGGGAGGTGCTTCAGGAAGCATGGGATGAGATCTCTTCAGATTACCTCAACAAATTGACAACTTGAATGCCAAAGGTCTGCAAGGCTGTAATTGCTGCAAATTGAGGATTCTTTGACGAAAGCAAAGTTTGAAGGACACACTTATTATTTCTATTAAAAATCATTATTTCTAACCATTTCCTATGCATGTTGCTACATTTCCTATTCAAAATCATTTCATGTATGTTTTCATGGAAAACAAGGACATTTCTAAGTGACCTCAAACTTTTGAACGGTAGTGTATATATATATATTTTTGCTACTGTTCGACTAAAGAAATCTTGGTCGACCAACAGCCTATCGACCAAACAATAGACCATTCGACTAAATGGGGTCAGCCCTACTATGTTGTGGAGTACTTAAGCTAATCATGTAAACAAATGTTACTCCTACTGTATCTGTAAGTCAAACCACACATTTATCATGGTGTTGGTGTAACAGTATAACTTCCATCCCTGTCTGCCCCAAATCAAATCAAATGTTATTGGTCACATGCGCCGAATACAACAGGTGCAGACATCACAGTGAAATGCTTACTTACAGCCCTTAACCAACAGTGCATTCATTTTTAACAAAAAAGTAAAAATAAAACAACAACAAAAAAAGTGTTGAGAAAAAAAAGAGCAGAAGTAAAATAAAATAACAGTAGGGAGGCTATATATACAGGGGGGTACCGTTGCAGAGTCAATGTGCGGGGGCACCGGCTAGTTGAGGTAATATGTACATGTGGGTAGAGTTAAAGTGACTATGCATAAATAATTAACAGAGTAGCAGCAGCGTAAAAAGGATGGGGTGGGGGGGCAGTGTAAATAGTCCGGGTAGCCATGATTAGCTGTTCAGGAGTCTTATGGCTTGGGGGTAGAAGCTGTTGAGAAGTCTTTTGGACCTAGACTTGGCACTCCGGTACCGCTTGCCGTGCGGTAGCAGAGAGAACAGTCTATGACTAGGGTGGCTGGAGTCTTTTACAATTTTGAGGGCCTTCCTCTGACACCGCCTGGTATAGAGGTCCTGGATGGCAGGAAGCTTGGCCCCAGTGATGTACTGGGCCGTACGCACTACCCTCTGTAGTGCCTTGCGGTCGGAGGCCAAGCAGTTGCCATACCAGGCGGTGATGCAACCAGTCAGGATGCTCTCGATGGTGCAGCTGTAGAATTTTTTGAGGATCTGAGGACCCATGCCAAATCTTTTTCAGTCTCCTGAGGGGTATAGGCTTTGTCGTGCCCTCTTCACGACTGTCTTAGTGTGTTTGGACCATGATAGTTCGTTGGTGATGTGGACACCAAGGAACTTGAAGCTCTCAACCTGTTCCACTACAGCCCCGTCGATGAGAATGGGGGCGTGCTCAGTCCTCTTCTTTTTCCTGTAGTCCACAATCATCTCCTTTGTCTTGGTCACGTTGAGGGAGAGGTTGTTGTCCTGGCACCACACGGCCAGGTCTCTGACCTCCTCCCTATAGGCTGTCTCATCGTTGTCGGTGATCAGGCCTACCACTGTTGTGTCGTCGGCAAACTTAATGATGGTGTTGGAGTCGTGCCTGGCCATGCAGTCATGGGTGAACAGAGAGTACAGGAGGGGACTAAGCACGCACCCCTGAGGGGCCCCCGTGTTGAGGATCAGTGTGGCAGATGTGTTGTTACCTACCCTTACCACCTGGGGGTGGCCCGTCAGGAAGTCCAGGATCCAGTTGCAGAGGGAGGTGTTTAGTCCCAGGATCCTTAGCTTAGTGATGAGCTTAGAGGGCACTATGGTGTTGAATGCTGAGCTGTAGTCAATGAATAGCATTCTCACGTAGGTGTTCCTCTTGTCCAGGTGGGAAAGGGCAGTGTGGAGTGCAATAGAGATTGCATCATCTGTGGATCTGTTGGGGCGGTATGCAAATTGGAGTGGGTCTAGGGTTTCTGGGATAATGCTGTTGATGTGAGCCATGACCAGCCTTTCAAAGCACTTCATGGCTACAGACGTCAGTGCTACGGGTCGGTAGTCATTTAGGCAGGTTATCTTAGAGTCCTTGGGCACGGGGACTATGGTGGTCTGCTTGAAACATGTTGGTATTACAGACTCAGTCAGGGACATGTTGAAAATGTCAGTGAAGACACTTGCCAGTTGGTCAGCACATGCTCGGAGTACACGTCCTGGTAATCCGTCTGGCCCTGCGGCCTTGTGAATGTTGACCTGCTTAAAAGTCTTACTCACATCGGCTACGGAGAGCGTGATCACATAGTCATCCGGAACAGCTGGTGCTCTCATGCATGCTTCAGTGTTGCTTGCCTCGAAGCGAGCATAGAAGTGGTTTAGCTCGTCTGGTAGGCTTGTGTCACTGGGCAGCTCACGGCTGTGCTTCCCTTTGTAGTCTGTAATAGTTTTCAAGCCCTGCCACATCCGACGAGCGTCAGAGCCAGTGTAGTACGATTCAATCTTAGTCCTGTATTGACTCTTTGCCTGTTTGATGGTTCGTCGGAGGGCATAGCGGGATTTCTTATAAGCGTCCGGGTTAGAGTCCCGTTCCTTGAAAGCGGCAGCTCTACCCTTTAGCTCAGTGCGGATGTTTCCTGTAATCCATGGCTTCTGGTTGGGGTATGTACGTACGGTCACTGTGGGGACGACATCATCGATGCACTTATTGATGAAGCCAGTGACTGATGTGGTGTACTCCTCAATGCTGTCTGAAGAATCCCGGAACATGTTCCAGTCTGTGCTAGCAAAACAGTCCTGTAGCTTAGCATCTGCGTCATCTGACCACTTTTTTATTAACCGAGTCACTGGTGCTTCCTGCTTTAGTTTTTGCTTATAAGCAGGAATCAGGAGGATAGAGTTATGGTCAGATTTGCCAAATGGAGGGCGAGGGAGAGCTTTGTATGCGTCTCTGTGTGTGGCTTGCTGGTGCTCTTTCATGCCGTCCCTGGGAGGGGTGCGTCACTTGAGTGGGTTGAGTTACTGACGTGATCTTCCTGTCTGGGTTGGCGCCCCCCCCTTGGTTTGTGCTGTGGTGGAGACCTCTGTGGGCTATACTCGGCCTTGTCTCAGGATTGTAAGTTGGTGGTTGGGGATATCCCTCTAGTGGTGCGGGGGCTGTGCTTTGGCGGAGTGGGTGGGGTTATATCCTTCCTGTTTGGCCCTGTCCGGGGTTTCTTCGGATGGGGCCACAGTGTCTCCGGACCGCTCCTGTCTCAGCCTCCAGTATTTATGCTGCAGTAGTTTATGTGTCGGGGGGCTGGGGTTAGTTGGTTATACCTGGAGTACTTCTCCTGTCTTATCCAGTGTCCTGTGTGAATTTAAGTATGCTCTCTCTAATTCTCTCGTTTCCTCTCTTTCTCTCTGAGAACCTGAGCCCTAGGACCATACGTCAGGACTACCGGGCATGATGACACCTTGCTGTCCCCAGTCCGCCTGGCCTTGCTGCTATTCCAGTTTCAACTGTTCTGCCTGCGGCTACGAAACCCCTACCTGTCCCAGACCTGCTGTTTTCAACTCTTTAATGATCGGCTATGAAAAGCCAACTGAGAGACCTGAGCCCTAGGACCATACGTCGGGACTACCGGCCGTGGTGACTCCTTGCTGTCCCCAGTCCGCCTGGCCTTGCTGCTATTCCAGTTTCAACTGTTCTGCCTGCGGTTATGGAACCCCTACCTGTCCCAGACCTGCTGTTTTCAACTCTTAATGATCGGCTATGAAAAGCCAACTGAGATTTATTCCTGATTATTATTTGACCATGCTTGTCACTTATGAACATTTTTGAACATCTTGGCATGGTTCTGTTATAATCTCCACCCGGCACAGCCAGAAGAGGACTGGCCACCCCTCATAGCCTGGTTCCTCTCTAGGTTTCTTCCTAGGCTTTCGCCTTTCTAGGGAGTTTTTCCTAGCCACTGTGCTTCTACACCTGCATTACTAGCTGTTTGGGGTTTTAGGCTGGGTTTCTGTACAGCACTTCGAGATATTATCTGATGTAAGAAGGGCTATATAAAATAAAATTGATTGATTGATTGATTGGAGTAAAGGTGGTCTAGAGTTTTTTTTCCTCTGGTTGCACATTTAACATGCTGGTAGAAATTAGGTAGAACGGATTTAAGTTTCCCTGCATTAAAGTCCCCGGCCACTAGGAGCGCTGCCTCTGGATGAGCGTTTTCCTGTTGATTTATGGCCTTGTACAACTCATTCAATGCAATCTTAATGCCAGCATTGGTTTGTGGTGGTAAATAGACAGCTATGAAAAATATAGATGAAAACTCTCTTGGTAAATAGTGTGGTCTACAGCTTATCATAAGATACTCTACCTCAGGCGAGCAAAACCTCGAGACTTCCTTAGTATTTGATTTTGTGCACCAGCTGTTGTTTACAAATATACACAGACCGCCACCCCTTGTCTTACCGGAGTCAGCCGTTCTATCCTGCCGATGTAGCGTATAGCCCGCTAGCTGTATGTTATCAATGTCAGATCGTTCAGCCACGACTCGGTGAAACATAAGATATTACAGTTTTTAATGTCCCGTTGGTAGGATAACCGTAATCTTAAATCATCCCATTTATTTTCAAATTATTGAACGTTGGCTAATAGGATTGATGGAAGAGGCAGTTTACTCGCTCGCCGTCGGATCCTTACAAGGCACCCCGATCTACGTCCACGATATCTCCGTCTCTTTCTCACGCGAATGACGGGGATTTGGGCCTTGTCGGGTGTCTGTATGATATCCTTCGCGCCGCCTCGTTGAAGGAAAAAATCTTCGTCCAATATGAGGTGAGTAATCGCTGTCCTGATATCCAGAAGCTCTTTTTGGTTATAAGAGACGATGGCAGAAACATTATGTACAAAATAAATTACAAATAACGCGGAAAAACACACATAATAGTACAATTGGTTAGAGGGCTGTAAAACGGCAGCCATCTTCTCCGGCGCTGTTAGTAGGAATGGAAGTATTGTTGGGCGCGAACCAAGGACCCTCTGCACGCAACATTCGCCACCCAAAGAATCACCATCAATACCACTGACCTCCAAAAAAATGGCATTTCTAGGTCTGGAGAAACAATACTTCTAGGTCTCAGGGCGAATGACATCACTTGCACAAGACTAGCGCATCGCTAACTAGGTAGTTATTCCACATCGGCTACACTATAGCATAAAGGCAAGAAACCCGGAGTGCCACCAATGGACAGTAGACAAGATTAAAGACATCTCTAAATCTTTCAGTACTTTGATCCAGATTTGAGTACTATTTCTGTAGCTAGAATGGAAGTGTGATATGAAAAACAAGGGATAAAGCTAATGAGATGGTGGGATTAGGGAAATAGGACAAGGCAGGTGAAGATTAAAGTTTAATACATCCAGGAAAACCTTAATTAAGGAGTAACAAAATGGGGTTTTAATTCAGTCTTATAATTGCTCCACACTTGTAAACAGCTGATGGATAATGTGGTATTAGTCACCAAAGCATCAAGGAAGTTTAGATTAACATTTCCCTCAGCCAGATGTCTGTCTGCTAGCGGCTCTCTGGATTTAACGCTTGAAGGCCTCAGACGGAAGACTTCTCTCAACTTTAGCGACAGGCAAACCTATCTGTGCATAATCAGAGGCAATCCAAAAAGTATATAAACAGGCTCTTGAGAGGACTCATATGACACGCAGCATGATAAGTAGGCTTGGGCGGTATACCGTACATATACCTATACCGGGGTATTTGGAAATAGCCACGGGATGGTTTTTCAATACCGTCAATACCGTTGAAACTATTTCTTTGAAGTTTTTTTAAATACATTTGAATATTTGTAGCTACTTTTTAAAGGGCTACTTAAGGATTAGCAGATACCCATAGACTTCCAGTCATTGCGCTAACGCTAGTTAGCATTGGCTCAAAAAACTAACTATAACTTTCTTCATACTGGACACAACGACATAAAAATGGTATCCATGAGTTCATCTGACTCTGGGGAAGTAGATAAAGGGCCTCATTACCAAAATACCAAAGTATCCCATTAAGTAAATACCTGCAGTCAACTTGTGCAATACGTCAGGAGATAAATGTCACGGATTCTGCCGAGGCTGCTCCTCCTCCTTGCTCGGGCAGGCTTCGGCGTTCGTCGTCCCCGGAGTACTAGCTGCTGCCGATCGATGTTATCGGTGTCTGTCTAGTTTTGTCTGTATTGTTTACACCTGTTCCACATTATGTTTGATTGTTGCCCTATAATTACCCCTGTCTCTCATCGGGATCTTGTGTGTGATTGTTTCCCTTCACGTATGTCGTTTGTGAGCAGGTTATTTCCTCCCTGTGTGGAGTTATTCTGTGTTCATCTTTTCAGTATCGGATTAAAGTACGTTTCCGAGAGTTCCGTGTCCTGCGCCTGACTTCTTCAACCGCATCTCACTGACAGTCGTGACAGAATCACACACCGCAACATGGAGTCAGCAGGAGCGACGGCACCGACCGGATCACTCGAGGAGCGCGTCCTACAACAGGCAGCTATGCTTCAAGATCTTGGTGCCGCCATGGAAAGGGTGATGAACACCTTGGGATGATAGGAGAGAGGAGGTTTGCCCACACCTCCTCCAACGATACCACCACCATCGGCCACTCCTATCGTCTCACATCAGGAGTCCAGTGGGATTCGGCTCTCGCTCCCGAGGGCTTATGATGGCACCGCAGCCGGGTGTCAGGGTTTCCTGCTCCAGGTGGAACTTTACCTGGCAACCATTCACCCGGCACCCTCGAGATACGAGAGCGTGTCCGCCCTCATCTCCTGTCTGTCCGGCAAGGCACTGGAGTGGGCCAACGCCGAGTGGGGAGGAATAGACGCCGCTACTGTGAACTATGCGGAGTTCACCCGCCGCTTCAGGGCGGTGTTCGATCATCCCCCGGAAGGGAAGGCGGCGGGTGAACGTCTGTTCCACCTCAGACAGGGGAGGAGGAGCGCGCAGGAATTCGCACTGGACTTCCGGACTCTGGCTGCCAATTTGGGATGGAATGAGAGGGCCCTCATCGACCACTACAGGTGTAGCTTAAGAGAGGACGTTCGTCGAGAGTTAGCCTGCAGGGACACCAACCTAAGCTTCAATCAGCTGGTGGACATGTCGATTCGCCTGGATACCCTGTTGGCTACCCGTGGACGTCCGGAGCTGGGGCCGTCCATTCCATCCCCCAGCACTTCCGAGCCGAGCCCTATGGAGCTCGGGGGTGCTGGTAGTAGGGAGGCCAGGAGAGAGGCTGTCCCCTGCACCAACTGTGGCCGCCGAGGACACACGGCGGTTCGGTGCTGGGGAGGGTCTCCTCGGATTCGAGGCAGCAGGCAACGCACTGATGAGTCATTCCAGGTGAGTAAGGCCCCAACTCACCCAGAGCTCTCTGTTGTTCATATGTGTATTCAAGTTGTGTTTCCAGAGGTTTCTTCTTACTCCCAGCATAAGGCGCTAGTCGATTCAGGCGCAGCTGGGAATTTTATCGATCGCCATTTCTCATATAAGTTAGGAATCCCTATATTACCAGTCGATGTGCCCTTCCCTATCCATGCCCTAGATAGCCGGCCTTTGGGGTCGGGATTGATTAGGGAGGTCACAGCGCCACTGAAGATGAAGACGCAGAAGGGTCATGAGGAGACTATACAGTTGTATTTAATTCCCTGGTTAACATCTCATGACCCCAACATTTCATGGCAACAGAGGGCTCTCAAGGGATGGTCTGATCAGTGTGTGGGGCGGTGTGTAGGTGTTTCCGTAGGGGCAACGACGGTGGAAAGTCCGAACCAAATGCCCACAATGCACATTCCTCCTGAGTATGCCGATTTGGCACGCGCCTTCTGTAAGAAGAAGGCGACTCAATTACCACCTCATCGACAGGGGGATTGTGCGATAGACCTCCAGGTTGGCGCTGCGCTCCCTCGTAGCCATGTGTATCCTCTGTCTCAGGAGGAGACGGCTGCTATGGAGACATACGTCACTGAATCCTTGAGACAGGGATACATACGGCCATCCACTTCCCCTGCGTCCTCGAGTTTCTTTTTTGTGAAGAAGAAGGATGGGGGTTTACGCCCGTGTATTGATTACCGTGGTCTCAATCAGATCACTATTAAATACAGCTATCCTCTCCCTCTGATTGCTAGTATGACGGAGTCATTACACGGGGCGCGCTTCTTCACAAAATTGGATCTCAGGAGCGCTTACAACCTGATGAGCATTCGGGAAGGAGATGAGTGGAAGACAGCATTCAGTACCACCTCGGGTCACTATGAGTACCTCGTCATGCCATACGGTCTAATGAATGCTCCTTCAGTCTTCCAATCATTTGTGGACGAGATTTTCCGGGATTTGCATGGACAGGGGGTAGTGGTGTATATTGATGACATTCTGATATACTCCGCTACACGTACCGAGCATGTGTCCCTGGTACGTCGGGTGCTGGGTAGACTGTTGGAGCATGACCTGTATGTGAAGGCAGAGAAATGTCTGTTTTTCCAGGAGTCCATCTCCTTCCTGGGACACCGGTTGTCTGCGTCAGGTGTGGAGATGGAGATTGACCGCGTTTCAGCCGTGCGTAATTGGCAGACTCCCACTACGGTAAAGGAGGTGCAGCGTTTTTTGGGTTTTGCCAATTACTACCGGAGGTTTATCCGGGGGTTTTGGACAGGTAGCAGCTCCCATTACCTCCCTGCTAAGGGGGGCCGGTGCGTTTGCAGTGGTCGGCTGAGGCGGACAGGGCGTTTAGTCATTTGAAGGACCTGTTCACCTCGGCTCCGGTGCTGGCACATCCGGATCCCTCTTTGGCGTTCCAAGTTGAGGTGGATGCGTCCGAGGCGGGGATCGGTGCTATACTGTCTCAGCGCTCGGGCACGCCTCAAAACTCTGCCCCTGTGCTTTCTATTCCAAGAAGCTCAGTCCGGCGGAACGCAAATTATGACGTGGGGGACAGGGAGCTGCTAGCGGTGGTCCACGCCCTGAAGGTGTGGAGACATTGGCTTGAGGGGGCTAACCACCCTTTTCTCATTCTGACTGACCATCGTAACCTGGAGTACATCCGGGCAGCGAAGAGACTGAACCCTCGTCAGGCTAGGTGGGCCATGTTTCTTTCCCGGTTTGTATTTAAGATCACTTATATCCCAGGGTCACAGAACGTTAAGGCAGACGCCCTGTCCCGACGATATGACACAGAGGAGAGGTCCATTGAGCCCACTCCCATACTACCTGAGTCTTGTCTAGTGGCACCGGTGGTGTGGGAGGTCGACACGGAAATCGAGTGGGCGTTACGTACCGACCCTACTCCCCCAGAGTGTCCAGAGGGACGGAGGTACGTGCCGCTTGAGGTCCGTGACCGACTGATTTATTGGGCTCACACGTCACCCTCCTCTGGTCATCCTGGTATTGGTCGGACGGTGCACTGTCTTAGCAGGAAGTACTGGTGGCCCACCTTAGCCAGGGACGTGAGGGTTTACGTTTCTTCCTGCTCGGTGTGCGCCCAGTGTAAGGCGCCTAGACACCTGCCCAGAGGGAAGTTACAACCTCTACCCGTTCCACAACGGCCGTGGTCTCACCTGTCGGTGGATTTTGTCACGGACCTTCCCCCCCTCCCAGGGGAATACCACGATCTTGGTCGTTGTGGATCGGTTTTCTAAGGCCTGCCGTCTCATCCCTATGCCAGGTCTTCCTACAGCCCTACAAACGGCCGAAGCCCTGTTTACTCACGTTTTCCGGCACTACGGGGTGCCTGAGGATATAGTGTCTGATCGGGAGTCCCCAGTTCACCTCTAGAGTGTGGAGGGCGTTTATGGAACGTTTGGGGGTCTCGATCAGCCTTACCTCGGGTTTTCACCCTGAGAGTAATGGGCAGGTGGAGAGAGTAAACCAAGATGTGGGTAGGTTTCTGAGGTCCTATTGCCAGGACCGGCAGGAGGAGTGGTCGGGGTATATTCCTGGGCAGAGATAGCCCAAAACTCACTCCGCCACTCCTCCATTAATCTTACGCCTTTCCAGTGTGTGTTGGGATATCAGCCGGTTCTGGCACCCTGGCATCAGAGCCAGATCGAGGCTCCTGCGGTGGAAGAATGGTTTCGGCGCTCGGAGGAGACATGGAACGCTGCGCATGTCCATCTGCAGCGGGCCATCAGACGGCAAAAGGCGAGCGCCGATCGCCACCGCAGTGAGGGTCCGGTTTATGCACCTGGAGATCGGGTCTGGCTCTCGACCCGAAACCTGCCCCTTCACCTGCCCTGCCGGAAGCTGGGTCGGCGGTTTGTGGGGCCATTTAAAGTCCTGAGGAGATTGAACGAGGCATGTTATAGGTTAAAACTGCCTATTAATTATCGCATTAACCCCTCGTTCCATGTGTCTCTCCTCAGGCCGGTGGTAGCTGGTCCACTCCAGGAGAATGAGGTACGAGAGGCCCCTCCGCCCCCACTAGACATCGAAGGGGCTCCGGCGTACTCAGTCCGTTCCATCGTGGAATCGAGGCGTCGGATGGGGGGTCTGCAGTATCTCGTGGAGTGGGAGGGGTACGGTCCGGAGGAACGGTGCTGGGTCCCTAGGGGGGACATCCTAGAACCCTTCCCTGTTGACAGAGTTCACCGGGAGTCATCCGACTCGCCCTGCTCAGCGTCCTCCTGGCCGTCCCCGAGGCCGGGGTCGGCGCACGGCTGGTGCCGCGCGTCAAGGGGGGGGGTACTGTCACGGATTCTGCCGAGGCTGCTCCTCCTCCTTGCTCGGGCAGGCTTCGGCGTTCGTTGTCCCCGGAGTACTAGCTGCTGCCGATCGATGTTATCGGTGTCTGTCTAGTTTTGTCTGTATTGTTTACACCTGTTCCACATTATGTTTGATTGTTGCCCTATAATTACCCCTGTCTCTCATCGGGATCTTGTGTGTGATTGTTTCCCTTCACGTATGTCGTTTGTGAGCGGGTTATTTCCTCCCTGTGTGGAGTTATTCTGTGTTCATCTTTTCAGTATCGGATTAAAGTACGTTTCCGAGAGTTCCGTGTCCTGCGCCTGACTTCTTCAACCGCATCTCACTGACAGTCGTGACAATAAAGAAGATTGCGTTTTACATTTTACCTGCAACATAATTGTTTACTATGAAGCTTACCAGTCGTCCCCCAGTCACGTGGTGTTTGTTTACAAGCACACAACAATGAAAGACCGGAGCCTTGTGAGTCACTCACTGTTGTGCAGCACATGCCAGGTGATCTAGTTACAGCATGGAATTCACAACTAAATGTTTGCCAGCTAGATAACTTATAACTATTAAGCGAACTGTCTAAAATGTGCTAAATGCTCTACAGTTGGCATTTGGTTTGCTAATTTAGTAGCTCGTTAGTTAGCTATCTAGCTAAGTGGCTAGCTTCTTACAAAATCAAGTTGCGCTTGGTAACAGCAGAGAATCCCCTCCTGGATCAAGAGCCATGCTGTCTAATATTTGTTTTGTGCACGCAGCAAACTGTGAGTAATATTTTTTTGTTACTTGTATAACTTTATGAGCTGGGATGTCTGTCCTGCAAATACTTTAGGTCAGAGACTGTATTACATGTTCGCAATGCGCTCGTTAGCATTTAGTTATCATTCTCTATGGGATTTTACATGTACTTGTCAACATTGCTAACCTTCGGATTACAAAGGCTCAGTGGGGTTTGAAAATAGCGCCCCTTGTGTTCAGTGCCAGTAGTACCGAATATCCCGGTATGGCACAAGGTCAGTATGAAGGCATGACAATCTGGATACCGCCCAAGCCTAGTGATAAGTCCCTCAATTTCAAAGCTCAGTGTGAAGAAAGGAATATATGGAGTCTCTTTGAACCCTTTATGTGTGTGTGTGTGTGTGTGTGTGTGTGTGTGTGTGTGTGTGTGTGTGTGTGTGTGTGTGTGTGTGTGTGTGTGTGTGTGTGTGTGTGTGTGTGTGTGTGTGTGTGTGTGTGTGTGTGTGTGTGTGCGTGCATGCGTGCGTGTGTGTGTGAAGAGAAATGGTCTTAGAAGTTGATCAGTGACAGAAACGTGGGTGCTCATTTCACATGTCAAGATGTGGGGGCCAATCAAATATTTCATTTAGGCCGCAATGCAATTAAAGTACTGAAAGCTCCACGTCTGTTATGGTCACTGCACACTTAAGCCTAGAGGAGATAATAGGGAATGGGACGGCAGGTGCTTAGGTGCACAACTCTTTTGACTGCTTATCTCTTTAAAGAAGCTCCTTGTCATTAAGTCTCTCTTTACAGATTTGTTCATGGACTTTTAGATGGAGAACTTAAAAGGAGGCCTGTGTGTTTGAAATAGTCCCTATGGAAGTATTACGTTCTGAACCTAATAAAATATACAGTTGAAGTCGGAAGTTTACATACACTTAGGTTGGAGTCATTAAAACTCGTTTTCAACCACTCCACACATTTCTTGATAACAAACTATAGTTTTGGCAAGTCGGATAGGACATCTAATTTGTGCATGACACAAGTAATTTTTCCAACAATTGTTTACAGAGAGATTATTTCACTTATAATTCACTGTATCACAATTCCAGTGGGTCAGAAGTTTACATACACTAAGTTGACTGTGCCTTTAAACAGCTTGGAAAATTCCAGAAAATTATGTCAAGGCTTTAGAAGCTTCTGATAGGCTAATTGACATTATTTGAGTCAATTGGAGGTGTACCTGTGGATGTATTTCAAGGCCTACCTTCAAACTCAGTGCCTCTTCGCTTGACACCATGGGAAAATCAAAAGAAATCAGCCAAGACCTCAGAAAAGAAATTGTAGACCTGTGACACTCTGGCTCCACGGACCTTGATATTTGAGCCAGGGTTGTTTAGTTTCATTGTTTGGGTGTATTTCTATGTTGGGGATTTCTGGTTGTGCATTTTCTATGTTTGGTTAATTGTTCTTGATTAGTCGTATGACTCCCAATCGAGGTAACGAGTGTCAGCTGTCGGCTCGTTATCTCTGATTGGGAGCCATATTTATACTGTGTGAGTTCACTTTGTGTTGTGGGTTATTGCTTCTTTGTTGCTGTTAGTAGTATTCTGTATAGAACTTCACGGATCGTCGTTTGTTGTTTTTTCGTGTGAGTACTTTATTTAATAAAAGTCATCATGTTCACTCCACGCGCTGCGTATTGGTCCGCTCCTTCCGACGATCGTGACAGAATAACCCACCAAAAAAGGACCAAGCAGCGCGTCCAGGAGCAAGGGGTCTGGACACAGGAGTTATGGATGCCTCCTAAGGACTTTTGGACATGGGAGGAGATTCGGGCTGGAAAGGGTCCTTGGGCACAACCGGAGGAACATCATCGCCTCGTGAAGAGCTGGGAGGCAGCTGCAGCCGAGAGGAGGTGGTCTGAGGAGGAATATCACCGCCCTCGTGAAGAGCTGGGAGGCAGCTGCAGCCGAGAGGAGGTGGTATGAAGAGGAAGCGCGGAGTCGAGGCTGGAAGCCCGTGGTTACTCCCAAAAATTTTTTGGGGGGCACATGGCTTGGCGCCTGGGCAGCAGGAGGCTGCCACAGGGAGAAAAGGAGAGAAGGCTATCGGATTACGGGAGCCATTGGCGAGTAGAGGGAGGGAAGTTGTTGTGGCACGGCATGAGAGACTGAAGTGTGTTCCCAGTCTGGTCCGGTCCGTTCTTGATCCCCAGTTAAGGCCAGTGGTGGGTGTTCCCGTGCACGTCCGGCCTGTTCCTACTCCACGCACCAGGTCCACGATGTGCGTCGCCAGCCGGCCTGAACGGCCGTCTGCCCAACGGCGCCTGAACTGCCCGTCTGCCCAACGCCGTCTGAACTGCCCGTCTGCCCAACGCCGTCTGAACGCCCCGTCTGCCCAACGGGGCGCCTGAACTGCCCGGGCTGCCCAACGCCGTCTGAACTGCCCGTCTGCCCAACGCCCGTCTGGAACTGCCCGTCTGCCCAACGCCGTCTGAACTGCCCGTCTGCCCAACGCCGTCTGAACTGCCCGTCTGTACTGAGCCTGCAAAGCTGCCCGTCTGCCATGAGCCTTCAGAGCCGTCCGCCAGACCGGAGCCGCTAGAGCTCTCCGCCAGACAGGATCAGCCAGAGCCTTCCGCCAGACAGGAGCAGCCAGAGCCTTCCGTCAGACCGGATCAGCCAGAGCCTTCCGCCAGACAGGATCAGCCAGAGCCTTCAGCCAGCCATGAGCAGCCAGATCCGTCAGCCAGCCATGAGCAGCCAGATCCGTCAGCCAGCCATGAGCAGCCAGACCCGTCAGCCAGCCATGAGCAGCCAGATCCGTCAGCCAGCCATGAGCAGCCAGATCCGTCAGCCAGCCATGAGCAACCAGATCCGTCAGCCAGCCATGAGCAGCCAGACCCGTCCGCCAGCCATGAGCAGCCAGACCCGTCAGCCAGCCATGAGCAGCCAGATCCGTCAGCCAGCCATGAGCAGCCAGATCCGTCAGCCAGCCATGAGCAGCCAGATCCGTCAGCCAGCCATGAGCAGCCAGATCCGTCAGCCAGCCACGAGCAGCCAGATCCGTCAGCCCGCCAGGATCCGCCAGATCCGTCAGCCAGCCAGGATCCGCCAGAGCCGTCCTGCCAGGATCCGCCAGAGCCGCCCAGCCAGGATCCGCCAGAGCTGTCCAGCCAGGATCCGCCAGGAACCGTCTAGCCAGGATCCGCGAGAGCCGTCCAGCCAGGATCCGCCAGAGCCGTCCAGCCAGGATCCGGCCAGAGCCGTCCAGCCTGGATCCGCCAGAGCCGTCCGCCAGGATCCGCCAGAGCCGTCCCGCCAGGATCCGCCAGAGCCGTCCCCGCCAGGATCCGCCCAGAGCCAGCCAGCCAGGATCCGGCCATCTAGTCAGGTACTGCCCTTAGTCCGGTACTGCCCCGTAGTCGGTGCCGCCCCTTAATCCAGTGGGGTTTAGTTGGGGGGTGGTCATGGAGGAAGGGAATACGGAAGCGGATAGTGACTAAGGTGGGGTGGGGACCACGACCTGGGCCAGAGCCGCCACCAGGGACAGACGCCCACCCAGACCCTCCCGAGACTGTATGCTGGGGTGCGCCCGGAGGTCGACCTTTAGGGGGTAATGTGACACTCTGGCTCCACGGACCTTGATATTTGAGCCAGGGTTGTTTAGTTTCATTGTTTGGGTGTATTTCTATGTTGGGGATTTCTGGTTGTGCATTTTCTATGTTTGGTTAATTGTTCTTGATTAGTCGTATGACTCCCAATCGGAGGTAACGAGTGTCAGCTGTCGGCTCAAGTATCTCTGATTGGGAGCCATATTTATACTGTGTGAGTTCACTTTGTGTTGTGGGTTATTGCTTCTTTGTTGCTGTTAGTAGTATTCTGTATAGAACTTCACGGATCGTCGTTTGTTGTTTTTTCGGTGAGTACTTTATTTAATAAAAGTCATCATGTTCACTCCACGCGCTGCGTATTGGTCCGCTCCTTCCGACGATCGTGACAAGACCTCCACAAGTCTGGTTCATCCTTGGGAGCAATTTCCAAACGCCTGAAGGTACCACGCTCATCTGTACAAACAATAGTACACAAGTATAAACACCATGGGACCACGCAGCCGTCATACCGCTCAGGAAGGAGATGCGTTCTGTCTCCCTAGAGATGAACGTATTTGGTGCGAAAAGTGCAAATCAATCTCAGAACAACAGCAAATGACCTTGTGAAGATGCTGGAGGATACAGGTACAAAAGTATCTATATCCACAGTAAAACGAGTCCTATATCGACATAACCTGAAAAGCCGCTCAGCAAGGAAGAAGCCACTGCTCCAAAACTGCCATAAAAAAGCCAGACTACGGTTTGCAACTGCATATGGGGACAAAGATCGTACTCTTTGGAGAAATGTCCTCCGGTCTGATGAAACAAAAATATAACTGTTTGGCCATAATGACCATCGTTATGGTTGGAGGAAAAAAGGGGTACCTTGCAAGCGAAGAACACCATCCCAACCGTGAAGCACGGGGGGTGGAAGCATCATGCTGTGGGGGTGCTTTGCTGCAGGAGGGACTGGTGCACTTCTACAAAATAGATGGCATCATGAGGAAGGAAAATTATGTGGATATATTGAAGCAACATCTCAAGACATCAGTCAGGAAGTTAAAGCTTGGTCGCAAATGGGTCTTCCAAATGGACAATGACCCCAAGCATACTTCCAAAGTTGTGGCAAAATGGCTTAAGGACAACAAAGTCAAGGTATTGGAGTGGCCATCACAAAGCCCTGATCTCAATCCTATAGAAAATGTGTGGGCAGAACTGAAAAAAAGCGTGCAGCGAGCAACGGAGGCCTACAAACCTGACTCACTTACACCAGCTCTGTCAGGAGGAATGGGCCAAAATTCACCC